>NW_028274808.1:105647558-108147558 GCF_037043125.1 Eumetopias jubatus
CTGCACTCCAAGGTTCATTGCTGCATTATTCACAATAGCCAAGATTTGGAAACAACCTAAGTGCCAATCAATGAAGGAAATGAATAAAATACTTGTGAGACACACACACACATCATAAAAGAGGGAAATCTTGCCGTTTGTGACAACATGCCCAGACCTTCAGGACATTATTCTAAGTAAAATAAGACAGACAGGGAAAGACATATTCAGAGAAAGATAAAATAATCTTATTTATATGTGGAATCTTAGAAAGTGAGAGAGAGGCAGGGAGAGAGAGAGAAAATAAACAGAAAGGTCAAATTTGTGGTAGCCAGAGGTAGCAAGGGGGTGGAGGGATTAGAAGAAAGCTGTTTAAAGGTAAAAACTTATAATGAAAAGTATTAAAGATGTGTAACATCTTTATAACTTGACTACAAGTTATACACGTATATATGAAAGTTGTTAAGAGTAAATTCTGAGTTCTCATAACAAGGGAAAAACATTTTTTCCTTTTTTTGTATGTATATGATAGATATTAACTAAACTTATTGTGATAATCATTTTACAATATACATAATCCAATGCATTTTGCTTACACCTTAAACTTATACAGTGTTGTATATTAAATTATATCTCAATAAAACTGGGAAAAAATCCTGACATCTATCTATACTTGTAACACTTCTACATATTTATATATATGAGTAGTTATGAAGAATATTTTTTCCTGTTATTTGTTCTACTTGTTTGAATATGTCATTTAATGTCTTAGACATGTAGCTCTTCATTTTGAAATGTGAGATTATAATGCCTGCCTTAGTTAATTCACACATGAATTGGGAAAATAAGTACTATGATGGAATTTGTAAGTAATAATTCTTAATCCCTTAAAGAATATAGATTTCACTAGGTTTGTTCTACTGAGAGAATCACTATCAGGAAAATATGAAGTGTTTTAACCAAAACCTTCCTTTTGGATTTTATCAAATACACCGACCAGATTTATAGATTGATTAAAGAATTGAAAATCAATAGTTGATAAAACAACACAGTTGAGAAAATAATGTTGGTAAAATAGAAAATCTGAGGGAGATCACATGCTCTGGACTTGCTAGGAAGATGAATCTCAGTCTCACACATTGAATGGAGGAGTTAACATTGAACTAGTTGATGGTGTCAATTTTCCATCATGTTTCACATACCTAGATTAAAGGAGATTTTTTTATTAACTATAAATATCTCTACTCAATTATATAGAATATAAATTTATTTTTTAAAGATTTGTTTATTTTTAGAGAGAAAGGGGGGGAGAGAGAGCATGGCAGGGTGGGGGTGGGAAGGGCAGAGGGAAAGAGAAAATCTTAAGCAGACTCCCTGCTGAGTGTAGAGCCTGATGTGGGACTCTATCCCATGACCCTGAGAACACGACATGATCTTAACCAACTGAGCCAACAAGGCACCCCATAGAATATAAATTTAAAATATCAATCATCCTTCACTTTATGTCAAGTCCTTAAGATTTATGAAATCTTAGAAGATTGCTATTATTCAAATTGTAATCTAAATATGCAGAACTGCAGAGGCCAAGAATTATCCATCATCATTCAGATGTTTGGCCTTGTAAATGAAACCTCACAAGTTACATTCTGTATAACAATTTTGAAAATTTGTTACTTCTAAAAATTTCTATTTTTCATTTTTTTTAAAGATTTTATTTATTTATTCATGAGAGACAGAGAGAGAGAGAGAGAAAGAGAGAAGCAGAGGGAGAAGCAGGCTCCCAAGGAGCAGGGAGCCCGATGTGGGACTCGATCCCAGGACCCTGGGATCATGACCTGAGCCAAAGGCAGACGCTTAACCATCTGAGCCACCCAGGCGCCCTAAAAATTTCTATTTTTCAACAAAATTAAAATTGTTACAGAATGTACTCCACAATATATGTCATCTGAAACATGAAAACTAAAAAAAAAAACAAAAAAAAACAAAACAACAACAACAACAAAATAAAAACCTACAAAAAAACACAAAAAAACAAGAAATACCTATTGGAATGGCAAAAATCTATAATAATGACAACACCAAAAGTTGGAAAGAATATGGAGCAATGGGAGCTCTCCTTTACTGCTGGTGGGAATACAAAATGGTACACTTTTTCTGGAAGACAGTTTGGTGATTTCTTACAAATCTAAATATCGTCTTACCATATGATCCAGCAATCACACTCCTTGGCATTTAACCTAGGGAGTGAAAACATATCCACACAAAAACCTGCACAAAGATATTTAAAGCAGTTTTGTTCATAATTGCTTAAACTTGTAAGCAATCAAGATGTGCTTTAGTAGGTGAAAGGATAAACAAATTATAGTATATTTAGACAATGAAATATCATTCAACATTAAAAAGAAATGAGCTTTTAATCCATGGAAGGACTTGAAGGAATCAAATGCATATTACTAAGTGAATGAAGTCACTTCTGAAGAGGCTATACAGTGCATGATTCTGACTATATTACATTCATGAAAAGGCAAAAACTATGGGGAAGAGAAAGATTAATGGCTTCTGGGGGCAGAGGGAAGATGAATAGTTGGAGCAAAGAGGATTTTTACGGATAATGAAAATATTCTATATGATATTATAATGATGGGTATATTTCTTTACACATTTGTTTAAACCCATAAATATATACCAAAAGTGAGCCCTAAGTTAAACTATTGATTTGGGGTGTTTATAATGTGTCAGTGTAAGTTCATCTTTGTTTTAAAAAGAGTACCAGACTGGTGATTGATGTTGATAACTGGGGAGGGTATGCATTTGTGGGGCAGTATATATATGGGAATCTTTGCACCTTCCTCTCAAATTTTTTGTAAACCTAAATTTGCTCTAAAAAATAAAATCTTTAAAAAATGCACAAAAGCAACATGCTACCCTATGTTCTCATTTACCTATTTGATCATATTTTATCTTATATATTATCTTGTTCTTTAAGTCGTGTGGCATTATAATCACAATATAATCAATGAAAACAAAGTACATATGGACAAATTAACAACTAATAAATTTAAATATTAAATTATCTTATATAATAGATTATATATAGATATAAGATATATAGTTCTAATATATAATAATTAAATGTTTTTAAAATTTTATTATTTCATACCTATTTTTGGAGATATATTTTTATAACAATTTCAAATAGAAATAAAAATCACAATAATATGTGTAATTTCTCTGTCCTCCAACTATACATCTGATAATGGAGGTAAAAAGACTGGTAATATTTTCTTTGAATAATTGTCAAATAAGAAAGACTAAAAGTTTAAAATTTTTTCATGCTATTTTTCTATCCAAAGTATGTTAAATGCTTTATTTTTGTCCATAAATGAAGTAATGTTATCTTAAAGTTGTTAAATTTTTTTCTTCTAATAACTAAAGATGGCTAAGGATTTTGGGGAAAATACTGTACTCAGCTGTGCTGCAACTATAATACTTGAACACGTTTCCTCAAGCATAACATTAAGGCAATTGCTCTGTGAGACTCAGAAATCAATAAAATTGTCACAAATGTTCTAAGTGCAGCATTATGAAAAATATTGTATTTTGCTACATGGAACCATAAGACTTCCTGCAATTCATAAACCTCTGTTAACATAATTATTTTTAGATTGAAAGTAATTCAGGACAAGTTTTGCTATTTTTTAAAACAATTACAGATATGCAAAATCTGAATGCTATGGCAGCCAAATAAATAAATTCAAATATTATAACTAGTTCAAACGAATATTTAACGGTTTTTATTATCCATGCAGGAATCCTTTGTTATTTTCATGTATGTCCTTTCTAATTATAGTTATAATAAAGTCACACTGAAGTAATTTTTCCTCCCATTTTGTGATAATGATGTATTACTTTGTTTTCTTAGAGCATTTACATTCTGAGCAACATTCTTTAAGGCTTTCTATAAGATAACAAAAAATGTTTTCTTTTCAGTACCCTACTGATTTTATTGGCACCCTACTCCCACTCAATAATTGTTTTGTCTCACAAGTTTTGTCACTAAAAAACTGTTACTGAACATTTTTCTAGCTGTTAATGTACCTCAAGGAAGGTTTCACCTTCCATCATTGTCCTTAACTGATCCTTGGCAGTAACATCTACAAAGGACTACTTTTAACCTTTTCATTTTCTGTACATTTCCATCTTTTTCTTTCTTCTCCAGCTTTTTTCCATCTTAAAATGTTTCAAAAATACAGCTCCAGGTACCCAACTTGTAAAATCACCTTCAAACTCCAACATTCCAGGTTAAGGAAAAAAAAAACTATTAATCAAGTAGATTAATAAAACTACTAATTAATCAAATGTAATAGGCTGTTACTTAGGTCACTGTCAATGAACTTTCCAGTGTCTATTCCTTTATCTAGTCCCCTATCACTCTGATTCTAGTTGGGTCTAGTCTGTTTCAACAATAGAATATAGTAGAAGCTATACTGGGACACTTTTGGGCCTGCATTTAATTGTCTTGGAAACATCTATCTTTTCTTTTACTTTTTCTTTTTTTTTTCCTTTAATAATACTTTATTTAGGAATGCTCTCTCTTATTCTCCTGAGCCACTTTGAATGAAGTTCAGAATTCTCCATGAATAAAGAAGAAACCATGTGGAGAGGCCCTGGAGACTAAAATACTATGGAGATAAGGAATCCAAAGAAGCACTAAGGTACCAGATATTAAGCACCAGCTACAGATCCATTTGCTTTGTTATTCTGTATAAGGCACAAGTTACTTTTTGGGAACAGGTAAAGCAGAGATTCTTTCAAGCAATTAGGTTAATATAGTAATGTAAATATTGAAAAATTTATCAATTATAAACTTGAGAATGTTTTTACTATTAAAACAGACCTGTACCTCTGAAACAAATAATACATTATATGTTAAAAAAAATAAAAGAAGATAGTAGAAAGGGAAAAATGAAGGGGGGGAATCAGAGGGGGAGAGGAACCATGAGAGACTATGGAATCTGAGAAACAAACTGAGGGTTTTAGAGGGGATGGGGTTGGGGGATGGGTTAGCCTGGTGATGGGTATTAAGGAGGGCACATATTGAATGGAGCACTGGGTGTTATATGCAAACAATGAATCATGGAACACTACATCAAAAACTAATGATGTAATGTATGGTGACTAACATAACATAATAAAATAAAATTTTAAAAAACTAAAAAAAAAAAAAAAGATAACCCAGGTTCTGGTAAAAGATGGCAATGTAGGAGGACAGAAAACTTACCTCCTCTCATGGACCCACCTAATCTATAGAGACATGTGGAACAATTTCTTCTGGGGGAACTAGCTAGGTGGCTCTTACACATTGGACAAATGAGAAAAAAATAAACCCACATCAAAAAGGGTAAGGGAGCCTCAGACACAGTCTTTCCATAAAATACACTTCTTAACAGGTTATCTTCAAAGGGCTCAGCTCAGAGGTAACAGACAGAAAAGCCCATCTCCCAGTCTTCCCCTGAAAAAGATATATTTGCATAACTTAAGAGCTGCCTCATGAGGGTCTGGCTTCCAATCATCCTGAAACTAGGTGCTGAGATCCTTCTCTTAGGGACACTGGTGGGTCTTTTTACACCCTCACCTCCTGGGAACTAATAAAAATAAAGTAAGTAGCTTGGACAATCACAAAGGTTTCAGAGAAAACAAAGAGAGCATTGTCGAACTATAAAGTTCATTACCTATAGGAGGTCACTCTTTCAGGACTGGGAGATAGGGTTATTTTATCTAGGGAATAGAAACAGAGAGAGAGTCAAGGAAAATGAAGAACTAGGGAAATGTGTTCCAAACTAAAGAAAATTAAAAAAAAATCAGATAAAGACTTTAATGAAATGGAGATAGGTAATTTACCTGAAAAAGATTTTAAAAATAAGCCATAAAGATGAGCTTAGAAGAATGTATGAACAAAGTGAGAATTAAAAAAAAAGATAAGAAATATAAGAAAGCACCAAATAGTAGTCACAGAATTGAAGTATACAATAACCTGAACTAAAAAATACAATAGAGGGGCTCAACACCAGGCTATATGAAACAGAAAGATCAGTGAATTTGAAGATATGGCAGTGAAACTTACCTAATCAAAACAGGAAAAAAATGAAAAGAGGGGAAAATAGCTTAAGGCACTTATGGAACAACATCAAGCAGGCCAACACTCACATTATAAGGGTCCCAGAAGGAGAAGGAAGAATGGGGCAGAAAATTTATTCTAAGGAATAATGGCTGAAAACTTTCCTACCCTGGGAAGGAAACAAACATCCAGACTCAGGAAGTCTAGATAATTTCAAATAACATGAACCCAAAGACCTGAGCTAAGATCAAGAGTCCAAGAATCAGATGCTTAGCTGACTGAGCCACCCAGGCATCGCACCAGCAGATTTTTTTAGCAGAAAATTTCAATATATTATTCCACACACTTCTGGCCTGCAAAGTGCTGAAGGAAAAAGCAACCAACCAAGAATATTCTACTGGCAAAGATTTTCTTCAGAATTAAAGAGATAAAAAGTTTTCCAGATAAGCAAAAGCTAAAGAAGTTCCTTACCACAAAGAGAGGAAGATGGCAGTGGAGTAGGAGGATCCTAGGTTTGCCATGTCCCACAAATACAACTAGATAACTATCAAATCATCCTACCCAAGAAATGAAGCTGAAGACTGGCAGAACAAACCTCACAACTAAAGGTAGAGAACAGGAGCTCCTGGTTGGCTCAGTCAGTTAAGCGTCTGCCTTCAGCTAAGGTCATGATCTTAGGGTCCTGGAATCGAGCCCTGCATCAAGCTTCCTGCTCAGTGGGGAGCCTGCTTCTCCCTCTCCCCCACCCCTGCTCATGCTCTCTCTTTCTCAAATAAATAAAGAAAATCTTTGAAAGAAGAAAATAAAAGTAGAGAACAGACCACATTGAAGAAAGTAAGAAATGTGGAGAGTAGGTTTGGTAGAGAAATAGATCATGCCTGCTGTGATGAAAGGGAGCCATAGTCACAGAGAAGGGGAAGAGACAGACTAACACACAAGTGAATACATAGGGGAAATGAATCCCAATAGCAATTGGTTTGGAAAGCAAGAGGCACCAAATTTCATGAGTTCTTACAACCAGCAGGGCTTAAAGCCTGTTCTAAAGGTCAGCAGGCTTGGCTCAAGAGAGCCAGAGGCATTGGGACTACTCTTGGAAAGAAGGCAGGGCAAACAGCCTGTGGACATACTGCATGGAAACAGTAATCTAAAGAGTACATGGGGAACACAATAAGGAAGTTATTTGCTTATCTTGGAGCATGTCCCAAAGAGGCAGTGTTCACGGAAAGACCTCTCTGGGAACAAAACAACTGGCAGGTGCCATTTCCCTACCCCTCAGCATAAACACAGAGCCACCTGTGGGAACCAGTGCAGTGCCTATACTCTTTACCAAACATGCTTACACCAGGCCCTGTCCCCCACATGCTCTGGGAAAGTGCCCTTCACAGTCAGACTGGGCTCAGTCCCAGCACATCATGCCCTTTCATCCAGAAGACCAGATCAATCCCCTGCCCACACCACATCTCCCGAACTGGGAGGCTTGCAGGACCTTGGTTCTGGTGGCAGAGGTGACAGGTTTCATTTCACAACGAGAACAGAACACACCCGGTTAAAAGGTGCCACATTCAGGCCAAGTACCTGCCCTGAAAACTGACTAGAACAGGCAAAAAGAGCCTCTCAGATGACTGGCCTGAAGGATAAAGTGACCAGGACAAAACAGCAGAGCACATGGAATACTCTCTGAAGCACCAGGCCCTGGGGGAACAGAGGACACTACACTGCAGGGCACTATAGGACCTCTTCTTTTTTTTTTTAATTTTTTATTGTTATGTTAATCACCATACATTATATCATTAGTTTTTGATGTAGTGTTCCATGATTCATTGTTTGTGCATAACACCCAGTGCTCCATGCAGAAAGTGCCCTCTTTAATACCCATCACCAGGCTAACCCATCCTCCTACCCCCCTCCCCTCTGGAACCCTCAGTTTGTTTTTCAGAGTCCGTCGTCTCTCATGGTTCATCTCCCCTTCTGATTTCCTCCCCCTTCATTCTTTCCCTCCTACTATCTTCTTTTTTTTTTTCTTAACATACATTGCATTATTTGTTTCAGAGGTACAGATCTGTGATTCAAAAGTCTTGCACAATTCACAGCGCTCACCATAGCACATACCCTGCCCAATGTCTATCACCCAGCCACCCCATCCCTCCCACCCAACCCCCCCACTCCAGCAACCCTCAATTTGTTTCCTGAGATTAAGAATTCCTCATATCAGTGAGGTCATATGATACATGTCTTTCTCTGATTGACTTATTTCGCTCAGCATAATACCCTCCAGTTCCATCCACGTCGTTGCAAATGGCAAGATCTCATTCCTTGTGATGGCTGCATAATATTCCAATGTATATATAGACCACATCTTCTTTATCCATTCATCTGTCGATGGACATCTTGGCTCTTTCCACAGTTTGGCTATCGTGGACATTGCTGCTATAAACATCAGGGTGCCCGTACACCTTTGGGTCCCTACATTTGTATCTTTGGGGTAAATACCCAGTAGTGCAATTGCTGGATCGTATGGTAGCTCTATTTTCAACTTTTTGAGGAAGCTCCATACTGTTTTCCAGAGTGGCTGCACCAGCTTGCATTCCCACCAACAGTGTAGGAGGGTTCCCCTTTCTCCACATCCCTGCCAACATCTGTCGTTTCCTGACTTGTTAATTTTAGCCATTCTGACTGGTGTGAGGTGATATCTCATTGAGGTTTTGATTTGGATTTCCCTGATGCCGAGCGATGTTGAGCACTTTTTCGAATGTCTGTTGGTCATTTGGATGTCCTCTTTGGAAAAATGTCTGTTCATGTCTTCCGCCCATTTCTTGATTGGATCATTTGTTCTTTGGGTGTTGAGTTTGATAAGTTCTTTATAGATTTTGGATACTAGCCCTTTATCTGATATGTCATTTGCAAATATCTTCTCCCATTCTGTCGGTTATCTTTTGGGTTTGTTGACTGTTTCTTTTGCTGTGCAAAAGCTTTTTATCTTGATGAAGTCCTAATAGTTCATTTTTGCCCTTGCTTCCCTTGCCCTTGGTGATGTTTCTAGGAAGAAGTTGCTGTGGCCGAGGTCGAAGAGGTTGCTTCCTGTGTTCTCCTTTAGGATTTTGATGGACTCCTGTCTCACATTGAGGTCCTTCAACCATTTTGGGTCTATTTCTGTGTGTGGTGTAAGGAAATGGTCCAGTTTCATTCTTCTGCTTGTGCCTGTCCAATTCTCCCAACACCATTTGTTGAAGAGACTGTCTTTTTTCCATTGGACATTCTTTCCTAGTTTGTCGAAGATGAGTTGACCATAGAGTTGAGGGTCCGTTTCTGGGCTCTCTATACTGTTTCATTGATGTATGTGTCTGTTTTTGTGCCAGTACCATATTATCTTGATGATGACACCTTTCTAATAGAGCTGGAATTCTGGAATTGTGATGCCGCCAGCTTTGCTTTTCTTTTTCAATATTCCTCGGCTATTTGGGGTCTCTTCTGGTTACATACAAATTTTAGGATTATTTGTTCCATTTCTTTGAAAAAAGTTGATGGTATTTTGATGGGGTTTGCATTGAATGTGTAAATTGCTCTAAGTAGCATTGACATCTTCACAATATTTGTTCTTCCAATCCATGAGCATGGAACATTTTTCCATTTCTTTGGGTCTTCCTCAATTTCTTTCATGAGTATTTTATGGTTTTCTGAGTATAGATCCTTTGCCTCTTTGGTTAGATTTATTCCTAGGTATCTTATGGTTTTGGGTGCAGTTGTAAATGGGATCGACTCCTTAATTTCTCTTTCTTCTGTGTTGTTGGTGTATAGGAATGCAACTGATTTTGTGCATTAATTTTATATCCTGCCACTTTACTGAATTCCTGTATGAGTTCCTTCAGTTTTGGGGTGGAGTATTTTGGGTTTTCCACATACAGTATCATATCATCTGCAAAGAGTGAGAGTCTGGCTTCTTCTTTGCCAGTTTGGATGCCTTTGATTTCTTTTTGTTGTCTGATTGCTGTGGCTAGGACTTCTAATACTATGTTGAATAGCTGTGGTGATAGTGGAAATCCCTGCCGTGTTCCTGACCTTAGGGGGAAAGCTCTCAGTTTTTCCCCATTGAGAATGATATTCGCTGTAGGTTTTTCATAGATGGCTTTTATGATATTGAGGTATGTACCTTCTATCCCTGTACTCTGAAGAGTTTTGATCAAGAAAGGATGCTGTACTTTGTCAAATGCTTTTTCTGCATCTAGTGAGAGGATCATATGATTCTTGTCCTTTCTTTTGTTAATGTACTGTATCACGTTGATTGATTTGTGGATGTTGAACCAACATTGCAGCCCAGGGATAATTCCCACTTGTTCGTGGTGAATAATCCTTTTAATGTACTGTTGGATCCTACTGGACAGTATTTTGGTGAGAATTTTTGCATCCATGTTCATCAAGGATATTGGTCTGTAATTCTCCTTTTTGATGGGGTCTTTGTCTGGTTTTGGGATCAAGGTAACGGTGGCCTCATAAAATGAGTTTGGAAGTTTTCCTTCCATTTCTATTTTTTGGAACAGTTTCAGAAGAATAGGTATTAACTCTTCTTTAAATGTTTGGTAGAATTCCCCTGGGAAGCCATCTGGTCCTGGGCTTTTGTTTTTTGGGAGATTTTTGATGAGTGCTTCAATTTCCTTAGTGGTTATAGGTCTGTTCAGGTTTTCTATTTCTTCCTGGTTCAGTTTTGGTAGTTGATACATCACTAGGAATGCATCCACTTCTTCCAGGTTATCTAATTTGCTGGTATGTAGTTGCCCATAATATGTTCTTATAATTGTTTGCATTTCTTTGGTGTTGGTTGTGGTCTCTTTCATTCATGATTTTGTTGATTTGGCTCATTTCTCTTTTCTTTTTGATAAGCCTGGCCAGGGGTTTATCAATCTTGTTAATTCTTTCAAAGAACGAGCTCCCAGTTTCATTGATTTTTTCTACTGTTCTTTTGGTTTCTATTTCATTGATTTCTGCTCTGATCTTTATTATTTCTCTTCTCCTGCTGGGTTTAGGCTTTATTTGCTGTTTTTCCTCCAGCTCCTTTAGGTGTAGGGTTAGCTTGTGTATTTGAGACCTTTCCTGCTTCTTGAGAAACGCTTGTATTGCTATATACTTTCCTCTTAGGACTGCCTTTGCTGCATCCCAAAGACTTTGAACAGTTGTGTTTTCATTTTCATTTGTTTCCATAAATTTTTTTAATTCTTTAATTTCCTGGTTGATCCATTCATTCTTTAGCAGGATGCTCTTTAGCCTCCATGTATTTGAATTCTTTCCAACTTTCCTCTTGTGATTGAATTCTAGTTTCAAAGCATTGTGGTCTGAAAATATGCAGGGAATGATCCCAATCTTTGGTACCAGTTGAGACCTGATTTATGATCTAGGATGTGATCTATTCTGGAGAATGTTCCATGGGCACTAGAGAAGAATGTGTATTCCGTTGCTTTGGGATGGAATGTTCTGAATATATCTGTGAAGTCCATTTGGTCCAGTGTGTCATTTAAAGTCTTTATTTCCTTGTTGATCTTTTGCTTAGATGATCTGTCCATTTCAGTCAAGAGGGTGTTAAAGTCCCCCACTATTATTGTATTGTTCTTAATGTGTTTCTTTGCTTTTGTTATTAATTGCCTTATATAGTTGGCTGCTCCCATGTTAGGGGCATAGATATTTACAATTGTTAGATCTTCTTGTTGGATAGACCCTTTAAGTAGGTTGTAGAATCCTTCCTCATCTCTTATTACGGTCTTTGGTTTAAAACCTAATTTGACTGATATAAAGATTGCTATGCCAGCTTTCTTTTGGTGTCCATTAGCATGGTAAATGGTTTTCCACCACATCACTTTCAATCTGGGGGTGTCTTTGGGTCTAAAATGAGTCTCTTGCAGACAGCATATCAATGGGTTTTGTCTTTTAATCCAATCTGATAGCCTGTGTCTTTTGTTTGGGGCATTTAGCCCATTTACATTCAGGGTAACTGTTGAAAGATATGAATTTAGTGCCATTGTATTGCCTGTAAGGTGACTGTTACTGTATATTGTCTGTATTCCTTTCTGGTCTATGTTGCTCTTAGGCTCTCTCTTTGCTTAAACGACCCCTTTCAATATTTCTTGGAGGGCTGGTTTTGTGTTTGCAAATTCCTTTAGTTTTTGTTTGTCCTGGAAGCTTTTTATCTCTCTCATTTTCAATGACAGCCTAGCTGGATATAGTATTCTTGGCTGCATATTTTTCTCGTTTAGTGCTCTGAATATATCATGCCAGTCCTTTCTGGCCTGCCAGGTCTCTGTGGATAGGTCTGTTGCCAATCTAATATTTCTACCATTGTAGGTTACAGATCTCTTCTCCTGAGCTGCTTTCAGAATTTTCTCTTTGTCTCTGAGTCTCGTAAGTTTTACTATTAGATGTTGGGTGTTGACCTATTTTTATTGATTTTGAGTTGGGTTCTCTGTGCCTCCTGGATCTTGATGCCTGTTTCCTTCCCCACATTAGGGAAGTTCTCTGCTATAATTTGCTCCAATATACCTTCTCCCCCCCTCTCTCTTTCTTCTTCTTCTGGGGTCCCAATTATTCTAATGTTGTTTCGTCTTATGGTATCGCTTATCTCTCGAATTCTGCCCTCGTGATCCAGTAGTTGTTTATCTCTCTTTTTCTCAGCTTCTTTATTTTCCATCATTTGGCCTTCTGTATCACTGATTCTCTCTTCTGCCTCATTTATCGTAGCAGTTAGAGCCTCCATTTTTTATTGCACCTCATTTATAGCCTTTTTGATGTCGATTTGGTTAGATTTTAGTTCTTTTATTTCTCCAGAAAGGGTTTCTCTAATAACTTCCATGTTTTTTTCAAGCCCAGCTAGTATCTTTAAAATCATGATTCTGAACTCTAGGTCAGACATCGTACTAATGTCCATATTGAGTAGGCCCTGGCAGTTGGTACTACCTTTTGTTCTTTTTGTTGAGGTGATTTTTTTCATCTTGTCATTTTGTCCAGAGGAGAATAGATGAATGAGAGAACAAAATGCTAACAGGTTAACAACGTCCCCAGAAAATATACTGTAAACAAATCAGAAAAGTCCTGCAGCCAGGGGAAAAGAAAGGGAAGGAAAGAAGAAAGAAAAAGAAAAGAAAAGAAAAAGATAAAAACAAACCGAGAAGAGAACAAAACAAAAAACAGAATATGATCAAATATGATCAGGCTGATGCATAGATCAGTGTCACACACTAGATTTTGGGTGTATTTTGGTCTGTTAGAAGGAAGCGCCTCCCAAAATTTTAAAGAAAGAAAAACATATATGTACAAAAATAAGCGTTGATATAATAAAGGGATGGAATATGACTGTAAAGATGAAAATTATAAAAAAAATTTATAAAAGGAATTGATAAGAAGTTGTTTGAAAAAAGAGGAGGATTTAAAAAAGAAAGGGAGAATGTGATCAGGCAGGAGACTAGAACAAATCCATACACTAGAGATTTAGGGTATAATTTGATCTGTTAGAAGAAACTGTATCTCAAAGTTTTAAAGAGAGAACTATATATATATATATATATATATATGCCAAAAATAAGGGTAACTACTATGAAGGGATATAATATGACTCTAAAAATGAAAAATAAAATATTTTTTTAAAAAAGCAATTGATAAGATGTTGGTTGAAAAAGGGAAAAAGAAAAATTAAAAAAAAAGATAAAAGAATTAACTTTGAAAGACTAAAGAATCATGGTAAAAATGCCATGGATTCTATGTGCAGTATCCCCCTAGCTCTGGATTTCTGCCATTCTCATTGATCAGTAAACTTGTTCTTGGCTGGCTTTTCTTGCTGATCTGGGGGAGGGGCCTGTTGCTGTGGTTCCCAAATGTCTTTGCCCGAGGTGGAATTGCCCTGCCCTTGCCTGTCCAGTCTAAGTAATCTGCTTGGGTTTGCTCTTGGGAGCTTTTGTTCCCTGCAAGCTTTCCATACAGCTTTGGAGGACGAGAGTGAAATGTTGGCCTCCCAATATCTCCCCTGGAGGAGCTGAGAACTCGGGGCCCGCTCCTCAGTTCACCCCCAGAGAAAAGCAGTCAATCACTCCTGTCTCCCCAGTCTCTGGCTGCACCCCATGCTCACTTGGCCTGTGACTGAGCATTTCTATCTCTGGCACACGACCTGTGTGGAGTCTCCAAACTCAGCAGATCCTTGCAGTGCGCTCCTGTGCTGCTTCTCCCAAGGGAGGAAGGGGAGTCTCCCCGGATCTGCCGCTTATTGGGTCCCTGCTGGAGGAGCAGTGGCCCGACTGTGCCGCAGATCATGGTTTACGGCAACCCTGAGCTGAGAGCCCAGGCCTCGGCTCCATTTCTGAAGCCAGCTTCCCCGCTCAGATACCCAGGAGCTCTGCCACACTCAGGCACCCCTGGTCTTTCTGTGTCCCAAGGGTCCTGAGACCACACTGTCCCCGCGAGTGTTCCACCCCCCGCTTAGCCACTGGAGCAACGTCCCTCAGTGGAGCTGACCTCTAAAATTTCCGATTTTGTGCTCCGCGGCTCTATCCCTTGTCAGAAGCGGCTGACGGAGGCCCCCTCCCCTGCCATCTATCCTCCCGAATATCGCCTCGGATTCACTCCTCCGCACATCCTACTTTCCAGAAAGTGGTCACCTTTCTGTTCAGAGAGTTGTTGCTATTCTTTTCTTTGATCTCCTGTGGAGTTCGTAGGTGTTCAGAATGGTTTGATCCCTATCCAGCTGAATTCCTGAGACCAGACGAAATCCAGGTCTCCTACTCCTCTGCCATCTTGCTCCCCTCCCTCTATAGGACTTCTTCTTCATAAAGCTAATACCCTCAAGGATAGTAGATGTAGTTGATTTTCCTATCACACAGAAGCAGGCACAGAGACTTAGACAAAATGAGAAGACAGAAGAATTTGTTCCAAATAAAATAACAGAACAAGGCCACAGCCAAAGATCTAAGTGAAACAAATATAAGTAACATGTTTGACAGAGAATTTAAAGTAATGATCATAAACATACTCACTGGACTTGAGAAAAGAGAGGAAGACATCAATGAGATTCTTAACACAGACATAAGGAATAACACATCAGAGATAAAGGGCTCAATAAACAAAAAGAGACACACACTTGATGGAATGAACAGCAGGCTGGAAGAAGCACAGGAATGAATTAATGACTTGGAAGACAGAATAATGGAAAGTAGTCTAGCTGAACAAATAAAAGAAAAAATTATGTAAAATGAGAATAGACTTAGGGAACTCAGTGACTCCATCAAATGTAATAACATTTACATTACAGGAGTCGAAGGAAGAAGAAGAAGGAGGAGGAGGAGGAGGAGGAAGCAGAGGAGAAGGAGAAGATGGAGAAGAAGGAGAGGAGGAAGAAGAAAGAAGAAGGAGAAGAAGAAGAAGAAGAAGAAGAAGAAGAAGAAGAAGAAGAAGAAGAAAGAAGAAGAAGAAGAAGAAGAAGGAGGAGGAGGAGGAGGAGGAGGAGGAGGAGGAGGAGAAAGAAGAGAGAAAAGGAGACAAAGTATATTTGAAGAAATAACAGCTGAAAACTTTCCTAATCAGGGAAGGAAAATGATATCCAGATCCTGGAGGCACAGAAATTCCACCCCTTCCCCCCAAAAATCAACCAAAAGAGGTCCATGCCAAGACACATAATAGTTTAAATGGCAAAAAGTAGTGAAAAAATCCTAAAAGCAGCAACAGAAAAGAAGACAGTTATATACAAGGGTAAACCCCATAAGGCTATCAGCATATTTTTCAGCTGAAATTTTGCAGACCAGAAGGGACTGTCAATGATATATTCAAAGTGCTGAAAGGGAAAAATCTGCAGCCAAGAATACTCTATTCAGCAAAGCTGTCATTCAGAAGAGGAGAATAGTTTCTCAGACAAACAAAAATTTAAAAATTCATGACCACTAAAGCAGCCCTATAAGAAATATTAAAGAGGATTCTTTGATTATAAAGGGAAGACCATAAATAAGCATATGAAAAAATAAATATATGTGTAAAAAACAGTTAAGGAATTCACAGAATAAAACGATGTAAAATATGACACCATATACCTAAAACATGGGGCAGGGGAGAGGAGTAAAGAATGGGATCAAAATTAAATTATCATTAACTTAATATAGACTGTTATATGCAGAAGATATTATATACAAACCTAATGGTAACCACAAATAAGAAAACAACAATAGAGAGAGAATAGAGAGAAAATAATTCAAGTATATTAATAAAGAAAAACAGCAATCATGAAAGAGAAAAAGAAAGGATCAGAGAAAAACTATAGGAACATCCACAAAACAATAACAAAATGGCAATAAATACACACCTATCAATAATTACTTTGAATGTAAGTTGACTAAATGTTCCAAACAAATGACATAGGGTGACAGAGTGGATAAAAAATCAAGACCCATGTATATGTTGCCTACATCAGACTCATTTGAGACCTAAAGACAACTGCAGATTGAAAGCGAGGGATGAAGAAATATTTATCATGTGAATGAGTGTCAAAAGAAAGCTGGGGCAGCGACACTTAGACAAAATAGACTTTAAAACAAAGACTGTAAAAAGTTTGTAACAAGAGACTAAGAAAGAACACTATATAATAATAAAGGGGAAATTCCAACAAAAAGATATAACAATTGTAAATACTTAGGCACCTAAAATGCCAGCACCCCCATACATAAAACAGTAACAAACATAAAAGAACTAATCAATAATAGTACAATAATAGTAGGGAAATTTAATGCCCCACTTCTATCAGTAGATCATTGGGAAAGAAAAATCAACAAGGAAATAATGGCTTTGAATGATAAACTGGACCAGATGAGTTTAGCAGATATATTCAGAACATTCCATCCAAAACAGCAGAGTACATATTCTTTGAAGTGCACATAGAATGTTCTTCATAGATCACATATTAGGCCACAAATCAAACCTCAACAAATTCCAAAAGACTGAAGTCATGCCAGGCATCTTTTCTGATCACAACACTATGAAATTAGAAATCAACCACAAGAAAAAGTCTAGAAAGATCACAAATATATGGAGGTTAAATAACAGTAAATAATAAATGGGTCAACCAGGAAGTAAAAGAATAAATAAAAACGTATATGGAAACAAATGAAAATGAAAATACAATGGTTCAAAACCTTTGGGATGCAGCAAAAGGGATTCTAAGAGGGAAGTTCATAGCAATAGAGGCTCACCTCAAGAAGATCTCAAAAAACCTAACCTTAACACCTAAGGCAGCTAGGAAAAGAACAACAAACAAAACGTAAAACAAGCAGAAGGAACTACATAAAGATTAGAACAGAAATAAATTATATAGAAGCAAACAAAACAAAACAAAACAAAACAGATGAGTAAAACCAGGAGCTGGTTCTTTGAGAAACAAAAATCAATAAAATTGATAAACCTCTAACAAGACTTATCAAGAAAAGAGAGAGAGAGAGAGAGAGAAAGGACTCAAATAAACAAAATCACAAATTATAGATGAGAACTACCAACACTACAGACATATAAAAAATTGTAAGATAATATAAAAATTATATGCAAACAAATTGGACAAATTAGAAAAAAATGGGTAAATTCCTAGAAACATATAGCCTACCAAAACTGAAGCAGGAGTAGAAAATATGAAAAGACCTATTACCACCAATGAAATTGAATCATTAATCAAAAATCTCTTAACAAAAGCTGAGCACCAGATGTCATCACACACAAATTCTACAAAATTTGAAGAAGAGTTAATACCTATTCTTTTCAAACTTTTCCAAGAAATAGAAGAGGAAGGAAAACTTCCAAATTCATTATATGAGGACAGCATTACCCTGATACCAAAACCAGATAAAGACACCGCAAAAAAGTGAACTACTGGCCAATATCTCTAATGAACAGAGGTGCAAAAATTCTCAACAAATACTAGTAAACCAAGTCTGACAATACAGTAAAAAAAAAAATTATTTACCATGATCAAGTCAGGAACAAGACAAGAATGTTCATTGTCACTGCCTTTATTCAGCATAGTACTGCAAGTCCACAGCAATCAGACAGCAAAAAGAAATAAAAGACATCACAATCATTAAGGAAAAAGCAAACTTTCAGTATTTGCAGACAACATGGTATATATAGAAACCCTAAAGTTTCCACCAAAAACTGCTAGAACTGATAAATGAATTCAGTAAAGTTGCAGGATACAAATTCTATGTACAGAAATCTGTTGCATTTCTATACACCAATAATGAAGTAGCAGAAAAAGAAATTAAGAAAACAATCCCATTTACAATCACAACCAAAATAAGATACCTAGGAATAAACCTAACTAAGGAGGTGGAAGACCTGTACTCTGAAAACTATAAAACATTGATGAAAAAAATTGAGGATGACACAAAGAACTGGAAAGACATTCTATGCTCATGAATTGGAAAAACAAATATCATTTGAGAGAGAGAGAGCACATGAGAGGGGGAGGGTCAGAGGGAGAAGCAGACTTCCTGCTGAGCAGGGAGCCTGATGTGGGACTCGATCCTGGGACTCCAGGATCATGACCTGAGCCGAAGGCAGTTGCTTAACCAACTGAGCCACCCAGGCGCCCTCAAAAACAAATATCATTAAAATGAATGTACTACACAAAGCAATCTACACATTTAATGCAATCCCTATCAAAATACCACCAACGTTTTTCACAGAGCCAGAACAAACAATCCTAAAATTTGTATGGAACCACAAAAGACCAATGGAACAGAATTGACAGCCCAGAAATAAACTCACAGTTATAAGTCAATCTTCGACAAAGCAAGAAAGAATATGCAATGGGAAAAAGACTATCTTCAACAAATGGTGTTGGGAGAACTGGACCACTTTCTTACCTCATACACAGAAACAAATTCAAAATGGATTAAAGACCTAAATGCGAGGCCTGAACCCATAAAAATTTTAGAACAGAGAAGAAGCAGTATCTTCTCTGACATTGGCATTACCAATATTTTTCTAGATATGTCCCCTGAGACAAAAGAAACAAAAACAGAAATAAACTATGGGGGTACATCAAAATAAAAACAAAAACTTCTTACAGCAAAGGAAACAATCAATAAAATTAAAAAGCAACCTACAGAATGGGAGAAGATATTTGCAAATGACATATTTAATAATAGGTTAGTATCCAATATATATAAAGAACTGATACAACTCAAACCCAAAAAACAAATAATTCAATTAAAAATGGGCAGAAGACATGAACAGACATTTCTCCAAAGAAGACAACCAGATGGCCAATCGACACATGAAAAGATGCTCAACATCACTTATCATCAGAGAGATGCAAATAAAAACTACAATAAGATATCATCTCACACCTGTCAGAATGGCTAAAATCAACAACAGAAGAAACAACATGTGTTAGAGAGAATGTGGAGAAGGGAACCCTCCTGTAATGTTGGTGGGAATGCAAACTGGTGCAGCCACTGTGAAAAAGAGTATGTGATTCCTCAAAAAGTTAAAAATAAAACTACTCTATAGCAATTGCCCTAGTATATTTTATAAAAAAAAATACAAAACACTTATTTAAAGGGATATACGCACCCCTATGTTTATAGCAGCATTATTTACAATAGCTAAGATATGGAAGCAACCCAAGTGTGCATCAATTAGTGAATAGATAGAGGAGACTGATTAAATATATATATACAATCATATACACACATACATATTTATAATGGAATATTATTCATCTATAAAAAAGAGTGCAATCCTGCCATTTGCAATGACATGGATGGAGCTAGAAAGTATAATGATAATTGAAATAAGTCTGTCAGAGAATGACAAATACCATATGATTTCAGTCATGTGAAATTTAAGAAACAAATGAACAAAGAGAGAAAAAAGAGAAAGATAAACAAAGAAACAGACTCTTAACTATAGAGAACAAATGATGGTTACCAGAGGAGAGGTGTGTCAGAAGACAGGTTAAACAGGTGATGGGGATATTTGTCATGACAGGCATTGGATATTGTATGGAATTGTTGTATCACAATATCATACACCTGAAACTAATATGACACTGTATGTTAACTAACTGAAATTAAAATAGCTACTTAAAAAAGGCATTCATAACCAGTACTATGGTCTTGTAAGAAATGTTAAAGGTATTTCTTTAAGCTGAATTGATAGGGTGGTAATGTGTAACAGGGAAGTAGGAAAGTATAAATATCACTGGAAAGGAAAATATATAGTAAAAATCAGGACTATCAAATGTTGTTTAGGTAGTAATCACTTATAGTTAGCTGGAGGTTAAAACACAAAAGTAGTAAATATACCTATAAATACAATAATTTGTTAAAGTATACAGAAAATAAAAAGATAGAAATTGTGACATCAAAAATTAAAAAAATGAGGGGGCCTAAAAACATAGAACTTTAGAATGTGTTCAATTGTAAGTTGTTATCAACCTAAAAATGGACTGTTACAAATACATGTTGTTTTATGTTACCTATATGGTAACCACAGAACAAAAACCAACATTAGATACCCAAAATATAAAGAGAAAGGAAATAAACCACTACAGAAAATCAACAAATTACAAGAAACAGGACAAGAAGAAAACAGGGAAATAAAACAGAAAACAAATAGCACATATCTATCAATAACTAATTGTAAATGGACTAAATGGACTAAAGTCTCCAATCAAAAGATAAAGAGAGCCTGCATGTATAGAAAAAAAATAAACCATCCATAAACTACCTACAAAGAATCACTTCAGATATAAGTACACACAGAGTGAAATTGAAGGTAAAGCACAGATATTCTATGTAAATGGAAAGCAAAGAAAGCTAGGGGTAGCTATATTTAAATCAGACAAATAATACTTTAAGAAAAAGACTATAGTGGGCGCCTGGGTGGCTCAGTTAGTTAAAAGACTGCCTTCAGCTCAGGTCATGATCCAGGAGTCCCTGGATCGAGTCCCACATCGGGCTCCCTGCTCGGCGGAGAGTCTGCTTCTCCCTCTGACCCTCCCCCTTCTCATGTGCTCTCTCTCTCTCTCTCTTTCTGTCTTAAATAAAAAAAAAATCTTTAAAAAAAAAAGAAAAAAACTATAGTAAAAGACAAAGAAGGTCATTACATAATGATAATGGGTTGTATCCTACAGAAGGATAGAACATCTGTAGGTATTTGTGCATCCAACATATAACTATTTAAATATATAAAGTGAATATGAACAAATCAAAACGGAAAAATAAACAGTAATACAATAATAGCTTTTTCTACTCCACTTTCTGTCAATGGAAAGATTATCCAGACAGAAAATCAATAGGAAAACATTAGACAGAAACAACACATTAGACTAGAGTTGACATATAAGATTCCATCTGAAAGCAACAGAAAATACATTTTTCTCATGTGCACATGTCACATTATCTGGTATAGATTATATGGTAAGACATAAACAAGTCTTTTTTTAAGTTTTTATTTTAATTCCATTTAGTTATTATGTAATATAAATATATATAAAATATAATATTATTCCATACATCACCCTGTGCTCATCATGACAAGTACACTCCTTAGTCCCCATCACCTATTTAACCCATTTCCCCTACCCCCTTCCATTGGGTGACCATCATTTAGTTCTCTATAATTAAGAGTCTATTTCTTGATGTGTGTGTGTCTATTTACCCTTTGTTCACTTGTTTTGTTTCTTAAATTCCACATATGAGTGAAATCACACAGTATTTGTCTTTCTCTGACTGACTTATTTCTCTTAGCATTATACTCACTAGCTCCATCCATGTTGTTACAACTATAAAACAAGTCTTAATAAATTTAAAAAGCTTCAAATAATATTAATCATTATTTCCCACCAAAATGATATGAAACCAGAAATCAATTACAAAAAGAAAATGGGAAAATTCACATATATGTGGACAACGTGCTAGTGAACAATTAATGCGTCAAAGAAGAAATAAAAAGGACAATCAAAAACTAACCTGAGATGGTGGAAATGCAAAAACAACATATCAAAAACATTGAATACAGCAAAGAGTTTTAAGAAAGAACTTCATAGCAATAAATTTACCTATAAATTAAAAAGAGCTTAAAAAACATAACTTGACAACTCAAGGAAAAGAACAAAGGAAACTCAGTAGAACAAAGGAAATAATACAGATCAGAACAGAAATAAATGAAATAGAGACTAAAAAAAAAAATCAATGAAACAGCTATTTTTTTGAAAAGATAAAGTTGACAAACCTTTAGCTAGATTCACCAAGAAAAAGAGAGGACTCAAATAAATAAAATCAGACCTGAAAGAGGAAATGTTACAACTGATACCACCAGAATACAAAGGATTATAAGAGACATCAATAAATTAGACAACCTAAAAGAAATGGATAAATTCCTAGAAACAATCCATCTTCCAATACAGAATAGCGTAGAGATAGAAAATCTCAATAGACCAATTACTAGTAAAGAGACTGAATTAGTAATCAGAAACCTCCCAATTAAAAAAAGTCCAGGGTCAGATGGCTTCACTGGTGAATTTTACCAAACATATAAGGAAGAATTGATAGCAATTCTTAAACTCCTCCAAAAGACTGAAGAGAACACTTAAAAACTCACTATATGAGGCAAGAATTACTCTGATACCAAAACCAGATAAGGACACCACAAGAAAATAAATCTGGAGGCCACAATTGTTGATGAATATACATGCAAAAATTCTCAAGACATAGCAAACTGAATTTAACAATACATTAAAAGGATTATACACCAAAGTGTATATAAATCAAGTGGGATTTATTCCAGGAGTGTAAGAATGGTTCAAAATCTACAGATCAATCAGACAAAAACAACAAAAGAAAGGATAAAAAATCAGGTGGTCACCTCAGGAGATGCAGAAAAAGCATTTGACAAAATTCAATTTCCTTCCCTGATAAAAACTCTCAATAAAGTAGGTATAAGGAACCTATGTCAACATGGTAAAGACTGTATATGATAAGCCCACAGGTGACATCATACTCAATCATGAAAAGCTTAAAGCTTTTCTTCTAAAAATCAAGAATAAAACAAACATGCACACTCACTACTTTTATTCACATAGTATTGGAAGTTCCAGGCAGAGCAATTAGGCAATTAGAAATAAAAGGCATACCAATAGAAAGAAAGATGTAAAACTGTTAGTATTTGTAGATAACACTATATATAAAATTATGTTTCATATATATGAATTAATATTTTATATATGTTTATGTACACATATATATATTAACCTAAAGACTTCACCAAAAATACAGTTAGGACTAATAATTTCAGTAAAGGTGCAGGATACAAAATTAATATACAAAAGTAAGTTGTATTTTATACATTAATAACAAAGTATCAGAGAAGTTTAAGAAACCTATTTGCAATTTCATCAAAAAGAATAAAACTAGAAATAAATTTAACCAAGGAGGTGAAATACCTTTACACTAACAACTATAAGATATTGATAAAAGAAACTGAAGATGACACAAATAAATGGAAAGATATTCTGTGCTCGTGGATTGCAAGAATATTATTAAAATGTCCATACTACCCAAAGAAATGTACAAATTCTAGTGGAATTTTTTTCACAGACATAGAATAAATATTTCTAAACTTTGTATGGAACCACAAAAGACCCTGAATAGCCGAAGAAATCGAGAGATAGGAACAAAGTTGGGGACACTAATGCCTCTGATTTCAAACTACATTTCAAAGCTATAGTAACCAAGACATTGTGGTGTTAGCATAAAAATAGACATTAGATTAATGGGTCAGAACAGAGAGCCTGGAAATAAACCCACACATATATTGTCGATTATGACAAAGGAGCCAAAAATGCACAATGAGGAAAAGACAGTCTCTTCAATAAATGGTATTGGGAAAAACTGGAGAGCTAATTGAAAAAGAATGAAACTAGATTATTTTACATCATATGAAAAAAAATCAACTTAAAATAAAGATTTGAATGCAAGATCTGAAACCATAAAACTCTCTAAAGGAAACAGGTGGTAAGCACCTTGACATGAGTTCTGAGATGATTTTTTAATTTGGCAATAAAAATAAATAAATAAATAAGTGGAACTACATCAAAATTTTGCACAGCAAGGAAACCAACAAAGTAAAAATGCAATCTACCAAATGGAAAAACAATTACAAATTATATATATATATATATATATATATATATATATATATATATATACACATATATGGGTTAATATCCAAAATACATGAAGAACTCATACAATAGTAACAAAAAACTGATTAAAAGTGAGGGGAAAATATAAATGGATATTTTTCTAATGGAGACAGAGAAGTTGACCAGCAAGTACATGAAAAGGTGCTCAATATCACTCATTGTCAGGGAAATGCAAATCAAAACCACGAAACACCACCTCACATCTGTCAGGATGGTTGTTATCAAAAAGACAAGAAATAAGTGTAGGTGAGGATGTGGAGAAATGAGAACCCTGTGTACCAGTTGAATGTGAATCGGTGCAGCCACTATGGAAATTAGAATGGAGTTCCTCACAGAATTAAAAATAGAATTATCCTATGATCCAACAACTCAACTTCTGGAAAGAAAGGAAAACACTAACTCAAAAAGATATATGTACCCCCACGATCATTGCAGCATTATTTACAATATTCAAGACATAAAAGTAACCTAAGGTCATAGATGGATGAATGGATAAAGAAAATGTGGTGACATATACAATGGAATATTATTCAGTCTCCCCCCACCAAAGAAGAAAATCTTACTACTTGCAACAACATGGATGAAATTTGTGAGAATTTTGCTAAGTGAAAAAAGTTAGAAAAAGACAAATAATGTATGATCTCACTTATATGTGAAATCAAAAGACCAAAAAAAACAACAAAAAAGAGATCAAAGATACAAAGTTCAGATTAGTGTTTGCCAGAGATGGGGGGTAAGGAGTGGGAGAAATGGGTGAAAGTGGTCAAAAAGTACAAACTTCCAGTTATAAAATAAATAAGACATGAAATGTAATGTCCATCATAGTGACAAATAGTTAATAATACTGTATTGTATATTTGAAAGGTGCTAAGAGAGTAGATCTTAAAATTCTCACCATAAGAAAAACAATTTCAAGTATGTGTGGTGATAAATAGCAACTAGATTTATTATGGTGATCATTTCACAATATATACAAATATTAAATCATAATGCTGTACAACTGAAATGAATATAATGCTATCTTTTAAAGCTATATCTCAGTAAAAATCCATTGTCTGACTTGTTCATTACATGTTAAATACTTTATTTCCCTTGAATAGGACATTAAAGTCATAGATTTTATATTTAAGATTTGGAAGCTGGACAAATACAGATATACCTCATTTTATTGCATGTCATCTTATTGCACGTTACAGATTTTTTTTTTTTTTACAAAATAAAGGTTTGTAGCAACCTTGCATTGTGAAAGTCAATTAACATAATTTTTCCAACATTTGTTCACTTTGTGTTTTTGTATCACGTTTTGGTATTTTCACAATTTGATTTTTTCATTGTCATATTTGATATGGTAATCTGTGAGAAACTATCTTTTTTTAAGACATTTATTTCTTTGAGAGAGAGAGAGAGAGAGCAAGTGAGCATGAACCGGGGGAGGGGCAGAGGGAGAGGGAAAGAGATAATCTTCAAGCCGACTCCCCATTGAGCACAGAGCCTGACATGGGGCCGATCCCAGGACCCTGAGATCATGACCTGAACCAAACTGAAGAGTCAGACACTTAACCAACTGAGCCACCCAGGCACCTCAGAAGTGATCTTTGATGCTACTACTATAATTGTTTTGAGGGCATCATGAACGGTGCCCACAGAAGATGGTAAATTTAATTGATAAATATTATGAGTGTTCTGACTACTCCAATAACCAGCCAGCCATTCCCCTATCTCTTTCCCTCTCCTTGGGCCGTCTTATTATGTGAGACACAGCAATATTGAAATTAGTCTAATTAGTAATCCTATAATGACCTCTAAGTTTTCAAGTAAAAGGGGGGTTTACACATTATCTTCCTTTAAATGAAAAGCTAGAAATTATTAAGCTTAGTGAGGAAAGCCTGTCAAAAGCCAAAGCTGAAAGCTAGGCCTCTTGCACCAGTCAGCTAAGTTATGACTTCAAAGGAAACATGCTTGAAGGAAATTAAAAGTGCTACTCCAGTGCATATGTAAGTGATAAGAAAGGAGAACAGCCTTACTGCTGATATGTAGAAAGTTTTAGTGGTCTAGAAAGAAGATCAAAGCAGCCACAACATTCCCTTAAACCAAAGCCTAATCCAGAGCAAGGCCTTAAATTTCTTCAGTTCTATGAGGGCTGAGAGAGGTGGGGAAGTTGCAGAAGAAAAGCTAGAAGCTAGCAGAGGTAGTTCATGAGGTTTAAGGAAAGAAGCCATCTCCATAACATCAAAGTGCAAGGTGAAACAGCAAGTGCTGATGTCGAAACTGCAGCAAGCTATCCAGAAGTTCTGGCTAAGGTAATTAATGAAAGTGGCTACTCAACAACAGATTTTCAGTATAGACAAAACAGCCTTCCATTAGAAGGTGGGATCTAGGACTTTCGTAGCCAGAGAGGAGAATCAATGCCTGGCTTTAAGGCTTTAAAAGACCAGCCAGCTCTCTTGCTAGGGGCTAATGCAGCTGGTGGCTTTAAGTTGAAACCAATACTCATTTACCATTCCAACAATCCTAGGTCCTTTAAGAATTGTGCTATATCTATTCTGCCTGTATTCTATAAATTGAACAACAAAGCCTGGATGACAGCACATCTGTCTGTAACATTGAGTCACTTTATTGTGATATTTGCTTTATTACGGTGGTCTGGAATCAAACCCACAGTATCCTCAAGGTATGCCTGTATATATCTATATGAAGATATAAACTAGGCAGTTAAGTCAAGGATGGAGATCCAAATGGGAAATTATCAGAAGCTAGATTCTATATCTATTTCAAAATCTGTCTTCATGACGTACTTTTGAAAGTCATATTACAAAATAATATTTTAGATAGGAAAGAAATATTAGGAATTTTGAATAATTGTCAAAAGTCTTGCAGCATAAAAATGTAAAATAACAATTTGAATTCCAATGTCCGTCTTTAAAAGCTATTCTTTTTCCATTGCTTTGAGTGGCAGTTGGAGGTTGTGGCTGGAGGATATTACCATCAAAACTAACAAATAGTAAATGAAAACTAACTGAAAGCCATGATACAGTCATTTGAATTTGTGGAGTGTGTTCAATATGGTCAGAATATACAGATGTTGAAAGAAAAAAATCATGGCAAGAGGCAGGTAAGCAGCAGATTATAATGACATACTGAGGACTTTTTTTCAACTATGGAAAGTTTTATAATTATTTTAATCAGAAAAAAAGACATAACTGAATATCTATTTTATAAAGATCATGGGCATAATTTGGGAGGACTGGCCAGGTCTTAGACTAGAAGTATAAGTTTTTCCTATGTTGGGAATAGTGAGGATTACATTTACAATGTGAATAAAAAAAATGTGTTTGTTAGTTTTAAAAGTTAAAAATGTTCTAGTCTTTCTAATGACTGCATTCTCAGAATGAAAAAGAATCATAGGGGGTGTGTGGGTGGCTTAGTCGTTAAACGTCTGCCTTCGGCTCAGGTCATGATCCCAGAATCCTGGGATCGAGGCCCACATTGGGCTCCCTGCTCCACAGGAAGCCTGCTTCTCCCCTCTCTCACTCCCCCTGCGTGTGTTCCCTCTCTTGCTATGTCACTGTCAAATAAATAAATAAAATCTTAAAAAAAAAAAGAATCATAAGGTAATGATATCATTTTCTAGATTGAGACATAAGATTAATGGTGAGGAATTTAAATGCAATAAAATGCAAAAAAATACAGGCAAGGAGTTAATATGGGGATAAGTTAATGAAAAGAGTTCGGTCATGTTGACTCACAATAATGTATTTTACCCTTAGGAATGCTGAGACTACCTTTTCAAGATAGCCAATTAAGTATTTAATTCATTTAAATTAGTTAATTATGTTGTAAAGAGAATATCTCCAGAGTAAATATTCCTGTCCAATCTGTCACTAGGTTAATCTAAAATCTCCACTTGGGCAAAACATTCCTCACTTCTTCCTGCAGTAGCTCTTGCCCCCTGTATCAATCAACATAAGAAAAAAAAGTTTTCTCTGGTCTGCAATGGAAGGAAAATAGACTTCCACTTTAAGACTGAGTCCACATTGGCAGGTTGGAGTTTTTACCATTTCCAAGTAGGTCTGCTTTTGCAATTTCATCAACTTTTTTTCTCTTTTTGATATGGACAAAAAGCCTTTAACCTACTCTTGGTATTATTTATATTTCCATTATTCAAATACAACATTACTTGGTGGGACAATATAAAGCCACAGAAGTTGACTGTAATCATTCCTTGTACAGAGAGGTTGTTATATATCACAAATGTAACTATGAAAATTCCAAAGAAGCTATATGGACTAATGTAGAAATTCCTGTCAGGTAAGTGTACATATTAATTCAAATATTCAGGATGTATTCTATAGTGCTGAGAGATTTAACACTTATATTTTAAGGTAAATGCCAAAAAGGAGATGGTATGTGTTTGAAATGGTGGAAAGAAGAAATGCTTACTTAGACCTCTGGTTAAACCAGTAAAAAGTTTAAGATACATTCCCCAGGAATTTCGCTAATTAATATTAGCATATTTGGTGGGTTTGATTACAGACTATAGATTATTGTATTGTATCAATGTTAAATTTGTTACTTTGATAATTTAATACAGTTCAGTAGGGGAATATCCTTTTGCAACAGGAGCACTGAAATATTTGCAAGTAAAGGGGCATCATATTTTCAACCACTGTGAAATGGTTCAACACACACACACACACACACACACACACACACACACACACACACATATTGCTGTCCAATCCATATATATATGTATGAGTATACAGAGAAAAACAGAATGCTAAAAAAATAACACACCAATATATATATATTGCTGTCCAATCCACATATATAGTATATGGGTTTTATATATTATATATATTAGTATAAAGAGAAAAACAGAATGCTAAACAATAGCAAAATGGTAATTGTTGAATCTGAGTAAAGTGAATACTGAAGGTTTTTTTTTTCCTATTTTTTACAATTTTTCTGTAAGGTTGTAACAATTGTAAAATCAATTTTTAAATAGATATAATTTAAATCATAGGATCGGGAAGTGCATTTCGTATAGTTACAGTTGAAGAAATGTATGGCAGTATTCTTTTATCAAGCTATACCTCAGATTTCAAACTTCACTGCCTGGAGTAAAATAGAATGAATGTAACTGAGTAATGTTATTTAAAAAACACAACTTGTGACCATGAAATGTTTCCTGATTTAACTTTATAGTCCTTGAATTCTATAAAGGTTTTGTTTGGAAAAGAGCTCCACCATCACTCCCACCCCCGGAGGGACAAACTAACCATAATTTAGGATTAAATATGTAAAATCATTCTCAAAAAAAAAGACCCTTTTTGCAGTTCAAAAAATGTATAACTCTCCCTCATTTTTCTTCTCAAGTGTTCTTTAAGATTCAATATTTTATGGTACATTAGGAAATTCACTGCATATAAAAAAAACAATTTTACTTGAAGCTCAAAATTGTCAGTCTGCGTGGAGCACTGGGTGTTATGCACAAACAATGAATCATGGAACACTACATCAAAAACTAATGATGTAATGTATGGTGATTAACATAATGATAAAAATTATTTTAAAAAAAGGAAAAAAAGTATAAATACTGGAAAGGAGAAACAAAAATTACCATAATTTAAAGATTCCATAATTATCTTCCCAGAAAATCTAAAAGCAATGGCTAAAGAATGATTCAACTAATAAGGGGATTCAATAAATTAGCTAGTCACAAAATGGTTAAAAAGAACAAAAAATTGAAAAAGATGAAAAAGTAACTTAAAAAAAAGTCAGCTGATGCATTATGATTACACATATAAAATTATACCACTGCAAAATCTAGTTAATGATAAACTTTTGTGCATGTTTCACTTCAATTTTGTTCTTAAAGTAGAAATTATAGATCTCCAAGTTTACGACAAATAAGATACAGAACCTAGGAGTACTTTACTGGATGCTTATAACATTATGTCATAATCTTTATCCTTGAAAATATATATTAAGTATCTGAAAATGCTGATATGGAAAATAAACATGTCTGGTTTGTAACCCTCTAATTATTTTCTTTCTTCTAGATTGTATCGAGTTATTATATTTAATGAACATACATACATATACACATATGTGTAAAATATTAAATGAAAATGAATAAATATACACATACCCAGGACAAAATTTTAAAACATTTTAGTGATCTTTAAAAATATGGATTTTAGATTTTAGATAGTTAAAATATGGCAAATTCTAATAATATTACAGATTACTTCTGAAATTCTCAAATGATGTTAGTATTTTTTAATTTAAAAACATAATATCACCCCATATTTTTAATATATTTTATTTTTAGGGGCTCAGACTTTGACATTTTTAAAAATGGAAAGTCAATCTTAAATATTTTTGTAATAGCATTTAATGAATTACATTAAAACAAGATCAGTTTTAAACTGTAAAATATTCTGTATTATAATTTGTAAAATATTATGGCCAAATAAAAAAAATAAGATCTATGTTCAATGTGTATTTTGCACTTTAAATTTTAGCACCTGGAAATTTGGGATGGTGTTGAAAAACTAGTTTCAATATTGTATCATTTAAAAATGTATTTTAAATGTTTAAACAAGAGAAAGAACTCTTAATTTTTTTTTTTTTTTTTAAGAGGGAGACAAACCATAAGAGACTCAATTCTCGGAAACAAACTGAGGGTTGCTGGAGGGGAGGTGGGTGGGATGATGGGGTAACTGCTTGATGGGCATTAAGGAGGGCACGTAATATAATGAGCACTGGGTGTTATATATAATCGATGAATAACTGAATTCTGCATCTGAAACTAATGATACAATATATGTTAATTGAATTTAAATAAACTAAGATAAATTTTAAAAGCTATTCATAATTTTAAACTTAAAAAAATCACATGGTAATTGTATGTTTAATTTTTGAGGAATTATTATACTGTTTTCCACATTGTTTATACCTTTTTACATTCTCGTTAGCAGTGTACAAAGGCTTAAATTTCCCCACACCCTAATACTTACTATTTTCAGTTTTTGTTTTGTTTTATTTTTTAATTTAAATTCAATTAGCCAACATATAGTACAACATAAGTTTCAGATGTAGTGTTCAATAATTTATCAGTTGTGTATAAGACTCAGTGCTAATCACATCACATGCCCTCATTAATGCCCATCACCCAATTACCCCATCCCCTCACCAACCTCCCCTCCAGCATCCCTCAGTTTCTTTCCTAGAGTTGAGACTCTCATGGTTTTTCTCCCTGTCTGATAACTTCCCATTGAGTTTTCTCTCCCTCCCCCTCTGATCATCCTCTATGTTGTTTCTCACATTCCCTATATGAGTGAATCCATATAATAATTGTCTTTCTCTGATTGACTTATTTCACTCAGCATAATACCCTCCAGTTTTATCCATGTCAATGTAAATAGTAAGTATTCATCCTTTCTGATGGCTGAGTAATATTCCATTGTGTGTGTGTGTGTGTGTATATATATATATATATATATATATATATATATACACACCATATCTTCTTTATCCATTCATCTGTTGTTGGACATCTCAACTCTTTCCACAGTTTGGCTATTGTGGACATTGCTGCTTTGAACATTGGGGTTCAGGTGCCCCTTCTTTTCACTACATCTCTATCTTTGGGGTAAATACCTAGTAGTGCAATTTGTGGGTCATAGGGTAGCTCTTTTTTAACTTCTTGAGGAATCTCCATATTGTTTTCCAGAATGGCTGCACCAGCTTGAATTCCCACCAACTGTGAAGAGGGTTCCCCTTTCTCCACATCCTCACAAACATTTGTTGTTTCCTGACTTGTTAATTTTAGCCATTCTGAGTGGTATGAGGTGGTATCTCATTGTGGTTTTGATTTGTATTTCCATAATGCTAAGTGATGTTAAGAATTTTTTCATGTGTCTGTTGTTCATTTGGATGTCTTCTTTGGAGAAATGTCCATTCATGTCTTCTGCCCATTTCGTGACTGGATTACTTGTTTTTTAAGTGTAGAGTTTGGTAAGTTCTTTATAGATTTGGAATACTAGCCCTTTATCTGATATGTCATTTACAAATATCTTCTCCCATTCCATAGGTTGCCTTTTAGTTTTGTTAACTGTTTCTTTTGCTGTGCAGAAGCTTTTTATCTTGATAAGTCCCAGTAGTTCATTTTTGCCTTTGTTTCCCTTGCCTTTGGGGACATATCTAGCAAGAAGTTGCTGCAGTGGAGGTCAAAGAGGTTGCTGCCTGTGTTCTTCTCTAGAATTTTGGTGGATTCCTGTCTCAGATTTAGCTCTTTCATCCATTTTGAGTTTATCCTTGTGTATGGCGTAAGAAAATAGTCCACTTTCATTCTTCTGCACGTGGCTGTCCAATTTTACCAATGCCATTTATTGAAGAGACTTTTTTTTTTTCCCCCATTGGATATTCTTTCCTGCTTTGTTGAAGTTTAGTTCACCATAGAGTTGAGGGTCTATTTTGGGGTTCTCTATTCTGTTCCATTGATCTAGGTATCTGATTTTGTGCCAGTACAATACTGTCTTGATGATTACAGCTTTGTAACAGAGCTTCAAGTCCGGAATTGTTATGCTACCAGCTTTAGTTTTCTTTTTCAACATTCCTTTGGCTATTTGGGGTCTTTTCTGGTTCCACACAAATTTTAGGATTGTTTGTTCCGGCTCTGTGAAAAATATTGATGGTATTTTGATAAGGATTGCTTTGAATGTGTAGATTGCTTTGGGTAGCACAGACTTTTTAAGAATAGTTATTCTATCCCTACACTGTGGAGAGTTTTAATCAAGAAAAGATGCTGTATTTTGTCAAATGTTTTTTTTCTACATCGATTGATATCAGATGGTTCTTGTCCTTTCTTTTATTAATGTGATATATCACATCGATTGATTTGCAAATGTTGAACCACCCTTGAAGCTCAGGAATAAATCCCAATTAGTTGTGGTGAATAATCCTTTTAATGTACTGTTGGATCCTATTGGCTAGTATTTTGGGAAGAATTTTGGAATCCATGTTCATCAAGGATATTGATCCGTAATTCTCCTTTTTGATGGGGTCTTTGTCTGGTTTTGGGATCAAGGTAATGCTGGACTCATAGAAAGAGTTTGGAAGTTTTCCTTACCTTTCTATTTTTTGAATCAGCTTCAGAAGAATAGGTATTAGTTCTTTAAATATTTGGTAGAATTCCCCTGGGAAGCTATCAGGCCCTAGACTCTTTTGGGGGGGAGAGATTTTTGATTACTGCTTCAATTTCCTTGCTGGTTATGTCTCTGTTCAGGTTTTCTGTTTCTTCCTGTTTCAGTTTTGTTAGTTTATAAGTTTTCAAGAATGCATCCATTTCTTCCAGATTGACTAATTTGTTGGCATATAGTAGCTCATAATATTTTCTTAAAATTGTTTGTATTCCTTTGATGTTGGTTATGTTCTCTCCCCTTTCATTCATGATTTTATTTATTTGTGTCCTTTCTCTTTTCGTTTTGATAAGTTTGGCCAGGGGTTTATCGATCTTATTAATTCTTTCAAAGAACCAGCTTCTAGTTTCATTGATCTGTTCTACTATTTTTTGGTTTCTATTTCATTGATTTCTGCTCTGATCTTTATTATTTCTCCTCTCCTGCTGGGTTTAGGCTTTATCTGCTGTTCTTTCTCCAGCTCCTTTAGGTGTAAGTTTAGCTTATGTATTTGAGACTTCTCTAATTTTTTGAGAAAGGCTTGTATTGCTATGTACTTCCCTTTTAGGACCGCCTTTGCTCTATCCCAAAGGTATTAACAATTGTGTTTTTATTTTCATTTGTTTCCATGATTTTTTTTTAAATTTTTTAAATTTCCTGGTTGACTCATTCATTCTTTTTTTTAAATTTTTTTATTTTTATGTTAATCACCATATATTACATCATTAGTTTTTGATGTAGTGTTCCATGATTCATTGTTTGTTCATAACACCCAGTGCTCCATGCAGAATGTGCCCTCTTTAATACCCATCACCAGGCTAACCCATCCCCCTAACCTCCTCCCCTCTAGAACCCTCAGTTTGTTTTTCAGATTCATTCTTTAGTAAAGTGCTGTTTAACCTCTAAGTGAGTTCCTTCCAAATTTCCTCCTGTGATTGAATTCAAGTTTCAAAGCATTGTATTCTGAAAATATGGAGGGAATAATCCCAGTCTTTTGGTCCTGGTTGTGACCTGTGACTCAATAGGTGTTCTATTTTGAAGAACGTTTCATGCGTAACAGAGAAGAATGTGTATTCTGTTGCTTAAGGATGGAATGCTCTGAATATATCTGTGAAGTCCATCTGGTCCAGTGTGTCATTCAAAGCCCTTGTTTCCTTGTTGATCTTCTGCTTAGATGATCCATTGTGATGAGTGGGGTGCTGATGTCCCCTAATATTATTGTATTATTATCAATGTCTTTCTTTAATTTGGTTATTAATTGGTTTATATAATTGGCTGCTCCCAAGTAAGGATCAGAAATATTTATAATTGTTAGATCTTCTTGTTGGATAGACCCTTTAAGTATGATATAGTGCCCCTCTGCATCCCTTACTAGAGTCTTTGGTTTAAAATCTAATCTGTCTGATAGGAGGATTGCTATCCCAGCTTTCTTCTGATGTCCAGTAGCATAATGGGACTAGCATGAGGGACTGTGAGCAGATCTGTCTGCCAGTGGGCACAGAAAAAAACAAACAAAAAACTCTGATTTAAAAGAACAACTAGAATATAAAGAATTAAGTCCTAAAATTCTTCCAAATGACAGTAGTTAGTGGAATTCTCAGCAGGTTGGAGCACCTGGAGAGCATCATGGCTTACATTCATCATCCACCTTGACAGAGTAGATGGGAGCAGGGTCTGGGTGCTAGATCTAGTTTACCTCCTGAGTCCCAAGCCCCTATCCCACATCAGTGTGTCCTACCAAGGCAGTCTCAGCATAGTACATACTGACACCCCTCTGGTCCGTTCTCACTACAGCTCCAGCCATCTTGCCAAGGTAACAGGCACAAAGCACCCAGGAACACTTCAGGTCCACAGCATTTAGTTGTTAGAAAACTTGATTGCACACCCTTGGCCCATAATACTCTGGGACCCTTGGCTCATGCCCACATTGGCTCTGCCAGAGTTCCGCCTGTGAGAAGTGCCCCAGGAACCCTACCTCAAACCATACCTTGGATCCAGCTGTCCTGTTAGGGTACCTCCTGCATGGAGTACGCTGGGACAGCCTGAGCCATGCCTACCTTGGCCCATGAAGGTACTTCCTGTACTGAGAAACCTAGGACACCTGAGTTTGAGCCAACTTCATCTTCAGCTGTCCTGTAAGAACATCTTCTGTGCAGAGAGCATGAGGTCCTCCTGGCTTATGCTTACATTGGGTTCTGTCATCCTGCATGTGTGCCCTTTGCACAGAGAGACCCAGGACCACCCCAGCCCACATCCACTTCAGCTTTAGCTGTCCGTCCAGGGCACCCTCTATACAGAGTACCTTGGGAACCCCAGCCCACACCAACCACAGCACCAAAAGCCAGCCAAAGTCACCAGGTACCATAGTCTACACAGGGGATGACTATACACAAGATAATTCTTTCAAGTTAAGAGAAGTAGCTGTTCTGCTTAATTCATAAAAACAAGGACAGAATCTCAATCAAAATGAGGACACAGAGGAATAAACTCCAAACAAAAGAACGACAAAGCCTTAGGAAAAGAACTAAATGAAATGGAGATAACCAATCTACCTGATAAAGAGTTTAAAGTAGTGGTCATAAAGATGCCCAATGGATAGGAGAGACAAATGGATGAACTTAGAACTTCAACACAGACAGAAAATATAAAAAAGAACAAATTAGAGTTAAAGAATACAATAATTGAAATGAACAGTATGCTGGAGAGAATCAACAGATTAGAAGATGCAAAAAAGATGCAGAAGAATGGATCAATGGTCTGGAAGACAGGGCAATAAAAAGCATGCAAGCTGAACAGCAAACATAAAATAGAAAAAAAAAATGGGTATAAGTTAAGGGATTTCTTGAATAACATGAAGTGAACATTTACATTATAAAGTCCCAGAAGGAGAAGAGAAAGGGACAGGAAACTTATTTGAAGAAATAGTAGATGAAAATTTCCCTAACCTGGGGAAGGAAATGGACGTCCAGGTTTGGGAAACACAGAGAGTTCTAAACAAGATAAACCCAAGGAGGCCCACAGCAGGACATATAATAATTAACATGTCAAAAATTAAAGATAAAGAGATAATTTTAAAAGCAGCTGAAAGGCAGCAGCTAGTATGTACAAGGGAAACTTCAGAAAGCTATCAGCTGATTTTTAGCAGAAGTTTGCTGACGAGAGGGAGTGGCATGGTGTATTCAAAGTGCTGAAAGGTAAACAACAACAACAATAACAACAAAACAAAAAAACAAAAACCTACAAACAAGAATACTCTGTCTGGCAAGGCTATCACTCAGAATTGGAGAGATAAAGATATTCTTAAAAAAAAGTTAAAGATTATTATCACTAAACTGGCCTTACAAGAAATATTAAAAGGACTTCTTTAAGTAGAAAAGACCATAATTAGAAGAAAATTATGAAAGGAAAAATTTTCATAAATAAAAATAAACAAAGATAGTAGAGCAATTACTTATAAGGTATGAAGGTTAAAAGACAAAAGTAGTAAAATCAATTATATCTAAAAAATACTTAAGGGGACTCACAAAATAAAAAGATGTAAATATGACAACATACACTTAAAACATGGAGGGGAGTGTAAAAATATTTTTTTTTTAGAATGTGTTTGAACTTAGGTGGCCACCAATATAATATAAACTGCTATACCTAGAATGTTATATATGAGCATCATGATAATTACAAAACAAAAACCTATATTAGATACACAAAAAGTAAAGAGAAAGCCAAGCATAACATTAAAAAGTCATTAATCACGAGGAAAGAGAGCAAGAAAAAGGAACATAGAAGAACTAAAAAAAAAAAAAAGACCCAGAAAACAAATAAAATGACAATAAGTACATACCTGTCAATAATTACTTTAAATGTTAATGTTATAAATTGACATATTCTGCCTGGAAGAGACTCACATCAGACCTAAAGGCACATGCAGACTGAAAGTGGAGGGATGAAGATACTTTATATGGAAAAAGATATTCCATGCAAACAGAAGTGCAACAAAAGCCAGGGTAGCAATACTTATATCAGACAAAATAGACTTAAAAAAAACCAAACAAACTGTACAAGAAACAAAAAAAGCATTACATAATGATAAAGGAATAAATCCAACAAGAGGATATAGCAATTGTAATTATCTCTGCATCCAATATAGGAACACCTAAATATATAAAGCAAATATTAACAGTCATAAAGGGAGAAATTAGAATTAATACAATTATAGTAGGGGACTTTAATATCCCACTTACATCATTGGATAGATCATCCAGGCAGAAAAATCAGTAAGAAAATAGGTTATTTGAACAATACATTAGATCAGATGGACTTAACAGATATATATAGAATATTCTATCCCAATACAACAGAATATAAAATCTTTTCACATACACATAAAATAACCAGGATGTTAAACTACAAATTTAAGAAGATTGAATTTATATCATATATCTTTTCCTGCCATAACAGTATGAAACTGAAATCATAAGAAAAAAATTGGAAAAAAACACCCATAAACATGTGGAGGCTAAACAACATCCTACTAAACAATGATGGATCAATAAGTCAAAAATCAAGTAATAAAATAGACAAATGAAAAAGAAATACAGTGGTCCAAAAATTTTGGGAGTAGTAAAGACAGTTTTATTTTCCTTAAAGATTTTTAAAATTAATTAATTAACTAATTGATTTAGCATGTGCGGGGGGGGGGGGGCGTTGGGGGGTGTGGAGAGGAAATCCAAAGCAGACTCTGCGCTGAGTGTGGAGTCTGATGTGTGGTTTGATCTCATCACCCTGAGATTATGACATGAGTCAAAATCAAGAGTCAGATACTTAACTGAGCCATTCAGGTGCCCTGTAAAAGCAGTTCTAAGAAAGAAATTTATAGTGATACAAGCCCACTTCAAAAACCAAGAAAAATCTCAAACAATCTAACTTTACATTTAAAGGAACTAGGAAAAGAACAAACAAATCCAATTATTTGAAGGAAGGAAATAATAAAGATCAGAGCAGAAATAAATGAAGCCTAAAAAATATACAAAAGATAAATGAAACCAAGAGCAGTTTCTTTGAAAAGATAAACAGAATTCATAAAACTTAGAGAGACTCATCAGAATAAAACAGAAAAAAAATAAAAAAGACCCAAATAATTTAAATTAGAAATCAAAGAGAAGTAACAAAGGACACCACAGAAAAAGGAAGGATTATAAGAGACTACTGTAAAAAATTATATGCCAATGAATTGGACACCTTAGAAAAACATGGATAAAATCTTGGGAACATACAATCTTCCAAAACTGAATCAAGAAGAAATAGAAAATCTGAGCTGATTACTAGAAATGAATTTGAAATAATAATAATAAAAAAAACTTCCAAAGTCCAGAACCAAATGGCTTCACAGTTGAATTCTACCACATATTTAAAGAATAGTTAATATCTATTCTGAAACTAGACCTAAATATAGAAGGGGAAGTTAACAAAATGAAGGATAAAAACCATATGATCATCTCAACAGATGCAGAAAAAGCATTTGACAAAATGCAACATAGATTCTTGATTAAAAAACCTCCACAAAGTGGATTTAGAGGGAACATACTTCAACATAATAACGTCCATATATGAAAAACTCACAACTAACATCATACTAAATGGTGAAAAACTAAGAGCTCTTCCTCTAGAATCAGGAACAAAAGAAGGATGGCCACTCTTACCATTTTTATTTAACATAATACTGGATGTCTTCCCCACAAGAATCAGATAAGAAAAAGAAATAAAAGGTACCCATTCAAATTGGTAGAGAGAAAGTAAAACTGTCACTATTTGCAGAAGATATGTTATACATAGGACACCATAAAGTATTCACCAAAAAAATATTAGTCTAAATTCAGTAAATTTGAAGATATAAAATTAATATACAGAAATCTGTTCCATTTCTATACACTAATAATGAAGTAGTAGAAAGTGGAATTAAGAAAACAATTCCATTTACAATTGCACTAAAAAAAAAAATACCTTGAAAGAAACTTAACCAAGGAGGTGACAGACCTGTACTCTGAAAACTATAAAACATTGATAACAGAAATTGTAGGCAACATGAACAAATCAAAAGATATACCATACTCATGGATTGGAGGAATATTGTTAAAATGTCTCTACAACCCAAAGCAATCCACAAGTTCAGTGTAATTCTATCAAAATACCAATAGCATTTTCACAGAACCAGAACAAATAATCCTAAAATTTGTATGGAACTACAAAATAGCCAAAGCAATCTTGAAAAAGAATAAAGTTGAAGGCATCACAATCCCAGATTTCAAACTATATTATAAAGCTATAATAATGAAAACAGTATGGTACTTTTACAAAAATAGACACATTGGTGAATAGAATAAAAAAGAGAAGCCAGAAGTAAACCCACACTTTTATGGTCAATTAATCTATAATACAGAAAGCAAAAATATGCAATAAAGAAGAAAGGCTCTTCAATAAATGGTGTTGGGAAAGCTGGAGTGCTACACACACGAGAATGAAACTGGACCTCTTTCTTATACCATACGCAGAAATAAACTGAATATGGATTAAAGACCCAAATGTGAGGGCGCCTGGGTGGCTCAGTTGGTTAAGCGACTGCCTTCGGCTCAGGTCATGATCCTAGAGTCCTGGGATCGAGTCCCACATTGGGCTCCCTGCTCAGCGGGGAGTCTGCTTCTCCCTCTGACCCTCTTCCCTCTCATGCTCTCTATCTCTCATTCTCTCTCTCAAATAAATAAATAAAATCTTTAAAAAAAAAGACCCAAATATGAAACCTGAAACTATAAAACTCCCGGAAGAAAAGATAGGAGTAATCTCTTTGTATTGATTGCAGAAACATTTTTCTAGATATGTTTTCTCAGGCAAAGGAAACAAAAGCAAAAATAAGCTACTGGGACTATACCAACATAAAAAGCTTTTGCACAGCAAACGAAACCATAAACAAACAAAGGCAACCTACTGAATAGGAGAAGATATTTGCAAATGATATATCTGATAAGGGGTTTATATCCAAAATATATAAAGAACTTATACAATTCAAGACCAAAACCACAAATAATTCAATTAAAAATGGGCAGAATATCTGAATAGACATGTTTTCCAAAGTCAACATACAGATGGCCAACACACACATGAAAAGATGCCCAACATCACTAAGGTGGGGAATACAAAATCAAAACTACAATGAGATGTCACCTCACATCTGTCATAATGGCTAGAATCAAAAAGACAAGAAATAACAAGCATTGGCAAGGGTGTGGAGGAAAAAGAACCCTTGTGTGCTATCTGTTGGATTATAAATTAGTGCAGCCAATGTGGAAAACACTATGGAGGAGCCTTAAAAGATTAAAAGTAGAAATACCATATGATCTAGTAATTTCATTACTGGGTGTTTATCCATGGAGGGGGTACATTAGTTCAAAAAGATGTATACATCCCTGTTTATTGAGGCATTATTTACAATACTCAACATATAGAAGCAATCTAAGTGTCCACTGATAGATAGATACAGAAGATGTGGGGTGTGGAATATTACTCAGACAAATAAGACTGAAATCTTGACATTCACAGCCACATGAATGGACATAGAGGGTGTTATACTAAGTAAAATATTTCAGACAATGAAAGTAAACACTGTATAATTTCACTTATATGTACAATCTAAAATAAACCAAAAAGCAGAAACAGAGCTATAAATATAGAAAAAAAGGTGGTCACCAGAGTGGAAGGGATAAGGGATGGGCAAAATTATTAAAGGGGAGAGGAAGTTAGAGGTTTCTGGTTATGGAATGAATAAGTCATGGGGATGGAAGGTACGGGATAAATAATACAGTCAAGGGTATTATAATAATGTTATATGCTGACAGGTGGTAACTACATTTGTGGTGAGCTATAGCATAATGCATAGAGTTATTGAGTCACCAATGTACATGTGAAACTAATGTAATATTGTATGTTAACAATATTTCAAAAATTAATAAAAATTCAATCAAAAATAAATTAAAAAGAAGGAAGCCTCAAACAAGCTAACTTTACACTTTAGGAAATTAGAAAAAGAACACACTGAGCTCAGTATTAGTAGAAGGATGGAAATAAGATTAGAGCACATATAAATGAAATAGAAATTAGAATAGAAAAAGATTAGTGAGACTAATTGTTTTTTTAAATGATATATAAAATTGATAAACATTTAGCTAGATTAAAAAAAGAGATAAGGGTCAAATAAAAAGTAAAAAAAAGCAGACATTACAAGTGATGACACAAAATGAAAAGCATCATAAGAAATTATGAATAATTCTGTATCAACAAATTAGGTAACCTAGTAGTGGGGTGCCTGGGTGGCTGTTGGTTAAGCATCTGCCTTCGGCTCAGGTCATGATCCCAGGGCCCTGAAATTGAGCCCCACGTTGGGCTTCCTGCTCAGTGGAGAGTCTGCTTCTCCCTTTCTCTCTGTCCCTTTCCCCTGCCCATGCTTTCTCTCTCTGGGTCTCTCAAATAAATAAATAAAATCTTTAAAAAATTAGGTAACCAGTAGAAATATATTCCCAGAAAAATATAATCTACCAAGACTGAATCATGAAGAAATAGAGTCTGAACTGACTTATAATAAGTACAGTGATTAAATCAGTAATCAAAAACTTCCTATCAAAGAAAAGCCCAGAACCAGATGGCTTCACTGGTGAATTCTACCAAACATTTAGAGCTAATTAATACCAATTCTTCTCAAACTCTTCCAAAAAAATAAAATATGATGGATCATTTTCAAGCTCATTTTACATGGTCAATGTTACCCTGAAGCCAAATCCACAAAAAGACATGAAAGGAAGATTACATGCTAATATTTCTGATGAAAATAAAATATTAACCTGAATCTGTAGCATAGAATCATACTCCATGACTAAGTCGAACTTATCTCTAGATACAAAGATTGTTCAACATGTGAAAAATCAATTAGTGTGAAATACCACATTACAGAATAAAGAATAAAAATCACATGATCATCTCAATAAATGTAGAAAAATTTGAAAAATTCAATGATCTTTCATGATAAAAACTCTCAACAATTTAGGTTGAGCACAAAAGAATAGAAAGAATAAATACTAGCCCACAGCTAACACCATACTCAACAGTGAAAAACCAAAAACTTTTCCACTAAGAACAGGAACAAGGCAAGGGTGCTAACTCTTGTTATTTCCATTCAATATAGTACTAGAAGTCCTAGGCAGAGCAATTAAGCAAGATAAAGAAAGAACACCCAAAGTGGAAAGGAAAAAGTAAAATTGTCCCTATTTGCAGAGATTTAGCTTATATACAGAAAACCCCAAAGACTCCATTAGAAAACTATTGTAAATAATAAATCCAGTAAAGTTGCAGAATTCAAAATCAACATGAAATAAGGTATCTCTTATGTGTGGAGTCTAGGCATAAGTAAGTAAGTCAATAAATAGCTGGTTTTATACAAATAGGAAATGGAATGATGGTCAAGGGGTTGGGAGAAAGGGAAATAGAAAGATGTAAGTGAAAGGGTAGCAACTTGCAGTTAGAAGAGTTAGTTCTGAAGATCTAACTATAGATATCACACTGTAGCACGATGTCTATAGTTAATTTGATATTTTACACTTGAAAATTGAGAGTAGATCTTAAGCTTTCTCACCAGACACACACAAAAAAGAGTTAACTATGAGGTAATGGATGTGCTAATTATCTTGGTCTTGGTAATCACTCCACACTGTATATATATATCACCTAATGTTGTACATTTTAAATATATACAGTTATATTTCTCAATTGTGCCTTGAAAATTTGAGACAAAAATCAGTTTCATTTCTATACACTAACAACAAACTCTCTGAAAAAAATGAGAAAAATAATCCCATTTATATTAACACCAAAAAGAATAAAATACTTAGGAAAAGCTTACCTAAGGAAGTTAAAGACTCACAAACTAAAAGCTATAAAATACTGATGAAAGAAATTAAACAAGACACAAATGGAATGTGTTCATGAATTGGAAGACTAATATTGTTAAAATGTCTATATAAACACCCAAGCAATCTACAGATTCAACCCAATTCCTACAAAAATTCCAGTACCATTTATAGAAAAAAAACTTGAAAACCATACAGAACCACAAAATACTATGAATAGCCAAATACATTTTGAGAAGAACAAAAGTGGAGGTATTACACTTCCTGATTTCAAAATATGTTCAAAATCAAAACAATATGGTAATGGCACAAAGACATATCAAACAACAAAATAGAATGGAGATTCCAGTAATGAGTCCACGCATATACAGTGCATTGATCTTCAACAAGGATATTGAAAATACACAATGGGAAAAAGGTAGTGACTTCAACAAATGGTTTTGGAAAAACTATATCTCCAAAAACAGAATGTAATTGGACCTTCTTCTTACACCAGATATAAACATCAACTCAAAATGAATTAAAGACTTAAAAGTAAGAACTGAAACTTCATTAGGATAAAAAGCTTCCTGACACTGGTCTTGGCAATGATTTTATGGATATGACATCAAAAGCACAGGCAACAAAACAAAAAATAAACAAGAAGAACAAATTAAAAAACTGTACAATAAATCAATCAATAGAGTGAAAAAACAACAAATTGTAGAAAATATTTGCAAATAATACATCTGCTAAGTGGTTAGTCTCTAAAATATATAGGGAATTCCTATAACTCAATAATTTAAAAAAATGATTAAAAAATGGGCAGAGGACTTGAAAAGACATTTCTCTAAAGAAGACATACAAATTGCCAAAAGGTATATGAAAAGGTGCTCAACGTCACTAACCATCAGGGATAAGAAAATCAACATCACAATGAGATTACCTCACACATGTCAGGATGGTTGTTATCACAAAATTGAGAGACAACAAATATTGGTGAGAATGTGGAAAAATGGAACAATTGTACATTGTTGGTGTTACAATGTTACAGTTGCTAAGGAGAACAGTATGGTAGTTCCTTGAAATATGAAAATAGAACTACTATATGATCTAGTAATTTCACTTTTGGGTACATACTGAAAAAAATGAAATCAGGATCTTTAATAGATAGTAGCTTCTATGTCATTGCAGCACTCTTACAATAGCCAAGATGTGTAAACAACCTAAATGTTCATCAAAATTTGAATGGATAAGTAAAATGTAGTATACACATACAATGGAATACTATTTAGGCTTAAAAAAGAAAGTCTATAATATATGACAAAATGGATTAACCTGAAGGATATTGCTCTAAGTGAAATAAGCCAATCACAGAAAGACAATTACTGCATGTTTTTCCCTCCATGAGGTATCCAAAAACATCAAATTCATAGAGTCAAAGAGTAGAATGGTGGTTGCTAGGGTCAGAGGGTAGGCAGAATTGGGGAGTTATCAACCAATAGGCATAAAGTTTCAGTCAGGCAAGATGAATAAGCTCCAGAGATCTTTCCTACAACATTGTACCTATAGTCAACAATAGAATATCTATTTAAAATTTTGTTAATAAGGTAGATCTCTGTTGTTATTTCTCCTAAAAATAAGTCTTTATAAAGAAGGTGATTTTCACTCTCACTTTCTGAAATATTTCTTTTTCTTTTTGTATTTGGCCTCTTGAATGTGACACTCTTTCCCCAACCTTCCAAAAAAATTTTTTTTTCATCTCTGTTTCTACCTTCATAGTATATTTCTATGGCTCTTCCGCACTGTCTTTCAACCATGTGCTGGGAACTGTAGTCCTGACTCTATGCAACTCACACTCAAATACCAACTTCCTACTTGGCATCTTTGCTTAAATATATTTACATGTCTCTATTTAAAAAAAAATTTACTAAAGACAAGACTTGGAGAGATGATGTGAAATTAGGCTGTCTATACTTATATTTAAATTTTAATTATCATTTTTGTTATTTTAAAATTTCTGATCATTTTGCATGCAATAAAAATCCAGAAAAATACTCTTAAAAGCATGTATTTATAGTGTTATTTCATGAAAAATAAAAATGCAAAGTTATACAGTTTTTTTAAGATTTTATTTTTTGACAGAGAGAGACACAGCGAGAGAGGGAACATAAGCAGGGGGAGTGGGAGAGGGAGAATCAGGCTTCCCATGGAGCAGGGAGCCCAATGTGGGGCTTGATCCCAGGACCCTGGGATCATGACCTGAGCTGAAGGCAGATGCTTAATGACTGAGCCACCCAGGCACCCCCAAAGTTATACAGTTTTTTACCAAATACAATGAAAATGAAATCTACGAAGAGCTATTTCAATTAAAACATTTCATGTTACCCTTTGCACTGGCTCAGGGACTGATTGTCTTCAGAGTGTGACCATACTCCTGCCTCTTGTACTCTGGATTTGTAGTGTTCCCTGCAAGCTAGCCCCAGCTTTCCTATTAGCTCATTTCCCCTTGAGTTTATCCAATGGGAGGCCATGGTCAGAGAGTTGAGGGAAAGAGAAAGGAAAAAGCTATCATATTTTTTAAAATTTATTTTAATTTTTTATCGTTATGTTAATCACCATGTGTTACATCATTAGTTTTTGATGTAGTGTTCCATGATTCATTGTTTGTGCATAACACCCAATGCTCCACGCAGAACGTGCCCTCTTTAATACCCATCACCAGGCTAACCCAGCCCCCTACCCCCCCGCCCCCTCTAGAACCCTCAGTTTTTTTTTTCAGAGTCCATCATCCCTCATGGTTCATCTCCCCCTCCGATTTCCCCTCTTCATTCTTCCCCTCCTGCTATCTTCTTCTTCTTTTTTTTCTTAACATATATTGCATTATTTGTTTCAGAGGTACACATCTGTGATTTAACAGTCTTGCACAATTCACAGCGCTCACCATAGCACATACCCTCCCCAGTGTCTATCACGCAGCCACCCCATCCCTCCCACACCCCCACCACTCCAGCAATCCTCAGTTTGTTTCCTGAGATTAAGAATTCCTATCAGTGAGGTCATATGATACATGTCTTTCTCTGATTGACTTATTTCACTCAGCATAACACCTTCCAGTTCCATCCACGTTATTGCAAATGGCAAGATCTCATTCCTTTTGATGGCTGCATAATATTCCATTGTGTATATATACCACATTTCTTTATCCATTTATCTGTCGATGAACATCGGCTCTTTCCACAGTTTGGCTATTGTGGACATTGCTGCTATAAACATTGGGGTGCACGTACCCCTTCGGATCCCTACATTTGTATCGTTGGGGTAAATACCCAGTAAAAGCTAGCATATTTTGCCATTGATCTGTTTCCAAAGGTGCACATCATGAAATCTGAAGTAGATTGACCAAAATGGAGCTAAATTAATCTTCATGACTTACATAACAAGAAGATTTTGTGGCTATTTTTGAATAGATATATCTGTGGATGCAATCAGGAAAATTTTTACTTGCCATACCTAATTCCTGAATAATTAAATTCCCCATTGCATATCTAAATAATGCAATTTAATTAGTACTTGCCTTCTTTGTTTGCTAGACTAAAAATATAATATGTATGTCAGTGCAGAAATGTAGTATGAGAGGTAAAGATAAAAATAATTTATAAAGGGGCACCTGGGTGGCTCAGTTGGTTAAGTGACTGCCTTCAGCTCAGGCCATGATCCCAGGGTCCTGGGATCGAGCCCCACGTCGGGCTCCCTGCTCAGTGGGAAGCCTGCTTCTCTCTCTCCCATTCCCCTTGCTTGTGTTCCCTCTCACTGTGTCTCTCTCTGTCGAATAAATAAATAAAATAAAATCTTAAAAAAAAGGAGTTCTTAATTAAAAAAATAATAATAATTTATAAAATGGATAGGAGCTGCGGGGAAGATGGCAGAGTAAGAGGACCCTTGCTCCACAGATACAACTAGATAACACTCACATTGCTTAAATATTCCAGGAAAGACCTGAAGACTGGCAGAATGAACTCTACAACCAAAGGCAGAGAAGAGGCCACATCAGAGGAAGGTAAGGAAGGCAGAGACATGATTTGAGACCTAAAGGGAAAGTGGCCATTATTGGACAGAAGGGAACTGGGAGCACAGCGAAAAGTGAGAAAGATCATGCCAGGTAATCCACACAGGGAAGATGAATTGCCAGGACATTTAGTTTTGAAACCTAGAGGGGCCAAATTTCAGAGGTTCTTACAAACAGCGAGATGTAAAGCCTGGAATTCTTAAAATCAGCACTCTCCTCTCTGGGAGAGCCCTGAGGGTATCAGAAAGGTGAGTCTCAGATCTTAAATAGGCAGCACCACAAGCAGCCTGAGTAGATATAGCACAGAACCAGCAATTTGAAAAATGCCAGGGGCAGACAGGAAGGAGAGTGGCTTATTCATCACAGAATGTGTCTCCACGAGAAAGGGATCTTAGAAAGGTCCATCCAGAAACAAAGAAGCTGGCAGATGCCATTGGCCTCTCCCATCCCCCAGCATAAACACATGGTCACCTGTGGGAACCAGTGTGCTGCTACTCACTACCCAAGGGCTTGTATCAAGCCCCAACCCCTGCTTCCAGGGGTCTACCCTTTCCAGTCACACACATATGCCTCAATCCCAGCGCTGCAGGGACCCTCCCCCAAAAGGGTAATGTAAACCTTGCCAACACAGCATCTTCCTACTGACACTTTTGTGCAGCCTCAGTTTTGTCAGGCTGCAGCTATGGCAGCAGCTAGCACTGTCGAAGAATGAGGAACACCTTGTTAAAACTGTAGGACCTGCCCACATGCCCTTTGCAGATCCACTTAGGCTGGCAGGTCCTCACAATGCAGGGGTGGTTCCAGGTCTCAATTAGCCAGGGGACCAGTGTGTGCCTTGTTAAAACACCCCAGACCTGGCAAAGGAAGCCACTGCAGACAACTGAACTGAAGGGAAAATAGGCAAGAACACAACAGGGCACATGCACCATGAACAGGAGACATTCCCTGAGCACAAGGTCCTTGGAACCAAGGGATACTGCACTGCAAGGCATTGTAAAACCTGTTCTACATAAGGCCATTACCTTCAATAGCAGGAGATGTAAATGACTTTTCTAAGACACAGAAAGAGACACAAAGAGACAACATGAGGAGAGAGAGGAATATATTCCAAATGAAAGAACAGGACCAAGCAAGAGACTTAAGTGAAACGGATATAAGTGATACGCCTGATTGAGAATTCAAAGTAATGATCACTGTACTTGAGAAAAGAATGGAAGACATCAGTGATAATCTTAGCAAAGAGATAAAAGAGAACCAATCAGAGATGAATGCAATAAATGAAATTAAAAATACACTTGGGGAATAATTAGCAGGCTAGATAAAGCAGAGGAAAGAATGACCAGGAATATAGAGTAATAGAAAGTAACCACGCTGAACAAATGAGAGGAAAAATAAATTATGCAAATTGAGAATACACTTAGAGAACATTGTGACTCCATCAAGTGTAATAATATTTGCATCATAGGGATCCCAGAAGAAGAAGAGAGAAAAAGGGGGAGAAAGTTTATTTGAAGAAATAATAGCTGAACTTCCCTAATCTGGGGAAGGAAGCAGATATACAGATCCAGGAGGCACAGAGATCCTCCAAAAAAGTAAACCCAAGGAGTTCCACACTAAGACACAGAGTAATTAAAATGGCAAATAGTAGTGATAAAGGAAAATCCTAAAAGCAGCAACAGAAAATAAGACAGTTACATACAGGGGTAACCCTAAAAGGCCAGCAGATTTTTCAGCAGAAACTTTACCAGCTAGAAGGGACTGGCGTGACATATTCAAAGTGCTGAAAGGGAAAAACCTATAGCCAAGAATAGTCTATCCAGCAAGTCTATCATCCAGAATAGAAAAAGAATAAAGAATTTCTCAAACAAAAATTTAAAAAGTTCATGACTACTAAACCAGCCCTACAGGAAATATTCAAGAGGACTCCTTTGAGTGAAGAAGAAAGACCATAAATGAGGGTAAGGAAAATAAATATATCTGTAAAAACAAGGCAAGGGATTCACAGAATAATAGAATATAAATATGACACCATATACCTAAAACATGGATGGGGGAGGAGTAAAGAATGGGTACAAACTTAAGTGACCATCAACTTAATATAGACTTCTATATGCAAAAGATGTTATAAACAAGCCTAATGATAACCACAGATAAAAATAGCAGTAATAGATAAGCAAAGAATAAAGAGAAAGGAATTCAAGTATATCACTAAAGAAAATCAACAAACTGTGAAAGAGATGAAAGGATCAGAGAAAAATAGAAACACCCACAAAACAAGTAACAAAGTGTCAATAAATACACATCCATCAATAATTACTTAAAATGAAAATGGATTAAATGCTCCAATCAGATGACATAGGATGACAGAGTAGATAAACCCAAGTATATGCTTCCTACAAGGGACTCATTTGAGATCTAAACACAACTGCAGATTGAAAGCAAGGGGATGGAGAAATATTTATCATGTGAATGGATGTTAAAAGAAACCTGACATAGCAATACTTATATTGGACAAAATAGACTTTAAAACAAAAGACTGTAATAAGAGACAAAGAAGGACACTATATAATAATAAAAGGGATAATCCAACAAGAAGATATAACTATTATAAACACTTATGGACCCAACATGGGAGCACCCAAATACATAAAATAGTTAATAACAAGGATAAAGGAACTAATAAATACTAATACAATAATAGTAGGGGATTTAACACCCTATTTACATCAATGGGCAGATCATCCAAACAGAAAATCAACAAAGAATGACACACTGGACCAGATAGATTTAACATATATATTCAGGACATTCAATCCTAAAACAGCAGAATACACACATTCTTTTCAAGTGTAAATGGAACATTCTCCAGAAGAGATAACATATTAGGCCACAAAACATATTAGGCCTCAACAAATTTGAAAAGACTGAAATCATACCATGCATCTTCTCTGACTACAGCAGTATGAAACTAGAAATAAAACACAAGAAAAATCTGGAAAGAGCACAAATACATGGAAGTTAAACAACATGCAACTAAACAGTGAATGAATCAATCAAGAAATTAAGGAAATAAAAAATTACATGGAAACTAATTTAAATGAAAACACATTGGCCCAAAATCTTTGGAATGAAGCAAATGCAGTTCTAAGAAGAAGATTATAGCAACACAGGCTTATCTCATGAAGTAAGGGAAATCTCAAATAAACAACGTAGCCTTACACCTAAAGCAGCTAGAAAAACAACAAACAAAATCCAAAACCAGCAAAAGGAAGGAAATAATAAAGATTAGAGCAGAAATAAAGGATATAGAAACTAGGCGAGGTGGGGGGCGGAAATCAAAGAAACCAGGAACTGGCTCTGTGGGGAAAAAAAAACAAAACAAAACAGAATTGATAAACCTCTAGCTAGACGTATCAAAAAAAAAGGAAAGGGCTGAAATGAAATCAAAAATGAGTGTGTAGAACTAAAACCAACACCATAGAAATACAAACATATGTAACAGAATATTATGAAAAATTATATACCAACACATTAGACAACCTAGAAGAAATGGATAAATTTCTAGAAACATATAACCTACCAAAATTAAGCAGGAAGAAATAGAAAATTTGAACAGATCAATTATTAGAAAGGTCACTGAATCACTAATCAAAAACTCCCAACACACAAAAGTCCAGGACCAGATGGCATTACAGGGGAATTCTACTAAACATTTAAAGAAGAGTTAATACCTTTTCTTCTTAAACTATTGCAAAAAAAAAAAAAATAGAAGAGGAAGGAAAACCTCTGAATTCATTCTAGGAGGCCAGCTCTACCCTATACCAAAACCACATAAAGACACCACCAAAAAAGAGAACTACAGGTTAATATCTCTGATGAACATAAATGCAAAAATCCTCAACACAATACTAGCAAACCAACTTAATACATTAAAAAAAAATCATTCACCAAGATCAAATGGGATTTATTCCCAGGATGCAAGAGAGATTCAATATTTGCAAATCAATCAGTATGATACATCACATCAATAAGAGAAACTTTAAAAACCATATGATCATTCCAGTAGACACAGAAAAAAACATTTGATATAGAACAACACCCATTCATGATAAAATCCCTCAACATAGTAGGCTTAGAGGGAACATACTCAACATAATAAAAGCCTTATATGAAAAACCCATCCTTAATGGGGAAAAACAGAGCTTTTCCTTCAAGGTCAGGAAGAAGACAAAAAGATGCCCTCTCACCACTTTATTTCAATATAGTACTGGAAGTCCCAGCCACAGCTATCAGAAAACAAAAAGAAGTAAAAGGCATCCAAAATGGGGATGAAAAATTAAAACTTTCATTGTCTGCAGATGATATATATATATATATATAAATTGAAAGATACCACAAAAAACTATTAGAACTGGTAAATGGAGTCAGTAAATTCACAGGATATAAAAATCAATGTATAGAAATCTGTTGCATTTCTATATACACTAATAATGGTGCAGCAGAAAGAGAAATTAAGAAGAACAATTCCATTTATAATTGCACCAAAAATAATAAAGTATCTAGGAATAAACTTAACCAAAGAAATGAAAGACCTTCCTATGAAGAGGACTATAACTATAAAATACTGATGAAAGAAACTGAAGAAGACACACAAAAAGATGGGAAGACATTTCATGCTTATGGGTTGGAAGACAAATATTGTTAAAATGTCTATACTCCCCAAAGCAGTCTACATATTTAATGCAATTCCTATCAAAATACCAACAGCATTTTTCACAGAACTAGAACAAACAATCCTAAAATTTATATGGAACCACAGAAGACCCAAATAATCAAAGCAATCTGGAGGTATCACATTTCCAGACTTCAAGTTACACTACAGATCTGTAGTAATCAAAACAGGATGGTACTGGCACAAAAATAAACACATAAATCAATAGGACAGAATAGAAAACCCAGAAATGAACCCACAACCATATGGTCAGTTAATCTTTTGACAAAGCAGGAAAGAATATCCAATGGAAAAAAGACAATCTCCAACAAATGGTGTTGGGAAACTGGAAAGCTACATGCAAAAGAATGCAACTGGACCACTTTTTCACACCATACATAAAAATAAACTTGAAGTAGATTAAAGACCTAAATGTGAGAACTGAAACCATAAAAATCTTAGAAGAGAACACAGTAACTTCTTTGACATCAGCCATACAATTTCTTTCTAGATAGGCCTCCTGACATTTTTCCAAAAAAGTCTCCTGAGGCAAGGGAAATAAAAGCAAAAATTAATTATTGGGAATACATCAAAGTAAAAAGCTTCTGCACAGCGACATGCAGAAGAATGAAACTGGAACACTTTCTTACACCATACACAAAAATAAATTCAAAATTGGTGAAAGACCTAATTGTAAGATAGGGAACCATCAAAATCCTAGAGGAGAAAACAGGCAGCAACCTCTTTGACCTTGGCCATAGCAACTGCTTGCTAGACAGTTCTCTCGAGGCAAGGGAAACAAAAGCAAAAAAGGGGGTGCCTGGGTGGCTCAGTCATTAAGCGTCTGCCTTAGGCTCAGGTCATGATCCCAGGGTCCTGGGATCAAGCCCCACATCGGGCTCCCTGTTCAGCAGAGAGCCTGCTTCTCCCTCACCTCTCTCCCCCTCCCCCTGCTTGTGTTCCCTCTCTCGCTGTGTCTCTCTCTGTCAAATAAATAAAATCTCTAAAAAGGAAAAAAGCAAAAATGAACTATTGGGACCCCATCAAGATAAAAATCTTCTGCACAGCAAAGGAAACAATCAACAAAACTAAAAGGCAACCTACAGAATGGGAGAAGATATTTGCAAATGGAAATTGCAAATCCAAAATCTATAAAGAACTCCTCAAAATCAACACCCCAGAAATAAATAATCAAGTTAAGAAATGGGCAGAAGACACAAACAGATATTTCTCCAAGGAAGACATACAAATGGTTAACAGACAAATGAGAAGGTGCTCAATACCATTCATCATGACGGAAATACAAATCAAAACTACAATGAGATACCACCTCACACCAGTCAGAATGGCTAAAATTAACAACTCAGGAAAAAACATATGTTGACAGGGATGTGGAGAAAGGGGCACCCTCTTGCACTGCTGGTGGGAATGCAAACTGGAGCAGACACTCTGGAAAACAGTATGGAGTTTCTTCAAAAAGTTAAAAATAGAACTACACTATGACCCAGTAATTGCACTACTAGGTATTTACCCAAAGGATACAAAAATGCTTATTTAAACAGATACCTGCACCTTAATGTTTATAGAGCATTATCAACAATAGCCAAATTATGGAAAGAGCCCAAATGTCCATTCTTTGTCCATGAATGGATAAAGAAGATGTGGTATATATATAATGGAATATTACTCAGCCATCAAAAAGATGAAATCTTGCCATTTGCAACAATGTGGGTGGAACTAGAGTGTATCATGCTGCAAAATAAGTCAGTCGGAGAAAGGCAAATACCACCTTATTTCATTCATGTGGAATTTAAGAAACAAAACAGGTGAACTTAGGAGAAGGGAAGGAGAAATAAAATAAAATAAAAATACAGAGGAAAGCAAAGCATACAAGACTCTCAACTATAGAGATAAAACAGGGTTGCTAGAGGGGAGGTGGGTAGGGGATAGGTTAAATGGGTGATGGACATTAAGGAGGACACTTTTGGGGTGAGCACTGGGTGTTGTATGTAAGTGATAAATCACTAAATTCTATCCCTGAAACCAATACTACACTATATGTTAACTAACTTGAGTTAGAATTTAAATTAAAATAAAAAATATTAAAAATAAAAGCATGCAAAACATGAAAAAAAAATGTTTTCCTTAAAAAAAGAAAAAAGAGAAGGTGGAAGAAAGTCTGTACATTAACCTCCAAATGGAGAAGGCACTTCCAGATTGAAAAACAATGCAAGCCACTCCATAACATTTACAGGTAGTTTTATCTAGGGTAACTTACTGACAGGAGAATCCGGCAGACAAACCGTTCAGGCACTAGTCAGCTTTTCTCCATGCATTCTGGACCTTAATCCACAGCTTTTATTGAGTGAGGGGCATTGTGGTCAAGTCAAACAGTAGTTATCTAATGTGGCTCCATCTGTGCAACAGAGAATCTCCACTAGTTATCTAAATGGGCGCCATCTGTGCACCAATCATTTCTACTGGTTATCTAAAGAGGTGCCTTCTGTGTGCCACTTTAGGGAGGATCAGAACAAGTCTTTCTGTGTTCAGGGCATACATTAACCTTCAAGGGGTCTGGATCATGTAACCCCAAGGAAGGTCATTGCACAGGTATGAACAAGATGGAGAACCAAAGTCAGAGTCAGTGTTCTTAGCACTCCTAGAACAGTGCAATAAGGGGTTCAATAAATATTTTCTGTTACTCAAAATATATATATATATATAATATATATATATATATATATAATGACCCTGAGGAATAATTAAGCTAGCTGAATTAAAAAAATAGATCTTTCAGGAGGAAGTATTTATAGTCACATATTATTATTTACCATTTAATATTAGGAAAATAATGACAAACAAAATTACTTATATAAAAATAAACCAATCAAATATGCATTCTCATTTCTATTGGATACGTCTATGTATAACACCTTTTCTGTCTTGCATTGCAAAGGGACATTGGTATACGATATTTTCAACACTTTGAGATACAAAGTAAATCTTTTAGCATAACAAAATTGTATACTTGGCAGCCGTGAAAAACTGATTTTAATTCATTTTATTGTTCTGTAATGAGTTACATTACTTCCAGATCTCTTCCTTCACATATCAAAGGTTATTCATAAAAGGCCACTGATGTCCCTTTTCTGGTAAGAAGTCATATCTTAAATTTTAATTACAAAACACAATAACCTAACATAATTATAAAATAACCTTCTTTTATAGTTTATATCTTTCTTAAAGTACCTACTGGTCTCCAAACATTGTTCCAACTGGTCTATGATGCTAATGACAAATTATGTTTTGTCTTTTTTTCTGGTTCATATCAATGACTTCGAGCAGATGGCTTTATCAATCTTTTTTTTTAATGTGACTTTCTTAATTAAGAACAGAGCTATTTTTTTTTGTTTAGTATTCTATTCAGTACATTATGATAGCATGCAGAAATCATGAAGCATTCCTCCCAATATATTGAGCATAATCAAGACAACAATTAAAATGTGAGGCTTTGGACAATTCACTAAAATAATTTGGAAAGATAAAAGAATAGAGCATTATATGTGGAAAATATTTTTAACGAAGACTAAATAGTAGACTTCAGTGGCATGAGAAAAAAAATTATGACTAGAGTATACATCTGACAAAAAGGTTTAAGGGCAAGTATACGTGGTTAAGACTGAACCTTTGGAAAAGAGTTGAGGGAGTCGATGAAGGCAGGTTATTTGGCATAGTCTTTATTTGCAACAGTCTTAAGTGGAAATCTTTTTCTGTAGTGATAATGGACAGGTTCGGTTTACTTCTGTAGCAGCTCCATGTGAGGGATGGATCTTATTTAATGTAAACATGAAGTTTTGTTCACTGGTTAATCTCAAATCTTTTTTTGTTTGTTTGTTTAAAGATTTATTCATTTGAGAGAGAGAGAGAGAGAGGTTGAGATTGCGCATGAGTCGGTGGGGGGAGGGGTAGAAGGAGAGGGAGAAGCAGACTGCTTGCTGAGCAGGAAGCCGGATCACCATGGGGCTCCATCCCAGGACCTGGAGATCATGACCTGAGCCAAAAGCAGATGCGTAAAGACTGAGCCACCCAGGCGCCCCAAGGAAATCATTTATTTTAAAACATTTTATGATCTTGAGTTAGAAAATATTTTACTTTCATGAAGTGAGAAATAAAACCTTCATCAATGGTAAACTCAAAAACATACATTTTACTATGCTTACCAGTTCCATTTCAGAGATTTAAGAGAATGAATGCTCTGGATGGCTTTTTTCCTCTGTGAAGTCTGGAGCTTCAATAGCAAAATCAAAGGCTGGAGCTGCTGTGAAAGCTGGGGGCTAGAATTACCTAGAGACTTTTTCAACTCATCTCTGGTAGCAAGTCTAGAACGACTTGAATATGGAGTCAGCTGAGGAGCACCGGCTCTCTTCTTGTGGCGTGGCTGGTGTTTGGCTTTCAAAACAGCAAGAGATAATTACAAAAAAAGAAAAACTTAAAAACCCTGTTATCATACCAACAAGATGAATTTGCTTAAAAAGTAACTTACCTCATTAATGAGGGTACCAGCAGGATAATAAACCTATTTCCCCGGTGAGAGTCATTTTCTGAGGTCTTCCTAACACAAGCAATTATAGTGTCTAATTAAAGTTGAGATTCTTTATTTTGATTAAGTTGAACCATAAACACTATGTAACAAATTGTGATTTTAAAAGAATATGTGTTCCTATCTTTTTTGTGGATAACGGCCAAAGATTTCTGTGTAAAATTATATGTAGTAATGAAAAAACTTAATTATAAATGGAAATTTGGAATGCAACCATTTTCCCACTTAAAGCTGTAATGAGCTAAATGGCTGTCAGTTAAGAACAGCATTATGCGACCACTCAAGTTTATACATATATGATGATGCTTACTTAGGTTTGAAGAGTAACCAACACCAGATTTGGTTTTTAAATTCATAATACGTAAAGATTCTTTTGTATTTTCATTGGCTTTGTTATATGAAAAAAGATTTTTTTCTGCTGCATTATTTTTATATTATCCTAAATCTCTAATATCTGTATCAGTCACTTATACTTTCTGGTTTATTTAAGCATTTATTATTTATTTCAGGTGTCTAATTAAAGAATATAATTGCAAAACTTTTTTGCATCAGTTGGAACTAACACTAAAATAGATTTCTATCTGTAGAATTTAATAGTAATGATACTGTTATGTAAAGGAGCTTTCCAAATATCTCATAGTTGTCATTAAAGTAAATATTCTCTTTGTTTTTCCAAAACAGTCAATGGATTTGTTTTGCTTCTCTTTCAGTTTTGAAAATCAACTAAGATGAAAGGGATAAACTAATTTAAACACACCAAATTACAATGCAAAAATTCAGGAGAGTAAAAAAAGCATTTAGTGCTAAGGTGTAATCCAATACGAAGAATCCTGTGGTTCAAAGAGCAATTGGACTTATATTGCAATATCGTAACTGGAATGATTCAGTTGTTCTTCTAAACAAAAAGTCATGAGACTCCTCGCTGCAAAAAAAATAATAGAGGAAAATTTACTTAGTGATGGGAGAGGACTGTATTGTCAGTATCACATATCTTTTGATCAGATTCTATTTGTGATACATATAGCACATTTCATGAGCTTCTTTACAATGATTTACTAGAAAATAGACCATATTGAACATAACGTCACTTTTAAAACTATTAGACTGACAGTTTACATTTTCAAGATCTCCTTTCTGTTAAGACAACATTTAACCCAGAAAGTTGAATTTCTTAAATAAAAACACAAAGTAAATTTGAAAATGACTATATTATGCATATAAAATATCATATTTCTCACTCTAAGGGATATTTCAATCAGGAAATCAATTCTGTTATTAAGAACCTCACATGTAGTTATCTATGGTTTTGGTTTTACAGACAAGAATATATCCATTAGAGGATAAAAACTGTATATACAAGATGTATATTTCTTTGTACTTTTGGCAACCAAAATGAGATGAAATAATGTTGGGGCCAGAGATTCTTCTACTTTTTTTGCTTAATTAATGGTGAAAGAGATTATTCATGCTTTCTCTTCTAAATAACAGCAGCACGAAAAGCTTTTCCAGAATATTTTTTGATTTCATTGATCTTTAGATATATGGATAGAATTGCTTTGAGAAGAGAAATGGCAATTCAAGGTACATGGTAGAAAGTATAGAAAGCTTAGTAGGGCTAATTGTCATCTCAAAATTTATAAAGATAAAGACCAATTTATCTGAGTTTATTTTTTAAAAGATTTATTTATTTATTTATTTATTTATTTATTTATTTATTTGAGAGAGAATGAGAGAGAAGAGCATAAGTGGGTGGACGGCCAGAGGGAGAAAGAGACTACCCGCCGAGCAGAGGCCTGGCACTGACCTTGGGCTCAGTCCCAGCACCTCGAGATCATGACCTGAGGTGGTCAGATGCTTAACTGACTGAGCTGCTCAGGCACCTATCAGAGTGTATTTTATTTTATTTATTTATTTTTACATATTTTGTTTATTTATTTGAGAGAGAGTGAGCGAGATAGAGAGAGCACTAGCAGGGTGGAGGGGCATGGGGAGAGAGAGAGAAAACCTGACTCCCCGCAGACCAGGGAGCCAGATGCGGGTCTTGATCCCAGGATCCTGGGATTGTGACCTGAGCGAAGGCAGACACTTAACGGACTGAGCCACCCAGGCGCCCCAGAGTGTATTTTATATTGTATGTTAAAATCAATGTTAAACACTGTTCAAAGATTTATCCACAATTTTGAAACCTCATTAGTAGCTTCAGTCATTATCATATTTATTACACTGAAAACTTTTTGTACTCTCAAATCTACTCTTAAGTGTTTTGTAGAAGATAATTCATTGTACAAAACTGCCCTCAAATTGTATATTTATTCACTTGCTTGAGTTAGAAAAATAAAAGACAGAAAACTAGAATTTTTAAAACCTATTTCCAGAACACAGAGGCAGAAAATAAAAGATATCTATAATTCCCAACGTTTTTTTTGTTCATCTATGAAGATTTCTAGAATGTAAGACTGTTACATACAATGGTTCATAAAAGCCATTCTTCCTACTTTTTATTTGACAGATGCTGAGAACATAGACTAGGGTAATGTGATATATTTCCAGCACTATGCAGCCAAAGGAATTCTTGTTTTTCCAGGGGAATGCTTTTACCCCAATACTGTTATTCCTAATCCCACCCCAGAGTTAAACAGCAGGAGCTACAGTCATTCCAACAAGTGCTTAGATGTACATTCCATCTACAGTTTCATTTTTTATAATACATGATGTTTTGTATCACTTAATATATAATATGGATAGTCACCTATAGGTATACAACTAAGTTATGTACATAATCATAAGTTTAAGAAGCTGACAATACCACCTTACAATTTGATGAATCAAAGAATGCTTACATAATATAAAGAACATTCTAGTATATTGAGATCCATCACTGTATTGAGCCCTAATGTTATCAAAAACTTACTAGTTCAGAGATTTAAAGAGAGTAAATAGCACACAGAGAAGATGAATATATGATAAATACATTCCCTCAAGTTTATAGTTTATAACGATTCTTATCATCTTCATTTATCCACTCAAATAAAATAATACTCTTCTTTAAATGGCAAATACACAATATACATTTTATACAATAAAATATATATTTTAAAATACATAACAATACATTAGGGTACAAGGTAATGAACTTTCAATTACATTTTATGGTTATGATCTTTGTTTTGACAATAATTTAATATTTTAATTAAATGTCTATTTTTTTTCATTTCTAAAAGATACCCTTCATTCTTTAGTACTACAATTTAAGTGTTTTTCCACTATGATTTACAATAGTTGATTATAAATTTTAATATCATTTCTCAGTGACTTAAATCTGTATTATTTGCCTTAAAACAAACTTGGAGCATATAAAAATTATGAAATGGATAGTCAGTTGACACATCATTGACTATATTTCAAGTACCATGTATGTTACTACTCAAATGTAAATGTTTTTTAAAACACTCATGAAGGGGCACCTGGGTGGCTCAGTTGGTTAAGAGTCTGCCTTCGGCTCATATTGTGATCCCAGGGTCCTGGGATCAAGCCCCACATTGGGCTCCCTGCTCAGCGGAGAGTTTGCTTCTCCCTCTGCCCCTCTCCTGCCCCCTCTCCCTGCTCATGTTCTCTCTTTCTCTCTCTTTTTCTCTCTCTCTCAAATAAATAAAATCTTTAAAAAACTAAAAATAAATAAAACACTCATGACAGGAAGAGGTACATAAGATCTGTATCAGTTTTGTAGGTGTAAGTATTTCAAAGATATGGCAAGTCTCAGAAACCCAACGAAATCAGGTAACCTCAGTGGTGAAACTAGACAATTTCTTGTTTCCATTAAGGATACTCAGTAATCTTTTGGTCTATTTTGAAAATTTCCACAGTCTTCCTTTCACTGTATTTGACTTATTACTTCCTTTATCACTTTCATGTAGCTTAGCTCAATAGTGGATCAGAAGTCGGCCTGGTGTTACAGTTTAAGACAGTTGTGTTTATTACATGGTGTCCCTATTGGGAGTATGGAGTCTAATGTTTTAAAAGCATATGCATGATATCAATATTTCTTCAACTACATTTGCAAAATGCATTCCTATGCATTATAATGCAGCATTATACCATCTATGAAAAATAGACTTCGGGTGGTCAAATAAAAAAAATAATCCTGCTTATGAGAAGATAATCCTGCAACTTGATTTTCTTTACAGTTTCCAAGTATTAAAACAAATAAAATTGAACATGATCATTTAGCCATATATGTATACACACAGGCAGACAAACACATCTTTTTTTTTAAAGATTTTATTTATTTATTTGAGAGAGAGAATGAGCATTGGGAAGGGACAGAGGGAAAGAGAGAGAGAAGCAGACTCCCTGCTGAGCTGGAAGCCTGATGCAGGGCTCCATCCCAGGACCCAGAGATCATGGCCTGAGCTGAAGACAGACACTTAGCTGACTGAGCCACCTAGGTGCCTTCAATATAAGACACATATGTCTTATACTGAAAATAATATGTTGCTTTTTTTTTAACTGCAAGGAGATTCTTTTACAATCAAAATTCTGTGGTGAGTAGACTCTAAGATGGTCTCCAGTGATTTCCACCTCCTGGTATTCCTAGTGACTCGCTTCTGAACAATGGAATATTATAAAAGTGCCACTTCTGTGATTAGGTTAAAATATATTTATAAACTCTTTCCATCAGGTGCTATTTACTCTTTCCCTTGCTGGTTTGATGAAGCATGCTGCAATGTCAGTGAGGCTCATGTGGCTGGAAATAAGGGTGACCACTAGTCAACTGCCAGCTAGAAAATGAGACTCAATCCAACAGCCCAAGAACAAGTGAACTGTGGTAACAAACACATAAATTAGTTGAGAATTGAATCCTTCCCCAATTATGCCTTGAAATGACACCTAAGGCCTCGCTGATACCTTAACTGTAGCTTGATGAAAGACCCTGAAGTCAAGGACCAAGCTAAGCTGTGGCCAGATTGCTGACTCTCAAGAGCTGAGAAATGATAAGTATGTGTCATGTTAGCCCTTAAGTTTGTCATGATTTGTGACATAGCATCTATAATAATACATTTGTTTCTTACTAGTTTTGGAAAGGAATCTATCAGTTTTACTCACTGTTTTCCATGCCCACACCAACTTTTTGGTATTCAAGTAATTTTTTAAATGGATCAGATCTCTTCTCAACTTACAAAGCATGGAAATAAACTCTACTGTTATATTGAAGAAATAATGTGTATAGTTTATCATTTATTAATGTAGTTGAGTCCTTATTAAACTAAGAAATTTGATAGTTTCATTCCAATATTGTAAAACTTTTCTAAATGTGATTATCAAGAGAATATAATTTATAGATGATAAAAGAAAAAAAAAAACATACTTTTCACATATCTGAAGAGACCCAGACTTGAGTATTTACATTTAATGGAGAGGGAAGAATCAAGCAGTATCTTGAGTTCCTCAGCCTGTCATAGTACTTTACGCAGTTTATGTATACATTTAAGATACTGAATCTTGCTAGGAATGCCAGGCACCATGTGAATGATGACTTATAGAGAACTTTATTATCTCATTAATATCAATAAATGTGGATGCTCTTATCAAAGTCTAGCAGCTTTGTAGAAATTGAATACACTATTAATCAAAATGTTGAATCACTGATTCTTTCACATTTTTGCTAATTCATTATGTTCAGACTTGATTCTCCTATCTTAATTTAGCCTGCATATAATAAATTTAGTGCTTCATTTGAAAATATATGAAATTTTAATAGACAGTATTTCACAATTGGTTGATTCATTGAGTGGTTTAAAAATGCATGTACACCTGAGCACTAAATACCAAACAATATGTAAAAGTGCTCAGCTTTAGCATTGAGAACATTTTACTTTTAAGATTGGAAAATGTGTCTCAGGGAAAGGAAAATAAATTCCTTTTTATAGAAACTGTTTATATTATATAAATCCAGAAGGAGAAAAAAAAATCTCAGTGGTCAAATTGAGCCACTGAGCCACTGGTCAAAATTACAAAAGGTGTCTCGATGAACAAGAATTTCTGGTAGATATCTAAATAACCCTTACCAGTAATCAGTCAAACTAAGTATGAATCAGTTCAAGGAATTTGCATGTTGTATTAATATTGAATAGAGAAGTATTTAGTCCCTGTGTCTGGTAGTTACTCATTCCTTATACATAAGGTACTTATTCAGCCCCTAGTTATCATATGTGCTGGCTCATATTCTGCTCTCAAGAAGCTCTGGGTCTGGGGGAAGAGATGGTAAAGATTTGCATAAGTTGCAAGGGTTTTATAGATCATGAGCACATAATTTATGGTGAGGATTCCCCAATGACTTTTGCCAAATATCTGCTAAAACAGATAATAAGCATGTGTTTATCTTAGGGGATTAGGTTGGGAATAAAATATTAAATACTTTTGATGTTTACCATTAAAGAGCAAAGTGAAGATTAATCAAACTGCAAATAAAGGGAAATAAATTCAAATGAAGTGCAGTAAATTTAAATATAATAAAAGTAAATTCAGAAAAGTTGGCCATCATTTTGGTAAGAATTAACTTTTAATCAGGACAGAAATATTAGTAACTCTTGATTCCTTAAACTTACTACTTACAGAGAGATTTGCTCATAATGGTGCCAGTCTCACTGTCCTCATTAGATTTCTAAATTTCTAATACTGCGAGATAAAACAAGGTTCCTATCTTGACTTTTGTAGAGAAAAGAAGGGAAGATGAAGGTGCAAAGTGAATGTCTATCTTGGGATCTTAATTACTTTCACCATATTTCCTACCATCTTCTTTACATTCTCATTCTAGCCCTTGTTCTGAGGTTCCATCTTCTCTGTTGTTTCCTGAAGTTTACATCTGTTGGAAGAAGTTACCACAGAGAGTCCTTCTTCATCCCCTTTCATCTTCCAAGGCCTATTTATTACTGTAATACCTTTTGTTTTTCTCTCCTAGAAATTGTTCGACCCATTGCTTCAAACTCAAGTTTGCTGTTTTCTTCAAATGGCATTTCCTTAACTGAGTAATGAAATCCACACGAACTCCTAAATTTGGAAGTACCCCTATGACTAAGTCATTCCTTGCTTCCTGTTTTAACAATAGCCTTTTGATGCAGGTGTGAACTACATTTGTAGTTTAGAGACTCTTTTTTTTTTTTTTTTAATTTATTTGACACAGAGAGAGAGAGCAGAAGCAGGGGGCACAGGCAGAGGGAGAAGCAGGCTCCCCTTTGAGCCAGGAGCCAAAGGATGCTGGGCTGGATCGTGACCTGAGCCAAAGGCAGCCTTTTAACCCACTGAGCCACCCAGGTGCCCCAGTTTAGTATTAAGAAATAACGACAGGTGAGAGACCCTGTAGGAGGAGAAAAGTGTGGTGATCAATGGGTCACAATATATTAGTACAGGAAAAACGGTATGGCATCTTTCGAATCCATACTGATCTATTTGACCACGGCTAGATTGGGTTCAGTGATTAACAAACAAAAAACTAAATTGCATATAAACTTGAAAAGATTCTCTGGTCTCTGCATCAATTGCTTTCATTATAGAAGAAAATAATTACAAGTTACAAAATTCACAAAGTAATTGTGTTACAATACTGACTCTTGACAATATAAAGTTATCTACAAAAAAGAAATTTTCAGATTATCAATGTGATTACTTATATACTGAAAAAAATTAATTTGTAAGCTTTACTTCAGATATCTTAAGCCTAAGGTAAGGCCAGCATTTAACATATTTTCAGAGCAGGTGTGCCATAATTATACAGAAACAAGGAAAGTAAAAAAAACTACTGAGTGATAGTTTATGAGATGATTTTGAAACCTTCTTATAATCTTTAATGTGTCATATTGCAAACTCCCTTTCAATTTAAATCCATAGCAGAAGTAGGTGTTTTGTGCACTTAAATTTTCACTAATATTTGGTATACTTATTTTGAGTGTTTGATGCCAACTAGTTTAACATTTTGTACCTGAGTCAGTTGTTTTAATATTAGTAAACATTTGCTTTTAATTCTACTGCTGTGAAAAGTAGGATAGAAGATAATTCAAAGAAATTATTCATATCCATTATACTTTCAAAACAACTAGGCAAATAGATTTTTTAGGGTTGCTGGGTGGCTCAGCAGGTTAAGCATCCAACTCTTGATTTGGGCTCAGGTCATGATCTCAGGGTCATGAAATCAAGCCCCATGTGGAACTCTGTGCTGGGTGTGGAGCCCGCTTAGGATTCTCTCTCTCCCTCTTCCTCTGCCCTTCTCTTGCCCACCCCCTCCTTACCTCCCTCTCAAAAAAAAAAAAAAAACAAACAAAACAGATTTAAAAAAAAATATCCTTAGTAGCTTTCTTTGACTTTTAATAACACCCCTTTCCTTGCTCATTTCTTGGTATTTTTATGAATTTTTTTCTAGTGCTGTTTCTCTCCCCGAATTCCTGCTGGGAAGTTAGATGTTTGCTAATACAAGAGGCTGTTCAGAACAGGTGGATAAATGGTTTTTAAAAAAGGTTTCCTCAAATGTTCTGGGTAATTAATAAAATCAATATTCTTTCATAGGAGACCAAAAGTTTGTCCTTAGGAATACTTCAGTTTCTAAAAAAAAAAAAATCTTACATTTTTTTGGGGGGGTCTGTATAAATACTTTCAGAGTGGCATTTCTAATTGATAGTACTCATTTACTGCCTATAGACACAGCCGGAAGTATTGTTCATGGATGCAAAATTCCATCTCCTCTACAGAAAACCGTACCCAACAAAGTAGCTACAGATTAGTTTCTGTAGAATTATTATTTTTTCCCCCTGCACCAGTTAGTGAGCCTAGAGGTAGGGAAGAACAACTAGAATGTTCAAGGAAAACACTCCCATTTTGTTTCTGAGAGATTAAAAAAAAAATCCTTTCTATGAGGTATCAAGGAAACCAAAATAGAGTTGCTTTAGAACTTCTTTCATCAAAATCGCATTTTTCCATCGACTTCTTAACCTGTACACCTCCCCCATATTCATATATAAGAATCAAATTATCTTTCTGTTCACAATTACATAATTTACAACAGTGATAGTTATATGATCCTGAACATAAGGGGATGGTGCTTGTATTTAGTTAACTCATCTAGTACAAAGATTAAGAAATTAGTCCATTGTCAGAACACTATAGAATACAGATACATGCATAGACACATATACACGCATACCCTCCTCTCCTTCCCCCAAGGATTGAGAATACCATGGAGAAATTAGCCAGGTCTTATTTGATTTTCCAATTTCTGTAGTACATTCAATAGTGACACATCTTGGATTCGCAATATACTAAATGCATGTTAAATATTAAAATATAATAGACTTCAAATATAAATTTTATTTTAGATACTATACCTAATGCCTAAACATTTCTAGAACAAATTGAATGAGATTCTTATTCTTAAAATTTCCACTGAACACATTTAACACAATTTTGTCTCTTTCCTTCTGAGACTATTAGAGACCTTGCATATAGATAGGTGAGAAAAATGCAAAAGAGGATAGATTTGGGGAACATTTTCTTCCACTTTTTATTGTGGATATTTATAAGGTTAAGTACCCAGTAGATGCCATAGTAGATGTGTAGCCATAACTGGTACCCAATTAATATTTGATAAATAAGCTGATTATTTATAAGGGGAGGCCAAAATGCATTTTTTCAATGATAGGGTGCTCAAAATTTTGTTAGTTACCTGTAATTTTGACTAGCAATGACATATTCAGAAATATCTAAGTTTGACTAGTTATTAAAAAAAGAAAATTGCCAGGCTAGTTATTAGGGGGGAAAAAAAGGTTATCCTATGAAAGGCAAAAATAAAATATCCCCAAATAACTTTAAAACCTCAAATTTTATTAATATTTAATATTTATCTCTATAAAATGTTTATTTCAGTTCTAGTGGCAAAATGAAAACTCAAAGAGAAGATTCAGAAGATTTAACAATGTGAACAACTAAGGGACTTGCAATATGTTTGGTCTTTATTTTTCTGACACTTTTTTTTTTTAAGATTTTATTTATTTATTTGAGAGAGAGAGAATGAGAGACAGAGAGCACGAGAGGGGAGAGGGTCAGTGGGAGAAGCAGACCCCCCTGCTGAGCAGGGAGCCCGATGTGGGACTCGATCCCGGGACTCCAGGATCATGACCTGAGCCGAAGGCAGTCGGTTAACCAACTGAGCCACCCAGGCGCCCCTGACACTTTTCAATTTTGCTCTTGACTTCTCCAGCAGATAAGCTGTTAAAAATTTTTCAGTATTTAGAAAATAATGTTTGATCATTTGAACTTTTTAGACAGAGATACCTTTACTTCTTTAATACACAATGTGTAACATTCTATGGAGAAGCAACATGCTAGACACCAATTACCTTCTCATTTATGTTCATTTCAATATTAGTTTGTATACCAGGGTTCAACAAACTACAGGCCAGTAAGCTCCAATTTTTGCAAGCAGGCTTTACTGGAGTGCAGCCATCCCCACATACTTAAATAGAGCCTCTGATTAATATCCTGCTAAAAACAGCAGACTTGAGAAGTTGCTTCCAAGACTATATGTCCTGCAAAGCTGAAAATATTTATCACTTGCCCTTTACGTAAAATATTTGTCTACCCTTGTTTTATACTATCAATTTGAAAATGCTAAAATCAGATTAGATATTTGATTACAATTAATAATTATACTGTAGAAAAGAGGGTTAAGCCTAAATATACTTGTTTAGATTTAAAGCTCTGATAGTGTCAACGTCTAAATAAAATGAATTCAAAACTATACTTTAGCACCATGTTTCTTAGTTAACTACAGAGAAAATATCAATAAATTCCATCAGAGCCATCAAATGGCTTGTAAATAACTAACAACTTTGTCCATACAAATTAAATACTTATTTAAGCAATCTAATTAGAAGTGTTGCCTGTGTCTCTTTATTGATTTGACCAACAACTTTAATTGTATGTTTTATCAGTTATTGCTGTCTAAAGAAATTGCAGTGGTCTTTAGAAGAAACAGCACATCATAAATGCCTAAAATAGCATTTAAATGGATAGATTATGGTCTTATATAAATATATAAATCATTCCAGGTTGAACTAGGAACATGCACGCATTTCATCATAGAATACTTATGTTAATAATGTTAATTTTCTCACTACACAACTCAAGTCAATTAGACATTAGACTAACAGTTGAGGTCATTAGGTAATTTTATACCCTGATTCTACTAAAAAGCCAATATTTCCTGCTCATTTGAGCTGGTTAAAAATAACAATCATGACCCCCAAAGAAAGACCAAAATAAGACAGTGCTATTTTAGCACATAAATAGCTACTAAAAGCAGATATTTTTTTAGCACTCGTCTTTATTGTTTCACATAGAACAAAGTCTAGGCCACTTAACATTATTCATAGAACAAAATACAATGCTATATATAAATTAAATGCTATGTGTAACAATAAAGATGATAGTAAAGAAATATACAGATAAGTGATTTGATGATTACACCTGAAATTAAAACAATTAGTTCTGTAAACTTAATGTTAGATGTGTGTTGATTTTTCATAGAGTTCTGAAATGGTATATCTATTTTAACCAAAACTCCCATTTAAAAAGTTTGTATGTGATATAAATATTTCCCCATTATAATTATTGCTAAGGTAGAAGATAATCTTAACAGAATTGATATTGTTCAATTTCTTCCAACTCACTTCATTACCTTTATGTCGAGAGACTATCCCTCTTCCTGCTGCATACAGTTGCTTTCCAATCTGTAAAGTCATTTAAGCAACCTATTAACTGACTTCATGCATACTTTAATAACATTATTTTGGATGTATGCCATATTATTTCAGGTAGGCAAAGTTTCAGTAAATGCATATAAATCAGGAGAAAAATATGTCCTTTTGAAAGGAAAATTAAGTAGATTGACAAAGAGAAAAGTATCCAATCTATTTTGTAATACCTTTCATATTATACAGTTTTTATATTTTCTTTTTTTCCAGACAGCAAAAAAGATGTTTTTGGTCAAAATGGTTTTTGAATCACCACATCATGATATGGTTTAAAACGTTCTATATGGAGCTGGGAAAATGGCAATCTCTCAAAATCTGTATTAAACAAATCTATAAAATATAAAACTCGTTAAATAAATCCAGGATTCCAATTTTGATGACATTGTTAATGTCTCATTTTCAATTCCTTTGAATTCCTAAGATATCTATAACTATTTAAAACAAAAAATAGTCCATGAATCTTTAAATCCAAAATAAAGTAAAAGGAACATATTTCAACTCTGGCAAGAAATTAGTAATTATGTTTTCCAAGAACTAGCATCATAAACTAGTAAAATTACTATTCCTTTGCTCTTCTGATATTCTGCCTGTTAACTGGATAAAACTGAGACATATCCATCAATAAGTAGCTCAAAGCTAATCATGGTCACAGCCATTCCACTAGGTTGCTGGAGGTGGAAATGAGGTTGCTGTGAATTAAGAGGTTAACAAGTGGTAAAGAAGCAAAAGTAGGTAGATCTCTGAATAAGTTTGACTATGATGGATAAATGAAAGCTTTGTTTGTGGGGGCCAACATAAGGATGATGATATTATAAATGCATATATTTTTTACAAGGAAGAAATAATAGGTAGTAGTCTAATACATAAGATACAATGAAATATTAAAAAAATGTGACTTCTATTAAAGAATGAGAAGAATGGTGGTATTCAGGACCATTTTTCTTGCTTTTATTTATTTTTTCAATTTTTTATGTAAATTCTAATTAGTTAACATATAGCGTAATATTGGTTTTGGGAGTAGAATTTAGTGATTCACCACTTACATATAATATCAAGTGCTCATCACAACAAGCGCCCTTCTTAATGCCCATCACCCATCTAGCCCATCCCCCACCCATGTCCCTCCATCAACCCTCGGTTTGTTCTCTATCCTTAAGTGTCTATAATGGTTGGTTTCCTTCTCTCTCTTTTTTTCCCCTTCCCATATGTTCATCTGTTTTGTTTCTTAAATTCTATATATGAGTGAAAACTCTGGTATTTGTCTTTCTCTGATTGACTTATTTAGCTTAGCATAATACTCTCTAGCTTCATCCATGTTGCTGCAAACAGCAAAAATTTCATTCTTTTTGATGATTGAGTAGTATTTCATTATAGATATATATACCACATCTTCTTTATCCATTCATCAGTTGATGGACACTTGGTAGAGCATACATTCTTAACATTACTTCACCTTGCACTTATTAGAAACTTACTTATTTTTGAGAAGTATTGTCTGAATAATTTGCCACTCATTTTTAAAAATAATCCATACCCTTTTACCATAAAAGAACTGTATACCTGGACTGCACCTGGCTGTCTCCATACAATACATTTAGTGAAATGTACCTTATTATATTAATAACTTTCTATAAAGTATTATGAAAAAAACCTTGTGATTAAACAATCTGTATCTATAATAAGGATGTTATCGAAAAAATTATCCAGTTCTTTGCATAGAGTGTACCTGAGGAGAGTACAAGACAAATGTTCCCCCATGGTATTTTTTAAATTTTATGTACACTGAAAATCATGCAACAGATGTTGTGAAAAATAAAGCTGCCTACTAGAATTTAAAATAAGACTTTGTTTTTAAGAACCAAATACTATAGAGAGCAAACATAAGAGTGTGAGTATATAGCCTAACAGAGTGCATTTTCAACTCTCAGCTGTTAAACAGTCCTTTTTATACAATGCCTCATAGGAGATTTCTGAGGCAGAGACTCCTAACTGACCAGCATTAACCTCTTCCCGACACAGAGCTCATCTGCATTTCTTAGCTGCCTGCTCTTGTTGTTCATTGTGCCCATGTGACTAGATCTCAGCAAGGAGATATTTGTGAAAGTGATGGGTAGCTCTTCCAGGTCAAGGATTTTAGGAAGCAAATAGTTCTCTCCATATTCCTTTTCCTTTGGCCTGTGGACTACAGATGAAGATGAGACCTTAAGGTGCAGCAGAAAGATACATAGGAAGGACCTGTGATACGTCCTGAAATGTTAGAGTTGTTTTGCCTAACTAACACATTTTGAGATTATTTTTTGATTGGTAGGGAGAGGAGGGCTGGTTACACCATGTGAAAAGGAGACCTTATAACATATTGCTAACATATTGCCTTTTCTTTTTAAATATAAGGTGTGATTCTTCACTGACCCAGTTTCTCTTCATGTGTCCACTAGAAAAGAATTAAGTAAACAGATGATGAATAGAAAATGCTCAGTGATGTTCACTGCCACACGTATGTAAGTTATTAATGCTAGCTGCTAGTAAGACTAGTATCCTTACTTTTGTTTTAATAATCATTATAGCCCAATTAAAAGGCCACATCTACACCTAGGGAAAGCATTTTTTTTTATTGTATTAAATCATCACTTTCTGTTATCTTTTAGACTATTTTTCCTTTTTTTTCACAAATGTCACTATTTTTGTCTCTGTTTTTGAGCAGCTGCCTCTATACAAAACAATGAGAAATAAAGCATTTGGTTTCTTTTGGCAGTTGCAACATTCCACAATTCTACTCCCATATGATGAAGAATGAGTTAGTGAAGCAGAGGATTATACAAGATACTGAAAAGAGTATATATATCACAGGGGATGACATGGTGTCTAACCATCCCGCACAGGATGACCTCTGTGAGTGGGCCTGAATGCAATGGGACAGATAGTAAGATCCACAAGGAACATTTCAAGGAAATAAGGAGAATGAATATAAAGAGATTGAAATCTGGGAGAATTAGACAATTAAGAGAAAACTCAAAATTCATCTTGGGAACATCCTCTAGTGAATGACAGAAGTCAGAGATCATGACACTGACCAAAGCAATCCTAAAAGAATAGTTATCTCTGAAGTAAAGCATACTTAAATATCATAGTAATATAAGTGATATTCACTGATTTTCTTTTCTATTTTTTTATTATGTTCAATTAGCCAACATATAGCACATCATTATTTTTTGATGTAGTGCTCAACGATTCATTAGTTGTGTATAACACCCAGTGCTCATCACAACACATGCCCTCCTTAATACCCATCACCGTGTTACCCCGTCCCCCCATCCCTGCCTTCTGTAACCCTCAGTTTGGTTCCCAGAGTCCAGAGTCTTTCATGGTTTGTCTCCATCTCTGATTTCCTCCCATTCAGTTTTCCCTTCCTTCCCCTGTGGTCCTCTGCACTATTGCTTCTGTTCCACATATGAGTGAAACCACATGATAATTGTCTTTCTCTGCTTGACTTATTTCACTTAGCATAATCCCCTCCAGTTCCATCCATGTCAGTGCAAATGGTAGGTATTCATCCTTTCTGATGGCTGAGTAGTATTCCATTTATATAGGAACTGATTTTCAACTTTTACAATCAACTTCAAGAACAATCTTGGAGTATTTTACAACTGTTATAACTTTGACAAAATAAAATTATAATTATAGCTGTGAGGATCTAGGAAGGTGAAGGGGATGAAAAGGAGGAGGGAAGGTGGGATCATTGCACAAATGAGAGAAATGTAGTCTGTGGTACATATAAAAATAGGGTTTTAATTATGCTATTTGAAGATGAAGTGAGAGACCAAAACTGTGAATATATTCATCTGGGTTGAGGAGAATGTTAAAGAAAGGTGGAGAGTAGTAACATTTGGCCAAATTCTATATATGTGCACTTAAAAGCATTATATTTTAAATAAAAATATTATAGAACTAAGAAATGACCAAAAGTGCTTCACCCCTTGGGTGTAGGTGACTGGGTGATGGGTTGCTGTATTTTAATATGTGCTTTTTATGATTGGAAATGAATGTGTTGTTTGATAATTCTTTGGAGGATAAAAAAAAAAGATTGGAAAGAGAGTTTTGTGGATCTAAGTTTTCCTTTTTAGGATAAGAATAACTTTTGAGAGATACCTAGTAAAGCCCAGGGTAGGTTTTATACCTGCTCAACCGCTGAACATATTACATTCACCTGAGAGAACGCTCTTTTTTCAAGAGCCTCGTCAGCCTGTAAATGGTTGTAGATAATGCACAGCTATATGACTTCAGTATACAAAGATAGGTAATATTTTTGTAAGTACCATAAGACCAATATTATTTTCAAAACTTACAAATTATAACCAATAACATTGAAATAAATTGACTTTTATTTAAAACTCATTGAAAATGCACATTGTAGACAAAATGAAAGGTCACAATAGTTTAATTCCATATATTTTTCCATTTCTAAGACCTATGTCTATTCCTGAGACCTATATCCTCAAAAAGCTATGCTAAGTTAATCTGATGAAAAGTAAACCAACAATTCCAATGTAGCTGAAACAAAAGGGAAAAAAAAGATAACTAGGGTAATAGAAAGATAGACATTTTAGCCTAGCTGAAGAAGACCAAGAGACTTTCGAGAGGCTTTGTGCTTCTTGGCCACTAAATAGATTTATATGTGCCATTGTTAATTAAACCAAGACCCTCACATTAAACCCTGATTATTATTGCTAGCTATCATGAGGTTCAAGTTTCCTTAATAGTTATTTTAAAATTCACACACATGTTTCATATTTGCTTGACTGGTTCATTGAATAATTGATAGATTTTTTTTTTTCTTTTTCAAAAGCTGGTATCTTGTGGAGCACACAAATAAAAGAGATGGCTTGCTTGCCTATGCCAGCTTACTTGAGGTGTACTATAACTCCATTTTAGAGAATTTACTGTTAAACACTAAAAAGAGAGTGTGTCCAACTAAAATATTCAGAACTGAGCCAACTAAAATGGTTCTGTAATAGCTGAATGTAATAGCTGAATAGATTGCATTCATAACTAGGTGTGTTGCTAAAGTAATAATATTTTCCTCATTAGGACACAAGAAAAACTTCTGCTCACATTAACTCAACACTACATTGTGATCCTCAAGGTTTAGCTAGTGTCGGACTGATGCAGCTCACAAGATAAAAAGTAACTTCATCAATCATTTATAAGGGATTCTGTGGTCGACTCTGCTCTAAATTGGGCATGAAATAAATGGATTACTGAAAAAACAGAGCAACAAAATCTATTATGAACTTGAAATGAATCTTGAAATAGCCAATCGTTTTCTATGGTGCAGTATTTTCAATGCTATTGTTTTGCTTTATTCATTTTTGAAGCTTTGCTGAAAAGCAATTATGTTATTTCTCTTTTCTTTCAGTACTTATGAATTCAACATTAACTTTTACCTCATCTCCATTTGGTTTTACTTTAAAAAAAACATAAGAATTTTAAGAAATTTAAAGCTTCTATTGACATGGTGACAGCGTTATACATTACTTTTCAACTGTGTTCTCACAGATTTCTCTAGCATGATCTGAGATTTTCTTAACATCGTAAAATGAACAAACAATTTATAATAGAATCACCTAATTATTGCAGAATGATGGGTCAACTATTTCCAATAATTACACAAAATAAAGAAGCAATAAAATTTCCAGAGCTTTTAACTCTAGTTTCTAAATTTATTTTTGTCTTAAAAGCTTCAGGTCAGTGCATTAATCGCCATTAGGTGAGTTTGTGTAAATTTAGAGCATTTGTAGTTTCATTATTTGCTGTTGATGAAAAAATAAGTCAGAGATCAATATATATCTCCTAAAGAGGAGTTAAAATGTTTTAAAAGTTAAGGACATATTTGTGATTATGTCAGAAATTCTGTTGGTCTGATTTTTTTTTTAAGATTTTATTTATTTATTCATGAGAGACAGAGAGAGAGAGAGAGAGAGGCAGAGGGAGACGCAGGCTCCCAAGGAGCAGGGAGCCCGATGCGGGACTCGATCCCAGGACCCTGGTATCATGACCTGAGCCGAAGGCAGACGTTTAACCATCTGAGCCACCCAGGCGCCCTGAATTTTTAAAATAAGACTCATTATAATTACAGGAACATTGGAGTTTCTGCTCTATTACAAAAGTACGTTGGGAAAAAAACTTTCTGTGGAAATAGTCAATTTAGGAAGGCATTAAAACTAGGAAACCTTGTAACCAGAGCACTAATAAAATCATAATCAAAGTAATAATGTGGTAAGATTATCCTATTCCTCACCTTAAAAAATAGAATGTGACTATAGTTTGATAGAAAGGGAAATGAGGCAGGAATGCAGCTGCCAAGTGAGGAAAACAAGAGCAAAGAAACATCTCTAAGAGGAGCAGGTGAGTAGTTTGTTTCTTTTGCACGCAAAAAGTAACTGTGAAATAAGCACTTACAAAGTGGAATATCAAGTTAAACTGACCCAGAGAGATCTGTGGATATGTGGTCATACCGTACAATGATGTTTCAGCTGGATGTCCTGCCTCCAGTTATGTGAGGGAAGCTGGCTTTCAGCTGCTGATTATGTATAATAAAAAGCTATAATGTGCTGAGAAAAAAATATATAAATCAATGTGATATGAATTCCAAACTATTCTCAAACTGATGATTGAGTCACATTTATGCTACTCTGATAGTACTAAAGAGTAATAATGCTCTTACATTTGTTTTGTTTAGGAAAAGTTACCTGGTCAGTATTTTATTTTATTTTAAGACTTATTTATTTCTTTTTTGGGGGGGAGGGGAGGAGCAGAGGGGGCAGGAGAGAGAATCTTAAGTTGACTCTGCTCTGAGCACAGAGGCCTACATGGGGCTCGATCTCAGGGTCCTGAGATCATGACCTGAGCTGAAACCAAGAGTCCAAGTGCTTAAGCAACTGTGCCACCCAGGTGTCCCTTGATTAGTATTTTAAAATCTATAATGAAATCTCAATGCAGGTAAGAGAAACAAACTTGGGCTGATGTAATTGGTAAAGAAGCATCGTTCACTCAGGATAACCAAGCCAAGAAAATGTTTGGTCATTTTTGTGGCTTGCATGGTTTTCTCATTTTTGTTTGGGCTTAGACATGATTAAGGAGTTATCCTGTTTTTGCTCTGCTCCACACATTCATAGTGACAGTGTCTAATGACGGTCTGTGGAATTATCAATGTTATGAAGGGAACATCAGGGTACAGCTGTTAGTGCCAGACCAAGGACAAGCTGACAGCTGTCAGGGCTGCGTTTTTTTTTTCCCTCAGAGGACTAAAGTGGATAGAAATAATGAGGGAATTTCTGTCAAAACTTGATAAATATTCTCATACCCTAGAGAAAAAGAGAAATCCCGAGGATTTTACAGCATGTCGAATGCTTCATGGGATGGCTCCTACATGGACCATCTAGAGAAGGGAGAGCACAAACACCAGTCTTTGAACTTCCCAAAAGATCCTCCTGTCCAACCTGGAGATAAAAGTGTAAGATGTCATATATGAGGGGCCATGAAGACAGTAATGAGGGGCACCACAGCAGCCAAACGTGTGAACAAACGACCAATGACTTTGAGCAGCCTTTTTTACTTCATTAACATAAAGGCACTTCTAAGTCCCAGAAGCCTTACAGAAATCCATACTTGAGTGGCTGGGGGTAATTCTTATGAGTTACTAATGTTAGGATCTCTTTTATCTTGAGGAGTTTGGAAGACTTGGAATCAGAAATTAACGGGTTTCCCAAACATATAGTACTTTGTATAATGAAATCAAACTGTGATTTTAAAAATATTTCGAATTGTGGGTTTGAAGTCAAACCAGATACATTCACACATTTATACATTCATAGTAGATTATTAACTAAAATAAAATTTTATACAATTCTGGCTATTTTATATAATTATGAATATGATGCTACACACCAGTTTTATACCCATTTATAGTTTATATGATAGATCTTCACATGTCATGAAGTTATTTGGGAAAGTCATGACATCTCTATAGGCCTTAATGATCACATCGCTAAAATAAGAATGCATGGACTAATATGTCCTCCAAAACTCTATTCTTTTGTTTAAATATATGGAAATTAGCATTTATGTTTAGTTTTATATACATACCTATTGGGAAGAACCACAGGAGACCAAAACTCAGTTCCTCAAAATGTGAACTGTAGTTTGAGGATGTCTATAAGGAAGCAAAATAATTTTTTCCAACCAAGGATAGTGCTAAAATATTTTGGCCAATAAACATATTTCCATAAATATATTTCTGTAAATACCCCATAAATATATTTCCATAAATAACCCAATATCTTTTTTTCCCCAGCTGCAGTTTTCTCTTTCTCTCCACATTAGACTTATTATTTAATTTCAGGACTATTGAAAGATGGGTCTGCAAAATAACTGGGCAAATGCATCACAAGCATTAGCAGCAAATCCGAGTGTATGCTTGTGGGTATCTTAAGGCTCGTCTTTCATACATAGCATTTCTATCAATTTATAGCGTCATTGTGCCATCATATCCCATTTATCTTCTCAATCTACTTATGCTATCAAGGTAAAATACAACTAAATATGAAATCAAAAAAACATTTTATTAATTATTAAATTGGAAATGATTTACCAACAACTCTGTCTTTAAATCAAAACCATTTGGTTATTATTTTTTTTCCGAAATCAATCTTATTTTAGATTTAGGTCTTACTTCTTGTGGTGGTGGTGTTGTGGTTGTATGAAAAGATCATATATTTTGAACTCCAAAGTACTGGATTCAATCTTGAGATTCAATCTTTCATTTGTTTGGTGTATGAACTTATGTGAATTATTTAACTTCTTTGAGCATCACATGTTTCCACTATAATATGAGGATAATAATAACTGCCATACAGAGTTATGAAATAAAATAAGTAAACATATTGACATTTTTAAATTTAATATGAAGTGAAAATATGTTATTTCATGAAAGTAAATTCTTAGCTCATGAAATTATAAAGAAGTGACATGAAAATATTGACAGTATATGCATTAACTAGATCTGTGGTTGATGATTCTAAGCTGTAAGGGAGGTAGCAAATGGGAAAATTGCTCACAGCCTACAGCAGCTTATTGTTGGTCTCAACCACCCATCATGCTTTTGACTGGGCCAGTTATTCTACCAAGTTCCTCATTTGTAAAATATATAATATATATACACAACAGCATTGTGAGTTTTTTAATTTAAAAATACATGAAAAGTAATTAAAATCATTTGGCACATACGTGCACAGTACATGTCAGCTATTAGATTGTTCCTACTCCACTTCTGGCCTTTATGGAAATTCATCCTTTAGAATTGCCCTTCCAGTGTGTGTTTACATTCTTTTTTGCCTAACCACCTTAGCTCTTTGACACTGTTTTCACCTATAAAGAATTTGTAATGTAATATAAACACTTAAAGAATCAATATTTTGGGGTCAAAGAAGGGAAAAGAGACCAATGAGATGATCTTTCATTCTCTACATAGAGCTTTTACTTATTTATTTATTTATTTACAGCCACATGCAGAAGAATGAAATTGGACCATTGCCTTACACCACACACATAAATAGACTCCAAATGGTTGAAAGACCTCAATGTGAGACAGGAGTCCATCAAAATCCTAAAGGAGAACACAGGCAACAACCTCTTTAACCTCAGCCGCAGCAACTTCTTCCTAGAAACATCACCAAAGGCAAGGGAAGCAAGGGCAAAAATGAACTAGTGGGACTTCATCAAGATTAAAAGCTTTTGCACAGCCAAAGAAACAGTCCACAAAACCAAAAGACAACCGACAGAATGGGAGAAGACATTTGCAAATGACATATCAGATGAAGGGCTAATATCCAAAATCTATAAAGAACTTATCAAACTCAACACCCAAAGAACAAATAATCCAATCAAGAAACGGGCAGAAGACATGAACAGACGTTTTTCCAAAGAAGACATCCAAATGGCCAACAGACACATGGAAAAGTGCTCAACATCGCTCAGCATCAGGGAAATCCAAATCAAAACCTCAATGAGATACCACCTCACACCAGTCAGAATGGCTAAAATTAACAAGTCAGGAAATGACAGATGTTGGCAGGGATGCAGACAAATCGATTATCTTTAATTGGAACTAGGTGAAACATATGGTTGAGGCACTTAAACTAATTTAAATTTGTTGGTTTAATTAAGAAAGACATGTTATCAGCATTAAATATGAAACTTTTATTCTATATAGGTCAAATAAGCTTGTGTTATCTCTGTTTCAATTTGTCAACAAAAAAGATGACTTAAAATGATGGTTAATTTTGTCTGTCTCAAAGTTTTCATGGGTAATTGTTAAGACAGCATTGAAAGTCTTTGGTAACCTGAAAATTTAAAGTTTTGCTTGAGTGATAAATGGGATTGAATTCCTTGGCCATCTAGGTCTTTTCCAAATAGAGCAGAGTGCTAAAAGCTATTTTTTAATCCAATATCAGAACTGTCCATAATATCATTTACATGCCTCTACCCATGTCATAAAATATGATCCCTTTTGCTATAAGTTTCTTCTAATCATCTAAAAAACGTCATTTTTATGTGTGACCATATTATAAATGTCATGTGTGGTGGGCATTAGTACAATTTACCAATATTTATAGTTCTCTTCCTTCTAGGCATACAACTTATTTGCATGTCCCATATTTGTGAGGTCATCTCTGAAATGGTTAAGGAAATGTGTGCCCTTCCAGGTGGACATGTTTGATGTCTGGTGCCCTGTTTTTCAGCCCACATAGTCTCTGCTTTGGTGATTATGGAAAACATAATCTGATAAGAAGGTACCACTTACCAGGTGAAGCTGCTTAGACCACTGCGTCTACACATAGACAACAACGGTCCTGAAGTAGTTCCTGGATGCACAGTGGATTTTGAGTAAGTTAGGTATACATTTCCTGGGGTAAGACACTGAAATTTGAGGTTGTTACCACAGTAAAGACTAGTGTATTATGAATTTACATGATGTGAATTAAATATTGTCAGATTAAGATTAAATTTTCCGTTAAGTTACTGGATTTTTATAAGTACATTATCTGTGTACGAATGGTTTTTAAAAGAAATTTATGGCATTGATTAAAGATATCAGAGAGATGCCTAGGAATATATTATCACTGAGCTCAGAATGTATCTTTTCCACAGTGTTGGTGCAAAGAGACTGTTCACAGTGGTGCAGGATGATTTTAATAAAATGGGCTAAAAGGTTTTAAATAAAATTTAAAATAACACTTTACCATTGTTAGCTAAGTTTGTCCAAAATTTTAAATACAGATCAAACAGTCTCATTTCAAAATATTCTAGCATATATTTCTCTGAACTTCTAAAAATAGGTATTTTCTTGCCAAAAAAAAAAAAATGATCAAAGAAGTATGACAGAAAATCCAAACCCACCTTGGTTTAAACAAAATAAAAAAGAAAATATCTCTCTCTCATTTTAGGTGAGGCAGGAACTCCAGGGCTGGAATGGTGCCCCACGGTGTGAAGACACAAGGGTTTTTTACCTGATTGTTATGCCGCCTGTCCCCATTTCTCCCAACATGATCTTGGTTTAGACATATGTATATAATGAGAGAAAAATAAAAGAAAAAAAATGCTTACTTAGCACCGCCTTTGGGGAAAAACATTTGCTTAGGCAGTGAGACACATCACAGAAGAGTAGGGCAGGATTCCTTCACACCAAGAGCCCACACATTCAAGAGCAATCCACACTAGTAAATGAGCAAGTGTGGCATGATGCAGTAAGTACCATGGTCAAAAAAATCAGAATAGGATTTAGAAGCGAGTTGACACTGTAGATGGGTCTTCGTTTTGGATGGAGGACAGAGTAGGGAGGTCAGATCAGGCAGAAAAAATAATCTGCCCCAAAGCACAGTGAAATGGAGATAAGACAAGCAGAAGTTTTAAGTGACTGTGGTGCAGATGCAATTCATAAAGAGATAGAGGAGGCTTACGAAGATCAGATTGGATACAAAAGTTGAGGGCAGATTGTAAAAGGTGTTGTATGTTTTCTTAAGTAATTTAGACCTTGAGTATTGAAAAGTTTCTAGCATTATGCATTGAAGAAAGTTTAATTTTGGTTTAAGTTTTAGAATAAAAAATTCTGTCAGTATTATAGAAGAGTGATTTTAATAATGGAGAAATATGCAAAGAGAGATACCCTATAAAGATATAATAAATGTTAAGTCAGAGCAGCTCACTTGCATGGGCCTCTCCAAGACACTGTGGGGATTAACAACATATTCACATAGTCATAAGATTTTATAAAATTTGAAAAAATTAAACCCCAATCATTTAAAACCACTTTCACTTCCCATGTTGACTTTTATCTAATCTCTCTTCCACAGATAAGGTAGCGATGTATTGGCATTCTTTGGCATTTTATACATTCAAATTATTGGAAGATATGAAGAAATTTAGGTTGCATTAATGTCAGGGCAGAATGTAGGAACAGCAAGCCTGTGTTTGTGGCTAAGTTAAGCATTTAGAGTTTAATCAGTGAAGTGGTGAGAAAAAAGTGAGGAATCATGGTGGATATTTTTTAGTCCCCCAGGGGCTTCCATGGTCATTTGCAATATTGTAATCTGAAAAGGATATTGTATATTGTATATACCTGGACAAAAACCAATTAACATAAGTCATCACAGAGGAGTAAAAAGAGTAGGCAGTATACCAAACCACCTCCCATATTCAAACAAATAATAATTAAAATAACTTCAATCCCACACTATATTATAGTAAAGGTGTCTATCCAACAAGAAGATCTAACAATTGTAAATCTTTATGTCTCCAACTTGGGAGCACCCAAATATACAAAATAATTAATAACAAACATAAAGAAACTCATTTATAATAATACAATGATAGTAGGGGACTTTAATACCCCACTCATAGCAATGGACAGATCATCTAAGCAGAAAATCAACAAGGAAACAATGGCTTTGAATGACACACTGGACCAGTTGGACGTAACAGATATATTCAGAATATTTCATCCTGAAGCAACAGAATACACAGTCTTTTCAAGTGCACATGGAACACTTTCTAGAAATGACATATGAGGTCCCATATCAGGCTTCAACCAATACAAGATTGAGATCATATCATGCATATTTTCTGACCACAACACAATGAAACTCGAAGTCCACCACAAGGAAAAATTTGGAAAGACCACAAATACAAGGAGGTTAAAGAATATCCTACCAAAGAATGAATGGGTTAACCAGGAAATTACAGAAGAAATAAAAAATTACATGGAAACAAATGAAAACCTTTGGGATGCAGCAAAAGTGGTCATAAAAGGGAAGTATATAGCAATACAGACCTACCTCAAGAAGCAAGAAAAATCTCAAATATGCAACCCAACCTTACACCTAAAGCAGCTAGAAAATGAACAAAAAGTAAAGCCAGCAGAAGAAAGGAAATAATAAATATCAGAGCAGAAATAAATGCTGTAACAACAAACAAACAAACGAACAAACAAAAAATGAAACAGAACAGATGAATAAAACTGGGAGCTCTTTGAAAGAATTAATAAAATTGATAAGCTCTTAGCCAGACTTATCAAAAAGAAAAGAGAAAAGGCCCAAATAAATAAAATCATGAATGAGAAAGGAGAGATCCCAACTGACACCACAAAATACAATTATAAGAGAATATTATGAAACATTATGTGCCAACAAATTGACAATCTGGAAGAAAAGGATAAATTCCTAGAAACATAATCTACCAAAACTGAAACAGGAAGAGATAGAAAATTTGAACAGACCCATAACCAGCAAAGAAATTGAATCAGTAATCAAAAATCTCCCAACAAATAAAAGTCCAGGACCAGATGCCTTCCCAAGGGATTCTACCAAACAATTAAAGAAAACTTAAGACCTATTCTTCTGAAGCTGTTCCAAAAACTAGAAATAGAAGGAAAACTTCCAACTCATTCTATGAGGCCAGGATTCCCTTGATTCTAAAACCAGACAAAGACCCCACTTAAAAGGAGAATTACATGCCAATATACCTGATGAACATCGATGCAATAATTCTCAACAAGATACTAGCTAATCAAATCCAACAGTACATGAGAAGAATTATTCACCCACAATCAAGTGGGATTTATTCCTGGGTCCCAGGGATGGTTCAATATTCCCAAATCAATCAACGTGATACACCACATTAATAAAAGAAAGGATAAGAACCATATGATCCTCTCAATAGATGTAAAAAAAGGATCTGACAAAGTACAACATCCATTTTTGATAGAAACCCTCGACAAGGTAAGAATAGAGGGAACATACCTCAATATCATAAAAGCCATATACGAAAGACCCACAGTGGATATCATCCTCAATGGGGAAAAACAGAGTTTTTCCTCTATGGTCAGGAACAAGACAGGGATGTCCACTCTCATCATTATTGTTATTTAGCATTATACTGGAAGTCCTAGCCTTGGCAATCAGACAAGAAGAAGAAATAAAAGACATCCGAATCCTAGGCAAGGAAGAAGTCAAACTTTCACTATTCCCAGATGACATGATACTCTATGTAGAAAACCCAAAAGGCTCCAAAAAACTGGTAGAACTGATACACAAATTCAGCAAAGTCACAGGATCAACATATGGAAATCTGTTGCATTTCTATATACCAAAAATGAAGCAACAGAAAGAGAAATCAAGGACTTAATCCTATTTACCATTGCATCAAAAAAAAAAAATGTTACCTAGAAATAAACCTAAACAAAGAGGTGGAAGACCTGTATTCTGAAAACTAGAGAACATTTATGAAGGGAATTGAAGATGACACAAAGAAATGCTCATGGATTAGAAGAACAAACATTGTTAAAATGTCTATGCAACCCAAAGCAATCTATACATTTAATGCAATCCGTGTCAAAATACCACCACCATTCATCATAGAGCTAGATCAAACAATCCTAAAATTTGTATGGAATGAGAAAAGACCCCAAATAGCCAAGGCAATGTTGAAAGAGGAAACCAAAGCTGGAGGCATCACAATTCTGGACTTCAAGCTATATTCCAAAGCTGTTGTCATCAAGACAGTATGGTCCTGGCTCCAAAATAAGCAGACAGAACAAGAGAACAGAATAGAAAACCCAGAAATGGACCCACAACTATATGGCCAACTAATCTTTGACAAAGCAGGAAAGAATATCAAATGGGAAAAAGGCAGTCTTTTCAACAAACAGTATTGGAAGACCTGGACAGCAACATTTAGAAGAATGAAACTGGACCACTTTCTTACACCATACAGAAAAATAATTTCAAAATAGATGAAAGACCTAAATGTGAGACAGGAAACCATCAAAATCCTAGAGCAGAAAAAGGCAGCAACCTCTTTGACCTCGGCCATAGCAACTTCTTACTTGACATGATTCTGGAGGCAAGGGAAACAAAAGCAAAAATGTACTATTGATTCTTCATCAAGATAAAAAGCTTCTGCACAATGAAGGAAACAATCAGCAAAACTAAAAGGCAACCTTCAGAATGGGAGAAGATATTTGCAAATGATGTATCGGATTAAGAGTTAGTGTCTAAAATCTATAAAGAGGTTATCAAACTTAACACCCCAAAAACCCCAAATAATCCGGTGAAGAAATGGGCAGAAGACATGAATAGACTTTTTTTTTTTCCCAAAGAAGACATCCAGCTGGCTAACAGACACATGAAAAGATGCTCAATATTGCTCATCCATCACTATCTATGTTGGCAAGGATGTAGAGAAAGGGGAACCCTCTCACACTATTGGTGGGAATGCAAACTGGTACAGCTACTCTGGAAAACAGTATGGAGTTTCCTCAAAAAGCTAAAAATAGAACTATCCTACAACCCAGCAATTGCACTACTACTATTTACCCAGAGTATATAAAAATACTGACTTTTGAAGGGGCACATGCACCCCAATGTTTACAGCAGTATTATCAACAATAGCCCAATTATGGAAAGAGCTTAAATATCCATCGACTGAAGAATGGCTAAAGAAGAGGTGGAATATATATATACAATGGAATATTACTCAGCCTTAAAAAATAATTAAATCTTGCTATTTGCAATGACGTGGATGGAGCTAGAGTATATTATGTTAAGTGGAATAAGTCAGTCAGAGGAAAACAAATGCCATATGATTTCACTCATTTGTGGAATTTAAGAAACAAAACAGATGAACATTGGGGAAAGAAAAAAAAAGGAGAGAGAGAGAGAGAGGCAAAGCACAAAACAGACTCTTAACTAAAGAACAAACTGAGGGTTACTGTGGGGTCCTGGGTGGGAGATGGGATAAATGGGTGGTGGGGATTAAGGAGAGACTTGTTTTGTTGAGCACTAAGTGTTATATGTAAGTGATGAATCCCTAAATTCTACTCTTGAAACCAATATTACACTGTATCTTAACTAACTAGAATTTAAATGAAAACTTGAAACAAACCAACAAGAATAACTTAAGTTCTTTCAGATGATCCTGAGTGAGATACTGGATAGGAACCCTCACGGAGTAAAGAGAAAGATCAAATGAATGAGTGTGTTTTGTTTTGAAGTAAGTGTTACCATGACTTGTGTGACTTGTATGTATACATTGGCCCACCGCTCCAGAAGTTGATATCGCTGAAAAGAGAAGACCACAGGTGGGCAATGCAGAGGTGCTGTATTAGTTATCTATTTCTCTGCATTTACCACAGATTTATTGGCTTCAAACACAAATTCATTATTTGAGTTTCTGCAGGCCAGATGTCTGGGCATTACTTAGTGGGATTCTCTGTGTAGTATCTCACTAAGCTGCAATCAAGATGTTGGTCAAGGAGAGGGTGTGTATGTAACTTGAACTAGGACAAAATATTCTTCCCTGGCTCACACGGTTTGGGCAGCAGTCAGTTCCTTGTGGTTTTAAGATTAATGGCAGCTTGCTTCCTCACAGCCAGAGAGAGAGAGAAAGAAAGAGGAGAGATTCTAGTAAGACCGTGCTACTCCTGTGAAATTACACACATGTAAGCACATACATTAATCACATTTGCTGCATTCATGGGTGGAAGTAAGACGCCATTCCTTAAGGTTGTGAATACCAGGAAGCTGATCATGGGGTCACCTTAAGGTCTATTGGCCAGAGGCTCCTCCCCTCTCTGTGTAAGCTGAGTTGTGAGCGACCTGATGTAGGGGTTCTGTTGGGAAAATGACTCTTCAAAAAGAAGTCGGTCCAGCAAAAAACGGTAGTATAACAATGACTCAGTAATTTGGACTAGTAGCTAATGATAGTGTCAAACAATAGGATTGTACAGAAATTTAAAAGCAAGCATCCAGAATATGGAAACAAAGAGAAACTGGCATAATTTCTTTTTCAATTTCAATCTCTGCCACACTAAATTGAATACCTTGGAAATTTTCACTGAATATAATGAAAAAGATTGTGAATATCTTTTTTTAGCCTTCTCACTTAACAGGGATGAAAGATATACATCTGCCACTCTGAAAGTACTTGCTTTTCTCAATATATTAAATTGGCTGCATACAAAAAAACAATATAATGATAGGTTGAAGTGCATTTCCTTGTCAGCAAATGCTCTTAGAGGCTGCATAGAAAACATCACAGGGGATATGGAGAATCAAGTCTTAGGGTAAAGTACAGTATGAAATATTTGCCACCTGGTTGCAGTATGTTCAGATATTGCTAGAATATCTCAGTTTATGGTATTTTCTGGATTCACTTACAGTAATAAAATATTCTAAGATGGCTTTTTAATGACCTATTAGAGCAAAGAAGTCATGGAGAAGAATACAGGTAAAAGCTTCTTTAACAAAAATCAATGTTTGGGTAAAAACTATGCGTGGATAACCACTGATGAAATGGTTTCTTTACCTTGAAAAAAGAAGGTTATGGAATATCTTCACAGAGTGAGGAACAGAGCACTACATAAAGTTTTTTCAATGAATTATTCATGACCTTGTTAATGCAGCAAAGTGCACAAAGTGCTGAAGGACATCATCACAGGGCCCTGAAAAGATTGGACAAGCCTAACTACAAGTGTCATATTTTACAAGAAAAGCATATGCTCCAAATCGGTTGGCTTTTCTGGGATGAAAGGAAAAGTAAAAAGTAGACCACAAAGGGATAATTTTGAAGAATAAATGCACACATTTTAGCTTTAAGATAAAAGTAACTGCTTTTCAGGAGAATTTTGAAAACAGATGATTGGTAGAGTTTTCACCAGCTTAAAGAGACCTGGGCAAGATATAAACTTTCAGCCTGCTTAAGGGCTGCTGGGAAATCAGCCTTAATTCACCCTCTTTTAAGTAAACATGAAAGAAACATGTAGGGATATCTAAGATTGTATCTAGTTATTTGTACTTGATGAGTATGTAACAGATGAGGCCAGAATCTCTGGAACAGTGGGAGAGGGAGATGAAGGGAGGAAAAGAGAGTATTGTAGTTAAACTTCAAGAAAAATTGTGACTGTTCTCTGTCAGGAGCATATGTGTCACTAGAGTTCCTTGTGGGGCCACCAACAATTTTCCTTCAGACTGTGGGTGCTCTGATCTGATGGCCAGTTTCTGTATTTTTTACCTAAAGAAACTTGTAGTATTTTCTTTTTTTGCATTTCTCTATCAGTCACACACTAATTTTGATACCAAAAATAACATGAATGTGTCATCCACAAGAAAATTTCATAATGGGAGAACTACAGAAACAATTGGTGTAGAAATGTTCTAATTTCTTTTAATTGTTTGGTACGAAAAATTTCAGTGAAGCTTAAGCCCATCTGCTAAAATTACTAAAATGTAGCACATTATGATTAGTTCTCAAGGAACAATTGATTGACATCAGGGGAGACAGTAATTTGTGGGTTTAATTTCAAAAGTTTCCAAATAAAATTTTCCATAGTTGGTGAGTAGAATTTATAATGAATTATTATAATGAAAACAATGAGACACTTATTCTATTTGGATCAATACATTTTGATATCTTTCTCATCTACAACAGTTATTAAAACCAATCAAATCAAATCAAATATTAGAGTCATTGTATCATACTTAATTAAACCAGAATTTTCAGATTAAATTAAACAGCATAGTCATTACTGTGGTTTTGACACTGTATAAAATTAAATGAATTTTATTTAAGATTATTGCTTATCTTATCTACTTCTTTCAGTTAATTTATACTTAGCTTTGCAATATAGTAATATTTCCATAGTGGTACACAAATATAAATCATATATATATGTGCACATATATGTATACACGTATGTATCTAGTGTGTGTATTTCATATACAAAAATAGTGATTATATAGTTGTATGATTCAAAGCATTTGGAGACAACTACTAGAAAATTAGACTGCATATTGATGTCAAATGAGAGGTCAATCAGAACAATACTGAGGTCTTTCTACCAGAAAAACATAAAAACAGCAATGATGGAGAGAAACTAATGATGATCAAGATATGGGGCCAAATCTTGGGATAATTTCTCTAATGGCATTGATATGCAATAATGTACATCTCAATTATAACTAAGATTTTTAGCTTTATGGTGGCATTAACTAGAATGTGAAATATATGGAGTGAGATGAGAAGTATTGAACACAGACAATATATGTAGAAATACAGTCAGTCCAGGTGCCTGGGTTAGTTAAGCAGTTAGTTAAGCAGCTGACTCTTGGTTTTGGCTCAGGTCATGATCTCAGGGTCCTGGAATTGAGCCCTGAGTCAGGCTCCACACCCAGCACAGAGTCAGCTTGAGGATTCTCTCTCCCCCTCGCCTTCTGCCCTTCCTCCACTCTCTCTCTCTCCCTCTCAGAAATAAATACAATAAAATCTTAAAAAAAAAGGAAATATGGTCAGTTCTGTTTTAATGGGACATAATACATTCTTAACAATAACCACACTGCAAAAGCACACACAATAATCACAGGCCTAGTGGGGAAAAAGTGGTTAGGGACACAACACTGAAAAACTTCTTCAGAGACCCACTTAGAAAAAAGATAGAAAACTAGAAAAATAGTAGCAGTTACAGATATGTCAAATAGTTAAGAACTACATAAGTGCCACAGCAAATGTGGTACTTTATCTTGAAAAACACCTGAAGTTTGCTTGTGGAGGTAGTCATGGGAAGAATTGTCAGCTGCTGTGTGTGAATTATTTTGGAGTGTTTAAAGAATGGTTTTCTGTAATTGGAGGGGGGTTTGTAATACCAGATGTGGATAGTTACAGCTCACATGTACTTAAATGAGATAGCATTAAGTGTTTGAGATTTTGTGTGTGTGTGTGTGTGTGTGTATTTATGTTTTTGATATTCCTACACAAAACACATTCCTGCTTTGTTCATCTGAATGCAGTTCTCTGTATTCATCAGATATTTATATCAGAGGGAATTGTACATAAGTAAATGCAAAGTTAAGTTATATTCAAATTATTTTTTTTAATATTTTATTTATTTATTTGACAGAGAGAGAGAGAGAGATAGTGAGAGAGAGAGCACAAGCAGGGGGAGTGGCAGGCAGAGGAAGAAGCAGACTCTGTTGAGCAAGGAGCCTGATGCGGGGCTCGATCCCAGGACCCTGGGATCATGACCTGAACCGAAGGCAGATGCTTAACGACTGAGCCACCCAGGAGCCCCTCAAATTATTTCTTATACATATCAATCACATTAAAACAAAACGTGTAAAACAAACCTCATAGAAAAATTGAATTTATGTAGTCGAGGTTTAGAAGTAAATGAGATCATCCAATGAAGAAATTTAAAATTTAACAATACCCATAATTTAAACTGGAGTTATTGCCATGCACATCCAAACAATTCTTTTTTATTAAATTAAATGAAATCTAACAAATACAAAAGTAGGAACTACAGATGATTGATACAGACATGAAGATCTATTGTTCCAGGGACAATATACTGTATGGATTTAGTGAAAAGTGTTTAGAATCAGAGAGACTTGTATCCCAAATAATTAGCTTTGGCACTTACTGCCTTGGCAACCAGATTATTTAAACTCACTAATGGCTCTGGTTTTCTCAGATGTAAAATGGGAATGTAACTATTACTCCGTGAGTATAAAATAAGGCAGGGTGCCCTTAGCGTGGTGCTTTGATCATAGGAGACACTGTCCACCCTGTGCCCTTCTCTCATGCTTCCATTTCAGTATACCTGCATCTTTTGTCCACCCACACAGCAGGCCAGAAGTGCTGGAGGATTGTGACCTTGGTGAGAAGACGTAACCAGTTACATACTGGAGTATAGGTATAAAAACCTCAGTGTCCTCACCTTTCAGTTGGGATAATTCTGAGTATTGCATCCCACACTGGCTCCCAGAGATTTCCTAGCAGATTAAACTCCAGTCACCCACAGTACATACTGGCTTGATAAGCTGCCTTCTTTTCCCCATTTCTTTATCCCACTGCCCTGCCAGAATTTCTTTTCTAAGTAAACATCTGAGGGGTGCAAGGGTAGCAGAGTGGGTTAAGCATCTGACTCTTGGTTTCAGCTCAGGTCATGATCTCAGGGTCCTGGGGTCAAGCCCCAAGTTGGGCTCCACACTCAGCATGGAGTCTGCTTAAGATTCTCTCTCTCCCTCTCCCTCTGCCTGTCCTACTTGTGCTCTCTCTCTCTCTCTCAAATAAATAAATAAAATCTTTAAACAAACAAACATCCAAACCCCTGTGTCACGGACAATTTCTATGAAGCCTAAAATAAGAGATTAATGAATAAGTGATCTAATTATTTTTGGTTTTAGATTATTATTATAACCACGAGTCATTTTATCTATTGGTTTATTAGTTGTATTTACAACTCCAGTCAGTTTGGCTTTTAAACTCCATTAATGTTTTTTATTCATGCTAATCTTGTTGCACCTCCTTACCTATTTTACACACAAATGAAATTGCTACATTTTCTTTAGGTCATACCTCAAATCCTATGTCCTTCATAAAATCTTTGATAATTGCAGCCCTCTTCTAGACTTCATAACATACTGTATTAAATCTTAATTCCTCCATCTCAACTATACTTCCCTCTCAGTTTTCAGATTAGAAACTGTATTCTTTTATATTTCTTTGCATGTGAAACTCAGACTATGGTTTAATAAGAACTTTATTAATAGAATAAGACAAAGGTTGAAAGATAATTTCAGGATGTTCAACAGATGCGTGGTGATATGGATCAATGCTCTGTCATCCGGGTTCTTGAAGGAGGATTTGAGGTCTTCCACCTGAGTGCAGATATAGACCTGTGGGAGTCAATGCCTCCATCCACTACCTTAGGTGACTCATGTAGTGGAAATCTTGCGCCAAACACCTCAGAGGATGTGTCACCTCAGCAAGAATAGGAGGAAGCTGAGGACACCTGGATGTTTAAGTTAAACAGACTATCTGCCCTAAAACAGACACAGAGAGCTCTGAATAAAATTCCCTAAGAGACTACTGGGATTCCCCAGAAAAAATTTAAGTAAAATTCAACCTGCTAAAATTTTTGATCCTGTTGAGAATTATTAGGCATCCTTTAATAAGATAATGAAAACTATGTAGCAGTCTATGATTTCTGTGTATTTGTCCTATTGTGTCTGCCAAGGAATGTACACAGAATTGTGTACATAGTCACACCATAATTTTACTAGATGTTTGTTGTTTTTGCTACTTTCTTCTTTACATATAATTTAAATTTTCCTATTTTTTTAAAGATTTTGTTTATTTATGTATTTGAGAGATACAGTGAGAAAGAGAGAGAGCATGGTGGGGAGAGGGACAAAGGGAGAGAGAAAAGCAGGTTCTCCACTGAGAGGGAGCCTGACACAGGGCTTGATCCCAAGACCCTGAGATCATGACCTGAGCAAAAGCAGATGCCTAACCTACTGAGCCACCCAGGCACCCCTTAAATTTTCCTATTTTAACAAACTTTTTTCACATATGTGTTATAATCATATTCACTGAAGTATATTTTTGAAGCATGTTATATAAGAGTTGGAAAGAGATGAAGAAAGTAGACAGAAAAAAGAAAACAAGAGAAGCAAACAGTAAGCTTACTATTTTTAGATTTCCTCTTAAGTCTTGGGAATCTTGTTACGTAAAACATGGTCTTTCTCTTTAAAAAACTGAAAATAAAAATTTTTTAACTTTTAAATTGACAATAGGTGAATAGGAAGTATTCTTAAACCCAAACCTTATGTACATGGTACATGATATATGTATATATGTGTGTGTGTGTATTACATGTGTGCATATATATAAAACATGTAGATATATAGGTATACACACACACACACACACACACACACACACACACACACACAAAACCAGAGGAAAGGGTTAATTTACCAACTTCTCCAGTGCTAACTACTTCATGTCAAGAGTCTGGATGAGATAGCTCAGGTGATGTTTCTATCCTTTGGACCAGTCATTGTGCACATGGACTCTTTTAGAAATTAGAAAGGGGCATTATTTTATTTTTAAAAAAAGATTTTATTTATTTATTTACTTCACAGAGAGAAAGAGAGAGAGAGCACAAGCAGGGGGAGTAGCAGGCAGAGGGAGAGGGAGAAGCAGGCTCCTCACCGAGCAGGGAGCCCAATGCAGGGCTCCATCCCAGGACCATGGGATCATGGGACCTGAGCTGAAGGCAGATGCCTAACTGACTGAGCCACCTAGGCACCCCAAGAAAGGGGCATTATTCTAAAAGAAGATGAGAATCATTTCCAGAAAAAAATAGAGAAAGAAATACCATGCTGACAAAAACAATGAATCATGAGCTGGCCATATATATAGATGAGAATTATTAGGCATGTTTTTTGGAGAGGGGCAGATAATATTTTAGGCTTTATAGGCCATAATGTCTCTGTCTTAACTATTCAACTCTACCTCTAGTGTAAAATATCTAAACAAATAGATTTTATGTTCCATTAAAACTTTATTTATGAAAATAGATGAGTACCTGAATTTGGCCAACTGGCTATAGTTTTCTGACCCCAGAGATAAGTCTTCATAATATGTACATGAAAACAATATGGTATAAGTGCTATAACTTATTCTAAACAGCTCTGAAGGTAAAGAGAAAAAAAATAAAATCTTAGTGAATGAGGAGGGTATTACAGTGATATTAAAGTTTGAGTTCAGTGAAAAAGTAGATGGAGTGTTCCAGCAAATACATGGAAAGAGGTATTCCTAGCAGAAAAAAAAAAAAGATTATGGAAAGATATAAAGTCATGAAAGTGTAACAACATATTTGTGAAATAGGAAATGCTTTATGGTAGAAAAAAAATTGGGGGATTGTAGTTTGGACGGTTGTGACTGGAGACAAGTTGTGGCCAGATTGTTGTGGCATTTTATGCTGTCAGGGTAACGAGATTAAAATCATCTTTTTTGCCAAAGAGAACGAGGGGAAGTCAATAACTAGTATTTTGCGATTTTCCTTACATCTCATGAACAGAAACACAATCAAATAACCTTTATTACTCAAATTATATTCCTGGGAATCCTCGCCTTATTTGACCATAGGAAAGCCAGGAACTCCAAAGCCTACTCCCATCTTTCAAATTTAATTCCAGAGTTTAGGGCTTTTCTTTTGTATCATGAGCTCCGTTATCGATCTCAAATTATAACATAAGTTCCTTATAGAAAATTGTGAATATACAAAAAAAGCATAAAAGCAAAACTGAAATAAACTACTATCAAAGAGGATAAAGCTAATATAATTATATATCATGAAATGTATATCACCTTTCAATTATAAAAAAATCCTTTATTTTAAATGATTTTTAAAAATATAAAAATATTTTAAATAAAAGTTCTTTTTAGCAATTGGAATTTTAATGTGCAAGATCTACTTAACAAAAAGTATCACTATAGAACGATATGCTGGACACAATATAAGATGAGCTCTGCAGCCTTCAGAAGCCAACTATAAGGATACAAGCCTATCAGACAGGAAATGATGGAATAATAAATAACAGTAGACAGTTCAATATTGAGTGGTATGTTATAGATTACAAGTCCTAGGGTAATGAGTGTTGCTGGGTAAAATATTAAATGTTTTGAAAATGTGTCATCCCTGTCAGGTGTGTCAGGTAAATATTTATTCATTAAACAGATGTGACTGGAGATTTTTGAGGGACTACACCTAGGAAGTGGTGAGTGAGAAAGAGGAGGTATTTTCCATTTTAGTTCTTACATCCTATTGTGGAGACATTTGCTAAACAAGCAAACTTATACAATACAATTTCAGAAAGTGATACAGACTTTAAGGAAAATAGAAAAATGTAAACAAGAATGACAGTCTGTATTGAAGGTGACTTTTCATAGACCATTCCAGGAAGAAGTCTCCTCAGAGGTTATAGTCAAAGGAGACAGACAAAAGGGGAACAAATATTTCAGGTAGTGGAGAAGCAAGATCACCAAATCCCAGATACAGAGAATTTGTTGTATCATCAAAAATTTAGCTTGTCTTTGTCATTCATTCCTGCAAGGAAATCTCTAAATCCTTGAAATTTCTCCTGTTGGGAGTGTGTTATTCCCAGTGACCTCTGACTTTATGATCATGAGCAGATGAGTAATGTAAATAGAATTATGGCTAACCATTACCCTGGATGCTATGTGGAAAATTGGAGACTGGTTGTGGGCTACAATGATCCTCCTAGTGAAGACAATCCAGGCATGTTCCCAGTGGAAATGAGATACTGTGATTTATTTTGGTGTTAGAGCCTACAGGGTTTGTAGCTGCATTGGATATGGGGAGAGGGATGGGGAAAAAAACAAGGAATTATTTTTAGGTATTGGCCTTAAAGTAGCAATTACTCAGATGAAGACTGGTGGGGGAGGAACTGATCTATTAAGAGGGATGGAGAGAATTGTGTGTATCTTAATTGCTTATTGAAGTAGCAGAATAATGACTCCTCTAAAGATGTCTACATACTAATCCCTGACACTTATGTATATATTACTTGACACAGCAGTGGGGAATTAAGGTTGTAAATGAAATTAAGGTTGCTAATTAGCTGACCTTGAAAATAGGGAGATTAGCCTGTATTATCTGGATGGGCCAGTGTAATTAAAAGGTTCTTTAAAAATAAGAGATAGAGGCATAAGAGAGAGACCTAGGAAGATGGCAGAGAAGGACTCAGTCCCATAATGCTGACTTTGAAAGTGGAGGAAGGGGCCCATAAATCAAGAAATGCAGGTGGCTTCTGGAAGCTGGAAAAGGCAAGCAAATGGGTTCTCTCATAGAACCTCCAGAAAGGAACCCCACCCTTCTGACACTTTGATTTTAGCCCCAGGGACACCTATGACAAAACTCTAATCTACAGAAATGTATTATAATAAATTTGGGGGCGCCTGGGTGGCTCAGATGGTTAAGCGTCTGCCTTCGGCTCAGGTCATGATCCCAGGGTCCTGGGATCGAGCCCCACATCAGGCTCCTGGCTCAGCAAGGAGCCTGCTTCTCCCTCTCCCTCTGCCTCTCTCCCTGCTCATGCGTTCTCTTCTCTCTATATATATCTCTGTCTCAAATGAATAAATAAAATCCTTAAAAAAATTAAAAATTTGTGTGGTTTTAAGCCAGTAAATTTGTGGTAATTTGTTACAGCAGCAATGAGAAACTAATACACCTATTAATCATTCAGGTGGAGGTTTTCAGAAAGAAGGTAATTTATAAATCTATAGTTCAGAGAAGAGGTTGGATATAGAGATGTAGGCATAAGGGTCAAGGGCACATTAACAAAGGGCAGGTAAGCAAGAATAAGACAGATTAGATCATCAGTATGTTGTGATAGATACAGTTTTGCATTGTGGATGTCTAATATTATATAATTACTTTGTAGTATAATGGGTGAATGACCTGGGTGGGTGTCAAGAGATGAGTGTAAAACCTTATTTAATTTCTGACATATCTTTTATATTGTGAATAATTTTGTTTAAAAGTGTTCAAAGCTATACTTATACAAATTTTATATTTTTAATTTAGTACATTTTTAACATTTCAAAACCTAGTATAAAAATTAACGTATATGCAGGATATAACAGAAATTTTTTAAATTTTTTTATTGTTATGTTAATCACCATACATTACATCATTAGTTCTTGATGTAGTGTTCCATGATTCATTGTTTGTGCATAACACCCAGTGCTCCACGCAGAACGTGCCCTCAATACCCATCACCAGGCTAACCCATCCCCCCACCCCCTTCCCCTCTAGAACCCTACAACATAAATTTTTATTTATTTATTTATTTTTAAAGATTTTATTTATTTATAGGAGAGAGAGAGAATGGTAGAGAGAGAGCATGAGAGGGAGGAAGGTCAGAGGGAGAAGCAGACTCCCCGCTGAGCAGGGAACCCGATGCGGGACTCGATCCAGAGACTCCAGGATCATGACCTGAGCTGAAGGCAGTCGCTTAACCAACTGAGCCACCCAGGCACCCTTACAACAGAAATTTTTAAAAGATGTAGTCTATAGTAGGAAGATGGGAAGGTTTATTTATTTGTTTTCTTTCTCCTCTTCCATGTAATTTCATGCTTCTTGACAACTACTGAGGAAATTCCAAGACAGTACTGATTAGGTATAAGAATAAGCAATATTCTCTTTACCAAACAATAACTACTATCTCTCAAAAGATCACAAAATGAATATTAATTAATATTTTTAACAGTTCTAGACTCTGCCATGTCGATTGCTTTGAGAGATGATAAAAGTTATTCCACATGTCAGCAATTAGACTGTTTCCCTTTGTTTAACAAATATATATCAAAAATTATCCTAGAGCAACATTGTATTTAACTAGTCAAATTATTGAACCACTTATAGTGGGAGGGTTATTTCCCCTGCCATCAGTAGTATTTCCTTGAGACAATAATGAATTTGGTGGAACCTATCTTATTCTGTCCAGTTGAAAAGACTTTGCTATTTATCATGAATAGAAAATGGCCATTTTTTCCCTGAAAAAGAAAATGAAAGTGAAGTGATAAAAGCGTTGCTGGAGCATACATCTTGAGAAAGCTTCTTTATGAGAAAAAAGAAAAGCAAGCTCTGAGGAGAAGCTGGCCCTTTACAGTCAGGTGATGGCTCTCACTGGCATCAGTTAAGTTTAAAGACACCATGAAATTGTGTGACATTGCACTGAAAAGCTTTTAGACCTCTCTTTGGATACAAAATGCAGGTTTCATGTAACTTTTATCTCTCCAAGCTAGTGGAGAGGAGGGGTAATGATGTTTGTACTTTAAAGCACACTGAGTTACCGCTGCAGAATCCAAATGCAGCCAGACAAGAACTGGTTACAGCTTATTTTCTATTGCATTTTTTTAAGCTATAGTGTTTTAAAGATTGATTTTTTTTTTATACTAAGGATTGGCTGCTATATAAATATTTTACTTGAACCCAGTTGCATTATTACATTCTACAATTTTTTTTTTAATTACCAATCCAATTAAAGTCCTTTCAGCATTTGCAAAAAATCTTGCAACTTTCAATTATGGGAGGTTTGACCAAAACGTGAGTATAAATATGGTAACACTTGTTCGTAATAAGAGGTCTGCTTTGATGAAAAATGAACTCTCATTGCATTTTATTTGTGGTTCTGGGATGTCTTCAAGTATTGTGAAAGTAAACCACACTTCTCACCTTCCTGAAGAGGTAAGGAGTTTTCCTTCTTTTCTCTTCTGGAGAGATCATTTTCTGTTTATTTTTGTCTAGTGATAACATGAAATTTGAGGTACATATTTAAAGTGTACAATTTGAAAGGCTTGGATATACATATAAATTTCTTGACCCATCACCACAATCAAGATGATGAGCATATCCATGATTACCTAAAGTTTCCTTCTGCCTCTTTGCAATGCCTCCCTCCTGTCCCTATCTCCTACCCCCAGACAACTACTGATCTGCTTTGTCAAAGTGGGTCACTTTGCATGATTTTAAATTTTATATAAAAGAAATTTCAGAGCATATATACTTTATAGTAGTCTCATTTTATTCACTCATAATAATTATTTTGAGATTCATTATATTGTAGAATGAATCAATAATTAATTTTATTTTACTGCTGTGTAGTATTCTATTGTATGGAAACCCTACAATTTGTGCTTATTTATATGTTGATGGATATTACAAATAAAGTTTATGAAACACATGATGTACAAATATTTTCTCCCAGTCTGTGGCTTGTCTTCTCATTCAGCCATGAAGGAAGAAGAAAGTGTCAAATATCTTTTTCTTATTTGACCAAGAAATTCTACAAGTATCCATGCTTTACTGAAATATGCAGGAGGCAGTTATAATATTATATCAGGCAACAACTATAATTATAGAATTTGAAAAGTTAGAAGCCATAAACTGTTTAACAACAGAGCATACTTCAATCTCTGCAATTTAGGTATCTTAAACGATTTCCTTCCAAGGAGAATTTTGCAATAATAGAAAATAGAACAGCATTGTATTTTTTTTTATACAAGCCTCCACATTTGACAGGAAAGAAGACTAGTATTTGGGGAATATTCTTTTTTTTTTTTTGGCTGGATGGGAATATTCTCAATACTTTATCAGCTCCAACTTTATGAATTTCAGTTGTTTTTGAGCCTGTACAGTTTTGATAACAAGATATTCTCTCTTTGAGATTATTTTTCACCATCATCAGTCTCAAGGCTAAGAAATGTAATTCTACAGTTAAAACCAAAGAAAGCAGTCCTAAAATGCTTAAACTTACATTATAAGAAAATAAAATGGCAGAAAAGATTGTGTTACCAAATAGAAGATAGGGCATTTAATGTTTGGCTTCTATATCAGGAATCATTTGTTTGAAAGAAACAGAAATCTTTCCAAATGAGCCTACGTAGAATATTATAAGTAAACTGAGACATATTCTGGAACTTATGAGCAAAAACCATAGTAAGACCTTATAAAAAACAGAAAGTGTACACCTCCAGAAAGATTAATGCATCTATTTCTTCTTTTATCATACTCACTGGGGTCAAATGATCTGTTTCCTGTCCTCCATTGAACATTTGTTTATTCATTCCTTGTTTCTTCTAATAAGTTCTCTCTTCATGTTTTGACGTGTATGGCGCCAATGTTGTGACTTCAATATAGCAATCTTAGCACCTGGCTCACCAAATCTTTTAGGACTGGGCCTCATATATAACCGAAACAAGATTCTCCATATCCCAACTCCAATTTCCTGAGACTGAGTGATTATATCTTTGGTCAAACCTTATAAGGCAAATAATCCATCTTGATGCTATTCATGATAAACAAGGTAGAAGGTGGTGTTGAGGGAATTTGGACATATTGTTCTCTCTGTACATCTGGTGTTATGAGAGCTGACTCTAGACAGATGAGAGATGAGTGTTCTTCAGATAAGTGACAAGCTCAGGGTGAGACTTCAAGAATGACTGACTACATGAGTAGTGTCAGAAATGTTCAAACATGCTAAAGTATTCTCCCAGATTGAATTTACAAAAATTATTTGCATTTTTGTTATTTCCCAATCATTCTCTAAATTCTTTTCTACCTCTCAGTAGCCAGTTTAACTGGGTTAGGAAAGAATATGTTATATAAAAGGGTTGCCTTGGGGTGGCTCAGTTGGCTAAGCATCTGTTTTCTGCGCAGGTCATGATTCCAGGATCAAGACCTATGTCAGGCTCCCTGCTCAGCAGCAAGTCTGCTTCTTCCTCTCTCTGTTCATGCTTTATCTCTCATTCTAACTCTCTCTCAAATAAATAAATAAATAAATAAATAAATAAATAAATAAATAAATAAATAAAATTTAAAGGGCAGCCTTTTGCAAAATTCAGAGACCTAACCTGGGAAGAAAAGCATAACAGTCAGTAGAAGAAAAAAAGAAGAAAGTCATAAGTGACCTGGGCACAACTTTGTATACTGAGCTAATTTGCTAAAATTATACCAAAATATAATAAAATCACAACATCTTTGCATTTCTATTTTTCTTTTAAATTTATCTCCAAATATTTTCCATTTTCTAATTCACACTAGTATTTCTTCATTGCATCTGTCAAGAAATATAAAAAAAAGACTACACATAAATAAATTAAATGGTAATGAACACTATTTTTTCTATTTATTTATTTATATATATTTAAAGGTGAAAATATTTTATGAAGGCAGTAAACAATGCCTTGTTCAGTGAAAATGTGACTTTTTCAGGTCCTATAATTTTTACTGAAATGTAAAGCCTTGAGAAAAACAGCTTAACAAAAAAAATTGGTATTAAATTAAAGGAAAATAAAACCCAAAATTAATACCTAAAAAAATTTCCACATATGAAGTGCAAACAAGCTGCAGATATTCCCCAAACCACCTATTCATATAGATACTTGAATGAAGTGATACTATGTGCACACATGTATAAAATTGTTTTCAGTATTAAAGAAAACCACATATTTCTTTTTATTTATTTATTTATTTTTAAATTATTGTTATGTTAATCACCATATATTACATCATTAGTTTTTGATGTAGTGTTCCATGATTCATTGTTTGTTCATAACACCCAGTGCTCCATGCAGAATGTGCCCTCTTTAATACCCATCACCAGGCTAACCCATCCCCCTACCCTCCTCCCCTCTAGAACCCTCAGTTTGTTTTTCAGAGTCCATCGTCTCTCCTGGTTCGTCTCTCCCTCTGACTTACTCCCCTTCATTCTTCCTCTCCTGCTATCTTCTTCTTTTCCTTTTTCTTAAAATATGTTGCATTATTTGTTTCAGAAGTACAGATCTGTGATTCAACAGTCTTGCACAATTCACAGTGCTCACCATAGCACATACCCTCCCCAATGTCTATCACCCAGCCACCCCATCCCTCCCACCCCCAACCACTCCAGCAACACTCAGTTTGGAAAACCACATATTTCTTGTATGGGTTGTCAATCCCATAAATATTAAAGTAAGTGAGATAACATAAGGGAGAGACATACATTTTCAATACTATAAAACAATGCTAGGAACTTCTACTTTTGGTCAAGATGGAATAATAATACACTGCTGCCTAAAAACAAAACCAAACAAAAATTAGACAAAATATTTGAAATAACAGCACTCAAAACATTGGGTGTCAAGAAATGACAAAGGATGGGAAACAATGTAGTAGCCCACTTTCTAGACTATAGCATAGGGAGGAAAATCCAGAGTCCATCAGTCTCCCTGAACTAAGGTGGTAAAGCTAGCAGTCTTGGAATGCCAAGGTAGGTACAGTTGGCAGGAAAGAATAATCCAGAAGAGAGAGCTACCCAGAGAAAGAAGTTCAAATATATTCAGAAGGACTCCCTTGAATACTCAGTTGATTACTGATCAGAGCATGAAGAAAAGACACTACCTAGTACCAGAGAAAGAACCACTCTAAATTTAGAGATAACAGTATCTGGCATTTAAAGAAGTGTAATGATGCCTGTTCTCACCAAAAATGTAGGAAACTTTATAATTAGGGGGGCAGTGTCTTATTGTAAAAGTAGGAGAAAAATTAACTCTAGACTAAACACAGCTCTAGAACGGCCTAACAAAGCTTAAGAGCAAGATTCAGAAGGATTATACTATTTCCAAAAAGCTTAACCATGTCCCAGAACAAACTTGAAGAATATAGTAATATAAAAATATTCTATCACCTTTAAGGTAAAATTCACAATGTCTGTACCCAAACAAAAAAATATTGGGTATGCAAAGAAGGAGGAAAGTAGAAACTCTAAGGAGGAGAAAATAAAACTGACATAGAAATTACATAAATGATAGAAATTAAAAGTTAAATAGTAAAAAAAGGACCTCAAAACAGCAATTATGATAATATAGTTTATGTGCACCTTGGTTAATGTGTTATCTGATAGCTGCCCCTCCTCACTAGTTACTAATTTTCTCTTTGTTATTAATAACATATTGATGTACATTGTTGATGTATATTTATGATGTGTTTCTAATTATGGAAAAATTGTCATAATTTTTAACATTCAAAATGGAAAATAAACCACATTTTCTAAAACCTTGATATTTATTTGACTTCTTTTTTATTTTTTAATTTAATTTAATTTTATTATGTTGTGTTAGTCACCATATAGTACATTATTAGTTTTTGATGTAGTATTCCATGATTCATTGTTTATTTGACCTCTAAAAGCACTGACTTAGTTATCCAGGCTTTCAAGCCCAGCTTAGTTTAGAAAAGAAGTGAAAAAAATCTTTCTTTTTGTCCCTTTCACTTCTGCACTCTGACCCAGAAGGACAAAAATTTCTCCCTCTTAATTATCTGTATAGTATTAGCTACTTGATTCTGCCCATTGCTGTGTTGTATCAGCTGAGCAATTGTGTATTTGAAGTTGACTATGTAATATGAGGGAATCAGAGGCAGTCTGGTAAAGTGGTAAGAATGAGGGCTTAGGCTTTAGGCTGCGTCTGAATCCCAGCTTTTCTCCTTACTCTTCCTTTGAGTTAAGAAAAATAACATAATTTCTCTGAGACACTTTACCAAAAAGTGAAAATCATAATACCTACTTGCTAAAGAGAAGAGATAATACAAAAATGACTAGCACATAATAGATACTCATTACATGTCAGCTTTTAGGGATGGTGATGATGAAGAACAGAACTGCGTGTGAATTCTTAAAGAAATGGAACTTGAAAATTTTAATAAGTCATTGTGTCCAAACAGAAGACATGTGTTCTTTTTCTGAAAGGCTACTGGGTTGTGTGTGTATGTGTGTGTATGTGTTTATAATATATTTTATTGTCCTTTCAGTTCTACTTTTAAAATGCAGACTGTTGGATGAATGTCTTAACATGGAGATTTTACTATTTGACCCTATGTTTGGAAGGAGTACAGTAAATTTTAAAACATTGAAAATTTTGCTATTTGGTCCATTGCTAGGAAATTCAATGACATGTGAGTTCAAATACACTATATAATCTTTAAAGCATTATATAAATATAAGCAGCTTTAGCAGTACTTATTGATATTTTCCACCAATTTTAATTTCAACAAAAACAATGAAATAAATCAAATTTTGTTTTACTGTGGAGCTTCATAACTCAACCAACCAGCAGCTGGAGACTTAACCATTCTTTACAATGGTTATGTAGAGATGTCTCCTGAATAAAAAATGACTGGTTTCCTCACATAAAGACTTAAAATTTTATCAAATTATTGATTATAGTTGGATTTTATATGACTATGTTAATTCATATAATATATTTAGTCAAGTAGTACAGTAATTTATACTAGAAAGATCATTAGTATTCACACTTTGGAATCAAATGTCATCTGCCTAAGACTTCAATAACTAGCTCAAGACCTCCAATTTTTTTGTATGTGTATTTTAGTAAACCATTTCCCTACAATCAAATATTCATACTTGATTTTAAATTTATAAATATGTATACAGAAAAATATATTAATAAATCACTCCAAGACAAATAACAGATCTAATAACAAGTTCAATTTGCTACCAAAGGATGCAACCCTACGGGAAATCCTACAGGAAGTTTGATTTGAGTTGAATGGCTTATGGGCATAGAGAGATTATAACCGAAAGATTATAACTGAAAAGATTATAACTGGCATAGATTATCTATTTGGCAGTATGGTTTAAATATTGTCTCTGGCAAAATAAGGGATTGCTGCTTCTTGTTCTTCCCTTTTGAAGATTTATAATACTCATTTTATTGTATATATGGTGTATTATTCTGAGGTTGACTGTAAAGGCAAATGAATTATTTGTTTAACAGGAAAAAGTAGTTTATTCTGATATAAACTAAAAATGGCTTTCTGTGGTAAAACCATATCAAGTTATAATAAAGATGCATTGAGTTTCAGAATATAGAAAATATCAGTAGAAATGTGTAGGTAGGCATTTGTATAAAAATGCTCATTTTTAAAATTTATTTTTTTAATGTTCCTATTTTGGAATGAGAAAATTTTCAAAGTTTCTGTTGGCTCATGATGTTTAAATCTATAATTAAAATATATAATGGTAACATTATATAATCTGATTGTTTTATAATACTAAATGTGTACTGTACTAGTTTCCTAGGGCTGCCCTAATGGATTGCACAGACTGTGGCTTAAAACAACAGTAAAGTGTTTTCTCACAATTCTGGAGGCTAGCAGGTCTAAATGAAAGTTTTGGCAGAGCCATGGTCTCTTTGAAGTCTCTAGGGTAGCCTTCGTTGACCTTTCTAGCTTCTAGCGATTTCTGTCAATTCTTGGCATTTGTTGGCTTGTAGGTGACGTGTCATTCCTCTATTGTCATATGGTGTTACCCATGTGTGCTTTATCTCTGTGTCCAAGTTTCTCCCTTTTATATGGTTCCAGCTGGACATGGCACAGGTTTTGAGGGGAAACTTCAAGCCAGTACATGTACCTACTGAGATCCAGATTCTAATGGTAATATGAAAGATCAGTCTTCATGATTCTGCTGATTTTATTGATGGATGGTATTATGTGTTTGTTAGGTTTTATTAGATCAGAGATAAAATTTACTGTATGCCCCTTCCACCTTGATGATGTAGACAGGAGCAGAGTCTGCTCTAGAGCTGGCCTACTGCCTCAATGACTGAGCCCAGAATGCTTTGGGGCACAGACAAAAAGCCATGGTTTAAAAGAGCAACTAGAATATAAAGGATCCAGACCTAGAACTCTGCCAAATGTCAGAGGAGCTGCTGGACACTACTATATGTTTAGCAGTGGTGAATATATTGATAGGATATAAAAAAAAAAACATGCAAAAATATAAGAACAAGGAGGAGAAGTCTAAAGTATTGAAATTTACATAATTGTGTTTGTAACCTAATAAACTAGTATCTTGATGCCTTGGGAAAAAGTAAGACAAATTACTGGAACTGTATTTCATTGTCTTTTCTAACCTTAAAAAGGATTAAAACAAAATTCTTTTTTTAAGTTTAAAGTAAGAAATTGTGAGGTACTTCTAAATTATATAAATCCATATATAATTTAGAAAACCTACCATTTAAGTACTCTTTTCTCTAATGTTAGCCTTTTGATAGTCACTTCATCAAAATGGGACTGGTCAGACTTTAAAATATACATTGCACAGTGTCACTGACTGACCTGAGATATTTTGTATTCATGAGCTTCTTGGAAAATGTTTGTTGCAATTAGTGTTTTTAAGACAGAACTATCCCTGTCAATTATATGTCAGCTATAACACATGCAGCTTTGAGATAGCTAGATGAAAGTTATTTATAAGTCTTGTAAAATACAACAATAAAATCACTTCATATCTGAGTGATTGGTGTATGCCACTGGCAGATTTTTTTTTCCTCAGAGCATTTCTTTTGTGATAAATTAAAAATGTGGTAGTTAATATATTCATATAAATAACAGAACTCTGAAATTTTAAGGTTTTTAATACCATTTTTTAACCATGGGGGGAATGTGTTTGAAGTTGGAAGAATAATTTTACTCCAAATGTCAAAGTAAAAATGAAAGAGCAAAATGAAAAAAATAAAAGTTTTAAAATATCTAAAAAATGGCATTTGTGATTTATATATAATATTTTATACGGTTTTTGAATTACATCCAGTGTCAAATTATTTCAAAATTTTCTAGCAAAGTTTAATGTGAATATAGGAAACGGGTGCATTTTGTTATGTAGGGAAATAATATTATAAATGTCAAGGGTTTATAGAACTTAACTCCTTCAGGGCGCCTGGGTGGCTCAGATGGTTAAGCGTCTGCCTTCGGCTCAGGTCATGATCCCAGGGTCCTGGGATCGAGTCCCACATCGGGCTCCCTGCTCCTTGGGAGCCTGCTTCTCCCTCTGCCTCTCTCTCTCTCTCTCTCTCTGTCTCTCATGAATAAATAAATGAAATCTTTAAAAAAGAAAAAAGAACTTAACTCCTTCAGTTAGTGGTTGCTCTCCTACTAAGAATAATTTGTCAATCTGAAAAATACAGGGTAAAAAAACTATCAGGTCAAAGACTTTGGAGACTTAAGATAGGAAAGAACTTATGGACAAGAGAAGAAAAATCAGAGATATAAGTATAGCATTTGGGGGCATTTTTCCCCTGTATTCTTCTGCTGATTCAAAAAGAAGCAATTAAGAAGCTGCAAAGCTAAATGGGACTTTTCATGGTCCCTAGGGCTAGGAAGGGTTTCTCAGGCTTTGCTGTACTGAAATCTTAACATCGGATAATGTTATGTTGTGGGGACTGTTCTGTGCAATTTAAATGTTTTATAGTGTCCCTGGTCTCTACCCGTTAGACCCTACCACCAACATCCTTCTTCTACCAGGTTGTGACAATCAAATTGTCTTCCATAAATGCCAAATATCCTCTGGGGACAAAAACTGCACCTGACAGAGAATGAATGAGACAAACTAAAGGAAGAACATTTTTAATTTAGGGCTCCCAAAGAGGGGTTTCCTAGTAAGTGTTCCAGTCTTTTAATTGATACTCAAAAAGGTATTCTTATACTTCTAGATACTATAAGAATAAACTGGAAAGAAACTGGCCCTGGCAGGGTCTCTAGTCCAACCTCAAAAATTTTGGATCCCTTAAATATTATTAAATGGCCTGGGATTGCTAGTACCCAGTGTCCACAAGAAGCAAATGTAATGTTAATATCATCATGGGCCACACATTGTGTTTAAAAATTTTCATATTCACTGACCACTGTTTAATCAACCTAAACAAGCACTCAACAAAAATAGACACCATGATCAGAATTCAAGAGACACTATAAAACCAGGACTTAAAATAATGGATTTATCATATAGACTTGTAAATATACTTAGCATATTAAACAAATAAAAGGGGAGACTGAAAACTTTCCCAGATAAGTGGAAAGTATAAAAATGAAATAAATAAAAGTTCTAGAAATGGGTATGAAATCTAAAATTAGAGAGGTAGAAATTATGGTCTAAAAATCTCTACCAGAGGCATCAAAAATAACACATCTGTGGGAAATAGAAAAGAACCCAAGAAGAGACCGAGTATGGAGGACTCTGCTTCTGGTAAAGAAGGACTTACAAGAAATAGATTTATCTGTCCCCCTCTTCCTGCCTGAAACAACAGAAGAAAACAGAAAAATAAAGAAAAAAAAAAACGATTATCTTAGAAACACTGAAAATCAGGCAATGAGAGACATTGGTCCTTGAGAGACTGGAGACAAATGAGGCACACCCTAAACTGCTCTTACCGCCTTAAGAGAGTGTCCAGGCTCCGGTACAAGCTGTGGAGTTATTGGGACTTCTGGAGCTGAGGAGACAGACCTGAAAGTCCAGGGAGACCGAGGCGGCTAGAGTTTTCAGAGCAAAGAACTACAGAGAAGAAAGCACAGAGAGAGCTTTGCAACCCTTAACTTGAGTACCCAGGAGATTATTTATCAGTGAATTCATGTAAGGAAACTACTCAAGGCCTAGTGAAACACCAGGCTAAGGAGTCACAGTAACATTGTATAATCCATGGGGCACTTAGCAGACTAGTCAGGAAGGTGTTACCTCAGTAGTGGGGAATAGTTAGCTGTAGACCAAACATTGTTCCAGACCAACTGAACAAAAAGAAGTGCAAGACCCAGAAGGATCAAAATGCTTTCAAGAACTTTCAAGTACTGCACCCCAGAACAAAGCGCAAGAATATTTATAGAAAAAAAAATAGCTACCACTCAACAATGTAAACTTCATAATGTCTACCATCCAACTGAAGTTTTTCTAGCATGCAAAAAATCATATAATATCACCATAATGAGAATACTCATTCAATAAAAACTAACACTGAATCAGGACAGATGTTAGAATTAGCAGATAAGGATATTAAAACCATTTTTATTATTATTCCATATGTTCTGAAAGTTAAGCAGAGCTATAGAGAATATGAGAGAGACTCAATTTAAACTTTTTGAGATGAATTTTATGGTGTCTAAGAGGAAAAGTACACTGGATACATTAGTTTGGATCATTTGGATATGGATGATTTGTCTAATGGCAATTACACATTGTAGGAGTGAAAAACATGAGTGAACTCAAAGACATAGCAATAGAAAAGACACAAAATGAAACAAATAGAGACAAAAGAATTTTAAAAAATGAAAAGAGTATCATTGATCTGTGAAATAACATTTATAGGCACAACATCTAAAATTATAAAGAAGATTGCCCCTCAAGGGATAGATTCCAGTTGATCTTCCTAGTCACAGTAATGCCATTTCCAACTCTGGACAAACGAAGCAGTCCTCATTAATGACACAGGAGAAAAAAATCTGTTGGAAGATATAGTGGAAAGGTTTCCCTTTGTCTGAAGGAGATTGCCAAACTACCTTCCCCTTTTCTTTTATGAATGTGTTGTCCTGAAATGTTGTTCAGAGAAACATGAAGGCAGCCATCCTGAGGATGAAGCTGACAACCAAGTATTATGGAGAAAACCAAATGGAAAGAACCAGAGTATTTTGCATCTTTATTAAGTCACTGCTTAACCAATCATCATCCTTTGGTACATAGACTGTGTGATAGCGATTTTCCTCATTGTTTAGGCCACTTTGAGCAGAGTTCTTTTCTACTTGTGACTGAAAACATGTTGATGTGATTGTTTGAGTCCATAAACTAGAAAATAATATCCACAATTGAATCAAATCACTCTGAAAACTTCCGAAGAAGCATTCAAAGTATCTTTTAAATAGGATATTTCCTCCTAAAACATTCCTAAACACAGCCCTAAAATAATATAGCTAAAACACCAATGTTATCAAATCTCTTTATACGAAATTCTCCAATGGTTTTGTGCTGACAGAATGTTTTTCTTAGCTTCCATGTAGGACGTTTCATGATCTAACATGCCTCTCTAGTGTCATTTTCTATTACCTTCTATCAAAATGCTTTATTTTTAAGCTACTAACTTTATATAATTTAATTGGTACCTTCACTTTGTTATAAATAGTTGTACTTATGAACATGTCAAAGATTTCTTGACTTAGCTCTAGTATATGCAGCACTACTTCCTTAAAATGCAGGATTTAAGCCTGAAATTCCTTGTTGATCCTTCACGAAAATCTTTCTACATGAACATTAAACTACTTTCCACTCAGCATAAACTTCTTCTGTCCATAGCGTGGTATTAACTGTGCTATTTCATTGATTGGCTCTGTCTAGGTAAATGCTCTTTTCTCCATTGAGGAAGACCTTATTGGGGTTCAATGGGAGTATACCTTCACCTTTTTATGTCCAAACTCTAGATTAGTAATGGAAGACAATAATTGTCTAGTTGCTTGTTCAATGAATGAATGAATTACACATAAATCTATGTAAAGTTCTATGATAAAATGTTATCTGAATCTCTTAGCTTTAATGATAGTGAAGTATTGAACAAAGCTTTTTCTCTTCATTTTGCAAATATTGTAGAATACAAAAAATTATTTAATATATGTAGTTTTCTTATATCCAAGAATGATTTAAGTCAATAAAATGATAAAAACTATTAGAAGAAATGGATAATATAAATAAAGTAGTATAAAGCAATTTGGATTTGCAGAGAGTGCTGTGTCTGATAGTCTTCATATTGCATATATAGTCTTTATGCAATTACTTAAAACTATCAGAACCTCAGTTTCCATATGCATACAAAGACAAAATTGCAATTACACATTTTGCTGGGAATAAAATGACATATATCAAACTCCTCTGTAAATAATTAGTAGCTATACCTAGGTTAGCCCTAAATTTATAAAATCTTAATTAACATATAATCAAAATAATTTGCCATAGGCTGCCTCCACTGTGCTAATATATGGTAAAAGCTGATATATTCATTTGAGCTACTTTAGTATATATGTATTTTTTATAATTTTTAAAAAAGATTTTATTTATTTATTTGAGAGAGAGAGACAGAGATAGCAAGAGAGAGCATGAGCGGGGAGGGAGAAGCAGGCTTCCCGCCGAGCGGGGAGCCAGATGCAGGGCTCGATCCCAGGACCTAGGGATCATGACCCAAGCCAAAAGCAGATGCTTAAGCGACTGAGCCACCAAGGTACCCCTGTGCTACTCTAGTATACTCACACAGAAGTAAGAAAATAACAATTTTCATCCACCAGATGCAAACAAACTTTCTAAAGCCATCTGTATCCACACTGTTGTATTCCTCTCCTCTCTAGACACAAATTAACTCATAGCTTTTATAATTGCTAAATTATAAAGAGGCTATTTGCTCTTATATGAAGTTGTATTAATATCAGATCAGAGGAATCGATATTATCTTTCTCCTGGGAAGTGGTGACCTCACTTCTACAGAAAACAGCAAGTCATTATTTAAGGACTGGTTCATCAGACAACTCATGAATCATATAGGACTCAGCACTGAAATGGACAGCCTTAGAGACAACATTGTATGATAAAAGCCTTAAGAAATGTAGTTGGAAACATAGGTAGCTTTTTTAAATTTGTACCATGGCAGAGCTATCCAAAAGTACTTTTTGCAAAGATGGAAATGTACTATATGTGTGCTGTCCTGAGCACTTGGATTAAGGCCAGTGTGACTAAAGAACTAGTGTTTTAATTTAATTTAATGCATTTAAGTTAATTTAAATATTGCATGCTTTTAGTAGCTACTGTATTGGACAACAGACATCTAGGGAATTAATTTAGAGAAAGAAAAACAAGTCCTCTCAGCTTGAAAATCAGTAAGAAATCTATCATACATGGTCCACTAAGCTCTCAATGGAGAGAATTTGAAAGTCACGCAAACAGGCTACAGGCCCCTACACTGTCTCAGGACTGCTAATAACAAGTAGAAATGCAATGGATAGACTGGCTCTTAAATTATTTCCATGTCAATGTTCGAAAACTAAAAAATAGTTTTGAGAATAGAATATATACTAAAATAAAGAAAGGATAGAGTAAAGAAATGCTATGCAGTAAAATGAAGGAAAAAGGGAAGCTGACAGAATAAAACCAAAAGAATGATGAAGCAAAACTAATTTAGACCCATTGAAGATATCTGAGAACCATTCCACAAAGTCTGGCAATGAAAAAAAGGAAAACACAGTGACAACTCTAGGTTGGGGGAAAAAACTACTCCAATGGTAATGACAACTATGTTGTAACAGTAAGCTTGAAGAATAAGGAATGGGAAGGAAGGCCCATGTTAAGCAGGAATGCTATACACAGTTGTCCAGGTTGTGGCCTGCACAAGGTAGCTGGATGAGGGCGAGTAAGGGCTGAAATTCAGCTGATCTATGTACTAATCAATGAACCCTGCTGTCAGATAGCATTTGTCAAAAGAAAAGATGTCTTTTCTAATTTTTCCATTCCAAAGCAGCCTCTTTTTAATCCTTTCACAGAGGGGTCCTAGTTTTGTACTCATGCAAAGGCATAATGTGCATTTAAGCAGAATCTCCAAAATGAATATTGCACAATTCATTACAGAAGTAACATAAATGGAGGCTGATATCCATGCAAGGAACAGCATGTAAAGAACAAGGAAAGAAAACTATGATGGATTGTTATAGTTTTTGCATCTAAGCGATTTGAAGTATCTTACTTATATTCATTTAAAAAGAAAAAAAATAAAAATATGAGAAAGCTAGGAGTGGAAAAGTTTATAATTATGATTTTGGTTTAATATCTATCTCTGTTTTGTTCTGCAGGTATTCTCTGCAAGTATTCAAGTTACAATCGTCCCACAAATGTGAGACAATTGTGTCTGTGCTGTGGAAACCAATTATTTTTCATCCATTTGCAAGTCCCTGGAGATATATTTATTCTCTTATTCGTGACTAGATTTAAAACAACAATAATTACTATGATTCACACATAAAAATAATTCTCTTAAGTACATTAAATTTTTAAACATTTAAATACTACTTTTTACAAGGTATTCTGCTATCTTTTTCAAACCATAAAAGCTCTCAATATAATATTAATATCTATAATACAAACTAAGATGAGAGTAACATAAAAAAGTTAAAGTAAATGAAATGGCATAGGAAAGATTGGCACGTGTCTGATATATATCAGGGAGAAAGAGAATAATTTAGGGAAAACTATGAGAAGTAAGTAATATTTGAGATCAATATTGAAAAATTGTCAGGACAGATTTTGATTCCTTGGGATGGATGGATTGTCAAATCCCAGAAGAGGTATGAGTTAAATGCATGGAGGCAAAACAAAGCCCAATGTATGGTTTGGGACAGTTGGATTAGCCCTTTTTGACTGGACAATAAGGCATAATAGGAGAAAGGAGGAAAAGGCTGAAAAGACATGTTGTCTCATTGTCATGAAAAGCCTTGAATAAAAATGAAACAAAACAAAAAGAATGCATCAGTCAATCTGTGATGTGAGGTTATGGAGAATCTGGTCAAAACTGCTTTGGGAAAAAGCATTTGCAGTGTTGTGTAGTATTGGGCAGCAGGCAGGTTGAAAATTACTGAAGAAATAAGAGGAACTTTGTACATAATAATATGAGAATTAAATTTCATATATGGAATAAACATCTTCATACACAAGGCAAAATCTAAAGGATAAATTTGGAAGCTATTTGCATGGACTTGCAGTCCGTGTGTAAATACAAACCTGACGAAATGGATGCCATAATTGAGGGATTTTTTTTCATTCTTTCCTTTATTTGAGAAACTAGCACACACTAGAAACACAAAGATATGAGCCCATGATGCCATTGGGAAGGGCTTTTAATTTAAGAGATGTTACTAATAATATACTGCATTTTCATGTGAAGTATGTTTGGTTTTAATACATGAGTGTTCATGAAAAATCAAAATTAAAAGTTATCAATATTATTTAGAAATGAAGGCAAATTAAAATTAAAGTGTTCTTAAAATTACTAAGCATTATGTTTATCAAGGCCTAAAAGATAGGCTTTGGATTTACCTCAAAACTTAATATTTTCAGTGTTTCTTAGGGAAAATGCAACTCTAAGTTTCAAAATATATCTCATGGCGTGGTATTGGATTTCAATTCACTTTCATAACCCAAGGACTGTCTCAATGATTTCAGAAGTTTACAGGAGAATGAACTGTATTAGCAAACACATAATGACATAGGGCAGTGGTAATCAACTGCTGTATATATTTCTATAAGAAGGGAATTTTAAGGGCATGCTCAATTAATCTGAATTTATATTTTTGTAATTAGTTTTACATTCTTTTTGTTCATCATTGGAAAATTGAGTTTATCAAATACAAGACATATTATTTACTGGTTGTTCCACGATCAAAAATATTCACAGACTTTAGTGATCATATTATAATGTTTTTCACATAACCATATAGAAAAAGAAGACAAAAAGTTTGTTTCTCTTTCTTTTAACATGGTAGCAGCATGAAATACCAGCAAAGTTTGAGGATTTTTTTTTAGAGATCACCTATTACCCAGATTTTGAATTAAAGTCTATTCTAGCAAGTAATATGACTATGATATAATTTTTACTTAGAAAGAAATTGTCTCATCTAAATTTAACATCAATTTCACTGACAGTTTACATATGTCTTTTAGGTTTTCACTAAATATTCATAGACTTGAGGTAAATTGTTTCCTCATAGAATTTATAAGCTAAGTCACAAATGTATTTTCACAAATGTTAACTGAAACACATTGAAAAATATAGTCTCCAAATAATAGATTTGGGGATGTTATTGTTCTGCCTTGATTTTATTTAAATTAGATTTTATTTAAATTTTTATTTTTCTCAGTAAACCAAAATTTATTTTTTCTGATTTTTATTGAATTGGCTTAATTGCTGGAATGTCTTCCTATCATGGAGAAACAACTTCTAAATTTATGGATCAAGCTTTCTATTTCTTATCCTAGATAGGATTATTATTATTATTGAAGTAAATTGATACACAATGTTATATTAGATTCAGGTGTACAGCCTAATGATTTGATAATTTTATACATTTCACTATGCCCACCATAAGTGTAATTACCATACAAAATTGTTACATTATTATTGACTACATTCTCTATGCTATACTTTTCATCCCTGTGAATTGTTTATTTTATAACTAGAATTTTGTACGTCTTAATCCCCATCACCTATTTTTCCCTTCTCTCCCAATTCCCCCTCCCCTCTGGTAATCACCATTTTGTTCTCTGCATTTATAAGACTGTTTCTGGTTTGTTCGTTCCTTCTATATTGATTTCAAATTGCTGGCAACCTTTGTTCATACTAACATTATTTGAGTTTCAACTAACACTGGAAATCTAAAATTCTGTATTTCATCAATTTAAAGATTGTCAAATTGAAATTTTCAAGTGAATAATAATGTGTCAGAACTCTATACATTCTTTATTTTTAAATAGATTTATCTATTTATATGAGAGAAGGAGAGAAAGCACAAGTGGGGGGAAGGGCAGGGGGAGGGGGAGAAGCAGACTCCCTGCTGTGTGGAGCCCAATGCAGGGCTTGATCCCACCACCCCAAAATCATGACCTGAACCAAAGTCAGATGCTAAGCTGACTGAGCCACCCAGGCTACCCTATACATCCTTTAAAAAATATTTTATTTATTTTGTATTACACATGGGGTAATGTTTAATGTTTAGATTAAGAATATATCCTGACAAAGTTAACTTATTTTATCATCTATCTTCATCTATGTAAACTATGCTGAACATGTGAAGGAGAAGAAAACTAGCTAGTCTATTGTGACGTTGAATAACGGATGTTTAACAGTTTTATTATTCAGATTATTGATCATATATGAGGATGAAATTGTTAATGATGTTTTATTTCTTACATGCAACGATCACAGAAAAATGTTGCTAATGATCTCGCCCAGGTGCAGCACCTCAGCAGGTGATTCAGCAGTGAATGCCAGAAGCCACCGCAAACCTCACCTCTGCTATCCTCTCAGGCTGCACGTCTGTCTGCCCCCGCCGGGGTGGGGATGGGGTGGGGAGTGGGGGGATGGGGTGGGGAGTGGGGGGGTGGGGGATGGCCTTCTCCTTCCTGCCTTTCAAAGCTTGTGTGAGTAACTCTCTTTTAGAGCAACTTAACTGGAAACCAGCTGCAGGATATTCTGGCAAATGTTATTCCCACATTTTCAAGGGTGAGGGAAAATGGAGAAAAGTTCAGAATGATGCCGGAATGACAAGCAGGCTGCACGCTGGTTGTCACAAGATGAAAAGAGAGACAATAAGAGGTATTTGGATTTTATCATTGATAATCACATTTAGGAGAGAAGGGAAATATTTACATGCTAATTTATCAAATCACACAAGCATATGAAATCTGGGATGTCATTGTGGAATCCTGAACACAACGAGGTTGAGTTTATAGCAGAGTTGTTGAAAAATTTGCAAGCATCCTGCCCCCCAGCTCACTCCTCTACCCCATTCCCACACTTCTCAGTTTAGTTAGCCTTGTTTTCATTTTGAAGATAAGTTGTGACTAACATGAAAACAATGCATCCTAAACAAGAGAGAAGCAGGGAGAGAGGATTGTAATAAAGAATAGGCGAAGGATTATACTTCAGAAGAATTATGCAAGAAAAAAAGTGTACATTAAGAAGATATCAATTGTTTCAAATAAAATAAACATCAAGCAGTCTGTTATTGCACAGGATCTGAACCCAGCTGTGCCTGGGATGACTCGGATGCCAGCGGCATTCAAGGAAGCCCACCCATGGAGGAGGGTTGCTTGAGCACCATTAGCTGTGGCTCCACCTAGGGGCGGTGGCATCAGCAGTGAGAACAGTAGCACCTGTGCCAGGATCTTCAGCGTGGCATTGATTGCAGTGCAGATAAATTAGTTTCCTTTGCTTCTTTCTCACTTTCTAGACCAGATTGTTAAATGTTCCTCTTGAATCTGAGTCATCTACTTTGTTCCCAGTAAATTCCCTACTTTATTAAGTTAAAGAGTTGACGTTTCTGGCTAATAGGTAAGTTGGGCCAGTGGAATTGAATTTCAGGCAAGTGGCTCTGAGGGACACTGGGTTAATCTGAAATGGGTTATGGGCACACTTGGGCATGATGGCAGTGCAAATGCAGCTGGAATGAAGAGCTCTTTGAGAGAAAGGTCTTAAGGGAACCAAGAACCTTTCGTGTCTGATTAGCATAAAGAGAGTGAGGAACTCTGCTTATGTTGCTACATTAGGAAAGAGTAGTGATTGTTGGCAGATTAGCTCAGAACAGAAGAGAGGCAAGGTCCCAAATTTTGAAAGGTCAGTTCTATTTCCTTATTCCATTCTGTGAGAAATACTGACAAATTGTCACTTCAGTGGAGAGCAGTAAATAGAAAATATCTTAGCCTGGAGTCTCTGAAGGAAGATTTGTTTTTAACTACAAGTAGTTACCTATTTATCAGTAAGTTATGAAATCAGTTTAATCAGTTTGAATGAGAATTTTTAGTAAAATAAAATAGAGTAAAATAGAATAAAACAAAAACAGAAAATGAGTATCCATTACATGGTAAAAGTAGGAAAAGCATTATTTTGGAAATATGTGTTACCGTTACATATCTACATGATGTGAGTACTTGTGAGAGTGTTTACTTTTGCTTGTACCAGGTTGTGATGAAAGATGTGCTTCTAACAGGATCTTGGTCAAAAATGTAAAAATTACTGTCTTAATGGAGCAGCAGGGGTAGAGATAAAATGGAATTAGGAGATTTTTAACATTGCTGTTAAAACATTTAAGAGTGTTGCTATCAGATAACCTGGAAGAAATGGGTGCATTCCTAGAGATGTATCAACTACCAAAATTGAACCAGGAAGAAATAGAAAACCTGAACAGACCTATAACCACTAAGGAAATTGACGCAGTCATCAAAAATCTCCCAACAAACAAAAGCCCAGGGCCAGATGGCTTCCCAGGGGAATTCTACCAAACATTTAAAGAAGAATTAATACCTATTCTTCTGAAACTGTTCCAAAAAATAGAAATGGAAGGAAAACTTCCAAACTCATTTTATGAGGCCACCATTACCTTGATCCCCAAACCGGACAAAGACCCCATTAAAAAGGAGAATTACAGACCAATATCCTTGATGAACATGGATGCAAAAATTCTCACCAAAATCCTAGCCAATAGGATCCAACAATACATTAAAAGGATTATTCACCATGACCAAGTGGGATTTATCCCTGGGCTGCAAGGTTGGTTCAACATCCGCAAATCAATCAACGTGATACAACACATTAACAAAAGAAAGAACAAGAAACATATGATCCTCTCAATAGATGCAGAAAAAGCATTTGACAAAGTACAGCATCCTTTCTTGATCAAAACACTTCAGAGTATAGGGAGAGAGGGTACCTACCTCAATATCATAAAAGCCATCTATGAAAAACGTACAGCAAATATCATTCTCAATGGGGAAAAACTGAGAGCTTTTCCCCTAAGGTCAGGAATGCTGCAGGGATGTCCACTATCACCACTGCTATTCAACATAGTATTAGAAGTCCTAGCCACAGCCATCAGACAACAAAAAGAAATCAAAGGCATCCAAATTGGCAAAGAGGAAGTCAAACTCTCACTCTTTGCAGATGATATGATACTTTATGTGGAAAACCCAAAAGACTCCAACCCAAAACTGCTAGAACTCATACAGGAATTCAGTAAAGTAGAAGGATATAAAATCAATGCACAGAAATCAGTGGCATTCCTATATACAAACAACAAGACAGAAGAGAGACAAATCAAGGAGTCGATCCCATTTACAATTGCACGCAAAACCATAAGATACCTAGGAATAAATCTAACCAAAGAGGCAAAGGATCTGTACTCAGAAAACTATAAAATACTCAGGAAAGAAATTGAAGAAGACACAAAGAAATGGAAAAACGTTCCATGCTCATGGATTGGAAGAACAAACATTGTGAAGATATCAATGCTACCTAGAGCAATCTACACATTCAATGCAATCCCCATCAAAACACCATCCACTTTTTTCAAAGAAATGGAACAAATAATCCTAATATTTGTATGGAACCAGAAGAGACCCCGAAGCGCCAGAAGAATATTGAAAAAAAAAAGCAAAGCTGGCGGCATCACAATTCCGGACTTCCAGCTCTATTACAAAGCTGTCATCATCAAGACAGTATGGTACTGGCACAAAAACAGACACATAGATCAATGAAACAGAATTGAGAGCCCAGAAATGGACCCTCAACTCTATAGTCAACTCATCTTTGACAAAGCAGGAAAGAATGTCCAATGGAAAAAAGATGGTCTCTTCAACAAATGGTGTTGGGAAAATTGGACAGCCACGTGCAGAAGAATGAAACTGGACCATTTCCTTACACCACACACAAAAATAGACTCCAAATGGTTTAAAGACCTAAACGTGAGACAGGAGTCCATCAAAATCCTAAAGGAGAACACAGGCAGCAACCTCTTCGACCTCAGCCGCAGCAACCTCTTCCTAGAAACATCCCCAAAGGCAAGGGAAGCAAGGGCAAAAATGAACTATTGGGATTTCATCAAGATAAAAAGCTTTTGCACAGCAAAAGAAACAGTCCACAAAACCAAAAGACAACCGACAGAATGGGAGAAAATATTTGCAAATGACATATCAGATAAAGGGCTAGTATTCAAAATCTATAAAGAACTTATCAAACTCAACACCCAAAGAACAAATGATCCAATCAAGAAATGGGCAGAAGACATGAACAGACAGTTTTCCAAAAGAAGACATCCAAATGGCCAACAGACACATGAAAACGTGCTCAACATCACTTGGCATCAGGGAAATCCAAATCAAAACCTCAATGAGATACCACCTCACACCAGTCAGAATGGCTAAAATTAACAAGTCAGGAAATGACAGATGTTGGCGGGATGCAGAGAAAGGGGAACCCTCCTACACCTTTGGTGGGAATGCAAGCTGGTGCAACCACTCTGGAAAACAGTATGGAGGTTCCTCAAACAGTTGAAAATAGAGCTACCATACGACCAAGCAATTGCACTACTGGGTATTTACCCCAAAGATACAAATGTAGGGACCCGAAGGGGTACGTGCACCCCAATGTTTATAGCAGCAATGTCCACAATAGCCAAACTGTGGAAAGAGCCAAGATGTCCATTGACAGATGAATGGATAAAGAAGAGGTGGTATATATACAGAATGGAATATTATGCAGCCATCAAAAAGAATGAGATCTTGCCATTTGCAATGACATGGATGGATCTGGAGGGTGTTATACTGAGTGAAATAAGTCAATCAGAGAAAGACATGTATCATATGACCTCACTGATATGAAGAATTCTTAATCTCAGTAAACAAACTGAGGGTGCTGGAGTGGTGGGGGGTGGGAGGGAAGGGGTGGCTGGGTGATAGACATTGGGGAGTGCATGTGCTATGGTGAGCACTGTGAATTGTGCAAGACTGTTAAATCACAGATCTGTACTTCTGAAACAAATAATGCAATATATGTTAAAAAAAGGAAGAAGAAGATAGCAGGAGGGGAAGAATGAAGCGGAGTAAGTCGGAGTGGGAGACGAACCATGAGAGACGATGGACTCTGAAAAACAAACTGATGGTTCTAGGGGGGAGGGGGCTGGGGGGATGTGTTAGCCTGGTGATGGGTATTAAAGAGGGCACATTCTGCGTGGAGCACTGGGTGTTACGCACAAACAATGAATCATGGAACACTACATCAAAAACTAATGATGTAATGTATGGTGATTAACATAATAATAAAAAAATGGAAGAAAAGAGTGCTGCTATTAAAAGTTTTAAGTACATATGTTACACTTTATATTACATTACATATATAGCATTATGGAGAGAGAATATATAGTATATTTTGGTAGTGTTTAAAATTGTTGATGATTTTCTCCGCTTTAAAGCATTTACATCTATAACACTACATGCTCTTGATAAAAATAATCATATTTCTTTGAGCTTTCCTTTATTTTATTTTAAATATTAGAATTCTTTTGATTTTTTAAGCTAGGATTTTATTTTATTTCTAACATAGGCATTGCTGTCCACAAATTCCAATCACATTTTGTTAGTTTTCACTTAATCTTCTGAGAGTTGATAGAATTCTCCTCTTACTGTTGCAAACTGAAATCAAAGAGAGATTATGGATGACAATGTTTTCTTTTAGAAAATTAGAACAACAACAACAAAATAAAAACAAAACAAATAATTTTTAAGTATATATTTTCCTTATCATGAGATACAGATAAGAGGTTGGACTGACTCATGTGATATTTCCCTAGGACAGGAGAAAGAGTGAGAAGAATTCAAGCTAAGGCAACATTGTCCAGGAAAAGCAACCCATAAACAAATGTCTGACAGAGGACTTACTCTTCATAAGTGATCATGTATTCCATACAGTCAAAAATATTATCTATAAAAAGAAAAAAAGTATTAAATAAATATAAACCTTTAGCAATTAGAAAAATAATACATTTACATATGTATGTGTATATACATACACATACATATGTAAATGCATATATATATATATATATATATATATATGGCCCTATAGAGCCCTTAAAATATAATTAGTATGGTATATTATGTTATTTTTAAACCTGTATTGGGAATCTTGAAACACTCTACATGAAGCTTTTTATTATAAAACTATGAAACAAAGTCTTTACGAAAGACTGTTCACTTAGACTATAAAAACAATTACTAAAAATCAGTTTTAACATTCCGTAGTAGGTAGGATGATCCCTCAAAGATCTCCATGAAATCCCTGTCATGCATAAATATGTAATACTAAAAGGCAAAGACATTTGTTTTAAGGGTTATTGGCTTTAAAATGGAGAGACTGTCTTGAGTTATCAAATATGGTACACTCTTATCACATGAGCTCTTGAAAGCAGTTGGAGGCAGAAGAAATGTAGCAGAGGAGAAATGAGAGATCAGAGGTTATACTAGCTCTGTTGCTGGTTTGGAGAAGGGACAAAGTGACAAGGAAAGCAGGTGGTCAAAAATAGCTGAAAGAGGCTGGCAGCCCCTGCTGGCAATCAGCAAGGAAATGGGGAGCCCAGCACTACAGCCCCAAGGAATAAATGAAGTCTGCCTACAATCTGCAGGAGCCAGAGGCAAAGTATCCCAGGACCTCCAGAGAGCTCTGGCCATGGACCTTGACTTTGGCCTTCTGAGGCCCCTAGTGGAGGGACCAGCTACATCTTGATAGAATTCTAACTCTATGGGATTGTGAGACAATGTGTTTGTAGGGTTTTAAACTCCTGAGTTTGTTGTAATTTGTTATGGCAGCAATGGGAAACTAATACACATTTTTAGCTTAAAAGTTTATCCTTCATATGCTAAAGTGATGGCTGAACTACATAGGGACAGCTACTTAGTGAAAATTAATATTGTTCTGACAAGATTTTTTCAGTCTTTAGAGTATTCCAAAAGTAAGTTGGACTTTGCTATAAGTAATCAATAGTGTTATATGGAAATGCTAAGACTAATACTTTGGGCGTGAAATTTTTAAAGTGATGAATAGTCGAATATTTGCTCCTTGGTGATTTCTTCCTTTGATAAGTGTGTGAAACTTTTTCCACTTAAAAAAATGGCCAATCTGGAAACATTGATTTCTTTTCAAATGAATTATTTTTAAGATATTTCTCAACACTGGGAAAGCATGGAAGAAAGGATCATCTATAATGAAGAGTAAGCACACAAAATAGTTTTTTCTGAGTTATTCATTTTGAGGTTGCATAAGATAATAAGAGCAAAGAAGAAAAATTTTCAGTGGCTTTTGTTAAAGGTGTGCTTTGTCCATAAAATTTTTAATACTGTGTTTTCCAAGATAATAAGAAATTTATAAATATATATCTTATTTTCTGGCTCAGTTAAACCTTTTTCCTTCCATGAATTAATATTATTTACCTTTTCCTTGTGCTTAAAATTAAAGAACTAACATTTAAATGAGATATTTAAAACATAAATGTGCATTTCCCACAGGAAAACTCTTTTAAGTATCATGAAGGACTTATTTTAACCTTTACTCACGTCCTCATTGAACACAAAGTACAGAAATAACCTTAAGTTTTTCCTCTGATTCTCAAACCCTCGGATTTGCTGTGATCCTTCATATTCAGTATTCATTCTTCCCTTTGTCCATATAGAGAACAGAAATGCACGCATGCACACATGTACACACACACACACGTGTGTGAACACACATACTTATAGAGACTAAATTACTATGATTTTGAGAAAAGGAAGAATTTCTTTTGGATTTCATGAAAGAAACAGTTGAAAATTAGATACAGTGTGACCCAGGGGAAGAGCAGACTGGGAGCAGGGTGGAAGCCGTGCGCAGAGTTTGGGAGTGGATATAATGTGAGCTGAGCTTGATGGATCCTGCAGCCCTGCATCCCAAGCTTTGAGGCATTATTGAGATATCTGCATCATTTTTAATAAGAAATAGACATTCTAGTTTGAGAAATAGGCCAAACTAATTTGGGAAAATGAGAAAATGTTTAGCTTTTCCACCCACACTAAGCTACTGCTACTGGAACCCCATGATTCAGAAAAAAAAAAAATCTTTTAAATTGTGTAAGTGGATTGAAACTAGATATATACCTCTTTTAAAGTATTATGAGATTTGAAAAGAATGAATTATTTTAGTTCTGTGGTTATTTTTAAGAGTGTATGACAAAATGATTTTAATCCACAAATTTATTTAATGTGTTTCCTTATTTAGTTTGAGACCTACTTTTGCCCTTTATATACCCCTTATTTCCCATTTTCATAAATTTGCATTACCTACCTTATTGCTTATTAATGTTTTGGAGCTAATAAATGTTATATGTTGTATGAATACAGCAATAAATTTGTATACAATTTGGAGCATTTGATACATTTGTTTATCTTCAGAATACTTGATACATTCAAATAAAACAATTTTCTCTTTCTAAAATCAATAAAAAGTCAAAAACATGGAAATTCAATGCTTGCATGCAAAATACTTACAAATATAATAAATAGGTAACAAAAAGAAAAGCATAATTAGCATAAACGATAATTATGTACACTCCAAACCACTCTGCTGAATGACTAAGGGAGAGAAAAAATTATTTCTTCTCATCACAATGTATTGTTAAAGGTGATGCTGTTATAAAGACTGAAACCACAGGGGCACAATGTCAAGAAATGACTTTGTCTAAACCCTAGCATCATTTCTTACAGGCTGATACTTATGGGCAGAAGGATCAGGGCATGAATGTATCATCCTCTAGTCATCCGGCAAGAAGGCATACTTGGGCCAGGACTCAGATGAATGCACTGTCAGGCTTTGTTCCTTGTAAAGGACTTCATCCTCGGCTCTCGCATTTATATGGGGTGAACTTAATATTCGCTCTGCCAGTAAAGAACAGATTGTTTTCTTGGCTCCAACTGTTTACAGAGATAGTAGGAACCAGTTTCTGAGAAGAAGCTGGAATTTTGTGTAACCCCTCCCCCTTGGTTCTGTGGAAAACAGAGTTCAGGGCAGCTAATCTTAATGGGATGGAAGTCTCAGTTCCTATTTTTATATTTTCCAGGCGATCTGAAGAGATCTCCCTGAAACATTCACCATGTGCAATCCTACCTTCCCCATACTTAGTACAATGTAGGTTTATTTTTTGCTTCAGTAAAGATCCAGCCAGCAGGGACACATGTGTATGGAAACGCTGATATATTCAACCTTCATATTCAATATTCATATGCTAATACTTAACATCAAGGAGGGTATTGCTAGTTTGCCTAAGGAAAGGGACATGGCTTCAGTGAATAGTTAGACAGTTTGTGCCACAGTATAAGTAAGATAGTCATTACAAAGTAGTTTTATTTCTTTCTCAGATTTTTCTCATTTCAAATTGGTTTTTGAGACATTTCCTTGAAGCATAACAGTGTCTTACCCAACAGAATTTCCTTAACCTAAGTGCTAGAAAAGTGGTAAATTTGAGTGATGATGTTATTCATTGGGAAGAAGTGTTTGCACATATGACATTTTATGTGCATCTGGTGTCCTTTGAAACTAAAACACTTAACACAAGATCTTTTTATCCCCTAAAGAGTAGCATTTCTAGTTAAATTCAAATTATAGACTATTTTGTATAATTATCTTTAAAATCCACATTAGTATGAAAAGCAAATTTCAGTTGATAGTTTGCTGGGGACACCTAAGCTTAGACCTATTCTATATAAGAAATGACACAAACAAAATTTTATTTTAGAGCCTGAAACTTTTAGAAAGACTTTTGTTCTTAAATAATGTGTGGAGTTTTTGAAACAATAAAAATCATGCTGTAATTTTTTATAACGCTACTTAAACAATAGCAACAAAAGTACAATTTAAAAAGAAATACATAATGAGAAAACTGTTTACAACTAACAATAACATATAGGAAATCAAGAAAGATGTTCATCTTAAATTTAATTATATAGACTGCTTGACAAAAAGTATAGTTCATACACTATAAAGTTATCCACTTAAGTTTGCATCATCATGTTCCTTAGTGATCAAAAATTATTTCTGTAACTTATTACTTCTAGAAAGATGGGAATTTTAATTTTGATGGGTAAGATGGATATTTGTAGTTAAAAAGAAATTTAAAGAAATATGCACTTCAATATCCTAAAAAGTAAAAGGCATAATAGGTAAATTTGCCACTTGAAATCTCTGCTTTAAAATAGTTGAAAAGCAGGGCGCCTGGGTGGCTCAGTGTTAAGAGTCTGCCTTCAGCTCAGGTCATGATCCCAGGATCCTGGGATTGTGTCCCAACGTCAGGCTCCCTGCTCAGCTGGGGGTGGGGTCTACTCCTCTTTCTCCCTCTGCCCCTCCCCTGGCTTGTGCTCTCTCTCTCACTCACTCTCTCTCAAATAAATAAATAAATAAATAAATAAAATCTTTAAAAGACTAAAATAAAATGGTTGAAAAGCTAATATCAGAGGTTTTCAAAATTCAAAACATCTCAGAGAAATGTAATTTAGGGGAGAGAGAAGAAGAAAAAACTGGAGAGAGCCAGAATCACAGCATACTTGCAGTTCTCATTTAAAGATTTCTTTTTTCCCCAGCAAAGAAATTTCAAGTTTTCCAAACATCCCAAGCAGACATCTAATGAGGGAGGGGAGATATCTGGAAACCTTGGCTGAGTTTCGTTATTTAGCAGGCATGGGTGGAGTATTATAAATTTAGTCATGCTGTTAAAAGCATTTGTCTAACAATGATTCTGCTCTAAATAGTACTCTGTATTCTTCTCAATAAAGCTTTACATTTCATAACTGCATATCTGCTCCATATGTAACTCCATGTATTAAGATGACAAATAATAGGCTGCTGAGGAATGGCGCTACTGCTATTAGTCTGACTTGAAAAACATGATTAAGGGGATAATGAATAGAATGCTCAGAGGGTTCATGCCTAAGTAGTGGGGAACAATTAGCACTCAGCAAAATGAGGTTCTAGTCTTGCCAAGCAAATATTAAAAGCAAGACCCCAAAACATTAAATAGTTTTTGTAATTTAACTGCATACTACAATATTAAAAAAACATCAAAAATATAGGAATTTAAAAATTCCCAACAATGTAAGTTTCATGATATCTAGCATGCAATAAAAATTGCTAAATATGCAAAGAAATAGGATAATATAATTCATGATGTGGAGGAAATAAGTCAAATTGAAATTGACCCAGAATAACACAAATGTTGAAATTAGTGTAAAGGAAAATAAAAGATATTATAACAGTATTCCATATGTAGCAAAAGTTAAATAGAGACATATATTTTCAAGCTATAAAAACAAACTTATTCTCAGACCATACTTTTGTTCTTATACCAAATCTAGTACCTGAAATCTGTTTTGATGCATGAGAAACATTTTATTCAAAGTCTATGCTTACAGAAGAATGTTATTGTCAGAATTTTTGCACTTTATCCAGAACAATCTAGAATAAGATAGGTGCAAATATGATACATATATAGTTGTACCTTGATCCTCTGGATATCTAATGAATTCGATTTTATTCTCTAATTCTTAATACAAATTTAAATAGAAAATTTCACAACTTCATACACATGAACAATAAATGCATCAAAATGAAATTATTCTTGGCATCATACCATATTATTTCTTGTGTTGCAAGTGATTTTTCCCATATTGCATTTTATTGATTGCTTGTCAAATATTTTCAATTTTCAGAAAGTTTTTTTCACACTTACTTTGGTATTACATATGGCTGAAAATAAATGTCCTCTTATAACTGGATAGACCTTCAATTACTAAAGGTGCTGTAATGTTACTGCTCTTATAAATGTGTAATTCATTACTGCAGGGAATGAAAAACCCATCTGTCCATGTTAATAATCTCCAATGATGGCTGCCTGATGAATACTTCCCAACTCTACTCATTGTGTTGTAATATGTTAAGTATCAAGAAAACAACTTTAAAATATTTTCTGATTCCAGGAACACATAGAGCTTCCACAAATAGCTCATATTTGAATAAACAACCAATACAAATAAATTTTTAGTTAACTGAAATACTTTTAATGTTTTTTTCTTTTTAGTTTGAAATGTCATAAATATAAAAGGAGAAAAAATAATGATTCTTTTTATTTTTTTAATAAAAAAATACTGAGCTCTATTAATGCATCCAGAATGATTTTGAATTTGTTTATGCAAACTAAAATGCTCTTCTTTCAGGTATCATTGTACACATCTGGAGATTTTATGAGTATCATAGGTTCTTTTCCTATTTCAGTCATGAAGGTACAGACACTTAGAGATGGTAAATGTATTTTCAAAACTATATGGCTGGTAGATGATATACTAAAGATTTGCATTTACTTTATTTGATTTTCCTTGCAATATTTTCTTTAGTGTAACAGCTTATCACATCATAATCAGATGACTAAAATCTAATTTGTCTTTTGAGGTAACAAAAAATTAAAAATAAAATTTAAATTTTTAATTTTGGTGAGGGCTGTGGGTAAAACATCATGAACTTTGAGATGTTATAGTTACCCATAGCAAATTATTTGAGTCACTTACTATCTGAGTGAGACATTCTACTCAGTGTTGCTTAGAGTGACTTACCATTTCGAGGAATAACAACAAACAGCAACAAAATATAAGCTTTAGAAAAGGTTTCCAGAAAGGAAAAAAATACATGAATTAAGACACCTGCTCAATATGCACTATATTCTTTAGTAATATAATTGCAGATTAGAAAAGTTTATGAGAATATGTAAGAATAAAGTGAGTATAATTTGATAAATAACACTCTACAATAGAAATATATTTCACTGAAGAGTGTTATATAATGGAATTAACAATCAAGTTGTTTGTGTCAAAAAAATAAGGAGGAATGGAATCATGAGCTGTAAGAAATAGACCTGGTGAAACATCTGATGAAGCCACTCTGACTAGAATGGAAGGAAGAACAGACAGGGCTGGCGCTTCAGGGGGGACGGGAGAGGGGAAGAATAACAGAAGAAAAGAAGTCATGAAAACATCAGTGGAACTATTTACAATCAAACTATGTGGGAAAATGAAAGAAAGTACTTGAGAGCATATTTTGGTTTGCTGATGAGAAAACCTCTGTCATGGACACTGTTATGCAATATAAACTTACTGGTAATATTTTCAAAATAATGTATTTGCTTTAGTTAATGCAGAGTTGAAGGGAAGTAAGAATCTTTTCACATTATAGATTATTTAATGGTATTAATAAATTTATATAAGTTATTTTCATGGCTAATTCCTTTGTATCCAAACATATAAGCAGAGATAACAAGCAAAATAGATCTCTCTTCTGTCTCGTGTGTGTGTGTGTGTGTGTGTGCGCGTGTGTGTGTGTGTATGAAAATATGAGAAAAGAATGCTCATTTTCTTTTACTTAATAAATATGCAAAAAGTTGTAATTGAAACTAACATTAAAGTATAACCCACACTATGTCATAGTGAACAACAAAATAGTAGTAATGGTGAAAAGAGATAACAGGAGAATCAGAACTGAGATTCTATACATGATCTTGTATTTCCTTCTTAGAGAAAATCCTATGTCTTTTGAGATTTAGGTTCTGTTTGTGCTTTGCTTTATGTGTGTTTTGTTTTGTTTTTAAGATGAGGAATCACTGCAAATACTTAGCCTGAATTTTTTCAAAGGATGATTCCTTGTGAAAATAGTGTGATGAATGGGACCCAGCCTCTATGATAAATACACATGCATGATATTTTACACCACACTTTCCCTTATCTACAATGAAAACCTGAAATCTTCAGTCAATGAAGGTGTTATTAATGATGTTCTATGTCTATTTGCTATTTCTGTCATCTTGGTTATGAAAGACAAAGTGAGAGAAAGTAAGAAAGACAGAAACACAGACATGCACACACTCATATACGCACACAAATGGAAAAATTGAGATATAGTGAGATTATCTAAAACCAGGTATATTTGACCAGATTCTGAGAAATAAAGATAGAAAATTAATCTCACAAACAAGAAATATATATGGTATTCATAATATATTTTATATTCATATTATATGTAATTATAATTCTAAAAGATGAAATTCTAAAAGATGCCATTACATTGCTTTTTTTTTTACATTGCTTTTTAGAGACAAAAAATAATAATCTTCCTGAAGATTGGACATATTGTGCCCATTGAAAATTTGACTCTAACTGAAACCCAACCTCAATTTCTTTCCTTTCTTCCCCAATATTCTATGGCAAATTTCTCACCATAATTTCTGAATTCTCGTATCCATTCACAATATATAACTTTGTGGTACTGTTTTAACTTTCTAGAATAAACATCCATCATTTATTTTCCTTTCAAACATCTACTTACCTCTCCAGACTGAGATTATCTGTCATTTCTTTCTCATAATCAGCTTCCACAACCAGATTTTATGTTAAGTGTATTTACCATAATTAAAAAAATACAAAATAATACAACATATAATATCTGTCACTATCACATTTTAAATTTATCTCATTCTCCACTACTTCTACATTCAAATCTATTCCTTTCTCCTCTTGCCTCAGCATCAGCTTACTTAATCAATTGCCTTGTTCCAGTCAAGCTAATTTTATTCAATGTTCAGGGCATTTCATGGTCTTTATTGCCTGGGATTTAGCTCACTCAGCTATTTTCTCTACTTCAAATTCTTTTTATTTTTTTTTAAATCTATCTCACATTGATTCCTCTACCTCTTATCTACCTCTTACCCCATCATCTAGTTCTTACATAAATGCCAATTTTCTCCAGGAAGTGTTGGTATATTCTCTCTCCTCTCACATAATTCTGAAAAAAAAAAAAAGTTTCCTTGTGATCATATTCTATTGTAATTGCTTGTCTCAGAGCCCAATGCCCCCAACTAGACTCTTAACACTTGTAAAATGTGTCTTCCAAATTGTTCACTATTCTGTACTGACTTCCTAGCACTGTGCCTGACCTAATTATATTTGCTAACTACATCTTATAGAAAGGCTTCCGTATACACATACACCAGTTCACTAATACAAAAATGACTTATGAAATTAAATAACAGAAGCAATTGGTATTTTAGGAAATCATTTACATATACATGTCTTAGAACCTGGGTTTGGATCCTAGGTCCACCGTATATACCATTTAATGTTCGGGAACTTATTTATTTAAATGGTATAATTATATTATCAACATTATAGAATATTTTATTTTATTATTTTTTAAAGATTTTATTTATTTATTTGAGAGATAGAGAGCATGTGCACGTGAGCAGGGGGAGGGATAGAGGGGGAGGGACAGAGGGGGAGGGAGAGAGAATCTCTCTGGTAGATACACAAAAGTCTGGTAGATACACAAAAATGGTAAATTATTATGATTATATACTAAACAATAATATGGGCATAAAAAGATTTAAAATTACAGTTCTAAGATTTTCTGGAGCTCAAAATTAAATAAAGGAAAAAGAGGTACATGAAGAACAAATCTTATGTAAACAATATTGCAGTACTATACAAAGATATAAATTACATTCTATATAAAATTAAGAGGAATTCAAGAAGATTCTTTGGACATGGCAGAGTTGGCACATTTTCAAAAAGTATATGCAAAAAAAACCTATGTACATGTCAATTTTATATGTTAATTATACCTCTAAAGCTGAAATTGGAAGAAAAAGAAATACAGAATGTCTAACATACTTGTGGAAGTGAGATTGCAAGTGAAGTGACATGCTTAAATTAAGACCAGGAACCCCCAAAAGTTCATATAATACCCAAGGGAGGCATAGCCCACACATGGTGAACTGGGCACAGGGTAGAATGATGGAGACATATCTGATTTAATATGGATAGATAAGAACAAACTGTAGAAGGTTTACAAGGCTAGGCTGAGGAGTGAAACTTTCATTCTGCATTCCATGGTATGTCTATAAAATTTTGATCAAGTAAGTAACATATTCTGTTACATATCCGTAACTCATAAATATTACAATGGAAAAAGTCAGTAAGAAACCAAATTTTCTTAAAATGATATTTGATGTATTTTTAATTCTAAGTAATTCTTGTTAATTCTTTTCACCATTAACATAGATTTGAATCTGAAGTTTATTTGGTCAGAGAGATAGCAGAAGAATGCAATCTAGAAAAAAAGCAGTTCAATTTGGATAAGAAATGTGATGATTAATAATAACATTTCTGATTTGCAGAAGTTTTGCTTTTCCTCCCAAAAAGCATGGACTGGAAAATTTAGTAAGAGCATGATGGACTAGATCATAAAATTGAAAACTCAATCTAGAGAGTAGAGAACGGAAGAGGAATTTTCCAACCATGAAACCAATGAACTCATTAAACCATAAGATATGGAAAGATAAGATGTTAGGATGTCACCTGTATCCCTGAGGAATTACTCAATTATCTAGACATTTGAGCCTTGTGGAGTAAGACATGGGTGCAAGTCAACAGAGCCAGAATTTGAATATGGGCCAATCTTCTTGAATTCCTCTTGTTTTAATTTTATATAGAATGTAATTTATATCTTTGTATAGTACTGCAATATTGTTTACATAAGATTTGTTCTTCATGTACCTCTTTTTCCTTTATTTAATTTTGAGCTCCAGAAAATCTTAGAACTGTAATTTTAAATCTTTTTATGCCCATATTATTGTTTAGTATATAATCATAATAATTTACCATTTTTGTGTATCTACCAGACTTTCTTTCTAAATGATTGCCATGTATTATCTCATTTTAATCTTTAAAATATCCTTACGATGTTGATGGGTCCCTGGGTGGCTCAGTCGGTTAAGCGACTGGCTCTTGGTTTCAGCTCAAGTCACGATCTCAGGATGTCATGGAATCCAGACCCTGTAGGACTCCACGCTGCATGCAAAGTCTGCTGGAGATTCTCTCTCCCTCCCCCTCTGTCCCTCCCCCTCTATCCCTCCCCCTGCTCACGTGCACATGCTCTCTATCTCTCAAATAAATAAATGGACTATGGAGCAGAACAGGTTGGCAAGTGGTGTTAAAGGCACCGCAGACCCCAGGGGCCTACAGAGGCAGGTAGAGACATGTTTGAGTGTGCAGGAAGATGTTTGGATTTCAAAAGATCAGGGCACAGATTAAGAGGTCCTCATGACTCTAGCCCATGGCAGGGCCAAAGACATCAGTTCTGGGTTCTGCTACACAACAAAAAGCCAGCTGAGACAAGCACCATCAATATAGAGTCTGGTAAAAACCTGACATGAGGCAAAAGAGAAACGTTTGAAAACTTCAGTGCCCAAATGCAACCCAAGTAAAAATGAAGGACATGGATATTTTTGGAAAAGGACTATGTCTAGAAACAGAAGAAACAGACCAGCAGTTGTAAATTTTTATTAGTTTTGTTTATTTTCTTGGAGAAATTGGGGTCTCAAGTACAAGTTTATCATTATTATTATTCATACATATGTACATTTATTTATTTTTATAATTTCGTGAATTTTTCCAGCTTTATTGAGATATAATTTATATATAACATTCTATAAGTTTAAGGTTTACAAAATGTTGATTTGATACACTTACATACTGCAAAATGATTATGACTAAGAGTTAGCTAACACCTGCATCATGTCACATAGTTACCATTTCTCTTCTTAGGATCTAGTTTAACCAACTTTCAAGAATAAAATGCAGTATTATTAAGTATAATCACTATACTGTACATTAGATCTCCAATACTTATTGATCTTCTAACTGGATGTTTGTACTCTGTGACCAACATCTCCCCTTTTTCCTCACCTGCCACCCCTGGTAACTGCCAAGTGTTCTTATAGATACTTAAGGGAAGCTTCATTTAAATATAGCTGAGTTGTAAGGTATAAATTGTAAGCCTGTAAAATAAGATTATCATGATCATCTGTAGATTATATTGACCATACGTAGTAATGGGAAACAATGAAAATCTAAGTGAGTGACAGAAAACAACTTCCCCTCCTTATCCCTGCAGTCTAATTGGAAATTTCTCCTGCTACAAACTGGGTTGTCTGGGTCTGGAATGCTGGTAGGGAAGGGATCACAAAGAGGATACAAGTGGGCTAGGACTCCTTGGTGTTTGTGCGAGGTCTGAAGGCCAGAGAATTCTATATACAACATTGCACCATCATGGAAGATGCAGCATCCTTGCTTTGATTTTTTTTTTTTTTTTTTGCATTGGTAAGGAAATACTTTACTAGAAAAAAAGTACTTTTTAAGTTTTTATCTAGTTAGTTTTATTTAGTTAATTAACATACAGTGTAATATAGGTTTCAGGTATACAATATAGTGGTTCAACACTTCCACATATTTTCTTTTTGAATTAACCCAAAATAACTTTGTTTTGTTTTTTTTACAGAAAATAATATCCTTTTGTTTGTTTGTTTAAATTATTTTTTTAGTTCCTTTTTTTAATTTTTTATTATCTTCCAGTTAGTTAACCTACAGTGCAATATTAGTTTCAGGTATACAATTAAGTGATTCAACACTTGCATACAAGACCTGGTGCTCATCACAATACCAGCACTCCTTAATCCTCATCATCTATTTCACCCATTCCCCCCACGCACTTCCCCTTTGATAACCACAGTGTGTTCTCTATAGTTAAGAGTCTGTTTCTTGGCTTTCCTCTCTCTCTCTCTCTCTCTTTCTCTTTTTTCTTACCCTATGCTCATTTGTTTTGTTTCTTAAATTCCACATATGAGTGAAATTATATGGTATTTGTCTTTCCCTGACTGACTTACTTTGCTTAGCATTATACTCCCTTTTCCCATTTATGTCATTGCAAATGGCAAAATTTCATTCTTCTTTTTATGTCTGAGTAACATTCCATTGTATATATACCACACCTTCTTAATCCATTCATCAGTCAATGGACATTTGAGCTATTTCCATAATTTGGCTATTGTAGATAATGCTGCTATAAATATTTGGGTGCATGTATCCCTTTGATTAGTATTTTGTATTCTTTGGGTAAATACCTAGCAAAAGACCTCAAATAGCCAAAGCAACCTTGAAAAAGAAAAGTAAAGCTGGAGGCATCACCATTCTGGACTTCAAGTTGTATTACAAAACTGTAGTCATCAAAACGGTATGGTACTGGCACAAAAATAGACACACAGACACACACCCATTAAAAGATTAATGGAACAGAGTAGAAAATCCAGAAATAAACCCATAGCTGTATGGCCAACTCATCTTCCACAGAGCAGGAGAGAATATCAAATGGGAAAAAGACAGTCTCTTCAACAAATGGTGTTGGGAAAACTGGACAGCAACATGCAAAAGAATGAAACTGGACCACTCTTTTACACTGAACACAAAAACAAATTCAAAATGTATGAAAGACCTAAATGTGATACAGGAAACCATTAAAATCCTAGATGAGAGCATGAGCAGCAACCTCTTTGACATTGGCTATAGCAACTTCTTGCTAGATATATCTCCTGAGGCAAGAGAAATGAAAGGAAAAATAAACTATTGAGACTTTATCAAAATAAAAAGCTTCTGCACATCAAAGGAAACAATCAAAAAACTAAAATGTGGACTAGAGAATGGGAGAAGATATTTGTAAATAACATATCTGGTAAAGGGTTAGTATCCAAAATATATAAAGAACATATAAAACTCAACACCCCAAAAATGAATAATCCAAATATAAAATGGTTAGAAGACATAAATAGAAATTTTTCCAAAGAAGACTTACAGATGGCCTACAGACACATGAAAACACTATATGTGCAACACTATATGAAAAGATTATGCTCAACATCATTCATCATCAGGGAAATACAAAACAAAACCACGATGAGATACCACCTCACACCTGTCAGAATGTTTAAAATTAACAACACAAGAAATAACAGCTGTTAGTGAGAATATGGAAAAAGGGGAACCCTCCTACACTGTTGGTGGGAATGCAAGCTGGTGCAGCCATGCTGGAAAAACAGTATGGAGATTCCTCAAAAAGTTAAAAATAGAACTACCCTACAATCAAGCAATTGCACTACTAGGTATTTACCTAGAGAATAATATTCTTTTTGTGTCCCCATGTGCCTGTGTATTCATCACATCTCATTTATCTTTCATTGTGTAATTGTCATCTATGCTCATAGTATCTGTTTATGCACATCATAACAAGATTTTCTCAAAGTCAATATCAGTAGTGTATCCTACAAAATTTTCCATTTTTTTTTATTTTTAATTCTATAGCCTCTACTGTTATTTAGGTTAAAACATCTGTGTTACTCCAGATAAAAACATTTACACTTATGTATTCTAACACTGTATTGTTTTGTGTTAGAATTACATAGATAATGAAAAAAATACCAGTCTTTTTCTGTTATGGACCTGTCTTAATGGTCTAAATTGCCCCACACCAGACCTCATCCTTCTCAAAACATGCCAATTCATTTAACTACCTATATTAAATAATTATATGTAGAAAACCCTATAAAATTAAATCTGAATTTAAAATTAAAAAAAATAAAATGTGAGGGGCGCCTGGGTGGCTCAGTCGTTAAGCGTCTGCCTTCAGCTCATGTCATGATCCCAGGGTCCCGGGATCAAGCCCCACATCAGGCTCCCTGCTCGTCAGGAAGCCTGCTTCTCCCTCTCCCACTTCCCCCCCACCCTGCTTGTGTTCCCTCTCTCGCTGCATCTCTCTCTGTCAAATAAATAAAAAATAAATAGATAAATAAAATAAAATGTGAGCATGTGCTTTGCATTATCATATGCATTTACATTTAGAATAAGCTCTATAGACCACAGAAATTATATTTATGTAATGAAGAATATATCGAAGGTTGGCAAAGCTATAACATATTTAATAATCAGTGGAAAAAATGAAAACTCCAGCGTGGAAAAATAAGATAAGCAAAGAAAAAGGTAATTCAGTAAAGAATAAAGTACCGTTAAGCAAATGCAAAAACTCAAGTTTACTGGCAATACTTTAATAGAATGCAGGTTCTCTTTCTGTTCAGATTTCTTCCCATTATATTTTATTATCACATCTGTAATTGTTCTATCTGCTTGTGGTGAGAAGTAATAAACTCAGTACCAAGGAATGTTCATATATGATTTTTAAGTTTTTTTTTTACTCTTTTAGAAAATTATTTTAATACAGCAAAGAAATATTTACTAGCTGTTAGGAAATGTTGGTTCATATGCAGTAAGCAATCTACTATAAATCATGGAATTCAAAAGTCTATGCAGTTTCTTAAGTTATTAAGAAAGAGAATATTTTTCTACAAAGTATTAATATTAAAATAATTAACTGGTTCATCTATATATTTTTATACAGTGAAGAAAATTTTTTGTGTTGTAATATTCTCCTGCACAAAATTGTTACATTCATATAATTACACACTTAGTCAATCTTATCATAATGCATAAACCACTAAAATTAAATTATATGTGTATTAATTGTTAATGTCATATATCAAGTTCATATTTTAAGTGTAAAGTACAGTGCTATCTTTTGAAGAAGTCAGAAAATTCTGTATTGATGTCTTATTTTATTTATATGCATAAAATTAAAGCAAATAATTATCTTCTTTAATGCAAATGCATGTACATAGTAAGTTGCTGCTCTTTATTATTTTTCAGTGTTTTTGAGCTAATTATTCTACTGTGCCAAGAATACTAACAGTTAAAATATTAAACATAAAAATAACCGTATATATACAGTCAATATTCTCTTTCAAGGAATGATCAATTTTTTTAAAATAATATTATAACATATTTACATTCAGTGACTCAAAATACGATTGATACCAAGGTTTTCAGAAGATGACCCATATAATCACGTATCAAAGTTGACTCTTACATGTAGTTATTTCGAGCATCTTTAGGTACTTAACATCCCAAACTAGCTTTTAAAAAATTATCGTAACATATATTTTTAAAAGGAACATTTACAATGTCTTTATATGAACATGTTTATTAGTATAATACTTAACACATACATATTTTATAAGAAGTATCCTAAGTATCTAAACATTTCTCCAATATTCTTTCCATCACAGAAAACTTATTTCTAGTATTAGCCAGTCATTATGTTTAAACAGTATCTTTCTTAGTCATGTAATTATCCATATATCCACACAGAGCTAGACAGCTATACAGTGAGAAGAAATAGTGCAAAGAGTGGACACAGTGCTTTGCACAAGACCAGTAATATATCATGGAAAGCCCTGTACGTCCTGGAAAAAAATGAATACTGAATTTAAGGAGGGCATTGAATCTTTAACTTAGAAAATTATTGATCACTAGGGTGCCTGGATGGCACAGTTGGTTAAGTGTAGGACTTGGGATTTCAGCTCAAGTCATGATCTCAGGATCCTGAGCTTTGAGCCCCGGGTCTCTCTCCCTCTGCCCCTCTCTGCCTCACTCTCTCTCTCAAATAAATAAATAAATCTTAAAAAAAAAAGAAAATCGTTGATCACTCAGTAGTAATTTATTAAAAAGTTGTGTTCACTGGAATTTAGTGATGAGAGCTAAACTAATGAGAGGAAAGGTAGAAGAGAATTTAGATTCCCCTCCTGAAAACTCGTCTCTAGTAAATGCATCACTGCACTCCTTCACCTGAAGCTGGAAACCCCGTTCTAACATGAAAATAGTTGGAGAAAAGAAGTAAATTATGTAGGTATGAGGAGTAGAACATAAGGAAATATAATGTTAGGTAGTACAAAGCTGACGGAAATCATAAAATGAAGAGCTCCTCATAGTTCCTTAGAATGTATTTAAAAGCACGCTATCATTCTTCCCTAATTAAAACAGGATGTAGGAAATATTTATATTAGAACATTTAAAATCATCAGCTGCTAATTTGCATAAAACATAGAATAGAAAAGGTCATATATGGCATCACTTCTGATTTTCCGTACCTTGATACATAAGTAAAATTTTCATTAGAATTAGAAAATGAAAGGCAGAGCCCATTTAACACTTAAACCCTATTAAATAAGACAAAAAATTTTATCAAACCAAAAGGATTTCGTATAGCTTTACTAAAAAAAATATATATGAATATAAAACTAAACCCAGGACTGCAACCAATTTCTCATGACAAAATCCCCAATATACATGGCTGGTATCTACAATTTACTGGGATTTGAGATATGGCAGGAAAGTCCCGAGGGCTGCTATCAGGAGACCTGCATTTTAGGTCCAACATCAACACATATGAGCTGTAAACTTCAGCAAACTGTAGAGACTCTCAGTTCCTCTCTTGCTTTATCAAAACTAGTAATAAGTTCAGCAAGCTTGGGTTCCTGTGAGGATGGAATAAGATAACATATGTGAAGTTTTAATTTCATAATATTTTCATTTTCTCATCTTTCAATAGTAGTTCTTACCTCATAGAGTGTCATGAAGATTCCTAAATAGCTATTATTGTAGATTTAAGCATTATACCAAGTGGCTTGTATTGCATGCTTACTCTAGTCTAGATGCTGGATTCAATGTTGTATGCATTATATCATTCAACCTTCACGATAACTCTATGAGCTCAATACCATATTTCCAATATTTAGAGTTGAAAAAGTACGTGTAATGTCTCCAAGTTTTAATAGCTAATGAGCCTCAATTTCAAATATATTGGACACAAAAGACTGTACTTTTAACTATGGCTCTATATTGAGATAATACGAATGATCCAATGAGCAAAATTATGTAGAAATATCCTCTCCACCACTCCATAAAAAATATGCCCTTCCTAAATTAATCCCTAGATATTTGTTATACAGAACCTGTAAATGGGCAAGTCAATCTATAAATAAAGAGCTGGGAGAGAAGAAAGAAGAAAGAAGAAAGTAGATGCTAAGTGGACTGAAGGTGAATAGGCATTGGCAAGGGGAGGTTCAAGAGAAAGGAATGTTTGGGGAATTAGGCAGAAGTTTCTGGGGTTAGGACCTGGATCCCATATAACACCCTAGAAAAGAGATTTCTTTGTTGTTGCCGTGAGGCTGTTAAATGTGGCTTCTTAAATTAAATATACTCATATACTGAATTATGCTGGTCAGGACTTTAAATAGATTATATTTCAGGAAGTATCCTCAGAATTTGTATTCTAAATTAGAGCACACAGCCATGGGCTAAATTAAGTCATTCTTGTAGTCCTATAATTCTAAATCAGGAACATTTTTATTGTTTTCTTCTTCCCTTCCCTTCCTCCCTTCCCTCCTTCCTTTCTTTCCAAATTCCTCAGTCATTCCATCTAAATCAGTATTATTAGAGTGTTGCAAGATTGTAGTAAATAAACAGGAACAGATTTATTCAAAACATGATAAATATTGCAGTGATACTAAAAAACACTAACCAAACAATTAGGGAGACATTACTAAAGTTGGAATTGTAATTCATAGAAGAATAGCCTTTTCAAAGTTTTATGTGCTCTTTAGAGAACCAAATCGAGGCAGCACTCTGTAAGTTCACTAAATTAAACACATCAAGAAAGAAGTTTTATGAAGTGGCAACCTGGAAATTAGTTTTAATTACCACTTTCGCATAAGAAATTATTTTTCCTTTTGGATATTGAGCATGATAGATGCCAATTCCGAAATAAAATACTACTGCTCAGCTTTTCCAGCTGTGACTTCCAGGTCATGTTCTGTTTAACAACTTAAAAATTCAGGATTTTAAAACACTGACCATCATTTTTTTTTTTTTTTTTTTTAATGTGGGAAGTGCTGCACCTGCAGTTTCTATCATACAAATTCTACAAGGAAAATCAAGGTCAGATGGGGAGGATTGCTGCCTTGTATGTGGGAGTTTTTCAGATCTGGCCTCAAAAGACATTTCTGTATAGGATGGGACCATTTTTCTAGAATCAGCATATGACAAGGTGCATGGTGACTGCAATTCATATGCCAAATTCCGAGTCATAATGAAGCAACACCAAGAAAGTCTGTAAAGTCTATTACTGTAAGTAACAGTTTGGGGGAGAGAGACAGTGGTACATACTTAATCTGGGATCCATGGTTCTATGAGGGTCCCGTATATGAGATTAAAGTTTCCATGAACCCTAGAATTTAGATGAAATTCTTTCTTTTTTTTTTTTTAAATATTTGATTTATTTATTTGACACAGAGAGAGTATAAGCAGGGGGAGCAGCAGGCAAAGGGAGAGGGAGAAGCAGACTCCCCACTGAGCAGGGAGCCCGAAGCAGGGCTCAATCCCAGGTCCCCGGGATCATGATCTGAGCCAAAAGCTGATACTTAACCGAATGAGCCACTCAGGCTCCCTTAGATGAAATTTTCTGTGGAAGTGCATATATGCATTTGGGAGGGTACTTTTTCAGAGAAATATATAATCAAATATGTTTTTAAGAAATACTGGTGGCTCAAAGAAATACTGGTGGCTCAAAAAGACATTCTCTTTGTATAGGTTTGATATTCAGTAAATAATATTAGATTTTTAAATTTCCAAGAAGACCCAGATACTGTGTATGTGAAATCCATGTATCTTATCAGACTAAAAAGAACAAAAATATGAATCTGTGGCCATTAGTGAAATTTGTGTTCAACATACTGGGGCAGACATAGAAAGCTGAAATAAAACAGGTACAAATTGGCCTAATGAAGATGGACTCCTGCTGAGAATGGGCTGAAAGCTGCAGCGGAGCAAACCACCCAGGCTCAGTCAGGTGACACACAGATGCAGCTTCAGACTGGTTTGGAGACTGTGCCCTAAATTTTCTTGCAGTGATTTGAGGTGAATTCTAATTGGGTCCATTGCAGTCATTTGCTCATCCTCTGGTGTTCCTTAGACAGCAAGATAGGTGAGATTAAGCAAGAATATTTGAAGGATAGGAATATCTTTGTGTGTCTCCAATTGCAGGAAAAGGAGAGAACGAGTGGGCTTTTGCCTGGAAGCCCCTTTCACGTTTCCACACTAAAGACATTAGTGAATCTTGATTAGGGAAGTAATTAATGCCGAATTATTTCCTAATGATGATTAATGCTGCCCTATTTCCTTCCTCCAAACATGTCCACCTTTCAGTCCCAAGATTTGGAAGATTATCTGATTTAGCTGGGATGAGTTACACACATTTTGTGTAGACAAAGGAGCAAATGTAAGCAATGGAATGCAAATAAAAGGAGGTACTTAGGGTGCATTTAAATATTGCAAATAGCTTATTGGCATATACAAAGATAGATCAGGTTATATGATCATATAACATTTACTGATGTGGGCATTGTATGAAGCTTCCCTCTATCATGAGATACAGTTAATTCTACCCCCCAAAAAATAAATACAAGAAAGAAAATAAATCCTATAATCTCCAATCTATTTTTTCTTCTTGAGTTAAATATGAAGATACATCACCTGGATCACTGCAAAGAACCCCCTTCTGTGTCACAGAAAATGTAGTCAAAAGTGATCCATATGCACAAGACTTCAATAAACTTACGTTTAAAAAATTTAGAGAAATGGGTGAAGGGGGTCAGAAAGCATGATAAACAAATAAATAAAAATTAAAAAATAAAACATATCTCTCACACCATATTTACATACATTCATGGGGATCTTACCCACGTAGTCACTCAATACGTATTTAATGAAAGAATAAAGAAACACCATTAAAAAAGAAGAGAACAAAAAAAGTTAAAAAATAAATGTAATTGATAACTAAAAAAGGAGAAAAAAAACTTAGCACAGTATCTGGCAATTGTATCAGATAAATGGTAGTCATTCTTTCCCCCAAGTCACCTAACACCAAGTCCAGATTCTATAATAAATCCCTTCTTACTCTCTCTTACTGAGTTACCTTACAGTTCCTCATGGAGTGTGATCTCTATTGCTGCACGTATTATTATTATCATTTTTACAGGTATGTTTCTGGTTGTCTTTAGTGAATGAAAAGACACAGTTATATCACAGTCTTTACAAGTTTTCTTCTGACTATCAAAAGTATGTGGTGGATCAGTAAATCTTTCCTTGAACACTCATACTACATTCATATATTCAATACAACAAAAGTCACACTGTATTTTAATTCTTCATTTGAATGTTCACCTTTCCACTAGACTAAATCTATTCAAACAAAGCCAATATCTTTTTATTCTTCCATCCTCAGAAACTACCAGGAACAGTGTAATCACTCTTACACGGTTTATAGCTGAAGGAATGTTCTTGAATTACCTCTCAAGATTTCCATTTTGAGTCACTAAAAGTTATGTGCTAGAGAAAGTGTGGTAACAAAAGATTACTTTAGAGAACAATGACAGAATATAAGATATTTGGTATTATTCATTCATTTTCCTGTAAGCGTAGTCTGTTGCTCGTACTTTTCTGATGTTAAAATGTGCGTTCCTTGAGAAAATAATATTGAATTTTATTTATTTTTAAAGATTTTATTTATTTGAGAGAGGGAGTGAGAGAGAGAGAAAGAGAGAGCAAGAGGTGGGGGAGCAGAGGGAAAGGGAGAAGCAGACTCCCCACTGATCAGGGAGCCAGATTCAGGGCTTGACTCAGGGCTGGATCCAGGACTCTGGGATCATGACCTGAGCTGAAGGAAGACGCTTAACTGACTGAGCCACCCAGGCGCCCCTGAATTTTAAATGTATAATATACCCATATGAAAAGGACGACTTTTTATGGTGTGTGTGTATGGGTAGAGAGAAAGAGACAGACATAGAGAAAAAGAGGGAGAGAGAGAGAGAGAGAAGGGCAGAGAGAAGGGTTAAATAGGAAGACATTGAAACTGGAACCAAGAACTCAGTAAAATAACAGTGACTGACTAGGAGGTTGCGAGAAAGACAGCTGAGGGTGAAGGTTTTAATTCCATATGCAGACCACGTGGGAGTTTAAACAAAGGCCACGGGGAGTTAGAAAATAAGTACTACAATAAATGGATGTTTTTGGGAAAGAGGAAATTTCTGCCAAGGCAAGGAATTTGGGGTGAATCCTGTAAAGAACATGAGGATACATGATTTATTTTCTTTTGGTCACCATAGAATGAATCTTCCGAGTACAAGAGAGACGATGGTGATGTGAAGGTCAGGATTGGGATAAATCAATAGATCAAATTTAACCAATATAGTAATTACAGTATTTGAAAGAACATATCACTGGAGAATATTTTATTTGTGGGTAAGATGGTGGAGATTAATGGAATAGTGCAATCAATGAGTGTTAATGTTTCATCTGCATAAACATACGGCCAGATAATGTTGAAGAACAGATGTGATTAACAAGCCTGCAATGTCTGCTAATGGTGGCAAATAGAATCATAATGCAAAGTGTTCTTTATTTTCCCCGAAGGAATTTCTCCCCAGATGGTTTAGATGGGTTTCAAAATAGATCTTAAAATTAACTCATGCTGATATAAATCGCAATACTTTTTAAGTTCTCATTTAGATAATATCATCTATTGCCAACCTTTACTAAGAAAAATGTTCAAATGGTATGCCTTGTTTATTTTTATTTACCTACTACAATCTAGAAAACTATTTAGAAAAACTAGATATTTAAGTATGACACATTTATGTCAACACAAATTCATAACTACTAATGCTGATCTTATATACTTTGACAATTAACCTGTGAATATTATTTTATCTTATTTTTCTTCATATTGCTACATCAAAGAAGTTGGTCTGAAAAATTAGATACCACATTGTATGACATTCATGAAAAGGGAAACATGTAGAGATAGTAAACATTGGGCTGGGGCTGGGGTGGGGAGAGGTGAATAGGTAAAATAGAATTTTTTAGAACAATAAAAGTATTGTGTTTGATACATAATGGTGAGTAAAAGACATTATTTTTCAAAACCCACAGAATTTTGTAGCACGAGGAGTGAACCTTAACATATGAAAATTAAAAAGAAATTAAGTAGTAGGGGATCCAAGAAGGGAGGTTAGAAATATTAAATGAGTTTCACTGGGCTAAAATGAAGGTGTCAGCAGGGCTTTGCTCTTTCCAGAGGCTTGAGGGGAAAAATCCATTCCCCCATTTTTCAGCATCTAGAAACTACTTGAATTTCTTGGTTCATGGCCTCTCTTTTGAAATTCAAAGCCAGAAGTGTAGCATCTTTCAATCACTCTCTGACTCCGACCCTTCTACCAATTTCTTATTAGGACTCATTGTATTAGTCCACTCTGTTTATCCAGGATAATGTCTGCATGTCAAGATCTTTTACTTCATCACATTTTCAAAGCCTTTTGCCACATAAGGTAACATAGTCACAGGTCTCACAAATTAGAACATGGACATCTTTGAAGTGGCCTTTATTCTGTTTACCATAGTTAATAAAATATGTAAGTCAGATCTGGCAAAATATTAAAATTAAATAAAATAGGGCGCCTGGGTGGCTCAGTTGGTTAAGCGACTGCCTTCGGCTCAGGTCATGATCCCGGAGTCTCGGAATCGAGTCCCACATCGGGCTCCCTGCTCAGTAAGGGAGCCTGCTTCTCTCTCTGACCCTCCCCCCTCTCATGTATCTCTCTCTCTCTCATTCTCTCTCTCTCAAATAAATAAATAAATCTTTAAAAAATTTAAATAAAGTAGAGGAATATACTCATGGGTATTCATGATAATACTATCTTTTCAAATATTTGGAATATACTATAATAATTATTAGGTAAATAAAAAATTAGACTCTGGTTGTATTAGAAAACAATTCTTGGATGCTATGCATCTGCATAGCCTAGACCTTCTGAGCAAAGGGTACTGAAAAATGCTTGCATAACAGACAGTATTAGAACCTAGAGATAGTTTATCTAAATAGAAATAATATCGCTAAGATATCTTCAAGATAGAGAGCCACAGAATGATTTGGAAATGTAAAATCCTCTTCTTCCCATCCTTGGAAATATTTGCTTAACATTCCAGTGTAATAAACCTAGCAGTGCTTTCTCCCTGTCCATTAGAGAACATTTGTTTAATGAGGGATCTTTCTCTTTGGAGGGAAGGTTGGACAGATATCCCTGTCTTCCCATTATGAGCTCTAGATCTCGTAATTTTGGGGATTGGTGAACATTTGGCTTTCATTGTGTTGTTCTTTGGGGAGATGGGAAGTAGCAAACCAGTGCAAGCTGTGAGATAACATTTCAAATCCTTCAGTTTCAAAGTTAGCATTTAGGTCTCCATCATTAGTCATAGGTATTATCTTTGTTGCATTTTCTTGCCAGGCAATGACAAATAAAGATCCTCTTTCTGCTTTGTTATTCCACAGAGACATTTTTATTCCTCAGAATTGCATATTTTTAACTGTGTATAGACATTTACATATAGAAAAACATGTCTTAAATGGTCATAAAAATAATAAAACATGATTAGTGTTGGGATAGTGGAAGTTCATATGTTGTGTGTAGTTGCAATCACTTTAGATAGTTTTTAACAGACCATGAACTCCCAGTTTTCTATCTGCACCTAAACTTTTGTTCCTCACACAAAGTTAAAAACCTTAGTGAGATTTCTGGTTTGTTAGAAAGCAGGTCAGTCAGTTCTCTACCCAGCCAGTTACTTACAATTTAGAATATATATATTTAAAAGTCCTCAGACATTACAAAATCTAAAAATAAACTAAAATAAAAATGGAGCTGTATTTAGGCTTCAGAAATAACTCTGAATAGAATATTTTTCAGCTTAACCCCAAATATGGTCAAGTTCACATTGCAATTCCTCTATTTTCATTAATATTAACATTATGTTCTCTTTGTGTATCTATCATCTATCATCTATCTATCTACCTATCTATATCTATCTATATCTAATGTGAGTGTATCTTTTTATCTCTATTTCAAAATTGTCATTAATTTTATTTGTTTTATTTGTTAAAGATTTTACTTCTTTGAGAGAGAGAGCGGGAGTAGCAGAGGGAGAGGGAGAAACAGACAACCCGCTGAGCAGGGAGCCCGATGCAGGGCTCGATTCCAGGACCCTGAGATCATGACCTGAGCTGAAGGCAGATGCTTAACTGATTGAGCCACCCAGGCACCCTTAATTTTGCTTCAGGCATGTTATATATTTTGAAATGCTATATAAATTTAGATTGATATTTTAATTTTTTTAAAAAGAGATGAGTGACAATCTTTTTTTTTTAAGAGAGAGAGAGAGAGCGTGAGTGGGGAGCTGCAGAGGGAAAGAGAGAGAGAAACCCAAGCAGGCTCCATGCTCAGTGCAAAGCCCAACACGGGGCTCAGTCCTATCACCCTGAGATTATGACCTGAGCTGAAACCAAGAGTCTGCCGCTTAAACAACTGAGCCACCCAGGTGCCCCACATTTTTAATATACATTCATCATAACTACTTCTTATAGTATCCCATTTCTCTACCTTCATTACTACTTGATTTCTTCAAACTCGATAACATTTATCCTAATAAATAGCAACATTCTCCATCTGGTATCCCAGCTTCTAGTTTTAACTTGTTAAATTTAATTCCCACCTAGTTACCAGAATAATCTTTTTAAAGAAACAAGTGTTATCATTTAATCTCTTCACTAAAATAATTATAGGCTCACAAGATAAAGTTCAAGGTCTTTTTCTTTATACACAAAAAATGGCACCTATCTATAACTCAAGCTTAGTTGTTTCTCCTAACTGCTTCAGTAAAAACAGCAAAATATTGCTTATAAATTTTCCTTTATTGATGGTGTTTTCTTTTCTTCGCTCTTATTTGTGGCAGTTCATGTGACTAGACAACATTCTCTTGTTTCTGTTTCTAGAAAGTGCAGTTCAATTCATCTGTCATGTCTTTTTCTACTGCCACAGTCACCCAAATATTATCTGTCACTAGAATCTAAACTCTTTGAAGAAGAGAAAGTTCATTTGATCTTGGGTATCTTAACACATACACAAATATATACACAAGACTGTATAGATATAAACATATAAACATACATATAATATACGTAAATGTATGTACACATACAAAATATATATGCATTATATATATATATATATATACATTTATGTAGTGAAAAAAACATAAGATCAATTATACAGTCTATTTGAAATGAGAAATTTCCTTTTCAAAATCTTTTTTCCCTTTTAAGGTATTCTTAAAACAAAAAATTTCATACTATTTGAAAGAAACATTTTATTAAAGTTATAAAGTCTGATGTTATAATTTATACTGACTTCAACCTAAATTATTTATTTTTATTTTTTAATTTTTAAAAAATTCTTTAAAATAGTAACTATTTCTTGTCAGTAGTGTCTCAAAAACAACAGGAAAATTCAATATGCAGTCACTAGGTATCTTAATATATTATGCAAAGTCAAGAATATTTTAGAATAAGAAAGAGACTTCCAAAGAATAAAATAGTATATTGTATAGTTTAATTATAATTTAAATTTTTTTCTGTAAAAAATGGCAATTTATTTAATAATTTTATATTTTATGTAAGCAAAGAATATATTTTTTTCTGAAAATATAAGCCATGTATTTTGTTTTCAATTCAGTGTTGTAAATGGCCCTTTCACCTCCAAATTAGAATAATTACATTTATTTATTAATATGACAAATAGATCCTCCCATTTTTCTGCATCAGCCTCGAGTTCATTTGTTAGCATTACAATCATAGAATGATTGAAAATTTACTGTTTCATATATGCCCATGAATGGTCAGACTCACCTATATGAAAACATAAGTCAGAGTAATTTTAACAATTTTTAAAAGGGAAATCAATTAATTATTCTTTTCACATTGTCAGGTTTTCTCCCATCTGTGCAAAAAATGAATTGGTGTCTTAAATCTAGAGGCAGCCAAAAATACAAGCCCACATATAACATCCTCCTTATGCAAATAGTGCATCTGCTGCTGTATGAGCAGGCCAAAGACTATTTCCAACTAGACTTATACACCCACAAAACTGAGGATTAAATCAATCAAAACCATATTCTACTAGAAATATAAAAAAAATCTTAATATATTCATGCAATATAATTATGTACAACTGGCTTATGAAGTGTTTTAATTACCCAGCACATCTGAATGCCAACTCATATTTTGACTACCAATAACCAATTGTCCACAAAAAATAACTTTTCCTCTGCATTTCTATTAGTAGAATTTTTATTTTTTTAAAAAAATGTTTCAACATATTAAATACATTAACATTTTTTTCTCTTCTAAACATACTAAAACCTTTCCATTACTTAACTACCTAATTTGGAAATTAAATCAAGGGTAGCAAAATATGAGATTTTTCTTATATTTAAATATTTTATAGAACTAATTTATCCTTTTTGAATGAAGAAAATTTTTGGTTATAGATGTACTGTGCTTTATTTTAATTTTTTAAACATTTAAATAAAGTTCAAGATGTAAATGCAAATAATATTTCATTGTTTTAAAATGTATTTTACATAGGTTATCAAAAATAAGTCTTACAACCACTGTATGAAGAAAATAGATTCATTTACTTTTTTTGTTTTACCACTTGGCAAATGGCAAACACGCTCTTTCAGTAAATGATGTAGTTTAAGTGAAAATGAAGTTTCCTGAATTCAGAAACAATAACTTAAACTATGCTGTATGAAGCCACTAGGTTTGTTCAACTTTGTTTGTAAATTTGTTTATGTGCTGACTTAATAACTACAAATTAGTTAATGTCTATTAGTTAACAATAAGTAATTATTTTAAATTATTCATATAATAAATTATTCATAGGAGAAAAAGATTTTAGTGCTTACTTTGGTCATGGACATTGTTCAGTAACAAACTATGTTAATGATCACTAGATTATATAATTTACAAAAATTTCATTTTTGTTGACTTCCCCTTAAAAGTGATTTATATTTTATCTCTTCAAATTTATGACTACTTACTACAATTGTTCTTTACCTAAGAGCATAACACTTTTACACCAATAACTGACAAGACTCAATAGAAGTACAGCAATTAAAAATATTATACTTTGTAATAAAAAAATATATATACACTTTTGAAAAATAGAGGTGTGATTTTCCCCTCCATCTTAAACTAGGATATACAGCCATATTTTATCTCCAACATTCAAAATCACTTCTCTAATTTAAATTGCAAGTAAATAGTAAAAACATGTTTCTACACATGCCAAACATTTTTAACTATTTTTTCTCATGTTTATAATTTTTACATTTTAATTTTATATACTTACCTTTTACACAGATAAAAATTTTCAGGCTTCAACATTTGAAAGTTGCACAATAATATACCATAGAAAGTCTTGCTCCAGGTTATGTTCCCCAGATATTTCATTGCATAGAGGCAACCAAATTCATTAGGTTTTCTAACAATAGAAATTTGAAAATATATTATACATATCCAAGACAATATATTTATTTCCTTTCCTCCCTCTTAATATACAAATGGCCTATAGTAGTTACAGTTTGAGAATATTTTGCTTTTTTTAAAATTTTTATATTGTTATGTTAATCACCATATATTACATCATTAGTTTTTGATGTAATGTCCCATGATTCATTGTTTGTGCATAACAGCCAGTGCTCCATGCAGAACGTGCCCTCTTTAATACCCATCACAGGGTAACCCATCCCCCCACCCCATGCCCTCTAGAACCCTGAATTTGTTTTTCAGTCTATCGCCTCTCATGGTTCATCTCCCCCTCTGATTTACCCCCCTTCATTCTTCTCCTCCTGCTATCTACTTTTTTTTTCTTAACATATATTGCATTATTTGTTTCAGCGGTACAGATCTGTGATTCAACAGTCTTGCACAATTCACAGCGCTCACCATAGCACACCCTCCCGAATATCTATCACCCAGCCACCCCATCCCTCCCACACCCCCACCACTCCGGCAATCCTCAGTTTGTTTCCTGAGATTAAGAATTCCTCATAACAGTGAGGTCATATGATATATGTCTTTCTCTGATTGACTTATTTCACTCAGCATAACACCTTCCAGTTCTATCCATGTCGTTGCAAATGGCAAGATCTCATTCCTTTTGATGGCTGCATAATATTCCATTGTGTATATATACCACCTCTTCTTTATCCATTTATCTGTCGATGGACATCTTGGCTCTTTCCACAGTTTGGCTATTGTGGACATTGCTGCTATAAACATTGGGGTGCATGTACCCCTTCGGATCCCTACATTTGTATCTTTGTGGTAAATACCCGGTAGTGAAATTGCTGGACGGCATGGTAGTTCTATTTCAACTGTTTGAGGACCTACATACTGTTTCCAGAGTGGTTGCACCAGCTTGCATTCCCACCAACAGCGTAGGAGGGTTCCCCTTTCTCCGCTTCCCCGCCACCATCTGTCGTTTCCTGAGTTGTTAATTTTAGCCATTCTGACTGGTATGAGGTGGTATCTCATTGATGTTTTGATTTGGATTTCCCTGATGTCGAGCGATGTTGAGCACTTTTTCATGTGTCTGTTGGCCATTTTGGATGTCTTCTTTGGAAAAATGTCTGTTCATGTCTTCTGCCCATTTCTTGATTGGATTATTTGTTCTTTGGGTGTTGAGTTTGATAAGTTCTTTATAGATTTTGGATGCTAGCCCTTTATCTGATATGTCATTTACAAATATTTTCTCCCATTCTGTCGGTTGTCTTTTGGTTTTGTGGACTGTTTCTTTTGCTGTGCAAAAGCTTTTTACCTTGATGAAATCCCAATAATTCATTTTTGCCCTTGCTTCCGTTGCCTTTGGCGATGTTTCTAGGAAGAAGTTGCTGCGGCTGAGGTCAAAAAGGTTTCTGCCTGTGTTCTCCTTTAGGATTTTGATGGACTACTGTTTCACATCTAGGTCTTTCAACCATTTGTAGTCTATTTTTGTATGTGGTGTAAGGAATTGGTCGAGTTTCATTCTTCTGCATGTGGCTGTCCAATTTCCCCAACACCATTTGTTGAAGAGACTGTCTTTTTTCCATTGGACATTCTTTCCTGCTTTGTCAAAGATGAGTTGACAATAGAGTTGAGGGTCCATTTCTGGGCTCTCGATTCTGTTCCATTGATCTATGTGTCTGTTTTTGTGTCAGTACCATATTGTCTTCATAATGACAGCTTTGTAATAGAGCTGGAAGTCCGGAGTTTTGATGCCGCCAGCTTTGCTTTTTTTTTTTTCAACATTCCTCTGGCTATTCGGGGTCTCTTCTGGTCCATACAAATTTTAGGATTATTTGTTCCCTTTTTTGAAAAAAGTGGATGGTATTTTGATGGGGATTACTTTGAGTGTGTAGATTGCTCTAGGTAGCATTGACATCTTCACAATGTTTATTCTTTCAATCCATGAGCATGGAACGTTTTTCCATTTCTTTGTGTCTTCTTCAATTCCTTTCATGAGTATTGTATAGTTTTCTGAGTGCAGATCCTTTGTCTCTTTGGTTAAATTTATTCCTAGGTATCTTATGGTTTTGGGTGCAATTGTAAATGGGATTGAATTCTTAATTTTCTCTCTTCTGTCTTGTTGTTGGTGTATAGGAATGCCACTGATTTCTGTGCATTGATTTTATATCCTGCCACTTTACTGAATTCCTGTATGAGTTCTAGCTGTTTTGGGGTGGAGTCTTTTGGGTTTTCCACATAAAGCATCATACCTGCAAAGAGTGAGAGTTTGACTTCTTCCTGGCCGATTGGATGCCTTTGATTTCTTTTTGGTGTCTGGTTGCTGTGGCTAGGACTTCTAATATTATGTTGAATAGCTGTGGTGATAGTGGACATCCCTGCCGCGTTCCTGACCTTAGGGGGAAAGCTCTCAACTTTTCCCCGTTGAGAATGATATTTGCTGTAGGTTTTTCATAGATGGCTTTTATGATATTGAGGTATGTACCTTCTATCCCTATACTCTGAAGAGTTTTGATCAAGAAACGATGCTGTACTTTGTCAAATGCTTTTTCTGCATCTATTGAGAGGATCATATGATTCTTGTTCTTTCTTTTGTTAATATAGTGTATCACGTTGATTTATTTGTGGTTGTTGAACCAACCTTGCAGCCCAGGGATAAATCCCACTTGGTCATGGTGAATAACCCTTTTAATATACTCTTGGATCCTATTAGCTATTATTTTGGTGAGAATTTTTGCATCCATGTTCATCAAGGATATTGGTCTGTAATTCTCCTTTTTGATGGGGTCTTTGTCTGGTTTGGGGATCAAGGTAACAGTGGCCTCATAAAATGAGTTTGGAAGTTTTCCTTCCATTTCTATTTTTTGGAACAGTTTCAGGAGAATAGGTATTAATTCTTCTTTAAGTGTTTGGTAGAATTCCCCTGGGAAGCCATCTGACGCTGGGCTTTTGTGTGTTGGGAGATTTTTGATGACTGCGTCAATTTCCTTAGTGGTTATAGGTCTGTTCAGGTTTTCTATTTCTTCCTGGTTCAATTTTGATAGTTGATACATCTCTAGGAATGCCTCCATTTCTTCCAGGTTATCTAATTTGCTGGCATATAGTTGCTCATAATATGTTCTTATAATTGTTTGTATTTCTTAGGTGTTGGTTGTGATCTCTCCTCTTTCATTCATGATTTTGTTGATTTGGGTCATTTCTTTATTCTTTTTCATAAGTCTGGCCAGGGGTTTATCAATCTTGTTAATTCTTTCAAAGAACCAGCTCCTAGTTTCGTTGATCTGTTCTACTGTTCTTTTGGTTTCTATTTCATTGATTTCTGCTCTGATCTTTATAATTTCTCTTCTCCTGCTGGGTTTAAGCTTTATTTGCTGTTTTTTCTCTACCTCCTTTAGGTGTGGGTTAGGTTGTATATTTGAGACCTTTCTTGTTTCTTGAGAAAGGCTTGTATTGCTATATACTTTCCTCTTAGGACTGCCTTTTCTGCATCCCAAAGATTTTGAACAGTTGTGTTTTCATTTTCATTGGTTTCCATGAATTTTTTTAATTCTTCTTTAATTTCCTGGTTCCCCATTCATTCTTTAGTAGGATGCTCATTAGCCTCCATGTATTTGAGTTCTTTCCAACTTTCTTCTTGTGATTGAGTTCTAGTTTCAAAGCATTGTGGTCTGAAAATATGCAGGGAATAATCCCACTCTTTTGGTACTGGTTGAGACCTGATTTGTGACCTAGGATGTGATCTATTCTGGAGACTGTTCCATGGGCACTAGAGAAGAATGTGTATTCCGTTGCTTTGGGATGGAATGTTCTGAATATGTCTGTGAAGTCCATTTGGTCCAGTGTGTCATTTAAAGTCTTTATGTCCTTGTTGATCTTTTGCTTAGATGATCTGTCCATTTCAGTCAGGGGTGTTTTAAGTCCCCCACTATTATTGTATTGTTCTCAATGTGTTTCTTTGCTTTTGTTATTAGTTGCCTTATGTCATTGGCTGCTCCCATGTTAGAGGCATAGATATTTACAATTGTTAGATCTTCTTGTTGGATAGACTCTTTAAGTAGGATATAGTGTCCTTCCTCATCTCTTATTACAGTCTTTGGTTTAAAATCTAATTTGTCTGATATAAGGATTGCTATGCCAGCTTTCTTTTGGTGTCCATTAGCATGGTACATGGTTTTCCACCCCCTCACTTTCAATGTGGGGGTGTCTTTGGGTCTAAAATGAGTCTCTTGCAGACAGCATATCAATGGGTCTTGTTTTTTAATCCAATCTGATAGCCTGTGTCTTTTGATTGGGGCATTTAGCCCATTTACATTCAGGGTAACTATTGAAAGGTATGAATTTAGTGTCATTGTATTGCCTGTAAGGTGACTGTGACTGTATATTGTCTGTGTTCCTTTCTGATCTATGGTGCTTTTAGGCTCTCTCTTTGCTTAGAGGACCCCTTTCAATATTTCTTGGAGGGCTGGTTTCGTGTTTGCAAATTCCTTTAGTTTTTGTTTGTCCTGGAAGCTTTTAGCTCTCCTTCTAATTTCAATGACAGCCTAGCTGGATATAGTACTCTTGGCTGCATATTTTTCTCATTTAGTGCTCTGAAGATATCATGCCAGTCCTTTCTGACCTGCCAGGTCTCTGTGGATAGGTCTGTTGCCAATCTAATGTTTCTACCATTGTAGGTTATATATGTCTTCTCCCGAGCTGCTCTCAATATTTTCTTTGTCTCTGAGACTCGTAAGTTTTACTCTTAGATGTCGGGGTGTTGACCTATTTTTATTGATTTTGAGAGGGGTTCTCTCTGCCTCCTGGATTTTGATGCCTGTTTCCTTCCCCACATCAGGGAAGTTCTCTGCTATAATTTGCTCCAATATACCTTCTGCCCCTCTCTCTTTCTTCTTCTTCTGAGATCCCAATTATTCTAATGTTGTTTCATATTATGGTATCACTTATCTTTCGAATTTTGCCCTTCTGATCCAGTAGTTGTTTATCTCTCTCTTTCTCAGCTTCTTTATTTTCCATCATTTGGCCTTCTATGTCACTGATTCTCTCTTCTGCCTCATTTATCCTAGCAGGTAGTGCCCCCATTTTTGATTGCACCTCATTAATAGTCTTTTTGATTTTGACTTGGTTAGATTTTAGTTCTTTTATTTCTCCAGGAAGGGTGTCTCTAACAATTTCCATGCTTTTTTCAAGCCCAGCTAGTATCTTTAAAATCATGATTCTTAACTCTAGGTCTGACATCATACTAATGTCTGCATTGAGTAGGTCCCTGGCAGATGGTACTACCTCTTGTTCTTTTTGCTGAGGTGATTTTTTTCGTCTTGTCATTTTGTCCAGAGGAGAATAGATGAATGAGAGAACAAAATGCTAACAGGTTAACCACGTCCCCAGCGAATATACTCTAAACAAATCAGAAAAGACCTGAAACCAGGGGAAAAGAAAGGGAAAGAAAGAAAAAAGAAAGAGGAAAAAAAAGAAAAAGAAAAAGATAAAAACAAACAAAAACAGAACAAAACAAAAAAAATAGAATATGATCAAATATCGTTAGGCTAATGCATAGATCAGTGCCACACACTAGATTTTGGGTAATTTTGGTCTGTTAGAAGAAAGTGCCTCCTAAAATTTTAAAGAAAGAAAGACATATATGTACATAATAAGGGTTGATACAAGGAAGGGATGGAAGATGACTGTAAAGATGAAAATTAAAAAGATATAAAAAATATAAAAGGAATTGATAAGAAGTTGTTTGAAAAAAGAAAGAAGATTTTAAAAAAAAGGGAGAGAATGTGATCAGGCAGGAGACTAGAACAAAGCCATACACTAGTGATTTAGGGTATATTTTGATCTGTTAGAAGGAACTGTATCTCAAAATTTTAAAGAGAGAACAACATATATATATTATATATATATATAATATATATATGCCAAAAATAAGGGTAACTGCTATGAAGGGATAGAATATGACTCTAAAATGAAAAATAAATTTTTTTTTTTAAAAGGGATTGATAAGATGTTGGTTGAAAAAGGGAAAAAGAAAAATTAAAAAAAAACAGTTAAAAAATTAACTTTGAAAAACTAATGAATCATGGTGAAAAAGCCATGAATTCTATGTGCAGTATTCCCTAGCGCTGGCGTTCTCCTGTTCTCCTTGATCGGTAAACTTGGTCTTGGCTGGCTGTTCCTGCTGATCTTCTGGGGGAGGGGCCTGTTTCCATGGTTCCCAAATGTCCTTGCAGGAGGTGGAATTGCCCCACCTTTGTCTGTCCGGGCTAAGCAATCTGCTCAGATTTGCTATTGGGAGATTTTGTTCCCTGCAAGCTCTCGGTACAGCTTTGGAGGCCGAGAGTGAAAATAGTGGCCTCCCAATCTCCGCCCCGGAGGAGCTGAGTACTCGGGGGCCCCGCTCCTCAGTGTGCTCCCAGAGAAAAGCAGTCAATCACTCCCATCTCCCCGGTCTCCGGCCACACTCCGTGCTCACCCGGCCTGTGACCGAGCGTTTCTATCTCTGGCACCCGATCCCTGTGGAGTCTCAAAACCCAGCAGAGCCCCGTGGTGTGCTCCCGCGCCGCTCCTCCTGGGGGAGGAAGGGGAGTCTCCCCGGATCTGCCGCTTGTTGGGTCCCTGCTGGAGGAGCAGTGGCCCGACTGGGCCGCAGATCACAGTTTATGGCAACCCCGAGCTGACAGCCCACGCCTCGGCTCTGTCTTTGCAGCTGGCTTCCCCGCTCTGATACCCGGGAGCTCTGCCGCACTCAGGCACCCCCGGGCTTTCTGTGACCCCGAGAGTCCTGAGACCACACTGTCCCGAGAGGGTTCCACCTCTGCTTAGCCACTGGAGTGACTTCCCTCAGTGGAGTCAACTTCTAAAAGTTCTGATTTTGTGCTCCTTGGCTCTATCACTTGCCAGAAGCGGCTGACGGAGGCCCCCACCCCGGCAGTCTATCCTCCCGAATATCGCCTCGGATTCACTTCTCTGCACGTCCTACCTTCCAGTAAGTGGTCGCTTTTCTGTTCAGAGAGTTGTTGCTATTCTTTTCTTCGATCTCCTATTGAGTTCATAGGTGTTCAGAATGGTTTGATCCCTATTCAGCTGAATTCCTGAGACCAGACGAAATCCAGGTCTCCTACTCCTCCGCCATCATCCTCCGCTCCCTGAGAATATTTTGCTTTTTAATAATTTGGCATTTATCTTAGCGATCAATTGACATCAGTATACACATTCCTCATTATTTTTTTTCAGATTCATAGAAGTTCTATGGATGTGTCATGTCCAAAATTGTTTTCAGGGTGTGCCATTATTACCCATTAAGTTGCAAAACCCAGAATCAAATGCTGATTTATTAATCCAGTTCAAAATAATCTTTTAACCAAACTGTTCAGATAGGCTCTTAAGTTTTCTTCCTCCTTGCTCCCCAGAAAATTTATTCTTTTTCCCTAAGAGTAATTGTTTAGAACCCTAAGACAATCATGTCACTTCTCTGTTTCAAGTTATATGGCTCTCGTTGTTCCTGCTTAAACTTTTCACCTTGTTACCTATTTTTCTTGTACTTTTTCTAAGCTGCAGCCACAATACCATACTTAGTTGTTGTTTATAAAGCAACCATGCTCTATTTTAGGTGTTGGGAATATCAAAGAGAACAAAACAAAGTTCCACTTTTCATAATCCCTATGCCCACAAGGGGAAAGATAGAAAGTAATGTAAAAAACATATGTCAAGTGATGAAAAGTGCTAAGCGTGAGAATAAAGAAGATCAAGGACATGAAGTGATAATAAAAGGTAAAAAAAAAATGAAAGAGAGAGAGAGGAAGGAAGGAAGGTAGGAAGGAGGGATGATCAAGTATTAAATGTGGCTAAGGACAAGAAAATGAAGGCAAAGAAATGACTATTTGATTAAACAATGTAGAAGACTCTGGTGATGTTGGAAAGCACAGCGTGCCTGAAATGATAGGAATAGAAGCCTGATTAAGTGGGTTCAATATAGGAATGGAGAAACAGAAGTAGAAACAGAAACAGAAACAAAATTCACATGATTCATTCCAGGATTTTTTACTGTAAAGTAAAAAATGGGTTTGTAACTAAGGAGAGAAAAGTGACAATCTCTAGGTATGGTTTCTGTTCCCTTTATTTCTATCAGTTTTTGCTTTATGTATCCTGAAGTGCTGCTACAAGGTGTATAAATATTTATGATTATTATGTCTTCTTGATTCATTTACCCTTTTGTCATTCTAAAATGTCTCTTGTTATGTCCATGTCTTGAAGTCTTCTGCATCTAATAATAATAAGGCCATCCCAAACCTTCTTATGCTTACTATTTGTGAATTAATCTGGTCTGAAAATATTTCCCTTTTAGTTAAACAGAATATAAGTGAATATATGATTCTTTTCATGCCACAATGGTAAAGGTGAATACTTGCAATAAAGGCCATATGGCCTTAAAATATTTACTCTCTGATTCCTTACTGAATGAATTTGCTGACCTTTACTTTAAAGAATGCTGAATTTTGTTCTGTAGAGCAGTTAAATTATTACTGGATCATTTTAATCATGTAAGGCTTGGTTTTATGCTTTGTTAAGGCAAACAGGTCTATTTCTGTTTTGTGCTTACTACTGTGTTGGCCCTTTTTCTAGGACATACTTCTTAAAGTAAACCTCTCTTGGAGCTTCAGTGGAATACCTGAAGTCCTCAGTGAGGTCCCATGAATGTCTAGCTGAGCTGGAACTTAAGCCTCTCCAGAAGTACATTGGATGGTGTATCTGTTTAGTCTTTAGCTGTTTAGCAGCTACAATGTTGTACTTTAAAAAGTCTTACCTGTGCGGTCTGGATGTGCAGTCGGACCTCAGCTCAGGGTTAGAGGGGAACAAGATGCACAAAAGCCTGCATGGGTGTTTATAGTAGGTTTGTCTTGGGGCACCCGGGTAGTTCAGATGGTTAAGCATCTGCCTTCGGCTCAGGTCATGATCCCAGGGTCCTGGGATCGAGTACCACATCGGGCTCCCTGCTCAGAAGGGGGCCTGCTTCTTCCTCTCCCTCTGCTGTTCCCCCTGCTTGTGCTCTTTCACTCTCTCTGTCAAATAAATAAACAAATAAAATCTTTAAAAAAATTATAGTAGGATTGTCTATAATTGCCAAAACTTGAAAGCAATCAAGACATTCTTCAGTAAGTGAATGGACAAATAAACTATAGTTCATTCAGACAATGGAATAGTAATCCATGCTAAAAAGAAATGAACTATCAAGACATGAAAAGACATGGAGGAGTCTTTAAATGCATATTACTAAGTGAAAAAGCCAATCTTGAAAGGCTACCTGCCCTATGATTCAAACTATATGACACTTTGGAAAAGGTAAAACTATAGAGACAATAAAAAGATCACTGGTTGTCAGGGATTAGGAGTGAAGGAGGGATGAATATCTGGAGCACAGAGAATTTTGAGAGCACTGAATCTATTCTGTATGGTATTATAATCGTGCATACATATCATTATACATTTGTCCAAACCCATAAAAAGGACAACACCAAGAGTGAACCCTAATGTAAACTATGGACTTGGGTGATAATGATGTGTCTATGTAGATTCTACTGTGACAAATACACCATTCTGGTGGAGGATGTTGGTAATGAAGGAGGCTGTATAAGAGTGGAGTAAGGAGTATATGGAAAATATGTGTACCTTCTCTCAATTTTGTTGTGAACCTACGTCACACCCATTTTTTTTAAATGAATGTGACAGAAAACATATTGTTAGGTTCTTGGTGTTTCTCTTATTTCTACTTCCAGTTTCTCATCATCATGCTGCATTTCTGCCCTTGGGATCCATAGGATACTTGTAAATATTCTTATTGAAATGTCCCATTTTGCTTTAGCTGTGTTCACTGGTTTACTCTTACCTGCAACTAAACTCCCAACTAATACGAGTCTCTTAGACTATATAATTGAGAAGACTAGTGGCCTCGGATTTGATCAGTGCCCCAAACAGTTTTTGGTTCATGGTGTATATTTCTAAAGTTACTGACCTTAGCATCCTGCCACAGCAAATATACACCTTTCTGCCTTACCTCTTACTCATCATTGCTTGGGCCTCAGACTGTAACTACAAGTAATAAATATTAAAAAAACATTGTACTATTTCAAAGATGACTGACTTTCATAGAACTGGATACTATGTCCGTCTATCTGTCTCTCTCTCTCAATCTCTTTCTCTCTTTTGTAGAAAATATTTTACCAAAAGACTTTAATGAATACTAACAGTAACCTGAAACTATCATTCTTCTCTCTAATTTTGTTATACAAAGCAACATGTTTTTACTCTGAGGGGCTTATGGTATTTAACACGATATCTCTAAATAATACCATCATACTGTACTTATTTCTTTATGTATGTATTTATTTGCTTGTTTATTTTGTATTTTATGTATTAGTGTCTTGCTTTATAAAATGAGGATGTATCTTAAAAACAGAACATTTGCCCTGCTGCCTACACTCTCCCAACCCTAACATCATAGATTGATCGCTTTTTCTTCTCCATAGTTAACTTCTGTAACTTTAAGAAATATAAACACATTTTTATAAATGTTATAATCTGCAGACAGACTATGTTGACTCCTTGTTTATAAAATGAAGATATTAACACCTAACTCTACAAATGTGTCCCATTCCAACTTTCACCTCCAAACGGCAGTTATCCATACTTTTAATTGTGTACTGTCAGCACAGATACTCAAATGAATGTTTCTTCTACAACCATATTAAAATTACTATATTTTGTCTTCGGAAAACCCCAAAATATTAAAATTCAACCTACAATGTCCATTTATTATAATTACATAAATAATATTAACTGTAGGGTTACTTTATAAAAGGATAGTATTTCTTTTTTTGTGTTAATTTTTTATAAGTTCTATAGAAATGTAATTCATATTCACTGATAAAATTCACTGATTTAAAGTATGTTTTTTCACATATTTACAAATTTGTGCACCATCTCCACAATCAACTTAGGAACATTTGTATCTCTCCAAAAAGAAATCTTGTACCCATTAGCAGTGACTCCCATTTTTTTCATCCTCTCTAGCTCTAAGCAATTTAGTTTCTGTCTCTATGGATTTGCATATATTATATATTTCATAGAAATGCAATCATACAGTAGGAGGTGGTTTGTGATTGGTTTCTTTCACTTAGCTTTAGATTTTCAAGGCTTATTTATGTTTTAACACTTCATTTTTAAATACAGAATAATATTTAATTTTATGGATATACCATATTTCATTTACTCAGTCATCAGTTGATGGACATATGTGTATGTCCACCTTTTGAATATTGTGAATACTGCTACTGCAAACATTGTGTTAAGGTTGCGTGTGTGTGTGTGTGTGTGCGTGTGTGTGTGTGTGTTTATTTCTCTTTGGAGTGGCATTTCTGAGTCCTATGGTAACCCTATGTGAATTTTTCAGAAGATGTCAGACTGTTTCCAAAGTAGCTATACCATTTTAAATTTCCTCCAGCAATGTCTAAAGCCTCCAATTTCTCCATATTGTCAGCAGCGCTTGGCATCATCTATCTTTTTGATTACAGTCATACTAGTGGTGCTTGAAGTGGTCTCTCACTGTGGTTTTTTTAAAGATTTTATTTACTTATTTTGAGAGAAAGAGAGACAGAGGGAGAGAGAGGGAGAGAGAGAGCACAAGCAGGGGGAGATGCAGAGGGAGAGCAAGATTCCCACTGAGCAGGGAGCCCAACGCAGGACCTGATCCCAAGATCCCAGGATCATGACCTGAGCTGAAGGCAGAAGCTTCACCGACTGAGCCACCCAGGAGCCCCTCTCACTGTGGTTTTGATATGTGTTTCTCTCATGACTGATTATATTCTTGTTTGGTGAAATTTCTACTCATATGCTTTTGTTGATGTCCAATTTACCTATTTTTTTCCATTACTACTTTTGCTTTTGGTGGTATGGTTAAGAAAGAATTACTTATACAAGGTCATGGGAATTTATGCTGACATTTTCTTATAGAATTTTTATAGTTTTAGATCTTAAATTTAGGTCCTTGAATTATTTTGTGTTATTCTTTGTTATTTTTGTAATGCTGTGATGTATGGATCCAACTTAATTCTTTTGCATGTAGATATCCAGTTCTTCTAGTTGGTTTGATGAAAATAATATTCTTTCTTCATTGTATTGTCATGGTGTTCTTGCTGAAATTTAATTGACTATTAATGTGAGGGCAAGGATGCAGAGAAAGGGGAACCCTCCTGCGTTGGTGGGAATGCAAACTGGTACAGCCACTCTGGAAAACAGTATGGAGGTTCCTCAAAAAGTTGAAAATAGAACTGCCCTATGATCCATCAATTGAACTACTAGGTATTTACCCAAAGGATACAAAAATACTGATCCAAAGGGACACATGCACCCCAATGTTTATAGTAGTTTTATCAACAATAGCCAAATTATGGAAAGAGCCCAAATGTCCATTGACTGATGAATGGATAATGAAGGTATGGTACATACACATATGTGTGCGCACATGCGCACACATACACGCTGGCATATTACTCTGCCAATAAAAAGAATGAAATCTTACCATTTGCAATGATGTGGATGGAGTTGGAGTGTATTATGCTAAGCAAAATGAGTCAGTCAAAGAAAGACAAATACCATATGATTTCACTCATATGTAGAATTTAAGAAAGTAGGCAAACATATGGAAGAGGAAAAAGAGAGAGAGAGAGAAACCATAACAGTTTTAACGATAGAGAACCAACTGAGTGTTGATGGAAGGAGGGGGTGGGAGGATGGGTTAAATGGGTGATGGGTATTAAGGAAGGCATTTGTCATGTTAAGCACTGAGTGTTGTATGTAAGTGATGAATTGCTAAATGCTACTCCTGAAAACAATACGACACTATACGTTAACTAACTAGAATGTATTAAAAAAAGAAAGATAAAAAGAAATGTGAAAGTTTATTTCTGGACTCTTAATTCTAATGCATTAATCTACATGTCTATCTTTATGCTAGTAAAATAAAATCTTTATCACTGCAGTTGTGATGCCTGGGTTAAATCCCACTTGGTCATGGTATGAATTACTGTTCATGTGCAGTTGGATTTGGTTTGTTATTACTTTGTTGCAATTTTTACATCAACAATTATGAGATATTGGTCTATAGTTTTCTCATTAGGTTTTGACATCTGTGTAATACTGGCTTCATAAAATAACTATTCCTTCTTTTCGGGGGGGGAGATTTTGTAAAAAAAATTGTTATTAACCCTTCCTTACCTGTTTCACAGAATTCACCGGTGAAGACATCTTGGTCTGGATGTGCTTTTGTGGAAAGTTTTTTTTAAATTAATAATTCAATCTCTTAAATGTTTTAGGTCTATTTATAATTTTGAAATCCTGAAACAGTATTGGCAGTTTACATTTTTCTAATAATTGTACTATTTATTACAGTGTAATGTTAGTTTCAGGTATACAATTAAGTGATTCAACACCTACATACAACACTGGTGCTCATCACAACAAGTGCCCTCCTTAATCCCCATCATCTATTTTACCCATGCCCCCACCCACCTCCCCTCCAGCAACTCTGTTTGTTCTCTATTGTTGAGTCTGTTTCTTGGCTTGTCTCTCTCTCTCTTCCCCTCCCTTTTGTTCATTTGTTTTGTTTCTTAAATTCCACATATGAGTGAAATCATATGGTGTTTGTGTTTCTCTGACTTACTTTGCTTAGTATAATACATTCTAGCTCCATCCACGTTATTGCAAACGGTAAGATTTCATTATTTTTGATGTTTAATATTCCATTGTATGTATATATACCACCTCTTTATCCATTCATCAGTGGATGTACACTTGGGAAATTTCCATGATTTAGCTATTGTAGATAATGCTGCTGTAAACATTGGGGTGCATGTATGCCTTTGAATTAGTATTTTTATTTTCTCAGGGTAAATACCTGGTAGTGCCATTGCTGGATCATAGGATGGTTTTATTTTTAATTTTCTGAGGAACCTCCATACTGTTTTCCAAAGTGGCTGCACCAGTTTGCATTCCCACCAACAATGTAAGAGGGCTTGCCTTTCTCCACATCCTTGCTAACACATTTTCTTTCTTGTGTTGTTGATTTTAGCCATTCTGACAGGTGTGAGGTGATATCTCATTGTAATTTTGAAAGTTGTGCTGTCTATAAGATTGTTTGTAGATGGCTTTTTTTTCCTTCGATTTTTAAAATATCAAATTCTACTGTCTTCTGCCTCCACTATTGCTCCCGTTCTTTTTTTTTTTCCTCCACTATTTCTGATGAGGTGTTAGCTGTTAATTTCATTGGGAGTTCATTATACTTGATATGCCAGTTATTAGTTTATTTTATTGATTTCAAAATTGTTCTTTTTCTTTGATCTTTTTACCATAATGCGTAATTACTTTTTATTTTTTTATGTAGAAACTTCCTGTTTGGAATCATTAATCATCACACTATGCTCTGGATTGTTACCCTTTAAGCGTGTTGCCCCCGTTTTGGGAACTCCACAGATGTCTTGCCTCAAAGTCATTGTTTTCTTGGTTACATATCCTCCTTCTATCTTATCTTATTTGTGTTCTATTTTATAAAGAAGTTCCTTGAGTTTGGTATTTAGTGTGGAAGATAAAATGCTTAAATCCATAACTGGTTAGAATATTATTTCCAACAACTGATTAGCCTGGCAATTGCCCTCTGATTATATCCTCTTGTCTCTTCTGCTAAACACTATCTTGAGATTTATGTTAATAATTTTCTTGTGCTTTTATAATTTTGCATTGATATAAATACCCTTAAGCAATGTATTGCTTCATAAATACTATTTTGAACACTAAATAAGTGGAATAATGCTTGGTGAATTTTTCTGTGACATTTTTATTCAACATTATGATTTTTAAATATATACATGTAGGTGTGTGTGGTTTTCTTCATTATGCACTGATGTGTACTATTCCATTTTGTATCTTCATCATGATTTATTTATTGTAGACTCAATAGAGACTTTTTCAAGTTTCCTTATGTTATAAAAAATGATGCTTTGAATAATGAATAATGTTATGCTGTCTTCCATTACACATTTTTAATCATTCCTTGAGTATTATATTCATAGGTGGAATTGCTGGGATATTAAGTTATATTCATATTGAACTTTACTGGGTATCTTAGTCAGGCTTCTTTGAAAATCAGAGCCTGAAGCAATGATTATAATATTAACATTTAATGGGAGATGTGACAGCCCTGGACAGTTATGGTAAAGGCAAAAGCATAAAGAATGATGTCAAGTTGCACATACATTGTTGCCTACTTCTTTTTTTTTTTAAGATATTATTCACTTATTTGAGAGAGAGAGCACGAGTGGGGAGGAAGGGCAGAAGGGAGAGGAAGAAGCAGACTTCCTGCTGAGCAGGGAGCCTGACACACAGGACGCCATCCCTGAGATCACGACCTGAGTCTAAGGCAGATGTTTAACTGACTGAGCCACCCAGGTGCCCCTGTTGCCTACTGCTTTAAAAATGTAACAAAAATCGGGTGGCTCAGTTGTTGAACGTCTGCCTTCCGCTCGGGTCGTGATCCCAGGATCCTGAGATCGAGCCCCACATCAGGCTCTCTGCTTGGCGGGAAGCCTGCCTCTCCCTCTCCCACTCCCCCTGCTTGTGTTCCCTCTCTCGCTGTGTCTCTCTCTGTCAAATAAATAAATAAAATCTTTAAAAAAATGTAACAAAAATTCATAGCAGGTGTCTCAGCATGTTCTCTGCAAATTATTTAGAAATGTTTAACAGAACTTGGGAGTATACTTGGTAGCACTCTGACCATGAAAAATGAGTCTGTTGTTTCATAACCTCATCAACACATTTTAAAAATTACCTTTTAATTATTTTTTAATCAAAACAAAACCCTTTTACTCTTTGCTAACAATTCATTTAAAAGTTACTCACAATATCACAAGAAATATGAAATATGAAAGGCAGGAATAGAAACACAAGTTACTCTGGTGATTACTGTTCAACAAATAACCATCACTGTGTAATGCTTACAAAAAATAGGTGTATACTGCAATATATATTAAAAATATTTATCAAAAACCCCTGGATTTTTGTTAACTGAATTATGTATGATCCCTCCTGTTTTTACCTTCAATTTTGAGTAATATATAATTTGAGACTTGTTTAAGAGGAAAAAAAAGAGATAAATATACTAATGTATTTAAACTATGGTGAATTAAGTAGAAGAAAATTCCTGGCACATCATAGCCATCTCAGAGAAGCAATCAGGTTAGGATCATTAGTCAAATACATTCCCCCCGCCCCAGGACCAAGAGTTTGTTTTACCAAAGTTAGAACTAGAAAGAAAAGAAGTACATATTTTAGTCATTTTGTCTTCTCTCTCTCCCTATATCCTCCCACATTCTTTTCTCTTTCTCCTGGTGATGTTATTTTATGAATGGCTCTTTTTAAATGTCATGCTCACACCTGGCCTTAATTCCCTAGATAAAATCTTCACAGAATAAGATGAAACACTTTATTTTCTTGTCCTAAACATAATAGGGTTACTGACTACCATATGGACTATTTATTGAATTCCTACTATTTGACAATCTCCATGTTAGAAGCATTTGTTGACTGTATAATCAAACTCACTCACCATTGTGATGGGTTGGAAACAAAATTTTGAAATGCTACAATACTCATGCTTTTTTGTGTATAGCAAATACCCAGAATATTGTTAACAATGTCTTCACAACACATATACTTTTACATGAACATAACATGTGTACATGGCACAGGGTACACAGCACAGACTAAGGAGGAAATCTCCACTGTTCTGCTACTAGTTCTCCAGCCCTTTGCCTAAGAAATCATATCTGTGATATCCAGTGTTTCTAATGACTTTTTAAGTCAAGAAATTTTTGTTCATATATATCTAATTTTTACATAGTCTACTTTTCCTTAATTTTCAAGATATCAGTGATTAAACACATTTATCAAAATACTCCAAGGCTATATTTAGCTTAACATATATTGCCCAAAACATTTTTATTATAAAACAACAACAAAAAAGAATACATTTTCATCAATTAGATTATTCAGTAAAATGAACTACAAAATGAACAATGATACAACCCTAAGGCAAGAATGAAGTTTTAATATTTATTAGATTCTCTAGACAATTTAAATAAGAATATTTAATAAATGCAATTAAAATTAAAAAAACAGATAAATAAAAGTTAAGAATGGGGGAAAATAGATGAATGTAAGTGTAGCAGACTTATTTTCTTTTTTTCCCAAGTTTTTATTTAATTTCCTGCTAGTTAACATACAGTGCAATATTAGTTTCAGGTGTAGAATTTAGTGCTTCACCCCTACATACAACACCGGGTAGAGCTATTTTCATATCAAGGACACACATATAATCATATTGCTATATGCTAAGTGTTTTGAAAATCTTGACAAAATTTCTATGTAAATAAACTAACAAATTGATTTAAGAAGTATGTGCAGTGATGGGTTTGTTAATTAACTCAATGTGGGGAATACTTTTACAATGTATATATATATATATATATATATATATATCAATTCATCACATTGTACATTTTGAATATCTTACAATTTTATTTGTCAGTTATACCGTAATAAAGTGGGGGGGCAGTGTAGAGGGAAGTAATAGAAAGACTTATGTACTTGAAAGTCAGCAACTTTAATTTTACAAGGAAACTTTATTTTACTGTAACTTTGTTTTTATAAGGAAAATTCAAGGAGTTTAAAACTTTAAATTCCTAAATTTTCTAATATTTATTAGAAATTTTAATAACCCAGAATTATTTCTACCATCTAAAATTTTTTATATTACTTCAATATGATTTGAATACTAATTAATGCTTTTGAAATATATTCAAATCATAAAAGATGAAAATTGATAAATTTATTAAAATTTATCATTGATATAAAAAACTCACAAACAAGAAAAAGTAGATAAATCACTTATGAATATATAAGTAAATTTTCAAATAAGTATTTGCAAATATATATACTTGCAGCTATCTAACACATAGAGAAATATATCAAATATATTCTACAAAATATGATATGTATTGCAATATATTAAAAGACTAATAATATACTCAATAAGATGATGTTGTTTTTTTGTTTAGGATTAGATGAGTGGCTTAATATTAGAAAGTGTTTTCAAAATTTCATTTCTTTTGGGAAAATAATTATGGTTAGCATAACAAATGCTATTTGTGCATATAATTACATTGAACTATCTTTTTAATGGGAATCACTGACTAATATTGCCTCATGACCAAGAAATTCAGACATCTTTATGCCGGGATTTAAGACCACTTAAATCAACATAACGTAGTTACTAAGACTGAGAACTGTGGCATGTCAGCATAGCTTCACTATTTATTCCAAGAAAGTGTTGTCCAGGGAGATAAGAATGCAAACCAATTTATAATATTTTCTTCATGAACATCCTTCAAACATTTATCCAGATACACCATTTGCTTATCAGGGAAAGTAGTTCTAAATTGCTCATATGAATAAATATTTTCCTTGTTAAAATTTGTTTCAACACCCACACCTCCTTGTTTGCCAATTTTCACTATATCTTGAATTTTTTCCAATCCAAATCCTGCCATGAAAGTCTCACTCTAAACTACTTCAGCTAGGAGCCCCAAATTCTATTTTCCACTTTTTTTTTCTCTTCTGAGATACCATTGAAAATTTGTTAAATAGTGTTTGTTCTCTTTTATGACTTAAAAGTTTTATTTGACAATTTTTTTTTTCCTGGTGCTTTTTAGGGGAGTTGACGATTGTTAGCTCTCATGAAGATTCCTTCACCACAATCAGAACTCTTGACATGAAAACATTGCTCTCCTAGTCTACTTTTTCCCCCTCCAGCTTTATTGAGGTTTAATTGACAAATAAAAATTGTATTTAAGGTATACAACATGATGTTTTGATATACCCATATATTGTGATTACCACAATCAAGCTCATTGACATATATATCACCTCATATAGTTACTTTGCATGTTTGAATGTGTATGAGTGCTGAGAACACTTAAGAATTACCCCCTAGCAAATTTTAAGTATATAACATAGTATTATTAACTATAGTCACCCCCATATTGTACATTGTCTCCAGAACTTACTGATCTTAAATAACTAAAACTTTGTACCATATGATCAACGTCTCCCCATTTACCCCACTCCACAACCCCTGGTAACCCACCATTCTACTCTCCACTTTTATGAGTTCAGTTTCTTTTGGATTCCGCATGTAAGTGAGATCATGCGGTATTTGTCTTTCTATGTCAAGCTTATTCCACTCAGCATCATGTGCTTCAATTTCATCCGAGTCACAAACGGCAGGATTTCCTCCTTTTTAAATATTCCATTATATATTTTACTGTATGTGTGTGTGTGTGTGTGTGTATGCACACACATATATAATATATTTCATTGACAGATACTTATGTTGTTTCTATCTCTTGGCTATTGTAAATAATGCTACAATGAATATGGAAATATAGATATATCTTCAAGGTCCTGATTTTATTTCCTTTGGTATATATACAGAAGTAAAATTGCTGGATGATATAGTAGTTCTATTTTTTTTGAGGAAACACCATACTATTTTCTGTAATGGCTGTACAAATTTACATTTCTACCAACAGTGTATAAGTCTTCCCTTTTCTTCACACATTCATTAACACTTGCTATATCTTCTTGTCTTTTTGATAATGGCCTTCCTAAACTGGCAAAGTGTGTTATCTCATTGTGGTTTGATTTGCATTTCTCTGATGACCAGTTATGTTGAGCATCTTTTCACACATCTGTTGGCGCTTTGTTCTGAAACTACTGCTTTTGAGAAATGTCTATTCAAGCCCGTTGCCCAGTTTTTATGAGTTTTTTTTTAATTTTTTGCTATGAAGTTTTTGCATTCCTTATGTATTTTGAAAAACAATTTCTTATCAAAGGTATGGTTTGCAAATATTTTCTCTCATTCCATAGATTATCTCTTCACTCTGCTGATTGTTTCCTTTGCTATGCGGGAGTTTTTAGTTAAATGCAATTCTGCTTATCCATTTTTGCTTTTGTTGCCCATTCTATCAGGGTCATATCCAAAAAATCATTGCCCAGACCAATATCTAGAAGGTTTTTCTGTGTTTCCTTCTAATAGTTTTACAGTTTCAAGTCTTACATTTAAGTCTTTAAATTATATTGAGTTGATTTTTTTATATAATGTGAGATGAGTCCAGTTTAATTCTTCTGCATAAGGATATCCAATTTTCCCAGCACCATTTATTTTAGAGACTCTCCTTTCCCCATTGTGTGTTTTTAGAAACTTTGTCAAATATTAATTAACTATATGTGTATGGATTTATTTTTGTGTTGTCTGTACTGTTCTATTGGTCTATGTGACTGTTTTTATGCCAGTACTGTACTGCTTTGATTAATGTATCTTTGTAATATAATTTGAAATCAGAATGTATGATGCCTCCAGGTTTGTTTTTCTTGATCAAAATTGCTTTAGCTCTTTGGGGTCTTCTATAGTTCAATATGAATTGTAGGATTGCTTTTTTTTTCATTTCTGTGAAAAATGTCATTGGAATTTTGATAAGGATTGATTGCATTTAATCAGTACATCACTTTGAGGAGTGTGAACATTTTAAAAGTATTAATTCTTCCAACTTCTTAGGTTCTGTAAATTTCTCCAACCAGGGTCTCCTTCACTGAGAAACAACTCTTCACACCTTGTACTAGTTTTTATAATACTCCTATACTTTGAGTAAGGAAAACCAGTGGAAGAAAGGAAAACTTTGTTCAGAACCTCAGGGCTATAAATAAAATATTCAATATTGACTTTCCTCTGGTATTGAATCCAAACACTGTTTTATCTTCAGGATCACTTGAGGCTATATGTTTTACAGTTGTAATTATGTATCATGCTTTAGTGACTCTTTAGATCAACATAGCTAATACCTGTTCATTATTTCTTGGCAAGTCACAGTATAACTGAAACCTCAATCTCAGAAGTTTCTGGGACAGTCTCATATTTTTTACAAACCACTAATAAGGAACTCAAACATCTCTGTAATTCTACATTTATCTGGTATATGGATGATCAATTGCTATTTTTAAAAAATGAGGTGAACTCTAAAATGGATTCCATTGGTCTACTTAATATTTTATTTCAAAGAGACATAAAGTTTAAACCAAAAATAGTTATAATTTTCTAAAAACAAAATACATTACTTAAGATAAAATTTGCATGAAGGAGGAAACTTCCTTAATCTGGACAGATTACATGCCATTTAAAAATTTCCCAAGTCAATCATTATAATCAATTAAGAGTATTTATTGGTTTTATTATCTACTACAGCAAATACCTTCTGTCATGTTCCCTCAGTTCTGAAACCTCTTGGGGATCAAAACATGAGCAGATATTTTTATATTTAAAATGAGCTCTTCAGTACCTTTCCTCCCTAAACCTATCTAATTATCATAAATCTTTCCACCTATACACCCATGAACAACCTGGACAATTGATTTAACCTCACGGAAATCACTGGAGACCAGTAGGTTACTAAAACCTCTCTCTTGACCCAGTGTCCCTAGCCAGCTAATGATGTCTGAGGAGAAGAATGAGTTTATCTTCCCAGGATAGAGGTTCAGGGACTGGAGAAATATGGCAACTCAAGTAAAGGAAGTGTTGATGTTATGGGCTGCTTTTATTTTTTTCAAAAATTTATTTTTTTTCTTAAGGAGACATTGAAAAGCATCTCAGATCTTAGAAATTTTGATTGTACTTTCTCATATATAGTAGTATATTAATAGTGTACTCCAGACACTTTCTGGAATAGTGATTAACCCTTGACATTAAAATTGTACTTTGTAAACTGCGGCACACTTCTAAGGATTTTATATACTTTTTTCAAATAGTAGTCATCAAGTAGGAGACTTGAGGGAACATAAGAGCAAAATTTGTGACACTTATGGTAGCAGTGGTAATTTTGTTTGTTTTTTTAATTCAAATCATTTGCAGTATTTCAAGAAATGTATTAGGCAATATAGAGGTGGATAAAATATTTTTTAAGTTTCAGATGATCTCAAAAGATGGTCTTTCTGTTCCACTTTGTTGTTTTTATGTATACACATTATGTCATAAACATTCATGCTACAAGCTCTGAGTTACATCCCTGCTGACAGAAACTCTGTCAAGGTGATACATAACTTACTATTTACAGCAGCTTCAGATTAGGATGAGAATATCATTTCCACATCATTGCTCTCAGCCAGCCCAAAACAGTGAGAATAAATCTTCTTGCCTTGCTTTAAAACCTCCCAGAATGTGCAAAGTGCTAAACAGCACCAGTTTACATTTATTGAAGCCAGTTAAACCTTAAAAACAAAAACAAACAACAAAAAAGACAGGATAAATTTTCAAATGAGCATTAAGAACTTTCTAATTTTCAACTAAAATTCTCAATAATTTTGAATGCCTCCATGGTGTCTTGTTTTTTTTTTTTTTAGAAAGTTTAAAGAGCTCTTTTACTTAGCATTATAAATAGTAGATACTAATATTAATAATGACAAAAGTCTCAATAAACTTAAAAAAGCAATTTTTTAAAAGGGCAGGCAGAGACTCAGTATTCTTGCAATATTAATCAAATAATCAGGATTCAGTAAATGTATTCAAGAGAAAATATTGTCTTCTGAAACATAAATGTCAATTCCTTGTCACAAGAATTTTAATATTACTTATATCCAAAATCATAATAATATTTTAGAAACAAATCTTAGTTTATTCAAATCCAGTGGAAAAATTAGTAAGTTTTACTGCTCTTGTGTATGTGCATATTTATGTAACATATAGGATTTTAAAGACAATCCAACTAGTACAGGTATCTCTTTTTAATTTTAAACACATAACAACAATGAAAAGATATGACCATTAGAGATTCTAGAGCTATATAAAAGCATTTGAAAAGTATTTTAATTTTTGGAAATTAGTGTGTTCTATTTAAAAAATAAAGGGCTTGCTATGTCTCTTACATTGTTTACTTGTGCTTTATGTTTTCTGAATTGATATGTATACCTGCTAACACTAAGTTTTAACATTGAACATTTTCATACTTGTTAACTATGAACAAAATGTTTAAGTACTTACCACAAAGTTCCCAGACTTTCACATACAATGGTAGTTAAAAACCAGACTTCATTAAGTATAAATATTTAAACTTAAGACATTCATAAATATCAAGTATCGTGACTGATCATATAAAATGGTATTATTTCACAGTGATTACAACATTTATAAAAAAAGCAACTCAAGTAATAATGCAAATTAGAGCAACTTTTGGGGAGGTTTTTGTTTTATTTTGTTTTGTTTCTTAATTTGCTTTCTATTTTCATTAGTTTGGAGAATTTCTTTGTATCAGAAGTTTATTAAAAATTACAATGAAAATGGCAAATACAAAAGTCTCTTCTTTATATTAAGTTACTAGTGACTGTGCATACTTAAAAATATCAAGAGTGGGGTGCCTGGGTGACTCAGGCATTAAATGTCTGCCTTCAGCTGGAGTCATGATCCTAGAGTCCTGGGATTGAGCCCCACATCAGGCTCCTCGCTCAGCGGGGAGCCTGCTTGTCCCTCTCCCTCTGCCTGCTGCTCTCCCTGCTTGTGCTCTCTCTCTGCCAAATAAATAGATAAATATTATTTTAAAAAATAAAATATCAAGAATAATTTGTTCTACTTCTTATTACACCACCTCTTTCACAACTGCTGTGATAACCAATCCCCTATACAGCACGACATCAGAACATATCATAATTTCCCATTTTATACCATGGCTGCCTATTCCGGAAAGAGAAACCACAAACTTTCAATACTAAAACTGTGTTTAAGTTCAGATTGACTCTTTCAGACCCATATATTTCAGATAAAGTAACAGACTATTAGAAAAACTCATCTAGTTTACCAGTTCTAAACAATTCCCTGCTTGGGCCAGTGATGACTCCTTTGGAGCCCATTTCTTAAATTTCTGTAAGTCACTGTCCTGGCTCTCCCCAACCAGACACTACTAATCACTATCAAGGAGGTGTTCCTGCATTGCTTTTCATGCTTGATAAACAGCTGGCAGTATACTACCCTGTCACCTTTCTGGGATTTTAAAATGTTTTGTTCTAAACAACTGTCAGGAGTCAACAAAGAAGAAGTGAAATGAGAGGACAACAATAATAGTAACAAAACATTTCTCACACTTACAGAATTAGCAATAAATAAAAATATACTTTAAAGTAGTAATATTACACAGAACTTTTAAACACACAATTCTGAATGCCCAATGGGAAAAATTTTTAAAATTTTCGTTTATGACTTGATTTCTTTCTTTTCTATGAATTATTACAATGTAGTCCACTTAAAATCTTTCCCTCAATGAAAACTGAAGAGTCTTCACTTACAAAACATTTTGACAGAAAAAGGGCCCTAAAATTAGATTAATAAAAGCAATTCAATTCAGGAATGCTAACCTCATGAGAAATTTAAGATTGATCAGAGTGGCAATTTTTCTAATTTATGTTCAGAGATTCAATTGAGTCCATTATTATGAAATATGTGGTAAGTTTTATTTCATTACTTATCAAAAGTTCTACATATTTAGACTTCAGAAAAAAACATATATATTTCAACCTACATTAAGAGGAAGAAAAAAAGAAGTAAGAATGTTGTATATAATGCTGTGGTAGAGGAGGCTGAGTCCAAGATGAGGGAGTAGTAGGAGACCTTAGTTTCGTCTGGTCCCAGGAATTCATCTAGACAGCTATCAGATCATTCTGAACACCTGAAAACTCAACGAGAAATCTAAGAAAACAATAGCTTCAACTCTACAAATCAAAAAGTGACCACTTTCTGCAAGAATGACAAGACAGAAAAACACCTCAAAAAAGAGAACAAAAGGCAGTACTGACTGCCAGGGACCTAATCAGTATGGATATAAGTAAGATGTTGGAACTAGAGTTCAGAATAACGATTATAAAGATACTAGCTGTGCTTGAAAAAAGCATAGAAGACACTAGAGAATCCCTTTCTGGAGAAATAAAAGAATTAAAATCGAATCAAGTTGAAATAAAAAAGGCTATTAATGAGATGCAATAAAAATTGAAGATACTAGCTGTTAGGATAAATGAGACAGAAGAGAGAATTAGTGAATCAGGAGACAAAATGATGGAGAATGAAGAAGCAGAGAAAAATAGAGAGATAAACAACTACTGGATCATGAGGGGAGAATTCGACAGATAAATGATACCATAAAGCAAGACAGTATTAGAATAATTGGGATCCCAGAAGAAGAGGAAAGAGGTGGGGAGAAGGTATATTGGAACAAATTATAGCGGAGAGCTTCCCTAATCTGGGGGAAGGAAACAGACATTCAGGTCAGGAAGTACAGAAAACTCCCTTCAAAACCAACAAAAATAGGTCAACACCTTAACATATAATAGTGAAACTTGCAAATCTTAGAGACAAAGAGAAAAATCCTGAAAGTAGCTCAGGACAAGAGGTCAGTAACCTACAAGAGTAGAAACATCAGGCTGGCAGAAGACCTATCCACAGAAACCTGGCAAGGCAGAAAGGGCTGGCATAATATATTCTGGGTGCTAAATGAGAAAAATATGCAGCCAAGAATACTTTATCCCTCAAAGACGTCATTCAAAATAGAAAGAGAAATAAAAAGCTTCTAGGACAAACAGAAACTAAAAGAATTTGTGATCACTAAACCAGCCTTATAAGAAATATTAAAAGGGATCCTTTAAATGAAGAGAGAACCCCAAAGTAACATAGGTCAGAAAGGAAGAGAGGCAATAAAGAGAAACAGTGACTTTACAGGTAATACAATGTCACTAAATTCATATCTTTCAATAGTTACTCTGAATATTAATGGGCTAAATGCACCAATCAAAATGCACAGGGTATCAGATTGGATAAAAAAGCATCAATATTCTGTCTGCAAGAAATTCATTTTAGACCTAAAGACACCTCCAGATTAAGAGTGAGGGGATGGAAAACCATTTATTATGCTAATGGATAAGAAAAAGAAAGTTGGGGTAATAATCCTTATAATTTTTATTTATGCCCCTATTGTCTACAATTATTATTATTTATGCCCCTAATATGGGAGCAACCAATTATATAAACCAATTTATAAGAAAATTATAAAAACACATTGATAATAATACAATAATTGTATGGGACTTTAACACCCCACTCACTGCAATGGACAGATCATCTAAGCAGAAGATCAACAAGGAAACAAGAGCTTTGAATGACACTTTGGATCAGATGGACTTCACAGATATATTCAGAACATTCTATCCTAAAGCAACAGAATACACATTCTTTTCAAGTGCACATGGAACATTCTCCAGAATAGATCACATCCTGGGTCACAAATTAGGTCTCAACCAGTACCAAAAGATTGTGATCATTCCCTGAATATTTTTAGACAACAATGCTTTGAAACTGGAACTCAATCACAAGAGGAAATTTGGAAAAAAAACCAAATACATGGAGGCTAAAGAGCGTCCTACTAAATAAGACATGAATGGGTCAATCAGGAAATTAAAGAAGAATTTTTAAAAGTCATGGAAACAAATGAAAATGAAAAAACTGTTCAAACCTTTGGGATACAGCAAAAGCAGTCCTAAGAGAGAAGTATATAGCAATACAGGACTACCTCAAGAAGCAAGGAAAGTCTCAAATACACAAGCTAACTTTACACCTAAAGGAGATGGAGAAAAAACATCAGATAAAGCCTAAACCCATTAGGAGAAGAGAAATAATAAAGATTAAAGCAGAAATCAATGAAATAGAAACCAAAAGAACAGTAGAACAAATCAACAAAACTAGGAGCTGGTTCTTTGAAAGAATTAATAGAATTAATAAACTCCTGGCCAGACTTATCAAAAAGAGAAGAGAAAGGACCCTAATAAATAAAATCTTGAATGAAAGAGGAGAGATCACAACCGACACCAAAGAAATACAAACAATTATAAGAACATACTATAAGCAACTATATGCCAACAAATTAGGCAATCTAGAAGAAATGGATGCATTCCTAGAGATGTATAAACTACCAACACTGGTATAGCCACTCTGTTAAACAGTATGGAAGTTCCTCAAAAAGTTGATAATAGAGCTACTCTATGACCCAACAATTGCACTACTTGGGATTTACCCCAAAGATACAAATGTAGTGATTCGAAAGGGTACCTGCACCTTAATGTTTATAGTAGCAATGTCCAAAATAGCCAAACTATGGAATGAGCCCCAGATGTGCATCAACAGATGAAAGGATAAAAAAAAATGTATACACACACACACACACACACACACACACACAATGGGATACTACTCGGCTATCAAAAGGAATGAAATCTGGCCATTTGCAATGACATAGATGGAACTAGAGGGTATTATGCTGGGCGAAATAAGTCAGTCAGAGAAAGACCATTATCATATGATCTCACTCATATGTGAAATTTAAGAAACAAAACAGGATCACAGGGGGAGAGAGGAAAAAATAAAACAAGATGAAATCAGAGAGGGAGACAAACCATAAGAGACTCTTAATCATAGGAAACAAACAGGGTTGCTAGAGGGGTGGGGGTGAGGGGATGGGGTAACTGGTTGATGAACATTAAGGAGGGTATGTGATGTAATGAGCAGTGCATATTATATAAAACCGATGAATCACTGACCTCTACCTCTGAAACTAATAATACATTATATGTTAATTAATTGAATTTAAATAAAAACTCAATATAAAAATACTGTGGTAGGCAAGATCTTAAGACAACACCCAAGATTTCTGCCTCCTATACTTCTCTTGAATAGACAGAACCTGTGACTGTAATGAGATTTCACTCCTGTGGCTATGTAGTGCTATATGGCAAAAGGGATATATTTCTTGGTGCAGCTAATAATCAAAGCAGAGAGATTTCCTTAGCTGGTTTCAGAAGAAGTAAGAAAGATGCCCTGCTGTCCTGGAAGAAAGCACATAGCCATATTATGAACTGCTGATGGGCATGGGTAGCTTCTAGTCACTGATAGTAGTCCCAGATCAACTGCTGGCAAGAAAACAGGCAAGAAGTAACTGCCAACAACCAAGTGAGTTTGCAAGAGAATACCTTACCCTAGTTGTGACTGGCAGCATTGCTGATATGCTGACTTCAGCCTTGTGAGACTCAGGAGAGGGCCCAGCCAACTCATCCCTGGACTCTTGGCCCATAGAAACCAAGATAATAAATTTGCTGTTTTAAGTTGTTACATTCGTGGTAATTCTATATACAATGATAGAAAATGAATAGAAATGCGAAGAGAATGAAATGTAAGCTAGACTAGTCTTTTTATTTTTTATTTTTTTGGCTTTTGTGTAAAGCTTTTGGCTCTGTGTCCCTACTTCCTAATGTATGCTCTTTGAAAGGATAATAAGACTCCAATACAACATTCATAGAAATGAGTAATTTTAGTGTATTTGCTCATTGTATGATATTTGGATGCACAAATTTAGTGTTCAGAAGAGAACTGTTGTGTTGTGGAGGCTTGCCCAGAAAAGGCAAGTTGTGTGACTGCCAAAAAGGCTGTAAAATGGCCCCTAAACTGGTATTTCTTAAATGATCAGACATTTGTTATTGAACTGATCGACTGACAGTAACATAACATATGAGAGTCATGTATTAACCAAAAAATAAGTTATCAATTTATAAGGCATTCGATGTGTGTTCTCATAACAAGAATGCTTGAGTCCCTTATCCAGATCATATTCATCCCAGTACCAAGGCATCTAACCAGCAACATTTGCAATTGCTTGTATAGTAAACATGGAATCAGAGAGAAGAGGTGCAGAGAGTCCAGAGCAAGGGGTTTTCAAGGCTTGGGATTGCCTGATGTTATTTACATGTCTTCACTATGAATACAAACACACTTGTCAAATCCATGTCCTCTTCTTTTTTTTTTAATCCATGTCTTCTAAAAAATAATTGCAACATACACTTCATAGTTTTATTTTATGAATCCTATTAACTTCTGTATTCCAGTCTTGATCACTTCTTCATCTGACCATTTGTTCTTTCTTAGATATATTAATATTGTGTTAAACAGATCACTGGTCTGAGAAAAGCAGCCAATCCTTTAGCATTAAAGACATTTCCTATACTTTTAAAATGTAGTGATAAAACTACTTTAACCCTCAAAGGTCATCCACATAACTCATTTCAGGAAATGGAAGTCATTCCAAATATTTTAATTAAGAAGAGATTTAATACATGGGATTTCAAGCATACAACATAATTGGAGGGATGAGGAAGCAGGTTTAGTGCTGACTGCTCAGCACACATGCCTGAAGCACATACCAGCTGTTAATGCAATTGCCTTTAAGTATCCTAGAAATTGGTGAATACTTAGCAGAAGCTTCAGTACAGGACCCTGGACCATAATGTGAATGAAAAATGAAATTTTATTGTGTTAAGCCACTGACATATGAAGGTGTTTGTTAGAGTTATATTAGGATTAATAAAAAAATATATCCTTTTAGACATTATTGTTATCATTATAATTTTCAACCTGTGGTGTATCAGAAAATCTGAAAAGTATATCTTCTTTTTAATTTTGAGATGATATGTTTTATTCAGTACATTCAAATATAAAACCAAGTAATGGTGTCTTATACATGTGGCCCAAATCCATAATCTTATTCTGTATACCAATGTTTACACATGGCCTTTGTAACATAATAATCTGAGACAGAAAAAAACCCTGAGGCTTTTTGTAATAATTGTGTAAATATGGCAAATGATAAGATAATTATATGATAGTCAGTCATATGTTCAGGTGACCCACTCTTCCCTGAGCCATCTTCATGACTACTCATTCATCATTGTTTTTAATGTAAGTAATTAAGTATCGGTGGTGTGTTATACTAATCCATATTCCTCTAAACCAGATTTAATCTAGAAATGTAAGTAATCCAGGCAATTTTATGTCTCTCAATTGCATTTAATTCTTGATGCTGTGTCTTAGCAAATTGTGAGACAGTACTTAGGATAAACATCAGTTCGGGGCTGCATCACACCCTTCTTCAGGTTGCTTTAGATTAGAGTTTTATAAACTGAGATTTTTTGGGGTACTCAAACTTCCCTGGATATGGTCTTTGTTATTTGATTTAAAAATATATAAAATTTAACTCATATTGCCACAAAGTATCAGCATACATGTTTATATTTGTCTTTACATTGCTTTGGATCGGCATAAAGCTAAACCTAATTTAAGTATGGTGATGGTTTTCTATTTCAAATGGTAAATGAAAAATGGTGGAAAAACTGAGTCTTTGTATGATATATGAATGTAGCAAGCTAAATTCGAAAGAATCTTTGCTATGTAATCAAGCTCCCTGTTAATTTTGGAACAAGATATATTGTAAATTTTTTAATTGTACTACTTTGTAATAGTTCATTATAAGACATGAGATATGATAAAGTGAAAAAGTTGGTTTTGGCTCTAGCAATAATTGAGTTAGATATCCATTTAATGCATATTTCAATCAGAATAAAATGCTGTCTTTCTAAAGTGAAAGAGTCAGCTTTACAAATTATTAAGTCCTATATCATCAAAATGGAATTTGAGATTGATGACTTAAAATGTATTTTGATTAGAATAAATTACTTATTTTGCTTAACTAGCAAGTAAACATTGACTTCATTAATATTTGATGAAGCATATTTACACACACAGACATTTTCTGCACTATTCTCACTTCATCACATACAGGAACAGATTAAATATATAATTGCACCTAAGGTTACAAAATTTTACCACTATTGCCAAAATAAGTGATAATGTATGAATAAATAACATCATCCATTACACTATATTAAAGTGAAATTAAAATTTAACTGATTATATAGTTTTGTTTGTATTAATATTAATATGCATGAGTATTTTTCCCTACAGTTGAAAAAGAGATAAAAGCATAAGGAAATGACACATAAGTTTTATTTTTAATATATCTATGTACAGTCATAATTTAAAAATATCAGATATAGGATTTGGAAAAACGTCTTCACTTTTGGTGTAAAAACTACCAGTTGCCTTCTATGCATCATCTCCCAAATCCATTCTTTCTTCTACCATAGGAAAATAATTTTTTGGACAGGCTCAAAGTTGCCCAGGGATTAACAACCTTTCCTAGGTTCCCTTGATACTGTATAGCTTGCGTCTTGTAGCCAAATGACTAACTTCTGTACAATATGACATGAGTGGAGGGGATATGTGCAATTTTTGCATCATGACTCTAAAGGAAAAGGGCAGGCCCTTATTTCCCACTTTCCCTGTTCTTTCTAAACTATATGGCAGATTATGTGGTGATCATAAATTTCTTGTAGAGTGAGAAGAAAAGCAGCAAGTAATATTAGAGGAGTAGAATAGAAATAGTCTGGGAGTCCAACATAGTGGAGCTTCCATATCAACCCTGGAATGTTTAACCATAAACTGTCACATTACAGACAAAATTTCCTATTTATTTTAGCCATATGTTTCAGTCTCTATCATAGCAGCCAAAACTATCTCCTAAGTAATACAGATTTTGGTACACAGTTGTAATATTAAATGGAATATAGTCTAAAAAACTATAAGGTCAGGAGAACCTGGGTAGCTCAGTTGGTTAAGCAGCTGACTAGATTTCGGCTCAGGTCATGATCTCATGGGTCGTCAGATAGAGCCCTGCATTGGGCTCCACACTAGGTGGGGAGTCTGCTTGAGATTCTCTCTCTCTGCCCTTCCCCCCTACTCTCTCTAAAAATAAATAAATAAAATCTTAAAAAAAAAAAAGAAAGAAAATCTATGAGGCATAGGTATTGCAGGCTGGAAACTGACACTTGTTTTGCTGTGGAAAAACACTATTGGTAAATTTTTTATAAGCAAGTTTATACACTTTAATATCTCCAAATTTGGAATTCCTCTATTTGATAGAATAGATATTTGATAGATTTAGATTTTCACAATTGTTTTCAGTTAGAGGAGAATCTTGGCAAGGTTGTTATTACCTGATCCCCATTTGGATCAGATAGAAATTTCTGTATAACATTCAACTATCCTAGTCTAAGATTTGAATTAGTTGACCCACAGAGAAATTGCATAATTGACCTATGCAGAGGCGTTCTAGTGGTAGTGGTATACCCATTGTGGGGTAGTGGCAATTTGAGTAGTAGCAATTCGATAGTTTGGCAGCGAAAAATTGGTCTGTGACAGATGCTGATAGTTGTCCCCCATTAACTCTATTATTTTCATCCATAATCATACCATTTCTGGATGGCAGTGTCTTTCAGTTTATAAAGGCAACACTCTAGGGAAGGCAAGTAAATGTGATAGAAGTGTTCTGAGTCTAAAATTCTATGAGCCTACCAAAGCAGTGCTGGGCTGCTTACTCTGGGACTATGAGTTGAAAGAAATAAATTATTGAGCTTAATTGATAGTCATTTTAAAGTCTCTATCAGAGCACTAAACTATAACCCCAATGACGTACCCTTTTACAGGAGTTCAAGCATTACTCAAAGTTAACAAGAGAATCAAATTTTCTTGTCATTGCTATAAATGTTTCAAAAAACAGGGATGCCTGGTTAAGCATCCAACTCTTGATTTCAGTTCAGGTTGTGATCTCAGGGTCATGAGATCAAGGCCCACATCAACCTCTGCCTTCAGTAGGGAGTCTGCTTGAGAGTCTCTCTTTCCCTCTCCCTCTGCCCTTGCCCCCCATGCTCTCTCTCTAAAATAAATAAATATTTTTTAAAGATTTTATTTATTTATTTATTTATTTATTTATTTATTTATTTGAGAGAGAGAGAACAGGATTGGGGAGGAGGAGACTCCCCCTGAGCAGGGAGCCCAATGCGGGACTTGATCACAAGATCCTGGGATCATGACCTGAGCTGAAGGCAGACACTTAACCAACTGAGTTACCCAGGGGCCCTAAGTAAAAAACTCTTTTTAAAAATGTTTCAAGAAACACTAAGAATGTTCAAAAGTAAGTCCAAAACAAACAATAATGTAATAACCCTTGCATATAACAATTTTATTATTATTAGAATAAATTCTCCAAACATTAAATAAATTTATAAAGAAGTGATAAAGCGGATATGTTGTGATTCTAGGGCTGCAATTGTCTATTTTAGGATCTGAAGATATTTCAGTGTAAATACCAATTTTAATGGGCTTTTTTATTTTATACAGATTGGGGTTTTTTTATGATAAATCTGAGGCTCTTTTAGTCCCAGATTTAATTAGTGCTTTCTGATATTTTCTACATGCTGTCAAAAATCATAGACTAATAGCACTAAGAACACCTCATACCTCTTGTTTAACATTTTTATTACTGCAACAGGAACAAAACTATACGTAAGCTAAAGCAAATGATTAATTTAATAACTTAAAAAATTTAATAATTATCCCCCTCAGAAAGAGTGTATACACATTATTTGAGAAATTACTTTTGGAGAAAGTAAATCAAATCATATAAATGTATTATTTCCTAATTTGTTGTTATGAAAGAGATATACTGATTCAGAAATTAGGAATTGTGCTAAAAGCACAGGATAATCTGAAATTTGATGTCATGGCAGTACTGTAGGTTATAACGAATGTGATCTTGAAGGATACACTTATAACCAATGTGACAACAATTGCCAGAGATAAAAGATATGCCTTCTCTACTGACAAATCTACAGGTGTTTCTAAGAAATTTGGTTGATAATTTATGCCCGTAATTGCAACTGTCAAAATGACTTTACTGGTAAAATTATGGCATTAAAGACTGGCTAAGAATTAAAGGAGAAGAGAGTTTTTTAAAAAAAATTTGGACAGATTGGGGGGCGGAGCAAGATGGCGGAGGAGTAGGAGACCTGGATTTTGTCTGGTCTCAGGAATTCAGCTGAATAGTGATCAAACCATTCTGAACACCTACGAACTCAACAGGAGATCGAAGATAAGAATAGCAACAACTCTCTGAACAGAGAAGCGACCACTTTCTGGAAGGTAGGACGTGCGGAGAAGTGAATCCGAGGCGATATTTGGGAGGGGGACTCCGACGGCCGCTTCTGGCAAGTGCTAGAGCCGCGGAGCACAAAATCAGAACTTTTAGAAGTCGGCTCCGCTGAGGGACGTTGCTCCAGTGGCTAAGTGGGGGGGAAACCCTCATGAGACAGTGTGGTCTCAGGACCCTCGGGGTCACAGAAAGACCAGGGGTGCCTGAGTTTGGAAGAACATGAAGCTGACTGCAGAGACGGAGCTGAGGAGCGTGCTCTAAGCTCGGGGTTGCCATAAAATGTGATTCCCCGCACAGTCAGGCCACTGCTCCTCCAGCAGGGATCCAACAAGCGGCAGAGACGAGGAGACTTCCTTTCTTCCCCCGGGAGGAGCGGCGCGGGAGCGCACCACAGGGATCTGCTGGGTTTTGAGACTCCACACGGAGTCGGGTGCCAGAGATAGAAACGCTCGGTCACAGGCCGGGTGAGCACAGAGTGCGGCCGGAGACCGAGGAGATGGGAGTGACTGCTTTTCTCTGGGGGCGCACTGAGGAGCGGGGCCCCGAGTTCTTGGCTTCTCTGGGGTGGAGATTGGGAGGTTGCCATTTTCACTCTCATCCTCCAAAGCTGTACAGAAAGTTTGCAGGGAACAAAAGTTCCTGAGAGCAAATCCGAGCAGCTTGCTTAGCCCGGACTCACAAGGGCGGGGCAATTCCACCTCCGGCAAAGACATTTGGGAACCACGGCAATAGGCCCCTCCCCAAGAAGATCTGCAAGAACAGCCAGCCAAGACCAAGTTCACCAATCAATGAGAAGGGCAGAACCCCAGAGCTAGGGGAATACTGTACATAGAATCCATGGCTTTTTTTTACCATGATTCTTTAGTCTTTCAAAGTTAATTTTTTTTGAACTGTCTTTTTTTTTTTTTGAATTTTTCTTTTTCCCTTTTTCAACCAACATCTTATCAATCCTTTTTAAAAAACAATTTTATTTTTCATTTTTAGAGTTATATCATATCCCTTCATAGTAGTTACCCTTATTTTTGGCATATATATATCAGTTGTTCTCTTTTTAAAATTTTGAGATACAGTTTCTTCTAACAAATCAAAATATACCCTAAATCTCTAGTGTATGGCTTTGTTCTAGTCTCCTGTCTGATCACATTCTCTCCCTTTTTTTTTCTTTTTTTTTAACTCTCTTCTTTCTTTTTTCAAACAACTTCTTATCAATTCCTTTTATAAAATTTTTTATAATTTTCATCTTTACAATCATATTCCATCCCTTCATCATATCAACCCTTATTTTTGTACATATATAAATTTTGCTTTCTTTAAAATTTTGGGAAGCACTTTCTTCTAACAGACAAAATACACCCAAAATCTAGTGTGTGGCACTGATCTATGCACCAGCCTGATCATATTTGATCATATTCTGTTTTTTTTGTTTTGTTTGGTTTGGTTCTGTTTTTGTTTGTTTTTATCTTTTTCTTTTTTTTTCTCTTTCTTTCTTTCCCTTTCTGTTCCCCCAATTTCAGGTCTTTTCCGAGTTGTTTAGAGTATATTTTCTGGGGATGTTGTTACCCTGTTAGCATTTTGTTCTCTCATTCATCGAGTCTCATCTGGACAAAATGACAAGATGGAAAAAATCACCTCAACAAAAAGAACAAGAGGGAGTACCAACCAGCAGGGACCTACTCAATATGGACATTAGTAGGATGTCAGACCTAGAGTTCAGAATCATGATTTTAAAGATACTAGCTGGGCTTGAAAAAAGCATGGAAGTTATTAGAGAAACCCTTTCTAGAGAGATAAAAGAGCTAAAATCTAACCAAGTTGAAATCAAAAAGGCTATTAATGAGGTGCAATAAAAAATGGGGGCACTAACTGCTAGGATAAATGAGGAAGAAGAGAGAATCAATGATATAGAAGACCAAATGAAGGAAAATAAAGAGGCTGAGAAAAAGAGAGATAAACCACTACTGGATCAGGAGGGCAGAATTCGAGAGATAAGCAATACCATAAGACAAAACAACATTAGAAAAATTGGGATCCCAGAAGAAGAAGAACGAGAGAGAGGAGCAGAAGGTATATTGGAACAAATTATAGCAGAGAAGTTACCTAATTTGGGGAAGGGAACAGGCATCAAAATCCAGGAGGCACAGAGAACTCCTCTCAAAATCAATAAAAATAGGTCAATACCCCGACATCTAATAGTAAAACTTACGAGTCTCAGAGACAAACAGAAAATCCTGAAAACAGCTAAGGAGAAGAGATCTGTAACCTAAAATGGTAGAAACATTAGAATGGCAACAGACACATCCACAGAAACCTGGCAGGCCAGAAAGGACTGGCATGATATATTTAGAGCCCTAAACAAGAAAAATATGCAACCAAGAATACTATATCCAGCTAGGTTGTCAGTGAAAATAGGAGAGATAAAAACCTTCAGGACAAACAAAAACTAAAGGAATTTGCAAACATGAAACCACCCCTACAGGAAATATTGAAAGGGGTCTTCTAAGCAAGATAGAGCCTAAAAGACACATAGACCAGAAAGGAACACAGACAATATACAGTAACAGTCACCTTACAGGCAATACAATGGCACTAAATTCATAACTTTCAATAGTTACCCTGAATGTAAATGGGCTAAATGCCCCAATCAAAAGACACAGGCTATCAGATTGGATTAAAAAACAAGACCCATCGATATGCTGTCTGCAAGAGACTCATTTTAGACCCAAAGACACCACCAGATTGAAAGTGAGGGGATGGAAAACCATTTACCGTGCTAATGGACACCAAAAGAAAGCTGGGGTGGCAATCCTTATATCAGACAAATTAGATTTTAAACCAAAGATTGTAATAAGAGATGAGGAAGGACACTATATCTTACTTAAAGGGTCTATCCAACAAGAAGATCTAACAATTGTAAATGTCTATGCCCCTAACATGGGAGCAGCCAATTATATAAGGCAATTAATAACAAAAGCATAGAAACACATGAACAACGATACAAAAATAGTGGGGGACTTTAACACCCCCCTGACTGAAATGGACAGAATATCTAAGCAAAAGATCAACAAGGAAATAAAGACTTTGAATGACACACGGGACCAAATGGACTTCACAGACATATTTCAGAACATTCCATCCCAAAGCAAAAGAATACACATTCTTCTCTAGTGCCCATAGAACATTCTCCAGAATAGATCACATCCTAGGTCACAAATCAGGTCTCAACCAGTACCAAAAGATTGGGATCATTCCCTGCATATTGTCAGACCTCAATGCTTCTTTGAAACTAGAACTCAATCTAAAGAACAAAGTTGGAAAGAACTCAAATACATGGAGGCTAAAGACCATCCTACTAAAGAATATATGGGTCAACCAGGAATTAAAGAAGAATTAAAATTTCATGGAAACCAATGAAAATGAAAACACAACTGTTCAAAATCTTTGGGATGCAGCAAAGGAAGTCCTAAGAGGAAAGTATATAGCAATACAAGACTTTCTCAAGAAACAAGAAAGATCTCAAATACACAACCTAACCCTACACCTAAAGGAGGTAGAGAAAGAACAGCAAATAAAGCCTAAACCCAGCAGGAGTAGAGAAATAATAAAGATCAGAGCAGAAATCAATGAAATAGAAACCAAAAGAACAGTAGAACAGATCAATGAAACTAGGAACTAGTTCGTTGAAAGAATTAACAAGATTGATAAACCCCTGGCCAGACTTATCCAAAAGAAAAGGGAAGTGACCCAAATCAACAAAATCATGAATGAAAGAGGAGAGATCACAACCAACACCAAGGACATACACACAATTATAAGAACATATGAGCAACTCTATGCCAGAAAATTACATAACCTGGAAGAAATGGATGCGTTCCTAGAGTTGTATCAACTACCAAAACTGAACCAGAAAGAAATAGAAAACGTGAACAGACCTATAACCACTAAGGAAATTGAAGCAGTCATCAAAAATCTCCCAACAAATAAAAGCCCAGGGCCAGATGGCTTCCCGGGAGAATTCTACCAAACATTTAAAGAAGAATTAATACCTATTCTTCTGAAACTGTTCCAAAAAATAGAAATGGAAGGAAAACTTCCAAACTCATTTTATGAGGCCACCATTACCTAGATCCCCAAACCAGACAAAGACCCCATCAAAAAGGAGAATTACAAACCAATATCCTTGATGAACATGGATGCAAAAATTCTCACCAAAATACTAGCCAATAGGATCCAACAGTACCTTAAAAAGTTATTCACCATAACAAAGTGGGATTTATCCCTGGGCTGCAATGTTGGTTCAACATCCCCAAATCAATCAACGTGATACAATACATCAACAGAAGAAAGAACAAGAACCATATGATCTTCTCAATAGATGCAGAAAAAGCATTTGTACTGACAAAGTACAGGATCCTTTCTTGATCAGAACTCTTCAGAGTATAGGGATAGAGGGTACATACCTCAATATCATAAAAGCCATCTATGAAAAACCTACAGCGAATATCATTCTCAATGGGGAAAAACTGAGATCTTTCCTCCTAAGGTCAGGAACGCGGCAGGGATGTCCAATATCACCACTGCTATTCAATATAGTATTAGAAGTCCTAGCCACAGCAATCAGACACCAAAAAGAAATAAATGGCATCCAAATTGGCAAAGAAGAAGTCAAACTCTCACTGTTTGCAGATGATATGATACTGTATGTGGAAAACCCAAAAGACTCCACCCCAAAACTGCTAGAACTCATACAGGAATTCAGTAAAGTGGGAGGATATAAAATCAATGCACAGAAATCAGTGGCGTTCCTATACACCAACAAGACAGAAGAGAGACAAATCAAGGAGTCAATCCCATTTACGATTGCACCCAAAACCATAAGATACCTAGGAATAAATCTAACCAAAGAGGCAAAGAATCTGTACTCAGAAAACTATAAAATACTCATGAAAGAAATTGAGGAAGACACAAAGAAATGGAAAAACGTTCCATGCTCATGTATTGGAAGAACAAACATTGTGAAGATATCAATGCTACCTAGAGCAATCTACACATTCATTGCAATTCCCATCAAAATACCATCAACGTTTTTCAAAGAAATGGAACAAATAATCCTAAAATTTGTATGGAACCAAAAAAGACCCCGAATAGCCAGAGGAATGTTGAAAAGAAAAGCAAAGCTGGTGGCATCACAATTCCGGACTTCCAGCTCTATTACAAAGCTGTCATCATCAAGACAGTATGGTACTGGCACAAAAACAGACACATAGATCAATGGAACAGAATAGAGAGCCCAGAAATGGACCCTCGACTCTATGGTCAACTAATCTTTGACAAAGCAGGAAAGAATGTCCAATGGCAAAGGGACAGTCTCTTCAACAAATGGTTTTGGGAAAATTGGACAGCCACATGCAGAAAAATGATACTGGACCATTTCCTTACACCACACACAAAAAGAGACTCAAAATGGGTGAAAGACCTCAATGTGAGACAGGAGTCCATCAAAATCCTAAAAGAACACAGGCACAACCTCTTCGGCCTCAGTCGCAGCAACTTCTTCCTAGAAACATCACCAAAGGCAAGGGAGGCAAGGGTAAAAATGAACTATTGGAACCTCATCAAGATAAAAAGCTTTTGCACAGCAAAAGAAACAGTCAACAAAATCCAAAGACAACGGTCAGAATGGGAGAAGATATTTGCAAATGACATATCAGATAAAGGGCTAGTATCCAAAATCTATAAAGAACTTATCAAACTCAATACCCAAAGAACAAATAATCCAATCAAGAAATGAGCAGAAGACATGAACAGACATTTTTCCGAAGAAGACATTCAAGTGGCCAAGAGACTCATGAAAAAGTGCTCAACATCGCTTGGCATCAGGGATATCCAAATCAAAACCTCAGTGATATATCACCTCACACCAGTCAGAATGGCTAAAATTAACAAGTCAGGAAATGACAGATGTTGGCAGGATGCTGAGAAAGGGGAACCGTCCTACAACTGTTGTTGGGAATGCAAGCTGGTGCAACCACCCTGGAAAACAGTATGGAGGTTCCTCAAAAAGTTTGAGAATAGAGCTACCCTACGATCCAGCAATTGCACTACTGGGTATTTACTGCAAAATACAAATATAGGGATCCAAGGGAGTACGTGCACCCTGATGTTTATAGCAGCAATGCCCACAATAGCCAAACTGTGGAAAGGGACAATATGTCCATCGACAGATGAATGGATAAAGAAGAGGTGGTATATATACACAATGGAATATTATGCAGCCATCAAAAGGAATGAGATCTTGCCATTTGCAATGATGTGGATGGAACCGGAGGGTGTTATGCTGAGCGACATAAGTCAATTCGAGAAAGACATGTATCATATGACCTCACTGATATGAGGAATTCTTAATCTCAGGAAATAAACTGAGTGTTGCTGGAGTGGAGGGTGGGAGGGATGGGGTGGCTGCGTGATAGACATTGGGGAGGGTATGTGCTATGGTGAGTGCTGTGAATTGTGCAAGATTGTTGAATCACAGATCTGTATCTCTGAAACAAATAATGCAATCTATGTTAAGAGAAACAAAAGAAGACGATAGCAGGAAGGGAATAATGAAGGGGGGTAAATTGGAGGGGGAGATGAACCATGACAGAGGATGGACTCTGAAAAACAAACTGAGGGTTCTAGAGGGGAGCGGGATGGGAGGATGGGTTAGCCTGGTGATGGGTATTAAAGAGGGCACATTCTGCACGGAGCACTGGGTGTTATGCACAAACAATGAATCATGGAACACTATATCAAAAACTAAAGATGTAATGTATAGTGATTAACCTAACAATAAAAAATTTAAAAAATTTGGACAGATTTATTCAAGGTGATATGATTTTATATGAGAATGGCATATAAGAAACTCTGTGGAAAGGGAGTGATGTGGCACAAAAATTAACTTAATTGCTTTTCTCCATGCTTTAAACTTTAATTTGGGAATATCATCATATACAAATACCAGTAAATAAAAAAAATTGAATTCTCATCTGAACAGAGCCACTGAAGAGGTAAATGTTATTTATTCCAGGGTACTGAATTAACTTAACTTTTTAAACATGTTGTGATTAAACAAAAATAACTCACACCCAGCTGTTGCTTTATTCAGAAATGTATGGTTCTTGTGGTGTATATATCTTATACATATGTATGTATATATATTATATATTATTGACTTAATTTGAAATATGAAGTCAAATTTCACATATTTTATTTGTTTTATAATAAAGGTTGACTTTGCAAATTAAAAGGCAAATGCCTCCTACATATTAAATGCGAAAGCTCCTGGGCTATGATTTTGGTACAGATAAGTGTAAGAAAAGTGATGAGATAAAATTAATAATCCAAAAATATTCCATTGACAAAGATGTATTCAGTTTAGCAATACTTAAATGTTCATTCTTATTGACTATGTCAGCTTCGATAAGGGTTCTTACTGAAACCTTATGAAATAAGGTTCTATTACTGCAAGTGTAATAGGTCATTTTAAAAGAGTAGTAGCTCTTTGATCAGCATTAGTAAAATTGTTTGGCATTCGTCACAGAAATTGAAAGAGTGACTTGAATTATTGCAAAATTCATGTATTTGCAAATTAGAGTTGCCTATTGCTTCTTTCAGAAAAAACATTTTGAAAATTATATCCAATTGATTTGTTGGCTAAAAGGTCATTGTATCAGTTAAGACCCAGTCAATAGAATATGCTGGTGCTCATGGTCCAATCAATAGAAGGAGTTTATTATGGGCTCTACTTATGAAGGACTCAGAAGGGCTGAAAACCTAAAGAGAAAACAAGTAAAGCATCCTGGATACTAGCAGCATTTGAATACTATAAACACTCCTAGAAGCTGAAAGGACGAAATGAAGAGTCGTGTTAACTAACTAAAAGCTCCAAATGACCACTTGCAATACAGCACTTGTCAAGGGCGCAGGAAAATACATTTCACAAGGAGGTGTGGAAAATGAATCTGAGAGTAAACCGGCAAATGGCTGGAATGATCCACACCTGTTCTCCTCAGCATCCATTTCTTTCTCCCACCCTTATTTAACTCTCATTCAAAACATCAAATTTCTACTTATCCCATGGTAACTATCTTTCATATGTAAAATTTCTCCCATAGTCTTCACAAGATGAAGGAGTGTTTCCCACCATCTTCCCTAGCCTGCAAAGAATAGCCACCACAGACCTTTTTAAGGACACTGGTGCTTCCCAACTAATCTATTTAAAGACACATCACTGAAGAAACTAACTAGATAATATTGACAAAAATATGTTTTGTTCCCAACTTGTCATAATTTTGTGTACCCTTATGTTTATAGATCACGTTTTTGTGGATAAAGGGCAGTAATCGAAGTAGAGAATATATGGCAAAATGCAATCCATGTCAGTTTAGACACAACTTGGTGCACTCATATATCTACCACTGATGGTCCCAGTGTCCCGCAAGGGCAGCTTTGGCGCAGTCATGCTGAAGTATATTTGGAGATGACTCCTACTTAGATGATACCATGTCCAGGGAAACTCAAAATTTTGAGCTCCTAAATATATACCCAAATTGTACCAAGGCAAAAATCATTCATTAGTAACATGTTTCTTGGATAAATCAACAGAGGCCAAAATGCCCTTAAAGAGACTTGAGCTAAATTGGCATACGTCTTGGACTCCTAGGGCAAACTGAATTTTCCTTTACTGAAGAGAGACATACTGGGGAAAATGACTCATGATCATATATTGGTTGCTGAAAATGAATGTTATTTCAGGAGAGAGGGAAAGTATGACAAACAGCCTGGAAAATATCACAGTTTTAGAAAACCATATGAAACAAACTCAACAGATAGTTAGCTTGCTAAGGAAGAATGATGTAAGCAAAAAAAAAGCCCAAGTATCTTCACAGCACAAATGCAAGGATAAACTTATGGGGACTTAAGATCCTTCTAGTCCACCAGAAATATAAATGGAAAATCCAAATACAAAGCATATTCTGTGCAACTGAGTGAGGACCCTGAGTTGTGCACCTGGAAGTTTTCAGACCTCTCTAAGAATGCCTGCACTTTCTCCTGTTTCACCTTAACTTCTATTAAAGCTTTATGTAAATATACACTGCAGAACCTTATGAGTTGTTTTAAATAGCTGACCCCATATAATTAGAGCAGTACTGATTGTGTCTTTCTTCAGTCATTTCACAGGTCTTCATAGGGTATATGTGATCCTTAAATCAGGAATGCAACACATTAGATGACCAGGTTGATAAAGCTTTTAACATTCCTCATTTATCTTAACGTCATAGTCCCAGGAAATAGTATTCCTGGGAGAAAAACACAAGAATTCCCCCTACTTGCTTGTGAGTCTGTGGGAAATAGTCTAAGCCTGTTTTACCTAGGGGTGTCTAAAAATGAATTGAGGGGAGAATATTCTAAGAGAAATACTAGACAATTATTTCCTAAAGTTGAAGAAATTCTTCAACAATAAAGCAAAATTCCTTTAAAAAAAAACCCAAAACTTGTTATTTGAGAGAAGTGTGTATAGATTATTAAAACAATTTACCAAAAAAAATAAAAAAATAAATATCTTTGCATGTATTTGTATTATCACTATAGCATTTTCTGAAAAGCTAAAAATAGCCTTTTTTCCATATCTAAATGAGTGCTTAAATAAATTTTAGTGTACTGATATTATGGAAATGTTTTCTGACATTTAACATTTAAAAATGAAACATACTGAGACAGAAGGAATTTGAGACAAAATATGTTAAGAACATATCATAGTATAGAAAAATAAATGTAGTTTTTTCACTTTATGTTAAGAGAGTTTATATATGTATGAGTATACACTTAAATATAGACCAAGGTCTGTAAGTATATTTATATATTGCTTGAATTTTATAGAACAAGGATATAATAATATAATGGTATAATAAACCACTAAAATAAATTATTTCTTTTTTAAAAGTATGTGCATGTAGCTCTCTATTGATGAATAGAGAAATGTTATAGTATATATACATTATTTATAATATGTCTTATATACAATGTATAATGTATTTTTCCTGGTATTACTCTAGGTTTATAAAAATGAAGATCTGTTTGTGGCAGGACTCTATTTTGTTTTTACTTTATTGTTTATAGTTTTCATATTGTTTAATTTTTGAGAGCCTATATTATATTTTTTAAAATATTTTTATTTATTTATTTATTTGAGAGAGAGAGAGAGGCAGGAGGGGGTAGAGGGAGAAACCCCAATGCGGGGCTCAATTGCGGGAATCCATGATCATGACCTGAGCTGAAGGCAGACACTTAACCTACTGAGCCACCCAGGTGCCCCAGGCTATATTATATGTATTTTTAAATATATATATTTTATTTTTTATATTTTAATTTTTTAAACTACATTTAATACCCTTATGCATATTTTTTCCTGGAAAAACCTTTATTATATACTAAAGGATATACCAAACAGTAGTTTCCAGCTCAAACCATTTCACTGTTTTTAAAGTTTTTATTTATATTTTGTCAAAAGAAGATGTCATCTCTTCCTATCAAGGAACTGAATCAGACCTTACAATACTATATCTTTTTATGTCTGAATTGATTGTTTGAGGTTATGTGACTTCTTTTATATTGTCCTGAGAGAAGAGTGTGACAATTTTGTTTGTTTGTAGCTGTAAAAATTCAGCTCTTGTATACAAAACATATAGGACTGTGAAAAGGGAATGAGGATGTCATTAGAACAGTAGAAGCATCCTGGGAGACAAGAGATACTGACCATGACTAACTTTGTTAAGAAGCATATTATTTAAAATACTAATAGTCAGGGGACCTGGGGGACTCAGTCGGTTAAGCATCTGACTCTTGATTTTGGCTCAGGTCATGATCTTAGGGTTGTGAGAGCAAGCCCTGCATTGGGCTCCACACTGGCATGGAGCCTGCTTAAGATTACTTAAGATTCTCTCTCTCCCTCTCTCACTACCTCCCCCCCCCACTCTCTCTCTCTAAATAAAAAATAAAATACTGATAGTCTCCAAAAAGGTCTATACTGAGAAAATGACCTCTAAAGAGTAGGGACGTATTGAAGCTTGGGTTTTGGGTTTAGTGACATGATCTAGAGCTTCATGGGAAAAAGCTAGTATGGTTATATTATGTGAACGAAGGAGAAAGCCCTTTTGGATCCAGGCACTTCGTTATAATGAACCTGTTTTGAGAGCAAGGACTAAACAATGTGTTTTTTTTCTAAATTTGTGGTTATGGTGAGAATTGAAAAGTGGGAACCATCGTGGTACAAGCAGGAGTCTGCATAATCAAGGTCATTGCCTCAGAAATGGATAGAAATACAAATCAAATTGTGGCAATGACAAAAAAACACTGGACTAATGATGGTCTCCAGATGTCTCTGTCTCTTTATGACCTTTGAAAAAGGGCACAGCCACACCAGAATAAAACTATCCAGCACTGTTGGAAAATTTAGATGGTGAAAACCTTAAGACAACCTCTCTATTACTAGCAGAATGGTTTTAAATATGTATTAGTGATAACATGACTAGATAATAATGATTCTAGTTCTCCCCTTCTATGATTTACAGTTGCATAAAAATGTCTAGAAATATTTCAGATGATTGTTTTTGTGATGGTTATCTATCACATATTATCCCTGAATTTTATGCTATTAATTTATTGCTTTACCATTAATTAATTGTTAACTTGCTTTGAGATTAAGGATGCATCATTCTATTCCTTGTTTGGCAAAAATATAAAGAAATAATAAAGTTTGAGTTTATTGCCTTTCAACATACTTATTTCAATTAAAATAGCTAAATAACTGTATTTATTAATGCATATCCCAATATAGAAAAGCATAGGATTATGTGCATATATTATAATGTATATATATTTTTATGTATGTTATATATTTTTTTCTCCACCACTAGAATATAAATTGTGAAGCTCCATGAGGGGAAATACATTGTATACTTTGATGAACTGTTTTACTCCAACATCTAAAACAAGATCCAAAACATTTAGGCATCCAAAAATGCATGTACTAAATGATTTAGTTATCATTTCTTTGTGATACTAGATTTGGCTTTCTGGTATTATTTTAGTTTTCTTTTAATTTGTATTATTAAATAATTGGAGGATAGAGGAGAGCATCTTCACCAGGTTTTTTTAATTTGATTAGCTTCATTAAATTTATTGAGATATAGAATTTTCATATCTTCTCTTTCAATTATATAGCTTGAGAAAATAGTATTTTCTAAAAGCTCTTAGAGACTTTATCCATAAAACCATTTGGATTTGAGTTCTTTTCAATATTTCCATTAAAAAAGAACTTATTTAATTATATTTGATATATAGTAAATGGCACATATTTAAGTGTGCCATTTGAGAACTTGCATAGATGTTTCTTTGAAGAAGATATACAAATAGCTATAAGCACATAAAAGATAAGAAGCCACTTCATACCCATTAGGACAGCTATTATCTAAAAAGGTAGAAAAATAACAGACGTTGGCAAGAATGTGGAGAAATTGGAACCCTTGGAATACAAACTAGTGCAGCTCTTATGGAAAACAATATGTGGCAGTTCCTTAAAAAATTAAGAATAGAATTAGTATTTGATCCAGAAATCCAATTCTGTGGCTATAGCCCATGAATTGAAAGCAGTAACTCAAACACGTTTGTACACCCCTACTCATAGCAGTATTACTTATGATAGCCAAAAAGTTGAAGTTACCAATGTCCATCGATGGATGAATGGATAAACAAAATGTAGTATATAAATACAATGGAATATTATTCAGCCTTAAAAAGGAAGGAAATTCTGATGCGTGCTGCAACATGGCTGAGCCTTCATGTTAACTGAAATAAGCCAGTCACAAAAGGACAAATACTTACATGAAGTACCAGAGCAATCAAATTCATAGAAACAGAAAGTAAAATGGTGGCTGCCAGTCCTGAGAGGAAGGCGGATGGAGGAGTTATTGTTTAATGGGTACATAGTTTCAGTTTAGCAAGATGAAAAAAGTTCTAGAGATGGATGCTAGTTATGGTTGCACAACAATGTGTAGATAATACCACCAAATTGTACACCTAAAAGTGATTTAAAAAAAAATTATGTACATCTTACTGCAGTTAGGAAATTTTAAAAATTATAAAGGAAACAATTCTTTTTTAACTACTATGATAGCAAAAATATATACATTCAGCTTTCTTAAATTTTAATTACATTTTTTAAGATTTTATTTTTTTATTTATTTTTAAAGATTCTATTTATTTATTTGACAGAGAGAGAGACACAGCGAGAGAGGGAACACAAGCAGAGGAAGTGTGAGAGGGAGAAGCAGGCTTCCTGTGGAGCAGGGAGCCCGATGTGGGCTGGATCCCAGGATCCTGGGATCATGACCTGAGCCGAAGGCAGACGCTTAACATTTGAGCCACCCAGGCGCCCCTAAGATTTTATTTATTTGACAGAGAGAGAGACACCGCAAGAGAGGAACACAAGCAGGGGCAGAGGGAGAGGGAGAAGCAGGCTTTCCGCTGAGTGGGGAGCCCGATGCCATGCGGGTCTCGATTCCAGGACCCTGGGATCATGACCCGAGCTGAAGGCAGATGCCCAATGACTGAGCCAGCCAGGTGCCCCTAAACTTTATTATCATAAAAACTACTCCACATAAATTACTTGTTACTTTTGCATCCTCTATTGAGGCATATTTTCATTCTCTTCATCAAAAACTATGTTCCACATTTGTATTTTTCAGTCCTCATGACATCTGTCAAACAGGTAGTATGTACTGTCTCATATATTTAAGTAATTACTGCATCATGTACTCTCTTGCCTCATTCTGTCTTGTCTCACCAACCATATTATGTGCTCCCTACTAGTGACACTTAGTTTTGATGCTTTTCTGTAAGCAGAGAGAAGTATATTCATAATTATGGCACATATAAGGAAAATAAATATGCATGCATTCATTCTATACAATTCCATTACAAAACCCTTAGGATTGTCAAATTCCAAATCAAGCAACAATATTAAATGACATATCTGTAAGAGAGAAAGGCTCAAACTATTTAAGATTATTTTGTGAATAAATAGTGACAAACTACTGATAGCATTTAATAAAAATTATCTGAATTTGTACAAGCTATGATATCTTGCCAAAATAATGAGAAGCCATGAAATTGTTTTATTTCCTATGCATAAGGTTTCCCTCATCTTTTAGTTGTCTGATCTTTGCTATAATTCTTCTGAGAATATGACACAGAAGTCCTCAATCCTTGGGGCACCTGGGTGGCTCAGTCAGTTAAGCATCCAACTTCTGGTTTCAGCTCAGGTTATGATCTCATGGTTGTGAGAGCAAGCCCTGGGTCAGGCTCGGCGTTCAGCATGGAATCTGCTTGAGATTCTCTCTCCCCTCCCTCTGCCACTCCTGCTCGTGCTCTCTCTCTCTCTCTGAAATAAATTTAAAAAAAAAGTTCTCAATCCAGAATAATTACTGCCAGCTGCTCTCTTTAAAAAATAGCAATTGACGGGCGCCTGGGTGGCTCAGCTGGTTAAGCGACTGCCTTTGGCTCAGGTCATGATCCTGGAGTCCCGGAATCGAGTCCCACATCGGGCTCCCTGCTCAGCAGGGAGTCTGCTTCTCCCTCTGACCCTCTTCCCTCTCGTGCTCTCTATCTCTCATTCTCTCTCTCTCAAATAAATGAAATCTTTAAAAAAAAATAGGAATTGACGCCTATAGTCATAGGAAAAAAAATTTCATGGGTCTTTTGGTTGCTTTCATTTTAATAAGTGATCTTAATTTTATATGTCCTAATGGACCAGTGCACAAAGAATTAACTCGAGTCATAAAAATGTAGCCACCAACTTTCAAGCACATGCTACATGGGCACATTAATTAGATATTTTTATGATCTATCTAAATTAATCCTTACAAAAAAGTATTATATCCCACATTCTACAGATGAGAGAATAGAGTTCTAAGGTTAAATAAATTACCTAAACACACAATTTTTCCACCTCAGATGTGAAGTAAAGGGCTTTTAAAATTATTGTTGCTTCTCGTTTTTGCTAATACAAACTATTTGCACTTGTACCACATTCACCGCTTCTGACAGGTATATCAGCACCTGTGTGTGTGTGCACATTATGACAGCTCCCTTGGAGATATTACCGAGGAATTATTAAATATTTAAACAAAAGTTTTTATACCAATGGATGATTAGCAAAGGCAACACTTACCTTTAGTTTTTTTTTTGAATGATTTATCTCACTTATGGTGTACTAGTTAGCTACTAACAGCATGCCTTTATTTGAACAAAGTGGTTCTTTTCAGAAGAAAAAGTATTTTGTGTGCTGATAAGCAACATATGACATGCTTAGTATTCACTTCATGCAACTTTTAATTTAGAAGTGAAAACTTATGTTCCCAAAGGAAATGGCTCACTTTCTGCACAAAGTATTACATTTTTGTGATTTACTGAGATATTAACATGGAAATGGTGATGTTAAACAATACTTTTGATAGCTCTAAAAGTGTAGTGGGAATCATGATTTCATAAGAAGAAAATTAGTTATGTAGGTAACATTATTGTATAATTTCCCACAGGATCTATACATTGGGATAGGTTGTATTATATCCTAAAACAAGTTGCCTACATTCACTTTAGATATAAAGTAATGCTGAATACAACAATATCATAAGACAACTCACAGTGAGAGCAAAGACATCTGTTAATGGTACCATGAATAGTTATGAACTGAGGTGCTCAAATGGCTTTGCCAGCAAAGCGTTGCCTCCTAATTTATTTTTATAGCAAATGGAAGCCTTATTTTTCATGGTTGGGTAGTTTGCATTCAAATGTACCAATAACTTCAAATGCAATCACTTCTACATGGGATATTTTATTGTAGAGCATAAGATGGAATAGCTAACAGTCTGTTGATGGGTAGACATCTCCCCCATCAGCACTTTTGTCTTATTTCTTATTTTTCTGTGTTTGAAATAATATGTATTTATTTATAGTAATATTTTAAAAGATGGGTTTTATATGGATACTTAATATAATTTCAAATTGTATAAATCTGAAATAAAGTATAAATGTTACTTTCCTTGACCTGGAATTGTTTAATATATATTCCATCATGTTGTAATTGAAACTTAGCTGTGAAAGGATTTTTAAGTAGGAACATGCATCTATTTGCTATGGATCAAATTGTGTCCCCTCTCAAATTCATATGTGGAAGCCCTTATCCCCAGTGTGATTGTATTTGGAGATAGGACCTGCAGTGCAGTAACTGAGGCTAAATGAGGTTGTAAGGGTCAGGCTCCGATCCTATGGGACTAGTGTCCCTAGAAGAGACATGCAAGAACTCCTCTCTGAACCCTGCACTCATAAAGAGGTCATATGAGCACACAGCAAGAAGGAAAGAGGGCTCAGAATGAAACCTACCTTGACAGCACCTTGACCTTAGACCTCCAGACTCTAGACTATGAGAAATAAATGTCTGTTGTTTAAACCACTGAGTCTGTGGTTATGTTTGTGGCTAATTTTGTGTTATAGAAGCCTGAGCAGACTAATACACTATTAAAATATATTTAAGGTTAAAACTTTACAGAACGGAATTTACTTATAAGTAAGCAAGTTATGAAGATGACAGTTTCATTCACAGAAAAAAGCTATAGATGCTCAGATAACTGAGCAAAGTTACCAAAGGTAAAAACTTTAAATATTTTAATAGGTTACTTTTTGCATCACTTTTGAATCACTACTCAAGAGAAATGATTTTAATTTCACATATATGTGTCTTTATTCTTGAATCATAAAAAGAAAATGAAATAGTTTTAATTTTGCACCTATAACTCATGACTTTCTGGTCAAATCTTATTTGTAACCTAAAGAATTTTATATTAAGGAACAGAGTTTTGGAGAACTAATCAGTTATTTTGTCCATACATTTACAGCAATGACTATTATTGAATATACATTTGAGCACATTTAAATATGGTTTATTTCATTTAAAAATCTTGAGATGTATAAACAGGAGTGGCTTAATTAAAACTGAATAGAACAGAATTATCACACGCACAGTTTATAACAATAACAAATTAGAAATGGAAATGGAACATGTGTTTTGTCAATAAGGAATCACGTTATAGTTAGATGGTCAAAGGAGGTATGTAGAATTTGAAACTCAAGCAGGTGATGGAACGTAGGAACAAAACCAACTATTATTACTATAATTTACCCTTTTTAGCACTTACAATTTGCCAGACCTGTATAAGTCTCATTGATTTACATACAACCACACATTTAATTCTCAAAAAAGTATAAGAAAATGTCATCATGCATGCTATGAGTCTTGAATTTTGGTTTCTTTGGAAGCAGCTGAGGTTGGGAAAGAAAAAGTTACCTATCCAATACAATACAATTGAAAAAAGATGAAGCCAGGTTTTCAGTCCAGGTAGACTGCAAGCAGAGAGCACTGAGAGTCATGTATGAAGTTTTAGAATTTAATGGCAAACTCTCTTTATTGTTATTTTTTTTCCTTTCATGCTTCACAATTCTAAACTTTTCAACTCTGGTTGTTTACAACAACAAAGACAACAGATGCTAAGAATTGTGTAAAATTATGCTTGTCAAAAGAAATGGAAACCAATACCTAGAAAACAGAAATAATTTCCTCTTTAGCTACTTTACCTTGCAAAATGTATACCAGAGAGATTGTGAAAAGATTTTTAAAAATGCGAAATCATACAGAGAACTCAACTAACTTATGACTGACATATTTTGCGATTTTTTAATTGAAGAGAATTTCACATAAGATACAATTAATAATTTTAAAGTGTAAAATGTAGTGGCATTTATGAGATTTAAATTGTCTTGCAGTCAGCACCTCTATCATCCCTGCAAAGAAAACACTTTCATCACCTCTGAAGGAAACCTATACCTATATAACAGTTACTTCAAATTATTCTCTCTCCCTAGACCCTGACAGCACCATTTTGTTTTATGTATATGGATTTACATTTTGTTTTATGTATATGGATTTACATATTTTATATATTTCACATAAATGGAATAGTACTATAGGGGACCTTTTGCGTCCAGCTTCTTTCCCTTAGCAAAACATTTTTAAAATTCACCCACATTGATGCATTTATCAATACTTCATTTACTCTGACAGATGAATAATATGCTACTGTATGAATATAACAATTTATTTATCCATTCATTTGCTTATGACATTTGGGTTGTGTCCATCTTGCAGCTATTGAACATGCATGGGCATAAATTTATTTGTGTACCTGTTTTCAATTCTTTTGGGCAAATACCTAAGAGTGGAAAGGCTAGGTCATATGGTAACCCTGCATTTAATTTTCTGAGGAACCACCAAACTTTTCCATAGTTATTTTACAGTTTTACATTTCAATGAGCAATGTGCAGGATATAAATTTCCCATAGCCTTGCTAACTCTTATTTTCCACTTTTTCTTTTTTTATTATAGCTGTACTAGCGAGTGTGAAATGTTATCTTGTAATTTTGATTTGCAGTTCCCTAATAAGTAATGACGTTGAGAAATTTTTCATGTATTTCTTGGCCATTTATACATATATCTATCTTCTTTGAAGAAATTTATTTAAGTCTTTTATCTTTTTTTAAAAACTGGGTTGTCTTTTTGTTGTTGAGGTATAGGAGTTCTTTATTTTCTATGGATATAGACCCTTGTTAAATATAAGAATTGAAAATATTTTCTTTATTCTTTAAATCGTCCTTTTATTTTTATGATGTCTTTTGCAGCAAAAATTCTAAAAAAATTTATCAAAGTCCAATGTGTCTATTTTTTTCCCTTATTGCTTGTGCGTTAGTGTTATATCTAAGAATCCGTATGCTAACCTCAAGGTTATCCCATGTTTTCTATTAAGAATTTTATGTTTTGGGGCGCCTGGGTGGCTCAGTCGTTAAACGTCTGCCTTTGGCTCAGGTCATGATCCCAGGGTCCTGAGAACAAGCCCCACATCGGGCTCCCTGCTCCGCAGGAAACCTGCTTCTCCCTCTCCTACTCCCCCTGCTTGTGTTCCCTTTCTCGCTGTGTCTTTCTCTCCGTCAAATAAATAAATAAAATCTTAAAAAAAAGAATTTTATGTTTTTAGCTCTTATATTTAGATTTTTTGTCCATTTTGAATTGATAGCGTGTACTAGGGGTTTAACTTAAGTATTTGCATGTGCATTCCAATTGTTCAAACACTATTCGTTGCAGGGAGTCTTCTTTCCTCATTATTTGATCTTGACATCTGTGTTGAATATCAATTGACTGTATATTTATGAGTTTATTTCTGTGCTCTTCATTTGATTTAATTTGTTTCTGCATGCCTGTTCATATGCCAATACCACACCATTTTGATTATTGTAGCTTTGTAGCAACTTTTGAATTTGGAAATGTGAGACCTCCAAATATATTCTTTCTCAAGTAAGAGATAATGTGGGATCCCTTTCAACTTGATGTTAACTTGAGGATTAGCTTCTCTATTTCTGTAAATTTTGATAGGTATTTGATAGGAATTTTGATAAGAATTGGCTTAAATCTGTAGATTGCTTAGAGTAATATTTTTATCATAATAATATTAAGTATTCCAACCCATGAACATGTAATATGTTTCTTTAGGTCTTCTTTAATTTCTTTCAACAACATTTTGTAATTTTCAGTGTATAAGTCTTTTACCTCCTTGATTAACTTTATTTCTAGGTATTTTATTCTTTGGGGTTGTATGGCAAATAGAACTGTTAACTTTCTGTTCAGATTGTTTATTGCTGGTTCACAGAAATATAACTGATCTTTGTGTGTTGATCTTGTACTCTAAAACTTTTCTGTATTCCTTTTTTTTAAACTGTGGTAGATTTTTATAAATTCTTAAGGATATATATACATATACACACACACATACATACATACATATACATGTATATGTATATAAGATATACATACACACATACATACATATATCTGTATATAAGAATTTTATACATTCTTAAGGATATATATATACACACACACACATACATGTGTATATATATATATATATATATACACACACACACACACATATATATATATCCTTAAGAATTTAATCTTAAGGATATATATACATATACACACACACACATACATACATATATATATCCTATATATGTGTATAGGATCCTATGAATAAATAGCTTCTTCCTTTCAAATTTGGATGCTTTTTCTCTTGCTTAATTATGTTAGCTAGAAACACCAAAAATGGGCATCCTTGTCTTATTTTTGATTTGGGGGAAAAGTTTTCATCAATGAGTATGATATTAACACTGGGTTTTTCACAAATGTCATTTACCATGTTGAGGAAGAACTTCGTATTCAAATTTTCTAATTTTATTTTTTAATCAAATGGTGTTGGATTTTTTCAAAGGCCTTTTCTGCATCAATTGAAATAACCTCTATTTTTTGTTTTTTCTTTGTTCTATTAATTTGGCATATTTACATTGACTGATTTTCTTACATTGAAACACCCTTGCATTATTGCATTCCTAGGATAAATCTCACTTCGTCTTGTTATATAATCCTTTTAACATCCTGCTGAATTTTATTTGCTATTATTTTGCTGAGAATATTTGTATCTATATTCATAAGGGATATTGATTTGTAGTTTGTAGACAAAAGAGGGGAGCATAAGAAGCTTAAGTCTGACAAAATGTCCACTAGCAGTAATATATGGTTTGGATTTAAAACTATAATCCTGAGTAAATCACTTTGTTCTTTGAGTCAGAAAAAAATAAAGATGTTGCTAAAAAAGTTTTTAGATGAAAAAAGGAGATTTTGACTCAACATTACTCCCAGTTTACCAGTAGACTGTCCATACTGCATCAAAATCAGATAATGGCTCACCTAATATATGAGGTTATTTTCAGTGGCATCTGGACTTGTCTTCTTTATCTGATCAGAGCCTTTCTTTTTCCCTCTCACAGAAACAAGCATTTATAAAAACCTTAAAATGTTTGAGTATAAGAGTAGGAACACCTTGGGTTATATTTTTTGAGGATAATCATTTTCTTGAGAGCAAATGTAAAAAGTGTCCTGTTAACAGTGCATCCTAGAATCTTAGTGCTTTAAGTTTCACAACAGTGTCATAGATGGAAGACAAACTGTATCTGGTTTCCTGACATAACTCTAGAACCCAACTGAGTCCCATCTAAGTCTAACAAAATCTTTCACAGTTTGTCCCTGATAAAAATTAAGTTAAACATTTTGCCCATCAACCTTCTACCACCAGCATATACCTGAAGAAAGAGAATCTGACGGCAGCAAAATAGATCAGGGGCTGGATAATGACACCCAACTCATTCTTTTTTTGCAGATTTTAAGGATTATAGACAAATCAAATTCATTTCAATCTGTTGTACCATAAATTATGGTCAGAGAAATATCATGTCTCAGAAAATTACTAATAATACTAAATTAAAGATTTTTTTTTGAGAGAAAGAGAGGGCGTGCACACATGCAAATTGGGAGGGGGAGGGGAAGAAGGAGAGGGAGAGACAGAATCTCAAGCAGGTTCCACACCCAGCGCACAGCCTGACCAGGACTTGATCCCACAACCCCAGATCGTCACCTGAGCAGAAATCAAGAGTTTCATGTTCAACTGACTGAGCTACCCAGCCACCCCTGAAGAATTTTTTTTTTAATTAAGTACTCAGGAAACATGCATAAAACATAGGATTAAGAAAAGTGTCCATGTTTCTACTTCTACATAGTACTTATATATTTTACATATCATAATTATCAAGTTTTTTGACAGCATCCTCAATAATTTAGAAGTCACTAAAGGCAATCCGCACTACTTCATTCTCAGGTAGCATAGGTCATGCCCGGATTCTTGAGTTTTTTTGGACGCTTTTGATAGAACATATCAAGAGGTGTGGGGGCACTTGTGTGGCTCAGTTGGTTAAATGCCAGCCTTCAGCTCAGGTCCCAGAATCCTGGAATTGAGCCCCCTGTAGTGGCAGGCTCTCTGCTCAACAAAGAATCACTGGGCTCCATACAAGGACCCCGGATTATGATCTGATCTGAAGGCCAATGCTTAACTGACTGAGCCAACCAGGTGCCTAAGGTCTTTGAACATTTTTAATAAATGTAAATTTAAGTGAAGTTATTATATAGAAAATTTAATCTGAAATGTCAAAAAATAATATTTTGTGTAAATTTTGGATTGGTATGAACTTTTTTTGCATGTAATTGCTACTTAACTATGCTTTTGTATTTCCAAAACATAACAGAATTTTTAAAATATAGAGATTTAATGTTATAAATTAACAGATATTGCTTATTTTATACAATCTCAAAGTAATAAATAATAATAAATTTAACCAGTCATACAAATGCTGTATATTTGTATTATTGATATAAATTTATTTTATTACTTTTTTAAAAAATTGAGTGTAGTTGACACATGATGTTACATCAGTTTCAGCTATATAACATAGCGATTTAACTTTTCTGCATGTTATGCTATGCCCACCATAATTATAGCTATAACATCTGTCACCATACAATACTAGTACAATATCATTGACTGTATTTCCTATGTTGTAACTTTTATTCCAATGACACATTCACTTCATAAGCAGAAGCCTGTATCTCTCATTTCCCTTCACCCATTTTTCCCATACCCCCAACCCTCTCCACTCTGGCTACCATCAGTTCTCTATATTTATATGTCTGATTCTGTTTATTGTTTGTTCATTTGTTTTGTTGCTTTAGATCCCACATGTGAGTGTAATCATATGGTATGAGTCTTTCTGTCTGACTTATTTCACTTAGCATTTACCTTCTAGGTCCATCCATCTAGGTCACAAATGGCAAAATCTCATTCTTTCTTCTAGCTGAGCCATGTTCAATTGCATATATACTACATCTTCTTTATCCATTCATCTATTGATGTTCACTTAGGTTGCTTCCTTATCTTGGCTATTATAAATAATGCTGCAATAAACTTAGTGGTGCATGTATCTTTTCAAATTAGTGTTTCCATTTCCTTTGGGTAAAAACCAAGTAGTGGAATTATTGGATCATACTGTATTTCTATTTTTTAATTAATTAATTTATTTATTTGACAGAGAGAGACACAGCAAAAAAGGAACACAAGCAGGAGTAGGAGCGGGAGAAGCAGGCTTCCCAAGGAGCAGGGAGCCCGATGTGGGGCTCGATCCCAGGACCCTGGGATCATGACCTGAGCTGAAGGCAGATGCTTAATGACTGAGCAACCCAGGCACCCACTATTTTTGTATTTTTTGAGGAAACTCCATACTGTTTTCCACAAAGGTTGTACCAATTTATATTCCCACCAACATGGAGGAGAGCTCTTTTTCTCCACATCTTATCAACAAAACAAAAAGACAACCTAGATAATGGGAGAAGACATTTGCAAATGATGTGTCTGATAAAGAGTTAATATCCAAAATGTAGAAGGAACATACAACTCAACATCAAAAAAAAAAGAACTTATACAACTCAACATCAAAAAAACAAAAAATCCAATTCAAAAATAGAGAACATGAATAGACATTTCTCCAAAGAAGACAGAGATAGTTAACAGACACATGAAAAGATTCTCAATATCACTAATCATCAGGGAAATGAAAATCAAAACCACAGTGAGATATCACCTTATACGTGTCAGAATGGCTAAAATTAAATACAATCATTCTGAAGTATTGCCTAGTGGCATTGAAATTTCAATTGGATATTATCAAAATAAGTCTAACATAATTATTTAATGTAGAAAATGATATTATTCTTTTAATTATCTTGACTTTCTTTACATTAAATTACATAGGCATAGATAGAGATTTGTAGTACTAAAATTAAATGAGATACAGAACTGGAAAGAAATCTAGAACACTTGACTCTTTAAGTTGACATTGGTTTTTAACTCTTATTATTATTATTTTATTTGACAAGACATGTATAATATAATTCAAACTTTATTGACCTTGAAGATATCTTATATTTTTCAAAGAAAAAAGATCAATTAAAAAAAAAAGTGAAGGCAGTGTACACATTAGAAGATTTTAGATTGACTCTGTTCTTACTGCTTTCTGAACTTTGCTCCTTCTGTCTTCCAATCCTCATCTCCCATCTTTTCAACTATTGCAGGTGACAATATGTCTGGTGCCAGTGCGAACACTTGAAATGTTAAATGTTCATACTCTATCACAGTGGCCATGTCATATCTATATAATTATATAGACAGTTTCTAATTCTATGTTAGTGTGCTTTGTGGCTTCTAAGTTGAGCTTAAGATCTATCAAAAAAATTCATACTTAGTCCAGAGGTTTCTTATTTTGGTGAAAATTGAATTATAGTAATACTTTCAAAAGTACAATAAATGTAATGTTTAATATATATGAAGAAGTAATAAAATGTAAATATCTTAAGAATTAGATTTGATATCTTGGTTTATTCATATTGTTATGGCAGTTTTTCCTCGTTAGGGACCCACCATCAGTCTGTCATAAATCTTAGTTCTGTTGAAATCATAGATTGTTAGTAACATTAATAAAGCTGTAAATTTTAATGGTGCGTTCAAGTAAAAAAAAACCACATTAATTCTAAACACAAAAAGAATTAACACAGTAAAATGAAGGCAAAATTTTAAGATAGCTCAATTCAGTACACTTAAGTAGTCTTAGGATTTCTAGAATACAATTTTCTTTCAGCTTTGTCTACTATTAAATGTCAATTATTTTTATAGTAACTTTACTGTGCTTCATTTAAAAGGAAAAAGTTTTTAGTGTTTTCTCTTTGGACACAAAGAAATATAACAAGAGGTACCTCACTCTGAGAAAGAAGACTCTATTTCTGATTCATTTTCTCCTGAGAAATATATATTCACAAGCATATTTTGAGCATGTATTTTTAAATTTTTAAAATTTTGGTGGGGCGCCTGGGTGGCTCAGTTTGTTGGGCATCTGCTTTCAGCTCAGGTCATGATCCCAGAGTCCTGGGATCAAGCCCTATGTCAGGCTCCCTGCTCACCAGGGAGTCTGCTTCTCCCTCTCCCTCTGCCCCAGCTCCTGTACTCTCTCTCCTTCATTTTCTCTCTCAAATAAATGAATAAAATCTTTAAAAAATAAATAAAAAATTTAAAATAAATAAATAAAATAAAATTTTAGTATGATATTTTAAAAATGTTATGCTTAATAAGAACTATTTCACTTAATTTCTGCCTTGTCAGTTTTATGCTTGAAATATCTAAATCTTTGCAAAAAGAAATATAGCTTACAATAATATTTGATATGTTATAGAATCTGAGTGTCTATGAAAATGCAGAGCATAGTATGAAATAGTCTTATTTTTACTTTAATAGTTAATTCAGAATTTTAATTATTAGTTTTCTAAGTTAGGACAAGATTAGGCATAGGGGACATTTTACTACAATAAATATGGAGATGATATAAGTGTATTTTGACAAAATAAACAACAGAACAATATGTTTGCAAAGAAGTCTTGAAAAGAAAGAATTGTAGACATCTGTCAAAGGAAACATCAACTTTTTTAAAGGTGTATTTGATCAATCCTGATAAATAATAATTTCTATCTAGAAAGCTGTAAACATGGAGCCAAGATGATGTAACAATAGATTGCTGACAGGTCAATAAATAGGTTTTACACTTTGTTTAATCCCTCACCCAATTCCTGGTCCCCCCATTCCTAGACAGTTTTGGCTCTTCAAGCCAGTGGATAATGACGAGGATATATTTAGACCATCATTTCATTCCATCCCAGTAGAAAACAAGAGTTTGGCTAGTTGAGCCAGAATCTCTAGGAAGTTAGTACACTGTATAAGGGTCCCCAATAAGAAAGTGAAAAATCTGTATGCAGAAAACTAAAAGACACTAGTAAGATATTTAAGTGGACACAAAAAAGTGGAAACATATCCATGTTCATGGATTAGAAGAATTAATATTATTAAAATGTTTATACTACTCAAAGTGATCTACAGATTCAATGCAATCCCTATCAAAATTCCAACAGCATTTTGTTTTCACAGAAATAGAAAAAACAATCCCAAGTTCATATGGAACCACAAGACCTTGCATAGCCAAACTCATTAAGTTCTATACATGAAATATGTACAGCTTTCTACATATCAGTCACACATCAATAAAGTGGTTAAAAAATGAAGTTGAAGTGGTCAACCACAATTTTAGGTAAGGTTAGAAGAAAGTAGAGTCAGGAACCAGTCTATATACTTATTGCAAACAGTATGGTCTGTTGTCTCTACAAAGTTTAAGTTTACATGTGGTGGAAATAAAGAAAAAATAACAAGAAAAAATGGTTGATATATAGGCTAAATTTTAAGATTTCAAACATTAAGTGATTTAGGTTTAAGACATAGGCGGGCAGGGGCGCCTGTGTGGCATAGTCGATTAAGATCTGACTTCGGCTCAGGCAGATCATGATCTCAAGGTCCTGGGATGGAGCCCGGGATTGGGCTCCGTGCTCAATGGGAAGCCTGCTTCTTCCTTCCCTCTGCCCCTCCCTCTGCTCGTGCGCTCTCTCTCTCTCTCAAATAAACAAATAAAATCTTAAATAAAAAAAAAAAGACATGGGGGGGCACCTGGGTGTCTCAGTAGATTTCTTGATTTCAGCTCAGGTCATGATCTCTGGATTGTGGGATCAAGCCAAGCATCCGACTCCATGCTGAGCATGGAGTCTGCTTGTCCCTCTCACTCTGCTTCTCTCCTGGCTTGCTTTCTCTCTGTCTCTCTCTCTATCCCTCAAATAAATAAATAAAATCCTTAAAAAAATAAAAGACACTGGAAAATAAACTAAAGTGGAATTGAAGTGAGATCCTTTAAATTTCAAGGAATGTTTAGTGTTAGCAAAATTATTCAAACTCTTAAAAAAGGCATAAGAAATTATTACACAGTACAGTTCTGAGCATGATATTTTTATTAAGTAGGCAATTTAAAACTCGGGCAGAAATTAACTTACAGATTTTTTCTGGTAGAGATTGGAATAATAATGGAACATATAGCCCAATATATTGTGTCTTTTTTTTTTTGTTTTTAAAGAGTTTATTTATTTATTTGAGAGAGAGAGAATGAGAGATAGAGAGCACAAGAGGAAAGAGGGTCAGAGGGAGAAGCAGACTCCCCGCTGAGCAGGGAGCCCGATGTGGGACTCGATCCCAGGACTCCAGGATCATGACCTGAGCCGAGGGCAGTCGCTTAACCAATTGAGCCACCCAGGCACCCAATATATTGTGTCTTAATGCCCTATTGAACATTAAGCAGGTTTGTATTCAACTCAGTAAATCTTCCTTAAAATTTATTTATTAAATTGCCTATATATACTAAACTTTTTAAAAAGCTTTTAGAATTTTAACATCTACTGGTTTCCTCATTATTCATGAGTTAAATAAAATCTCTGACACATGTTCATGTTATATTTGCTTGCAACAAACTTTCCACAGCCATTTGGTCTCATAAAAATTTAACCTATACAACAGAATAATCAGAGGACCATGGTAATGATTGCCAGTCTCCTTTGGAAGTGAGATTAGGTATATCTGTGAGTTTTATGTGATACGCAGATTCTAATGATTGGATTAAACTAAAATTAAGGATACATTTTCCTTGAAGTCAGCTATTACAATATTGACCTTAGAGTTGTCTCAAATACTGTGATTTTATTTGACTGAACAGGTATATATAGTGATATGTTAGTAAAGAAGATGGCATTTTAACAAAGAATAATTTTGATAAAAGAAAATTAATATTTTTTATGACTGAATTACTATGTAACTTACTATGCCAACTAATTGCTTTTGGAAACATTTTATGTCTTAATAAAATAGCAAATGATTAATTTATTAATTATATAGTTGTAATATTGTTGAAAAACAGATTGGAGGTTATTTCTTAACTCTGACACTTAGGTTTTCTTAACCTGAACCAGTTACATATTTAATATTTTTTATTTTCTTTTTTTTTAAAGATTTTATTTTATTTATTTGACAGAGAGAGACACAGCAAGAGAGGGAACATAAGCAGGGGGCAGTGAGAGAGGGAGAAGAAAGCCTCCCGACTAGCAGGGAGCCCGATGCGGGGCTCCCAGGACCCCGGGACCAGGACGCGAGCCGAAGGCAGGTGCCCAACAACTGAGCCACCCAGGTGCCCCAATATTTTTTATTTTCAATTTTTGGATTGTACAACTGGGTTATTAATGGTTCTTCCTCATGGAATTATTATAAAAATAAATTTGGTTAATATATATAAAGACTTTAAGATGGTACCTAGCACAATATAAAACTTCAAAAATTGTTCTAAACTATTATCACTTTAATTGTTATGTAATAGAATATATTTCATTGTGACATAGCACTCTTATCAGGATTCAATATGTGTTAGCTATCATCATGAAATATTGGAAGCCTAAAGTGTAAAATCTTCAGGGACATGTAGGTGGCTAAACAACAGAGATGAAACTTAGGAAAACATTTTCTTATCAGCTTTTCTTCATAATTAAACTCTTTTTCTTAAAAAATCTTTCCAGAAAATCATTCTTTAAGTTTTAGTAAGCATAGAATTTTTAATGATAAGCATATTATCTATAAATATTAAAAAAATTTATCAAGTACACAAATAAGGTTTTGTTATTACTGTTGGTTCAGAGAAAAAATCAAATATTAAAAACATGTATCTTAAATTATATTGTCCTATAATTTAGAGATGCTACTTAGTAAATTTTTTTCAGAGATAGTCTAATACTTTGTTAACATACTTTGTGGTACCAAAATTGTCCCCTAACCATTGTTCTTTTAAAATTGTCCAGAACTAAGATTACCAGTGGTTAATTCTAGATGAATCATATTTGGAAACATAATACTTTAAGTATAAGCTTAGTACCTGAATTAGTAGCATGTCATCTAGCTTACTACTCCTGTCGAAAGAAATGAGGTCTCATTTAGCTTTAATATCTCTATTAAAGATGGAAGAATAAGGCAGTGACATATGCACATCTTTCATGTGGTCAAGTGCATTGATAGTGGATGCATCATTGTACAGATCTATGTCTAGTAAGTGGAGTCTATGGGACTTGTCTGGGTATACAATAGAATGGTAAGATTTAGATATTTAGAGAGGAAGATGACCCCTGGGGAAAAAATGAGAGAAAATAAATAGGCACTGAGAGCACAGCAGAGAGAAAGTTAATAAGCTTGGCTGAAGAAGCCAGAAAATATAAGCAGTTAATACAGACATTGAAAGATAGTCATAGAAGTTTAAACTTGATGCTGCATTGTTGGAAAACTCTAGGGCGGAGGATTAATATACTGAAAATGATATTTTAGGGAAGAAATATCGTACTTTAGATTGGAGGAAGTGATAAAAAATTATAGAATATAAGTTGTGATGCATTTGGATGCCAGTGAAAACAAATTAAAAATTACTTAAAAAGCAAAGTAGCTTTGCAGCTGTTATTTATTTTTTTTGTATAGTTGGGTATACCAAATTTTTATGTTTTACCTTCTCAACAAATAATTTAAGCATAACTGAAAAAATTAGCTTACACACAGCACAGTGAAAATATGTGGTGGATTGTCTGAGACAGAACTCATTTCTAAAGTTTTTCCATAAGAAAGACAAATATTTCTTAAATTGAACTATGATAAATACCACCCTATCTATAGAGGATATTTGTGTGACATCATTAGTGTACAGTTTAGATTCCACTAGTGAGATTAATTGAAAGAGGTAGAGTTTAAACCAGTCTAAGAGCAAACTGTGGTATGCTTGTGCATCAGGCTTTTCATTCCAGAACAAATATTAACATACAAGTGGACACTCACAATAATCACAATTGGTTTCACTTCACATAATTTTCTTGACATTTTCTTATCATGAGCACCATCAAGGAACTTGATAATATCTTTGCTGTTGTCACACAGTTGTAAAAACTATCAACTTCAATGTATTTCCAGGCTTCATGGGACAAAAATTGTAAGACAAGCACAGTAATACAGAGTGAAAATATGCTTTTACTGTATCTTGTTCTAATGTGTTTTACCATATATTTGCTTTTAAGGTCTCTAAATTAAAATGTTTTAGGGGCACCTGGGTGGCTCAGTCATTAAGCGTCTGCCTTCGGCTCAGGTCCTGATCCTAGGGTGCTGGGATCGAGCCCCACATCGGGCTCCCTGCTCAGTGAGGAGCCTGCTTCTCCCTCTCCCACTCCCCATGCTTGTGTTCCCTCTCTCACTGTGTCTCTCTCTGTAAAATAAATAAATAAAATCTTTAAAAAAATAAAAAAATGTTTTATTACATGCAGGACCGTATTTATTGAATCTATAAACAATTTTTATCTTTAAATATGCTGAATAATAATCCAAATAAGTATTGCTTCCCTCTTTGCCTCCTCTACCCTACTCTTTCCCTCTTATTAAATAATCTTTTAAATTATAGTTTAGTCTCCAATTTTAATAAGACAAAATCATACTATTTAATATATATCATAATATACAGTATATGATATAATTATGAAATACATCATACATATATGTGCATATACAAGCATACTTATGTACATATACATATTTATTTAACATCTCTCTCACAGTGTTAAATGTAAACACTTTTATCTACTTTGCTGTTTTCAGTCACTAATATACTATGAAGATCGTGCCATAATGTTACCTAGCACTATTCTTACATTATTTTTTGTTTGTTATAATTTAGAGTATTCTATTTTCTTAATGCACTATTGTTTACTCAGCCAGTCTCCTACTGATGGTCATTTGCTTTGTTTTCAGGCTTTTCTTCTTACCGGGCATCTTATATTTACTGAGGTTTCACATTTTTGCCTGTGGATCTTTGAGAACAAATTCATGGAATGGAAGAAAATGTGCACTTTTAGATATTGTCAAATTGTCCTTTATAGAGATCATATGAATTTTGATTCTATTTTTTAAAGATTATTTATGTATGTATGTATGTATGTATGTATTTATTTATTTTACACAGAGAGAGATAGAGAGCACAAGCAGGGGGAGCTGCAGAGAGAGAGGGAGACGGAGGCTTTCTACTGAGCAGGGAGCCCATCAAGGGTTTGATCCCAGGACGCGGGGATCATGACCTGAGCTGAAGGCAGATGCTTAACTGATTCAGCCCCCCAGATGTCCCATGACTTTGATTCTTATCATGTGAGAATTCTCCATAGTTTGCCAAATAAGAACATTTTCAGACTTTAAAAAAGTTTTGCCATCTGATGATTGAAATGTTTTACCTTAATTTTAATTTTCATTTCTCTCATTTTTAGGCAGTCTTAGAATTTTTTTCATTGGTTAAAAATCCATGCATTCTGTTCACATGTTTATTCCATTTTTCTTTAGGGTTAGTACATGTATTTTCAACTTTGAGATGTTTTCTATATACTAGGATTATTAAATTTTTATCTCTGATATACATTATTTCATCTAATTTCTTATTTTGTTTATATTAATATTTGCTATGTAATTTAAAACTATGCACATTTATTAATATTCCCTATTGGTTCTAAATTTTGTCATGCAGTTTTAAAAATATATATATTTTTGTATACTTTCACATTTTTTTAAATAAAATGTTTTAAAAAGATAGCATCCTTAGTTGAATTATAAATATTCACACTATTTTCCTTTGTGATGGTCACTGTGCTGAGTGTTCTACATAGGTCATCATACATGTCCACAAATGACTCTGCAAGTTAGATTCTGTTATTATTTCCATGTACAGAGGAAGAAAGCAAAATTCAGAAATTTTAATACAAATTGCCCAAAATCAATTGTGAAGAAAGGAGAAAATCAGAATTTAAAATCACATGTATAAAAAACATCACATATATGACTTTTGAACCCCCACTCATAACCTTCAATATTTTGTGTAGAAACAGTACTTCAAGCTTGGTAAATATGCTATTCCCCAATTTTCCTCTTTCAAAATACGATATCAAATATATTTTTTCATGCAACCTTACTTTGCTTAGATGATTTTGGAATCACTATATACCTTATTTTTTGAGAAGTTAGATTGTTAATTTAGATTCAATTCCGAATATACTATTACACATGAAAAAATTACACTTTGCTTAAACTGTTAGTTCAGCTAATAAAAGCAAAGCCTGAAAAATCTGAATGAGGATACTTTCAGACTAATTATGTTAGTGCTATTAATTTTCTGTATTAAAAGCTATTATACCTGAGTTAATTAACTTCTAAAGAGTAACATTTAGTTTCTTTTTAAAAACAAATTTCCAAAACAAATAAATTTCCAGAAAAATCAAGATCCTCTCAATATAGAAAGGCAATTTTAACTTAGTTTCTTTTTTTTTAAAGATTTTATTTATTTATTTGACAGAGAGACACAGCAAGAGAGGGAACACAAGCATGGGAAGTGGGAGAGGGAGAAGCAGGCTTCCTGCAGAGCAGGGGCTCGATCCCGATGAGAGGTTCCATCCCAATGCAGGGTAAATTCTGGGACCCTGGGATCGTGACCTGAGCCGAAGGCAGACGCTTAACGACTGAGCCACCCGGGGGCCCCTAACTTAGCTTTAAAACACATTCTTCTACTTGACTTCTTTTAGCAGCAGTGATTGCTAAAGCTTCTATAAATATTGTATGCATTTAAACAAGTCTCTTTGTTTTCTCCAGGATTGTAAATAATTGATTAGTAGCCCATGAATGTGTTCCTAAAAGCTAACACTGCCTTACTTAACACTACTCATCAGTGATAATGATGCTGAAATAGGACCCAAGATGAAAAGACAGTGGAGATTTACTGCCTGTGTGAAGTGTAGGCAAATAAGCCTGTATAAATTTGCATTTTGGCTTCACTTTTTATAGTTATTAACCACCTGTATCTATAAAAAAATAGCCCACAATATTATATTTGTGATTTGCTACTCTTTTGATCTACTATGTGTAGATGAGTTTTATGAGTTTAGTTTAAATGAGATCAGTGATAGTTTGTTCTCATTTAAAAAGCATCAAAGATGATTACATAATGTAGGCCACCGTGTTATGTTAGAATATTTGTCCCTAATAAAATCTATTCTTACATTTCATAAATGAAGCACTCAATTAGTCTGATTTGTGAGCAGTTTTGGAATCTTTCTAAAGATTCTAAAAGGATCTAGACAGCAACTAATAATCAACAATAACAGACAAATAAGTGAAAACTTTTCCTATTTTTGCCTATCCGCGGAATTTAGATGCAGACACTAAGCCTTATGATTGATTAGAAATATTGGCTGGCCCATTGAAAAGCAACTTGGCACCATATCCCAATTAGAACACAGTTCAGCTGCCTTACAAACACAGTGGGCTCTCAAGACATAATTCCTGTTATCTCTTATACTCTATCTAAGGCACACAACCACTAAATTGAGCACTGGGGATTCAATTCCAAGTATTTTGGTTCCAGAGTCCATGCTCATAACCATCCTTTAAATCTAAACAAACCTAAGAAGCAATCAGGTTCAATCCCTTTATTTTTAAGGTAACTCTCATATACTTTGAAAGCCACATGGGCAGATGATACAGCCATAATGCTTTCATTAAAATTAGCATATTTGGGACACTTAGATGACTCAGTAGGTTGGGCGCCCACTTTTGGTTTCAGCTCAGGTCATGATCTCAGGGTTATGGAATTGAGCCTTGCTTTGGGCTCTGCCCTGAGCATGAAGTCTGCTTGGGATTCTCTCTCTGCCTCTCTCCCTGCCCCTCCCCCTTCTTGCATGCACAGGCATTCACTCTCTCTCTCTCTCGTCTCTTTTAAAAAAAAAAGAAAAAAGAAAATTGGCACATTTAATAAGGATTCATGTATTAATAAAGGGCTACCCTGCTCTCATAGAAAGTAGACAAAGATATTGTAGAGTTTCTAGATTGTGACATTTAATAGGTTTTATGAATATTCAGTTTTAATAGCATTTACTGTATTGATTAGATTGTATTATACCTTGACGATAGAATTATGCATATCTCAAATATTGATATATCATTAACCACTTCAATTTTAAAGATCTTCAAATTTGAAATCTTCAAAACTGAAAGATTGGTGAATTGCCCAAGGTAAAAGAGAATATATATGATGAAGATAGTTTTTGATTGTTTTGCAGATTTTTAAAAATATTATAGTGAGATATTAATATTAATGAAATACTAATAAAGTCATAAGATTAATGAAATTCTAGCATCTACAATAAAAGTGTGATTAGAGTCTTATTTTATCACTCTGATTCTAAAATATTTCTGCATTTATTGATGGTCATATCTATTCATGGACATAGGAAGTTTTCCATGTATAATTAGAAGACAAAAAGAGAAAAAAGTAATTTTCTATTTCAATCTAAAGCATGTACAACTGATAAGACTCTTACACTGTTCAGATATTTTTTCCCCCAGTTGGTCCTCTAGTCCATTAAATCTGCCTTCTGCTTCTCAGATTTAGGTACTCCCTATGGATTGAAAAGTCCCAGACATAGATGGTATTATGCTAAGATGAAAACAAGTCAGAGAAAGACAAATACTGTACGATTTCACACATATATGGAATCTAAAAAAAAAAAAAAAAAAGAACTAACAAAACAGAAAGAGACTCATAGATACAAATACAAAGAACAAATTAAAGGTTGCCAGAGGGGAATGGAGTAGAGTAGGGGTTGGGCAAAATAAAATAGCAGAAGGGTATTAAGAGGTTCAAACTGTTAGTTATAAAATAAATGATATGAGGATGCAATATACAACATAGGGAATCTAGTTAATAAATTTTAACAATTTCATACATTGACAGATGGTAGCTAGATTTATCGTGGTGATCACTTCATAATGTCTATAAATGTTGAATCTGTATGTTCTATATCTCAATGTAATATAAAATGGTACATCAATTATACTTCAATATTACATAAATAAATAAATAAATTTAAAAATTTCCCTTCGATCCCAGTGTATTTTTGTTTTCTATCATAATGTTTTTTTCCATTTTCATCATCGACTTTTATAATGGTGTTCCTAGAGTCTTCACTCTACAAATTTTAAGTAGGTATTATGAGAAATATTTTTGTAATATGTCATGAGTAAGTACTCACATTATAAATCTGAATTATTTTTAGAGTCAAATAACCACAAAATAGACAACCAAATTTTAGTGCCTCAGAGTCAATCCAACTTGAAAATACATTTGTAAGTTTCAAAATGTCTCATTCAACATCATGCCTACTATGAATCTACCAGTTATGCTTTATCAGTGGAAGGACATCACAGAAAATATGTCACCAGTTTTGCCAGTTTTTATGAGCCAGTTCTCCTAGGAGTTCTCACTAGCTCCATTACATCCATCCAGAGAGGGCTGCATCTCTTCTGGGCGCAACTTCTATCTTTTATTGTTATTTTGAAAGAAAAGAACAAAGAACACTGAATCTTTAATGTTGTCATCATTGAGTTGTTGCTACTGTTCCACTTTTTCTCAATATTCTAAATGTCCTATCCAGAATATCAGCAAAGTATTTTTTTTCTATTCTCATTAGTAACTCAGTTAATCAGAGTAATTAATGTCAAGTAAAGGTAAATAAAATATATTCTTCAGTATAAACTGTGTAAAAGCTTTTGTACATTTAATAACTATTTCCTCTAGTCCAATACAAGGTTCATATAAAGTGGATTGGTTTAAAGTTTCATTTGTGTTAATATGTCTAAATGTTAAAAAATACAACATGCATGGCATGTTTTATTTATACATTGTTTAACAGATAAGAATAAGTTGCATTTTCCCTAAAGATTTAACTTCTTTCCAAAAATGAAGGTTGAGTTATGTGCATTTTATTGAGCCTACTATTGAAAATAATTTTACTTTTGAATTGAATTCCCATGATAGAGCCCCAACCCTCTGCTTATGAATACTGAGTCCTCTATCCTTAGCATATGTCCAGGTCATATTTTTAAAATATTTTAATGTAATTTCAACCAAGTAATTAGAAATCCATTAAAGAAACATTTTCTCATTATGAATTCCCTGAAGGGTTTTAATTATATGAATTTGATTTTTTATATCTCAAGCTAATAGAATATAGATTATAATCTAATAAATTCTGTCATAAATCTGCACATTTGTCTTTTAATTTTTTATATGATATATGAAAAGATAATGAAATCTAGAAGCTGATTACTTAAATATTAAACATATAATTGGGCTGTTAAATGTAACTTGTAAATTAATATAATATGACAAATTACTTAAAATTACAATAAAAAATTCATATGAGAAATAATTTCACATGAGCAAATTGCAAAATATATAATTTTGCTCTTGGTTGTACTCTTTTATGTTTAAAATGCAAATATATATTAATCTTTTGCAACAGAAAACTAAGCAAATATGTAATAATTATGTTTTCTAGTTATATCTGAAGAATTTTACATACAAATATTTAATCTTCTAACAATCAAGTCTGTTTGTGATCTGGCAAACACGAAAAACCCAGGGCAAGGGAAATATGTTTTTTTGGATTCAGGGAAGCCAGACCAAAATTGGCTGAGTCTCCTCTATTCTTAAACAAGTTTTTATAATATTGGTTCTAAGATTTTTTTCAGAGTTTATGGTAATGTGTATGAATCTTTTAGTTTTGTGTTCAGAGCTTTAAGACCAATAGCTAAGTGTTAAGAAAGAAAAAGAAATCCATGATTCATCACTAGAGTTTTAACAATATAACTCTGGGAGAAACATTTGTTAATTAATTCCCTGGCTAGCCAATGTTATAAGGCCTGGCCAAATGGAAACATAAAGAAATAAGTAAAACTACTTTATTAACCAAATGAAAATATAATGAAATAACTAAAAGTTGATCAACCCCCAATATATACATTGGGTATAAAATGTAATCAGACAATATTATTCGCATGAAAATATTAAATAACAAAACAAAATAAAAACACTGTTCTGTTTTATTCATATTGCTATTAGTTAAATACAATACTTTTGGGCATTCAAATTGAGAACATAAGTACAATTGTAAAAGTTAAATGTTAAACTTTCCTGTTGTTCAAATTTCAGTTTAATCTAGCTGTGTAAGAAAGGTTTTCCTGAATACTCAATTAAATCAGTCCACCAGACACTATTTTTTATATTACCTAGTTGTGTTACTTTTGTGTGGTTTGGTTGTTTGTGGTTTTCTCTGTAGCCCTTTTCTTTTTTTTTTTTAAAGATTTTATTTATTTGAGAGAGAGAGAATGAGAGAGAGAGAGAGCACATCAGAGGGGATAGGGTCAGAGGGAGAAGCAGACTCCCTGCCGAGCAGGGAGCCCGATGCGGGACTCGATCCTGGGACTCCAGGATCATGACCTGAGCCAAAGGCAGTCGCCTAACCAACTGAGCCACCCAGGCGCCCTCTGTAGCCCTTTTCACTATCATATTTTTGTTCAATTTGTTTGCTTGTTTGTTTAGTGCCAATTTCCTCTATGAGGATGTGGAATCTTCTCTTATTCTCCAGAGTATTCTAGCTTCTAGTAGAGAAAGAGGTATAGTAGATGCTCAGTGAGTATCTGTTGAAAACATAATAATTAAATAAAATCTCAAACACTCCTTGTATGATTACTATTGCTTTTTCTCAAAGCCCATGTTCCACCTATTGCGTTCTATTATTCTATCTACTACCAGTCTGATAAATTGTTTTCCTATCCAAAAGCTCATGCAAACATAAATTATGTACATATCCCATATGCAATGATTCTGTATTAATAACTTATTTAATTGCCATGTTAATGTATTACTTTGTAAAAAAACAGAAAAAAAATCTATAAGTGAATGAAATTAGCAAGACCTTACAACCAAATGAGTACCATTGTTAACACTTGGTTTACTTCCTTCCATTTCTATACACATTTATTTTTCAAATAAATTAAATATAATTGTCACATGATTTGCTTTCTTCCCTTTCCCTTTGTGTTTTATAATAATTAAATAATCATATGGATATGAGTTTTTAACGTAGAAATATATAACAAAATTTGTCAGGCACTTTTTAAAACTACTTGGTTTGCTTTTGTTTTCTGCTATTAGAATACCGATATGAACGTACATGTGCATAACTATTTGTCTTTATCTCTCCATACTTTCAAGACTGTATTCCCTATTGACCACCCTTCCTTACCAGATGAAATTCTCAGCTCACTATTCCTTTCCAGCCCTCAGAGTTTCACCACATTTTACCTTAACAATTGTGAGACCACTTTTATCTTAACCTTTTCCCCTAATGCCTTCAGTAATAATAAGAGTCCCAAGAAACCTAGGTAACCCCTCACCCTTAGAAATATATCACATGCAAAACTAAAAGAAGATCACTTCTTGCATATTTCTTAATCTGATCTCATCTTCCACCCTTCCCAAACCCCATCATGGTATCTCCCGGAGCTGAGATCTGCCATCAGTAAAGGTTCTACCTTGGAATAGTTTCAGAATGAGATTACATTTTTAGAAAGTCTGCTGGCTTCCACTTTGGTCCACAACACAATTATTTCTCCCTAAATTACTGCAATTGTTTTTAACAGTTCTTACCATGTTTTGCCTTTAACCAAATCTCACACTCCATTTTCTGCCAGTTGCCAGTGTGATCCTTCTGAAAGCTAAATTCAATTATATTACACCCATCTTCAAAATTTCCATAAAAATCAGACATAAACTGACATACCCACTACCTTAATGACTTCATCACCTATTTTTCTGTCCTGACCTCCCCCTCCTGCCTGCTACTGGCTTAATCGATGCTCTTTGTTAGGACATTCAGGATCCTCTCTCAGCACACTTGAATTTACTGCTTCTACTGCCTAGAATGTTCTTTCCTCAAATCCATGTGATTGGTTGGTTCTCTTATTTCATTCACATCCTGGCATCAATGCAGTGAGAACTTCCCTGACCACCATAGGTACAATAGCATACTACCTCCTTCCCCAAACTCCTAATGTCCTTTATCCCCCTTTATTTTTCTCAATATCACTTATCATTTAGAACATTAAATAATTTCCTATACGTTTTTTAATTTGTTTTTCTTCCCCCAACTAGAGTATAAACCCATGAAAACAAAACAAAACTCCATTTTGTTCTACTGCTGTATCTCTACTGCCTATAACATAATAATTATTTAAGAAATATTTGATGGATGTGAATGAATTCCTACATAATGAATATGTAGATTAAAAGACATGATCACATGCAAAAGTCTGAGCAATACTGGACATATTTTCTTTACACACACATATATACACATATACATGTACATGGATAGATGATAGAGATTCATAGGGAGACACAGAACAAGTCTTCCTACTTATCCACCCATTTTCTATTCATCCATATTTCAGTGTATCTCTCTTGCTATCTACAGAACTTCTGAATAGTACTAATAAGCTGAGAGGAAAAAAAAAAAGGATATCCTTGGCATAGGAAGCTGGTCTCAAAGCACCTGATCTAGATTAAAATCTCTGTTTTCTTAAACCCTCCCCCAAATTATAAACCCAAAGTCTCAAGCCTGTATTTATTGGGTTCTTTCTTGCTCTCTCTTACACTCAGTCCATCATCTCTTATGGTAAGTGTTCTCCCTCACTGCAACGAGTCATGCACCCCATTTGATCAACTATACATATGCTCCTGGTGATTTTCAGCTGAAGGGCTTTGACAAGGCATATTTGTATAGGTAGGTCATACATTAGAAACATAGAATGTATTTTTCCATTCATCTATCCACTTTAAACTGATATGTATTTCTGTGTAACTCTGTATTTCAATTTCTTGAATGGTAAAAGAAAATAATACTTTTTCTACTGGCAGTTGCATGATTTATTGTGTGTCAGCACACGGTACTTTAAAGTTATATACATACTGTGGGAAACCGAACCTTTCACTTTCAAATAACATGTCTCTTCTTTCAATGCTTGAGTGAGCAAAACGATGATACTCTGTTAAATGTAAAATTTTCTAAACTCATTGACGTAGTTCCAATCAAATGGTGTATTTAGATTAAAGATAAAGTTCCAATATTATTTACATTAATCTAATAACAATGGAGAATAAATTGTAGATGGGGTAGAGTGGTTTGTTTGGTTACCCCTTTTCAAAAATTTCTATTAACAATTATTTAAATAAAGACCTTAAGAAGACAAAAAGATGGATTCTGCATTAAACAAGCCCTATGGAAACAATATAACAATTGTATAAATAATTGGGGTTAATATTTTGAGTCTTTTTTATGAAGGGAATACCACTACTTTATTTTTTTTTAGGTAAGACACCTTTTTTTTTTTTTTGGATGGGGCTTGCACTCAGGACTCTGGGGTTAAGAATCGCATGCTCTACTGACTGAGCCAGCCAGGCATCCCTAGATAAGACATTTTGAACCCCAGCATTACCGTGTTGTGTTTATAAAGAACTTGTGTATATAACTAGAGTACAGTTCTAGAGTTAATGACTGAACTTCATGAATTTGTTAGTAAAGCCTTTGGACAAGAGAAACTGTCTTCACTGGACCTGTGAATATGTAGAATTATTAAAATAAGGAAGAAGAAGAGAATCTAAAAGTGTTGATGCTAACACTTCTATTTCAATTATACTTTAATCAAATTGTGCACCTCATTGTGTGCTTATGACATGCAAGGTCTAGTTCTAGAAAGCTTATGTTTGTAAGCAATGTCAAAAGATCAGTTTCATTCACTGCTTCAAATAATGATAGCATCAGTCAATTCAGTGGTAAAACCATTTTAATAAAATTTTTTGAAGGGAAAAATAACGATATTAAGAAAAAAACTATGAATTTTTTCTATCATTATAAATCTACATTTCATTTTACGTATATTTATTAAAATATCTTGATATCTAGTCAAGTTGTTTTATTTTTTGAATGCAAGAACTAGTTTTCTTTCTTTTTCAAAACTAATTGTTCTGTTGTTGCTGTTTAGTTGGGATTTCTTTCCATTTTTATTTTGTTTTGTTTTTGCAAAACACTGTGATCAACCCAGACACAACTAGCTGTGAAACCCTCAGGCAATTTGTAGAAAATATATTTTATTATTTTATTAATGAAATTCTTTAGTTAGTTTCTGAATTTTTCACATTTCACAGAAAAGGTTGATTATTATCACACATGCATGCTGATGCCAAACATGATTTATAGAAAAATAATGCTAATTAAGAATAAGCAATTTCTTATCATTCTAATATTTGTTTGCTTTACTCAGATAACATAATATAAACTAGAGAAGAAAATTATTCAAGCATATTAATAATATTTAAATGCAATAACTAACCAAAATATTTTTAATACAAAGATATAAATGTATTAATGTTAATAGCATTTAATAAGAGAAAAAGTATTCTATTTGTGACCATTATCATAGTGGAAATGGATTGTCATTAATAAGTTGTGCCATGTGAATACCTGTTGGATGCCACTTAAACATCTTCGTCAAGATACTATTTTTTTTTTTTTTTAGGAAATCACTGTGGGGCGCCTGGGTGGCTCAGTTGGTTGGGCGACTGCCTTTGGCTCAGGTGGTGACCCTGGAGTCCCTAGATCGAGTCCCGCATCGGGCTCCCTGCTCGGCAGGGAGTCTGCTTCTCCCTGTGACCCCACCCCCCTCTCATGTGCGCTCTCTCTCTCTCTCTCTCTCATTCTCTCTGTCTCAAATAAGTAAATACAATCTTTAAAAATAAAAGGAAAATCACTGTATTTAATATATTTTATTACATAGAATTATATATTAAGAATAGCAGGATAGGGGCGCCTGGGTGGCTCAGATGGTTAAGCGTCTGCCTTCGGCTCAGGTCATGATCCCAGGGTCCTGGGATCGAGTCCCGCATTGGGCTCCCTGCTCCTTGGGAGCCTGCTTCTCCTTGTGCCTCTCTCTCTCTCTCTCATGAATAAATAAATAAAATCTTTAAAAAAAAAAAAAGAATAGTAGGATAGTATGAAATCAGTTATTACTTCCTTTGCTTCAGTTTTTCAATATGTGATTGCAACCTTAAACTAGTATACTTTATGTAGATTCCTATGGTTTCTTTATTTTTCTTCTTAATGAGGCCCACACTGATGGTTTTGGTTTCACGGTGATTTGTGAGAACTTGGGAATAGCCACTTAGTAAGAAGGCTTGTTTTTTGAGGTTGCTTCAAGATTTCTAGGCTTCTAAGCATAATTAAAGTTAATGAAGAAAAAAATTAATTGCTCTACTTAAAATTGTTATTTAAGGTCTTGTAAAACTTGAACAAGTTGATACATGAGATACTCAATCCCTAACAGCCTCAAATGATTTATTTAATAGCAACTGCTCTAAATTCACATTTCCTATTGCTCAGCATGCCTTATACATTCTGAAAACCAGTGTCAGAAGCTCACCTGTGCTACCCACTCTTTTTATCCTTCTAATTTTCAGAGATGCTTTCTGTTGACATGTAGGGATGTTCTCTGTCTATTACTGACTGTATCTCTGCCTTCAGAGGGAACATATTTAGTTTTCTACAAATATACCAGGAAATTCTGTGTGCTGTTCCATTAAGTAAATAAATGCTGAAAAGACCAACAAGACAAATGAATTATCCTAACAAATAAGTTGCAAAACAGAGGCACTTATGTTTAAAAGAAAAGAATGCAAGTGGAAATGATGTTTTTTATATATATAAATATGTATATATATATGTATATAAATGCAAAAAAATATTGGTGGGAAAGAGTATATAGAAAGCTGTTAACTGTGGTTTCAAGGGGATAGTGATATTGTATATGTAGGAAGACTGAGTTGCAAAAAAGTTTCAGGACATTTTTACATTTATGCTTTTCACATGCTACAGTATATTTGAATGTTATAATTTTATTAAATTAACATTTGTTATGTGGATCATAGGGAGCCTGATGGTGAGTCACTATTCAACAAAAGACCACAATAGAAATAGAAATAGAGAAGTATTACTTACAGGCCCTGGTGAAAGTACATGGAACAAATCTAGAGGGGTCAGTTTAAATCAAAGGAAGCAGAGTTTTAGTAAGCTCTATGGGGTCTTATCTAAGGGACACACATGGGGAAAGCCCTGGGAGGCAGAGGAGACTTTTGATCACAAGGGCTGTTGGGAAATCGTATCAGAAACTTACATTTGTTTGTGACTCTGCAAGCTATTACCTAGGGCATGCACTTGAAGGAGGGGCTAGTGTTAGTCTAAGATCCCTGCTGGCCACTGGTCTAAACCAATGATGCCAAGACAGCAATACCATGGAGTAATTGAGCTAAACTCTCGATAAGAAGTAAATATGTATATACACATGTATAAACAAAAATATATTTTAATTGATATTGATTTACACATTTATAAGCCAAAAGAATATTACAGCCATGCAAGAGAAATGGTATCAAAAAAGGAGGAAAATAAAGAATACCAAGCAATTCTTCCTCTACCTACATCTATTTGTTCTGCTTTGGAATTTTCCTTTCCAGTTTTTCACTGCCTACAGCCTATAATTTACCAGATAAAAATATATTTGCTAACTTTAGCCCATGTTTAACAAAAATAGTTATGTTGCAACGTTCCCTGTACAAAATGTTTGCTTTCGAAGACAACACACCATGAAAATTACAAACATTCTTCCCATATTGTCCATTTTGAAACTTCCCAACAGAATGAAACTTCCCAACTGCTTAATAGCATCTTAAATTGACTCTACATGTGCAGTTTTTGAACACCATGATTAGACCCAAACATAAAGACCCTGGAACATTTTATATCTATTCTTTCCAGCATAGATTAATTACTTGTTTCTAATTGGTTCTTATTGAAAAGCTATTCTTTTTATTAACATTTCCCAAGCACTATAGTTTCAGAAATGGTGGAAGACCATTAACTTCAAGAGTTAGAGGAGATTCAAGTTAGTTAATTAACTTACCTCATTATCAAATGATGACTCTGAAGCATAAATGAAAGTTGAATGACTCTACCACAACATTCCCTTTACAAGTTTAAATATCATAGTAATAGTATTAGGCAACATTTACTGAGAATGTCGTTCACTGCTTTAAGCATTTTTAATATATCATCTGCCTTCATGCTCGAAATACTGTTTTAAGGAAAATACAATTACTATCCTCATTTTAGAGATAAAGAGCATTAAGTGCCTAGTTACTAAGTAGATTATCTTTTTATCTATTTATCTGGCTCCTGAACTTCCAATTTTACTACTGTGCATTGATCTGTTTTTAAATGATTTGGGTTTTAAAGATGCAAGATATGACAAACTGCTTTAGCCATTTTCAAGGCTAAAAGAAGAACATGCTTTTCCTTCCAGATTGAGTTTTCATAAAGAAATTGTCCATAGTCTGAACTTTCTGGAATCACAATTTTATTGATGGAGTACCATATTTGATCCTTTACAAAATAATTTTCATTTATGTATACATATTCTAGTTACTCTAATACACTGTGTTTACTTTTATTTTCATGAACAGATTCCCAAATTAGTTTATGCCAGAATTCTGGTATAACAGAGAGTTCAATATTTGACCTTTACCTATAGCGCAGGTTTTCTCGGCTTTTTTAACAAATGATAAATCTGCTCTACCTCCCACCCCACCCCACCCCCAACACATACACATCCAGGAAGTAATATCTTGGGGATAATTTTCAAATAGGATGCATTCATTATGTATTGTTTTTAAAATGGGTTTTGGCTGAAACCAATTATCAAGTTTAGAACTAAAAGTAGGATCTCTCACTGTGTAAATTGGGGTTTGCCAATACCAATGATGTGGGAAACAGAGGCAGAAGAAAAATTGTTAAATTTCCTTACTACCTACAGCCCATTGACAAGTCCTTGAAACAGGTAGAGTGATATTCCTCTACGGACTCAACTGCCTCAATGTTGATACTTTGCTAAAGGCAAAAGGCAATTGTAGCCTGAGCCTCCCCTTCCCCAGGATCCTGTAAATCTACTTTAACGTATAAAAATTCCTTTGGAAACTTCCTTTATCTCTAAACCCCCCGAGATACGTGTTGATAATCATCCCGCAAGCATATGGCCTACCAATATGCATCTGAAGGGTCTCATGACTAAGGTTTTATTAGACAGTAATAAATCACATTTTCCCAACAATAGCTAGCCCCCTCAAGGTCCTGGAAACCTTGCTTCTAAAACTCCTTAGAGACTTAACGCTATCCCTAACACCTTCCCAACTTGAAAGTATATAATGGATCACTCCTCATGACCCCAGTGCCGCTCTTCCTGTCCACGGGTCCTGTCCCCATGCTTTAATAAAACCACCTTTTTACACCAAAGTTGTCTCACGAATTCTTTCTTGGCTGTCGGCTTCAAACTCTAATGTCTTTCTTACGTCACCATCACCACAACTACACCACTACTCAGACTGGTGGTATTTTATTGATTCTTAAGAATAGATTAATCCAAACAATGAATCATGGAACACTACATCAAAAAGTAATGATGTAATGTATGGTGATTAACATAACATTAAAAAAAAGAATAGATTAATCCATTTGGTAATCACATTTGAAAGATGGCATGTTCTATCTTCAGGAACTATGTGTATTATATGAGAAAGGGCACTAGATAAAATATCAGGCCAGCTAGATTTTTTTCTCTAGCTTCACTACTTATTAACTGTGTGAATTTAAGCATAAATTTGGCCCATATTGGTTAATGTGTGTTCACAGTTTACAAAATGGTTTAACACACATGAATTTATTTGATTTTCATACCATGAGTTATTTGTCATTATTATTTGTGTGCCTACATATTTGAAACCTGAAGTTTAGAGAGCTTCTATGATTTCATACAAAACTTTACCCAAAGTAAGAAGTGAACTCAGGCAAACTCCTGGGTTTGTGATTTCAGATCCAGTGCTTCCTTGGCCATACCACACTTTTCTTGATTGTATGGGGTTGGAGTTGATAATCAAATGAAATACTATATCTAAAAGTAGTAGGTAAACTCTGAAATAATATACAGAATAAAATTTTTTTGTACTATCAATTTCTATAAAACCATTGTATTTATTTTTTACATTATATGTGCAGTAATTTAAAAAATAAAATTAATATTTATTTCTTATAACAATCAAACCTAGTACAGAAGGGTTTAAAAAAAAATACAGTCTTCTATCACTACTCACTGTTTACTCCTTAGAGAATTTATGGTTAATCTACAATCTCACACACACACACACACACACACACACATGTGCATGTCAGTGGTTAGTTATTGAAATATTAATAGCTGAAAACTATGTAGGAACTACATGTGAAAATTTGTGTTAGGATAGTTATCCTGATAACTGTATATTGCTCAGTAGTCTGAGAATGTGAATGTGGTTAATTTTATGTGTCAAATTGGAGTGTGTTTTTTGATGTGATTAACATTTAAACTGGTGAAATTTAGTAAGCAGATTGCTTTCCACACTGCGGGTGGGCCTTCTCAGATTAGTTGAAGTCCTGTATAGAACAGAAGACTAGCCTCCCTGAGCAAGAAAGAATTCTCAATATTTAGTTAAATAAATATAAATAATATAAATATAAATATAAGTACATCTCATCAGTTCTGTTTCTTTGGAGAACCCTGGCTAGCTAATACAGAGGGTCATACTTTGTAATAACATCCAATACTTCACAGGCAGTAAACATTTATTTCTGAAATAATTTTCTACAACCATTATTTATGCAATTTGAAATATAATTTAAGATAAAAATTCTGAAAATTGTTTACATTTGTTTATGCTGCTTCAAAACCCAAGTTTTAATTGAATATTTACCACATCATAAAGGCATTTCATTTTTAGAGATGTTTTCTTTTTTAAAAATAGATATAAAAATGAGCTAGAATGATTTATGGAGCATGTCACATGAATTTTAGAGATTGCTGTTTTCTTAAGATCGCTTTTTTATGAAAACATTTTTCTTCTATTTCCTTAAAAGGGTACACCTCTTTTTCTTCAAGTAAAGGTTTCTACTTTTTCTATTTTTGTATATTTATTTATTTTTTTACCCTTTAGTGGTTGATAAAGAATGTCATTGGATCACCGCATATAAATTAAAGAGAAAAAACAAAACAGACACAGGCATAAATGTCACCTAGTCTTACAAGCCTATCAGAAATTTTTAACACAATCTTTTTGGAGATAGGCCTAATTGAAAGGAAAACAAAAAGTCAGAAACTTTTGGAGCCAATGACCTTAAGAGTAGTTTTTTAAATTATTGAAGTTGGTTTTGTTTCTTGAATGTAATTACATTTTTTGAGCTGGATTTTTTGAAAACTGATATATATTGCAAAACCAGTTTTAATATAACTCAGCTTATGTTTCTATCAAATGTAATATAACTATTATGAAAAAAGTAACAATGATATAATAATTTGACACGGTGGTAGAAGCAAAGTATATCTCTTTACCATTTTTTTAAATTTAGATGACCAAAAAGCTAGACCCATTCATTGCCGTGCTGAAAGCAAGCCTGGATCTGCTGTGTAACTATTATAATAAAAAATTCTGCTGGTTTTGTCATGCTTCCTGGGAGGGAAACAGTAAACCCTTGTTATTTCCAGAGTGATAGAATTGTCGGTTATTCATAGTGAGATCCTAAGATTACACGGGAGTCTATGCTAATGAGGTGACTCCTGATGGGTACCTAGATAGTTTATGCAAACAAGATGATTCAGGTTAGGGTGCTGGCCCTGCCAAAAAGAACAACCATGTTATTAGAAGTTTATATACAGGTGATATTAAACTGAAGTCCTGGGAGGGGATAGGGGCTGGAGAATAAGCTCAAATTATGTGACCAATGATTCCATCTATCCTATTTTTGTAATGAAACAAGTCAGCTTCCCTGGTTAACAATATTCTGTGGATACTGTTATGCATCAGCTTGTTAGGCAGAGGGTAGGGGGGTGGAGGTGGAGGTGTATGTGACATGTCTTGATTCCAAAGAGAGAGAACCTGGAAGCTTCAAATTTGGGCTGTCCTAGGCCTCACCATATGCATGACCCTGATTTTGTGTCCTTTTTGCTTTAACAAAGTTGTAATCATAAGTCTAGCACGTTCCTGAGTTCTGTGAGTCCTTCCAGTGAATTGTCATACCTGACTGATTGGTAGGAAACCCCAGATTTGTAAGCAGTTGGTCAGAAACATCCTAGGAACACTTGAGTTATCACCTGGTCTCTGAAGTGAGGGCAGTCTTATTGGAGATTGTGCCCTAGTAAGCAGAGAGAGTTATGGGTCCCCAGAAAAAGAAAGAAAAGACATAGCTTTTGTGATACAAGACAAGTCATTCTAGACCCCCAGCTATTTTCTGAGATCTATGCCTTACTGGCTCTACTTGTCCTAGCACAATTTCTTGCAGAAGAAATACAAAACCTCAGTAGTTAAGGATTTTAAGTGAATAAAGGGAATGCAAAAACTAACTGTCTCTACCAGGCCGGGAAATAGTCTAACCATATCAGAGACAATAAATCAGTGGTATATCTGCCAGTGCTGTTTCTAAAGTAAGCAAGACCCTGCATTCCCTACCTGAGATAAGGAGCCCAAGACCTTTTCCAACTCTGAGCTTTCTCATAGTCCCTTCTGCTTGTCCTACAACTACCTCGGCTTCATTATAATGTTAAAATCCCACTCAACGAGAAGAACAAGCTTCATTAACATAACATAGGATGCCTGTATAAGCATGCTTTCTAAGTCCCCCCGTGCAATCTTACGCCCACCTTTACATGTGATGATAAAACTCCCTTTCTGAAAATTCATCCTAACCCTAAAATTGAAGAAACCCGCTCACCCCCACTCAAGGAGTCATGGCTTTGGAAGTTATATGCTGTGATCCCTTATCTGAACTAAATAAAGTTTCCTTTGTGTGGTAAGTCTACCTGTTGTAGTTTCTATCAATAATGCACCAAGGAACAAACTAATATTAATTCGGTTATATCCTTAATCTGTGGAGTCTGCACTAAGTCCTGCTTCTTAGTGTCAGAAGTCATTGCAGCTACCATGAGTTCCTATTTTCCCACCTTATATACTATAAATCTGTGGTCAAGCACAAGTTTTTGGGCATATCACTTATTATCCCTGTTGTCAAACCAGAGGCATTTAGTTCATTAGTGTATAACCTTGTGTTTGATTACTTTGGATGCTAGTTTGGATAACATGCCCTTAGCAGGTAATAGAATCAGTCAAGGCAAGTTTCATTTTACACAGCTTTAAGTAGTCTTGTCTGATCCCGTTTAATAAACCACCTGATATTAAACAGTTACTAAACAGACTCTAGTTGACTCAAATGATAGAATCAGAATCAGTTAAATGTTTCTAAAGCTGAATTTATATTGCTACAATAGGAAGGTATGGTTCTCTTGATCAGGCTCTATTAGAGACCTAAAAGACTTAGTAAAACAAAGAATTTAAAATACATTTGTAGTATTATTTTTTTCTACTATATGACTTATTCTTCCCATTATATATATATTTTTAAATTTTTTATTGTTATGTTAATCACCATACATTACATCATTAGTTTTTGATGTAGTGTTCCATGATTCATTGTTTGTGCATAACACCCAGTGCTCCACGCAGAATGTGCCCTCTTTAATACCCATCACCAGGCTAACCCATGTAGTATTATTTTTTAATTGAAATTTCTCAGTAAAATGGAGCAATGCATTAAGTGCTGGATAATACGAAGTTTAACGAATAGAATTAACCTTAATTTGTGCACAAAGGAAAAATTGATATGCATTACATTATCCCTCGAATTTAGGCAAAGTATACTTTAATGTATTTGGCAATACACTAATAATAATTGCTACTGTAAGTATAACCTTTAGAAAGTTTTCCTTGACATTTCTTTTTTGATCTTCTAATATTCATTCTGTTTGTGATTGCAAACCATATACTTTGTTTTTACTCTAATATGTTTACCTTATCAATTTTTGTAACTCCATTCTTTTCATGTTTCCTAATTACCCATTCAGGGACAAGATCCCCCCGAGGAAGAGAGTGGGAAAGTCATTGACTTTGATTTTTGCCCCAGTTTGACTGAGAGGAGTAGAATGTATATGTGGTAGTATCACTCTGATCTTTGGGAAATAAATAAGACTACATATGTAAGAACAGTTATACATAAGATATTGATAACCAGGAAAAGTAGCGTTCAAGCTCTCTTTTGAGGTAGTAAAGGGTCATTCTCTCACAAAGACACAAAATAAACACACAAGGATGATAGTTCACTATGTATTTATTTGAGCAAATTCAGTTTAAGTTAATACATTATAATAACAGAGGAAATTTGATGTAATTTAATCAACCAACCAACTAGGACCTAATGACAAGGAGAGTCATTTCTAGGTAAAACAGAAGCATTTCATTCAAGATTAAGAATAGCCACACATTTAGACAAAACACTCTACCATTTCACAATAACTAATAAAAATAATGGGAATGATCAGACTAATTGATTTTTATTTTCATTCTTTAACAGAGAGAAGACTCTTTTAGCTGTAGGTATATTCCATTGAAATAACTCTGTGAAAGTGCATATTTTCATTCATACTGATAAGAGATAAGACTATTTAAATGGAAAAACATTAATTTATTGGAAGCATATGACTCTCCTACATTGCCTAATGCAGGACATGAGACCCTTCTGTAGAATATGGAATTGGACTAATGAAACATAGGTAAATATAATCCCACAGGAAAATCTTGTGTTCTGCATATGTTCCATTAACTTTTGTTATCACTAAAATGGAGAAAATGAGCTAGTATTCACATTTTTGCACAGTGCTAATAACATCAAAAAGCAAATTTACAAAAAACATGGGGGCATAATAAGTGTGCTACTTCCTTGGGTCTGGAAAGGGAAAAAAAATATATATGTATATACATATGCATGTACACGTACATACATATAATAGTTATGCTTGTAATGAAAGATAATATCCACTATCTTTTAAATTGCACTTAAAATTGATAAACTTTTTTTATAGAATCTGTGTGTTTTTAAAAAAGAAAACAAAACCAAAACAGATCATAGGAGAATATTATTACCAAAGACTATGTCATGCTAGTATTGCTCGTATAAAATAATAATTTTCACTGTATTGTTTTTCTTTTTTTCTATATGTTGTATACGTAAGATCACTCTAGTTTTATTCTTGCATGATTTTGTTTTGTTACTTTATTTTTTTTAAAGCCTATATGGTTACAGATGAATTGATTTGAAGACTGAGTACTTATCAATAAAATATTAAAAGATGAACTTATATATAAGCTCTTAAAGGCAAGAAGCATTAGCTGTAAAGAATAAATTGATCTTAGTAGTTTAGCTTATATAATGTTATGCATTTTTCATTGCTTCTGGGTGTTCACAATATGAATGTTTTGTATCATATACATTTAGCGAATCCAAATATCTTCTGAACACATGCCAGTAGATTACATTCAATTTGATGAGCAGTGCTATTGATAGAAGAAACATTTATAATGTGATTTTAAAAATTCATTTTCACATATATTTTAAGCTCTTACTTTATAATTCTTCACAAATAGAAAGAAAGCTCTCGGGCGCCTGGGTGGCTCAGATGGTTGAGCGTCTGCCTTGGGCTCAGGTCATGATCCCAGGGTCCTGGGATCGAGTCCCGCATCGGGCTCCCTGCTCCTTGGGAACCTGTTTCTCCCTCTGCCTCTCTCTCTCTGTCTCTCTGTCTCTCATGAATAAATAAATAAATAAAAAGTTTAAAAAAAAAAGAAAGAAAGCTCTCATATGTCTCTGCAGTGCCATGCAGAATTACATCAAAATTATTCTTCTGAAAGACATTATGGCTCACATATATCACCATTATCCACATTACAGCTATGACAATAAAGGGAAAACTTTTATTTTAGCATGCTCTATAAAACAACAGTAATTATTCAGAAAAGATGATCAGGAAACACCACTCTCATTTTAGAGAATGTAGTGTACATTTCAGGAAGAAATGTCCCTATTGAGATTTTGCTCACCCTTCTGCCCATTTGAGGATAACATGTCCTTTTAATTGATGAAAAATACCAGGAAAATAAAATTTCCATTCTTATGGGAAGCAGTCAATTTTATACATGTGAATCCCTAAAGCATATGTAATGACAAACTGCTCCTAACTAGGATGGTTGATGGAAAGAACAACATCATTGGGAAAAGCTGGACTGATGGGTAGGTGTGGGCATGGGGGTGTAGAAAGAATTAATGAGATGATACCAAGATTTGACATTTTCCCCCAATAAAAACAAAATTTTATGCACAAATAGATAACAAGAATGATTAAAACCCACCCACATAAAAATGTTGAAATGGGAGCTATTGCGTTCCATTAAGCCTTTCAAAAACTAATATACACAGAGTCCATTTTCATGATCTAAATTTCCTTTTCTTGATAAATGATATAATGTCATATACATAATGCCATTTTTAATGAAAAATATATTATTACAGAAATTTAAAATTAATGGACATAATCATTTTAATATGAATAGTCAGCAACTTGACATCTGCTTTGTTGTTCACTTTAGCTTCTTCACTTTATGTGTAAGATCTCTTTGCTAAAAATAAATCATTCTGTAGCTATTTTATAAACTTAGGCAAAGGGAAAAGCCCCTGACTTCAGACTGTTTGAATTTTGCTACTTCAGTTTACTTTTTTAATTATGTTACTAAGGGATGCCTGGGTGGCTCAGTTGTTAAGCATCTGCCTTCGGCTCAGCTCATGATCCCAGGGTCCTGGGATTGAGCCCCGCATTGGGCTACCTGTTCAGCGGGGAGCCTGCTTCTCCCTCTCCCATTCCCCCTGCTTGTGTTCCCTCTCTCACTGTCTCTCTCTGTCAAATAAATAAATAAAATCTTTAAAACAATTTTTAATTGTGTTACTAAATTACAAAACATTAAGATTTGTAATTAGATCAGAAAAACATTTAAAAATCTGTATTACAATAAAAACGTCTGCATAAACCCCTTTTTAAAATCTGAATTCTTGATCTATCCTGTATACATCTGTATTCAAGGTCACATACACTTCAGGAACAAAAGATAATCTATGTTCTCATTCTTGCTCATAAATTATATTTTTAAACAATATTTAATTTCCTGAGATTTTGCTATTATGTAATCTAACCCTTTGCTATTTTATCACCAAATTGCCTATTTAAAACACTGTAGGAAAAATGAGGTTTAAGGGACATAAAGCAAATCAAAGACCACAGTTATATTCTTTCTAAACTGTCAAGCATATGTGTTTTCAGGCTGAGAAGAGCTATCTTTGAGTATTTAGAGCAATGCAAATTAAGGGAATTGTTCCAGAGATTACTGGGAAAAAAAAAAGGATTAGTGGTAAAATTAGGCAGAACTGTGTGCCTCTGTACCTACTTGATTACTCTGCACTCTCAGCTGCCTGAATGACAAAGATAATCCTGTTTCTGTGCTGTACTTTTTGAAGTCATTGAGTGATTCAGAGTTCTATTTTTCTAAAAAGATTAAGAAAGTAAAGAAGAATATGATGTCTCTATGGGTTTTCTTCGCCAGGACGAGAAAAATCATTATCAATAGATATCATTACGTAGAGCATTGGTATAGCCTCACCAGCATTTATTACACATCTAGTTATCAGTTTGATAAACTCATTTCCAAAATCAAATAAATATTAATGACATATTATAGGGTTTCCCTTAATTCCAATATCTGGAAGTACTCTTTTTTTTTTTTTCCCTAAGTAGGCTCCACGCCCAGCACAGAGCCAAACACAGGGCTTGAACTCACAACCCTGAGATCAAGACCTGAGCTCTGATCAAGGAACACTAGTCACCAGTACCCCCTGGAAATACTTTCTAATGTTCTCCTTTTGTACTTGATAAGAGTCTGTAAAAGGGTGCCTCTTGTTTTATGAGATAGTAGTAGAATCCTGAACTGGTTGGAAAAGAAAAATTGGGGTTAGTATAATGACAGAAAATGAATAGAACACTAGGGTCTTACTGTCACAGTGATTAATTCAGATCAACACGGACTTTCTTTAGTGGTAACTGGTATCAATCATGAAGATACTTCAAAGGCAAAAATCAGTTGTGCCAGAGGCAAATTGACCACTCACTATGAAAAAAAAGATCCACCAGGGAAGTTGTCCCAAGGAATTTATCAAAAGTACTACTAGTTAGTATCCTTGATATTAATCCACTACCCACATGACCGTGTATACAAAATAGACAATACACATTTAAGAACTGACTGATTAAAAATTATGTAAACTAAACATTACATAGAGCAAAACAAAATGAAACAAAAAACAAGTTACAGCCTACACATCTGGATATAAAAAGAAAATCTAATATAAATCAGTAGAATTCTTGATATTAATGCTATTTGGGTTTTAATTGTGTTGCCATTATTTAACTATATAACAATTACAAATAAAAATTATTTGCAATTTTTTTTATTAACTTGTTTTACCATCTTTACTGTTTGGAAAATGTGGCATCATATAGTTTCCTTTGTACAAATCACTCCTATCATTTTATCCAGCCAGGTGACTAAAAGAGAGCTCTCGGGTCCATTAAATTCATCTGTATGGACACTTTCAAAACATATTAAGAACAGAAATTTATAGTGCAGTGACTGTTCCAAATTCCTTACATATCATATCTGGTTATCACTGGTTCAGTCTCACAGTAGAGACCGAATCTGGAATGTTTTAAACTCCCTACAGAACACAAAAACAAGCCATCATGTAGGTGGACTTCTCAGGGTCTGTTCAAGTGAACTCCATTATAGGGCCCGCGTTCAGATTCTTTGTGTTTTCTGTATTGTTCTAAAGGCTGGACCCTTGTCCTTATGGATCATTCTGTCCTCCTAGGATCACAGTAGTATTCCAAGTGGGAAAATGGGGAAGATAGTTTCTGCCAGCTGAGTCTACTACCCTCCCCCCAACCACTTTTATGGGCTTTTGGGAATAAGCCAGCATCCAGTGGTTTCTGTTTATATCATTAGTCAGATCTGTGTCATTTGGTCACCATTCTTAAAAGAGCCTGGAAATGTTTTTGGAGCTGGGTACATCACTGTTTCTATCCAAATTGTAGTTCTTTTCTAAGATGGAAGAAGAGAAAAATGGATTTTGTGATATATAGTGGTCCTTTGGCAATATCTGCAATGAAAAGTTTGATTCATTTAGTTCTCAGATAAACCCTATAAAGGTTACCCTAGATACAAGTATAATTATAATACTCATTTTTATATGTTTATATATTATATTTAATATACCGATTTTATGTTAATATTCATATAAGCATTGATATAAGTTCCATTTCATAAACAATATAATTGAGGCAGAAAGAGATGAAGTAACATAAAGTCACACATTAGAAAGAAGCGGAAGTAAGAGTCCATCAAGAGTAGTTTGATTCAGAGCCATGGCAAAACCCTACATTCAGGGAATTCTTCTCAAAGTCTTTCCGGATAATGTTTTAATAGATTCTGAGCATTCTTGTGAATAAAAATCTAACATGGATAATTTTTATGTCTTAGTAAACAAATCTCTCCTCTCTCCATTACATTTCTGCAAAGAAGACATATAAATGGCCAACAGACACATGAAAAGATGCTCAACATCACTCGTCATTAGGGAAATGTAAATCAAAACTAGAATGAGATATCACCTCACACCTGACAAGATGATTATTATAAAAACACAACTGTTGGCAAGGATGTGAGAAATTGGAACTCTTGAACACTGCTCGTGGGAATGAAGAATGGTGCAGCTGCTATGGAAAACAGCATGGCAGTTCCTCAAGAAAATGAGGACTTGAATTACCACATGATCATACCACTTCTGGGTATTTATCCAAAATAATGAAATCAGGATTTCAGAGAGATATTAGCGCTCACATATTCATTGCAACACCGTTCATGAGAGACAAGATGTGGAAACAACCTAAACGTCCATCAACAACTGAATGGTATATAAGAAAATGTGGTATACACTCACAATGGAATATTAAAAAAGAAGGAAATTCTGTGTTTCCTGACAACATAGACGAAACTTGAGGACGTTATGCTAAGTGAAATAAGTCACGGACAAATATTGCATGTTTCCACTTGTGCAAGATATTTAAAGTAGTCAAATTCATAGAATGGAAGAGTGGAATGGTGGTTGGCAGAGGCTGGGGGGAGGGGGAAATGGGTAGTTGTTAATCAGTGGGCATAAAATTTCAGTCACACAAGATGAATGAGTTATATTTTTAAAGATTTTATTTATTTATTTGACAGAGAGAGACACAGCGAGAGAGGGAACATGAGCAGGGGGAGTGGGGGAGGGAGAAGCAGGCTTCTGGCTGAGGAGGGAGCCGGATTCAGGGCTTGGTCTCAGGACCCTGGGATCATGACCTGAGCCGAAGACAGACACCTAACCACCGAGCCACCCAGGCGCCCCAAGATGAATGAGTTCTATAGAACTATTTTCTGTACAACATTGTCTCTGGAGTTACCCATACTGTACTGTACACTGAAAAATTAAGAAGGTTCATCTCATGTTAAGTGTTTTGGCCACAATTAAAAATATTTAAAAATAGCATGACCATTACTTTAGCATGAGGAAGATAAAAAAAATAAGTTTGCCTAGTCCATAATTGTTATTCTCTGTTTCTGTCTCTGTGTCTCTCTCTCCCCACCCACTCTGTCCTAATATTTTATTCAGATTTCATTTACCACACCTATTACATTTACTAAATTATCATAGATATTTTTAGGAGACATATTTTCTCTAGCATCAGCTTTTTGAAAGCAGGGCATTGTTGAATATGTTCTTACAACAGAGCATAATTTCTTTCTATAATGATAGTGAATTTTGACAAATATTTGTTGAGTGAATGAACTTTAAAGATGATTTATTTATATTATAGAATTTTTGACTAGAATGACACGGACTAAATACTGAAGTATATATTTTGGACCCCTATCTAGGTGTTGGTCAGAATATATAGGAATATATATTTTACACCTAAAAATAACATAATGTAATCTCATAGAGAACTTTTCATTTTGAAATTATCATTTTTCCTTCTCTATTATTAAAATTACAAAAAAAAAGGTTTTCTTAGCTCAAGTTGCTGATTTTAACAAATTGATGCAAACAAATGCAAATTGAATTTGTATTCAATAAACTAATCTTTTTCCAGGGAAAATTATATTTCAGTTAAAATCTGGAGGTGCCTCGGTGGTTCAGTTGGTTAAGCATTTGACTCTTGATTTTGGTTCAGTTCGTGATCTCAAGGTTGTGAGATCAAGCCCTGAGTTGGGCTCTATGCTGGGCGTGAAGCCTGCTTAAGATTCTCTCTCTCCTTCTCCCTCTGCTCTCTGCCCCTCCCCCACCTTCCCTCTCTAGAAAAAAAATAAATAAATAAAAATAAAAATCTGCATTGCACAATGCACAGCCCTTGGCTAATCTGTGTTTATAATGACTTGATCTCTAATTGTATACATACTTTTTCTAATGTTGAAATTCAGAATTCGCCTTTTAAAATGAAAGTAACCTCATAAGCACCAGGTAGCCTGGAAAACGATCTCATTCTTGAAAGCCTGAACTATTCGAAATGTTTCTAATGAATGACAGAGGTAAAGGTTTACATCTACTAGATCATTTCTTAGACAGAAATAATGGTTTTATTAGTTCATCTACACCTAATATTATTAGTAAGTCTTTGTCCTAAGAAGATAGCATATTTTGAAAAACACTTGGCATGATCCTGAAATACACTGACAATATTTGGTAAAACTCAACAATTTTTATTTTAAAATAAATATTTATAATAAAATATATGTGTTAATTTAATACAGAGTATCCATTTTAAACTAAGAGCAAACAATATACTTAATGTTAAATTTAACTTGAAACATTGGCTTAACATTGTCAGTTATGTTTTAACTGTAATAAAATTACAAAATTAAAAAATATTATCTTTTAAATTAAAAAACAGACAGTAGAGTATGATATAAATTAAAAAGTAAAAACTCTGCAGTATCCTGCCTTCATAATCTGCCTATACGCACACATACAAACACACATTAAATCTTGTCTACCAGGCATCATTACTGTTTACAGTTGGGTTTGGATTATATCTCTTCAGACATTCCTTCCTGACCTTCTTTTCTTCTTTCCTTCCTTTTCTTCTTTTCCCCATTCTTTATTTCTTTTCAAATTAACTTATTTAATGGTGTGTCTTCGCATTTAGGTGTATGTGCACTTGTGTAATATAGATATAATATAAAATTTACAGTATATATTTATGCACTGATATATTTATGTATAATTTTACACAAATTGTGTCATGCCATACTACTTTTTCTATAGTTTTTTTTTTAAAGATTTTATTTATTTGACAGGGAGAGACACGGTGAGGGAAGGAACACAAGCAGGGGGAGTGGGAGAGGGAGGAGCAGGCTTCCTGCGGAGCAGGGAGCCCGATGCGGGACTCGATCCCAGGACTCTGGGATCATGACCTGAGCCAAAGGCAGCCACTTAACGACTGAGCCACCCAGGCGCCCATTCTATAGTTTTTTTTTTTTTAATTCCACAATATGGTGAGGATAACTTCTTATATCAATACATACAGATAGTTCTCATTCTTTTTCATATTCATTCATTTATTTATTAAAAACATTCATTGAACATCAAATGTGTTCTATTCAATTTTTCAAGTGCTGAGAAAATGGCAGTGAGCAGAACAGAAAATGAACACAGGTACTGCTTCCAGTATTCCAGTGTTCTATTTCTATTTTATAAAAAGAAATAGAAAAAGCACTTCTGGAGAAAAGAAAAGTGAGGGTGTACATGTATATATATGGTGTAGGGTTGGGGCAAGAACTCCAGGCGGAGAAACCAAAGCCAAATCCCTGAGACAGAGCACTTGTGTTGTGTAAGATGAAAGCCTGCTGACCAGAGTGGCTGAGGCACAGCAGGTGAAGGGAAAGTGGGGCCAAGATCAGAGACATAGAGGAGCAGGATCATGTAAGGCTTTGGAGTCGTCACAAGGGTTTTGGATTTTGGAAAATCTGAATGAGATGGAAAATCACTGGAAGATTTGAGCAGAATGATGACTCTGATCTGGCTGCAGTTTGGGAAATAGACCCCAAAAGCACGAAAGATAAAATAAGTCTCTTTAAAAAAAAAGATTTTATTGATTTATTTGACAGACAGAGACACAGCGAGAGAGGGAACACAAGCAGGGGAAGCGGAAGAGGGAGAAGCAGGCTTCCCGCGGAGCAGGGAGCCCGATGCGGGGCTCGATCCCAGGACCTTGGGATCATGACCTGAGCGGAAGGCAGACGCTTAACGACTGAGCCACCCAGGTGCCCCAAAAGATAAAATAAGTCTCTTTAAAAAGGGCTTAGATGAATTATTCTGCAAGAATTATGAGTTACTTTAAGAGAATTGTTTTCCATATTATTAGTTTAACATGTGTGACTTAAAATACAGTGTATGAATTACCCAAAACAACTGGACTGAGGGGACCATGCTTTTTCATGATTTTTGTGCCCTAGAATATTTAAAAAACGTTTACCCCTTTTTACCAGTCTTGAGTAAAGAGGTGTTTAGAAGCCTGAATTTAGAGTATGTAGAAGGACAATGAAACAGTCCATGAACACATGTAAATATTCACTTTTTGGACTGATTTGAAAAAGAAAAACTTTCGTGATCTAAAGGCCAATTGTACTATATTGGATAATGATAATCTAGAACAGAAATCAGCCAACTTTTTCTGCAAAGGGCTATTTAGAAATATTTTGGGTTTTTCTGGCCATATTGTCTTAGTTGCAACTACTTGACGGCCATTATAGTGAGAAAGCAACTGTAGATGACACATGAACACATGGGTGCAGCTGTTATCTACAAAAGCATCAGTAAGTAGAATTTGGTCTGCAGGCCATAATCTGCCAGTCCCTGATCTACCAGATGAATATGATGTAAACCAAGGATTCTCTTCTGTAAACTTGCATGACCATATTTAACACGTGTGGTGTATAATTGCAGGGTCTCTAGAGTCTGGCCTTCACTTAGGTTATCTGACCCAAGTAGTAATAGTAATACCTACTACATAGAATTGCTATAAAATGAAATCCTAGAATGAATTTAAAGCATTTGAGGGGCACCTGGGAGGCTCAGTTAGCTCAGGTCATGATCTCAGGGTCATGAGATTGAGCACCGAGTCTGGCTCCATACTCAGCGGGGAGTTTCCTTGAAAATTCTCTCCCTCTGCTTCTACCTGCCTCTAAAATAAATATGGTAATTTGTTATGGCAAACAAATAAGGTTCCGAAGTACCTTAAAGGCAGAGTATATTAATTCCTAATTATCAATTGGTATTTTTTTTTTATTTTTTGCTCATATTTTAGGCTTACTCTGACTTATATATAGCTATTGCACTCTTAGGAAGGACAAATTGGGATTTCAGAAGAAAAAATATTCTAAAATATGATCAGTGAAAAATATAAGAATTTCAAGAAGTCCAGATCCTATATATCAGAAGTTTTAATTTTTATTTTATTTTTTTAAATTTTATTTATTTATTTGAAAGAATGAGAGAGAGAGCGAGCATGAGAGGGGGTTGGGTCAGAGGAAGATGCAGACTCCCTGCCGAGCAGGGAGCCCAATGCGGGACTCGATCTGGGGACTCCAGGATCATGACCTGAGGCGAAGGCAGTCACTTAACCAACTGAGCCACCCAGGCGCCCAAATCAGAAGTTTTAAAACACGTAGTTAAATATAGTGAATTACACATAAAACAATTTTAGACAAAGAGCCAAAATTCATATAAAACTAGAAAAGTTAATTTAAGAGAATGAATACATGTAAATCTTTCTGCTTCTTAAAATATAAAATAAACCTCTCTACAAATCAGAATTTTAAGAGACACATTTTTGGTATTTTTTATATATATAGATTTTAATATAAAGGAGATTTAGTCATTTAGTCTATGTCATTTGCAAATTTGCAACAAGTTATTTAGTATTGTATTTGCTTTTAGTGGTATCAAATTAATTCAATCAGAACAGACTTGTTAAATACTATTTATTTTATGCCATTCATATTTTTGTGGCTAATATATTCTTATTTTAAAAAACATTTTTATTTATTTTATGTTATGTTTTTAGAGAGAAAGAGCATGTGATCAGGGTGGGGAGGGGCAGAGGGAGAGAGAGAATCTTAAGCAGGCTCCACTCCCAGCGCAGAGCCCCACATGGGGCTCGATCTCATGACCCTGAAATCATGACCTGAGCCAAAATCAAGAATCAGAGGCCTAATGGACTGAGCCATCCAGGTGCCCTCAACTAATATATTTTAAAATGCACCACTGAGTTTCATTTAGTATAAGAAAAGGATGCTTTTCTGTCAGAATAAGTTTTTTTTTCCACCTTCTTAAATTTTCACAACAGAATGTTAATGTTAGCATCTGTAGCCTAAAGAATAAGAATTTATCTTCAATCCATAACACAAAATATCTATCAGGATATAAGGCATTCATGTAATGTGACAATAAATTAATTTATTTTCAGTACATGCCCAAATTGTAACTGAGATCATTATTATTTGAAACAGTCTGGATGGATTGCTAATTATCTATTCCTTCAGAGCTCTGGTTCTCAAGTGCTCATGTGTTTAAAAATCATCTGTGGGACTTGTTAATATTCAAATTCTTTGTTCTCTGATTTAATAAATGTTGAGGAGGAGGATAACATTGATGGTCTCTCATTTTTTAATTTCCCCCTTGACCCACAGGAGGGGAAATTTGTTCCTTCTCTCATGTTTGTCTTCATGCTCTTGCTTCTCGCTTCATCTGTGGGCAGCCATCCACCACCAGCTGCTCTAGGTTCTCTAACTGAAATGTGTCTGAAACACTCATTGCACGAGGGTTTATTTACTAATGGGTGGCATCGCCGACTCGTAGTTAAGAACCAGGTTCTTTTTTTTTTTTTTTTTTTAAGAACCAGGTTCTGTTAGCTGACAGAGAACTGGTTGTGAACTCAGGTTCTGCGGCTCCTGGCTTCAAAATCAATTCTCAAGAGACAGGTAGGAAAGGAAAGGATGTTTTAATCAGGAAGACTGTAACCTGGAAGATGATGGTCTAATGTCCCAGAGACCATCTTCCCCATCCAGGTGAAGCCAGAGGATTTTAAAGGGGAAGACATGGGAGAATGTGGGGGAGGGGAGAATTGGGGGCTCCATTTAGGAGAAGCTGGTGCCTAGGCTGTTAGTCAGATGTTGACATGACTGTAAACAGACTTGCTGTCATCCGGGGCAGCTGTTTTGGAATGTAGTCAGGCCTTATTTTCTGGGAAGTGTGGTCCTTCATGCCTCAAGGCCAGTCATCTGTAAATCTCAAGGAAAGTAGGTTAGTTCTGCCATAGATCAAAGGATTTAGGTCAGCAAGCAAGGAGTATATAAGTGTGAAGCAAGTTAACACTTAAGACCAGTTTTGGTGCTATTATAATTCTACCCTTCCTTTTTTATCAGTTGGGATAATGTTTCAGAGGACCTTCTTTTTTTTTTTTTTCCCCCTCCAGATTGTAATATCACTCTGGATACCATTTGTCAGAGGTAAACCCAAGCACATGTGTTAGGTTTATGTACTAGATTGAGCTATGGGGTGCTGGGAATAAGGTGGTTTCTGTGGGAGGCTTGTCTCATTGTTGATTTGCCTATATTGGAGATTTATTTTCCAGGATGGATTCCTTCCCAAGACTGTGGCAGAAATGAAATGTAGAATTTGGGACTTAATACTCAACACTAACTTGAACATTCTTAAAAGCTATACACTATTACTGAAAGAAATATCCAATTGAAGAACATCTCTTGATGGTCAAATATCAAAAAGACACCACTATTTTAGTTAATATTCTGTGGTGTGTGTATGTGTGAGAGTCTGATAAACCATAATAAAAAATTACTTATGAATTTTTGGGAAAGTTTATATCCCCAGGAGACCCATATACTGATGTTGATTAAAACATTGATTTTATAGGACAGATTAGCTAAAATTTTGGCTTTGTTTTCTAGAAAACAAAGTTAAATGTTTTGAATTTGAATAAAAAACATCTGCCAAGTCACACATAGACATTTCTCTACTCTTTCTAAATGTTTCTTGAAATACCTTTCACAGTGCCACTATCTGCAAACTATCTGATGCCACTGTAAATTCTAGGATTTCAATCTCAACAGGAACCTGAACTCACCTTGCAATCTTTCTGGTAGCACTCTCATTTCTTTATCAATTTTTTTTATTTTTTTTCCATTTTTAGCAAATTACCCAGGTTCTTAGCAGACAAACTCAATTTCTACATCTCAAACAATTATACAGGATCTCCTAAATTCCTTATCTGTATCCACAACAGTTCTTTCTTTTTTTTTCCACAACAGTTCTTACCTTCTCATTTTTTGTAAGAAAGGAAAAGGCTCTTTTCTCATGTGTGAAATTAGTCTCTGCACCTTTGTGAAGATCACATGCCCTCCACACAGATGTTGCTCCATCTGTTACTTCTTTACCCTTAATCTTCATTCTCTCTCTAGCTCCTTTCCAGCAGCAATTTGGTTTAGCTTTATAAAACTTTTGCTATTCATTAACCACAATATACTTTTTACTATTAAATAACAGTAAAAAAATCATCACTTAAATGTTTACAACCCAGAGAAAACAATTACTAGCATATTTTAGTTTGGGAAACAGAATTAATTCAATTCAGAGAGCAAGAGAGCTAAAATCCAAAGATCCAAAAAGACAGCAAGGGTGACAACTAGTGGCATGGCCAGAAGTAGTATTTAAGTAACAATTAAGTCAGGAAGGAAAAAAAGGGAAAGGAATTCTGGAAGAATTTTGTGTGTCAACCTGTAGGACAAGACAAAATATGAGTGTGAAAACAAACACATAGAAACCCTATCATTCTAAAGTCAGGAATCAGTAATAGGAAAAGGTAGGACAAAAATTAGGGGTCCAGTAAGGTCAGAATTTTGTCTGAGTTCTTCTCTTTTTCTTATCAATATAAACTCACAGCCTCGATCAGAAGCTGGCATATAATATGTTCAGTAGATGTTGTTTAACTGAACTATCCCTGAGGATAAGCAATTACAGAAATGCCGGTCAAGAGTGAGGGGATTCTGGAATGGGTGGTTGGGGGAAGGAAGTGTTAACAATTGGGAACAACTGTATCCTGTCTGTCCTCTGTCTCACTAACCCTCTCCCTGAAGCTAGAAATTTTAGGGCTTAAGTAAATTTATGTAAAATTTATCTTTTTTTTAAAGATTTATTTATCTGAGAGAGAGAGAGCACACAGGAGCAGGAGGGGCAGAGGCAGAGGGCAAAAGAATCTCAAGCAGATTCCTCACTGAACGTGGAGCTCGAAGCAGGGCTCGATTCCAAGACCTTGAGGTCATGATCTGAGCTAAAACCAAGAGTCAGACACTCAACTGACTATGCCACACAGGTGCCCCATAGTTATCTTTTTTTTTTAATCTGAAAGAGTAAGAATCCATGATTCTAAGAATTCAACACACACACACACACACACACACACACACGCAGAGCACATATGAATGTAACTTTCCCAATTGAAAAAGGAGAAAGTCTACATCTTTAAAAAAAAATATTTGATTTCCTTTCTTTGATTAAGTAGGCTAAAGAACACATTTTAAAAATATTAATTCCATTTTAACCCTCTTACACTGTAGGTGGGAATGTAAACCAGTGCAGCCACTCTGGAAAACAGTATGGAAGTTCCTCAAAAAGTTAAAAATAGAGCTACCCTAAGACCTAACAAGTGCACTTCTAGGTATTTATCCAAAGGATATGAAAATACTGATTGAAGGGATACATGCATGCCAATGTTTATAGCATCATTATCTACAATAGCCAAATCATGAAAACAGTCCAAATGTCCTTCAACTGATGAATGGATAAAGAAGATATGGGGTGTGTGTGTGTGTGTGTGTGTGTGTGTGTACATAATACCCAGCCATCAAAAAGAATGAAATCTTGCCATTTACAACAAAATGGATGAAACTAGAGTGTATCATGCTAAGCAAAATAAGTCAGTCAAAGACAAATGCCATATGATTTCACTCATATGTGAAATTTAAGAAACAGAACATGAACATAGGGGAAGGGAAGGAAAAATAAAATAATACAAAAACAGAGAGAGAGGCAAACCATAAGAGAACAAACTGAGGGTTGCTGGAGGGGAGGTGGGTGGGGGGATGGGGTAATTGGGTGATGGGCATTAAGGAGGGCACTTGTGATGAGCACTGGGTGTTTTATGTAAGTGACACTAAATTCTACTCCTGAAACCAATACCACACTGTATGTTAGTTAACTTGAATTTAAATAAAATCTTGGAAGAAAGAAAATAATAAAAATAAAATGCAGGATTGCTCGGTTTGTTAAGCATCTGACTCTTGATTTCGGCTTAGGTCATGATCTCAGAATCCTGGGACTGAGCCCCACTTTGGGCTCCATGCTCAGTGGGGAGTCAGCTTAAGGATTTCCCTCCCTCTCCCTCCACCCCGCCCCTTCTCTCTAAAATAAATAATAAATGAATCTTTAAGAAATAAAAATATTAATTCCATTTTTAAGCATATCGTTAAGTACATGGAGATGTCATATTTTTCGCTGGTCAAGACAATAATATATAGATAATCAAGATATTCTAAAATGTATAGATGATCAGGATATTATTCTAAATTTTGAATTCTAGGAACTTGGATAGAGAGATTTGGAGAGAATGTTTTTTCAGAACTTTTATAGAACTTAAAAATTAATTGTTACTAGCATAAATGGTAATGACACAAAAATCAATAGAATAGAACACAGAGCCCAGAAATAAACTCACAATTATATGGTCAATTAATCTATGACAAAAGTGTCAAGAGTATATACAATAGTCATAAAACAGTCTCTTCAACAAATGATGTTGGGAAAACTAGACAGCTGCATGCAAACAATGAAACTGGACCACTTTCTTACACCATACACAGAAATAAACTGAAAATAAATTAAAGACTTAAATGTGAGACATGAAACCATAAAAGTCCAAGAAGAAAATATAGGCAGTAATTTCTTTGATATCGGCCATGGAAACATTTTTCTAGATATGTCTACTTTGGCAAAGAAAACAAAAGCAATATTAAACTATTGGAACTACACCAAAATAAAGAGCTTTTGCATAATGAAGGAAACCATCAACAAAACAAAAGGCAAATGTTAAATAGGAGGAGATATTTGCAAATGATATATCTGATAAGGGGTTAATATCCAAAATATATAAAGAACTTCTACAACTCAACACTAAAAATACCACATATAATCCAATTAAAAATGCTCAGAGGACTTGAATAGACATTTTTCCAAAGACGACATACAGATGGCCAGCAAATACATGGAAAGACGCTCAACATTACTAATCATTAGGGAAATGCACATTAAAGTCACAATGAGGTATCATTTAACACCTGTCAGAATGGTTAAAAATAAAAAACACAAGAAATAACAAGAGTCAATGAAGATGTGGAGAGAAAGGAACACTCATGCACTGTTGGTGGGAATGCAAATTGGTGCAGCCCCTGTGGAAAACAGTATGGAGCTTCCTCAAAAAAATTAAAAATAGAATTACAATATGATCCAGTAATTCCACTATAGGGTATTTACCCAAAGAAAACAAAAACAGCAATTCATAAAAATTTATGCAACCTTATGTTTATTGCAGCATTATTTATAATAGTCAAAACATAGAAGCAACCCAAGTGTCCATTGATAGATGAATGGACAAAGAAGATATGGTGTACATACAATGGAATATCACTCAGCCATAAAAAATTAAATATTGCCATTTGAAACAACATGGATAGAATTAAAGGGTATAATGCTAAGTAAAATAAATCAGAGAAAGACAAATGTCATGTGCTTTCACGTATATGTGGAATTTAAGAAACAAACTACCAAATAAAGAAAAAAGAAATAACAACAAAACAGACTCAAATACTGAGAACAAACTGGTGGTTCCCAGAGGGGAGGTGGGTGGAAAGTTGCATGAAATAGATAAAAAAAAAAAAAAATTGTTACTAACTAATTACTATTTTGCTTTTGCAGGTATTTTCTCAAATAGATAAAAATGGGATAAAGTTGAAAAGTGCTACTTCTTTATAATTATTATATAAGGAGAGATCAAGATTTATCAAATATGTTAATGAGTGTAATTCTACCAGCTACTTACCTTACTATTAATAATGTGTCAGATAATTCTTGGTTTCCTGTAAGTTTCCATTATTCCTTCCTTGCTTTTTATTTGAAATATAAACAACAAAGAGAGAAAGTGAAAGGAAGAGCTTTGGTTTAGTCATCATAGTTTGTGCCGGGAATGGCCCATGATCCCTGTACCAACAGATGAAAGATGACTCCATTGAACCATTGGAGACTATGGACTCTGAGAAACAAACTGAGGGTTCTAGAGGGGAGAGAGTGGGGGAAAGGGTTGGCCTGGTGATGGGTATTAAAGAGAGCACATTCTGCGTGGAGCACTGGATGTTGTACACAAACAATGAATCATGGAACACTACATCAAAAACTAATGATGTAATGTATGGTAACTAACATAACATAATAAAATAAAATTTAAAAAAAAAAGAAAGATGACTCCAAATTTTACTGTGAAAGAGAGGAGAAGGCAAGGGGGTCAATGCTCAGAGATGAAGACCTTTTTTTCTTCTTTGCTCCCGCTTTTATTGGTCCTTCAGGATAATCACAAAACCTTATCACTGTTTCTCAAGCAGGAGATGTGTGACAGGAGGTCTTACTGAAACTACTAGGAGGATCTGTTTACGGAAAGATACAATATGCTAATCTGCGAGTTCTGAATTCTGCTAAACATAACCTAAGGGACAATGTACATATGTCTTAGATCACAGGGTGGCTGTTTGGACTGAGAAAGCTTGGGGAGGGAGGTGGGGGATGGCAACTCCCCCGGCCATTCCAACGGCAGAGTGTCAGGCAGGCCTCGCATTCCAAAAGCCCATGCCCCATTCCTAAACCTTCCCTGCCCTCAGCGGCCTCCGACTTAGCAAGCCAGGTAGTATGGCTGATTTCATGCTATACATTAACCACAACAGAAGGGTCCAAATTTTCATGTAGAGGATTAATAGATAGAGAATTAATACATAGCCAAAAAGCTATTAGATATTTATAAAACTACACAGATTGATATAGTTTTGTTAAAATGTTGAATTGTCCTCAATATTATGGTAAATGCACTAGTTCCATTGAGCTAGTCAAATAGTTTGGTGTGATCATTTAAGAAACCAAATGCCACAGCAATCTGAAAAAAAATTAAAATTGCTAATAAATTTAAAATTTAGTAAATAAAGTAAATAAATCCAGGTGTTAGAAGATTCTGAGTTACAATGCATTACAGGCATCTACCTCGGTATCTTTTTTTTTTTTTTTTGTCCATATGTAACGTTCTTACTGTGTTCCAAAGTATGTTCCTCATTTATTGTTCTATAATTCAGAAAGGTTTTGTACTTCCAAGAATTGACCAACCAGAAGAAGAGGTTATGTTCTGAAAGTGATGACTAGAGATATTAATGTGTGAGGCAGAGACCTTTCTAAGAAATCCTTTTGAAATGCTGGCGTATTCTTATTAGGTAAATGGTGGGGATAGGTGAGCGCGGCAAAAGAGACACAGGCCATATGCCTATTTCCCAACAGAAAGTGATCTAAATGTGGATTTGATATTGACTAATATGAGAAAGCCTGCTCCTTAAACTGCCATAAATATGTTTGCTTTCTTATGCATTGCTGAATGTAAACCTGTCAATTTTGATAAAATGAGGTTTGTTAAACCTAGAAACAAATCTTCGATAAATGTGTTACATACATATTTAATTTGGTATATATATATGTAATTTGGTTATACATATATGTAATTGGGTATATGTGTGTGTGTGTGTATATATATATATATATATATATATATATATATATACATTTTTAAGTCATCTTCCAAATCTTGTTCTTTGACACAATATACACAATATATATAATCACATACAAGATTAATGGTCAAAGAACAAGATTTGAAAGATGACTTAAAGTCCACTTTGTCAGAAATACATTCTCCTGAAAATTCTTTTACTTTCTCAAACAAAACTGACGGGAAGATTGACAGAACAAAATGGAAGATTTACCCAGATCTGATCTGAAACACATATTATTTTGCATTCTAAATTTTGCTAAGCTGTGCTTTGTGATTATGGTTCTGAGTGAAGGTCTTTTCCATCGTTTTGACTACAAGGCAATGCAGCTGCCTCATTGTCCAATAAAATTGCACATATATTAACTGTTTTTCAGCTGACAATGTGTGAATACTAGCTGAACAGCATGGGCTGCATTCTCTGTGTAAAATACATGGTTCTGATTAAGGAAAGCTTCCTCTATTATATGAAAAACTGTTTGAGATTATGTAGGTACTATTTTTCTCAGATATTTATAAAAATTGGCCTAACTTAGGATGTTTTCCTGATGTATTTACAGTGTTCCTGTTTTAGACTGAACTTACTTAAAAAATCAAAATTTAGTGCAATGGAAATAGGAATGCCCCACAGGCTTACATTGTACAGAAAATAAGTTGTGTCATTCATGATTCAAACTCTGAGCCCAGTGATTCACATGTTAATCGGGTTAGATTTACCATTCATTAATCAATTGACCTGAGCTTATAGTTTGACCATTGTAATAATTTAGAAAAATAGATTTTAAAAAATTAGTCTAAACCCTTGAGAAACAATAAATGATTTTCCCCAGAGACAGATGTTCTGAGCATCCCCTTAGTGATTGTTCACCTCTGACATGTTAACATCTTTAAGCTTTCTCCTCATTAACAAAATAGAGTTTAGAGGATTAAAATAGCCCCATAAATGTCTTAGCGTATTTTCCGGTGTATAATGAAGCATATTGCATTTAATGGTAATTATTTTTTAAATGATTACTTATTGTCTTTCAGACAATATCTATTCTTTTTTTCTACTAGGCAGATCCTGAAAGGTTTGCTTATTTTATTTTTATTTCTCTCTATGCCTCTATTAGATAGAATCATCATAATTATTTTTCCTCTCATTATATATATCATTTCTTCCTGAACTTATTAATTGAACAGGTATTTAACTGAACTCTTATGATGTACAAGATTACACCAGGCACTGGGTAAGATGACTTTTATATAATCTTCGTTGTCAGTCTATTGGCAAACAGGCCCAAATAACAGTTAAAAGATGCATTTATTTAGCAATGGAGACCTGTATAAATGTTTCCCTCCTGGGCTGTCCATTCATATTTTCTTATTTACTCATACTTTAGGTTGAATTTGAGTATCTGTTCTGTGTTTAATATTTTAAAAGATAGCTTATAAGTATAACTAAGATGCACACCTCAAGAATTTAAATAAAAGAAGATTTAGAGACCGCGCTTGGTGAAAAATGTTACAGGAAAAAGGTAGAATGAGATCAGAAACTTACTGAGTGATCTTATAGCACTAATCTAATTTAAGAACAATATACAATCCAGTGAGATAATATTTACTGAGAAATAAATGTGTATTTTTGTAATCAACCTCACAATTGTCTTTCGTATGTACCAGCAGCAGGCACAAAATAAAAGATAAGATATAATAGCATGAAAATTATCAATGATCTGAAAATAAGTCTAAGTTATATAAGACATCTTCTAGAATCAGATATAATATTATTGAGAGAAATTTAAAAAGATAGAAACAAGTAGAGGGGTATGTAGTGGTGTGATCACCAAGGGGTCAGTGCAGGTAGCAAAGGGAAGTTGACTGATAAAGTCCTGAACATTTAGAGACCATGGAAGAAAGGACAAAACATCCAATGAGAGCAAGAGCTCAAAGAAGTAGGAATAGGGCGCCTGGGTGGCTCAGTTGGTTCAGCGACTGCCTTCGGCTCAGGTCATGATCCTGGAGTCCCAAGATCGAGTCCCACATCGGGCTCCCTGCTCAGCGGGGAGTCTGCTTCTCCCTCTGACCCTCTTCCCTCTTGCGCTCTCTATCTCTCATTCTCTCTCTCTCTCAAATAAATAAATAAAATCTTTAAAAAAAAAAAGAAAGAAGTAGGAATAGCAGTTTTAAAGTAACCACCTTTTAAAGTCTTTTGTTATACATCATCAAATAGACATTAAAGAAATTTGCACCAATTTATATTCTTGTAAGCAAAGCAAAAGGGCTGTTTCCAGAAGCCTCACGGATACCACATCAGAGGTACTACTTAATTTTTACATCTATCTAATGTGTGATAATTATTGTTTGAATTTACATTTTTGGCGAGTTGAAATTTCTCCTATACCAAATGAGAAATCTTCTAGTTTTCACAAATGAGTAATAATAGAATAACAAGTTATTTCATAATTTTTAAAAAACTGAAATGGATATTAGATTTTAAGCAATGCTTATTAATCATAAAGTAGTCATATACTTTTTTCTTTTTTTTTTTTTAAATATTTTATTTATTTATTTGAGAGAGAGAGAGAACGAGAGATAGAAAGCACGAGAGGGAAGAGGGCCAGAGGGAGAAGCAGACTCCCTGCTGAGCAGGAAGCCCGATGTGGGACTCGATCCCGGGACTCCAGGATCATGACCTGAGCCGAAGGCAGTCGCTTAACCAACTGAGCCACCCAGGCGCCCCATATACTTTTTTCTTATTCATTGATGTAATAAAGTATTTTAATTGACTGCCAATAGACAGCAAAATTAATATTTCTGGAAACCACTATATTGATATGGTAATAATTTATTGAATGTAATAATTATCACTTATTAATATTATAGTTAATATATATGCAAATATACAGACAACTGAAACTATTCAGTAATATGAGTTTGTGACATAATTGTCAGGTGTTAGTATAAGGGTTATGCCATACTTGTTAAGTAAATTGAAGAACTTCCCTTTTGTTTCAAACTTTTGAGTAGGTTAAAAGCTATGGAAGGTAATGTAATACATAAAAATTTTCTTTTAATCAATAAAACATTTTAGACCTCGTGGCTTTTATAAAAATCCTTGCAATATTTGCCATGGTTCTTAGTTGACTTATTCTTTTTAATTAAAAATAAATCTCATATAATACCTTTCCTCTTATCTTTAAATCTATTTTATTATTCTCATTTTTATATTCTTGTTTTTAAATTCTATCTTTACTTATTTATATTTTCATTTCTTCTTATATATTGTTTCCTATGAACAGAATGCTTAGACCAAATTCATGTGTTTAATATGCCCCAATCTCAATTTAAGAGTCATTTTTAAATAATCTATAATTGACATGGAGATTTCCTCTTGCTCCAAGAGTTATTTAATATATTTTCTCAAGAGGCTAATTCTTTAAGCATGAATTTGCTATTCATTTCTAGTTTCACTGAAATTTTGGTCAGTATATTATGATTTATTTTGTTAATCTTTCTAATTTCATTCTACTTTATATTATTATATTTATTTTTGACAGTTAATCAATTAAACATTGAAGAGGATATACTAAAGTATGATGCCACTCTTTGTAATTTCTATTTTTCCTGGTATTTCAAGAAATTTTGCATTATATCTTCTAATGCAATGTTATCTAGAGCGTAGAGACTGTTGATAATTTTAATTGAGAGATCCTTTGTTTGGTTCATGAATTTTAACCTTAATATGTATGTACACTCGCTCAGTTTTGTTACTGTTGTTTGCATTTGTTTAGACAGACTTGGCTATGCTGTAATAAAAATAAATAAATAGTTTAAACTGTCCCAAGTTCTCAGTCTGTCAGCAAAGGTTTGCTTTTTCCCTCCTACTACATGCTCAACTGTGTCTCTGTCACAATTTGCTGCTACATTCTAGGCCCCAGACTTATGCTAATGGAGTGGCCTCTATCTGGAACATCACCAGTTGTCAAGTCAGAAAGTTTTCATAACTAATATTAGAAATGTTTTACTTGTTGGGGCTCAGTGGGATAAGTGTCCAACTCTTTGTTTCGGCTCAGGTCATGATCTTAGGGTTGTGGGACTGAGCCTGGTGTTGGGTTCCGTGCTCAGTGGGGAGTCCACTTGAAGATTCTTTCCCACTGTCCCTTCCCTTGTGTGTGTATGCATGCATGCATGCTCTCTCTCCCTCTCTCTCTAATAAATAAATAAATCTTTTAAAAAAGAGAAATACTTTAATGGTTAAGGTATTGAAGTACAATGTACTCACAAAATAAAGTAAGTAATTAGCTACCAAAATGATTAGCTAAATAAACATTTATGTTTCTCTCAGGGTAATATGACCTATTTGAATTAAAAGTTTGAACGTGATGATTAAATTAACTAACATATCGAAGGCATGATTTTCAGTAAAATTCTTTGGAATGCTTATCATTCTCAAAGTATCATCATTTCAGGATTTGATGTTTTTAGTAACTTTTTCTGATCATCTGTAAAATTTTAATATTGGTTGCCCTTGACATTTTATATTTTATGACTGTAGAGGAGATAACAGAGTGGTTGAACTTTGGAACTTTGAACTGTGGAACATTCAGTACATATTTTTTGTTGATGTAATTAGAGGACACTTGTACATTTTTCAATGGGAAGGCCTCATTTTCTGTCATTTCTATACTCTGAAAAAAATGTGTGTGTGAAGGGGGAGAGTCCACTTGAAATCATTAATGACAGTATTTTCAGAGAGTAGCTAAAGTGAGAGTAATTCATACCTAGATCAAATCTCAAATTTCTTCTATGTAAATAATCACTACTATTTTAATTAGGAAAGCACTACCATTATCCACAATATCAGTAACAATAAACACAAATTCTTTAAGAATAACATTGTATGTTAATTAGTACTGTGTTTAAGATCAAAGTGGACTAAAAGGAAGACATCTGTCAGCAAAGTCACAAATGTAGTTTGATATAACTTTAACAGGGTCTACAATATAGATTCAAAACAAATGCAATTGTCAGTCTCCCACCCCTTTATAATAGTTTCTTAAATATTTAGCTTTTAGAGACATTTTATGTAAAGGAATATTTGTATGCTCCACAAATATGATCTAGCCTGGACATAAAACAATGAAATATAACTGCTACAAGGACACATGACATTGCAATGAAATCTAATATATCCCGTTGTGTTAGTATCCCCAAATCTATAATAAAAGTAGCTCATATCTCAGTAAGGGATGAATGTATGCCAGTAAATGGGAAGCTTCTAGGCACCCAACTAAACTCTGTGACACAATGTCTCAGGGAATGCATCATCAATCAGCTAGAAAATTCACAGGATCTATTCTGAAATATTGTTTTCTGTTCTCATTCTCCCTACCTTGAGTCTGAATTGCTCTTTCAATGTTTGGAGAGGGTTTGCTGGTTACTTACTAAAGGTCAGAGCATTGATTCAGGCAGCACTTGACAGTAGTAGATGCGATATGGTATAGTCAGTTATAGCAAGAGAATAAAAAAATGATTGTAGTCTCTAGTTACAAGGCATGGTCTGCAAGTTGGATGCTGGGAAGTTATGTTTTGTCTTACCAGCATATTGTTTAATGTATTTAAATGGAAATGCCTTCACTGGTTAACCTTGCTTGAGTATCAAATTACTCTGCATTTGACAACAAGCTACTCTAGCTCCATTGTGTTTGGCCCCTGAAAGGCATCACATTCACATCTCAGCAGCAGGGAAATGTTTCCTTTCATTGAAGTTTGTACTTTATACAGATTCGACCACTATCAAGTAAATAAGAGAACTAAATATGCTATTTAATAGTGAAATTTAAGTGGAAATTTGTTTTATACTCACATATATGGACTGTTTTATTTAATCTTTAACACTGCTCAGATCCTTCAAATCTAGAACTTTGCCTGGAGTTTCAATGATGAGACTATAAAGACAGTGTATGACTTTTAAGAAAATGAATAGATCTAATTCTCGGAATAATTGATAAAATAATTGAGTAGTTCATTAAACAATGAATTATCAAGCATGTACTAAATACATATACTACTTGATTGGGCATATTGAATATGGATATTAAAAAGATACTATAATTTTGAATTGTGTTTAAAGATTTCAAAGTGCAGGGGCTGAGTGAGACTTTTTTAATGAAAAAAAGGGGGTTATGAAACTTAACAATGAATCAGTTGTAACAAAACAAGTAAGAGGACATCAAGAAATGTTTTAGGGGTGCCTGTGTGGTTCAGTCGGTTAAGTATCTGACTCTTGATTTTGGCTCAAGTCACGATCTAATTGAGCCCCATGGAGGGCTCCATGCCTAGCAGGGAGTCTGTTTAAGATTCTCTCTCCCTCTGCTCCTCCCCCATCCCCTAAAATAAATAAATAATTTTTTTTAAAGAAATGTTTTAAATTACTAGTAATACTGTAGCTTAGTCTTAATTGGGTTTAACCAATTGAGACAACATAGAGTGGGGGGGAAGTGTTTTCAGGTAAAAGAAAAAGCAAAAGATGGGAAGCTATTGGAATTTTTAGAGGCATGAAAAGGTACATAAACAAGTTGATTCAGGAGAAGAAAAGGGTGAATATTGGCTTCATGGGAGATGAGATTAGAGGTTAGGTGGAAGAAGGATATTAAATCTAATTTATGAAAAAGGAACAGACAGTATAGAAGCATTTTAAGCCAGTGAGGAAATGATTAACTCTTCATTTTCAAAGCAATTATACTGACAGTGATGGGACAAACAAAGTAGGAAGATCTTCAGTCCCAGGGTATTTTGATATTAAATTTTTAATTAGTTTTCATTGGCAGAAGATACCGTAGACATTTGTATACTGCGGTTAATGAAATGTTTTGGCTAGAAAAGGCTAGAAGAAAAGATCAGAAGTCTCTATCTATCTCTATTTTTCTTGCTCAATTATTTCCTCTAATTAGAGAATGGACATTAAGTACCAAACTATAATTGTCTTTGTCCTTGTAAACCTAACAAATTAACACTGTTTGCTCTGCCTTCCCTATAAAGGCCAATGAGAGTACAACCCAGGAAGCATTCTATTGTGATTATAATGGCTGGAAAGAAAGCCAAGCATCCATTACATGCTATTTATTGCTCCCCTAAAAATTAATTTCATTGCTGTAATAGTCCCATTTTGCTATTATGTATATTGGTTATATGATTTGGGTCAGTTAGTAGTTTAACTTTTGTGAAGACCACAGTTTTCTTTTACCATAATGTACTTTCATCTGTTCTCCTCAACTCAGCCTTTTAAGTTTTAATGGGTAGGAAAATTTAGAAATGTGCTATTGTTGGCCCTAGAAATGGATGGGATGAATAAACACACATAACCTAGTTGTAATTCATAATATTTATCCAAGCAAATACTAAGCTTGAAAATATTTTTTTCAAGAAAAATGAGAATGTTCAGCCAGACAGCATGAAAGTCTACTCTAGTTCTAAGATTTGATTTGTTTCTTGCAAATTTATGTTTCTGACATATTTAGTATAAAACAAACAAGACTTTCTCCTCAATAAATAAAAGTATGTGTTGAAATATTTAGATAACATATTTTTTTCAATTGTGAATATAAATTGAAGAGAAGCCTAGAAATGAAATCCAGGTTCCATTTCAGATTAAAGAATGTAGTAGAAGGCTTAACATCTACACCCAAGAATGGTAAATACTAAAGGAAACCCATATTAAATTAGCAAATATTTTTTTTCAGAAATAACATTGGTATAAAGTTATAACAAAATTATTTGTTTATAATGAATTTTTGAGGTATAATTGCTTTATTTATTCTTCAATACATTTTAAGAAGATACAAGACTTCATGATATAGGAGGTAACAAATGAGACCAAAATTTCATTCATAAGAGAATTTACAGACTTAGGCAAGAAATAAAAATAAGTATGTGCAATGTACAGTATATGATGATATACTGTAATAATGAAAATAATTCTAGGGAAAAACAAAGTAAAAAAAGACATAGGAAGTTCTGAGGAAGGTAGTGTAATATATTGAGTAATCAGGAAACGGTCACTAAGGTAACTGTTAACTTGAATTCCAATGTAGCTGATGGAGTAAGCTAAAACGTATCTGGAAGAAGGGTATTACAGGCAAAAAAAAAAAAAGCCTTAGGTTGAGGTTATTTTGTAATATTTGAGGAATGGAAGAATGACAATGTTAACAAATGTGATGAGTAGGAGGGAGAATATTAGAAGATGAGGCTGGGATATAACAAAAAAGCAGATTATGTAGGGTTCTTTTGGTCAAAGTAAGAATCTTTATTTTTCACTGATTTAGGTAAATCAGAGAACTTTGAGCAGAGCAATGAATTGATACAACTTATACTTTAATAAAATCACTATGGCTGTTATTTTGAGTAAAGTCTGCAAGGTGGTGGGATGGCAAAAATTGGAATCAGGAATATGATGGTGGTGCAGTCCAAAGTTGTAGTAAAAGAGGTGATAAGAAATATTGTATTCTGAATATCCTGGGAAGAACAAAATGTGTCAATATATTAGTTGTGGCACAGGGGGGAAGTCAAGGATAATACCAAATATTTTGCCTGAGTTAGTAGAAAATGAGATTGCCTTAATTTAATAAAAGGAAGGTTATGAAAGGAGCAGTTTTGAAAGGGAAGTCAGGAGATTGAAATTGGACATGTTACATTTGAAATCGAAAAGTGTCTATAATGCATATGTCTGGCATTTAGAGAAAAGATCTAGACTACATATATTTGACAGATTTCAACATGAAACTGGATGAGATCACTTTGCAGTGAGTATAGATAATAAATAAAAGTGGTCTCAATTATGTTTCTGTAAGCACTCAAACAAGAGACTTGGAAGAATATTAAGAAGCAGTAAGTGAAAAAGAGACACCAACAAACAGAAGAAAACCAGACTGTGAAGATCTGGTAATGAAATAACTGTATCAAACACTAATCCATACTCAAATGAATGAGGACCAAGAATTGACATTGAATGGAAATCACGGGTGACATTGGTAAGAGCATTTTAGTGAAGTGGCCAAAGTGCATTTATGGTTGTCTCAGGAAAGAATAGAAAGCAATTGGAAACTGTAACTAAATTATTCTCTTTGAAAGTATCCATATAAAAAGAATGCAAGATAGGAGGTGGTAGTTAAAAAGTAAAGTGTTGGGAGCGGAGCAAGATGGCGGAGGAGTAGGAGACCTGGATTTCATCTGGTCTCAGGAATTCAGCTGGATAGGGATCAAACCATTCTGAATACCTATGAACTCAACAGGAGATAGAAGAAAAGAATAGCAACAACTCTCTGAGCAGAAAAGCGACCACTTTCTGGAAGGTAGGACGTGCGGAGAAGTGAATCCGAGGCGATATTCGGGAGGAGAGACAGCGGGGGAGGGGGCCGCCGTCGGCCGCTTCTGGCAAGTGATAGAGCCCCAGAGCACAAGATCAGAACTTTTAGAAGTCTGCTCCGCTGAGGGACGTCGCTCCAGTGGCTAAGCGGGGGGTGGAACCCTCGCGGGACAGTGTGGTCTCAGGACCCTTGGGGTCACAGAAAGACCAGGGGTGCCTGAGTGCAGCAGAGTGCCCAGGTATTGGAACGGGGAAGCTGGCTGCAGACACGGAGATGAGGCGTGGGCTCTCAGCTCGGGGTTGCCATAAACCGTGATCCACAGCACAGTCGGGCCACTGCTCTTCCAGCAGGGACCCAACAAGAGGCAGATCCGGGGAGACTCCCTTTTCTCACCCAGGAGGAGCAGCGCGGGAGCGCACTACAGGGATCTGCTGGGTTTGGAGACTCCACACTGGGTTGGGTGCCAGAGATAGAAACGCTCAGTCACAGGCCAGGTGAGCACAGAGTGCGGCCTGAGACCGGGGAGACGGGAGTGATTGACTGCTTTTGTCTTGGGGGCACACTGAGGAGCGGGGCCCCGAGTTCTCAGCTCCTCTGGGGCAGAGATTGGGAGGCCGCCATTTTCACTGTCATCCTCCAACGCTGTAGAGAAAGCTTGCAGGGAACAAAAGCGCCCGAGAGCAAACCCAAGCAGATTGCTTAGCCCAGACCCACAAGGGCGGGGCAATTCCGCCTCTTGCAAAGACGTTTGGGAGCCACAGCAATAGGCCCCTCCCCCAGAAGATCAGCAAGAACAGCCAGCCAAGAGCAAGTTTACCGATCAATGAGAACGGGAGAACTCCAGTGCTAGGGGAATGAATACTGCACATAGATTTCATGGCTTTTTTGCCATGATTCATTAGTCTTTCAACGTTAATTTTTTTAACTGTTTTTTCTTTTTAATTTTTCTTTTTCACTTTTTTAACCAAAATCTTATCAATCCCTTTTAAATTTTTTTTTATTTTTCATTTTTAGAGTTATATTCTATCCCTTCATAGTAGTTACCCTTATTTTTGGCAGATATAAATATAAGTTGTACTCTCTTTAAAATTTTGAGATACAGTTTCTTTTAACAGATCAAAATATACCCTAAATCTCTAGTGTATGGCTTTGTTCTAGTCTCCTGCCTGATCACATTCTCTGTCCCCCCCTTTTTTTCTTTCTTTCTTTCCTTTTTTTATCCTCTTCTTTCTTTTTTTCAAACATCTTATCAATTTCTTTTTAAATTTTTTTATAATTTTAATCTTTACAGTCATATTCCATCCCTTCAGTGTATCAACCCTTATTTCTTATATATATGTCTTTCTTTCTTTAAAATTTTAGGAGGCACGTTCTTCTAAAAAACCAAAATACACCCAAAATCTAGTGTGTGGCAATGATCTATGCACTAGCCTGATCATATTTGATCATATTCTATTTTTTTTGTTGTTGTCTTCTGTTTTTGTTTGTTTCTATCTTTTTTTTCTCTTTCTTTCCCTTTCTTTTTCCCTAGTTTCAGGTCTTTTCTGATTTCATTAGAGTATATTTTCTGGGGACGTTGTTAACCTGTTAGCGTTTTGTTCTCTCGTTCATCTATTCTCCTCTGGACAAAATGACAAGACGAAAAAAATCACCTCAACAAAAAGAACAAGAGGTAGTACTGTCTGCCAGGGACCTACTCAATAGGGACATTAGTGCAATGGCAGACCTAGAGTTCAGAATCATGACTTTAAAGATACTAGCTGGGCCTGAAAAAAGCATAGAGTTATTAAAGAAACGCTTTATGGAGTAAAAAAAAGAACTAAAATCTAACCAAATCGAAATCAAAAAGGTTCTTAATGAGGTGCAACCAAAAATGGGGGCACTAAATGCTAGGATAAATGAGGCAGAAGAGAGAATCAGCGATATAGAAGACCAAATGTGGAAAATAAGCTGAGGAAAAGAGAGACAAACAACTACTGGATCACAAGGGCAGAATTCGAGGCATAAGCGATACGATAAGATGAAACAACATTAGAATAATTGGGATCCCAGAAGAAGAAGAAAGAGAGAGAGGGGCAGAAGGTATACTGGAGCAAATTATAACAGAGAACTTCCCTAATGTGGGAAGGGAAACAGGCATCAAAATCCAGGAGGCACAGAGAACCCCTCTCAAAATCAATAAAAATAGGTCAACACCCCAACATCTAATAGTAAAACCTACAAGTCTCAGAGACAAAGAGAAAATCCTGAAAGCAGCTCAGGAGAAGAGATATGTAACCTATAATGGTAGAAACATTAGATTGGCAAGAGACCTATCCACAGAGACCTGGCAGGCCAGAATGACAGGCATGATATATTCAGAGCATTAACTGAGAAAAATATGCAGCCAAGAATACTATATCCAGCTAGACTGTCATTGAAATAGGAGAGATAAAAATCTTCCAGGACAAACAAAAACTAAAGGAATTTGCAAACACGAAACCAGCCCTACAAGAAATATTGAAAGGGGTCCTCTAAGCAAAGGGAGAGCCTAAAAGCAGCATAGACCAGAAAGGAATAGAGAAAATATACAGTAACAGTCACTTTACAGGCAATACAATTGCACTAAATTCATATCTTTCAATAGTTACTCTGAATGTAAATGGGTTAATGCCCCAATCAAAAGACACAGGCTATCAGATTGGATTAAAAAACAAGACCCATCGATACGCTGTCTGCAAGAGATTCATTTTAGACCCAAAGACACCCCCGTATTGAAAGTGAAGGGGTGGGAAACCATTTACCATTCTAATGGACACCAAAAGAAAGCTGGTGTGGCAATCCTTATATCAGACAAATTAGATTTTAAACCAAAGACTGTAATAAGAGATGAGGAAGGACACTATATCCTACTTAGAGGGTCTATCCAACAAGAAGATCTAACAAATGTAAATATCTATACCCCTAACATGGGAGCAGCCAATTATATAAGGCAATTAATAACAAAAGCAAAGAAACACATTAACAACAATACAATAATAGTGGGGGATTTTAACACCCCCCCTGACTGAAATGGACAGATCATCTAAGCAAAAGATCAAAAAGGAAATAAAGACTTTAAATGACACACTGGACCAAATGGACTTCACAGACATATTCAGAACATTCCATCCCAAAGCAACAGAATACACATTCTTCTCTAGTGCCCATGGAACATTCTCCAGAATAGATCACATCCTAGGTCACAAATCAACCAGTACCAAAAGATTGGGATTATTCCCTGCATATTTTCAGACCACAATGTTTTGAAACTAGAACTCAACCACAAGAGGAATGTCAGAAATAACTCAAATACATGGAGGCTAAAGAGCATCCTACTAAAGAATGAATGGGTCAACCAGGAAATTAAAGAAGAATTTAAAAAATTCATGGAAACCAATGATAATGAAAACACAACTGTTCAAAATCTTTGGGATTCAGCAAAGGCCGTCCTGAGAGGAAAGTATATAGCAATACAAGCCTTTCTCAAGAAACAAGAAAGGTCTCAAATACACAACCTAACCTTACACCTAAAGGAGCAAGAGAAAAAACAGCAAATAAAGCCTAAACCCAGCAAGAGAAGAGAAATAATAAAGATCAGAGCAGAAATCAATGAAATAGAAACCAAAAGTACAGTAGAAAAGATCAATGAAACTAGGAGCTGGTTCTTTGAAAGAATTAACAAGATTGATAAACCCCTGGCCAGACTTATCAAAAAGAAACGAGAAATGACCCAAATCAACAAAATCATGAATGAAAGAGGAGAGATCACACCCAACACCAAAGAAATACAAATTAGATAACCTGGAAGAAATGGTTGCATTCCTAGAAATGTATCAACTACCAAAATTGAACCAGGAAGAAATAGAAAACCTGAACAGACCTATAACCACTAAGGAAATCGACACAGTCATCAAAAATCTCCCAACAAACAAAAGCCCAGGGCCAGATGTCTTCCCAGGGGAATTCTACCAAATATTTAAAGAATTAATACCTATTCTTCTGAAACTGTTCCAAAAAATAGAAATGGAAGGAAAACTTCCAAACTCATTTTATGAGGCCACCATTACCTTGATCCCAAAACCAGACAAAGACCCTATCAAAAAGGAGAATTACAGACCAATACCCTTGATGAACATGGATGCAAAAATTCTCACCAAAATACTAGCCAATAGGGTCCAACAGTACATTAAAAGGATTATTCACCATGACCAAGTGGGATTTATCCCCAGGCTGCAAGGTTGGTTCAATATCCACAAATCAATCAACATGATACAATATATTAACAAAAGAAAGAACAAGAATCACATGATCCTCTCAATAGATGCAGAGAAAGCATTTGACATAGTACAGCATCCTTTCTTGATCAAAACTCTTCAGAGTATAGGGATAGAGGGTACCTACCTCAATATCATAAACGCCATCTATGAATAACCTACAGCGAATATCATTGTCAATGGGGAAAAACTGAGAGCTTTCCCCCTAAGGTCATCTATCTCCCCCTAAGGTCCACTATCACCACTGCTATTCAACATAGTATTAGAAGTCCTAGCCACAGTAATCAGACAACCAAAAGAAATCAAAGGCATCCAAATTGGCAAGGAGGAAGTCAAACTCTCACTCTTTGCAGACGAGATGATACTTTATGTGGAAAATCCAAAAGACTACACCCCAAAACTACTAGAACACATACAAGAATTCAGTTAAGTGGCAGGATATAGAATCAATGCACAGAAATCTGTGGCATTCCTATACACCAACAACAAGACAGAAGAGAGAGAAATTAAGGAGTCAATCGCATTTACAATTGCACCCAAAATCATAAGATACCGAGGAGTAAATCTAACCAAAGAGGCAAAGGATCTGTACTCAGAAAACTATACAATACTCATGAAAGAAATTGAGGAAGACACAAAGAAATGGAAAAACGTTCCATGCTCATGGTTTGGAAGAACAAACATTATGAAGATGTCAATGCTACCTAGAGCAATCTACACATTCAATGTAATCCCTATCAAAATACCATCCACTTTTTTCAAAGAAATGGAACAAATAATCCTAAAATTTGTATGGAACCAGAAGAGACCCTAAATAGCCAGAGGAATGTTGAAAAAGAAAAGCAAAGCTGGCAGCATCACAATTCCGGACTTCCAGCTCTATTACAAAGCTGTCATCATCAAGACAGTATGGTACTGGCACAAAAACAGACACATAGATCAATGGAACAGAATAGAGAGCCCAGAAATGGACCCTCAACTCTATGGTCAACTCATCTTTGACAAAGCAGGAAAGAATGTCCAATGGAAAAAAGACAGTCTCTTCAACAAATGGTGTTGGGAAAATTGGATAGGCACATGCAGAATGAAACTGGACCATTTCCTTACACCACACACAAAAATAGACTCCAAATGGTTGAAAGACCTAGATGTGAGACAGGAGTCCAACAAAATCCTAAAGGAGAATACATGCAGCAACCTCTTCGACCTCAGCCGCAGCAACTTCTTCCTAGAAACATTGCCAAAGGCAAGGGAAGCAAGGGCAAAAATGAACTATTGGGATTTCATCAAGATAAAAAGCTTTTGCACAGCAAAAGAAACAGTGCACAAAACCAAAAGACAACCGACAGAATGGGAGAAAATATTTGCAAACTACATGTAAGATAAAGGTCTAGTATCCAAAATCTATAAAGAACTTATCAAACTCAACACCCAAAGAACAAATGATCCAATCAAGAGATGGGCAGAAGACATGAGCAGACATTTTTCCAAAGAAGACATCCAAATGGCCAACAGACACATGAAAAAGTGTTCAACATCGCTTGGCATCAGGGAAATCCAAATCAAAACCTCAATGAGATACCACCTCACACCAGTCAGAATGGCTAAAATTAACAAGTCAGGAAACGACAGATGTTGGTGGGGATGCAGAGAAAGGGGAACCCTCCTACACTGTTGGTGGGAATGCAAGCTGGTGCAACCACCCTGGAAAACAGTATGGAGGTTCCTCAAAAAGTTTGAGAATAGAGCTACCATATGATCCAGCAATTGCACTACTGAGATGCAAATGTAGGTATCTGAAGGGGTACGTGCACTCCAATATTTATAGCATCAATGTCCACAATAGCCAAACTGCTGAAAGAGCCAAGATGTCCATCAACAGATGAATGGATAAAGAAGAGGTGGTATATATACACAATGGAATATTATGCAGCCATCAAAAGGAATGAGATCTTGCCATTTGCAACGACGTGGATGGAACTGGAGGGTATTATGCTGAGTGAAATAAGTCAATCAGAGAAAGACATGTATCATATGACCTCACTGATATGAGGAATTCTTAATCTCAGGAAACAAAATGAGGGTTGCTGGAGTGGTGGGGGATGGGACGGAGGGAGTGGCTGGGTGATAGACATTGGGGAGGGTATGTGCTATGGTGAGCACTGTGAAGTGTGCAAGACTGTTGAATCACAGATCTGTACGTCTGAAACAAATAATGCAATATATGTTAAGGAAAAAAAATGAAGAAGAAGATATCAGGAGGGGAAGAGTGAAGCGGGGGAAATAGGAGGGGGAGATGAACCATGAGAGATGATGGACTCTGAAAAACAAACAGAGGGTTCTAGAGGGGAGGGGTGGTGGTGGGATGGGTTAGCCTGGTGATGGGTATTAAAGAGGGCACGTACTGAATGGGACACTGGGTGTTATACGCAAACAACGAATCATGGAACACTACATCAAAAACTAATGATGTAATGTATGGTGAGTAACATAATAAAAAATTTTTAAAAAAGTAAAGTGTTTATGAAATTATTTTTTTTAATTTAATGAAATTTATTTTTCACGACAGTTTTAGGTTCACAGCAAAATTGAGTGGCAAGTACAGAATTCCAATGTTCCCATGTTCCCAGGCATGCACCAACTCCCCCAGTTATCAACATCCTACACCACAGTGGTACATTTGTTGCAATTGATCAACCTGAATTGACATATCATAGTCGCCTGAAACCCATAGTTGAGCTTAGGGTTCACTCTTTGTGTGTACATTCTATAGGTTTGGACAGATGTATAATGAAATGTTTCCACTATTATAGTATCATAATTATAGTATCATAGTTTCCCCACCTTAAATATTTCTGTACTCCTCCTTTTCATTTCTCCCTTCCCCCAGACCCTGGAAACCCATCTTTTATTGTCTCGAGAGTTTTACCTTTTTCAGAATGTCATATAGTTGGGATCATACAGTATGTAGCCTTTCAGATTTCCTTCTTTTCTCAATAATATGCATTTAAATTTTCCTCCATGTTTTTCATGTCTTGATGACTCTTTCTTTTTCTGCTCAATACTATTCAATTCTGTGTATGTACAGCAATTTTTCCACTTACCTACTGGAGCACATCTTGGTTGCTTCCAAGTTTTGGCAACTATGAATAAAGTTTCTGTCAATATTTATGTGTAGGTTTTAGTGTGGACATATGTTTTCAAATGTTGGGGGGGTAAATTCCAAGGAGCACGATTGCAAGATCATATGTTAAAAGTATGTTCGGTTTTGTAACACCCACCAAGTTATCTTTCAATGTGGCTGTAACATTTTGCATCCCCAGCAGCAAAGAATAAGAGTTTTTGTCTCTCTACAGTCTACTAGCATTTGGCATTATCAGTGTTTTGGACTTTAGCTATTATAATAGGTATGTAGTAATATCTCACTATTGCTTCAGTTTGCATTTCCTTGATGATATGGAGCAAATTTGCTCCTATATGGAGCAAAATTCCATATGCTTATTTGCCATACGCCTATGTTTGGTGAAGTGTCTATTAAGATCTTTGGCTCATTTATAAATTGTGTTAGTTTTTATTGTTGAGTTTTAAGGATTCTTTGTATATTTTCATAACGGTTCTTTAACATATGTGTCCACGCAAATATTTTCTTTCAGTATGTAGTTTGTCTTCTCATTCTCTTGACATTATCTTTCTCAAAGAAGAATTTTTAATGTGAATAAAATTCAGCTCATCAATGATTCCTTTTGTTGATTTTGCTTTTGATCTTGTATCTAAAAAGTCATCATCATACTCAAAATCATCTGCATTTCCTCCTAAGTTACCTTCTAGGAGTTTTATTAAATTGTATTTTACATTTAGATCTATGATCTATTTTTAGTTAATCTTATGAGGGTTATAAGGACCATGTCCAGATTTGTTATTTTGCACAAGGATGTTCAGTTGTCCCAGCACATTTTGTTGAAAACATTATCTTTGTTCCACTGCATTATTTTTTTTCCTTTGTCAAAGATCATTTGACTATATTAATGTGGGTCTATTCGTGGACTCTATTCTGTTCCATTGATCTAGTTGTCTGTCCTTTACCAATACCATACTGTCTTGTTACTGTAGCTTTGCACTAAGTCTTGAAGTCAAGAAGCATCAGGTCAGTCCTCTGATTTTATTCTTCTCCTTCAATATCCTATAAATTATTCTGTGCCTTTTTCCTTTCCAAATAAAATTTACAATCATTTTGTCAATATAAAAAATATACTTGCTGGGATTTTGATTGGCATTGAATCTATAGATCAAATTGATAAGTACTGACATCTTGACAATATTGAGTCTTCCTTTCCATGACTGTGGAATTTCTCTCCATTTATTTAGTTTCTCTTTGATTCATTTATAAGTTGTATAGTATTTTTTTGTATGGATAATGTACATATTTTGTTAGACTTATATTTAAGTATTTCAGTTTTAATGGAATCATATTTTTAATTTCAAATTCCAGTTGTTCACTGTTTTATATAGGAAAGTCATTGAATTTTGTAAATTAACTTGACATACTGCAGCCTTGTTACAATCACTTATTCATTTGAGAAATTTGTTATTTTCAAAAAATATCCTACATAGATGATTATGCCATCTGTGAACAAAGATGAATGACATCAAAGGTATTTTAAATTTCTGTTATAGTACTTTGGATTTTTAGCATTTCTTTTTGCTTTTTTCTTAGAATTTCTATTTTTCTGCTCCTATTGCTTATCTGTTCTTGCATGCTGTCTATTTATACATTAGAATCCTTAGCATATTAATCATAGTTGTTTTATTTATTTATTCTCTCTCTCTTTTCACAAATTTTTGTTTGGAGGGCTGGTTTTTAATAGATCATAGCAAGGGAGTTGTTCTGCTACCTATCAAACCCTAACCCCCCAGAAACAAGTCTTCTAAGAATGGTTTAGCGCAAGGTTCCCCACAAATGTGTGTTGCATGATGGGTGAGGGGACAAACCTCCTCCAGCCATGGCTCATTTCTTTGGACAAGGGACTCTTTTCACTAAACCTCAGTCCCATTGCCCAGCAGGTCATGCCTCCCCATGTAAGGAGTGCATGGCAGCCCACTGGTGGGGATGATGGAGGCCAGCTATTAGAGGCCAACCGAGGGCCCTGCCATGCTGTTGCATTGTTCTGCTTGGGTGGTATTCTGACTTAGAGGCATTCAGTCATAATCCCTAATCATAGTTGTTTTAAATTTCTGCTCTGATAATTCCAACATTGCTGCCATGTCCTATTCTGATGCTTGCTCTGCATCTTCAAATTATGTTTTGTCATTTGATATGTCTTGAAAATTTTTCTCGATACTCAGAAAAGATGTACTGAGTAAAAGGAAATGTTGTAAATAGGCTTTAGTGATGTGATAATGTAGTGTTTGGGGGAGAGGAAGCATTCTACAGTCCTATGATTAAGTTTCAGTCTTTGAGCCTATGCCTCTGGACTGTAAACTTCTCAAATGTTTTTCTCTCTTCCTCTCTCATTCTCAGGTGGAAGAAAATGGCTAGAATGGATCGGAGTTGGGCATTTCCCTTCTTCATGTCACTAAGGCTCTGATAATACCCCAGCAGGTTAGGTGCTGGTTAACTAGTTCCTCTTGAAGGCAAGGCTTTAAGAAGAACAGAATGCTCTGGTATATTTCAAAATGATTTCTTTTCATACTCCCCTGCTGGAAGCTCAAGGGGATGTTGCTACAATATTTACTGTGGGACTTTGTTCAAGCTCATGGTAGTAAATCTCACAAAATAGTGGTGGTGGTACGGAGATTGACTGGCTTCTTTTAGGAGTATTTTACTGTAAGACTTGTCCACACTAAACCTCCAGCAAATCCATCAATTTCAGTTCTGGCTTTCCTACTTCAGTATTGGTTCTTGAGTTGCTTTCCACACAAGTCTGATGTGGTAAGTAATTATTCTTGGTCTCTCAAATCCTTAGGACAGTGGTTTACTCTGTTTCCTCATCTGTCTTTTGGGCTGTAGAAGAGTTGTTTTTAAGATTTTTTTTTTTTAATTTATTCGTTAGAGAGAGAGAGCGAGAGAATGAGAGCATGAGCGGGGTAAGGATCAGAGGGAGAGGGAGAAGCAGACTCCCTGCTGAGCAGGAAGTCCAAATGGGGGCTCAATCCCAAGACCCTGGGATCATGGGATCACGACCTGAGTTGAAGGCAGACGCTTAACGGGCTGAGCCACCCAGGCGCCCCTTGGTGTATGAATTTGAAGTGGGCAGAGCCTTTCACAGATGAGTAGCAAGCTATTGTCCTTGAGATACTGGGTCTGTGTGTTGGCAAAACAAGGAGGGTTTTTTGTTTGTTTGTTTGTTTTCTTGGCAAACACTGCAAGAGTTCATTGCATCTAGAAGGGACAAGTGAGATATAAAGTCATCCTGGGACACACTGAACTGGAACAACCACAAATGCAGCAGTATTTTGCATGGCATAGCAATCCTCCATGCCCTTTTTAAATTTTGCCTAGGTGATGGAAATGTAGCACTGATAAGCAGAAATTGCCCATAGAGTTTTGCATATTCATATTGTGCCTGGAATGTCTGAATACAAAGATCTTGTGAAAGGCCAACTCTCTCCAGGCATCAACATCAAACATTTAAGTAGATATACCTTTAGGCAGTTACAGTCAAAGCAGTGTAATTTTATGAGTTTGATGAAAATATATCCACAAATCCAAGAAGCTCAGTGAATCCTAAACACTATAAAAGCTCAAGAAAATAAAACAATATTTTTTAAAAATACTAAAAGAAAATGTCAACCTAAAACTAGATACAGCAAAAAAATATTAAATTTGTGATAGAATAAAGACATTTTCAGACAGATAAAAGCTGAGAGTATTCATTACCAGCAAAAATGTATTATAAGAAATATTAGGAAAAAATAAGATAAAATTATTTGGGCTAAAGAGAAAGCATACCAGTAGGAAACTCAGATATTTAGGAAAGACTAAAGTGCATCAGAAAGGGGCGCCTGGGTGGCTCAGTCCTTAAGCATCTGCCTTTGGCTCAGGTCATGATCCCAGGATCCTGGGATCAAGTCCCACATCGGGCTCCCTACTCAGCGGGAAGCCTGCTTCTCCCTCTGACCCTCTCCCCTGCTTGTGCTCCTGCTCTCGCTGTCTCTCTCTCTCTGTCAAATAAATAAATAAATAAATAAATAAATAAATATAAAGTGCATCAGAAATATTACAGAATAAATAAATAAATATGAAAGATTCATAATTTTTCTAGTTTTATTGAAATATATTTTCTTGCTCAAAACTGAGATCTCCTTCCATCAGCCTCTCAGTTTGTCAGTGTTGTGAGTGAGCCACTTTGAACCTCAAGCCTACAGGCCCAGTCAAGTCTTTAGATAATTATAGTCCCAGCTAATATCTGGGATAATTTCTCATGAGATAACCCAAGTTAGAACCACCCACTCAATTTGTTCCAAATTCCCAACAAACGGAAACCATGAGAGAGAAAAATGGTGATGGTGATGGAGGTTTTAAGTTTCTAGTCTGGTGTTATTCAGTAACTGATAACTAACACATGTATCTTTGGCTGATAATGACTTTTATTTTTCCTTTCAAATTTCACTCATTTTCTTTTTCTTTTTTTATCACACTAGCTAGGAATTGTTTTACAATGTTGAATATGTTGCAATAACAGAAAACCTGTTCTATTCCTAATTTTAAGAATAAGTCATTTTGCCATGCATTATGATGTTTACTGTAAGGTATAGTATATATACTTTATTGTATTATGGAAATTTTTTCTATGCCTAGTTTGCTTAGAGGTTTGTTTTAATTAGTAGATGTTGAATTATCTTTTTTCCTCCATCTCCTAAAATGTTCATTTAATTTATTTTTTACTTATAAAAGTAAATGTCATGGATTTTCTTTTTTTTTAATTTAATTTATTTATTTGACAGACACAGAGCACAAGCATGGGGAGTGGCAGGAAGAGGGAGAAGCAGGCTCCCTGCTGAGCAAGGAGCCTGAGGCCGGACTCAATCCCAGGACCCTGGGATAATGACTTGAGCTGAAGGCAGACACTTAAACGAATGACCAATCCAGGTGTCCCTGGATTTTCAAATATGATACTATCATTGCCTCCCTAGCATAACCCCACTTAAAGTGAATTGACCTTTCTATACAATGTTGCAATTAAATCTGAAAAATTGTGTAGAAATTTTGCATCTATGCTTATATGAGTGACTAGTCAATGATTTGCTTTCCTCCTGTCATGTCTTTGTCAGTTGTTATCAAGATTTTCTGGCCCTTGGGGCACCTGGTGACTCAGTCCCTTAAGTGTCTGCCTTTGACTCAGGTCATGATCCCAGGGTCCTGGGATCAAGCCCCGCATGGGGCTCCCTGATCAGCAAGGAGTCTGCTTCTCTCTCTCTCTGCCCCTCTCCCCTGCTCATGCTCTATCTCTCTCATACTCTGTCTCCAAAATAAATAAATAAATAAATGAATAAATAAATAATTTTTTTAAATTAAAAAAATTTTTTTCTGGCCCCATAAATTAGATTGAGAAGTGGGCCTAATATCTGTATTGTATAGGATTAGTGTTATTCTTTCTTAAATGTTTAATAGAATGTACTGCTGAAGCCATCTGAGCCTGTGGTGTTGTTTTTTGTTGTTGTTGTTGTTGTTTTGGTTTTTTGATGGAAGATGTCCATCTTCCATTCCATTGGGAATTACCCAATATTCATGTTAATTCAGTGTGGGTCTGCTCTGGTTAATTCTTTAAGTTTTCTCTTAAACTGCCTTTATTTTTCCCTTTTTAAGTATATGGCATTGGATAAAGAATTTGAGCTTGGCAATTGTTTTATTTCAGTACTGGCAAAAGCTCTGAGACCAAAATAAAAGAAAATTAGTGGCAAATAAATCCTATTTGGGGAGAAAACTTCCCCCTTGGGAAGGTAAAGAAAATGAAGTCACATATATAGTGAAGTAAGATTTCAAATAGCCAAATTCTTGGGCAGAGGACAGATATTGAATAAGATATAATTAAAGGTAGAAAAAAAACACTAGAGGTGATCTGTTTTTGTTCTCTTATTTTAAAAGACAAGGAAAATAACATCAGAGTAATAAGATGACATTTTAGAGTTCATATAGCTTGTTAGGGGCAAAGTGTAAACATGAGCTCACATCCTTAATTCATAATCTGAGTTGAAAATAATTCATTATACCATTGTGTTTAAGAGGAGTCAGCCAGCAAAGTGGAGATAGCAGGTATGACTACAGTAGAGAAAAAAAATCAAAATTAATCAAGGGGCCATAGTGCTGGGAGCTCTTAGTAATATTTCTATCCAAGTTTCTTGCAAGGAAATATATATATCAAGGTATGCTTTATGCATAGGGCCCCTTATTTTGTATATTTTAAAATAACTGTAATAAGAATTATTGATATTTTTATACTAGCAGAGTAATATAGTATGTTAATTACAAATGAGTATCATATGATACTGAGCTGTGTTTTGGAGGTTAGCATCATTGGTCATATTAACATACTGCAAAAACAAAAGCATATTAAAAATGAATTACTCCAAAAAAATTAAAAAAATAAAAATGAATTACTCTAATCCTAACAAATGCAAAGGAATTCAAGTAGTTGAACATTAATGACTGTTTTTTTAATTGCTTTCAATATATTTTTTAAAGATTTATTTATTTGAGAGAGAGAAGGAGAGAGCAAGCACAAGGAGGAGGGGCAAAGGGACAGGGAGAGAGAATCTCAAGCACACTCTGTGCTCAGTGCAGAGTCCCACACGGGGCTCATTCTCATGACCCTGAGATCACCACCTGAGCTGAAACCAAGAGTTGGACGTTAACTGATACCGCCATCCAGGAGCCCCTAATTGCTTTCCTATTAACCAACATACTGGGCAATCATTTTTTTAACAGCTTTATCATGATGATTTCAGCTCATTTAGCAGTCACTATGTGTCAAAATTACCATAAAAGGAAAGAGTACTTTCGTGTGTGAAGTTTTAAGAAGTGAATTGAGGTTTGCTGATATTAGCACCATAATATGTTTGTCAACAACACCAAGTATGTCATTTGAATGCTCAGTGCTAGGGACTGAGTTGTGTTCTTCCCAAAATTTATGTGTTGAAACCATAAGCCCCCATGGTACTGGATTGGAGAGGGACTTTGAGAAAGTACAGTTAATGAAGTCATAGAAGTGAAACCCTGATCCAATACAGCTGGTGCCCTTATAAGAGGAAGAGAGAAAGGGGCACCTGGGTGGCTCAGTTGTTAAGCGTCTGCCTTCGGCTCAGGTCATGATCCCAGCGTCCTGGGATCGAGCCCCACAAGGGGCTCCCCGCTCAGCGGGAAGCCTCCTTCTCCCTCTCCCACTCCCCCTGCTGTGTTCCCTCTCTCGCTGTGTCTCTCTCTGTCAGATAAATAAATAAAATCTTAAACAAAAAAAAGAGGAAGCGATACTAGAGCTCTCTCCCTTTGCCATGTGAGGACATAGTGAAGAGGAAGGGACTCTTTACTAGAAACCAACCATGCTGGCACCTTGATCTCAGACTTCTAGCCACTGGAACTATGAGAAAATAAATTTCTGTTGTTTTAAGCCACCTGTCTATGATTTTATTATAACAGCCCAAGCTGGCTAATATAATGATATTATGCTTTCTGATGTGATTGAAATATGACTCCCTAAATATACTCTCTGTCAATCATTCCCGTTATGATCCTAAATACAAGCCATGTCTTTCCCTTTCATTTTGTGTTTGTCAAACTGATTGGTTATTTTCAACTTCTCATTCAATAATGACAGATAAAATCACAGTCACTCATCCAATAGGCAGGGGATACAATAATGATATATATTATATTTTATGTGTGTGTACACACATTGATTTTAAATCGTGGACAAAGGGAGAGGGGAGAAGCAGACTCCCTGCTGAGCAGGGAGCCTCATGTGGGGCTTGAATCCAGAACCCTGGGATCATGACCTGAGCTGAAGGCAGATGCTTAACCCAGGCGCCCCAGGGCACAGGATTAAACACTGTCCTATGTAACACAGACATTTTATTAATATCATTTATGTATCAACTCTAAGTAATCCCTAAGAATTAATACCCCTATTCATATACATGGTTTTTAAAGACATCTTTGATATTCAAGAGAAAATAGAAAAAGAAAAGATAAATGCAACATAGGATGAAGTATAAACCTGCTATTCAATTTCCAGGGCTTGCTAAATGGATAGTAAGGGTCTTCTGCTTGTAACAAATTGTTTATATGATTCTTCCTTATAAAGGTAGGAAACTGCAGTGAGAATTGTCAGAGCACAGTATAATGACTTTGTTCTCAAAAGGGCAGAATGAAAAAAAAAAACAGAGAAACAAACAAACATTAAAACCGCACCAAACATCTTAGTAAACAAAGGAAGAAAATTAAGTGAATACTTTTTTCTACCAAAACCACGAGCTGGGAGAAGTGTTCTCTGTTCCAGGAAGCCCATACTATATAGCTGTTTTTCCAATAAAAATTAATGTATGTACTAAAAAGACTACAGTATGCAATTCATTTTCAAGTCTCTAGGGGTGGTTACTCTGATGTATTTCAGAAGTTGTGTTACGATTTAACTACTTTTTTTACATGTAGATGGAATTGTTTTTCAAAGCAAGACACTTGACCTATATAAAATCATTATTTAAAATTAATAATTCATAGGGTAAAAGTGTTTGCTGAACTTAAAAAAATGTGTTTTTCTAAGAAATGGCAATAATAAAAGACCTTACTTTAGTATTGTACTAAGTTACCCTTAAAAATTCCACTTAGCGCTTGGACCAAGTTCAAATATTCCTTTTACCTACATATAGTTTAAAAATTTCATGCAGGTTTTCAAGTTTCATGCAGTCCAAAAAAAGCAGCATAACATGTTATAAATGTGAAATACTTTTTAAAATTAGATGGGGCTCCTGGGTGGCTCAGTGGGTTAGGTGTCTACTTTTGGCTCAGGTCATGATCTCAGGGTCTTGGGATTGAGCCCCACATCAGGCTCCCTGCTTCTCTCTCTCCTCCTGCTTGTGTGTGCACACACACTCTCTCTCTCTCTCTCTGACAAATAGATAAATAAAGTCTTAAAAAAATAAAATAAATATACCATGTTGAATAAATCGTGACTAAATCGGGGGGGAAATAATACTATAAATAAAGCAGAGGGCAGACTAAGTGAATCATGTAAATTTTGGTAATTTTAATCATATATGGTTGAATATTATGGACTGAATTGTATTCCTCCAAAATTATATGTTGTAGCCCTAACCTCTGATGTGACTATATTCTGAGATAGGGCCTTTAGGGTGATAATTAAGGTTAGATGAAGTTACGGTGGGTGGGGGGGGGCTAATATGCTAGGACGGGTGTCCTTATTTGAAGAGAAAGGGACACCAGAGTTTTCTCTCTGCACATGTGCACACAGTAGAGGCCATGTAAGGACACAGAGAAGGTAGCTTTCTGCAAGCCAGGAAGAGAGACATCACCAGATACCAGCCCTGCCAGCACCTTGATCATAGACTTCCAGCTTCCAGACTGTGAGAAAAGTAATTTCTTGATTTAAGCCTCCCAGGCCATGGTATTTTATTATGGCCACCCTGGCCGACCACTACAGCATATTAATCACAAGTGAGTATCGTATGGTACTGAGCTGTGTTTGGGAGTTTAGCACCATCATCGAGCTATCTGTGAGATAATGTCTAGAGACAAAACCTGATCACAATACTATAGCTGCTTAGAGAGTGAAAGATTCATGAATGGGTGTTTCAAGCAGAAACTGTGCTTTCTTCTGTGTGTTTATCAAAATCATCTTCTTTAGAGATCTTGTTCCAAGAATAGAAAAAGAACATTCACAAAGCAATGGGTGTTAGTTACAGTTCTTTGTAAGCGGGCCTCTAAAATAACGGCTCAGTGGTGCTGGAGGAGATACTACATGGCATTTAAAAAATGGGGAGTAAATGGTCACTCTGTTTCATAAAAATGTTTTTCTCTTTATAATTTCAGAGGTTAGTCAATGGAAATGTGACATTGCCATTCCTTGTGGTCAGCAAAACAATACTGATTACCAAAGCAAGCTATATAGTAAGCATGTAGATCAGCAAGCACTTGGGTATGCTTTGTTTTCTTTATGAACCAGTGACTCTAATTCTGGACCGCATCCAGATTTTAACAGAGCACTGACTAAATATGGAACCTACCTTCCATTATGTCCCAGACATTCCTGGAGAAATTCTTGTTGTATGGGCCGAGTTTCCAAGTGCTCCAAAAAAAAAAAAAAAAAAAAAGGATATTAATACAGTTAAATGAAAGAAAGAACTAAGTGAGTCTTGTTTGTTAAAATCACACATAATTTCATGCGTGGATAAATCTCATAAAGATAATGGTGAGCAATAAGCAAATGCAGAAGGGAATATATACATAGTATTATTTATTTAGAGTTTAAAGTATGTATAAATGTTGTATATGTTATGGATATATACAAATGTAATGACTGTTAATGGGAAATTTATAAAGCAATCCGAATGTATTTGTGGTCTCTAGATAGGGATAGAAGGGATGGAGTTGAGGAGAGACATATAAAGACCATCACTGGAATCAGAATTATTTCTATTCTTTAAAAATGTTTGATGCAAATATAATTAAATAGATTTAAATAGAATAAAAATGGTCTGTAATGTTATTCTTTGTACTGAAAAAACTAAATAATTGAGATATGAATAGAAATACACTAATGCTAATGACATATTACCACAAATCTGCCATTTCCAATTATTATTATTTTTAAATCACATTACTCTCTCAAAATAAAATTGCTGCTAATATAGTTGCTATCATTGTTACAAATCTACTTTTTGCTAAAATGAGGTTTTAGATGATTTCAAATTCCAGTTCAGTTTAGCCATACTCTCTAATCTTTCTAATAGTTCATAATTTAAAATATAATTTTTTTTAAATTGTGGGTCCCTTTGTTTTTGTTTTTTTTGTAGTTCAGTAAAATATAAGTAAAATAAGGTATACAGATTGGAAGCACAAGACTCCAGTTGCCTAAAATTTGGCAAACCCCTGCACACGTCACCACATAGCATCAAATAGAGGATATTCATCATGCCAGAAAGTTCCCTCAAAGCCCTTTCCAGAAAAATCCCATTTTGAATGTATGTGGGTTTATATGTGGCTGTCAGTACCTTTAGACACTTTATTCTGTTTTATTGATCTATTGTCTGTCTATCCCTACAACTTATAATCAGATGTTGTAGGATATAAAATGGGGATGGTCTTTCATGATTATTTTCACTTCTAGGTCCTTGTTGCATTATGTAAATTGATCAGGTAACTTGTTAGCTTCTGCAAACCTCTTGTGATTTTTATCAGAATTGCATTCAATCATGGATCCTTTTCATTCCATGAATGTTATTTTGTAGTTTTCAGCATACAGTTCTTATATGCTTTTTGTTAACTTTATTCTTAAGTAACTGGACAAAGAAAGTTTATAACTAAAATTTACTATTCTAGTTCCCCAAAAGCATAAACAAAATATCAGCAGAGTGTGGAAGTTGACAAAGCAGAATCTGTGAAAATCATTCAGTGTAAGTCTTACAGTACAGGGTTTGCTCAGCTTATCTGATCATAACCATACAAGAGTGGTATTCATAAATTCCTTGTCACAGCACACAATAGCAATAGTTCTCCAGAGAAAAACACGTTGCAGTTCTAAGAAGTCCTTGTTATTTTCTACATTGCTCAGCTCTTGCTACCTGCCTGGAAGTGCAAATTGCAAGAGCTGATGAAACTGCCAAAGGGAGAAACACGAGGATTTCAGCGCTTGCGATGACATAATGAAAATATGCATAGCTATAAGTGAATTAAGTTGGCCCCAGATCAATAATGTAAATCAAAGGGGGGGAAAAAAGAGCAAGGAAGGGATTTAAGAGGTAGGATTCAATTCATTTTGCAGTATAAAAACTATGATTAAAAGTTCCAAAAGAAGGCAGAGAATAGTTTTAAACAAAGGAGGAATTAGATCACCAGGAGGAAGTTAAATGCAACATGCAAATATGGTTTGTCTGAAAAGATTGTTAGCAATCAAATTTCTAAGGTTTTATTGTCCATTTGCCAGTCTAGTCTATTAATATCATAACACTAAAAGGGAGAAACTAGAATCTATTATACATATTACTTTGGAGATATTACAAGTTCAGTACCAGACCACTGCAATAAAGCAAATATAATAATAAAGCGAATCAAATGAAATTTTTGGTTTCCCAGTGCATAGAAAAGTTACGAATACAATATACTCTAGTCCATTAAGTGTGAAGTAGCATTATATCTAAAAAAAAAACCAAGGTACATACCTTAATTTAAAATACTTTTTGTTAGGGGCGGCTGAGTGGCTTATTCAGTCAAGTGTCCAACTCTTGGTTTTGGCTCTGGTCATGTTCTCAGGGTCGTGAAATCAAGCCCCGCATCAGGCTCTGCACTCGGCGGGGAGTCTACTTGAGATTCTCTCTCCTTCTGCCTCTGCCCCTCCTGCTCATTCTCACACTCTCTCTAAAATAAATAAAATCTTTTTTTTTTTTTTTTGTAACTCATTATTTTATAAAATTTCAGGGCTCTTTCTGGTAGCATCTTCAGGATGTGGCAGCTTCCGAAGAGCATGACAAGATGTGTTGCAGGGGTCTTTCCTTGAATGTTGCTGAATTTTGTGAAAGCTTCTCACCTCAGGCTATGCTGACTGGTTTTGTTTACCATGGTCTTTTGGCCTGATTCAAATTTTAGTTTCTCTTCCTTGACATTAGCAAACCCATCTTGTCTGTTAGCTTTTGCTAATTACTGGAGTCTTGTTTTCACTGATCAGGGTGGTGTTTGCTGAAGGTTGTGGTGATTCTGGCAATTTCTTAAAATAAGACAACAATGAAGTTTGCTGCATCAGTTGATTTTTCCTCTCATGAATAAATTTTCTGTAGTATGTGATGCTGTTTGATGGCATTGTACGCAGAAAACTTTCAAAATTGGAGTTGGTTCTCTCAATCCATGCCACTGCTTTATCAGCTAAGTTAATGTAATATTCAAAATCCTTTGTTGCCGTTTCAACAGTGTTAACGGCATCTTCACCAGTAGATTCCATCTTGGGAAGCCACTTTTTTGGTTCCAGTTATAAGAAGTAACTGCATATCTCTTAAAGTGTTATCATGAGATCTTAGCAATTGAGTCACACTTTTACTTCTAGTTCTTTTGCAATGTCTATTGAATCTGCAGTTAGTTCCTCCCCTGGTCTGAGACCACTCAAAGTCATCCCTGAGAGTTGGAATCAACTACTTCTGAATTTCTGTTCATGTTGATATTTTGACTTCTTCCCATGAATGACGAATGTTCTTCATAGCATCTAGAAGAGTAAATCTTTTCCAGAAGGTTTTCTTTTTTTTTTTTAAGATTTTATTTATTTATTTGACAGAGAGAGACACATCGAGAGAGGGAACACAAGCGAAGTGTGGTGGGGGGGAGAGAGGGAGAAGCAGACTCCCCGCTGAGCAGGGAGCCCGACGCGGGGCTCGATCCCAGGACCCTGGGATCATGACCTGAGCTGAAGGCAGACGCTTAAGGACTGAGCCACCCAGGCGCCCCTTCCAGAAGGTTTTCAATTTGCTGTGCTCAGATTCGTTAGAGGAATCAATAGTCTGGCAAATGTGTTACTTAAGTAATAACACCTGAGAGTCAAATATACTCCTTGATCCATGGGCCGCAGAATGGATATTGTGTTAGGAGGCATGAAAAAATTAATCTCATTGTCCATCTCCATCAGAGCTCTTGGGTAACTATGTGCATTGTCAATGAGCAGTACTATTTTTTTTTAATATTTTATTTATTTATTTAACTGACAGAGAGAGACAGCGAGAGAGGAAGAGAGAGCGAGAGAGGGAACACAAGCAGGGGGAGTGGGAGATGAAGAAGCAAACTTCCCGCGGAGCGGGGAGTCCAATGCGGGGCTCAATCCCAGGACCCTGGGATCATGACCTGAGCCGAAGGCAGTCGCTTAACCAACTGAGCCACCCAGGCACCCCTGAGCATTACTATTTTTAAAGGAATCTTTGTTTTTTTTTTTTTTTTTAATTCCTGAGGCGTCCTTTTCAACAGTTGTTTTAAAATATTGGGTGAATGATGTTGTTAACATGCGTTGTCATTCAGGCTTGGTTACACTCACAGTCCAGAGCACAGGCAGAGTAGATTTAGTGTGATTTTTAAAGGCCTTAGGATTTTTATAATGGTATGTAAACATTGGCGTCAACTTAAAGTCACCGGCTGCATTAACCTTTACCAAGAGAGTCAGCCTGTGCTTGGAAGTTTTGAAGCCACGCATTGACTTCTCTCTAGCCATGAAAGTCCCATATGGCATCTACTTCCAATATAAGGCTGTTTCCTCTACATCAAAAATCTATTTTTTATTACAACTACTTTCATGAATTGCCTTAGCTAGAGCTTCTGGAAAACTTGCTGCAGCTTCCACCTCAGCGCTTGCTTTCCTTGCACTTTTCTGTTATGGAGATGGCTGCTTTTCTTAAACGTCATGAACTGATCTCTGCTAGCTTCCAGCTTTTCTTCGCAACCTCCACACCTCTCTCAGCACTGAAAGAATTGAAGAGAGTGAGGGCCTTGCTCTGGATTAGCCTTTGGTTTAAGGGCATGTTGTGTGTGACTGATTTGATTTAACCAGACCACTAAAACTTTCTCCATATCAGCAATAAGTCTGTCTCGCTTTCTTATCATTTGTTGTGTTCACTGAAGTAGCATTTTTAATTTCCTTCAAGAACTTTGCCTTGGAAAAAAAAAAAAAAAACCTCATTTACATTCACAACTTGGTTAAATATCTGGCAATTAAATCCACTGTCTTATATAGGTGTGGTTCATGATGCCCCAAAACAATTACAATAGTAACATCAAAGATCGCTCATCACAGATCACCAAAATAAATATAATAATAATGAAAAACTCTGAAATACTGTGTGTGTCCTGAGTGCTCCACCAACCAGCCATTCCCTCATCTCTCCCCCTCTCCTAGGGCCTCCCTATTCCCTGAGACACAATGGTATTGAAATTAGGCCAGTTAATAACCCTGTAATGGCCTCTAAGTGTTTAAGTGAAAGGGAGAGTCACACCTCTCTTACTCGAAATGAAAAGCTAGAATTGATTAAGCTTAGTGAGGAAAGCATGTTAAAAGCTGAGATTGGCTGAAAGCTAGGCTTCTTGCACCAAACAGCAAAAAAGCAATAAAGTACTTTTTATGTAGGCATGTACTTTTAAAATTATATATATATATATATACGTATATATATATATATGTATGTATATACACACACACATATATGATGGCTAATGCACACATAGCAGGCTACAGTATAGTATAAACATAACTTTCATATGCACTGGGAAACCAAAAATCCATTTAACCTACTTTATCATGACATTTTGCTTTATTGCAATAGTCTGGGACTGTACCCACAATATCTTTGAGGGATGCATCTAGTTTTGCATTTTACTGGGGGGAAAAGTAAGCAACTGAAGTATAACTTCAATTGTCTGGAGTAGTCCTGTGTTTTGTTTTAATTACAGTTAAAGTCTTTGTCCTGTCATTTATTATCTCTGTAACATGTATTTTAAGAAATGTTACTAGACAACTGTTACAATTTATAAATGTTAGGTTGTATTAGTGAGTAAATAGATGCTTCTGTGAGTGCATGGGTCCCTTTTCACACCCACTAATAATGCAACAATATTGATTAGTTTGATTTTGTGAGTGGAAGATCCATTGCTGCAAACACTTGTTCTCTTTTCCACCCTGGTGTTTTTTTGTGTGTGTATTTGTGTGAGTTGGTTAGAACTGACCCCACTGAGGCAGTTCCAAGCAAGACAGTACTGATCCTCCTCAGGACCTAACACAACCACTTCTGTTTGCTTCTAGATCTGTGACTAGACTCAAGTTCCTATAGACCCCTGAAGATGAGATGCAAAGTGTGACCCATGAAGAGATCATCCTCTAAAACACCAAATGAACTACTTGAATGTGTGCACACAGAAATCTGGGAAAGATGTGAGGGAATGAATACTATGAGTGTGGGACAATGATGGGAAGAACATAAAGCTGGATCAGGCAATACTTCTTTATGTGGGCTCACAAAACTGAGATTCTGCACTTAATATGGCAGCTGGGCAGTTAGAAAAGATTTCCAAAATTGGTTTGCTTGGCTGGCTGAAACATGGACCAAAAAGCAACCCACCATTTGGTGAAATAGCAAATGTAGACCTGTCTTAGTTTAATGTAGAGGAAGGGATTTGAATGGTTTAGGGAAATTGGAATTCCAGAGTAGATTTGTCATTGAAGAAGTATGCACAGCAGGAGGATACAGAAGCATACATACCTTTCACCAATACTGTGAGACATGAACTTGTGAGGGGAGCCTCAGCATCTTAGAAGAGCACCATAATTGCTTTTCTCATTAGACCAGTCCTTACAGTGGGAACTGGGGCCCCTGAACTGTGAAACCTAAATGCAGTGGGAGTAATTAGATTCTGGAGTAACAGGGTAAATTTTGGTGCTCAACTACCAAAAACAGGATTAGTGTGTTTACCATTAGTGTGTTCAAAGTAGCCATCAGAATAGCCTAACTCACACAGACCTATGGCATTGACTAGTTGATCACAGTATTACTAGAAATGAAATAGATAAGAAGTTTACTAAATTCTTATTTGACCTGTTTAAGCAGAAACATTCTAGGCCAAGTAAGCAAAGGTCTAATCTGAATCATAAAAAGAGAGTCAGAGCCCCTCAATCAATTCCTGAACTTGTACCAGTTTAGAGACCCAGAGTTCCTTAAATGAAGGTGAGGCTGGGTCCCATTGAGGAAGGACCAGGACCCCAGTAACCAAACTACCAAAAATTTATTTTGGATAATGTTTCTCCCTCCCTTCCCCAAAGGGCCCTACAGCTTTTTACCAGGGTGGTCGCACTGGTAAATTCTACCTTTCAGGGACTAGTGGACACTGGCTGTGGACTGACATTAAATCCAAGAGACCTGCGATATTACTGTGGTCCACCAGTCAGAGCAGGAGTTTATGGGAGTCAGGTGAGCAATGGAGTTTGGGCTCGTCTCACATCGTACCCACTGGTCCCTGAATCCATCCTGTGATTATCTCTCCAATTCTAGAATGCACAATTGGAATAGATAAACTCAGCAGGTGGCAGAATCCCTACATTGATTTCCTAACCTGTGAAGTGAGGCCTATCATGGTGGGAAAAGTTCCTGGAGGGATTGAAGTGATTAGTGCTATATCTAGGATTTGAAGGCTGTAAGGGTGGTGATTCCCACCACATCCCCACATAACTCTCCTATTTGGCCTGTGCAGAGGACAGATACCTTGGAGAATGACAGTGGATTAGCATAAGCTTAACCAGGTGATGGCTCCAAGTACGGCCTGCTGAAGCAGATGTTTCATTGTTTAAGCAAATTAGCACCCCCTCCCCTCCAGTACCTGGTATGCGACTATTGATCTGGCAAAAGTTTTTTCTTAATAACTCTCAGTGAAGACTACCAGAAGCAGTTTGTTTTCAGCTGGCAAGACCAACAATAAGCATTCATTGTTCTACCTGAGGGGTATATCTGTTCCCCAGCCTTATGTCATAATTCAGTTTTCAGGGACCTTGATTGTCTTTTCTTTCCACAAGATATCACTCTGGTCCATTACATTAACGACAACATGCTGATTGGGATACAGTGATCAAGAAGTGACAACTATTCTAGACTTCTTAGTAAAACATTTGCATGTCAGATGGTGGGAAATACTGCAGATCCAACAAAAATTCAGGGAACTTTTACCTCAGAGAAGTTTCTAGGGGTCCAGTAGTATAAGGCATGTCAAGATATCCGTTCAAAGGCAAAAGAAAAGTTGTTGCATCAGGCCCCTCCTACAATAAAAAAGCAAAGGGCCTCTTTGGATTTGGGAGGTAACATATTCTTCATTTCAGTGTGTTACTACAGCCCATTTGCTAAGTGACCTGAAAACTTGCTAGATTTGAGTGGAACCAAAACCAAGAGAAGGTTCTGCAATAGGTCCAGGTTGCGGGGCAAGCTGCTCTGCCCCTTGGATCATATGGTCCAGCATATCTAACAGTCAGTGTGAACAGGGTTGCTGTTTGCTGCCTTTGGCCAGTCCCTGGAGGTGATCACAGTGCAGACATTTAGGATTTTGGAGCAAAGCCCTGCCATCCTCTGCAGATAACTATTCTCCTGCTACGGAGCCTTAGTAAAGATTGAACACTTAAACGTGGGCCACTGATGAGCTGCCTAAGCTGCCCACCATGATCTTGGTATTGTCTGATCCACTGAGCCATAATGTTAGGAGTGAGCACAACACTTTAACGTCAAATGAAAGTGATACATACATGATAAGGTCCAAGCAGGCCCTGAAGGCATGAGTAATTTACATGAAGAAGTTAGCTCAGTTGGTTAAAAGTCTGACTTGGGCTCAGGTTATGATCTTGGGATCCTGGGATGGAGCTCAGCATCGGGCTCCCTGCTTCTGCCCCTCCCTGCACCTGTGCTTACTCTCTTTCTCTCAAGTAAATAAATAAAATCTTAAATATATATATATATTAGATAGATATGTATATATATTAGTATATCTATATATCTAATATATCTGTATAGATATATATATATTAGAAAACACAGTCCTGTGGCACCTAGGTAGCTCAGTCGGTTAAGTGTCTGCCTTCAGCTCCGGTCATGATCCCAGGGTCCTGGGATCAAGTCCCACATTGGGCTCCCTGCTCAGCAGGGAGTCTGCTTCTCTCTCTCCCACTGCTGTTCCCCCTGCTTGTGCTCTCTTGTTCTCTCTGTCAAATAAATAAATAAAACCTTCTAAAAGGAAAACAAAAGAAAAGAAAACACAGTCCTGTCTAGTACAGCAAAAAGCACCATAGTTTGAAACAGGTTTGTGTTCTTATATTTAATTAAAAACTTTTAAAAAAATAAAGTGTTTATATATTAACATCTGAATTCATGACTACAAAGTTCAAGTAAAAAAGAAAATTCTAACACCAGGGAGAAATAATAAAAACAGAGTCAGAGATAGTATCAAATAGTAATAAAAGTACAATAAAGAAAAAAATCTGGTATGTCCTTTTTAATAACAGTTTCTAGCCTTCATTGTTTTCTCCTCTCCTCCAATAAGGCAACTGCTTCCTTAACTGCAGGCTCACACTACAGATTTTCGTGACTTTATCCTAATTTCATACTGGTAAATTATAGACATATACACTAGGGTCAACATCAGTACAGTTTTAAACAGGTTTTCTTATGTAAGAATATTTTTACATTAGCAGAAAAGTTGTCAGGATGCTACAGAGATTTTTCTAGTATACCCTCTATCCTATGTCCAGTGCTACATTTGCCACAACTAATGAGCCAATAGTGAAACAATATTATAAACTAAAGTTCATGCTTTATTTAGATTCTTAGTTTCCATGAAAGGACTTTAATCTATACAGGTTGCCCTGCTGTCCAAAAGTAGAGCATCCCTATGAAAGCTTGCAAAGCCGAAATGGCATAAAATGAAGAAGCAATTGCCATTAATTTATGTGGAGACATTTTTGAGAATTCCCAGATCCCCAAAATAACCTCTTAGGTTTTCTGGTAACTCAGGACACATCTTGCTAAGGGATGCACAAAGTAAATGGAGTTAAAGCACAATGCCCACGGGCACCGTTCAAAGCTATGGTGGCTTGATACTGAGATGCTGAGTGTCTTTCCAGGGGAAGGAGCTTGGTGCGGCCACTCTTGGTGCTCATAAAGGGTATGCACTGCCTTTATAACAGAGGTTTTTTTTTTTTTTTGCTACAAAAAAAAAAAAAAAACCTAAATGCTACTTTTGATTTTTTGCCTTTTTTCAAAAGAAGCAAAAATCCTCTTTGGATTTTTTTTTTTTCCAGTTAACAGGTATGAATGTAGGTCTTTCATAAAAAAGAAGTGGCATAATATGAACTTTGAACAAACAGGGGATACCTAAATGTAATACCACACTACATTTAGTCATCATGCCTCCTTAGACTCCTCTGGGCTGTAAATGTGTCTCAGACTTCCCTGATTTTGATGATCTTGAGAATTTTGAGGACTAGTGCTCATGGGTATGGGTATGTAATGAATTTCCCTCTATTCACGTTTGTCTGATTATTTTCTTTTCCTTTTAAGGATTTATTTGTTATTTGAGAGAGAGAGACAGGGAGAGGAGCAAGCAGGGGGAAGGGCAGAGGGAGAGGGAGACAAGCAGACTCCCAGCTACACGAAGAACTGGATGCAGGCCTCCATCCCAGGACCCTGAGATCATGACCTGAGCCGAAATCAAGAGTTGGACACTTAACTGACTGAGTCAACAGGTGCCCCTGCCTCATTATTTTTCTAATGATTAGACTGAGGTCATAGTGATACCGGAGACTTGGGGAGTTCTCTGCACCTGAGACCTGAACCACCAGTCTATGCCAGGTTCTTGACTTTACCACAAGAAATTCAAGGATGAGTCAAAGTAAAACAGAAGAGGTTTTATTGCAAAGCAAAAGTACACACAGATTTGAGGATCTGAGTCATGCCAGGCGGATGTAGGATTCTGGTTCCTACTGGGAATTGTAATCATGGGAGGCAATATCCATGTAGGGTTCTGGAAAAAGTTGGCGATTTTTAAGAATTCTGTATATCATTACACCTGCTCTATAACAGTAACTATGCATAGGTGCAGTCTGATTTTTGTGTGTGTGTGTGTATACTCTAAATGTATTCCAAAAGAGTCCTCTAGCACCCCAAGAGAGGGGTCATTCTCTATCATTTGCAGGCTGACTGGGATTTTATATGTGTGCCTGCTGACAGTTGGTAGTAGTGCAAGCTTCTGGTATCTCTGCAGCTTGTCATGGTGACACTGGCCTCTATGTTGTCTTTCTCCTTCGTACAGTTGAAACCCTTATTGTGAGCCCATGTTGAGTGACTGGAGTGTTGCATCTGCTGACAGACTTCTTCCTAATATTATTACAATACTAATTGATCCTGATTTTTTTAGCATTATGTTGCACATGCCTATCACGCTATGTGTCTTAGAAATTATTTAATACTCAAATATGTTCCTTATTAAAAATAGTTACTCTACTTCAAAATAAATTATGTCCCGGAATATTATCAAAGAAAGGTGCTTAATCAATCTTAACTTGCAAAATAAAATCTACAATGACCCATTATTTGTTATCTAAAATTTGTTGCAGTTTAGCTACAACGCATTGGGTAAAAGACGAGTTAGCACTGAAAAACAAACAGCTCGTGGTTGTGAAGCCAGAAATAATTTCACATTCACTTAATACCTCTAAAAAGCATGAATTATTGTAGGATAAGAGTCACAAAAAGATACAACATGAAATTAGAGCACCTTTAGTTGCATTATTTGCAAATTATAAGTTTTGTAACAGAGAAAATAAGGATTTCTTTTATCCCCGGGACCTTTATTGTAAAATATTTCTACTTTGTTTTTAAGAGGTAGGTTTTTTCCCTATTATTTAATTATCAGATTGTGTGAAAAGATGTAATTGTCCATTTTGTAACATTACCAATAACTTTGTGGCAAATATGAGAAAGACAATAACATCAAATGGTGGTGAGCCACCCAACAGATACAGGAAATGGATTTCTGCTCTCCTGCAGTGGTAAGCTATCACTGAACCTATTGGAGGGTCTGGAAAATAAAAGACCTGGGGAATACTCATCATGACTCCCACAAAAGTGATATCCACTGATCGATGTATTCTGTAGAAGGAGGTTTGTGAGAAAGGCGGTACGTTAGCGATATTAAAATCCTTTTTCTTGTCAGAAAAAAATGGTGCACAGTCTTCTTGGCCCTTGCCAACATGTTGTAGACTTAGGATTTCGAAGTATTTGTCTTTCATGCTATTGTATATGAGACAAATTTAAAAACAATAAAAGTAATTACTATCCACAACTACATCATCAGAGAAAAAACAGTGGAGATTGGTAATTAATTGTTCCTAGAACCACCATATAAAAGAGAACCTTCTTCTTTAGATTAGGCTTCAAACTTCACTTTTGGATTCAATCTACCAAAACTGTTTTTTCAAACCCTCTGTTTTAACCAGAAACTTAGAACACTCCATGACACTATAGTGCCATGAGAATTGCTTTGAACAGAACTCAGCAAGAGCAAAATGGCCTGTGATGTCAGTGGCCATGCTAGCAACAAAAGTTTGTTTAACAAATAAATTGATAAAGACCAACATAAGCCTAATTTCCCGTTTTATTTTGTAGACATCAATTAATCCATACATAGCAAACTTGAACAGATTTTAACATCTTCAAATCATTTCTTTTTATGATAAAAGAAAACTATGGCAATCTCCTCCAGGACCAAAATTTGTACAGCATCCCTTTTATTGCATTCTATTCACCAAAGCAAATTGTAAGGCAAGCCCAGAGCAAAGGGTTGAAATCAACACTGCCCCTTGAGGAGAGGAGCTGCACATATCTGTGGCCATTTTTTAATAAACCCTGTCCACTGATGATGGCATTAGTATAAATATATAGATGTCACTATTCAGGATTTTTTTTTTAATTTTTTATTGTTATGTTAATCACCATACATTACATCATTAGTTTTTGATGCAGTGTTCCATGATTCATTGTTTGTTCATAACACCCAGTGCTCCATGTAGAACGTGCCCTCTTTAATACCCATCACCAGGCTAACCCATCCCCCTGCTCCCCTCCCCTCTAGAACCCTCAGTTTGTTTTTCAGAGTCCATCACCTCTCATGGTTCGTCTAGGATTTTATTTTCTGAGCCAAAGTTGCTAAACTACCACTTTCTCCATATTTTGACCTATTATCTAATTATATTATGTTATTAAATGTGTACTCTCTCTATATTGAGGACCATATTGGACTATTTTGTTCCCTTTGTCATTAAGACAACTAAATACCAAAATGCAGCCCTTAAAATATAAATAACATGTTTACAGTGCAAAAATTTCCATTTTATTGTTTCATCGGTTACATCTGGGAAATGTGTAAATGTTCTAGTACAAAATATTTTAAGCATACAGTGGATTGTTTTAGTGAAAGAAGCTAGACACAAAAGGCCATATATTGAATGATTCCACTTATATGAAATGTTCAGAATAGAAAATTCTTTAGAGATAAAAATAGTTAAAATAAAGATAGATGGATAAAAATTAAAAAAAATAAAATAAAAATAAAAAGTAGATGGATAAAAATAAATGGTTACCAGAGGCTGCTGAGAAGGAGAAGTAATGAGAGACTACCATGAGTATGAATTGTTTCAAGGGAGGGATGCCTGGGTGGCTGGGTCGGTTAAATGCCTACCTTTGGCTCAGGTCATGATCCCAGGGTCCTGGGATCGAGTCCTGCATCGGGCTCTTTTCTCAGTGGGGAGTCTGCTTCTCCCTCCACCTGCCGCTCCCCCTGCTTGTGCTCTCTCTCTCTCTCTGACAAATAAATAAAATTAAAAAAAAAGATTAGTTGGTGGTAATGTTTGCACATCTCTGTGAATATGCTAAAATTTGCCTATGTGAACACTTTACAAGGGTGAATTTTACATTAGGTGAATTATATATCAATTAAAAACTATATATTGGATTCTTTAATGATCAATGTTGCAATATCTTTTAAAAGACCATTGTAGGACTTCCTAATTAAAAAGGACATTTTATTTTTTTAGTGATTCAGTAGAGTTGAAAGATGTGTCAGGTCAGCAGTTTGACTAGTATCAGTGATTATATGTCCATATAATAAACATGTACTCTGCTAGATAATGATATTAATTAGTGTCATAAAATCACTGAATAAGACACTTCTAATAACAGGAAGAATTACAAAGAGAAGTTAGGAAATTTGTTGTTTTTCAAGAATTTTAGAATTACTAAAAGTCAAAAAATAAATGTTAATGTATTTATCTGAATTATAATTTTAATAATTGACTTTTTCTTAGGGTTGATTGCAAAAAATTATTTATCATAAATTTATGCTTATTTATAGCAACTATGCTGGGACGATATAGAAAAGCACATCTATAGATGATACATATTCGGCAATAAACAGTGTTTACTTAGGAAAACAGAGCAAATGTTTTATGGAAATGGATGATTTACAATAGAAATTGGAGTTCACATACATATAGGACGTACTATAGAAAGGAAGGTCTGAGTAATTTAAGGGATTTGGAGGATCAGAGAAAGTTACAAACCATGATAGGCTGAGGCATCTGTGGGAGATAGTCGGTTGGAGTTTGCAGGAAAATTCCAGATGCTTTCCATGTCTGACTGTCAAAGCGGGGTCAGAAAAGAATTCATGGACGGGTGTGTAGGAGCTGCCACCACAAAGAAAACCGCAGTGGCATGGTTAGGGAAATTCTACTGGTCAGTGGGGCCAGTAGTCAGGAAGAAGAGCTGGAAGCTGGAGTCAACTGGCATGTCCACATTTGCTGTCACTCTGCCTGAGTGCTATAATCTGCTGAGAGGAATGGTTTCTTCTCATTCACATTCCATTTAGTAGTTAAAACTGAGAATGAAGTGGATGGAAATGTTTATTTCTATAAGTGAATGTTGAGTAAATCAAAATCAAATTATGCAATAATATATACTATATTATATGGAACACTTAAAAGATCAAAATACTATTCATTGATTACAGTAGAAAGGGTTTTCTTATTTATTTAGATTTTATTTATTTATTTGAGAGAGAGAGCAGAGCTAGAGAGGGAGAGAACAGGAGCTGGGGTGGGGAAGGGCAGAGGCAGAGGGAGAAGCAGACTTCCTGCAGAGCAGGGAGCCTGACTCAGGGCTCAATCCCAGGACCTTGGAATCTTGGAATCTTGGAATCTTGGAATCACGACCTGAGCCGAAGGCAGACACTTAACCTTAACCGACTGAGTAACCCAGGCGCCCCTAGAAGGGTTTAAACTGAGTTCTTAATGTCATAGTTCCTTAAAAAAAATCACAGATATAAAAGAATGTTAAAAAATTAATTTGTGTATTGGAAGTATAAATACTCTTTATATTATAGTCTCTATCCTTATTTGTGTGTTCAAAATATTTTATAAATGTTTAAAAAATACTTCGGATAGAAAAACTTTATACATTGGTTTTCACTACTGCTTATCGTAATGGAAAGTATGAAAACAAACATTAAATAATATGGGAATTATACATTCATTTTATAGGTTATTTTCCCATCATTAAGAGTGTGTTTTTAAAAGTTATATCATAGAGAAATGCTTGTTTTATAATATGATAGCTAAGCAGAATTCAAAAGATTCAAATTTCATTCTTAACATATGTGTATATATATGTACGTATATACACATATTTTAACATGTACTAAAATGCCTAACAGAGGGACACCTGGTTTCAGTTGGTTAAGCATCTGCCTTAACCGGGGTCCTGAGATTGAGCCCAGCATTGGGCTCCCTGATCAGCAGGGAGCTTGCTTCTCCCTTGGCCTGCTGCTTGCCCTGCTTGTGCACGCTCTCTCTCTCTCTGACAAAAAAAAAAAAAAAAAAAAAAAATCTTAAAAAAAATTAAGATGCCTAAAAGAATGTAAATTTTAGCAGGGCAATTCTGATACCATGTGAGGAAACTTAAAAATTATGAAAACTATTTGAAATGTAATGAGCTGCCAACTAAAGAGATGATTTCCCCCACTGGGAAGTAACCCAAACAAAAGTCACTACTTACAACAGGAGCTATGGAGAAGATTCAGGTATGAAGTGAAGGTTTTGATCGTAAGACTCTTTCTAATATTCCAGCCAATCTGTAACAGTGCTACTATAATGATACTGAGTCTGGCTTGTTCTGTTTTTGCCAGCTTGGGCAATTAATACAGTGCCAATCAATTTCATTTATTTATTCACGTATTTCATTATAAAGACAGTTGTAAATCTCATTCTCCTCAGACACATCGCTTAAGTTATCAGTTTCTAAATCATTTACTCAACAACATGTACTAAAGACTTTGTGCAGGCACTATTTAATGCAATGGGGATACCAAGATTAATAAAACTATGATTTGATACAGTTGTTGCTTTTGATGGAGTATAAAGTCTGTCAATAATCTATTCCAAAAATTATTGCTAGTCTTTCAAAAGCTTAAACATAAAGGAAAACATCACTTTTGAATATGGAAAGCTTTTCCCCACCTTACAAATCAGTATTCAAGAGATAATGTTATGCAGGCTTATTGCAATGCTCACACAATTTCTGTGTTGTTTATTACTATGGTATTTTGCACCTGTCATTTCCAATCATTCTCTCTCAACACTGACTCTATCTTAGTCACCGTTGAGTTGCAGTTTGTTCCCATGATTATTTGCTCTTTTAGAATTTTTTCTATAATTTCTAAAAGTTAAGGCATTTTAGCATGTAAGATATGCAAGGTTTTGACTGTACATATGCTCATAATACACATATCCATTAATTAAAAATGACTTGAAACATATTCAATTCATGTAAATATATGATATCTCAAGGCAAACCAGATTAATATAGTTCATAAATCATAAACTTATTCTTAAATTGTATAAGTAAATGAAAACTAAGAAAGTCACACTCAACTACATGTCCCTGCTGTTGTCAATAGTTAAAAATTACTACATGTTGTTTTGGTTTTGCAGGGGCAAGTGGGGTCTTGTGGGAAGTTGAAGGTGCCACCAGTGTGATCTACGGCTCCGAATGCCCTGACCGTTTCTGGGGCCCTATCTGGAGTGGTCAGTGAGCGGTAATAGCCCGAGCAGCTGCTGCAGTCACACTGTGCAAGTTCTCCCTGCACTCGGCCCCAGCCATCTGGATCCCAGAGGCCAAGGGAAATCAGCCTCCTCCCCCTCTGCTCTCCTTCCAGCTTTGTCTTCATGTTCACACAGCACAGAGGATGCCACAGGAAAGATCAGTCTCTGCCCATAATTTGGCTTGGGCTCCTGGTGATGTAGGAGACAATAGTATCCTTCCCCTCTCCCCAGGAACCCTGAAGTCATTTAACCCCAAATAACCTGAAACACTGACACCCATCACCTGTCTTCAACCACATGACGTCCTTTTCATAGAGTTAGTGGTGGGCCGACTGGTATTACAGTAACAAGATGCTCCATTCTGAGTTAGACTGCCCAAGTTGGGTTCCTGCTTTGCTACTTAGTCTTTCACTCTGGCAATTTGTGATCCCCTAGGAGCTTCGGTTTCCTTATTTTTCAAGTGGAGGAAATAGTACCTACTTTAAAGAATTTTATGGGAGTTAAATGAGCTCTACCATATGTAAAGAACAGAGCAGAGTAGGAGGCCAGTGTAATCTCTCAATGAATGATGACTCCCATTCTCCTCTATCCATATAGAGCAAATGCACCAGTGCTTCCCTAAAGCTCAGCTGCAGATAGTTATGCGAGATTGTTAACTGCTTACACATTCATTGGCGAGAATAAGCACATGAAACTAGGAACTCTAAATCTTGGGGAAATATGTCTGAGAAGGTTTTGTGGAGGGATCATGTGCAATCAATTTTGCCATATTCTGGTGACAGAAATCAATTTTATATCATAACTTGAACTCTCAAAACGTCAGAATATATAAATTTAAATATGTTTTTCAAACAAGCTCATTAATAATCCATTTTTAAGCTTATCATTGGGGCATTTGCATAAGAAAGCTTTTTCTAAATGAGTTTTGTTACATCAGATAACAGAGTTTTTATTTTTTATTTTTTTTAATTTATTTATTTTAAGATTTTATTCATTTATTTGACAGGGAGTTAGAGAGAGCACAAGCAGGTAGAGAGGCAGGCAGAGGGAGAGGGAGAAGCAGACTCTCCACTGAGCAGAGAGCCTGATGCGGGGCTCGATCCCAGGACCCTGGGATCATGACCTGAGCCGAAGGCAGCCGCTTAACCGACTGAGCCACCCAGGCGCCCCCAGATAACAGAGTTTTTAGATGGGGAAATTCGGTAACAGTTTATGAACATTAAACAGAATGAAAGAGTTGACAATAGTAAGACTCTCATTGAGTGAAAAAATGCTCATCAAGAGGAAAGACAGTATGCCAGTCTGTTTGAAATTTCCTAATATTGTTTGGGCAATTGTAATTTTTGGATATTCCTAAAAATTGTTATTCACATTGAAACAATTAAGTAGGAATAAATGCTCTGTTACCAGACTTAGCATATCTAAGTTAATCATATGAATTAACTATACATAAAGGAATATTATTAGTCTCTTTTAGCATATATTTTGAAGCACAGTTTAAAGGATCACAATACAAATAGATTAGAAGTAAAAAAAACAAACAAATAAACAAAACCCTAAAAAACACAAAACTTCAAAGGATAGCCACCTCGGAAAAATTCTTCAATTACTCTAGGGTTTTGTGACACTTAGGTCAACATCACAAAATCTGAAGGAGAATCTGTCAATGCTTTAAGTAACTCTAAGAATCATTTCTTTCTTTTTCTTTTTTTCAAGATTTTTATTTATTTATTTGACAGAGCATAAGCAGGGGAGTGGCAGGCTCCCTGCTAAGCAGGGAGCCCACCACAGGGCTCCATCCCAGGACTCTGGGATCATGACTTGAGCCACCCAGGTGCCCCTCTAAGAATCATTTCTTTCCTGCAGAAATAGAAAATGACATTTACAATGAATAGTGAAACAATATTTATCTGTATGGGTGGTTGGTTTATTGAAGTTTGATTAACTCTGGTCAGAAAGTTTATAAACAGTTAAGAGACTACAGAATTTTCCATCTATATTAGCATCAAAATAGAATTGCAACGATAATGCTAAAATGATGATTTACTTTTCACGTCACTTATAACTTTTAAGTTCATTTTAAATACAAACCCCTAGAGAGTGAAGAAATTTTGGAGACTCCATAGAAATCATTGGAGAGGGATTGATTCTATCAGGAAGAAGTAGGTTTTTTGAAGAAGTCATCTAGCAAATGCCTACAGGTGAATTGAACATTCCTACCAAAAAAATAGATATAATCATAGCAGCATTATTTTCTAAATGTAGAAAACCCTATTAGGTGGGTTTTCTATTATATTCCATGTTGTATGCATTAAATAACCAAATGAGTTAAAAAATAGGATCATGGGAATACTAAGATCACAGGAATATCCCTCGTCAATTTAATTAACTTCATAGGCAACACCCAAATTTAAGTATTAAAAAAAGGGAAAAGAAAAAAGTCATGAAATACACTAGTTCAGTGATAATGTTTACAAATTGCCGTGACATTTTTGTAATTTTGTCCCTTCCACAAATAGTTATTTCACGTAGAAGGCAAACTGCCCCTTTAAAACAATCCTCAAATAGTCTTCCTATCAATGTGAGACCAAATTTCCAAGTCCTTACCATGGTCTGTAAGACATGACATGGTATGCCCCCTACTGAGCCCTTTTACTTCTGTCATCTCTTTTACTCCACTCTTGTCATTCTGGCCTCTGCTGTTCACGGAACAGTCATTTTTGCATTTGTCTCAAAGCATTTGGACTTGCTATGTCATAGGACGTTGTCCAGATACATGCGTGCTTTTCTCTAACTTCTTGCAAATTTCTAGGCAAATGCATCCTAACCAAGAGGTTTTCCCTGCCCGCTGCCCACCCTGTCTAGGTAGCTATCCACACTGTGCTTCATTGTCTTATCCAACTTCTCTGCCTAGCAGTTTTTCACCAGCTATCTGCAAATTATATATATAATGTTTGTGACCTCTAAATCTCCCTGTTAGCTCCATTCAGGTGAGTTCAAAGTTATTTCGCTCAATGAAGGTGGCACTTGACAAAACTAATTACTACATATTTATTTTAATTTTTATCAATTATTCTATTTTAATGAGAGAATGCCCTTATTAATCTGTTTCAGGAGTTTATCTTTAGACAAACCTTCATATTAGTTTTACTCTCTAGGTAACCAATACATTTGCAAAAAGACATTTTAGAATTTAGAAATGCTAAATCTTGAGGTTTTTCCTTATCTGTTCAATATCCAATCATATACCAGAATGTGTTTTTCTAAAGCCTTTTTCACATCTTATCAGTTATAAAAATGACTTAAATATAATAAAAATCTCTTTAATTGAATTACTTAAGACTGAATCAGTCAAATCTCAGGAGGCTGTAATTTCATGCACAAGTTAAACTGTATTATGCTTTGCTTAATGTAGCTAAGAATTTAGTGATTTCAGTTAATTATGACTATTTATTATATGCCAATTACAAACATTGATTTAAAGTGACTTGGGTCTGATTTCTTGAAGCAGTTCTTTTCCAACATATTGCTTCTTTAAATGTCATTGAATTCTAGCATTTGAATGTTTATTTCATTTACTTGAGTTATCCAAATTTGCATGATTAGAAGGTTTGTAGTATAGAGGTATAAAATATATTTTTTCATTGTGAGATAGAAAAATATACGAGATGAGGCATTATCTATATTATATATTTTATTTATTTATTTGCTTGTTTATTTGTTTGAAAGAGAGAGCACAGGAGGGCTGGGGGGGTGGGGGAGAGAATCTTAAGCAGGCTCCATGCCCAGCGTGGAGCCCTACATAGGGCTTGATCTCAGTACCCTGAGATCATGACCTAAGCTGAAATCAAGAGTCAGATGCTTAACAGACTGAGCCATTGACACTGTCTATATCATAAAGTTCCTAATGTACTTTATATGTTATCAAAACTCACAATCAATATCAGTTAACCTCTTTTGGAAAATTACATTTCAAAAAGACATAAGTAATTGAAAAGATGCTTTTAGCTAAGCTATTTATGTAAGTGATAAGTTATAAAATACTGACATCAAAATGTTATATTGCATACCTAATAAAAAGAACTAATTATTTGTATTGATTTAAGATATAGTACCCAAGTTATAGTGGGGCTTTCTACTTTTTAATCAAATGTTTCTCATTACAAAATCAATATAACATTTTAAAAGATACTTTGCCCAAATATGTGGCAATTCTCTCTAATGGTTACTCATACACTGATCCTTCCATTCCTCTCATGGTTCTACTGAAGAGTTGTTGATGGGATGATAATTCTTTGAAGTACCATAGTATAGTTGATACTCTGTAATTAATAGTATAATCGACAATTATATCACAAAGACAAAAATTAACATGAAGAAATTAACATTACTTAGCTTCTAGGGTCTTTTATCTTTTAAAATATGCAAACTAACAAAAATATCAACCTGAAATCTATGTTTTTGAAGGGCAGGCATATATATGGAAATATATATAATCTTCCACCACTTCCCAGGGAGGAAGACTGGGTTCACGTCAAAGATTTAGGGAATTTAGGGATAGATCTCATAACTACTCTTGAACATTGAATGCGGTGTGTATCCCACTTGCCCACTTCTTGAATGGAAGTGATTATTGCATTTTTCCTATGCCTGATGTATGGGAATCAGAAACTTCTTTAGTTCACATGTCTTCAGGTCAGGAATAAATGCAACAAAGAGAAGAGCCCAGGGAGCCCTTCAGTGCCTGGATCTAATTTAGCTTTCAAGTTCCTACCTAATAAAACTTGAGACTGTTGCTCTATCCGGGTGAGACTTCTGTTTGCATCTGGAAGAAATGGTGTATATTTCATGTGAAAGGAAACTTTTCTCATCAAAGGAAAGAATGTGGCTACCTAAAAATTACCTACAAATACTATGGTAACTTCTTATGGAGGGGATGTCTATGCTCCCCACCCTCCCCTTATACCTGCCCCATCTTGAACCTGAAAGTTTTGTGCCCACTTTGACAAGAAAAGTGATAGGACATAACTTCCAATGCTAGGTCACAAAGGGCCATAAAATTTCTGTGTGTTTCACAAGAAAACTCATTCTTAGGGCCTAAAGTCACTGCTCTATGACAATACCATGTGGAGAGGCCACATATAGGCATTCTGATAGTTTCAGCTGAACCCAGCCTTTGCCTCATAATTTTTATTAGACGCTGGACAATGTGAATTTCACATTGTTGAGGGCTGGATTTTTCTGGCAGACAGTAAAGTTCCTCGCAGGGCACGTTGATCCTTTAAAGTTTCTTGAAAACTTTATGTGGACAAATGTGAATTAGCTTTTTCCCTACTGCAAGCGTAGACTTACTTTTCTTGATTCTCTACTAAAAGTAGAGTTTCACGAGTATTCCCAGGGAATTCTAATTTCTAACTGTTCCAAATTTGAAAGTCTCCTAGTCCTATCGGGATTTTTGGAAACTTTTACATTTCCTCCATCGTTCTTTGGTTGGTCTCATGTATTTTAACCAGTGTCTAGAGAACACTTCTGCAAATTTCTGAAGCATGTTAATCACCTAACTTTCTCTGCAGTTATTATGCCTAGCAAATAACAGTGGCTTCAGCATCTCCTAACTCCTGTCTCTCCTCAATTCAGCAAGGTTTCCAGGCTCTTCTTAGGTTTCCCCTCCCTGTGTAACTGAACCAATGTGTTTGCTCCTTGGTGAGTCAGAAACTGCACCAGGCTGAGTTGACTCACAAAGAAAACTTTTATTTGCAACAAATAAGGAGATCAAGGGAATGGCTTCCAAAGCTGTGACTCCCTGAGCGAAGGTGGATGGGTTCCTTTTATTTAGGATTAGGATGAATAATATTTAGATAGGGAAGCCTTGTCTTTAGATGTCAAGGTGGACCTAAGGTCACACATGCACCTTAAGGAAACATGCCTATACATACATTGGATGTTATGTAAATGAGGCTTGTACTCCTCCATGGGTGGATATTTTAGTATTATAATGAGGTAAAGGTAGGTGTTGATCATTCTGGAGATCACTCCATGTGCATAGGCGCAAGTTGGGGATGACACTCAAACTGGTCTCTGTGGTCTGGGCTGACTGGAGGTCCTGTCAGGGCACTCGCTATCACTCAAGGGATGGTTTCAGTTTCCATTTGCCTGAGTTAAGAGATAGGGTAGAAAGAAGAGCTTAAGGAAAAATGTGGGACATAGGTTGGTGAGTACAAGCAGGTGGACAGTGAAAGTAAGGCCTTGGGGTCTAGCTGGTGACACCTGCACAGTGGACTGGAAAATGCTTCCAGGCAGATAATCAGGGCAATTATGGGGCTCACCTCACTTGTCTGTTTTCTGTCAGTGATTATGGTCTTATGTTTTCCAATATATGAAAACAAGTTATTTCATATAATTTGTCCAGTTTGCCAATTATTTACAGGAGTGTTAAGTTCAATCAGTTATTCCCTCATGACTGAAAGCAGAAGTCTCCATTTGAATTTAATAATTATCTACCATATGCACACGGTTCTGCATAAAGGAGGAAAACCCACTCTCCAAATACATGAAATTATATAACCAATAGACTGATACCAACATTTTTGAAAATTTTGTTATATACACTTTATTCTTTGTCAAATAAAAGTGCCAATAAAACTACCAGAAACAAACATCATGTTATATATTACTACAATACCCTTACAGATTCCAATAATTTCAGAAGTCTGACATTTTTATAGTTTTATAAAGATATTAATGTGAAATCTAAAACTCAAGCCCTGCCCTTGGACTATATTTAATGCAAAGCTTAAATTGACAATTTAAACTACAGAATATCATTTGGTGTTACAAACTCAAAGAAAGGAAAGATATATGGCTAAAAAAGTTTCTCTACTTAAAAACCAAGGAAAGAGCAGAGTGGGAAGATTTTTTAAAGTTAAGGGACAATTTTAGACTAACTCATAATGGTCTTTCTCCCTTTTAGTAATAAAATAACATTTCATATCTGTGCATAAGCACTTGTGCTCTTCACTTTGATATGGAGTTTTTCTGAGGGCAACATCTATCACATTTGCATAAGTTGGAAAGCCTGTCAAAAATAATGCCAAAGAGATATAAACAGAAGTTCAGCTCAGAAATTGCACAAGTGTTTTTTATATTTAGTTAGTATGCCACAAAAGGATCACAGCCATTGTGTATTCCTATAGAAAGACTGATGAATTCTCTATTTAAAATGATTAGTTTCAAAAAGGTAGATATGTATTTTCCTGAATAAACTCTTGATAATTCCCACAAGGCACTGCTTTTCTCTTTGTTCCCCTCCTAACTACTTTTAACAAGTTTGATTTTTTTTTTCATTTCTTGATGCCCTAATTTTTGCACCCCTATTTGTAACTTCTTCACTGATTTAGTTAACACCAAATAGCACTCTAATTAAGCTGTCAGAGCCAACAGCTGAGTAACAGCTAGGAAAACCAAATAGAAAAGTCTTACTATGGTAAAATATGTAGTACTTTCCCTAACTCAGGAACATTGTCCACAACAAATTCCATCAGCAATTATTTGGCTGTCCTAGGAAATGTAGGCACACATTGACCGGAGTATTTTGTTCAATGTCTTAGAAGTAATTACACCAGTTGGACTGCATCTTTTGTTAGTGCACAGCACGCAGAGAAAGTGATAAAAGGCAATTGGCCATTCTAAATTTAATTGCGCTTTATTCTTTAAATCATGTAGCACTTTTCTTTTGAAATGTATATTCCAAACTTCAAACTTTAACTATCAGTAATGATTATGATCACACGGGACCCAGAAGAAACAAGAAAACTGCTCTGGATCCAAAGAGAAATTTGAAGACTGACATGAAATTCGAATAGAGCAAGGCATTAGCATTTACAAAAGAAGCTGTTTTTCAATGCGTATTTTAGCAAATTTATAGGGAACAATCATAAAAATGAAACACGAGGATATTATCTGCTAGAGCAAGGAAAATCAGTTTTGGGCTTTATAACCAAAACATCTTCCTATGAACTGACATATACTTGTCCCCGTCTAACCACCACTCAACCTTTAAAAATATAAGTACAATTAATGCCACAATTATTATTATTGCTAACACGGCAACTATTTTTTTAATAATGTCTTGTTGTTGCTGTAATGAAATATTTCCACGTGTTAAGGATTTACAATGAGGCAATACAGTACAACAGTGAAGAGCACATGCTCTGGATCCAGACGATTCAAATCTTGGTTCCCACATTTACCAGCTGTGTGATCTTGGGCATATTACTTAACCTCTCTGTACCTTAGTTTCTCATCTGTAAAAAAAAAACAAAGAAATAAAAAATAAAAAAAAAAATTATCACTCCGTATTTACCTCATTGGGTTTTCCAGAAAGGACACATTTATAAATAGAAGCAAAGTGTTCCGAACAGCACCTGTAAATGCTAAGCGCTATGAGAGTTTGCTTCTATCATCATTATTATTTGATGCTGTTTTCATAATCATGCTGATGAAGAATAACCAGAGTTCTATCCTGCTTTGTCATGATTACTGACGAAGATGCCACTGAAAAATAATTCAGGAGCATCTTGACGGTGCCAGTGGATTTCAAGAGGCGACGATCAACGTGGAAGATCAACGCTCGCAACCCCGAGCCTGGCGCCGGGCAGGGGCGCGGCACTCGATTTCCTTCCCTGCCTCCGCCGTCCCCCTGGTGCGCATGCTCAGTCCTGCTCGGCCCTTGCCTTTGATTTATATTTTTCTGGGCGGCCGCGGCGACCCGGGACTGGCTCCGGGATGGGAAGTGAAGCCCCCGGAGCTGCGGCGGCGGCGGCGGCGCTGTGAGGAGCAGCCAGGGGGAGGCAGCTGCGGGTCGTCGGTGAGTATCTGGGAAGCGCTACCATGGCGTTTCGTAAGAAGAGCACCAAGAACCCCCCAGTCCTGAGTCACGAATTCATCCTGCAGAATCATGCGGACCTCGTCGCCTGTGTGGGGATGTTCTTCGTGCTGGGGCTTATGTTCGAGGGAACAGCTGAAGCGTCTATCGTTTTTATTACTCTTCAGCACAGTGTTACCTTTCCTGCAGCAGAAGAACGAGCCACAGAATCAAAGTTCCTTTACTATTATGGCATCAAAGATTTGGCCACGGTTTTCTTCTACATGCTAGTGGCAATCATCATTCACGCCACAATTCAGGAGTATGTGTTGGATAAAATTAACAGGCGAATGCAGTTCCCCAAAGCGAAACAAAGCAAATTTAATGAATCTGGCCAGTTTAGTGTATTCTACCTTGTTTCTTGTATTTGGGGCACATTCATTCTAATTTCTGAAAACTGTCTGTCAGACCCAACTCTCTTATGGAGGGCTCATCCCCATAATATGATGACATTTCAAATGAAGTTTTTCTACATATCACAATTGGCTTACTGGTTTCATGCCTTTCCCGAACTCTATTTCCAGAGAACCAAAAAGCAAGATATCCCTCGTCAACTTGTCTACATCGGTCTTCACCTCTTTCACATTGCTGGAGCTTACCTCTTGTACTTGAATCATCTGGGACTTGTTCTTTTGATGATGCACTACTTTGTTGAATTACTTTCCCACATTTGTGACCTGTTTTATTTTAGTGATGAAAAGTACCAGAAAGAGTTTTCTCTGTGGGCAGTTGTGTTTATTTTGGGTCGACTTGTGACTTTAATTGTTTCAGTAGTGACTGTGGGCTTTCACCTGGCCGGAGCGCAGAATCAGAATCCGGATGCCATTACTGGAAACGTAAACGTGTTGGCAGCTAAAATTGCTGTTTTGTCATCCAGTTGCACCATCCAAGCATACATAACATGGAATTTATTTAATGTCCAGCTTCAAAGGTGGATGGAAGAAGACACTGCTCTTCAGGCCCCAAGTGTGAAGAAGAAACGGACTAAAGGGAGGTCTTCTAGAAAAGGAACAGAAAATGGTGTGGCAACTTCAAATAGAGTAGACTCTCCCCATAAAAGGAAAGAGAAATCTTCATAATGAATTACAAGCTAGTTGATGACTGTCCCCAAAGAAGTCTGCTCTTTACTATAAGATATCTTTGTGTGCTGCAGATTTTTCTGTTCTTGAAGATAGTTTGTGCTGTCTTTGATTTCTATTATTGTACTGTGTAATGTATTTTTTTAAAGGCATTTGAGGGGAAGATGATTATGAACGGAAACAAAATGATACAGACTAAGAATCATCAAATGGTTCAGGGATCACCACATTTTGTTTTGTTATTTTGAACAATGATTTCCTAATGATTTGTAGATAATAACTAAAAAAATCCGCATTATCAGTGACACAATTTCTTGCTCCTGCCAATCTTTTATAACATTAGCAAGGTGGTCTGGTATAGCAACGTCACATTTTTTAATGTTCTCTTTTAGGACAACATGGAAATATTATAAAGGTGGAATTCAACTTCATTACGTTTTCAGTGTTCTCTAATTCTTAGAATTTAATTTTTTTTTTTTTTTAGAACTTACAACTGGAGAAAAGATTTGTAAAAGCACCAAAATAATGATGTGTTTTATAGGTAGTGGTTGTTAATATTACATCCCCATTAAAAAAAATACTAATGGGTAATGTGTGGAGATTTATTACCATATATTGAATCAAAATACCATGAATTAATATAAAAGTGTTACTGAAGAGGTAAAAATCATCTTGTCCATTTTAAACACTTGTAAACTAGAAATAAAAAAATTAAATATTTACTGTAAAAGGAAATCAGACTTAGTCTTTTTTGCTATGTTTATTAAAAATTATTTTAATGAGGCTTGTTAAAAGTTTGGTATCCACACCATCTTGGAAAAATGTTGTTTAACCTGCAAATCATTTTGAAAAACAATGCTTACTTGATTTCTATCTATAAAAAGAATGTCAGCTAGTTACACACAGAAAGGACTTAACACACTAACCTTAAGTAATTTGAAAATCAGATGGATAGTCTTATGAAAGGCCTGTCAAAAATACTGTTATAAATATAGTGCTGCTTCCAACTTTAATTGGGAAACGTTCATCTGTATGAGTCCTATTTTGGATATTTGTGTATACTAAAGTGTATGTGGATATATAGGTATATAGGTAATATCTTTATTGAAGCCAATAGAAAGAATGGACTGTAGTGGGTGAGTATTTTATTTATCTCTTTTTCTCAACCTTCATTTTGATTTCATTTCCATAATGCGAGTGTTTATACTTTTTTCAGGAGGCAGTGCTTGAAAAATATGCTAGAATAAGGCCATAGATTTCCCATTCCTCCGTTTTCTCCCACCGTGTCTCTCATCTCTGCTTTCGATAGCCTTCTATTTGGTTTGTTGTGGGTAATTCAGCTTTTCCAGTCATGGGGGTCCTTGAAAATTAAATTTAGTATACTTGTATTGCAGACTAAAGACAGAAGAGTCACTTGGCCAAGGTTTCTTTTCTATTTAGTTTGAGAAGTAGACGATAAAGCAAGATTGTTCTTTTTAGACTATAGAATCAATTATCCTTTTTTCCCCCTTCAGTTGCCTAAGGCTGTCTTGGTAGCACATGCCCTGAGGCCCAAATTACAGTAACTCCACTTTAACCAACCATTCTGCAAATTGTAAAAGAAAGATTTTCAACTTCTCATGTGAGAGAGTGGTCTTTCTCACTTTCCTCACTTTTAAAGAATTCTGGCCTGTTACTTGTAACCCCACTCTTGGTAACAAATTTCTTATCCATTATACACTTCATCTGAAAGTAAGTGCAGGCCCCACTCAAACTGGTAAGTGATTACAAGAAAATCACTATCTCATGTGACAATGCCAAGAGTTAAACTGGGTTTAACATTAAATAGGATTAGGGCCTAGATGGATTTCCCTGCGATTTTCTTGGCTTTGTCCCTCTCAGATTCACTTTCTGCTTGGTAGCAAATGATTATAGCTGTCCTAGACTTCATACCTACACATTACATGGTAGAGAAGAAGAGAGAAAACCAGATTTCTAGAATTCGGAATACTGAGAGTTACCTTTAGTGAACTCATTTGATAAGAGGGGTATACTGGGTTGATTGGTTAAGTTAGGTTATAAGCTTCACCTGTGGAAAAAGGCAAAGCATGTTTCTTGTAAGATACAGGTTCATGAAAGGTAGCAAGGTTATTAGAAAGGGGGAGGGATGTTGTGTACATCTCAACTATCCATAAAAAATAAGAGTTGCCAGAATATAAATGTATGCCAAATAAATTATGAAAGCAATGCTACAAATGACATTCAGCAATACAAATTAAGTCCCTCTTTAATATTACACTCCAAAAAAAAAAAAAAATCATGCTATAATAGATCCTAGTGCAATAAGTTGGTTTCTGTTAAAATGGACCACATGGAAACAAAATTCCCATTATGATTACTCAGTGTTATTAAAGTAGATGTTCACCAGCCCTATGAAAACTCATAACCACCAAAAGTTGCAAAAGTAATAAAGGTATGTTTGATATTTGAATTTAAAGTTTCTGCTCTGATTTATTGGTTTCAATGGTTGCCAAACTTTATTCCTTAAATAAGTCTACAGGTATAGATTTCCTAGGATGGATTCAAAGTAGATTTAAAAAAAAAAAAATTATTCTAGCACTTAACTAAAATTGTATCCTATTTTTCTTAAATAGTGTAAATGTGTATCTTTTAATTTTTAATTTTTTATGTTATGTTAATCACCATACATTACATCATTAGTTTTTGATGTAGTGTTCCATGATTCATTGTGCATAACACCCAGTGCTCCATGCAGAACGTGCCCTCTTCAATACCCATCACCAGGCTAACCCATCCCCCCACCGCCCTCCCCTCTAGAACCCTCAGTTTGTTTCTCAGAGTCCATAGTCTCTCATGGTTTGTCTCCCCCTCTAATTCCCCGCCTAAATATCTCATAGAAGACAAGCAAGTTTTAGGTCCTATTATTTTCCTGGTGATCAGTATAATTCTCCATTTCATTTCAATAAAAAAAAGACTTATAAATATTTATTCATTTATCTCTCATCAGTATTTGTTTACCTGTAGAGTAAATATGTATAGCCAATAGTGTATTAACCTGGAACAGAGTCAAGAAGATTACTTGCAACATTAATAATTTAAAGATTTCTTGAAGACAGGATGTATTCTGATATTATTTTAATTTGGAAAAACAAGTAAAATTTTAAGGTCTCAATCAGACTAAATGAGAATAATTAAGTAAAGTAATAAAGACTTATCATTGGTGCTTTATACTAGACATATGGGAGTAGTTCCTGAGAGGAAGTTCTTGCAGGGGAAAGCATGCTTGAGAATGTGACCTGCACAGTGGGCTGAGATACTTGGGTACTTTTGTTATGGCAGAGAATGCCTTTTGGGAGCCCAGACATTGTAATCTGGAGACAGAAGGTGCCTGGCATGGCCAGAGAGAAAAGACAGTATGAGTGAGTGTATGGAAGTAACTGAGGTTTAATGACAGATCAGATTACCAGAGAATTCACACACTCCCATCTCCTGAATTTCTCTGGATATAGAGGAGGTTTTGTTTTTTTTCACTGCCATCTTTCAATCAAACCTGTCTTCTGGGAGGAACTATCCACACTGAATAAAACAGTAATACCTGCAAATTCCTATCAATTATGTAGAAAATTACAAATCCATCATACAAAAAATCACACACTTCTCAGTATTAAATTGGAATTTTCCTCATGATTATACAATCATATGACTGTCTAAATTTTACCTTCTAAATCCCTATAAACAAATTCTTTTAGGGACCTGCACCATATGGAAGTTTTAAGTATTCAATAACTAATGAAAGAAGTCAAACGTTAGGATACCTCCCAAGGTGAATCACTTGCTTCTTCCTCAATCTTGGCAGGTGCCATCAAGTGTTTTGGGCTACTGCACTGGGTCAGCTAATTTTTTTTTCAATTTGAAAAATGCATTGACGTGCAAACTGACCACTTTGGGGGATATTTGCATAATTTAGGAAATGAAAAAATCAATGTATTTAAAAAAACAATGTATTCAAATTTACAAATTATATTTTAATATTTATGTTGGCAACTTATTTATTGGTTTGAGGGAGAGCTTTTTTAAATTAATTAAACAATAAGACCAGCAAGATGTGGAAATATGAACTCTATCTTGAGATGTAAGTACTTTCAGTGTGTGTGGCTTGCGTGAAATCTCAATTTAGCACTAAGAAATGATGTTTTCTCATATTTTCTCAAGTCATGAGATTCTGGGCACTGACATGATTTGATAAATGGTGTTGGTGGTGTTGAAACTGAGCATTTTTTTATTTTTAATTTGAGAATTCACTTCCCCTGTATTTAAAATATTTTGCCTGAATTATTGAGTAGCCACATCTCTTGTCAGCAATGCTAGTACATCATTAGTGTGACATTAATTTAACGCTGTTCCTTTTTAAATTCAAGCAAACCTTTGACACATATCACATTCCACTTTCATTTCCTAAATTTCAGTTGTATTGAAAAGAAAGGTAATAATATTATTATAAATAATGGTCAACAAAACAAATTATGGCTGTCCTTGCTGTGGTCCTTAGAACTGTGTGAACTTTGGAAAACACTTAAACATTCTAAGTATTTAGATTGCATGTCTCTAAAATGACAAAGATATTTATCTCAAAAGATGCTTTGAAGACTGAAAATATATGTATATACAGTGTCCATAAATTGCAGGTGCATAGGCCGGTTCATATGTTGTCCATATATATATATATACATACATACATACATACATACATATATATATATACACTTATATACAATTATTAATCTCATTTAACATATGTATGTGAATGTATGCACACACATAAGTAGATGTTTTCTCTTCTACATTTACTTTATTTTTTATTTATTTTATATTTTTAAAGATTTTATTTATGTATTTGACAGAGAGAGAGAACAAGCAGAGAAGCGAGCAGAGGGAGGGGGAGAAGCGGGCTCCCCGCTGAGCAGAGAGCTGGACCTGGGGCTCCATCCCAGACCCTGGGATCATGACCTGAGGGGAACACAAACACCTAGCTGTCTGAGCCACCCAGGCGCCCACTTGTTTATTTTTTGATAGACTTTTTTTAGAGAAGTCTTAAGTTCATAGCAAAATTGAGCAGAAAATACAGAGTCCCCAAATTACTCCTAAGTCCCTCCCCCACCCAACCTTCCCTATTATTAATATAGCCACTAATTTAGTATCGTAAATAATAGTTCCATTGCCCAAAAGTCCTCTGTGCTCTACCTATTCAAACTCTCCTCTATTCATTTTTAAACACTATACAGATGTATGGCATTGAGTTTTCCCTTATATCTTAGCAGGAGGCAATGGAAAAGTGTGGTGATAATTCAAGTATAGCAGTAGCTCCAACTCTGTATTTAGCTGATACTTTGTAAGGAATCCTTTCCTAAATGTATGAATTATTTTGACTAAATAATGCACATCATAAATACATATATGGCCATATTTAAAATGCATAGAAATTCTCTTCTGAGTAAATGCACACTTATTTTAAAGAGTTACCAAATTCATAGTAACTATGAACTATTTTTCTGACATAAATGATGGAAAATATAAATGACTTCATGTGAAAACTTTTGATATATATTAATTCTGAATATAGGTCTTTATACTGAAAGCATTTGAAAACATTGGTCTAGGTAAATTACATTACCAATAAAAATTCAGCTTGTAGCATATTCAGAATTACATTTCAGACTAAATAAATGAGCTAAGCATTTATTTAGGAAAATCCAAGAGCATCAACAACCATTTTAGTAGTTATGAGTACTAGACAACACACTCCTTTGGTATCAAGTAATGTATATTCTTTGTCATTTCATTCTCATTAACTAACATAGTGTCTCTTAGTAGTTTCTCAGAATTTGTTGAACTCAGTTGAAATAACCTTTTATGTCATAATTAAAACAAATAAGCAAACAAAATTTAGTACAACATTCCTTTGCTATCTTTTCTAATATTGACTTCCTTTCCCTTTTATACCCTTTTCCAGTTGGAAGTATTAATTACTAATTTATTGCCGGTCTCCCATACCAGTTTGAGGTCTGGGATCATGAGTCCTTTTTTATTTTTTTTTAAGATTTTATTTATTTACTTTAAGCAGGCTCCATGCCCAATGTGGGGCTTGCCCTCACAACCCTGAGAAATCTAAGAGTCTCATGCTGTACTGACTGAGCCAGCCAGGTGCCCCCAAGTCTTTAAATCACTAAGGTAAACTTAGCATCTAGCACAATGCCTAGTACAGTGGGTGCACTCAGTAAAAATGTGTTGACTGACAAGGAACTTGATTTGTGGCAGAGTATATATTATTTATTGACCTAAACATATCTTACAAAACCTAACATATGTGAACTTTGATATTTTGTTCTTAAGCTACTTAAATGAAAACTGTGGTTCCAAACATTGGGCTTTTCTTTAGAAATATCTGAGAGTCACGTATCATCATCCTAATGGTGTTTGTAATTTGTCAAACTCTGAAACTTGAGCGCTTTTTCTAAGAATTGAGCTAGTATGGCTTCTAAATGTGAAGCTACTATTAAAATCTTCAATATATGAATCAGAATGCCATTTTTAATGTGCACATGAATAAAAGATATGATAGTTGATCTACATCCTGAAAAGCAGTTTTGTAATGTTAAAGAACAAGGAGAATAGTGCTTTTGAAAAGATGAAAAAGACTAAGGCAGGGAAGCCAAACCTGAGTAATGGCTGGTGCGATAGGCAAAAAACAAGGGTAAATAGTGTCACAGAACCTAAAAGAAAAGTGTAATAAGAGAATGAAGATACCAGTTTTAGCCAATACTATTGAGAGTTCAATCAAGTTCCTTAAGATTAGAAATAACAAAGCCTGCACTAGGCAACATTTAGGTCACTGGAGACATTGGCAAGATCAGTTTCAATGGAATTATGGGATGAGAGCCCTACTGGAATGGATTAAAATGATATTACAAATACTTTTGTACCAAATGTCTCTGTGAAGAACAGAGAAATGGAAAAGAGTAATGCATTCTCTTATGCAATAAACAAAGAGGGACATGGAGTCAAGAGAGTTGGTTTTGTTGTTATTTTTGTAATTATTTTTAGGATGGAAGATATTAGGAATATCTGTATATTTGTATGCTGAAAAACACATGACAGAATGGAGGATGACAACTGCAAGAGCAAAGCCCAGTTACCTAAGTCCACCGAAGAAATGCGTAGACAACACGGATTCCTGATTTGAAAAGAACACTTTTAACTCTCCAGTTTGCATATTTTCAGGCAACCTTTGAAACGTGCAGACAACAGACACATATAAGGAGATGTATATATCTTCTTGCCTTTATTCTATATTATTGCATTATAGTAGATGTAGATTTACCATTATGACCATGAAAATCTGAGCAGAGGTAGTAGTATAAAATATTTTAAGGGATGGCGTTAGGTGATCTTTTTCCTTTTTTTTTTTTCAATATGTGTTGTTCTAACTTAAGCAATTTTTTTTCCTCCCAGAAATGAAAATTAAAATCTATTCAAATGGAGAAGACATTGAATTAAGCATTTGTAGTTGACCTCTCTCTTTGGCTGACATGTTGACAAACAACTCATATCATTTTGTAAGGGTTGGGTGGATGTCTATTTCTGTCAACTAAAAGAACTTGTCAACCTTAACAGAGGGTAATTATCCCCAAAGAGCAACAAGTTGCCATCATAAAGGTTGTGAAATGTGTGCAAATATAATTTATTCAAGCAAAACTGATTGCTTCTATTAGCACATATTCCACACTTCTCAAATCCCAGGGGTACTTTAGATGCATGAGTCCTCTTAAATTCTTTCTAATGATGCAACACATAACCATTACTAATATGGGTAAATACATGTCACATTATAAGAGTTTAAAGTTTCTTTTTTTTTAAAACACAATTCTAGATTTCCATGGGTTCAACCATCTTACCTTGCAAGGTCATTTATTCAGAGAAATTCAAGCAACCAACCACCAGACACCTCTAAATTCTTATCAGGAAATAGTTTAACCCAAGCAACTATTAACTCAGAACCTATACAATATTTTTAACCACAGAATTATTGCTGGATTTTTTATGTATGTCATCACATTCCAAGTTAGAATTGAAATTAATATAGGCCTGCTGAAACTGGGTGAAATCTAATATCTACAAATTTTATGGTTATCATACTAGTGCTTAAAACTTATATAAGAACAAAATGTACATTTACAAATGTACTTTTATTTTTGGTTAGCTCTTCGTATCTTTAAAATTATATAGCAAATTTTAAAATGCTATATCCAACCTATACATAGCAGAGTCAAAACTGTAAACAAATGTATAACTTTTAGGGGAAAAAAAGTCAAATAGTAAAAAAAAAAAATGCCAGCAAGCTGAGTTTTAGCAAATACTACATGTATGTATGTAGGGCATCAGCAGATAATGAAAAGATATTTGAAAGTAATATAACTCTAGCCATAATGTACAGATATCTTTTTTTTTTTGCTTTATTTTTGCCTCTTGGTCCTAGTTTTTTTTCTCTCCACCCTTATTTTCCAACAAATTCAAATAATATAATATAATATAATATAATATATAATATAATATATAATATAATATAAATATAATGGATTTCAAAGGCACCAGGTGGTGTTCAAAACAGGAAATCTGAGCTGTGTTTTCTTTTTAATTGAAGTTTCTATCTTTCCATTCAATTATCATGCCTAGGACTAAACAGAGCTAATGACAAGTTAAAAAATAAAGGAAAGAAAATAAAGTATGCTTTTTTGAAAATCCACACCAAGAAGAGAAAGGCCTGCTGATTTTTTTAATCAACTTCATTATTCCTGTCAATAATGCTAATTCATAATAAGACATCCAAAGACTCCGAATTTCATTAACACTGCTTAAATTAAAATGAGATAATTTTACTATATTTTGGAGGCTGACTTTTTAATATTATTATGTGTTAACAAAAAGGACATATTTTGAATGCAATTTCTCCCATCTGAAAATAGCTTATTAGTCATACTCTATTGCATACATACATATTAGTACAAAGTAAAACAACCATCAACTATGAATAACTTTACATAACACACTTACATAACATGTCTGATAAAATCATGTGATTGGGTAGACGGAGAAAGATGTCCAAAAGACTCCAAGAAAAAAGCCAGCAAGGGAAGGTTTCAGTGAACCTCTGGGAAGTTACCTTAGGTAAGCAGTTACAGTGTCTAAATGTCACATGAAACGGTCATTCCAGGTAAAATGGCATGTCTGTTAACTCGAACTTGCTCCAACTTTGGCAGTCACAAAGTTCTGTAAAACCAAAGAACTGTTCTAACTAACCTAAACTTCTTAGGCCAAAACTTCTACTCTGTTTTCTTTAGAAGAAAAGTGAGTCTCAGTAACCATTCCTCAAATATTTATTGGGCATTTTCCAGAGTTGGTGGTAGGCAGGGAGGAGATAATGATAACTAACATACCCAGTGACAGGCTGTCGTTAAGTGGTATGTACAGCTTGAGAATCAGCCACAGCGCAATATTCAGAAGCTGTCTAGACAAGCAGAGTGTCAAGTTTCCTTGAAAAGACAAATACAGTGGTGGAGTGTGCATCGTCCCCTAGAACGGCTCCAACAGCAACGCAGAGGTAAGAGACTGGCGAAATAACATATCATGACTTCAGCACAGTCTTGACTAGCTGTTCAGAAGAACACAGTCAGTCAGTAAGCTCCAGTGCGCTCGGCATTGCTACTGTGTGGGTCTTGGGCTGCAGTGTGCACAGGTGGTGCAGCGCTCAAGGTGGCGGGAGAGCGGAGCGCCCCAGCAGTGTGGTGGAAGCAGTGTGCTGGCTGAAACGGTAGCGGTGGAAAGGGCCCCAAACCTTGCGCAAGAGGAACGTTATGTGCTGATCTGTGGCGAGACGGGAATGGTAGAGGCAAGAACAGCCGGAACCAACTTGGGAGAGTGGGTGGGACTAGGGATGAGAGAGAGGAGGGCGAACTTAAAGGAGTCAACCACTCCTGAAGTCACACTTGTTGGAAGTAAGTCACTGACAAAATTCCTGTGAGAATGATCTGGTTGGCGAGGTCTGGAGAGAACAACTGGCCCGCTAAAATAGATCTTAGTGGAGCTAATTCAGTGTGATACATCACATGGAAACCATTTTGAAAACCTCACAGAACATGCTTAATTTACCAAAACATAGGCGCATCCAAAGTTTAATGTATGATTGTGTGAGAATAGCTGACAATATGAGAATATTTGTAAATCAGAAATGGAATCACGTATATCCACTTCAAACTTCCTATGAAATTCTGTGACAGCTGTTTGAATTAATCCTTGGTGCCCCGACGGCAGCACCTCTGTACTACATTATTTATTATCTCCCTGCGTGATGGTCCTTATGTGAATAACTAAGCCCTTCAACAGTCCTCTCATCGGAGTCACTCTTTGGAATGTGACATTATTAAAGAGATATACTTGATCCTGGTTTTAAACCGTGGAGAGAAGAAACCATGAGTGGGTCAAATGAAAGTGTCAAACAGGAATAGGCTCTGGCAGGGAAATCTACAGTTTGAGTGCCAAATCCTTCGCCGCGGGGGCGGTGTTATCAGGACGACCTCCAACTCACTCAGCAGAGTTTTTAAACGTGCCGTGCTGTTGGCCAGCAGCACGCATCCTGTGAAGTTCTCAGAGATTGATTTTGCTTCCAGGGGAAATGCTATTTATTCGCATCTGTTTTCAAGGTTTTTAAGAAAAACAAAACAAAACAAAACAAAACAAAAAAACCACAAAGCAACACAACGCTTGCCTTCCCACTGCCGACAGGCAGGCTTAGAGAATGACATTACCATGCCCTTTAAAAATACTGAACTAGCTGCCTAATAATGTTTTCTTCTAAATTATTCTAAAAAGAAAAGTAGTTGGCATGTATTGGGGATTGTTTTACATAAGAAAGCAATTTCAGTATTGACTGAAATAATTTAAATCAATTGTTCTAGTTTTAAACAATAAAACATAAGGGGGGAGCGAAAACCTCTTTTTAGTTATTCCCATGCATGTTACTTAAGAAATACTTTTACCATGTTAGAAAACTTGTAAGAAACGTTTCACTACATTTACATTGATTTTGATATATATGTCAAAATGTTATTTATATATATATATATATATATATACACAAAATGTTTCAGTTTCTGCACTACAAAATTAATCCTCTTGGTGATTATGACAATAGCCTTAAATTCTTGAAGTTACTAAGATTTCCTCATTATTTAATTTCTTTTTTTCCCTCAGTACATTATTTTAAAATATTGGAAATAATAATAATAGTAATAAAAACCTGACTATAATGTAAGGTTCTGGTGAAGTTAACCTATATATGAAAATTTATGAGACAAAATTATTCACAAATAATGAAGACTTAAATTCTCCATTTTTGTTATCGTTCTTGAACTCGGTTTCATTAACTAAAATACATATAATAGGGAGGCTAAAAGATTTATATCATTGTCAATATCAGAAAAAAATGCCTAACAAAATTTAAATGGCATTTTTAGAATAATTATATTTAGATTTGTTTTATGTTATTCACTTGATTCCACACATTATTATGACATCAAATATGTCAAAGCTTCATAGTTATTCAAGCTAGTTCTGACCATTATATATTATTACATTCTGATTAGGAGCATCATTACAATTACTATGCTGCCTTAAATTCCATATTTTGATCACTACCTCCCTCACTAAACTGTAAGTATGTGAAGAAAACTGAAAAAATTTGTGGAATTGAATGTGTCTGTTTGCAAAATGCTTATTTATTTTTCAAATTGGTTAAGGCTGTTCTTATTTATCATGGGAATGGTATTATTTACAGGCAAGAAGTTGGGCTTCACTAGGGTTTCGCAGAAGAGAGGTGTGATAAAATTTCAAGGAATTATTAGGATAAATGCTCCAATGATCTCCTATGTGAATTGTTCCCTGTAATACATATTTGACAATAGTAAACAGCTTATTGTTCATTATCTTTATCTGCTTAGAGTCATAATAGGTTTAGGTAATTTATGGCCTATTAAATTATAACCACTTGAGTACAGAGATCTTACACTTCATTATATGCCTTAAATTCCACAGCATACAGTATGATGACCTGTTAAAGATGACACTTAAATTATATATTTTACTGATTATCCTTGGTATAAAAGTGTAATTCAATTCTCGACTCAGCAAATGTTAATTGAGTGCCCTCTGGGCTAACACTGTGCTCAGCCTGCAGCTAACAGTGAGGAAACACAGTGCCTCCCTGAAAGAGATCAAGCTGGTATGATACTCTAAAACAAGCTAGGTAATTGGGTGGGCTATTCATACTGTAGGAGAAACGCATCTTATCTGATTGGTTTAAGGAAGAACCAAAAGCTGATGACGATGGTGAGATCTGTAGGAAAACGTAGAGGTTAGACAGTTCCAACAGTGGAGTGCACATTTTCCAGATGGAGAGGGGCGCATGGAAAAGCTCAGAACTGCCCAAGGACATGACAGTCTTGAGCACTAGCAATATTATTAGAAGATAGAGCACAGATGAGGGAGGAAAGGAAGACTTTGAATATTATGCTAAGAACTTTATACCGACCTGAGATTAATTTCTTACTAATATCTTCTTTCAGCTCTCCGGCTTGGGTAAATTAGCCACTGAAGGTAGTTTTCTGAGACAAAAAAATGCAGGGGGGGGAGAGATAAGTTTGTAGACTAACAGCAATTGAATTTTTAGATACTTTGAATTGAGATGCTCTTGAAACAACAAAAAATATCAAAATAGAGAGTATCAATATTATCAAAATATACCAGACTGGAAATGAGGAGAAAGAGCTCAGGTGGAAATAGGTATATTTTGGAAAGTCATCATTACGTGGATGATAATTGAAGTCACATTGTAGGTTGAAATCTCAAAAGTGGTCGTGTAGAGGGAAAATGGTCAAGGATTCATGAAATCTCTGTGGATGGATAGGTAAAGAAAAAAACATGAAAGAGCCTGTGAAAGAATCCTTAAAAACACCAAACAGCATTTCTAGGAATGGACAGATAATGTCTTTACCAAGGCAAATGCTTAAGTAAATCACTAAAACCAACGGGCTCTGTTCCTGGGAACTCTCTTCTGTGTGGTCCAACAAAATGTACAGTCTGAGATAAGAATTGGAGACATTAAATTGGCTAAATTATTTAGCAAAAGGAACTTCTTTCATTCCAGAAAATTGTTGAAATAATTGCCACAAATTATTTTACAAAGAAATAAGCATCTCACAATAAATTAAATAATAATTAAGCACACAAGAAAGCAAGGCATCATAAACATATGGTAGATGATGAAAAAGACTTTTTATATACTGTTGACAGATTTCTTGTACTAAATACCAAAGATTTTAAAACTATGATTAGTATGTTAAAAGAAATAATGTGAGCCCCAACATATTTTCAGGAAACAGAAAACTATAAAGTGTGATGTAGCATACTTGGATAGAAAATAGAAGTTCAAGAAAAAGAAATATATATAACAAAGAAAATATAAAACTCAATGAAATAGACAACAAATTAGAAACATATAAAGCTGGAGGAGATGTCAAAAAAATTATGCCAAAATAACACAAGGAAACAGAGAACAAAAAACTATAATGAGAAGGTTTAATGTGTGTTTAACTGGAGTTCCAGAAAGAGAGGCAAGAGAAAACAGACAGAGAGCATATTTAAAGGTAACAGCTGGAAAATTTCCAGAATTATCAAGCAACACATATCTTCACATCCAGAAAGCCTAATAAATTTCAGACACAATTAAAACACAACACACATACACACACACATACACATAGACATGCCGAGTCACTTCAGAAAACTAAATGCAGAGAGATGGTCTTAAAAATTGCTAGAACAGAAGGAGAAATTGAGAGCAGAAAAGGGGATACTCTGAGAAGAATTGATTCTTTACAGTGATGATAATGGTATGTAAATCTCTGTACTGAGAGAAATTGTCAAGCTAGGAGTCTATATCTGTAAAAATATTTTTCATGGAGAAATAGTACCACTCATAGGCCACTCACAGGCAACTATAAATTCCGCCTGGACATCTTGGCTTTAGGGTTTCTTTTCTGGGTCTCCTTTAGCATGATGCTAACTAACTGACAGGGCTCTGAATCTCTGGGGACCTGGGGATAGGCCCTCCAGAGCCCAAGACCCGTTTCCTTCTAAATTGTGCTCTATGGATCTAGAACCCTAGAATTCTGCACAATAGCTTCAAGTTACTTTTTAGGCCTGTGCAGGACATTTTCCCAGGCTTATCGGCCACTGGCTGGATGAAAACTCTGCTGTAACTCTTATTGCTCTCTTTTGGCTTGAGGAGGAGCCAAAAGATGCCTCTTTGAGAGATGGATGGGATTTTGAACAGAGCACAGTCATGTGGACAAGGTGTCTGTACTCAGGTACTTAGGAGTCCAGGAGGTCAGAAATGTAGGAGGGAAGAGATGCACCAGGAGTCTCCAAGTGTATTCTTGCACTGGGCTCTAAAAAATATTAAGGGTGGGTATATCTAAAGAGATTTTCAGAATGTTTGTTAACAGTAGAATTTTGTTAAATAATTATTAAGACAGTGCTTCACTCAAAAGGAAAAATGAAAGAGGAATTAAAAATATAATTCAAATATTCCAAAGAAGGTAAGGATAGAAAAATAAAAATTAAACAAGACCAACAGAAAACATAAAACAGGACTATAAACAAAAAAATTAAAATTATCAGTAGTCAGCTTAAATCTAAATGGTGCAACTCTTTCGGCAAAAGATAGAGTATCAGACTAGATAAAATATATATATATATATATTTATTTTTACACTGTTTAGAAAAAGCACATGTAAAATATAAAAATGAAAATCTTGAAATCTAAGAACACACACACACTTGTACAACACACACACATAGATGTGTACATAAATGTATATTTATACATAATTATTTTGCACAAAAGTGGTTGTAGCTATATTCATATGAGACAAAAGAAGCTTTAAGGAAAAAAGTAATACTGGCTATCTATATGAAAATTGCACAATGATTAAAGCTTCAATTTAACAGGAAGATAAAACAATTTTAAGTTAGCCTGCGTCTATGAATATAGCTTTACAAATGATCTTTGAGTCAGGGTTCTCCAATTTCAAGCAACACAAAGAACAACCAGCTTGGGTAGAAAAGACAAATGTTGATACAAAATGAAGCGATTAGCTTATGATGTCTGGAGGGCAGAAAGACAATGAGGAAATGGAAAAGAGTTCTAGTCATTAACACCTGCACCCAAGGACATGGTGCAAGGAACAGTCAGGGTTCAGGCCCCGGGCACAGCTGCCCGACAGGGTGCTGCCCCTGCCAGATGCTAGCTGCCCTTGAGCGGGATCTGCCTTGGTGAGTCAACTGCATACTCTCCCGTTTCATCTTGGAGCTACTTGTGTAATGTCAGGGATCCAGAGCAGGAGCACCCCTTTGTGTCATAGCTTTTAGAAATCAGGGAAGAAGTATCTGTCCCTTTGGGCTTCCATGTTTAATACAATATTGTGTCCTTTTTTTTTTTGGTTTGTTTTTAAGTTTGGTTTTGATTAGGGGTGAGATAAAGAGCTTCAAATATTTAGGTAATGGCCTCCATTTTCTGAAATACTAATGATTGTATAATTTCCTAAGAAATATATGACCACTCAAAATGAGATGTGTGTGTGTGTGTGTGTGTGTGTGTGTGTGTGTGTGTATTTAAGAATGTAAAATAGGGCCACAACATGCTGACTACCAGTTTCTTTCCATGTTCTGGCTACTCACACAGCCGTGCGCACACCTACACACATACATACTGGCATGTATCCAGTAGTGGTACTTAGTAAAAACGAAATAAAATGACAGGCTAAGAAATACTAAGATAGACTATTGCAGTGGCAAATAACAGAATGAAAACTTCCCTCAAAACTATAGCCTAGCGTTCAAAGATGTAATTTTTCATGGAAATTACTACCGAGAAGGCATTCAACTTGCCTTTTCATGCCTAACTCTGAATGCTATTTCTGAATTATTGATTCACCGACAAGAAATGTTCCTAAAATAACTTTAATAATTAAGAGAATGGAATTCAATTTCCAAATAATAAATAACTCGTCTCATGCCCATTCTGACCACACACACACACACACACACACACACACACACACACACACACACACATCATATAGGACTGAGACCTTTCTGTGTGGAGCTCTGCTTGCCATCATCACTTACGAAACTAGTCCTGAGGAAGTGGCTAGCAATTTGACAGGGAGAGGCAAGCTGACAGCTTCTCATCAAATATCAAGCACTGCCATGTTTCCTACGTCAATCTGGATTTGACATTTAATTTAAAAAGTATCTTAACACAGGTCGACACTCAATAAAACAGATAGCAGCTGAAAAACCAATTTTTTTATTTAATGCTGAAAAATGCCTGTTGGCCAGAAGGTAGAATTATTTTAAGAAAAGCATCAGTGCTTTAACTCTGGGAATATTGGCAGTACTAAGAAAAAAGCATTTTTCAGTAGTTGAAGATATTGGATTTGGCTCAGAAAGAAAAAATCCTGGCGTTTAATAAGAAAATTGTGTTGCTGTGAATATAGAATTTCTATTGATAGATTTAGTAACCAACTTGGATAAAAGTGTACTCCACCTGTGTGTGTGTGTGTGTGTTGAGAGAGAGTGAGATTACTCACCCATATACGTGTATGTACATTAACCATAAATATATCATAGGAGCAGTGGCACTGGGCATCTCATAGATTGTTTCTTTTTTTAATTAATTTTTTATTTTTATTATTGTTAATCATTTTTTTTAAGATTTTATTTATTTGACAGAGAGAGACACAGCGAGAGAGGGAATACAAGCAGGGGCAGTGGGAGAGGGAGAAGCAGTCTTTGCGTGGAGCAGGGAGTCTGATGTGGGGCTTGCTCCCAGGACCCCGGGATCATGAGCTGAGCCGAAGGCAGACGCTTGACTGACTGAGCCACCCAGGTGCCCCATCTTTTTTTTTTTTAATAAAGGCTTTATCTTCTCATGAAAAATAGAGAATAGAAATGACAGTATATTTTGATCTTACAGAAAATGGGTACATTCTTAATATAATAAATTAGTGATAGAATCAAATTTTGTACCATATTGTCAACCTAATAAAATTGTTTTGACATTATTTGTGACAAGCTGAGGAAAAACAACTTTTCATAAATAATAGATTTCAGTGTGCTGTTTTCAGTGTTTTAGATTGTATTAGGAAATGAAAGCTTAATATTCTTTATTATCTCTAAAATTTCAAGTTAGATTATAAAACTAGGCTAACTTATCATAATTGAAATCATAATCAAATTATTTATTTGCTACTATAAACATACTGGGTAGCAATGTCTTAGGAGAGCAAATATCAAATTCTGTTTAAAATACTAGATCTTTTGGGGTGCCTGGCTGGCTCAGTCTTTGGGTGCCTACCTTCAGTTCAGGTCATGATCCCAGGGTCCTGAGATCGAGTCCTGCTTCGGGCTCCCTGCTTGGGGGGTAGCCTTCTTCTCCCTCTCCCACTCCACCTGCTTGTGTTCCCTCTCTCACTGTCTCTCTCTCTCACTGTCAAATAAATAAATAACATCTTTAAAAAAATACTAGATCTTTCTTGTGCTTTAGTAAACTTTGCATTACTCTCCTTTCATGTACTACATTTCTTAGGACTTTTTCTTCCCTCAATGGTTCCAGATTAGTATTTACCAATGGATGGCCCTCAGCTTTGATATGAAAAGCAGAAGTAGGAAGAAGTCATTATATTCTTAAGAGATACTGATGACCAAATATGGTTGCTACTCAATTTTCTCAGCAATTTCCAGCTCTCCTGTTGCAAGTTGATATAGTGTGTAGGGTAGTATTCAAATGATTCAGAATTTTGGTGTTTTCCGTGCAAACTTTTGAAAACCATTTCCTTTGGTTATGTAGGCTGATGTCTTCTGTGACTGTTTCCATGACCTTCCAGCAACAGCCCTGTGATCTGTCTGCACAGCTTCTGTTCTCTCTACAAATGTGAAAGCCCTAAATATTTTATGAATCCCTTTTGAATCATAATACTTAGTGTGCCTCTATTTACTTGACAAAGTATAGAATGATGACCTTCACTAAAAAGATGTATTGCTTCGAACTTAATGACCTACACTGGAGACCTATAACACTGATGGGAATAAAGTAGCTTTGTAGCTTCTGGATACTTGCTATCTCTGTGTGCCATCTCAAGGCAGGGCTGGCCCATTATCCAAATAAACAACAATTAAAAAAAAACAATTACAAAAAAGCAAAGAAGCTTCCTTTCACATGGAAGTTAATAACCTAAATTTTATTCCTTAATAGCAATTCTTGGCAAGTTTTTGTTTCCTCTTACATACGAATACTTGAAGTGGTATTGCTCTAAACCATCATATATATCTTACTGTGAACAATAAATCTAGGGCTGCAATTTCTACCAAACCATGCTATTTTTTTCCAAGCCATGCTGTTCTGATGTACTTTATTAATTTCATTTCTACCTGGTCCTAACTACTATCTTCAAGCAGAGAATGATGATCATCTTTTGGCTGAGACAAAACTTAAAAAGTGGTCTTTAAAACAAAATATCAGTGTTGTCTTTTTTGGAAAAAATAAATGAAGAAGGTCTGTCTCACTCAGATAATATTTTATCCTTTTACTTCTAGCATAAACTGATTATGGGTAAAGACCAGTCCTTGTTTATCAACATACATACCTTTTGCCTTCTCAACCACAGCACACAGCATAGTGCCTTGAACATAAATAGGTACTCTCTAAATGTCTTTAATTAAAATAATAAAGTTTAACTTCAAATGAGGGAGGTTGGACAGAAAGCTATACTGGGTAAAATAAAAAAAATAAAAAAAACAAACAAACTGTGGTCCGATTATACTTACTGCATAAATGTGGTAGGACCCATCCATGGGAGAGTAAGAATAAGAACAGAATGACAGAGATAGTTCATCTTTAATAGGAGGCTTTTAACCTTTTTGTGCAACTATGTATATACATATCTATATAGGAAAAAAAGAAGCCATTTTATTTTACTTTTTTGAACTTGTCAAAATGATTCTATAACTTTCATAAACTTTGGTGCTTACAATAATCTTATGTAGGAAAGATAGCCACTACTTACATAATCAAATTCAAACTTCTCATATATCCTTTCCTCTAAGAAGCTTTTATTTTTCATCTCAAATCAAATTATCCACTCTCCTCTGTGACTCCATTTTATATTATACCAAACTTTATCATAGTAATTTTAATATTTTATTGTACTTATTTCTCTATGCAACTGCCCCACCCCTACATTGAGCCTATCTTGGAGACAGAAAAAAGGCATTAAAAATACATACTTCCTGGGATGCCTGGGTGGCTCAGTTGGTTAAGCATCTGCCTTGGGCTCGGGTCATGATCCTGGGGTCCTGGGACCGAGCCCTGCGTCGGGCTCCTCACTCAGCAGGGAGTCTGCTTCTGCCGCTTCCCCTCCCCTGCTCATCCTCTCTCTCTCTTTCTCTCTCAAATAAATAAATACAGTCTTTTAAAAAGTACACATACTTCCTCATCAACTAGTATAGTTCCAAGAACATCGCCTGTTGAATGAATGAATGAATGAATGAATGAATGAATGAATGAATGAATGTTTCTTGAGTGAATGTATGGAGAAAATTTTTTTTTCCATATAGGCTTGTATATCAAACATTATTCTACACTTGATCTTAGCCAAAAGGCCGAGAAGCGATAAACATTATTCTTATTTGACGGCTTGGATAGAATGTTCTTCATTCCTAAATCAGCCAAGGAGAATGTAAAGAGAGAGGACACAGAGAAAGGTAACAAGGAATATTTGGCTCATTACTCCCAAAGTGGATTAGGCAACATTAATCTACCTCTGTACACCTTGTATCTGTTGTGTACAATTGTCTGTTTTTTTAATATAGTAGTGGAAAAGATATTTTTATTGGAGAAAAACCTGGCGGGAGAAAAGAGTGAGTATAAGACAGATGATGACATCTATTTCCTCTGTGGCTCCAGGAAAGAAACTTGAGCAGCTACAATCAAGGGGTACAGGCCGTAGGTTTTCAGGGTTGCGTAGGAAAACTGTGCAAGTCTCTGGCTGCAAGTCCAGCTACTTTGATGTCCAGGTGACCACATAGGATTTTACACTGAGATGAAACCCTTTTCTTCTGCCACAAGGGTGAACTATCCCCAATTCTGATTGTGAGGAAGAGAAATACACAGAGCATTTCAGAGGGGCGACTGGCAGTGGCGAGGCTCCCACAAACAACTGTGTGCGAAGCAGTGGGGGGCAAGTGGGAGCTGAGGGAGTGGTGGGAGCGCAGGGTAATACAGCATGGGGACTACAGTTCAAATTCACGGATGAGTGTGTGCCAAAGGCTCCTCCAAGCACCCCGAAGCAAGAACAAGATGCTGTGGAAGGGAGAGCTGTGCTCACACCATTACCCAGGTCAGGGCTATCAAACTCAAGAGTCATTTGAGTAAAAGGATTTGAGTAAAAGGCTTTGAGGACACAAGTGAAGTTGGAAACTAGAAATCTGCCCCACCTGGCAGAGTTATGTGATTTTCTCCAGGAAATCTCAGCAGCTCAGAAGATGGAGGATGTGATTAGGGCGATCCAGGTTGAGAGTGTGTTCGGATGGAAGTAGGAGAAAGGCAGGATCACAGGGCGATTGAAGATGAGGGTGATAGGAAGTGGCCCAACATGATGATGAAGCTCATTAGGAATGTAAAGCCAAGAAGCACGATATGAAATCTATACATATGAAGAGAGATTTAAGACCTAAGTGAATGAATGGACATATTTAGTGATGATAAGCATTTGTTATTAGAGAGAGGGATTTAGGATGCAGTTCATTTTATGGGTTTATAAATCCTGCCTTTGGCCTCAGGAGGAGTTTGCTGAAGAAAAATCATGGGATATCATTGTTGTAAAAAAATATTAAGAAATTTGTTACTCAGGATAATGAAAATTGTGGAAATGGAGAAAACCAAAATGAGTAGGTCATCACATTCTCTTTGGAATGAAAGGCTATAGCCTGATATTTAGCTGTACTGATTAAGAAAAATAACAATAGTTATTCTTATCCTCAAATCTCTTTCCTTAAAACCAGAAATCTCTCTTTTTGATACACAGCACAGTGCAAATGACTATGTGGTAGGGTGATCAAGGTGCCCAGGATTCTTCCAGATCCTTGGGCCCTGGAAGGATTTGCTGGGAGAGAGAGATGGGAGAGTGAGGAGGTTGGAGGGAGGTATTTCAGAGGCCAGCCCTGGAAGTGGTACACTCAGGTTCACTTCCTTGTCCTGGAACTCAGAAGGCACCATGTAATTGCGTGAGAGCTGGGAATCATACTTTGCGTGCACAGGCAGAAGAGGAGAAATATGAATATTGGTAAACACCAGCATTCTTTGCCACAACAGGTGATGGCAAAAACATTGCTGTGTAGTATGATTTTACAGTGAAGGACAACAATAACAATAAAGGTTGTAGTCTGGAAGTCTAATGTAAATCTGAAAAAATTCTTAGCTTGTCCCCAGACAAGAATTTTGTGAGGAAACTTTCTGATAAAATACTATTCAAATTGTGGGCTCTAAATATAATCTGCAACAACAATGGGGATAGATTAGCATTTTTTAGGTCACAGTATCAAAGTGCGGATTAGTGTCAAGTGATTGAGGAGACTCAGAAGAGGGAAGACTGAACAACTGAACTCTGAAGGACAATGGACAAAGGAAAGAGTCTGTTCTTTGGTATCCCAGGATGACATGGGAAGGAGAGAGTACAATCTGAAAGGGAAAGAGTAGAGAGGTCACATATGCCAAGGATTTCAAGTATAAGTTCAGAGAAATAAATTATTTAATTGTCTGTGAATATTACTGTGAACAGATGTCCCATGTATCAATGGTTAGGAAGACTCAGAAGTCAATCACCAGCAACATTTCTGGTCGTATAATTTCTGTGACAAGAGAATAAAACAATATCTTATTTACTTACATTTAGGAAATATTTAGCTATCACATATCATGATAAATTTTGAGCTACTGATTTTTTATTCTCTCCAGTTTTACTCATTTTTTCAAACAATACATGCCTGTGGCCTCTTGTACTATACTTTGTTTGACCCCGCTGGAGGAAAAAAAAAGTGGGACAGTCTGCTCTCAGAGTATTTAAAATATAGTAGAAATAATCATGGATATACAGGTGAGTGCCACAGATGAAAGAGGTATGCACGAAGAGTTATGTACAAAAATATGGAATAAGAGAAATATGACTTAAATGGATAACATGGACACACACAGTCATGCATACCTCACACACCCACACATTAGGAAACTTGTCTGGCTAGCCAAGAAATATGTGTGTATGTCATGGGATAGTAGGTAAAGAAAGGAAAGAACAGTGCAGAATGACATGTTTCCCCAGTAGTAGTCCTTGCCAGGGAAATATATGAGTTTTACAGAGAAGAAGAAGAGGGAACACCTGAGAAACTGACAGGAAACAAAACTATAGCAGTCAGTACCTACGAGAAAATGAAACACCTTTGGCTCCATGTTAAGGCTTTTGAGCCTATAGGAATCCACTGAAGAAACGTAAACAGAGAAATGGTTTTACCAATGAATGTTATAGGAAGATCACCTTGGCTCTGGTGTGGAGAGAAGCATGAAAATGGGTATGAAATTTATTAGGAAGTTATTCCAGTTGTTCAGGTAAATTGGTAAATCCTAAATGAGGGTAATGACAGGTGAAATTGAGAGAAGAGAACGAATATAAAAGAAACTAAGAATATAGACTCTTTTAACTCTGGGGCTTACTGAAATATAGGATGAGTGAGATCAGAGGGACTGGGAGTGGTCTTGGCTGACTGATTTCATTCACCAAGATAAGGAAAATAGGAGGACAAGAATATATCATAAATATCTTGCTTTGGGATGTCTATGTGTTTGGACTTTTGGTATGGCACTCAACAGAGATGATTTAGTTGTCAATCATAATCTGAGATTTGTCAGCGTTTACATCGTACTAAAAGCCATATTGTTATATGAGGTGACTCAGGAAAATACATATAACAGAAACGAATGCCCAGACTTGGGCATAGAAAGACTTGGGAATAGAAAATGTAAGAGATGACTGAAGGAAGAAAATCATGCGAAGGAATGAAGTAAATGCAGGGGGAAAATCAAACATTATAATCTTAGAGAAATTAGGAGAAAAGCGTTTCAAAACAGAAAAAAATGGTCAACAGCTGCAAATAATGTAGAAAGCTTCAAGAGGTAGGAAAGTGTTGATTCAATTTCATGAGCAGGATGATGAAACCATTAGCTTTTTTTTTTAATATTTTATTTATTTATTTGACAGAGAGAGACACAGCGAGAGAGGGAACACAAGCAGGGGGCGTGGGAGAGGGAGAAGCAGGCTTCCCGCGGAGCAGGGAGCCCGATGCGGGGCTCGATCCCAGGACCCTGGGACCATGACCTGAGCCGAAGGCAGCCGCTTAACTGACAGAGCCACCCAGGTGCCCCTGAAACCATTATCTTAATAATACAAATTGCAGAGACATTACAGAGGTCAGGGTGACGATTTTTTTTTTTTTTTTCAGAAGGAATGCTTCTCTTGGCAATGCTTTTCTTTAGTAATATGTAAACCAGAACTATAGAAAATTTGATCTCATATTTCTTTTGTAAAAGTAATTTGAACATGCTCCTATGCATGTACATTTAATACATAAAGAGCAAAGATACGGTTCAAGATCTTTGTTTAAAAAGCAAAAACAAAAACAGAAAAAAAGTAACAACAATAAAAGAGATACCAAAGAAAGTGTGAGTGGAGCAGCAGAGTATTATCAAGGAGATATTCAATTAAAATTACATCTAGAACCCAAGAGTCAAATATAGTATAGAATATGGAAGTTTCATAATTCTCATAGTTGATTTAATGTTTAGAGAAGATTCAGTGAAGCGATGAAAGCAAGTGATTTTATTGTGGACATAGACTTTAAACAACTGTGCCTTCAAGAGGATATGACTAATTATTTCATAACACAGATTACAAGACTGACTCCCAGGCAAGCCACTATGGTTATAAAGAGACTCTATCTATCCATAAATTGTTTGACGGGTTTTATTTTCCTGAAACTAAATAGTCAAGCTTATTTCTCATATGGCTAAAAGTTTTATTTTTCTCAGCATGGCAAATATGACTACAATAGTGTTCTATATATTGTGTATCTATCATATTCTGAATATTAGCACAAAGATCTTCTAAGTAGGTTTGGAGGTCATTGGCTTATTTTAAATTTTAACTTTCTTAATAACAGCTATATATTTTCTGATGATTAGGATAAAGTAGTGCAGCTTATTATTTTACTTGGTAAAATAAAATATTGAGACTCATCAATTATAATGGGTAAACTGGAATGTATCTGCTTGTGAAAAGGTTTCTCAAGCAATCTCAAGGACAAAAAAAACAAGAAGGAAGTAGTTTGTAAAGAGGGAATGGCAGCCACTTGAGAGAGAGTAACCATTATCATGCCATCTTCACATTTATAATAGCCATGCAAATGAAGATATGTCATAATTACTCATGGACCCTAGAGTTTAGGAAAACAGGTTTTTAAAAATTCAGATACAAGTTATTTATTTTATATCTCTGAAATGGACAATATCTCAGGCAGGCTGGAAAGCACTAAAAAGCCTGTATCTCTCTGTGCAATTATATATAACCTTAGTGTAAAAGAAGAAATGGAGGTGTATTTTAAAAGTTGATACAGCTGCACTTGAGTTATGAGAAAATTAAAGGGTGAGAGAGTATTTACCTAAAATGGAAATGAGGAACATAAAGCATATGAGGAACTCATTACAGAATTTTAAGAATAATATTGGTAGGTCCTAAGCTTCAATAGAACTGATTTTATTATATGTGCATTAATAATTGCTAATAATTGCAAAGATTGCTTTATTAAATATATTTAGAACTAAATGATGTGAGAAAATTGGATCACTGCTTGAGGCTGATGGCTTAATGTTTATGGATAATATTGCAGTTGCAAAATCCACCAGCTCCTACTCCAGTTTTCTCTAGAAAAGAAGATTATTTGGGAAAAGTTTTCGATGAGCAATAATCGTGCCTTGGATAAACCTCATTGGCTACGATACTACCACTGCGCAAAGCTTAGAAAAGAATAATTTTTGAACTGAAAAAGATACAGGAAGGATTTGTAAGAATGAATTGAAATCTAAGATGAAATAGTGATTATAGGATCACCCTAGCTTCCCTTATGAATTCGGTTCTCTTGGCTAAGAATGATTACATCCCATTATACTGAAAGTAGCTGCAAATTAATTGTTTGACCATGGCAAATAATCACTGCGTAATGGTGAAAACGGTAGAAATTACCAGACCACTGAGAGCAGGCAAATGTAATTATTTTAATGTACTTATTTTTATGTTGGTTTAGAAATAGATAATTAATCGAAATTTTAATAAAATGTGATATAACCACTATCAGTCTAGACAGATTCATATTTATAAAATAACCTATACTTTATTCTTAATCTTACTCTGTTAAACAGTTGGGTCATGATATGATCAGAGAGATAGAAAGCAAGAGTAACATTTAGCTGAAGTTAAGAATATCTCAACATAAAGAAAAAAAAGAAGGTAATTTAAATATTAAGCTTTAATTCTGTAGCACTTAATATATTCATCAAACCCTCAAATCAACACTCTAAGTTAGATATCGTTATATATATATTGTGATTGTTAATTATCTATCAACATGATTGGGCCAGAGTGCTCAGTATTCAGTCAAATATTACTGGGTGTGTCTGTGAGGGTAGTTTTGGATAATTTTAACATTTAAATCAATAGACTTAATAAAGGAGATTGCTTTTCCTAATGTGGGTGGGTGTCATCCAATCAGTCAAAAGCCTGAATAGAACCAAAGGCTGAACCTCTCCCAGGAAGAGAGAATTCCTTCTGCCTGATTACCTTCAAACTTGGACATTGTTTTTTTTCCTGCCTTCAGACTCAACTGAAACATTGGCTTCTTCTGGGTCTGGAGCCTGCCAATTTTCAGACTGGACATACACCATCAGCTCTCCTGGGTCTCCAGGTTGTTGACTACAGACCTTGAAATTTTGAGCCAGTTCTTTGTAATAATCTTTCTTTTTCTGTCTTTGTCTCTTTCTGTCTCTCTGTTTCTCTCTCTCTCTCTCTCTCTCTGCTGTTTCTGTGGAGCCAATTCATATATACTGAGAGATATACTGGTTTTGTTCTTTGGAGAACTCTGACTAATATACATATTTACAGTTGAAGCAACAGAACCCTAGAGGAAATTATTAAAGTAATTGTAACCCACACGGCTGCATCCATGAACTGAGATTCAAATCTATATCTCAGTGATTCTAAAACGTCAACTCATTTGACTACCTCACCTTGACCTCAGCACAGACTAGAAGATGGGCTAAAATTCTCCGAAGATATAGTTGAATGGGTTAAATAAAAATGCATGTGTTCTAGGACACATATTGAAATGATCCAACTGAATAAAGAGACCATAGCAACACATACAAAAATTACATATAGGGTTCATTCATTCATTTTCTTTCTTTCTTTTTCATTTATTTTTTAAATAAATATCCATTAAGCACTTCTGTGCCAGGCACTTTTTTAAGAATTGGGGTTACAAACGTTGAAAAAAAAAAAACCAACCTCTCATCTCATATAGCCTACTTTCTAGTAGAGGAGGATTGCTAATTAACAGTATAATTAAAGAAAAACATAATACATTAGATGAGGACAAATGTTAAGTAGAAAAATAAAATGGAAGGAGGATGAGCACTATTAATAGGAAGGTTACACTTTCTGATAGATTAATTAGGAAAACCCTCATTTGAGTAATGCCTGGAAAGAGGTGAGGAAAGTAGCAATGTAAACATTGGATGGAAGAGACTTTAGGAAGTCATCATATTAAAATTTTTATTTTTTTCCTTTCTAGTAACTTTTATTGAGGTAAAATCCAAATAACATAAAATTAACCATTTTATGATGTACAGTTCAGTGGCATTTAGTATATTCATAGTTTGTGAAACTATCATCTCTATCTAGTTCCAAAACATTTTCATCATGGCAGAAGGAAATCTTGTACACATCAAGCAGTCATTCCCCATTCCCCCAACCTCTGACAACCACTAATTTGCTTCCTGACTCTGTGGATTGACCTATTCTTGATACTTCATATAAATGGAATCATACAAAATGTGGCACTTCGAGTCTGGTTTCTTTCAGTTTGTTTAATGTTTTCAAGATTCATCCACATTGTGGGGGAGAACTACAGTGAAAATGTCTGTAGCAAAAGGACTCATTGGATGCTGGAGAAAGCAATAGAAGATGAGTTTTAACAAGTAATGGGCCTGATTATGCAGGAGATTAGCTATTAGTGTGAACGGTGTTCAGGACAATTTAATACCAATGACAGCATTATGTGAGGGAGGGTTGAGAGATAAGGGAGGGACTTTCCTGTAACATGAGGAGGCAAGGTTTCTCACGTCATTGAAAGATTAAAAAGCCAGGAGAAAAAGTGAGGAACACTGTTGTCTGAAAAACTAGGAAAGGCTATTGCACGTTTTACAACATGACAAAGCCCAGAGTGATGTACTGAAGCTCCAGCATAAAGCCCATAATATAGGGGCAGTCAGAAAACCATGCAAATGGAATACCAAGAATAAGTGTAATAGGCTAAAGGAGGAATTTCAAATATAATTAATTACCAAGACAACTCCGTAACATCCGCAGCTTGCTTTTATGAGCCAAAGTATGGTTTATAGGTTGTTTGGGGCAAGTAAAGATTGAGAGACAATTTACAATACCACTTTTCCTTTAACATCTCACCTCTTGAGGGGTAGGTTGGAATTGGGGTTCAGGCTTCACTGTGGTGGAAAGTCCTGAGAAGTTTTAGGTTGATTTTGAAATTGAAGATGGTTCCCGTGTCAGTTTCCAATAGAGGAGCTCCTCCAATCTTGGATAGTCTGAAAGGGATATTCTCTGGTTTGTGGTATGGTCAGAAAAACTGCATGTTTATGAGAGGAGGGGATGTCAAACAGCATCTCACAGACCACTTCCCACAGTGCCCAGAAATGGCTGGCATAGGCTCCAAACTGCTATGTGCTATTTCAGAAAGTAGCATAAATTAGCTATGTTCACTGAGTGAGATATAGAACATAATCCATGTATATGGAATTCGAGGATAGTGTGCACTATGAGTTCAGAACCTGGTGCTACTGCTTTACTTCCACCTAAACATTCAGCCATTTTTCAGCTTGACCTTGGAACACCACACAAGAAGTGAAGGGTAACTTTATTTATTAAATAATTTTTATTATTAGACAAGTAAAGAGTTGATCTGTGAAAGAAGGAAAATGGTTTAGAAAATCTTTCTGTGAACATATTTTGAAGTAACAATTTTTTTTCTCATAATCAGGCTTTTGCATTTCATTGATTAAATGTATACCTTAGGGGAATTAAGAATTCTATGCATAGAGTCTTTAAAGATAGCCAAGTCTTTTGGTAGGGAAGATACATAAAGGATTAAAATGGTATAACTGGTTAACTTCATTTCTGTAACAACAGCCCCAAATTGAATGACTCAAGCTTCCGCTCTACCAGTGAGCCAGCGTGAGGGCGTGTGCACACACACTGATGATTGCTCCCTCTCTAAAAAGTAAGTATTTCTCACTGGCAGATTATTGTCCTCAATGTGATGATTCAGGCACAGGGTGCATCCCCGATGTGGCTCTGCAATTCCCAGAGCCCTACTAATCAACATCCCCACCCGGAATCGAAAGTGTAAGGGGAACATTTCTCATCCTGAAAGATTTGGCTCCCATGTAGCAGACATCACTTCTGCTTACATTTCACAGTTAGAACTCAGTTATATGGCAATATTTAAATGCAAGGGAGGTTGTAACATGAGGTTAGTTACAGTTAAGAAAAAGGGGAAACATATTTTTTGGTAAATAACAGCATTTGCCACACCACCTATTGGTTATTCATTGCTTAGTGACCATGGAGATTCTCTTCTGTGAGTCTGTGTGCCATATTTAACCCAATGATTATGAACCCAAGGGCAATATTTTGGTTATTGTAAGTTATAATTATAGATTAACCATGAATAAGAATTCATCCTGTGAAATTAATCTAGTTATTTTTATAAAAGGATTTTTTGAATTAGAAATTTGGATACCATAATGTAAACATTGTTTATCTATTTTGTCAGATATTTGACAAAGTTTCTTAAGTAATTATTTTTCCTGGGCAGTAGAAATATGAAGTGGATTTTGGCTGAGTTACATAAATTAACAGCTGTTATAATAACCATATTCAAAGTGTGCCAATAAATATATTCAATGTTGGCCTCTTGGGGTATCTTTAGGGATGTGACTCAGGGCTCAGACTTGACTCTGTAGTCATTAAATATTTTAAAGACCAAAATGTTTATTTTATCATCTTTTGCCACAAAGTAAACAAAAGAGTATGGTTATAGAAGCAAAATTTTTTAAAGATCTGCTCAGTCTGTTACCCGGTCCATAATAAAATAATGGGACTGTATATGGACAACTAGAAACTGCTATTCTAGTCCATTTGCAGATCAACTCTGGGTAACTGTCAGTGAGGAAGTTGGTCTAATTACAGATCGTGTGGGGAAAAAAAAGTCCAATAAGCCATCAGTATTTCATGAACAGAAAAAAAGGAAAGAAATAGTTCCCTCTGAATTTCATACTCTTGTCAGGACGTATCTGGGTGACCTTTTGTCCTGGGCACCACATTTTAAGAGACAGTGGAAGATACATTATGTTCCAGAGATAAGCAGCTCAAAAATCAAATCTCATAAAGAAAAATTGAATAAATAGAAATTTTATTACTTGGAAAAATAAAAGGCAAAGCAATAAATATCAGAAAGCTTTTCAAGTGACAGAAGGATTGGGCATAGGATATCTGACTAGGAACTAGTGAGCAAATTATTTTAGAATAATTGTATGACAAAAATAATCACTAATAATGGATTATTCTGACACTGTGTCTTAGAACTTAGGTGAGGTATCATATTTGAAAGGGGATGGAAACAAGCACTCAGCAGTCACCAGTTCCTCTCAATTCTGAAATCTCACTGGGCAAATGTTGCCAGATTCCCCATCTGCAGGTACTATGTGTTCCTTCCGTAGGATTCCGTTCTGCTCTCTGGAAAAGCTCCCCCGTGTGTTTTACTCCACAGTTCTGCTAATCTTTGTGATTCTGCTGTTCTCAGTTCAGCTGGCTCTTTGTGGGTTTGGTAGGTTTAGGATAGCCTGGTTGGAATGGCATGGCTTAGCTTTCCATGGTCTCCCATCCTCGAGGCCAGGCTTGTTCACATGGCAGTGGCAATGCCTTGTGAGGTCTGGCCTACAAATTTGTATACTGTCACTTTCACTGCTTTCTGTAGGCCAAAACCACTCACGAGGTCAGCCCTGATTCAGGCGAAGTGACATTTCAAATGGCATAATAACAGGGAAGGGTGGAGAGTTGGTGCAATTTTTATAATCTATGTGCAACAAGAAGCATAAGATAATTATTATAAATAAAAGAAACATGTGCTTTGATTGCCATAAATGTAAACAATTATTCTGGGCTCTAATGTTCAAATGTTGCCTTCAGTATTTCTTATTAACTGGAAAGATAACAGTAAGTTAAAAAAAAATTTAATCCCTAATATTAGCATTTCTCATGGGAAACATTTTTTTCAGAAATCTGTGGTTTCTAGGGACACGAACTTTAATAAAAGGGAAAAAAGAGTTTAGAAATATGTAATAAAGGGGACTGAAAGAAGGTTTTCATACAAAAATATATTACTGGTAATGATTTGTAAAAAATCTGTGATATATTTAATGTGGGTTAAACTTCTAGGACTTTCTCTCTTTGATCTATTTAAAATCCAACTTAAGATAAATCTTATATAAGTAAAAAGAAAATCAGTTGTACCAGGCAGTAATTGTAAATGTCAAATTAGTTGTATATAAAATGAATTCTGTAAAAATTCAAAGAAGGGTGATTTAACTAGTCTGTCTGAATGATCAAGAGACTTCTCGTCTGGTGAACAGCATAAGCTAAGGCTCAGAGAATAATGCACATGTCATGGTTAAAAGCCACTGAGAAATGTAGTGGAGTGTGGGAAAACTACAGAAAAGCAATGAAGATCAGCTGAAATTTAGATTAATCACATTTGAGAGTCTTAAATAAAAGAATTATTAGGCATTTAAATTACCAAAATGTGAAACACTAAAAAATTATGCAGGGGAGTTAAGTAATAAAAAAGATACTTTAAGAACACTAGATGGGGCTAAATTTGTATTTAAATTAGAAACTGAGACAGAAAGATCTGCTGGAAATTGCTGTCATAAATTTTAAAGACATTGGTAATGAATATTGGGACTGCAGGGTTCTGTTTGTTTGTTTGCTTTTTAAGATGTATTTATTTATTTGAGGGGGAGGGGCAGAGAGAGCGGGAGAGAGGGAATCCCAAGCAGACTCCCCACTGCGTGGGCTTGATCTCACAACCCTGAGATCATACCTGAGCTAAAATCAAGACCGAATGAGCCCCTGGTATTATCCCAGGTGCCCCTGGGATTACAGTTTTGGTGATGAAGTAAAGGAATTTATAATGGCACTTTCATTAAGAAGGAAATGATAGGTAAATATCAATAAGTGCTATCATCAGTACCTTTGCACCCATGCTTCTTTTTGTTTGTTTGTTTTTGACAGTATCCTAGAGGTTTAGGTGTGCCTTTAGTTTTATTTTTTTTATTATGTTATGTTAATCACCATACATTACATCATTAGTTTTTGATGTAGTGTTCCATGATTCATTGTTTGTGTATATCACCCAGTGCTCCATGCAGAACGTGCCCTCTTTAATACCCATCACCAGGCTAACCCATCCCCCCACCCCCCTCCCCCCTCCCCTCTGGAACCCTCAGTTTGTTTCTCAGAGTCCATAGTCTCTCATGGTTCGTCTCCACCTCCGATTTCCGCCCCCTTCATTCTTCCCCTCCTGCTATCTTCTTCCTTCTTTATTTTTTCTTAACATATGTTGCATTATTTGTTTCAGGGGTACAGGTCTGTGATTCAACAGTCTTACACAATTCACAGCACTCCCCATAGCACACACCCTCCCCAGTGTCCATCACCCAGCCACCCCATCCCTCCCACCCCCCACCACTCCAGCAACCCTCAGTTTGTTTCCTGAGATTAAGCTTCTAAGTTGTGTGATGGGAACATCCCTGCTGAGAATGCAGGTCGAGGGAGGGGCAGGCATGGCCTAACTAGGGCGGAGGTACTAACAAGAAGACACTAGCCTAGTTGTCCTCAGAGAGAGCTAGAAACATTGTCAGTTTCTCCAATTTGAAACCATACATTATGTTACGAAAACCACAAAGAATTAAAGCCACTTTCCCTGATAAATCTGTTGGTCAGCTAAAGAGCAAACTGCCTTTCTTGACAACTGCCTGCCAAAAGTTCACCCAGAAACAAAATGTAAGACTCCCTTTTCCACAGACTCAATTTTGCCCTTATAAATATTACATTTCCCTGTGTTTACAAACTGCATATGATTGATGTCTTTGGTGTGTGAGAATATTCAGCTGTGCTCTAACATAACATCTCTGAGTTGTTCTTTGACACCGCTGACAAAAATATGGCCAATGATGGTTTCCACAAGAGATATTACCTAAGTTTGCTTTGATTTCCAAATCCTGATGAATTTTTTATACTAGTGTAATTCACAGTTCCATATAGAAAGTCAGATCCTGAGTAGCTGGGTGGTGGGAGAGGTTTTTTTCAAAACAGAATTCACTATATGAGAACAGGTACCAATTATAATCAAAATATTATTAAATTTTATCTCCATTAATGAGTATCCCAGGATAGCAAATTATTTATCAGTAATAACTTTCTTACCTTTATCAATGTTACTCAAGCTATGTATAAAAACATATTAAACTGTTAGAACACCCACACTTTCTCCTTATTTGCTGTAACTAGAACAATAAAATACTGATTATGAGGGTGTTTATTTAAATATTTAATATTTTTATAGCATATTTATTTGTTCACAATTTTATTCAGTATTTAGAAAAAGTAAGGTAACATTCTAGTGCTGTGGACACAAGGCTGACAAAGTTCCTGCTGTTGGCTGCCCACATTCTTGGTGGTAAGCATATACCAGAGGCCTACTGGGACTTCCCAGAGTGGAAATTAGGAGAGGGGCACTTAATGTGCATAGAGAAGTGAAGAGAAACTTCCCAGGAGAGGTGACACTTGAGGTGAGTTTTTAAAGAATAAGTCATTTCTCTAGGCAACAATAGGATAATAATTCTAGATGGAGGGGCTATAGTAGAAAACATTCCCTAATAGGAAGTAACATTTGTCTTGGAGATAATAAATGTGCACTGTATATAAAACATGAGAATGGATCTGGTTTTCACTATTATAGCCATCTTATGCTACCTAAAGTCTTTAGCCAAATCTGGTATTTGGAAATAGTGAGTGGACTGACAGGAGAATATGTGCTTTGGGAGAGGGGACATAGGTTTTAGGTAGATGTAAGGAGAAAAGGGAAGAAACAGATCACTATGGAAAGTTTATAGAAACAAATAGGATGCTGATGTTCTCCAGAGATTGAGCCCTCAGAGTATATTGTCTTTTTAGGGCCTATAAGAAAGAGAACATAAAACTTTCTTATACGACCAATATATATATATATGTATATATATATATACACACACACACACATATATATACATATATATAATATTTGGCTTAATATAAGTATGGATAAATTAGGTTTCAATGAATTGATCGATCAGTTGTGAAATACCATTTATAATCATATTTTTTTATTTTAGCTCTTCTTTTTTTTAAGATTTTATTTATTTATTTGAGAGAGAGAGAAAGAGAGTGAGTGCACGAGCAGGGTGAGGGTCAGAGGGAGAAGCAGACACCCCGCTGAGCAGGGAGTCCAATGTGGGACTCGATCCCAGGACTCCAGGATCATGACCTGAGCTGAAGGCAGTCACCCAACTAACCGAGCCAGCCAGGTGCCCTTTAGCTCTTCTTATATAAAATATCATGCATTTGAAAGCTTCTTACTGAATTCCTTTTCCTTTTTGAAAATTAATAAAATGTACAAAAGAGAGTCTTAGGGCATACGCTAAACCCCTACACCAGTCCCTCTTTTTAGTTTTAAATTTAGGAATTCCTGACTCAGGAAATTGCAGCTACAAAGAACATCTACTATGAACCTAAACTTAATTGCAAACCAGCAATTTAAAAGTTCCAATTGAAAATTCATAAAAATGCTTTGCTTTATAAAATTAAAGCATAAATTGTATTTTTTGATTTGTCTACATGATTTAAACATACATTTGACTGAAGGATTCTTGACTAAATTTATTTGACCAATTGTTCTGTATTGCTGTCAGAGTTTAGAAAACACGTTTATTTGCTGGAGTTTTTTTAGATTAAAATATATTCAATCTCTAAATACTAAGAGTATCTGCTAAAGTGCTACAAACACAAAATTCTACCTCCAATTTTCTGATATGTTAAGAAAAAATAAAACTTGGTTAAGTCGTTTTACTCTTATAAAATTTGCTAAGATTTCTCTATTTTCTTCACTAAGTATATTAATAATATATTAAGATCATTGTGTTTACTTTAAAACTAAGATAAATTAAAACCAAACTAGAAAACTCCGTAGTGAATTTTTATTTAATAGAAAACTCTTTATTCCCAAAATTTATTATTCCCAATCTAACTAATTTTCAGTTCTTATTTTGTAAATTTGCCCTAATAATTATAAATGCCTCAACTATCCAAAGTAATATATGCCAAAGTAATAGGTACAATCAAATTGTGTCACATAAATGAAATGTATTCTATATATCATTACACTATTAATAATATTCCTCTTTATTTTTAATGGCCCTCTTAAAATGAAAATGTTTCCTAATTATACCCTAATGTTTTTCCACCTTAATATTTCATGTCTTTGAGACATGACTAAAATTACAGGGGAGTCACTGCAAATCTCATTAGCTTTTATATCACTAAAATTCAATTTCACAAGAAAACTCCCAGGTTTTAGGATGCATCCTTTATTTTATTTCTTTAGCTGATTTATAACCACTTATTTGGGGGAATAAATGTAGCTTGAGTTTAGCATCTCTTTACCTTTTGGTGTATTTTCATAGTCTACAGGGATCAGAGCGGGGTGATGGTCATGTGCAGTTTTTAGAAGATTAATTAGAATCATTAATAAAAAAGTTTTACTTCAACATCAGGACAAAAATAGTGAAGTGGTGTGGTTGCATGTTTCATCAATGAATTATTATCTCATTGCAGGCAGGGAACTGTTGTTTGAATCCAGTAAAAAATTAATCATATTAATCAATTATTAACTTTATTTTTGTGGTCAAAAGTATGGTGAGGGAACCATATTTTGCAAAATATAGCTCTCATAAACTTGAAAACATCTGTGGGTCATCTATTATGTGCCAGGCAATGTAAAAGTGCTGATGTGTCCTACAAAGATAAATTAACTAGAGTTTCTTAAATTTGAGAAACTCACTGAATTACCAAATTTTGATGAATTTTTTTCCATGGTCATTTTTCTACACAGTGAAAGTATCAGGTTCTATCTAAATAGGGCAATAGTTAATTCTGATGGGGGAGAAAACATCATTATTATAGAAGCCAACTTTGTGTAGCACAAATCTCTGCTTGTATTTCAGCCTACTCACCTTTATTTTGTTAACAGAGGCTGTGAAAATGAGTGCTCACTTAGAAGAAATGGAAATAATAAAATTAATAATAAAACAGAGGTGTAGAGGAATTTTCACAGTAGAACAGGTCAGTAGTTCATCTAGTTAGGTACATTTATTCTGAGTATTTATTTTCTAGGATAACCAAGACCACATATTTTAGAAAAAAGCGCTGTGCTGACGTAGAATAGCCTAATTTTCAATATTCTTCTACAGAGAAAATCTTTTCTTTATTCCACTAATGATTATATAAAGAAGAGAGATATACTTGAAGCCATGGTAAAAACATTATTCTATCTGAGTAATGAATAAAAATACTTCTTTATTTAAAGTATGTTCTTTTCAATTGACTTTTGAAGAATAAAATCTAGACTTTTAAACACTTTTTGTCATTACACATATGAATATACCTGATAGGATATAAAAGTTTGAGAAATGGGGCAATTATTTAATTGCAGACCTGTATATTTTTATTAAAGCAATTAAACCAAAACCTCTGAGCATATGCTATATGTCTTAGGTATGTGACAGAACTACTCTGAATATTACTTTGTTCCTTTAGAAGTCACTTATGTATGCTGACCTTTTTCTTAGCTAAAAGAGGTAAAAGCACTTTCAAGCTATAAAGTGAAATTTTAAAATGATCAACATACTAGATAAAATAGAGTATCAATCTGTTTTTTTCATTTCTTCCATAATAAATTAATAATGTCAAGATACTAACAGAAGCTGGGATTCTGGGGTGAAAAAAGCTTTAAATTTTAATACACTCTCAGATAGTGAAAATAAAATTCATTTTCCAAAGCTATAAGCATTTGTTATAAATACAGTGTATCCTGTTAGTCTGAATCTCAAACTTTCAGTATGTTATCTCACGTAACACGCATTTAAAAGGCCATGTCACCTACATCAGGCCAGCTCTATTTTTTTTAAATTTTATTTTAATATGTTACATTAATCTCTTTCTTGATGGCGAATATGTGATTACACTAGTAAGTTCCATGAGCTTAAAACATTGTCTGAAAGTTGATGCAAATGACTTTCTTAATCAGATGCATTTCTTTTTTTTTTTTGCTTTTTTTCAAGTCTTTATTTATTTATTTATTTATTTATTTATTTATTTATTAAGTTTTTATTTTAATCACCTGGTGCTCATCACAAAAAATGTACTTCTTTTTTTTTTTTTTTTTGCTATACCAATTGTGCCAGGTTGTATTTCTTTTCCTTTAAATTTTTGTATTGTTATGTTAACCATCATACATTACATCATTAGTTTTGGATGTAGTGTTCCATGCTGCATTGTTTGTGCATAACACCCAGTGCTCCAGACAGAACGTGCCTTCTTTAATACCCATCACCAGGCTAACCCATCCCCCCACCCCATTCCCCTCTAGAACCCTCAGTTTGTTTTTCAGAGTCCATTGTCTCTCATGGTTCATCTCCCCCTCTGATTTCCCCCCATTCATTCTTCCCCTCCTGCTATCTTCTTCTTCTTTTTTTTCTTAACATAGATTACAATATTTGTTTCAGAGGTACAGATCTGTGATTCAACAGTCTTGCACAATTCACAGCGCTCACCATAGCACATACCCTCCCCAATGTCTATCACCCAGCCACCCCATCCCTCCCACCCAACCCCACCACTCCAGCAACCCTCAGTTTGTTTCATGAGATTAAGAATTCCTCATATCAGTGAGGTCATATGATACATATCTTTCTCTAATTGACTTATTTCGCTCAGCATAACACCCTCCGGTTCCATCCACATCATTGCAAATGGCAAGATCTCATTCCTTTTGATGGCTGCATAATATTCCATTGTGTATATATACCACCTCTTCTTTATCCATTCAGTTGTCGAAGGACATCTTGGCTCTTTCAGCAGTTTGGCTATTGTGGATATTGATGCTATAAACATCGGGGTGCACGTACCCCTTCGGATCCCTACATTTGTATCTTTGGGGTAAATACCCAGTAGTGCAATTGCTGGATCATATGGTAGCTCTATTCTCAAACTGTTTGAGGAACATCCATACTGTTTTCCAGAGTGGTTGCACCAGCTTGCATTCCCACCAAAAGTGTAAGAGGGTTCCCCTTTCTCCGCATCCCCACCAACATCTGTCATTTCCTGACTTGTTAATTTTAGCCATTCTGACTGGTGTGAGGTGGTATCTCATTGGGGTTTTGATTTGGATTTCCCTGATGCCGAGCGACGTTGAACACTTTTTCATGTGTCTATTGGCCATTTGGATGTTTTCTTTTGGAAAAATGTCTGTTCATGTCTTCTGCCCATTTCTTGATTGGATTATTTGTTCTTTGGGTGTTGAATTTGATTAAGTTCTTTATAGATTTTGGATATTAGCCCTTTATTGATATGTGATTTGCAAATATCTTCTCCCATTCTGCCGGTTGCCTTTTGGTTTTGTTGACTGTTTCTTTTGCTGTGCAAAAGCTTTTTATCTTGATGAGGTTCCAGTGGTTCATATTTGCCCTTGCTTCCCTTCCTTTGGTGATGTTTCTAGGAAGAAGTTGCTGCGGCTGAGGTCGAAGAGATTGCTGACTGTGTTCTCCTTTCAGATTTTTGAAGGACTCCTGTCTCATGTTCAGGTCTTTCAACCATTTGGAGTCTATTTTTGTGTGTGGTGTAAGGAAATGGTCCAGTTTCATTCTTCTGCATGTGGCTGTCCAATTTTCCCAACACCATTTGTTGAAGAGACTGTCTTTTTTCCATTGGACATTCTTTCCTGCTTTGTCAAAGATGAGTTGACCATACAGTTGAGGGTCCATTTCTGGGCTCCCTATTCTGTTCCATTGATCTATGTGTCTGTTTTTGTGCCAGTACCATACCGTCTTGATGATGACAGCTTTGTAATAGAGCTGGAAGTCTGGAATTGTGATGCCGCCAGCTTTGCCTTTCTTTTTCAACATTCCTCTGGCTATTTGGGGTCTTTTCTAGTTCCATGCAAATTTTAGGATTATTTGTTCCATTTCTTTGAAAAAAGTGGATGATATTTTGATGGGGATTGCATTGCATGTGTAGATTGCTCTAGGTAGCATTGACATCTACACAATATTTGTTCTTCCAATCCATGAGCATGGAAAGTTTTTCCATTTCTTTGTGTCTTCTTCAATTTCTTTCATGAGTATTTTACAGTTTTGTGAGTACAGATCCTTTGCCTCTTTGGTTAGATTTATTCCTAGGTATCTATGGTTTGGGGTGCAATTGTAAATGGGATCGACTCCTTAATTTCTCTCTCTTCTGTCTTGCTAATGGTGTATAGGAATGCCACAGATTTCTGTGCATTGATTTTATATCCTGCCACATTACTGAATTCCTGTATGAGTTCTATCAGTTTTGGGTTGAGTCTTTTGGGTTTTCCACATAAAGAATCATATCATCTGCAAACAGAGTTTTATTTCTTCTTTGCCAATTTGGATGACTTTGATTTCTATTTGTTGTCTGATTGCTGTTGCTAGGACTTCTAATACTATGTTGAATAGCAGTGGTGATAGTGGACATCCCTGCTGTGTTCCTGACCTTAAGGGGAAAGCTCTCAGTTTTTCCCCATTGACAATGATATTCACCGTAGGTTTTTCATAGATGGCTTTCATGATATTGAGGTATGTACCCTCTATCCCTATACTCTGAAGAGTTTTGATCAAGAAAGGATGCTGTACTTTGTCTAATGCTTTTTCTGCATCTATTGAGAGAATCATATGGTTCTTGTTCTATCTTTTGTTAATGTATTGTATCACGTTGATTGATTTGCCATTTTGAACCAACCTTGCAGCTCAGGATAAATCACACTTGGTCGTGGTGAATAATCTTTTTAATGTACTGTTGGATCATATTGGCTAGGATTTTGGTGAGAATTTTTACATCCATGTTCATCAAGGATATTGGTCTGTAATTCTTTTTGATGGGGTTTTTCTCTGGTGTTGGGATTCAGGTAATGGTGGCGTCATAAAACAAGCTTGGAAGTTTTCCTTCCATTTCTATTTTTTGGAACAGTTTCAGAAGAATAGGTATTAATTCTTCTTTAAATGTTTGGGAGAATTCCCCTGGGAAGCGATCTGGCCCTGGGCTTTTGTTTGTTGGGAGATTTTTGATGACTGCGTCAATTGCCTTAGTGGTTATAGATCTGTTCAGGTTTTCTATTTCTTCCTGGTTCAGTTTTGGTAGTTGATACATCTCTAGGAATGCATCCATTTCTTCCAGGTTATCTAATTTTCTGGCCTATAGTTGCTCATAACATGTTCTTATAATTGTTTTTATTTCTTTGGTGTTGGTTGTGATCTCTCCTCTTTCATTCATGATTGTGTTGATTTGGGTCATTTCTCTTTTCTTCTTGATAAGTCTGGCCAGGGATTTATCAATCTTGCTAATTCTTTCAAAGAACCAGCTCCCAGTTTCGTTGATCTGTTCTACTGTTCTTTTGGTTTCGATTTCATTGATTTCTGCTCTGATCTTTATTATTTCTGTTCTCCTGCTGGGTTTAGGCTTTATTTGCTGTTTTTTCTCTAGCTCCTTTAGGTGTAGGGTTAAGTTGTGTATTTGAGACCTTTCTTGATTCTTGAGAAAGTCTTGTATTGCTATATAATGTCCTCTTAGGACTGCCTTTGCTGCATCCTAAAGATTTTGAACAGTTGTTTTCATTTTCATTGGTTTCCATCAATTTTTTTTAATTCTTCTTTAGCTTCCTGGTTGACCCATTCATTCTTTAGTAAGATGCTCTTTAGCTTCCATATATTTGAGTTCTTTTCGACTTTCCTCTTGTGATTAAGTTCTAGTTTCAAAGCATTGTGGTCTGAAAATATGCAGGGAATAATCCCAATGTTTTGGTACCAGTTGAGATCTGGTTTGTGACCTAGGATGTGATCTCTTCTGGAGAATGTTCCATGGGCACTAGAGAAGAATGTGTATTCTGTTGCTTTGGGATGGAATGTTCTGAATATGTCTGTGAAGTCCATCTGGTCCAGTGTGTCATTTAAAGTCTTTATTTCCTTGTTGATCTTTTGCATAGATGATCTGTCCATTTCAGTGAGGGGGTCTGTTAAAGTCCCCCACTATTATTGTATTGTTGTCAGTGTGTTTCTTTGCCTTTGTTATTAATTGCCTTATATAATTGGCTGCTATCATGTTAGGGGCATAGATATTTATAATTGTTAGATCTTCTTATTGGATAGACCCTTTAAGTAGGATATCGTGTCCTTCCTCATCTCTTATTACAGTCTTTGGTTTAAAATCTAATTTGTCTGATATAACGATTGCCACCCCAGCTTTCTTTTGGTGTCCCTTAGCATGGTAAATGGTTTTCCACCCCCTCACTTCCAATCTGGGGGTGTCTTTGGGTCTAAAATGAGTCTCTTGCAGACAGTATATAAATGGGTCTTGTTTTTTAATCCAATATGATAGCCTGTGTCTTTTGATTGGAGCATATAGCCCATTTACATTTAGAGTAACTATTGAAAGATATGAATTTAGTGCCATTGTATTGCCTGTAAGGTGACTGTTACTGTATATTGAGTGTGTTCCTCTCTGTTCTATGCTGCCTTTAGGTTCTATTTGCTTAGAGGACCCCTTTCAATATTTCTTGTAGGGCTGGTTTCATGTTTGCAAATTCCTTTAGTTTTTGTTTGTCCTGGAAGTTTTTCATCTCTCCTTCTATTTTCAATGACAGCCTAGCTGGATATAGTATTCTTGGCTGTATATTTTTCTCCTTTGGTGCTCTGAAGATATCATGCCAGTCCTTTCTGCCTGCCAGGTCTCTGTGGATAGGTCTGTTGCCAATCTAATGTTTCTACCACTACAGATTACAGATCTCTTCTCCTGAGCTGCATTCAGGATTTTCTCTTTGTCTATGAGACTCGGAAGTTTTACTATTAGATATTGGGGTGTTGACCTATTTTTATTGATTTTGAGAGAGGGTTCTCTGTGCCTCCTGGATTTTGATGCCTATTTCCTTCCCCACATTAGGGAAGTTCTCTGCTATAATTTGTTCCAATATACCTTCTGCATTTCTCTCTTTCTCTTCTTCTGGGATCCCAATTATTCTAATATTGTTTTGTCTTATGTTATCACTTATTTCTCGAATTCTGCCCTCATGATCCAGTAGTTGTTTATCTCTCTTTTTCTCAGCTTCTTAATTTTCCATCATTTGGTCTTCTATATCACTGATTCTCTCTTTTGCCTCGTTTATCCTAGCAGTTAGTGCCCCCTTTTTTGATTGCACCTGATTAATAGCCTTTTTGATTTCGACTTGGTTAGATTTTAGTTCTTTTATTTCTCCAGAAAGGGTTTCTCTAATAACTTCCATGCTTTTTTCAAGCCCAGCTAGTATCTTTAAAATCATGATTCTGAACTCTAGGTCAGACATTGTGCTAATGTCCATACTGGGTAGGTCCCTGGCAGTCGGTACTACCTCTTGTTCTTTTTGTTGAGGTGATTTTTTCCATCTTGTCATTTTGTCCAGAGAATAGTTGAATGAGAGAAGAAAATGCTAACAGAGTAACAACGTCCCCAGAAAATATACTCTAAACAAATCAGAAAAGACCTGACACCAGGGGAAAAGAAAGATAAAAGAAAGAAAAAAAAGAAAAGAAAGAAAAAGAAAAAGATAAAAACAAACAAAAACACTACAAAACAAAACAAAAAACAGAATATGATCAAATATGATCATGCTTGTGCATAGATCAGTGCCACACACTAGATTTTGGGTGTATTTTGGTCTGTTAGAAGAAAGTGCCTCCCAAAATTTTAAAGAAAGAAAGACTTACATATGTACAAAATAAGAGTTGATACAATGAAGGGATGGAATATGACTGTAAAGATGAAAATTGCAAACAAATTTATAAAAGGAATTGATAAGAAGTTGTTTGAAAAAAGAAAGAAGAGGATTTAAAAAAAAAGAAAGAAAGAAAAACAAAGGGGAGAGAATGTGATCAGGCAGAAGTCTAGAACAAAGCCATACACTAGAGATTTAGTGTATATTTTGATCTGTTAGAAGAAACTGTATCTCAAAATTTTAAAGAGGAACAATATATATATATATGCCAATAATAAGGGTAACTACTATGAAGTAATAGATAATGACTCTAAAAATGAAAAATAAAAATGTTTTTTTAAAAAAGGGATTGATAAGATGTTGGTTGAAAAAGGGAAAAAGAAAAATTAAAAAAAAGTTAAAAAAATTAACTTCGGAAGACTAAAGAATCATGGTAAAAAAGCCATTAATTCTATGTGCTGTATTCCCCTAGCGCTGGAGTTCTGCCATTCTCATTGATCGGTAAACTTGGTCTTGGCTGGCTGTTCCTGCTGATCTTCTGGGGGAGGGGCCTGTTGTCATGGTTTCCAAATGTCTTTGCTGGAGGTGGAATTGCCCCACCTTGTCGGTCCGGGGTACGTAATCTGCTCGTGTTTGCTCTCGGGAGCTTTTGTTCCCTGCAAGCTCTTGGTACAGCTTTGGAGGATGAGAGCGAAAATGGCGGCCTCCCAATCTCCGCCCCTGAGGAGCCGAGAACTTGGGGCCCCACTCCTCAGTGCACCCCTGGAGAAAAGCAGTAAGTCACTCCCGTCTCCCCGGTCTCCAGCCGCACTCCGTGCTCACCCGGCCTGTGACCGAGCGTTTCTATCTCTGGCACCCGACTCGGTGCAGAGTCTCCAAAACCAGCGGATCCCTGTGGTGCACTCCCATGCTGCTCCCCCCAGGGGAGGAAGGGGAGTCTCCCTGGATCTGCTGCTTGTTGGGTCCCTGCTGGAGGAGCAGTGCCCCAACTGGGCCGCAGATCACGGTTTATGGCAACCCTGAGCTGAGAGCTCGTGCCTCGGCTCCATCTCTGCAGCCGGCTTCCCTCCTCCGATACCTGGGAGCTCTGCTGCACTCAGTCATGCCCGGTCTTTCTATGACCCTGAGGGTCCTGAGACCACACTGTCCCAGCAAGGGTTCCATCCCCAGCTTAGCCACTGGATCGACGTCCCTCAGCGGAGCCGGCTTCTAAAAGTTCCGATTTTGTGCTCCGCAGCTCTATCACTTGCCAGAAGGGGCCAACGGCGGCCCCCTACCCCGCTGTCTATCCTCCCGAATATCGCCTCGGATTCACTTCTCCGCACGTCCTACCTTCCAGAAAGTGGTCTCTTTTCTGTTCAGAGAGTTGTTGCTATTCTTTTCTTCAATCTCCTGTTGAGTTCGTAGGTGTTTAGAATGGTTTGATCCATCCAGCTGAATTCCTGAGACCAGACGAAATCCAGGTCTCCTACTCCTCTGCCATCTTGCTCCACGCCCCCAGAAGCATTTCTTAATTAGAATCGGTGTTGGTTAACATGATAATCAAAAAAGTTATGTGCAGTATGCATACTTAAGAAGTGTTGTCTTCAATTTTCTGAGAGAATTCTGATGATTAGTTTTTAATAATATTCTCTGAAATTCAAAGTCATAATTTTATTTTTTTCTTCATTTCTTTCAACAAGTTTTTTACAACCTACGGAGTAAGATTGGACAATTTGTGTATGTGTCCATTCTTTAAAATAATGGGATGTTAAATTTATGAAAACTCAGATGCTATGGAATAAAACACTGGAGTCACTAGACTATAAATCTATAAATAGCTACAAGGTAAACAATGAGTAAAGATACATTACTCTCACTGCTTAGGAAAAAAGTTCTTGCTTAAAGCCAGAATACAAATACATTCAAATACAAAAGACCAGTTTCATGAAATGCTTAAGGTCAAATACAGTGGTATTGCTCTGAAGATACATACATAGGAAAGAAATTGATCAAAACATAACAGTGAAAATCACGAAGAAGCTTAGTATATTGAGATGAGTTTAAAATCCTTATTTTTGTATTTTATAACTTCTTTCTTTTGATGGCAGTAAGATGTTATATGGCAATATTTTACCCAGGAGGACTCTAATTTTGAAACATTTTATTTCTAAGAGAAAAAGAAGGAACAAAACCAGCTATCAGAATCATATATTGTTCTTTCATAGAAAATAGCCAGCAAGCCATAAATCATACAGCCCTAATCTTGGACTATTTCTTGCAATCATGGAAATTAAGAAAGAATAGAAGGAGAAAAAAAGAGGAAAAGGTGAAAAAGGAGGATTTTAAGAGAAGGAGGGAGAGGGTGAAGGGAAGGGGAATAGGGATTGAGAGTGACAGAGAAAAGATGAAAAAAAAGAAAAAGCAAGAAATTGATGTACCCCATTCTCCTGATTCGCCTCAATGGACATTTGGAAGAAGATACACTTTGGCAGTAAAATGTGTTTTTTTTTTTTATTTCTGAATATTTTAAACATAATCTTTATGGTGTGGAGATTCTCTTTTTTTCCTCTCACATGGTTAATAACTGTAAATTCATATTCTATCAGGGTTATTTTTCACTGGAGTTCCCACCATCCTGAATTGTCCAGACAAGATTTTAAGTTTCCTTTGGCCAGCATCTGAAGTTTCACTTATTCTGGACTGACATTGTGTTAACCTTTTGGATTCATGTTCTGCCATGATGTTGGTAATAGTTTATTTAAGTGACCTCAAAAAGAATATACTTCCAAGTCCTGATCCCTGGTACTTGTGAATGTACCCTTATTTGGAAATAGGGTCTTTGTGGGTGTAACTAAGTATCTCAGAATGAAATCATCTTGAATTTAGGGTGTGCCCTAAATCCAATGGCCCATGTGCTATGAGTGACAGATTTCAGATACAAAGAAGGTACTGTAAGGATGGAGACAGATTGGAGTGATGTGTCTATTAGCCAAGAAGTGTCAAGCATCCACCAGAAGCTGGGAGAAAGGTGTGGGATAGATTCTGACTCAGAACCTGCAGAAGGGACCAACATCTTGTTTGGGATTTCTGGTTTTCAGAACCATGTGAGAAAAAATTTCAGTTGTTGTAAGCCACCAAGTTTGTGGTACTGTATTACCACAGCCCAAGGAAACAAATATAGTAGCATTATCTAAGACTCCACAAAACTCGTGGGGCAAGTTTAAAGTTCAGATGGTTTCTTCGTGATTCTTTATCCATTCACACCCCTGTCAGACTGCTATCCCTCTGTAGCTTCACAATGCTGACACTTCGTAATTATCTAATTTTGTGTTGTCATTAAAATTGGTCTCTAAGGCCAATATTTGGTTTTTAGAATCATGATTTTTTTTTTCCTACTTCAGCTCCCATTGACAACCTTGTCTTTTCTGAGTTTCTATTTTGTTTTTGGAAGTCGTAAATTTCCTTATCTCATTTTAGAGCTCAGCTATGGAGTTTTTTTAAAGTCACACTTTTTCGTGGTGCCTGAGTAACTCAGTCAGCTAAGTGTCCGACTCTGGACTTCAGCTCAGGTCATGATCTCAGGGTTGTGAAGTCAAGCCCCTCGTTGGGCTCTGTGCTGGGTGTGGAACATGCTTAGGATTCTCTTTCTTCTTCTCCTTCTGCCCCATCCTCACCCCACTCTCACTCTCTCTAAATAAATAAATAAGTAAATAAATGTCACACTGTTTCATATATATTAAATATATTATATAATGTATATTATATATATATATAATTATACATAATGTATATATAATGTATATACATATATAGAAATATATATGGGATGTTCCTGGACATGGGTTAAGTGTCTGACTCTTGGTTTCAGTTCAGGTCATGATTTCAGGGATGGTGGTACTGAACCCCTCATCATGCTCCCCACTCCCAGTGGGGAGTCTGCTTGAAGGTTCTCCCCCTCTGCCCCTTCCCTGATTCATGCTCGCTCTCTCTCTTTCTCAAATAAATAAATAAATCTTAAAAAAGGAATATATATTATATTTATATGTGTGAAAAATTTATATGTGTAAAAAGATGGACACAGGGAGTTGTATGTGTTATAGGGATCTCTTCATACTGATTTTACTTGTCATGGAAAAAAGCCTTTTAAAACTGAAATTAGGTAAAATGGACTCATATTTTATGGAGAACTGAACTGATTTCCAAAGATTCCTTTACTTAGCCAAATACAACTTTCGTTCTCACAAATTATGTAAAATTAGAGAATAGTTCTAAGAACATTTGAAGAGTCACTTTTGTAACCCCATTTACACAGTTGCAGAGTATGTTAAGAATTGTGGATCCGTTGGCTATCTTCATGGATGGGAAGATACAATATTGTTAAAATGTCCATACTACTCAAAGCAACTTACAGATCCAATGCAGTCCCCATCAAAATCTGAATGAAGTTGGAGGCGTCACACATCTTGATTTCAATACATGTTCCAAAAATATGATAATCAACACATGTAGTACTAGGGTAAAGACAGACACATAGACCAATAGAATGGAATAGAGAGCTTAGAAATAAACCCTTGCAAGTGCAGCCAAGTGGTCTTTGACAAAGATGCGAGACCAGTCAATGGTGAAGGGAGAGTCCCTTCAACAAATGGTCCTGGGAAAAGTTGATATCCACATGAAATATTATGAACTTGGACCCTTACCTTACACTGTGCACAAAAATTAACTTAAAATGAGTCTTTAAACTAAACATAAGACCTAAAACTATAAAACTCCTAGAAGAAAACATAGGGAAAAGACTTCCTGATGTTGGATTTGACAATGATTTCTTGTCTATGACATCAAAATATAGGCAGCAAAAGCGAAAATAGACAAATGGGACATCAAACTGAAAATCTCCTCTGCACAAAAACAAACAAACAATAGAGTGAAAAGGCAATCTACAGAATGGGAGCAAATACTTGCAAATAATGTACTGACTAGGAGCTAATATCTGGACTGCATAAATAACTCCTACAACTCAACAACAACAACAACAACAAGAACACATAATCCAATTTAAAAATAGGCAAGAGTTTAATAGACATTTCTCCAAAGCAGACATACAAATGGCCATCAGGCATATGAAAGGATGTTCAATGCAGTAATCTTTGGAGAAATAAAAATAAAAACCACAATGTAATATCATCTCAGAATCATTAGGAAGCCACTATAAAAAAGAAAAACCAAACCAAACCAACAAACCAAAAAAAGCACAAGTAGCAAGTACTGCTGAAGATGTGGAGAAACTGGAACACTTGGGCACTTCAGGTGGCAATGTAAAATGGGGCAGCTGCTAAGGAAAACAATAGGGAGTTTCCTCAAAAAATTAAAAATACAATTACTATATGAGCTAGCAATCCTACTTCTGAGTGTATATCTGAAATAATTGAAAATAGTATCTTGAATTGCTATTTACACCCCCATGCTCATTGCAACTCTACTCACAATAGCCAAAAGGTAGAGGTAACCCAAAGGTCCATGGATGAACGAATAAAGAAAATATGGTACATACATAAAATGGAAAATGACTCATCTTTATATAAAAGGAAAGCCTGCCATATGCTACAATACGGACAAAACTCAAAGACATTATGATAAATGAAATAAGCCAGTCATAAAAAGAAAAATACTGTATGGTTCCGGTATATGTCAAACTCACAGAAGCAGAAATTAGAATGATGGTTGCTAGGGACTGAGGGTGGGGGCAGAAATGAGTTGTTCAATAGTACTGAGTTTCAGTTTTGCAAGATGAAAATTTCTAGTGACCTGTTGCCTAACAATATGAATAAAGTTAACACTACTAAATTGTATACTTAAAAATGGTGAAGACTGTAATTTTCAAAGCTAAAAAATTAAAAATAAATAGGTAGATAAATCTAGGACCTTCTCAACCCTCTAATACAAACAGAGCAAAAAAAAAAAGAAGAATTCTGGAAACTTGCACAATATACTAATTAGTTAATTCAAACTAAATTATTTGTAATGGCACAAGTCATTAGATAGTCTAAAGAAAACAGAGTAGAGCACACATTGAGGCAATGCGAACAGGTTCATCTGAAAATCTTACATTTCTTGTACCAGTACCTGATACTTAACTAGATATAGAAGCAGAAACCACTTACTCTGCAGCCAGCCCATAAACTCAGCATTGGATGCAATGTTTTATATTAAACACGGCTCTCCGCTGCTGCATCCAGCCTTCCTCCTGCGATGTGTGTCAGCAGCACTACCCTGAGCCAGCTCTCTAGAGCTGTGTTCATCTGCCATGTCTCTAAGTCATAGCGCTTTCCTGCACAGCCAAGCCTGTCGTTTATGCACAGTGCAGAATGTACTGGGCAGCTTGCCTAGAATATGCCGTGTTCTTGCCTTTTTTAAAAGATGTAGCACAGAAGCATCGCAAGTCCTTTTCTTTATAAACATCCTTCATGACATTTATCTCTTCTCTCCCAACATTGTAAAACTTACCTGCTATAATAACAGGGAACCTCTGATTATGATTATGATTATGATTATGCCATCCTCTGACGACAGGTTGTGGGAGTGCTGAGATACTGACTAGAATTCGACCCCCTTAAAAAATTTGGAACAGAATGGGCTCAAGAAGGCATTTTTTTATTTTTTTAAAGATTTTATTTATTTATTTGTCAGAGAGAGAGAGAGAGAGAAAGAGCACAAGCAGGAGGAGTGGCAGGCAGAGGGAGAAGTAGGCTCCCTGCTGAGCGGGGAGCCCTACCCGGGACTCGATCCCAGGATTCTGGGATCATGACCTGAGCCGAAGGCAGCTGCTTAACCAACTGAGCCACCCAGGCATCCCAAGAAGGTGTTTCACTTGTCAGAGTCTTCAGGCTCGGAGTCTGAACCTAAGAACAAGGATTGTTGTCGCCTTCTGCAGAATGAACAGGCATCCAGAATGTGCATTTCTTATATTTTGATGACTCTGTTAGCACCTTATTCTGCTCACACGTGCTGTACACTATTTACGTGAGAAACTGCTTCTCAAGTTTCTGTAATAGCTAGTGCTTAGGCACTTTTTAAGGATTTTTATACTGGTCACGTTTGTTTCAGAAACATTTTAAAAGTGAAAAGCTTTATTTTTAACTACATATAAAAGGTAATTCTTCAGCATATCATTTAGGACATCTCAAATATCATTTTGATAAAAAGCAGTATAAATAGCAACACTGTCTCTATCAAGGATGTCTATTTTTGACATATTTATGTCGATATTGAGAATTATATAGACCAGATTTCCATAATTCTATTGTGAACGAGAAATTATTTTATATTTGCTTAGGTTCCACCTATACCCCAGACCACAGCACACTTTTCCCCCATAGCTCTCTATTTTGCCTGCTTCAAGCTAGATTGAATATGTCAGAATGTATGAATCCTAGGAAGAAGGACAACTGACATCAAACTTTTTGATAAGTCTCAAGGGAACTATTTTAAACAACCTTGGTTTCCAAAGTTAAGGACATGTTTAGTTATTAAACAACAGCTCTTGAGAATGCGTTCTACTTTTTGGTGTTGTCAACATTGGTTTTGTTGGAATCCTAACCTCAACAGCAAAGCGTAGTATCAGTAAGGGAAAAACATTCTAGGAACCAGCAGATTTTCAACAAAGAGTACTGTCAACACCACCTTCCTAATTTGTGGGGCTCAGTGAGAAATGAAAACAGGGAGCAGCTTGTTCAAAATGCAGAAAAAAGATGCCTTTAAAGATACCAACACATAGAAGTTTTTCCATTTTTTTCTGCAGTGTCTGTCTGACTTCTCATGGTGTTTTTATTTGCTATTTAATGTCAGTCTAAGTAAAGAAAAATAATACTTTAAGTTATGAGCATGAATTTTACCATTTATTAATATCTTGTACAATGACATTTTAAATGTAAATGTAAGAGCATTTTAGTCCGTTACAGAATTCCCAAAATCACACAGCTTGTATCTCATAGCTTGTATATGCATGTGTATTCCATTCTTACCAGGACAGGGTAACACTACACAAGCCAATGAAACGTTTTTGTTTTGGTTCTTTATTCACGCACAGTCAACCAACACCTTCTGCTTTTGGCTAACGATGAGGAAGAACTGAAAGGAAAAGGAGTTATGGGTTGCCCTCCATTTCCCTTTCCTTCTGTGTCATCATTTAAGTGGTTGGTTAAAATGGCAAAGTGATTCAGGAGTAAGAAAGAATACCTCAGGGTCCCTTGGTTGTTGGCATTTCTTAGAACACCATCGCCTTCTTTAAGCAAAACCAAGATCTGTTTCACGTGAAAAGCCTGGCCTCCCAGTTCTGTTGGTACCCACGCTTAGTCATAGACCTCACGCTCTCACCTTGTACTTGAACTGAGTCTCGCTGAACTCCTTTCCTATGGATTATTGGCTCACCAGAGTCTTGAGCTCATGCAGCCTCCTGAGCGCATACACAAGTGAGTGTATCTCCTGCTTGAAACCAGGCATGCCCCCCCAACCCAGTGCGGGGCCCTGTGCACTTGGACATCTACTGGTCACATGCCTGTGAATTCAGCTCTCAATGCTGTATTAGTCCAGAATGATTCAGCAGTAATTTTATTTTGCAATCACTGCAGCATCTGATTTTGACAATAAAAATTGTCTACGGCCATACCATCCTGAACGCGCCCAATCTCGTCTGATCTCGGAAGCTAAGCAGGGTCGGGCCTGGTTAGTACTTGGATGGGAGACAATAAAAATTAATGGTACTCATTGTTAACAGCTCATTGTGTACAAATCAGGGAAACTTGAGCAGAACACTAATAGGTAGTTGTAAAATAATGTAAGTTCTGCCCCTAGCCCTGAGCCTGGCAGGCAGTAGGCACTCAAAATTATTTATTTCAGAATTTTATTATTTAATTGAATCAGGTATCTTGTCATGGCTCATTTCCCTTATTATTTTTATTTATTTTATTTTTTAAAAGATTTTATTTATTTATTTGACAGAGACAGACACAGCGAGAGAGGGAACACAAGCAGGGGGAGTGGGAGAGGGAGAAGCAGGTTTCCCGTGTGGAGCAGGGAGCCCGATGCAGGGCTCCATCCCAGGGTCCTAGGATCATGACCTGAGCCGAAGGCAGACGCTTAACCGCTGAGTCACCCAGGTGCCCTATTCCCTTATTATTTTTAAATTATTTCATGTTTTCAAAAATAATTCCTGTTAAGTAACAACATACTAGAGAAAAACACATACCCAGAATATCAATAATTTTCTTAAAACAGGAAGGTTTCATTATATTTCTAATTTAGTAATAGACTTCATTTTAATTAATTGTTTTTCTTTTGAATCCAGAATGCTGCCTATGTTACAATCTTAAAAACACCAATTTACATATTTTTTTCTATTTTGCATGTTTTTTTCTTTCTTCTGAGATAGCCCCTAGCTTTAGGAGAAGCTTACAAATTGTTATAAGAAGATACCTCTAGCCCTAAACTCTTCTACAAATCCTTGTTGACATCCACCAGGGATATAATGGGTCCAACCCAGCCTTTGGATGTGTATGGATCTCCATTCCTGATGTATGTAACTATCTCAAATGCCCCTGGTTTTGGGATCTCCGTGTTTGGGGTTCTTCTTGTCCAAAACTCAGAATTTTGGGTCAATTATGCAGGTTTTCTAAGCCTTTTTATTCCACTGAGGCATAAAATAATATTTTAGTTTTCTGCATAACCAGGTCATGAGAAGCAGAAAGCATTATCCTGGGCCTTCCCTCCATCTATCCAAGCCGTTCTACCTCTCCTTCAGCCACTATGTGAGGCAGTGAGTAGTTTTCAAGGCTCTCTTCCTCCAGAGCTCCTAATGGGAAGCAAATTCTTTCTCATTGGAATTCTCCTGATGGCAATCACATTTTCCCAGTTTTTTTTTTTTTTCTTTTTTGCAGGAAAGAGTAAGGGATGGTCACTGAGAACTCATTCAAAGAGAAGGATTTTCTCTCTAGTTTTATCCCAACTAAATTACTGCCTGAAATTCCACTTCTCCCAAAATTCAACTTCTAATAGGAGATAAAATGTTCTTGTGGTATTTTGATCACTTATCCTATTTTATGGCATTTAGGAAAAACTTGAAGTTCAGAAAATAAACTTCCCCTGTAAAGTTTTTGCAGTGGACCAACACCATGCTTTTTACAAGGTTCTATTTTGAAAGTCAAATATAAACCAATTTTTGTTTCCTTTGCTGGGTTCTACCATACCTATAAAGCATTTAATAAAACCTTACAGGTTTTGGCCTGTAAGGAAGTAAAAATAGCGAACTCCATTTACAAGTGTGAATCCATTACACTTTTTATCTTTTTAAAGATTTATTTATTTATTTATTTCGGGGGGTGCAGAGGGAGAGGGGAGAGGGAATCCCAAGCACACTACACACTGAGCATGGAGCCTGATGCGGGGCTCCATCCCATGACCCTGAGATCATGACCTGAACCAAAATCAAGTCAGATGCTTAACCGAATGCACCACCCAGGTGCCCCAATCCATTCAGCTTTATGAGCATTGACCAAGACAGTCTTAATATTTCCATCAGCTGAACTAAACTTTGGATAGATTTGTTCCCGACTATACGTCACTGACCTCTCTTTCCTTAGAGCTTTTACTTTGAGAAAACTGTGATTGTTAATTCTTTCTCTGTCCCTTTTAAATGTATATAAATCTTCTCCCCAGTGTTATAACTCAGGACTGAATTTCACAAGGACCTAAAAATCCTCTCTTTGAAATGTAAACATCAAAGGGCATAGCATCCCTATCTCCCCGTCTCTGTCCCAGGATAAGAGTGTAACTTCCATGAGTGCCGATTAGAAGATACAGATGGCTTAATCACAGAGAAAAACATTTGCCAACTCAGAAATAACCCAATATGTTCACATTTCATTGGTCAACCTCCTCTTTAATGTTCTGCAATACCCTACACTAGCTCACCCCAGGGCTTAAAAACCCATCTACCTTTTGTTTTAGCAGAACTGAATTTAGTCTGTCTTCCCTATTGCAATAGTTTTAAATAAAGTCTTCCTTGCCTGTTTAACTTTATCTGGCATAATTTTGCTTGGACAGCAACATTGGAAGACCTACAAATCTTATAAGTGAAGAGCAAGAGTCCCAAATTCTTCTGTTCAAAAACAACAACCATTGCCAGACTTCAAAGATGAATTTGGAAAATACCTTAAAGGATGTAAAATGTTCATTGTGGACAGAAAGAACTTGACTTCCCCTAGTTGTTTTCCCCTAACATTTTTTGATAAAACCAAATTGTCCATCAATGGCTGCTATAATGGAGAGCAATTTCCCTCAACCAATCATAACCAACTGTTCCTGAAACTAGCCGATACATCCTCATGATAAACCTCCCTAAGAACCCCACCTTCATTCTGCTAAGGTAATACAAGCCTTTGAAATTGCCTCACTGTTTCATGTTTAATGATGCCCAGGTAATTTTCTTGTAGCTCTACAATGAACAGTCTGGTGATGTTTCTATTAATGTAAAAGTTTGGTAGAGCCATCATTACTATGCTTGCATATTTCTTAAAGAAAACAAGAATGCAGACTGAAATTTGACAATGTATATTTTAGAAGCATATTTTTAGAGACCATACATTTTCATGCGTATTTTAAAACATTATTGGTCCTTAAATTATTATTCTAATTTCATTTCATATCATATTACAAGCTTAGACGAATCTAGAAGATTGATTCTCAATCAGGGATGATTTTGTCCCCAGCCCCAAGGAGACATTTGGCATTGTCTGGAGACATTTTTAATTATCATGACTGGGAAAGGTGGGGTTACTGGTGTCTAATGGATAAAGGAGAGGAACACTACAACATTTTACAGTGTATAGGACACCCTCAAACAGCAAAAAATTACCTAGTGCAAAATGTCAATAGTGACAAGGTTGAGAAACTCTGTCCTAGAAAGTAGAAATGGCTTGATTTTTGTGAATACTTCTGTATCTTAATGAAACTTGAGTAAATTAGTTATTTTACCAGACACATTATAAGATTGGTGGCTTTCTATAAAAAAATAACACAGTAATGGGAAAGTTCTATTCTAAGCAGAAATAGATTAGAGTTTCTATGGTGAACTAGTTCAGAATTACAGAGTTTCTGAAAGCTGTCGAGGGGGCTTGATCCATGATAAATGGAAAGGCTAACATAAACTCTACACCAATTTTACCCAAATATTTATATGTTGTTTTCTGCAAGCAAAAATATTTCACTAGCGGCGGGGCTCAGGATCACAAAGTAAAATAAATAAATAATTAAATAAATTAAATAAATAAATAAACAAATAAATAAAATAAGTCTAAAATTATTTTCTTCCTTTTTTGTCGAGAGAATTATTTTTCACACTGATAGAAGTCTAAAGTGTTAACCTCCCAGGAAAACATTTTCAACATCAAACCTTAGATTTATCCTGTGATATGGTCATATTTTACAACTTTCATAATTTCAGTTTTCATTTCATAAGAGACTTTTCTCTGTTGAAATCTCCTCTTTGATCCCACAAGAAAGTCACGGTGCTAAGTTGTCTTTTAAAAGATATTTTTTCCAATAGATTGAGGACTTGTAAACACCTGAGAGTTGAATATGATAACAGATGGATAGGAGAACATGATGGAATTTAGGAGGGAAACATACTTCATTAATATCATGGGGACACTAGCCTAAGATTCACTGACCCAGTATATTCAATTTCCCTTCAGCTTTCCATAGTCTCTAGGTTGTAGATTATTTCACAATGTCAACTGCCTCGCTGGAATAAAGGGGCCGTTAAGAGCGAGATTTATCTTTCTATATGTTTTCTACCTTGAATGGAAAAGTTTGAATGAGTTGGATGATTTCATCAAAAGAATAGGTGTTTATTTTTTATATCTAAGGTATTACTGGAATTTTTAGCATGATAAATTTTCAAAGTCTTAAATTTAATCTATTGTGAGTAAAATGTCATTAAAGGTTTTATATAAGTCAGATGCTGTTAATAAAGATTTGTTTTATGGTCATGTATGAAAAGATGGAAAGTTTATCCCATTGACATTTGAACTCAGTCATTTTTATAGGCATGGTGAGGAACTGAATACCGCCAGAAAATAAAAAAGACAGTTAAAATATTTATGTGCAGTTACTTCAGGGTCAAAAACAATTTGGTTGAAATTACAAATGTATTTTCAGTCACTAATTGTTTTCATATGTGTGAATGTCTGCATCTTAGGGATGGTTTTATAACATTTCAGGGTTTTTTTTGGTGTGTGTGTGTGTCTCTTTTTCAAGTATTTTCCTATCTAATTTTTAGTCAATTATTTTTGTTTTGCCTGTTTTCAGACACTTAAAATTTTGTCCTGCCTCTTAGAGAATAGTCTGAAAGCAGAAAGCCACCAATGATTGTTTTGAAATTGCCCAAATATATGTAGTTTCATGAAAATAAATGATTAAGAATTTAAATGCCATTTGAAAGAATTTTTACATTTTCTCAAGTATTTTTTCTTTAAAAATATAGGTTATATTTGATCAATGCTTGTTGTATTGACTCTTTACTTATGTTTTCAGCATTTTATTTGCATTTTTATTCTATAAAAGCAGGATTTCCAGTGGAATTTTAAATATAATTTCTACCACTCAATGTAATTATATTGCTATAATGTAAAACAATTTCTCCTTTCAAGACTAAGGTTTTAGAAGAAATCATGTGAAATCTCAGTCACATTCAGTGACATGTTTAGACATAGAAAGTTGAACTAAGATGCTAAGAATGTGTAAGTTTTCAAAACGATCTCAGAGATAGCAAAAATTTCCCCCAGATTTAGATAAAAGAATGAAAATGCTTCAAGTTGCAAAAAAGTGACAAAACACCCCATATGTGCAAGTTTACAAATTATTAAAAATAAATGGCTAGAAATAAGCATTGCTGATCATTTTGTCTTTTTGATCAATGAGTTATTATGATCAAATTTGGAATCAACCAGTTCAACTATTTCAACTCAAATTGAGTAAAATAAGTCTATGTTTGCCAGTGTCAGCCCTGGAATTTCAAAGCCACTAGGAGAGAAAATTCTGTTTGTGGCAACTACTCATAAAAAATTCTCCTGAGGGAAATACCTTTTTCCCTTTATTCACTGAAGGATAGTTTGGGATTCCCTCAGAATTCTCAATTTAACAGTACTTCAGAAACGAAATATGTCTACCATATATTTTTGAGTGAATATAGCACTTTTTCAGAAAATTGTGGTTCGTAAGAGAAAACCACAACAACAATAACACATCTCCATGCCGTGATCCTCATTACTCACAATAGTGAATAGGAGTGGTACAAGTGTTTTATCAGCTCTCTGAGCATCCTTTAGCCCAGCCAAATTGACAAATGCAAGTATCCATCAATGGCATCATATAACAGGCTACTAGATGCAGTTTTGAGGAAAAATGATTTGCCTAATGGTTGAACCTTAAGAACAACACATGTAGTATGATAGTTAAAAAGTCTCAAAATCACAAATAAACAAGGGGAATGGCATATGCTGTTCTGAGAGAGGTAAATTTGATGTCATAGAAAATAAAATTACTTTTAATTATTATTTTAAGATTTTTAAAATTTATTTATTTTGAGATAGAGAGACAGATCACAAACAGAGAGGAAGGGTAGAGGGAGAAGCAGACTTCCCAATGAGTAGGGAGCCTGATGCAGGACTCAATCCTAGGGTCCTGGGATCATGACCTGGGCCAAAGAGCCACCCAGGCGCCCTACTTTTAATTATTTTTTACACATATTTCCTTCAGACTTTAAATAATTTAGATTTTTCAAAATTCTATGAAATGATCTTGAAATAAATAGGGGATCAAGTCCCGCATCTCCCTCTGCCTCTGCTGCTCCCCCTGCTTGCTCTCTCTCTGTTAAAAAAAAAAAAAGAAAGAAAGAAACAGGGTAGTAAATATATTAGAATGTCCAAGAACATTATTAATGAAAGATCATTAAGACAAAATTGACTTACCAAATTTCACAATAAGTGATGAATTTCTAAGGTAATCAATATGGTATTGATTTAGGAGAAAAACAAATAAATGAGGGAAGCAGAATAAATTCTGCTTTCTGGATGCAGAAAGAGATTTTGGTACGTATGAAAAGTTAATATTTAATATAGCTGTTAATTTAATCTTATGGATTAGTTAATATGTGTTGCTGGAAAAACTGAAATCCATATGCAATTATTTAAAAGTCAACCTAATGTCAAGCCTTATACAGAATATAAATTTGCTGCCGATTAAATAATTAAATATGAAAACTCCTGAAATAATTTTGTGGCAGGAATGTTGAAGGTCTGTTTTTATTGAATGAGAACATATTTTATCAGAATCAATATTTTGGTGTCTTAATATAGATAGGCAAAGTAGAAAGAACTTGGTGTATGGTTAACACCACCTTGTTGAGGAAGGAAGAGGAGTGTCCTCCCCGATGGCAGGGCTAGAGGCTAGAGTGTAAAGAGAAATGACCTAGAGGAAAGAGAGATGAAGAAGAACCTAACACACCCTACCTAGGGATGGTTGGGTATTGAGATAGGGAGATTGCAAAGGGCCACAGGAATACCTGCACAATTTTCCTATGTCCCTACTGACCACAATGTGGTGCAGGAGAGGAGAGCAGAAAGAGCAGAGGGAAGTGTCTACTCAGGCCAGCTCTCCTCCATTCTCTTCCTTATTAGTGGCCTGAAGACTACAAAAAGGCCCTGTGTGCTGTGAGGGACCTCCTAAACACAGCTGACTTGACTGGTGAGATACTGGGGAAGGCCCATCATCAAAGAACTGAAGGATCTTTTAACTGACTGCCACAGGAAGGATTTTTTTTCTTTTTTTAAAGATTCTATTTATTTGTCAGAGAGAGAGAGAGAGAGAGAGAGAGCATCAGCACAAGCAGGGGGAGCGGCAGGCAGTGGGAGAAAGCAGGCTTCCTGCTGAGGACCCTGGGATCATGACCTGAGCCAAAAGCAGATGCTTAACGACTGAGCCACCTGGGAGCCCCTGCAGGAAGGATCTTGAAGCCTGGGGTCTTAGTACTTGCAGCCGGACCTCAGGGGGTCTGCAGACCAGTGAGGGATGAGTAGTGCCAGGGCAGGGAGGCAGTAGAGCTCAGCTTCCTGGGGACTGTCACCCTGCCCTGAGAATAGACTGAAAGTTTCTTTTCCTGAAAACGCTCCAGGTCGACTTCAGTGAGGAGAAAGTTTGACCCACACAACCCTCTTTAAAGGCCAAACACAACTGGGTGTCAGGGCATCTTGCAGAGAGTGGCTGGACCCTCTTCTTGAAAAAATAAATAGTATTTCTCTGTCCTTGTAGACATCAGGAAGTGAGGAGGGTGTGGGAGTACCCCAGGGGACAGATTGCACAGAGAGAACACTGAACTGACTGAATAAAATAACTCAAAAAAATAACTCATTTAGACTGCAAAGAAAAGAGGGGGGGATAATGACATATTTAATTCTCTACACTTTTGTCTTTCCCTTCAATAAGTGGAAATGAGAGTGTGTGAGGAAGATTTTATTATAGATAAAATAAATTCTCTTAGAGATATTTTGTGTCCATGGATTCTACTCTGTAAATATTAATTTTACCAGTAAGGGGCACCTGAATGGTTCAGTTGGTTAAGCGTCTGCCTTTGGCTCAGGTCATGATCCCAGGGTCCTGGGATGGATGGAGCTCAGGTGAGTTCCCAGCTCATCAGGGAGTTTGCTTCTCCCTTTGCCCCTCCCAGTCTCTCTCTCTCAAATAAATAAATAAAATCTTTAAAAAAATAAAAAAAATAAAATTTACCACCTAATCATTACTGCTACTATTTCAGATTTTACTCTGTATGGAAAATGTAAACAGAAGCTATTAGGCATCAAAGAGATATGAAGACATCTTATATACCCCCAAAATGAATATTTAGTCCTAATCTCACTATCTGTATACATTTAACAACAGAAAATAGTTGTTTAATTGCTAATTTCTATTTTGTTGATATGAACTGCATCAACATGTTTGCCATCACTGTAAAATGAGAACATAAGCATAAAGAAAAATAAATGTTACATAATGAAAGGAAAGAAAAATTGGGTTTTCAGTGAAATTCAAAAAATGATATAAAATCATAGAGAAAACCTTCCTTGTCAAATTTATTGGATACTTTTTTTGCACTTCTTTTCTTTCCTTGGTCTTTCACATTGCTGACCACTCTCTACAGTGTTTGTCTCTGTGTGTTTGGCAGGAGGTGGGGCAGAAGGGAGATGTCTCATGTCATTCTTTCTCTGATACTTCTCTGTTATTATTTTATTTTAATTCCAGTATGGTTAACATACAATATTATATTAGTTTCAGGTGTACAGTATAGTGATTCAGCACTACCATACAACACCTGGTTCTCATCACAAGTGCTCTCCTTAATCCCCACCATCTATTTCACCCAGGCCCCCGCCCACTTATTCTCTGATAACCCTCAGTTTGTTCTCTCGAGTTAGGAGTCTGTTTTTTGGTTTCTGTCTCTGTTTCTCTCTCTCTCTCTCTCTCCCCTACCTTCCCCCTCTCTCTCTCTTTTTCCTTTTTTTTTTTTTTTTTTTGCTCTGTTACTTTTACATTTTTTTCTATTTCTGATTGATCTTTTCAGGTTGTTTTTCTCAAGGCCTCTATAAATCGAGAAATGTAGATGTATAATATTGTTAGAAAAAGATAAAGCTTGGAGAAGGGCATTTCATTTTTTAAGATAGAGTCCTGAGAATGTTTGCTTGCTCAGGAAGGCTGTTAGTAGAGTACAAATAATTGAAGAACCATGCAAGAAGAGGCAAAATTGGAAGAAAAAAAAACCTCATTAAGGAAAAGATGGAAACACCTGGGCCTCAAATCCCAGGTAAAAGGAAAAGTCTGGAGGAGAGATTACCTACATTTTTCTCTAATCTGGGGTAAGAAATAAATCTAAATGCTATTAGGTAGCATGCTTATGGGCATTTATGTGCCTAACTCACATTTAGCAAACACCCAGAGACGTTATTAAAAATGATTTGGTATTTTGGATTTTAGCTCAAATCTAGACCGTTTCTTGTGCCATAATAAAGAATTCATACATTTCATATAATTAAATAAAGAAACGTATATTTCCACAAAAAACCAAAAGTAGGTGAATAGCAGCTCCTAAAAGTTTAATGGCTGAGGCCTGTGAGCCATTACCTAACCTTGACATTAGTTTATTCCAGGATCTGGTCCTTAATATCTATGTGCTAAAACAAGAGTAATTCCAGTCATCCTGAATACAACTTAGAGAAAGAAGTACATTATTTGACAAATCCCTATTTATTTATTTGTTTGTTTATTGCTTATACAAATTCTGTGGTGTAAGGATCATCATCTGATTTTAGAGATGATAAAATTGAGGAATAGTGAGATTAAGGAAGTTACCCAAAGTCACACATCTAGTATTTAATGGAAAAGAGATTCAATGAGGGCGCCTGGGTGGCTCAGTTGGTTAAGCGACTGCCTTCGGCTCAGGTCATGATCCTGGAGTCCCGGGATCGAGTCCCACATCGGGCTCCCTGCTCAGCAGAGAGTCTGCTTCTCCCTCTGACCCTCTTCCCTCTCGTGCTCTCTATCTTTCATTCTCTCTCAAATAAATAAATAAAATCTTTAAAAAAAAAAAAAAGAGATTCAATGACTGGGATTTTCCTAAATCCCAGTGTACTTTGGAATAGAGGCATACCTTATGTTAAACTGTATTTCACTTTGTTTATTGCTCTTTGTAGATATTGTGGTTTTTATGATGGAAGTTTCAAGGCTTCAGTTGGGGAGGAGGTCACTGCAGATGTGGTGGAAATGGCAAGAGAACTAGAATTAGAAGTTGAGCCCGAAGCTGTGACTGAATTGCTACAATCTCTGATAAAACATTAACGAACGAGAAGTTGCTTTCCACGGATGAGGAAAAAAAAAAAAGTGGATTCGAGATGGACTGTACTCCTGGTGAAGATGCTGTGAAGATCGTTGAAATGACAACAAGGAATTTGGACTATTACACAAACTTAGTTGATAAAGTGGGGCTGAGATTAAGGGGACTGACAGTTTTGAAAGAAGTTCTACGTGGGTAAAAGGCTGTCAAACAGTATCGCATGCTACAGAGAAATCATTCATGAAAGGAAGAGTCAATCGGTAGAGCAAACTTCATTACTGTCTTATTTTGAGAAATTGCCCCAGCCACCCCAACCTTCAGCAACCACCAGCCTGATCAGTCAGTGGCCATCAACATCAAGGTAAGATCCTCCATCAGCAAAATAATTGCAACACACTTTAAAAATTAAATATAATATATATATTATCTTCATACTTTACTTAGTGCTTGAATAACAATAACAACAAAAAAGGCAAATAATACTCTAATGACTAATCAGTTTCCCCAAATAAGGATGTAGTTTTTTATTTAAGACATTTGAAAATATTGTTTCCATTCATTAGCATATTTATTCACTGACATTTTTTCCTAACCAGTTTCTTTATTCCTTTCACCTTTATGTTTGGCTATACAGTGTTAATAAGTGGGGAAATTTCCCTGTTATAACTGAGGACTGATGCCCATTCCATCCCTCTCTCCTTGGTTCAACAGATAAAATTTTGGGAAAACACCTACTCAGATCCAGGAGTAGGCCCTGATTAGTTTAGCCCAGTCATCACACCCATCTCCCTTGTCAGTGTTTGGCTCACTGGTCAGAAAAGTGTTAACTCTGCAGGACTGTTCTTATACCCTGAATATTCCAAAGAAAGGCCTTCAGTCAGCTCCTGGGAAATAACCTCTGAGCCCTTGGAATATTCTGCCTGGTAAGGTGGTTTGCCTGTAGTCTTGGGCCATGCTGTATGAACAGATAAGTATATCCTAACAATGTGATAGACCATGAATGCCTGTGATGGTGAGTGTAAGGGATAGAGTCCGAGGAGCTGAAGTCAGTTATCCAGGCACTGCACCTGTGACACCAAAGCTTGGATGAGCTCCCTGGTTTGGCAACATTTTGCGTGTGTCATTGCACATTGTCTGGGAGAATTAAGTGCTTCTTCATAGGATTTCAATGGGAAGGGATAGCTGGAAGCTTGAGCCTGGTTTTGCCTGGACTATGCCCCATGAACCCTTTCTCTTTGCTGATTTTGATTTGTAATCCTTATCTGTAATACACTGTAATCGTGACTATAACAATTTCTGAGTTCTGTGAGTCCTTCTATGGAATGATCAAACCCAAGAGTGGTCTTGTGGACCGTCAACACATTCATAAATCCAAATTAAGCTACTTTCATTGCAGTGGTTTCTCCTTAGAAATAAAATAGGCACAAAGCCTTAGTTGGCCCAATGAGAAAGACACACACACACACACACACACACACACACACACACACACCCCTTAATATCATATTACTGCTGGATTTTGTGTTATTTCCACATTGTTTCAGTTTTATTGTTTGTTCTTTCTTTATAGCCAGAAAGCATTTCAAGTGAAATAAAACAAGATATATTCTGTCCATAGAACATGTAGTTCCTTTTGAGTTCAATGTTATTTCAAATGAAGAACTTATATTACCTTTAGTATCAAAGATTTTACTAGAGTTTAAGAAGCTCTTTTTAAAATAACATGCTGGTAATTGATTGCCTCTTTAATTAGATAAATGTTTTGTGGCTGTTACAAAGAGTATCAAAATTATATATATATTTTGTACATATACTACATATTTATTTAAAAATGTTTATATATGCTATATAATCAGTCAAAATTATATTTATATATTATATATTGAGATACCATTATATATCATTATACATGTATGTATGTATGTATGTATGTATGTATCTATTTATCAATCTATATCCTTCCCAAATGCGGAATTGTGGCATTGGGAAGGTATCTTCTAAATAATAAAAAGCTGCAGATCCTTGCTTCAGCTATAACAAATTTGAAATAAAAAAGTAATTATTGCTTATTAATGAAATTAACCCTGTAATTTGCATTCCCATTGCCAACAATAGTAGGAAAAACAATGTATTACTTCTGCAAACAATCCTTTGTGGTTTCAATAAATGATCAAAATAATTCAAGAGGGTAAATTTAGAAGAATGTCGGAAGGAACATTTTACATGAATACAGTGTATTTAATATTTTGTATAAAAAAACACATTTTATCATTAGCAAAACTTTAATTTTCTTTGGGCTGGGAAAAATAGAATGAACCAAATGTTCATTCCCCTGTACCAGCAAAGGAAATAATTCCATATGTATATATATACTGAACTATTCTTTTATTTAAAAATGTTTTCTTTTTATCTTTAATACTGCATTTTTAAAGGCAACCCCAAAAGACATGTATTAACTTGCTGGTAATTATTTGTATATTACATCATGTAAAGTGTAATGTATTGCGACACTTTAAAGTGTTATATTGGATAGTAAATTAAAGTGGACAGATTCCAAAAGAATATTTTATTAAATTTTCTTGCTAATGTATTACTTTGACATGAAGAGTTTAAAGTTAATGAAGCTTGGCCTTTAGATAAGCCAGCTAAATCAAAAATGTTCCCCTCTATTGTATATTTTCTTCTTTTTCTCTCCTCCTTCTCTTCTCCCTTTTCCTTCACCTTCCTTTCTCTTCTTCTTTTTTTGTACTTGCATTTAAATACACTGCATCCTAGAGCCTATCTACAGAGCCAAAGCAAAAATTTAGTTATAAGATTTATATCTTAATTGCTAAGATTTCCCAAAGGCTCATTTAATTTTTTTTTAAAGATTTTATTTATTTATTTGAGATAGAGTGATCAAGAGCAAAAGAGTGAGTGAGAGAGAGAGAGCACAAGCAGGGGGAGAAGCCTCGGGAGAGGGAGAAACAGGCTCTCACTGAGCAGGGAGCCCGATGTGGGGCTCCATCCCAGGACCCTGGGATCATGACCTGAGCTGAAGGCAGATGCTTAACCAACTGAGCCACACAGGGGCCCCCAGGCTCATTTAATATTAACTTCAGAAGGACTTTACAGTCAACAGTTTCTTAATGTCATTTTGAAGTTGAAGAAGATACTGTTTTATTATTGCCTGGTAGAATAGACCCTATTAAAATACATTCCCTGTTTAGAAAGGAAAGTTTATCCTATTTTAAAAAAGACAATATACATCAGTGGAAGAAACATTTATAAAGCAAGCTAAAATATGAATATAGGGTCAAAGGAACTTGATTCTACTCTGGATTCTTTAGTAAGTTGTTTATTTGGTTATCAGCATATTTAAGTCTACAAAACAAAGACATTGAATAAAGAAAGAATATATGTGAGGTTTCCTACAGGTATGTGATTGCATTTTTCTGACATTATCTAAAAACAATGAAAAGGATACAAACTCATAGGGAGTGGTGACAGACTCTCTTCTTGACCAAACTTAGTGATGTTCCTCACAACACTCTTTTCAACTAGGAACTTGAAAGGACATAAAATATCCCAAAGCATCTTCTGAATATATTTTGTCCCATGCTTTCATTAACTTATATATTCAAAATTTACTATATAATTTTTGGTGTTCAAACTTTTGAAATGAAGTCATCCATGTGAAGTCTACAGGCTAAATTGTTGTCTTTATTTCAATTTAACATATAATTATACTTTTCTAACCATATCACAAATTGAAAACTGCTATATGAACAATCTTGGGTTTTTTGACGATCACTGATATTGATGTCATAACCCAATCCTGAATCCAGCAGATAGTATTTTACATCATTACACCATATAGAAAATATTATAGTCCAATGAATAATCAACTATTTTGGTTAAAGACCTCTATTTAAGAAAATATAAAATAATTCAAAATCTTGTCCCTCAGCAGCTTTATAATTTTTTTGATAATTATTAACATGACTCTCTTCCCATTCAATTTAAGGCTTATTAGGTCAATTGTCTTCATTTTCTGTCTTAAAATTCCATCAGGTGTTTTCCAGGAACAAAACTGATACCACAGATTTCTTATCAGCTATTAAATATTTCTTCAAAGGATAGCAACTGCTAGTCACTGTGAAGCCTGGCAGATTTAGATAACATGGTAACTGAAAAACAATCATCATATTCCATTATTTGTCCTTGATGGTAACTATGGCTCTGCTTTGAATAAAAGTCCTACACAAGAATTTCATTTTGGGGATGCCTGGGTGTCCCAGTATGTTAATTGGCTGCCATCTGCTTAGGTCATGATCTCAGGGTCCTGGGATCTAACTCCGCATCAGGCTCTCTGCTCAGCCGGGAGACTGCTTCTCCCCCTTCTGCCTCTCACCCTCACCCCACCCTGCTTATGCTCTCTCTCTCTCAAATAATAAATAAATAACGGGTGCCTTGGTGGCTCAGTCTGTTAAGCGTCTGCCTTAGGCTTAGGCCATGGTCTCAGGTTCCTGGGATCGAGAACTTTCAGGTGCTCTGCTCAGCAAGGAGCCTGCTTCTCCCTCCCCCTCTGCTTGCCTGTCTGCCTACTTGTGATCTCTCTCTCTCTGTCAAATAAATAAATAAAATCTTTTACAAAAATAATAAATAAAAATCTCAAAAAAAATCATTTTCTATGAAGCATTCATTGATAGTGATAGGATACCCACTAATGGGTATCCTATAATATAATATAAAATTAAAACCTGTGAAACATTTTCTGAAACCATGACATAATTGTACAGATATCTGTTAAGTAAATGTCACTGCTTTGCAGTCAGTTTGCCTTGGATCTAATCAGTGGAATCATTGAATATTTGAAGTGGTGTGAGAATGTTTATCTTTGCTTTGTATTTTTCATTCCAAATTACTTTTCTTGGTACAAATGTATTTTTTTAAATGCCCTTCAAGTAAGACTTAACTCTGTATGGAAAGAAAGAAAGAGAGAGACTATAAGAATTTATTCAATTACTTATTTATATCAAAGGCCCCTCCCCACCAGCCCTCACTCAGAAGAACAGCATGCATTGCAGGCATTTTCATATTATATTTTTTTAACAGAAAGCTTTTATTTTTCTTTGATTCAGAAGAACAGAGTTCTTTCTGCTTTATGTAAATTTATTTAAACTGAAGAACAATCTATGCTTAAGATGTCTAGTGTATTATACTAATGTCCGTAAGGTAATTAAAGTAGTATAAATTTTAATGGTTTAAAATTGTCCTAGCATTACACTACATATTTAATGGTTTTTATTTTTTGTCTAGAAAAAAAAACCTACCAAAAAATTTAGAAACATTTTAAACAATCCTCAAATCTACAAAATTGTGGACAATTGTTTAAAGAATATAATACTGACTGGTTTTCAGAACAGAGGTCTTAAACAGTGTTCAAGCTGCAGCATAATATTTCATCATAAATATTTACTGATAATTTAAAAAGAGTTACATTGTACTTAGTGCTAGGTTTTAGATTATTATACAGATGTCCTTTACTTAAACTGAGTTGGGAGTCTCAAAAGATATAATTTATAAATCCACCCTATGATAGATTTGCAAGAACTAAAACAAGAAGATAAAGACCAAATTTTGATCAGAAAAAAAATTTTGAAGTAAAAACTTTCCTTTTACACTGTGTTGGAAATAAAGCTTCTAAAATAGACCTTGATCATTCTTTAATCACATCAGCAATGTAGAGACTCTGTTTAAAGCCAAAGGATGCCTTGTACTTCTCCAGGCAAAGAACAAATTGAACTCTACATCAGGTCTCTAACAGATGGATGAGGGCTATCATACATTATGCCAGAATCAATGCCATTTGGCTCTGTCACTTTCCAAGCAATAAATATAAATTTCTTATACCAGCGATGTTTTATCTAGGATATTTATTCTTTCAGTTTTAAGCGGATACCAACCTATTAAATACTTATTTTACAGGATGCCTGGGTGGCTCAGTTGTTAAGCGTCTGCCTTCGGCTCAGGTCATGATCCCAGGGTCCTGGGATCCAGCCCCGCATTGGGCTCCCTGCTCAGTGGGAAGCCTTCTTCTCCCTCTCCCACTCCCCCTGCCTGTGTTCCTGCTCTCACTATCTCTGTCTCTGTCAAATAAATAAATAAAATCTTTAAAAAAAATAAATACTTATTTTACAATTTATAAAATAGGTTGTTTGAAAGAACCAAAAAACGAGAAAACCAAAAACACGTGGCCTCCAGCAACAATATATTCACATTATATTATATTGTACTCAGAAATAATACAGTCTTGTTTAGGTTTCATTAGGGAGTCAACCTAGATTGCTGCAGTAAAGATTCATAAGAAAGTATCTGTATAATGACATCTGGAAATGCTCCAGATGAAATCTTTTCTAATACACAATCCATCTGGTACTTGCCTGGAAGGAAATCTTCAAAGAGAACCAGAATATAGCTCAAATGTTCTCTCAAGTGACACCCAACGGGGTCTACAAACTCATTTGCTCTATCTCTGCTTCAGTGAATCCTGTATTCAAATCAGTATCTATCGACATAACGTTACTTTTTCTTTCTTTCAGCAGAGATGTTCTATTTATGGTATTTTAGTCTATAACCTCATCCATTTGTCTATTAAGTTTTAGCTTCTATTCTTTATTGGATGATAATAAACTATTTCTTTGTAGTAAATACACAGGGAGAAATGTTTGCTCTAAGGAAAAAGGAGAGTTCTCCAACATTTTTTTATTTTTATTATTTTTATTTTTTTAAAAGATTTTTATTTATTTATTTGAAAGAGAGACAATGAGAGATAGAGAACACGAGAGGGAAGAGGGTCAGAGGGAGAAGCAGACTCCCTGCCGAGCAGGGAGCCCGATGTGGGACTGGATCCTGGGACTCCAGGATCATGACCTGAGCTGAAGGCAGTCCCTTAACCAACTGAGCCACCCAGGCACCCTCCAACAATTTTTTAAACTTTAATTTCGTAGTGTGATTGTTTTGAGATGATGAAACTGATAATAGCGTCCCCTGCCTTGCTCTTCCTCTCTCTTTGCCACCTAACTGAATTATTCCAAGGATGGGATATGATGGTACTAGGAGATCTCTGTTTCCTTTTCCTATTTCCCAAAGCCATGAAATCTATCACATGATTTTTAACCCACTTACACTTAACTTCATGTAATAGCCCTCTAAAACTTATATAATTTGGAAGCTTAAACCTAAAAATCTTATACCACAAACACTCTTGAAAACAGTGCAAAGAGTAACACCATTTGGGCTTCTGACAATCATAAATTTATACAAAACTATTGTCACCATATTTGGGGTCATAAATATGGATAACACATTTCCCTTAATAATAAGTTACTTACTGAGCACTCATAAGGTAAGTATTTTCTAAACTCCTGATGTGGATTATCTCTTTAATAATATCAAAGCAATTTGAGGCTAGTACTGTTATTCTCAATCTACATATAATAAAGTGGAAGCACTAGGGTTTTATAATCTGACTAAACCCATATCCATATAACCAACAGATTGTGGAATTGAAATCCAATCTGAAAAGTGAGTTAAATAATCATGGAAAACCTCCCCTAGGATTAAAAAATTCTATCTCAGAGTATTAATATTACTGTGAATTAATGAATCAAATCATTAAATATCTGCAACCAAAAGAGATTTTATAAAGCATATACTTTGCTCTGCTCAGATGTTGGAATGCCCTCAATAATTGCTTCACATTTTAATGTTTTTATTTCTCTAAAGTCCATATTCATATAGTACTTCTATTTAATCTGTATCCATTTCCTTTTTATATATTTATATGTGAATACCATTTTAATTTGAAGTTACTCAATATTTACTTTCTTTACTGAAATCTGTTTCAGAGACAGAACACTGCAGTCTCTGCTTTTCAACTCCTGCCTTTGAAATAATTAATTTCTGTGATGACAAAGAGCACTTATATGCCTAAGAAGAAAATGTCAAGATTCTCTTTCATTGTCAAAAGTGTCTGAAATTGTTGAACTTCAGTCTAGAATCTTGACTTAATATAAGTGTGTTTTCTAAGATATCCTCATTAGATTTCTGGGCTGACCATAACCCTATAGGCTTGCTGCACTGTCTTTCTGCTCCATTCACTACATGAGTAAGCATGGGCAATGATGCCTGCATATGATACTCACAAGGACAGAAAGCTGGGGAGGAAGTTGAGCCATTTTCTCCACATAAGAAAGAAAATAGCTGGGGAGTAATAAAATAATTATGTAGGAACTAAGATTGCCTCTAAGAATTGTACTTGATGGACAGTACTAAAAAAGATAAAATTATATTAGCATTAAGAAATTTTTCTTGGTAAATAAGTTAAGTCCCACCTTGAGTTAAAGAGAGAAATTTTTTTTAACCATGATTTTGTACACACACACACACACACACACACACACACACACTCCTTGCAATAAAGAGTGCAATTACTTCATATTACAAGGGATGTTATACACTTGAAGCTAATGAAACGTTGTGTGCCAATTATACTTCAATAAAAAAGAATGCATTCTTATTATAAGGGATAAATTGTAACGGATTTCTGAATACATCAGGTGAGTATTACTGAAGGAGATACTGTAAGTGATCAATTCTAAGACTCAGAAATCTCTGTCTAAAAGAAAAAAAAGCAGATTAAATATGTTTAGGTGCTTTAAGCTTGCTCTATAACTATCTCTTTAAAGAGAATTTCATTTGGATTCTGTCATTTTGTAATTTAGGGCAATTTGCAATCAGGTAACCAGGGTGAACTTTGTTTATTCCAATGGTGATAGAGATTCTGACCTCAACTATTTATTCTGAGGAGAAACATATATCTTTATAGCAGTACCTAATTAAATTAGTTTGAACTTTTAATGTCAACTAAAGTGGCATCTTCTAATTAGCTTACAATAAGACAATATAGAGTTAGTTTTTATAGGATATTTTTTTCTTTGGATGCTCTTCCTAATTCATCCATTGTTTCCCATGTTTTCAAATGACCATTTATGAGGTTTTATTACAGCCCATGTTCTTAAAAAGTTGTCTGAAAGGCAGTAGAAAATTCTGATTATAAACATTATTACTTCTAAAAGTGTGTGTGTGTGTGTGTGTGTGTGTGTGTGTGTGTGTGTGTGTACAGGGGAAGCAGGGTTAGAAGCAATGATCTTATTTAGTTTGATGCAAAGAACATTTCAGCTATTCATATTTCTACAAGTTATATCAGTGAGTTCAAGTTTAAGATTATAATATGTAGGCACACATACAAAGTGCTGGAACAAATATAAAAATTTTGACTGTTCTCTCTCTTTGTCTTCAAATCCACAGTTTATTCATTTGATAGATGGGACACTTCTTTTTAAATTTACCTGTATGTGGGGTCGGACACCTTTCTAGATTTATAACAAAGATCTAAAGATTTCACTAGACACATCCAAAATCCAGCATTAATGATATGTGGAGGCCAATAAAAAAGTAAAAAGAAAAAAGAAAGAAAGGCTTTAGTAGTAAATGTATATTCCTAGAATTACTGAGAAAATAGATAGGTTCTCCAGAAAAATCTGGGATATATCTGCACTGGTCACTTTATTTATTTTATTTATTTTGTCTCTTTAATGTTAACACTGCTTTAAAACTGGAGCTTATCTAGAGGATTATGTAATATTTGAAAAAAATGTTGAATAATCTAGAACAGCATTCAAACCTGAATTTATCAAGAGGAAGATGAAAGACTTGGAAAGTGTATTGAAGAATCTGAACTTTTAATATCAATAGGAAAAAAAAATTAGTGGGCACATGATATTAGGGAGGCAGATTTCAATTTTCAGAAGAAAACTCTAATAATTAAAACTATTCAAATAGGCTACCATTCAAATAGGCTACATTGTGGCCGCCTGGGTGGCTCAGTTGGTTAAGCGACTGCCTTCGGCTCAGATCATGATCATGGAGTCCCGGGATCGAGTCCCACATCGGGCTCTCTGCTCGGCAGAAAGTCTGCTTCTCCCTCTGACCCTCCCCCCTCTCATGTGCTCTCTCTCTCTCTCTCTCTCATTCTCTCTGTCTCAAATAAATAAAATCTTAAAAAAAAATAAAATCTAAAAAAAAAACAAATAGGCTACATTGTAGGAAGAAAGTGTCTTAAATTGTAATTCTTTATAGTTTCAATGTCTTTTTACATTAACTATTTCATTGCACTCTTAAAACTTTATTGAAGCAATACAAAGCAGAATTTTTTATTATTTCACAGATGAGAAAACTGAGGACAAGAAAGTTCAGTGAAGCCATTACAGACTTGCAGATGATATATTTGATGAAGGGCTAATATTCAAAATATATAAAGAACTCAAGTCAACTCAATACCAGACAAACAATCCAATTAAAAAATGGATAGAGGAGCTAACTAGGCATTTTCCCAAGGAAGACAAATAGTTGACCAACAAACATATGAAAAGATGCTCAACATCACTAATCACCAAGGAAATGCAAATCAAAACTATAGTGAGATATCACCTCACACTTGTCAGAATGACTATTACCAAAGGGCAAGAAATAGCAAGTATTGGTGATGATGTGGAAAAAAAGAACCCTTGTGCACTGTTGGTAAGAATGTAAATTGGTGCATGGTCACTATGGAAAACAGTATGGAGATTTCTGAAAAAAAATTTTTAACCCACAGTAAAATATTGCTTTCTGGAGTAGAGTTCAGTGATTTATCACTTACATACAATGCCCAGTGCTCATCACAAGTGCCCTCCTTAATACCCCTCACCCATCTAAACCATCCCCCACCTACTTTCCTCCATCAACCCTCAGTTTGTTCTCTATCATTAAGTGTCGCTTATGGCTTGTTTCCCTCTCTTCCTTTTTTCTTCCTCTTTCCCATATGTTAACTGTTTTCTTTCTTAAATTTTACATATGAGTGAGATCATATAGTATTTTTCTTTGTCCGACTTATTTCACTTTGCATAATACACTGTAGCTCCATCCATATCATTGTCAATGGCAAGATTTCATTTTTGATGGCTGAATATTATTCCACTCTCTCTCTCTATATATACATACATATATATACACATACATATGTATATATACATACACACATTTATACATTTAATTTATATGTGTGTATATATGTGTGTGTGTATATATATATATATATGACCTATATATCACATCTTTATCCATTCATCAGTCAATGGACATTTGGGCTTTCTCCATAGTTTGGCTATTGTTGATAATGCTGCTATAAACATCAGGGTGCATGTACTGCTTTGCATTTGTATTTTCGTATCCTTTGAATAAATAGCTAGTAGTACAATTGCTGAATCATATGGTAGTTCTATTTTTAGCTTTTTGAGGAGAAGTTTCCTGAAAAAATTGAAAATAGAACTATCATATGATCCAGCAATTTCACTTCTGGGTATTTGTCCACAGAAAATGAAAACACTTATTCCAAAAGAGATATACACTCTTATGATCATTGCAGTGTTATTGACAATAGCCAGTGTATGAAAGTACCACAAGTGTCCTTCAGTAGATGAATGGATAAAGAAGATGTGGCATGTATACATGATGGAACAGCACTTGGCCATAAAAAATAAAATCTTGCCATTTTTTGACAAAATGGATGGAACTAAAGGGTATTATGCTAAGTAAAATATGTCAGACAAAGAGAAATACCATATGATTTTATACCCCAAAGATACAAATATAGAGATCCGAAGGGGTACATGCACCCCGATGTTTATATCAGCAATGTCCACAAGAGCCAAACTGTGGAAAGAGCCAAGATGTCCATCGACAGATGAATGGATAAAGAAGATGTGGTATATATATATACAATGGACTATTATGCAGCCATCAAAAGGAATCAGATCTTGACATTTGCAACGATGTGGATGGAACTGGAGGGTATTATGCTGAGCGAAATAAGTCAATCAGAGAAAGACATGTATCATATATGATACATGACCTCACTGATATGAGGAATTCTTAATCTCAGGAAACAAACTGAGGGTTGCTGGAGTGGTGGGGGTAGGATGGATGGGGTGGCTGGGTGATGGACATTGGGGAGGGTATGTACTATGGTGAGCGCTGTGAATTGTGCAAGATCATTGAATCACAGATCTGTACCTCTGAAACAAATAATACAATGTATGTTAAAAAGAAAAAAGAAGAAGATAACAGGAGGGGAAGTATGAAGGGGGGGAAATCAGAGGGGGAGACGAACCATGAGAGACAATGGACTCTGAAAAACAAACTGAGGGTTCTAGAGGGGAGGGGGTGAGGGGATGGGTTAGCCTGGTGATGGGTATTAAAGAGGGCACAATCTGCGTGGAGCACTGGGTGTTATACGCAATGAATCATGGAACACTACATCAAAAACAAATGATGTAATGTATGATGATTAACATAACAATAAAAAATTTAAAAAAATACGTGGAATTTTAAAAACAAACCAAATGAAAAAACAAAACAGAAACAGACTCATAAATGCAGAGAACAAACTGGGAATTCCCAGAGGGAAGAGATGTGGGGGAGTGGGTGACACAGGTGAAGGGGATTAAGGAGAACAAACTTCCAGTTATAAAATAATTAAGTCACAGAGATGTAAAATACCACATAGGGAATATAGTCAATAATAATGTAATGGTGACAGATGATAACTAGACTTATTATGGTGAAAATTTTGTAGGAAAAAAAGTAAATTTTGCTATGATCCTACAATATAACACTACATAGTAGTGAGGATTAAATGGACAAATACTACATACAACAATATGGCTGAATCACAAAAATAAGTTGAATAAAAGAAGCCAGACATAAAAGGTACACACTGTGATTTTCTTTATATAAAATCAAGAACAGGCAAAACTAGTCTGTGCTACTAGGACTCTTGAGGGGATTAGTGACTGGGAAGGAGCACAAGGCTGGCTTTGGACATGCTAGTAATGTTCTGTTCTTGATCTGGGTGTTGCTTAGACAAATGTGTTTCTTTTTTGAACATTCAATAAGATATATACTTTTCATTGTGCGCTTTCCTGTATGTATATTGTACATCAGTTTGGGTCTCTTAAAGGTAGCATTCCCTCAAAGAACAAAAACAGAAACAAAAACAAAAAACAAAAGCAAGTGAACAAAGTCATTCCAGGCTCAAATCTCAAATACTGATTTTATCATTCTAATCCATGTTTTCTATTCACTACAACACAGTGATCTTGAGTGGATACACTGGCTCATGCAATATGGCATAAGTTTTTGAGCCCATAACTGAACCCAAGAAGCAATAGAGTGGATTGAATGAGAACACAAACTATGAAGCTGGATGGTGTCAGTACAAATTGCAGCTCTACGAGTTACTGGCATTGTTCTCATTTGTAAAATGGTGTTAGTAAATTTTTATGCCTTAAAAGATTGGTTGTGAAAGTTTAGCAAGTTAAGGTATGGAAAATAATCATTATCATCTTGTGTGATGTAAGGTACTAGATACTTGTTAGTTTCCTTATATAGCATCCAAAATGTTACTTTGGAAGACAAATTTACATACCGTAGGAGGAATTCTACAAATACAGGAATTTAGAGAGAGGGTAGTGATTTGAAAATGGTGAGCTCTTGAGTTCTTCTTTTGCTGTGATATTCTATGTACAGTATTATATTGTAGGTGTCAAATAGAAGTTGTCTCCCACACTAGATGTGCCCTTGATTTTTTTCTTTACCCATACAATTCAATCCCAAAGATTTCCAAACTAGGTCTGAAGTGGAAGAAATTGTGGGGGGAGGGGCAGCGTGTGAGGGGAGCTGATATGTATGCTTTGGAATGCTAGCACAGGCCTTAGTAGAGAAGGATATTTAAAAATCTTATTTAGTAATTATCTATATAACGTGTGCTTACAGAAAGCATTTTCCTGAAATGTTCAGTTTTGCTTTTAATATTTCCAGATTTGCGGTCTATTAAGGTAACGAAAATAACCCATATTTGCTTTATTGTTCACAGAACTGGAACTCTCAGATAAATAACCAAATTTGCATATTTGAATTGTATACATATATTTTACTTATTTGTTTGTTTGTTTATTTTTAGAGAGGGAGACAGGTGAAGGGGCAGAGAGAGAGAATCTTAAGCAGGCTCCAGCCTAGCACAGAGCCTAGGTGGGGCTTGATCCCAGGACGCTGAGACCATGACCTGGGCCAAAATGAAGAGTTAGATGCTCAACCAACTGAGCCACTCAGGCACTCCTGAATTGTATACTTTAAACCAACATGATGTGAATGCTTCTTTTCCTATAGTGATGGAGCAAGAGGAAGGTATAAGTTAATCACAACATAAATTGAGAAGGAATATCAATTTGTCAGGATGCGATGAACTGTAAAAAGATGGATGCACTATATGTGTAATGCTATCTTCTTTGTTTTCAAGTGCATAAACTTTGTGATAGATCCTTAGTTTTATCTGGGCTACAAATTTATTTATCCAACAATATTATTAGGAAATGATTAGACTGAATAGAATACTTTCATCCAGTATAAGCTAGGACCCACAGACCATTTCCATATTTGCACTTTGAAATGTGTGTAGGTTTTGAAATGGGTTTAGTTTTTCTGTTGAACAAGGAAAGTAAGGTTTTAACCAACAGAAAAAAATTCCCATAAAATAATGACAATGGATGGATATATTGTACCCAATATGGGCTCTCCTATTAGAGATGGGTCTAAATAATCTAAAAACTACAAACTGGAAGCCCATCAAGATGAATCAAGCAAAAAAAAAAAAGGTGGAAAACCTGTGAGGACAGCACAGAAACTTCAATGTGGACAAAAAAAGTAAATGAGATTGATTTAATAACCACTTTCGTAGAGGAGATAAAATTTCTTCTCTACCCTCCTAGGGTCTCCTGCAGGAATTGACATAAAACAGATTAAGAGAAGAAAAACATACAAATTTCTAGGAAATTTTACATGTAAGTGAGAGCTTTCACAAGAAAATTGAAGACCCCCAAAGAAGCAGTTAGAACTGATCACTTACATAGTAAGTTGGACAAAGAGTAGTGGTGAATTGTGAAAACATGTCAGACGTGGGGATTTGAGCTAGGGAAGTCAATGGAGGAAAAAGAACTAAGAAGATAAGGGTGGTTTAGCAGGTTGTTTGTTGGATCCCTCTCAGCCTTGACTCCCCATCTCTAGTTCTAAGAATGCCTCCCTTCCTTTCTTCTTGTACAAGGAGGGTACCTTTCATGTGGGAGTTTTATCTCTTGCTTTCAAGAATGAAAAAAAAAAAAAAGATCCAAGTGTCCCTCCTGCATCTGCTATTTCTTAAGTGCCTTTAACTCAAAATATTCAACATGTAAAAGTGGCATATTTTGGGGTAACATGCTCTAAACTTTTACATTTTCTGTAGAAAACAATGAAAGTGCTATCCAGGATGAAACCCATCATGTTAATAATAGCTATTAATTACAAAGAGTACTTTAGTTGCAATATATTATGGTGATTAAGCAATAGAAAGAATAATGGCAGAATGATGAAATGATGTATTTTTTTCAAATTGATAATACATTTTCATAACTTATTATAAATATTATTTTGTTGACAAGTCAAGAGACTGGAATATGGTCACTAGCACAAACAATGAAGATAAAATTAGGCTTGCTTTATATTTTTTAAGGTTTCATTTATTTATTTGAGAGAGAGAAAGCATAAGCAGGCAAAAGGGCAGAGGGAGAGGGAGAAGCAGGCCCCCTTCTGAGCAGAGAGCCCAACACAGGGCTCTCTCCCAGGACCCTGAGATCATGACCCGAGCCAAAAGCAGACACTTAACCGACTGAGCCACCCAGGTGCCTGCCCCAAATTAAGCTTGATTTCTATGAGAATTAAAATGTGCTAATTTTTTTTGTTCATTTTGCACTTGCAAAATATGACAAAATTCATCAAGGATGATTAAATGTACAGTGATGAACAACTTCTGGAAGAAAAGTGGTCTTAAAAATGTTGACTTGGCAAAATATTCTGATATTTGGCATTTGGATGGCTGTTTAGTTTTTCACTGCTCATTCAGAAATGTGTATAAAACATTGGTAAGAAAAAAATTAGTAAGAAATTTATCGTTATAAAAATTAGAGCTTACCTATATGGCAGTATTTTGTTTTTCTGGTAATTACAGCAAATTTGAGTCAAATCTTAAAAATAGCAACTTGTGGATATGCATTAGTTAGTTTTGGCTGTTTTTAAAAACAATCTATTTTACTTATATTTCCTGTGCCAGAGGAAATGCTTGGAAATACAAATAATAGAAGTGAGATGGCTTCTCTTTGCCATAAATGAAGCTTCTGGTTTTAGACCCTCACCATATGAAGTCTCTTCCATCATGCCCAGGACAACTGAATACAGCTGTAGTGAGAATTCACCTTTAGTTAGAGCCAATGCTGATCCTTCAGATTCTGCTGCTGTTTTTCAGAATGCAGTTCATGCTGTTGGCCTCATATAGGGAAACAAATGCAGGGTTAAGAAGGGGATTTTGGAAACATGTGAACAGCTATACCACCAATAGCACTTCTGCTGTTGAGAAGTTGGATCTTTGAGATCTGCTGTAGATGAGATGACAGAGCAATAATCTGTGGTAAGTGGAAATACAAAGAAATTAGCCATGATGATGGAATGCCTGGGTGGCTCAGTCGTTAAGCATCTGCCTTCGGCTCAGGTCATGATCCCAGGGTCCCGGGATCGAATCTTGCATCGGGCTCCCTAATCAGCAGGAAGCCTGCTTCTCCCTCTCCCACTCCCCCTGCTTGTGTTCCCTCTCTCGCTATGTCTCTCTCTGTCAAATAAATAAATAAAATCTTTAAAAAAAGGAGCCATGATGGACCAAGAATGAAGAAACTATTCAAAAGCACTCATCTAAAAAACAAAACAAAGCCCAAAAGCACTCATCTGATCCACAATCCTTTTCTCTAAGGAGGCAGTTATGATCCTTGTTAAAATACATGGCTTATTTTCTTTTCTATGTAAATACTTTTTCAAACAATCCTATTTAAAAGTAGTTTATATAGATATTCCCACAGATGTTAAATTGATAATCTGATGTGATTTTTTTTATCATGTCCCTGTTCCCTATTGCTTGACCCTTGTTTGTGATTATTTTCTTTGTAGTATATTATTATTGTTAGTAGTATTTATTAGTATTATTTTTCCCTGCTAAAGAATTAGCATCCAAGAACTATCACTGAGTTTTTCTCCCAAATTACCCTAAGATGACTTTTCTATTCTTAGAAACGTCCAAGAAAGGGATTCTACAATCGTATCTGATAACGTACGTATCCATAAAGTTTTTTGCATTCATGAACTACTTCCTCATATCAAATCTAAATTACTCCTGTTCCAAGTTATACCCATTTCCTGTGGGTCACTGAAGGTAGATGTAATAGATGGTTGACATTTTCTACGTACTGGCATTAAGCATAAAACTTGTTAGTCATGTAATTGTGACAAATGGAGCAGAATCTTGAAAGAAAAAAAGAAAGTTCATTGATATTCTTCAGGTTAATACCAAGTGAATTCAGAAAGATTCAAAAGAATTTTCTGAAATGATATCCCCAACTTTAGTAAACTATTACAACTCTTATTGTCAGAAAATTATGATCAATGTACTCAATAGAACATGAGTGGGTAATAGAGCTCATGGCACTATCCAGACTTCTTGTATTTTTAAGGACTAGAATTTTAGTTTATTTCTCTTTTAATTCATTGACTGGGTAATCTTCTCTCCATTCAAAATGCAAATCAGGAGGAAATTACTTAGATTGTTACTTACACTTGTTATGAATTTTGAATGGCAGAACTTACAGATAATAAATACAGTAACTAGAATTAATTGAAACCATTTTGAGTTTATTCAATAAACATGTATAGAATTTGCCAAATTTCTGTGCATAAATATAAGTTGTGGAAGTGTCCCTCCCTGAATCATTCCCCAAATGTTGTGGAGCAGGTAGTATTTTTGTCCTATTTTATCTTTCAAGAAAATGAAAAGAGAAGACCATTTGAAGAAGCTATGTCATAATGACTTAACATATTTCCAGCTACTAAAAGGAATGAAAAAGTTCTCTACACACATCTATAGACTTTTGAATATATCTTATAGGTTTGGATTGAAAATTTATGGGTGATTTAAATATACAAAAATAAAATTAAGAAGGAAAATATAATTCCCCAAGATTGAAAAAGTACAAATAAATAAGTGTAGTAAAATAACCAAATCAAAAATAATTATTTCAAGTGATTTTAAACACTGAATGCTAACTGTACATTTTTTGGAAGATATAGTCTGAGGATAAATAGATCTGCAATAAACACTTAAAACTGTGTTCAGTGGTTTAATTAGCTAAGTAATACAGGTATCATTTTGGAATTCTGAGCATATTTCAGAAAATAATGAAAATATTTAATCTTTATTTTTTTATTTTTTAAAAGATTTTTTTAATTTATTTGACAGAGAGAGAGAGAGAGCACGAGAGCAGGAACACAAACAGGGGGAGTGGAAGAGGGAGAAGCAGGCTTCCTGCCTAGCAGGGAGCCCGATATGGGACTCGATCCCAGGACCCTGGGATCATGACCTGAGCTGAAGGCAGACACTTAACGACTGAGCCACCCAGGCACCCTAAAGTATTTAATCTTTAGCAACCAAAGTATGCAGTGTGATAGAATTAATACAAACATTTACAATTTTACAACATTTAATATAAATTGGGAATATTTGTTTTTAAAAAATACTTTTTTTTTTTTTTTTTTTTTGCTTTGTTAGCTGAGTTAGTTTAGATGTCAATTCAATCCAGTAGCAATAGACAAAACTAGCATTTGAATTGTGGTATCTAAATTCTATTCCAGGTCTGAGGAGGAAAAATATGGAAGACCTTGGGACTCTTCTTTGCCAAAAAACAATGAAGATATCAGAAATTAATGAACATTAGTGGACTTATACCAAAGGAAGCAAGAACCTACATTGAGGTCTCCAGTTCCAAAAGTGAGTCAATTAAGTATAAAAAAGAATTGTAACTATAATGAATAGACTTACATTGAATATTTAAAAATTTGTGAGTTTAAAATAATAGTCCTATATAAAAAGAGGAAGCCACAACAACAGCTATAGGGCATTTAAGCCATTTAACTAAAGCATGGATATTTTATTCTGAAAATAAGCTATTTAAGGGGAAAAACTAGACTATGTCTAATTCAATCCTACACTTCTTATATAAATTGCATTTTAGCTTTGATGGTAATAGGTTCTTCTTTATATAGTTTTCCATTAAATAAAAGAAGAAAAATGATGGAAATGAAAAAAGAACTAAGCATTTTGCAGGTTTTATTTTTTTAATAATTGTTCAGACAAATATTCTCAACGGATGAAATAATGAGATGACTGGTTAATGGGGATTCTACAATGGCCATATGAAGGGTCACAAGATGAACCTCTTGATAAAACTCAGTATGGTTATAAAAATCTAAACGTTAACTGTCACATGAATATGCTGAATAACTTCTTAAATTTGCTTATCCTTGAATTTTTACTTTTATAACTTAGTCATTTACCTCTAATATTGTTGTGCAATTAAATACAAGTTATTATCTCTGAATTAATAGATGTCATAGAGTCAAAGTTCAAGTTCATTAAATGCTGAGTCCTTAACTGAAGTGAGTCCAGGAGAGAACATATGGTAACCATTTCATTGCTCTGAGGCAGTATATTTGTTCATGCATACTAGTAATCTTTGGATATGTTGCCCTACATTATTCTTTTTTCTTTTTTTAATTTTATTTCATTATGTTATGTTAATCACCATACACTACATCATTAGTTTTTGATGTAGTGTTCCATGATTTGTTGTTTCCATATAACACCCAGGGCTCAATTCAATATGTACCCTTTTTAATACCCATCACCAGGCTAACCCATCCCCCACTCTCCTCCCCCCTAGAACCCTCAGTTTGTTTCTCAGAGTCTATAGTCTCTCATGGTTCATCTTCTCCTCCAATTTCCCTCCCTTCATTTTTCCCTTTCTAATCCTTTTTTTTTTAATCATTTAATGTATTATTTGTTTCAGAAGTACAGGTCTGATTCATCATTCTTAAACAATTCACAGTGCTCACCATAACACATAAACTCCACAATGTCTATCACCCAGCCACCCCATGCCTCCCAACCCCCATCACACCAGCAAACCTCAGTTTGTTTCCTGAGGTTAAGAATTCCTCATATCAGTGAGATCATATGATACATGTCTTTCTCTGATTAACTTATTTTGCTTAGCATAAAACCTTCTAGGTCTATCCATGTCATTGCAATGGTAAGATATCATTTTTTGATGGCTCTATAATATTCCATTATATATATATACCAAACTTCTTTATCCATTCATCTGTTCATGGACATCTTGGCTCTTTTCATAGTTTGGCTATTGTGGACATTGCTGCTATAAACATTGGGGTGCACATACCCCTTCGGATCACTACATTTGTATCATTGGAGTAAATACCCAGTAGTGCAATTGCTGGGTGGTACAGTAGCTCTATTTTCAACTTTTTGAGGAAATTCCACACTGTTTTCCAGAGGGGCTACACCAGCTTGCATTCCCACCAACAGTGTAGGAGGGTTCCCCTTTCTCCACATCCCCACCAATATCTGTCATTTCCTGACTTCTTAATTTTAGCCATTCTGACTGGTGTGAGGTGGTATCTCATTGGGGTTTTGATTTGGATTTCCCTGATGCCGAGTGATGTTGAGCACTTTTTCACGTGTCTGTTGGCCATTTGGATGTCTTTTTTGGAAAAATGTCTGTTCATGTCTTCTGCCCATTCTTGATTGTATTATTTGTTCTTTGGGTGTTGAGTTTGATAAGTTCTTTATAGATTTTGGATATTAGCCCTTTATCTGATATGTCATTTGCAAATATCTTCTCCCATTCTGTTGGTTGTCTTTTGGTTTATTGACTGTTTCCTTTGCTGTGCAAAAAAATTTTATCTTGAGGAAGTCCCAATAGTTCATTTTTCCCCTTGCTTCTCTTGCCTTTGGTGATATTTCTAGGAAGAAGTTGCTGTGGCTGAAGTCGAAGAGTTTGCTGCCTGTGTTCTCCTCTAGGATTTTGATGGACTCTTGTCTCACATTTAGGTCTTTCAATCATTTTTGAGTCTATTTTTGTGTGTGGCATAAGGAAATTATCCAGTTTCCTCCTTCTGCATGTGGCTGTCCAATTTCCCAACACCATTTGTTGAAGAGACTGTCTTTTTTTCCATTGGACATTCTTCCCTGCTTTGTCGAAGATGAGTTGACCATAGAGTTGAGGGTCCATTTCTGGGCTCTCTATTCTGTTCCATTGATCTATGTGTCTGTTTTTGTGTCAGTTCCACACTGTCTTGATGATTACAGCTTTGTAATAGAGCTTGAAGTCTGGAATTGTGAGGCCACCAGCTTTGCTTTTCTTTTGCAACATTCCTTTGGCTATTCGGGGTCTTTTCTGGTTCCATACAAATGTTAGGATTATTTGTTCCATTTCTTTGAAAAAAGTGGATGGTATTTTGATGGAGATTGTATTAAATGTGTAGATTGCTCTAGGTAGCATTGACATCTTCACAATATTTGTTCTTCCAATCCATGAGCATGGAATATTTTTCCATTTTTTTGTGTCTTCCTCAATTACTTTCATGAGTATTTTATAGTTGTCTGAGTACAGATTCTTTGCCTCTTTGGTTAGATTTATTCCTAGGTATCTTATGGTTTTGGGTGCAATTGTAAATGGGATCGACTCCTTAATTTTTCTTTCTTCTGTCTTGTTGTTGGTGTATAGAAATGCCACTGATATTTGTGCATTGATTTTATATCCTGCCACTTTACTGAATTCCTGTATGAGTTCTAGCAGTTTTGGAGTGGGGTCTTTTGAGCTTTCCACATAAAGTATCACATCATCTCTAAAGAGTGAGAGTTTGACTTCTTTGCCAATTCAGATACCTTTTGTTTCTTTTTGTTGTCTGATTGCTGTGGCTAGGACTTCTAATACTATGTTGAATAGCAGTGGTGATAGTGGACATCCCTGCTGTGTTCCTGACCTTAGGGGGAAAGATTGCAGTTTTTCTCCATTGAGAATGATATTCGCTGTAGGTTTTTCATAGATGGCTTTTATGATATTGAGGTATGTACCCTCGGGTGAACATGGATGCAAATATTCTCACCAATACTAGCCAATAGGATCCAACAGTACATTAAAAGGATTATTCACCACTACCAAGTGGGATTTATTCCTGGGCTGCAAGGTTGGTTCAACATCCACAAATCACTCAACGTGATACAATACATTAATAAAAGAAAGAACAAGAACCATATGATCCTCTCAATAGATGCAGAAAAAGCATTTGACAAAGTACAGCATCCTTTCTTGATTAAAGCCCTACATTAGTTTTTAATCCCTTTCCTTGCCTTAAAATATTTTTGGCACAATTCTTTAAGTAAGAACTTTATCTTCAGAGGAGGAGTAAGATTGTGGAGGAGTAGGAGACCTAAATTTCATCTGGTCCCAGAAATTCAGATAGATAGGGATCAAACCATTCTGCACACCTATGAACTCAACAGGAGACCGAAGAAAAGAATAGCAGCAACTCTCTGAGCAGAAATGTGACCACTTTCTGGAAGAGTCATATTCTATCCCTTCATTGTAGTTAACCTTATTTTTGCTATATATATAAGTTGTTCTCTCTTTAAAATTTTGGGATACAGTTTCTTCTAACAGACCAAAATATACCCTAAATCTCTAGTGTATGGCTTTGTTCTATTCTCCTGCCTGATCACATTCTCTCCCCTTTATTTTTTTTTTAATTTCTCTTCTTTCTCTTTTCAACCAACTTCTTACCTTATCAATTCCTTTTATAAAATCTTCTAAAATTTTCATCTTTACAATCATATTCCATCCCTTCATTGTATTTATCCTTATTTTTGTACATATATAAGTCTTTCTTTCTTTAAAATTTTGTTTTAAAATTGTTTAAATGTTAAATTTAAATGTTAAAATTTTGTTAGTTTCTTCAAACAGACCAAAATATACCCAAAATCTAGTGTGTGGCAATGATCTATTCACCAGCCTGATTATATTTGATCATATTCTTTCTTTTTCATTTTCTTTTTTTTTCTTTTTTCTTTCTTTCCCTTTCTTTTCCCCCAATTTCAGGTCTCTTCTGATTTGTTTAGTGTGTATTTTTCTGGGGTTGTTATTACTTTATTAGCATTTTGTTGTGTCATTCATCTGTTCTCTGGACAAAATGACAAGACAGAAAAACTAACCTCAAAACAAAGACCAGAGGCAGTACCGACTGCCAGGGACCTAATCAATACGGACATTAGTAAGATGTCAGAACTAGAGTTCAGAATGATGATTATAAAGATACTAGTGGGGCTTGAAAAAAGCATGGAAGATACTAGAGAAACCCTTTTGGGAGAAATCAAAGAACTGAAATCTAACTGAGTCGAAATCAAAAAGGCTATTAACGAGGTACAATAAAAAATGGAGGCTCTAGCTGGTAGGATAAATGAAACAGAAGAGAGAATTAGTGATATAGAAGACTGAATGATGGAAAATAAAGAAGCTGAGAAAAAGAGAGATAGACAATTACTGGATCACGAGGGCAGAATTTGAGAGATAAGTAATACCATAAGATGAAACAATATTAGAATAATTGGGATCCCAGAAGAAGAAGAAAGAGAGAGGGGTTGAATGTATATTGGAGCAAATTACAGCAGAGAACTTCTCTAATTTGGGGAAGGAAATAGGCATAAAATTCCAGGTGGCACAGAGAACCGCTCCTCAAAATAAATAAAAATAGTTCAACACTCTGACATCTAATAGTAAAACTAACAAGTCTCAGAGACAAAGAGAAAATCCTGAAAGCAGCTCAGGAGAAGAGATCTGTAACCTACAATGGTAGAAACATTAGATTGGCAACAGACCTATCCACAGAGACCTGGCAGGCCAGAAAGGACTGGCATGATATATTTAGAGCACTAAATGAGAAAAATATGCAGCTAAGAATACTATATCCAACTAGGCTTTCACTGAAGATAGGAGGATGCATAAAAAGCTTCTAGGACAAACAAAAACTAAAAGATTTGCAAACACGAAACCAGCCCTATAAGAAATATTGAAAGAGGTCCTCTAAGTAAAGAGAGAGCCTAAAAGCAATGTAGACCAGAAAGGAACACAGGCAATATACAGTAACACTCACCTTACAGGCAATACAATAGCACTAAATTCATATTTTTCAATAGTTACCCTGAATGTAAATGGGCCAAATGCCCCCATCAAAAGACACAGGCTATCAGATTGGATTAAAAAACAAGACCCATCAATATGCTGTCTGCAAGAGACTCATTTTAGACCCAAAGACACCTCCAGATTGAAAGGGAGGGGGTGGAAAACAATTTACCATGGTAATGGACACCAAAAGGAAGCTGGGGTGGCAATCCTTATATCAGACAAATTAGATTTTAAACCAAAGAGTATAATAAGAGATGAGGAAGGACACTATATCCTACTTAAAGGGTCTATCCAACAAGAAGATCTAACAATTGTAAATATCTATGTCCCTAACATGGGAGCAGCCAGTTATGTAAGCCAATAAATAACAAAAGCAAAGAAACACATTGACAACAATACAATAATAGTGGGGGACTTTAACACCCCCTCACTGAAAAGGACAGTACATCTAAGCAAAAGATCAACAAGGAAATAAAGACTTTAAATGACACACTGGATCAAATGGACTTCGCAGATATATTCAGAACATTACATCCCAAAGCAAGACAGTATGGTACTGACACAAAAACAGACACATAGATCAATGGAACAGAATAGAGAGCCCAGAAATGGACCCTCAACTCTATGGTCAACTCATCTTTGACAAAGCAGGAAAGAATGTCCAATGGAAAAAAGACAGTCTCTTCAACAAATGGTGTTGGGAAAATTGGACAGCCACATGCAGAAGGATGAAACTGGAAAATTTCCTTACACCACACACAAAAATAGACTCAAAATGGGTGAAAGACCTAAATGTGAGACAAAGTCCTTCAAAATCCTAGAGGAGAACACAGGCAGCAAACTCTTCGACTTCAGCCACAGCAACTTCTTTGTAGAAATATCACCAAAGGCAAGAGAAGCAAGGGCAAAAATGAACTATTGGGACTTCATTAAGATAAAAAGCTTTTGCACAGCAAAAAAAACAGTCAACAAAACCAAAAGACAACCAACAGAATGGGAGAAGATGTTTGCAAATGACATATCAGATAAAGGGCTAGTATTCAAAATCTATAAAGAACTCATCAAACTTATCAAACTCAACACCCAAAGAATAAAAGAAATGGGCAGAAGGCATGAACAGACATTTTTCCAAAAAAGACATCCAAATGGCCAACAGACAAGTGAAAAAGTGCTCAACATCACTTGGCATCAGGGAAATCCAAATCAAAACCCCAATGAGATACCACCTCACACCAGTCAGAATGGCTAAAATTAACAAGTCAGGAAACGACAGATGTTGGCGAGGATGTGGAGAAAGGGGAACCCTCCTACACTGTTGGTTGGAATGCAAGCTGGTGTAGCCATTCTGGAATATAGTGTGGAATTTCCACGAAAAGTTGAAAATAGAGCTACCGTACAACCCAGCAATTGCACTACTGGGTATTTACCCCGAAGATACAAATGTAGCGATCCAAAGGTGTATGTGCACCCCAATGTTTACAGCAGCAGTGTCCACAATAGCCAAACTATGGAAAGAGCCAAGATGTCCATGAACAGATGAATGGATAAAGAAGTTTCATATATATATATATATACACAATGGAATATTATACAGCCATCAGAAAAATGATATCTTGCCATTTGTAATGATGTGGATGGAACTAGAGAGTTTTATTCTAAGCAAAATAAGTCAATCAGAGAAAGACATGTATCATATGATCTCATTGATATGAGGAATTCTTAACCTCAGGAAACAAACTGAGGGTTGCTGGAGTGGTGGGGGTTGGGAGGGATGGGATTGCTGGGTGATAGACGTTGGGGATGTTATGTGGTATGGTGAGCACTGGGGATTGTGTAAGACTGATGAATCACAGACCTGTACCTCTGAAACGAATAATACATTATATGTTAAAAAAAAAAAAAAAGATAGTAGGAAGGGAAAAATGAAGGGGGGGAATCGGAGGGGAAGATGGACCATGAGAGACAATGGACTCTGAGAAACAAACTGAGGGTTCTAGAGGGGAGGGGGGTGGGGGGATGGGTTAGCATGGTGATGGGTATTAAAGAGGGCATGTACTGCATGGAACACTGGGTGTTATACGCAAACAATGAATAATGGAACACTACATCAAAAACTAATGATGCAATGTATGGTGATTAAGCATAACAAAATTAAATTAAATTAAAAAAACAAGTTTATCTTCACAAGCTTACTTTATTTCTATTTAACGTTTAAAATAAGATCATCCTAGATGATAAATGAAACATCGAAAAATGATTTACTATTTTCAGAAATTGCTCCTTCCCCTTCCCATTTGCCACACAAATGTCACAGAGGTTTGAGAATAGGAGGGCCACATGCCAGCACCATCAACTATTTCATAGCTATAGTCTCTAAAGCTAAGTCAAATTTACTCTGACTTTGTGAGACAGCTACAGAAAAGACACTTTTCAAGAAGCACTTTTATTTTAGATGAATTCATAAATTTTTCATTTATGAAAGTGGTCATCCATTTGTATGCAAATAGTGTCTTCCTTTGATGTCTTACTTTCTGAGGGCAAAAAAGGATATGTTTTGTTATAGGCATTTCATTTTCATACGGAACCAGATAATAATATACTATATTACTCTTAAAGAATCCTTCTAGTTGGAGTAAGATTAAAGTTAACCACCTTGTAATCCTGCTCCCTCATATGCTACTGTGGTGTGTAAAAGCATATTAAAAAAAATTCTTACCAAGAAAGTTAATTTGAAATTTGTATAGGAGTTTTTGTTTTTAGAGGCAGAAAGGCTAAAATTTTGGGTAACATCTATTAATAGAGAAGATATTTAATGTGGAATATTTATGTTTCTAGATGTTATGCTAAGTGGTAAAGTTTATTTCACACATTGAGGAAAGGAATAGATTTGGAACAATTTACATGATACATACATACAAAAATACACAGATGCATATACATTCATTACAGTTTGTGGTAGACAAGTTAAAATAAATCTAATTGAATTTCCTCATATAAATATATTTGCATTGCTCACAATTTATATTTATCTAAACACACACAAAAACATTTATGTTTATGTATATATTCATATACATATATATAAGATAAAAGTGAAATCTAGAGGAAGTTAATGAAATTAACATGAAAAGTATATTCCTGTAGGCAGTGAAGATAATACTTTATTTCAATCTGATGTCATCACAAATACTTATGGAGATATCAAAGAAGAAAATGTATTTCAGGAAAATTAAACAGAAGAAAGACAGTGGGATAATCTGTCTTGAAAAGAGTAATTTTTCAGTTATTATTTAATACTTATACTGATATGGAGAAAAAATTGAGACAAAGTGGTGAAAGATGTGTATGTGTATCTATATATCTATATTTTTTGACAGCCATTAGAATTGTAGAACATGTCTTTCTCTTCCATAACTTGCCTTTCTAATTTGAGTTTTTCCTTATAAATCTTTGAAATAAGCATCTACCTTTATCCAACCAATAATGACATGGGTGCATTTTTACACCGGGTTGCTGGAAATACACACAACTGGTTCAAATAGCAAAAGCCCATAGTTATTTAGAAGTGGGAAAATGAGGGAAATCATCAGACACCAGAAATGACTAGCACTATATGCAAAAAGAAGTAAATAACTGCTGAAGTCAGAATTAAACGTGCAGTCATCAGTGCATTCCAGTGGGCTAGATTTGGTATCTATTGGACAACACATGTGCTCGTTCATGTTGATGATAAGAGACAAAAATATCTGTGGTTCATGTAGAGTCTGTTTCCATGCAAGTGGAAAGTGAAATTACAGATACTTAGAATAAAGCTAGGACCAAAGTAGGTGTGCAGTATCAGTGGATATACAAGAAACAATCCCAACTGAAACATAGAGTGGCCTGATTTCTTGCCTTAACTTTAGTTCTGCCCTGAGCAGGAATAAGCAAATGTATCACATGAGACTCTCTACCACAATTTGCCATGAGTTTTGAATTGATTCACATTATCTCAGCATAAATTTATATCCTCAGAAACCTAGAAAAAAACAAGCTCAAAACAACAGTTCCTGGATAAATGTGCTCTAAACCCAGGCTTCCAGAAATTTCCAAATATCATTTGGTCACAAGAAAACACAGCAGAACATAATTTACCATGAGAATGAAATAACAGTTAAATAAATCAGACATAAATTATGGCAATATTAGAAATATAGTGTACATTGCATATAATATTTATACTGTATTTGTTAAAATTATAAGAATATAACATTTATGACTAAAGAGCAGGAGGCTATCAAAATTGACAAGGCAGTTTTGGAAAGTACTAAATAGATCTACTAAAATTAAATATATGTACATCTCCATATTAAAAATTATTAGATGATATTTACATCAAATTATATTCAGCCAAAGAAGGAGCTCATTTACATAAATTTAACTTTATGTAAATTGCCTACAACATATCTCAGAGAGCCAAAGAAATGAAGACTATGAAAGAAAGATTGAGACTTTAAAAATAGAAAAAAAGGGTCTAACGTGCTTTGAATCAGGTTTCCTAAGAGTATAATGAAATATGTAAAAGCAGCAAAAGCTTAGAATTATCTACAATAGTAAAAGACACCAATTCATAAATTAAAAACTTCTCTACAAATTTTTATCCTAGAATGGTAAACACAATGAAATTATATTTCCAAAATAAGTATAAATATAACATCTTGAAACAAATATAAACTGAGTTTATGACCAACTTTGCCTGGAGTAATTTCCACAAAATACAATTTGAGGAAAAGAAAAAATAAATATTAGATCAGAGATGATTCTTAAAAACTGACTGAAAATTCATGCTGAGTGAAAAAAATTCTTAAGAAAAAAACTTATGCTATATATTTTTTTCATTTATATAAAGTTCTAGAAGAGTCAAAATTAACTTATGATGAAAAAGTACAGTTTTAACCCCTGATGGTTGGGAACATGGATTGACTGAAGGAGTTTGAAGGGATTTGGGGGATGATGCTCTATCTCTTCCTAGGTGTTTGGGTTACACATGTGTATGCATTTATCAAAATACATTGAATGACAAAGTTAATTTGTGCATTTCATTGTATATAAACTTAACCTCAAACAAAGTATAAACACATAGTGAAATCTAATTAATGATGTGCATGCTCTAGTATTTAGGGTTGAAATATAATGATATCTGCAACTTACTTTTAAGGGTATAAAAAGAAGATGCATGGATGAATGGATAATGAATATACAGCTATTTATGTGTTAAATCAAATATAATGATTACTATATAGGTGTTCACTGTGTATCCTTTGACTTTTTCAACATATTCTGGGTGGGAAACCAAATAATCTACCTTAGGAATCAAATTTGTCAGTGTTAGCTATTGCAGTGAAGAGTTTTTCCCAAATATCAAAAGTATGTGGAATGTTGTAAATGTTTACATTTAAACATTTTGTAGGCTGTGTAATTAGATGTTTTAAAAATTACATCAATATTCACATAAGCAGAAAAAGAAAACATGCTTTTTTTTCAAATGGAGTAACAAGTTAATTTAAAGATATTAATTTTACATAAATTTTACTCAAGTGAAATTTCTCTTTCTTTCTTTCTTTTGAGAGGGAGAGGGGGAGGAGGGGCAGAGGGAGAGGGAGAGAGAGAGAGAGAGAGAATCTTTTTTTTTAAAGACTTATTTATTTATTTGAGAGAGAATCTTAAGCAGGTTTAAGGCTGAATGAGAATCCTGACTCGGGGCTCCATCTCACGACTCTGAAATCATGACCTGAGCCAAAATCAAGAGTCCGACACTTAACCTACTGAGTCACTCAGGTGCCTCTCAAGTGAAATTCCTGAAATACCTCTGACTTACTAGGAATTTAAACCCAAACTAATAGCCTTCCCCAACCCAATGATTATCATTTCACATATAAAAAATATATTGACAACTAGGAAATTAAAGAGAACATTAGAAAATATTTTTTAAGTGAGATTACCAACATGAAAAACTTATTGTGAGTTGGATATATAATGATTAGTCAGGGCTACTATTTTTAGCATATTACTATATACCCTTCACCATTCAACTCTGAGTAATATTGTATTTGTTTATTTAATAATATTCATTGAGCACCTATTTTATGCACTATGATTCTATTTTAATACCACTCCGTTAAGAATTACCTCGAGGTATAGTAAAGTATAAGAAGATAAAATCAGAAACCTATCACACACACGCATACACACACACACAAAATGAGACTTTATTTCCAAGAGAATAAATACAAATGACAAAAGTAAAATATGAAAAGAACAGTAGTGACTTTCAGGTAATAGAGAGAATTTTGACTGCTAAATAGGACTTCAAAATATTTGAAGGATTAAAGCTTCATGTAGTCATAATTCATTAAATCTCCTTTGGTGTCTGAGCAATAAGGAAAAATATACATTAAGTATTAAACCCTTGAAGATGGCAACAGGATATCAGAGTACGTAAGGAGAGAAAGTAAGAGGATTTCTGTCCCTCTGGGTATAATGCAGTCTACCTTGTTTGAAAAATTGGAAAAAATTACCATCAAAGATACTAAAATATAAAGATTTTCCTTTAAAATATTTTAATAACAAAATAAGATTAACAGTGATACACGAATAATAATATAAACCTAACAATCATAAAGTAATATTCAGCATAATTTTATATAACACACTACATGATTTGACTAATGATATCTTATTTGATTGTAAGATACCATTGGCTCACTTTTCTGCAAATATTTTTATTAGTTTGTCAGAGCTTTTACTTTTAACAATTTCATTTTCAGTCAATATAATTGAAAATGACACCACGTTCTCTTGTCAAATGCAAAATTGCAAATGATTTTTGGTACTTTTTTATTCTGAATAGGATCTTTCTGCTTAGCAACTGCTACTGGAGTTGTTAAGAGACTTTATAGGCTGTGACAACACTAGGGATATATTCTGATACTTTTTGAAATGTATATTTTAGTGCATGTAGAGCTGATGATTCTAGTGAGCTAATTTCTCCAAAAGGATAGAATTCTTTGTACAAATTCAGCTTCACGTAAGTGTGAATTTAATTTTAAATATAAATTTATAAAATGACATTTTTATATTTATTTTGACATTTCTTGTAACTTGCAGAAATCATAAAAGAAACCAAGAGTGGCTTTATGATTGGCATTTAATTCACAATGCATCTTTATTCATTCTATTGCTGTATCTTCAGAAATTACAAAAAAATTCTAAATTTTTTCATTTAGTGTTGATTCATTTAAAGCTTCATATAAGTATTATCTTCTGTCAAAGATCATTTTAAATATTTGTTTTGCAATATTCTAGCAGTTTTTAAAACCAGAAGTTCTAAACTATTTAAAGAATTCTAATAACTCCATAATGTGCTTTTTTTTGGTAATAATCATGTGTACATTTTTATTTTGTAATAATTTGCTGACAAAGTTCATTGCCTGGTATAGCACTGGTATGTCCTATATAGATGCTCAGGCCAAAATGTAAATATTTGTGCAGATGATTTAGGGATGGGTTCCAGAAAGGGACATGCAAGCTAGTCTTTTACTGTGAGTCACTATTTCCAAACAGGACACTCGTCTCCAGGGTCCACGGCCAGTGCCACCAAACTGTTGGCTTCTGTTGCTTCGATGTCTCCATCAGTGTGGGAACAGACCATGGCCTAGGCGACCTGTTCAGAGCCCCCACAACATAATGGAACCCTCCTAGGCATGATTATACGTGCCAGGTGGCCAGGTCAACTGCTGGCGTACATGATGCCTTCTGTCCATTGCGTCTGCAGGCCTGGGTCTGAATGAACATTGCTACTAGGTAGATCTTCTGTGTTCAATGAGGGCTTATTCATACCATCAACTTTACTTAAAAAATGCCAGTTTAAAGGTAAAATTATTAAGAATTTCAAGGCAGCCACTACAGAGCTTTAAACCAAGCATGGGTGTCATTTTGAGAACGAGACTTGGTGCAACCATAGATGGATCCAAGCCCTGAATGGGTTGGTGTTCCTGTGGCCTCAGTCCCTTTTGTGTGCTCCCTCTTACATAGTCCCAGCCCCCTCCTGGCTCTGTTAACACTTGTTCCTTGCTTAGTTGTCAAAACTCTCTGTGCTCCCAAATTCCTAGGTTTTCATAAGCTGTTACTTCTATAAATAATCGTCTTAATTTTGAATGTGCCCTCTCTACTTTGCTAATGCAAATGTGCAATAAGAAAACTCCTTTTTGGTGAGAACATCTCAAAGCTAATACTTGTAGCATGCTCTTTGGAAAAATTTGGTCGAAGTAATGGGTTGTCATTTGTTCTGTAACCTTTCTCCTAGCCTCGGGTTGGTTAAGGATTTAACTCTTGGTCAACTCTCTCTAGAATCTTAATTCACAGCATTTTTGGAGAACAAGAGAAATGAAGATTTTGCTGAAGACTGTTTTCTGGAACAAACTGCTATACTACATTGTCGAGGTTGTTATCAAATAATGAGTAACTGATGATATGTAGCTATATCAGAAATTGGAAGCTATTCCTATATCTCTGAGCAAGCTTTATGACTACCTCTATTTCAAATGAGAACAGATGTTTTAAGCTTCCAGGAAGATGGCATAAATGTATTTATTTTGATTCTTCCCACTAAATAAAACTAAATAGACCCATATATACAGAGAACAAATTGATGGTTGCCAGAGAGTGGGTGAAATAAAAGAAGGGATTAAGGGGTACAAACTTCCAGTTGTAAAATAAGTAAGTCACAGGGGTGAAAAGTACAGCGTGGAGATATAGTGATAGTTGTAATAACTATTTATAATAGTTGTAATAACTTTGTATAGTGACATACAAATGGTAACCAAATTTATTGTAGCAAGCATTTTGCAATATATATAATTATTGAATCACTATATTTACACCTGAAACTATATAATATTGTATGACAACTATACTTCAATTAAAAAAAAACAAAAAGCCTTGAACATTCTGCAAAAAAATAAACATAAGGAGACTCTGAAAGGTAGAGAGAAGAAGGCAGACAGGTTCACACCTTGAGACCCAATGAACAAAATAATGGTGAGTTCCCAGGGTTTTCTTTTGGTCTCACATCTCCCAGTCTTGGAAATGAAGTTAGCAACCCTGAGACGTCAAGAGATACAGACAAAAAAAGCCCTGAACAAAAACCTAGTCTGTCTAGCCAAAGAACCAGAAAAGGGGCTCTAGAAAGATATAAAACTTTTATACAATAATTGCTGTAATCCTATCAGACAGACAGACACACACAAACACACACACACACACACACACACACACACACACACACACACACACACACACACACACACTTTGCCTTCACTTCCCTAGACTTCCCCTAAACTTCTACATTCTCCTGGCTGTACACAGGCATCCCAACTCCCCAGGAGGGATGGCATCAGAGAGGCTGAATAAGGATTTTCATTCCCATCAGGCAATGTAAGAGATCCTTGCCTCCACACAGTGTCAGTGGAGACCATACAGGGAAAAGGAACAAGGCATTTCTATTCCTCTCATCCCCGGCTATCAGTGAGGCCTAGTTGGGAGCTGCAGTTCCACTTCTGCCTGGTAATAACAATGACACCTTCCTTCCTTTGGAAAGTTACGGAAGCTAAGTGCAGATCCTATACCTGGATTCCTAAGCCACTTTAAAGCGAAGCGGTAGCACTCTTCTTTCCTGACTAGAGCAGTACCCAGAAGCCAATTAAAACAGAAGGTTTGGATATGATACAGTCTCACAACCTAATAACAAAATGTTCATGGTTTAAAAAAAAATATTTATTATACTAAGAACCAGGAAAAACTCAAGTTGAATGAAAAAGATGGCCAGTAAATACCAATGCTGAGATGACAGAGGTATTAGAATTACCTGATAAAATTTTAAAGCAGCTGTTATTAAAAATGCATCAAGAGCAATTATAAACATGCTTGAGATAAATGAAAAAAAACAGAAAACCTCAGAAAAGAAATAAAAAAACTTATCAAAGAAATAAAATATATAAAAAGGAAAAAATAGAAATTTTAAAACTAAAAATATACAACTGAAATAGAAAAAAAAAACACTGAATGAGTTCAACAGTAGAATGGAAGAACAGAGGAAAGAATCAAAAAACTGGAAGAAAGAACAGTATGAATTGAATAAACTGAACAACAGAGAGAAAATAAGCTGAGGGAGATAAGGGATAAACATGGCCTCAGAGCCCCTGTGGGCTATTATGAAAATTGAAAATTCATGTCACCAGAGTCCTGGAAGAAGGGGAGTAAGAAGATAGAAATGAAAAAGTATTTCAAGAAATAATAATGGAAATTTTTCACAAGTTTGCAAAATAAATAAATAAATAAATAAATAAACCTAGAGATTCAAGCCAAGTGAACCCGAAACCTTATAAACCCTAAGGAATTTATGCCAAGACACATCATGGTTAAACTTCTGAAAAATAAGACGAAGAAATTTTTTTAAGTTTTAATTTTAATTTAAGTTAGTGAACATACAATGTTATATTCGTTTCAGGTGCACCATATATGGTTCAGCACTTCCATACATCACCCAGTGCGGTGCTCATCACAAGGGCCCTCCTTAGTCCCCATCACCTATCCCCCTACCCTCCTGCTTTTGGTAACCATCAATTTGTTCTCTATAATTAAGAGTCTGTTTCTTGTTTCTCTCTCTCTCTTTTTTTTCTCTGTTACTTTTAAAAGTTTTCTTTCTGATTGATACTTTCAGGTTATTTTTCCTGAGGCCTCCATAAAAAGTTGTTATGGCAGATGTCAAAGAAATGACTGCCTGTGTTCTCTTCTAGGATTTTTATGGTTTCAGGTCTCATATTTAGGTCTTTAATCCATTCTGAATTTGCTTTTGTATACGTGGACCAGTTTCTTTCTTCTGCATGTGGCTGTCCAGTTTTCCCAACACCATTTGTTAAAGAGACTGTCTTCTTCCCATTGGTTATTCTTTCCTACTTTGTCGAAGATTAATTGACCATATAATTGTGGGTTCATTTCTGGGCTTTCTATTCTGTTCATTTGATCTATGTGTCTATTTTTGTGCCAGTACCATAATGTTTTGATTACTACAGTTTTGTAATATAACTTGAAATCTGGACTTGTGATACCTCCAGCTTTGCTTTTCTTTTTCAAGATTGCTTTGGCTATTCAAGGTCTTTTGTGGTTCCATACAAATTTTAGGATTTTTTTGCTCTAGCTCTGTGAGAAATGCTGATGGTATTTTGATAGGGATTGCATCAAATGTGTAGATTGCTTTAGGTGGTATAGATAGTTTTAACAATATTTATTCTTCCAATCCATGACCATGGAATGTCTTTCCATTCCATTGTGTCATCTTCAATGTCTTTCATCAGTGTTTTGTAGTTTTCAGAGTGCAGGTCTCCCACCTCTTTGGTTAGGTTTATTCCTAGATACCTTATTATTTTTGGTAAATTATAAATGGGATTTTTTTTCTGACAAAGAAAAAATCTTAAGAGCATCGTGTGAGAGAAGATACTTCTCCCACAGAGGAAAAACAATTCAACTGACAGTAAATTCTCATCAAAAACTAGAGACCCAAGGAGAAATAGCACATTTTTCAAGTATTTCAAGAGAAGAACCAAAGGCCTAGATTTCCAAATTTAGTGAAAATATTCTTCAGAAATATGGATAAATCAAGAGATTTTTTCAGATGCAGGAAAATTCAGAGAATTTATTATCAATAGACCTACCCTGAGTAAATGGCTAAGATATTTCTCTAGGCAGGGAAAAAAAAATGATGAGAGGAGGAATCTCAAAATAGCTAGGAGGCATAATAAATAAATAAATAAAACAATGAAAGTGGAAAAAATGGATAAATGCCATAACCCTCTTTCCCTTGTTCTCTAATTTATACTTGAGAGTTATAGCAAAAATTGTAACACTATGTCATATGGTTATGAATTAAATAAAGGAAATATTTGAAATAATTTTAAGTAGGGAGAGTGAAGAGACATACAGAGAGATAAAATTTCTATACCTTGCTTATACTGGTAAAATATTGACACCAGTAGACTGTGATAACTTATGTAAATATAATTTAATAACTACATCAAGTGCTGAAAAAGCTATAAAAAATGTTATAAATAAATCAAATGAAATTCTAAAACATGGACATTTCTGTAACCCACAGGATGTCAGAAAAGAAGGAGAAAGAAATGGAAAATAAACAGAAAACAAAAATAAAATACCAGACTTAATTCTTAAAATATCCATAATTGCATTCAAGGTAAATGGTCTGAATATTCTAATAATGCAAATACCAATATACAAAATCTCAAATACAACACTATTGATAGGTTAAAACTAAAAGTATGGAAAAAAAGATGTATCTTGCAAACATAAAAGTAGAGTAGGTATATTTATATCTGATAAAATAGACTTCAAATCAAAGGAAACCATTCCAGAGAAGATTACACAAAGATAAATGGGTTAGTTCTCCAAGAAGAGATGACAGTCTTGAATGTGTATACACCAAAAAATAGTGCTATAAATTTGTACTCAAAATTTCTAGAACTGAAAGGAGAAATAGACAAATCTTAATTATAGTTGGAATCTTCAATACCCGTTGATAAGTAGAGAGAAACAACTAGACAGGATATCAGCAATAGACAAGACAACTAGACAGAAAATCAGCAAAGATACAGAAAGAACTCAACAATATCAAGCAACAAGGTATAATGAGCATTCTATTCACAATAGACAATATTATATAATACCTACATTATAAAGATCTAAATATCTGTAAACATTATTTTGGATGTATTTGAAGTATCAGTATGGAATTTTACAATTAACATATACTTTAATATGAGTTCTCAATACATTGAGGTTGTTTACTCATTTCTATCAGTGCTAGGAACATATTAAACCCAAATCTCTAATTAAAACATAATCTAAGAAAAATCAAAATAGATGTGAAAAAAACACACATTATCAACAAAATTTACTGAGATCAAGAAGAAAAAACATCAGCTATGTAGGTATTCAAGTTATAAGTTTAAGATATCCATTCTTTTTGTTTGTTTTTATATACCTAAAAATTCCTTTCACCTTTTATTAGTAAATTAGCTATTCTTCTTACACACAATGCAATAAAATTTCTACTTTCTTTTGTAGGAATCTCTTACTTTTTCTCCCATATAAACTCTCTCTTAAACCTACTTTAAAAAATATCAGGGCACAAGTGGACATCCACATATAAAAATACAAATATAAGAGTGCCTGGGTGGCTCAGCTGGGTAAGCATCTACGTTTGGCTCAGGTCATGGTCTTAGGGTGCTCGGGTCTAGCCCCACATTAGGCTCCCTCCTCTGTGGGGACCCTGCTTTTCCCTCTCCCTCTGCTTCCTCCCCCTGCTCATACACTTGCTCTCTCTCTCTCTCTCTCAAATAAATGAATAAAATCTTAAAAAATATAAACCTAGACAAAAATCTTATACCCTTCACAAAAAAAAAAAAAAACTGAAAATGGACTGTAAACCTAAATGTAAAATGCAAATCCATAAAACTCCTAGAAGATAACAAAGGAGAAAACTTAGATGACCTTGGATACAGTGATGACTTATTTAAAAATTTTATTTTATTATGTTATGTTAATCACCATACATTATGATACCACATCAAAGGCATGATCCATGAAAGAATTGACTAGATTGATTAAATATTAAAATTTATACTCTGAGAAAGATAATGTCAAGAAAATGATAAGATAGCCTTCAGACTGAGAGAAAACAATTGCAAAGACACAACTGATAAAAGACTGTTATCCAATGTATACAAACAAACCGTACAAATCAATAATAAGAAAAGAATTCAATCCAAAAAATTGGGCAAAAGACAAGTACACACTTATTAGAGTGACCAAAATCCAAACCACTGACAACAGTAAATATTAATGTCATGTGGATCAGCAGAAATTCTCATTCATTATTGGTGGAATGAAAAACAGTATAGCTACTTTGCAAGACAGGTTTTGCAGTAATCATACTCTTGCCATATAGTCCAGTAATCATTACACTCCTTGATATTTACTCAAAGGAGGTGAATGTGTGTCCACTCAAAAACCAGCAGTGGAATGTTTACATCAGCTTTATGTATAATGCAATTGTATATGTATAATGCAAATAAATGAACATAATGAACATAAATATTCAGAGATTCATTTAACACTATTGAAGTTTTTGGAAACTATAATGGATAAAATATTTTGAATATTTATTTATTTATTTATTTATTTATTTATTTATTTATTTAAAGATTTTATTTATTTGACAGAGAGAGACACAACGAGAGAGGGAACATAAGCTCAGAGAGGGAGAGAGAGAGAAGCAGGCCTCCTGCCGAGCAAGGAGCCCGATATGGGGCTCGAACCCAGGACCCTGGGATCATGACCTGAGCCGAAGGCAGACGCTTAACAACTGAGCCACCCAGGCGCCCCATATTTTGAATATTTATGATCAAAGGACGAATGTATTTTTGCTCAGATTAACTAGATACTAGAATTACATATTACAAAATTAGAAAAGAGGAGAATAGGGGTTGAAAAGATTAACACAAAATTGGTGAACACTATTAGGCATTATCCTCTTTCCTAGATTCCAGATTCGTTCCAGTTTTTAAAAATTTTGCATACATAGAATGTTATTTTCTTTTTATCTCATTTTGTCTATTCTGTGCCTAAGTCTATGAATGATTATTTATTGTGGTTAAAGAGAATGAGGAATTCCCGTCCTTGATGCATGTGTAAGGCACTTGGGATCACTTACAAATTGAGATTCCTAAATCCCATTAGAGGATTAAGAAAATAAGGGTAGGATTTAATAATTTTAAAAGTTATCCTGATGATTTGGGCCCAAACCTAATATTTGGAAATCATTTATTATAAAGACAGTGTGTGAGCATCTTTTATCCATCATCAGCAATTATTTGGTGTTATCTAACTTTTAAACTTTACCAACCTATTGAATACAAACAACTATCCCACTGTTATTTTAGTCAGTATGTCTAACATAAGCAATGAGTATGTATGTAAATATCCACTTTATTATTCTTGTTAGCCATCTAAGCTTCTTATTTTTTAATTTTTTTTGTTATGTTAATCACCATACATTACATCATTAGTTTTTGATGTAGTGTTCCATGATTCATTGTTTGTGCATAACACCCAGTGCTCCATGCAGAACGTGCCCTCTTTAATACCCATCACCAGGCTAACCCATCCGCCCACCCTGGGTTTATTTTTCAGAGTCTAGAACCCTCTAGAACCCTCAGTTTACTTTTCAGAGTCCATCGTCTCTCATGGTTCGTCTCCCCCTCCAATTTACTCCCCTTCATTTTTCCCCTCCTGCTAATTTCTGTTTTTTTCTTAACATATATTGCATTATTTGATTCAGAGGTACCTATCTGTGATTCAACAGTCTTGCACAATTCACCGTGCTCACCATAGCACATACCCTCCCCAATGTCTATCACCCAGCCACCCCATCCCTCCCCCCCACCACTCCAACAACCCTCAGTTTATTTCCTGAGATTAAGAATTCCTCATATCAGTGAGGTCATATGTTACATGTCTTTCTCTGACTTATTTCACTCAGCATAACACCCTGCAGTTCCATCCACGTCATTGCAAATGACAAGATCTCATTCCTTTTGATGGCTGCATAATATTCCATTGTGTATATATACCACCTCCTCTTTATCCATTCATCTGTCGATGGACATCTTGGCTCTTTCCACAGTTTGGCTATTGTGGACATTGCTGCTATAAACATTGGGGTGCATGTACCCCTTCGGATCCTTACATTTGTATCTTTGGGGTAAATACTCAGTAGTGCAATTGCTGGATCCTATGGTTGCTCCATTTTGAACTGTTTGAGGAACCTCCATACTATTTTCCAGAGTGGTTGAATCAACTTTAATTCCCACCAAAGTGTAGGAGGGTTCCCCTTTCTCCGCATCCCCGCCAACATCCGTCATTTCCTGACTTGTTAATTTTAGCCATTCTGACTGGTGTCAGGTGGTATCTCATTGAGGTTTTGATTTGGATTTTCCTGATGCCGAGCGATGTTGGCACTTTCTCATGTGTCTGTTGGCCATTTGGATGTCTTCTTTGGTGGAAAAATGTCTGTTCCTGTCTTCTGCCCATTTCTTGATTGGATTATTTATTCTTTGGGTGTTGAGTTTGATAAGATCTTTATAGATTTTGGATACTAGCCCTTTATCTGATATGTCATTTGCAAATATCTTCTCCCATTCTGTCGGTTGTCTTTTGGTTTTGTTGACTGTTTCTTTTGCTGTGCAAAAGCTTTTAATCTTGATGAAATCCCAATAGTTGATTTTTGCCCTTGCTTCCCTTGCCTTTGGCGATGTTTCTAGGAAGAAGTTGCTGCGGCTGAGGTTGAAGAGGTTGCTGCCTGTGTCTCCTTTAGGATTTTCATGGACTCCTGTCTCATATTTAGGTCTTTCAACCATTTGGAGTCTATTTTTGTGTGTGGTGTAAGGAAATGGTCCAGTTTCATTCTTCTGCATGTGGCTGTCCAATTTTCCCAACACCATTTGTTGAAGGAACTTTTTTCCATTGGACATTCTTTCCTGCTTTGTCAAAGATGAGTTGACCATAGAGTTGAGGGTCCATTTCTGGGCTCTCTATTCTGTTCCACTGATCTATGTGTCTGTTTTTGTGCCAGTACCATACTGTATTGATGATGACAGCTTTGTAATAGAGCTGGATCCGGAATTGTGATGCCGCCAGCTTTGCTTTTCTTTTTCAACATTCCTCTGGCTATTTAGGGTCTCTTCTGGTTCCATACAAATTTTAGGATTATTTGTTCCATTTCTTTGAAAAAAGTGGATGGTATTTTGATGGGGGTTCCATTGAATGTGTAGATTGCTCTAGGTAGCATTGACATCTTCACAATATTTGTTCTTCCAATCCATAAGCATGGAATGTATTTCCATTTCTTTATGTGTTCCTCAATTTCTTTCATGAGTATTTTACAGTTTTGTGAGTACAGATCCTTTGCCTCTTTGGTTAGATTTATTCCTAGGCATCTTTTGGTTTTGGGTGCAATTGTAAATGGGATCAACTCCTTAATTTCTCTCTCTTCTGTCTTGTTGTTGGTGTATAGGAATGCCACTGATTTCTGTGCATTGATTTTATATCCTGCCACATTATTGAATTCCTGTATGAGTTCTAGCAGTTCTGGGGGGGGGAGTCTTTTAGGTTTTCCACATAAAGTATCATATCATCTGCAAAGAGTGAGAGTTTAACTTCCTCTTTGCCGATTTGGATGCCTTTGATTTCTATTTGTTGTCTGATGGCTGTGGCTAGGACTTCTAATACTATGTTGAATAGCAGTGGTGATAGTGGATATCCGTACCGCATTCCTGAACTTAGGGGGGAAGATCTCAGCTTTTCCCCATTGACAATGATATTTGCTGTAAGTTTTTCATAGATGGCTTTTATGATATTGAGGTAGGTATGCTCTATCCGTATACTCTGAAGAGTTTTGATCAAGAAAGGATGCTGTACTTTGTCAAATGCTTTTTCTACACCTATTGAGAGGATCATATGATTCTTGTTCTTTCTTTTGTTAATATAGTGTATCATGTTGATTGATTTGCAGATGCTGAACCAACCTTGCAGCCCAGGGATAAATCCCACTTGGTCATGGTGAATAATCCTTTTAATGTACTGTTGGATCCTATTGGCTAGTATTTTGCTGAGAAATTTTTCATCCATGTTCATCAAGGATATTGGTCTGTAATTCTCCTTTTTGATGGGGTATTTGTCTTGTTTTGGGATCAAGGTAATGGTGGCCTCATAAAACGGGTTTGGAAGTTTCCCTTCCATTTCTATTTTTTTGGAACAGTTTCAGGAGAATAGGTATTAATTCTTCTTTAAATGTTTGGGAGAATTCCCCTGGGAAGCCAACTGTCCCTGGACTTTTGTTTTTTGGGAGATTTTTAATGACTGCTTCAATTTCCTTAGTGGTTATAGGTCTGTTCGGGTTTTCTATTTCTTCCTGGTTGAGTGTTGGTAGTTGATACATCTCTAGGAATGCATCCATTTCTTCCAGGTTATCTAATTTGCTGGCATAGAATTACTCATAATATGTTCTTATAATTGTTTGTATTTCTTTGGTGTTTGTGATATCTCCTCTTTCATTCATGATTTTGTTGGTTTGGGTCATATCTCTTTTCTTTTTGATAAGTCTGGCCAGGGGTTTATCAATCTTGGTAATTCTTTCAAAGAACCAGCTCCTAGTTTTGTTGATCTGTTCTGCTGTTCTTTTGGTTTCTAGTTCATTGATTTCTGCTCTGATCTTTATTATTTCTCTTCTCCTGCTGGGTTTAGGTTTTACTTGCTGTTTCATTCTCTAGCTCCTTTAGGTGTGGCATTAGGTTGTGTATTTGAGACATTTCTTGTTTCTTGAGACAGGCTTGTATTGCTATATACTTTCCTCTTAGGACTGCCTTTGCTGTATTCCAAAGATTTTGAACAGTTGTGTTTTCATTTTCATTGGTTTCCATCAATTTTTTTAATTCTTCTTTAATTTCCTGGTTGACCCATCCATTCTTTAGTAGGATGCTCTTTAGCCTCCATGTATTTGAGTTCTTTCCGACTTTCCTCTTGGACTGAGTTCTAGTGTCAAAGCACTGTGGTCTGAAAATATGCAAGGAATAATCCCAATCTTTTGGTACCGGTTGAGACCTGATTTATGACCTAGGATGTGATCTATTCTGGAAAATATTCCATGGGCACTAGAGAAGAATGTGTATTCCGTTGCTTTGGGATGGAATGTTCTGAATATGTCTGTGAAGTCCCTTTGGTCCAGTGTGTCATTTAAAGTCTTTATTTCCTTGTTGTTCTTTTGCTTAGATGATCTGTCCATTTCAGTCAGGGGGGGTGTTAAAGTCCCCCACTATTATTGTATTGTTGTCAATATGTTTCTTTGCTTTTGTTATTAATTGCCTTATATAATTGGCTGCTCCCATGTTAGGGGCATAGATATTTACAATTGTTAGATCTTCTTGTTGGATAGACCCTTTAAGTAGGATATAGTGTCCTTCATCATCTCTTATTACAGTCTTTGTTTTAAAATCTATTTTGTCTGATATAAAGATTGCCACCCCAGCTTTATTTTGGTGTCCATTAGCATGCTAAATGGTTTTCCACCCCCTCACTTTCAATGTGGGGGTGTCTTTGGGTCTAAAATGAGTCTCTTGCAGACAGCATATTGATGGTTTTTTTTTTTAATCCAATCTGATAGCCTAGGTCTTTTGATTGGGGCATTTAGCCCATTTACATTCAGGGTAACTTGAAAGATATGAATTTAGTGCCATTGTATTTCCTGTAGGTGACTGTTACTGTATATTGTCTGTATTTCTTTCTCATCTATGCTTCTTTTAGGCTCTCTCTTTGCTTAGAGGACCCCTTTCAATATTTCTTGTAGGGCTGGTTTCGTGTTTGCAAATTCCTTTAGTTTTTATTTGTCCTGAAGGTTTTTTATCTCTCCTTCAATTTTCAATCACAGCCTAGCTGGATATAGTGTGCATATTTGCACACTCTTGTTTAGTGCTCTGAAGATATCATGACTGTCCTTTCTGGCCTTCCAGGTCTCTGTGGATAGGTCTGTTGCCAATCTAATGTTTCTACCATTGTAGGTTACAGATCTCTTCTCCCGAGCTGCTTTCAGGATTTTCTCTTTGTCTCTGAGACTTGTAAGTTTTACTATTAGATGTCAGGGTGTTGACCTATTTTTATTGATTTTGAGAGGGGTTCTCTGTGCCTCCTGGATTTTGATGCCTGTTTCCTTCCTCTCATTAGGGAAGTTCTCTGCTATAATTTGCTCCAATATACATTCTACCCCTCTCTCTCTTTCTTCTTCTTCTGGAATCCCAATTATTCTAATGTTGTTTCGTCTTATGGTATCCCTTATCTCTCGAATTCTGCCATCGTGATTCAGTAGTTGTTTATTTCTGTTTCTCAGCTTCTTTATTTTCCATCATTTGGTCTTCTGTATCACCAATTCTCTCTTCTGCCTCATTTATCCTAGCAGTTAGTACCCCCATTTTTTTATTTTACCTCATTAATAGCCTTTTTGATTTCGATTTGGTTAGATTTTAGTTCTTTTATTTCTCCAGGAAGGGTGTCTCTAATAACTTCCATGCTTTTTTCAAGCCCAGCTATTATCTTTAAATTCATGATTCTGAACTCTTGGTCCAACATTGTACTAACGTCTGTATTGCGTAGGTCCCTGGCAGACAGTACTACCTCTTGTTCTTTTGCTGAGGTGATTTTTTTCATCTTGTCATTTTGTCCAGAGGAGAATAGATGAATGAGAGAACAAAATGCTAACAGGTTAACCATATCCCCAGCAAATATACTCTAAACAAATCAGAAAAGACCTGAAACCAGGGGAAAAGAAAGGGAAAGAAAGAAAAAAGAAAGAGAAATAAAAATAAAAAGATAAAAACAAACAAAACCAGAAGAAAACAAAAAAAACAAAATATCAAATATGATCAGGCTAGTTCATAGATCAGTGACACACACTAGATTTTCGGTGTATTTTGGTCTGTTAGAAGAAAGTGCCTCCTAAAATTTTAAAGAAAGAAGACTTAAATATGTACAAAATAAGGGTTGATACAATGAAGGGATGGAAGATGAATGTAAAGATGAAAATTATAAAAGATTTTATAAAAGGAATTGATAAGAAGTTGTTTGAAAAAAGAAAGAAGACGATTTAAAAAAAAAAAAGAAAAAAAGGGAGAGAATGTGATCAGGCAGGAGACTAGAACAAAGCCATACACTAGTGATTTAGGGTATATTTTGATCTGTTAGAAGAAAATGTATCCCAAAACTTTAAAGAGAAAACAACTTATATATATATACCAAAAATAAGGGTATATACTATGAAGGGATAGAATATGACTCTAAAAATGAAAAATAGTTTTTTTTCAAAAAGGGATTGATAAGATGTTGGTTGAAAAAGGGAAAAAGAAAAATTAAAAAAAAAACAGTTAAAAAAATTAACTTTGAAAAACTAATGAATCATGGTAAAAAAGCCATGAATTCTATGTGCAGTATCCCCCTAGCACTGGAGTTCTCCCATTCTCATTGATCGGTAAACTTGGTCTTGGCTGGCTGTTTGTGCTGATCTTCTGGGAGAGGGGCGTGTTGCCCCGGTTCCCAAATGTCTTTGTCGGAGGCGGAATTGCCCCACCCTTGTGGGTCCGGGCTAAGCAATCTGCTCAGGTTTGCTCTTGGGACCTTTTGTTCCCTGCAATCTTTCCCTACAGCTTTGGAGGATGAGAGTGTAAATGGCGGCCTCCCAATCTCTGCCCAGAGGAGCTGAGAACTCGGAGCCTACTCCTCAGTGCGCCCCTAGAGAAAAGCAGTCAGTCACTCCTGTCTCCCCGGTCTCCGGCCGCACTCTGTGCTCACCCGGCCTGTGACCAAGTTTTTTTTATCTCTGGCTCCCGACCCCATGTGGAGTCTCCAAACCCAGCAGATCCCTTCAGTGGGCTCCCACGCCGCTCCTCCCGGGGTAGGAAGGGGAGTCTCCCCGGCTCTGCCGCTTGTTGGGTCCCTGCTGGAAGAGCAGTAACCCGACTCTCACCGATCACAGTTTATGGCCACCCCAAGCTGAGAGCCCATGCCTCGGTTCTGTTTCTGCAGCCGGCTTCCCCACCCCAATACCTGGGAGCTCTGCCGCACTCAGGCACCCCTGGTCTTTCTGTGACCCCGAGGGTCCTGAGACCACACTGTCCCGTGAGGGTGCCACCCCCCGCTTAGCCACTGGAGCGACGTCCCTCAGCAGAGCCGGCTTCTAAAAGTTCTGATTTTGTGCTCCGCTGCTCTATCACTTGCCAGAAGCGGCCAACGGAGGCCCTCTCCCCCGCCGTCTATCCTCCCAAATATCACCTCGGATTCACTTCTCCGCACGTCCTACCTTCCAGTAAGTGGTGGCTTCTCTGTTCAGAGTTGTTGCTACTCTCTTCTTCGATCTCCTGTTGAGTTCGTAGGTGTTCAGAATGGTTTGATCCCTATCTAGCTGAATTCCTGAGACCAGACAAAATCCAGGTCTCCTACTCCTCTGCCATCTTGCTCCACCCCCTTTTCCATCTAAGCTTCTTCTTCTGCCAATTGTAAATTATCTATGCCTTGATAATTTTCTCTTAAATTTTTTCTTCTCCTTGATTTGCAAGATTTCTTTTGCTAGCTTACTCATTCATTTTTATATTTATATGATATGCTTTGGGTACTCTTTTTCCTTTATAACTTGAAGACAAAGAACATTATAGGAATTCCACTAGTAAACATCACTAGAAACATTTGTAGCTTCCCCAAGTGGGTCTATATTATTCCTTGCTTTTATCTTATGTCTCCCTTACTAAACACTATATCTTTTGTGGCAAGGGATCATATCTGATTCATCTCTGGAATGAGCAATGTGTCTCAAAAACAATCAGCGTATATTTAACACATGTAATATTTTGACATAAATAATTATATTCTCAGCTGATAGATCATTAAAAGTCATCTTTAAAGAAAGATGATTATGATTTCTAAAAAAGTAATTTACAAGAGTCAAGAGTTGAGTGACATTGTGGTAACCAAAAAATTTTGATTTAAATCTACTTGTTCATAAAAGAGATTATCTCCATACTGATTGTTTTTAAAGAAAAATCAGAATTATGTAGATATATGTTTAGATTTAAAAAGATAAATCCCAACACACAAGTTATCTGTGCCTAAAGATTTTATTGGAAACACCCTTGGATTCTCAAAATTTTAAGATGTATTAAAAGGTTACATTTCTTAAAAAATCTTGGTGACATTTATTAGTGTCACTCTTATTCAGCTATTTGAGGATGACAGAGATATATTCCACCTAAAATGTTTATAATAACTAGTTATGTCAATTTATCATCCAATATGAATATTAATATCTTGTTCTCTTGATTTCCTAAGTCTCATGCATATTTCATCAAGATTCAAGATTCAACAGTGATTTGACAATATCAGTATAATGTGGGTATATGTCTGTTGGGTTGGAGGAGACTTGAAAAAAAGATTAAATCTGGAGATTACACATTTTTTTGGAAGAAATTCTGCTAGCCAACGAAACCAACCATTTGAACAGGTATTCTCAGATTACCCAGCAATTAATCAAATATTTATTTTATATTTAAATACTATATACAAATTTTTTATCCAACTACTAAGCTCTCTTATAAATTATCTTTATTATTTTGATGATACAAGTAGGAAAACAAACACTACATAATTTATTTACATGTTTAGATATAAAAGATTATTTGTTTTCATTTTTCATGACAACATGAACATTTTCCATTCTTATGTCATCAAGGTTTCTGTTGCAGAAAAAAAATCTACTCTAGGTATTTTAATTAAAATGAATTTTTTAAGGATTTGATTATTTATTTTAGAGGGGGATGGGTGGGAGCAGAAGGAGAGGGAGAGAAATCCTCAAGCAACGTCCCCATGGAGTGTGGAGCCCACGTAGGGCACAATCCCAGGACCCTGAGATCATGACCTGAGCTGGAATCAAAAGTTAATTGTTCAACCAACTTAGCCACCCAAATGCCCCTAATTAAAATGATTTAATTATAGTATTTAAGTGCTTATGTTAATACTAGAAAGACTAGAGTAGTTGACTATAGTCTCAGTCTCCAAAAATGACTGCAAAATGCCTTGGGGTGTGTCCTGTGGGGGAGCTGCTCCTTTGTCACAATCAGGAAGGAGGAGAGAAAAGTAACTTCTGCTGGTCCTGTTGCAATTAGTTCAGGACCCCCAAAGTGAGAGAGAGGATACTGGAATGCTGCTCAGAAAAAAGAGTCCTTTCACACTCATTTACTGCCAGAAAAACAACCAACCCAAAGTCATCTGTACCTTCCAAATCTACCATTTAATTGACAGAGGCCAATCTGCTGATTAGTCTGGAAAATATTATTTTTACTTTTGCACTCTCTCCAAGACAAGAGGGCAAAATGAAGAAAAGGGTAAAAACAGAACTAACTCCCTATTTTCATCTCAATCTTAAACTATTTTTATTTCAAATTATTACTGATTCTATGGCCTTTTCTAAAGTAAAACAACAGATTGAAAAAAAAAAAGTAAATATACCAATGAGTAACTGGTATGTGGGTCTAATGAATCTTATGCATGAAAACAGCAATATACAGGAGAAAATATTTTTTACTGAAATATATGCGAACTCCATTTACAATTTATTAGAGACCAAATTTTCTAACATGCTAACCTCAGCTTACTTTCAATGCAGGTTGAAATTTATGCTAGTCATTGAAAAAGCTATGTATGTGGCTGTAGCCACATGCAGAGTCAGACTTTCCAGAAGCCATCACATTTTGAAAACCTTAGAAAATGGAAGGAGGATGGGGTGAAAGAAAAGCAGAAAGAACCCAAATTAAGAAATTCTTTTCAGCCTGCCACGGCAGAGGGCCACAGGTGTGTCATATGGCTAATGCAGTATTACTTCTACCCTACCCAATGCAATTAATCTTGTTTTTAAAAGATTTTATTTATTTTAGAGCTAGAGAGAGAGGGAGAGCAGGGGGGAGGAGCAGAGGGAGAATGACAAGCAGACTCCTTGCTGAGTGCAGAGCTCCATGTGGCGCTCCATCCCAGGACCCTGAGATCATGACCTGAGCTGAAATCAAGAGTCCCTCATTTAACCAACTGAGCCATGCAGGTGCACTCAATTCAATTAATCTTACTGGCTATAAGGATTTTGAGACTTTCCAGCTCATTTCTCCATGTCTTTTGTAATCTTCTGAATAGCATGAGGCAGCTCTTAAGATTACAAATACCAGGGCACCTGAGTGGCTCAGTAGATTAAGCAGCAGACTCTTGGTTTGGGCCAGGTCATGATCTCAAGGTCTTGAGATCAAACACCCTCCCCCACGTTGGGTTCATAAATAAATAAATAAATAAATAAATAAATAAATAAATAAATAAATAAATAATAAATAAAATCTTACCAAAAAAAGATTATAAATACTAACGTCAAAGTGCCTGGGATGCATCTTGGGTTGACTACTTACTAGCTGTGTTTCCTTGGATTGGTTACTTATACTCTGTGCCTCAGTTTCTTTATCTGCAAAGTGAATAAAATAGCACCTAAGATTGTTGTGTTAACGGTTATAATCCTGTCAAATTCTTAGTATAGTGAGCGCTCAATAACTAATTTATAATTATCACAGTAACGCTAAAGCAATCACTCATTATTTAGTAATTCAGAAGGGATATGTACTCTATTTCTCCTTAAGAATTAAGGAAACATTATATAATAGACCCCAAGTATGTAAGAATAGGTGTTCATCTCTGGAAAACAGTATGGAGGTTCCTCAAAAAGTTGAAAATAGAGCTGCCCTATGACCCAGCAATTGCACTACTGGGTATTTACCCCAAAGATACAAATGTAGTGATCCGAAGGGGTAAGTGCACCCCAATGTGTATAGCAGCAATGTCCACAATAACCAAACTATGGAAAGAGCCAAGATGTCCATCGACAGATGAATGGATAAAGAAGATGTGGTGTGTACACACACACACACACACACACACACACACACACACACACACACACACTGGAATATTATGCAGCCATCAAAAGGAATGAAATCTTGCCATTTGCAATGATGTGGATGGAACTAGAGGGTATTATGCTGGGCGAAATAAGTCAATCAGAGAAAGACATGTATCATATGATCTCACTGATATGAGGAATTCTTAATATCAGGAAACAAACTGAGGGTTGCTGGAGTGGTGGGGGGTGGGAGGGATGGGGTGGCTGGGTGATAGACATTGGGGAGGGTATGTGCTATGGTGAGCACTGTGAATTGTGTAAGACTGATGAATCATAGACCTGTACCTCTGAAACAAATAATACATTATATGTTAAAAATAAAAAGAAGATAGTAGGAAGGGAGAAATGAAGGGGAGGAATCAGAGGGGGAGATGAACCATGACGGACTATGGACTCTGAGAAACAAACTGAGGGTTCTAGAGGGGAGGGGGTGGGGGGATGGGTTAGCCTGGTGATGGGTATTAAAGAGGGCACATACTGAATGGAGCACTGGGTGTTGTACACAAGCAATGAATCATGGAACATATCAAAAAATTATGATGTAATATATGGTGATTAACATAACATAATGAAAAAAAGATAGGTGCTCATGTATTTGTACATTTAGTAGTTAATATTTAGTAATCAGTTTCAGATATACAACCAAAATACATTTAATTCCAGCAACACACACATTCACACTCATACATACACATACATACCATAAAAATAATGTAGTGATTATTTAACTATTAAATTTATTTTAGTATTTATAATTAGAATCAATAGAAAGGCGATTAAGCGATGAGGCAAAAATGTGTAAAAAGTTATCGAGGTATTATTTATTTTAATGAAATATAGTGACTACTATGATTTGCATATTTCTCCAATATGTATGCATTTCTTATTAAATTCATTATAAGGTGGAAATTCACCAAAATGCAAATTTCATAGAAAATTTACGTGTTGTATATGGAAGCTAAACCCCAAATTTGTTTTTCTATATATATTACAAAATACCTTGAAGGTAAACACATTTTTAAAATAGAGAGCTGTCATGCAACCTAAGATCTGTTTACATCTGCAGAGTAAATCTGTGACATAAATCATACAACCACAATTTTTTACAATGGTGATGAAAGTGCATATTAATAAAAAATTCAATAAATATAATGAATTCAGTTTCATTGTATAATGTGTACATATGTGCATAAATGATTCATAAATACTTAAAGAGAATTAATAATTAATGCCAAAAGTTAGTTTTGTTCATTCTTTGAAAATAAAATAAATCCTAGAAATCCAATGTTGTAATATTTAAAGGCAGTTGCTTTTATATAATACAATTAATAGGATTTTTTTTCTCTTTTATTTACCTGACTTCAATAATTGATTCACCTACCCTTTTAAAAACCATAGCATGTTGTTATTATCTTACATATATCTATAAGCATATTTTCCTCATTTTTACAACACTATTTTATTATGCTTCTGGTAGGGTTTTGATATATATTTTCGTTTAATCCATTGTTGACAGGTGACCTTCTGATTGGTTTGGGTGAAATAAGTGTTAATAACCTGGAAGATGAGATGTCTAATAAATCTGTATATAAAAATAATGATTAATAATTTATTTGGGATTCTACAGAAACAGTACAAACAAGTCTGCTGAGAGGTGTTTTGAACCTAATGTATTTTAGAGAGAAGTGTTATTGATTACACAGAAATGGGTCACATTTTAATCATTTTTATATCACTGTACTGCCAGAGGCATCAGAATCCATTAAATGAGGATTATAAACTTTGTTTTCAACTGGATCCTAAATTGATTCTTGATGTATTGTCAACAGAAGCACTGGAAGATCAATCAGAAATACCAACCCATATTAAAATTAACTTATTTATATTTAATTGTTCATATCATGGTTCTCTGAGGTGCTGCTCAAGAATCTAAAGTACTTTTCTCTCAGCTAAAAGTTCTATTTTAGCATATGCAACAATAATTGTTCTCCATATGACTACTGATATGCTATATCCCTTACATTTTTTTTTTCTTACAATGCCTTCCTGCACCAGGGCCCAAGTTTACCAATACTTGGAAATGTTTATCCTGTTCTTCCAATAACCTTGCTAGTAAGATTTTTAAAAAAAAATCATTATAATTGAGAGTTTAAAAATATTACGTGTACAAACACACACATGTTTTATGTCGGTATATCCTTGCAGAATCTTGAGTGGCTTACTTATGTGAATGTACACACAATAAATATTATATTTAGTGTGTTTTAATGAAATACATACTTTTAAGCATAGTTTAGCATTTGGTGTATTGCATAAATAAATGTTACATATATTTAACTTTATTATCATTTGAAATATTCTAAATCCATTTCCTTATTCTTTGTTAGAGAATAATCTGTGAGAGCGAGTGAGGAGGGAGAGCAAGCAAACATGAACAATATACAAACTTCTGAACAACATGGTTTTGACCTAAATTCAAAACGATGATTCCCCACTACCTAATTATATCTCTTAATTTCTCTAAGCCCCTTAGTTTCTACATCTCCAAAAAATATATAAACAAATATAACCACTATGTCTTACAGAGACTATGTGTATGTTCACACACGTGCATACACACAAACACATAGACATACACACACGTATAAATATATATTAATTTGAGTACAAGTGACTTTCAGCCTTTCCATAGATATTAGTTATATGACAATGCAGTCAAAAGCTGCGATTTTTGCCTTCCTGGTATCAATCTACAGCCTCTTCTGGAAAAAAAAAAAAAAGTCATGCTTAACCCATTTTCAAGAAGTATGGTTTTAATGGTTTTAATGCTGTTGATCTCACTTCAATATTTTATTTTTTTCACTTTGGTGATTAGATCAGAAAAAAGCACATGGACAAACTTGTACAATGAGAATAGCCTAAGACATTGCAAGACTCTTTTCTGCTGGGGTTTCTTGGGACAGAAATGACCCAGGAGCTATTGTGATCCACCTTTGCAGCACAAATGGAGGACCTGACTACAAAATGCAAGCCTACAATGAGAAGCAAAGATGGAGCAGAATGGACTATGGGACTTGGCTGAGCTGTTGAATTGAACATTCCTAAAATATATATCTCTATTAAAATTTAAGCTAATTTTTAAGGACTTACTTTTATTTGATTTAAATCAAGAAGGAAATTGAACCTAAATAGAAAAATTTTAAATGCAAAAATGAATTCTGTGTAGGGAAAAAGAGAAAAAGGAAAGGAAAACATATGGGTAAATCTAAATGAGTGGACTATAGAATAAAACAAAAAGAGTAGACTTGAGGGTGGCTAAATAATGGCAAATGATTCTATGATTCTGCTCTGTTTTTGAACAGGATGAAAATAATGATTAGCTCAAGAGTTTGGTAAAAAAAAAAAAAGGAAACATAAACTAAGAATGCGTGTTGTAAATATATCAGTTACCACTAAAACTAGATTTAGAACTTACCTATTTCAAATTAATAGAGGAAAAATTAATAATATAAAATGTGCTCAATACAACAGAAGACTGTCATTCAAAATGGTGTTGTAAATTCACATTTTGAACCCTACCGTCTACCCGTCACTCGTAACACATGTTAATGATAAAGTGTCAAAGTTAAAAATGACATATCCATACTCCAGAGCAAAATAAATGTCTTTTTGGACAAAAATGCAAAGGAGGAAAAGAATTGTGGCCAAGAACTGTTATCTAAAAACCAGGCTGGTGGGGACATGGACTAACTTTTCCATATGAAATAGGGGACTAGGGCTAAGAGCACTGTCTAAAATCTGGGTTGGGCTGAAGGTTGCCTTTCTCTTTACTCTTGACAAGAGATCTAATGAGACTGTTGCTGATGATTACCTGCAGTTTCAGATATATGAAGCCAGGTACCTATGAAAGCCATGGAAAATAACAGTTTCTTGTATCAGGAAATGACCAACCTGCTCACTTGTTCACTTACTACATATGTGATACTTACAATGTCTATAGTGAGCAAGAAACTAGAACCACAATATAAAATTTGGCCAAGGTTGGTAATTATATGGAGTAAAATGAGGAGCAATACCAAGATTGAAAGACATCAAGGAAATCGGAGGGGGAGACAAACCATGAGAGACTATGCACTCTGAGAAACAAACTGAGGGTTCTAGAGGGAAATTGGGGGTTCTAGAAGGGAGGGGGTTAGGGGTATGGGTTGGCCTGGTGATGGGTATTAAGGAGGGCATGTATTGAATGGAGCACTGGGTGTTATATGCAAACAATGAATCATGGAACACTATATCAAAAACCAACGATGTAATGTATGGTGATTAACATAACATAATAAAATAAAAAATAAATAAAAGAAAGACATCAAGGAGAAACATTAAAAAAAGAAATAAGAATGTATTAAAATGCATCAAACTGTATTCAAGTAATCAAGTTGTCTAATAATATATAATATGTTCTGTATACACATACAAATATAGATACATCTAAACATGATTTAAAGGTGATTAAGTTTACACATATGGGAGAATTTAATTTGCCTTTTTGAAACAAATCTGTCTAACATACAGTACAAGAATAACCTATTGTCTGATGGATTTTTGACATATAAACCTAACTAAAGCCCCAGAATTCTCTCTCTAGTATGTTCTGGATTAGGAAGACCTATAAGAACTAGTCTCTTCCAAGAGTGTGGAAATCAAAGGGAAGTGTTGTCCACTTTGTAGCATATACATCTCTATACCAAAGACTCAACTAAACTCTGGTCACCACTGTGAAGGGATTTTGCATATGTGGGTAAAGTTCCTAAGAAATTGGAATTAAGTTCATCAGGAGTGAGATTATTCTGGATAAACCTAACTTAATGCATGGGAAGTCCATTAAAAGAGGGTTTAGGTCTTCTCTGGGCTCAGAGTCCATATAGCAGAGTCTGCAATTACATTCTGTCCTCTGGGTCTTCCCTTCTTGACTGCATGTAGGAAAAAAAATTCAGCACGTGATCATATGGCTCCAGCTTGCTCATGGTCTTCTCTTCCTGACCGTCTGCTCTTGGACTTTGAACTTAGTCAGCATTCACATTTTATAGATAATCTCCGGGTTGGTTCCTCTTCTGCTTCTTTGGTTGAACCTAGGCTGATACAGTTGCCTAAAATACCTTGAAGTGTTTGGAAATAAAAATAGAGTATAAATTTGTCCTTGGTTAAAGAGCAATTACAATGGAAATTGTGAAATATTTTATCCAAATTATAATGAAATCACTACATACCAAAGGTACTTGTATGATATAATTAAGTGTTATAAATTGTATAATATGGGGTTTTGTTCTGGGTGAGACACCATGAATTTAGTTTTAAACAGTTTGAATTTCCAGAAACTGTTGAAATTCTGCTGTGTATATGCATTAAGAAATAATAAATTCCACTTCTCAGACAAAAGATCAGTATTTAGAATAAAAGTTGATATATGTGACAGTATTATAAGAGTACAGAGAGACAGGGCACCTGGGTGGCTCAGTCATTAAGTGTCTGCCTTTGGCTCAGGTCATGATCCCAGGGTCCTGGGATCGAGCCCCCCATCAGGCTCCCTGCTCAGTGGGGAGTCTGCTTCTCCCTCTCCCACTCCCCCTGCTTGTGTTCCCTCTCTTGCTGTGTCTCTCTCTGTCAAATACATAAATAAAATCTTTTAAAGGAAAGAATACAGAGAGACAATCAAATGAAATATTTCAAAATATAAATACTAAAAGTAACAGAAAAAATAGTAAAAGCATATGAAAGAAATTGCACAAGAACAACCAGAACGTAACAATCAGAACTAGGAGAACATAAGCCAAGGTAAACAAAACAAAGCAAAACAAACCTAAAGCAAACAAACAGAATCCCTGAAGTTGGTGGCAGAAGAGTGGAATTTTAAATGACAATGTGGGGATAGTGAAGTCACTCAATTACATAATTAGAGATTATGAATAACCATAAAAAGTTCATATTCATTGGATAGCCAAATGTATAGTAGGGACTCACCAGAGAAACAGGAGTAGAAGATACATAGATATAGATGATATAGATGATAGATGATAGATAGATATAGATAGATAGATAGATAGATGATAGATAGATAGATAGATAGATAGATAGATGATAGATAGATAGATAGATAGAGACAAATAGATATAGATATAAAGAGACTTATAAAAATTGTCTTTCAAGGGGCTAGGAAGTCCTATGATCTACAGTTTACAAACTGGAGACCAAGAAATACCTGTGATATAGTTACAGTCTGAACCCAAAGACCCGAGAACCAGGAGAACCAGCGGTATAAGTTCCAGTTCAAGGCAGGAAAAGATTGATGCTCCAGGTCAAGCCATCAGGCAAAGCGAGTAAATTCTTCCTTCCTCTACGTTTTTGTTCTATTTAGGCTCTCAATGAGTTGGATCATGCCCACCCGTACTGGCAAGGGCAACCTGCTTTACTCAGTCTACTGATTCAAGTGCTAACCTTTTGGAAACACCTTCACAGACGCAGTCAGCTGTAATGTTTAACCAAATATCGGGGTACCCTGTGACAGAGTTGACACATAAAGTTAACCATCATTCTAGACTAGAGAATGATGCATTGAATAAAGAAAGAGTGGTGGGGCAAGTCATGACCTTCAGCCCAAGACCACTAGAAACACATCAGCGCTGACTCCGTGAACAGAGGGAAAAGTATACCACAGGAAAAACCCTAGGGATCTCAGTAAGAGTAGGAAGTAGGAAGGACTTTATAGGTTTTGTTCTTGTGCTGGGTGATGGGATACAGTGTCAAGAAAGATTTTGCTCTGGATTTTACGTTGTTAGAAAGCAGGAATTATTCTATGGTTGGGAATCTTTACAATTCTTATTTAGAAGGAAAGGAAAACAAACAAGGCCAAAGTTAATATGCAATTCATGAAGCAGTAGTCACTCCTATTTGCCAGGATAGGGGACATTTAGTTATTTTTGTATTGTGTTCTTGATTTTGTCTTATGTTCAGATATGATTACAGAGGGATCTTGTTTTGAGATCCATCATGATCCATGGAATAGTGTTGTCTGATGTTTGTGTGTGTTGTAAAATTGTATTCAGAGGAGAACACAATATGAATACCAGGCCAGCTCCTACAAATGCCCAAACGGAGTTGATTGTACCAGATCAGCTCTTGGATACTCTTCTCTATTCCAGGAATAAAGTTGAAGGAATGTAACATATTCATTTATTCAGTATATATTCATTGGTTTTCTACTATGTGATAGGTACTGTTTCAGGGAGCTTTTTCATCATTTCTATATTGATTTTAAGTGAATCAATTTTATTAAAAAATTTACACATCAGAGTTTTGCTTTGTCTGCTGTGGCACACTTACAAACAATTTAGAGTCTGTTTATGACAATTTCATATTTTTCAATTAAAAAAGCAAGTACCATCATTTTTTTTTTTAAATTTATTTGACAGAGAGAGACACAGCGAGAAAGGGAACACGAGCAGGGGGAGTGGGAGAGGGAGAAGCAGGCTTCCTGGAGAGAAGGGAGCCCGATGCGGGGCTCGATCCCCAGGACCCTGGGATCATGACCTGAGATGAAGAAAGACGCTTAACGACTGAGCCACCCAGGCACCCCAAGAAACATCATTTTTATAGAAAAAAATATTTCTAGGCCTTTGTTTCAAATACAGTATAAATAAGAAAGAAATACTAGATCTTTGTTCTGCCAATCTATTTAATCTCTCCAAACACCAATTGAAAGAGTTATAGTAATATCCCATTCTACTCACCTAACAGAATCATTAAAGAAAATGAAGTTAACATCTGGAAAAGCCCTTTGTAAACTAAAAAACATATTTTCTTATATTTAATTTGAGATATTAAAATGATTATGAGAAAAGAGTATTTAAAGGGATAATCTTTAAGGGCCATTTCATATATACTGTTCTATGAGTAGGATCATAATTTTCCAATTTCAAATTATTTTAAGGATTTTAGCCATTCTAATTAGCTTTAATTTTGTGCTGTTAAAATACCCATCATCCTGTCAAGTCCCTTTTCTGTAATAAATACTTAATTTTGATATTATTCCAAAGGAAAAATAAGGCATGCTTGATTAGGATTTGATTTATGACAGTTTTAGAAAACCTATCCTGGAGGCACCTGGATGGCTCAATTGGTTAAGCATCTGCCTTTGGCCCAGGTCATGATCCCACGGTCCTGGAATTGAGTCCTGTGTAGAGTCCTCTGCTCCACGGAGAGTCTGGTTCTCCCTCTGCCCCACCCCTCTCCCCTTGCTCATGCTCTCTCTCTCAAATAAAGAAAGAAAAGAAAAGAAAAGAAAACCGATCTTGTAGAGAAGAAAGGATTGCCTCCTTTTTTTTTTCTAGATCAAGGAAAATGATGGGATTTTGTTTCTCAAATGGGGAATAGCAATGTGAATAAAGTTTTTTAATCCATTATTCTCTATACTTATCTGTAATAATTACTACATTAAAATTCTGCCTACTGGTCTCACGTGAGACATTGACTTTCTAGGCAAGAAATTTTGTTTGTTTGTTTGTTTGTTTTTCACTTAGTTTCTCTAGCACTCAGCAGAGTTCCTGGAAAATGGTAAGCATTAGACACATGAACTGAATGAATATGTGTATTTTGGAAAAATTAATCCGACATGTGGAATATATCCAAAGGGACTATTAATTAGACTGATCTAGGAGACCGCAGCACATGCCCAGACATGCAATGAAGAGGGGCAGCAAACGGGCAGTGAAAGTATTTACGGAATGCAAAACAGGTGAGAGAGACACAGTGAGACATATAAAACTCATGTCCTTTTCTAGACTTTTGCTTAGACTGATTTCTAAATCTAGCAAGCCCTATCTCTTCAACTGGAATTATCTCTATCCTAAAAAAGATAGGATTAAAGCCACTTATTCCTTAAAGTTTTCTTGAAATATTATGGTCCATATTACTTGCTCCGTTCTCTTGATACCTAAAAAAAGTCAAATTGGTGCAGTGGAAAGATAATTAACTTTGAATGCAAAGATGTCTGGTTTAAAATTCAGCTCTGTTGATCATTGGGCATTAATGCAGACGTCTCTAGGTAAATTACGCCATATTCCTCACACTCACTATCACTGTATCCTTTAGGATTGATGTCAGAATTAAATTAAATTAAATGGCATATAAAATATTTTGTGTAGAAAAACTAAATGTTAATCCCTACTGTACTTAAAATAAATGGAACTGATTGCAAAATTTTCTTAAACAGTTTTGTCACTCAACTAAAATGTATTATGTAATAATGTCTGCATAGGTCTTTTAACTTCCCTATCATCCAGTCTATGATTCATACATTCTTGTGCACTATTTGTAATTACTGCAATTAACTCTTTATCTTTATTTCTATTCTTAGTCTTCAACTATTGGCTATAGAACTTTGAAAAATGTGCTACAGATATGTGAGTATTTAAAACTTAGAGATACTGGAAACAATGATGAATTATGTAGGTCTACTGAAACCTGGATTTCATTGTTGGATGAACAATGGGGAGGAGCAAGATGGCAGAGGAGTAGGAGACCTAAATTTCGTCTGCTCCCAGGAAGTCAGCTAGATAGGGATCAAACCATTCTGAACACCTACAAACTCAACAGGAGATCAAAGAAAAGAATAGTAGCAACCCTCTGGACAGAAAAGTGACAGGTTTCTGGAAGATAGGACCTGTGGAGAAGTGAATCCGAGGCGATATTCAGGAAGATAGACGGCGGGGGAGGGGCCTCTGTCAGCCGCTACTCACAAGTGATAGAGCAGTGGAGCACAAAATCGGAACTTTTAGAAGTCAGCTCCACTGAGGGACATTGCTCCAGTGGCTAAGCGGGGGGTGGGACCCTCATGGGACAGTGTGGTCTCAGGACCCTCAGGGTCACAGAAAGACCGGGGGTGCCTGAGTGTGGCAGAGCTCCCAGGTATCAGAGCGGGGAAGCCGGCTGCAGAGACGGAGCCGAGGCGTGGGCTCTCAGCTCGGGGTTGCCATAAACTGCGATCGGTGACACCATCCGGCCACTGCTCCTCCAGCAGGGACCCAACAAGCGGCAGATCCGGGGAGACTCCCCTTCCTCCCCCAGGAGGAGCAGCGCAGGAGCGCACCACAGGGATCTGCTGGGTTTGGAGTTTCCACACCGGATTGGATGCCAGAGATAGAAACGCTCAGTCACAGGCCAGGTGAGCATGGAGTGAGGCTGGAGACTGGGGAGACGGGAGTGATTGACTGCTTTTCTCTGGAGGCACACTGAGGAGTGGGGCCCTGAGTTCTTGGCTCCTCTGGGACAGAGATTGGGAAGCCTCCATTTTCATTCTCTTCCTCCAAAGCTATATGGAAAGCTTGCCGGGAACAAAAGCTCCCGAGAACAAACCCCAGCAGTTTGGGGTTTGTTCGGACCTGGCAAGGGTGGGGCAATTCCGCCTCCGGCAAAGACATTTGGGAACCACTGCCACAGGCCCCTCCCCCAGAAGATCAGCAAGAACAGCCAGCCAAGACCAAGTTTACCGATCAATGAGAATGGCAGAACACCAGCCTTACGGGAATACAGCACATAGTATTCATGGCTTTTTTTCCCTCTGATTCTTTAGTCTTTCAAAGTTAAGTTTTTTAATTTTCTTCTTTTTTCTTTGAATATTTTTTCCCTTTTTCAACCAACATCTTATCAATCCCTTTTTTAAAAAACCTTTTTTATTTTTCATTTTTAGAGTCATATTCTATCCCTTCATAGTAGTTAACCTTATTTTTGGTATGTATATATAAGTTGTTCTCTCTTTAAAATTTCAGGAAACAGTTTCTTCTAACAGAACAAAATATACTCTAAATCTCTAGTGTAGGGCTTTGTTCTAGTCTCCTGCCTGATCACATTCTCTCCTTCCCCCCCTTTTTTTTAAATCCTCCTCTTTGTTTTTTCAAACAACTTTGTTTCTTATCTCGTTTATAAAATCTTTTATAATTTCCATCTTTACAGTCATATCCCATCCCTTCATCGTATTTACCCTTATTTTGTACATATATAAGCTTTTCTTTCTTTAATATTTTGGGAAGCACTTTCTTCTAACAGACCAAAATATGCCCAATATCTAGTGTGTGGCACTGATCTGTGCACCAAACTGATCATATCTGATCATATTCTGTTTTGTTTTTTTTTTTTTTTTGGTTTGTTTGTTTTATCTTTATCTTTTTCTTTTTGTTTTCTTTTTTCTTTATTTCCCTTTCTTTTCCCCGGTTTCAGGTCTCTTCTGATTTGTTTAGTGTTTATTTTTCTGGGGTCGTTGTTACCCCATTAACATTTTGTTCTCTCATTCATCTATTGTCCTATGGACAAAATGACAAGACAGAAAAAAATCACAAAAGAAAGAACAAGAGGCAGTACCGACTGACAGCGACATAATCAATATGGACATTAGTAAGATGTCAGAACTAGAGGTCAGACTGATGATTTTAAAGATACTAGCTGGGCTTGAAAAAAGCATGGAGGATATTAGAGAAACCCTTTCTGGATATGTCAAAGAACTAAACTCTAACCAAGTCAAAATCAAAAAGGCTATTAATGAGGTACAATAAAAAATGGAGGCTCTAACTGCTAGGATAAATAAGGCGGTAGAGAGTATTATAAAAGACCGAATAATGGAAAATAAAGAAGCTGAGAAAAAGAGATAAACAACTCCTGGATCACAAGGGCAGAATTCAAGAGATAAGTGAAACCATAAGACAAAACAATATTAGAATAATTGGGATCCCAGAAGAAGAAGAGAGAGAGGGGCAGAAGATATATTGGAGCAAATTATAGCAGAGAAATTCCCTAATTTGGGGAAGGAAACAGGCATCAAAATCCAGGAGGCACAGAGAACCCCTCTCAAAATCAATAAAAGTAGGTCAACACTACAACTTCTAATAGTAAAATTTACAAGTCTCAGAGACAAAGAGAAAATCCTGAAAGCAGCTTGGGATGGAGATCTGTAATCTCCAATGGTAGAAACATTAGATTGGCAAAAGACCTATCCACAGAGACCTGGCAGGCCCGAAAGGACTGGCATGATATATTCAGAGCACTAAATGAGAAAAATATGCAACCAAGAGTACTATATAAAGCTAGGCCGTCATTGAAAATAGAAGGAGAGATAAAAAGCTTCCAGGACAAACAAAAACTAAAGGAATTTGCAAACACAAAACCAGGCCTACAAGAAATATTGAAAGGTGTCTCTAAGCAAAGATAGAACCTAAAGTAACATAAACAAGAAAGAAACACAGACAATATACAATAACAGTCACCTTAGAGGCAATACAATGACACTAAATTCATATCTTTCAATAGTTACCCTGAATGAAAATGGTCTAAATAGCCCAATCAAAAGACACAGGGTATCAGATTGGATTAAAAAACATGACCCATCAATATGCTGCTGGCAAGAGATTCATTTGAGACTGAAAGACACCCCCAGATTGAAAGTGAGGGGGTGGAAAACCATTTACCATGCTAATGGACACGAAAGCTGGGGTGGCATTCTTTATATCAGACAAATATATTTAAACCAAAGACTATAATAAGAGATGAGGAAGGACACTATATCCTACTTAAACGGTCTACCCAAAAAGAAGATCTAACAATTGTAAATATCTGTGCCCCTAACATGATAGCAGCCAATTATATAAGGCAATTAATAGCAAAAGCAAAGAAACACATAGACAACAATACAATAATAGTGAAGAACTTTAACACACCCTTCAATGAAACAGACAGATCATCTAAGCAAAAGATCAACAAGGAAATAAGGACTTAAAATGACACATTGGACCACTAAGACTTCACAGATATATTCAGAACATTCCATCCCAAAGCAACAGAATACATATTCTTCTTTAGTGCTCGTGGACCATTCTCCAGAATAGATCACATCCTAGATCACAAATCAGGTCTCAACTGGTATGAAAAGATTGGATCATTCCCTGCATATTTGGAAAAAAAATGTTTTGAAACTAGAACTCAACACAAGAGGAAATTTGGAAAGAACTCAAATACATGGAGGTTAAAGAGCATCCTACTAAAGAATGAATGGGTCAACTAGGAAATTAAATAAGAATTTAAAAAATTCGTGAAAAACAATGAAAATGTTCAAAATCTTTGGGATGCAGCAAAGGCAGTCCTAAGAGGAAAATATATAGCAATACGAGCCTTTCTCAAGAAAGAAGAAAGGTCTCAAATACACAACCTAACCCTACACCTAAAGGACTTGGAGAAAAAACAGCAAATAAAGCCTAAATGCAGCAGGAGAGGAGAAATAATAAAGATCAGAGCAGAAATCAATGGATTAGAAACCAAAAGAACAGTAGAACAGATCAATAAAACTAGGAGCTGGTTCTTTCAAAGAATTAAGAAGATTGATAAATGCCTGGCCAGACTTATCAAAAAGAAAAGAGAAATGACCCAAATAAATAAAATCATGAATAAAAGAGGAGAGATCACAATCAACACTAAAGAAATACAAACAATTATAAAAACATATTATGAGCAACCATATGCCAACAAATTAGATAACCTGGAAGAAATGGATGCATTCCTAGAGATGTATCAACTACCAAAACTGAACCAGGAAGAAATAGAAAACCTGAACAGACCTATAACCACTAAGGAAATTGAAGAAGTCATCACAAATCTCCCAACAAACAAAAACCCAGGGCCAGATTGCTTCCCAGGGGAATTCTACATAAATATTTAAAGAAGAATTAATACCTATTCTCCTGAAACTGTTCCAAAAAATAGAAATGGAAGGAAAACTTCCAAACTCGTTTTATGACACCACCATTACTTGATCCCAAAACCAGACAAAGACCCCATCAAAAAGGAGAATTACAGACTAATATCTTAGATGAACACGGATGCAAAAATTCTCACCAAAATACTAGCCAATAGGATCCAACAGTACATTAAAAGAATTATTCACCACGACCAAGTGGGATTTATCCCTGGGCTGCAAGGTTGGTTCAACACCGCAAATCAATCAATGTGATACAATACTTTAATAAAAGAAAGAACAAGAAACTTAGGATCCTCTAAATAGATACAGAAAAAGCATTTAACAAAGTACAGCATCCTTTCTTGATCAAAATCTTCAGAGTGTAGGGATAGAGGGTACATACCTCAATATTATAAAAGCCATCTATGAAAAACCCACAGTGAATAACATTTTCAATGGGGAAAAGCTGAGATCATTCCCCCTAAGGTCAGGAATAAGGTAGGGATTTCCACTATCACCACTGTTATTCAATATAATATTAGAAGTCCTAGCCACAGCAATCACTCAACAAAAAGAAATAAAAGGCATCCGAATCGTCAAAGAAGAAGTCAAACTCTCACTCTTTGCAGATGATATGATACTTTATGTGGAAAACCCAAAAGACTCCACCCCAAAACTGCTAGAACTCATACATGAGTTCAGTAAAGTGGCAGGATATAAAATCAATGCACAGAGATCATTGGAATTCCTATACACCAACCACAAGACAGAAGAGAGTGAAATTAAGGAGTCGATCCCATATACAATTGCACCCAAAATCATAAGATATGTAGGAACAAATCTAACCAAAGAGGCAAAGAATCTACTCAGACAACTATAAAATACTCATGAAAGAAATTGAGGAAGACACAAAGAAATGAAAAATGTTCCATGCTCATGGATTGAAAGAACAAATATTGTGAAGATGTCAATGCTACCTAGAGCAATCTACACATTTAATGCAAGCCCTATCAAAATACAATCACCTTTTTTTAAAGAAATGTAACAAATAATCCTAAAATTTGTATGGAACCAGAAAAGACCCCGAATAGCCAAAGGAATGTTGAAAAAGAAAAGCAAACCTGGTGGCATCACACTTCCCGACTTCAAGCTCTATTACAAAGCTGTCATCATCAAGACAGTATGGTACTGGCACAAAAACAGACACATAGATCAATGGAACAGAATAGAGAGCCCAGAAATGGACCCTCAACTCTATGGTCAACTCATCTTCGACAAAGCAGGAAAGAATGTCCAATGGAAAAAAGACAATCTCTTCAACAAATGGTGTTGGGAAAATTGGACAGCCACATGCAGAGGAATGAAACTGAACCATTTCCCTACACCACACACAAAAATAGACTCAAAATGGTTGAAGGACCTCAGTGAGAGATAGGAGTCCTTCAAAATCCTAAAGGAGAACACAGGCAGAAACCTCTTCGACCTCAGCCACAGCAACTTCTCCCTAGAAACATCGCCAAAGGCAAGGGAAGCAAGGGCAAAAATTAACTATTGGAAATTCATCAAGATAAAAAGATTTTTCACAGGAAAGGAAACAGTCAACAAACCCAAAAGACAACAGACAGAATGGGAGAAGATATTTGCAAATAACATATCAGATAAAGGGCTGGTATTCAAAATCTATAAAGAACTTAATCAAACTTATCAAACTCAACACCCAAAGAATAAAAGAAATGGGCAGAAGACATGAACAGACATTTTTCCAAAAAAGACATCCAAATGGCCAACAGACACGTGAAAAAGTGCTCAACATCGCTCAGCATCAGGGAAATCCAAATCAAAACTCCAATGAGATACCACCTCACACCAGTCAGAATGGCTAAAATTAACAAGTCAGGAAATGACAGATGTTGGTGGGGATGTGGAGAAAGGGGAACCCTCCTACACTGTTGGTGGGAATGCAAGCTGGTGCAACCACTCTGGAAAACAGTATGGAGGTTACTCAAAAAGTTGAAAATAGAGCTACTGTACAACCCAGCAATTGCACTACTGGGTATTTGCCCCAACAATATAAATGTAGGGATCTGAACAGGTACGTGCACCCTGATGTTTATAGATGCAATGTCCACAATAGCCAAACTATGGGAAACGCCAAGATGTCCATTGACAGATGAATGGATAAACAAATGGGGTATGTATATACTAGGGAATTATGTAGCCATTAAAAGGAATGAAATCTTGCCATTTGCAATGATGTGGATGGAACTGGAGGGTATTATGCTGAGCGAAATAAGTCAGTCGTAGAAACACATGTATCCTATGATCTCACTGATATGAGGAATTCTTAATCTCAGGAAACAAACTGAGGGTTGCTGGAGTGGTGGGGTGGGAGGGATGGGGTGGCTGGGTGATAGACATTGTAGAGGGTATGTGGTATGGTGAGCATTGTGAATTGTGTGAGACTGTTGAATCACAGACCTGTACCTCTGAAACAAATAATACATTATATGTTAAAAAAAAAAAAAAAGAAGATAGCAGGAAGGGAAAAATGAAGGGGGGCAATCGGAGGGGGAGACTAACCATGAGAGACTATGGACTCTGAGAAATGAACTGAGGGTTCTAGATGGGAATGGGGTGGGGGGATGGGTTAGCCTGATGATGGGTATTAAAAAGGGCACGTACTGAATGGAGCACTGGGTTTTATACGCAAACAATGAATCACTGAACACTACATCAAAAATTAATGATGTAATTTATGGTGATTAACATAACATAATAAAATTAAAAAAAGAAATATTTGTTTCGTACTTATTAGTGGCTAATTTGAGATGCCATAAATAAATAATAATACTTATTAGTGGCTAATTTTAGATGCAATAAATAAATAATAAATGATGTATTTTTCAGGGTTTTTTTCATTTAAAGATAAATACAAGTTGGAAACAGTCACCAAATGCTAATGTATTTAATTCTTGTCTAGACCTTTTTTGACTATTATTTTGTAGCTGATCTAAGTAACTCAACCAACAAAATTTATATATATTTTTCTTAGTTGGTGGGGAGAGGGATAAGGAGAGGGAGAGAATCTTAAGCAGGCTCCACACCCAGCACAGAGCCTGATTTGGGACTTGATCTCACAACCCGGAGATCATGACCTGAGCCAAAATCAGGAATCAGATGCTTAATCGACTGAGCCACCCAGGCTGCCCCAAATTTAACTTTAAATCAAATACTATCTTTGCCTTGAATCATTGGTAAAAGGCAGAATGACAAAGAGCAATTATTTTTCAAAGTTTCTATGAAAGTAACATTCTAATAAAATATTTAGATATGATGCCACATACATGTAGTAAATAATAAAATGCAAAAAACTATTATAAAGCGCATTTGTTTGTACTTTGCCACCATCTTTGCATTGTCTTTAGAACGTTTCTGCATTATCCTTGGTGCATGTTTAAAAATATGTAATTTCTATTGATTCCCCCCCAAATTTACATTCATCTAAGTAATAGAAGAAAACTACATAATTCACAGGCTTGTGAGAAATTGTCAGATTTACTTCAATTATTCACTTTGCTGTATGCTCACATTCCGCTCTTTCCTATCTTATGATACAGGTAGGCAATAAGTGATTAGAGCTTTAATGAGTTGGAAATTCATGTTTCCAGTGGAATTAGCATACAGGAAATTATAATTCACAAAAGATCTATAAAAGAAGCAATAGTTGAAAATGGGATACAGAATTGATTGATAATAGCAAACACTGCTTTGTCAGAAAATTAAAAATAACTCGCCACTGACATAAAGGTTGAATGGATTGTCTTTCATTTACTTGTTTTTAATGTATTTATGTTCTATTTTCAATATGTGGAATCTATTTTTTTAACTTATTCTCTTTGTTAGATATTGTTTTTTCTTCTTTCTTTGATTAGATTATTATTTTCCTTATTCTTATTTGTTACCTGGACAATTGGTCATGATTAGTATCAATTTATAGAATGACTATTATTTTAAACATTGTCTCTCTTTCTCTTTAAAATAAATAAATAAATCTTTAAAGATTGTTTTGACAATCTACATTGGCTGGAATTTTTTTCTTCTAAACAAACTGGACAACATTTCTGTTTTTCTTCACATTTATTATATCATTGGCTTAAATGAAAGTAAAGGGAAAATTAACATTTATTAAGTCTTGACCGCTTTGTTTGATAAACTATTGCATTGAAATGCTCATAAGAATCATATTAGCTCTATTTAAAGATAAGGAAATGAAGACTCATCAGGTATATGGTGGCATAACAATTTGAACCTTGTTTTATGTGACTCCAGAGCCCATTTATTTTCTTCCTCCAAGCTGACAATGGGTAGATTAGTTTGAGAAAACTTAGTACCTTATCTGGATGAATAAGCTCTAGATAAAGAGAAGGGAGACAAAGTAAGAACATGATGTGACATGATACTTCAAATAACTGAGTTCTCTGTAAATTTAAATCTAACTTTGTATCAAATATGGGACACCTCCATTGTAGGGATCACATTTGTCCTTGACAAGACATTTGTATGTATGATCTTAAATGTCTCTGGATCGAGCACATGAAAGTGATTCAGCTATGACCCAGTGGAAAACCGTCAAGTCAATGCCAATTCAAAGCTTAAATGTTTTCTGTTTTCTGTTAATATTACATTTGACTAATACTTTGTTTAATAAATATATGAATTCTAGTCTTTTTGATCCACTGGGAGTGTAGTACAGTCAAGTTTACAAGGCTTTTCATTGCTTTCTTGTCCCAAAACCCATGGACCCAAGCTCCTAAATATTTTTTTAAAGATTTTATTTATTTATTTGAGAGAGAGAGAATGAGAGATAGAGAGCACGAGAGGGAGGAGGGTCAGAGGGAGAAGCAGACTCCCTGCCGAGCAGGGAGCCCGATGTGGGACTCGATCCCGGGACTCCAGGATCATGACCTGAGCCGAAGGCAGTCGCTTAACCAACTGACCCACCCAGGCGCCCCGCTCCTAAATATTTTTCAAGCAACAGTTTCATCAATCACTTTGACAGCCATTGGGATAGATCAGAGACCCATAAAAAGGTTGTATTAGGGATGAAAAAAGCAATGCAGTGGAAAAGTGTTACAAATGAAAATTCTTCATCATCCCTATATACAATCTACCTGGATTTTCATACATTCACAGAAAAAAAGAGGATAAAATCAGCTAGTGCAATGACAGGTAAGGACTGAAATGTAAGAATAGCTACTACTCTGTCTTTCTGAAACATGTCTTTCATAAAACTTAATTGTTCATCAAGATTTGAATGTTTATATAATTTATTTTTCAAGTTGTTCTAAAAGAATTATGGACTAATGATTTATTAAAAATAGAATCCTTCTAATAATTATCCCAATGTAGAAAGCAAGACCATGAAGAAATGTATTTAATAGTAATAATTAAAGAGCAGATACTTTTTGTAAGTACTAACTTCATGTATTCTTGACAGATTTTTGGAAAATATATTTGGTACTGATTTACAAAAGAATAACAGTCTCCTGACTTTCTAGACTCCTAGTCATTGCTTGAGGGCTTTATCTATTTATAGAGTCTCTTCAGCTACTTTCAATCATGTCTTCCCAAGTTTCAATCCTGCCAACAAATATTGATCTCAAAAGGACTGCCCAAGTAATAGTTAAGTGATCTGCAAACAAATAGAGATCTTCTTATGGTTATACAAATGGATGGTCAGAGGTGTCAGCCTCATCAGATAGGGTTTTGGAATCCTCAGAAATGTCCTGTACATCTGTCCTTTTCCCACTCCTCACCATAAGCACATGTTATGTTTTCTTTTCTAAGAGATATTTTATGAGGGTTCTTTGTGTATATATGAGAACAAGAATAATGTTGGTTCACAACTCTTTAGCCGATACCAATGACAATTTAGCCTCAGAGTTAAAAAAGCAAAAACTATGAGCATGAGAAAAGAGTTAAATACATATATAAGTTAAAAAATATACTGTGGTAAAAAAATATTATTCAAAAATCTATGCTTGGATATGATTAGGATCTCTAATTTCTGAACTAAATAGAATTCACCTTCTAGAAACCTCCCAACACATCAGTTCTCATCTTGGTTCAAAATGGAGGCTTCTAAACTTAAGTCATTAGAATGACCTATTGACTTTAGTGCTAGCCATAATACTAATTATATTGTTATCTGTGAGATGAACTAAAATATTCATGAATGTAAATAGTGAAATGATCTCTTATATATACATGGTTTAAAATTCTAGTTCATAGTTCATATTTTGAGTCTACTGTTAGTATGGGGTCTTGTCCTTAAACTTAAATAGATCAAGGTTTAACAAAGTATTAAAAACTGGCCTATTTTTACCCTTGAATTAGCATTTTATTATTTAGCTTTTCAATATATATTATCTTTATTTCACCAAGAAAATAATAAAACCACAGAGGAATGGTGTTTCTTTGTATTACATACATAACAATGAATTATTGCACAAAACCTAGTCAAATAGAGACACCTGGTTCATTTATTTATTTAATCATCCAAAGAATATTTATCTTGCACCTACTTCAGGCCAAGTACTGTGCAAACAATGGAGATGCTGATGGGGAACCAAAAAACAACATCTCACCCTCGCTGATGCAATTCCTTTGGAAGAATGAGTATATTTAGACATTCATGGTAGTTTGAGCAGATTTTCCATCTGTTCATTCCACTCTGATTTTTGAAACAAAATTGTGGCAATGGTTTAACATAATAAGGGGGAGCAATGGAACTATGATTTGAAAAAATCTGGATACAGAAACTTTTGTGTTCTTATCTCTGACCCTGGTGTGTTATCCAAACATGAGAAAGTTACTTAAATATTTCTTTATTTGCTTTTAAAATATCTCTTCCTCTATCCCCTGACCCTCTCTCTTCCTCACCCCAGACCCTAAGCTTCTTCTTTTATTTTTAGATTTCATTTATTTATTTGAGAGAGAGAGAGCATGAGCAGGGGTAAGGGCAGAGAGAAAAGCAGGTTCCCCACTGAGCAGGGAGCCCAAAGTGGGGCTCAATCCCAGGACTCTGGGATCTCTACCTGAACTGAAGTCAGACACTTCCCTGACTGAGCCACACAGGCACCCTACAAGCTTTTGAAGTGAGACCTGAACTGTGTCTCTTTTTGTTTTACTTTTCTGACCCTGGGCTTAGCTCAATATCCATGGAATAGTAAGGGTTCAAATACAGACTCTTTCAACTCAAATGAACTTACAGAAAAAATAAAATAAAGTCTGAACCAAATATCCCCTATGATTTTCACAAACTATAAATATAGCAATAGTTAATATTTATTTTAGCCACTATTTCAGGAACTAACATTAATAGCTAGTGCATATGAAGTTCCTTAGTCACTGTTCTACTCTGAAAGTATTCTCACTTAATACTTTCATATAATAATCTCAAAGAGCATACCATTTTACAGATGAGAAAACTGAAATACCAAGAAGCTTGGTAACTTGCCCAAGGATACTCAGTAGAATAATGATGTCTTTATTCTTTGTATTAATGTAAAGTTTTCCTTTTTCATAGGAGTTCACTAGTAATTATAATAATGTGTTTTTCTTTGTCTCTTCCTTCCTTCTTTAACTTCTTATTTTGGAAATTTATAAGTATAAGCCAGCATAATTAACAGCATTCAAACATTCTTGTTTCATCTATGCTCCTAACTCACTTCTAATAGATTATTTTAAATTAAGTCCCAAATATTGTATTATTTCAGCTGTAAGTACATATCACTAAAGCATAATAATCACATATACATAAAATAATTCCTTAATAAAATCAATATGTATTTATTTGTTCAATTTCACTGTCCTTCATCGCAAATAATAATTATTTTTGGGGGGAATGACTTCTCAATTCATGAACCTAACCCAATATAATTTTGTTTTGATATCCTTCATTTAACAGCATTTAATAACCTACTGTCTTGTCTTTCTTCTGCTACTTTTTAAAAAAAATTATTTATTTATTTATTTGACACAGAGAGAGAGACAACTAGAGAGGGAACACAAGCAGGAGGGAGTGGGAGAGGGAGAAGCAGGCTTCCCGCCAAGCAGGGAGCCAGATGCGGGGATTGATCCCAGGACCCTGGGATCATCATCTGGGCGGAAGGCAGACGCTTAACGACTGAGCCACCCAGGCGCCACCCGGGTGCCCCGGACAGCTACTTTTATCTTCATATCATCTATGGCTTTCCTCATTTTACTCTTCCACCATTTCTTAAAAATATTTTTTATTTTAGGAGCACCTGGGTTGCTCAGTTGGTTAAGCGACTGCCTTTGGCTCAGGTCATGATCCTGGAGTCCCAGGATCGAGTCCCATATCCGGGTCCCTGCTCAGCAGGGAGTCTGCTTCTCCCTCTGACCCTCCCCCCTCTCGTCTTCTCTCTCTCATTCTCTCTCTTTCTCAAATAAATAAAATCTTAAAAAAATATTTTATTTGTTTTAGAGAGAGCGAGAGTGTGTGTGTGTGAACAGGAGGAGGAGCAAGGGGCAGAGGGAAAGGAGAAGCGGACTCCCCCTGAGCAGGGAGCTTGACCAAGGCCCAATCTCATGACCCTGATATCACGATTTGAGCAGAAACCAAGAGTCAGTCGTTTAACCCACTGAACCACCCAGGTTCCCCTCTTCCACCATTTTCAAATCTCATTTTAATGCTTCATTCATCTTAGCAAAATATTGACAAATTCTCCTTTAATGATCTTACTAAATTGCTGTATAGGTGGCATCCCATGTACTCAGCCTAGGTTAATCTGATGTTAGTGAAGTAAAGAATAAAGTCGTGAGGGACAGGCAATTTGCAATCTTCTATTTTCAATTATCATTAAATCAAGTATAAATTCCAGTGATCTTTCTCATAGCAGTAAACCTGTGCTAAAGCTATAGCAGCAGCTATAATGCCAAGCTGACATTATATTTATATAATTTAGGATATTTCACTTACTGTAAAAATATTGTTCACAATATTTTAAATGCATAAGAGATAATTAGAAAAATAAGGATTGGGGGCGCCTGGGTGGCTCAGTCATTAAGTGTCTGCCTTCGGCTCAGGTCATGATCCCAGGGTCCTGGGATCAATCCCCACATTGGGCTCCCTGCTCCGCGGGAAGCCTGTTTCTCCCTCTCCCACTCCCCCGCTTGTGTTCCCTCTCTCGCTGTGTCTCTCTCTGTCAAATGAATAAATAAAATCTAAAAAAAAAAAAAAAGAAAAAGAAAGATTGTCTTGAATCAGATCAGAGGTAACTGCAATTAATTCACTGACATATTCTATATTCTTACTATAAATGTGTATAAGATAAATTAGCAAGATACAGATACATTTAAGAAAACTGAAAGAATTATAGGATGGGAAGTAAATTCTAGATTTAAACAGAATTAGATCAATGTACTAATTCCAATTTTTAGGATCATCAATAAATCTACTAAGGTTTATTACTACTTTCTTACTGTAAAATGGGGCCATTATCAGTACTTACTTTCTGGAGATTAAATGAGATAATATAGGAAAATGCTTAGAACAGACTCTGACAGTAAGCTCTGAGAAAAGGTCCACTTTTTGTACCATTGTCCTCATTACTCTAATGTGAATCCTGAAGCACAGAGCAGATAAAACTTCCCCAATACTTTCTTCTATATACAGAAAGTTCTGTCACACTGACAGGGTAACATCTCCTGGCTCTATGAAGGCTTTTCATAGACAACTGAACAAATGGAAAACTGCAAACCCTAGCCTGCTCAGCTATCAAGTTGCTCTCTTTCTATTATCCTATCCACATAAGTATCTTAAATACAGTGTGTCTTTTATGGCAATAGATTTCACAAGAAGCAGCTCCCTTCTGGTATTGAAATAATGGAGAGGAAATAACAGAGAGGTGAAGATGAGGACAACATCTGGTTGCCTTCAGCAACACCAACTGAACAGTGGAGTAGATTTCAAATCATTTCCCAATAGAAACACTGAAACGTATAATGGATGTGATACAAAAAGTTCTCCAACCTTCTGTTAGTCTCACACTTGCTCTTTTCTGATGGCTTCGTTCACACTTGAGGGCCAAGTATTTTGCTTATCAATCAAATTTTATTATGCTTACACTAAGAATAATAGTCTAGGATTCTAACAATTTACTGATTATTAGTCTTTTTAAAAATATTTTATCTATATCTATATCTGTATATTTTTTGTTTCCCCATGCTCAGAAATATTTTCTTAGGAATTTGAGAAAGGCCATGAGAATGACAAGCAGAAACCATTACTTAAGAGCCTTCATGTTTAAGGTGCCTGGGTGGCTCAGTTGGTTAAGCAACTGCCTTCGGCTCAGGTCATGATCCTGGAGTCTGGGGATCGAGTCCCGCCTCGGGCTCCCTGCTCCTTGGGAGCCTGCTTCTCCCTCTGACCCTCCCCCGCCTCATGCTCTCTCTATCTCATTCTCTCTCTCAAATAAATAAATAAAATATTTTTTTAAAAAAGAGCCTTTATGTTTAAATTTCTAATCCAGCTCCTGTCACTAAATTTAGGACATGTTAGTGGCCATGACTAAGCTTACATGTAGATATAATCATATATAAAATATATTCAATGAATTTAGCAACCAAGACAAATAATATCTCCTCTTTCCAATTTTATTCATGTCATAACATGTTTGATTATTTTTTTATACAAACCAGTGACAAAATTAGCCTTCTTAATATAAGTTGGCAAACTTCATCAACCGTATAAGAATTATAGGCCACTAGTGTTCTGAATGTATTTCACTAAGATCTCAAGTGGTAATGTTAGAAATAATTCTCCAGTCTTGTAGCAATCTGAATGTAAACAAAATGTATGCATTTATATTCACCTCCACCCACTTTTAGTCCTAGTAGTCACAGAATGTATCTGTGATAAATAAACAGATGTTGGTTTATATTTCCAATTTCTATTAAATATCAAGTTTACACAAAACCAAAAGATAAATGTGGAACCAAATGTAATTTATTCCAAATTACAAAAATTATATTTCTTTAAGATTTGATTGCTTTGATTAGTTTAGACAAAAATATATTCAAATTTGAAGGAGAGTACAGATATTTGTTTTTACAATTAAGAATTTTCAATTTATATAATTATCTTTGCATTATACTTTCCTTTGTCAGCCAGAGTACCACAAAATAATCCTGAGAATATTTACTAATGCTTCAAATATTTTGAGTTATGTTTTAGACTCTAGAAGTAAAATAATTGATTTTAACAAGAAAAGAAATTAAGGCAGGACTTTTAATGTACTAGAAATTTTTAAAGTGCATGCTGAAGACGCAATTCAGAAACCTAGGAAAGAAGAAATCTGTAGCTCCAAGATAGGAGGCCCAGATAAGATATTTGTTGTCTACGTTTCAGTAGTTCCATTAATGCACTGGAAAATGTGAGCTTCTACACACTAGAGAAGGCACTGTTCTGTTCCTTTGACTTCTTTTCTGAAAGATAAACATCCCTTGGAATTTAAGGTCTGAACGTGTCTAAACTACAACATACTAACTCTGGTAAAATAAAGAATGTGCTTTAAATTAATCAAAATGTGTAATAGAGTCAGGTAAATATAATAAACCTATAACAGATAAACAAATAATTTAAAATTGTAAAGTTCAACCATCCCAAAATTAAAGCAATTATGTCCTGGGGAATATGTAGGTATATATGAGTAAGTGGGGCAGTGACTCACATGGAAAGTGGAATATGGCCACCACGGTAGTGGAGGTAAAGAGGAAAGGCAGTTAGCCAGACCAGTGAGATACCTGAAGAGATACAAGAGCAAGCAGATGGTACTCCCAATGATGCAGACATTATGATGATCACAATCATCTCAATAAACCTGAGGAACCAATAATTTAATAACTTGTCCAAGGTCACACAGCTAGTGAGTGACCTGGGGCTGGAATGTGACTGAATAGACACTCTGTTTCCAGAACCCATATTATCAGCAGGAAGACTACACTTGCATATGTTTAAGGACATTTATCCAGAATATTTCCCCACATTTCCCCCTTATCGGCTAAAGAGAGAGAGAGAAAAAAAGCACATTTTTCATTTTTCTATCCTCTCAGTCTTTAAAACAAAACCAAACAAAACCAAACAAAACCAAACCAATAGGCAGAGCACAACTACGTAGGTTTTACCAATAAAGGTTTTGTGTTACATATGACCCTCTGGAGCTTTATTTATTTATTTTGGAAGATTTATTTATTTATTTGAGAGGGAGGGCATGCACAGGAGACAGGGGAGGGGCAGAGTGAAAGAATCTCAAGCAGACTCCCCACTGAGCTAGGAGCCCAATGTGGGGTTTGATCTCACAACACTGAGATCCTGACGTGAGCTGAACTCAAAAGTTGGACGCTTAACCGACTGAGACACCCAGGCACCCCTGGAACTTTAAATAATGATTTTTTTCCATAGATAATATATAATTTACTTAGAAGCAGTAATTTTAGAGATACCTTTTTTCTTATAAGGAATACGAACGGTTAATACAAGAAAATCATCAGTAATTGATTTTTTTTCTCAATAGAGAATAATAATATTAAAAAGATTATAGTGGTGATTCATGTTTCAGTTCCAACATATAAATATCTTGGAAGTCACCACTTTGTCCTTAAAACAAGAAAAAGCTGGGCAAACTAAAAATCAATGATATTTTTTGGCTCATCAGAGAACTGAGGTCAGAGGGCAGACCATCAGTTCCAAATATGGGGATAGAGGCACATGCAGAGATATGGAGCAGTTGAGATTACCTGGAGCAGAAGCCCCTGGAGCCAGAACAGGAAGAAACAAATGGTAATTTGAAGATTTGCTGGAGGCTTTGCGTGGACTAGCATGTGAGTGAGAAAGTAGAGCTTTCTCTCCAAGAATCCTGCAAGTTTCTCACAGTGAGCATAGAGTGAGGATTTCCTTAAGACTCTGACAGAGCGGAAGTGCAATTATTGCATGTATTTTGTGTGATTTTTTTTTTTTTTTTTCTGGGAGGGTAAATCTTATCCTAGTTATACTATCTTATCTGGAATTGGCCATTTCATTGCATATTAATGAACTACTATTTAAACTTAGTTATGACATCTTCTCCCATAGATTAAGGGTTGCAGGCTAGATTGTTGGTTGGAAAGCAGTCTCTAAAATGCAGTTTAGTGTGATGGAGGTGTATTAAGATTAACACTTATGAGGAAGGGAAAAAGCAGGAATGGACAATGGGAGAATATGCGTTGTTCCGTAATCTCAACAAAGAGCACAGGCAATCTGAGAGAGAGACATGCATCTGGGGTGGCCCTATAGTATTCTCCTTAAATTCATAAGAAAGGCCAGGATTTTATACTCCTGAATTGAGCAGTCCTTGAAATCAGGCTGCTCCTGGGGTGTGTGCTTGACAAAATAGGCTCTTTGGCCAAGGATACTCCAGATGTAGTTTGACAGCTGAGTCCTTTCAGTTTGCATTACTCCCCAAATACAGGGGATCTGGAAGGCACAACAGAGCAACCACTTCAGAATAGTAGATTATGATTCATTGAGAATGAAAGAATGGTCTCAAAAAAATGAAGACAAATTATCATGATTATATTATAGATTCATACTACGAATAAAATGAAAAACAGACAACTTACCACCTATAAATTTTGAAAAGGCAAAATTATTCAAATTACAATTTGAAATATATCTTCTAAACCCTACCACTTAAAATATTTTGTGGCAAGAATAAATAATTTTTTTAATTAAAAATTTACAAAGAAGTTTCAGCCTTAAACAACTTTTTAATAAAGCAAGTTTTCAAGACATGGCATCAATAATAGTTTGATTGGAAACATGTGAAATCCACAGAAGCTGACACATTTTTAACTGAAAAAAAAATATTTAAATTTGTTCTAGTACTCAAAATGCAGACTGTGCCAAAGAAAGGTGATGATCTGATTCAAATAGTATGTAAAATATTCATAACCATCATCTGTTCTACACTTAGAAGTGTCTGATGGGAGAAGCAGAGAAAACAGCCCTTCAACAGTCAACAAAAAATCATGTTTATTTTCACTTGACACAGTTGCTGCATCGTTGTTAAAGAGTACCTTATGACTTTGACACCATGGGCTCTGCCAGATTCAGATTCTTTCTTTAATTACTTAGAATGAAACTGGGATGACAGTCATTAGCAGCATCCCACCAATTAATACAGAGATAATGTAGAAGCAAAGGAGGGTCATGCTATATCCCCAAAACTTTGAAATGGGCATGTTAATATTCTTTACTTTTGTCTTCTGAATCTTCTTGCCTTACAGTGTGTACATATTTCTTCTACAAATCAAGTAGATGTGAAGAAATTGAAATACTACTGCAAATGGTAATGTGCTTATCATTTCCCTGACTCAGCAAATTATTTTGCATTGTAAGTAGAATATATGGATTAAAACTTACAGTAATCACTTCTTATAGACTACTTTATAATGCTTTCTTAATACCAAGCTGTATTTGTTACCTCATAGCCATCTTAGAAACTCAGTCTCTTAATAAAGTAGCAGTCCTTATCATTTGTTTTCCTGTTAAAACTCAGCTCAGTTAATGCCATTTTCTCTTTCTCTAGATGAAAAATATCTCTCTATGATGGTAAAGGGGAAAAAAAGTCCAAAATTCTGGACAAGTTTCATCTGGAAACATAACAAACAGAGTCAACTTCTATAGTGAGTTTCAGATGAAAGTGAGCACACATAAATTTAAGGCTGACCTAATTTGTATGCAGATTTATGTCCCACAAATTTTAATGCTGATGGATCATTTCCATATTAGTATAAGGTTTTTTAAAGATGTATTTATTTATCTTAGAGAGACAGAAAGTGGGGGGAAGGGCAGAGGGAGAGAGAGAGAATTTCAAGCAGACTCCTCACTGAGTGTGGAGCCCAATGAGGGGCTTGACCCCATGACCCTGAGATAATGACCTAAGCCGAAATCAAGACTCAGCCATTTAACTGACTAAGCCACCCAGGTACCCCTATATTAGTATAAGTTTTGCAATAAGTAGTATTTTTGAAATTTACTTGTGTGGATCTGATTAGGTGAATAAGATGGCAGCATTGAGTGCAGGGATTTAAGACACCATATTGAATTGATTTTTATTTTACACTACTCTTATTCTCTTTGAGGGATGGTGCTTAAATTATATGTGGCAACATACAGATTATAGAATTAGGCAATAAGTCTCACTAGAGTTCCCAGTGGGCCAGAGATGAAAAATTTCAGAAACTTCTCACATACCACAGACTGTTCAGGAATACTTAAAAAGTTTGTCTAGGCATAGCAACCAGAAACTTTGTAAGACAGAATTTAAATTTAGTCCCAATCTGTTTTAAATGTATACCTGTTCGAATGCCAGGGAGTAAGAGGTGAGAAGCCTTCAAGAAAGGGTTCACTGGAAAGAGGAATGATAAGCCCCTGGGGAAACTATCATGAGTAGAGAAAGAAGTTCAGCATGAGACCTAATTAAGCAATAGGACACAGTGCAAAAAGGAACATTGCTTCCATGTGCTCTGTGATACTGAGATATACTGAGGAGCCCAGGGGCTGTGTTTGAAGGAAAGAAGCATGTCAATGAGACCATGATGGCAAGAAGAGTCCCTAATCTGGGCGCTGTGCTTTAAAAGTTCTTCATAGTGCAAATGCACACACTCACACACACATATAACATACATTCAATCTAGAATATTCAGGTCTTTCTGTAACTCATGATCTGGCACTTAGTTCTGGCATAGCAAAACCTATAATGGTCAATACCTACCTTAGAAATTCTTGCATTTCAATCTTAGGGAGTTGATTCTTCTCATCTGTTGGTTTTGACATAAAAACAAGAGGCAACTTTGTCAAATACTGAAAGCTTTGTGGTTTGTGCCATGGGGTCAACATCATAAACAGACACTGTGTTGGAGTTCAGGGAGGACTTGAGCAGTGCAAGTGTTTAGAAAGAGAAGTGACAAATGATTAACATGTCAAATCTTTCCTCTTATGTCACAGTAAAGCAAAGGGTTTATGCGTGATAAAGCATTCTTTCTAAGTAGAATCAAGGGCCTCTTTTCTTGTACTTTGTTCTCCAACACATGGTTCTGGTGAAATTCACAAATTAACAGAACATTTCCAACAGCTGCACACAGTGACTGAAGATCAAAGTTCATTGTTTACTTTGCCTTCTGTTTATTTGCTCTTAAAGCGTATTTGCCTGCTTAGTAGGGTAGAAAACATTTTATTTAAGTTCAATTGCTGGTTTTTAGCTTTAAACTATTTTAAATAAAATATTTAAAAGTGTGTGTATTGGGATCCTACATTTGTATTCATATGCCATAAATATGAGAGGCTGGTCTGGACTACTGGCCCAATAACATAGCCATGAGAAGCTATCTGATAACAAGAGTAAAGCATTTTTCTATTAACTTGCAAGATATAAGAAAACTATTAATTTAAGAGATATAAGAAAACTCAACTTCAGAGAGCAATGGGCAACAGCATTATCATGATTGCCAAGAACTCAAATCATTCAGGCTAATTATATATGAGGCAATCTTGTCCATTATAATCTTTTAAAAAAAGAAGTGACTTCACCTAGGACTTTTCTCTAGGTTTTAGAGAGTAGAGAACTTTGGGATGTTACATATAAGCATTTCTGGAATTTCTTTAAAATAATTTAGAAGATTGTAGGAAAATCTAGTGATCCTGCTAATGCAACAGGTGAAGAAGACTCAGATCAACATGATTTGAAGTCTTGTACGTTGAATATGATCATCACCATCAGCAGATAAAAATGGGGGCCTACCAGTCAAGGTAGTTGGTCAGGATAATAGTGGAAATATACAATAAAATATTACATATTTTGTACAGGAAATATAAACATTTCACATGAAGTTTGAGATCGGACTAATTGTTCATATGATATAATGTGGAAAAAACACATATTTTTAATCAAAAGTGGGACAGTCTATAATGAAATGGAAAAATCAATCCAAGAGAATTCATTAACTTAGTGATTTCTAAATTTCAAATCATTTTTTCCATTATCATGATGTGGCACCCATGTCAAACAATGCATTATTAAGCTTTTCATCTTCTCTAACTCTGAAAACTAAAATATGGTGAATCATATATGTGAAAGAGATTTGAAACCCTTAGGTGTTATAAAAATGTAAAGTATCATTATATTATTATTTATACTTAAGTTACAAACAATATATCCATTTACAGCCTACCTATGCTAAGATTGTTTTGTTATTGATGTTTAATTTTTATTTGTGAATAACTAAAAGTTATTATTTCTTAAGACTGCAAAATATATCATGAAACAATGGTCCTGGTTCTCTGGTTTACTACCACTCCAAACCCAAGCAACCTAGATACTATTCATTGAAAGAAAGTTGAAACTTAGATAGGTTCTTCTCTTAGGATTAATCAGTATTACCTCAACAAAATAATATATAAGGAACAATAAACTGTAAGGGTCTGTAATTTGTAATAGTGACTTGTGTCCCTAGGAAAGAAAAGAACCCATATTTAAACTGAGCATAATTGGGGTGCCTGAGTGGCTCAACCTTTTAAGTGTCTGCCTTCAGCTCAGGTCATGATCCCAGGGTCCTGGGATCGAGGCCCACATTGGGCTCCCTGCTCCGCGAGGAGCCTGCTTCTACCTCTACCTCTGTCTGCCTCTCTGCCTACCTGTGCTCTCCATCTCCCTGTCAAATAAATAAATAAAATCTTTAAAAAAAATAAAAAAATAATAAACTGAGCATAACCTGACTACATTAAGCAGAATATAATAGGAGTGACTTTTTCACTCCAAGTCACTTTTTTGCTGGAAGTATTCGTCATCCCACTACAGGACAGTTATTGACCAGCTTCAGACAACCAGTAATTTCTAAGAACCTTCTTGGTATCTGCTTGCAAATATAAAATTTAAATTTGAAATTTTATTAAAATGTAACAAACCGAGGGGCGGAGCAAGATGGCAGAGGAGTAGGAGACCTGGATTTCATCTGGTCTCAGGAAGGCAGCTGGATAGGGATCAAACCATTCTGAACACCTATGAACTCAACAGAAAATCAAAGAAAACAATAGCAACAACTCTCTGAACAGAAAAGCGACCATTTTCTGGAAGGTAGGATGTGCGGAGAAGTGAATCCAAGGCGATATTCGGGAAGATAGGTGGAGGGGGAGGGTGTCTCCGTCAGCCGCTTCTGGCAAGTGATAGAGCCGCGGAGCACAAAATTGGAACTTTTAGAAGTTGGCTCCACTGAGGGACATCACTCAGGTGGCTAAGTAGGGGGTGGAACCCTTGTGGGACAGAGTGGTCTCAGGACCCTCGGGGTCACAGAAAGCCCAGGGATGCCTGAGTGTGGCAGAGCTCCCAGGTATCGGAGCAGGGGAGCTGGCTGCAGAGACCAAGCCAAGGAGTGGGTTTTTAGCTCGGGGTTGCCATAAACTGTGATCCACGGCACAGTCAGGCCACTGCTCCTCCAGCAGGGACCCAACAAGCGGCAGATCTGGGGAGACTTCCCTGCCTCCCCTGGGAAGAGTGGCGTGAGAGCGCACCACAGGGATCTGCTTGGTTTGGAGGCTCCACACCGGGTCGGGTGCCAGAGATAGAAACGCTCAGTCACAGGCCGGATGAGCACAGAGCGTGGCCGGAGACTGGGGAGATGGGAGTGATTGGCTGCTTTTCTCTGGGGGCTCACTGAGGACTGGGGCCCCAAGTTCTTGGCTCCTCCAGGGCGGAGATTAGGAGGCCGCCATTTTCACTCTCATCCCCCAAAGCTGTACCGAAAGCTTGCAGGGAACAAAAGCTCTGGAGAGCAAACCCGAGCAGATTACCTAGCCATGACCAGGCAAGGGCAGGGCAATTCTGCCTCCAGCAAAGACATTTGGGAACCACGGCAACAGGCTCCTCCCCCAGAAGATCAGCATGAACAGCCAGCCAAGACCAAGTTTACCAATCAATGAGAACGGCAGAACTCCAGAGCTAGGGGAATACAGCACATAGAATTCATGGTTTTTTTACCATGATTCTTTAGTCTTTCAAAGTTAATTTTTTTAACTGTCTTTTTTTTTTTTAATATTTCTTTTTTCCTTTTTCAACCAACATCTTATCAATCCCCTTTAAAAAAATTATTTTTCAATTTTAGAGTCATATTCTATCCCTTCATAGTAGTTACCCTTATTTTTGGCATATATATATATAGTTCTCTTTAAAATTTTCAGATACAGTTTCTTCTAACAGACCAAAATCTCTAGTGTATGGCTTTATTCTAGTCTCCTGCCTGATCACATTCTCTCCCTTTTTCTCTCTCTCTCTTTTTTTTTTAAATCCTCTTCATTCTTTTTTCAAATAACTTCTTATCTTATCAATTCCTTTTATATATTTTTTTATAATTTTCATCTTTACAGTCATATTCCATGCCTTCATCGTATCAACCCTTATTTTTGTACATATAAGTTTTTCTTTCTTTAAAATTTTGGGAGGCACTTTCTTCTAACAGACCAAAGTACACCCCAAATCTAGCATGTGGTACTGATCTATGCACCAAACTGATCATATTTGATCATATTCTGTTTTTTTTGTTTTGTTTTGTTCTGTTTTTGTTTTTATCTTTTCTTTTTCTTTTTTCTTTCTTTCCCCCAATTAGAGGTCTTTTCTGATTTCTTTAGAGTATAATTTCTGGGGTCATTGTTACTCTGTTAGCATTTTGTTCTCTCATTCATCTATTCTCCTCTGGACAAAATGACAATATGGAAAAAATCACCTCAACAAAAAGAACAAGAGGTAGTACCGACTGCCAGGGACCTACTCAATACGGACATTAGTGTCATGTCAGATCTAGAGTTCAGAATCATGACTTTAAAGATAGTAGCTGGGCTTGAAATAAGCATGGAAGTTATTAGAGAAACCCTTTCCGGAGAAAAAAAAGAACTAAAATCTAATGAAGTCGAAATCAAAAAGGCTATTAATGAGGTGCAATAAAAAAATGGGGGCTCTAACTGCTAGGATAAATGAGGTAGAAGAGAGAATCAGTGATATAGAAGACCAAATGATGGAAAATAAAGAAGCTGAGAAAAAGAGAGATAAACAACTCCTGGATCATGAGGGCAGAATTCAAGAGATAAGTGATACCATAAGATGAAACAACATTAGAATAATTGGAATCCTAGAAGAAGAAAAAAGGGAGAGAGCAGAAGGTATATTGGTGCAAATTATTACAGAGAACTTCCTTAATATGGCGAAGGAAATAGACATCAAAATCCAGGAGGCACAGAGAACCCCTCTCAAATCAATAAAACTAGGTCAACACACCGACATCTAATAGTAAAACTTACGAGTCTCAGAGACAAAAAGAAAATCCTGAAAGCAGCTAAGGAGAAGAGATCTCTAACCTACAATGGTAGAAACATTAGATTGGCAACAGACCTATCCACAGAGACCTGGAAGGCCAGAAAGGACTGGCATGATATCTTCAGAGCATTAACGAGAAAAATATGCAGCAAAGAATACTATATCCAGCTAGGCTGTCATTGAAAATAGAAGGAGAGATAAAAAGCTTCCAGAACAAACAAAAACTAAAGGAATTTGCAAACATGAAAGCAGCCCTACAAGAAATATTGAAAGGGATCCTCTAAGGAAAGAGAGAGCCTAAAAGCAACATGGACCAGAAAGGAACACAGACAATATACAGTAACAGTAACAATATACAGTAACAGGCAATACAATGGCACTAAATTCATATTTTTCAATAGTTACCCTGAATGTAAATGGGCTAAATGCCCCAATCAAAAGACACAGGCTATCAGATTGGATTAAAAAACAAGACCCATCGATATGCTGTCTGCAAGAGACTCATTTTAGACCCAAAGACACATCCAGATTGAAAGTGAGGGGGTGGAATAACATTTACCATGCTAATGGACACCAAAAGAAAGCTAGGGTGGCAATCCTTATATTAGACAAATTAGATTTAAACCAAAGACCGTAATAAGAGATGAGGAAGGACACTACATACTACTTAAAGGGTCTATCCAACAAGAAGATCTAACAAATATAAATATCTATGCCCCTAACATGGGAGCAGCCAATTATATAAGCCAATTAATAACAAAAAGCAAAGAAACACATTGACAGCAATACAATAATAGTGGGGGACTTTAACACCCCTCTACTGAAATGGACAGATCATCTAGCAAAAGATCAACAAGGAAATAAAGACTTTAAATGACACACTGGACCAAATGGACTTCACAGACATATTCAGAACATTCCATCCCAAAGCAACAGAATACACATTCTTCTCTAATGCCCATGGAACATTCTCCAGAATAGATCACATCCTAGGTCACAAATCAAGTCTCAACTGGTACCAAAAGATTGGGATCATTCCCTGTATATTTTCGGACCACAGTGCTTTGAAACTAGAACTCAATCACTAGAGGAAAGTCGAAAAGAACACAAATACATGGAAGCTAAAGAGCATCCTACCAAAGAATCAATGGATCAACCAGGAATTTAAAGAATTAAAAAATTCATGGAAACCAATGAAAATGAAAACACAACTGCTCAAAATCTTTGGGATGCAACAAAGGCAGTCCTAAGAGGAAAGTAGATAGCAATACAAGTGTTTCTCAAGAAACAGGAAAGGTCTCAAATACACAACCTAACCCTACACCTAACGTAGCTAGAGAAAAAAACAGCAGATAAAGTCTAAACCTGGCAGGAGAAGAGAAATAATAAAGATCAGAGCAGAAATCAATGAACTAGAAACCAAAAGAACAGTAGAACAGATCAACAAAACTGGGAGCTGGTTCTTTGAAAGAATTAACAAGATTGATAACCCCCTGGCCAGACTTATAAAAAGAAAAGAGAAATGACCCAAATCAACAAAATCATGAATGAAAGAGGAGAGACCACAACCAACACCAAAGAAATAGAAACAATTATAAAAACATATTATGAGCAACTATATGCCAGCAAATTAGATAACCTGGAAGAAATGGATGCATTCCTAGAGATGTATCAACTACCAAAACTGAACCAGGAAGAAATAGAAAACCTGAACAGACCTATAACCACTAAGGAAATTGAAGCAGTCATCAAAAATCTCCCAAAAAACAAAAGCCCAGGGCCAGATGTCTTCCCAGGGGAATTCTAAACAAACATTTAAAGAAGAATTAATACCTATTCTCCTGAAACTGTTCCAAAAAATAGAAATGGAAGGAAAACTTCCAAACTCGTTTTATGAGGCTACCATTACCTTGATCCCCAAACCATACTAAGACCCCATCAAAAAGGAGAATTACAGACCAATATCTGTGATGAACATGGATGAAAAAATGCTCACCACAATACTAGCCAATAGGATCCAACAGTACATTAAAAGGATTATTCACCACGACCAAGTGGGATTTATCCCTCGGCTGCAAGGTTGGTTCAACATCTGCAAATCAATTGTGATACAATACATTAATAAAAGACAGAGCAAGAATCATATGATCCTCTCACTAGATGCAGAAAAAGTCTTTGACAAAATACAGCATCTTTTCTTGGTTAAAACTCTTCATAGTGTAGGGATAGAGGGAACATACATCCATATCATAAAAGTCATATATGAAAAGCCTACAGCAAATATCATTCTCAATGGGGAAAAACTGAGAGATTTTCCCCTAAGGTCAGAAATATGGAGGGATGTCCACTATCACCACTGCTATTCAACATAGTAGTAGAAGTTCTAGATCCAGTAATCAGACGACAAAAAGAAATAAAAGGCATCAGAATCAGCAAAGAAGAAGTCAAACTCTCACTCTGCAGATGACATGATACTCTATGTGGAAAACCCAAAAGATTCCACCCCCAAATTCCTAGAACTCATACAAGAATTCAGCAACGTGGCAGGATATAAAATCAATGCACAGAAATTAGTTGCATCTATGCACTAATAGTGAGACAGAAGAAAGAGAAATTAAGGAGTCGATCCCATTTAGAATTGCACCCAAAACCAGAAGATACCTAGGGATAAACCTAATCAAAGAGGCAGAGGATCTGTATTCAGAAAACTATAGGACACTCATGAAAGAAACTGGGGAAGTCACACAGAAATGGAAAAACGTTCCATGCTAATGGGTTGGAAGAACACATATTGTTGAAATATCTATGCTGCCTAGAGTGATCTATACATTCAATGCAATCTCTATAAAAATACCATCAACTTTTTTCACAGAGCTGGAACAAACAATCCTAAAATCTGTATGGAACCAGAAAAGACCCCAAATAGCCAAAAGAATGTTGACAAAACCAAAGCTGGAGGCATCACAATTACAGACTTTAAGCTCTATTACAAAACTGTAATCATTAAGACAGTATGATACTGGGACAAAAACAGACACATAGATCAATGGAACAAAATAGAGAACCCAGAAATGGACCCTCAACTCCATGGTCAACTAATCTTCAACCAAGAAGGAAAGAATATCCAATGGAAAAAAAAAAAAATCTCTTCAACAAATGGTGTTGGGAAAATTGGACAGCATTCTTCATGCAGAAGAATGAAACTGGACCATTTTCCTCCACCATACACAAAAGTAGACTCAAAATGGATTAAAGATCTAAATGTGAGACAGGAATCCATCAAAATCCTAGAGGAGAACAAAGGCAGCAACCTCTTTGACCTTGGCCGCAGCAACTTCTAGCTAAACACGTCCCCAAAGGCAAGGGAAACAAAGGCAAAAATGAACTATTGGGACTTCATAAAGATAAAAAACTTTTGCACAGCAAAGGAAACAGTTGACAAAACCAAAAGACAACTGACAGAATGGGAGAAGATATTAGCAAATGTCTTATGAGATAAAAGGCTAGTATCCAAAATATATAAAGAACTTCTCAAACTCAACACACAAAAGACAAAACAAAACAAAACAAAACAAAAGTCAAGAAATGGGCGGAAGACATGAACAGACATTTCTCCAAAGAAAACATACAAATGGCCAACAGACACATGAAAAAATGCTCCACATCACTTGGTATTAGGGAAATACAAATCAAAACCACAATGGGATACCACCTCACACCAGTCAGAAAATGACAGATGTTGGCAAAGATGCAGAGAAAAGGAACCCTCTTACAGTGTTGGTGGGAATGCAAGCTGGTGCAGCCACTCTGGAAAACAGTGTGGAATTTCCTCAAAAAGTTGAAAATAGAGCTATCCTAAGACACAGCAATTGCACTACTGGCTATCTACCCCAAAGATACAAGTGTATTGATCCGAAGGGGCAACCTGTACTCCAATGTTTATAGCAGCAATGCCCACAATAGCCAAACTATGGAAATAGCCCAGATGTCCAACCACAGATGAATGAATAAAGAAGAGCTGTTATATATATATACAATGGAATACTACTCAGCATTCAAAAAAAATGAAATCTTGCCATTTGCAATGATATGGATGGAACTAGAGGGTATTATGCTAAGTGAAATAAGTCAATCAGAAAAAGACAATTATCATATGATCTTACTCATATGTGGAATTTGAGAAACAAAACAGAGGATCATAGGGAAAGGGAGGGAAAATAAAACAAGATGAAATCAGAGAGGGAGACAAACCATGGGAGACTCTTAATCATAAGAACAAGCTGAGCGTTGCTGGAGGGGAGGGGAATGGGGTGATGGGGTAACTGTGTGATAGATATTAAGGAGGGAATGTGATGTGATGAGCCCTGGGTATTGTATAAGACTGATGAATCACTGAACTCCACCTCTGAAACTAATAATACACTATATGTTAATTAATTGAATTTAAATAAAAAATATATGTGCATGTGCAAAATAATACGTTAATGCTTCCCATTACAATTTAAGGGTATGTTACAGTTTATGATGAATTTTTCACATCCATCAGTCTCCCTAACCTTTTGATTTATTTCACTATGTAACTAAAATATCGTTATATTTAACATATCTAAAAACCTGTGTAGAGAAATAAATATATAAATAAAAAATGAAAAAAATCATAAATATATTTTAATCATGTATTTGATCTTGTATTTTCTTCTCTGTCTTCACTGCCTTAGGGATTCATTATTTTTCTTTAAGGATCCTATAATGCCTTTCATGCACCCCTACAATTCATCTTCCATATTGCACTATAAAATTATAAAACTAAAAAATTATATATACACAAGTGCACAAGTGATAGTGCTTTTCCCTCTGTATGCAATCCCATTAACAAAAAGGTTTAGATAAAATTCCTTATCATGGCATAACATGCTCCAATAATCCTGCCCCTGATTAGTTTTCAACTTTATTATAATCATAGAGTCATTTCCAAAATATCCAATGCTCTTTCACATTTCCATACGTTTGCATGAGCTGTTCTCTCCCCTAGTAATTTCTACCCCCATGTCAAAATCGCTATTACATTTATTCTTTAAATTTAGTTCACATTATACTTCCACTGGTAAATAATTCCTGGTAACATGTCTTTCCTTTCCTTCAAGGAAATTCAACATTTTTGCTTTCTGGTTCCAGAATAATTTATATTAATATTCAACACACTGTTATATAGTCAGGATATATTACTATGTAAGCACAGTACAAGACAAAATACTAGAAGATTTAAAACAGGTCTTATTCATCTATTTATCCCCAGGAACCCATGTACATATCACACTATCACCGCCCAAAAGCCGTTGTTGAAATACATAATAAATTAAGAGTCATATAAAACTTTGATGCGTTTATACTATTACAGAAAGCTTGCTAAATGCTTCCAACATAAAAATGAAAAGATACAGCCCCTATGCTCAAAGAATTTAGAATCCAGGAAGAAGATTCATATGCAAATAATCTATTATAATACCATATACTATTTGCAGAAATACAGAGAACCCGAAATTATAAAATATTTAAATTGAAATTCTAAAGATGAGATAGAAGATAATTAAAATTAGCAACTCAGTGAATGACTGTAAAAGCTGATTAAATAGAAAAAAATATTAAGGGGGTACCTGCATGGCTCAGTCAGTTAAGCGTCTGCCTTCAGCTCAGGTCATAACATCAGGGTCCTGGGATAGAGCCCCACATGGGGCTCCCTGCTCAGTGGGGAGCTTGCTTCTCCCTCTCTGCAGCTCCCCCTGCTTGTGCGCTCTATCTCTCTGTGTCAAATAAATAAATAAATAAAGTCGTTTAAGAGAAAAAAGGAGGGGCGCTTGTGTGGCTCAGTTGGTTAAGCATCTGCCTTCAGCTCAGGTCATGATCTCAGGGGCCTGGGATCAAGCCCCACATCGGGCTCCCTGCTCAGTGGGGAGCCTGCTTCTCCCTCTCCCTCTGCCCCTCCCCCCTGCTCCTTCTCTCTCTCTCTCTCTCTCAAATATATAAATAAAATCTTTAAAAAAAAAAGGAAAAATATTAAGTAGAAGATAAGTTAAAAAAATAACCAGACAAAATCATAAATATAAATACAAATGATATCTTCAAAATCATAGAAAAATTGCTAAAAGTAAAATATGTGAGAAATTCCTAAATAAGTCATAGAAAAAGGCACATTATACTCATAGGAACAACAATAAAATTGACAGATAATTCATCAACATAAACAATTAAAAAGACAGAAAGCAATGGAAAGCTATCTCAAAAGTGCTAAAAATAAAGAAATGTAAAGGTAGAATACTCTGTGAAAATCTCTATAAAAATAATGCCAAACTATAAAATCTCTGAAAGAAATCAAAGGAGAAAATATTCATATATACAAATATATTGTAGCTAGGATACAAAAAGAACAAAACATAGCAGAAAAACAAATAACAAAATAAGTAAAAAAAATGCTCTTCAAAAGGCCCATCAAAACAATTAATAGATGATATATAAAAATAAATATACAAAGACCAGACACAAGCTAAATGCAGATACTCACAATACATTTACCTGACAAAAAATTGTTTTCAAAATATATAAGAACTGTTATAACTTAGTAATAGTAATAAAAAAAATTAATCCAATAAAGTATGGTCAAATAATTTGAACAGAAAATTCATAAAAGAGGTTCACAAACTACATGAATGCCAAATGACAAATAAAAAGATTTTCAACAATATTAACCATCAGGGAAATGCTCATTATAACTAAAATAGAAACCACTATACAAACTTAGAAAGATTAAAATTTCAGAGTCTGATCATATCAACTTGATTTTATGGATATGCTTATCTCATACAGAAATATAGCTACATATTAATTAGTGTACTTCTGTAACTCTCATAGAAAATCTGAATTATGGTATTTCTTTTTATTGTAAGTTTTAAGACACAGGTCATAACTAAAAACTATTGCATTGTTATTTAAGTGACCATACCTTAGTTATAGCTTTTCATTAACTAAGTGGTTAAAAACCAAAATGTTTTATACTGTTTTATTTTTTTAAATTATTAATCTGTTGCTTAATAAAAATGCTATGCCTATATATATATATATATATATATATATATATACAGGCATATTCTCTATTCTCTATTTCTCCACAAAAGGAAAAGTCTGGCATAATTTTGGTACATTTCCCATAACAATTTTTTTTATGTGCTTTCAATTCTTATTTTAATGTAAGGGGTTAGGTAAGAGATTTGAGATATGTGGTTTTATAGTCATAGCCCTACACTCCAAATTGTTTCACAATGAGCATGTATCAGAAATCATCATTTAGAATACAATGAGTTTCAATCATGCCACCTATGATATAAATTAGTAACTCAAAGGTAAAAATATTTAAACATCATTATCAGTTTTTTGAGATTCCTGTAAGTACTGAGGAGCTTAATTATAACTTAGAAATTTGATATGTATGGTTAGGAATGCTAAAATGTAAGTTATTTTATATTAATTATCTGTCTGATAATCACACATTATGAACAAAAATCAACCAACAAATTTAGACTTGATCTTTTAATTTTGCCCTAAAAAGCATCAAATCAGAAAAATTAATGTCACATTGCAGAGTGATCATGATTCAAGTGCTTGATACATTTGATATCGAAAATGAATTTAGGTTGGTTTTATGTAACCTTCTTACCGGTTTTCTCAATTTTCTGGCAATGAAAACATTCAAAAATGCATTTTAAAGCAAATACCTTCAAGAGTTTTTTCTATGACTCTTTAGAGAATTTTAAAAGTTGACTAGAAATTCAAATTCTTCATTACTCTCCAAAGCCTATTTCCAGTTATATTGCCATTCTTGTGATATTTAATAACCTGCATTTTCCCTTGCTAGCTGAAGCATTTTGGAATTATGGTCTCCTAACCTAAAATAAGAAAGCACTCATTCCGTCCTTTTTTCATTCCTGTTTAGATCTTGCTGAAATAGTCAATTTTCTTTATGTCAACAATTCTACGTGTAAGAGAGAGTTTCTTGGAATCAAAGGAACAGGAGGCTCAGAAACAATTACCATGCAGATTCCCTTTATATTTTATCTGGTGAAGTCCAGACAATGATTCCTGCAGAGCAATAACTCTTTTCCCTTTGAGCCCTGAGCTCCTGTGGAAAAGGGGAAACGCCAGATCTTCACAGAAACACTAGGCAAAAAAAAATACGCCCCTGTTGCCCCATTCTTGCTGTCAACAAAAAGTTAAAAAGCAGTCAGAGAAAAAAATGGAGTAGTGAACTGAGACATTAAAAAAAGTGATATCAGAAATAGAGGAAAACTGAGATAATCACATTATAGAACTCACAGGCAAAAGTGTTTTTTTTTGTTGTTGTTGTTGTTTTTATGTCCGTAAAGAGAAGACTTGGCAAGTAGTATCCAAGGAAGGAGAAAAAAAGAACATAGACTGACCGGTAGGGTTAGTCATTGATAACCCCTGTGTGGGAGAGTGAAGGAGAAAGGGAGATTTCACTAAGGTGGAAGGTAAAGAGTGGAGAATTGAACGCATGTTTTACTCTTCTTCCCAGGACCTGAAATCTTTATCATCAAGCTAGCTAGCTATCATACATCTTCCCTATCTGCCCATCATCTGGCGATGGATCTATCTATCTGTTTATCTGTCTGCCTCCTTATCTATAGGGAGACAGTGAGACAGAGAGAGAGAATACCAGAGAGGAGATGACAACAGGGGAGAGGGTGAGGTGTCAACATATTTTTGGGATGTGCGAAGCAGATGGATAAGTAGTAAATGACTTGTAATGCAGAGAAAGCTGAAAACCCAGTGCCTGCAGGGGAGGATGGCAGGATGAAACAACCTGTCTGCGCAGCAGAAAGAACTCACAAAACAATTCCTGGAGGCAGGGTGAGGGGTGGATCTAGTTAACAGTCTGCATTAAGAAAGAGTTAAAATGCCCCGATTTGCCCTCACCGCCCCCTCCCCGGGTCAGAAAGGTGAATTTCTCCCCTTAATGAAGCAGGAGATGGATGATTTATCTTCTGGAAAAATTGAGCGAGAGCAAACTAAGGTTCAGGATTGCCAAGGATACCCGAAGATGAGGGTGAAAAACTATGCCAACAAAGGAATGAAATGGAATTCTAAAAATTAACCCTGCAATTTCAATCCTGGTTCTCTAACTAGCTCCAACTGTGAGGGTGCTCAGTTTTTAGCTCTGAGCAAGAGATTAGAAAACTTATCTCTGAAGAAACTGACCAGCCTGAAGGAGAAAACAAAACAAAATGAAACAAAAGCTACAGACATGGACAGTTTGCAGTCCAAATAAAAGCTTCACTAGAGAGTAAGCCCATCTTCCAGCAAGAGCACTTCCTACACAAGCACACACAGAATCTCAATAGGCTCTTTTTTGTTTGTTTGTTTTAACTGCCTTGTTGAGATATAATTTACATACCATAAAACGCACCCATTTACAGTGTACTATACAATTCGGTGATTTTTATGTATGTGAATCCTTGATGTATTCACAGAGTTGTGGAACAATCCCCGTAATCAGCTTTTAGAATCTTTTCTTGACCCCAGAGTGAGCACTATCCTCATTAGCTTTCCCTCTCCACTTTTCCCCAACTCCAGCAGCCCTAGGCAACCACTAATCTACTTTCTATCTCCACAGAGTCAACTGTTCCGGACATTTCATAGAAATGGAATCATATATTATGTGGCCTTTTGTGACTAGCTCCTTTCACTTAGCATAATGTTTTTCAAAGTTCATCCCCATGGTTGTATGTATCAACATTTGCGTTCTTTTTGTTTTCATCACTAAACTTTTTCATACATTACTCTTAATTATCATTTGACAGCCAATGGTCAATAAATATTTGATGAAATCTTACAGTAATATTGATGAAATCTCCCAGAAAGTAGAAAAAGGCAAGGAGAGAAAATAGAAAAGAAGAATAGAGTATTACATAAAATGTTTCATATACAATATACAATATCAACAGGAGTCAAAGATGGGACCAACATAAAGTGGGAGGCAATTATTGGATAGATATTTAAAATAAATAACATAAAGATAATTGGATTCCCTGTTAAAAGATCACAATAATTGCTCATCATCACAATTGGGAAAATGATCTTTCAAGGGATGATCATCCAGTAATTTAGAATACAGGGATATGGAAAAAAATCCTAAGGAGAAAAAGAAAGAAAAGTAAAGTAAAGCCAGTCATACACAATGCAACATAAATTGAAAAGTCATCAGACTGTTCAATAGTAATCCAGGGACAGTGGTGCATGCCTTCGGAAGGCTGAGAAAAACTGATTTACTATCCAAATTATCCAAAACTTTATATCCAAATACTAATTAGGGTTGAGGCTATTATCAAGTTATATTCAGACATGTAAGTACTTAAAGAAACTTATTTCCCATGCATCCCTTCCCAGGAAACTTGTGGGATGAGTAGCTTCCCCAAATGAGTAGGTCAGGAAAGAGAAAGATGCAGGTCCAGGAATTTGGGACTGGACACAAGAAAGAAATCAAGGAGGGCAGATGGAGTGAAAGGGCGCCCTAGGACTATGGCTGTGGCTGGCAAGAGTCACACAGGCCAGGTGGATAAGGAAATAGAGTAGAGCGATTCCTTGATGGGTTTTACCGTAGGGAGAAGAGTTTGAGTTCCTTTGGCTATACTGTTAGGATGAAACTAAGAGAACCATGCTGGTGGATGACAGGAGTTGGGGGAAAACTAAGCCAATTTTCATCTTCCATAATGTAAAATAAATAAATGATTTAGAAAATTGAGAAAATTAAGAGTCAGCAGTATCAGTTTATTTAGCAATAAATACTGTAATAAGGAGGTAATTTATAAGAGGTTTACTTTGGGACTCAGAACTCAGTAGAAGATGGGATAAGGTGTATTCTGGAATTTTGTTTTCCTTCTTTCCTTCCCTCTGCCTTTTCCTCATCTCTGTTCTCCTCCTCTCCTCCTCGTTCTCCTCTTCTGCTTCTGTCTCCTCCTTTTTTCCTTGTTTTATTATGTACTTTTTGTTATTTAACTTAAAAGCACATATTACTTTGATAAAAACCACTTTGCAATTCTTTTATTTAGCTTTTTAATTTTAAGTAAACTCTACACCCGTTGTGGGGCTTGAACTTACGTCAAGAACAAGAGTCGCCTGACTGGATTAGCCAGGCACCCCTATAATTCTTTTAAAGTGATGGGTGGTGATAAGGTGATTTTTATTCAGATTTCTATTATTGTAAGTTAACTTGAGAAATTTAGCAGGTAAAAAAGGTCATAATAACTTGCAATAGGTAGCATTGGTTTTTTTAAAATTTTTTGCTAATTTTTTTGTTTTAAATGTATAGATGTTTTTATTTGTTTTTGTCTGCTTGCATTAAGATGGACAAAATAAGCATGTGTATATAGTTTGAAAGTTAAATTTCAGTGGGTAAGAATAAATTGATGAGAGAAAAGAAGGGAGACATAACAGATAGAGAACTTTCTGGGAAAGATGGGAGTAGGTGGGCACAGAATCTTGGGTAGGGCATTAAGGCCCTGTAATAGTACCTACTCTTTATTAAATGCTCATTTTGTACCAGTCCCAGATTACCTCATTTCAATGTCCCCATAATCATATGATGTAGGTCTTATTATTCCTATTTTACAATCAATAATCCTGAATTTTAAATATTTTTTTTTAATTTTATTTAATTGACACAGAGAGACACAGCGGGAAAGGGAACACAAGCAGGGGGAGTGGGAGAGGGAGAAGCAGGCTTCCCGCTGAGCAGGGAGCTCTATGCGGGGCCCGAACCCAGGACCCTGGGATCATGACCTGAGCTGAAGGCAGACGCATAACGACTGAGCCACCCAGGCACCCCAAAAACTCATGATATTATTGCTGCAGATTAATACGTCTTTGCCTCACTATAATAAAAAGGCCACAACAGCATACCAGACTGCCTGCCCACTCCAAAAACAAAACTACACTTGAAATTGTTCTTGATTGTTGGGCTCTTGATTATTGTGCAGTGTTTTCCATTTCTGCAAGCCAGTTATCAAAGACTCAAGAAACCTTTAGTAGTTGAGGTTCCATTCCTATTTCATCTGAATTTCAAAAAGGAAAAATCAGGCACTATAGTTAAATACATCTCTTAAACAGGGAGAAACGCTGGAACAGAAACAAAGAAAAATTAAGTGCAACTGTCGTATGACGGCATAGCTGTGCACCTGTGATCGCAATCAGACACGATGGAAGCGTGTGTTTCCCCATGTGACAGTCATCTGACTATCTTCCTCCTTCTTTGGGATCTCTGAAATCGTACATTGGTATTCTTTCTAATTCTAATATGTGTGCTTAACTACCACTCAGTTCTTAATTTCTTTCTCAACCATCAATGTGTAAATATAATGAAGAATGGATCTGCACAGCCATTACAGAACAAAGTGATACAAAGAATTCCTAATAAGTTACTTGATGTCTGCAACCAGCAGCTTCAACTTTAGCTGATTTAGTATGTAGATTGAATTCACCTTCTATTGATGAATTAGCAACATTTACAAATGCATGGGTAGACACAAGATGCTCAATTAAAATGACTAGGCTGCAAAAAATAAAGCTGGTAAAGCCAAAACTATTTTGTTCAGTAAATGGATTTTTCTGTAATTGAAAAAAACCACAACAAACTGAATTAGTCACATTAATGTAATTCAATCTTAATTATTGCCCTAAGAGTCCATTTAAATATTTATGAACAATTCTTTCCAAATGCCTTGTCAGCTCTATTCAATTAGAGAACATGCTGTCAGTTGTACTTTTCCAAAATGACTTTGATTTCTTCATTATATTGCGACCCTTATACTTAAAAAATTGTACCTTGAAGCCATAGGCATCAGAAGCTGCGTTCATTTAGGAATCCAGATCCTAAAAAAAAAAGGAATCCAGATCCTGGCAGTTTCTGAGACAGTGACTCTTAGTTTGGAGTAAGTACCAGACAAAGAAAATTAGGAAAATAAGTGTAAACTACTTGGCTCAACAGTGTTTGTACCTGGGTATTAAGAGCTGCTCTTCTATCTGCTCGGCTGAAAGACATTTATCTAGCTCACAACAGAAAGTCAATAAATTCATGGGGAAGTTAGAATCAGCACATCATTGTGCTTCCTATGGAAGGGAAGCTGAGCTAATACAACTGCCGTGTCACATTCACCTTACAAGATATAACATTATTCCTATGCTTTCACACTCTTGGGAGAAAATGGAGGGAGACGCTGGCTGTCAGGTATTTGAGATTCATCCCATTCACTTATCAGGATATATAATATATATTCAGTTATTTTTGTTTACCTGAAATGACCTATAATATACACAGTTCCTTGGAGCCTATCAGCCATCTTTGTACTAAAGATCATATTACATCCTTATTAACATGATCTGCACATCAACACTTCCCTGCATGTCTGTGTGCATTTTCATTTACTATCTTTATCTTTAAAAGTTCACTTCCAGAATTCCAAGGAAAGAGTTCTATTCATTATGCAAAGCAGAAAAACAATCTCTGGCAGAGTAGCAACTCATTGTGCATTTTGTTCACTAATCATTAATCAGTGCCTTGGATTTACAGATACAAAAAAGGTAAATGGTCTATTAAAAAGAAATGTTGGCAATATCTGTCATAAGTCATTATGAGCAGCTATTTAAAAAGCAAGTTTTTAATGAGTTATAGATTACCAGGAATTTCTACTCCTGCTCTTATCCAATGTGTCTCAGCAAATGAGGAACAAGTTTTTGTTTATAGTTTGAGTAATTACAAGTTTAGGTCTGAATCTGTTCTTTAGCATGTAAAATAATAGGATGCAAAGCTACTATGCTCACTTACTGCTTTTCTCCTACTTCAATTAATTTTTTCAGAGTAATTATCCTTTACTCAATATTAGAATTAGAAAGAAATAAAAATTCTTTGAATAGGAAAACAAACAATTTTAAAAATCCTATTCTAAGAAAAGGAATTCCACCTTTGCCTCTTGTTTGATTCTAGGAAAGCAAGAGTGGGAAATCCATTCAGTCAAGTATATTTTCCTATTTTCATGCCAGGTGAATAGTTAGAAAATCATTGTCAAACTCTTCAGTGGACTCATTCTGACATGGCTCTGACCCAGCTCCACCAGTGATTCAGAATCAGCCCATAAAAATCTCCTATGTATAAATCGATTTATGTCAGCTTGCTTATGCCAAGAACACAAGAGTTCCAAGCAAAGCAACAGTGAGTCTAATCCTCTTCTGTATTCATTTAATATTCGGAATGGAGTTAGGGGAAATATGTCTTGCCTAGCTTTTTTTTTTTAAGATTTTATTTATTTATTTGATAGAGAAAGAATGTGCGTACAAGCGGGGTGGAAGGGGTGGGACAGGGAGAGAGAGAAGCAGGCTCCCGGCTGAGCTGGGAGCCCAACACGGGACTGGATCCCAGGACCCTGGGATCATGAACTGAGCTGAAGGCAGATGCTTAACTGACTGAGCCACCCGGGCACCTCTTGCCGAGCTTTCTTTAATTCATTAAAACTTTACCTCAATTGGGTACAATATACACCATGCAATTATTGCAATACAGTGAAATAAGTGCTTAAATAGATGTAAACACAGAAGATATAGAGAAGTACCTTTTATTTATCATACACACAGCACACCATAAGAAAGCACACAAATTATAACTGCCTCTGATCTCAATCCAGTGTTGTCAAACAACTTTTGGAATGAAGCAATCTTAACTTCTCTTGGAATTCATAAACTTTCTTCTCATTGGTAAGCCTGTGATTATATGAAAATCTGTATCTACCTTTGTGCCCAAAAGTTACTGCCTATATATAAATGTAGCCAAATTCTATTAACACCAAACCACGAAATGTTAAAATTGTCATGATTATTTTCTATATTTACTTCCACTGATTTCCTATATCAGCATTTTTAAAGCTCAATTTAGTTTCTTATATATTCAACATTTGTCACCAAGAGTAAGTATTATCTAATCAAAACTAAATTGGCTTAGAAACTGTGTTGGAATTACATGAGGCAGATTTAAATTCAGCCTCAAATCTCAGCTATATTCATTTGTATGGCTGAGAGTTGTAGAGATTTGCTTTATCAGTAACAAACTGAAGTGACCTAAAAAACAAAATTCATAAATATATATGTTTATATGTGGTATTCTTTAATAGTAAATTTTCTGCTCATATAAAGTATATTTTAAACAGTTATAAAAGTACAGACAAAAGAAAAAGCAGTATTTATACATGAAATGGAATTTGAAATTTAGACTTATAATGTTTTAATAGCTGAACAAATTTAATTTATTGTCATAGTCAATTATGAAAGAATTACTTTTTTTAAAAAAATGGCAAATAGTATTAATTATAAAATCTCTAGGATTTGCCCCTTACCTGGATGTGATTGTTGCTTTAATTATGTATTCTAATTTTTACTTGTATTATGTGTTTCAGTTTACAAAGAAGGTTGATACACATTAGTTGAAACAACTATTTCACACTCATTCAAGCATTATTTTTCTTATTATGTAGATCAGGAAACTGGCTAAAATGTTGAATCCAAGATAACAGACTCAAGAATCCACAATGCCTAAGTTCATAATAATGTTAAAATAGATGTTACTAAAGTTTTTATCCTTCCTCTTAGCCACACAAAGTGATAAAATTTTAAGCACGCTAACTTGTAGAACAAATGTTGCAGTAGGAATTGGAAATACAGGTTTGGAGTACAGAGCAGTGATCAGGACTGATCATGTGGATTTTTGTTCTGTTGGGGCGCCTGGGTGGCTCAGTCCGTTAAGCGTCTGCCTTCGGCTCAGGTCATGATCTCAGGGTCCTGGGATCAAGCTCCACATCGGACTCCCTGCTCAGGGGAAGCCTGCTTCTCCCTCTCCCACTCCCCCTGCTTGTGTTCCCTCTCTCTGGCTGTGTCTCTCTCTGTCAAATAAATAAATAAAATCTTTGAAAGAAAAAAAAAAAACTTCTGTTGATGTCATCATGACTCTTATAAGTATTTTCTGGAGGTGAAAAATATTAGTAATTTCTGTGTATAATATGAAGAAACAGGGATGTGAGGGTTTGGGTTTAAGATTTACTGATGGGTAGTCAGATTAAATTGCTTAGAAGAAAATTTATAGATGAAATAGTCCTATCTCCTTCCTTTTTTTTCTTTTAAAGATTTTATCTATCTGACAGAGAGAGAGTGAGAGAGCACAAGCAGAGGAAGTGGTAGAGGGAGAGGGAGAAACAGGTGGGGCTTTGAGAGAGAGAGTGAGAGCATAAGTGGAGGTTGGACGGGTGGAGGGAGAGGGATAAGCAGACTCCCTGCTGAACAGGAAGCCTGACTTGGGGCTTGATCCCAGGACCCTGAGATCATGACTCTAGCCAAGGGCAGATTCTCAACCATCTGAGCCACCCAGGCGTCCCCATATCTCCTTCCTTTAATATATATGTGAAGTAGATTTAAAACAAACTGAAAGAAATAAGAAAGCAAGAAAAAGTGAGGAAGCATGTGCATAATGTACATGTTTACAGCATAATCAGAAACATGTGGATCTTTTATTATCTTATTTTTAATTTTTTTCAAGTTTTTTTTAAATTCCAGTTACCATATAGGATAATAATGGTTTCAGGAGTAGAATTTAGTGATTCATCACTTGCATACAACACCCAGGGCTCATCAGTTGAGTTGGTATGAATTGATAGAATATAAGAAACACCTATTTTAATGGTGTTTTCTACCTTCGATTTCTTTAATGCTATTTTTAGTCTCTGTTGGTATATCAAAAAATGTTGTACTTTTAGATTTTAAAAATTCAGTTCTTTTTGTTTACATATTTTAACTTGTTCACATAATGTATTCCTAGTACATTGAATGAGAACAAGATATTGAAAATCTACCATAGCCATGGCTCCAAAATTGAATTTCAGATAAAAGGTGAGTACATACCTGGCTGTTAACCCAAATGACCATGGTACCTTGAATGCTCTTTGACCTCAACTTCTTTCTCTAGATAATATAAGTATGTAATCAAATCTATGTTAATTGCCTAGAACATATGCTATTGAGTTAGTGAGAGACCAAGAGAGTCATTGTGTAGATGCTTCCATGATAATAGTCAGTTGCCATCAGTTTCCAACTTCTAGGTCTTTTGCTGAACCAGTGATGTAATCTTGCAACTGATATGATCTTACTCATGTCTTGATTACCAGGATCTGAAACAACATGATTGCAGTTCCTAACACTTTTATTTACTTATTTATTTATTAGCAAAATTATTTTCTTTTATTCTCTGGAACTTCAGTAAAATAAGTTGACTTGTGTACGATTTATGTTAATTTCTACACGATGGTGGGAATTAAGACTAAAGAAAGGCTTCTGGGGAAAAGCCTGTTCTTTATTTCATAAGATCTTCAGGGCAGGGGCTGACTTCTCTCAACTTCTCCATACTTCCTAACTGACAGTTGGCCTGAATAGACACTGGTCAGTGCCGAGCAGCTTCTTGAGGAGGGGCAATCTACTAAACCTTTTTTTTTTTTTTAATCAAACTGAATTAAGAGATGCAGTGAAAGGTTAAAAAAGGCTCTTCTGAAGCTGTTTCTATATTAAGAACTTAAGTGGCCTAGTTTGGGGACCATGCTTTAGAAATCATATTGCCTGGGAATTTGAAAAAACATAAGTAATTAAGAGAGAAAGAAACCTCTCTCTGTCAGTGAAACTGTTGCCTGAGAAGATAACAATTCACTACCCTTGAAGAGGTGAAAACTGGGAAGTGAGACATTTCATTTACCACCTCTTTCTCCAAGAAACAGCCAGAAGGAAAATACAGAAAAAAATGAGATGTGAGACTGCAGCACATATTAAGTCAAGAAAATACAGATATCATGAAGGAAGTCAGTTGTGACAAGATCACAAGAACATCAATGTAAATAGATTTATAAATACAAAAATCATGCATACTCTTTGGAAACATCCCAGAATGATCAAAAATCCAATCAGTAAACCTCAGGAGTATTCAAGAAACAAATCACTGTAATCAAAGTTGTCATGATTTTTAAAGTTTCTACAGCATAAAAATGATACTATAAGTAACTTTAATTCATCAGTGGTGTATCTAGGAGGAATAATTACTCCTTCCTCAGCTTTCTGACTTTCATATAAAAAGTATGTCTTTCAATTGCCAGTTTCAGCTCTAACATGGAGAACATAGATCTCATCACTCTGGTCCTTACAACCATAAAAAGCTACCAAAAAAAACCAAAAACCAAAAAACAAAAACAAACCTGAAAAATGAGTTCTATTTGTCAGATCACCCTGGAATCTGGAGATACAGGTATATTCAGGGAGATACACTAATTCAGATCTCCTTGTCTAGAGCAGAAGACACAGGAGCTGTTTAATTGGTAGGAGACTTAAATAGAAATATGAAGGAATTGCTGGCGACTGAGTGTAGACTGGCATGGTAATAAGAAAACCCTTCGAGCCTCCACGTTTTCATGGACATCGCCTCTGGGAACCCGTCAAGTTCTCACAATGAACATCTGAAAAAGGTGTCCTCATGGCTCTGGCAGGTGTAAGTGGAAGAGTAGCCATTGTGGAAATGATTGGAGTCTGTTATACTAAAAGCAAGAATTGTACACAAACACTGTACACTGGTTGTTGATCAAGTTGGGACCAAGAATATACAAGTTAATAATTTTGAAACAATTATATATGTATGTTGGAATCAAACAAATAAATAGATGGTGGATGGTGGGAGTCAAGTTTCTTTATAGTGGAGGGGAGGGTTACGTACAAGGCAAGAGAGAAGTCTAAAATAATCCGTGTAGTAATAGATCAGAGTTGGAGAACAGTATGAAGTTATGTTTAGCATAATATAGATGCAAATGCTTAAATATAAACATATTTATAGATATGTGTATATACAGTTTAGTGTAGACACACATGTACATGTACACATATATTTTCTTGTTCGGTCAGCTCAGAGGGTCTAGCAGTAAAAGCATCTCAGTAGCAATGAGCACACCTAATGCCCGATCATACTTTCTAAACCATTTGACAATAAAGGAACCGGGGATCCTTAGAGAAGTAGCTGATTCTGGGATTGGTCAGGAAGTGTACAAAATGAGCCTAGAGGATCTTATGATACCTGAAAGTAAGAAAGCACACAAAAAATAGATAAAAAACAAATCAAACAAGAAACACGATAATGGGGGTATGTCAAAAGGACATATGAGCCAACTGAAAAAGCTACTGATGGTCAATGCTAGAAAAATTTGAGCAAAAAAATTAATTAAATAATATTGGATCATAATCCAAAAATTATTATTTGTAAAACAAATGAATTCATACTGGTATAAATAAATGATTAAATTAGTAAATAAATGGGAAAAATAGACAAATGTCTCATTTTTTTTTCCAGAATAGAAGAATTCCAAATAACTTGTGTAAATACTGCTTCTTCAAAGAGGTGATGTATAACCCTCCACTCTTTAATTGTGGGCTGCACATAGTGACTTCTTTATGAAGAGTGCAATATACAAAACAGTAAATAGAGTAACTTTATAGTAGGGAAACTTGAAAATCACCATCTCAGCCAATTGATCGATGTTAGCAATTATAGTGATATATCATAAAATATGTTAATTGTTCCATGTGTGTAAAGATAATTAAGAAAATCATTTAAATAAAAATGTTTGCTGGTACAATCTAACTCTGATTTAGAAATTTTGAATTCCTCCATTTCAAATATTGCCTCAAAGCCAAGTAATATATTCTAGAAATTTGTAAATTTTTTTAATCTGTGTTTTGTAACACAGGGTTTTTTTCTCCTTTATGAAAGTTTGTCCATTTTGGATGTTTTTACATATTACCTTTCTTAGTAATTTTATGGAAGATAAAAAAAGGTAGCTCTGCTATCCATTCAAAGATCAGCCTTTTAATTACATAACTGCATGAGTTTCTCTTGCTCCTGAATCTCTCAGCAGCCTTTGATAGTGAGTATGATATTGTATTGTAGTGTAATGAGAATCAGGCAGAACTTCTCATTGCAGTCAGACTGGCAAATGCATCTAAAACTTTTTTCCCAACAATGAAATAAAGACGACTTCAGTTGAAGAGAACACATTGAGCCAACTTCTGGAATATCCTTAAAAATATCTACTTTAAGAAAATCTCTTTGGATATAAAGTTTGTATATCTTCCACTTTTTTCAAAAATTATTGTGCCCTGGGGCACCTGGGTGGCTCAGTTGGTTGAGCGACTGCCTTCGGCTCAGGTCATGATCCTGGAGTCCCAGGATTGGGTCCCGCGTCGGGCTCCCTGCTCAGCAGGGAGTGTGCTTCTCCCTCTGACCCTCTTCCCTCTCATGCTCTCTATCTCTCATTCTCTCTCTCTCAAATAAATAAATAAAATCTTTAAAAAAAATTATTGTGCCATTTCTGAAAGTTGCTAAATGAGTCAAATTGATAACATCAATTCTATAGTATAACACATTCTTCCCATCCTAACAATCTTAGAATTTAATTTTGTGATAAATGGGCATTTGCATTATTTATACGTCTTTTTTTTTTATAAGGAAGTATTTCCAGCTCCATCTTGCCAAGAGGTAACTGGTAAGACAGACACTTACCACATAAGACTACTCAATCAGTCCTGTCTTTACTGTAAAATACATAGTTTATCTGCCCTAGGGATAAGAGACCCATCACCAGGTGTGACAAGTGGGCTGAGGTTATCAAAGGGAGAGAGGTATTCCTGTTCTACTTCTTGGCCCAATTTCTCTTTTAAAGGAGCTACAAAAAATTTGTTTTACCATTGCCTTCACAAAGCAATTTTAGCGTTTACTCAATAAAAGTATTATAAATATATTATTGATAACATTGATATAACAAAAAGGCAATTTTGATGAATAAATAACAAAAATGATAAAGTTGAAATGGATAATTAATGGGCCACTGAAAATATGTTGTACCAATTTTTACTTTGCCAAGGAAAAAAAGCAAAATTAGACATATGATCATTAAACCATGATAGTAAATTAAAGAATAACAATCACTCTCACCAAGCACAAATTATGTCTTCTAGCTTTTAAAGATTTGAGTACCTTAACAGAAAATAATAAACATATTTATAAATCTGTTCTTGATATCAAATATCTGCAAAGCTTTTCTAAGAATGTTTATGAGTATTTTACATAAACCAATAATACAGATGTATAAACACAGATAAAAATTAACTAAATTTATTTTTCTATGAAGAATTACACATTGAAAAATACCTTGCTTGAAAAATGAAAAGAACATAACCAGAGCCTTGAAATTTTTGAAAAATATTTTCCTTTTTTCCCACAAAATAAGATTTCTAAAAGCAAAATTCCCTACTAAATATCAAGATAATATCACTGTGCCAGTATACTGAATTACTTAAATCTGTTTTTCTAAAAAGATGGCATTTGATTAGGCAGATCACAAATGTCTGTTTTTTACTCTCCTTCCAAGTTCTAAAGAAATAAAAACAAATGTACTTGAGTCAGTATATTTTAGTTACAGTCTGTTGTATAATTTATAACAATAGCATATGAAATCATTCTCTGATCGTATCAGAAGTTTAAATAAGAATAAGTTGACTTAACATGTTTTTGAATATCTGATATTAAATGCAATGTTCTAGATCTGATTCCACTCTTAATTTTGGATGTGTAAATTTCCCTCCATAGACTCTTTTCATCCACTGTCATTAGTAAAAATAAAAAACATCCAAGTCTCCATCAAATCTTCTGCTCTTCCAACTACACATTTTCAAAATGTTCTTATTGAACCTGATATATCTTAGCAAAAGATAAATCCATTTCCATAATTACTATTGTACTTTGGAGAATCTATTTGCTGAGGGTTTAGTACTATTGAGATACTTTAGTTAAATTATTTTGTTTGGGAAAGTAAGTTGAAGACACTAAAATAACTTAAAAAGAAAAGAAAAGGAATTAGGAAACCAAGGTATAGTACAGCTGTGATTTTATAAATACTTCCTGTTTTTTTTCTTTTTTTGATATTTTATGCAAGACTTTATTTGTAAAGGAAAACAATTCTTGTTCCTACATGCACAAAAACTATTTGTTGACTGTAGTAGACTAAAATCCTTCTAGTTGAGTACTTTGGCATTTTGTATTATGTTTCTTCAATGTGTTATAACTCAGTGTCATTTACTATTGATTTTTTCCAGCTCTTAGTTTCTTTAAAATATCCTATGTTTTCTTTACCATATATCCCTTAGGCATCATAACATTTGATATATTTTAGGCACCACTACTCATTTTAGCATGATCCTTTGCACTCTGGGGAAAGCTAGGTGCGGAGCAATATGTACAGTTTTTTAAGACTCCAGTCCTAGGACATACACCACTGCAGCATATCACAAGAATAAAAAAAAAAAAAATGAAAGAAAAATTTTAAAGAAGGGACGAAGGCTATTCCAGTGCAATAGCATACAGAGAAGGGTTTAACATGCTCTATTTCATTGCATCAATATTTCTTTTCCTTTTTTCTTAAAATTTTATTATGTTACATAAATCACCATACATTACATCATTACTTTGTTGTACTGTTCCATGATTCATTGTTTGCGTATAACACCCAGTGCTCCATTCAATACGTGCCCTCTTTAATACCCATCACCAGGCTAACCCATCCCCCCAACCCCTCCCCTCTAGAACCATCAGTTTGTTTCTCAGAGTCCATTGTCTCTCACGGTTCGTCTCCCCCTCTGATTTCCACCACCTTCATTTTACCCTTCTTACTATCTTTTTTTTTTTTTTTAACATATAATGTATTATTTGTTTCAGAGGTACAGGTCTGTGATTCAACAGTCTTGCACAATTCACAGTTCTCACCATAGCACATACCCTCCCCAATGTCTATCACCCAGCCACCCCATCCCTCCCAACCCCTACCACTCCAGCAACCCTCAATTTCCTGAGATTAAGAATACCTCATATCAGTGAGATCATATGATACATGCCTTTCTTGGATTGACTTATTTTTTTTTTAAGATTTTATTTATTTATTTGAGAGAGAGAGAATGAGAGATAGAGAGCACGAGAGGGAAGAGGGTCAGAAGGAGAAGCAGACTCCCCGCTGAGCAGGGAGCCCGACGTGGGGCTCGATCCCGGGACTCCAGGATCATGACCTGAGCCGAAGGCAGTCGCTTAACCAACTGAGCCACTCAGGCGCCCTCTTGGATTGACTTATTTAGCGCAGCATAATACCCTCCAGTTCAATCCAAGTAGTTGCAAATGGCAAGATTCCATTCCTTTTGATGGCTGCATATTATTCCATACTATATATATACCAAACTTCTTTATCCATTCATCTGTCAACAGACATTGTGGATCTTTCCATAGTTTGGCTATTGTGGACATTGCTGCTATAAAACTCAGGGTGTATGTACCCCTTCAGATCCCTACATTTGTATCTTTGGGGTAAAAACAGTAGTGCAATTGCTGGGTCATACAGTAGACCTATTTTCAACTTTTGGGGAACCTCCATATTGTTTCCCAGAGTGGTTGCACCAGCTTGCATTCCCACCAACAGTGTAGGAGGGTTCCCCTTCCTCCGCATCCCCGCCAACATCTGTCGTTTCCTGACTTGATAATTTTAGCCATTCTGACTGGTGTGAGGTGGTATCTCATTGAGGTTTTGATTTGGATTTCCCTGATGCTGAGCGATGTTGAGCACTTTTTCACATGTCTGTTGGCCATTTGGATGTCTTCTTTGGAAAAATGTCTGTTCCTGTCTTCTGCCCATTTCTTGATTGGATTATTTGTTCTTTGGGTGTTAGGTTGGAAAGTTCTTTATAGATTTTGGACACTAGCCCTTTATCTGATATGTCATTTGCAAATATCTTCTCCCATTCTGTCAGTTGTCTTTTGGTTTTGTTGACTGTTTCTTTTGCTGTGCAAATGCTTTTTATTTTGATGAAGTCCCAATAGTTCATTTTTGCCCTGGCTTCCCTTGACTTTGGCGATGTTTCTAGGAAGAAATTGCTGTGGCCGAGGTCAAAGAGGTTGCTGCCTATGTTCTCCTTTAGGATTTTGATGGATTCCTGTCTCACATTTAGGTCTTTCACCCATTTAGAGTCTCCTTTTGTGTGTGGTGTAAGGAAATGGTCCAGTTTCATCCTTCTGCATGTGGTTGTCCAATTTTCCCAACACCATTTGTTGAAGAGACTGTCTTTTTTCCATTGGACATTCTTTCCTGCTTTGTCGAAGATGAGTTGACCATAGAGTTGAGGGTCCATTTCTGGGTTCTCAATTCTGTTCCATTGATTTATGTGTCTGTTTTTGTGCCAGTACCATACTGTCTTGATGATGACAGCTTTGTATAAAGCTTGAAGTCTGGAATTGTGATGCCACCAGCTTTGCTTTGCTTTTTCAACATTCCTCTGGCTATTCAGGGTCTTTTCTGGTTCCATAGAAATTTTAGGGTTATTTGTTCCATTTCTTTGAAAAAAGTGGATGGTATTTTGATAGGGCTTGCATTAAATGTGTAGATTGCTCTAGGTAGCATGGACATCTTCACAATATTTGTTCTTTCAATCCATGATCCTGGAACATTTTTTCCATTTCTTTGTGTCTTCCTCATTTACTTCCATGAGCATTTTATACTTATCTGAGTACAGATTCTTTGCCTCTTTGGTTAGATTTATTCCTAGTTATCTTATGTTTTTGGGTGCAATTGTAAACGGGATCAACTCCTTAATTTCTCTTTCCTCTGTCTTGGTGTTGGTGTATAGGAATGCCATTGATCTGTGCATTGATTTTATATCCTGCCACTTTACTGAATTCCTGTATGAGTTCTAGCAGTTTTAGGGTAGAGTCTTTTGGGTTTTCCACATAAAGTATCATATCATCTGCAAAGAGTGAGAGTTTGACTTCTTCTTTGCTGATTTGGATGCCTTTTATTTCTTTTTGTTGACTGATTGCTGTGGCTAGGACTTCTAGTACTATGTTGAATAGCAGTGGTGATAGTGGACATCCCTGCCGTGTTCTTGACCTTAGGCGGGAAGCTCTCAGTATTTCCATTGAGAATGATATTCACTGTGGGTTTTTCACAGATGGCATTTATGATATTGAGGTATGAACCCTCTATTCTTATACTCTGAAGATTTTGATCAAGAGAGGATGCTGTACTGTGTCAAATGCTTTTTCTGGATCTATTGAGAGGATCCTATTGTTCTTGTTCTTTCTTTATTAATGTATTGTATCACATTGATTGATTTGCAGATGTTGAACCAACCTTGCAGCCCAGGGATAAATCCCACTTGGTCGTGGTGAATAATCCCTTTAAAGTACTGTTGGATCCTATTGGCTAGTATTTTGGTGAGAATTTTTGCATCCATGTTCATGAAGGATATGGTCTGTAATTCTCCTTTTCGATGGGGTCTTTGTCTGATTTTGGGATCAATGTAATGCTGGCCTCATAAAATGAGTTTGGAAGTTTTCCTTCTATTTCATTGTGGGTGAACATTGGAACAGTTTCAGAAGAATTGGTATTAATTCTTCTTTAAATGTTTGGTAGAATTCTCCTGGGAAGCCATCTGGACCTAGGCTCTTGTTTGGAGATTTCTGATGACTGCTTCAATTTCCTTAGTGGTTATAGGTCTGTTCAGGTTTTCTATTTCTTCCTGGTTCAGTTTTGGTAGTTTATACATCTCTAGGAATGCATCCATTTCTTCTAGGTTATCTAATTTGCTGGCATAGAGTTGCTCATAATATGTTCTTAGAATTGTTTGTATTTCTTTGGTGTTGCTTGTGATCTCCACTCTTTCATTCATGATTTTATTTATTTGGGTCTTTTCTCTTTTCTTTTTGATAAGTCTGACCAGGGGTTTATGAATCTGTTAATTCTTTCAAAGAACCAGCTCCTAGGTTTGTTGATCTGTTCTACTGTTCTTTGGTTTCTAGTTCATTGATTTCTGCTCTGATCTTTATTATTTCTCTTCTTCTGCTGGGTTTAGGCTTTATTTGCTATCTTTCTCCAGCTCCTTTAGCTATAGGATTAGATTGTGTATTTGAGACCTTTCTTGTTTTTTGAGAAAAGCTTGTATTGCTAAACACTTTCCTCTTAGGGCAGCTTTTGCTGCATCCCAAGATTTTGAACAGTTGTGTTTTCACTTTCATTGGTTTCCATGAATTTTCTTAAACCTTCTTTAATTTCCTGGTTAACCCATTCATTCTTTAGTAGTATGTTCTTTAGCCTCCATGTATTTGCGTTCTTTCTGACTTTCCTTTTGTGATTGAGTTCTAGTTTCAAAGCATTGTGGTCTGAAAATATGCAGGGAATGATCCCAATCTTTTGGTACCTCTAGAGAGCTGATTTGTGACCTAGGATGTGATCTATTCTGGAGAATATTCCATGGGCACTAGAGAAGAATGTGTATTCTGTTGCTTTGGGATGGAATGTTCCGAATATATCTGTGAAGTCCATTTGGTCCAGTGTGTCATTTAAAGGCTTTATTTCCTTGTTGATCTTTTGCTTAAATGACCTGTCCATTTCAGTGAAGGGAGTATTAAAGTCCACTACTATTATTGTATTGTTGTCAATTTGTTTCTTTGCTTTGGTTATTAATTGGCTTATATAATTGGCTGCTCCCTTGTTGGGGGCATAGATATTTACATTTGTTAGATCTTCTTGTTGGATAGACCCTTTAAGTAGTATGTAGTGTCCTTCCTCATCTCTTATTATAGTCTTTGGTTTAAAATCTAATTTGTCTGATATAAGGATTGCCACCCTAGCTTTCTTTTGGTGTCCATTAGCATGGTAAATGGTATTCCACCCCCTCACTTTCAATCTGGACGTGTCTTTGGGTCTAAAATGAGTCTCTTGCAGACAGCATATTGATGGGTCTTGTTTTTTAATCCAATCTGATAGCCTGTGTCTTTTGATTGGGGTATTTAGCCATTTACTTTCAGGGTGACTATTGAAAGATATAAATTTAGCATCATTGTATTTCCTGTAAGGTGAGTGTTACTGTATATTTCCTGTGTTCCTTTCTGGTGTATGTTACTTTTAGGCTCTCTCTTTGCTTAGAGGAACCCTTTCAATATTTCCTGTAGGGCTGGTTTTGTGTTTGTAAAATCCTTTATTTTTTGTTTGTCCTGGAAAGTTTTTATCTCTCCTTCTATTTTCAATGACAGCCTAGCTGGATATAGTATTCTTGGCTGCATATTTTTCTCATTTAGTGCTCTAAATAAATCATGCCATTCCTTTCTGGCCTGCCAGTTCTCTGTGGATAAGTCTGTTACCAATCTAATGTTTCTACCATTGTAGGTTACAGACCTCTTGTCCCAAGCTGCTTCCAGCATTTTCTCTTTGTCTCTGAGACTCGTAAGTTTTACTATTAGATGTCAGAGTGTTGACCAATTTTTATTGATTTTTGAGGGGGGTTCTCTGTGCCTCCTGGATTTTGATGCCTGTTTCCTTCCCCAAATTAGGGAAGTTCTCTGCTATAATTTACTCCAATATACCTTCTGCCCCTCTCTCTCTCTTTCTTCTTCTTCTGGGATCCCAATTATTCTAATATTGTTTCATCTTATGGTGTCACTTATCTCTTGAATTCTGCCCTCGTGATCCAGGAGTTGTTATCTCTCTTTTTCTCAGATTCTTTATTTTCCATCATTTGGTCTTCTATATCACTAATTCTCTCTTCTGCCTCATTTATCGTAGCTGTTAGAGCTTCCATTTTTGATTGCACCTCATTAATACCTTTTTGATTTAGACTTGTTTAGATTTTAGTTCTTTTATTTCTCCTGAAAGGGTTTCTCTAATATCTTCCATGCTTTTTTCAAGCCCAGCTGCTATCTTTAAAATCATCATTCTGAACTCTAGTTCCAACATCTTACTAATATCTATATTGATTGGGTCCCTGGCAGTCGGTACTGCATCTTGTTCTTTTTTTTGAGGTGATTTTTTTCCATCTTGTCATTTGTCCAGAGGACAATAGATGAATGAGAGAACAAAATGTTAATGGGGTAACAACGAATCCAGAAAAATAAACACTAAACACATCAGAAGAGACCTGAAACCAGGGGGTAAAAAAAGGGAAAGAAAGAAAAAAATAGAAAAAGAAAAAGATAAAAAAGAAAAAAATATGTTCAAATATGATCAGGGTGGTGAATAGATCAGTGCCACACACTATATTTGGGGTGTATTATGGTCTATTAGAAGAAACTGCCTCTCAAAATTTTAAAGAAAGAAAAGCTTATATATGTACAAAAATAAGGGTTGATACAATGAAGGAATGGAATATGATTCTAAAGATGAAAATTATAAAAGATTTTATAAAAGGAATAGATAAGAAGTTGGTTAAAAAAAGAAAGAAGATAAAAAAAAGAATGTGATCAGGAAGGCGACTAGAACAAAGCCATACAGTAGAGATTTGGGGTATATTTTGGTATGTTAGAAGAACGTGTATCCCAAAATTTTAAAGAGAGAACAACTTTATATTATATAAATGTATATGTGTGTGTGTGTGTGTGTGTGTGTGTCATAAATAAGGTTAACTTCAATGAAGGGGTAGAATATTGCTCTAAAAAGGAAAAATAAAAAATATTTTTATATAAGGGAGAGATAAGATGTTGGTTGAAAAAGGGAAAAAAATTAAAAAATAAAATTAAAACAAATTAGCTTTGAAAGACTAAAGAATCATGGGGAAAAAACCATGAATTCTATGTGCAGTGTTCTCCTAGCTCTGGAGTTTTGCCATTCTCATTGATCGGTAAACTTGTTCTTGGCTGGCTGTTCTTGCTGATCTTCTGGGGGAGGGGCCTGTTGCCGTGGTTCCCAAATGTCTTTGCCAGAGGTGAAATTGCCCCACCCTTGTCAGTCTTGGCTAAGTAATCTGCTAGTGTTTGCTCTCAGGAGCTTTTGTTCCCAGCAAGCTTTTGGTACAGCTTTGGAGGACAACAGTGAAAATGGCGACCTCCCAATCTCCACCCTGGAGGAGCCAAGAACTCGGGGCCCCACTCCCCAGTGAGTCCCCAGAGAAAAGCAGTCAGTCACTCCCATCTCCTTGGTCTCCAGCCACACTCCGTGCTCACCTGGCCTGTGACAGAGCGTTTCTATCTCTGGCACAAGACCTGGTGTGGAGCCTCCAAACCCAGCAGATCCCTGGGGTGCGCTCCTGCCCCGATCCTCCCAGGGGAGGAAGGGGCATCTCCCTGGATCTGCTTCTTGTTGGGTCCCTGTTGGAAGAGCAGTGGCCCCACTGTGCCGCGGATCACAGTTTATGGCAACCCCGAGCTGAGAGCCCACGCCTCGGCTCCATCTCTGCAGCCAGCTTCCTTGCTCTGATACCTGGGAGCTCTGCCGCACTCACGCACCCCCGGTCTTTCTGTGACCCCGAGGGTCCTGAGGGACCACACTGTCCCAGCGAGGGTTCCACCCTCCACTTGGCCACTGGAGCAATGTCCCTCAGTGAAGCCGACTTCTAAACGTTCTGATTTTGTGCCCCGTCACTCTATCACTTCTGGTAGTGGCTGATGGAGGCCCCCTCCCCCGCCTTCTATCTCCCTGAATATCTCCTTGGATTCACTTCTCTTGCACGTCCTACCTTCCCAAAAGTGGTCGCTTTTCTGTTCAGAGAGTTGCTGCTATTCTCTTCTTTGATCTCCTGTTGAGTTCATAGGTGTTCAGAATGGTTTGATCCCTATCTAGCTGAATTCCTGAGAGCAGATGAAATTTAGGTCTCCTACTCCTCTGCCATCTTGCTCCGCCACCTAAGTACTGCCTGTTTTTGCATTACCGGTGTTCTATAGAATAAGCAATCACAAAATCTGCATTAAATGCTGATAACATCTGCATCTGCATAGGAGACTTTGTTTTTTTTTTTTTAAACATTTTATTTATTTATTTGACAGAGAGAGACATAACAAAGAGAGGGAACCCAAGCAGGGGGAGTGGGAGAGGGAGAACCAGGCTTCCCGCAGAGCATGGAGCCTGATGCAGGGCTGATCCCAGGACCCTGGGATCATGACCTGTGCTGAAAGCAGATGACTGAGCCACCCAGGAGCCCCTGGGTAGAAGACTTTATGAGATAATATAAGGATCTAGAATTTTAGAACCATAAAGGGAAAAGAAGTGAATATAAATGAGCTCTTGATAAAGAACTTGAAAAGAATAATTTCTTAAAACATGTTTTAGGTAACTAACATTACAAAGTCAAAGATCTAGGGGTTTTTCTTTACTTTTTGTTATTTAGTTCTAATTTCATGTTAAGTTCCAAAGAATTTTTTAATTGTAATAAAAAGTAATTTCAAACTAACAGAATTTACAAGAATCATACAGAGACACTCCATAATATCGCTCACATTCTTGGTTTGTAATAATTTGTCTTATTTACTCTATCATTTTCTCACTTTCTCATTGTGGTTTACAACACACACCACACTCTTTCTTATCTTCATAGATGTCTTTTTCACTTGAAAAGCCATCCTTCCTATTCTTCACTTGGATAATTCCTACTTATGCTTCAACTCTCACCTCATTTACACAAAAATCTACTTACTTGTTAACATCTCCTTAAATATTATTAGCTCTGACCACTAGATGGTAGAAAAGTAGACCTTAAAATAAGTTTTCAAGTGACTTACAATTTTCTGCAAAATATAGGCAGTCAAATTACAATTACTATTTTATTACATTGAGATTAGTAGTTTGAAAAGGGAAGAATCAGGTCCTCAATACATCACATATGGCAGCCTCTAAATCAGATGTTGGCATTAAGGAAGGCTAAACCATAGGAGTACTATATAAACTAAGATTTGATAGAGGAATTAGCCAGACAGATCGAGTTAAGAGGAAGAACATTCAAGGAGATTGAACAGTACAGATAAATAATGAGATGTGATGAAGGAAACCTATTGTATAGGAACAGAAAGTAGCTTAGCCTCTCTGGAACATAGACTGTGGAAGGAAAAAAATGCAAACAGAATACTGGAAAAATAATCCAGGGGAAGCCCATTCCACATTTTCTATTTTAAGGAACTTGGATGCCATCGTTAATCTAATAGGAAGCTACTCATGGGTTTAATCAGCAAAGTCCAATTTTGAAAAATCAACCAGCCACCATTAGAAAAAGTTAGAAATAAGCTTCTCGTAAAATAAACCTTACCTATGCCATCCTCAAATAGTAATCTTTTTTTAAAATTGTTTAACATCTCATTGAGACCTAGTTTAGTGTTTTTCATAGTAGTTGCTTAATAAGTATTGATTGCTTTTACTAAATTTATGAAGTGCATGATTTATTAAATATATGAATTTATCCAACCAAAATACTATTCTTTGTTGCTTGGTAAATCTTTTCTAATAAAATTAGAATATGGAAAGGCAGAAAGATTGATTAATAGAGCAATTATTTGATTTATTTGTCAAATATTAAATAAGTTTTTTTAGATGAATTTGTATCAGCATTGGTTTTTCTTTTGTATCTTTGAAAATAGTTGCAGACATATGCTAATACACAAGAGTTCAAAAGAAACCTGTACTGGTGTTCTTTGCTACCCTAACCAATTAACACAAACAGAGCAGCTTAAAACAAAACCCATTTATTAGTTCAACATCCTGTTACGTCAGAAGTCTAGGCAGACTGTATTGTTAGAGTCCAGTTCCTTATAGTTGTAGAATGAAGATCTCTTCCTTGCTGTCAGCCAAGGGTTACTCTGAGCTCCTTGAAACTGTTCCCAGGGCCTTTCTATGTGTCTCCCTCCATGTTCAAAGCCAGGGCAGTGCATCAATCCTAATCATATTTGGAAAACCTGTGTTTTCCTTATTGCTATCAATCAGAGAAAATGCTGTTTTTAAATGGCTTATAATTAGATTGAACTTATTAAGATAATGTTCCTTTAACTCAAAGTCTCCTAAAAAATGTAACTTCCCATGTAAAAAGCATAATCATCTAATGATATTTTATAATCATGGTCCAGAGTTTAGGGCAGGAAATCGTAGAGGGCCATTCTATAAATCTGACTAGCACAGAAAGCAAAAATTAAAATTAAATCAGCTGACTTTACATATTCAGTGAGATTAGACAGCTTATGAAAAAACATAAATGAAGAAAAAATTGATCCTTGAATTTTCATATGAGTCAAAGACCTCAGACTGGAAGTGAACTAAAAATAGTTCAGATTCTACTTTAAATAAAATCATTAATATTCTTTCACCTAAGCCTCTTACTTGATTAGAGCTTTCTCTTGAAATTAACATTTCCATTTACTAATTCAAATAGGTGGGCTGATGAAGGAAATAATGGCACAATTAATATGATAGCTTCATCAGAATATTTCCTGAAAATATAAGTGCATTTGTGCAATAACTGCCAGGAACAGAGAGATGCTTCTATTACATCACGTGGTATTGTGGAGGCTTTAATCACATCCGAACCAGTAGTCCATTGCCAACACTTTTGTTATTTTTTTGTATATTGTAAGGACATGCAAAAGTTATCATAATGCATTTATTATAGTACCTGTTCATTGCAAAAGGGGTGAAAAGGGAAAGGGACAAAAGACAGAAGGAAAGAAAAAAAGGAAAAAAAGAGAAGGAAAGAGTGAGAAAAGACAAAAATGGCAGGGAATAAGGAAAGAAGGGAAGAGGAAAGAAGAGAAAATAAGGGGGAAATAAGAGGAAAGGAAAGAACTATGGAAGGAAAGATGGAAGAAACAAAGGTAAGAATGAGGAAAAGGAATAAGAAAAGAAAAAAAACATTTTTAAATATTTAGAGGCTAAATAAACGCTATTAACTGCCTTTTTCACTCCTACCCTGAAGCCTGCTAGAGATAAACATGCATGCAGGGTGAACGCCCCTCTATTTTCATGCTCTCTAACTCCCCCTGCGTCTCCAGGGCCCTCCATCCTTCCATTTGCCCTGGATCCACTTCCACAACCACCTCTAATGTTACCTTTCCTTCAGCCACCTGCTTCCCTCCTCTAACATCTGACCTGGATTTACACTGGATTTCACAAAAAACATTTAGACCATTAGGTGAGATTTTTCTTAAATTGACAATTTTTTTCCTATAAATTAACCTATTTCAATCCTAAATATTTAAATTTGAGGCCCAGAAATTGACATTTCTCAGGTTAATCAAGTTCATTTGTGCTTTAGTTTTTGTTTTCTGACTTCATGTCCTGTACATTTCCTGTACACAGTACATAGTTGGGTGTTGCTCTATTTTTCTCTTTTCAAAATTTAATCTGAAACTCTCTACCTTTAATTGGTGTGCTTAACACAATTTACTTTTTTTTTAAGATTTTATTTATTTATTTGACAGAGAGAGACACAGTGAGAGAGGGAACACAAGCAGGGGGAGTGGGGGAGGGAGAAGCAGGCTTTCTACTGAGCAGGGAGCACGATGTGGGGCTCGATCCCAGGACCCTGGGATCCTGATCTGAACCAACGGCAGCCGCTTAACTGACTGAGCCACTTGGTGCCCCACCATTTGCTTACTTACTTACTTACTTTTTATTTATTTATTTATTTATTTATTTATTTTTATGTGGGTTCTAGAGGGGAGGGGGGTTGGGTTAACCATTTACTTTTAATATGATTATTGGTATGGTTGTATTAAAGCTTGTCATCTTGGTATTTGTTTTCTACTTGCTCGATCTCTTGTTTATTTTGCCTTCCTTTGGACTGAGTTTTTTTTGTGTTTTTTTTGTTTGTTTGTTTGCTTTAAAGATTTTATTTATTTATTTGACAGAGAGAGAGAGAGAACACAAGCAGGGGGGAGCAGCAGAGGTAGAGGGAGAAGCGGGATTCCTGCGGATCAAGGAATAGCCTGATGTAGGGCTCGATCCCAGGATCCCAGGATCATGACCTGAGCCGAAGGCAGAGGCTTAACTGACTGAGCTACCAGGTGCCCCTGGACTGAGTTTTATTCATTATTTCATTTTCTCTCCTTTGTTGACTTTTGGTTATTTTTTTTTTGTACTTGTTTTAGCATTGCTTTAGAAGATTTATAGGATGTACCTTTAATCTATCATTGTCTTACTTTAACTGATATTATATAACTTCATGTATGTTATGAAATCTTTTCAATATTTTACACTTACCTCTCCCCCTCTATCTCTAGTCTATATTTCTTATGAATTTTACACATACATTAGCTATAGACTCCATAATACATCACTATTTTTTGTTTAAACAATTATCTTTTAAAGATATTTAAACAATAAGCAAAACAAATTATATGTACCCATGTAATTACCACTTTGGGTGCCCTTTATTTCTGTGTAACAATCTGTTTCCATCTAGTGTCACAATTCTTTGCTGTGATAGTTTTTATTTCTGATAGTGTGGATCTACTAGTGAATTATTTCAACTTCTGTATGCCAAAAAAGTCTTTATTTTTCATTGGTTATATTTTGCTGGGTATGGAGTTCCAGGTTGATATTTTTCTTTTTCTTTGTATTTTGCCACTATCTCTGCTGGAATTGTTTAAGATAAAAAATATGCTGTCATTCTTATCTTTATTCCTCTGTGCATTGTCTTTTCTTTGTGTTTTTAAAATTTTCTCTTTATCAATGGTTTTGAGCAATTTAAATTATGATGTTATAAAGTACCTTCGTGTAATTTTCTTCACCAAATAGCACTTGAACATCTTGGATCTGTAGACTTATAATTTTTGACAAATTTTATTTTAAAGATTTTATTTATTTGTTTGAGAGAGAACATGCGTGAGAGAGCACAAGCAAGGGGAGCAGCTGAGAGACGGGGAGAAACAGGCTCCCCACTGAACAGGGAGCCCGATGCTGGGCTCAATCCCAGGACCCTGGGATCATGACCTGAGCCAAAGGCAGACGCTTAACTGATTGAGCCACCCAGGCAACCCTACTTTTTGACAAATTTTTAAAATATTCCATCATTATTTCTTTAAATACCTGCTTTTGTATTTTATGAAGAGCTTCCATAATTATTTCTTTAAATACCTGCTTTTGTATTTTATGAAGAGTACAGTTACACTTCTATTAGAGTATTGAAGTTTACCCAAAGCCCACTCCCATGATTTTTCGTTAATATAGTTTTTTTTCTTTCTGCAATTTGTTTTGGATAGTTTATATTGCTTTGTCTTTAAGGTCACTAATGTTTCTCTCTGCAGTTTCTTATTTGCCATTTATCCCAACCAGCACATTTTTCATCTCATATATTGTAGGTTTCATCTATAAAAGTTTGATACAGGTCTCTTACATAGCTTGCATATTTCTACTTAACCTTTTGAGTATATACTATCCAATCATAATTACATTTGAGATTCTTGTATGTTCATTTTAAAATGTGTATCAGTTCTGGGTTTGTTTACATTGGTTGCATTTACTGCTTTTCCTTTTCACCACAGGTCTTATTTTCCAGGCTCTGCATGCCTGATAATCTTTGACTGGATTCCAGACATTATAAATTTTGCCTAATTGGGTGCTAAATGTTGTCTGGCATGCAGTTATGTTCCCTGGAAATTATTTGATACTTTTTGGTTTTGCTTTTCATACATATGAGTTAGGACAAATATAGTTAAAGATTTGTGGTCCTATCTGGCAGTAGTACAAAAGAATTGCTACTTTTTTTTTTTTTTTTACTAAGATTGGTATAATGGGAGAGTATGGGTATATGAATGCATATTTATTTTATGATACACTCTAGAAAGTTACTCTAGTTTCTTTTTGACCTCAAGTAACTTTCCATTTGACTCAATTAACCTTCCTGAATTAATTTATTTGAAATGAACCATGTGGGATTCTGGACTGGTGATGTGAGAAGCTCTGAGGACTCATTCACCAGCAAAACAACAATTGGTAAAAATTAAGAGGGTGGTAGGTCCATGAGAGCAGCAAACTAAAATAATAGTCTCATTAATCTATCAGAAAGAACAAATATAATATATAGTCAAAAAGAATCCTACTGGTGTCAGAACAAACATCAAAGACTAGCTTCATAGATTATCCCTGAAAAGAAGCCTAAATTTAATTGAATCATACCATGGAGCAATTTATGCCACAGGGCATTGCCACAAATAGAGCAAGAAATCACACTTGGTAAAATCTTACAACTAGGTATAACCAACACAAGCTAAAGATTTAACAGAAAGATTAGGGAGAGAGCCCAATTAGCACCACTGTCATCTCAAGGTGACATGTGCAAGCCTCATCTGCACCCTCTGAGAAACGACATCATAGACTTCACATTGGGAAATAGGCTTAAAAAAAAAAACAGTCCAGCTAAGTCACTAAGAAAATGAGCAAATGACCCAAAGATAAGCCCCAAAATGGGTGGCAGTATCCAAAGTTGCTGCAATATATTGATTCAAATTTCTAGTGTTCAACGAACTGTGATTAGACATTCAAAGAAACAGGAGTGTGTGACACATACACAGAAAGAAAAAGGCAGATGACAGAAACTGCTTGTGAGAGGGCCCAAAGGTCAGATTTATTAGACAAAGTCTTTAAAGAAGTCATTATGCATATGTTCAGTGGTTACTAAAGTATGCCTTGAAAAGTAAAGGTAGGTATAATGATGATGTCTCATCAAGTAGAGAGTATCGGTAAGGAGATATACATTATATGAAAGAACCACCTGAAAATCCAGTAGTTGAAATGTAAAATAACTGAAAGGAATAGTTCACTAGAGGTGTTCAACGGTTGATTTAAATTGGCTGATGAAAGAATTAGTGAACTTGAAGAGAGGTCAAAGAGTTTATGCAGTCAGAATAGAGAGGGGGGCGTGGAAAGTGAAGAAAAATAAATAAACCCTCAGAGAAATGTGGGGAGACATTATATTCAACATACACATGAGACTACCAGGAGAGCTGAGAGAAGGGAAAAGAAAAAAAATATATGTATTGTAATAATTAATGGCTGAAAACTTCACAAATCTGATGAACATCATTTTCACATCAAGAACTTCATCAAGTAGGAGGAACACCAAGAGATGGGCACCTGGACACATCATAGTAAAAATGTTGAAGGAGAAATGTAAAGAGAATATTTTGAAAGCGACAAGGAACAAGCAATTGTGTACAAGAGAACCCCGATAATATTTCTGGCAGACTTCTTCTCAGAAACAATACAAAACAGAAAATAGGGGCTCCCGGGTGGCTCAGTCAGTTAAGTGTCTGCCTTCAGCTCAGGTCATGATCCTGGGATCCTGGGATTGAGCCCCATGTCTGGCTCCCTGCTCCCTGGGGAGTCTGCTTCTCCCTCTCCCTCTGCTGCTCCCCTGCTTGTGCTCTCTCTCTCTCTCAAATAAATAAGTAAAATCTTAAAAAAAAATAAGGGAGTACATATTCAAAGTGCTGGAAGAAATCTTATATATAGCAGAGAAAGAATAAAATTTCATAACTTGGATTATTAAAAAATCAAGCATGTGAGTTTAGAATTCAAAGGCATATGAAGGTTTCAATGTTTACCGAAATGTATTTTCTATATTTTAGCTTCATTTTAATTAGCATGGAAACCATATTGTCATCTAAAATATAAAGGTAAAGGGCGTGATAATAAAACATGGTCCATGAACACACTTAGTCGGTAATGCCTAAGTCTAGAGACTTAGAGAAGTAAAGAGGTTTGTAATGAGACATAAGTAGTTGTGAGAAAAGACATCACAGACAGTTTCCTGACAGAAAGACTAAGATTTAATCACCCAAAGCTGCTTTTGCTGCCGCTGCCAAAGCATGTTAGCTTCACCATCAGAGAGCAGGATGCCTGTCAAGTCTGCAGTAAAGCAAACGGAATTGCTGCCAACACGCTGCCTATGGACAACAGATGATCCTCAGATGCCATTTTTTTTACTTCCGCACACTTTGATCTTGTGTTGTGTTATCTATAGAAAACACCGAGCCTGTATATCACTACAAAAGGACTTCTAGAGGGAAAAGATTGCTGCTAACTTAGAAAAACAAACAAACAAAAATGCTTCTTCAGAGTTTAAGCTATTAGAAACTTGCTGCTGAATAAAGCAGGTCTTCATTTTGATTGTAATATGAAAAGCTATTGAGCTCAAAGGAACATAAGTAAAATATTTGGGTTTGAAAATGGGTAGGTGATTGAAAGTTTTCCATAGTCTATACCCAACCCTATCTAGTTTCTCAACTTCTAATTCCTTATCATCATGGTTATTCAATAATTATTTATTTATTAACTTAATTTATGAGTGATTGTGTGTCCTAATGCCAATTTGTGCTGCAAGAATGCAATGCTAGGGCTAGAGTTGATAAACAAGGACAAAGGAGGGAGATTTTTCCCAGTATTGGAAAGATTTAAGATTTTCTAAGGGATTCATCTTGATACATTATTGTACCTACAGGAGTGGAACTATGTGAAATTTTGACCACTCAAGTAATTGCTATAGAGTTATCTTTGTATTCATTATGAATTTATAGACTAGTGAATATAACAATAGTTATTTAGTATTAACAGTTACAGTGTGTTCATTACAATAGATGATTGATATCCTATCTCATTTAATCCTCATAGTGATCATAATAAGCAGATATTACTATTCCATTTTTTATATTAAGGAACTCTGACTCAGAGGTAAATAACTTACTCAAGGTCATGTAACTAGTAAGTGACTGAGCCAGTATTTATACATAGATCTCTCCATTTTTTTAAGCTTATGATTTTTCCTTTACACATCCCACATTCTTCTAACCTTTTGGCCCAAACTGTCCCTTTGACTATTTTCTTACTACTCTTCTACCATGTTTTGGGGAAAAAAAAATGAGTAATTTCATGTTATCCATACATCATGCATTAAGTCTTAACTCATATTGCTTTAGGTAAATAAGCCTCTGATGTGGGTTGAGTAGGGAAGAAACTTTGAAGATCTGTTAGGTTACAGAATAAAGAATTATAAGGTCATTCTTACAATTGGCTTGGCATCTCAGAGTCCAGAGATACTGCTGGCTGACATTGTATTTTAAGTGTTGAACCTGAGCAGTAGTATTCAACCTCCTGCTTCTTATTTTTTCTTAGTTCCTCAAGGCTCCTCTGGGTTCCTAGATGCTAGCTCCCAAGGATCTAGGGGTTGCCAGATCATCTTTGAGACAACTCTGACTGGCTTCACTAAGAATCAGTTGCTTTGTAAAAACAGTGACTTCCACGGGATTTCCCTCTAACAGTGTTAGACCAGGAGTAAGCTCCAGCTCTGGATATCCGTGTCTGCCTCCACGTGGTCAGTTGTCACAGATTATTTACTAAGATGAGTCTACTATGACTCTCTCACTCTTTATTCTATATATATATATATTTTATCATTTCTTCCTTCTAACTTCTGTATCTTTTTATTTCATTGTTCTTTCTCTTCTTTCTTCTGTTGGTATCCTTAAATCCTCCATTCTCTTTCCTGTTGAAAATTGTCTAGAAATAACAGTAGGGAATTGTCAAGAAAAGAGGAACTTTCCATGAAAGCCATTGTGAGGTGAACATTTTAAAATATTAATCTTCAATTTGACCAGGAAAAAATAATCTAAAGTGAAAAACTATATGTAATGTAGAATATTTGTGATTTTTTAGTTAAGGTTGAATCATTATATTGATCAATAACTCTGTTCAAGAAAACCACACATCAAAATCAAATAGGATTTCTGCTTAAATCTTTACCTTGATGCAAATGAGTGTTTGATGAGACAGTGGCTTATAATTGAAATATTTGTTAGCAGGGAGAAAATCTAAAAGTTATCTGAGTGAACTGAGGGAAATTTCATAAGTACTACCATGTTAAACATTACTTGAATAATTAAACATACATACAGAAACCCATACTCACTCACACAAGATCGTACTAATTTACCTAGGTGGAGATACAAAAAGCTGAAAAGAACCTAAGAACATAAATGGGGTAGGCAGAATAATACCCACCCAAATTATCTACATCCTAATCCCTAGAACTCGAGAATATGTTTCCATATATGGCAAAAGAACTGCACATTTGGTTAAGAACTTTGAGATGAAGAGATTATCCTTTACTATATAGGTGGGACCAATCTAATCACATGGGTCCTTTTAAATTGTAGTATCATTTGGGACAAATTTTACCTTTCACATATTATAAACAATGTTATTCTATAATTTATAATTTGGATGGATGTCCACACTTTGGGGGGCAGTATAGTACATTGAACATCTTATTTACCAATTCTGCAAGTAAAAAAAATGTATCTACTTCACAATGAATGACAGAGGAGTTCAAACATGGTGACAATTCTTACCCTTTCTTCAGGGGCTCCCGGGACTCAGTGTTTGGGTTGGTGCCACATGGTAATTGCAAACAGAAATGATACTGGAGGATTCAAAGTGGTGGATATACACTATTTAGTGCTTAAATACTCCCTCCTGTGAGGAAGAAAATGTCTTTCTTTTTTTAAGATTTTATTATTTATTAGAAAGAGAGTGAGAGAGAGAATATGAGATGGGGGAGGGCCAGAGGGAGAAGCAGACTCCCGCTGAGCATGGAGCCCAACATGGGACTCCATCCCACGACTCTGGGATCATGACATGAATCAGAGATAGCCACTGAACTGGCTGAGCCACCCAAGCACCCCAGGAACTTTCTTTACGCAAGGATTCCTTAGGGAATTATATCTCCAATGAGGAGAAAAAGAGCTAGAAGAAAAAAAAAAAGCAAGAACTGGTATTTAATAAAGCAAGTGTCTTTTATTAAGAAGTAAAGAAAGTAAAGAAATGCTGACATGTGGAGTTGATTGTTTATTTGTTGACCTTAACCCAGAAATTATGTGCACTGGGGTAATATGCAGAGAGGCTTTTCTGTGAAGATTGGCTTTTCTAAATATATCTCTCAAGCAGTGGATTCCAGATGATTTTTTAGTGCACTTAAAAATAAGATCCCTGGGGGTTATGAAAGCACTTTATTCTAATATGGCCTCCTCAGTTTCATGTCACGGATTTTCTTCATTTTACCTCTAAAAACTCTTTTCATGGGACATTTCACTGGGCATTCAAGGCATCTCTAAGTAACATGAAAAAGAGGTTCAAGAAAGTAAGAGAAATGGAAAGCTAAATTTTTGAATACTCGTGTAATTTTTATATTTATTATGATATAGAAAATCATCAATGTTTTATACTTTGCAAATATAGTCTTATCAATCCTTTACTCTTTAATTTTCAATGATTTCCCATGATAAAATGTATAGTATGCATAAAGTTAGTTTTATTATGTGTACCCTACATATCAGTTAACTTCATCTTTTACCTCATGCATCTCAACGTAAGTGCTGAAGAAATTTAAAATCCTTTGTAGTTCACTGACAAATCTCTCCCATGCTTACATGTGCTTTGCTTCTACCTAGGATGTTCCCCTTCTCCTCATCATCTGATAATCATCTAGTCCTCCTTACAATAGGCTTCACTTCCTGCGGGAGGTCTTCCCTGACTACTCTAAACTGATTTAAGCTCCTATTTCTCCATATCACTTTTTAACTTAACTCTGTATATACAACCATCAAACATTTTGCAATATCATATAATATCATTAATGTGCTTGTTAGCTTCCTACTAGAAACCGTGGCAAGTGCAAATAATGTAACTTTTTGTGGTACTTAAAAAATTCTTGTTGCTAAAGGCCCAGTGAATATATAGGTGGAGAATGAGTGGTAAATTGTTTACTAATGGAGGGGGGCGGGGAGTAAGTAGTGAGTCTTGACCAAACTAAAAGTCAAATGTCAAAGCAGAATCACTGATTTTTAGTCAGAACTGGATTAATAGTAAACTCACTGTCCTTAGGACTCAGGCTATGGAGGCAGATGAGGGCCACTTTAATAATAACACAAATAACTTGCTCATGTCCCCATTTATCTGGGGAAATTCTCCAGCCTTTTCATGGTGTCTGTGCCCATGTATTTCTCAGTCATTCCTCGGGAGAGCCCACATGGACTCTCAAAATGTAGTTAAGCCATGATAACTTGAAGCTTCCACTGACCTTCCTCTCCTGCCCCATCTTCCTCTTGGCAATATCTTCTGCTCATCAATATGCTGAAGGTGCCTCATTGCCACCATTCCTGATGTTGCCCACCATGTGAAGTCACCAAGGACACTGGCACCAAAGGGCCCCAAAGCCACAATATTCAAAGTTCAGGAGGTGTAATAGTAAGAATGAACTCAACTTCAATTTTTAATCTATTCTGTTGCTTACACATTCTAGGAGGTACTATTGTTCATATTCCTCCACCATATCTCAAAAAGTTCTCCAGGAAACAGTGCTCTCAGGCTCTGCTCTTTATCACATGGGCTCAAAGAAGAAGGAAAAAAGTAGTTCAGAAAGATGAGGGAAGTTCAGATTGGCCTCTTTTCTTGCCCCATAAAGACCTTGTGTACTGTTTTAGTTTCCCAGTACAAAATTAAGATGTCAGGAGGGCCATGCTCCCTCTGAAAGCTCTAAAAAAAGATATGTTCCAGGCCTTATTCTGACTTCTGATAGCCTTAGATGTTCCTTGATTGGTAGATGCTTCCTCCCAATTCTCCTTCTTCACAAGGTATTCTTTCTGTCCTCACAATGTCTTCCCTCAGTGTTTGTGCCCAAAGTTCCCTTGTATCAAGGACACCAGTCATATTGGATTAAGGCCCACTCTAATGACCTCATGTTAATCTATTTAAGTCTGTGAAGACCCTATTTTCAAATAAGATCAAATTCTAAACTGCTGGGGGTTAGCCCTTTAACATACCTTTCTTGGGGGACTCAATTTGACTCGTTTTCCAAACATTCATGCCTTTCCCTAAAACTACAAAGACCTTCATGTCTGTAGATCATAGATGGCCTAAAATCACAGTACCCAGGTAGATATAACAGAATCTAAATCCTCCTTGGCCTCAGCCAAGTATTAAACTGTTGGAAAATTTGGGGAATATTAAAGGAAAAAAAAGTAATCTCACTCTTTCAAACATTCTGTGTGTAAGAAAAAATGAACTACTACAATAAATCACCAATATCTACATTTTATATGCACCAGACAATCTGCATGACATGAAAAAGCAGATATTGCTTAGAATCCTGTGAGCAGGAGGGGCCGTTCAAAATGGGGGAATACTTACAAAAGACGAAAGCTTACCATATGCAATGGAATGCTTAGGATTCCCCAAGGAAATGTGAAAGGTATTTGACATTTTATTTCTTGAAGAAATTTCTTGAAGAATATTTTATTTTTATCAACATTTTACTGCATTTGAAAACTTTGTATTGATTTCCTTTTGGAAATAATATCATTTGTATACTCCTTGCTTTATTCTAATACTTTTATGGTTAAATATCATAAATTTAATATTTGATTCATCTGGAATTGGTTTGGTAGGATTTTAGTGTAGGATGGCTACTCAGTTTCCTGACAACAATTGTTAAGTAATTCATACTTTGGCACTCATTTAAAATGCCATGCAGAAGTAAAATGCATTCCTGTGTGTCTGGATATCTATTTCTGAATGCTATTATATCCCTTTGACCTGTTTGCCTAGGGCTGCACTGTTAGCAATCTTTGTTTTTTTTTTTTTTTAAAGTAGCCTGCATGCCTAGCATGGAGCCCAATGCAGGGCTGGAACTCAGGACCCTGAGATCAAGACCTGAGCTGAGATCCGGAGTCAGACGCTTAATTGACTCAACCACCCAGGTGCCCCTAGTAATCTATTTTTAATGACTCCACAATACTTGTCCTTTTCTGATCTCCCAGTATCTTTGTGCACTTTTGTATGTGAATTTTTTAATCAGTTTGTTAAAGCACACACACACATGTGTAATTCTATTGGTGTTTTTAATGAGATATCTATAATATATGGAATAACATAAATGGAATTGACAGTTTTATGAAATAATTTCATATACTCTAAAACAGGGTTTTTTTTCCTCCTCATAGTAACTATAATCTTTATATATATCAGTCATATTTTGTGTCTATTTTAACTCTTTTGTTTTCTATGAAGGTAGATTATTCATTCCATTTCCTCACTAGTTGTTTATATGCTTTATTTGTTGTTTTGCATTCTTTCTCTCACCTTACAATTCACTTCTAAAGTAACACGAGTTGGAACCAAAGCAGGATGAGTGGTCTTCGGGGTTGGGCGTAGAGAGCAGCCTGCACTGGTGGGCAGTGAGGGGGTGGGTGAGGTCTGGTTCAGGAGAGGATTGATCAAATGAAGTAAACAGTAACTATAACAGAAGCAGGTTTCCTTCTTGTTGGAGAAGGGAGTTACACATTAGGAGGGGAAAAAGAAAAGGGTATGCTGATATTTTTTATATACAAACGCACACATATATATAGATAAAAATATTCTTTAGCTTTCCCTACTGAGAGAACTTAGGGAAAACAACACTCCAAGAACAAGCTTTATCTGAAATACATTTTTATGCCAAAAGCTTGGAGGGGCTCATAGAATAAGTACATGTCAGCAAGACTCAGAATCTAGCCTGGATGGGTTCTGTGGGCAAACTGGGGATTTTCTGAGTCTGTTTGGAAATACCATTTATTTAATAATATGATTGAATCTTATTTTAATAGAATTCACCTACATAGAAACTGGAGAAAGCACTTGTCATGTAAATTTACTCATTTTGGCAAAATTTCTTATAATTGCATAACATAAACTTTTATTTGGGATAAGTTTTTGAGAGGTGGAAAGAATTTTATCGTATTGATAACCAGAGGTCTTTGTAAAGATGTTTTACCTATTTGTGAAGAAAGGACAAAGACAAACTTTGCCTTCTGCAAAACACAGGGACAGCAATGGTAGCTCCAGCCGCTGTTGGGAGTTGGCTCTATGAGGGAGGGAGTTGACAGGGCCTGTCTTCAAACCTCTTTGCACCTTTCATGTATAGTGCATGTTTGCATGCCTTGATACGGATTATGTAATAGAAAACCCCTCCTCTACTCAAGTCACACCTGCTGGCATCACTGCATAGCATTTATCAAAAGTCAGCAATGCAAAATCATACAGTATTTTTCTTCCACACAATAGCACTACAAACCACAATTTTCTTTGCATCCTGCACATTCCTGTTCTCCGCCCATAGCCATTGTTCACCAGATGCTTACAGATTAACCATGGACCAAAATATTTTAACAGTACTCCCCAAAATATAATTCTTGTAGTTGAAAAACAGGGCAAAGAAAGGAGAAACTCTCAGGGCATAGTCAAGCAAAATATTTTTACCAGCAAATGGTTTGGGGGATCATAAAAATCTAAGGGACTTGGCTGATGAGGTCAGTGTCTACATGAAAACTAGAATCCCAAAATCAATCACCTAACCATCAGTGTTAAAGCAACATGAAACACTTTGCTCTTTAAGAAAATTAGTATCAAATTCATTTTAAGAAAAACCTAATCTAATAGTCCTGAACTAACTTTACATACAGAGATCATGTTTTATCACCAACATCTTTGTGTTGCCTGTATCAACACACTAATATACCCTATTTTTCCTAATATATTTTCAAAGCTTCCACCATTTACGAAACTTGATTTAGTAGTTTTTTAACATGGTGTGTACTCTGTGATATTTTTAAACTGTTTGCCTGAAGTTAATTATGAGGCAGGCAAATAACAGTATCAATTTGCCAGTGGAGGTTGGGAGCAGCATATATATAATAGGGCTGTCTGTTTGAGATTATTTTAAAGTAAGCAAAGGTTTTTTTTTATTATGTAAATCACCATACATTACATCATTAGTTTTTGATGTAGTGTTCCATGATTCATTGTTTGCGTGTAACACCCAGTTCTCCATTCAGTACGTGCCCTCTTTAATACTCATCACCAGGCTAACCCATCCCCCCAACCCCCTCCCCTCTAGAACCCTCAAAGTTTTTAATGGGATTTCTAAGCGCAGTGAGAGAACATCACTTAGACCTCTGGCTTTCCTTCGTTTTCATAACCACACTGTAAAGGTCAGCAGCTAGTTTTATACTTTGGATTATTTTCAGCCCTGGAAAGGCTTGCTGTTTCTGTTCAAACACAAGCTAAGGGGTGGGGAGATGTGGTGCCTGTAGGAACATTTTATAACTTTCACAAGAAAGTGCAAGAACAATAGTAATTTGATATGAAAATTTGTGCTCAAATTCAACTGATGAGTAAGTTTTGCATGGCTCTGAGTTCAAGAACATACAACAAGAAAAAAGGAATACACTACAGATTTTAATTGCTTCTCTATGAACCACACCATATAAAGGAACTATAAAAGTTTATCATAAGCTAAATTTTCCCCTTTCACTGAAGTGTAAACCCAGCTCTACATGACATCGTGTTCCAAGTCACTGGCTCCAAAATGTTTGAAATTGAAGGAAGTGTAGTGAGGGACACAGCATCTTGCATATGGCACAACCCGTGTGTTTCAACAGCTTTGCCTTGCCAAGAGCCATCCTCCAGTGGCAGGCAATACTTAAATATGTACAGACTGAGAACATCTGTAACTTACATCCTAACACTTCCTAAGATAGAGTCAAACAAAGTTGCATCTGTAAGAATAGAATCTAAAGAAAAGAGAGCTGGCATTTGAAAGTCAGGACATGGGCAAAAGTTTAATTGAAATATCCCTAGGATAAGCTGTTCTGTTTTCTTTTTCCACTGGTGATGACAGATGCACATGGATTCATAGGCATGTGGAAATACATATTTGATAACAATTTTGTTAAAATTAAGGACTCATCCAGTCACTTGATAAAAATTTTAAAAGTAAATTATGGAATGGTATATATTGTGGGATACTATGCTGGTGCAGTGTTCCATGGAATGGAAGATGAAAGTCCCTGGGTGGCTCAAAGTTTAAACATTGCCATAGAACACAATCAGAGCCTGGCTGAGGTAAAACTGTAGTAGTAATGATAGTAGTAGTAGTAGTAGTAGTAGTAGTAGTAGTAATGATAGTAGTAGTAGTAGTAGTAGTAGTAGTAATGATAGTAGTAGTAGTAGTAGTAGTAGTAGTAATGATAGTAGTAGTAGTAGTAGTAATGATAGTAGTAGTAGTAGTAGTAATGATAGTAGTAGTAATGATAGTAGTAGTAGTAGTAGTAATGATAGTAGTAAGTAGTAGTAGTAGTAATGATAGTAGTAGTAGTAGTAGTAATGATAGTAGTAGTAGTAGTAGTAATGATAGTAGTAGTAGTAGTAGTAATGATAGTAGTAGTAGTAGTAGTAGTAGTAGTAATGATAGTAGTAGTAGTAGTAGTAGTAACTTTGATTACTGCCATTCATTAAGTAACCATCATAAGCCAAATATCATAATATGCCATTTAATTTATCTCATTAAATTATTAAATAAGTCGGTGTGTCCAGCTTCCTCATCTTGGACTCTCATCAGTGTTATTCCACGGTGATATCCCAAATCTTCATAGTGCCCAGATTAACATTAAGAGCAATTTCTCATGGCTCAGTTCTTCACTATGGGGGAGTCTGTGTGGCTCAGTTGGTTAAGCGTCTGCCTTCGGCTCAGGTCATGGTCCCAGGGTCCTGGGCTCGAGCCCCTACATCGGGTTCCCTGCTCAGCAGGAAGCCTGCTTCTCCCTCTCCCACTCCCGCTGCTTGTGTTCCCTCTCTCGGTGTTTCTCTCTCTGTCAAATAAATAAATAAAATCTTAAAAAATTATCCACTATGGCACAGAATATCTCTTCATATTTAAGCAGGTATCCAGGTAGGTCCTCCTTATTCTCCTACCTTCCAGGGATGCAGGCACTCACAAAATGCCAGAGGATTTCTCACTGAGGTTCTGGAGAACACAGAAATGCGTTGCTACACCGTCATTCCCCAAAAAGATAAAGCAGGAAATTAGCAGGCTTCTGAATGTTGTGACAGGAACCCAGACTACCCCAAAGTGGCTGTCATGCCAAGTTAAGGTCAGCCTCCAAAGTTTGGCTGTGCTTCAAGGCTGGAGCCCTAGCTCTGGCTAAGGTGACTGACCCTGCTACATGCTGTGGCAATCCCTCAGAGGGGGTTCCAGTGGGATACCTCTTTTCTCTACTGATCCTGAAGTCTTACGGACACGAAGGGTAGGGACTCAAGGTGTCCCCTGTTGTCTCCACTTCCACTTGTTTTCTGCAACTCTTGCAGCTGCCATCGTTGAAACCTGGGCAGGAACCTTAGCTGTGAGGTCAGGGAGATGGATATAGAGGGATTCATTAAGTGAAGTCCCCTCTGTATTCTGGGAAAACACAAAAATGACCTTCAGACCTAGTCACTGATTGGTATCATGAACGATTCCTTCCCAGGTTAATATTGATGTCTAACACACTACAATATTATTTCCTTATTTAGGAAGCCAAAACTTAATGGTATTTTTCCAAATTTTATTCAGTCACTTTAAAATAATTTACATAACAATAAAAATCTAACACCTAAGAAATAGTACTACCAGTTTTTTGCCTGCTAAGAAAGATAAAATAATGAATGCCTCATAATTCCTCATCTGAGTCATATATTATCAATTCATTGTTTTCAGATGACTTGAGGCTGCATAGCGTATATCTTTCAAATAATTTTCAAAGTTTCTCATCTTGATCTCAGGCGGGGACAGACTTACAATGAAGCAGCATTGGTCACCTGATACTTGTAGTTCAAAAAGTGTCACAAACAGCACACTAATACTGGCCCCATCCAGAAATATCTTGCCTATTAAGCAAAACTCTTTTCTTCTCAGGATCAGAATTCCAACTCAAACTAGCATGCAAAAGGGAAGAAAATTTATCGTATCATTAACTGGGAAGTTAGGAATGCATTAAGCACAACATCCAGATCCCTGAACACACCATTGATCTCTCTGTCTCTCTGGCACACACGCCTACATATACACACTCACACCCCCCCCCACACACACACACAGATACATAAGGCACAGATAGAAACAGACAGGCACACACATAACTTCATCCTAGCAGTGCCTCTGCTGTGCTATTCTCATTCCATTCTACAGACAGTTTTCCTTAACACAGCCAGGCAAGGTGGTCCAGCCAGTTTGAGAAATCACATCCTTCCAAAGTGATAAATCTCTTTGGGGAAAATAATCTCTTTAACATCCATTTTGTTTCTTACAAGATGCTGAATTTAAACAGGCGTCCTCCTACATGATCCACATTTGAGGGACTATAGAGAACAAATTAGAGAAAACTGTGGGACAACCATTCGGGGGTTGAAAGTTTTTAGAACGTTGTGTGTTGGGAGGTGGGTAGCTGCAGCCTGAGGCAGCGGTGCATTAAAAAAAAAAAAAATAGTAAGGTAGTTGGAGAGCTGCTCTTAGTTCCCCTCGTTGTTGCCTTTGGATATGCAATGCCCGATTATTCTGGTGGGGTTTGGTGCCAACACAAAACTGCTGTGTAGGACATCTAGGAGACTATAATCAGGAGAGCAGAGAAACCTTGGTCGAGAGAGGTTTGAGGTAAACTTTTTCCAGAGAGATCTCCAACTCCTACTCCCCGTGCCCCCAACTCCAAGAGAAAGAAAAAGGGGGAGGATTTTAATAAAAGGAGGACTTCCCCCTAATATTGTTTTTCCAGGACTATTCTACAAATTTGCCATAACATTTCGAAATTTTATTTATCTATCTATTTATTTATTTATTTTTTAAAGATTTTATTTATTTATTTGACAGAGAGAGAGAGAGAGAGAGAGAGAGCACAAGTAGGCAGAGAGGGCAGGCAGAGGGAGGGGGAGAAGCAGGCTCTCCACGGAGCAGGGAGCCTGACATGGGGCTTGATCCCAGGACTCTGGGATCATGACCTGAGCGGAAGGCAGCCACTTAACCGACTGAGCCACCCAGGCGCTCCAACGTTTTGAAATTTTAAATAAACTTCCTACTGTCTACAAAACTCTACTGAGACTTTGAATAAGATTGTATTGATTCTATAAATTAATTTGGGGGAATAGGCATTTAACGATAATAGTGGGTCCTTGGACTCATGAACTAGGTGAATCTATTTAGGTCTTTGATTTTTATCAGTAATGTTTTGTAGTTTTTAGTGTATAGTATTTGGACAACTTTTGCCACATTTAGTATTTCACATTTTAATGTTATACTACATGGTACTGTTTTTAAATTTCAAATTTCTGATTATTTGTAGCTACTATATATAAAGTCAAAAGAATTTTATACCCTGGTGTTCTTTAATTTTTAATTTATTTTATTTTAGAGATAGAGTGTGTGTGAGTGGGGATGGAGAGGGAGAAGGAGAGTATCTCAAGCAGACTCCCCACTAAGCGCATAGTCTGACACAGGACTCCATCTCAGGACCCTGAGATCATGACCTGAGCAGAAACCGAGTTGGGTGCTTAACTGAGCCACCCCGGTGCTCCTGGTCTTCTATCCTGAAAACTTAAAACTCATTTGTTAAGTAGGGAGCTGTTTAGTTGATTCCATCAAGGTTTCTACATAAAAAATTATATTGTCTATAGATAAAAACAGATATAATTTTATGTCATCTCTTTAAAATTATGACTTATCCCTCAGTCAAAAAACAAACAAAACAACAAAAATACCCTTTTATTTTTCCCAGTTGTTCTCCTAACACCAGACCTCTTGAGTTTCATCCTTCTCCTTTGTAACTTCCTAGTTTGTTAAGCCTGAAAGGGACACTAATTCCCTTGTTACACGGCGTGACTCACCCAGGCCAGGGATCCCTTCAGTAGCCTACCCTGGCACTGGTGTTCTCCTTCCATCCCCACTTTTATAAAGAATCTCCATGATCATATCAGCATTCCCCAGATTTTTTCTAATAGGCTTTGGAAGCTCACAGGTAATATCCTGGGAACATCCATGTATAAATGCCAGAAATGCCACTTTCATTTCAAATAGTTGTGATACCTGTCCTCACAAATACAACTCTCACTACTTGTAGTTACGAGTCATTTGGGAATAATTTGCTCCTCAGGGATTTAAGTTGTCAATAAGAAAACAATGTTGTTTGACTTAGATTTCACTGAAGCAAGCAATACATTTAAAATAAACTATTCTACCCCATTACCTGTGAATAGCTCACAATAACATCTTAGAGACTTGAAAAATGATATCCTTTTTCAGTTATTTCGGCTTTTCTATAAATCAATCGTATCTAGTTGATAAGAGTAAAGTAAGTATAATTTAAATTTCATTCTATAAGATCAACTTTTATGGATATATGCATCAAAATAACACTCTTTAAAAATTGAAAGTGACAAAGTCACTTAAACAGTAAAGGGAATTAACATAACTGAAAGCCCAGAAATGGCTGATTTCAGACAAAGCTTGATACAGTACACATATAATGTCATGAGAGTCCTATTTCCTTTCTACCTTTCTTCCTTTCTTTCTTTCTTTCTTTCTTTCTTTCTTTCTTTCTTTCTTTCTTTCTTTCTTTCTTTCTTTCTTTCTTTCTTCCTTTCTCTCTCTCTCTCTTTCTTTCTCTTTCTTTCTTTCTTTCTTTCTTTCTTTCTTTCTTTCTTTCTTTCTTTCTTTCTTTCTTTCTCTCTCTCTCTCTCTCTCTTTCTTTCTTTCTTTCTTTCTCTCTCTCTTTCTTTCTTTCTTTCCTTCTTTCTCTCTCTCTCTTTCTTTCTTTCTTTCTTTCTTTCTTTCCTTCCTTCCTTCCTTCCTTCCTTCCTTCCTTCCTTCTTTCCTTCCTTCTTTCCTTCTTTCTTTCCTTCTTTCTTTCCTTCTTTCTTTCTTTCTTTCTTTCTTTCTTTCTTTCTTTCTTTCTTTCTTTCTTTCTTTCTTTCTTTCTTTTTGGTTTCAGGAGTAGAATTTAGTGATTCATCACTTACATATAACACCCCAAGTACTCTTCACATCAAGTACCCTTCTTAATGCCCATCACCCATTTAGCCCATTCCCCCACCCACCTCCCCTCTAGCAACCTTCAGTTTGTTCTCTATAATTAAGAGTCTCTTTTACAGTTTGCCTCTCTCTCTCTTTTTATTTTACCCCTATGTCCATTTGTTTCGTTTCTTAAGTTCCACATGTAAGTGACAGAGCCCTATTTTCTTTCCAGGCCCCCACTCTCTCTTCTGTATATTTTCACACAGATAAAGTCTCCAGTTGGTAAGCGCATATACCAATAAAGTTTCCTTTTATCTCCTGAGATGTGACTGGGTTATATGTTCATCCCTTAATTCATCACCACTGCTAGTATGATGGGTCATCCCTTCAGTCAAATCCTACTTACGTGAAAAGCATTTTTCAGACTTCAGATGATGTCCTAACAGTAGATTGTAAAATCAATACATCAGTTTCTACACTGTTTGTAAAAATAATATACTAGAATAGAATATAAGGGAAATTATCACAATGCCTCATTCTTAATAGCAGTAATTAATATTTTCTGAAACTTTTCCTTTCATATGTGTGTGTGTGCACATATAAATCTATTGTTCATCCATAGGATATAATACAAAAAGTTTGAACACTTTGGACTAAGAAGAGGTGGAATCAGGGAGTTGTCTAAAAGGTGAAATAGATGTTATGTAAAACAATCAGATATCCCATCCACTATATATTTATTTATCACCTATTGCATTTATAATCTTTACCTTAAAAAGTGGCGACAGTTCAACAAATATTTACTCTTTTGAAGCTAATAATTGTACTGTTATTTTTGAGACCAATATTCTGAAAGCAATTTAATGCTTTCCTCTGTATTAAATGAAATACTATGTATAAAACAGCCAGCATATTGTTTGGGTAAGCAAAGAGACTAAAGGACCAGATGGAAACTACCAGTGTCCTCAAGGGAATGACTGTTTTTACCAACAAGACAAAAATCTAATTACCTGCCTTGGGCTAGAGCCAGGCTAACGTAAAGGAGGTCTGTGACCTGAATGGGGGGCATGATTTATCTCAGAACCACAGGCACTGCTCAGCCTAGATGTAGAAGTTTAAAAGGCCCAGCTGTATAGATTGGGCATCCAAGAGCAGGGATTAAGGGAGATTGTTATGTCATAGCAATCAATAAAGCATGCAGAACCTGACTTGTATTTACAATATATGAGTGGTATGGAGTTTTGCATTTTAAAAATGACTGTGAAGTTTAGTGGGATTATTTTTGTTTTGTTTTGTTTTGAATTATTTGCAGTTCGGGAAACATAACCAATTAGAGCAGGACATTTCCATAAGAATATTGACAGACTTCCAGAGCATTTGTTTATCAGATTGTATTTAATGCATTTCATACTTATTCAGAACTTGTCACATATTTTTAGTAAAACAAACTAAATTACAAAATTAAAAGACTTAATAATAACAACATTGCTCAGGAAACAATCCAGGTACTCATGAGATGTCAAGAAATGCAGAAAATTTTCAATGGGTTGGTTGAAATCATAAAGACTAGGCGTGGGCTCAACATTCTCTTATAAAATATTTTCTTATAAGAAAGTATTTTTAAAATATTTCTAAGTATCAAAAAATGAGGAAAACAATAATCACCAAGCTGAATCAGTATAGAGAAAAAGAATGAATTAAGCTGGGAATTTTTCAGAAACATTTTAGAGTAGAGGCACAGTTTGAATTCAGCCATGAACAATGGTTGGGATCTGGGAATGAGGATAAAAATCTTATTCTCCATACTTGGATGTCCAAAAAATGTAAAATTATTATATTCAGATTAAATGTGGCCCAAGACTATAGCCCTTTGAATACTGCTGACTACAATGTTGGACAGGATAATCTTTGCTTGTCCTGGAAACAGGACACCTAAAGTCTCTCCTCTCCAGATGTAGCAGAAATCAAGTCATTGTCTTTTGAGATTGTTGTACTGTCCTAAGACTGTATCCAGTAGTGGGCTTGTTACCTGCCAGTCTTTTTACCCACCGACTCATGAGCTACCCTTCTCTTTTATTCTTTTTCTTCCACCACAGGCTAGTATTTTCCTTTCTCTCCCCATACCCAGATCACAAATCCCACCAGGATTCTGGCCTTCTTGAAAAAAACAAAACCAAGAAGATGGGAAATCTATGAACAACTTCCAATTTTCTACGAACAACTTTCTACTTTCTGTCTGGGGAAAAGAAATTCCCTTGTGTTAAGGAAGAAGAAAGCCCTACTGTTTACAGTAATGAGGGGGAAATACCCAGGTTTAAAAAGAAAAATTAATATCTGCAGATATGACCTTGTTTAATGTGAAAAAGCATTTTTAAGAAATCCAGAAGTGGAAGAAGTGTCTAAAAGACTTTCTGGACAAATATGGTTAATATATAATTAAACAATGAATTTGCTATAATTTTGCTTTTAATGGAAAAAGCATAGATAATATTCTAAATTAAACTTAGAGTTGAGACTATTTTAAGAAAAATTTGTCTATAGAATTCTAGGTAATGAGGAGCATCTTAGGTTTTGAGTAGAGGAATGGCCTACTTAAAGCAATGTTTGGGGAAGACTCATTCCAGATAGACTGTGGAGTATAGTGAAGGAGGGAAATACAAAAACAGGGACGACTCAGTGGACAGTCAAAAGGACCCATAACCAAAGGGTTTATTTTTCTGAGTCTTTCTTTTATGATAACTGTTTGGCGCATGTGGGAATTTATTATAAATGAATATGCCATTGAGTTACCTGACATGAGAGAAGTGTGAAGATAACAAAGGAAAGGAAGTAATAGAAAGAAAGATGACATTGAGAAGGCATTCAGAATGCAAGCACAATCTCAGAGTTAGGCTGGAGGATACGATCAATTATACATAAAGAATTCAAAAGTACAAATGAGATTGTACATCATTTATTATTTTGATAACTGCAGGAAAACACAGATGTCAACATTCTGAAATCCACTACTTAGAATACAAATTTGATAAATAAGCCAAGTAGCACACAAATCTCCATGTAAATAATTGTCCTCAAATACCAACATCATTTGGGATATAGAAAGGTGGATAAATTTCCACTTTTTTTTCTGATTTCTGCTTTTAAGAGAATAATCTGTCATAATACAAGTAGAATTCTCCACACTCAGAATGATTTTGTCCTTTCTAGGATGTGGAGGTTCAAGAGATCCCATTTAAAAGGAGCTTTAGAAGGATATCTTGGCTCTTTCCACAGTTTGGCTATTGTGGACATTGCTGCTATAAACATCAGGGTGCACGTACCCCTTTGGATCCCTACATAGATCTCTTTGGGGTAAATACCCAGTAGTGCAATTGCTGGACCATAGGGTAGCTCTATTTTCAACTTTTTGAGGAACCTCCATACTGTTTTCCAGGTGGCTGAACCAGCTTGCATTCCCACCAACAGTGTAGGAGGGTTCCCCTTTCTCCGCATCCCCGCCAACATCTGTTGTTTCCTGACTTGTTAATTTTAGCCATTCTGACTGGTCTGAGGTGGTAGCTCATTGAGGTTTTGACTTGAATTTCCCTGATGCTGAGCATTGTTGAGCACTTTTTCATGTGTCTGTTAGCCATTTGGATATCTTGGGGGGTGGTAGGGATGGGGTGGCTGGGTGATAGACATTGGGGAGGCTATGTGCTATGGTAAGCTCTGTGAATTGTGTAAGACTGTTGAATCACAGACCTGTACTCCGAAACAAATAATATATTATATGTTAAAAAAAAAAAAAGAAGATAGCAGGAAGGGAAGAATGAAGGGGGGAAATCAGAGGGGGAGACGAACCATGAAAGACTATGGACTCTGAGAAACAAACTGAGGGTTCTAGATGGGGGGGCGGGGGGATGGGTTAGCCTGGTGATGGGTATTAAAAAGGGAGGGCACGTACTGCATGGAGCACTGGGTGTTATACACAAACAATGAATCATGGAACACTACATCAAAAACTAATGATGTATGGTGATTAACATAACAATAAAAATTTTAAAAAAAGACAAAAAAAAAAGAAGCCAAGGATGCTGCCAAACATCCTGCAAAGCATGGACAGCCCCCAGACAACTAATCAATGGTGCTGAGGTTGAGAAACTGCTTTATACATAAGAAAAATTTAGGCAGAAGTGGGAATAACAGAGGTTCCCAAAATTTATCTTGGCTAGTTGATAAAAATACAGATCCTCATATGTCTGTCAGATATTCTAAATTATGGTTTGTCTGGAATCCAAGATATGCCTCTTAATGATAATTCCAAATGAGCCTTACCCAGGAAGCACCTCTAAGAGGCAGGGACTTAGACAGAAGGAGGCCTGTCATTCCAAGTTCTATGCTTTTTCCACTTCACCACTAGTTCCTACAGTACTATGGGTATCTGATAAATGCATTATAAATGGACTCAGAGTTCACAGTGAGTTCTTTTTTTTTTTTAAAGATTTTATTTATTTATTTGAGAGAGAGAGAATGGGAGATAGAGAGCATGAGAGGGAAGAGGGTCAGAGGGAGAAGCAGACTCCCTGCTGGGCAGGGAGTCGGATGTGGGACTCGGTCCCAGGTCTCCAGGATCATGACCTGAGCCGAAGGCAGTCACTCAAACAACTGAGCCACCCAGGCGCCCTCACAGTGAGTTCTTGATCACAGATTATTATGTTAACTATAAATGTTATCCTTTCTTCTTGGGAGTACTTGGCCTTACCTAATAAGCTACACTGAAGTCACTTTGGCTATTTTCATATTATTGTGGTTGTGGCTGCAGAGAAGAATGATTAAAATCTCATGTGGTTTCTCGTCAAAGGTATAGCTGGGGACACAAAATATGACCTTTGGGTCATGAATTTACAGAGATTTTTCAAGAAACAGTCCTGGCAAGATATATCTGGCAGTAATTAATTTGCCATCATTAAATGAACATTAGGACAAAAAAAATCACTGCTGCTCTTTAATTCTGAAATGTGAATTATTCTCAAAATGGCAAAGTATTGAAGTATTTGATCTTATATAAACCTCAGAGTATATAATGCATCAGAATGGGTTCTAGAGTTTCTATACCAAAAATATTAAGTGACTTGCCAACGAAAGGAAGAGCAATAATAAAAATTTTCTACTTTCATCAGCTTTGTACTTCACCACATGTAGACAGATTCATCAATTAGCTCTCACTTAAGCAGAAAAGGAATTATATCTAAAAATGTATCAATTATAAGTAATCTGTACCTTTCTTTCAGAGAAAGAAAAAAACTGAAATATTACAAAAAGTTTATTGGACTGTTTCAAAACAATAATCTGCTTTCAGAACTTTACATGATAAAGTATTTAGTCTTTTTGTCAATTTTGTTTTTCTATTTCTTCCAGGTTCAGTTTTGGAAGAGTGTGTGTTTCTAGGAATTTATCCATTTGTTGGCATTTAATTTTTCATAATATTCTCTTATAATCCTTTGTATTAGAAATTTTTATTCCCTTCAATATCTGAGATGGTTATTACAACACCTTACCACCACAATAAAAGTGGCCTTCCAGAATTGTGTGTTTGTTTTTAATCAGAAGTGAAATTTTGAGTCAAAAGAAAAGAGTTGCGGCTGCTGTCTGTCACTGACTTACAGGTTGAACAAGTTAGTATGTCTCCTAAGCCTTAGATATGTCATCTCTAAGATGTATAATAATGCATGCATCAATCTTACTGTTTAATGAGATGACAGTCATTAAATATTTTTAAATTGTGACATCTCCTCACCTATTGATCTTAGTTGTTGTTTTGGTTTTCTCACTAGAAAATCAAATCAGTTACAAATAAAAATTTTATTAATGAGAAGTTATCAAATAAAAATATTTACAACTATATCTGTATGTACCCTAAATATGTGCATTCTGGATCCTTATTCCTACAGTCTTCTAGTATCAAAGAGTAGGTATACATCTGATAAAAATTTCCAAAAAGGGAGTACTTCAGTTTAATTTTTATTTATTTGATTCTATTTTAACTTTGTGAAATGTCTCTTAAATGTATCAGCCTTCGAGCACAAATAATTATATTCACCTTGAGTTAGAGATTGATGCTTTACAAAAATGAAATCTCCATAAAATACTATCATTTTTTTCTTATTCGCATGTAATACCCACAAATATTTATTCATTTGAGGATGTATACTACGATTGTATGAACAGGATTTCTTCAATTCAGAACAATGTATACTAAAGACAGTGACAATCAGCCATGCCTCTTTAATGCAAATTTATATCAGATATTTTTTATATAATTCTGAAACTCAGGTTTACAGTCTTTTACATATTCTTAAGTCTTTTCCCCATGCATACAATAAATGCATACATTTTATTTTTGAAAATTATTCTACATATTTTAAAAAGTAAAAATATTTCTATTAAGAGGTTTCTATCTGTTAAATGGCTGTGTTTATCAACTGACGGTCTAGGAAAATCACATAATAAATCTCTACTCTGTAGATCAGTAAATGAATGACAGGGTAGGAAAGCTCACTTATTCAGGGAGAGTCTTTATTGTTGGGGTGTTAAGAATGTAAGGAAATGGCAAGTGGTAACGCCCTCTACAAATATATATCACTAGTTCTTAAACTTGGTTTCTGATTGGAATCACAAGGAGAGTTAAACAAAAACAAAAACTTATGTCTAAGTCCCACCTGAGAAATTCTGATGGAATTGGTGTGAAATGTGGCCCCAGCAGCAGGCTGTTTAAAATTTCCTTAGGTGATTCTAAAGTGCCAAAAAGTTTGCGAATCACGCATAGACAAATGTGTTATGACAGGAGAAAGGAGAATGGTGATCTCAGAGGTCTGGTCTAATCCAGGAGACAATCCCTAGAGAAGCTGAGAGTTAAATAAACTATAGAAAGGGTAGCATTTGGATTGTTTATGAATTTTAATAAAATAACTCTCAAAGTGTGATTTAGCAAATTTTCAACCTTTAAAAAACTTAAGCTAAGAAATTGAAATCGTCATTTTTATTAGCATCTTAAAATATTAATGAAAATCATAGTTTGTATTTATGCAAACTTTCAGACTTGAATGATTATCTGAGATGCACTGGGGAAAAAAGATCTGAATAATTTTTGGTGTTAAAAATAAACTTTGGGGGGGCAGGGTGCCTGGGGGGCAGGGTCAGTTAAGCATTTAACTCTTGGTTTCAGCTCAGATCATGATTTCAGGGTCATGAGATAGAGCCCACATAGGGCTCTGTGCTCAGCGTGGAGTCTGCTTAAAACTCTCTCTGCCCCTCCCCCTGCATCTCTCTTTAAAATAAACAAGTCTTTAAAAAATAAAAATAGTGAATAAATAAATAAATATATAAATGTTGGTATCAATATCAGCAGCGTAGGCTTACATAACTCCAAATGGCAGCTTTTACCACTTAAACCTCTAATTCCAGAGCATTTACCAGCATTAAACAGCTAGGCTGCCTGTACTGCAGCCCAGACTTAGTACAGTTTTTTGCTGTGTTGTTCCCACACAACTGGTGACATTTATTGTTACCTGGTATATTGGTCAAAGCAGTATTCCCAAACATGGAATATGCTGCATCTGGAATTCAGAAAGGCACACCAGGCACTGAACTTCCTTTTTGGCAGTGAGAGGTACAAGATGTGGTAGTTCTTCCTTTACTTTGGAAGGGATATCTTTTTTTCTTTTTTTAAAGAATTTATTTATTTATTTGAGAGAGAGAGAGTGAGAGAGAGCCTGAGAAGGGAGAGGGTCAGAGGGAGAAGCAGACTCCCCACTGAGCAGGGAGCCCGATGTGGGACTCCATCCTGGCACTTCTCCGGGATCATGATCTGAGCCGAAGGCTGTCGCTTAACAACTGAGCCACACAGGTGCCCCTGGACGGAATATCTTAACATGCCCCAAACCTTAGGATCTCTAAAAGTTTTTTGTTTTTTTTTTTAAGATTTTATTTATTTGACAGAGAGAGACACAGCAAGAGAGGGAACACAGGCAGGGGGAGTGGGAGAGGGAGAAGCAGGCTTCCCTCTGAGCGGGGAGCCCAATGCGCGGCTCAATCCCAGGACGCGGGGATCATGACCTGAGCCGAAGGCAGATGCTTAATGACTGAGCCACCCAGGCGCCCCAGGATCTCCAAAAATTTTACTCGTATGTATCTTTGTAGGATTTATGTACCACCTTCTAGAGTCCATGTGTTTTATAAGGACCTCCAAGATACTAGTCACTTCTTGCCCATCGAGTTTGCTTAGCAAGGGATTATTATATGCACCACTGTGACATTCTGCTGGATGTCCAGCTGGTTTGGATTTTTTCAGATCCATCATAACAGGTGGCTAGAGAGTTAAAGAAGTTCGAGAGTTAACATAGATGGAGAGTGTGCATGTATACTCCACTCCAAGTGAAAGTAAAAAGTTTTGATAGGGATAGTTATCTTTTTGTCTCTGGAGAGCTTGTTTATACCACAGTCATCTCTGAAACAATACCTACATTTGGGGTTACAATGCTATCAATGGCAAGTCTGTATCACCTGAGGTCAGGTCAGGAGTCTGTACAGTCTGATGTAAATGACGAGGATGATTGGTTCCTCTGTGTTTGGGTTATCAGAAGCAAAAGGCCAGAAGGGGGGATGGACCCCTTAATCGAATGCTGATGATAGAGAACAAAACCACAACAATAGAATTTCAATTGCTGCTCTTGAATTTCCTGCTAAAGCCTGGGCAAAACGGTCATTTAGAGAGGGAAACGTTCAGCTTTCCTCCTTGCATCATTTCGTTCTTCTCCGCATTCAACAAAACCATCTGTTACTGTGTGCCTACTATGTGTGCCTACTACTTAGGAGCCCTGTGCTGGATTCTGAGGACAGAAAAGCAGCATCTCAGCCTTTTCCTTGGGGAGCTCTGTGTTATTTGTAGTGTCAGTAACATGCATTCCTGAAGACACTTGCTAAGGGGGCACCGAAACCCAACTGAGAGATGTGATCTGGACTGTTCACTGTCAGGCCAGATGACAGGCACCCTATTTTGATAAGTTTATATTATGAAGCGAATAAGGGGTCTCTTCCCCACCCACCGTCCTAGGATTGGGAAGTAAACTATCATTTGTGCGACCGCGCCCTACTTAGGGCTCTCTGAGCAATCCAACTTGGCAAAAGGGCGGGCCGGGAGCCGGGAGGCGGCGGGAGGGCGGCGGAGGCGGCGGAGGCGGCGGGAGGGCGGCGGGAGGGCAGCGGGAGGGCGGCGGCGGCGGCGGCGCGGCCGGGCGGGTCCCGGGGACGCGGTGCGCGTCGGAGCGAGCGCACGAGTCCCCGGCGCGCCCGCCGCGCTCGCCCCGCAGCCTCTGCCAGCCCTGCGCCGCCCGCGCTCCGGACTAGCCCCAGTCGCCCACCGGCGGCGTCCGCGGGGTCCCCGGGAGGGCGAGGAAAGGGTCGTCCGCGTCGCCCCCGCCCGGCTCCCGGCACCGAGTCCCCTCCAAACGGCGCCCGGACCTCGGGGCTGCCCCCGGGGAGTCGCTGAGGCCGAGCACCCCGGGAAGGAGGATCCCGCGGACGGCTGCAGCCCGAGGTAATCACCGTGGATGACGGACGGGGCCGGTCCTAGCCCAGGAACCCGACCCCGGAGACGGAATGCGGACTCCCGAGGTGGCACTCTCGACCGGGACAAGTTTCTCGCGGTTTGAAGGGGTCCTGAAACTGTCACTAGTTATTATTTAACCAGCTTTTCCTTTCCTGTTTTTTAACACGTTTATTTAGGCAACAAAAAGGTGGTGTCTTGGTGACTGTCGGGTTCCAAATATAACCCTGAGAGTTCTGCTTGAGGCAATTTACATGTGCATACTTATTAACCTGTTGCTATTTCGCTAGTCAGACAATTGGTATTTAAACTATTCTTTAAGTCAATTGCAACTTGGCATTGTGTTTGGGAAAGCTGTTATTTTCCACTTCTATTAGCATCTGTCTTACTCTAGTAGTACGAAAACCGGTCCTTTGGGAAAGGTTTTACAAGCAACATTTCCCCTTCAGGGACCTTCCGCAGTTTGACAACCTTCTGATGGCTGTTATTAATAAGGTGTTAATAAGAAGGTGCGCGTCTATGGCTGTTTCTTCTGCAACTTGTGAAGGCTTTATCGTAAACTAGCTAGAGTGGGTACTGCAATGCTTGGTTGGCATATCCTGTTTGTTAAAACTTTCTCAAGCTCTTTTGCCTTTAATTCAAGTAAGTGCACCTATGCCTCAGTCATAAATGTAGGAACTTTTAACAGAGAAAGATCAACTCTGTTTTCTCCTAGTCAACCAAGAAATTCCAGGTTGAGATAGCGTTGAATTTTGTTTTATTAAGTACAATAAAGGCTTTTAGTTAAATTTTATTTAAAAAGGACCTCTTCTCTTTACTCTGATGTATTTTTTTAAAGATTTTTTAAATTTATTTATTTGAGAGAGAGAATGAGATAGAGAGAGAGCATGAGAGGGGGGAGGTTCAGGGGGAGAAGCAGACCCCCCCCCCCCCCCCCCCCGCTAAGCGGGGAACCCGATGCGGGACTTGATCCCAGGACTCCAGGATCATGACCTGAGTCGAAGGCAGCCGCTCAACCAACTGAGCCACCCAGGCGCCCTCTGATGTGTTTTTTTAAAGCCTCTCTTTTGTAACAAGAGGACACTCCCCTTAAAATTGTCCAAGATTGCAATCAATTGGTAACCCTTAATTTTCCCTTGACTGGTTGGGTAAAATAGCATAAAAAGTTTCCGTTCCTTTCTAGAGTTTAAATACAAATCAGTGGGGCACCTCGGTGGCTCAGTTGGTTAAGCGGCTGCCTTTAGCTCGGGTCATGATCCCAGGGTCCTGGAATCGAGCCCCGCATCGGGCTCCCTGCTTGGCGGGAAGCCTGTTTCTCCTTCTCCCACTCTTCCGGCTTGTGTTCTTTCTCTAGCTCTCTCTCTCTCTGTCAGTTAAATAAATAAATTAATTAAAAAAATACAAATCAGTGCAAATCAATACAAATAAATATAAATATAAACACAAATACAAATTAGAGTGCATTGAAATGGAAACTCCTATTCCATTTAATGTATCAAGCCTAGATAATGTCTCAGTGCATTTTTCCTACCCCTTGTCTTGAAAGATTCTAGAGGTGGGAGTTTTCTTGGTTGTACTCCATGCAACAGCAGAGTTAATTAGCATGTCACAATTTCACACACTTTTTCCTCTGAGAAAAACATGTTTTGGGGTCGCCTGGGTGGTTCAGTCCTTAAGCGTCTGCCTTTGGCTCAGGTCGTGATCCCAGGATCCTGGCATCTAGCCCACATCGGGCTCCCTGCTCAATGGGAAGCCTGCTTCTCCCTCTCCTACTCCCCCTGCTTGTGTTCCCTCTCTCGCTTTGTCTCTCTCTATCAAATAAATAAAAAATCATTAAAAAAAAGCAAACCATGTTTTATATTGGGTCCTAATATTACTAAATTACCTTTAGTAATTTTATGCAATGTATTTTAAGGCCTCCAAATATACATTTTTAAATGCATATAGTTAATTTTGTGAAAGGTATTGCCAAGAACTAAATAATATACTTTAATTATTGGAAATAATCTGATGTTCATTAGTTACTAATAAATATATACTAAGTGGCATTCTTTTTTTTTTTAAATTTCACATCACTTGTGTGACCAACTTTTGTTGGTCAGGATGATTTTGTTTGACTTATGATATTTTTTACATCCAGGCATAGTTTCAGGTATTGAAGGAACTAAATAGGTAGGTTACATTGACAAATAAGTGTAACCTTTTGCTGATTTTGCAAAATCTTGTAATCAATACTTTGCAAAACTTTACAGAATGTACTTTTGCAGAAATTTGGTTTTATTGTGTATGTGATAGGACTTGTGATTCCAAAAAGTAATTGGTGACTGGGTGTTTTTTAAACAGCTTTAAAACAAAACAAAAATGGTGGCAAATGTTTTCTTTGTCATATCTTGAGAATGGAGAGGGAAAACACACACACACACACATATATAAAATTCCCACTAAATATATATGATATATATATATATACACACACATATATATAATTCTCACTGAATTCTAGAATTCTAAAATAGAAAAATTAGATCCTCAAATAAAAGGTACATTCTACATTTAATATGCCAGATACATGATGGTTCAATTCCTACCATTCAGCGTTTGAATATGATTGATAGAAGTGTCCATTCACTGATAATGGTTTGACTTAAAGACTATTCCAGTGGCTGAGCTCCTATCTGTGAATTTTACTGGTGGCTCTTTATTCACTTAACAGGTATTCACTGGGCTGCTGTCATGTCAAGCTCTGTCATATCACGCCCTGTCATACTGTTACGCTATTTTCTATTTAAGAGCCTAGAGAGATGAACAAACCTTTTTTTTTTTTTTAAACAAACCTTCTTATAGAAGCTTTCCACAGTACATAGATAATCATACAGCTTATTGGTTAAATAGTGCTCAAATGCATGCTACAGCTGGAAGGTAATGCTTGAGGTGAGAGTGTGTAGCAAGGAAAAATGACCAATCTGGGCAACCAGAGAAGATTTTCTGGGGCAGGAACATTTAAATGTAGAGCCAAAGGATTGAGAAGATGAAGCCAAACCAAGTGTGGGAGAAAGGGTGCAGGCAAAGAAAGTGGCTGTGAGAACACCCTGAGTCAGAAAAGACTGGGTCTTTTGGAGAATTGAGAAAGGACCACTTTGCCTGGAACTTAAACCTAGTAGAGGGCACATCACATACTCATTCTGAGACCTAAGGTTGGGAGAGGGTACAATGCCCTGGGACTTATGGGCAGGTTATAGAATTCAATTAGCAAGTACAATATGATAATTGTGGAGAAAATATGAAGGAAATATGAAATGACCATGTGTTACTGCTGGGTCTTAGCAAATTTGGAAGGCCAGAGAAGGCTTCACAGGGGAATTGTGTGGAGGAACATAATTTTCCACGTGCACCTGCTCTCCTAGTGGTGTCCCACCAGTGGAGGGGTCATGAGGACGTGAGACCTTTGCCTCCACCTGCTGCTATAGTGCCATGTCTTGCAGAAGTGACAGCAGCAGATCAGTCTCTTCTAAAGATTTCAAAGCTAAAAGACACAGAGCAGAGATGAGTAGTAGCTATTGCAGGACCACGTCTCAATAGGAACAGTATTTTCTGAGAGTCACATCAAAGATTAAATTGGGCCACAGCGAAGTGGGAATAAAGGGGAATAAAGCAATTGTAGAAAGTCTTGATTTGGGGTGAATCTTAATGTATCATTGTATATATTGGACCAAATGTATACATTATATACATTTATACATGTATAAATTGGACCAAATCTCTCCCTCAGGTATAGTAGTAAATGTTTACCACCTGCTGTCCAGAAAACAAACAAAAACCCAAATTTAAAAAAAATATATATCATTTAATTTCTGTGGTGTAAATACTCCCACCTTGGTATTTCAAAGCTATCAGTGTAAAGTCACTGAATGTGGATGTGGAAGTTATGGAACAACCTTTTTTCTTGAGGTTCAGTACACTACTGTGCTCCCTTTGGCTTTGGAAGGAGACATGGAGTGTTTAATTAAAAAAAACATGTGATTCAGTATTTTTACATCTTCCAAAAGGAAAAAAAAAACACCCTTGATATTTTTCTGATCTCATCCATAAATATGAAGAGCAAATACATTTCTGGATAATCACAGATAATAATCATAAAAGTGACATGACTTTCACTTCTGACGTTAAGGAGTGCTGGTATCTGAAATGTAAAATGTTGAAATATATTTCATATCCAGTCAAAAGCACTTAACAAAGACATTCAAAAACTAAAATTGTAATACAAACATAGAAAGATGTAAGATATTTTACTCTGCTGTTATAACCCATGATATAATTGTAATAAGTTATACAATATTAAAAGTGTAATACCGTTAACTATCATTTATATGAAGAAACTTCACTTTCAGTTAGGTCTTCACTTAATTTCATTATTTACATTTACTTACATTGAACATAGGTAGACACAAAGCTATGACATAGAATGTGTCCCTCACATATATCCCCATACTGTCCCTTTCTTTATCTAAATCTTACTCCTCTTTCATGGCCCTACCAACTGGAACATCATGCTAATTTCCCTGGCTACCCTAGTCTCATCTCTTATCCCATGACAGTTATTTATCTCTACCATCTTAGTCGCTGTCTTTGCTTTGTAACTGAAAACTCTCTAGAGAATTTATATGGACACACACATTCATACACATACACTTATACATACATTTTGTACATATATACACATATGCATATAGGTATATATCCATGGAAATGTTCATATATTAAATATATTGTATATATATATACACATTATTCAATAAGTTAACTGAAATGTATTTCATAAGATAAAGAATATAATTTTATTCATTGTGATATTGAGACATAATATTGTCTCAGTTATCTATTGCTACATAACAAACTATTCTACAACTTAGTGGCTGGGCCGGTACCATTTTAATGTCTCTCATGGTTCTGTTGATTTACTGGAGTCAACTGGGCAGTTCTCTTCCTGGTCTCACTTGGGTCTCATGTAGCTGCAGTTGGATGGCGAGGGCTGGGTCAGTGGGACTGCTAGACTGACTGCTTCCCCCCTCCTTGTAATCTTCAGAGCCTCCCCTCCCCACATGAGGTCTCGGAGTGTTCTCTCCAGCAGGACAGCTGAATTGCTTATATAGAACTTGGAAACTGCCCATGTATGGGGATGTATGTGAGGGACACATTCTATGTCATAGCTTTGTGTCTACCTATGTGCAAGGTAAGTAAATGTAAAGAACGAAATTAAGTGAAGACCTAACTGAAACTGAGGTTTCTTCATATAAATGATAGTTAATGATATTACACTTTTAATATTATATAACTTATTACAATTATATCATGGGTTATAACTCCAGAGTAAAATATCTTACCTCTTTCTTAAGGTTTAGTTTGGAAGTGGCTCTATTGCTTCTGGTTTAACCAGTTACAGGGACAGCTGTGATTCTGGGAGAGAACTAAGTACTACATCTTGACTGGAGAAATGACAAAGAATTTGTGGCCATTTTTAATCCATCACAGTATTCTTTACAAATAATCCTATAGGTGAAAATCACAGAATATTAGAACCGTAAAAACTAGCAATAATTTAATCAAATGACATGTATTTATAAGAAAAGGCACAGAATATATAAAGAAGGAGAGATTTGAGTCAATGACCCGGACTTAAAATTTTTATATTTCATAGCACTTACCAAACTACCTAGCATTTAGTAAGTATGTTAATCTGGGTATTTAGATAAGCAGAAATCAGTATGGCAGTAAGTTGTTAAGATTTATTAGGGGGGGCGTCAGTGAGAGAAAATTGGGGAAAGGGAGGTGAGAAAGACTGAGAGAGCCCTCTGACCCATCACACAGGTCTGACCCTGAATGAAGGAGAGAGGGAAAGAAGGGAAAGGTGGGTTGGTGGAGGCACCTTTGGTGCAATGCTAACAAAAGGTTAGTAAAGCTTGGAAGACTCCTCAAAGAGCCCTTAAATTAGAATCATCATCAGACGACTCCTGAATCTCCCAGGAATGCTCTGCCACATTTAGGCATTGGCTGGGAGTAGCCTGTGGAAAGTACAGCCTCCATGCATGCATGGTGATGGGCTGTAGAACTTAGCAGCTGGAGCTGTCAGGCAATTATGCTCCAAGCTCTTGGAGATCAGAGAGATGTATTCTCATGGCCAACACATAGATTTTCAAGAAATACTTGATAACAGATTTGTTAATATGACAAATGCAAGATTCTAAGGTCTTTTCCTTTAAGAAGTACTAAATTTCCTGTTAGAAACTTAAGTTTTAAAAGTTACTAAAACTTGAAAGGGAGTTTAAATTATAGTATACAACAGGATATTTCTTTAAATTTTTACTATTTCTGGTAAGTAAAAAAATTAAAATACTTTTCTACACAATGTACTTTCCTCAGGAAAATAGAAATGGAATATTACAGAGATTTATACCAGTAAATGTTTTATTTGACATGCATGCCCACCTCGTGGTCTGTAATCAGAGTTCATTTTGTCCTCAGTAAGTGTTTAATTTTTTTATAGCCACACAAGTATCTTGACATATAAGATAAACATATCTGTATAAATACACATTTCTAAAACAATAAATTAGATTCTGGAACTCTATTTGAATTGCAGAATGACCACAAATTTGTTGTTCTACTGAATTCAAAACATGAATGTACTGACAAAAGACATTGTGCATAAAACTTTTCAGAAAAAAAAATCTATAGTTTTAAGTAAGGCACTTGGTGAAATATTTCTAAACTTTCCAGATTGTTCAGTACATGTAATCAAATATAAGTAGCTCGGCTAAGATTTACATGCTGCTTACCTCCATGGGGAAAAAAAAATGGTGATATATTGTGCAGGTATCATCCCTGGGGTCTTAAATCTGTATTAGTTACAGGATTCGGTGCTCAGCACAGTGAAATGAAGAAAATTCTTTATAGGTCCATCCCCAGTCTTCCCTATAGTAGGGACTGAGACCTCCAACAAGGGGTTAGTCTCTACACTGTTCAGTGGAGCTACGAGTGTTCTCAGCCAACCTTCCCACCACAAACTCTTGCTCTGCCCCTTCCATGTCGGCATCCAGATCTGGGAGAAGAGGAATTTCCTTCTTAACAAAAGTAGTTCATTTTTCTAATGAACTTATAGTTCATATACAGAACTTCTAATACCCTTCCAGTTCTGTAAGTTAACAGAATTAGTACTTCAGACTGATTCTTTTATAATATATTCTATTGTTCAGAATATGTTTTACTTGAGCTATACCACTTTGGGTATGCTGAACATTATTATATTATTTATTATTTTGGCCTTCTACTTGTACAGTATCTAAATGAGGAAAATTGGCTGTCTGAGGTGGATTCACAAGTGGACTGTGGTGATTCCCGACAATTGATAGGGGCTAGTGGCAATGACACCTTTTGGTTCCTTGAGGATAAACCCCATTGTTTGGGTGTTTTTGGACAGCCAGAAGTCATCCTGTTCAAGTAAAAACTTTGGTTTTGAAATCACACCGATTCCAGCATCAGTTAAAGTTGCTCTGGGAAAGGGGGATCTCCCAACAATTAAAGACATATTACATAAATATATACTCAGTATTTATGATGTTATCTTATTACATGTAAATTTGTATCCTTGAGATCAAGATCTTTTAAATTAATATATATATAGAATACATTATGGATGTCAATGGATTCCACAAAACAAGTGAAAAACCTCTATCTTTCAATTGAAAGCTTTCCCTTTTTCCACTTACGTACACCTTGCTGTAAAAAAAGATTGTATATTCATTCTCATTCTCTGTTGCTCCTTGTGACCAAATCTATGTTTGATGACAGTGCTTTACTTAAAACTGACTGGAAAGTTTTTCTCAGATGAATCATTAACGAATCAGCAACTAATTGATAAAAAATATTTCCCAAAGACCCCAGAAAATATTTCCCAGAGTAAAGACCCCAGAGGCAGTCATCTCCCACTTCTAAAGGCATTTTGTTTGCTACCATCACACACTTGGGGTTTTTATATTCAATGAGTCTTTTTTTTTTTTTTTTTGGCACCGACTTGAAATATGTTGGAAAAGCATCTTCCTAGATATCATCATCTCCTTTTCAGGGAAGTAGCTGGTACTATCTTTGGATTAGTCCATTGTTGTGAATATTGATGATCTTTGAAAGGAAGGAGAAATCAATGATGATTACCAAAGTTGTCAAATTTCAAATTTCATTTTATTTCTCTGTCTCAGATCAGACAAGTATATCATACACTTATCTCTGAATTATGAAAACTGAAGAAGTTATCAAAGCATAGTGTGTCACAATCTTAAAATTGTTTTCTGTGTGGATCCACAATTATAAAGTGGACACCATTTTTTAAAAATCCCTTTAAAGAAACAACCATTAAAGCATGATACTAATCAGCTTAAATATGAAATCAAGATGAATATATCTTAATGATAATAATTACACAGTGTTTAATTTATTAAACTCAGATTTTTTTTGGAAAGCCAAGTATGCTATTTATTTTGTTACATTATTTTAAAACTCTAGAAGTTAACTTAAGGAAGACATGTACACAAATATATACACATATAAATGTGAAAATTTAAATTGATTTTCCAGATTTATAAAACACTCTATGGGTATACATATGAAGACCATAGTGCTGTGTTTAAATTACATTTCTCGTTGTATAAAAACACAACATGCCAATAAACACAATTATTTAAGATGGTTAATATTTTTACTGTATTCTGTTGCATAATGACCCATGATTTTAACTATATTATATACTGATTACTCACAAGTGAAAGCAGAAATATTTGATTCCTAATCTTTATTCTGTACAGCTGTGTCAACTTTGGAGCTAGGCTCAAATCAGAAGGCAAAATTATACACTACTAAATATGCATTTTTACTCTAGGTATTAAATATATCCCAAATATTAGTGATGTTAATTACCCTTTTTAAATAAGCTAAGAATACACTAAATGTTATCAGGTGAGTGTTTGAAGACTGGAAAAAACCCACTCTGTATATTCTGGCAATAATTTAGTCTCTCTCCTGTAACATAATAGAAAATAATCAATAATGAAGTAATATTGAAGTTTTTATGTAGCCATTTTCAAAATCCAGTGTTGTATATGCAGCCAAACTAAAGGTTCATATATATTCCATGCTTAAAAATATATATATATATATACATAATTTTTTCCAGCGTATTTCCATTTTAAAACATAATGTTGAAAGTTTTCAAATTTTTATTCATATACTAATATTTACTACATTTTTAGAATTGGTAGTGTGGCCATTAATACGTTTTTATGAAAACACAATTTTATTCAAAGCAGACAATGCCTTTGTGCTCTCGAGGTAAAGCCATTTCTTAAGAGTATGCAATGTAAAAAGCCCACCAAACACATTCTGGAGGCATTGAACAAATGTAAGATACTCTATCACCTGCTCGTCATTAAATTCAAATATGTTTTCTAAATTCCATAGGGATTGAAAAAAATATATTTTGAATTATTTAAGCTTCAATCCTTAATTAATTATATTACTTGAAATAATTCTAATTAATTGCTCTAATTCTAAATCACACATTTGATTGTATCTCAAAAAACAAATTCCATGAACGGTGAACCTCCAGTAACATTTGAGATCTTAATGATCTCATGAGTCTGAGCCCCAAATGTTCAAATTTTTAACAGCTGTTACTGTCATTTTGCAGGCCAGGCACAGGTGATTAATGTGATACAGTAATTAGTAGGCATGACTTTCATTTAAAGTGCCTGATTGGGGTGATAGATTGATGGATAGATGAAAATAGGTGAATAGATTGACAGATTGCATGTGTGGTAGTAAAGATGCCCTTCCGTTTTGTTTAAGCACAGAAGGTTTTGGAGGAAGTTATGGAGAAAAGTGTCCTTTTTGCTGTGTTCTCGAAACTGTATGTGTGAAGGATAGAATATGAATGCAAGACTACAGTAATATGATGAGTGAGATATCTATCACAGAGATTCAGAAAGATGATAACTGCTTAAAACTAAAAGGGGTTCATAAGAATGGAGAGGAAAGAGAAACAAAGAAAAATTGGGGTGGTAATATTGGACAAACATTTTGATGATTATGTAGATGGGGTTTGTAATAAAGAATGAAACTCTCTTTTTTGACCAAAAAAGCTTTCAACCTCACATTTGCCTCTTCTTGTGCCCCACACCTGGGCAAGCTGATAAGGAAGCCTAAGTGTGTACTGTTAGCACCTACAGGAGATTCAAACCACTGGATGGGCCTGCCTTCTTGTGGGAATCCTCACCCAGGCCCGCCCCCTGAAAACACTAAAAGCCCGTGCCCAGACTGCTTGACTATCTCTCTAGCCCTTATGGACCTTCTTGAGACTGTTCTGCTTATCCCAGGGACCCCAATTATGTAAGTAATAAACCTTTTTGTACCTTTTTGGTGTGTGTGGAGTCATATGTTTCCACATTCAAACCAAATTTCAGTGGCGTTTCCTTCCATTTATCTTCAACAATGTTGAAGAGCATTTAATTGAGCATGACTTCCAGATTTTTGCTCTAGGTTTTGAGGTGTTGGTGGAAGCGGCTGGATAATAACGAAGCTCATTAGAGGTGACAATGGCTTTACAGTGTGATACCCATTGATTCTATGTTGTCTGTTTAGCTGTTTGGTCCATTTTTGGCTTTTGAAATTGAAAGAGGGAATATAGCTTTCAGGGTCATCTTGATGAATAGTTGAAAGCACGGGGAAGTTCAAATTAAGCCAGGAAAAATATTTTTGGAGTAAAAGAACAGGAATTATCTATAACTCATACAATTTCATGTTTTCTTTTAGATAAGCGTCTATAGAAATAATAGTGAAAGCAAGTTACCCATTTGTACATATTTCAAATGAAAATGCCATTCAGCATTAAGTTGAAAGAAATAATGATAGCGATAGATAAATTCTAATCATATATAGCACTTCAAGTTTTTTTTCAAGTTTTAAGATTTTTAAGGTAACTTTAGAGCTAAACCAGCAGCTTATAGTAATTTCAGAAGCTGACTTCGACAACATGCTTAATTACAAGTATTCTTTTGCATTTAAAATGTTTTAGTAGCATAGATTTATGCAGAACTAGATATTGGTGAGGTACACAGTTTACTCTGTCATGTTCTGTGCTAAGCTCTCCACATAAAGCAACTTATGCAACTCACAACATCCGTTTTACAGATAGGAAAACAGAGGTACAAAAGAAAATGTAACTTGCAAGTTCTAAATAACTGAATAAAAATAAAGGGAAAAATTCAGGGTATTGTGTGTACCTAGCAATACATCAACAGTTATTTAAGGCCTGTGTATTATTCACCTGTTAGACATTCCTTAGAAAACAAACCAGTAGCAAAAAAGGAGACTGCAAATAGCCATAAAGAGCAAAAGATACAGTTTGAGGTACTATCTAAAGCAATGATAGAAGGATATAGACAATTGGTCTCATAACTGACACTTTTGGAGGTACCATATTGACTTTGTGACAAGTGTGTTTGTGTGTATGTGTGTGTATGTGTGTGTGTGTGTGAGAGAGAGAGAGAGAGAGAGAGAAGAGATTGCAAAGAGGAGAAAGAAAAGTAAACCTACTGCTCTGAACCAAGGAAAACAAATAAATATACATAACCGTAAGCAGTATTCAGAAGACAGGTGCTGAACACAATTTAGATATTTTGCTCCTGGCTTGAAAATGAACCTCAGCACTGGATTCATAGAAGCTGTTGGATTCTCTTGGGCTTTAGCACTGTAGCAAAACGCTTTACAACTTAATTGCATGCTCAGAAAGTCAATTGGCTAGTTTGCAAATTTATGAAACGTTTATACCTGGTAAATTGGGTGAGTCCAGGTATGGAAAGGAGAAAAGGTTTCATTTCCTCAGATAGAACTCATGGTTAATAACTTGTAACAAGCATTTGTAAGGAAACAGAGCTGAACAAGGCCAGAGGCAAAATGGCATTATGTTTTTCCATTTTAAGAGTACATAATTAGGGGTGCCTGGGTGGCTCAGATGGTTAAGCGTCTGCCTTCGGCTCCGTTCATGATCCCAGGGTCCTAGGATCGAGCCCCACATCGGGCTCCTGGTTCAGCGGGGAGCCTGCTTCTCCCTCTGCCTCTCTCCCTGCTCATGCTCTCTCTCTCTCTCTCTCTCTCTATCTCTGTGTCTCAAATGAATAAATAAAATCTTTTAAAAAAAGTGTACATAATTAGTACAATCCATCCTCATGGGACAGAAACCATGAGACCATGTCAGTCTTTCCCTCCAAATGCCTCCAAATAAGCAACAAATTAATACAAGTTTAAGATACCCCTCCTTTGCATGTGAAAAATCAAATGGTCACATGTAGGCCTTCTCATGGAGAAGATAAAATAAAAGCATTTCTCTAACTCAGCGTATTTTTTAAGATTTTATTTTTTGAAAGCAGTTTTATATTCACAGCAAACTTGAGAGGAAGGTACACAGACTTCCCATATACACCCTTCCCCAGCAAATCCACAGCTTCCCCCATTAATGACCTCCTCTACCACAGTGGTACAGCTGTTAGAACTGAGGAACCTATACTGACACATCACAATCATCCAAAGCCTATGGTTTACCTTAAGAGTCACTCTTGGTATTACACACTCAATGGGTTTGGACACACGTATAATGTGACTTGTGTCTACCACTATAGTATTATACAGAATAGTTTCACTACTCTAAAAATACTCTGCTTCCCCTACTCAGAGCCCTCACAACTGCTGGCAATCACTGATCTTTCTAGTGGAAAAGACAAAATTATGGCAGCAGAACATCCTATAATTGGAATTATACAATACCTAGAATTTTCAGCTTAGCTTCTTTCACTTAACATGTATTGAAGGTTTCTCCATGTCTTTTTTATGGCTTGAGAGCTCATTTCTTTTTAGTACTGAATAATATTCCACTGCTTGGATGCATTACATTTTACTTATCCATTCACTTACTGAGTACATCTTTGTTGCTTCTAAGTTCTGACAATTGTGAATAAAGCTGCTGTAAACATCCGCGTTCTGGTTTGTGTGTGGACATAAATTTTCAACTCCTTTGGGAAATACCAAGGAACACATTTGCTGGATCATATGGTAAAGGTATGTTTAGTTATGTAAGAAACTGCCAAATTCTTGCATTCCCACCAGCAAAGAATAGTAAAATTTGTAGAGAGTTCCTATTGTTCCACATTCTCCCCAGTATTTGGTGTTGTCAGTTTTCCATATTTTGGTCATTCTAATAGATTTATAGTGAGTGATAAATTATTGTCTTAATTTGCATTTCCCTGATAACCTAGGGTGTTGATCATTATTTCATATGCTTCTTTGCCATCTATGTAATCTTTGATGAGGTGTCTGTTGAGGTTTTTGGCCCAAGTTCTAAATCAGGGGGTTGTTTTAATAGTTTTTCATATATTTAGATTAAAATGATCCTTTATCAGGGGTGTGTTTTGCAAATATTGATTCCCAGCCTTTGTCCTGGCTTCTAATTCTCTTGTCATTGTCTTTTGCAGAATAAAAGTTTACATTTTAATGAATTCCAGCTTATCAAGTATTTTATGAGTCATGCCTTTGATGTTGTATCTAAAATGTCATTGCCATACCTGGGTTTTCTCCTGTGTTTTATTTTAGGAGTTTTATAGTCTTGCATTTTGCCTTTAGGACTATGATCAAATCTATAGTGAGTTAATTCTTGTGAAGGGTGTAAGGGTTCATTTTCTTGGCATATGGGTGTCTGATGGTTCCAATACCACTTATTGAAAAGACTGTTTTTGCTCCATTGTATTGCCTTTGGTCCTTTGTCAAAGATCGGTTATCTATACTTATGGGAGTCTCTTTGTGAATTCTCTACTCTGTTCCATGGAGATTATATATACTTATATATATTCACTAATTAATATATATAATATATATAGGTTTTATATTACATGGCCATTTAAAATCTTTAATCAAATTTCATCAATTACCAGCCATATTACATGCCATGATTATCTTTCTATAAACAACTTTGTTTTCTGTGTACAAATCAGTGTCAATGAAATAAAAAATAAAACCATATCCTAGGCAAAGAACTTTATTAACCTTGTTTCAAACTTTATTCCCAGGCTTCTTCAGCTTAATTAGCTGCAAAGAATGCTGTATAAGCAAAAACTGAAAAGAGCTGCAGTGTCCAAGGGGCTTGGGCTTAAAAATATTAGAGATCTAGATTTTATCAGATCCATGAACAAAATTTTAAAAAGCAGTCATAATATAAAATAGCAGCTCCCAGTAACCTCTTCAAGTTTTATCTTCTTCAGAAGTTGACTCAATTCAGTTTGCTTCATTCTTGGAAGCTTCATCAAAATTCTCCACAAGATCTGGACCTGCATCATCATCATCCTCTCCAGTAGCAAAGGGGACTTTTCCATCCACAGATTGTTTGGGCAGAGCTTTTATATATTTATATAAATTTACTTATTTAAATATATATATTTTAAACCAATACTACACTGTCTTAATTACTGTAGCTTTAGGGTAAGTCTGAAAGTCAGATATGTCCCCTCCAACTTTGTTTCTCTCCTTTACTATTGTGTTGGCTGTTCTGGGCCTTTTGCCTCGCCGCATATAAATTTCAGAATGAGTTTATCAATATAAAAAATAACTTGATGGATTGTAATTGAGATCACATTAACTGTATGTAGGTTAATTTGGGAAGAACAGACATCTTGACAAGATTGGCCCTTCTTATCAAGGAATGTGGAATCTCTCCATTTATTTAGTTCTTTATTTCATTCATCAGAGTTGTATAGTTTCTGTCGTGTAGATTTTGTACATGTTTTGTTAGATTTATATGGAAGTATTTCATTTTTGGTTTCGCTAGTGTAAATAATAATATGTCTTTTAATTGCTAATTTTAATTGTTCCATGCTGGTATGTAGGAAAGTGTTTGACTTTTATATATTAACTTTGTATCCTGCAGCCTTGCTATATAGTTGCTTATCAGTTCCAGGAGTTTATCTGTTGGTTCAGATTTTCTACATAGACAAACAAAAACAATCTGAGGGCAAAGATGTTTCTGGGTCTTCCTTCTCAATCTATATGCATTTTGCTCTCCTCTTTGTGTCTTTATTAACTAATATTTTCCAGTATGCTATTGAAGGGGATGTTGGGAGAGGACATCTTTGCCTTGTATCTAAGGTTACTGGGAGAGCTTCAAGTTTCTCATCAGGTCAGATATTACCTGTAGGTTTTTTATAGATATTCATCAAGTTGAGGAAGTTCTTCAGTATTAATAGTTCACTGAGAGTTTTTATCATGTGTGTTTTTTTTTTAATTTTTATCTTGTTGATGGGATGTATTACATTAATTTTCCAAAGTAAATGGAACTTCCATATATGGTTTAAATATCACATGATCCTGGTGTGTAATTCTTATACATTGTTGAATTTGTTTTGATAATACTTTGTAGAGAATGTGTATGCTCAAAATTTTGCATGCATGAGAGAAAGTGGCCTGGAGTTTTTTCTGTAATGTCTTTTTATGGGTTTGGTATTAGAGTAATATTGGCCTCGAACAGGGAATACCTCCTAACTCTTTCTATTGTCTGAAAAAGATTAATGAGAATTGGAAAAAAATTCTTTACCAAAGGTATGGTAGAATTCCATTGTGAACTCAACTGAGCTAGTTATTTTCTGTTTTGGAAGGTTATTATTGATTGAATTTCATTAGTAGATATTGGCCTAATCAGATTGTTTTTTCTTGTGAGTTTTGAAAGCTTTACATCTTTAAAGAAATTGACCCATTTTATCTAGGTTATCAAGTTTGTGGGCATAGGGTTGTTCATAGCATTCCTTTATTACTTTAAATGTCCATGCGATCTGCAACAATGTCCTCTGTTTCCTTACTGATAGTAGTAATTTGGGTACTTTTTTTTTTTTTTTTTTTTGGTAGTTAGCCTGGCTAGAGGCTTATAGATCTTATCTACCTTTTCAAAGAATTAGGGTTTGGTTTCATGGAGGGTTTTTTTTTTTTTGGTTTGTTTGTTTGTTTTATCCCCTCTGTTGCTTTCCAGCTTCCAATTTCATTGCTCTCTTTAATTCTTTTTCTTCTGCTTATCTTAGATTTAATCTGCTCTTCTAGTTTTTATTATGTTAATCACCATACATTACATTATTAGTTTTTGATGTAGTGTTCCATGATTCACTGTTTGCGTATAACACTCAGTGCTCCATTCAGTAAGTCCCCCTTTAATACCCATCACCATGCTAACCCCTCCCTGCAACCCCCTCCTCTCTAGAACCCTCAGTTGTTTCTCAGAGTCCATAGTCTCTCATGGTTTGTCTCCCCCTCCGATTTCCCCCCCTTCAATTTTCCCTTCCTATCTTCTTCTTCTTCTTCTTCTTCTTTTTAAACATATAATGTATTCTTTGTTTCAGAGGTACAGGTCTGTGATTCAGCAGTCTTACACAATTCACAGTGCTCACCATAGCACATACCCTCCCCAATGTCTATCACCCAGCCACTCCAACCCTCCTACCCCCCCACCATTGCTTTTCTAGTTTTTTAAGGTGAAAACTTAGATTATTAATTTTAGATCTTCCTTCTCCAGTATATGCATCTAATGCTATAAGTTTCTTTAAACATGGTTTTCAGTATGGTCCCACAAATTTTTGATGTTTTTTTTCCATTTAGTTCAAAATATATTTTAATATTTCTTGATTTCTTCTTTGACTTACATGTTACTTAGAATTGTGTTGCTTAATCTTCATGTATTTTGGGATTCCAGTTTTCTTTGTTAATGACTTCTAGTTTAATTCCAAGTTGGCCTAAGAGCATACATTGTATGATTTCTATTCTAAATTTGTTTTGTGGGCCAAAATGTGGTCTATCTTGTGATTGTTGCATGTGAGCTTGAGAAGAATGTGTGTTTTGCTGTTAATGGATGAAGTAGTTTACAGATATCAATTACATCCATTTGATTTATGGTGTTTAAATTCAATTATGTCCTCACTGATTTTTCTGCCTGCTAGGTCTGTGTTTCTGAAAAAGGGATGTTGATGTCTCCACCCATGATAATGGGCTCATCTATGTCTCCTTGCAGTTTAATCAGTTTTTGTTTCATGTAGTGTGATGTTCTTTTGTTAGGTGTATACACATTAAGGATTGTTCTGTCTTCTAGGAGAATTGATCTCTTTATCATTGTGGAATATCCTTCATCCTTATAACTTTCCTTCTTCTAAGTCTTCATCTGAAATTAATATAACTAGTTCTGGGATTTTTAAAGAAAATTTTATTAGTGTTAGCATGGCATATTTTTCTCCATTTATTTTAATCAATGTGTGTCTTTGTATTTAAAGTCCATTTATTCACACAACCTATAGCTGACTTTTTTTTTATCAATTGTCCTGGTGCATTGAGAACATTGGTGTTCAAAATGATTATTGATATAGATGGATTCATATCTTCCATTTGTTCCTGTTGCCATTGTTCTTTGTTCCTATTTTTATCTTTCACTCTTCTTTTGTGTTTTTAATCTCCCCACTTTCTTTCCTTTATTAGCATATCCGTTATATTTCTCTGTTACTATTTTTAATTGTTGGCCTAGTGTTTACAGTGCACATTTACAACTAATCCAAGTCAACTTTCAAATTACAGTATGCTACATGTGTAGAGTGACTACAGTAACCAAATAATCTTAATTCTTTCCTCCCTTCCTTTGATCACTGCTGTCATTCTTTTCCTTTATATATGAACACACAGGAGCATATATATTATTTACATAAGCATATATTATCAGATAAAATGTTGCTATAACTTTAAACAAACTGTTATCTGTTAGATCAACTAAGAAAAAAGTGAGTCTTTACATTACCTTCACTTATTTTTCAGTTTTTTTTTCATTTCTTTATGTAAATCCAAGTTTCTGTGCTATATTATTTTCCTTCTCTTCAGAGAATGGTTTTTAACTTGACCAATCAAGTAGCAAGAAACTTCCTCAATTTTTACCTAAAGTCTTTTTTTCCTCCCCTTCACTTCTGAAGCATAATTTCACAGGGTGTAGAATCCTAAGTTGGTGATCTTTTTCTCCACTCTCTTTAAATATTTCCCTACTCTCTTGCTTGTATGGTGTCTGAAGAGAAATCTGATATAATTCCTATTTTTGTTTTTCTATTGATAAGGTGATTTTTCCCCCCTTCTGCCTTTTTTTTTTTCAGGAATTTTTCTTTGATTTTTGCATAGTTAGAAAATAACATGTCTAGGTGTAGTTCTTTTGGCTTTTATGCTGCTTGGTTTTCTGATTTTCCTGGACCTGTGGTTTGATGTCTGATGTTAAGTTGGGAAAATTCTCTGCCATTGCTTCAAATATTTCTTCAATTTCTTTTTCTCTTTTTCCTTCTGGTATTCCCATTATGCATATGCATACTATTATGTGTAGTTGTCCCACTTGTCCCATAATCCTTGGAAATTCTGAAGATTTTCCCCCCTCAATCTTTGTTCTCTTTGCTTTTCAGTATTAGAGGTCTTTATTGATACATCTTCTAGCACAGAGACTTTTTTCCTCAGCCATGTCCAGTCTACAGTTAAATTCAACAAAATCATTCTTCATTGCCATTGGAGTGTTTTTTTTTTTTTTCCTAACATTCCTTTATGATTCTTTCTTAGGATTTCCATCTCTCTGCATACATTGCTGTTTTATTCTTCATGTCATCTACTTTTTCCATTAGAGCCCTTTAATCATGGAACATATTAATCATATTTGTTCTAAATTCCTGGTCTGATAATTCCAACATCCCTATTATGTCTGGTTCTGATTCTTGCTCTGAGTCTTCATATTGTGTGTGCATATGTGTGTGTTTCCTTTGGTATGCATTGTAATTATTTCTTGATGACAGGATGTGATTTGGAGAGTAAAATGAACTTTTATAGATTGACCTTTAGTAATGTAGTGGTGAGGTGTGGGAGGAGGGGGAGTGTTCTATAGTCCTGTGATTTCTTTAGTTTTTCAGTGGACCTGCCTCCGGTCTGTGAACTTCAAATTTTTTTTGTTTTGTTTTGTTTTCCTTCCCCCTTATCTGGGACAGGATGGCTACAGTGGACTAGAGCTGAGTATTTACCTTCCCTAGGTTAGTTAGGCTCCAATAATACCCTAATATGTTAGACTCTGGTTAACTAGTTTTTACTGAGGGCAAGGCCCTGGTAAGAACAGTGTGCTCTTGTATATTTGAAAAATGGTACCTTTTCCCCCTCCCTCTGATGGAAGCCAGAGGGTATTTTTTCTATTTACTGTGGGAGTCTGGTTGAGTTCCTGGGGGTAAATCTTAAAATGTTATGGGGGTCTCCTTATGACTAGGTTCCTCCTGGAGTTTTAGCTCTCAGAATTGTCTGCCCAAGCTTCAAGCAATTAATCACCTAGAGTTGAGATTTAATATCATCACACTAGTTCCAGGAGGAATTCCTCTCCTGAGTCTCTGCTCTTACAAGTTGTGACTCCCTTTGCTCATTTGTCTGTCTCACCAGTCCTGGGGGCAGTCTTCTGCCCTTCCATATGGATCCTATAAGAGTTAGTTTTTTTCACTTTATTCAGCTTTTTACAACTTTCAAGCTTCTTACATGTAGAACTGTAGACTGGAACTATCCTGATTATTTTTTTAATATTCAGAAAATTGATGAAGCAATGTGGAAACCATGTGTAACTGTACCAGTTATTGTCTCACAGTGTAGGTCCCATGCTATATTAATAATTTGATAAGAGCTTCCTATTTTTCTTTACCATATGAATTTTCTTAGCCAATACGGATTAAAAGGTAAGAAACAATAAAACCACTTTTATATGACCCTTAAATATTTTTAGGTAAGAAGACCTTTATAGATCTAAGCCTTGTAAAGTCTCAAAACAAGTTTCAATTTGACTTTAAAAAGTATTTTATCTTAAATTTTTCCCATGGTAGTTTAAAAATTAAGCTGTTATAAAATCTAAAAAATGTTTACTCTTGATAAATTAAGTCCTTGGATATTTTTTGTTTTCCTCCAAGTACATGGTCAAAACAAGTAGCAATTTCTCTTTTTTACTCATTTCTTTGGTTCTTTTAATACAGGACCATTTAAAATATCTTTGCCTTTAATTTTATTAGAATGATCTAACAAGAAAATGGTTTGTGCATGATGTGATGGGACTTAGGTTTCTTTATAAATACCATGAGCCTTTGTCTTCTGAGTTTTCATACCGTTAGTATTATTGCTTTGAATATTCTAAAAGGTTCAGTTTTAAGTCCTAGTTTTGGAACTTTTTTTCTTTATACAATCATTTCTCCAGTTTAGCTTTTAAATTGATGGAAGATAAGACACATTTGATCAAATTTAGGACAACTAATTTAATATGTTATTGTGCTATTCTCTATATTTTAAAGTAATTTGAATAATTTGTGTCAAGCAATGCAGTTGCAATATGCAAATGAACTTAAAGTTCATGGGGAAAGATTGAGAGGATAAGTTGAAAGGGAAAAAACAAATACCAGCTGTTTTGTTACCTATATTGCCAGGATTCCAGGATTTGATAATGAGTTTAGAAGGTCACAGAAGATTGCAAAGGATTACGAAATATCAGAAAAAGTAATGACATTAAAAAGAGAATAAGAATAGGGGCACCTGGGGGCTCAGTCAGTTAAGCGACTGCCTTCGGCTCAGGTCATGATCCCAGGGTCCTGGGATCGAGCCCCGCATCGGGCTCCCTGCTCCGCGGGAAGCCTGCTTCTCCCTCTCCCACTCCCCCTGCTTGTGTTCCCTCTCTCGCTGTCTCTCTCTCTGTCAAATAAATAAATAAAATCTTAAAAAAAGAAAAGAACAAGAATAGACTTTGTGCCAATGTTATCATAGTTTTCTAAAACTAATTTTTAAAGACTAGTTTTAACAGTTTTAGGTTTATAGCACAATTAAAGTATAGAGATTTCCCATATATCTTCTTACCTCACACATGAATAGCCTCTCACATTATCTAGATGATTATGATGTGTCAATGCAGGTTCATGCTTGGTAAAAAATAATGCACCATTTGGTGAATAATACTGATAATGTGAGAGGCTATTCATGTGTGGGGAAGGAAAGTATATGAGAAATCTCTATACCTTTTAACAACAAAAATTTGTGTTTCATGGTTCTAAAGGATAGAAATCCAGTATTAACGTGGCATCAATATTAGTGTTTGGTGAGGTCTCTCTTCCTGGCCTGTAGACAGCTTCCTTCTTGCTTTTTGTCCTCACTTCGACTTTGTGTGTGTGTGTGTGTGTGTGTGTGTGTGTGTGTGTGTACACGTGCCCACATGCATGTGCACAGGCACAGAGAGAGGGATATCACTTAAATCAGCCCTACCCTATGACCTCAATTCAGCTTTAATTACATCCCTAAAATTCCTGTCTCCAAATACATTCAAATGTGAATTTTGGGAGGACACAATTCAGTCCATAGCATATATCTTGTGGCAGACTAGACATGCTCATTTGCAAGGCTCTTGTCCAAAATACAATGTAAGGCAAAGTTTATTCCTTGTACTCAAATGAAGATCACAAATGCCAGGACATCAGGTTTTACTACATAACCTTGTGATGACATCAGAGGTACTTATAATTCTATGTCTAGATCAATTGCCACCATGCAGCATTTCCTAGGAAGGAGGGGCTGTGGCTGTCTTTTCTGCAAGGTCTGTTGTCAGAGGTAAAGTCTAACAGAGTATTAAAAAAGGAAGCAGACTTATTTCCATTTGTTTTTTTGCCTTTTGTGAGATAAAAAGTTTGTTTCAAGTATATAGGAACTATTACCAGGGAGTCTGCCAGATATTCCTGTAAGTTTTTTTTTGTTTTGTTTTAATTTTGAGTGAAAATTATTATTTTTTTCCTCTTTAATTTTTTTACTGTTATGTTAATCACCATACATTACATCATTAGTTTTTGATGTAGTGTTCCATGATTCATTGTTTGTGCATAACACCCAGTGCTCCATGCAGAACATGCCCTCTTTAATACCCATCACCAGGCTAACCCATCCCCCCACCCCCTCCCTTCTAGAACCCTGTTTGTTTTTCAGAGTCCATCGTCTCTCATGGTTTGTCTCCCCCTCCAGCTTCCCCCCTTCATTCTTCCCCTCCTGCTATCTTCTGTGTGCTATGGTGAGTGCTGTGAATTGCGCAAGACTGTTGAATCACAGATCTGTACCTCTGAAACAAATAATGCAATATATGTTAAGATATTCCTCCAAGTTAATGGAAAGTATTCATCATGACTATATTAGAGATTCCTTATTTTTACATAAATGTCATTTCTGAAGATCAGATGAAATTGATAGTAAACAGATCAACTGTTTTTTCCTATAATTAATCCCCATAGAAAATATTGAATTATATGAATATTCTTTGTTTTTCAAAACTATTTTTTTTCCAATTGCTTCAGAAATCCTAAGAATTTTGTTCATTTCAGCAAATACTTGCTGAATATCCACAGCATTAGCGCTTTCTTCTGGGCATTTCATTTTCCTTTTATTTAGGATTCTTTTATTATAGGTCTAAGGGAAAACAACCATAACTAGCTTTCAGATATAGGGGTGCTTGAGCAATAAAATGTGGCCCAACTCCAGAAAAAAAATTAACAAAGCCAGAAAATTCACTCTCATGGCTGCTTTTTTTCTGCATTCATGCCTTATGCTTTTCTAAAACAAAACAAAACAAAGCAAAAACAAAAAAACAAACAACAAAAAAACCCTTCCATTTTTTTAGTCCAATTACTCCACAAAAAACTAAAGACAAAAAAAAGGGTTTATATATTACAGCTTAAAACTCCAAATAGTATATACTAGTTCAGTTCAGTCCATGATTTCCCAGTGTATCCTGTCTTCACTTCAGTCAGGCTACAACTCTTGGACTAATTATCTCCTCCAGCCAAATATTGGGTCTGGTGAAGGAGCTGTGATTGCCCCACAGGAGACCATCCCCCTGAGGAGGATAAGAACACTGGACTGATATAGAAAGGCTATTTTATAACATAGAAATGTAGTGGGGAGAATGGTCACAGAAAAGGTGACTGAGGCTGGTCAGGCAATAACTTCAGTAATACCCTGCCCTAGGTTATATAGCTAGCTGCTCATATGTTACAAGCTTTATAATAGAGATTATCACTGTATCTATTTTTTCAGTATTTATCACCAGGATTCTGACTTCAACTGTAACTAAGATTTGATATATTATATAAAATGGTCATTATCTCCCACCATAGGTTCTGTCCTATCCTGTCATTGATTAGGCCTTGCTATTACTTAATCTATTAACAGTAACAACTTTACCATTGTTTTGATTTTCTTGTAAGCACCTTTATTTTTTTTTAAGATTATTTATGTATTTATTTGACACAGAGAAAGAGACAGAGAGGGAACACAAGCAGGGGGAGTGGGAGAGGGAGAAGCAGGCTTCCCGCGGAGGAGGGAGCCCGACGCTAGGCTTGATCTTGGGACCCCGGGAGCATGACCTGAGCCAAAGGCAGATGCTTGACTGAACCACCCAGGCGACCTGCAAGCGCCTTTAAGAAATATTCTACCTTTACCAAAAGGCTATCATTTTCCAGAGAGAAGAGGCCACCTAGATAGTTTGAGCCACAACCTCAAAATTATGCATGAACTAAATTCCAGCAATGATCATTAGCTGCAGGGAAAAAATGGTGTTAAAGTTAAGGTTCCTAATGCTCTGCCACCCCAGATTTATAGATGAAGAGCCCTGAGAGTCTAGCTTTATACTTAAGCTCCTTGAGAGAAATGCCTTATGGAAGAGTTTGTATCCCCAATCCTGGCATGCTGCCTGATGTGTGTGTGTGTGTGGGTGTGGGTGTGTGTACACACATACACACCTATAGAGAGAGGTAATATATAAGCTCAACTATCTGTTGAAGGAATATACTATTTTCTAAACAAATTCTATCAAAATAGAACTTCAAAATTATTTGTTGGAATGACTGCTAATCCTAAAAGGCTTTTGAGGAAATGGTGTTAAATTTCTCAGCAGCACAATACTTATATTTCAGTCAATTTTTAATCTCTTTTTTTTTGAATCACACATTTGAGTTTCTATAGTTTCTGTATTTTAAAGTGAAATATTTCTAAATTTACAAACAGCATTTTGAAGGAGCGATTACCAAAATAACATAAAAATATGTCTTCTGAATTTATCAGTTCAGTGCTTCCCTTATATTCAACTCTTCTTTCAAAAACTAAAGGTATGTTCTCCATAGAATTTCTTTAAGAGCTTTTTTATCAGATCAAACAAGAAGAGGTTTTCATAATGGACAGACTAAATCTTTAAAAATATAACATTACCTGCTTAAAAGAAGATATTAACAGCCTATTATGTTTTTTTTTTTCCCCAAAAAACTTTTAAATTTTTTCTGGTAATAAATTTCTTCATTAATTTCCCTTGATCAATTGCAGTTGAAACAATAGCCTTGAGAATTCAGGAGACATAGTAAAAATTGACAAGAAACCCCTACCATAAACTTTTCACATCTAAGCCAACAAGTGTCCGTTATAAAGTAGAAAATATGCTAATGGGAGAAGAAGAATAAAGCCTTCAAGACTCCATGTCAAGAGAACACCTGCCAGCATGGTATGATAAATGTTAATTATTCATCAATTCAAAGAAATTTTTCTGCTGAAGTTTTACAAAGAGAATCCAGCTTTGACATTTAGATGAGAAATAAGAACCTTGAGAATATTGTGAATTTCAGAAATGTCCATAAAATAGTCCTATTTAAGCTTTGAATCAGTTAAAATTTATTTTCAGCAACAATAAGTTGTTGTCCAAGACTTATGTCAACTAAAACATAGTTACATTGAAAGAAATAATGACTAACCAAAGAGGTCAATCAAAAATTGACTCCCCAGGAATGTTATTATAAACTGTTTACTCTTTAAGTTTAGCTGAGAAATTACAATTTTAAGAAATATTTGATAATATAAATCCAAATTAAATGTACACCTCACATAAACAAATACAAACACATTCAGCCCCAAACCCTCTACTTTGAGCTCCTAAGTTTTAACTCTCCAGTGATCTTTTCCTCCCACCTACCCCAGTCCATGACTACTATTGTCATGCCCAAGACTTGATCAGTAGCAATAACCACATCACCTTTACAGTATTGATTTTCAAGCCTCATGTTCTGTTTTTACCACTTTTTATCTTTCCAGCTCACTTATTGTAGCATTATTCATCTCAAAGTCCACAAACCTATAAGATTTTTGATTCAACTTTCACCCTGCTCTTTATCTCCCTTTCCCATTTTACCTAATTTAGATTCCACAATCACTGGAATCAGTCTGCTTAACATTCTCTCCACCTTCTTGCCTTCCTAGGAAAAAACAAACAAACAAAAAAACAATCCTCTCTCTCCATGTTGTTGTTGTTGTTGTTGTTTTTCAACCACACAATGAAGATGATTGGAGAAAAGTTTAGAATTTTGCTAATTGCATCTTGTTTTCAATTGAGGACATTACATCTGAAATTGGCCCTAAGCATTGCCCCTACTCACTTTCCTACTGCTGTAAAGCTGTGACACAATTTTACCATTTCTCTTAAGTCTTCAAAACCCTTTCTCCACTTTCCATTCTAAGCAGATGACTTTGCTCCTTATTTCACAAGAAAAGACAAATAATCAGGAGAAAACTATCCAGTTGGCTTTTAACAAAAACCATTAAACTATCTGCTTCTATACATATGTTTTTTGCCTTCACTTCTGTTACACTGGATTAAATGCCTCTGTTCCATATTATTCTTCACCAACACTTGGATTTCAATTGCCAAAGTCCCCAGTGATCAGTGCATCAAATAACCATCTTAAGCAACATCTCAGCAGCACAAACCCAGGAGATTCTTTCTTCCTTCTTGAAATGATTTCTTCTGTAAGAGGATACCATCCTGTTCTATTTCTAATACAGTTCACTCCAGTTAGATCTCCTTTTCTACATTCAATGTGTGCCTTTCATAATGATCAGAACTCAGTCACCATCTTCATCTACTATATAAATTCATTCTATAGTTTTACTTAACCAGTCCCTTGGCTTTCAATGTCAGCAGTATTTTAATGACATAAATTTATACACAAGATTCATATCCAATTGCCTAAGTCTCCAATTGGACATATAACAAAGTATTGAGAACATGTTTAAGAACATCACACTTGACTCAAATCTGAAAATAGGAATTGATTTTAAAATTATTGTTCATGCAGAGAACCCAAAATAAAAACAGCCTTCCTAAATAAAAGAGATTACATTGCATTTTGGAAGAAATGACTGAGTTTGGGTTAGATTTAAATGACGTTGAATGTTTGCTTTGGAACGCAGTAAAAGGAAGCTAATTACTGACTGAGTAGATTTCGCAAATGTCTGGGAGAGGACTTTGCTAATTCTGAGGCAGTAAGAAGCCTGTGTGCCTGTAGATATGGTACCTCTGGATAGAATAATGAAATATTTAGCTTCCTAACGAGATGCACCCATGGTCTTTAAGAAAGCAGAATTTTGGGTTCTCTAATTTTACACCTTCAAAGCTAAGATTTTGAAACCTGCCTAACTCAGCATACTTCAATATCATTCCTTTCTCAGTTATTAATGCTACTATTCATCTTGTTATATTTATTCTTACAAGTTTAGAGATCATTCATTAAACCTTTTTCTTAAATACATACACACACACATACACACACAGAGATGGTCCCTGATTTAAAATGGTTCAACTGACCATTGTTTGACTTTGTAATGGGGCAAAAATATGTATTCAATAGAACCCATACTTTGAATTTTGATCTTTTCCCAGGCTAGCAATATGTGGTGGGAAACTATCTCTCACTCTGTCTCTCCTACCTCAAGATGTGGCTTTATTTGTGCAGATGTAATTAAGATAAGGTCATACTGGAGTAGGGTGGGGCCCCTACTCCAATATGACTAGTACCTTGGTTAAAAGGGATAAATTTGGACACATGCATGCACACACAAGATAGAATTCCATGTAAAGACAAAGGCAAAGATTGCTGTGATACAGGAGCCAAGGGGCCCCAAAGATGGATACCCAACCCCCAGAAACTAGGAGAGAGACCTAGAACAGATTGTCCCTCACAGCTCTGAGAAGAAACCAACCCTTGATCATTCTAATTCCAGAACTGTGACAATACATTTCTGTTATTTAGGCCACACAGTTTGTGATACTTTGCTGTCTTTCTTTGCTAGGGAAACTATAACAGAGTTTGGCAAAATTGGGATTGCTAAGCACATTAAGTTTCTGGGGTAGGGGGATGGGAATAGGAAAGTTCTCAGCATAAATTGTCAATGCAATGTGTCCATCTTCCCAAAAGGACTCTTGCCTCAATGAGGATATGAAAATGTGCATAGAAAGATTCTGGAGATTAGGATTCTTTCTTTCTTTGTAGACCCTACACTTTAAAATTACATCCATTTTTTTCTGGTCTAATATTAAATAATGTGGTAGTAGAGACATGCTTGCTTTATTATTGATTTTGAAGGGAATGTTTGTAAGATTTTGCCATTGTACACCACTTTTGTTTAAATCCAGATAATATTCATTAAATGTCCCCAAAGTGTTAGGTAAACATGAGGATGTAAGCTGTATATGTACAGTCAGCTTACATATATACAGAGTTAGTTAAAAATGGGCCCTTAACTCTAAGTTAGACAATTTCTAACAGAAAAGAATGATGATACAAAAGTCTAAGTCTAGAGAACAGGGGGCAAAACCAAGAGCCTTGGATAAAACTGAATTAAATTTCCAGTAACAAAGGTCAGAATATAGCACTACTAAAGAATATTCTTTGTTCTCAGAATTGAGGAAACTGGTAACATGAGCCTGACTGCATTTTAGAACTGCTATCAGCTAATGATCCTATGAGCTTCTCTTTCTTTTCTCTTTAAAATGTGATTCTGATGTAATATTCATGTTCTCAGTTAATCATTATATATTGGGTGGGTGGAAGGTAGGCAGTTAACTTAGTCTTAACTCACAAGTCTCTAGATCAAGAGGAAAGGTTCCTAGGAGCCTTATCCATACTATATCTAATTTGGATGATGAGATCCTGATACTGTGATTAAATGATACTTTGTGAGTCTTGGAGAACATAGGTATACTTTGCATGTGGGACATATGTAAATTATGGTAGGCAAAGAACTGGTAGATTTTCTCCAAAGTGGGCCACCAGCAATTTACCCTATTACCATCCATCTGTGGATCATATTGTCATATTGATTCAATAGAACACATTATATAGAGCACACTAGCTGCTAAACTTTTTAGAGTTCTATAATTCAGTGAAGGTATGCATATGTTATATTTCAGATAGGTGAGCTATATTAAAACATGGATTAAACCATTTTCTCTTTCCCTATCCAAAAGAAAATGTATTCCAGTTAGAACCAAAATATACTGTAATTTTAACCACCATGGAAAAAACCTCCAAAACTTATTATGAATGTGATCTTTGTTTTCATATAATTCACAGTATCATTCTCTCTTCCTTCATTGTATGTCTTTGTTTTTTTCAATTAACATTTCAGTCCAGCCTGAGAAAGTTACTAATATCTGAAAACTACCAGATCAGCCCCATTTACTTTTTTTTTTGCAAATTGAAACTAAATTTATTTAAATAATTTGCCCAACTACGTTCAGCTAGTCTAAATCCAAGTTTCTTAGACATAATTTCCATAGTCTTTATACTATGCTATACAGATTATCATCTTTTATTTTAATTTTATTATGTTAATCACCATACATTACATCATTAGTTTTTGATGTAGTGTTCCATGATTCATTGTTTGCATGTAACACCCAGTGCTCCATGCAGAATGTGCCCTCTTTAATACCCATCACCAGGCTAATCCATCCCCCCACCCCCTCCCCTCTAGAACCCTCAGTTTGTTTCTCAGAGTCCATAGTCTCTCATGGTTCATCTCCCCCTCCGATTTCCCCCCCTTCATTTTTCCCTTCCTACTATCTTCTTTTTTTAACATATAATGTATTATTTATTTCAGAGGTACAGGTCTGTGATTCAACAGTCTTACACAATTCACAGTGCTCACCATAGCACATACCCTCCCCAATGTCTATCACTCAGCCACCCCATCCCTCCCACCCCCCACCACTCCAGCAAACCTCAGTTTGTTTCCTGAGATTAAGAATTCCTCTTATCAGTGAGATCATATGATACATGTCTTTCTCTGATTGACTTATTTCGCTCAGCATAATATCCTCCAGTTCCATCCACGTCATTGCAAATGGCAAGATTTCATTCCTTTTGATGGCTGCATAATATTCCATTGTATATATATACCACCTCTTCTTTATCCATTCATCCATTTACTTTTTTAGAATACTTATTTATTTATTTATTTTAAAGATTTTATTTATTTATTCATGACAGACAGAGGGAGATAGAGAGAGAGAGAGAAGCAGAGAGAGAAGCAGGCTCCCAAGGAGCAGGGAGCCCGATGCAGGACTCGATCCCAGGACCCTGGGATCATGACCTGAGCGGAAGGCAGATGCTTAACCATCTGAGTCACCCAGGCACCCTGGAACACTTTTAGACTTATAGAATTTGAAAGAGTTCACACATAGACTAAATGCAGTTTCCCCATTATTAACATTTTATAAGATACATTTATTATAATCAGTGTTGATCACTATTTTCAACTAAAGTCCATGCTCCACTCAAGTTTCTGTTCCAAGATACCACATTACATTAAGTTCTCATGTCTCCTTAGTTTCCTCCTGAGTGTAACGGTTTCCCAGATTTTCCTTGCCCCTGTTGACCTTGACCATTTTCAGTACTGGCTAGGTACACCAGAGGGTGCCTTTCTATTAGGACTGGTATGATGTTTTTCTCATAATTAGGTGGTATGATTTGGATGATGAGATCCTGAGACTGTGATTAAATGATACTTTGGGAGACTTGGAGAAAGTAGGTATATTCTGCATGTGGGACATATGTAAATTATGGTAGGCAAAGAACTGTGATAGATTTTCTCCAAAGTTGGGTGCCAGCAATTTTTCTAGAAGAATATAGAAAAATATCATGGGGATAAAGAACCTTTTTATCATATAATATCAAGGCGTAATACTCCAACAAGACTTATTAAAGTTCATGTTGACCTAGATTACCTGGCTGGATTGTTTGTCAGGCTTCTTTCCTGTAGAGTTATTCTTCTTTCCCTTTTTCCATACTGCATTCTTTGAGAGAAAGTCACTAAGTGCAGCTAACACTTAGGCAGTGAGTGGGAATTTTGCTTTTACTTCTTGAGGGTAGATTATTCCATTATTTGGTATTCTTCAGCATAGGAGACTTACCTTTTTTTTTCCATTTATTTAATCACTTATATCAGTAAAGAGTGATGAGTCCTTCAGGAAAAAAATAGAACTTATCAATTTCATGAAATTCCATGGAAATGAAAGACTCTTGGGATTACTCTGGATAGAACATCATTTGTCTAATGAAATCTGTGCAAAGGAAAAGGTTAGGGGAAAAAATACAAGGAAAAAAGTTTAAGCAACATAATCCAAACACATGATAGATTAAATCCCAAAGTTTATTCACTCTTTCTTTCTTTCTTTCTTTCTTTCTTTCTTTCTTTCTTTCTTTCTTTCTTTCTTTCTTTCTTTCTTTCTTTCTTTCTTTCTTTCTTTCTTTCTTTCTTTCTTTCTTTCTTTCTTTCTTTCTTTCTTTCTTTCTTTCTTTCTTTCTTTCTTTCTTGATTTATTTGAATGAAAGGGAACAGGAGGAGGGGCAGAGGGAGAGAGAAAATCCTGAAGCAGACTCCTCACTGAGCCCCAAGCCCAACATGGGGCTCAATCCCAGGACCCTGAGATCATGACCTAAGCTGAAATCAAGAGTCAGCCGCTTAACTGACTGAGCCACTCAGGGGACCCTTAATCACACTTTCAACATCTCACACATTTCAACTTATTTCAAGTCTCTAAAAATTCTTAGTATGTGCATACCAAATTTCTTTCCCAACATATTGGTATACAAAAATATTGAACATTAGAATGAAATTCTTCTAGCTGATTGCTTTTCAAAATTATCTTTTACACTTCAGACCCTCAAAATAGATTTTTGCTTGCCTTATGTAAACCTAAACAAATATTAAATTGACACATAACACATCATATTAATAAAAATGTTTTTAATTTAACCATGTGACTAACATGATCATATCTTACAGAAAATTGAGAGCTATTAAAAAAAACTATTACTAGCAAAGATTTTCAAAAGTTTATATAAGTGTAGGGACACCTGAGTGGCACAGTTAAGTGCTCAACTCTTGGTTTAGGCTCAGGTTGTAATCTAGGGGTCATGAGATCCAGCCATGAGTCAGGCTTTGCACGGAGAGCATCAGAGTCTGCTTAGGACTCTCTTTGCCTGTGCCTCTCTCTCTCTTTCTCTCAAATATATAAACCTTTTTTAAAGACTTAAGTTTACATATGATCAATGTGTCTTAGTGAACATCTGCTGAAATCTCAGAATTGAGCAGATTTGAGGGAGAATGTGGAGGTAAAGACTTAGAGGAATGAGAGAGAGAAGTGGGAAAATCACCCTTCATAGATGTAGTTATTTCAAACTCCTACTTGTGCCCCAAACAATGTCTCATGATACATTGTACATATGCTCATATTTTCAGTTGAAGAATCAATATAAAAAGAATGAAAATAAGCATATGTGGGGCGCCTGGGTGGCTCAGTCGTTAAGCGTCTGCCTTCGGCTCAGGTCATGATCCCAGGGTCCTGGGATCGAGTCCCACATCGGGCTCCCTGCTCTGCAGGAGGCCTGCTTCTCCCTCTCCCACTCCCCCTGCTTGTGTTCCTGCTCTTGCTGTGTCTCTTTCTGTCAAATAAATAAAATCTTTAAATAAAAAAAAGAAAATAAGCATATGTGATCTATTGATAGTCAACCTAGAGAAACATAGTATTGCATTATAATAGATTAGAAAATATCACCTGAACAGACAAAATTTGTTAAGTATGATATATTGTGTTTCTCTTTAGAATATTTAATTTAAAGAGCACATGGCACACCTGGGTGGCTCAGTCATTTAAGCATCTGCCTTCAGATCAGGTCATTGTCTCAGGGTCCTGGATCAAGCCCTATGTTGGGCTCCCTGCTCAGTGGAGAGTCTGCTTCTCCCTCTCCCTCTGCCCCCTAACCCCCACTCATGCTTGCTCACATTCTCTCTCTCTCAAATAAATCTTTAAAAAAAAAATTCTGAAGCAAGCTTGTTTAGGTAATATATTTTTTAATATGGGCGCTGGGTGGTTCAGTCAGTAAGTAAGTGTCAGACTCTTGATTTCAGCTCAGGTCATGATCACCAGGTCTTGGGATCAAGCCCCAAATTGGTCTCTGTGCTCATTAAGGAGTCTGCTGGAAATTCTCTCTTCTTCTGCCCCTCCCCTGCTCATCTCCCCCCCTTCAAATAAATAAATAAATCTTTAAAAAAATAGTTAGCACATAAAATGTTTGAAATATAATATAGTACACACCATCATACATATGACACAGATTTTAGGGGTGCCTGGGTGGCTTAGTCCATTAAGCATCTGACACTTGATTTTGGCTCAGGTCATGATCTCATGGTCATAATATTAAGTCCAGTGTCAGAATCCACGTTGGGCATGGAGCCCACTTAGGATTCTCTTTCCCCTCTCTATCCCTTCTCTCTCTCTTTTTAAATATATATAGATATAGAGATATAAACATAAGTATAGATTTTAGAGTACAAATTGTATTTTACAGATGGTATATTATATATAGTACAATAGAGTGGAAGACAATGTATTAATAGTAAATAAAGATAATATTGCATTTTCCTTGACATAGGCCATATTGCTTAAATAAACATTGAAGCTGATACATTTATTCTTACCATTTGGTATTGTTTCAAAGATTAATTACCACATGTTAATTGTTGAGACCTGTGCTAACAAATAAACACTGAATAAGATTTTACATTGCATCCAAAAAGAGAAATGCATTTACAGAGAATGTGTTTTTAAAATTGGCATTGTATACTTTCTTTTTTTTCCTTTGAGGACATTATTAGGCATGCTGTTTTCTCCTAGTAAATGTATATTGACATTGACCATTCTCACATATTCTGTAGATGCAGAGGAAGATTTAGGATGTGTCCTAGTCAAGCAACTCAGAAATCACTTGCTCTGAGATGAATGGGCACCAATACAGATATCCTAGTTACCAGTCTTATGTTTCTGTAGTAGTAATTTGCCAAGAAAACAGTCCAGCATACTATTTTTTTTTCTCTATCTAGGAAAAAATAGGTATTTTTCTTCACAGGATTCATTCTTCCTGCAAATAACTGATAGTTTTAAAAATCTGTAAATAGGGCACCTGGGTGGCTCAGTTGGTTAAGCGACTGCCTTCAGCTCAGGTCATGATCCTGGAGTCCCGGGATTGAGTCCCACATCGGGCTCCCTGCTCAGCAGGGAGTCTGCTCCCTCTGACCCTCTTCCCTCTCGTGCTCTCTATCTCTCATTCTCTCTTTCTCTCAAATAAATAAATATTTTAAAAATAAAATAAAAAAATAAAAATCTGTAAATATCCCCACAAAAGTCAATTAGTACAATTATAAACGTATTGGTTCACAATGGGAAAATAGGATTCCCTTTCAACCCTACTAAAAACAAGGCCTACTTTGATTCCTGTTTGTTAAACTTAGATCTGGCTTATTTCAATCATGTGTGTATATGTATGTGTAAGTGTAATACAACACATGTATACATCCATTCATGTGCTATTTTTTTAAAGAGTTTATTTTAACACTCCTATAGTCCCTAAGAGCATTGCAAGATAGTATAATAATCAATGACCATAATGATTTCTTAATGATCAGTGAAAGCACATATTATGTTGTTGTTAGTTTAAATATATTGGAAAGTGTACAATAGGTTTTTGTTTTTGTTTTTAAAATCAATTAGCCAACATATAGTCTATCATTAGTTTTTTATTTTTTTATTAACATATAATTATTTGTTTCAGGGGTATATGTCTGTGACTCCTCATGTGCTATTTTTAACTCTATGTTCCATTGTCCAGGTATATAAAAAATCAGATAAGGAATCTCCTTGAAGGATATTTTCATTTTATAAGGGATGATAGAGCTACAACTAGAAAATGTGTCTACCCCATTCAGCAATCAGAAAACTTATATTTCTAGGGACGCCTGGGTGGCTCAGTCGTTAAGCATCTGCCTTTGGCTCAGGTCATGATCCCAGGGTCCTGGGATTGAGCCCCGCGTCGGCTCCCTGCTTGGCAGGAAGCCTGCTTCTCCCTCTCCTACTCCCCCTGCTTGTGTTCCTTCTCTCGCTGCTGTCTCTCTCTGTCAAATAAATAAATAAAAATCTTAAAAAAAAAAAAACTTACATTTCTAGACATGACAGTAAAGAGATTTCAGATAGTGGAGTGACTGAGTAGAAATTGGAGAGAAAGCCACTAAAACATACTGTTACTAGAAGAAAGATGATCAATAACATGGGAAAAAAGAATGATGGGAAATTTGATGAAAGTCCTTTGAACCAAAGAATGGAGAAGATGACATATTTTACTGTGTAGTATATGTTGAAAAATCAGGTCTATATATTTAATAATCCCATACAAAAATTCTATATGCAGAAATTTATTCAAACAGTATAACTATTCTAACAAGGCTAGTGTGATAGTTACATAGTAGTTGGGTATTTACAGTAAGATCAGTAGAACTGTATTTAACAAATTACTGTAAGTGTAGTAAAAGTAGTAATCATGAAAGAGTTTATATATTATTTTATATTGATATTTAATTTATATATCATGCCTCACTTTACATTTTTTAAATGGATTTGACCATTTTACATTTATAATGTATTTTTGAATTACAACTTACTGCTGTTCTTATTTGAAAGTCAAGAAAATTGAAATGAGTTATTAACTGACCTAGTAACATATTAACGGATTCTCAAAATCCTTGTTTCAGATTTTTAGGGGCACCATGTTTCAGCTTAGAGAAGCAACTGGAAAAAGTGTTGTTCTCATCTTCGCAGTTTATTCAGATTGGTTTTCTATTTTGTAAATTAATGATAACACTTTCAAATAATTTTTCACTTATTCTTTAGAATTATAGTTAGGATTTTATTTTTATGTGTGTCTGTCCTTTTTCAAGTTCTGTTATTGAAGTTGCTTTTTCAGGTCATATTTAATGTAAAAACTTTGCATATATGATTGATTTTGTAAAGTATATTGAAACATTTATATATCCATTAGAAGTGAACTTTCTTTCCTGCTTCTCATAATCCTGGTTATGTAGTATGTACACATTAATAACACTTGTGAGGCCCTCATTGTGTGCTATCTTCAAAGTGTTTTAAATTGTTATTTCATCCTCAATGCCATCTGCTAGGGTAGGGATTACCATACTCTCCATTTAGATGAAGAAAGTGAAACAGAGGGAATAAGCTGCCAAATATCACCTATTTAGAGGTAGAGATAAAGTTTGACTTCAGATCACCCCAGAGTTCAAACCTGTTGAAGTATTGCACCACACATAAGCCAAATTCAGTCTGAAAAGAGGCCTTTGCTCATAATATATCTGTATATAGATTTCCATAATTATAATATAGCACAAGTGACAAATAATGAAAGCCCCTATTCTCTAATACATCAAATACTGTTAGTCTACATATGATATCTACATGTTTCCAGATTATTTAATTTTTCAATTTTCTTCCAGGTGTTGTATCATTCAGTTGTAACTAATAATTAATTCAAGAACAGTTATATATTGACATTGGGTAAAATATTTTTAAAAATATTTTTCAGGGGCCAAAAAAAGGGAAAAGTGTCATTTCCCCTTTCTCATTTGTTGGGGGAGTTTATACAGTGAGTTTATTTTACAAATGCTTATTGATGTGGACCACAATTTTACTAATTATAATAACTTCATATTTCAGAATAAATTTTGCTAAATACATTTTAAGATATATGCTTCATTAACTTATTTATCTTCAGTGCCTCACCATTTAATTAGGATTCTTTTAATATGGTATTTGTCTTTTTCTTACTGACATGTCACTTAGCATTTTATCCTCTAGTTCCATCCATGTCCTTGCATATGGCAAGATCTCATTCTTTTTTAAGGCTGAATAATATTCCTGTGTGTGTGTGTGTGTGTGTGTGTGTGTGTGTGTGTGTGTGTGTGTGTGTATACATATACCACATCTTCTTTATCCATTCATCAGTTGATGGACACTTAGGCTGTTTCCATATTTTAGCTGTTATAAATAATGCTACTATAAACATAGGGGTGCATGTATCCCTCCGAATTAGTGTTTTTGTGTTTTGGGGGTAAATACCCAGTAGTGTGATTACTGGATTGTAGGGGTTTTATTTTTAACTTTTTGAAAAACCCCATGCTGTTTTCCAGAGTGCTTGCAACACTTTCCATTGCCATCAACAGTGCAAAAGGATTCCTTTTTCTCTACATGTTTTTTTTTTAAAGAGTTTATTTATTTATTTGAGAGAGAGAGAATGAGAGACAGAGAGCACGAGAGGGAAGAGGGTCAGAGGGAGAAGCAGACTCCCTGCTGAGCAGGGAGCCCGATGCGGGACTCGATCCCGGGACTCCAGGATCATGACCTGAGCCGAAGGCAGTCGCTTAACCAACTGAGCCACCCAGGCGCCCTTTCTCTACATGTTTGCCAACACTTCGTTTCTTGTGTTTTCGATTTTTAGCTATTCTGGCAGGTGTGAGTTGATATCTCCATGTAGTTTTGATTTGTATTTCCTTGATGAATGATGTTGAGCATCTTTACATGTATCTGTATGTCTTTTTTTTTTTTTTTAAGATTTTATTTATTTGTCAGAGAGAGAGAACACACAAGCAGAGGGAGTGGCAGGCAGAGGGAGAAGCAGGCTCCCCACTGACCAAGGAGCCCGATGTGGGACTCCATCCCAGGACCCCAGGATCATGACCTGAGCCGAAGGCAGACGCTTAACCTAATGAGCCACCCAGGTATCCCCAGATGTCTTTTTAGAGAAATGTCTGTTAATGACTTCTGCCCATATTTAATTGGATTGTTAGCTTTTTGGGTGTTGAGTTTTATAAGTTCTTTATAGATTTAGGATACTAACCCTTTATCTGATATGTCATCTTCTCCCATTTCTTAGGTTGCCTTTTAGTTTTGTTGATGGTTTCCTTCATTTTGCAGGAGCTCTTTACTTTGATGAAGTCCCACTAGTTTATTTTTGCTTTTGTTTCCCTTGCCTCAGGAGACCTATCTTGAAAGAAATTGCTACAGCCACTTCAGAGAAGTTACTGCCTGTGTTTCCTTCTAGGAGTTTTAGGGTTTCAGGTCTTACATTTTGGTATTTAATACATTTTGAATTTATTTTTGTGTATGGTATAAGAAAGTCATCCAGTTTCATTCTTGTGCATGTTGCTGTCCAGTTTTCCCAATATTATTTGTTCAAGACTGTCTTTTTCCTGTTGGATATTTTTCCTCTTGTCGAAGGTTAATTGGCCATATAATTGTGCATTTAATTCTGGATTTTGTATTCTGTTCTGTTGACCTCTGTGTCTATTTTTGTGCCAATACCATACTGTTTTGCTTACTACAGCTTTGAAATATAACTCCAAGGCTGGAATTGTGATGCTTCCAGTTTTGCTTTTCTTCAAGATTGCTTTAGCTGTTCAGGGTCTTTTGTGATTCCATAAAAATTTTAGGATTATTTGTTCTAATACTGTGAAAGATGCTGTTGGTATTGATAGTGATTTTGTATCCTGCAACTTTACTGGATTAATTTACTAGTTCTGGTAGTTTTTTGGTGGAGTCTTTTGGGTTTTCTTATATATTATATGTACTGCAAATAGTGAAAGTTTTACTTCTTCCATACCCATTTGGATGTTTTTATTTCTTTGTGTTGTCTGATTCCTGTGACTAGGACTTCCAATACTATGTTGAATAAAAATGGTGAGAATGGACAGGCTTGTCTTGTTCCTTTTCTTATGGGAAAAGCTCTGTTTTTCCCCATTATGATGTTCACTGTGGGTTCTCCATGTATGGTTTTCGTTACATTGAGGTATGTTCCCTCTAAAACTACATTATTGAGGGGTTTTATCATGAAAGGATGTTCTACTTTGTCAAATGCTTTCTCTATGCCTATTGAAATGATCATATGATTCTTACCCTTTCTCTTACTGACGTGATGTATCACTTTAATTTGCAAATATCGATTCACTCTTGAAACCTAGGAATCAATCCCACTTGTTGTGGTGAATGATTTTTAAATACATTGTTGGATTAGGTTTTTAGTATTTTGTTGATGTTTGTATGTATGTTCATCAGAGATATTGGCCTGTAGTTCTCTCTCTCTTTCTTTTTTTTTTTAGTGGTATCTTTATCTAGTTTTGGTATCAGGGTAATGCTGGCTTAATAGGATGAATCTGAAAGTTTTCTTTCCTCTTCTATTTTTTAGAATAGTTTGAGAAGAATAAGTATTAACTCTTCTTAAAATGTCTCGTAGAATTTACCTGAAAAGTCCGCTGGTCCTAAACTTTTGTTTGTTCAGAGTTCTTTTTTTATTTCTGATCCAATCTCCTTGCTGGTAATTGATCTGTTCAAATTTTCTACTTGTTTCAGTTTTGGTAGGTTATATGTTTTTAGGAATTTATCCATTTCCTCTAGGTTGTCCAATTTGTTGGCCATAGTTCTTTATTAAAATTCTGTTAAAATTGTTTGCATTGTTTTGGTGGTGTTATCTCTTCTCTTTCATTTGTGATTTGAAATATTTGACTCCTTCCTCTTCTGTTTCTGAGTCTGCCTATGGATTTATCAATTTTTTTCCCCAAAGAACGAGCTCCTGGTTTTATTGATCTATTTTATTGTTTTGTTTAGTTTCTACATCATTTATTTCTGCTCTATTCTATACCCTTTCTTTCTTTTTGCTGGATTGGGGTTTTGTCTCTTATTCTTTTTCTAGCTCCTTTAAGTGTAAGATTAGGTCGTTTATTTGCTATTTTTCTTGCTTCTTGAGGTAGACCTGTATTGCTATAAACTTCCATCTTAGAACCACTTTTGTTTCATCGCAAAGGTTTTGGACTATTGTGTTTTAATTTTCATTTATTTCCATGTATTTTTTATTTATTCTTTAATTTCTTGGTTGACCCGTTTGTTGTTTAGTAGGATGTTATTTAACCTCCATACATTAGTGGTCTTTCCAGATTTTTTCTTGTGGTTGATTTCTATTTTCATACTGTTGTGATCAGGAAACAAATGTTATGACTTTGATCTTTTTGTTTTTTTTGAGGCTTGTTGTATGGCCTAATATGTGATCTATTCTCGAGAATGTTCCATGTGCACTTGAAAATCTATATTTGGAAAAACAAATCTGTATTCTGCTGTTTTAAGATGGAATGTTCTGAATATATCTGTTAAATACATCTGTTCCAATGTGTCATTCAAAGCTATTATTTCCTTCTTGATTTCCTGTTTGCATAATCTGTCCATTGATGTAAATGGAGTGTTAAAGTCCCTTATTATTATTATCAATTAGTTCCTTTATGTTTGTTATTAACTGTTTCATATATTAGGGTCCTCCCATGTTGGGTGCATAAATATTTATTATGATATTTTCTTGTTGGATTGTCTACTTTATTATATAATGGCCTTTTGTCTCTTGTTATAGTCTTAGTTTTAAAGTCTATTTTGTCGGTACAAGTATTGCTACCCTGGCTTTCTTTTGACACCCGTTTTTATGATTGATGTTTTTCCATCCCCTCACTTTTAACTTGCAGGTATCTTTAGGTCTGAAATAGGTCTTGTATGAAACATATAGATGGGTATTATTATTATTTTTTTATCCACTGTCCCCTTGTCTTTTGACTGGAACATTCAGTCCATTTACATTCAAAGTAATTATTGATAGGTATGTATTTATTGCCATTTTGTTACTTGTGTGGTTGTTTTTATAGTTTGATCCTTCTCTTACTGTCTTTCATGGTTTGCTGGTTTTCTTTAGTGATACACTTGGATTCCTTTCTCTTCATTCTTCATATGTTTTAATGTTTTGTTTTGTTTTGATTTGTGGTTACCATTAAGTTTGTATATTACATTGTGTGCATATAGCAGTCCTTATTGAGTTGATGGTCACTTAAATTTAAACCTGTTCTTTACTCCTCTTCCCTCCCTTCCCCCACACACAAATTTTAGGCATGGTGTCATATTTTATATCCTTCTATTTTGTGAATCCCTTGACTGATTTTTTACAGAAATACTTATATTTAATGATTTTGTGTTTCCTACTTTTCATACTCTCACTTCTGGTCTTTCCATTTAAAGAGTCTGTTTTTATATTTCTAGTATTACTGGTTTATGGTCATGAACTTCAATTTTGTTTGAGAAAATCTATCTTTCCTTTTATTTTGAATTATAGTCTTGGTGGGTGGAGTATTCTTGGCTGCAGATTTTTCCCTCTGAGCACTTTGACTGTATTATGCCACACTCTTCTGGCCTGCAAAATTTCTGCTAAGAAATCCCCTGAGAGCCTTAGGGGATTTCCCTTATATATAATTGTCTTCTTTTGTCTTGCTTTTAAAATTTTTTCTTTATCTCTACTTTTTGCCATTTTGATTACTATGTGTCTTTGTGTAAACCTCCTTTGGTGGATTTTGTTGGGGGATTTCTATGCCTTCTGGATTTAGATATGTTTCGTTTTCTAGATTAGGATTTCAGCTATTTTTTTTTAAATAAATTGCCCCCCTTTTCTATCTCTTCTTCTGGGATCCCTATAATGGGAATGTTATTACACTTGATGGAGTCACTGAGTTCCATAAGTCTATTCTTGTTTTACATATTTCTTGCATTTGTTCAGCTTGATTATTTTCCATTACTCTGTATTCTAGTTCATTACTTTGTTCCTCTGCTTCCAGTCTGTTATTTATTCCACCAAGTATATCTGTAATTATATTTATTGTGTTCATCTTTTTCTTTTATCTGTGTTAAGGGTCTCACTGATGTCTTCCACTCTTTACTTGAGTCCAGTGAGTATCTTTATGATCATTATTTTAAATTCTCTATCAGACATGCTACTTATATCTCTTTCACTTAGGTCCCTTTCAAGTCTCTCTTTTTTTTGTCCTGTTTTTCATATGACATATTCAGTCTCATTTTGCCTCTGTGTCTGTTTCTGTACTGGAAAGTCCACTACTATCTTACTCTTAAAAGTAGTGGGCAGGATGTGGACTTTTAATTAGGTGGCACTGGTTATTTTCCACAGGGGACATGAAACTGCAGTGGAGACTGGGGCTGTGGGGTGTGCAGTGCTTAAAGCTGTGTGCACTGTTCCTCCTCCACAATGGGCAGCTGTCTCAGACTGGGGCTGTCCATGGCTGCTCTGCAAAGCACATGTGGGTGGGGGTGCAGTTTTAACCAGGCGTCCTCTGTGGGAGGTTGGGAGACATAGTGTTGGTAAGGTTTGTAGGGTTCTTCTGGGGGAGGGGATCTGTAGCACTGGGACTGAGGCAGGCCTGGTTGGAGGAGACAGGGTGCAGTATAAGCAAGTTAGATAGTGAGTGCTGGTGCAGGACTGGTTCCAGCAGGTGACTGAGTGTTTATGATGAGGAGCTGGGGAGGGAAATGGCAACTTGCAGCTTTTTTTTTTTTTTTCCTGGAGAAGTCCAGTCAGTGAACTGAGATTCCTTAAGTAAGTCTCCCTCCCGTAAGCCCCAGGCACATTTCAAACTGTTGCTTCCAAGTATCTCAATGGACTATTTCCTGTACTGTCTCTTTAAGGCCAGAGGCTCAAGTTCCTATTCCCAGAGGCTAACGACTGATTTTTTAAAGTTCCAAGCTCTAAGTCCTACTGATTATAAGCATTCAAGAAATTTGGACCCTGTGATTTTAAAGCCAAATTCTATAGGGATTCCTCTCCCCCTTTCAGGCTTTCCAGTGTGATAGGCTGTTTCTCACCCCTCTCTGTGCCTGAGGCTCCCTCCCTTTGGTAGTCAGACCCACAGGGTCAGAAAACATCTTGCCCTTCTCACCCTCTTCAGGATGACCTCTTCTCTATATTCAGTGTGGAGTTTGTTTGGCCAGTGTTTGGGTCATTTTCTGGGTTGTTTGCACTGATGTGAGGGTTATCTAGTGTATCTGTGGGGTGAGTTAAGTTTAGGGTCCTCCTACTCTGCCACCTTTCCAAGATGAAATTTTAACTGCTAAAATTTAAAATTCTTCATCCATCATGGGCATTTTAATTTGATTTACATAATGAATTTTATTCATGCTGATGTCATCACCTATTAAACCAGTGATTATTTTTGTTCAGATGCATCTTCAGTAATGGTATTTATAAGTTATAATATATTGCATGTATTTATTGGAAGCTTATTCAAGCCATTATTTTCCTTGTGAAATATTTCTTTAATGTGGTTCAAATGATAATGTATTTTTACTTGCTTATTTCTGTAAAGTATTTTATAGAAAGTACCTATTTGGAAAACAAAATGAACCAACCTCATATTTTTTTAGTAAAACTTACTTATAAGTATAAGCAAACACTTGGAAAAGTTCACAAATCAAGTCTTTAGTTCAAAGGATTTTTCATGAAATGAACATCTTTTTTTAAAGCCCACAAATCTAGAAAGTTGATGTTGCCAGAACCACAAATTCCCTTTTTAAGCACCTACCTCCTTACCAAACAAATACTCTTTATATGGAAACTGCTTTCTTGAGGTTTAGATCCTGGATTATCTTCTTGTTTTTGAAATTTACAGAGATTTTCTCTCTGCTAAGTACATACATACATATATACTCTTAAATATATACACGATTATATAGGACTATATGTATACATCATTGTGTGTGTATCTGCACATTCTCATTTGGCTTATTTCACTCATATTCATGAATTCATCGATGTTGTGGTATGTAGCACTAACTTAATCCTGCACAACATAAAAGTCAATAACTCTATTAATATATCACAATCATTGATCCATTTAACTACTGATGTTTCCATCTGGAGGCTATTCATAATGCTATTATAAATATTCTTGGGATATTTTATGTGTGTATTGTGTGTGTGTGTGTTTTGTGTGTGGGTGGACACATCATTATCAATGAAGTCGATGTTTACATTAGGATTCACTCTTGGTACTGTACATTCTATAGTTTTGACAAATGTATAATGACCTGTTATTTACTACTATAGTGTCATAGAGTATTTTCACTACCCTAGAAATTTTCTGTATTCCACTCATTCATTCTTATCTTCCTGCTACCCCTGACAACTACTAATTCTTTTACTGTCGCCATAGTTGTGCTTTTTCCAGAATGTTATCTATTCAGAATCCTATAATACATTCAAGTTTCACTTGCATTTAAGGTTTCTCCATGTCTTTTCATGGATTGATAGTTCATTTTTATTTAGTGCTGAATAATATCCCATTGTCTGAATGCACCAAAATTTATTTATCCATGAACCTACTGAAGAGCATCTTTATTTCTTCAAAGATTTGGCAATTATGCATAAAGCTGCCATAAACATTCATGTGCAGGTTTTTGTGTGGTCATAAGTTTTCAACTCCTTTGAGTAAATACTAAGGTGTGATATTTCTGAATCATATGGTAAGCATATATTTAGTTCTCTCAGAAACCGCTAAACAGTAATTGGCTGTACTATTTTGCATTCCTATCAGCAACATGTAGAGCTTCTGTTGCTTTGTACTCTCGTCAGCATTTCATGTTATCAGTGTCACAGTGTTTGGCAATTCTAATAGGCAAGTAGAATCTCAATGTTGTGTTAATTTGTATTTCCATAATGACATAAAATGTTTAACATTATTTCATGTGCTTATGTGCCATCTTATGTCTTCTTTGGTGAGATAACTGTTCAGGTCTTCTATTATAAAATCAGATTGGTGGATTTCTTATTGTTGAGTTATAAATGTCCCTTGTATATTTGAATAACAGTTCTTTATCAAGTAAGTCTTTTGCAAATATTTTTATTATATTTTTTTGTTAACATATACTGTATTATTTGTTTCAGGGGAACAGGTCTGTGATTCATCAGTCTTAATTCACAGTGCTCACCATAGCACATACCCTCCCCAATGGCCATCACCCAGCCACCCCTTCCCTCCCACCCCCCTCCACTCTAGCAACCCTCAGTTTGTTTCCTGAGATTAAGAGTCTCTTATGGTTTGTCTCCCTCTCTGTCTTCATCTTGTTTCATTTTTTCCTCCCTTCCCCTATGATCTTCTGTCTTGTTACTAAAATTCTACATATCAGTGAGATCATATGATAATTGTCTTTCTCTGATTGACTTATTTCACTTCGCATAATACCCTCTAGTTCCATCCACATTATTGCAAATGGCAAGAATTCATTTTTTTTGATGGCTGAATAATATTCCGTTGTAAATATATACCACATCTTCTTTATCCATTCATCTGTTGATGGACATCTAGGCTCTTTCTGTAGTTTGGCTATTGTGGACATTGCTGCTATAAAAATTACAGGTTCCCCTTCGGATCACTACATTTGTATCTTTGGGGTAGATACCCAGTAGTGCAATTGCTGGGTCATAGGGTAATTCTATTTTCAACTTTTTAAAGAACATCCATACTGTTTTCCAGAGTGGCTGCACCAGCTTGCATTCCGACCAACAGTGTAGGAGGGTTCCCCTTTCTCCTTTTGCAAATATTTTAATCAGTTTGCTGTCTTTTTATTCTCTCCAAGTTATTTCATATATCAGAAGTTTTTAATTTCAATGAGATCAAGCTTTTCAATTCTTTTGTTTTTTATGGATAATGACTTGGGTGTTATATCTAAAAAGTCACTGTCATAGCCAAAGTCATCTAGGGTATCTCATATGTTCTAGGAGTTTATATATAAATGTATCTTTTTTTAAAATATTACAAGTGGATACTTAGCTTTTCCAGGACTATTTGTTGAAGAGACTGTCTTTTTTTTTAAGATTTTATTTATTTATTTGTCAGACAGAGAGAGAGGGAGAGAGAGCACAGCAGCGGAACAGTAGGCAGAGGGGGAAGCAGGCTCCCTGCTTAGCAAGGAGCCCAATGTGGGACTCAATCCCAGGACCCTGGGATCATGACCTAAACCGAAGGCAGATGCTTAACTGACTGAGCCAGCCAGGCATTGCAGAAGAAACTGTCTTTGCTCCATTGTATTGCCTTTATTCCTCTTTGTCAAAAATCAGTTGATAAAATTATGTGAAACCTATTCTGAGCTCTATTCTGTTTCATTGTTCTGTATGTCTGTTATTTGTAGTAAGTCTTATAGTCAGGTAGTGTTATTCAATTGACTTTCTCTTCTTCAATATTGTGTTGGCTATTCTTAGTTTTTATATGAAGAAGCAAAACTTTAGAATCAGTTTGTTAATATCCACAAAGTAACTTGCTGGAATTTTGTTTAATATTGCACTGAATCAGTAGATCAATTTGGAAAGAACTGATGTCTTGACAATATTGGGTCTTCTTTTCCATGAACGTGGAATATTTCTCCATTTAGTTTTTCTTTGACATGTTTTATCAGTTTTTTTATTTTTTCTAAAGTAGATTTTATACATATTTTATTATATTTATACCTAAATATTTAAACTTTTTGGATGCTAATATAAATGATACTGTTTTTAACTTCAAATTTGTCTTGCTAATTTTTGACATAAGAAAATGATCAATTTTATATATTAATCTTGTATCCTACAAACTTGTTGTAATCACTTATCAGTTCCTGGAAGGGTTTTTTACCCTTGATTCTTTGGATTTTCTACTTAGACAATCATAACCATCTGCAAACAAAGTCAGTTTTATTTCTTCTTTGCAATCTGTATGCCTTTTATTTCTTAGGGTATTAGCTATGACTTTGAGTATCATGTTGAAAAGACAGAGTGAGAGGAGGCATCTTCATCTTCTACCTGATCTTCCTGAGAAACTTTAAAGTTTCTTACCATTAGGTATGATCTTAGGTGTAGGATTTTTGTAGATATTCAAGTTGAAGTTCTGTTTTCCATTTCTAGTTTACTGAGAGTTGTTACTTTTTTTTATCATGAATGAGTGTTGATTTTTGTTAAATATTTTTATGTATCTATTGTTGTATTACGTGATTTTTCTTAAATCTGTTCATGTGATAGATTGCATTATTTGATTTTTCAAATGTTGAACCAAACTTGCATATTTGGGATAAATCCTCACATATGTAAAATTCTTTTTGTATATTGATGGGTTGAATGCTGATGCAAAATTTCTCCAGGAAAATTCTAATCTATCATTGCAGAATGTATCTTCAAAATAGTCATTTCTTCATTCCTTTCTTCTTAAACCTGCCTCTACTATTTGCTTCTTTATAAAACAATAATGTCCTTCTCATCAATAACTTCTACCCCCTATTCCTTTAGTAGCTTCCATCTGTCTGGATTACTTCAATAAATCTTAAACTTCTGTAATCTTAAAAATAGATTTTCTTAACAATTTTTTTTTAAGATTTTATTTTATTTGAGAGAGTGAGACAGTAAAAGAGGAGGTAGGGTCAGAGGGAGAAGCAGACTTCCAGCTGAGCAGGGAGCCTGATGCGGGACTCGATCCCAGGACTCTAGGATCATGACCTGAGCTGAAGGCAGTCGCTTAACCAACTGAGCCACCCAGGCACTCTTTCTTATCAATTCTGATGATAAAATATGAAATCTCAAACAGTTTAAGATAAGAATATAAAAGAAGTTCCTTTATGGAGAAAAAAAATACTTCAGAGAACACACACATATATACAATATATGAATTTTTAAGTTATGTAGTGAAATATACAGTGAATAGACTAAATACGGTTTTCTTTTTTAATCCAATTGAAAAGTTAAAAATAGGATTTATAACATTGGTCTTGATAGTATTAAAGTTTTATTTATTTATTTAATTTTTTTCAGTCCTCAAATATCTATTTAAGATTGAAAACTTCAAAATGTTAGGGTTACAGTAAGTAATAAGGTAATGGTAACAGTTGAAGATAGAAAAAAAAATTTTAATGTTATGTTAATCACTATATGGTATATCATTAGTTTTTCATGTAGTGTTCCATGATCCATTGTTTGCATATAACACCCAGTGCTCAATTCAGTATGTGCCCTCTTTAATACCCATTACCAGGCTAATGCATCCCCCCAACCGCCTTGCCTCTAGAACCCTCAGTTTGTTTCTCAGAGTCCATAGTCTCTCATGGTTCATCTCCCCCTCCGAAATCCCCCCCTTCATTATTCCCTTCCTGCTATCTTCTTCTTTTTTTTTTTAATCATATAATGTATTATTTGTTTTAGAGGTACAGGTCTGTTATTCAACAGTCTCACACAATTCACTATGCTTACCATAGCAAATACCCTCCCCAATGTCTATCACCCAACCACCCCATCCCTCCCACCCCCCACCACTCCATCAACCTTCAGTTTGTTTCCTGAGATTAAGAATTCCTCATATCAGTGTGGTGATATGATACATGTCTTTCTCTGATTGACTTATTTCGCTCAGCATAATACCCTCCAGTTCCATTCATGTCGTTGCAAATGGCAAAATTTCATTCCTTTTGATGGCTGCATAATATTCCAGTGTGTGTGTGTGTGTGTGTGTGTGTGTGTGTGTGTGTGTGTGTGTACACACACACACACACACACACACACACACATCTTCTTTATCCATTCCTCTGTCAATAGACATCTTGGTTCTTTCCATAGTTTGGCTATTGTGGACATTGCTGCTATAAACATCGGGGTGCACGTACCCTTCAGAGCCATACGTTTGTATCTTTGGGGTAAATACATAGTAGTGAAATTCCTGGGTCATAGGGTAGCTCTATTTTCAAATTTTGAGGAACCTCCATACTGTTTTCCAGAATGGCTTCACCAGCTTACATTCCCAGCAAAAGTGTAGGAGGGTTCCACTTTCTCTGCATCCCCGCCAACATCTGTCATTTCCTGACTTGTTAATTTTAGCCATTCTGACTGGTGTGAGGTGGTATCTCATTGAGGTTTTGATTTGGATTTCCCTGATGCCAAGCGATACTGAGTACTTTTTCATGTGTCTGTTGGCCATTTGGATGTCTTCTTTGGAAAAATGTCTTCTGCCCATTTCTTATTTGGGTCATTTGTTTTTTGGGTGTTGAGTTTAGTAAGTTCTTTATAGATTTTGGATACTAGCTCTTTAACTGATATGTCATTTGTAAATACCTTCTCCCATTCTGTCCGTTGTCTTGGTTTTGTTGACTGTTTCTTTTGCTGTGCAAAGGCTTTTTATCTTGATGAAGCCCATAGATCATTTTTGCCCTTGCTTCCCTTGCCTTTGGTGATGTTTCTAGAAAGAAGTTGCTGCAACTGAGATCGAAGAGGTTTCTGCCTGTGTTCTCCTTTAGGATTTTGACGGACTGCTGTCTCACACTTAGGTCTTTCAATGATTTTGAGACTATTTTTGTGTGTGGTGTAAGGAAATGGTCATTTCATTCTTGTGCATGTGGCTTTCCAGTTTTCCCAACACCATTTGTTGAAGAGACTGTCTTTTTTCCACTGGACATTCTTTCCTGCTTTGTCGAAGATGAGTTGACCATACAGTTGAGGGTCCATTTCTGGGCTCCCTATTCTGTTCCATTGATCTATGTGTCTGTGTTTGTGTCAGTATGATACCGTTTTGATGATTACAGCTTGGTAATAGAGCTTGAAGTCCAGAATTGTGATGACACCAGCTTTGCTTTTCTTTTTCAACATTCCTCTGGCTCTTCGGGGTCTTTTCTGGTTCCATACAAATTTTAGGATTATTTGTGCCATTTCTTTGAAAAAAGTGGTTGGTATTTTGATGGGGATTGCATTGAATGTGTAGATTGCTCTAGGTAACATTGACATCTTCACAATATTTGTTCTTCCAATCCATGAGCATGGAACATTTTTCCATTTCTTTAGGTCTTCCTCAATTTCATAAGTATTTTATAGTTGTCTGAGTACAGATTCTTTGCCCCTTTGGTTAGATTTATTCCTAGGTATCTTATGGTTTTGGGTGCAGTTGTAAATGTGATCGACTCCTAATTTCTCTTTCTTCTGTGCTGTTGTTGGTGTATAGGAATGCCCCTGATTTCTGTGCATTGATTTTATATCCTGCCACTTTACTGAATTCCTGTATGAGTTCTAGCAGTTTTAGGGTTGAGTCTTTTGGGTTTTCCACGTAAAGTATCATATCATCTGCAAACACTGAGAGTTTGACTTCTTCTTTGCCGATTCAGATGCCTTTTATTTCTTTTTGTTGTCTGATTGCTGAGGCTAGGACTTCTAGTACTATGTTGAATAGCAGTGGTGATAGTGGACATCCGTGCCGTGCTCCTGACCTTAGGGGGAAAGCTCTCAGTTTTTCCCCATTGAGAATGATATTCGCTGTAGGTTTTTCATAGATGGCTTTTATGATACTGAGGTATGTACCCTTTATCCCTATACTCTGAAGAGTTTTGATCAAGAAAGGTTGCTGTACTTTATCAAATGCTTTCTCTGCATTTAGTGAGAGGATAATATGGTTCTTGTTCTTTCTTTGATTAATGTATTGTATCACACTGATTGATTTGCGGATGTTGAACCAACCTTGCAGCTGAGGGATAAATCCCTTGGTCGTGGTGAATAATCCTTTTAATGTACTGTTGGATCCTATTGGCTGGTATTTTGGAGAGAATTTTTGCATCTATGTTCATAGAGGATACTGGTCTGTAATTCTCCTTTTTGATGGGGCCTTTGTCTGGTTGGGGATCAAGGTAATGGTGGCCTCATAAAACGAGTTTGGAAGTTTTCCTTCCATTTCTATTTTTTGGAACAGTTTCAGGAGAATAGGTAGTAATTCTTCTTGAAATGTTTATGTAGATTTCCCCTGGGAAGGCATCTGGACCTGGGCTCTTGTTTGGAGATTTTTGATGACTGCTTCAATTTCCTTAGTGGTTATAGGTCTGTTCAGGTTTTCTGTCTTCCTGGTTCAGTTTTGGTAGTTGATACATCTCTAGGAATGCATCCATTTCTTCCGTGTTATCTAATTTGCTGGTATAACTGCTCTTAACATTTTCTTATAATTGTTTGTATTTATTTGGTGTTGGTTGGGATCTCTCCTCTTTCATTCATGATTTTATTTATTTGGGTCATTTCTCTTTTCTGTTTGATAAGTCTGACCAGGGGTTTATCAATCTTGTTAATTCTTTCAAAGAACTGGCTCCTAGTTTCGTTGATCTGTTTTACTGTTCTTTTGGTTTCTAGTCCATTGATTTCTGCTCTGATATTTATTATTTCTCTTCTCCTGCTGTGTTTAGGCTTATCTGCTGTTTTTTCTCTACCTCCTTTAGGTGTATGGTTAGGTTGAGACCTTTCTTGTTTCTTGAGAAAGGCTTGTATTGCTATTTACTTTCCTCTTAGGACTGCCTTTGCTGCATCCCAACGATTTTGAACAGTTGTGTTTTCATTTTCATTGGTTTCCATGAATTTGTTTTAATTCTTTAATTTCCTGATTGACCCATTCATTCTTTAGTAGGATGCTCTTTAGCCTCTATATATTTGAGTTCTTTCCAACTTTCCTCTTGTGATTGAGGTCTAGCTTCAAAGCATTGTGGTCTGAAAATATGCAGGGAATGATCCCAATCTTTTAGTACCGGTTGAGACCTGATTTGTGACCTAGGATGCGATCTATTCTGGAGAATGTTCCATGGGCAGTAGAGAAGAATGTGTATTCTGTTGCTTTGAGATGGAATGTTCTGAATATATCTGTGAAGTCCATTTGGTCCAGTGTGTCATTTAAAGTCTTTATTGCCTTGTTGATCTTTTGCTTAGTTGATCCATCCATTTCAGTGAGGGGGGTGTTAAAGTCCCCCACTATTATTGTATTGTTGTTGATGTGTTTCTTTGCTTTTGTTATTAATTGGTTTATATTATTGACTGCTCCCATGTTAGGGCCATAGATATTTACAATTGTTAGATCTTCTTGTTGGATAGACCCTTTAAGTAAGATATAGTGTCCTTCCTCATCTCTTATTACATTCTTTGGTTTAAAATCTAATTTGTCTGATATAAGGATTGCCACCCCAGCTTTCTTTTGGTGTCCATTAGCATGGTAAATGGTTTTCCACCCCCTCACTTTCAATCTGGGGGTGTCTTTGGGGCTAAAATGAGTCTCTTGCAGACAGCATATCGATGGGTCTTGTTTTTTTATTCAATCATATAGCTTATGTCTTTTTTTTGGTCATTTAGCCCATTTACATTCAGGGTAACTATTGAAAGACATGAATTTAGTGCCATTGTATTGCCTGTAAGGAGACTGTTACTGTATATTGTCTGTGTTCCTTTCTGGTCTGTTACTTTTAGGCTCTCTCTTTGCTTAGAGGACCCCTTTCAATATTTCTTGTAGGACTGGTTTTGTGTTTGCAAATTCCTTTAGTTTTTGTTTGTCCTGGAAGCTTTTTATCTCTCCTTCTATTTTCAGTGACAGCCTAGCTGGATATAGGATTCTTGGCTACCTATTTTTCTCATTTAGTGCTCTGATTATATCATGCCAGTCCTTTCTGGCCTGCCAGGTCTCTGTGGATAGGTCTGTTGCGAATCTAATGTTTCTACCATTGTAGTTTACAGATTTCTTCTCCCGAGGAGCTTTCAGGATTTTCTCTTTGTCTCTGAGACTTGTAAGTTTTACTATTAGATGTGGGGGTGTTGACCTACTTTTATTGATTTTGAGAGGGGTTCTCTGTGCCTCCTGGATTTTGATGCCTGTTTCCTTCCCTAAATTAGGGAAATTTTCTGCTATAATTTGCTCCAATATATCTTCTGCCCCTCTCTCCATTTCTTCTTCTTCTTGGATCCCAATTATTCTAACATTGTTTCATCTTATGGTGTCACTTATCTCTTGAATTCTGCCCTCGTGATCCAGGAATTGTTTCTCTCTCTTTTTCTCAGCTTCTTTATTTTCCATCATTTGGTCTTCTATATCACTAATTCTGTCTTATCTCTCATTTATCCTAGCAGTTAGTGCCCCCATTTTTGATGGCACCTCATTAATAGCCTTTTTGATTTTGACTTGGTTAGATTTTAGTTCTTTTATTTTTCCTGAAAGGGTTTCTCTAATAACTTCCATGTGTTCTTGAAGCCCAGCTAGTATCTTTAAAATCATCATTCTGAACTCTAGGTCTGACATCTTATTAATGTCTGTATTGATTAGTTCCCTGGCAGTCGGTACTGCCTCTTGTTCTTTATTTTTGAGGTGATTTTTTTCCACCTTGTCATTTGTCCAGAGGACAATAGATGAATGAGAGAACAAAATGCTAACAGGGTAACAACGATCCCAGAAAAATATACACTAAACAAATCAGATGAGAGCTGAAAGGGGGTGGGGGGAGAAAAGGGAATGAAAGAGAAAACAAAAACCAAAAATAATATGATCGAATATGATCAGCCTGGTGAATAGATCAGTGCCACACACTATATTTGGGTTGTATTTTGGTCTTTTAGATAAAGTACCTCCCAAAATATTAAAGAAAATTTTATATATTTACAAAATAAGGGTAAATATGGTGAAGGGATGGAATATGACTGTAAAGATAGAAATTATCAAAAGATTTTGTAAATGGGATAAGAAACAAAGTTGCTTGAAAAAAGAAAGAGGAGGATTTAAAAAAAGGGGGGGAAGGAGAGAATGTGATCAGGCAGGAGACTAGAAGAAAGCCATATACTAGAGATTTATAGTATATTTTGTTCTGTTAGAAGAAAATGTATCCCAAAATTTTAAAGAGAGGACAACTTACATATACATACCAAAAATAAGGTTAACTACTATGAAGGGATAGAATATGATTCTAAAAATGAAAAATAAAAAAGATTTTTTAAAAAAGGGATTGATGTTGGAGGATAAAGGGAAAAATAAAATTTAAAATAAAAATTTAAAAAAGGGAAAAAGAAAAATTAAAAAAAGAAAAAGAAAAAAAATTAAGAAATTAACTTTGAAAAACTAAAGAGTCATTTTAGTTGAAAAACTAAAAAAGCCATGAATTCTATGTGCAGTATTCCCCTAGTGCTGGAGTTCTGCCATTCTCATTGATCGGTAAACTTGGTCTTGGCTGGCTGTTCTTGCTGATCTCCTGGGGGAGGGGCCTTATTGCCGTGGTTTTCACATTTCTTTGCCGAAGGCGGAATTGCCCTGACCTTGCTTGTTCTGGGCTAAGTAATCATCTTGGGCTTGCTCTTGGGAGCTTTTGTTCCCTGCAAGCTTTCTGTAGAGCTTTGGCTGAGGACAGTGAAAATGGAGCCTTCCCAATCTCCACATGGAGGAGCCAAGAACTTGGGTCCCCACTCCTCAGTGAGCCCCCATAGAAAAGCAGTCAATCACTCCCGTCTCCCCAGTCTCTGGCCGCACTCCGTGCTCACCCAGCCTGTGACCAAGCATTTCTATCTCTGGCGCATGACTCAGTGTGGGTCTCCAAACCCAGCAGATCCCTGTGGTATGCTCCTGTGACGCTCCTCCTGGGGGAGGAAGGGGGGGTCTCCCCGGATCTGCTGCATGTTGGGTCCCTGCTGGAGGAGCAGTGGCCTGACTGTGCCATGTTTTATGGCAATCCCGACCTGAGAGCCCACTCCTTGGCTTTGTCTCTGCAGCCAGCTTACCTCCTCCAATACCTGGGAGCTCTGCCACAGTCTGTCACCTCCAGTCTTCCTGTGACCCTGAGGGTCCTGAGACCACACTGTCCCAGCATGGGTTCCACCCCCCGCTTAGCCACTGGAGACTTCTAAAATTCTGATTTTGGGCTCTGCTGCTCTATCACTTGCTGGTAGCAGCTGACAGAGGCTCCCTCCCCCACTGTCTGTCCTCCTGAATCTCACCTCAGATTCACTTCTCCACACGATCTACCCTACAGAAAGTGGTCGCTTTTCTGTTCAGAGAGTTGCTGCTATTCTTTTCTTCGCTCTCCTGTTGAGTTCGTAAGTTTTCAGAATGGTTTGATCCCTATCCAGCTGAATTCCTGGGACCAGATGAAATTTAGGTCTCCTACTCCTCTGCCATCTTGCTCCTCCCCCAAGTTTTATTTATTTTTTCAATAACAGTCTCACAGCCTAAATGTTCTTCCCTGGTCCAACTCTTATTGTTTGTCACTATGCCACTGATAACATGAATATTCTATAGAACAGATTTTTACTGAAAGTCTGAGGTCCTAATGGAAGGATAGTATAGTAGAACACAGAAGTTATGGGTTTATGATATAAAATACATTACTGTTCTTAAAGGTTTTCCTTCCATGTATCTTGACTCTACACAGCTACTCCACGGACCTTTGCCCACCTTATCTTCCTGTCGCCAGATGGTAATCCCCCAATGCTTATAGTTGTTTGTGCATTGATATTTAGTTATCTACCTCTACCTAAAATGAGATCTTAAAAAGGAAAAAAAAAAAGGAAAAAAAAGAGTAAAATGAGATCTTGACCTGCTTTTGTATTTGGAATGTTCATTAAATCAAGTAAAACAAGAAATTAGGCATTTACTCTGTATCAGTACTCCTGAAAACCTAAGGAAAGTTGCAACAATTATTAAATTTGTACTTTATCAATAATTTGATTTAGGATATGATAGATATAAACTCTAGGGAATGGGATTTCTTTCTAGTATATATGTAGATACACATTTCTTAAATTATAAAATTCAAGAACAGAAGGTCTATGAAAGCATTTAAATAAAAAGTCAGAATTGTTAAAATTTTCTCAGCATTTTTAAAAATGATTTTATTTATTAGAGAGCACAAGAGAGAAAGAGAGCATGAGCAGAGGGGAAGGACAGAGGGAAGCAGGCTCCCTGCCGAGCAGGGATCTCCATGACCACCAGACTCAGGGCAGATCCCAGGACACTGAGATAATGACCTGAGACGAAGCAGATGCCTAACCAACTGAGCCACCCAGATGCCCCTTTCTCAGCATTTTCAAAGGCACATAATTGTTTGCTATTTTAGATTAGAAGAAGTTGTTCACTCTAATTTGCTGTACACTAAGTTAGTATTAAGCATGTAAATTTGGGGGTAATGATTTGGACAGTTGGCTCCATTTTTTATTCAGACTAAATGGGTCATAAACATGAAGTGGAATCTCAATCTTCATTGCATTACTCATCCAGTATAGGTTTCAGATGTTCCACAGTGTCATAAAAAATGTAAAACTCTTGGGCGCCAGGGTGGCTCAGTTGGTTAAGCGACTGCCTTCGGCTCAGGTCATGATCCTGGAGTCCCGGGATCAAGTCCCACATCAGGCTCCCTGCTCAGCAGGGAGTCTGTTTCTCCCTCTGACCCTCTTCCCTCTCGTGCTCTCTATCTCTCATTCTTTCTCTCTCAAATAAATAAATAAAATCTTTAAAAAAATGTAAAACTCTTAGTATGTTTGTTTTGGCTTATATCTACTGTATACATCAGCCATTCATATAAAAATAGTCTTTTTTTCTTATATCTGATTTCAAGAAATTGAAAATAATGCATATACTTTTTCAGTGGGAGTAGAAATAATAAAAAAAAATATTTTTTAAAAAATCAGTCCCCCAGTAGGTTAAAAACAAACAGCAAATACAATTAAACAAGAAAATCACTTGTATTGTTGAAACTAATACACTGGGGAAAAATAAGATTTATGGTCTTATAAAAGTATTCAAATGCACATTTACTCAGGTTTATGAATAGCAATTGTATTCTATGTATCTCAGCTTTCATCTCAAGTCTTAGAAGAAAACTCAGTAGTATATTAGCTTGGTAGAATGACTTAAACTGTCTCATCTCTTTCTAAATGAAAGCAATGCTTAATACTTCACATGTCTTAGTTTACATTGAATTAACCTTTTCATACAAAACCGTATAAAATAGATATAGTTTAATATTGAGCTGTGCTTAAAATCACTTGCCTGTTTTAGATCTTCAGGGATACTGGTGATAGCCTGTTTTTTGTAGAAAAATTCTAAATCCAATGTAGCCAATCTGTGATGTTTACTTTCCAGTTTGACAAGAATATAATGTTTAAGTTTGGTGATCTAATAGCACAACTTTATAAGTTCAACTTGTGTATATCCAATACAGTATAGAGATACTGAACTGATACGTGCAAATTTTCAAACATGGATAAAAATATAAACTTCATAAAAATAAGCATAAATATCTCTAAATGTTTTCTTTTATTAATGCATAGAAACCTTTGTGCTATTACTAAAATAAGAGAAACAAGATTGAATATGTTCATCATTAATGATACTCTTCATGTGGCGGTTTTGAATATATGGTACTAAGTTTATCTCTGTTGATACATGATTTCAATGGTTAACACTAAGGAAAAAATTGTCACACAATTAGGTATATCCAAGAAGTAGTGATTATTTACAGCCCCTATGAAACTGATATACATTTTCAATAATTTCTACTAGTTAAAATTATGTTATTGCACTTGTTGAAATTGAACTCGTAAATGTCCATCTTTCTGAACACCAGCTAATATTAAAAAAAAACTTGCAATTTTAAAAATTTTAACATTTTATCTAAAACTGTATATATATTCATTATACAAAAAATTAATACACTATTTCAGAATTTCTAAATTTTCACTTGAAAATCTTTAGCCTAATTCTGTTTTGAAAAGCAAGGACTTTCTCACATATCATGAGAGGGAATTGAATGTTTTTGTCTGTGTTGTTTTGTTTTTAAACTTTCTGCAGGGCAGGGAGCTTGTAAGTGATAGCAATTTTTCTGACCTAAGAAAAATCAACAAATTCACAAGTCATCTAAAAATAATTTCAAAATAGTAATCTGTGAACCTTTTAGTTTATAAAAATTTTTATGGTTACTTCCCAATGTGACTATATTTTAAAGTCTCAATTGTAGAAAATAAATACAGAAATGGCATCCTGTAACATAATTTACACTTCTGACTTCAACTTCTTCCCTTCAATAGCTGGCATATTAACATAGTGAATAAACTTCCTGAGCTATGTTTTCCAGCCTAATTCTAGAATCCTTTTTCTTAAAAATTCCAACCTACACTGCTATTCTACTGGTGATGAATGTATATAGATTTCCCATAGGCAAATTATTTCTGTTTGAAGGAAGAAAATTATTTTTCAAAATGTAAATTCCCTAGAAAATTTTCCCTGTCTTACAGAATTGCATGCCTTTATTTTAGGGGCTAGCAAAGATTTTCTGTAAAGGGACAGATAGTGTGTGTGTGTGTGTGTGTGTGTGTGTGTGTGTGTGTGTTAGGGTTTGTTAGGCCCAGAGGTACAATTATGTATATATTTACATAACAAGAAAAAAGACTTCATAACTTTTGAGAACTTAAAATATATAATTGAGCATATTTTAAAATACAAGTCTATTAATGAAAATAATGGCATTTTTCTATTAATCAAAATATGTAGTAGCACTTTGTTTAATTGAAAACACCCCTTTAAAATTATCCAGGTACTTAGATGTAAGTAAGTAAAATTAATGATATAAGCAAAATAGTTCACTGGAAATCAGATAACATATCAGACATAAATATTTCCTTTGAAGAAAAAAGACCATTGTGGTCTTAAATATAAACATTAATACAGGCATATATTTTAAAAATTTATATAATTTGTTCTATAAATACATATAATTGATATACATATATTTTCTGCCCTCCCAAACATTGATGTCCTATAATAAAAGCTTTAATTCTTATGAAAAAAGTAGTAATTTTCAATGGCAAATTCAACAATCCATCCATCTATGGGCCAAATTAAATTCCAAAATTATGTTCTATATTTAAAAAGTATTGTCCCTACAGATACTGAAATTACATCGTCATATATACATTATACTTTTCAGGTATTCAGATAACCCATAATATGAGGAAATAAAATCTATAGTAGCTACTATGATAGGGTTTCTCAACTTCTGCACTTTGGCATTTTGGGCTGGAAAAAGTTTTGTTATGTAGGTCTTTTTAGTGCATTGTGGTAGCATGTTTAGCAGCATTCCTGGTCTTTGTCCGCTAGATGCCAGTAGCAACATCCCGCTGTGACAACCAAACTGTCTCTATAGACATTGCCAAAAGTTCTCTGGGAACCAAATCTCTCAGGATGAGAACTATAGTGTTATAATTAGGTAAAATCTACAAATCAGGACTGGTGGATATATACAATGGACTAACAGTTATCTTTTCCATAAATTGAAACTGGGAGTCAGGAAGAAATAGTGACATATTTGAAATTCAGAAAGAACAGTTTTATCCTAAAATGTTGTATCCTGTCAATATGTCCTTCAAAAATAAAGAGAAATGAAAACTTGTTCAGAAACTTGTTTTAAAACTGACACAATTGATCACTAGCACAAGTGTGCTTAAGTAATAAAGGTAATCTTTGGGGGAAACATAGAATTACGGTGCAGAATAAAGGGCAAAAAAGTGGACAAACACTTGGGTAGTTTTTAATGAATATTGATGGATTTTGACTACATAAAACAACAGTGAGGCACCTGGGTGGCTCAATCAGTTAAACATCTGCCTTCAGCTCAAGTCATAATCTCGGGGTCCTGGGATTGAGCCCACATTGGACTCCCTCTCCTTTGCCCCCCACCCTCCCCCGTGTGTGTGTGTGTGTGTGTGTGTGTGTGTGTGTGCGCGCGCGCGCACGTGAACACGTGCAGGCTCTCAAAATTCTTAAAAAATAGCGTGTCTTCAATAGTCAAAAATACATAAACTCACCTATATCAAATTACACTCAAAGTAATTGTTTTAAATACACACTACATAGGGTGCCTGGGTGGCTCAGTTGGTTAAGTGACTGCCTTCGGCTCAGGTCATGATCCTAGAGTCCCGGGATCAAGTCCCACATCGGGCTTCCTCCTCAGTGGGGAGTCTGCTTCTCCCTCTGAACCTCTTCCCTCTTGTGCTCTCTATCTCTCATTCTCTCTCTCTCTCAAATAAATAAATAAAATCTTAAAAAAAATACTGCATAAAGGAGACATTAAATAAAGGAGACATTAAATAAAAGAATACAAAGATATTAAAAGGATAGTAAAGTTATCCCACCAAACACAAATAGAGAGCTACTGTAACTGATAATACCAGGCAGAGTTCCTTAAGAAAAGAAACATTTCTAGACCTACAGAAGGCCATTTTATAGTGACAACAGATATATCCTACAAGATTTTTCAAAACTAAATCTGTGTGCACCAAAAACATAGTTGTAAAACATGAAAAACTGAAAAGCAAGTAAAAAATTAATCACAATGAGAGACTTTAATATACCTCTTAATATCTGATAGAACAGTAAAAAAAAAAATGCTAAGGATAAAGATCTGTTTCCTGTAGTTTAAAGAAATTTTCTTCCAGCATCCCCATATGTCAACTTGCTAACTACACAAACTACTTCTTCCAGCTGAAAAAGTACCATACACCTCTTCTCCCCTCCCTTAAACAAAACTCAAAGAGAAAATGCAGGTAATAACAAATCTATAAAATATTTTATATCATAGGCATAAAGCAGAGCAAGTCATATTTTCCCCAAATCTATTGAAGTAGATTTGCTTGTCAGATCTCTAGAAAAGTAATTGATCTTTAACTTGAGTACATTGTGGGGGGGGAGGGGACTCCAGAGAAAACAAAATGGTTGCGAGAATTAGAAAAGTTGAATTTAAGCGTTACTATGAAAGTATAACTAAAATATTAAATATTACATGTAAACCCTATAAAATCTGCATGTATTAAAATAATTTAGACATCAATTATAAGGACTATAGTCAAATCAAGTAAATAAACATGCAACTTGACTGTTGATAATCCACAATATGAGAGATATAAAAGTGTTTTGTCTCACTGCCCCATTAAAAATTTACTCACTGGGGAATGCTTTTTTCTATGCCACTGGTAGAGTTTTCTACCATTCCTAATTCTTGAAACACAGTTTTCGTAGAAATTGAAAGTGTCTAATCCAAGACCTTAACTAACTCCTATATTTTTTAAATTTTTTAATTAACATATAATGTCTTTGTTTCAGGGGTACAGGTCTGTGATTCATCAGTCTTACACAAGTCACAAAGCTCAGCATAGTACATACTATACTCGATGCCCATCACCCAGCCCCCATCACTCCCACCCCCCTCCACTCCAGCAACCCTCAGTTTGTTTCCTGAGATTAAGAGTCTCTTATGGTATATTTTTATCCTAAAAATTTCCCATCTGTAGTTGGTGTCTTTCAACTATAGATGGCAGCTGCCTACCTCCTAAGGAAGAAGATGTGGAAGAACCTGTTTCCTAAACTCCTATTTCACTAAGGAAATGACTTTTCGCCTGACTAGGGTCCAAATAGGGGAAATAAAAACTAAAAGACTAGTTTTGAAAAATTCTGACTTGGTTGGGGATCTAGGATTGTAAGCATGTTTAGTGCTTTGGTGGGTTTCCTGGAGATCCCTGGTGGGTCTTCCCACAATGAAGTTCTCAGGTACCCTTTCTACATGTCGACTACATACGACCTTTCTCACTGTCTCAGTTGCCACGTTCTCCTTTTGGCTTAAAATGGCTTTATTTTTTTTTATTTTTTTTAAATTTTATTTATTTATTAGAGAGAGAGAGAGAGAAACAGCATGAGAGGGGAGAGGGTCAGAGGGAGAAGCAGGCTCCCCTCTGAGCCGGGAGCCTGATGTGGGACTTGATCCCAGGACTCTGGGATCATGACCTGAGCTGAAGGCAGTAGCTTAACCAACTGAGCCACCCAGGCGCCCTTAAAATGGCTTTAGATTGACTCTCTCTCCCATGTGACCCACACCTATTCTGTGGAGACTACTCATGTCCTAGGATCTGCCAGTGGTGGGCATGTAATTGTTGTCTAATTGTAGGAGCTCTTCTCTTCTCTTTGTTGTTTGTCTTTGTTGTTGTGATAACCTGGGTTATATACATGTACTAAATGTAATGCGTGTATTCAGCCATTCTCACATGTTCCGTTTAGTATAACTGAATGATTGGATGGGTGACTAGAGAGGTGGATGGATGGATGAATATTATTTTAAAAGCCTCTCCTATAATTGTATAGAAAATTTGGTCAGAGGCTACCCAAACAAAGTGGAAAGGAGCCAATAACATAGGAGCAAAGGAGGAAATGCAAGGAAATTAGTGGAGAGAAACTGACAAGTAGACTTTGTATCTCCGTTACTTGATCACTATCGGCCTCAGTTTCCCCCTTTGTAAAATGAGTATTATAATAATATCTGCTTTAGAGTAGACTGAATTAATCACTAAGACAGCAAGTTGTGCTCTGTCCATATTCTGTATGTAATTTAACCTAGTTTTATTGTGTGTTTTCCACTCTACCTTTCAGGAATTTGCTTCTAGCTCATTTAACAATAGTTTTGCTCTTGGAAGCAGATATGTTAGAGTTCTTGTCTAGAGATATTTAAGTAGAATGATATAAAATATTTCCAGATACTGGATTTAATGGCAGCTCTGTTAAGCAGTATTGCTGTTTTAAAAGTTTAAAACCTGTTAACTATTTGTGTAAAAACTATCGACAATGCTAAACCAGAGATGCATGTACTGGGTTTATTTACATGGATTTTTTTGTGCAGGGGAGAAAACGCATAAAGCCATCAAACCTTGTTATTTTACTAATGACTACTTTGCTCTGTCAGCTCCCTGAAGAGAGCTCTGGGTCACTCAATGGCTCCCTGAGACTTAGCATAGAGTGGGCTTATCTTTGTCATTCAGGCAGTCGAAAATACAGAGGAATTGGCAAGTACAGGGGCACACTGCTTAACTAATTTTACCACCAATCTTTTTTCAATAATCACCTGAATTCCCTTCATTTATGCCGTTCTGAGTACTTAGGAACCCACTGCTTCTTCAGCCTAAACACTATAAACAGACAAAAATGTCTGAAATTTCAGAAAAAAAAATTGCTGCCTTGGATTTGCTTTTATAAACTCCTTTCCCTTAAAATAGTTGAACTATGTATCACAGGTGATAAAATAGCAAAGAGTTAGATTATATAAAAATTTTTTAAGAAGGTCAATATCTTTAAAAAAAACAATTTACAAATGGGGATGAGAACATAAATGTATATATAGATGTGTATGGGCTAGACAAGCAGTTCATGTTAACAGAATTTTGTGCAATTTGATTTTTATACATTATCAAAAAAACTCCCTCAAAACAAGTATAAAAATCCTGAAAAAGCAAGTTTCAAATATTGCAAGATCAGAAGATTTCCCTTTCCCTAAATCATAAAATACCTATGAAAACCTGTCTTACAAAGAAATCTTAGATTTTAATCAGAGGCCAAACAGAAAACAGATGTTAAGTTGCTGATTAGTCATAATAAAATGAAAATGTCTACTTACTGTGAAAATTGTGCAATAGAGCAGCAGTTTCACTAAAAATCCTACAGCTTAAAGGTTTAGATATATAACATTAGATTTTTAATTTAGAAAATAAAATATTTACCTCATGAGAATGAAAAATAATCGTTCAGGTTTTTTGGTTAACTGTTTTGTTTTTGACCCTTGAAAGTTTTGTTTTACTTGATTATTCCTGTCTTGTACCCTCAATGTGGGTAGATTTTAACCTACTGCAATGAATTTTCTTATCTTTAGTAAACCCAGCTGAATTTTGGTTGTCTAACACAGCAGTCAAAAAATAATGCAAAGGAGTACCACAAGTCCTTTTATTTACTAGTTTATTTGGGTGTTTTAGAGCACCTATGATGTGCTGGAACTATATTAAATATTAGGGATACCACAGTAAATAACATGGTCTGGGTACCTGCTCTCACGAAACCTACTGTCTCCTATATAGATATTCTGTCCATCCATCTATCAGGAAAGATTTTTGATATACACACATGGTTTTGATGCTTTTGTGTCTTCAAAGAGAACATGCTTATTGTAAACATTAATGATTTCTGGTTGCACTGTATTTCTTTTAAATTCTTTGCTTTTTTCCCCTATAAGTATTATGATTATGTTTGAACGATATGCTTTTAAGAGATTGTGTAATCCTACATATACATAATAACCGACTTTTGTAAAATTTGATTTATCCAGCATGTCAGAATATTTGCTCCTAGCTGTTATAATTAACAGTCCTATATCTCAGCGGCTTAACACAGTGTGGGTTTTTTTGTTTTGTTGTTGGTGGTGGTGGTAGTGGTGGTGGTGGTTTTTGTTTACATCACAGTCTAATGTATATTGCTTTTGGGGGCTTTTCTACATGGTGATTTGGGCATCTAAGCTCTCCAGCTTGCGACTCTCCATCCCTCCGAGCTTTGACAGAGTTCTTCACAGGGTCCTCTGCCTTGAGATCACCCCAAATGACAGTCTGTGCGGGGGTTTTAAGGCATATGCAGACTCAGTCACCTAGCTCCAGCTGTACTATAGGGTCTCTGGGAAATGAGATTTTCTTATGTGGTCAGTCAGTTTCTTCACATCTGAGACTTCCTGTGTTCCTCTTTACAAATCAACCCATGATTTTTTTTATTAGGTTATGTTAATCACCATATATTACATCATTAGTTTTTGATGTAGTGTTCCATGATTCATTGTTTGTGTAAAACACCCAGTGCTCCATTCAATACATGCCCTCTTCAATACCCATCACCAGGTTAACCCATCCCCTCCCCTCTAGAACCCTCAGTTTGTTTCTCAGAGTCCATAGTCTCTCATGGTTCATCTCCCCCTCTGTTTCCCCCCCCTTCATTCTTCCCTTCCTGCTATCTTCTTCCTTTTTTTTTTTTTTAACATATAATGTATTATTTGTTTCAAAGGTACAGGTCTGTGATTCAACAGTCTCACACAATTCACAGTGCTCACCATAGCACATACCCTCCCAAAAGTCTATCACCCAGCCACCCCTCCTTCCCACCCCCACCACTCCAGCAACTCTCATTTTGTTTCCTGAGATTAAGAATTCCTCATATCAGTGAGGTCGTATGATACATGTCTTTCTCTGATTGACATATTTCGCTCAGCATAATACCCTCCAGTTCCATCCACGTTGTTGCAAATGGCAAAATTTCATTTCTTGTGATGGCTGCATAATATTCCATTGTCTATATATACCACCTCTTCTTTATCCATTCATCTGTCAATGGACATCTTGGCTCTTTCCACAGTTTGGCTATTGTGGACGTTGCGTCTATAAACATCGGGGTGCACATACCCGTTCGGATCCCCACATTTGTATCTTTGGGGTAAATATCCAGTAGTGCAATTGCTGGGTCATAGGGTAGATCTATTTTCAACTTTTTGAAGAATCTCCATACTGTTTTCCAGAGTGGCTGCACCAGTTTGCATTCCCACCAACAGCGTAGGAGGGTTCCCCTTTCTCCGCATCCCCACAAACATCTGTCGTTTCCTGACTTGTTAATTTTAGCCATTCTGCCGGGTGTGAGGTGGTATCTCATTGAGGTTTTGATTTGGATTTCCCTGATGCTGAGTGATGTTGAGCACTTTTGCATGTGTCTGTTGGCCATTTGGATATCGTCTTTGGAAAAATGTCTGTTCATGTCTTCTGCCCATTTCTTGATTGGATCATTTGTTCTTTGGGTATTGAGTTTAATAAGTTCTTTATAGATTTTGGATACTAGCCCTTTATCTAATATGTCATTTGCAAATATCTTCTCTCATTCTGTCTGTTGTCTTTTGGTTTTGTTGACTGTTTCTTTTGCTGTGCAAAAGCTTTTTATCTTGATGAAGTCCCAATAGTTCATTTTTGCCCTTCCTTCCTTTGCCTTTGGTGATGTTTCTAGGAAGAAGTTGCTGCGGCTGAGGTCGAAGAGGTTTCTGCCTGTGTTCTCCTTTAGGATTTTGATGGACTCCTGTCTCACATTGAGGTCTTTCAACCATTTTGAGTCTATTTTTGTGTGTGGTATAAGGAAATGGTCCAGTTTCATTCTTCTGCATGATGTTTAAAAACAAAAACAAAAACAAAAACAAAACATTTGTTGAGCACTGGATGTTCTATGTAAGGGATGAATCACTAAATGATAAATCACTAAGCAGATTTGCTAAACTCCAGAAACCAATATTACACTATGTTAACTAACTAGAATTTAAATAAAAATTGGAAAAAAGTATACATTAAAATTCTGTGACAAGATTGTTTTGAAATATTTTTAAGATTGTTTCATAGAATGTTTATATTGAAAAAAGCATTATGGAGCTCTGAAAACCTTAAGATAAATCACATGTTTCTAAGAGTAAGCTCTGGTGTTTGTTTGTTGAGGGTAAAAAAAAAAAAAAAAAAAACCTTTACTAAAGCAGTATCTATGGGACCCCAGACTCTTTTTATTTTCCCCCTTAAATTGAATTTATTGTTATGTTAATGACCATACATTACATCATTAGTTTTTGATGTAGTGTTCCAGGATTCATTGTTTGTGCATAACACCCATTGCTCCATGCAGAACATGCCTTTAATACCTGTCACCAGGCTAACTCATCCCCCCAACCCCCTCCCCCTAAATCCCTCGGTTTGTTTTTCAGAGTCCATTGTCTCTCATGGTTCCTTTCCCCCTCCAGTTTCCCCCTTTCATTCTTCCCCTCCTGCTATCTTCTTCTTCTTCTTTTTTTTTTTCTTAACATATATTGCATTATTTGTTTCAGAGGTACAGATCTGTGATTCAACAGTCTTGCACAATTCACAGTGCTCACCATAGCAGATACCCTTCCCAATGTCTATCACCCAGCCACCCCATCCCTCCCACCCCCCACCACTCCAGCAACCCTCAGTTTGTTTCCTGAGATTAAGAATTCCTCATATCAGTGAGGTCATATGATACATGTCTTTCTCTGGTTGACTTATTTCACTCAGCATAACACCCTCCAGTTCCATCCACCTCACTGCAAATGGCAAGATCTCATTCCTTTTGATGGCTGCATAGTATTCCATTGTATATATATATATATATATATATATATATATATATATATATATACACACATACACCACTTCTTCTTTATCCATTCATCTGTCAATGGACATCTTGGCTCTTTCCACAGTTTGGCTATTGTGGACATTGCTGCTGTAAACATTGGGGTGCATGTACCCCTTCGGATCCCTACATTTGTATCTTTGGTGTAAATACCCAGTAATGAAATTGCTGGATCGTAGGGTAGCTATTTTCAACTTTTTGAGGAACCTCCATACTGTTTTCCAGGGTGGTTGCACCATCTTGCATTCCCACCAACAGTGTAGGAGGGTTGCCCTTTCTCTGCATCCCTGCCAACATCTGTCATTTCCTGACTTGTTAATTTTAGCCATTCTGACTGGTGTGAGGTGGTATCTCATTGAGGTTTTGATTTGGATTTCCCTGATGCTGAGTGATGTTGAGCACTTTTTCATGTGTCTGTTGGCCATTTGGATGTCTTCTTTGGAAAAATGTCTGTTCATGTCTTCTGCCCATTTCTTGATTGGATCATTTGTTCTTTGGGTGCTGAGTTTAATAAGTTCTGTATAGATTTTGGATACTAGTCCTTTATCTGATCTGGGACCCCAGACTCTTAAATGTATACTAAAAGAACAAATTCTGCTTTTAAAATTATATTAACGATAATAGCAATACCTACCATATAACCATTTAATGCATAAAATGTGCAAAGCTCAAACTCAAATGCTTTATTCCCTAAAAATTAGAAAAAATATCTTTTGATAATCATATAGTTTTGTTATCCTAATAGAAATAGATAGAAAAGATTATCTTTATATCTGTCTGTCATCCACCCCCTCCCAAAGAAATTGAAGCTACTGGTGTTTTCTCTAATGTTTAAACAATCAAAATCATCAATAAATCAGGAAAACATTGTAGTCAAATAGTAGAGACCACAATACAAAGTATAGGATAACATTATTTCTAATAATCCAAGCTATTTCATAAAATATAGAAATCTAGCTTTTTCATATTGTGATTGGTTCTATGTGTGAACTATAGTACATTACAGAAGGACCATTTTTCCCTTTTTTGAAGAATTAGAAAGATTTTTAAATGTAATTGATGGGGGTGTTGCACTTGATGAATGTTTGTGTTAACAGCACTCCTCTTGCACAATATGAAAATGTATCCTAGTGTCATGCATTCAGATTAATATTTTATTTTCTGAACAAGAATGATGAAACTATTTAGAGTTAATGCAACTGTAAGTGGTGGAAAATGAACAAACTAAACCACTAGGATAATTTACTTTTTAAATATAATCTTTTTGTTAAACCGCCATCCACAGTTATTCTTTTGATGTTTTGTATATTATAAGCTTCAATAATTGGAATATATCTTCTATCAAGCTTTTTAAAATGCAAAACATGGAGAAAATCGCGTATTAACGCTATAGTCATTTATTGACTCCTAGGCATTCTTGTTAACCTCTAATTGCCCTGATTCCAGAAAACTTAAAAGTAAATTTACTTTCTTTGATGACAAGATGTTCCAGGTCCTTCTTGTGTTTTCCTGCCCCTGTCCTGGATTTAACAATTTCTCCAAGAATTCTAAATATATTTTACTGTTAAAATTTTAATTTAGACCATAATCTAGGTGTTGGTGAACATCCCCATTATAACTGGGTCATTCATTGTTCATAGGCCCTTTAAGTGGACAGATAAAGCCTTTAGTGGAACGATAACATGAATTCCGTATTTCTAAAATAAGAGATACAGGATTTTATTCTTTTTTATGTTGAACTTTCACTTCTAATGTTGAAACTATTGGTTCACAATAACATAAGAAATTATGTTTTTGTATTCTATGTATAATTTTTGAATACCAGTGTTAAGAATAGTCACAGAAACTATTTTATAATTTAGATTATATTAAATAGTCTAAGGTACATATATTAATGTATATATATTATTATTATATACATACTTTTATGATTGTAGACACTAATTAGTGCAATTTAAAATCATTTGAAAACCGTTGCTGCTAATTCAATAGAAAATTTATTTGCATTAAAAAACTCTAGAGATGCTTGGCTGGCTCAGTCGGTAGAGCATGTGACTCTTGATCTCAACTCATGTGAGTTTGAGCCCCATGTGAGGGGTAGAGTTTACTTAAAAAAAATCTAATGCTTATTTAATTTTATATTTTAGGTAAATCATTTATAAGTTCTGCGGTAAACTTAAAGTTGCTTTACTGAGGTTCTGTTTCTATCATGTCTTCTGGATTCTTTTTCTCCCCTTTGTGTACAGTAAGACTTTTACACATTACTCTTCACTTGATACTTAAAATAACTATAGAAATATAAAGAAATACTATTTATTGCTCTATACAGTGTGCTATAATGTAATATAAATACAACCTTTGCAAAAACAGTCTTGAACTAGAAAACTATACCCCTCTAGCATTCATTTGTTTTGGGCATTCAGGATGTAATTTATGCAAAATCACGTAATATGAGTGTTCAAGATGATTCACAAAATCATGCATAATGTGGAAAGGAAAATAGAATTAGCATAATCTTTTAAATCAGAGTTTTAAAAGAAAGAAAAAGTGTTAGGAACGTAAAATTCCCATAACCATGAGGTGGCTTCATTACCACCAACCTGATCATCTTTGAGCTTCTTTTGCTGTGTGTTAGTTATCCTGGGGAAGGAGAATATTAGAGAGTTTCGGGAGCTAACAAGTGTACTGCTGGGAATAGAAATCAGTGATCCTGAAATAGTCTTTTTTATTAATTGTGGAAAAATCAATGTCTTCTGGATATAATGATATGGTTCTTCTATCTCCTCTTAGCTATGAGTAAAGTATAGTCACATTGATTAGAGATCACTCTTTGTCATTAGTTCCAAGTATGCTTGATTGATTGTATTTCATTGATTTTTGATACATAATCCAATTTCAGTTTCATTTTCAGGTATAAATAATTACCCTTGGCATCTTTATTTTAGGCAAATGGGTAGGAACGAGTCTTTTCTAACTGAGGGGAGAAGTCCAGCACTTCTTATCAAGTTTATTATTAGACTATGTGATGGCATTCTTACTTAAGTAAGTATACTTACTTCCCAGTGATTGGAGTGGCAATCATTACATATACGCCCTAGTCTTTATCTCAATCCCACACTCAGGCTGAATTAACAACAACAAAGCTTTCTTTTCTCAAGTAATCTGAATTTTCCCTGAAGGGACAATTAATACACATGCAAAGAATGTGGAAGAGAGAATTATGAAATAGATACAAATACGGTCAACACATTAAAATAAAAACAAGATAAATATCTTGGAATTACAAACTAAGCAATAATTAAGAGAATGACATTAAGAGGCAAAGAAAAAAAATACAACAAAATTTAAATGAACTATATTTCAAATAAAGTATACTATGAGCAAACATAAGGGGAAATTCGTGGTCAAAATTGCTTTTTTTATCAATTTTTTTAAACTTCTGATCATCTAGCTATTAATGCATTACTTCATTTGATTTGACATATTTCAATTAAAAAGTAATCCTATAGATGTGTTTTAAGATCTTAATCAGTTTTTCTAATAAGGCTTTCGGTTCTCTAATATAGCCTGTTGCTGATTAAGAGCGTTAAATTATACCTTCATGTTGTAGCAGTTTAAACCTGGATTTAGAAAGAGCTAACTAATTCTGACTATAACATCCAAGTTAATTAGAGCTTGTTTAGTAGTTGCAAAATTGTTAGGCAGTTAACCAAACTAGAGAAGACAAGGGTACTTAAAGCTGTGAGAAATGCAACTTGTCTTGACTGATCTTATTACTTATTAAGAACATGTTATCCAAACTAGCACCCAAAGTAATCAAATGCAAGGTTATACACTAATGAAGTACACGCTCTGATTTAAGAAAAGGACAGATAATTTTATGTCCAGAAGTTATGCCTGACAACAGGTCAACAGATTTGCAGTGTTCAAGGAGTGTGTGTGTGTGTGTGTGTGGTGGGGGTGAGGAGACAGACCCTGCGTGACTGAGTCTGACTTATAGTAATGGAGAAAATACCAGGACCATTTTCCCCGTTTTCACCGTGGCAATATTTAGAAGTCATCAGCTAGTTCTCTGGCTACCAGGTTTTTTAATATACAGGTATCACTTCTTGTTTGCAGCATAGCAAATAACTTTATCGTTTTTATATTATATGGAACATGGACATAGCTCCATTTAAACTTTAACATTGTTTATTTCACATAACAGTATTCAAATACATGACAGAAAAATAGGTTTATCATAAAAATGGTCACGTATTGCTCAGTTTTCCAAAGTCCAGTATAATCAAAACAAAATAATTACTTTTAATAAATGAAGGCTAAGACCCCTCAAACTGTTTCACTAGAGACAGACTCACAAACTCACTAGACTCACTGTCATTGAAACACTTAAGCATTCTGTGTGTTTGTTTTCCTTTCAATTAAGCCAATCCTCAAAAGAATGTATTAAATATTTTCAACAGGCTTAACATTTATGCTTGTGATTTACATATTTTAGTAACATTCTTTATGAAACAAAGTTTTTTTTGATAAATATCCAAAATCAAATCATACATGAATGCAGAATAAAAGGGAAATATTTTTATAAAAGAATCAATCCTGAAAGCCTTAAGACTTCTGTGCCTAGCTGCATAACCTTGGATAATTTCTCCATTTTATGTAGACCTGGTGTTCTTATATGTAAAATGAAAACAGTAGTAGCCCTTGTCTTACAGAATTATTTCAAGGAATAAAAATAATTCATATAAAGCTCTTCGCATTGTGTCTGACATATAGTAAATATGTAAAAGGTAATCAATTTTGCTGCATTACGGAAGAGTAAGATACTTCTTGAGACAAAATGATTACATTCGGGACTCGGGTGGCTAAATCAGTTAAGTGCTTACCTTCAGCTCAAGTCATGATCCCAGGGTCCTTGGATCCAGTCCAGCATCAGGCTCCTTGCTCAGCAGGGAGCCTGCTTCTCCCTCTGCCTGCTGCTACGCCCTGCTTGTGTGATCTTTCTCTCTCTCTGGCAAACAAATAAATCTTAAGAAAATGATGATTATATTCAATAAAACTTATTGTAGGATGTGTCGGGTAGGAAGTGGTAGTTAAAATCTTTGTAGAAATTGTTGCATTTTCCTAAATTTCTTTTTCTTAGAGTTTCAAACAGTTGATAGTGGTCACAAAAGAAGTGTAAGGGATTGGATTATGTATTTGATAAATTATAAAACTAATTACTGGAAGTTAAATTGGGAAAAAATTTTATCAGACACTCTTAATCAGATAGAGCTTAGAGAAAACTCATAGGATCAATTGGGGAAAATGTGCTTCTGGAAAATATAGACAATATAGTTCCTTCTGCTCCTCTTATCTGTTTTCCTCCCTTCTTTCCTCCTGTTTCAAAATTTTGTCACTGAGGTGCTCTAGTGGTTTCATATTTATTTCACTATACCTCATTAGTATTTCTTTCATCACCCAGGAGATGTTGGTTCAAACCAAGTTAAGCTATCCTCTCAGGAATTCTTGGGAAAATCATCATCTTGCTACATACTAATGAACCAAATTTTTTCCTGAACGTTGTGTGGGAGTACTAGCACTGATTCCTCTTTTGTCATTGTTCTTACCTTTTCTAGATTTGACAGGATTACTCCACATATGTATCACTCCCTAAAAGCTGGAATAAAGGAAAATCCATATATAGAATTTATAGACCTTTACTAGTTTATTTAAAAACCAACAGAATCTTCCTCCTCCCCTCTCCCGCATGCTTACAAAAGATAAAATAAATAACTGGCTGCTTTCTTAGGCCAACATGATACCCAACAGAGGAAAGTCAATCTCCATACATGGCAGCAGAGAGCATCTAAAAATTAGAGATGTGAAAAGAATGGGTAGCACAGGCAAGTTACCAATGTTACTTGTTCAGAATGTGTCTCAAACTCTAAGGAAAAATGCAGGTTTGGGACAACACCTACAAACTCATTATTCTTGCTTATTGAGAGATTGGGTGCTATATATAGAAATATATCTAGGTTTTATACACCTTTATATAGAACTTGAAAAAAACTTGAAAAGAGGACAATTAATATTTCTCTCTATTATGTTTAATTATGCTTAGAAGCCTAGAAAACCTGGAACAATTTCAAAAAAGTCAACTTGCTTCCTAAGTGAATTTTCTCAACTTCTCACAAATCCTACTTACATCAAAAACATCACAGTCAATTTTCAAAAGGAATATAAGAAATCCACAGCAATGTTTAAGGTACTTTAATGTTTCAACAAAATATTTAGGGAGAAGAGAAAATTAAAATTACACCTTTTTTGAAAGTAGCAGTTTTGTTACCATTACCATGCTGTTACTTTTATATTTCTTACAGGGTATTGATTTTATTGATAAAATCCTTGTAGTTCATCACTGAATGTAATTCTATATTAAAAATAAAAGATAAAATCAATATATATGAGTTTCCTCATATATATATTTATTGCTATAAACTTCCAGAACTGCTTTTACTGCATCCCATAAGTTTGATGCATTTTATTTTGATTTTCATTTCTTTTGAGATAATTTTTATTTCCCTTTTTATTTCTTCTTTGACCCATTGGTTCAGAAGGGTGTTGTTTTCCAAGTATTTGTAGATTTTTCAGGTTTCTACCTGTTGACTTCTAGTTTTACACCACTGTGGTGAGAAAATATAGTTGATATAATTTCAGTCTTCTTAAATTTGTTAAGATGTGTCTTATCATATGATCTGTCTTGGAGAATGTGCTGTCATTGTGTGGAATGTTCTATATATGTCCGTTAAGTGTATTTGTTTTAAACTATGTTTCAATTACAATATTTTCTTGTTGATAGTGTCTGGATGCTCTATCCATTCCTGACTGTGGGGTATGGAATTCTCCTATTGTACTATTTATTTCTCCCTTTTAGATCTTTTAGTATTTGCTTAATGCATTTCAGTGTTTTGATTTGGGTGCATGCATATTTCAAATGTTATATTTTCTTGATTTTCAATGTCTTTATTATATAATGGCCTTCTTTGTCTTTTGTTACTAGTTTTGGCTTGAAATCTATTTTTTCTGATATAGGTGTGGCTATCCCCACTTTATTGTTTTTCACTTGCCTGAAATATCTTCTTCCATCCTTCATCTTGAGCCTCTGTGTGTCTTTAGAGCTAATATGAGTCTCCTATAGGCAGCATATAATTGGATCTTGTTTTTGCTTGTTTGTTTGCTTTAATCCATTGGTGAACTCAAGCCATTCACATTTAGAGTGATAATTGACATGCAAGGACTTATTACTACAATTTTATCATTTGCCTTCTGGTTGTTTTGTAGCTCCACTGATTCTTACCCCTCTGTTTCTGTCTACCTTTGTAAATTGGTGGTTTTCCATGGTGATATGCTCAATCTCCCCTTTTTTATGTTTCATGACCCTGCTCTAAATTTTTGCTTTATAGTTACCATGAAGCTTACATTAAACACCTCATAGATGATGGAACTAGAGGGGATTATACTAAGTGAAGTAAGTTAAGCAGAGAAAGACAATTATCATATGGTTTCATTCTTATGTAGAACATAAGCAATAGCATGGAGGACCATAGGGGAAGGGAGAAAAATATGAAGGGGGAGAAATCAGAGAGGGAGATGAATCATGAGAGACTATGGACCCCGGGGAAAAAACTAAGAGTTTCAGAGGGGAGGGGGGAGGGGGGTGGGTGGTAACAAGGTGATGGATATTAAGGAGGGCACATGCTGTGATGAACATTGGGTGTTATATGTAAAACAAATGAATCATTGAACACTACCTCAAAAACTATTGATGTACTATACAGTGGCTAATTGAACATAATAAAAAGTCCATTTTATGCTGATAGTCACTTATCTAACTTTGTCTATAAATTTTCCATCCTTTTTCCTCCTCTCCTTTTATATTTTTGATATCAAAATTTACCTCTTTTTGTGCTAATTCATTAAATTATAGTAGCTATAGTTATTTTTAATGCCCTTTTCCTTTAACCTTTATACTGTAATTAAGTGGTTAACACACCATTCTAATATGAGTAACAGGTTTTATTAAATTCTATTTTTCTACTAATTCAAAGGGATGCATGTATCCTGATATTTATAGCAGCATTATCTACAATAGCCAAATTATGGAAACAGCCCAAGTGTCCATCTACTGATGAATGGATAAAGAGGTGGTATATATATATATATATATATATATATATATATATACACACACACACACACACACACACACACACACACACACACACACACATTGGAATATTACTTAGCTATTAAAAAAAGAATGAAATCTTTCCATTTGCAAAAACATGGATGGAGCTAGAGAGTATAATCCTAAGAGAAATAAGTCAGAGAAAAGCAAATACCATATAATTTTAATCATATGTGGAACTTAAACAAATGAGCAAAGGGGAAAGGAAACAAGAGGGAGGGAGGCAAGCCAAGAAACAGACTCTTAACTATAGAGAACAAACTGATGGTTCCCAGAGGGGAGGAGGGGTGGGTGGGTGAAATAGGTGATGGGGATTAAGGAGAGCACTTGTGATGAGCACAGGTTGTGGTATGGAATTGTTGAATCACTGTATTCTACACCTGAAATTAATATTACACTGTATGTTAACTCACTAAAATTTAAATAAAAACCTTAAAAATTATATTTTTCACCTTTACCACCTTTACAACACAATATGTTGTGTACCTTTACATATTTATATGTCACTAATTAGCATCTTTTTAACTTGAAAATCTTTACTATTTCTTGCAAGGCAGTTATAGTGGCAATGAACTCCCTTAGTTTTGCCTGAAAAGCCCTTATTTCCCCTTTTTTATCTTGAAGGATAACATCACCAGATAAAGTATTCTTGGCTGTCAATTTTTACCTTTCAATGCTTTAGATATCGCATTCCATTCTTTCCTGGCCTGTACAGTTTCTGCTAGGAAAAACCACACTGGGGGTTCCTTTGTAGCTTACTCTTTTTTCCCCCGACTGCCTTTAAGATTTCCTTTACTGTTGATTCTTGATATTTTCAGTATGTGTCTTGGAGAAGGTCTTCTTGCATTAAGATAACAGAGTGTTCTATTAGCTTCATGGACTTATATGTCCAGTTCCTTCTCCAAGTCTGTCGGCTGTTACTTCTTTAAACTCTGCCTCGTCTCCCTCTGGTATACCAATTATTCTTATATTTACCTTTCTGATAAAAATCTGATAGCTCTTGTAGGATTTAATTTAAAAAAATCTTAGTTCTTTTTTTAAATGAATTATTTCTAAATCCTCCATCCTCCAAGTTACTTATTCTTTCTTCCATCTCTTCTGCCTTGGTACCAGTGCTCTCTAATACATTCTTCATCTCATCCATTGAAACCTTCAGCTCTGGAATTTGGTACATTTTTGTAATGTCAATATCTGGTTAAGAACTGATAATTTCATTCCTGAATTCATTGAATTGCCTTCCTGAGTTCTCTTGTAGCTCACTGAATTTATTCATAAGTTATTTTGAACTATTTGTCAGATGGCAATATCCCATGCCTTTGAGTTTGTTGAGGAATTACCATTTTCTCTTTTTGATACCATATGTCCTTGACTTTATAGTGTTTGATGATAGGTGCTTCTGCTTTCACATTTAACCAGCCGACCTCTTCCTAGTTAAGGATTTGTTTGCTTTGGTTCTTTCAGTTCAGCAAGCTGGACACTAGAAAGCTTTCTTTTTGTGTTCCAGAAGGTGGTGCTATAGCTCCAGCTATTAGTTTCTTTTACTGGTGCTGGCGGGGCCTTGGCAACTGCACTTGGGAGTAGGCGCAAGAAGCTGGCAACAGAGTGGGGAAGGTGTGGGTTTAGCACTGGCATTTTGGGTGTGCCCACAGATCATGTAGGGAGATCTTTGATTGGGGGGACTCCCAGAGAGGTCCGTGGGTACACATCCAGTTGAGATATCAATGCAGACCATAGCAAATGTGTTCCTTCAGTGTCCTTTGATATTCTTGTTGGACTCCTTCCCTTTCCTCTCTCCAACCAGTCACAGAGGTCCCTCCTCAGAAATCAGGATATTGCGGAAGAAAAACAGGTTCCTCCAGTTGCAATCCGTTCAGTTAGTCTGTCACTCACCACTTTCACTTTGTACTTCCTCTGCCATGGCCACAAACCCAGTCCATTGTAGTGTCTTTCTTGGGAGGGGGTTCACCTTAGAAAGCTCTTCCCACTCTTCTGCCTCCAAACTTGTTCTATCCCATTCCAGGCTCCCCCACTAGTCAGTCTGGACCTCCACACATTTTCTCTCTCCAATGGGTGTGCAGCCAATTTTGCACTGTCCAGAATCTCCTTCTCCCCCAGTTTGGTAAGTAAGGGTGGAGTAGTTTCACCAGGTCCCATCTATCCACAGCCCTCTCCAAAGGCCTAAGAACTAAGGGAAGCTTAACAGGAAATAATTGTTTTCAGATCAAAAAATCTATGACAAAGTACTAAAACAGAGCAAATAGTCTTTTCAATAAATGACACTGAACAACTGAATATCTACATGCAAAAAATACCTAGACACAGCTGTTATACCCTTTGTCAAAATTAAATTAAAATGCATCACAGATCTACAAGTAAAATGCACAACTATAAAGACTCCTAGAAGATAACAGAAGAGAAAACCTAAATCACGTTGGGTAAGGTGATGACTTTTAGATACACACCAAAGTCATGATCCATGAAAGAAAAAAATTGACAAGCAGGACTTCATTAAAATTGAAAACTTAGGGGCACCTGGGTGGCTCATTCAGTTAAATGTCGGCTCAGGTCATGATCCTAGGGTCCTGGGATCGAGGTCCACGTTGGGCTCCCTGCTCAGCGGGGAGCCTCTTCCCCCTCTCCCTCTGCTGCTCTCCCTGCTTGTGCTCTCTATCTGTGTCAAATAAATAAAATCTTAAAAAAAACACTAAACATATTCTTACCATCTGATCCAGCAACCACTCTCCTTAGTATTTTTTAAGAGTGGCAACCTATGTCCACACAAAAACCTATACATGTATGTTATAGCAGCTTGATTCATATTTGCCAGGGTCTATGTGAAATATATCTTCCATTCAGTTTTGCTGTGAAAATAAAATCTTTATTTTTATTTTTTCCAGCTATATTGAGATATAGTTAACATAAAACACTTGTGTAAGTTTAAGGTATACAGCATAATTTAACTTGCATATATTGTGAAATTATTACCACAATAAGTTTAGTTAGCATTCATCATCTTATACCAAAAAATACATAAAATAGAAAATACAAAAATACTGAGTTTTGTGTGATTAGAACTCAGGATTTACTCTTTACTTTTATCTGTGTGTACACACACACATATATACATATATATGGCATATATATACATATACATGCATATGGCAGTGTTAATTATGGTCATCATCACGTTGTTCATTACATTCCTGGTATTTATTCATCTTATAATTAGAAGTTTGTACCTTTTGGGCACCTTCACCTAATTACCTCAGCCCCCACCCCTGGTAACCAAACATCTGACATCTTTTCTGAAGACTATTTTCTTAAGATCCCAAATATAAATGAGATCATACAGTATTTCCATCTCACTCTGACTTATTTTACTTAGGATAATGTCCTGAAGGTCCATTCATGTTGTCACAAATGGCAGGACTTCCTTCTTTTTTATGACTGAATGATATTATTTATATGTATATATCACACCTTTATCCCTTCATCTGTCAACACAGGTGGTTTCCATATCTTCACTATTGTAAATAACGTTGCTATGAACACGAATGAACCGATATCTCTTTTACATAGTATTTTCAATTTTTTGGATAAATCCCCAAAAGTGAAATTGCTGGTTCATATGGTAGATCTATTTTTTATTGAGCCTCCATACTGTTCGCCATAGTAGCTATTCCAATTTACATTCCCAACAAAAGTGCACAGAGATTCCTTTTCTCTGCCTTTATCAGCATTTGTTGTCTTTTGTCTTTTTGATAACAGACATTCTAATAGGTGTGACATGATCTCTTATACTGTTTTTTTTTTTTTAAATTTATTATTTGACAGAGAGAGACAGAGCACACGTGGGGGGTGTGGGGAGCGGGAGAAGGAGAAGCAGGCTCCCTGATGAGCAGGAAGTCCGATTTGGGGCTTGATCCCAGGACCCTGAGATCGTGATCTGAACGATCAGCGAGCTGAAGGCAGACGCTTAACCAACTGAGCCACCCAGGTGCCCCTCTTATTGTGGTTTTGATTTGCATTTCCATTATGATTAGCGATGTTGAACACCTTTTCAGGTTCCTACTGGCCATTTGTATATCGTCTTTGGAAAAATGTTTAATTAGATCCTTTGCCCATCTTTTAATTGAATTATTATTTTTGCTCTTGAGCTGTAGGAGTTCTTTATATATTTTGGATTTTAACCCCTTTTCAGATATGTAGTTTGCAAATATTTTCTCACATTCTGTATGTAGCCTTTCATTTTGTTGATTGTTTCTTCTGCTATGCAGAGCCTTTTAGTTTGATGTAGTTCTGCTTGTTTATTTTTTATCTTGTTGCTAGTGCTTTAGTTGTCATACCTAAGAAATCACTGCCATGACTCATGTCAAGGAGTTTTTTCCTATGTTTCCCCCCACCCCTGGGAAGTTTTATGGTTTCTAGGAGTTTTATGATTTATGGTTTTCTATACTTAAGTCTATAATCCATTTCAAGTTCATTTTTGTAAGTAGTATAACAGTCTAGTTTTACTCTTTTACATGTGAATATCCAATTTCTAGTTTTCTAGAAATATTTCTACTAGTTTTTCTAGTACTATTTATTTAAGGTATGGTCTTTTCTCCATGGGGCATTCTTGGGTCTCTTGTCAAATATGAGTTGATTTGATCATATATGGATGGGTTAATTCTGGGGCTCTCAGTTCTGTTCCATTGGTCTTTGTGTCTGTTTTATGCTAGTACTACACTGTCACGATTACTACTGCTTTATAAAATAAGTTGTAATCAGGAATGTGTTGAATAGAGCACTGACTGTTATATGCAAACATTGAATCATGGAACACTACATCAAAAACTAATGATGTAATGTATGGTGACTAACATAACATAAAAAAAAATGGGAACTAATGATGTAATGTATGGTGATTAACATAAAATTAAATTAAAAAAATAAAAAACTAATGATGTAATGTATGGTGATTAACATAGCATAATAAAATTTAAAAAAAAATGGAAAAAAAAGGAATGTGTTGTCTCTTGCTTTGTTCTTTCCTAGGATTCCTTTGTCCAAGGTTTTTTGTGATTCCATATAAATTTTACTAGTGGTTTTTCTACTTTAAAAAAATAATGCCATTGAAATCTTTATAGTTATTGAATCTAGCGATGGCTTTGGATAATATGGATATTTTAACCATACTAATTCTTCCAATCCCAATGAATATGGGATATCTTTCCATTTATTTGTGTTTTTGATTCTTTTCATCAGTGTTGTATAGTTTTTATTGTAGAGATTTTCACCTTCTTGGTTAAATTTATTCCTAAGAATTTTACTGTTTTTGACACTATTGTAAATGGGATTGTTTCCTTTAAATTTCAAGTTAATTTGTTGTTAGTAACAACGGTAGCATCAGTACAGAAATGCTACTGATTTCTGTATGTTAATTTTGTATCTGGCAACTTAAGAAATTTATTAATTAGACATAACAGGGTTTTTTTTTAATTTTTGTTGCTATGTTAATCACCATATATTACATCAAGATATAACAGTTTTTTGATGAAGTCTTTAGGATTTTTTAGATATACAATTCCATGATCTGCAAATAGAATATAATATGAAATAGAGAAAATTTTGGTTTATTATAGTGACAATAAATAAAGGGAAATGTTTCATGAGGTGAAATCTAGGAAACACTTGGTACAAGCTTCCAGGTGTCCCAGTGGATTTTCTGGTAAGAGATGTTCTTATTACTCCCAGCAGTGCTATGAGAACACATGTGAACATTCTCAACCAGGAAAGCTTGCTTGTGCCTTGGTGTCCAGGGTTTTGATTGTGAGTCAGTCATGTAAGCATGCAGTGCCCATGTGACTGACCTCAGCTACTTAGATTCCAGTCTAACCTCACGGAAAGAAAAGATTTGTTCACCATAAGTCACATTTTAGGAAAACTTGTCAAATGGTTACAATATGGTCTCAGACATAACAGAAAACTCTTATCAGGCGAAATGTTCCAAGGGCTCAAAGTTTATGTTTTAGAAATTGACCAAGCCATCTTTGGAATGAGCAAGGTTTGAGTAAACAAACCTGAGTTAATCCTTTTCTGCCAAAAACCCTGGCAAATTCTATTTCCATTTTTTCTCATTTTTATGAGAAAATGAGCCACTATTTCTCATTTTTAAAAATGGAAGCATTAACTATATTTTTTACATAAAATTATGTTTCAGTCATGAACTGGTTGATGTAATACAGTTTTCACATTACCCTGACACAGTGAAAATGCCAATGGCCATTAGCTGGTGGTATTAGTATTATTATAGCTATTATTATTATTGCCACTGATTTTTCTGAAATGTGCAGTGGAATCACATAAACTCCTAATGGATACTCCTTTATTCAAAATTATTTGTGGGAAATATAGTAATAATTAACTAGAGTATTTGAGAAAACTGTGCTTATATATCTGAACAACTCTGGTATACACATTGCTGTGAATGTCCTCAATTCATAGTGAATTTAAATCCAAAATATTTAGATACACACCTAGTGGATACATTTAGACATTAAGATATCTACAGCATTTAACAAAAATCCTAAAATATGTTTGCTTCTAAAAATAAGTCAATTTTGTATAGTAAATTTGAAATTGTAATAACGGGGCATCTTTAACATGAAGTGTCATGTTTAAAGAAATATTAAATCACACAGAAAAGCCTGATTTTATGGAGGAAAAAAAAAACAAATTACTTGCAGCATTTTTTGTGCTAGTTAGCTTCTTAATGCACTCAAGTCTAGAAACATTTGGCAATACATACACATGTTAATGAATATGAGGTCATCTCATTTGATAATTCAAATATTTCCTAGAATATATCAAGATTCACTTTTTTTTTTTTAAGATTTTGTCAGGAACAGAGCTTCTGCTGTGTACAAGCAGGGGGAGGGGCAGAGGGAGAAACAGGCTCCCCGCTGACCTGGGAGCCATCCCAGAACCCTGAGATCATGACCTGAGCGAGCAGAAGGCAGATGCTTAACTGACTGAGCCAACCAGGCATCCCAAGATTCACTTTTTAAGATTCACTTTAGTGTAACAAAATCAACGGATGAGAGCTCACAAGGTGCTCTCTTTTTCTTTTCTCTAATATGAAAAATAATCTGTGATAGGAATTGTGTTCTAAGAGCCTACCTGGTTTGTAAGGCAATTGAGCTATGATTTCTCCGTTGGTGAGGTGACATTTCACATTAATTCAAACACGTTGTCTGAATCTGATTTTAGGATGTTGGCAAGTTATATCAAACATATTTTAATTCATTTGCTACTTTAAGCTGAATTTTACATGTTATCAGAATTTCTGTGCTAAGAAAATTTTAAAACTGCTCACAATCAGATTATTCAAAAGCTTTATTATAAGCATTTAAGAATATATTTACATCAGATGCAGAGTCTAGCACCATATGATTCCCTAAAAATCTTAGTCTTCATTAAAAAAAAAGTAAGGTTTTTTAATGTTATCTAAGTCAAACTTATAACATTATCTATATTTCAGAGTATCAAAAAGTATCAACCCAAAATGTCATATGCTTGGCTATCTTTTTGAGATACAGGTAACACATAATTGAATTAAAAAATGAGGCAATTGTGCAATTATACAAATTCATTCACATTCACATTACACAGCAGTACCTTCCCCAATGTTCCTTTCACACCGAGTTCTATTTCAGCGTCATTATAACTGACATATAGTGTTAAACAAGGCAATACTCGCTTTCAGGAACACATTATACATTACTAATCCATTATTTACTACCTCAGAGAAGGTAAAATGACTCTTCTAAAGGCATACAGAGTTTATCAAAACTTTAACTGCTGAGGTTGCTCAAAGAAGTCAAGCAGAACATAAGTTTAATGCTATTATAAATTATAACTTGCCTTTCTAAATTGGAAGAATCTTGATTACTTTGAGATCATGATTTTAAAATTAAGCTAAATGTTCCCCTTTAAAATTTAATGAATCAATTTAGGGAACAATGGGCAGTAGTAAAGAAATGTAAGAATCTGTACATCTAGCTCTGAAGTATTCTCACTCTTAAGATTTTCTTTTTTGACTTTTTAGTCAAACCAATAATCTAAAAAAATACATTTTTCATATACAATATATAACATATATAGGCTGTGATTTTAATATTCATCATTAAAATATTTTCCAAGTAATTAAAGAAGGGTAACAATTTCCTTTTTCCTTTTTCTTTGCTGAAATAATATCTGCTCTCACAAGGGGAAAAAATATTCCAGTAACTCAGGCCTTGCTGAGAAACAAAAAAAATTGAGTATAGTTGATACACAATGTTACATTAGTTTCAGGTATACAACTTTGTGATTTGACAAGTTTATACATTAAGCTATCTTTACCACAAATACCATCTGTCCTGTTACATCATTATTACAATATCCTTGACTGTATTCCTTATGCTGTGCCTTTCTCATGACTTATTCATTCAGTAACTAGAAGCCTATTATCTCCCACTCCCCTTCACACCTTGCCCAACCCCCGACTCCTCTACTGTCTGGCAACCATCAGTTCCGTGTATTTTTATGTCTGATTCTGCTTTTGTTTTTTGTTTGCTTTTTTTTTAAGTTTTTTTTTTTTTAAGATTCTGCTTATGAATGGAATTATATGGTATCTGTTGTTCTGACTTGTTTTACTTAGCATAATACCTTCTAGGTCCATCCATGTTGTCCAAAATGGCACAATCTCATAATATTCCATTGTGTGTATGTGTGTATGTATATAATATGTATATATAATATTTGTCTTATCCAACATAAGTTGCTTCCGTATCTTCGCTATTATAAATAATGCTGCAATAGATATAAGAATGTATATATCTTTTCAAATTAGTGTTTTTGTTTTCATTGGTTAAATACTCAATAGTGGAATTATTGGAGCATATGGTATTTCTATTTTTAATATTTTTTTGAGTAACCTCTATGCTGTTTTCCACAGTGGTTGTACCAAATTACATTCCCACCAACAGTGCACAGGATTCCTTTTCCTCCACATCTGCACCAAAACTTGTTATCTCTTGTCATTTTGATTTTAGGCATTCTAAATGGTGTAAGGTCATAGCTCATTGTGGTTTTGATTTGCATTTCTCTGATGATGAGAGATGTTGAGCATTTTCTCATGTGTGTGTTGGCCATCTGTATGTCTTCTTTGGAGAAATGTTCATTCAGGTCCTCTGCCTAATTTTTAATTGGATTTTTTTAGTTTTTTTTGGTGTTGAGTTGCAGAAGTTATTTATATATTTTGGATATTAACCCCTTATTGGGTATATCATTTGCAAATACTTTCTCCCATTCAATAGGTTGCCTTTTTGTTTTGCTATACAAAAGCTTTATATTTTGATGTAATCCCAATAGTTTATTTTTGTCTTTGTTCCCTTGTCTCAGGAAACATACCTAGAAAAATGTTGCTACAGCTGAGATCAGAGTAATTACTGCCTCTGCTCTCTCTTAGAATTTTTACAGTTTCAGGTCTCACACTTAGGTCTTTAATCCATTTTGAGTTTATTTTTGTGTATGGTGTTAGTAAGAGGTCCAGTTTCATTCTTTACGTGTAGCTGGTCCTATTTTTTCAGCACCATTTATTGAATGACTGTCTTTTCTCTATTGTATATTCTTGCCTCAGTTGTCATAGAGTAATTAAACATATTCTCTTGGGTTTATTTTTGGGACCTCTATTCTGTTTCTTAAAGATGACACACACAAATAGATATTTCTTGCTTATGGATTGGAAGAGTTAATATTGTTAAAATGTCTATATTGCCCAAAGCAATGCATAGATTCAATGCAACCCCTATCAAAATACTGAGAGCATTTTTCACAAAACTAGAACAAATAATACTGAAATTTATATGGAACCACAGAAGATCAGAATAGCCAAAGAAATCCTGAGAAATAAGAACAAAGCTTGAGGTACCATAATATAAGATTTCAGGATATGCTACAAATCTGTAGTAATCAAAGCAGTATGATACTGGCACAAAAATAGACACATAGATCAGTGGAACAGAATAAATACCCCAGAAATAAACAGAATAAAAACTAAAGAACAAAATGGGCCAGAGTAGCCTAAATAGCATTTAGGAATAGGATATATTAAAGTATACACCATCAGATAAGTGACTTTATCAATGTTACTAATAAATCTATGTTTAAGATATCATACATAAGTAAGATCATATAGTATTTATCTTTCATTGTCTGACTTATTTCACTTAGTATAATGCCCTTGAGGTCCATCCATGTTGTCACAAGTGGTAGGACTTCCTTCTTTTAATATGGCAGAATGATGAATGTTCCTTAGGAAGAGCTACATCAAGCCCTATGAATAAATCAAGATTCTCAAATTATAGCTTTCTTAAATCACCTGCATTTTATGATTTGTAGGCATACTAAACACTACATTTAGTGGGTTTTTGGAAAGTATGATTATGATTCAGCTTTCATCACCATATAAGCTCACTCAAAGTATGGTGTTGGCTTACGTTCAAAACCTACCAAGCTTTCTACCCTTTTGCAGAAGCTGTTAATGTAATTATGATTTATAACCATGGTGACACAATATAAGAATTTGATATTTCAAGAGTTCGTGCTGATACTGGGTACTATTTCCAAGTGAAGGAGTTAAAAAGATGAAGTGAACCAGGAAGAAAGAACAAGTTTAAAGAAGTAATAAGGATAGAGGATTAAGTCACAATCTTGAAATATGTGAATGCCTTCCCCCTTTCTTTCTAATTAACCCGTTTCTTCATTTGAAAATAAAAACAGAAGACATCTTCAAGGCTGCTCAAGTATGAGTTCCAAGTGTCCAGTAAAAAAAAAACCAACAAGGGCGCCTGGGTGGCTCAGTTGGTTAAGCGACTGCCTTCAGCTCAGGTCATGATCCCAGAGTCCTGGGATCGAGTCCCACATCAGGCTCCCTGCTCAGCAGGGAGCCTGCTTCTCCCTCTGACCCTCCCCCCTCTCATGTACTCTCTCTCTCTCTCATTCTCGCTCTCTCAAATAAATAAATAAATCTTTAAAAAAAAAAAGAACCCCCCTCCAAAAAAAAACCACACAAGTGTTCTAAACCAACAAGCCAACACTTTCAGACACTTATATTCCACATTCCATTACATTTTAAAACTTAAAATCCATAAAAGGAATGTTTAATTTTAAACAGGTTTTTAAGATAATAGTTGAAGCCTTGATAATATTTATTACTAGATAAGATAGTTTTAGTGTATATTGTGAAGTTATCTAAGGTCATTTGCAATTCATTAGAAATTGTTTTCATATATATGGATAATGCTATATTATGTGCCTTAAATGTGTTACTATGAATTTGTATAAAAGAAGCAAGATTCATTACATTCATAGTACTGTTGATTCTTTATATCTTGGAGAGTCCATATTTGGGGAATATAGTAGAATAGAAAAGTAAAGAGTACTGGTATACCAGTGGCATTATTGTACTAGTCAACATATTAATACTAAAGGTGTCTTCTCAATCATAACTGGATAATTCAAGCTTTTCTATATAATCTTCAAGAAGTCAAAATACTGAAGGGTCATTGTGGTTTATATTTGTTACTGTATGTTGGTGAATTGACCACATCCTGACAGGAAGTGTATTAAGCAGGGACACAGATTATCTGATTTATTTAATCCTGGGTGTTTTTCAATTTTCTCACCTTTGAAAAAGGAGCAATGTACGCAGGCTCAGCATTTTCAATAAGACATGTAGTGACATTACCTCATGCCATGGGTGTGTTTCTTCATTGACATTTCATAAAGATAACATGTTGTGTGCCCAAGGTCCCTCCCAGGATGGGCAAAATCAAAGGTATATTACATATTTTTTTTTTCAAAATAAGTCAGAGAAGGACAAATAGCATATGATTTCACTCATATTTGGAATTTAAGAAACAAAACAGGAACATAGGGGAGGGGCAATAAAAGAAAGGGAAGCAAACCATAAGAGACTCTTAACTAGAGAACAAACTGGGGGTTGATGGAGGGAAGGTGGACGGGTGATGGGTTAAATGGGTGATGAGTATTAAGGAGGGCATTGTGATGAGCACGGGTGTTATATGTAAGTAATGAATCACTAAATTCTACTCCCGAAAACAATATTACACTATAAGTTAACTATAAATAAAAGTTTGAAAAGGTATATATTGTCTATATGTCACAGACACATTCCCTTTGCCTTATAATGTCTATGCTTCTGAAAAATGACATGGGATCATGGTATCAGCAGGTTAGGAGGGAGTTTCCTCAACTTTTCATTTACCATCTGTCCTCATGGTCTGTGTAAAAAAACAAAAACAAAAACAAAACAAAAAACCAATTTTTAAAATTACCATATAGGATTCTTTGTTTCACAATTAAAATGATAGTCTGTGGTGACTGTCAAATGCACACAAATCCTGGTTTCATCATATATCATGTGGTATGTTATTTTCCCTCTGAAACTTCATACATTAACTGTGGAAAATAATGATATTTTCTTGATAGAGTTGTGAGAATAATGTGTTACTGTGTATAAAACAGTGAAAAAATGGAGCATAAATATGTAAATTATAATTCTGTTATAATTATAATTTATAATGTATGTTTATAATACATTTAAAATAAAAATATTACCATTGTTAGTAGTAATTGTGTCATTGTCCACTAGACTTCCAAGTTTATTCTACATCTTTTATGTAGCACGCCTTGCTGTTTCTCACATGACAAAAATGTGTTTATCATTTCTATCATTGTCTTATTGTTATAGATTCTTGCAGGGTTGCTAGTTTAATTTTCATCAAGTTTCATTTGTTTATACCTAGGAGAATTTTGAAAAGCATTAAACTCTTTTATACAAAGACTTAAATGAGTCATTAAATAACATTGTTATTGTTGCAATTTCCTAGGCAAAATAACAGTGATTTTTTCTATAAAATTTTATTGAACTTCAATAAAGAATTCTATAGACAAACACTAATATTTGGGAAATCATGAGTTAGATATTTAGAATTACGTTTATTTTATTTCATATGTTCTGATTCAGAGATAAATAGAAATACCCACATGTCAAATTGTCATCACTACTTTTGAATATGTGATTTAAAAGTGGTATATGAAGTAACCTATTTGAAAAAGTTAAATTTATACACAGGGTATTATAATTTCTCAGCATCCGTATCCTGTTTTATAAAGGATATTGTTTTCACAGATCTCTTATTTATAATTTCTTTTGACATGTTAATCATAATCATAAATAAAAAAAATCTTAAAAAAAAAAAGAATGAGGAAGACTTAAAAAAAAAAGATTTTATTTATTTATGAGGGAGAGAGCTATAGAGAGAGCATGAGTTTGGGGGGAGTGGGGAGCCCGATGTGGGACGATCCCAGGACCCTGGGACCATGACCTGAGCTGAAGGCAGACACTTAACCAACTGAGCCACCCAAGTGCCCCTGTTGTGATTTTAATTATAAAATTTACTCTTTTTTTCTTCTTCTTCAACACACTGACTATTGTATATAAAAGTTTAGGCAGAAATATCTGGGAAACTATTATACAAGAGTCCATATAACTTGGACATCTCATCAACTTTCGGACCATTTTACAATACTTAAAATTATTTTTTTTATTTGAGGAAGTCATATATTCTCAGAGCTGGAAAGAAACTTAGATGGCCCTATAACTGAATTTTCCAAATTATATATGTGAAGAATCTCAAGTGGAGAAAACAAATATTTTGTCCCACTCTGTCTTTCTAATGTACTTAGTGGTGAAATTAGATTTAGAATCCACACCATCGAGCTCAAAGTCTAGAATATTTACATTGCATTTTGATCTTCAAACAATAAGACTTTAATTTTTAATAATGAAGGTATTAATACACACTCATAATAAATTTGGAATGTAATTGGCAGTGTATTTCTTACACTACATTAAATACCTAATATATTTAGAAATACTATAGCTCATTTACTTGATATACTTATTTCTTAATGATACAGATTTTATCAAAGTCCAAAAATGAATAAATGTAAGTACACCAAGCTCAGTTTGACACTGCAATGTTAAAGTATTTAAAATTAAAAATTTTTTTTTCTATTATCCTTTCTTTGTAAGTATTACCTCACCCATAGACATTCACAATGGCCCACTGCGTTATAAAGTTAAAATGTCTAATACAGGTACTTATTTCTTATCTCATCCTTTTTATATACATGTTTGTATATGCTTTATAATGTAGCAGGTGAATACATTTCCATATTATATAAATCCAGTTATTTACTTATTCATACATCCAGTAATTATTTATGAATGTGCAAACACTCTTCTGTGCCCTTAGAATCTATTAGTGAAAAAAACCAAACGATCTCTGTGTTCAACATTCTGGAAAGGCAGAGAGTAAAAATAGTGTAATAAATAATACAGTATAAATATAAAATCATTTGTTATCTAACAAACTATAAGGTTATAAATGTTATGGAAAAATTAGCATAAATAGCACAAGTGAGCTGAGAGAGTAAAATCCAAGGTAGTTGGGTTGGCATCATTAAGAAAGTGGTATTTGAGTAAAAAGGTCAAGGAGGTGAAGCTGGAGAAAAGGTTATATGGAGAAAGAACATTCCAGGTGGAGGAAACAGAAAAAAGATTATATGGCAGGATAATGCCTGCTGTGTTCTAGAATCAGCAGAATCAGTGTCGCTATGGTAGAGGGACTCTGGAAGAGAGGAAGGAGATAAGGTTAGAGAGGGTTTAAAGGTAGATCCATATTGCATAGACTGAGATATCATAGTTGAGGTGATTTGTGAACCTTGAAAATAATTCATATATGTGTCAGGAGAGATAGGTATACAGAATGGTTTCAAGTTTTGCAACTGAGTAACTGGGAGGGTAAAGTTATCATTGCTTATGAAGGGGAAGACGACAGATTGAGTTTGAGGTCAGGATGTTGTAACATAAGAAGTTCAGCTTTAGACATTTTAATTTTGAGATGTTAATTTTACCTCCAAGTTTCTATGCAAAACATGTTTTGTGGTATAAGATTTCAGAAGTTGGGAGATAGGCCAGGGCTTGGAGATATAATTTTGGGGAAATCAACACATAGATAATATTTAAATCTTAGAAGCAGGATGAAATCCCCAGAGGACAGGGCAAAAAAAACAGAAGAATGAGTACTAAACCCTGGAATTTTCCAATCATAACAGGTTGGGAAGAAACTGAAAAGGTGAGACAGAACAGTGTGGTGTGCTAGAAGTAAAATGGGGAAAGTGTATAAAATGAGTGGGTTGATTTATGTGGCATATAATGGTCTTTGATGAACTTGACAGGAACAGTTTTGGTGAAACCATATGGATAAAGATGGATTAGACAAGAGAAGGTAAAAAGAAGCATTGTAGACATCAGTTAGAGCCAGTTCTTTCAAGAATTTTTAATCGAGCGGGGGCAGAGAGAAAAGGGGTGGCATCTAGAGGACAAATGAAATCAGGTGTTATTAAAATGGTAGAACAAACATGTCTTTATATGCTAATGGGGGGGCGCCTGGGTGGCTCAGTTGTTAAGCATCTCTGCCTTTGGCTCAGGTCATGATCCCAGGGTCCTGGGATAGAGCCCCGCATCTGGCTCCCTGCTCAGCGGGAAGCCTGCTTCTCCCTCTCCCACTCCCCCTGTTTGTGTTCCCTCTCTCGCTGTGTCTCTCTCTGTCAAATACATAAATAAAATCTTTAAAAAAAATAAAAAATTATATGCTAATGGGAATGATTCAGTTAAGAGGAAAATAAATGATGTAGAAAAGTAACGGAAGATTTGTGAGACTGATGACCTCCAGTAAAAGAAAAAGAACGAATATATATATATATATATATATATATATATATATATATATATGTAAAATATATATATTTATTTTGGCCATATGGATTTATGTCAATAGCTTTTTAACTGGTGTTTCAGATTCTACCCTATTCTTCACACTCATAAAAAGAATTATTCTTATAAAATGCACATCTCTGTTCCAAATTTCCCAGTGGTTCCACATCTCTGTTCCACATTTCCCAGTGGTTTCCTGTTTCCTTCAGGACAAATATATATATTATATCTATATTTGAAAGGACCTGACTGAGATAGGAAAATGAACAGTTAACATATTGTAGCAGATCTGGAAGCAGAAAATAAAGGTATGGATACTAGTAGGTGCGTCATCGAGTGCTGAGAATACGTGGAGTTCCCTAATTACTACATTTTTTTCAGTGAAGTATGAGCAAAGTTATAAATTAAGAAGGTGCACAGAGGAAGAGTAGAAGTTTGAAGAAAGAGAAGGTGTGAAATAGTTGTCAAGAAGGGGAGAGTAAAAAAGCAAAGGAACTAATTGCTCAATATCACTACAAAATTAAATGTGGTAAGTTTAAAGTATAACTTGTGTGCTTGATCATCTTTCTTTGGGGTTGTTCCCTCAAAAGTTTTCAATGGTGCCACATATTTGGCAATTGTCAATCTAAATCATCTGGCATTTGCTTTCTCTTATGTTAAGCGCCTATCATAGCATCTGTCACTTTAATTTTTAACATTTAGTAAAGATCTTTCTTCCTTTCCTTAGAGAAGAAAATCTCTAATAATTTCCTATCAATGATATTTAAGACACAATTATAGGCTAATAGAAAGCTCACCCAAATACTACATCTTAACTGATTGACACATTTTGACCAATGCCTAGTAGCAGTAATTTTATATTTCATAAATTGAAATTATTTTTAGGTTTGAAAAGAAAGGTTAAAATATATCAATCAAATTGTAGTAGTAACTTATGTATTGCTTATAATATTACTTTGAAATAGTGTAAATTTATGTTGGTGTTTAACTTTTGTTATTTTAATTATTACTGGGGAAATTTCCATCATCCAAGCTATCAAAAGTGTTAGGATCATTTCTGCCATGACTTTGACCTTCCTTCACACAGCCCCACCTCAATCTATACATACATATTTTCTTTGCTAAGTAAATACCATTAATTTCATCACAGAAAAATATTTAAGTATAAAAATTCCAATTCTTGAGATCTTCCTAGTGCTAACAAAAGCTATATTTGAAGAATATTGTCACTTACTTTGTATTAAACAATATATCTGATAGTCTTTGTTTTAGTCACTATAGTAATTAGAGAAAATGAGGCTGTTCAATTATTAATAATTTTTAGAAGCAACAGTATTTTAGGGGGCGGAGCAGGATGGCAGAAGAGTAGGAGACCTGGATTTCATCTGATCTCAGGAATTCAGCTGGATAGGGATCAAACCATTCTGAACACCTACAAACGCAACAGGAGATCAAAGAAAAGAATAGCAACAACTCTGAAGAGAAAAGCGACCACTTTCTGGAAGGTAGGACGTGCGGAGAAGTGAATCTGAGGTGATATTCGGGAGGATAGATGACGGGGGAGGGGGCCTCCCTCGGCCACTTCTGGCAAGTGATAGAGCAGCAGAGCACAAAATCAGAACTTTTAGAAGTTGGCTCCACTGAGGGACGTCGCTCCAGTGGCTAAGCTGGAGGTGGAACCCTCGCGGGACAGTGTGGTCTCAGGACCCTTGGTGTCACAGAAAGACCGGGGGTGCCTGAGTGCAGCAGAGCTCCCAGGTATCAGAGTGGGGAAGCCGGCTGCAGAGACAGAGCCGAGGAGCGGGCTCTCAGCTCGGGGTTGCCATAAACTGTGATCGGCAACAGTCAGGCCACTGCTCCTCCAGCAGGGACACAACAAGTGGCAGATCCAGGGAGACTCCTTTTCCTCCCCTGGGAGGAGCGGCGCAAGAGCACATTGTGGGGATCTGCTGGGTTTGGAGACTCCCCACTGAGTGGGTGCCAGAGATAGAAAGGCTTGGTCACAGGCTGGGTGAGCACAGAGTGAGGCCGGAGACCAGGGAGACAGGAATGATTGATTGCTTTTCTCTGGGGGCACACTGAGGAGCGGGGCCCTGAGTTCTCAGCTCCTCTGGGGCATATTGGGAGGCCACCATTTTCACTCTCATCCTCCAAGGCTGTACCGAAAGTTTGCAGGGAACAAAAGGTCCCAAGAGCAAACCCCGAGATGATAACTTAGCCTGGACGGACAAGGGAGGGGCAATTCCACCTCGAAAAGACATTTGGTAGCCACGGCAACAGGCCCCTCCCCCAGAAGATCAGCAAGAACAGCCAGCAAGCCAAGACCAAGTTTACCGATCAATGAGAATGGCAGAACTCCAGCGCTAGGGGAATACAGCACATAGAATTCATGCCTTTTTCCCCATATTTCTTTAGTCTTTCAAGGTTAATTTTTTTAACTGTCTTTTTTTTTTGAAATTTTCTTTTTCCCTTTTTCAACCAACATCTTTACAATCCCCTTTTTAAAAAAACATTTTTATTTTTCATTTTTAGAGTCATATTCTCTCCTTTCATAGTAGTTACCCTTATTTTTAGCATATATATATAAGTTGTTCTCTCTTTAAAATTTTGAGATACAGTTTCTTCTAACAGATCAAAATATACCCTAAATCTCTAGTGTATGGCTTTTTTCTAGACTCCTGCCTGATCACATTCTCTCCTCCTTTTTTTTCTTTCTTTCTCTTTCTTTCTTTCTTTCTTTCTTTCTTTCTTTCTTTCTTTCTTTCTTTCTTTAAATCCTCTTCCTTCTTTTTTCAGAAAACTTCTTATCAATTCCTTTTATAAAACTTTTTATAATTTTCATCTTTACAGTCATATTCCATCCCTTCATTGTATCAACCCTTATTTTGTACATATATAAGTCTTTCTTTCTTTAAAATATTGGGAGGCACTTTCTTCTAACAGACACCAAAATACACACAAAATCTAGCATGTGGCACTGATCTATGCACCAGCCTGAACATATTTGATCATATTTAATTTTTTGCTTTGTTCTGTTTTTATTTGTTTTTATCTTTTTTTCTCTTTCTTTTTTCTTTCTTTCCATTTCTTTTCCCCTGGATTCAGGTCTTTTCTGATTTGTTTAGAGTATATTTTTCTTAAGACGTTGTTACCCTGTTAGCATTTTGTTCTCTCATTCATCTACTCTCCTCTGGACAAAATGACAAGATGGAAAAAATCACCTCAACAAAAAGAACAAAAGATAGTACCATCTGCCAGAGACCTACTCAATACTGACATTAGTATGATGTCGGACCTAGAGTTCAGAATCATGACTTTAAAGATACTAGTTGGGCTTGAGAAAACCATGGAAGTTATTAGAGAAATGCTTTCAGGAGAAATAAAAGAACTAAAATCTAACCAAGTTGAAACCAAAAAGGCTATTAATCAGGTGCAGTCAAAAATGGGGGCACTAACTGCTAGGATAAATGAGGCAGAAGAGAGAATCAGTGATATAGAAGACCAAATGATGGAAAATAAAGAGGCTGAAAAAAGAGATAAACAACTACAGGATCACGAGGGAAGAATTCGAGAGATAAGTAATACCAAAAGATGAAACAATATTAGAATAATTGGGATCCCAGAAGAAGAAGAAAGATAGAGAGGGGCAGAAGGTATATTGGAGCAAATTATAACAGAGAACTTCCCTAATGTGGGGAAGGAAACAGGCATCAAAATCCAGGAGGCACAGAGAACCCCTCTCAAATCAATAAAAATAGGACAACACCCCAACATCTACTAGTAAAACTTACGAGTCTCAGAGACAAAGAGAAAATCCTGAAAGCAGCTCAGGAGAAGAGATATGTAACCTATAATGGCAGAAATATTAGATTGGCACCAGACCTATCCACAGAGACCTGGCAGGCCAGAAAGGACAGGCATGAAATATTCAGAGCACTATATGAGAAAAATATGCAGCCAAGAATACTATATCCAGCTAGGCTGTCATTGAAAATAGAAGGAGAGATAAAAACTTCCAGGACAAAGAAAAACTAAAGGAATTTGCAAACACAAAACCAGCCCTCCAAGAAATATTGAAAGGGGTCCTCTAAACAAAGAGACAGCCTATAAGTAACATAGACCAGAAAGGAACAGAGACAATATACAGTAATAGTCACCTTACAGGCAATAAAATGGCACTAAATTCCTACCTTTCAATAGTTACCCTGAATGTAAATGGGCTAAATGCCCCAATCAAAAGACACAGGCTATCAGATTGGATTAAAAAACAAGACCCATCAATATGCTGTCTGCAAGAGACTCATTTTAGACCAAAGACACGCCCAGATTGAAAGTGAGGGGGTGGAAAACCATTTACCATGCTAATGGACACCAGAAGAAAGCTGGGGTGGCAATCCTTATATCAGACAAACTGGATTTTAAAACAAAGACTGTAATAAAAGATGAGAAAGGACACTATATCCTACTTAATGGGTCTATCCAACAAGAAGATCTAACAATTGTAAATATCTATGCCCCTAACATGGGAGCTGCCAATTATATAAGGCAATTAATAAAAAAGCAAAGAAACACATTGACAGCAATACAATAATAGTGGGTAACTTTAACACCCCCCTAACTGAAATGGACAGATCATCTAAGCAAAGGATCAACAAGGAAATAAAGACTTTAAATGACACACTGGGCCAAATGGACTTCACAGACATATTCAGAATATTCCATCCCAAAGCAATGGAATACACATTGTTCTCTAGTGCCCATGGAACATTCTCCAGAAGATTACATCCTTGGTCACAAATCAGGTCTCAACCAGTATCAAAAGATTGGGATTATTCCATGCATATTTTCAGACCACAATGCTTTGAAATTAGAACTCAATCACAAGAGAAAGTTGGAAAGAACTCAAATACATGGAGGCTTAAGAGCATCCTATTAGAGAATGAATGTGTCAACCAGGAAAATAAATAGCAATACAAGCCTTTCTCAAGAAACAAGAAAGGTCTCAAATACAAAACCTAACCCTACACCTAAAGGAGCTAGAGAAAAAATAGCAAATAAAGCCTAAACTCAGCAGGAGAAGAGAAATAATAAAGATCAGAGCAGAAATCAATGAAATAAAAACCAAAAGAACAGTAGAACTGATCAACGAAACTAGGAGCTTGTTCTTTGAATTAATAAGATTGATAAACCCTAAACAGACTTATCAAAAAGAAAAGAGAAATGACGCAAATCAACAAAATCATGAATGAAAGAGGAGAGATCACAACCAACATCAAAGAAATAGAAACAATTATAAGAACATATTATGAGCAACTATATGCCAGCAAATTAGATAACCTGGAAGAAATGGATGCATTCCTAGAGATGTATCAACTACCAAAACTGAACCAGGAAGAAATAGAAAACATGAACAGACCTATAGCCACTAAGGAAATTGAAACAATCATCAAAAACCTCCCAACAAACAAAAGTCCAGGGCCAGATGGCTTCCCAGGGGAATTCTACCAAACATTTAAAGAAGAATTAATACCTATTCTCCTGAAACTGTTCCAGAAATAGAAATGGAAGGAAAACTTCCAAACTCCTTTTATGAGGCCACCATTACCTTGATCCCCAAACCAGACAAAGACCCCATCAAAAAGGAGAATTACAGACCAATATCCTTGATGAACATGGATACAAAAATTCTCACCAAAATACTAGCCAATAGGGTCCAACAGTACATTAAAAGGATTATTCACCACAATCAAATGGGATTTATCCCTGGGCTGCAAGGTTGTTTCAACATCCACAAATCAATCAACGTGATACAATGCATTAACAAAAGAAAGAACAAGAATCATATGATCCTCTCACTAGATGCAGAAAAAGCATTTGACAAAGTACAGCAAACTTTCTTGATCAAAACTCTTCAGAGTATAGGGATAGAGGGTACATACCTCAATATCTTAAAAGCCATCTATGAAAAACGTATGGCAAATACCATTCTCAATGGGGAAAAACTGACAGCTTTTCCCCGAAGGTCAGGAGCACAGCAGGGATGTCCACTCTCACCACTGCTATTCAACATAGTATTAGAAGTCCTAGCGACAGCAATCAAACAGCAAAAAGAAATCAAAGGCATCCAAATTGGCAAAGAAGAAGTCAAACTCTCACTGTTTGCAGATGATATGATACTTTATGTGGAAAACCCAAAGACTCCACCCCAAAACTGCTAGAACTCATACAGGAATTCAGTAAAGTGACAGGATATAAAATCAATGCACAGAAATCAGTGGCATTCCTATACACAAACTACAAGACAGAAGAGAGAGAAATTAAGGAGTCGATCCCATTTACAATTGCACCCAAAACCATAAGATACCTAGGAATAAATCTAACCAAAGAGGCAAAGGATCTGTACTCAGAAAACTATAAAATACTCATGAAAGAAATTGAGGAGGACCCAAAGAAATGGAAAAAACTTTCCATGCTCATGGATTGGAGGGACAAATACCGTGAAGTTGTCAATGCTTCCTAGAATAATCTACACATTTAATGCAATCCCCATCAAAACACCATCCACTTTTTTCAAAGAAATGGAACAAATAATCCTAAAATTTGTATGGAACCAGAAAAGACCCCGAATAGCCAAATGTTGAAGAAGAAAAGCAAAGCCGGCAACATCACAATTCCTGACTTCCAGCGGTATTTCAAAGCTGTCATCATCAAGACAGTGTGGTACTGGCACAAACACAGACACATAGATCAATGGAACAGAATAGAGAGCCCAGAAATGGACCCTCATCTCTATGGTCAACTCATCTTTGACAAAGCAGGAAAGAATATCCAATGGAAAAAAGACAGTCTCTTCAACAAATGGTGTTTGGAAAATTGGACAGCCACATGCAGAAAAATGAAACTGCACCAGTTCCTTACACCACACGCAAAAATAGACTCCAAATGGTTGAAAGACCTAAATGTTAGACAGGAGTCCATCAAAATCCTAAAGGAGAACACAGGCAGAAACCTCTTCAACCTCAGTGGCAGCAATTTATTCCTAGAAACATCGCCAAAGTCAAGGGAAGCAAGGGCAAAAATGAACTACTGGGATTTCATCAAGGTAAAAAGCTTTTGCACAGCAAAAGAAACAGTCAACAAAACCAAAAGACAACCACCAAAATTCGAGAAGATATTTGCAAATAACATATCAGATAAGGGGCTAGTAACCCAAATCTCTAAAGAACTTATCAAACTCAACACCCAAAGAACAAATAATCCCATCAAGAAATGGCCAGAAGACCTGAACAGACATTTTTCCAAAGAAGACATCCAAACGGCCAACAGACACATGAAAAAGTGCTCAATATTGCTCGGCATCAGGGAAATCCAAACCAAAACCTCAATGAGATACCACCGCATACTAGTCAGAATGGCTAAAATTAACAAGTCAGGAAACGACGGATGTTGGTGGGGATGCAAAGAAAGGGGAACCCTCCTACACTGTTGGTGGGAATGAAAGCTGGTGCAACCATTCTGGAAAACAGTATTGAGGCTCCTCAAAAAGTTGAAAATAGAGCTAATGTATGATCCAGCAATTGCACTACTGGGTATTTACCACAAAGATACAAATGTAGGGTTCCGAACGGGTACATGCACCCCGATGTTTATAGATGCAATGTCCACAATAGCCAAACTGTGGAGAGAGCCAAGATTGTCATCGACAGATGAATTGATAATGAAGAGTTGGTATATATATATATATATATATATATATATATATATATATATATACACACACATACAATGGACTATTATGCAGCCATCCAAAGGAATGAGATCTTGCCATTTGCAACGACGTGGCTGGATCTGGAAGGTGTTATGCTGAGTGAAATAAGTCAATCAGAGAAAGACATGTATCATATGACCTCGCTGGTATGAGGAATTCTTAATCTCAGGAAACAAACTGAGGGTTGCTGGAGTGGGGGTGGGGTGGGAGGGATGGGGTGGCTGGGTGATAGGCATTGGGGAAGGAATGTGCTATGGTGAGCGCTGTGAATTGTGCAAGACTGTTGAATCACAGATCTGTACCTCTGAAACAAATAATGCAATATAAGTTAAGAAAAAAAAAGAAGAAGAAGATAGCAGGAGGGGAAGAATGAAGTGAGGAAAATCGGAGTTGGAGATGAACCATGAGACACGATGGATTCTGAAAAACAAACTGAGGGTTCTAGAGGGGTGGGGGGGCGGGTGGATGGGTTAGCCTGGTGATGGGTATTAAAGAGGGCACATTCTGCGTGGAGCACTGTGTGTTATACACATACAATGAATCATGGAACACTACATCAAAAACTAATGATGTATGGTTATTAACATAACAATAAAAAATTTAAGGAAAAAAGCAATGGTATTTTATATTTTAAAAGACTAATATCAATTACTATTAGGCAAAAAAATTTCTATACCTTTCTGATAATGAATTTTCATCCATAAATGTACATTTAGTCAGTAAAATAAAACATTCTTCTTACAAGATAATCTGTCTTATAAAGTGAATTTAATAAGATACCCAAAGTTGTTAAATAATTAATAAGACTAATTTCTGAACTTATTTTTAAATGTTATTAGTAAATATTGACATATAAAGAAAGTATTAAGTATAAATTCTGTTTCATGCTCATAGATCCTGTTTATTATAATACTTATATAGAATACTTGGAATTTATAATATGAATATATATAATAGAATTATATATTTAATCACCTAATAAATCTGCATTACTAATACAGTACCTAGGAAGTTGACAATCCTATTCCTACTAGTCAACTTTCAATTTGCTTGGACTTTTCAATTTTTAAATGCTCCTTGCCTGAATATTGTCTAAGAACATATTTCTTATTATTTGCAGCTTAAGTAAATGTAACAAATTTTACTGTGAATTTTTCTAGAAAAAAGAAATGACATAACATTTTTAATATCTTTAGGATCAATTTTGCAGTTATTAACTCCTTTAAAAATCATATTATTTTAACACACTTTCATGATAAAAGCACTCAACAAACCAGGAATAGAAGGAATGTACCACAACATAATAGTCTATAGAAGAAAAACCTACAGCTGATACTGTACTCATTGGTGAGACTGAAAGCTCTTCCCTTAAGATCAGGTACAAGACAAGGATGTCCACTTTCAACACTTCTATTCAAGATAATATTGGAAGTTTTTGCAAGAACAATTAAGCAAGAAAAAGAAAAGTCAGCTGAATTAGAAAAGAAGAAATAATTTTATCTCTGTTTGCCGATGACATGATCTTATATGTAGAAAATCTTAAAGATTCTAAAAACAAACAACAAAAACCTGCTAGAACTAATAAATGAATTCAGCAAAGTTAAAGCATACAAAACACACCATCCTTCCATTTTATATACTAGTGAACATTCCAAACAGGAAATTAAGCAATTTTATTTACAACAACACCAAAAAGAGTAAATGCTTAGGAATAAACTTAACCAAAGAGATGGAAAGACTTGTACATTGAAACCTACATAATATAGCTGGAAGAAGATGACACAAATAAATGTAAAGACACCCTGTTTTATGGGTTAAAGACAATAGTGTCAAGATATCAATATTATGCAAAGGAATCTGCAGAAGCAATGCAATTCCTATCAAAATCCTGTTTAGAGATTAAACTACTCCACAATTTTGCTTCCTCAGAATCCATTTTGTTTGCTAAGTGGCTAATTGAACTGACACTAGCCCATCTCCCAGGTGATGCCCTAGATAATAGCCCAGAGAGTCACAAGAAAGTTTAAGTCCCTGATATGACTCCCTCAACACTTCTGGTGATGATCTCTTCTACCTCCCATCTCCTTTCTCCCTATGTGCCCCTTAAAATAAGACACCACCCCCACTAAATTTACCAACCTGCCATTATTTTTGGTTTGAATTGACCAATCCAGCTTTAGTCCAGGAAACCCTAGAAACACATCCCCTGTGAATGCTGATAAAATCATTTTCCCCAGGTCCTGCCCCTGTACTCAGCCTTTACTTCCTCATGTGACCCCCCCCCCAAGACATGCTGTGTACCTCTTCCAGGACCTATTAGTAATAAACTTCTCCATTTTACTTTTTTCTGTGGTCTTTGTTGAACTGTGTTGATATCTGACACTCCACTGGGGCTCTACTTAACAATGTTAATTTAACAAAGTCATTATAAATCCTAATGATGTTTCTTTGTAGAAATAGAAATCCATTCTAAAATTCATATGGAATCTTAAGGGATATTAAATTGCCCAAACAGTCTTGACAAAGAATTAAGTTGGAAGTCTTAACTCTTCCTGACTCCAAAACTTATACTATTTTGATTTCTGTATTTTGTAGTATTACTGACATAAGCACAGACCTATACACCACTAGAATAGAAGAGAGAGCTGAAAAATAAACCCTCACATATATGGGAGAATGATTTTTTTTACTAGGGTTTCAAGCCCATTGATTGATGAAAGGATGTTTTAAACAAATGATTGTAAGAAAACTGGATGTCCACATCAAAGAAATGAACTTGGACTCTTAAAACAGATTTAAAAAAAATTAACTGAAATTCATTGAAGACAAATGCAAGAACTAAAATTATAAAACTCTTAGAAGAAAACAGGAAAACCTTCATAGCATTTGGTTTGGCAATGATTTCTTGGAAGTGACAGCTAAAGTATGGGCAAAAAAAAACAAAAACAAAAACAAAAATAGAGTGCCTGGGTGGCTCAGTCATTAAGCGTCTGCCTTTGGCTCAGGTCATGATCCCAGCGTCCTGGGATAGAGTCCACATTGGGCTCCCTGCTTGGCGGGAAGCCTGCTTCTCCCTTTCCCACTCTCCCTGCTTGTGTTCCCTCTCCCACTGTCTCTCTCTGTTAAAAAATAAATAAAAAATCTTTAAAAACCCAAAAATAAATAAATTGTACCACATTAAAATTAAAAACCTTTGTGAATCAAAGGATGCAACCAATAGAATGAAAGGGTAGCCCACAGAATAGAAGGAAATATTTGCAAATCATATATATGATAAAGGATTACTATCAAAAACATATGAAGAACTATAACTCATTAACAATCCAATTAAAAATTGAGCAAGGTACTTTATTGTTGGTTTGAATTGACCAATCTAGTCTTAGCCTGAGAACCTGAGAAACACTCCCCCAGGAACACTAATAAATTTGATATATAGATAAAATATTTTGTGCTTTGTTTTTTATATTATTTAAATACAAACCTTTGTGTTTAATAATAGGATACAACCAAAGTTGTATAGTTAAAATTGGAGTCCTCAATGGAAATAATAGAATTAGCATGCATCACTAAACTAAGACTCAGCCCTGACACTGAATATAATTACAAAAGTTAAGAGTTATCACCTCATATAATGCCTCTATTGTAATTTTTAAAAATTTGATTCCATTAAAAATAATAGCAATAATAACTAACATTTATTGAGGTTTGTACTCTGTCTGGCCCTGTATGCATTTATTTAAACTTTTATTTAAACTTATTAAACTTCACAACAGCCACAGGAGGAAGGTATTATTACTATCCTCAATTGAGGACAAGAAAATTGAATCATATATATATGTATATATATATATAACTCGTCCTAGGAATGAGTGGAGCTGAAATTTGAATTCAGTCAATGTGCTTCCTGAGTTGTAATTACTGTCTTACTTTTACCTGGGTATATCCTCTGATATGTCCTCTTCTAGTAACCTGTGAGAGTTTGTTCAGTAAGAGGTTTTATTAAACATTTTATAGATAATATATGATTTGCAAATATCATTATTATATAGCTATTTTTGTACTAGTGATAAAAAGCAATATTTGTGAATAGCAACTGTTCACCAGTATTAACTTGCATTCAGAAATTATCTGATACTGAGTCTTTTGGCTTTGACTTAGAGAAGGTCCAGGTACAGCTCTCCTTGGTCCTCCAGAATCTGGGTTCATCCAACACTTTCTGCCTCCACCATGCTGCCTAAATTCCACCCCAAAGAGATCAGAGTCATATACCTGAGGTGCATGGGGTTGGGAGGTCAGTGCACATCTGCCCTGGCCCTGAGGATTAGCCCCTGGGCCTGTCTCCGAAAAAGGTTGGTGATGACATTACCAAGGCAACCAATGATAGGAAGGGTCTGAGGATTACAGTGAAATTGACCATTCAGAACAGACAGGCCCAGATTTAAGTGGTACCTTCTGCTTCTGGCCCAATTATCAAGGCCCTCGAGGAATTGCCAAGAGACAAAAAGAAGCAGAGAAAAATTAAGCACAATGGAAATATTACTTTTGATGAAATTGTCATATTGCCCGACATGTAGCACCAATTAAAGAGATCCTGGGGACTGCCTAGTCTGAGGGCTGCGATGTTGATGGTCGCCACCCTCATAGATGACATCAAGAGTGGTGCAGCAGAATGCCCAGCTAGCTGAGAACTACAAACAAAAATATTTCAACAAAGGATCATTTAACAACAACAAAATTTTGATATTATACCACATTTAAAAAATAATTCTCTAACGATTTAAATGTTTTATAAAGAACTAATTATCAACATGTATTACAATCCTGGAATCACAATTATCTAATGGAATTTTATTTGTAAATGCCAACTTTAATGAGCTTATTAGTTTTATTATTTTAATACAGAAGTTGAATTTTTATGATGAATGTAGGATTCTTTAATCCCAGACATAATTGGGTTACTCCGGTATATTCTACAGATTGTCAAAGATCATAAAATAATAGCTCTAAGAGCAACACTTCAGATATTCCCTTGCCTATTATTTTAAAAGTAACTAAGTTATGCTTAAAGTAACTAGTATATCAAACATTTTCTCTTAGAAATAATGTATATGCTTGGAAACCTGGGTGGCTCAGTCAGTTGAGTGTCTGACTCTTGGTTTCTGTTAAAATCATAATCTCAGGGTCATGGATTAAGCCCCGTGTCAGGCTTGTTTGAAATTCTTCCCCCCACTCCTCTGCTCCTCCCCCTGCCCTGGCTTGCACTCTCTCTTTCTCTAAAATAAATATATAAAATCTTTAAGAAATAATGTATATGGGGCACCTGGGTGGCTCAGTCAATTAAGCCTCTGCCTTCAGCTCAGGTCATGATCAGGGTCCTGGGATTGAGCCCCTGCATCAGACTCCCCACTCAGCGGGGAGTTTGCTTTTCCCTCTGCCCCTCTCCTGCTCATGCTCTCTCTCTCAAATAAATAAATAAAATCTTAAAAAAAAAGAAATAGTGTATGTAACAATTTATTCCTTAATTTGGAAAAATAATTCATATTTATATTTTTCTAGTTTATAAATTTTCTTCTCTAGTAGTCTGGAATTCTAATCCAAAACAGTACAAGAAAAAATTATAATCTATAGAATCTTTTATTCATCATGACAGATTGGATAAAATACATGGGATACAACATTTATAAAAATTGAAATTCCATTTTGTCTCTGATCTTCTTGACAATTAGACAAACATGGTTGGTAGTATAACTTGTACTACCCATAAGAGCACATTGCTTTATATAACAGACTTTGCATTTATATTTTTACCATGTGTCTCCCATCATAGTACAAAAAGAGATAAAATGATTAATGATATAAGCCATCAGACTTCCAACGGAGATAAACAGATGTCTAGGAGTAACACAAACACATAAAGGTAACTAAGCAAAGAATTTTGAGGAAATCAACTTTCAGGTATTCAGTTTTCATGTACACTGCATTCTGCTACAACACATGTTCCTAAAACAACTTAGTGATTGGAAAACTGGAAAATTATGTACAATAAAATGGACATATGTTGAAAAAAATGGACGTGTTGGAGTATGAACTATTTTCTTTTTTTATTTTTTTAAGATTTTGTCAGAGAGAGAGAGGGACTCCCAGACGCTGGACTCCCAGGACCCTAGGATCATGACCAGAGCCAAAAGCAGACACTTAACCAACTGAGCCACCCAGCTGTCTCAATATGAACTATTTTCTGCAGTAAAGACAGCCAGAATATCATAAATAGGATTATAATATTCAGCAAAAAAGGAATAAACATGGCTACTGCCCATGGAGGAATGTTACTGGCTTTACTTTTCTATTGTTGCTTTAATGATAAAAGAAGTGCTTGCAAATTGTTCTTTCATAAAGATGTAAATCCTGCGCCTTATACAGTTCCAGGTTCCTGGCATATCGTACTTCCCCTAATGCTTAGAGGTCCAGTTACAGCTGTATTATCTCGGGGTCAGCAAGCCAGTATTTTCACTTTAATTTTCATTTCTGGGGGTGTAATTTTATTATCCCTATAGGAAGTCTAGAGCCATAATGAGCTACCTGCCTTTGGAAATGAGGTTACTTCTCAATGTCCCAAGGTATCCGTTTGTTGTTCTTGTTGTTGTATGTGTATATTCCTGTTACGGAATTATACTAGTTCCAAGCGCACTGGTTCAACCTTATTACTTTAATAAGTCCTGAGTATTTTAAGATTTTGCAAAATGTGAGGTTTACATGGAATGTGTATATTTTGTCATAGCAAAAATCCCTGTGTATATTGTCCCCCAGACTGGTCTGCACCCGAGTGACAAGGTGGTACAAAAACTTTGATGCTGCCCTTTTCCCATGTACATTTACCCAATCCTCGATCTCATCACTTAAGGGAAAGGCTTACCTCCCATCCATCTTGCATTCAATTTTGTTTTCCACTGACATTAAAACATTTGAAACAGACTTGCAGTCATTCTGAAATATTGATATCAAGGACAGTACCAAACAAATACTACTCTATAAATGACATGGCAGAAGGCATTGCTGAGCAGGTTGTGGCAATGACAGAATGTATGTTTTATAGATGGTTAAACCCACAGGTCCTTCTTCTTATAAGGCCAATTTGTAATTTTTGCTCTAAGAGCCAACAAATGGATCTCACTGATGAAATCTCACTGGTAAAATTATCATTTAAACACTTAGCTAGAAATGGTAGTGAAGAAATCTTCACTTTTGAGTAATGTATTCCATTTTGTCTTAGTGTCCAGGTAGGCATCAGAAAACACAACAACAATAGGAAGAACAACAAAAAACTTAAGGTGAGAATTAACTAGTAAAAGGGAATTGACTATGCAATGAGGTAAAGGAAACTCTAAGGAATAAAAAGACAAATATAGGGGACAACCACAACCACTACCTCTAGGGCTGATGGAGAGTAAAAAAGAAAAGATCAAACTAGATGAAACCTCACCACGCCTAAGATTCTGAGCCCGAGAGTGAGGGGCTGAGGTCACTGGACGACAAGGAAGTTTTGTAATGGGGTGCAGGCAGACATCTCTGAGAGGTGGGCAGCACTGACCCCCTGTGTGCTGTTGACAAGGCACCTGCCTGCGGGGTTGCCAGCGACCTTGCTGCAAAACTGCCCACTTGGTTGCGGTCAAGTGTATCTGTATTGAGAAAGGATGGTCTGAGAAAACCTGAGGGGAGGTGAGTAGAAGACTATGCTGAAAATTACTCTAAAACACTGGCAGAAAAGTTCTAGGCTGAATGAGAAAATAAATTATCCTGGTACAGCAGAGTACTGACTATAGAAAAGGGCTAGGAAGCACCCCACGATTTATGTGAAATCTACTCAGTAGAGATTTTTTTTTTCCCTTCATGATATGAAAGGATTTTGCTTAGCTTAATATTTTAGCTACATTATAATGCATTTTGACCTTTTAATCTCTGAAAAGCCAGTGCAGACACAACTTTATAAAACATAATTTTTAGTATCATGAATATATTATAAGGAATAGCGATGTTCCTTCTATGGCAATGTTTCTTAAACTGCATTTATATATATCTTTGTATTTGCATGTGTTTGTTTACATACACTCACATTTTTTAGGGTTCTGAAATGACCCTAAGAAAAATATATTAGCCAAACTTTTCACTAATTATGTTCATAACTATCTATGAAAGATAACCTTTGCTGCTGTCTTTAGAAAATATCTAAATGTATGGTAAATATACGCTACCTGACAGGATATTAGGTAAAGTAATTATATGAAAAATTTTAGGTCTTCCTTAGTCTTTGTCAAAAGTGCAATTGGCAAATTGGAAACTTTACGTGTATTTTTTCTCTGCTGCATTAAATACTTTTAGTTTGAAAATTATGCTGAAGTGAAAACTTCTTCAATAAAGTTTACCTGTGCAGAATATCAGTCTAAGACTAAGTAAGGTACTTGGGCTAAATTCCTAAAACTTTAAACTACTTCTTTTGTAATTATATATTTTTCAAGTTTTCATTGTCATTTAAGGACTCCATCTTTTCTGATGTTAGGAGCATCACTACTGTTCTATTATCTATAATTTTTCCTAGTGTTATGATGCAGCCTGAATTTTCAAAGAATATCCTCAAACTGAGGGTATTATTCACCACAGAATGCATATACGTTACTTTGTGATCTGCATTTCTACCTGGTCAAAGCTTATCATGTTATCTCTAAAAAGTGATGGGAAAGGAAAGGCCCTGGAGTCAAACCATTTCTGTTATGAACCTGTTCTTCTACTTAGTAACTGTGTGAATTAAGGAATTGATATAATCTATTTGTGTCTGATTTTCATCATTTATAAATCGGTGAACCATTTTTGATAGTGTGAGAATTAAGTGACATAATGATTATAAAACCTGGACTCAATAAATGTTAGCTATTATTATTAACTATGCCAAAAAACATTCTTCACACCATTACATTATGTGAATATGAAACATATCTCTCAATTTATTAATTTAGCTAATATTTATTGAATATCTATTATTCTAGGTACTATTCATTGGACCATTCTATATCTCTTTCACAGTCAAGTGGATCACTGTTCAGATGCTCTGTTGTGTGGAATTTCATGCTTATGGACTGGGCATTTCATAAGCCCATAGATACATTGTGGTTGAGTCTGTGTGGATTAAAAATGCAAATCTAGATTCAGAATAGGTATCTGTCCTTGTGGGAATAAAATACTGACTCTTCCATGATGGAAAATGCCCAAAGTATTCAATTTGTTGCCAAGTGGATATTTTGTCTATCTAAGCAGTAGTGTCCTATCACTTTCTCAGCATTGATCTCTGCTGCAGATGGGTTGGGCATTCAAAAGTATCTGTGGCTAGACTGAACCTGGTAAGTGGAAATCTATGCTTTGGGGACCACATATAACCTTTATTTTGGCTTTGACCACTGTTAATATGCACATGTGCTAGTTCTGTCACTGAATAATGGTAAAGACTAAGAAGATTTAGACAGGCAAAATATGAATAGAAGGATGTGACAGTGATAGGTAAAAATAAGAAGCAGGAGTGTGCCGAATGATCCTTTAGATAGCAATGCTTATCTGCCAACTGTGAAATTAGTGAGGTGGTAAAAGACAACTGGATAGGATATGTCTTATACTGAAGTGTTACTTGAAGAAAATTTTGGCCAGGATAAAAGGGAGCCCCTTTGTGGTATGCTGAAAAAGCACCCTTCTCCCCAAATAGTAGGCCCTAGTTCCTGGAACCTATGGATGTTACATTATATGGTAAAAGATACGGTAAAATTCAGGATCTTGAGCTGTGGACATTATCTTGAAAAATGCAATCAGATGTGTTCTCATAAGAGTAGCAGAAGGAGATTTCCCACAGAAAAGAAGACACAGAGGAGGAGAAGGCTATGTGACCACAAACACTGAGTTTGGAGGGATGCAGCCACTAGTGTCAAGAGGCCAGCAGTCACCAGAAGCTGGAAGAAGCAAAGAATGACTCCTCCCTAGAGCATCCAGAGAAAACACTCCTCTGCGGACTCCTTCATTATAGTCCAGTGCTACTGATTTCAGAATTCTGGCATCTAGAACTGATTGAGAAGGAATTTCAGTTGTTTAAAGCCACATTTCTGGCCATCATTACAGCCTAAGCAACACATACAGTTCTCAAACCAGAGTTGTACAATAGAGGAGGTCCACACAATACAGGAATGGATCTGCACTAGTATGCTACCGTGCTCAGTCGTTGCCTGGAAGCATCCCGGGGGAAGTGTGCAGCAATGGATCGAGAAAGGCTGAAGAGGCAGATGGGCTGTCAGTCAGCGGCTGTCAATCAACTGCCCTCCCCAGAATAAGAAAAGAGAAAGGTGTATTTCTATCACAACCAAAAAAAGGTACACTTTTTTTTTTATTGAAGTATAGTGACATACAACATGATGTTTAAGGTATACAGCAAAGTGATTTGACATTTATACACATTACAAAATGACCACAACAATAAGTCTAGTTACCGTTTGTCATCATACATAATTATTATTATAATATCATTGACTATACTCCCTATGCTGTACTTTATATCCCCGTGGCTTATTTATTTTACAACTGAAATTTTGTACCTCTTAATTCCCTTCACCTATAGTATCTAGCTACCCACCTTTTACACCCTCTAGCAACCATCAGTTTTGTTCTCTGTATATATAAGTCTGTTTCTGATTTGATTTGTTTTGTTTTTTTAGATTCCACATATGGGTGAAATCATATGCCATTTTTATTTGTGTCTGGCGTATTTCACTTTACTTTTACACACTCTAGGTCCATGTATGTTGTGACAAAGGGAGGAATTTCCTTCATTTTTATGTATAATATTCTATGTATAAAATCTGTGTATAATTTTTTTATTAAGACATTCATTAAGTTTTATTTTAAAATAGGAAAAAATGGAAATAACCTATATGCACATTGATAGAGGAATTATTCAAAGTTATAGAACATCCTCTGAATTGAATTTTCATTCATTTTCATCATAAAACCTTTTTGTTTTAAGAGCTGCAATGGACTGAATCTGGTGAAGTTTTCCATATTTTTATGAGGACAAAAATGCTATTAAGACCTTTTCCTATTAGGCTCTTCATTTCACAACAGCCTACTCTAGAAAATCTTCTGATTGATTCTCCAAATCAGGATAAAAGTGACGTCTTTTTTGGGGGGCTGGGGGGCTTCACACCCTCAGAAGGGTGGTGAGATGAGGAGCCACCATGGGAAACAGCACGGAGAAGGAGCCACAGGAAGGTACAGAGAGAAAGCACAGTGAACCAGGAGTGTGGTGATCAAAGTTTCCAGAAGAGGACTCATCAGCGTCAGATCTTGCTAATCCATCGAGAAGAGGCTGAGGACTGACTTCTGGATTTAGCGAGCAGTCTCCTTGGAGTTTACATTGTGTTGAGAAGTCAACGGGAGCCAAGTTTGAGAAATACTGAGGAGAACAAAAGGACCTGAACACAGTGAGTAAAGCCAACTCTTCTGAGAAATTCTCCACTTTGGAACAGACAGCAAGCCGCTAGCAGGGGGCCACTAGGGATATCTGTGGCTCCCATGCCTGGCAGGACGCTGGGCTCTGAAAGAGAGCAGTGAGGAACCTCCAGAAAATAATGAAAACCTGAAAGTGTCTTTCTCCTCTAAGATCAGGAACAAGGATGCCCTCTCTCACCACTTCTATTCAACATAGTACCAGAAGTCTCCAATTCATTTCTCTATTGCCTTCTGACTGATTTGTGGGATCTGGGTTCTTGATGGCTGAGTACGCATTTCTCCACTATACAAATAAGCCATCCCACTCAATCGTTCCATTTGGTTGGCTGCCCTAAGGTCTAAATTTGTGGGACAGGAAAGACTGGCAAATCCATTTGGTGACCATGATTCACGGTCTCAGGCATGCACAGTTTTCGGGCCAGAACCCATCGCCCACCACCTGGCCAGGCAAGGCACCTCTGCACTGTTAATCTGACAGGGAATGGGGTGTACAGTGGGTGTACCGATCATCCAAGGAGCACTGGGGTCTGTACCATTGGTAGTGTGAGCCAGACTCCTTACGGACAAGTCTGCAATATGGACCCTCGACGCCCAGAGCAACTAGACCAACTGCCGCTGGGACTGCCGGAGCCCATCCGTGGCCTGGCGCAACCAGGCGCCCGCACCCTGGGCTCTCGCGCCTGCCGCCACGCCCGGGACGAAGATGGTCCCCTACATACATTACGTGTTCCAAAATATGTTTGAAGACAAAATGTCAGAAAACCGAACAAAAGACCTATATTTGTTTTAAGAAGATAATCATAGCATTTACCATAGAAGCTGGGATGCTTTTGAAAGCTAAACAGATATACTAATAATTATGCTGAGAGAGAAGAATGTTATAAGATGCCTGCATGGAGACCAGCCCTGGGAGCCTGGGCCTGCACCATCATCGCTTACCCAACACAGGGCTGGAGCACACGTTCTGACAACACACATGTTAACAGTGTTTGTGCTTGCACTTCCTTGATACAAAAAGCGGGCTCGAGGAGGAAGATTTTTTTCTTCTTCGAGAAGACAGTCGAGTGGGTTTTAGCTCCCCAAGTTGGCAAAAGGGAGGCCGGTTCTATCTATTGATGGACACTTAGGTTGCTCCCATGTCTTGTCCATTGTAAGTAATGCTACAATGAACATCGAGGTGCATAAATCTTTTCAAATTAGCATTTTCTATTCCTTCAAATAAATACCCGGAAATGGAATTGATAGATAGTATGGTAGTTCTATTTTTAATCTTATGAGGAACCTCTATACTATTTTCCATTATGGCTATACCAATTTACATTTCCACCAATAAATAGTGTATAAGGGTTCCCTTTTATCCACTTCCTCACCAGGACTTGTTATTCATTATCTTTTTTACCCTAGCCATTCTGAGAGGTATAAGGTCTATTCTTTTCCAAATAATGTTACATTTATGAAATTTGGCCATCTTAAAGGTCAAGCAACAAGTTTCAGTCAAAGTGAAAAGTATTTGTATACATAACACCTTCTCTGAGCACAAATAATATAAAGGATATTAATAAATATATTGGATACCCATTATATCAAAATAAAATAAATCCTACAACTACAAAAAGGAAGAATGCATAATTTATAATACTTGATGAGAATACTTACTATCAAAAATTATAGGTTGAGGGGTGCCTGGCTAATTCTGTCAGTAGAGCATGAAACTCTTGATCTGCGGGTCATGAATTCAAGCCCCACAGCAGGCATAGAGCTTACTTAAAAAAAATTATGGATTGAAGCTAAAGTGAGTGGAAACATATTTGAAGAATGGCTAACATATAATTATCTAAACATCCAATTTAAGAGTTAAAGTAATTTAAAGGAAAGAAAAAAAGGAAAATACAAAAATAATGAGAAAGCAAACTGATGAAACTTTTGTCTTTTTATCTAAAGCAACATCTAGAAATATAAATTAATAAAATATTAAGACAGGAAATGTTAAGAATAAAAAAACATTGCCACTAATGCTGGTGAGCTTTAGCAGGTGATTAAAAATCCTATGGATAACATTATGCTAATGCATTTGAAAATGTAGTTAAAATGAGTAACTTCTTACAGAACACACCACTTACCTGACCTGACTCTAGAAAAAAAAATAGAATAAAAGTATAATACAGTGTGACCAGGTTGAGTTTATATAATAAACAGTTTCATTAATGTAAAAATATAATTTAATATAATAAATGAAAGATAAAGGCAGAAGGCAAAATTTTCTTTGTCAAAGAAGACAAGTCTTCCTTTATCATAAAGACAAAGGTACCCACAAACTGTCACTCAGTTTCAGAGAGGCAAAAGTGCCCAGTACTGATCACCCCACTGGCCTGGAGATAATAGCCAGTACAACAAAAAAGAAAAAAAAAATAAAAGGTGTTAACATTGCAAAGAAAAAACAACTTTGACATTATTTTTAAATTATACTTAAGAGCAAATGTAACTAACTTAACTCCCCTATATAAATATGATTTCAAAGCAAATGTATGAAAACTAAATAGTATCTTTGATAGAGAAATAAATTCAAAGCACCTAGAGAGTGAGAGGTATGTAAATCCAATTGTTTTTCCTGGTTTTCGCTGAGATTAGGAAGCTTAAAATTGTTTGCTGATTTCCATTTATTTTTTTTTTTAGGTAGAAAATCTTAATCTAGTATTCTTTTGATCCCACAAAATTTCTTAGGCCTCTACCTCTGTCTTAGGTTTTGTCTTATGCTATATTATTTTAATTTTCAATTCACTGAATATAAAATATTCATATTGATTTTAATTATGAGATTATATTAGTATGTTTGTCTATACAGAGGCAGAAGTTTGAAAATGTGAATTCCATGTTTAAAATGAGTAAATATTTAATTTAGAATGACAAAAACAGAAAATAAAAATCAGCAATATAAGTGTATATCATGTATAAAAAAGTGTTCACAATGGAGGATGGAGTTTTGAAGTGGCAGTCAGATGTGCAATTTGCATATAGCATATTATAAAGCTAACCATGTCAAATTATCTGTTGTCAATTTATAAATCATTATTAATTATATAATCTGGAAGTATACATGGTGTGTTCCCCTTATGACTTTTGGCTTCATTGTAGATATACATTTATGCATTCCATATATAATCTAATTTTTAATCAGGTCTTATTTATCCAAAGCAAGAAAAAACTACAGCTTTTATAAGTCTAGTTGAATTAGACTGCTAAAGGCCAAATGTTAATTTTCCCCAAGTAATTATGAATTAATGCCAGAGACTTATGCACAGCAGGTGAGCAGGTGACAGAGTAATTGTGACAAGCTTGTCAAACTAAACAATTGTGAAGAAATGTTAATAAGTTCTGCTTAACATTATTTTATAATGTATAAAAAGAAGAACTGCAACATGCTAGTCTTATAACAACACTGACAGAATGCTGTTTTTGTTGTTGTTGTTGTTATAAATGTGTTTACATAATGTCTCTTGAAGTTTAATCAGAGCATTTTCATTAACTGAGCTCTTCAAATTAGACAAAGAATATATCCCAAGAAAGACTTATAATACAAGAAGTTTTAAAGTAGTTGTTAAATTGATTGTTATATACAATTACAAATGCCAAAATGTTTTTCACTGTTTATTTTCTTAGGTAGGGATAGATTTTAAGGATGGTCACAAAATGAATTATAATAACAATATATAACACAATAACACATAATTACATAGGCTATTTGGTATAAAATCTTTGGTATTTCCTCTTATGGGTCTATTTAGGCTCATATGTAATAAAAGGATATTCAAATTAGTCAACTATTATGAAAAAGTGCTTTAACAGCTTTGAATAAATATAAAATGATTAAAGTGATCCTTTTTTAGAAAATGATATAACTGGAAGTTCATAAATGACATTCTCTTTGAAATAATGTTTGCCAGCCAACACAGGAAGTCCCAATATGGCAATAGAAATAACAACCAAAATTAAGAAATGATAAAGATGTGTTTACTGTAGTACAGTATAAATATATGAATAAATATCTGATACATGGCTAGATCATAAATGTGTTGCCATAAACTTTGCCCCTGTCCCATATGTCTTTTCCGATGGCTACAAAATCCTGGAGTTAGCAAACCAGTTTATGAAAATATGAATACATACAATATATTACTTATTCTAGAAAAAAATACACATTTCTAAGTCATTTCTAATATTCTATTTCATCTCTTTAAAGATTTCTAAATATGCACATACACATCTGTTACATAAAAATATATAATGTACGTTTGGGGGCAAGTTACATAAAATTTCACCCTTATTGCATGGTACAATATATGAAAACACCATCACTAACAACCCTCTTCACTAAATTCTGAATCCATATTTCTTTTAACCAAGTTATGGCTTGTTTATCCAAGAGAACTAACATGTTACATCCACTCATAGTATATATGCACATAAATAATACCACATGAATCCTCTATATGTAGCAATATCTGAATCCAGGAGAATGATCAGGATTTGATGGAAAGAAGCAGACAAATGAATACCCAGGCTAATGTCCCCAGAAAAGGAAGATGAGGTAAAAATGTGTCCTGATGCAGGAAAGAAATCAAATTTTTTAAAAGCTGGAGAGAATGGTCACAACAAACAGGCAAGTCAGGGCATCTGTGGCTTGCATGTGTGTTTTATGTAACCAACACAAAGAAAAAGGTTTTATCTTGAGTGCCCATAGATGCATAGTAATGATCTAGTTGTCATTAATATTGATCTAATTTTTAAACAAAAAACAATTTATTTGAAGTCATAAAGGGTTTATATCTCCTCCACAACAGGTACTAAATCAACTTTTAAAATTAATCCTTTGCATCTATTTCTCTGTACTGTGAAAATCAGAATACATTTACTCACTAAAGAAAACATGTAGGTAGTCTGATGCATCTATGCTCCAGATAAAAACCTTTAACGCTTTACAGCTACCTCAAAAATAATATGAAAAGTGTCTAAATCTGTCTCTAATATCTTCCTTTATTGATATCAAGGGATCTTATGGAAGTCTATAGGAATGTGCCAGTGTGGTATGTGATGCTTTTCCCTGATTTTCTTGGGAAATGTAAACAACAGCCACAGCAGCATGAGGCCATTATGTTTAAAGAACAGTTTCTAGATGTTATTTCCTGTTTTTATTAATCCCTTCCTCTTCTTTCTTTGGTGTTCACTTTTGGGGTCAGTCTTAAGCAGTAGATTTTAATATTTCTGAACAATAGTGTCAGAAGACGTTTTACTCAGTCATCAGCTATTAACGAATGTCAGTAAACCTTTGTGTTTTTTAGTTTGCTTTAGATTTTCTCTGCATAATTGACATTTTTTTAAAATTTTATTTTATTATGTTATGTTAGTCAACATACATCATTAGTTTTTGATGTAGTGATCCATGATTCATTGTTTTCATATAACACCTAGTGCTCCATGCAGCATGTACCCTCCTTAATACCCATCACCGCCGGGCTAACCCATTCCCCCACCCACTTCCCCCTCTAAAACCCTGTTTGTTTCTCAGAGTCCATCGTCTCTCATGGTTCATCTCTCCCTCCAATTTCCCCCCCTTCATTTTTCCCTTCCTTCTCCTAATGTCCTCCATACTATTCCTTATGTTCCACAAATAAGTGAAACCATATGATAACTGACTTTCTCTGCTTGACTTATTTCACTTAGCATAATCTCCTCCAGTCCCATCCATGTTGATGTAAAAGTTGGATGGCTGAGTAATATTCCATTGTATATATGGACCACATCTTCTTTATCCATTCATCTGCTGAAGGGCATCTCGGCTCTTTCCACAGTTTGGCTATTGCGGACATTGCTGCTATGAACATTGGGGTCCACATGGCCCTTCTATTCACTACATCTGTGTCTTTGGGGTAAATACCCAGGAGTGCAATTGCTGGGTCATAGGGTATCTCTATTTTTAATGTTTTGAGGCACCTCCACACTGTTTTCCAAAGTGGCTGTGCCAACTTGCATTCCCACCAACAGTGTAAGAGGGTTCCCCTTTCTCCACAACCTCTCCAACATTTGTTGTTTCTTGCTTTGTCAATTTTTACTATTCTAACTGGTGTAAGGTGGTATCTCAATGGGTTTTGATTTGAATTTCCCTGATGGCTAATGATGATGAACATTTTTTCATGCATCTGTTAGCCATTTATATGTCTTCTTTGGAGAAGTGTCTGTTCAAGTCTTCTGCCCATATTTTGACTTGATTATTTGTTTTTAGGGTGTTGAGTTTGAGAAGTTCTTTATAGATCTTGGATACCAGCCCTTTACCTGTAGTGTCATTTGCAAATATCTTCTCCCACCCTGTGGATTGCCTCTTTGTTTTATTGACTGTTTCCTTTGCTGTGCAGAAGCTTTTTATCTTGATGAAGTCCCAAAAGTTCATTTTTTGCTTTTGTTTCACTAGACTTTGGAGATGTATCTTGAAAGAAGTTGCTGTGGGCGATGTCAAAGAGGTTACTGCCTATGTTCTCCTCTAGGATTTTGATGGATTCCTGTCTCACATTGAGGTCTTTCATCCATTTTGAGTTTATCTTTGTATATGGTGTTAGAGAATGGTCAAGTTTCATTCTTCTGTATATAGCTGTCCAATTTTCCCAGCACCATTTATTGAAGAGACTCTTTTTTTCCATTGCATATTTTTTTCCTGTTTTGTTGAAGATTATTTGACCATGGAGTTGAAGGTCCATATCTGGGCTCTCTATTCTGTTCCACTGGTCTATATATCTGTTTTTGTGCCAGTACCATGCTGTCTTGGTGATCACTGCTTTGTAGCACAGCTTGAAATCAGGCAACATGATGCCCTTAGCTTTTTTTTTTTTTTTCAACATTTCCTTGGTGATTCGGGGTCTTTTCTGATTCCATACAAATTTTAGGATTGTTTGTTCCAGCACTTTGAAAAATGTCATTGGAATTTTGATCAGGATGGCTTTGAAGGTATAGATTGCTCTGGGTAGTAGATTGCTCTGGGTAGCCTAAGTTGCATTGTTAGTGTATAAGAAAGCAACTGATTTCTGTGCATTAATTTTGTATCCTGCCACATTACTGAATAGCTGACATATTTTGATAAGTTCTAGTTTAACAAAAAAGTGCAAGTTTTCCCTTTTTCTGCAGCCTGTGAAGAAGTTTATGTAGCATGTAAAATATACAGTTTTAAAATATTTATATTTCATCTATAATAAACTCAAGACCTGGCAACTTTGTGTAGGCAAAATACACAAACATTCCTGATCAGAATATTCACTAGTGCTTGTTGAAATACTGATTACAAGGTCCCATTGTCCTTAGTAGGTCAGAATCTCTAAGAGATTTATAATAAGTATCCCTGAATATTCATATGATTAGGATAATTTGGAAAATACTTGGGTAGGTATTTATTAGTAAAAAATGTACATTTTTGGTGTTAACATATGTTAACATTTATGTTTTCTTAGACAATTAGTCGCTCCTTTAAAATTTTCAAGTATTTGACATATAATTTTATATTTTCCATAGTTTGTTTAGGTCTTCTCAGATCTGCAGCTATATCTCCTTTTTCATTTGGTATACTCATAAACTACAGTATGTTTAAACTACTTGAGATAATTTTCAACAGTGTTCTTTTCATAATTCAGTTTTGTTTAATACTATGTATAAATCCTTTTTATGGTTTTCCAAAGATTTTATTGTTCTTATTTCTATGAGTTAGATGCATGTTTCATTTATTTCCATTTTATATCCTGGACATATTTAATATTCTTTATAAATCTCATAAGTATCAATGTTGATTTCTCATTATCATTATTTTAAAACATAGCATTACTATTTTGATTTAATAGAACTTAAGTTGTTCATAATCACCTAACCATTTTTAAATATTTAAGATTTTTAGTTTTATTAATTTTCAATTTTATTAAAACATGGCTTAAAATACTTAAAAATTTCTATTTGTGGGATTTTCTTATTCATCACATGTAACCTCACTTGTTCATCATATACATACATATGCATATACATATATATGCATATGTTTATATATCATATTTATTTTTTCACTTTTATTTTTATTTTTTTATTTTATTTTATTATGTTAATCACCATACATTACATCATTAGTCTTTGATGTAGTGTTCAGAACCCTCAGTTTCTTTCTCAGAGTCCATATTCTCTCATGGTCATCTCCCCCTCTGATTGCCCCCCTTCATTTTTCCCTTCCTATCATCTTCTTTCTTTTAACATATAATGTATTATTTGTTTCAGAGGTACATTATTTATTATATATATAAACTGCCATTAATACATTTTCTTATTTTGTTGCTGCTATAAATTACTGCTTATGAACAATTTTTAGTTTATATATTTTAATGCTGTTATTGGATATATATAATATATAATATTTTATAGACTATTCTACACCAAATCAATAAAATAAGATCCCCTCTTGTTTTATTCTACTTATATTTTACTTCAGAGTTCAACTTTTTCACTTGTGGTTGTTTCCCAGAAATTAATTATCAACTGTGATCCTCCTGAAATGATTTTGTGTGCTTCAAAAATAGAGCTCATTTTGTCTGTGGAAACATCTTTAATCACTGTTCCAACTCTAGGTATAGATCTCTTTCCTGTTGGCAGAAAATCTTCCTGGCAGTGTGTGTTAATATGCCTTTACTTATCTTTAACTGATCAAGTATAGTTGCTATAAAGTTGATTGTCTTTTATGTTTCCCCTTTTCCACTCATACCAAAATGTGCTACTTGCAAAGAAAATGAGTGTACCATGTCTTCACTGAGAACTATATTCACTGCCATGTGTATATACATCTATCTTCTTTAGTGCCATATGTACTGTCATTTTATAGTGGCAGAGTTTTCAGGAAAACTCCTGTAGCCAGCCCAAACATTCTGCTTGCATTATACCAAATAGGACATGTTTGTTTTTTTTTTCCCCTGAGTATGCAATCTATTCTATAAAATTCATGTCTCTGTTCACTTACCTAAATCAATAACAATCAGCATTCTCTTTCCTTAGCCAAATTGCAATGATCTTAGCAACTTTTACATATGTTGTTTACATTTTACATATTATTGGGTATACGGGATTTTATTTTCTCATTCTACTTATTTGTAGTTTCAGAATATTCAAATGATTGAGACTTCTTTAGTGTACTTCTTTGAAGTTGGAGTCTAGCACCCTTATTTACAGATTGGAATTCTGACACACCAATTTAAAGAGGAGGAGAAGAAACATCTAGTTAATGTCTGATCTTGGAAAATAATTCAAGATCTTGTACTAGCTCCAAGATTCAAATATATTTCTTAATGTGGCACTATGCTTCCTTTAAAATAGTTCCTGTGACCCTTCCCAGTTTTATAATAATCTAATCCATTAAACAGTTATGCATATAGTGTTATTATAGTAATACCCATCAAAGCATTGCAACCCATCACAAAATTTCTAGGAATAACTCAAAGTTTATCTCTCAAAAAATATTCTGATAACTCTGCTCAATGATTCTAATTTTTGAAATTATAAAAGACATTTCCACTGCCTACAATGTATCCACTTCCCATTTCAAAAATGGTTTCTCAGTTTTCATTTTGTTATGTACTCTCTGGACACACAATCCATGCCTCTCTAAAAATCAGGTTTCTGCCCCTATCCAGAAACAGAACTGATTCTTAAGGATAAGTCCTTTCCTTTGCTAGTGATTCATTTAAGGAATCCAGAATTAAGAGAATTGGAGCATGGCATCACATTCAACAAGGGACTATTTCAGATAATTATGTGCTCAATTCAGGCCAATTAGATGAAAGAAGTATTCTAGGGAGATATCAGACTCTTCATTTATTTTCTGTTAAGAGATTGTAGCTGAATAAGCAAGAGATTGCTTTCTTCTCTGTATAACATCATATATTTGTTTGAAAAACTACAACCATTTTACTTCCAGACTAAGACTGAAACTGCCAAGAAACCAAGGACAGAGCTGAGAGATTTGCAGAAAAGGTTGAAGCCTTAACTGACTGACCACTGGTAGGCCATGTCTTCAACATGTGGACTGTTTCAGTTAAATATGCCAGTTTGCCCTCTTTACTGATGAGCCAGGGTAGTTTTCTGCTACATGTAATTAAAAAAAAAAACACATTAACTTAAATGTAAATGTATGTTTATTAAAAGATAAAATAAATTTAAAATATTTGAAATAGTCTACCTCCGATTGAAAATAATTCTGTGTATATATTATCAGAGACCCATTCTCCCAAAAACATTTCAAAATACATAAATAATCTGACTCATTGTTAGACTACAAGTGACATTAAAATGAAGCATATTATTGAAAATCTGTTTTTAATCTTTCCTGAGGAAAATAAAATGAATTATTGAGAATTTCCTTTTTTTGAAGTATAGTTGATTTACAATATTAGTTTTAGGTATGATTCAACACTTATATACATTATGAAATCACAGTAAATTTAGTTAGCATCTGTAACCATACAAAGCCATTATAATGTTATTTACTATATTCCCCATGCTGTATATGTAAACATCTATATTATTATTATTATTATTTTATTTTTATTATTTTTTAGAGTGAGAGTGAGAGCAAGTGGGGGACAGGGGTGGAGGGACAGCGGTAGAGAGAGAATCTGAAGCAAGCTCCACAACTTGAGTGGAGCCTGTTGCAGGGCTCAATCCCTTGACCCTGAGATCATGACCTGAGCTGAAAACCAGTCAGATACTTAACTGACTGAGCTACCCAGGTGCCCCTACATTATCTATTTATTTATAACTGGAAATCTATATCTTTGAATCTGCTTGAATATTTCATCCAATCCCTGTCTTCCTGTCCTTTGGCAACCATGAGTGTGTTCTTTGTATTTATAAGTCGCCTTCTGTTTTATTTTGCTTGTTCGCTTGTCTTGTGTTATTGTTCCACATATAACTGAAATCACATGGCATCTGTCTTTTTTGGTCTTATTTCACTTAGTATAATATGTTCTAAGTCCATCCATGTTGTCAAATATGGAAAGATTTCACTTATTTTTATGGCTAAGTAATATTCCTGTGTCTAGGTATATCACATCTTTTTTCAATTCATCTGTTTGGACACTTGGAATGCTTCCATATCTCGATTATTGTAAATAATACTACAATGAACATGGGGGGGGTCTTTTTGAATAAGTACCCAGAAGCGGAACTGTTAGATATTATGGTAGTTTTATTTTTAATCTTTTGAGCAACCTCCATAGTTTCTTCCCATAGTGCCTGCACCAATTTCCTTTCCCACCGACAGTGGTTCCTTTTTCTTCACATCCTTGCCAACACTTATTAATTTTTTGTGATACTAGCTATTCTGACTGGGATGAGATGATATTTCATTGTACTTTGGATTTACATTACCCTGATGATTAGTAACATTGAACATCTTTTCACATGTCTCTTGGCCATCTATCTGTGTATCTTCTCTGAAAAAAAAATTTCTTTTCAGGTTCTCTGCCCATTTTTTAATCAGATTGTTTGTTTTTCTTGGTGTTGAGTGTATAAGTTCTTTATATATTTTTTATTTTAACCATTTATCAGATATATCATTTGCAAATATCTTCTCTCATTCAGTAGGTTTTCTTTTCATTTTCTTGATGGTTTCCTTCACTGTACAAAAGCTTTTTATTTTGATATAGTCCCAAATTTTTTTATTGTTGTTGCTTTTGCCTGAGAAGTCAGATCCAAAAAATACTGCTAAAGTCAAAGACTTTACTGCCTATCTTTTGTTTTAGGAGTTTTGTGGTTTCAGGTCTTATATTTAGGCCTTTAATCCATCTTCAGTTTATTTTTGTATATGTTGTAAGAAAGTGGTCCTGTTTCATTCTTTCACATGTGGCTGTTCAGTTTTCCCAATATCATTTATTAAAGAGACTGTATTTTCCCCCTTGTATATTCTTGCTCCTTTGTTGTAGATTGACCATAGGGTTTATTTCTAGGCTTTCTATTCCATTGGTCTATGTGTCTGTTTTTATGCCAGTACTATGTGTTCTGATTACTATAGCTCTGCAATACAATTTGAAATGAGGGAGAGTAATACCTCCAGCTTTGCTTTTCTTTCTCAAGCCTGCTTTGGCTATTCAGGGTCATTTGTGATTCCATACAAATTTTAGGGCTATTTGTTCTAATTCTGTGAAAAATGCTATTGGTGTTTTGATAAGTATTGTATTAAATCTATAAATTGTCTTAAGTATGAACATTTTAATAATATTCATTCTTCAAATCCATGAGTATGATATATCTTTCCATTCATTTGTTTCATATTCAATGTCTTCCAACAATATCTTATATTTTTCAGGGTACAGGTTTTATATATTCTTGGTTAAATATACATCTAGGTATTTTATTTTTGATGGAATTGTAGATGGGATTGTCTCCTTTATATTTATGTATTCTTATTTTTATTGAAGTACAATTAACATACAGTGTTAGTTCAGGTGTACAATATACTGATTTGACAGTTCTATGCATTACTCAGTGCTTATCATAATAGGCGTACTCCCAATCTGTCACCATGCATTCTACGATATTATCAACTATATCTCCTATGTTGTGCTACTCATCTCTATTACCTATTTTATTTTATAACTGGAAGTTCTTACTTCTTATTCCTTTTTATCTATTTCACCCATTCCACACTATCCTCTCCTCTGGCAACAGTTTGTTCTCTGTATTTAAGAGTCTGTTTGTTTGTTTGTTTTGGTTTGTTTTTTGTTTTTGTTTTTTGATTCCACATATAAATGAAACCACATGGTATTTTTCTTTGTCTGAATTATCTCACTTAGCATAATAGCTTCAAGTTTCATCCATATTATCACAAATGGTAAGATCTCATTCTTTTTTATTACACACACGCACGCACACACATGCACGTGCGCACACACACACATGTGCGTGCACACACACACACACCACATCTTTTACACTCACCTATCAATGGACACATGGGATGGTTCTTTTTGACTCTTATATCCCTCCCTTTTGTGATTAGTCTTACCAGGGGCGTGGTTCCCATCCATGTCTCCACCGCTCCTACACTTTTTTATTTTTTAAAGATTTTATTTATTTATTTGAGAGAGAGAATGAGAGATAGCATTAGAGGGAAGAGGGTCAGAGGGAGAAGCAGACTCTTTGCTGAGCAGGGAGCCCGATGCAGGATTCGATCCCAGGACTCCAGGATCATGACCTGAGCCGAAGGCAGTCACTTAACCAACTGAGCCACCCAGGCGCCCCCTCTCCTACACTTTTTGATATGGCCTTCTTTTACAATTAACTGTAGATGGACTGTTCTGCCAGTCTTCAGGTCATTTTCAGAGTTATTGCTGAGTTACAGATGTTACATTAGTGTGTCTATGCTATGCTGTAAGCTCTGGATCCTCTTCATATTCCATCTCTCTGCCCACTTGAACAATAAAGTCTGAGATTGTTTTCTTAATTTTTCTTTCTGCTGTTTGTTATTAGTGTACGGAAACACAACAGATTTCTATTTATTTTATATTGTATATATCGAATTTTACTGAATTCATCTTTAGTTCTAATAGCTTTTTGGTATAATCATTTGTTTTTTTTTTAAAGGTTTTATTTATTTATTTGACAGAGAGAGACAGAAAGAGAGGGAACACAAGCAGAGGGAGTGGGAGAGGGATAAGCAGGCTTCCTGCTGAGTAGGGAGCCTGATGCGGGGCTCGATCCCAGCACCCTGGGATCATGATCTGAGCCGAAGGCAGACTCTTAACCACTGAGCCACCCGGGTGTCCCTGGGTTTTCTATATATAGTATCATGTCACCTGAAAACAGTGACTGTTTTATTTCTTAATTGTCAATTTGAATGACGTTTATTTCTATTTCTTGTCTGATTGCAGGGGCTAGATCTTTAGTATTATATCAGTAAAACGGTGGATATCTTGATCTGGTTCCTGATTTTAGAAAAAACCTTTTAGCTTTTCACCATTGAATATGATGTTAATGTGGGTTTATTGTATATGGCCTTTATTATGTTAATATATGTTTCTTCTAAGCCCACTTGATTATTTATTATAAATGGATGTTGAATTTAGCCAAATGCTTTTTCTGCATCTATTGAGATGATCATATTATTTTAATCCTTTATGTGATATATTCTATGAGTTGATTTGTAGATATTAAACCATCTTTGCACCCCAAGTAGAATAAAACCCACTTGATTATAGTGTATGCTCCTTTTAATGTCTTGTTTTAATTAGTTTGTTAATATTTTGTAGAGGACTTTTGCAGCTATGTTCTTCGGGAATATTGGCCTTGGGCATGCACGTGCATGTATGATCTAGTTTTGGCTGGCCTTGCAAATGAGTTTGGAGACATTCCTTCTGTTTTTTGGGTTAATTTGAGGAGAGTAGGTACTATTTTTAAATTTTATTTAAATTCAATTAATTAACATATAGTGTAGCATTAGTTTCAGATGTGGAGTTCAGGGATTCATCAGTTGCATATAACACCCAGTGTTCATTACATCGTGCTCTCCTAATGCCCATTATCCAGTTACCCCATCCACCCAATCCACCTCCCCTGAAAAAAATAGCTACTATTTAAATGTTTGGTAGAATCCACTTGTGAAGCCATCTAGTTCTGGACTTTTTTTGTTGGGCATTTTTTCATTACACGTTCAATTTTATTGCTAGTAATTGGTCTGTTCAGATTTTCCATTTATTTTTGATTCAGTCTCAGAAGGCTGTATGTTTCTAGGAATTTATTTCTTTTGGATTGTCCAGTTTGTTGGCCTACAGTTGGTTATAGTATTCTCTCATAAACCCTCCTATTTTTGTGATGTTGGTTGAAACTTTGCATCTTTCATTTCCCATCTTACTTGTTTGGGTGCCCTTTTTTTCTTGATGAGTTTGACTAAAGGTGTATCAATTTCTTTTATCTTTGCAAAGAATCAGTGCTTTGTTTCATTGATCTTTTCTATTTTTGTAGTCTCTATTACATTTATTTGTATTCTGATCTTATTTCCTTCCTTCTACAAACTTTGAGCTTTGTTTATTCTCCTTTTACTTCCTTTAGGTTAGATTGTTTGAGGTTTTCCTTGTTTTTGAGGTAGGCCTGTATTTCTATAAACTTCCCTTTTAGAAATTCTTTTGCTGTATTCATAGATTTTGGAATTTTGTGTTTCCATTCTTGTTTGTCTCAAAGTCTTTTTATTTTATTTACTCTTTTATTTATTTTTGTTGTTGTTGTCCATTGGTTATTTAATAGCAAGTTATTTAGCCTCCATGTGTTGATTTTTGTTTATTTTCTTGCCACTTTGTGGTAATTGATTTTCAGTTTCATACCATTGTATTTGAAAAAAAAAATACTTGATGTGGTTTCAGTATTTTTAAATTTATTGAGACTTGTCTTTTGGCCTAACATGTGAGCTACCCTGGAGAATGTTTCATGTGTACTTGAAAAGAATGTATTTTACTTTTTTGGATGGTATGTTCTGTATGTATCAGTAAGTCCATCTGGCTTACACATCTTTTAAAGTCAATGTTTCCTTATTGATTTTCTGTCTGGGTGATATATTCATTGATGTAAGTGGGGTGTTAATGTCCCCTATTATTGTATTATTGTCAATTTCTTCATTTATGTCTGTTAGTATTTGTTTTATATATTTAGATGCTCCTATATTGAGCACCTAGGTATTTATAATTGTTATATCCTCTTGTTGGATTTATCCATTTAGTGTTATGCAATGGTCTAATTTATTTCCTGTTACAGTCTTTGTTTTGAAGTCTACTATGCTTGACAGAAGAATTGCTACCACAGATCTCTTTTTGATATTATTTACATAGATTATCTTTCTCCATACCTTCACTTTTAGTCTGTATGGGTCCTTACTATTGAAGTGAATCTCTTGTAGGTAGGAGATGGATGGGTCTTTTTTTTTTTTTTTCCATGTAGTCACCATATGTCTTTTGAAAGGAGCAATTAGACCATTTACATTTCGAGTAATTCTGAAAATCATGTACTTATTGCCATCTTGTTTATTGTTTTGTGATTGTTTTTATAGTTCTTTGTCCCTGTCTTCTTCTCTTGCTCTCTTACCTTGTTACCTGAGGACTTATTTTTTATTGAAGTATAATTATTATACAGTGTTATTAGTTTCAGGTGTACAACATGATTCAACAATTCTATACATTATTCAGTGCTCACAGTGATAAGCATAGTCAACCTCTGGCACCAAACTATGTTTCTTTTTATCTCTGTGACCTATTTTTTTTACAAATAGAATTTTGTACTTCTTAATCCCCTTTATCCATTTCATCCATCCTGCCCTGCGACCTCCTTCTGGCAACCACAAGTTTTTTCTCTGTATTAAAGAATCTGTTTTTCGTTTGTTTTTTTGTTTTGTGTTTTATATTCCATATATAAGTAAGATCATATGATACTTGTCTTTGTCTTATTTCACTTAGCATTTTACCCTTTGGGCCCATTGATGTTATTGCAGATGACAAGATTTCACTCTTTATGACTAACTTTCCAGTGTTGTGTGCGTGTGTCTGTGTGTGTGTGTGTGTGTGTGTGTGACATTTTCTTTATCCATTCATCTATTGATGAACATTTGGGTTGCTTCCATGTCTTAGCTATTGTAAATATTACTGCAATAAACATAGGAGTACATAGATTTTTTTTTGAATTAGTGTTTTATTTTCTTTTGGTAAATACCAGTACTAGAAATACTATATCACATGATATTTCTATTTTTAATCTTTTAAGGAAACTTCATAATGTTTTCTATAATGGCTGCACCAATTTACTTTCTCATCAAGAATCTTCCTTTTTCTCCACATCACCACTAACATTTGTTCTTTTGTGTCTTTTTGATTCCTGCCATTTCTCACCAGTATAAAATGATATCTCATTCTGGTTTTGATTTGCATTTCTCCGATGATAAGAGATGTTGAGCATCTTGTTATGTGTCTTTTAGCCATCTTCATGTTTTCTTTAGGAAAAAAAATGTCTATTTAGGTCCTCTGTCCATTTTTAATTGGATTATTTGTGGGGTTTTTGGTGTGGTTATATAACTTCTTTATATATATTTTGGGTTCATCCTTTTTTGCATATATCATTTGGAAATATACTCTCCCATTCATTAAGTTGCATTTTTGTTTTGTTGATGGTTTCCTTTGCAGTACAAAAGCTTTTTAATTTGGTGTAGTTCCTATAGATTTTTTTTGTTTTTTTCATTTGTTTCCCTTGTCTGAAGAAACATATCTAGGGAAAAGTTGCTAAGATAGATGTCAAAGAAATTACAGTCTATATTCTTTTAGGGGTTGTATGGTTTCAGGTCTCACATTAGGTCTTTAATGCATTTTAAGTTTATTTTTATGTTGGTGTTAGAAAGTGGTCCATTTTCATTATTTTGTATGTACCTATCCAGTTTTTCCAGCACCATTTGTTGAAAAGACTCTTTTCCCTATTGAATATTCTTGCCTCCTTTGCATAGATTAATTGATCATATAAGTATGGGTTTATTTCTGGGTTTTCTATTCTGTTCCATTGATCTATGTGTCTATTTTTGTGCCTGTACCATACTCTTGATTACTACAGCTTTGTAGTATAATTTGGAAGCTGGGGGACTGTGATACCTCCAGCTTTGTTCTTCATTCACAAGATTGCTTTGGCTATTTGGGGTCTTTTGTAGTTCCACACAACTTTTAGCATTATTGGTTCTGGTTCTGTGAAAATTGCTAGAGATATGTTGATAAGGATTGCAGTAAATTCATAGATTGCTTTTGATAACATGAACATTTTAACAATATTAATTCTTCCAAACCATGAACATGGAATTTCTTTACAATTGTTTGTGTTGTTTTCAATATCATTCATTAATATTTTGTAATTTTTAGAATGCACATCTTTCACCTCTTTGGTTAAATTATCCCTGGGCATTGTTATTGATCGTGCAATTTTAAATGGGATTATTTTTTTTAAAAACTTCATGTAAGTTTTTTAGTATATAGAAATGCAACCAATTTCTGTGTATTGATTTTGTATTCTGCACTTTAGTGAATTTATCAGTTTTATTGATTTTTTGGTGGAGTCTTCAGGGCTTTTTGCATGTAGTATCATGTCATCTGCAAGTAGTGACACTTTCACTTCTACCATACCAATTTGGCTGACTTTCTTTCTTTTTTTGGTCTGATAGCTGCAGCCAAGACTTCCAGTACTATGTTGAATCAAAGTGGCAAGAGTAGACATCCTTGTCTTGTTCCTGAACTTAGAAGAAAAGTTTTCGGTTTTCCCCATTGAGTATGATGAGAACTGGATTTTTCACACATGGCCTTTATTATATTGAGGTATGTTCCATCTAAACCTACTTTGTTGAGAGTTTTTATCATGAATGGATGTTGTAGTTTGTCAAATGCTTTTTCTGTATATATTGAGATGATCATATGGTTTTTATGCTTTCTTAATGAGATGTATCATATTGATTGATTTGCAAATACTGAACCACTATTTCATCCCTGGGATAAATCGTACTTGATCATGGTGAATGATTTTTTAAAAAATGTATGGTTGAATTAGGTTTGCTAATATTTTGTTGAGAATTTGTACATGTATGTTCAGAGATATTGGCCTATATTTTTTGGGGGGGAGTTGTTGTTTGTTTTTGTAGTTTTATTGTCTGGTTTTTGTATCAGTTTTACTGTGTGGTTTTGTAGTTTATGGTCTGGTTTACTGTCTGGTTTTCGGTATCAGTTTTAATGTCTGGTTTTGGTATCAAACTGTCTGGTTTTGGTTTTAATGATGGTTTCTTAGACTTTGGGAGTCTTCCTTCTTCTAGAAACTCCTTTTTACAATTCACCTGTGAAGTCATCTGGTCCTGGACTTTTTTGTTGGGAGTTTCTGATTACTGATTCAATTTCATTGCTGGTGATCAATCTGTTCAAATTTTCTCTTTCTGATTCAGTTTTAGAAGGTTATATGTTTCTAGGAATTTATCTATTTCTTGTAGTTTGTTCAATTTGTTGGCATATAATTTTTCATAATCTCTTATCCTTTGTATTTCTTTTTATTAAAGATTTTATTTATTTGACAGAGAGAAACACAGCGAGAGAGGGAACACAAGCAGGGGGAGTGGGAGAGGGAAAAGCAGGCTTCCCACGGAGCAGGGAGCCCGATGAGGGGCTCGATCCCAGGACCCTAGGATCATGACCTGAGCTGAATGCAGACACTTAACGACTGAGCCACCCAGGTGCCCCTATCCTTTTTGTATTTCTGTGACATTGTCGTTTCTCTTTCATTTCTGATTTTATTTATTTGAGTCTTCTGTGTTTTTATCTTGATGAATCTGGCTAAAGATTTATCAATTTGGTTTTTCTTTTCAAAGAACCAGCTCCCAGATTCGTGGATCTTTTGTATTTTTTTTTAGTATCTATTTTTATTCTGATCTTTATTATTTCCTTCCTTCTACTAGCTTTAGACTTTTTTTTCTTTTTCTTTTTTAGCTCCTTTAGGTGTAAGGTTAAGTTGCTTTTAGATTTTCTTCTTTCTTGAAATAGGTCTCTATTGCTATAAAACTCCCTCTTAGAGCTGCCTTTCCTTCATCCTAAAGATTTAGGACCATTGTGTTTTCATTTTTTTTTCACCAGAAAGAAGTTACAAAAGGAGTTATATTTAAAACACATGTTAAATGGTAGATATAACCAATTCTTTAAGTTTTTCATACAGTGTAATATTAGTTTCAGGTATATAATATAGTGATTCAAAACTTCCATATATCACCCATGCTCATCACAAGTGTTCTCCTTAATCCCCATCACCTACTTCACCCATCCCTCCACCTACTTCCCTTCTGGTAACTATCAATTTGTTCTCTATAGTTAAGATAGTCTCTTCAACAAATGGTGTTAGGAAAACTGGACAGCAACATGCAAAAAAAAAAAAAGAAGAAGAAGAAGAAGAAAAAGAAACTGGACCACTTTTCTTATACCATACACAAAAATAAATTTATAATGGACTAAAGACCTAAATGTGAGACCTGAAACCTTAAAATTCCAGAAGAGAACAAAGGCAGTAATTCTTTTTTTTTTTTTAAAGATTTTATTTATTTATTTGAGAGAGAGTGAGAGAGAGCACGAGAGGGAAGAGGGTCAGAGGGAGAAGCAGACTCCCTGCTGAGCAGGGAGTCCGACGTGGGACTCGATCCCGGGACTCCAGGATCATGACCTGAGCCGAAGGCAGTCGCTTAACCAACTGAGCCACCCAGGCGCCCAAGGCAGTAATTCTTTGATATCGGTCATAGCAACTTCTTTTGTTCCCTTTATGATTATGTAGTGTTCTTCTTTATCTTTTGCCACAGTCTTTGTTTAAAGTCTATTTTGTGGGCGCCTGGGTGGCTCAGTTGGTTAAGCGACTGCCTTCAGCTCAGGTCATGATCCTGGAGTCCCAGGATTGAGTCCGCATCAGGCTTCCTGCTCAGCAGGGAGTCTGCTTCTCCCTCTGATCCTCTTCCCTCTTGTGTTTTCTATCTCTCATTCTCTCTCTCTCTCAAATAAATAAATAAAATCTTTAAAAAAATAAAGTCTATTTTGTGTGATATTAATATTGCTATCCTGGTGATTTATATATATATATTTTTTTTTTTTTTTTTTGCTCCATTTGCATGTAGATGTTTTCTCATCCCTTTAAATTCAATCTGCCTGTGTTTTTAGGTCTGAATGAGTCCTTTGTAAACAGCATATACATGGTTCTTGCTTTTTATCAATTCAATCACATTATGTCTTTTGATTGGAGCATTTAGTCCATTTACATTTAAGCTAATTATTGATAGGTACTTGTTGCCATTTTATTGTTTTCTGTTTGTTTTTGTAGTTCTTCTCTGTGCCTTTCTTCTTTCTCTCTTCCCTTGTGGTTTGATTGCTTTGTTAGCCGTTATGCTTGGATTCCTTTTTCTTTCTGTGTGTATATCTCTTGTAGGATTTTTATTTGTAGTTATCATTAGGTTTATATAAAATCTTCTGCATATAGTAATCTATATTAAGTTGTTGGTCACTTATGTTTGAACACCTTTTAAATGCAGTAAAATTTTACTCCTCCCCCTACCCGTTGCATTTAAGTATATGTCCTATTTTACATACTTTCATTTTGTGAGTCCCTCAACTGTGTTTGTAGATATAATTGATTTTGCTACCTTTGTGTTTTAACCTCCATAAAGATTTTATGATTAGTTTACTGTCTTTATTATATGTTTGTATTTACCCGTGAAATTTTTTCTTTCATAATTTTATTACTTCTACCTATGGCCTTTTCTTTCCCCTTTAACATTTTTTGAAAGGGTAGTTTAGTTGTGATGAACTCCTTGAACTTTGGAAAACTCTTTATCTCACACTTTTTTTTTTTGAAGATTTCATTTATTTGTCAGAGAGAAAGAGAGCATAGCAGGGGGAACTAAAGGCAGAGGGAGAAGCAGGTTCCCCGCTGAGCAAGGAGCCCAACGTGGGACTTGATCCCAGGACTCGGGGATCATGACCTGAGCTGAAGGCAGACGCATAACCAACTGAGCCACCCAGGCATCCCTCTTTATCTCACATTCTATTCTGAATGATAACTTTACTGTGTAAAATATTCTTGGTTGCAGGTTGTTTTGTTTTGTTTTGATTTCAGCACTGATATATCATGGCACTCTCTTCTAGTCTACAAAGTTTCTTCTGACAAATCAGCTGGTAACCATATGGGGTTGCCCTGGTGTTTAACTGTTACTGCTTTTAAAATTCTCTTTATTAGTATATTTTGCCATTTTAATTAGTATGTGTCTTGGTGTAGCCCTCTTTGGGTTCATCTTTTAGGGGGTCTCTGTACTTCCCGGATCTGGATGTCTGTTTTCTTCTCCAGAATAGGGAAGTTTTCAATTATTTCTTCAAATAAGTTTTCTGTCCCCTTCTCTCTCTTTTCTGTGATCTCTATATCACAAATTCTATTATGCTTGATGATGTCACTGAGTCCCCTTAACCCATTTTCATTTTTTATTTTCTTTTTTCTGTTTAGCTTTGTTGCTTTCCATTACTGTCTTTCAGACCACCCATCAGTTCTTCTGTATCTTCTAATCTGTTGAATCCCTCTAGTGTATTTTTTTAGTCATTGAGTTTTTAATCTGTTTTTTGAAATTTTTATCTGTTGAAGGCATCACTGACCTTTTCTCAAGTCCAGTGACTATTGCTTTGAATTCTTAAGCATATTGCTTATCACTCTTTTATTTCTTTTTTCTGTGATTTTTTTTTTCTTATTCTTTCATTTGGGACATATTCCTCTGTCTCCTCATTGTCCAACTCTCTGTTTCTTTTTCTTTCTGTATTTGTTTCTATGTATTAGGAAGGTCATTTATGTCTCCTGTGCTTGAGAGTAGTAGCCTTTTGAAGAAGAGGTCCTATGGTGCCCTATAACACAATGTCCCCTGGTCACCAGAATCAGGTGCTTAGTGGTATCTAGCACACCACTAGGTAGGTGTTTGTGCTGGTTTCCACAAGGCTTGACTATCTAAGTTGGGGGAATAGGAAAAGAAATGGTGCCCATTGGCACTTTTGTTCTTGGAAAAGTCTCCTGAAGATCACTGCACCTCCAAAATTCTTTCTGAGTTTAGTAAATAAGCTCTTCATGTACACCCCAGGCACTTTTCAAACTGTACCTTCTATGCTATGTTTTGTTCCAGTTATTTATTATTCTGGCTCTTTTAAGGGCAGGGAGTGTTTCCTATCACCCTGTGGGTCTCCTAGCGCTAAGCCTACTGAGTTTTGAAGTACCTGAATTTAACCTCCCCCACACCCCCCGATTTTAAAAGTTTTTAAAATTAAGCCCTACTGGTTTTCAAAGTCAAATATAAGAGGACCTTATTTTTCCAGTGTGGGTTCCCAGTGTCCGGGGTGCCTAGTGTGTGGTCTGATTCTCTTACTTCTCTGTGCTTATGATGTCCTTCCATTTTTGGTTAGTCTCACCAGGGGTTTGGTACCCAGCTGCATCTCTCCCTTCTTACCTATTTGGGTTTATCTTGTTTGGGGCTTTCTGTGTTTTTTGGGCCTAAATATCTGTTTTTCTTCTCCAGGTTAAAAAAAAATTTCAGCTGTTATTTCTTTAAATACTTTTCTACTGCTTTTTCTCTCTCCTTCTTCTGAGATCCAGATAATGAGAATGTGTTCCAGAGATCACTTAAACCACCCTTACTTTTAATTCTTTTTTATCTTTGCTGTTCAGCTTGGATGATTTCCACTCCCTCTCTCCCAGATTGCTAATTTATTCTTCTATATCACCTATTCTGTTATTGATTCTCTCTAGTGTATTTTTCATTTCCTTTATTGTATTATTTATTTCTGATTGGTTCTTTTTCAGATTTTCTATTTCTTTATTGAAGTTCTCACTGTATCTTGTCTTTGGAGTTTGGTGAGCATCTTTATCACCATTACATTGTATTTTTGTTTTATTTTTTAGTTTTTTTTCTTTCATTTACAAAATATTCCTGGCTCCTCATTTTACTTGGTTCTCTGTGTTTATTCTTATATATTAAGGTGATTAGCTACATCTCCTGTCTTTAGAGAGTAGTTTTATGTAGAAAGTATCCTGTGGGGCCCAGAAATACAATAATCCTGGTTATCAGAACCAGGTGTTCCAGGAGTGTCCCCTACTGTGTGTTTCATGAATCTCCCTATTATGGCTGCACCATGACTGCTGTGGGCACACTAGTAGGTAGAGCTAAACCCTTGTTTGCTAGCTGAGATTCCTTGCCGCTGGTGTACTGGTAAGTGGAGTTGGCCACCAGTTTAGAAGTCTGAGAGGCCTAGATATGGGCATGTTAGTGGGTAGGGTTACCCCTGTTGTGGCTGACCATGAGGCCCAGGCAGGACTATTTACCTGTGCACTGTTTCTGTCCAGATCTGCCTAGTGGATGAGATGTGGCAGGAACTGCTTTAGAGGGGTGCCGTCTAGGGTAGGCAGGTTTGGTCTGCAGGGGAATGCTAAGATGTGGTATGGTGTTAGCAAGGAAGATGGAGACTAGTCTCAGTCCTTGTAGCCCCCCAGCTTTCCTGGATTTAATCCCTGCTCATTTTCAAAGCCGGATGTTATGAGATTGTAGAAATATTGACAGTACTGACTACATATTTGTACCTCCATCTTGTTCATGTCCATGCAATGACCTCCCTTAGAGATATGAGTTTTGGGCCCATCGAAGGTTAATATATGCCCTGACCAGAATGTGAGAAGGCTCATTGTGATCTTCTCTAAAGTTGTTAAAATAACTGGTAGAGATAACATAATTTCTTCTCTTCCTTCCCCGCTGACACACAGATGGAACTGTGAGATCCCATAAATGTTATATCCTTTGTTTTCACCACAATGACCTCTGCACATCCCCTTTATAAAATATGTGGATTAACGTCCAGAGTTTTGGAAAATGGCTGTCCATCACCCTGGATCATCATCCTTCTGATGCTCTCTGTCAGTAAGTTACCCTGAAAAAAAATGTGTAAATGGTATAAAGTGGCTTGCTTCATTTCTTAGTCTCAGTGTCTTCTCAGTTTGGAAGACACTTTATTTCCCCCTCCACCTCTGCCAGTGATAACCCTCTGCTTGTGGGACACAGGGCCATATTATGGGTCCTAACCAGACCATATCTCTTCCTTTCCTACTCCTCCCTATATGGCTTTTTCTTTATAACTTTATACCTTCTTTATACCTTTAGTGGGAAAAACTGTTCTGCTAGTCTTCATTTAGTTCTCAGAGACAGTTGCTCTGAAAGTAGTTGTAGCCTTGGTGTGTCCAGGGGAGGAGGTAATCTCAAGATCCTCCTACTCTGCAATCTCAATCAGCTTCTGTGATTTTTTCTAGTTCTAGGGTAAGTATAGCCAATGTGTAACTTAATGGTATCTCAAATGCAACATGAGAATGCTGGACATTTTATAATCAGACTTTAGAATTTAATATTTTTCCATAAAACTGGCTACAATATTTAGACATTATATATTTTACACTGTTTTTATAAAAGTAAGCTTTTCTTTTTTTTTTAATATTGCCTCAAGGCAGTTCTAAAATTGTGGTGAATCTATTTTTTTTATTTTTTATTGTTATGTTAATCACCATATATTACATCATTAGTTTTTGATGTAGTGTTCCATGATTCATTGTTTGTTCATAACACACAGTGCTCCGTGCAGAATGTGCCCTCTTTAATACCCATCACCAGGCTAACCCATCCCCCTACGCTCCTCCCCTCTAGAACCCTCAGTTTGTTTTGCAGAGTCCATCATCTCTCATGGCTCGTCTCCCCCTCTGACTTACTCCCCTTCATTCTTCCTCTCCTGCTATCTTCTTCTTTTTCTTTTTTCTTAAAATATGTTGCGTTATTTGTTTCAGAAGTACAGATCTGTGATTCAACAGTCTTGCACAATTCACAGCGCTCACCATAGCACATACCCTCCCCAATGTCTATCACCCAGCCACCCCATCCCTCCCACCCCCAACCACTCCAGTAACACTCAGTTTATTTCCTGAGATTAAGAATTCCTCATATCAGTGAGGTCATATGATACATGTCTTTCTCTGATTGACTTATTTCACTAAGCATAACACCCTCCAGTTCCATCCATGTCGTTGCAAATGGCAAGATCTCATTCCTTTTGATGGCTGCATAATATTCCATTGTGTATATATACCACATCTTCTTTATCCATTCATCTGTCCATGGACATCTTGGCTCTTTCCACAGTTTGGCTATTGTGGACATTGCCGCTATAAACATTGGGGTGCAAGTACCCCTTTGGGTCCCTACATTTGTATCTTTGGGGTAAATACCCAGTAGTGCAACTGCTGGATCGAATGGTAGCTCTAATTTCAAATGTTTGAGGAACCTCCATACTGTTTTTCAGAGTGGTTGCACCAGCTTGCATTCCCACCAACAGCGTAGGAGGGTTCCCCTTTCTCCACATCCCTGCCAACATCTGTCGTTCCCTGACTTGTTAATTTTAGCCATTCTGACGGGTGTGAGGTGGTATCTCATTGAGGCTTTGATTTGGATTTCCCTGATGCCGAGCGATGTTGAGCACTTTTTCATGTGCCTGTTGGCCATTTGGATGTCTTCTTTGGAAAAATGTCTGTTCATGTCTTCTGCCCATTTCTTGATTGGATTATTTGTTCTTCAGCTGTTGAGTTTGATAAGATCTTTATAGATTTGGGATACTAGCCCTTTATCTGATATGTCATTTGCAAATATTTTCTCCCATTCTGTTGTCTTTTGGTTTTGTGGACTGTTTCTTTTGCTGTGCAAAAGCTTTTTATCTTGATGAAATCCCAATAGTTCATTTTTGCCCTGGCTTCCCGTGCCTTTGGCGATGTTTCTAGGAAGAAGTTGCTGCGGCTGAGGTCAAAGAGGTTGCTACCTGTGTTCACCTTTAGGATTTTGATGGACTCCTGTCTCATGTTTAGGTCTTTCAACCATTTGGAGTCTATTTTTGTGTGTGGTGTAAGGAAATGGTCCAGTTTCATTCTTCTGCATGTGGCTGTCCAATTTTCCCAACACCATTTGTTGAAGAGACTGTCTTTTTTCCATTGGACATTCTTTCCTGCTTTGTCAAAGATAAGTTGACCATACAGTTGAGGGTCCATTTCTGGGCTCTCAATTCTGTTCCATTGATCTATGTGTCTGTTTTTGTGCCAGTACCATACTGTCTTGATGATGACAGCTTTGTAATAGAGCTGGAAGTCCGGAATTGTGATGCCGCCAGCTTTGCTTTTCTTTTTCAATATTCCTCTGGCTATTCGGGGTCTCTTCTGGTTCCATACAAATTTTAGGAGTATTTGTTCCATTTCTTTGAAAAAAGTGGATGGTATTTTGATGGGGATTGCATTGAATGTGTAGATTGCTCTAGGTAGCATTGACATCTTCACAATGTTTGTTCTTCCAATCCATGAGCATGGAATATTTTTTCCATTTCTTTATGTCTTCTTCAATTTCTTTCATGAGTATTTTATAGTTTTCTGAGTACAGATCCTTTGCCTCTTTGGTTAGATTTATTCCTAGGTATCTTATGGTTTGGGGTGCAATTGTAAATGGGATCGACTCCTTGATTTGTCTCTCTTTTGTCTTGTTGGTGCATAGGAATGCCACTGATTTCTGTGCATTGATTTTATATCCTGCTATTTGACTGAATTCCTGTATGAGTTCTAGCAGTTTTGGGGTGGAGTCTTTTGGGTTTTCCATATACAGTATCATATCATCTGCAAAGAGGGAGAGTTTGACTTCTTCTTTGCTGATTTGGATGCCTTTGATTTCTTTTTGTTGTCTGATTGCTGTGGCTAGGATTTCTAATACTATGTTGAATAGCAGTGGTGAGAGTGGACATCCCTGCCGCGTTCCTGACCTTAGGGGAAAAGCTCTCAGCATTTCCCCATTGAGAATGATATTTGCTGTAGGTTTTTCATAGATGGCTTTTATGATATTGAGGTAGGTACCCTCTATCCCTATACTCTGAAGTGTTTTGATCAAGAATGGATGCTGTACTTTGTCAAATGCTTTTTCTGCATCTATTGAGAGGATCATATGATTCTTGTTCTTTCTTTTGTTAATATATTGTATCACGTTGATTGATTTGCGGATGTTGAACCAGCCTTGCAGCCCAGGGATAAATCCCACTTGGTCGTGGTGAATAATCCTTTTAATGTACTGTTGGATCCTATTGGCTAGTATTTTGGTGAGAATTTTTGCACCCATGTTCATCAAGGATATTGGTCTGTAATTCTCCTTTTTGATGGGGTTTTTGTCTGGTATTAGGATCAAGGTAATGCTGGCCTCATAAAATGAGTTCGGAAGTTTTCCTTCCATTTCTATTTTTTGGAACAGTTTCAGGAGAATAGGTATTAATTCTTCTTTAAATGTCTGATAGAATTCCCCTGGGAAGCCATCTGGCCCTGGACTTTTGTTTGTTGGGAGATTTTTGATGACTGCTTCAATTTCCTTAGTGGTTATAGGTCTGTTCAGGTTTTCTATTTCTTCCTGGTTCAATTGTGGTAGTTGATACATCTCTAGGAATGCACCCATTTCTTCCAGGTTTTCTAATTTTCTGGCATAGAGTTGCTCATAATATGTTCTTATAATTGTTTGTATTTCTTTGGTGTTGGTTGTGATCTCTCCTCTTTCATTCATGATTTTGTTGATTTGGGTCATTTCTCTTTTCTTTTGGATCAGTCTGGCCAGGGTTTTATCAATCTTGTTAATTCTTTCAAAGAACCAGCACCTAGTTTCGTTGATCTGTTCTACTGTTCTTTTGGTTTCTAGTTCATTGATTTCTGCTCTGATCTTTATTATTTCTCTTCTCCTGCTGGGTTTAGGCTTTATTTGCTGTTCTTTCTCCAGCTCCTTAAGGTGTAGGGTTAGGTTGTGTATTTGAGACCTTTCTTGTTTCTTGAGAAAGGCTTGTATTGCTATATACTTTCCTGTCAGGACTGCCTTTGCTGTATCCCAAAGGTTTTGAACAGTTGTGTTTTCATTTTCATCGGTTTCCATGAATTTGTTTAATTCTTTAATTTCCTGGTTGACCCATTCATTCTATAGTAGGATGCTCTTTAGCCTCCATGTATTTGAGTTCTTTCCGACTTTCCTCTTGTGATTGCATTCTAGTTTCAAAGCATTGTGGTCTGAAAATATGCAGGGAATGATCCCAATCTTTTGGTACTGTTTGAGACCTGATTTGTGACTTAGGATGTGATCAATTCTGGAGAATGTTCCATGGGCACTAGAGAAGAATGTGTATTCCGTTGCTTTGGGATGGAAAGTTCTCAATATGCCTGTGAAGTCTCTTTGGTCCAGTGTGTCATTTAAAGTCTTTATTTCCTTGTTGATCTTTTGCTTAGATGATCTGTCCATTTCAGTCAGGGGGTGTTAAAGTCCCCCACTATTATTGTATTGTTGTCAATGTGTTTCTTTGCTTTTGTTATTAATTGCTTTATATAATTGGCTGCTATCATGTTAGGGGCATAGATATTTACAATTGTTAGATCTTGTTGGATAGACCCTTTCAGTAGGATATAGTGTCCTTCCTCATCTCTTATTACAGTCTTTGTTTGAAAATCCAGTTTGTCTGATATAAAGATTGCCACCCCAGCTTTCTTTTGGTGTCCATTAGCATGGTAAATGGTTTTCTACCCCCTCACTTTCAATCTGGGGGTGACTTTGGGTCTAAAATGAGTCTCTTGCAGACAGGATATCGATGGGTCTTGTTTTTTAATCCAATCTGATAGCCTGTGTCTTTTGATTGGGGCATTTAGCCCATTTACATTCAGGGTAACTATTGAAAGGTAGGAATTTAGTGCCATTGTATTGCCTGTAAGGTGACTGTTACTGTATGTTGTCGGTGTTCCTTTCTGATCTTTGCTGCTTTTAGGCTCTCTCTTTGCTTAGAGGACCCCTTTCAATATTTCTTGGAGGGCTGGTTTTGTGTTTGCAAATTCCTTTAGTTTTTGTTTGTTCTGGAAGCTTTTTATCTCTCCTTCTATTTTCAATGACAGCCTAGATGGATATAGTATTCTTGGCTTCATATTTTTCTCGTTTATTGCTCTGAAGATATTTTGCCAGTCCTTTCGGGCCTGCCAGGTCTCTGTGGATAGGTCTGTTGCCAATCTAATGTTTCTACTATTGTAGGTTACATATCTCTTCTCCCGAGCTGCTTTCAGGATTTTCTCTTTGTCTCTGAGACTTATAAGTTTTACTATTAGATGTTGGGGTGTTGACCTATTTTTATTGATTTTGAGAGGGGTTCTCTGTGCCTCCTGGATTTTGATGCCTGTTTCCTTCCTCACATTAGGGAAGTTCTCTGCTATTATTTGCTCCAATATACCTTCTGCCCCTCTCTCTCTTTCTTCTTCTTCTGGGATCCCAATTATTCCAATGTTGTTTCGTCTTATCGTATCACTTATCTCTCGAATTCTGCTCTCGTGATCCTGTAGTTGTTTCTCTCTCTTTTTCTCAACCTCTTTATTTTCCATCATTTGGTCTTCTATATCACTGATTCTCTCTTCTGCCTCATGTATCCTAGCAGTTAGTGCCCCCATTTTTTATTGCACCTCATCAATAGCCTTTTTGATTTCGACTTGGTTAGATTTTAGTTTTATTTCTCCAGAAAGGGTTTCTCTAATAACTTCCACGCTTTTTTCAAGCCCAGCTAGTATCTTTAACATCATGATTCTGAACTCTAGGTCCGACATCGTACTAATGTCCGTATTGAGTAGGTCCCTGGCTGACGGTACTACCTCTTGTTCTTTTTGCTGAGGTGATTTTTTTCGTCTTGTCATTTTGTCCAGAGGAGAATAGATGAATGAGAGAACAAAATGCTAACAGGTTCACAATGTCCCCAGCAAATATACTGTATACAAATCAGAAAAGACCTGAAACCAGGGGAAAAGAAAGGGAAAGAAAGAAAAAAGAAAGAGAAAAAAAAAGATAAAAACAAAAACAGAAGAATACAAAAAAAGCAGAATATGATCAAATATGATCAGGCTAGTGCATAGATCAGTGCCACACACTAGATTTTGGGCGTATTTTGGTCTGTTAGAACAAAGTGCCTCCTAAAATTTTAAAGAAGAAAGACATATATGTACAAAATAAGGGTTGATACAATGAAGGGATGGAAGATGACTGTAAATATGAAAATTATAAAAGATTTTATAAAAGGACTTGATAAGATAAGATGTTGTTTGAAAAAAGAAAGAAGAAGATTTAAGAAAAAAAAAAGGAAAAAGGGAGAGAATGTGATCAGGCAGGAGACTAGAACAAAGCCATATACTAGTGATTTAGGGTATATTTTGATCTGTTAGAAGAAACTGTATCTCAAAATTTCAAAGAGAGATCAACTCATATATATATATGCCAAAAATAAGGGTAACTACTATGAAGGGATAAAATATGACTCTAAAAATGAAAAATAAAAATGTTTTTTTTTTTTTAAAAAAAGGGATTGAAAAGATGTTGGCTGAAAAAGGGAGAAAGAAAAATAAAAAAAACAGTTAACAAAAATTAACTTTGATGAACTAATGAATCATGGTAAAAAAAAATCCATGAATTCTATGTGCAGTATTCCCCTAGCGCTGGAGTTCTCCCGTTCTCCTTGATTGGTAAACTTGGTCTTGGCATGCTGGCTGTTCGTGCTGATCTTCTGGGGGAGGGACCTGTTGCTGTGGTTTCCAAGTGTCTTTGCGAGGCTGAATTGCTCCGCCCTTGTCGGTCCGGGCTAAGGAAGCTGCTCGGGTTTGCTCTCAGGAGCTTTTGTTCCCTGCAAGCTCTCAGTACAGCTTTGGAGGACCAGGGCAAACATGGTGGCCTCCCAATCTCCACCCGGAGGAGCTGAGAACTCGGGGCCCCGCTCCTCAGTGTGCGCCCAGAGAAAAGCAGTCCCTCCCGTCTCCCTGGTCTCCGGCCGCACTCCGTGCTCACCCGGCCTGTGACCGAGCATTTCTATCTCTGGCACCCGACCCCGTGTGGAGTCTCCAAGCCCAGCAGATCCCTGCGGTGCGTTCCCGCACCGCTCCTCCCCGGGAAGGAAGGGGAGTCTCCCCGGATCTGCCCTTGTTGGGTCCCTGCTGGAGGAGCAGTGGCCCGACTGGGCCGCGGATCACAGTTTATGGCAACCCCGAGCTGAGAGCCCGCGCCTCGGCTCCGTCTCTGCAGCCGGCTTCCCCGCTCTGATACCTGGGAGCTCTTCCACACTCAGGCACCCCCGGTCTTTCTGTGACCCCAAGGGTCCTGAGACCACACTGTCCCGAGAGGATTCCACCCCCTGCTTAGCCACTGCAGCAACGTCCCTCAGCAGAGCCAACTTCTGAAAGTTCCGATTTTGTGCTCCGCAGCTCTATCACTTGCCAAAAGCGGCCGAGGGAGGCTCCTCCCCCGCCGTCTATCCTCCCGAATATCGCCTCGGATTCACTTCTCCGCACGTCCCACCTTCCAGTAAGTGGTCGCTTCTCTGTTCAGATAGCTGTTGCTACTCTCCTCTTTGATCTCCTGTTGAGTTCGTAGGTGTTCAGAATGGTTTGATCCCTATTCAGCTGAATTCCTGAGACCAGACGAAATCTAGGTCTCCTACTCCTCCACCATCTTGCTCCGCCCATTGTGGTGAATCTAAACCCCACAGCATATTCCTCTTCATTTTAGTGTTAATACTCATCTCCTTGGCAACGCATGCCCATAAGCAAAAGTAAAAGGAAGAGAAGCAGGAAATTGACTTTACTAGCTATATGACTGATGATATGTACCTAAAGGCGGAAATGCAGCTTCAAATCAAAAGTTAATGTCCATGGACAAACTAGGAATTTTAAGATATTAAAAAAAAAAAAAAGCCCTGTGGCTACTAACTGGCTCAGTCAATAGAGCATGTGATTCTGAATCTCAGAGTCATGGGTTTGAGCCCTACACTGGGTATAGAGAGTACTTAAAAATAAAATCTTTAAAAGAAAGTCCCTGAAATCTTTAGTGTTTTACTATGAACTATCAAAATGTAATCAACTAAGGGTGAAGACTATTCAGGCTAGATTCAAGCTAAGTTAACTGGGGTATGAAGCAATGTGAAGCTAACCTACAGTTAACTACAATTTATATTTTTAAAATTTGAAAATAACTCTAAGGTCTTCATTTTTTTAGTGTTCTTTCAAATGTGTAGTTGGAGAAAACATTGTACTTTGATTTATTCAATTATTTTAGATGTTCCCCCTTGATGTCTCTGAAATTTAAAGCTTTTACATTTTATATGAAATTATACTGTTTTAGTTAACTTAGGCACATAAATTATAAAATTACATAAAATTTGAGAACACTGTTTTATATTTATCAATGTAAATAACATGGATAATAGCTATCCATTATTTATAAAGTTCAACCATAATTGCTTATTTAATAATTAGTATTAGTATTTTGTTTTGGAAAATGTGCTGTCCAATTGCTTAATTGATTGAAAATATATCCCTGGTAAAGCAAAAGTTGAACAATAAGATCAATATAACAGAAAAATCTTGTGAGTTCAGAAGGCATATGTTCTAGATTAAAATGAAGAGGATTTACGGTGTTAAGAATTTTAAGTAGCATGATATTTCAGTTAACTAGAAACTTCCATTAACTAGAGTATAGGTTAAATAAAGTTTTTATAAATATTTCTATTCAAAAGTGTAACTAGTGCCTTCTAGTAAAACTTTTTGTGACAGAAACATTCTACACTGTTCAATATGGTAGCTATTAGCCAAATGTGGCTATGGAGCATTTGAAATATAAATACTGTGGCTGAAGAAGTGAACTTTGGGTTTTATTTAACTTGTAAATAAAATTGCATTTTGAAATAATTGTATATAAACATAGAGTTGTAAGAAATACTGATATCACATTTATCTTTTACCCACTTTCTCCTAATAGTCACGTATTGCAAAACAATATTACAAAGAGAATGTTGACTTTGATACAGTCAAGGTACTGAATATTCCATCACCATAAGCATCCCTCTTAATGTCCTTTAACCATTTACCTAGTAAATGGAATCTGACTTGTTTGGCGGTTATGGGTATTGCTAATGAAGCTGCTATAAATGTCTGTTTGAATATATACCATTTTTGTTTTTCTGGACTAAATGCCCAGAAGTTCAGTTCCCAGGTCTTATTATTCTGTGTTTAGGGTTTGTTTGTTTGTTAGTGATATGTTTGCATGGTTTTGGTATTAAGGATTGTCATAAAAAGGATCAGCAGGCATCCCTTCATCTTCAGTATTTGGAAGAGATTGTATAAAATGGCTATTAATTACTTTGGATACAGGACCCTTCAAATTTTTGTATTTCACCTTAGTTGAGTCACATATTTTGGGTTTCTTGAGAAATTATTCCATTTTCTAAGTTGTCTATTTTTAAAGTAAGGTTCATAGTATTCCTTTATGTCATTTTAGTAGCTGCAGAATCCCTATAGTGATGCTTGTTCTTTTATATCTGAAATTGGAGATTTGTGTCTTTTAACTATTTTTGACAGTCTTGCTAATTGTTTATCAGCTTTGATTTTTTGAAGAGTTTTACATATCTTTATTTTTAATTTCAATGACTTATGCTCTGTTATTTTAATGATTATTTCCCTCCTGCTTTTTTTTTTTTTTCTCTTTTCCCAGATTCCTGGTGAGGAACTCAGATTTGTATTTGAGAACCTCCTTCTTTTCCAGTGTAATAGCAGACTTTTTCTTCTTTAGCTATATGTGATATATTTGATATGTTTTTAATTTTCATTCAGTTTTGTATTTTTAATTTTTGAGATGTTCTGTTTGACACATGGGTTATTTAGAAGTGTGTTCTCTACTTTCATGTATTTAGATATTTTCCTGTTTTGTTTCAGTTATTGACTTTTCAGTTCAGTACATGAATAAAAATCATATCATAATATATGCAGAAAAAGCATTTGGTGAAATTCAACATTCACTTATGATAAAATCTCACAACAAACTCAGTATACAGGGAACATACTTCATAATAAAGGCCATATATGACAAACCCACAGCTAACAATGGTGAAAAACTGAAACCATTTCCTCTAATTTTAGGAATACAAAAAAGATTCCTACTCTCACCACTTTTATTTAACATAGTATGAGGAGCCCTAACCAGAGCAAGAAAAATAAAAGACATCCAAATTGGAAAGGAAAAAGTAAAACTGTCACTATGACATGATACTATATATAGAAAGCAATAAAGACTCCACCAAAAACTATTAGAATAAAAAATTCAGTAAGTTACAGGATACAAGATCAACATACAGATCTCTCTTGCATTTCTGCATAGTAACAAACTATCAGTAAGAGAAATTAAGAAAACAAAACAACTCCATTTACCATTGCATTAAAAAAAGTAAGACTAGGAATAAATTTTTAAATTTATTTTTTAATTTTATTTTAAATTCAATATTAAATTCAATATTAAATATTAAATGTACTATTGGTTTCAGAGGTAGAGGTCAATGATTCATCAGTCTTATATAATACCCAGTGCTCATTACATCACATGCCCTCCTTAATGTCTATCACCCAGTTGCCCCATCCCCTCCAGCATCTCTCAGTTTGTTTCCTTTGATTAAGAGTCTCTTATGGTTTGTCTCCCTCTCTGGTTTCATCTTGTTTTATTTTTTCCTCTCTTCCCCTATGATCCGCTGTTTTGTTTCTTAAATTCCACATATGAGTGACATTATGATAATTGCCTTTCTTTGATCGACTTATTTCACTTAGCATAATACCCTCTAATCCCATCCATGTTGTTGCAGATGGCAAGATTTCATTTTTTGATGGCTGAGTAGTGTGTGTGTGTGTGTGTGTGTGTGTGTGTGTGTGTACAGCCCACATCTTCTTTATCCATTACCTAGGAATAAATTTAACCAAAAAGATGAAATACCTATACTCTGAAAACTGAGACATTAAGAAATTGAAGGTGAAACAAATGGAAAAATATATCATGCACATGAATTGGAAAAATATTGCTAAAATGTCCATACTACCCAATGCAATTTATAGATTCAATGCAATAGTTACCAAAATACCAATAGAATTTTTCATATAATTTAAATAAAATTAAAATATGTATGGAACCACAAAGATCTTGAATTAGCAAAGCAATATTTAAAGATTTTTATGTATTTATTTGAGAGAGAGCAGGGGTGGGGGGCATAAAGGGAGTGTCTCAAGTAGACTGCACTGAGCATGGAGCCTGAGGTGGTGCTCAATCTCACAACCCTGAGATCATGACCTGAGCTGAAACCAAGAGTTGGGTACCCATCCAACTGTACTACTCAGGTACCCCCTAAAATAATCTTGAGAAAGAAAAAGCTGGAGGCATCATGCTCCCTGATTTCAAACTATACAAGGCTACAGTTACCATAACACTATGATACTGGCACAGAAAAAGACACATAGATCAATGGAACAGATAGCCCAGATACAAATCCATACTTATATGGTTAATCTACAACAAAGGAGGCAAGAACATCCAATGGGAAAAGGACAGTCTCTTCAATAAATGGTGTTGGAAAAACTGGACCACTTTATTACACCATGTACAAAAATTAACTCAAGATGGGTTAAAGACCTAAATGTAAAACCTGAAACCATAAAACTAGATGAAAATATAGGCAGTAACTTGTTTGACATCAATCTTATATAAGATATATTAACATATATATTGTTATGTCTCCTCAGGCAAGGACAACAAAAGCAAAAGTAAGCAAAAGCTTTTGCACAGCAAAAGAAACCATCAATATAAAAAGGCAACCTACTCTATGAGAGAAGATCTTTGCGATAATGTATCTGATAAGGTACTGACATCCAAAATATGTAAAGAACTCATATAGCTAAACAACAATCCACTTAATAAATGGGAAGAAGACCTGAACATACATTTTTTTTTCAAAGAAGCCTACAGACGTCCAGCAGACATAAGAAAGATCACTATCAGGGAAGTCCAAATAAAACCACAATGAGATAACACCTCACACCTGTCCTAATGGTCACTATCAAAGAAGTAACAAGTGTTGACAAGGATGTGGAGAAAAGGGAACCTTCATTCAGTGCTAGTGAGAATGTTAATTAGTGCAGCCACTATGAAAAACAGTATCAAGGCTTCTCTATTTCTTCTTGTTCTAGATCCTTTTTTGTTATGATTATTTTATGCATTGCTGTGGGTTAAACTTTACATTTCATCTTGAGTAATTAATAGTATTTTTTTATGTATAACTTCATTGTGCATAGGAACAAAAAAATCTGTAGATATGAATGCCCATATGTGTGAAAACATATATCTATAAAGCAGAAAGAAAATAATGCAAAAGTAGAAAAATTAAAAATGTGTGCATCTGTGTAGAAGATACAGAATTTTGTTGTACTACTCTTGTAACATTTTTATAGTTTAAAAAAATTTCAAATAAAGTTTAATGTTTAATCAAACTCAGTGTTTCATTCAAAATATTTCTGTCATTTAGAATACTTAGGAAATAAGTGAATTTTCTCTTTTTCTCTGTTGTATTCCTTATGAGAGCATGTGTTTAAATGCATCATTTACTGTGACTGAGTTATGTTATTTAGCTTCCTAATTCATAATCATGAAATTCTTTTTTTTTTTTAAGATTTATTCATTTGGGAGAGAAAGAGCATCAGTGGGAGGGGTAAAGGGAGAGGGAGAGAGAATGTCAAGCTGACTCCATGCTGAGCGCAGAGCCTGAACAAAATAGGTCTTGATCTCAGGATGCTGAGATCACAACCTGAGCTGAAACCAAGAGATGGATGCCTAACCAACCGACTGCGCCACTGAGGTGCCCCAACCATTAATTTTTTTTTTATGTTCAGTTAACCACTGTATAGTACATCATTAGTTTTTGATGTAGTGTTCAATGATTCATTAGTTATGTAAAATTTATTTAGCCTTTTAGTCCTTAAATTTTATAAAAAGAATTTAACACTTTATATTTCATATTAAACTTCTCTAATCAGCAATAATATGCTATATACAATTCAGAATATATATATATTTTTTCTTTTATTGTATTTAAAGTACAGCCTATGGAACAGTAAGGCATTTAACAGAGAAAAGGACTCCTGTTTAAGATAATTAAATATTTGCGTCACTTTAGAGTAAAAAATGCCATGTTATTTCCTTGTATATACATTTAAATGGATATCAAATTAGATTATAGATTTTAATGCCGAATTTAATTTTATTCTCTTGAATTATATTTAAAATATAGAAATACATGTTATTTATATTTTCAGAACAATTAAACGAATTATCAATATCATTTAACTGGCTGTTGAGCACCTAGCCCTGTATTTGTCTCTTTTCATCCCTTCTAGCTTATACCTGAAGAATATAGAAAAAGAAGTCTTTGTTTTTAAGACTGGTTGGAATTTCTTTTTTCTTCTATATTGACTCTAGTTAAAATCATTAGTAAAACAGTCATTTAATTTAAAAAAAATGAAAATTGTTATATATATAAAAATGAGTAAAATTCCAGTGGTTTTAATTTCCAATTATATATAGTAATATATCTTAATTAGATTTCAACAAATCTGTTATGGCCTTATATTTATAAGCTCTAATACACATAAAATCGATGTTAAAGCTTCCATTACAGATTCACTTCAAATGACTAAAACAATCTTTGTAGTCTAGAAATGTACTCTTACTTTGCTTTATTTAGAAATTCTGAGAATATTTGTATACTGGAACTTGAGGTATCCTTATATTGGATTGAGATCAGGAATTTTTTAAGCTCATGCGGACATAACAGTCTTATATTTTATAGAACATAATTTTTCTGCTAAAAAATATTTTTTATATGTTTTGAACTTTCAATGTTTTATTATTTCTTTAAATTCCAAAAAGAGAAAGTATTTTCTAGCATAAAAGCTCTTTAAACTGCTGGCTTAGTGTAAAAAATTTAGGATACTATAAATGTACATATTGAATTATCAAAAGAATTAATTTCTACTCTTGGTATTTACCATTTATTAGTAGTATCATCTTGGTTAAAAATTCTTTGAGTTCGGGGTGCCTGGGTGGCTCAGTCATTAAGCGTCTGCCTTCAGCTCAGGTCATGATCCCAGGGTCCTGGGATCGAGCACCTCATCGGGCTCCCTGCTCCGCGGGAAGCCTGCTTCTCCCTTTACCACTCCCCCTGCTTGTGTTCCTTCTTTCACTGTGTCTCTCTCTGTCAAAATCTTAAAAAAAAAAAAAAAAAAGAAATTCTTTGAGCTGTAGGTCTATAAAAAGGTTGTTAACACTATCATATGGCTATTGTAAAGATTGAACAAGATGATTTAATAAGGAACTATGGGTATCATAACATGTTATAGAAATAAAAATTGTATTTCCAAAACATTGATAGAAATTAAAGGGTAAGATGTGGAAAATACTAGAAATTCAAATGCTATAGAGAACAAAGAAAATTGAATATGATTCATTTTTGATGGGTACTTGTAACAAAGTTTGTTTTTCAGAAAAATACTATAAATAACTTTTTATCTTTGAATTTGCAATATGATTTTTTTCATTTGATAGTTAAGAGCACAGCATGGAAAGTCAGAATGTGGTTTAATTCTGCATGAGCTTAAGCAAGTTAGTTTCTAAAGTTCTATTTTCTAATAAAATTAAGAATAATATATTTTCATTGTGTTGTAATAAATTTTAATTGTATATAATAAATGTAAATATCATAGATAGGTACCATGAACAAGGGAGTGCCCAAAAGATATTACTTATTATTACTAAATATTAGAACTAACTTAAGACTATTCTACTGAGGAGAAACTTTTTCATTGCTTCATCTTTCCTTGATGCAATAGCATCATAAGAAAAAACTATACTTAGGGGCTCACTGTACCTTAATAACATCTTTTGATTGAAGTATTTGTCAGTTTTATGCAAACCTATTGTTCTGGTTTGCTTAACCCCTCCTCTTTTACTAACAAAAGTGTTTTTTTTTCTTTTTTAAGATTTAACCCATTTATTTGAGAGAGAGAGGGAAAGAGTGTGAGCATGAGTGGTGGGGGAGGCAAAGGGAAGAGACTCCCTGCTGAGCAGGGAGCCCCATGTAGGGCAGGGCTCAATCCCAAGACCCTGGGATCATGACCTGAGCCAAAGGCAGATGCTTAACCAACTGAGCCACCCTCAAAGTGCTCCAAAGTGTTTCCTTTTAACTATAGAAGGGCACTCTTGCTTATTACTTGTCACTTTTTGCATGAACGATATTTTCCTTTTACACTTTCTCATGATTGAACCTGAATATTGCTTTGAACATATCACAGTCACCAAAACACAGAGGTGACTATCTCCATTAATATTTTCTCAAGTGCTTTTGTGAGACTTATTCTGGGCTCTATCTCCAATAGCAGAATTGTGGTGTCATGGTGTATACATTTGAGAGCATTATACTGAATTATCTTCTATGACAGTTGTATTGGTCTAAAGTCTGACCAGCATGAGTGTTCATGTACTCCACAACCTTTTCAGCTATTGCATGGACAGATTTTTAGTGTTTCTAAATATGTGACTAGATCAACTCCTACTAGTTAGCCTTCTGGATTTTCTTTGATTCAAATTGTGTTTATGTGAGGTACTTTTTGACATCACTATCTATCATCTATCTATCATCTATCTATGTATCAACTATCTCTATATAAATATTATTCATATTATATACTTTTAAACACACATATATAGGGGTGCCTGGGTGGCTCAGTTGGTTAAGCATTTGCCTTCGGCTCAGGTCATGATCATAGGGTCCTGAGATTGAGCCCAGCATTGGGCTCTCTGCTCAGCCTGCTTCTCCCTCTTCCTCTGCTTCTCCCCTCTGCTCATGCTCTTTCTCACTTTCTATCTCAAATAAATAAATACAATCTTTAAAAATTTTTAAAAATAAAAAATACACATATATGTTAAAAAATGTCAATTGGATTATAAGTCTGCCATGTATCGCCCATGTCAGACTAGTTTTACACACACACATATATTCCTCCAAAATGTCATTTGCATATATATATACACACACCCACACACATACATACATACGTCTACACACAACACAATTTCAGAATAGTATTTGTTTACTGGACCATAATGTACCTTTTTGAGATGAACTCCTCATATAAAACTAGTTTTCTAATATCATCTTCTATTAAATTACCTGGTTTTGTTATTTTTATAATACTTTATAGACCTCAGGATTAGAAAAAAAACATTCATTTTGTACCATACCATTAAAACTGATCATGTATCTATGTTTATTATTATTTAAGTATGTTATCAAATAATGGGATATTATAATAGATACCATTTAACTCCCAAATCCGGAATGCTGCCAATACTAAAATTTTGTCTTCCCTTCAGTCTCATCCAGATATTACCCTCAGATTGAACATAAACCTAATACTTGGAAAAATAATCATTTTTAAACTTGTATCATGAATATTTGTTTAGCTACACAACATGTTGAGGTTTTTGTTTTGAAACTTACAAAGAGGACAATCATGGTCTGTGTTATCTTCTGGGAATTCCTTTTTTCAATCAACATTATTCTAGTGATAGATTTTTTTCAATCAGCATTATTCTTGTACCAAAATAAGGTATTATCTCATCCCAAAAATAAGATATTATAAGGTAATAAGATATAATATAGAAGATAATGATATAATATATATTTTATTATTTTTGGTACATTTGTAAATGGGATTGTTTTCTTAATTTCTCTTTCTGCTGCTTCATTATTGGTGTATTGCTAGGTCATTAATTCATTCCTCTGCTTCTTCCATACTGCTATTTATTCCATCAATAGATTTCTGTACATTGATTTTGTATCCTGCAACTTTTTTTTTAAGAGGTTTTTTTTATTTATTGATTCATGAGAGACAGAGGGAGAGAGAGAGAGAGAGAGAGAGAAGAGGAGGGAGAAGCAGGCTCCCAAGGAGCAGGGAGCCCGATGTGGGACTCAATCCCAGGACCCCAGGATCACAACCCGAGCCAAAGGCAGACACCCAACCATCTGAGCCACCCAGGTGCCCCTGCAACTTTTTTAAAAAAAAATCAGTTCTAGTAGGTTTTTGGTAGAATCTTTTAGGTTTTCTATGTAGATTATCATGTCAACTGCAAACAGTGAAAGTTTTACTTCTTCCTTACAAATTCTGGTGACTTTTCTTTCTTTTGTTGTCTGACTGCTATGGCTAGGACTTCCAGAACAAAGTTGAATAAATGTTGTGAAGAGTGGACATCCTTGACTTGTTCCTGACCTTAGGGGAAAAGCATACATTTCCCCCTGTGAAACATGATGTTAGCTTTCCACTCTAAAAGTCCCATTTAATATTTCTTACAGGACTGGTTTAGTGGTCATGAACTCCTTTAGTTTTTTTCTGGAAAACTCTTTATCTCTCCTTCTAGTCTGAATGATAGCTTTGCTGGATAGACTATTCTTGACTGCATTTTTTTTTTTTTTCCTTTTAGCACATTGAATATATCATGCTGCTCCATTCTGGCTTGTAAAGTTTCTGTTGAAGAATCTCCTGCCAACCTTATAGGTTTTCCCTTGTAAGTTACTGTCTTTCTGCTTTAAAACATGTTTTCTTTATCACTATATTTTGGTGTAAGCCTATTACAATATGTTTTGGTGTAAGCCTATTACAATATGTCTTGGTGTGGGTCTACTTTTGTTGATTTTGATGGGAGATTTATTGATGTGGATAATGGTTTCCTTCCCCAGGTTAGGGAAGTTTTCAGCTATTATTTCTTCCAATAAATTCTCTGCCCCCTTTTCTCTCTTTTCTTCTTCTGGGACTCCTATATTACAAATATTAATGTATTTGATGGAGTCACTGAGTTCCCTGTCTAATCTTGTTTTTTGTAATTTTTTTATTCATGTTTGATTACTTTACTATATCTTCTAGGTCATTAATTCATTCCTCTGCTTCTTCCATCCTGCTATTTATTCCATCCAGCATGTTTCTCATTTCACTTACTGAGCACTTTATCTCTGCTATGTTATACTTATCTAGGTGTTAAGGGTCTCACTCATGTCTCCACTCTTTTCTCAAGTCCAGTGGGTATCGTTATGATCATTACTTTCACTTTTCTATCTGGCATGTTACTTATATTTGTTACACTTGCATAAAATTAGAAAACTGAGGAATTTATCCCAAATGAAAGGACAGGACAAGACCATGGCAAGAAAGCTAAGACTCTGTGCCTATTTCTATATGTTAGGAAAGTCAGCTATGTCTCCTGTGCTTGAGAGCAATGGCCTTATGAAGAAGAGGTCCTATAGTGCCCCACAGTATAGTGTTCCCTGTTCCCCAAGAACTGGCACTTCCAGGAGTGTCTCCAAAGTGTGCTGTTTATGCTCTGCTGCTTTGTCTTGGCCACTTTATCCTTCAGACCAGTTGTCTGCAGAGTCTCTCTCTACCTGTTGTGGGTAGTGTTTGGTTCCTGGCCTAAACATGGCATGTTTTAACCAAGTGTCCTCTGCTCTATTTGTGAAATGAGATCCATTGCCACTCTTACTGGAACTGAGGCTCCAGAAAACTCTGAAGTTGGGAGACATGGTATGAGCAGGGATTTAGTCCATCCTTCTGGGGGTGGGGTGAAGCAAGTGTGACTGAAAAGGGAGGCTCTTCTTTGGGGAGGGCTTGGTGTAAGCAAATTATTGGCAAGGGTGGCCACTGTACTTGTTCTTGCAGGTGGCCCTGTGCTTATGCTGAGGGGTGGGAGAGGAAAATGGCACCAGCAAGTTCCTTTGTTCCCAGAGCATTCTCTTCATGAACACTGTCTCTCTGCAATGTGCTCCAAGATGAGTGAATAACCTCCCCAGTGTCTGCCCCAAGAACTCTTCAGATCACTGTTTCCATGCTATACGTTCCAGGCTGTTTGCCCTGCTTTTTCTCCAAGAGAAACCTCAGTACCCTCTTAGCTCTCCCAGAGCCAAGCACACTGACTTAAAATTTCAGATCTTAAACCCACTGGTAACAAGAACTCACAAAATTCAGCCCCTCTCACTTTCCAAGCCAATTGCTACAGGAATTTGTTTTTCCTGTACAATCCCCCAGGTGTTAATCTTTCACCCTTCTATGTGACCAGGACTCCTTTTCCCCATAGCAGTGGTCATGATCCATTTCCATTTCCATACTTCCTACCTTCTCCTATATGGTCTCTTCTCTCCCTTTAGTTGTGGAGTTTGTTCTTCCAGTCTTCAAGTCAATTTCTGAGGTATTTAGGATGATTTGATGGTTATCTAGTTGTATTCATGTGATGAGGTGAGCCTACAGTCCTCCTACTCTGTTGCCATTTTCCAACCTTTCTCTGGAACAAGGAACTTTTGAGAATGAAGTGTATGCTGATTATCTTGATTGTGGCGATGGCTTTCCCAGGTACATATGTGGTTATTATTTGTCAATTATATCAATGAAAATATAAAGAAAACTCTGGTTACAATAGATTCTAAACAAATTCCTGAAATGTCAGCCTAATTTTTTCTGGATTATGTCAGTACCCTAGCACTAGGTCACAGTAGTTATCAAATGAAGAGAGTAAAGAAGAATATTAGAACATAGAAACAAAGGAGAAGAGCAGATTATGGACAAATGTGAACAGTATTGGAAAGAAAGTGTTTTTTAAAGTGGGTTTGAAATACATTTTTATTAACAAAAAGATGTAAGAATATAGCCTACATTTTTATATGACCTTCAATTTCTTCAAAAAGCTTACTGGGGAAAATTAAAAAGATTCCTAATAATATAATGACTGTTTTTAATGAAAATGTGTTTTCCCATGATTAAAATTCATTTTTTTCTATTTCATTGATTTTCTGCTTGCTAACTGCTATCAACTCATTTTAATCTGCAGCTAAAACTTTATCAAATGGGGATGGCAGAGCAGTTTCATAAAAAGTGCCAACTAAAAAAATCATTCAGTTACATTTTTATAAATGTAAAGAACGAAATTATTTTCATTAATTGTTTTCAGACAGGAAAGATTAGAAAAAAAGTCATTATATATGCCAAGTATCTGACTTTATTGCCAAAGAACACTGCACCATCTTAGAAGGGATCCATTAAAAAATATTGTGTCATTTAATATATACTTTAAAATGTGTTAAAACTGTTTACACTTGATTCAAAATAAGATATTCAAATCATAAAAATTGTCTTTAAGACTTTTTCAAATTATTTCATAGAGAAAATGTTCGAATTTGGGCTCCATCTTTGTGTGTTCAAATATTGGCTATATCAGTACTATGCCAATTTTTTTTTGATATTTTATTTGTGCAAGCAGGAGGAGCTGCAGGCAGAGGGAGAAGCAGACTCCCCGCTGACCAAGGAGCCCAATGTGGGACTGGATCCCAGGACCCTGGAATCAGGACCTAAGCCAAAGACAGACATTTAACTGACTGAGCCACCCAGACATCCCAATACTATGCCAAATTTGACTTTGGCAATTAATCCTTCTGCTGAACATTTTAACAGTAACTTGATTGACTTTACTAGTTTTAAGTGATGACTAGGTATAAATTTTAAAGCATCCTGCAATGTTTGTTTTATTCATTTAACATTAACATCTGGTACGTATTACAAGTCTTTTTACTCTTCACTTACTTATTCATTTCATTAACTGACACTCTCCAAATTTCTTATAAAACCAACCCACTGACAACAGCTTTTATGGCATGATTAGTCTATAATTTAATATTCTAATATCCTTACATGTCTGCTTTCATCAACTATCAAGTTATATTTCAAACCTGTTTGTGTCAATTATACTTATTACATAAAGTGGTAAAATATGACTGTAAAGAAGAAAAGAGTTTTTGCATTAATGCAAATAGTTTGGAAAAGCTACTAGAAAATATACATTATAACATTAGGTGTGGATATGACAATTATAAATGGAAGAAAGCTCTTTGTAAAGATCATGAATCATTCTCCACTTAAATTCCACTTTTATTAATGAACTGGATGGAAATAAAAAAGGCTTGTCTACCACATCAATGAATAAGTAAAACTAAATGTTTAAACTATGTTTCTATGAATTTTTAGAAATTCTTATTTTAAGTGTCAGTTAATCACCCATGTAAATACAGTTGATCACTCCTTGAAACCCTTATTCACTTTGCTTTCTAGATATAACACTATACTGTTTATCATTTTACCTCATTTTTCCTCCATGTTGACCTCCACTTGTGGATCCTCCTGGAACACTAAGTCTCAGGGCTCTCTAACAACCCTTTGCTGGAGACCATCTCCAACTCTGATCCCTGACTTGTTATATATGCTTCTGATCTGACATCTTTAGTTTTATATATAAATATCTCACAAATTTAATTTTGCAAAAGTTATCTCTTTTGCCATGCTTCAGGAACATTGCTCTTTTTTTTATTTCTTTAAACACTGTTTCATTTCAACTTGCAGGATATTTTTTTTATTTTTTATTGTTATGTTAATCACCATATATTACATAATTTGTTTTGGTGTACTGTTCCATGATTCATTGTTTGTTCATAACACCCAGTGCTCCATGCAGAATGTGGCCTCTTTAATACCCATCACCAGGTTAACCCATCCCCCTACCCTCCTCCCCTCTAGAAACCTCAGTTTGTTTTTCAGAGTCCATCATCTCTCCTGGTTCATCTCCCAGGTTATTTTTGTCCATATCTTCTGAAGGTTCATCTGATGACTGATTTCCTTGTGTTTTTTCTTTCAATTTCAATTTTTCATGGACACCTTATGTAAGTACCCTATTTAAATTAGTTCCCCCTTAAATAAAACATTCACTATACTCTTACACAGCTGTATATATTTATGCCACTTTTCACTATTTGGAATCACAGTATACATTTATTTGATTTATGGTTCACACTCTACCTCACTCAAATAAAAAGCTCTCCAAGGACGGAGTCCATTTATTAATGAATTCCTTCAGTCTTTTTAAAATATTGTATTTTTCAGGTTTTGTTTTGTTTCAAGTAGTTGATAGTTGGCTTTTCATCAATTGATATATGGTGAGTAAATCTACTTGTTATGGGCAAAGTAATAGCCTCCTAAAGATATTGAATCCTTAATCCCAGGAATTTGTGAATGTTTTATCTTACATGGAAGATGTGTTTAAGAATTGGGCGGGGGGAGGTGGCACCTGGGTGATACAGTCATTAAGTATTCAACTCTTGGTTTCAGCTAAGGCCATGATCTCAGGGTCATGGGATGGAGCCTCATGCTGGGCTCCATGCTCAGTGCAGAATCTGCTTGAATTTCTCTCTGTCCCTCCTCCATTCTCTCTCTAAAATAAATAATCTTTAAAAAAGAAAAAAAAGAATAAGGATCTGGGGATTATTTGTATTATCCAGTTGGGCCCAATTTAATTACAGAGGCCATTAAAAGGAATGTCCCCAACTATAATTAAGGGACTTTTGACTATGGCAGAATATTTAGAAAGATCTTACATTGCTGGCTTTAAAAAATGGAGGAAAGGGCCAGGAGTTTAGGAATATGACCAGCCTCAAAAATCTGGAACAGGCAATGAAATGATTCTCCCCAAAAGCCTCCAGATAGGAATGGAGCAATGCCAGCACTTAGGTTTTAGCCCAGGGACACTCATTTCTTCATGTCTGATCTATAGAACTGTAAAATAATAAATGTGTATTGTTTAAGACACCAACCTTGTAATTGTTTTATGGGAGCAATAGAATCCAGATGCCTCAATCATAGTAAATACTGTTGTAAAACAGTTTTTAAAAGTCTCAGGATATTGTAAATATGACTAAATTTGAAAACTGATTTGTTTATATTGTTTGCAATTTTTAACATTATAAATATATATCAGTATATATAGATTATTACCTTAGATCTTATTCCTGCAATGAAATGAAAAGTGGTATAATTGATATCTTTTTTATTAAGAGAGGTAATTTGAGTAGCAGCGGTTAAACACACAAAAAAAAACTATGATAAATGTGAAAAATGGAAATAAAGTGAAATGGCTTAGAGGAAGACAATTCTACATTCTGAAGAGTATGATGTAGAGGGCTTCTTAAAGGAGAAAGCTTTGGGGAGAATCATAAGTAATATTTAAAAAGAAGAAATACATAGGTTTGGCATTATAGGCATGGCAATGAAAGGCACCTACAAACATAGATTAAATTATTGTAACTTATGCTAAATTCTGTTTAGAGATTCACTTCAGAAACAAAGAGGTGTACCTGGACTTCAGTGGCTTATAAGGTGTGTTTCTCAGGCACTATTCTCTGATTTAATTGACTCTGGAAGATGATCCATTCAGATATATTGATAAAACATTTAAAACTATCAAAAGTAATTTTAAAAAATTAAAAACGTGACTGTCATACAATATTAATATATGCATGTATTGAAAATTTAAATCTTTAATGATACAACCAGCACAATAATAAATTTGATAACCAATAAAGTCATTCTTATTTTTGGTCTGCTCGGTGTTCTGAGGTAGTGTTTTGAAGTCTGCATAGCTTTAGAAACTGAAAGAGAAAGAATAGTATTAATACATATTGTTTTTGATAAGAACTATAAATACTATATAATAAGTGATTATTCTTAAGTTAATGCTTATTAAAATATTAACCAAATCCTCTTTTACAACTGTAAAATATTTCCTCATATATATGTGTAACTATAGTTACATATATAGTTCTATATAGTTGTTACAAGCCAACCATTTGTTTCTGTGTGGAACTGTAGAGAAACTAACATCTGACTTATAAATAGAAGTTTGGAAAACAACCATTTGTCAGTTAACAGCTTCTTTTGTTCAAGAGCTAAATCGCTATAAATAAATTGGTGTCATATGGCCATGAAGTTTTACAGGGGAAACTAAGTTTCAAGGGCTTTTTTTGTTGTTGTTCTTCTTCTTCCCACATAACCTACCTTAATTTTCAGGGTATATATTTATAATCAGAAAGGGGATAGACTCCTCTGTGTTTTCACAGACTTTGTCATATGAAATATACTTCCAGTATTTGTTTCACTTTCTATATTGCCTTAAGCATGCAATGTCTATATATTTGTTTCCATCTTTAAATGTTATTTAAATATTTTCATTTTTTTCTGGTATGCAGGTATATAATCCTATTTTGGAAAGTGGTTTTAGAATTAGCACCAATACTTTTATTTTTATTTTTTTTAATTTTAATTTTTATTTTAAGATTTTATTTATTGGATTTTATTTATTTAATGCTTATTAACACAAGCAGGGGGAGTGGGAGAGGGAGCCCGATGCGGGGCTCAATCCCAGGACTCTGGGATCATGACCTGAGCCGAAGGCAGACGCTTAATGACTGAGCCACCCAGGTGTCCCAATGCTTTTATTTTTAAAGGCTAACAATAATAATCATAATACTAAGATTATGTATAAGGATGTCAAAATGTTTTAATTAAAATCAGTAATTTTACATTTCCAATGCTGTTTATTTTCCCTCTTCCAGTTTTGGATACTTACAAATATGAAAGAAACTGATCTAAATACTCATTACTATTAAAATGAGGAAGTGTGCCCTCCAGCTACTCTTAGAACATCACACTGTGAATGCAATACAGTGTGTTAAGAAGAAACATGCATTTCAAGAGAAATGAGGTCTACATTGCATTTTTTTTACAAAAATTATTTACGCTATTTTTTTTAAAAAGGTATGGAACTCCTAAGCACAAGTGAGAAAAAAAAATGGACAGAATAGGAATACATAACTTAGGATTTTAATGGGAATATATTTTCAACACTATATACAATATTAATCTGAATTTGACATTTCTGGGTTTTCAATGGATGTCATTTAACAGGATTTCTGAAAGGTGTGAGACTGACACTTTATAATTTAAGGATCTTCCTTTCATAACAGGCATAATTAACTCAGAAGCAGTTACTCTAGCAAATACAAAAAGTGCTTCTTGAAAAGAATAAGCGTTTCAAATGCCACATATTTTAGCATAAGGAAAACTCTAATCAAAAAGCTTTGTTACCAAAAGCCTCAAATATACTATTTACAATAATTCTATGGAGAAAATAAGTATAGAAGAAAATTTAACAGTGCTGTGAACTATTCATGAATATGGTACATCTTGGTATTTTAGAATAAAAAATGAACTGAAATGGCTCTAAACTAAAAAAAGGTATGTAGTGGAGAGGTTATTTTTTTTCTAATACATATAATTAATGACTAATGTTGGTCACTGTCACCTAAAATAGCAAAAAAAAAAAAAAAAAGCCCCCAGAAAATGTTTGAATTTCAGGAATAAAGGTAGAAATAGATTTGCTTTAAGGAAGGAGACGCAGTTGAGTTATTGCACAGCACAATATGCAGCAAGTGTTTTAGAGTAAATAGTCAACTCAGTATTCATGGCTATTGTAAATTATCAAAATATTTAAAGATTGATATACCTATTGGATATATCCAAAGGGATATAGGTATTCAATAATTTTCAAACTTTTTATAGTAATTTTATCATTATTTTTTAAATATTTTATTGTTATGTTAATCACCATACATTACATCATTAGTTTTTGATGTAGTGTTCCATTACCATGAATTCTATAATTCCAAATGCAAAATTTCCATCCTGAATCCTAAAATTTTAAAATACATTATATTCTAGGGGCACCTGGGTGGCTCAGTCATTAAGTGTCTGCCTTTGGCTCATGAGGGTCATGATCCCAGGGTCCTGAGATCGAGCCCTGCATAGGGCTCCCTGCTCAGTGTGAAGTCTGCTTCTCCCTCTCCACTCCCCCTGCTTGTGTTCTTGCTCTTGCTATCTCTCTGTCAAATAAATAAAATCTTAAAAAAAATAAAATACATTACATTCTCAAACATCCTAATTTTCTCTAAGATATGATTGTGTAAAAGTATCTGGTCTCAATTCTAATGGTAGAAAATTATGGAAAAATTATTTTTTTCAATGCCAAAATAAAAAGGAACAAGTAAAAGTAATTTCCCAACTCCTCTAATTTCTTGTACTACTCAGAAAAAAATAAAGTTCCCTAAAGATCATTAGTCTTTTATCAATGTGGAAAACATAGCTGCAAGAGGTTTGCTGATTTCTTTCTAGAAATCTACTTTGAGTTTCCAATTGAAACACTCTTTCCCTTATACTATATTTCCTTCCTCATCACAGAAGTATAAAACAGCATCAGACAGCCAGGCCCTAGCTCTCAAATACATATTCTGCACAGAACTCCATTTCTAATAAGTAATATTTTATATATTCTAAGATGCAATGAGGGTAACACCTGTAAGTTACATACATGATCAGAAACTTAATAAGGCTCTGAAAAATTATAAGCTAGTGATAAAAAGTTAATAATGTAAAACATTTTAATACACTAGGCATGAACACTGAATTAGTCCAAAAATTCTTTTAAAAGATGTATTTTCTTAGAGCAAACAAGTGGGCATGAGGGGCAGATGGAGAGGGATAGAGAAACTCAAGCAGACTCTGCACTGAGCATGGAGCCCTGATGTAGGGCTTGATCCCACTATCCTGAGATCACGACTTGAGCTGAAACCGTGAGTTGGATGCTTAACTGTGCCACCCAGGTGCACCCCAAAAATGTTCCTTAAAAAATGCTACACTAAATAATGAGATTGGAAGATAGTACATTACATATAGACAAATCACAAATGAAGTGATACCTATTTTTCCTTTAAACAACAGATAGGCACTGTACAATTAAAGTGAAAAGAATATTATAGTACAGTATAATTTTGTCTCTGATTAAATTTTATGATTATGACTTATTTCTACAATTTAACATCTTAATTAAATCTTCAACTAAAAGCTACTCTTCATTTTGTAATATTATGTAACTAAATCACTAAGTGATTTTTCTGTCCCAATAAATATCTGGTAATAGTTTTTTTTTTTTCTTTAAACATTTGCTGATTTTTTTTATTTGTTATTGTTATGTTAATCAGCATACATTACATCATTAGTTTTTGATGTAGTGTTCCATGATTCATTGTTTGTGCATAACACCCAGTGCTCCACGCAGAATGTGCCCTCTTTAATACCCATCACCAGGCTAACCCATCCCCCACCCCCCTCCCCTCTAGAACCCTCAGTTTGTTTTTCAGAGTCCATAGTCTCTCATGGTTCATCTTCTGGTAATAGTTTTAACACCATTTCTAAATGAATTAATTTTGGGATTCCATTTAAACTTTGGGAAGAAAAAAAATGAATAAAAACCTGAATCCCTGCCTGTAGATTTTGGTGTGGGAGTAAAAAACAGTTAAGTATATTTATACTCTGTTATAACATCTGTGAATACAAATAAGGCAAAATCAGTAAATGGTTGGAAAGTGATTCTATTTCAGGTACTTTGGTCAGCAAAGATGTCTGTTGTTTGAGCGGACACTCATTTACTGTTGTGTTTCCATCACATAAAGCAATTCCTGGCATGTATTAACTCACATTCATTGGTAAATGCATATTATGCTACATGATATGGAAACTAAGCTGGGTTGACACAATTATTTTCTTTGTATTATGAAAACTTTCAATATATCTGAAGTATTTCCTAATATATGAAAACACTTTTAAACTTCATTATAAGAACTACCATATAGGAAAGTCATGGAGAATGATGTCACTAAGATGGTGACATAGGTCATTCTTAAATATACGCCCCCTCACAACAACTATTCATGGACAAGACACAACTGGGAGAATCCTAGATATGGGGGTGAGGCTGAAGCAAACCCTGTACTACAGAGCCCAAAACAGACTGCATTGGAAGGGTAAGAGGAAAAACGACATTGATGACATTGCCCCTCCCCCAGGCTGGTACAACACCACACAGATCTCCTCTGAACTTAAAATTCCTCTAGTGAGAATCAGAGCCCATGGTGAAATCTAGCCCTACTCCAGTATTGTAGGTCACTTTGTGGAAGCCCCTAGTCTGACCTAACCCCATGGATATCACATAAAAATCTGTGGGGCTCAATCACTGGGAATCAGATTGTGCTGGAGAGGGGAGAAGAGCTTCCAAAAACCTGCACATTTGGATTTCGGCAGAACTTTCAAAGCCTGAGTAGTAGTCCCAACCAGTGGCTTTGCACATCTGTAGAACCACGTTACTGACACAATGTGACCAGGGAATTTGACAGGTGCAGGTCTGCCTGATTTGGGTCCCCAAATGGGGAGTTTTACTACTCCTGCAAAGTAGTCTGCCCAGGCAGAGAAACTGAAACATAGCCTCACCACTGTGGACCATAGATCGCAGCCTCATTTCACAGCAAGGACTTCCTGGAAACTACATAACTCAGCATTGAGTGGGCAAAGCTGACTGCCCCCAGAGCAAAGCCAGTATCAGGTGTGCAGGCTTGATTTATAGAAATATTCACTTTGTGAATGTAGCACCTAGCACTTCCTGGCCAGAAAGCCTATTCAGGAAAATTTGGGGCAGACAACTGTCTGAAGAGGCCCTGCCGGTCCTACTGAGATAGGAGAATGGAATCTTAGTCCCAGGAGCTGGGGAACACGGCCTGAGCCCCATCTGACAAGCAGAGTTGATGAGAACACCTGGAAGCTGCTGCACACTCTGCAATGCTTAAGCAAAGAGGTGGGTGCCTACACCTGATTGCTCCCCAAACAAAGCAGTGTTCTGCCAGGGAATGTGGGGCACAGGTCAGCTTGGGTCAAGACCACAAATAATAAGCCCTCCTGACTTTGGAGCAGTTTCTGCTGCACCCAGGCAAGAAAACTAATTTGCAGTCCCACTCACTGTGGAATAAAGCTTTCAGCCTACCCAACCAGGAAACTTTACCAGAGCAGAGGGGAAGCTGTATAGCCCAACCAACATCCCTGCTTACATTGGAACTTGAAAAGAGAATATAGCCCATAGCTTCTCTTGTCCTCAGAGCAAAACTGTTGGCTTCACTTGACTAGTTAATTCAGTGCACATACTTGTCTGATTTAGGTCCACAAACAATGAGCTGAGCAGGCCCTTGGACTCATCATGCTGGCCTTCCAGAGAAGGAAAGCTAATTCAGACCTCTGTAAGGTACCCAGTCCTGATCATCTAGTAAGCCTAACCAGAGAATCCAGGGAACTGTGGAACAAAACCTACTTCTTCAGTTGGACAGAGAACCAAGCCAGGAGTCCTATCCAGCAGTTCTTAACCAGTTTTACACCCCCTTTTACTCCTCACCTTGAACAGTTTCCTCACCTAAAAATAGGTCCTAATAGCAAGCCCATCCTGCCCAATGGCATTCCAGCAGACATGTCCAAAAATACAACCTGGGCTGACTGGTGATGAACCATCTCTGCCAAAATAAACCTGTAAAGTCTGAAAGAGGAGCCCTATTACTCACATGCACAGATTCCAACATGAGGAATCAGGTTGACAAAAAAAAAAAAAAAAGGTGAATATGGCACCAGCAAAGGAAACTAATAAAGCAACAACTGACCCTAGAGAAGTAAAAATCTATGAGTCATTCAAGAATTCAGAATAACCCTCTTAAAGAAGTTTAGTGAACTATAAGAGCACACAGACAATTGAATGGAATTAGGAAAACAATTACAAGAACAAAATGAGAGTTCAAAAAAGATATAGCATAAAAAAACTAATGAATTCTAGAGCTGAAAAATACCATAACAAGAATTCAATAAAGAGTTTCCAAGGCAGCCTCAGCCATGCAGAAGAATAAATCAGCAAACTAAAAGATGGGACATTTGATATTATCCAGTCAGAGGAGCAAATGACAAAAGAATTAAAGAGTGAGGAATGTCTGTGGTGCTTATGAGACAGTGAAAAGAAACATGTTCACATTATGGAAATTCCAAAAGAAGAAGAGGAATAAAAAAAGGATGCAAAGCAATAATGGGTGAAAACTCCCCAAATCTGGAGAGAGAAAGAGACATCCAGATCCAAGAGGAGCAAAGGACCCCAAATAAGTTGATCCTGAATAACACAATGTTACATTGTCAAAAGTCAAAGACAAAGAATTTTTAAGAGCAGCAAAAGAAAAGTTATATGCAAATGAACCACCACAAGACATTTTTCTTTCTTCCCTCCCTTCTTCCTCCCTTCATTCCCTCCCTCCCTCCCTCCCTCCCTCCCTCCCTTCTTCCTTCCTTCCTTCCTTCCTTTTTCTTTCTTCTTTCTTTCTTTCTTTCTTTCTTTCTTTTTCTTTCTTTCTTTCTTTCTTTCTTTCTTTCTTTCTTTCTTTCTTTCTTTCTTTCTTCTTTCTTCTTTCTAGAAATAGAGTTTTATTAAGTGTGGATACAGAAAGAGCTCTCAGGAGTGAGACACGTCCCAAAAGGGTTACTGACAATTAGATTTCTTAACAAAAACTTTAGGCCAGGAGAGAATGGGATGGAATATATAAAATATTCAAAGAAAGAAATGTCAAGCAAAAATACTAGGTGAAGCTATCCTTCAGAAACAAAGGATAAAGACTATCCCAAATAAACAAAAGCTGAGAAAATTCATTACCACTAGACCAGTCTTACAGGATATGGTAAAGGGAGTTCTTTGGGTAGAAATAAAAGGTTGCTAATTATCATAAAACCTTAAGGTAACATAAATGTTACTAGTAATGATAAATATACAGCCCAAGTTAGATTCTGTAATATGGTAATAGTAGTACATAACTCACCTGAAACTCTAGCTTTAAAGTTAAACAAATATAGTAAAAATATCCATCATTATAATCTGTTATTAGTTGTACAAACTAAAGTTAAAATGTGAAGGAAAGGAGAAGTGTAAAGCTTAAGAATTCTATTAAATTTAGTTATTAGTTTAAAATAGTGTTACAATTTTAAAATATTTTATGTAAGCCTCATGGTAACCACATGGGAAAAACCTATAGTAATTACACAAAAGGACATGATAAAGAAGCCAAACATAATAATACCAAAATACATCAAAACACACAAAAAAAGACAGTAGGATAAGAAATAAGGATCAACAAACAAGTAGAAAACAATGAAAATATAGCAATAGTAAGTCCTTAACTATCAATAATTACTTCAAATATAAATGAACTAAATTCTCCAGAAGACACAGAATGGCTAAATGGATATAAAACAAGATCCAACAATTTGTTACCTATAAGAAACTCAGATAGGCCTTAAAGACACAAGCAAACCAAGAGTGAAGGGTTGAAATAGATATTTTAAGAAAATGATAATAAAAAAAAATGGTTAGCTCTACTTAGACATAATAGACTTAAAAATGGAGAAAAAAAGGTCATTATATTATGATGACGGGGTCAATATATCAAGAAGATTTAACAATTGTAAATAATTTTGTGCCCAACATTGGAGCACCTAATATATATCAAGCAAAAATTAATGGAACTAAAAGGAGATCTAAACAGTAATACAGTAATTGGGTACCTTAATACCCTACTCTCTACAATATATAGATCATCTAGACATTTGAAGAAATGGGAGATTTGAACAATGCAATAGGCTAAATTGACCTAACAGATATACACAGAACATTCTATCTAACAAAAGTAGAATACAAATTCGAAAGAGCACATGAAACATTTTCTAGGACAAACCATTAGTTAGGCCACAGAATAAGTCAGCAAATTCAAGACGACTGAAATTATATGAAGTAAATATTCTGACCACAATAGTTTGAAACTAAACATAACAAGAGGGAACTGGAAAATTCATGAACACATGAAAATTAAGCACTCTGTTGAACGACCAATGTCTCAAAGAAGAAATTAAAGGAAAAATTATAGAAGTATATTAAGACAGCAAAAATGGAAAAACTCATAAAACTCGTAAAATTTATAGGATGCAGCAAAAGCAAAAGAGAGATTATAGTGATAAACACCTACATTAAGAAGCAAGAAATATCCCAAAGAAACAACCTAACTCTACTCTTTAAGAAACTAGAAAAAGGATAAACTGAGCCAACAGTTAGCAGAAGGAGGGAAATAAGAAAGATTAAAGCAGAAATAAGTGAAACAGAGAACAGGAAAACAATAGAAAAGATTAACCAACCTTAGAGTCGGTTCTTTAAAAAACGGCTGCTGGCAAGATGGCGGAGTAGGACAACCCTGAGCTCACCTTTTGCAGCATGGCCACCTAGTGAGCTCCCACATCGGCATAAATAACCCAGAAAGCAACTGGAAAACTGGAAGAACAGACTCTCCATAGCCCAGCAGAGACAAGAGGCCACAGTGAAGCAGATCCACCCCCTCTGATAGCTCTTGGCAAGATCCCATCAAAGCGGTGTTAAATGGCTGGCAGTGTGTGCACAGCCCAGATAAGGGTCACCACCACAGAGCAAAATGGAATTAAGTAATATGTCTGATAGAAAATTTAAAGCAATGCTCATAAAGAGACTCACTGGACTTGAGAAAAGAGTGCAGAACCTCCATGACACCCTCCACCAAGAGATAGGAGATGTAAAAAAGAACCAATTAGAGCTATTGGACTCACTAAATGGAAATACAAACACACCACCTGGAATAAATAGCAAACAAGAAGAAGTAGAAGAACGGATCAGCCACCTGGAGGACAGAATAATGGAAAGTGATCAAGCTGAGCAGATGAGAGGGGAAAAAATACACAAAATGAGAATAGACCCAAGGAACTCAGCAACGTCAGGCATAACAGTTGGATGACAGGGATCCCAGAAGGAGAAGAGCGAGAAAAGGGGGCAGAAGATTTGTCTGAAGAAATAATAGCTAAAAACTTCCTGAATCTGGGGAAGGAAAGAGAAATCCAGATCCAGGAGGCACAGAGAGCCCCCAACAAAACCAACCTAAAGAGGTCTGCACCAAGACACAAAGTAAATAAGATGGCCAAAAGTAGTGATAAAGAGAGAATTTAAAAAGCAGCAAGAGAAAGGAAAGCAATGACATACAAGGAAATCCCATATCACTATCAGTGGGTTTTTCAGCAGAAACTCTGCAGGCCAGAAGAGAGTAGTATGATCAATTCCAACTGCTACAAGGAAAATATCTACAGCTGAGAATACTCTATCAGGCAAAGCTTTCATCTAGAATAAAAGGAGAGAGAGTGTGTCCCAGAAAAACAAAAGTTAAAAGCAAAACCAGTCACGTCCCTGTGAAACACGATGCCATCGGCCTGTGGGTTCCAAATTCACAGTGCAGCCGCCCTCCTGCCCGAGTCAGCATGCACGGCCTGCCACCTGCTCAATGCCAAGTCAACACACTTTCGCTTCAGATTGCCAAGGGCTCAAACTGGCACTCTTCCCCTCAAATCCCAGCCCCTGTGCTCAAGTTTGTGCACAAAAGTGGGCATAATTATAACAGCAGAATTAAGCAACCCAAACAGTGACACTATTTCTGTGGAATATAGAATAGATAAAAGGAGTGTGCTAGGCTGGGAACATCTCCAACAAGCACATCAAAGAACAATACATACAGCATGATTCTGGTTAGTAGAAAAAAAACAAAAAATAAATCAACCTGGGAAGAATAAAACAAGATGAACTCAGAGAGGGAAACAAACCACAAGAGACTCAAGCATAGGAAAGAAACTGAGGGTTGCTGGAGGGGAGATGGGGGGCAGGGATGGGGTAACTTGGTGATGGGCATGAAGAAGGACATGTGATGGAATGAGCACTGCGTGTTCTATGCAACTGATGAATCAATGAACTCTACCTCTGAAACTAATAATACACTATATGTTAATTAATTGAATTTAAATAAAAAAGGAAACCCCCAAAAAATAAAATAAAAAATAAAAAAAGGAAACAAAACTGACAAACCTTTACCTAGATTAAATAAAGAAAATAATAGATCCAAATCAACAAAATTATAGATGAAATTGGATGGGAACATTACAACTGACACCACAGAAATACAAAAGATTAGACAAGGCTACTATTAACAGCTATACTCCAATAAACTGCATAACCTAGAAGAAATGGAAAAATTCTTAGAAACATACAATTTACCAAGATTGAATCAAAAAGAAATAGAAAGTCCAGATAGACCAATTACTAATAAGGTTATTCAACTGATAATCAAAAATCTTCCAACAAAGAAAAACCCAGGACCAGATGGCTTCACTGATTAATTTTACTGAACACTTAAAGAAGGATTAATACCTATCCTTCACTCTTCCAAGAAATCAAAAAGGGGGAAACACTCCCAAATTCATTTTATGAGGCCTGCATTATCCAAATATCAAAGCAAGAAAAGGACACACCCAAAAAGAAAACTGTAGTTCTGTATATCTGATGCATATGCATGCTAAATTTCTCAAAAGTATTAGCAAACTGAATTCAGCACATTAAAAAAAAAAATCATTTACCATGATTGAATGGTATTTATACCTGGGATGAAGGGATGGTTCAATGTACATGATTAATGTAATACATCACATTAATTTTTTAAAAAAGGGAATACCTCAGTATGCCCAGAAAAGTATTTGACAAAATTCAGTACCCATTCATAATAAAAATCTAACAAATTATGTATAGAAGAAACTTAACTCAACATAATAAAGGCTATATACGACAAGCCAACAGCTAATATCATATTCAATGAAGAAAGGTTGAAAACTTTTCTTCTAAGATCAGGAACAAGACAAGGATGTCCACTTCTCACCACTTGTATTCAATATAGTATTGGAAGTCCTTCCCAGAGCAATCAGGCAAGAAACAGAGATATAAGGCATCAGAATTAGAAAGGAAGAAGTGAAAATGTCTATTTACAGATGACATGATTTTATATAGAGAAAATCCTAAGATTCCACCCAAAACCAATAGATCAATTAAATCAGTAATATTGCAAGATACGAAGCTAATATACAGAAATAAGTAGCATTTCTATACAATGAATTATCTGGAAAAAAACAAAATGATACCATTTACAGTAGCAACAAAAACAATAAAATACTTAGGAATTAACTTAACCAAGGAGGTGAAAAATTTTTACTTTGAAAACATTGATGAAACCCGTAATTGATGAACTACATCAAAGAAAGCACAGATAAATAGAAAGGCACCCCATATTCATTGATGAAAAGAATCAGTACTAATAAAATGTCAATACTACCCAAAGCCATCTATAGTTTCAGTGCAATTCCTATCAAGATTCCAAAGGCAGTTTTTATAGAAGTAGAGAAAACAATTCTAAAATTTATATGGAACCACAAAAGACCGTGAATGGCCAAAGGAATCCTAAGAAAAACAAAGTGGAAGGCACCACACTTCCTGATTTCAAGCTATACTGTAATGCTATAGTAATCCAAACAGTATGGTGCTGTCATAAAGGCAGCAAAACAGATCAATGGAACAGAACTGAGAGCCCAGAAATACACTCGAGTCCATTTGATCAACTAATATTTGACAAATGAGCTAAGAATACTCAATGGAGAAAAGATTGTTTCTTCAATAAAGGCTGTCTGGAAAATTGGACATTCACGTGAAAAAGAATGAAAACAGACCCCTATCCGACAGCACTCAGAAATATTAACTTAAAACAGATAAAAGACTTAAAATAAGACCTGAAACCCTGAAATTCTTAGATGAAAACCTAAAAAAAAAAACAAAACAACTCCTTGACATGGGTCTTTTTAATGATTTTTTTTATATGACACCCAAAGCACAAGCAATAAATAAAAAAGAATAAGCATGACTACAACAAACAAGTGGGACTGCCCAGAAAAAAATCTACAAAGTCAAAAGACCACCTATAAATAGGAAAAATATTTGCAAACTATATACATGACAAGGGATTAATTTCCAAAATATATAAATAATTGCTACAACTCAATAGCCAAACAAACAAAACTAAGAATCCAATTAAAGCTAGGCAAAAGACCTGAATAGATACTTTTCAAAGAAGATATATGCATGTCCAACAAGTATACATAAAGATGCTCAACCTCACTAGTCATTAAGAAAATGCAAATCAAAACCACAATGAGATAAACCTCATGCCTTTTAAAAAAAGGGCTATTATCAAAAAGGCAAAAAATAAATAGTGGCAAGGTTATGAAGAAAAGTTTACTCTTGTGCACTATTAGTGGGATTATAAACCGGCACAGCCACTATGGAAATCATTATGGAGAATTTTCAAAATATTGAAAGTAGAACTACCATATGACACAGCAACTCCACATCTGGGAATATTTCAAAAGCTATTTGCACTCCCATGTTCATAGGAGCATTATTTACAATAGCCAAGAAATGGAAGCAACCTAAGTGTCCCTCGATAGATAAAGAAGTTGTATCTGTATACAATGGGATATTATTCAGCCATAACAAAAGAGGACTTCCTGCCATTTGTGACAATACAGATGGACTTGAGGGCAGTATGCTAATGAAGTAAGTCAGAGAAAGACAGATATTTTATCATCTCACTTACATGTACATTACAAAAAAAAAAATCCTGAATTCATAGAAAAGATCAGATTTGTGGTTACCAGAGGGATAAGTTTCAGGGGAGGGAGAAATGGAGGAAGGTGGTAAAAAGGTACAAAATTCCAGTTATAAGATCAATCAATACTAGAGATGTACAACGTGAGGACTATAGTCAACACTACTACAAAACATCTGTGAAAGTTGTTAAATACTGAGTCCTCATCACAAAGGAAAAAAAATATGTATCTATAGCGGATGGTTGATGTTAACTAAACTTAATGCTATAATCACTTCACAACATAAATCTGTTATGCTGCACACCTCAAACTGCCACAGTGCTATATGTCAATTACATTTCAATTAAACTGGAAAAAAAGAGTCATGGTTGGTGACCACAATGTCAAACATGACTGAGCATGAAGGAGGGAATTGTGTTCACCCAGGTTTAAGGTTCTATAGTCACAGAATGGTGAGGTCTTGAAATTTCAGTTACAATGTAAGCAAAAATATATAAAACAGCAAGAAAAGAGAGCAAATAAAAATCTGTAGTGTACCAACATTTCAAGTGAATAGATGGCACTTTTTTTTCAGATTCAATCTCTTAAAATGGGGTTATGCAATAGTCCCTTTAATGTGTGCAATACATACTGAATCAGTGGTATTGTTAATGCCAGTACAGTCTTAATGATAACCACTGTTTATTGACTGCATATTTAATATGTTACTTTTCATGAATTCAGACGTATTAACTCATCCATTATTGCTTTAACAACCGTATTATTTGGTACTTTTACTAACCACATTCTACAGTGAGGAAACTGAAGCTCCATGAGATTGGTAACTTTCTAAAATTACACAACTCATCAGTGGTCCTATCCTGAGTCAAACTCATGAAATTGGGCTCCAGAGCCTGAGGTCCTGATGTCTTTGTTATCCATCTTATATGTATGCATCTCTTCAGTGTGTTAGACACACACACACACACACGCACACACACACACACACACACACACACATACATAAACTTTAACTCTTTTGCATGCTTAACATCGCTATTAATCATGGAATCATCCATGCCTTTAGGAAATGCATATTGTGTCTTTCAGCATGCCAGAGACTATTACAGAGGCTGAGTATAAAGTGGTGGAGAAGATCATTAAATTCTAACCCTTGTTAGAATTATAATACAGACTTTATTTAGGATTATTGTAATAGTGGTCAAACATCAAGGTAGGGGGGCATTCTGCTAAGCTGGCCTAGCAGAATTCTTACTAAAACTGGAGGAGACAGGTGAAGACAAGGTCTCCAGATGAGGCCTAGTCAAAAAGAGTGCTCAGAGGACACTGACTACACTTTGGTCATGGAGAGAGTTTTTGTTAAGACAAACGAGAGAGCTACCCTTTGGAGCTCAAAATCTAGTAGAGAGTGACAATAAACAATTTATCAAAGGGATAAATATGGCAATTTCTGTTCCTATTAAAGAATAAAAAGAAAATAAGGCAGGCCTTGGAGATTTACTAAGGAGGTGTTAATATGAAGTGCAGGTTTAAATAAGCTAATGTTTGAGGAAGGCCATTTTGAGGATTTGATATTTGAACTCAAGTAATCTCCACTCAGCTGTCAAGTTATTTTTGGGTCCTTGTCCTGTGAATTGCTACATTGTAGATGATTCCTTATAATGTTCCAGTATACTGTAAATTTAAATATATATATGTTAAATATATATATATTAAATATAAATATATGTATATATATTTCTCACTGAAGACTGTGGAATCATACAGAGTGTGATAGTTTTATTTATTACAATATATCCAACTCAAAGTTGTACCTAAAAGAATGGTGAGGGCTTCATAAATAGTTTTTCCACACCAGGGAAAAGTATAAAAGATAATTGTCTACTTCTATTTTTATAATTTTGCTTAATTCTGTTCCTTTAAAGAGCAATACAAATTATATTTAAAAATCCTTAGTGATAAATGTCTGATCTTCCTCTACTATATCAAAAGAAGGTTTATCATATGGTAGGAAAAGAAAAAGAAAACTTAGAACATTTTCCTCATGAAAACCTTAAGGAATCCATCAGAATTTTGGTTTTATCAGATTTTTTCCTCAAATTTTTCTTGTATTTTACATTACCTGAGAGAGAAAAAAATAAATAAATAAAGGACACTCTTTGTCCTGACCTATACTAACGAGAACCTCTTTTCTCGGCATCCCTAACCCCACCACAGGCTTATCTATTTTTATACATTTCAAAACGCTTCTCCAACCCCGAAGTTATAAAGCAATGCCATCTAAAAGTGGGTATATAAAAGAGAAATTAAATTATAATATTTTATTTTGAAATTGGATTAATAAAAGGACTCTGAAGAGGATAAGAGCTGAAAGAAAAACCAAGTAATGCTAGATCTTACCTATACAATATACTCACCTAAGAAATAAGTTATGGAAGGTGACCTGAAATCACGATTATTATCTACTCACAAGCTAAATGTCAATACGTCACCTGAGTGAACAAAGATAAGGGGAGACATATTTTAAGAAAAAAAGTAAATATTAAAAGCTCTTCATTATGTTTTGTGATAGGTTGGCAAGTTTACAGAGAATAGTTACATAGTGATGTATAGGATCTATAACTTCCCTTGGTGTTATTATTCAAAGTTTTTTTTTTAAATAAAGTCACTTTTGTAAGAAAAAATTCTTCAAGACACTGCTATCAAATATTGGATTTTTAAAAAACAATTTTAGATTAATTAATGCATTTTCTGGTGTAAATGTGAATATTTCAAATTATTTTCTCATTTTCTCATACAGGCTTCTTTAAATGTTCTTCCAAAGACCCAAAAAGATAAAGTTACTGATTAAAATGCTTAAATCTAACACTGAGAGTAACAGTGTTCAGTAAGAAATGAAATGGAAGAAACATTACTGCTCAAACACCAGCTTTTTTTTTTTTTTTTTTGAGACGGGGAAAGGGGGAGAGGGAGAGGGAGAGCAGGCTCCATGTCCAGTGCAGAGCCCATGGCCCATTTAGGGGCTTGATCTGAGGACCCTGAGACCATGACCTGAGCCAAAATCAAGTCAGATGCTTAAATGACTATGCTACCCAGGCACCAAACACTAGCTTTTGACAATTAGAAGAATACCTGTTTCTTTTTATATCAATCTACATTAAATGATTTCTGACTTGAGAACATATTCTAAGTAATGAAAATTCAACTAAAGTGAAAAATGACATGAAAATATGTATAAGATATGGAATGAATTATATATAAAGAAAAAGTATGTATGTACAAAGGTGTGTACATACATACATATACACACTAAAAATGTTAATTGTAACAAGTAGAATATTTTAAATTTGACATTTATTTTTCAAATGACATTGGATCATCCGTGAAATTTGCAATAGTTGAAAATTACTTTTGACTTAGAAACTACATAATTATAGATTTAATAAGCACTAAACTTCATAACCTTCACTTGTTTTATGTTAGCATGAATTATAAGTGTCAAATGATGGCATTTCTAAATAGATGTTGTGGGGCACCTGGGTGGTGTAGTTGGTTAAGTGACTGACTCTTGGTTTCAGCTCAGGTCATGATCTCAGGCTCCTGGGATTGAACTCTGTGTCATGCTCTGTGCTCTGCACATTGTCTGCTTGAATCTATCTCCCTCTGCCCCTCCTCCCCACATGTGCATGCACTCTCTCTCTCTCAAATGAATAAATAAATCTTTAAAAAATAAATAAATAGATGTTGTATCCATACTATATAAGCCAAGATAACTAATTGTATCTGCTAGATAAGAAGCCAGTTTGGTCCCAGCTTTCAGAAAGTGTAATATGGACAATAGAGTTAATAATTTCAAAGATATCAGAAAATAAATAATCTTAACAGTATATGAAAAGAAGAAATGCAACATATTTTTCAGTGGCAGTACAAAATTAAAGAAAGAAAAAAGAAGCCTGGAAAAAATATTTCTAGCTTCTACTGATGTTATATGACATCATCTGTAATTTAGCCACAATTATTAATATGATAGGTGGTAATCTTGATAATTCTCATCTACAAAAAAAAGTTCAAGTAACAACTTACAAATTTTATAAATTTATTTAATTTCTATATGAAGAAGCTACGTGCATTGAAAATTTCTGGGTTTGGAATCCTTTAATCTTACTGGATTGTCATTTACTTTTAGCTATACCTTTAGAAAATAAAGTTTTAGAAGTAGCAAGTGATAAATAATTGCAAATGAATATCATCATATGCTGTATTTTGGGTAATAATTAAATATAAATATCATGATCTTGATTTTCTTTAATGTCTCTTTTGTTCACTTCAATATACCTCTTGAGAATGGTTTCTTAGATAGTGTATTAATTACTAGGGTTTCTAAAACAAAATTCAGAAACTTATTTTTTCATAGTCCTGAAGTCTAAAAGTCCAAGATCAGTGTTTTGGCCAGATAGATTCCTAGTAAGAACGCTTCCTCACCTGTAGATAGCTGCCTTCTTGCTATTTCCTTGTTTTGTGTGTGTGTGTGTGTGTGTGTGTGTGTGTGTGTGTTTTGTTTGTTTTTGTTTATTTTTTGTGCAGGTGCACAGGGAAATTACAAGAGTGAGCTCTGATGTCTCTCTCTCTTTTTTTTTTTTTTTGATGTAGTGTTCCATGATTCATTGTTTGCGTATAACACCCAGTGCTCCATGCAGAACATGTCCTCTTTAATACCCATGTCTCCTCTTATGAGGACACTAGTCCAGTTAGATTAAGGCTCCACCCTTATGACCACATCTAACCTTAATTACTTCTTTAGAGACCCCCATCTCCAAATACAGGCACATTGGGGTTAGGACTTCAACTTAATTTTGGAGGGAAACGAATATTCAATCCATGTATGTGCATTATCCTCTCTGAGTCATTTTGCCATTAATCTAGCCTAGAGTGGATAATTTAAGAAGTGAACTCATTTGTCACATTGAAACCTTTAAATATTGACATACACAGTTTTGAAAATAATTTCTAGAGTTTCATGGTAGCTGCTTAAATCGAACTTACTCTACATATCCATCCCTCAAAGTATCTAAACTTGAGAGCAATACAAGTAAGTGCACACATGAATTATAACTTCATCAATAGTAGAGACAGAATACCAAAAACTTCAAATTACCTATATATGGAAGAATAACCCTAAATTCTAATAGAGCTTCTAGTCTTACTGCAAGGCAGATGGGCAAAGGGAGGCTTAAGAGGCTCAGTTTTTAAAGGGGAGGAGGTAGGTTTAAGGTTGGAGAGTAAATTCAAAAAAACCAGAAAACCCACCTCCAGTAAGACAAAGATGAGGATTAAAGGTCAGATGAAGATAATAGGACTTGGTAGAAGAAAAGGGCTCAAAGTGTCCAAGAATGAAAGTAGGAGCTTGATAGAAACTTTTATTCTGGGGAATAATTACATAAGTAGAAAAAGAATGACAATGAAGGATGAAGAGAATGTAAGCATTCTGCAGAAATAGAAAAGAAATAGAATACAAGCCAAGCCATTCTCTCACTACTTACCACCAAAGCTGAACATGAAAGACTGTCCCCAAAAAGCAGAGACAGAAAAAAGCAAATGGATTCCAGAGTAATCTACTTAAAAACAGAAAATGCAAATCATCACATTTTTGTCAATGAAAACAAGTAGAATATATAGTATATAATTATATACTATAGATATATATTACTATGCTATATATAATATAATGCATATGTATTCATATATAATATAAAATACATATGTAATATGCATAATAGATGATATATAGAAAGATTATATGGCCACATTTTGCTCATTGGCTGTGTAATATCCATACAAATATCACTTTTACACAACACACTTTAATCTGCTCCATCTTTTAAGCACATATATGTTAGAAGTATTTCCAGCTATATGAATTGTAAAATAAATGAAAGTTAAAATAAGTAAATAAAACCTAAGAGAGATTCTATACTAACTACTGATAAAATTTCATTAGCTGAATTATGAGATGAATTAATCCCTCTACATTCCAAGATATGAAGAAATTACTTAAAATACAAAAGTAAATGATACAACTCAAAATTATGCTACACTATTATAATCCTTACTTGTATTTTAAGAACTCCCTGAATGTGATCCAACTCCTTAGTTAACAACGGCATTTTAAAATATCCTATTTTACCTTTCGTCCATTTCAACACTCTTGGCATCTCTGCCTGAGTTTCTCTTTTCATCTGTTTCCCTTTCTGAAACAAAATACAAAAAACACTGTCTTTTCATCCTGCACTTTTAGGACTGTAACTCCTCTTTTCCTTCCTATAAGCATGATAATGTAGAATTGCTTTTGAACTTGGGGCTAAGCCCCCCTCCTTTCCTATTAACCCTAAAATTCTGTCACTTTATCTTCTTTGCCCTGATTTTTCCTTTTTAAAACCTATACCTCCTCAAATCCCTATCTAACTCAAAATAGACTTTTGGGGGGAGTTGGAAAAGGGGCAGTCAGGCAGAGGTATGGAGGGACATAGGATGGGTGGAGTTGTAGAGAAAGTAGGCACTGACAGAAACCGCAAAGTAACTGACAAGAGAATGTTATCAAGAGCTTATATGCTTATGTGCTTTCTTTCTTTTGGAAAGAAAAGAAAAAAGGAAGTTAGCTTTGACTATTCATAGAAATGAGGTTCATCTGCCTTACATATAAGATGTTAGACTTGTCAGTGCTGAAGTAGTTTTTATTATATCAAATTAACAGAAATTATGTCTCATAGTACTGAAATCTTAACATATTAACTAGAAGAGAAGATCTGCCATCTATTTCTTCAGGAATTCTCAGAGATACAATTGATTGATAAATTGAATTTTCTGTTGGAAACACATAAGCACTATAGAAAGAATAAGAACAAGCAGCTAGAGCAAGGTCATAAGGTGAGAGCTTGCCTAAAGTGTTCAAGGAAGAACAAGGAGGTTATGAGGCTGGAATGAGTGAATGAATGGAGACACGAGAATAGGTCAGGGTTTCAGGTTGAGGCAGACAGTATGAAGCCTGCAGGCCACTGTATGGACTTCGGCTTTTAGTTTCAGTGAAGAGGAATCATTGCAGTTCTAAGCAGAGGACTGGCAAACTGGTATTAAACAACAACAACAAAAAATCACCCTAACATTTTAAGAAGAAACAGAGAGTAGATGTAATAGCAGCGAGATCTGTTAAGAAACTATTACAGTAACTCCAATCAGTAGATTGGGGTGACAACAATAGAGGTAGTAAACAGTGATTAGATAATGTTGAATTTAGTGGCAACAAATATTTGATGTATTTGGTAAGTGGTATGGAAAAGAGTAGTTGAAAATGGATCTATTTTTGTGTGTATCTGGAAAACTGTAGATTCCAATGGAGGCGGGTAAGGTGTCATGTGAAAAATGTTTCGGGGAGAAATCATAGGTTTAGTTTTAGATATGATAAATTTGAATGTCTATTTCACAATCTGGAAGAGATGTCAAATAGTTTGACATATGTGTATGAAGTTCAAGAGAGACATTTTGGCAAAGGATATAAATTTAGGAGTCTGTCAACACATATTTTCAAGATATGGGGTTGGTTGAGATCAACTAAGGGAATGGAGAAAGACTGAGACATGAGGCACCTCAACATTAAAAGATCAAGAATATCTAAGGTTTCTCTGCCAGATGTCATCTTCACAAGGCAGGAAGGGATGGCAACCTCGGTCCAGAGGTTGTACATACTGGGCCTGACCCTCTCAGGTGTGTGAGGTACAATCTGCTGAATCACCACTTACAAATAGGAAATCGGTTATTGGAGTGTTCCTACAAAAGTACCCTATGCAGGAGCTGCAAAACCTCAGAAAATATTAGATTTCTGCATTGTATGAAAAATATCTGGAGACTGCAGAAGAAGATTTGTATATCCTACAAGTAAAGAATATAAAAAAAAAGGCAGTCAAAGACCTTAATGGGACCTTTTTTCCCCAAAAGATTGTTATCCTACAGAACTGATATTATGCCAAGATAACAGAAATATATTTTAATATGCCCTTAAAGAATTTTTCAAAATGGAGACTATTTCACCATGTGATGTGTTCTTTACTAGTGGGGAGTTATGATTAAATGTGAAACACATGGAAGTATGTTCCAGCATTTTGGTGTTGAATTTTGGTAGTGAATTGCTGAACACATTTGGAAACACTGACATCTAATTTCTTTTTTATTTATTTCTTTGACAGAGAGAGGCAGAGAGCACAAGAAGGGGGAGTGGCAGGCAGAGGGAGAGGGAGAAGCAGACTCCCCACCGAGCAGGGAACCTGATGCAGGGCTCAATCCCAGGATCCTAGGATCATGACCAGAGCCGAAGGCAGACACCCAACTGACTGAGCCACCCAGGTGCCTCTGACATCTAATTTTCATGGATGGATCATATCACTGAAAAATTTTATAAATGGTCAAGGGTTGAATACAGTTCCTATTTCACCTTTAAATACGGATGCTAAGATGGAATGTATTTTTAAGTGAATTATACAAAGGCCAGTAAATGATGTCCAATGGCATACAGAGAAAGCATGTTATGAGTGAGTAAAGTTCAAATATATTTGCCACTCATAAAATGTTTCAAGAACATGATTTTATTGTTGGTGAAGCTTGGGAAAATTGATTGATTTGGTAACAAAAATCAAGGCATTCAAACCCTAATTTATCAATTCGGTCCAGTTTATACTGGAAATAGTTCTGGCATATATTTGATTGAATGACTTTGATGTGCTAATGGAGCAACTCTGAATAACTTCATGATTATAATGTTACAAAATTAACTTTTTATTTAGGGCAATGACAGAAAGTCATAGAAATTCCTTTTCTAAGATAACATTTAGGTTTTAATGCCTCATTAGCCTTGACATATTTTTATTCAATAAGTGTCATTTTTGACATATAAATTATATAAATATTCACAGGATACTTCATGAAAATGAATTACATTAACATATCAGAAAAAATATATTTATAGAAAATACACAAAAAATGAAATATATCTGGGCAAAGAGGAGAATCCACAAAGGAGATGGAGATAGAGTGAACACTTAGACAAAGTGAAGCCAAGTGGGGAAATAGATGAAAAAGGAGGGAATGCTCAACTATGTTGAGTGCTGCCTGTAGTTTAAACAATCCATGAACTGAAAATTGACTATTGGATTTTCTAAAATAGACATAATTGCTGACCTTCACAAGAACAGTCTCTGTAGACTGATGAAGTAAATTGGGTTTGAGAGCATGAGATGAGACGAACCGATGAAGAATGTTATAAAAAAGTCACCTGAAGAGTGTGCTAAAACAGCCAGAAAACTGCACAATAACTGACAGGAGAATGTTATCAAGAGCTTATGTGCTGGGGTGCCTGAGTGGCTCAGTCGGTTAAGCATCTGCCTTCGGGTCAGGTCATGATCTCAGAGTCCTGGGATCGAGCCCCACTTCAGGCTCCCTGCTCAGTGGGGAGTCTGTTTCTCCCTCTGCCCCTCCATTCATACTCTCTTTCTCAAATAAATAAATAAAATCTTTAAAAAAGAGCTTATGTTCTTATATGGTAGAAAATGAAAATTTCATATTGTAGTTAAGAGAGGGAAAAATTCCTAAAGCATTGTCTTTAAATAGCTAAGAGAAGATCGACTCTCATGTACAAGTAGATATTTTTTCATTAGATTATGATAATTGCACGTGCAGTGAAAGGCTATAAAGCAGAGAACAGAGTTGCCCATCTGGTCATTGGATAGTTGTAGTTATTAGAGTCTGCAAAAATTCTCATGGCTTCAATTTTCTCAGTGAAGTAGGAGGAAAAGCAATTGGTGAGTGACAATAATAAAAACAGCTAATATGGTGTGAGTGGAGAGGAGGAAGTATAAAAATGATCATGTAAGAGAGGGGTACAGCAAGTGGACTAGCAACTTCCTGGATGCGTGTTGTGCAGTTTAAAGGGTCTACTTGATGTTTATAGGCAAGTAATTAAAATAAGAATTTTTAGTGTGGCTTCATGTTTTTATCCCACCACATTTTGCCAAAAAGATAGATAGGCATAGAATATGGATGATAGTAGTGGAAGTACTTCTCAAAATAACTCTGCAATTTATAATTAATACTACTTGGTAAACACTATTTAAATCCTAGATCTGAGGAAAAGAAAGTGATCGAGGGTGATAGCAAGACTAGTGGCTTTGGTTTCATGTAAATCAATTCATATTTCTAAGAAACAGAAAGGGGCAGAGGTTGAGAAAAACAGGATAATAAAGATGGCATATTAGACCTTTGCCTGTGGAATCTCACAGCATATAGGATTAGGGGGAGAGTAAGACATAACGATCTGGGGTCCAGGACTCAGGAAAGCATTATGTGCTAGAAATGGAAATTGGAAAAAATTTAGCACATAGAAGGCAATTTAATCCACTGGAAAGAATTATATGATCCAAGAGGTCCATCTAGAATTAGAAGACAATGACATATCAAACTTAGGAGAACATAGATATTTATCAAATTGTCAAATAAGCAGCTATCAAAGGACACTAAAAAGAAATTTCAAGAGCTAGGAGGGAAATTCTAAACACATAGGAAGTGACTGCTTCAAAAATTTACAGTATAATAAAGCAGTATCAAGATCAATGGGTGGAAATAGATGGCCCAATGTGCCCCAAAGTGTATAGAATATTCCAGGTCATTAACATATTTGGAGGTTATGAAATGTGCAAAATGTTAATTGCATAAGGCTAATACCATGTAGCCATATTAATAGCCAGATGCTATGATAAAAAAACACAAAAATTTAAATATTTAGATCCTTGTTATTCGTGGAATGTCTAAAGTATTAGTTTTTTTAGTGACATATTCCTTGAAAAGTTTAAGAGGATTTAATACTTTTTTTTGGTAATTTTTTAAATTAAATCTTGAGATCTTGGATATGAATGTGGGAATACTAACAGAATTTATCTTAATGAAGGATGATAATTTATCAATATTTTTAGATCACAGGCTAACTTTATAAGTACTTTAACTTTCTGAAATTAAAATAATCTTATTTAAAAAAAGATTTCTGCAATTTCCAAATGGAATAATAAATTGTAATTGTCAGATTTTGTACTCCTTCAAGGGAAAAAATTTTTTTTAAAGATTTTATTTATTTATTTGAGAGAGAATGAGAGATAGAGAGCACGAGAGGGAAGAGGGTCAGAGGGAGAAGCAGACTCCCTGCTGAGCAGGGAGCCCGATGTGGGACTCGATCCTGGGACTCCAGGATCATGACCTGAGCCGAAGGCAGTCGCTTAACCAACTGAGCCACCCAGGCACCCTTTCAAGGGAAAAAATTACTATCATTCAATTTCATGCATTTAAAGTTTTCCCAAAAGTCCTGTCATTTGTTGATATTTTTCAATGAACTATGAATTTGATTATTCTCTCAGTTTGGTCTTCATTTGAGAACTTAAAATCCAAATTAAATTTTAAATAATGAATAGTTTCTGAAATAGTCCTTCTGAGAAAGCTCAGAGTATCTCACTTTTTTTTTGGTTATTTTCTCAGATCAGCTATATGTTAAAGATATCTCTTTTTTTAAATAGTTCACAGTTATAAGTGAAATAATGATGGAAAAGACATTATCATCATAGCTAAGAAATGAAAATTTGGTCCTTTATATTAGTTAGTTTTAACTATTATTAGTTCATTATTACACAGTGCTTTACCTCCAAGTCTCCTTGGGATTCAGGTTACCGGGACATTAATGAGAGGCCTATGAAAGGAATGTTATATACTTGCAAACTCTGACATAATATGCACATTCCACATACTTTTCTGCTAAATGAAATATTCAAAAGACAAATCAGTAGAAATCATGAGCTGCCATCTTTACGCCTATTAATTCTCACTCCCCATATTTCACAAAAAGCACCTCTTTGAAACATTCTGATAGACCCAAGGAGGATTAACTGCATTCACACTTTTGTGTAACTTTAATAATTAGATTTATAACTTGTGAATATTAAGCACAAACAGAATTGAGAATCTTGATTTTGGAAGAGACTTGATGTAAAAACTTTTAGATACAAACTTTTTAGTCCTTTGAAAAGAGAATGAGTGGAGTAAGTTTGTGGATGTGAAGTGATGAATTTTATCAGAAAGCAACATGCTTTCAATATCATACATGCAACAGAAGCTTGGGAGAATGTGAGTAAAGGGGATGAAATACCACAAAATAAAATCTTACTCATTTTGATCCAGGCTCTTTTAGCAGGTACTTACATGTGCCAGTCATTTTATAACTTCTAATGAAATAGATGCTGAAGTGTCCTTGCACCAAGGTATCAAATACACAGACCTCAATGTCTTCTAGTTAAATTCAACATGCTCATTATAGATTAATCAAATTTCTCTCTGAAGTTATTCAATTTCTGCTCAATCTTTAACTAAAACCACTGTCTCTCCTCAAATAGCAGGAAGATATAACAGAAATTCAGTGGATGATGAGAGAGAATAGCTTCATGAACTAGCTTCCAACTCATTTCTTAATGCCATAATAATAATTATGTAATATTTGGGAAACTCCAGAGTGCCATCGCCAGAATTGGTAGTACTTGTGTAATCTAAACATAAGTAATGAATTTAAGTTTGTGTATTTATTAGATGAAGAGCCAAATTATGTATAAAATTAAAAGGAGTCTACAAAATAATTAAAATGGCATCACATTGTTTTTTCAAGTGGGTTTTTAATTATTATTTAATATTCATCTTGAAGAGAAAGCTGCAATATTGAATTATTTTACAGATACTTTTGACAAACTTTTGAATTTAAATATGCTTATATTGAATTATATTATTTTCACAAATGTCAAATCAATTTTGTATCAATTGGTCCTCATCATTTATAGGGCAATTTCTACATCAATTTTTTATCTGATATAGGCACATCAAATTCCATGCTATGAAAGCAATGTCTATAAACAATCTGTTGTTAATTTGAGTCCAGTTTGTTTATTACAGTGGACCAGAGTGGAAGAAGTCTTATTTTCAAAGATTTGTCATTCTCCATTCCAACTTGTTTTTGTTACATTCCAATTCAGTTGGGTCAACTATTTCCTACAGCTGGCTGGATTTTAGTTGGAAATCCAAGGAAATTTAAGGGGAGCAGAATGAGAAAACAATTGAAAGGGTATAGATAAAACATACCAACAGCAGACCTAGAGAACTCCCTAATGAATGTTGGACATTTTCAGATTATGACATTGATGAGGATAGAAATTATGCCACTGATGGAAGTAAATTCAGTGAAAAAACTAATTTCTACTTAATATACAACCTGAAGGGAAGGTTTTGAATTACCAATGTTAAAATTGATTTTCAAACTTGAAAACTTTTAGGAAGATTAAATAAAAAGCTCATACTTAGACGTTTGGGTTTATATACTTATTTATCCCAGGAATTATTAGTTAAAAAATTTAGTTAAAAATTTGTAGAAATATTTGCCAGGAAATCAAGTTCTGCATCTGCCATTAGTAAAATTCTTTACCTATTAAAAAATATCACAACTATAGCTACCTTTTGCAATCAATATATCATATCTCTGGAGGCATTAAAATAAATTAAGTCTTGTCATGAAAGGTGGACAAAAATCTTGTCCATTTATTTTTGTTCTCTTTATTATATTCTAAACAACTTTGAAATATTCCTCTGGGCTAATATTAATATAAATTAATTGAGGGCTTGCATTGAGGTTAACTGCCCTTCTGAATTCAGTCATTTCTTTCCTGGAAAATGTTGAGATGACCTGAAAATTTATTGTCATAGCAGGAAAAGACATCATTGTCCAACTTGAGTAAATTTTAAGAAAAAAAACAAATAGGTTGTGTGTTGGTCTATACGCATACAGAAATTTTTCTTTTAGTTTCTATGGGATTGTTTTGCCCTTAATTACATATGCTAATGAAGGCAGATAATAGGAAAGAATTACTGCATATGCCTGGGGAAAGTTTTTATACTTGAACCAATAATGTATGAGCAAATTCTTTTTCCACATTTACAGAGACTCCATTACTTATCTTTTCATCTTTACTAATCCAATAGAATAAAAGTCATATCTCATTGTTTCAATTTTCAGAGTACCTTTCACATATACTCTAGCCATTTAAATTTGCATGTGAGAGAATTATATATTTCTAACCTTTTTTGGTCAGTTTTTCTAATGGGTTGTCTAAATTTTTACAAATTTTAAATACTTAAATTGTATATTTTACTAACATTGATCCTCTAGTTTATGATTTTGAATAGACCACATCAACAGATGCAGGGAGAGGAAGTGGACACTTCTGGTGGAGTTATATATTTCTAATATCTATTAAGATATAAAATGCATACCAGACTCAGACATATTGTTCAGCTAAACAAAGGAGTTAAATTTATATAAAGAACATGATTCTTGAAGAAAACTGCCCAGATTCACCCACCAGCTCTATTATCTGAAGGTTGTTATGTAAGTTTGTTTTTTTCTTTTTCCTTCAGTTTCATCATTTGTTTTGGTTGCATATTTTTATTTACTTGTTTGGTGTGTAGAAGTTGCTGGATGGGATAAGATTGCATAAGGATGAGTGGCCATTATTACATATTTTCTTCATCTACTTTTGCATTTCATTTTGTTTTGTGGTGAGCATGTTACTTTTAAAAATTTAAGAATTACAATTCTAGGTTTTACATGATATAAGTAATTATATTGCTAAATTCTATTTTTGTGTCTATTGTATTTACAAAATACATATTTATTCAAACAGTTTAAAAATCCAATGTATTTGTAAATCATTTTATTGCTTTATTGAAGTACTCCATTGAAAATATTTATCTTTATAACCTGTTCAGTGTTAGATAAATCTTTCAGATTATTCATTCAACAGTTCATCTGAGAATGGAGAGTATAATCAGTGTCTTATTGTGGCCTGTCATAGTTAGTAAACAGTCAAGATTTGGATACCTAATTCCACCAGCAAAAAGGATATGCTAGGTTAATACCTTGGTCAAACAAAGGTATGAGCATGCCAAAGTCTTCCTCTGCCAAAAATCTTTATTGACCTGATCCTCACTCCCTGGCAGTGAGGACCATCACTGTTTTTTGTTTTTGTTTTTTCTATACATCTTTTTCTATAAAATGATAAGACTTTGTGAAATCTCATAAAGCTACCCTATATCAGATTATATATCATGTATATATTATGTATGTTTCCATTACTTGCCTGTACATATCTGCTTCAATTTGACAATTTTAGCAACTTTGCCTAAAGCCAATCAAAGGCTTTCTATCTTTCTGCATGCATGATGACATAAACTCTAACCCCTCATTTATGGCAACACATATTTTATATTACTGAAGTATTCTTTTAAGCTTATTTTTCTTGGAAAAATGCCTTAGCCTTTCTATCTCATTAGATTTCTAGTCAAATCAATTAGATTCACTTCAAGCAACACCTTAAAAATTCCACATACCAAAAACAGTCAGCTTTTTGTGAAGATGAATGGAATGAACCCTGTTATCCTCAAGTAATATAATTCATCAAGTAATGAATTATTTCTTTAGATTTTGGCATCCATAGAACACTCAATTTGAATTCATGTACCAACAAGCTAATAATTTCATGAAATTTTATGAAGATTCAAATCAATTGAAAAAATAAACTTAAGTCATATCAATAAGAGAAAGAGTTGTTTGCAATCAACAGACAAGAAATCTGCTTTATGATTTATGAGCATCTGGGTGGCTCAGTCAGTTAAGCATCTGCCCTCGACTCAGGTCATGAACCCAGGGTCCTGGGTCCATGATCCCAGGGTCCTGGGATCAAGCCCCACATCAAGCTCCCTGCTCAGTGGGGAGCCTGTTTCTCCCTCTCCTTTTCTTGCCACTTCCCCTGCTTGTGCTCACTTTCTCTCTGTCAAATAAATAAATAAAATCTTAAAAAAAAACCTACTGATATACTATATTTTGACTAATTGAATCTAAACAACTTTTAAAAAGCAAGGAGTTCATCACTACTAGACCTCCTGTAGAAGAATTAAAAGGAGTTCCACATAGTGAAATGAAAAAAAAAAATGCTAGAGAGCAACCCAAAGGCATATGAAGACATAATGCTTACTGGTAAAGGTGAATATTTAGACAAAAAATAATGTGAGATCATAATGGTAGTGTATAAGGCACTATTAATTTTGGTATAGAATTTGAAGAATGTATAAAAGTTATAAAACTGTTAATTGATACATGATATATAAGGAGACAATCTGTAACATTAGTAAAATAAAGTTGGGGTAGGGAAATAATAAAAGAGCAGAAATAATTGAAGTTATCAGTTTAAATGGATTATTATAACAATAAGATGTTTTATATAAGTCCAAAGGAACACACACACACACAAACACACACAAAAGACCTAGAGTAGACATACAAAAGACAATTAGAAAGGCATCAAGGTATGTTAATTGAAAAAAAAAAAATCAGTGAAACACAAAGGAATGTACCAAGAGAGGAAAGGGGGAACAAAATAACTACAAGATAGCCAGAAAAAAAATTAGCAAAATGAAAATAATTACCCATCTAGTAATAAATTTAAATATAAAGGAATTAAACTCCCAATCAGAAGATATAGAGTGGTTTAATGTTTTTGTTTTAAAGATGGAACTATATGATTCTACAGGAGACTTGCTTTCTTTTTTTTAAGATTATTTATTTGAAAGAGAGAGAGAGCTGAGTGGAGGGAGGGGCAGAGGGAGAGAGAAAATCTTCAGCAGACTCCCTGCCAACACTGGGCTCTATCCCAGGACTCTGAGATCATGACCTGAGGACCTGAACTGAAATCAAGAGTCAGACACTTAATCAACTGAGCCACCTAGAAACCCCAGGAGACTTGCTTTAGATTTAATGACACACATAGGCTAAGAGTAAAAGACTGGAACAAGATATTTCAGGCAAATTATAACCAAGATAGATCAGAGGTGGCAATATTTACATAAGACAAAATAGACTTAGTGTCATAATCTCTCTGAAGAAACAAAGAACATTAATAAAAAAGAGAAAAGTCACCAGGAAAATGTAACAATTATACATTCATCTATCATGAGTGCACCCAAATATCTGACCAAATGTTGATAGAATTGAAGGAAGAAATAAACGGCAACACAGCAATACTAGAAAATTTCAATAGCCCACTTCCAAAAATGAATAGGAAAAACAGAAGTGTCGTTAAGGAAAGAGAGGACTTGCACAACATATCAATTAGACCTAACAGATATATATAGAACATTCCACCCAAAAGGAACAGAATACACATTCTCCCATGCACACAGAACATTCTTCAGAATAGGTCACATGTTAGGCCACAAGAATTATCTTAACAAATTTAGGCAAATGAAATCATACAAAGTATCTTCTCTAACTGCAGTAGAATGAAACCAGAAATTAATGTAAAGGGAAACAGGAAAATAAAAAAAATGTGGAAATTAACACACTATTGAACAACCATAAGGTCAAAGAAGAAATCAAAAGGGAAATCAAAAATATCTTGAGATAAATAAAAATAAAGTCTTATAACCTGTGCCAAAGTGGCAGGGACCTTCAGATCTCTCTGAGAAAAAAAAAAAAAATTGCTGATGGGTGTCATTTCTCTTCTCCTAAAGCCAGGAGCCAATGAAAACATTCTCCATCTACCTCACTAACTCAGTGTGCCCTACCCTGGAATTCCCCTGCAGACCCCTATCATCCAACCTACCTGCCTTGGCAACATCCCTCCAAAGTAGCTCTTATACTGCCACACTCTGCAGGCATCCCCAGCAGGGACTCTTGCTACTCAAATGTTACACCTGCCCTGGGGAGGAGAAAAAATAACCCCACACACCACACTTAAAGTTCCAGCAAACTGTCCACGTAGATGACTACACAAGGAGTAAGCCCTCCCCTTTGGACACTTACAGTTGGGGCAGAGAGGCTAACTGTAGACAGCTAGTCTGAATACCAGTTTCACCCACCAACAAAAGCCTCTAAGTCGGCTGCAGTTAGCAAGCCCTGCCCTTTGGTGCACCCAGAACTGTGGCAAAGAGACTAATTGCGGATGGCTATTCTGACCACTGGCCCCATCCAACAAAGCTGCGGTGGCCTCGCACAGGCCTCTCAACTGTGCAAGAAATAAACCTTGGCCAGTGTACCCACAGCAGGCAAATTGGGTAACTGCAGCTGGCTGAGCTGGAGGCAATCGCAGTCAGCCACAACAGTAGAGCACACGCGGCCCACACAGAGGGCACACATGTAGTGCCTGGTTCTGGTGACTAGAGGGGAAAGAGCTAGAGGGCACTGTGGGATCTCTTTGACACAAGGGTACTACTATAAGACCAAGAGATGTAGCTGATCTACTTAATACATAGAAACAAAAAGAGAGTTAGACCAAAGGAGAAAAAATGAATATGTCCCAAATGAAAGAATAAGACAAAATCATAATGAAAGAGCCAAATAAAACAGAGATAAACACCATGCTTAATAAAGAATTCAAAGTAATGGTCATAAAGATGAACTTGAGGGAAAAAAAGGATATACTCAGTGAGAACTTCAACGAAGAGAAAATACTAAAAAGTACCAGTAAGACCTGAAGAAATTAATAACAAAAATACACTAGAAGGAATCAACATCAGATTAGAGAATGCAAAATAGATCAATGATCTTGAAGACAGGGTAATAGAAAGCAATCAAGCCAAATAAATAGAATAAAAAATGAGAATAGGTTAAGGAATTCAGTAATATCAGGCATAATAACATTCGTGTTATAGGGAAGCTAGAAGGAGAAGAGAGAGAAAAGAGGGCACAAAACCTGTTAGAAAAGAATAGCTAAAAACTACCCTAATCCGGGGAAGGAAAGAGATATCTAAGTCCAGGAGTCAGAGTCCCAAATAAGATGAACCCAAGGGGGTCCACACTAAAACACATAATAATTATAATGACAAAAACATAGTGGTCAAGAGAGAATTTTAAAAGCAGTAAAGGCAAACAGTTAAAAAGGAAACCCCAGAAGGCTATCAGCTGATTTTTCAGCAGCAACTTTTCAGGCCCAAAAGAGAATGGCAGAATATATTCAAAATGTTGAAGGAAAAAAAATAATACAACCAAGAACACTCTACCCAGAAAAGTCACCATTGAGAATTGAAGAGATAAAAAGTTTCCCAAAATTAAAGGAGTTCATCATCACCAAACCAACATTACAAGAAATGTTAAAAAGAATTCTCTAAGTGTAAAGAAAAAGCCAAATCTATCTAAAACTATGACAGAAAAGTATCTCACTGGTGAAAGCAAGCATATAGTAAAAGTAGATTAATCATTTGTAAAGCAAGTATTGAAGTTAATACCCAAAAGTAATAAAATCAATTAGATACAAAAACTAAAAGGGATACACAAAATAAAAGCATGTAAAATATGACATCATATACATAAAACATGGAGGGTGGAGTAAAAATGTACTGCTTTTAGAATATGTTCAAACTTAAGTGACCATCAACTTAATATAGACTGCTATACACATAGATATATGAACCCAAAGGTAACCACAAATCATTAATGGCCAGACTATCATATTCTAAAACAGCAGCATATTAGCATTTGAATAGAAATTTGAAAGGTTTTCAATGTATTTCAAAATAGAAACATAGACAAATTTACGTATATCCTATTTTTCCTGAGCAGGCAATACTTTTGGACCATTAATGCAGCTCATAAACAACACTGGATTTCAAAATTCACTAGCTGAAAACTTAAATATAACTTTATTATTATTTTTTGTATTATGTTAAAGGATAGAGAGTAAATGTTGCCAGAGTACATGAAGTGTTGTTTTGTTTTGTCTTCACATACTTAGCTGATAACACTTAGTATATTCCTAGCTTATTTTAACAAGGGTAATTAACATCTCTAATAGTTGAGAGATATTTAATACCTAGAGGGAAAAAATGCATCTTTAACAAGATGTAAGTTTACTCTCTGATTTGATCTTAGATATTATTCAAAACTGACACTGTTGTACAGAATAAAAATTAAGAATCAAATGTCTGTGCTTTCATTTGTTAGTGATCTATATATAATGTAAAACAGATAAGATCATCCAGAGATTTGTTTGAAAATTTTAATAATTGTAGGTCACTCTTGTTTATATTTTATTAATAAACCACAAGTTGTTATGTAGCACAATACATTCAAAATATTAAACATCTTCAAATAATTGTTTTTCTTTATTTACATGCACCAGTTTTACACAATTTATAATGTAATTTAAATGTAGCACAATGGTCTTTATAGGTGTACCCATATGTGTTTCATAAATTTGGAAAGTCAATTTAAATCTTTGTGTTTATATGTGTACAAATGTGGTTTGTGTGTATCTTTCTCCCCACCTAACTTAATTTTCAGAGTTTAATACTATAGAAAATAAATAGCATACTTGGCTTTCCAAAAAAATCTGAATTTGCCATACATATTAATTTTAATTCATACAAACTAATTATCTAGACATATTCATCTTAATTTTTTTTTAAGATTTTATTTATTTGACAGAGAGAGACACAGCGAGAGAGGGAACACAAGCAGGGGGAGTGGGAGAGGGAGAAGCAGGCGTCCCGCCGAGCAGGGGCCCCGATATGGGGCTTGAACCCAGGACCCTGGGATCATGACCTGAGCTGAAGGCAGACGCTTAATGACAGCCACCCAGGCGCCCCTAGACATATTCATCTTAATTTTATATTTAAGTCAATTAAACTAATAATATGACTTAATAGTAGATAATTTCTTCAAAGAAGTATTTTAAAAATGGTGTCCACTTGGTAACTGTGGATTCATCTATAGAGAACAGTTCACATGACAAGCAGCATGTTTCAATACTGCCTTCATTTTTCATAGTTCAATTTGAAATATATGATAAGAGTTGTTTGATCCAAGGAAGAAAAATAAAATTTGAAATTTTGATGTAACAGATACAAACTAGTATCATTGGTGATCATCACTGCTTCCTCCTTCCTTAAAAGATTATCAATATTTACAACAATGGACTTACCCAAAGACAGTCGTAGCTCTTCCCTGAAAAGGAGATGACATCAGTAAAGATACTCTTTCCCAACCAAAAATCACATTGCTGCCAAAAAAGGTTACCAAATGTAGGCCATGAACTTATTCCTCCAAGCTAATAAGGACTGTGGTAGTGCCAGTCACACCATAGGCTCATGCGTGGGTTACTATTACAGACTCAAATTGAGTAGATGATATTTGATACAGCTTAATACCTCAATTTTGGGTTACTTTTAGTGAGTTTCCTTTATTACTAAGATTCAGCTTCTAGGTGTGTATTTCATTCAGACCCAGTAGTATTATTTATACTATAGCAATGATATTTAGTCTTTTACTACTCCTACTAAAGTTCCTGCAACCTTTCCAAAAGATCCTGAGACATTATACTCCCTGAGAAGTCTAGGTCTGAGATAAAAGTGGGTGTAACTTCTGATAATACTTGTTTATACTGAGTGGTCTGTTTTGTTCTGAAGGAAAATAAACTGTCACTGAATTTTATTCATGTTTCTTGGACATCCTCAACTGTTGATGGACTTCCATCCGGCCCAGAATTTCTAAAGAGCTGGTTGGTATGCATTTGTCTCACCTCCACAGTTGGGGATAACTCTTGAAGAACATTATTTTCCTCCCACAAATCCGTTCACATGGACTCATTAATGCTAGCTCAATATTCAGGCCTTTCATTATTACCCGAAGCTATTTGGCTTATTATCTCTTTTTCTTTCTTTTTTTAAGATTATTTATTTATTTGAGAGAGAAAGAGAGGAATGAGAGAGTACATGCGGGGGAGAGACAGAAGCAGACTCCCTGCTGAGCAGGGAGCCCAATGTGGGACTCAGTCCCAGGACCCTGGGATCATGACCCAAGCCGAAGGCAGATGCTTCACTGACTGAGCCACCCAAGCACCCCTATTTAGCTTATTTTATTTTCTCTTTTTCTTAAACAAGTATGGCCATAAAGAAGTATGTTCTTTGATCTTCTTTCTGCAGCTGTAAGGAAGGCCAGTTGGCCAAACCTTATCTTGCAGATCATGTGTTCTGGAAGATATATAACAGCATAATTTCTATGAGATTCCCCATATATATAAAATATAAATCATAATATTTATTCAGTTGGCTTTTCTGAAGACACAAGATCATGTATATGATAATGGTGGTGATGATAGAAGCTGAAGAATAAGGATGCAGAGGGTACAACCTTATCCCATACTCAGCATTAAACGTGAGTCTTTAGAGGAGTGAGACTTGAACTTTTTATTAAAAATCACAAATCACAGGTTAAATAGAAACCATGGCTTCTTATTCTAATTAGGTGCTATGTGTGAGTATGGTAATATTTAGAATACACTTTTCAGGAGTCTAGTTTAATAACTGCAGACAGTTTGAGTAAATGTTCTATTCTAAAACTTTACCACTTGTATCCTGCATTTCAAAGAAGTACAGTAAATTTTAAAAACTGTTTAATTTTGCTTTTAGCTGCATATGAGAGTGTATTAATAGCATTTCTTGATATTTATCATTTCTAATTTTAATCTAGCAAAAACAATTATGGAACTTAACATTTTGTTTGAATGCAGAAAGTCACGCTTTAGGAAAACAAACAGCTCCTTGCTGAGACTATTTGATAACATCATTTTTTTTTCATGTGCTATTTAATTTGCCAGTAGATGGACAGAGTTAGAAGCAATATTTTAGGTATTAAAACTCCAAAATTGTAGGAGAAATGGAGGTTACACTGCAAGCAAAATTTTTCACTGGCATTGGTCTCACAGTCATGCCAGCGGAGTTTTAAAAAAAATACATCAATACCACTGGATGTATCATACTAAAGGGACATAAGAGGTGAATTTAATTCTGTTCCTTTGAAAGGTTTGTTTCTTTACTCATAAAACCACATTCCGATTTTTTAATAGGTGAATTTTGTCAATTTTTTCAGCTACTTCTACAGGAATATTAGGTAATTTTGTAGGATTAATCAGGTTATGTGAGTGACTCATTATTTTATTATTTCCATTAAACAATCTGAAACATACAATTAATTTCTAACTTTGACTCATTAGTGAAAAAAGACATACTAGCTAAGAAGGGCTTAATGCAAAAGATAGAGTGCAGAGACTCAAAAGTTCCTTACAATTCCAATCCAAGTGTCTAGTGATTTAGGGAGAGAGAGATAAAAAAAAAAAGGATTTCCTCAAAGTAAGAACATATAAATTTATCAATTTTTTTTATTTTCCATTGATTATTTATGATTATATTTATTCATGAATATAAAGGTCAAGTAGCCAAATAAAGTATGCTATAAAGACTTGAAACATCTATGCTTTGGGATTAAATGTCATTTGTTTAGAATGTTTTAATTATTTTCTTAAGACGTCAGCCTTATCTGGATGTGTGTTTCAAAAAGTTCTAAAGCTTTTTATGGAATTAAATATGTTGATTTATAATACATAAATATTTAAGTGAAAAATATTATGGTGAAAACTGACTTTAAAATAACTTTAACAGATCTAACTTGCCATCAAAGGAATGTGGAAATCTTTACAGAAAATATCATTCAATCTTATTATCTTGAGGTACATTTTGGTTTTGTAATTGCGTTGCATATGCTGAAGTAAAATGACCATGCAGTGTGGTTTAAAGCTAACCTATAGTAAAATGAGGGTTAATACTCTGCATTTTCTTTTTGAAGATTTCACAATTCATATTTCATTAGCATATCATGTATAATTAGACACTAATTATTTCTTTAACACAGCAGAAACATCGCTTTGACCAGCCTCATTATTCTGCCCTGAAATTAAAACTGCCTTTCAATGTTAAAGCTACATCTAATTGTTACAAAGAAAATATATCTTACAGAAACTAGAAGATTTTAGCAGAATTGAAGTTCTTTATGTATGTTAAGGTATGCATTTGTGTAAAAATGCTACTTTTTTGCAATGATAATTGTCTTAGATTTGCTTTTTTATGATATGTTTGAATATAGAATTAAACTATGCAATAGTAAAAATGTAATCTGTTCATTATTTTATAATATTCAACATGAACATGTTAAGATCAAAATTCTAATATTTATCTAAAAGGTGATAAAATGAGCCAGAATATTGCTTGATTTTGATTGATGCTCTCATATGAATTCTAGAGTTACAGCAGATCAGTGAAGGATCTTTTTGAACTTTCAGCAATGGTTGAATGTGTCAATGTTATAAGCAACCATGTATGGATGTAAGAACAAATAAGAGGAGTGAAAGTAATCAATTGCAGATAATTGTGTTTGCCTGATAATGATCTATCATACATTTCTGCTAGAGGCACTTGGAAAAAATAAACCGATTAACCTAAGTCTACCATATTGTTTTATTTTAACCCTAAAAGTTAATTACAATACAAAAATATTAATTTAAAAATAAAGTTTATAGGTCAAAAAATGTGATATTCTTTAAAATGGCTTAAAGACTACATATGTTTCAAACAAGCTAATATGTATATATCCTTCGGCATAAGATTTGCCTTTTGATAACTGCTCCATCAAGTGGAACTAGTTGGACTTCATAAAAATATTGTGTTCATTGGCCCCAAATATTTTGTATTTCATACGTTTATTGGAAGTTGTTTGTTACCATTATGGTTTTAAAGAGGAAAATTATTCTTGTCAACTACACATCAACTGCAATAGATGCAGCTCTGCGATAGCTAAATGAAGGCTGTTTACATGTCTGGTAAAACACAGCAACAAAAATCGCTTCATTTCTGAGTGACCGCCCTGTGTCAATGGTGAGATTGTTTTGGGGAACATTTGTGTCTTTGTGTATATACGTGTGTGTGTGCATGACAAAATGTAAAAATATGTCAGTTATAAATTTATCCCCTTTTTAACCACTGGGGGAAAATGTCTGAGGCTGGGGAAAAAATATCTGTATAAAAATGATATATACTTGAATCTCTAAAAATGAGATATTTAATATTAATAAAATTTTTGTTTGTGGAAACATTGTAGGCTAGACTTAGTGTCAAATACTTTCAAGTGCAAAATGGTAAATGTCTTTTAAATTTTATAATTTAAATTTATTGTTAAAATCCTTTTCAAATATAAAGTATAAGATATATATGGAATCTTAATAATATTCAATATATAACATTTTATATCATGAATATTACATGGCTTGCTTTAAAGTAATTTTAATTAATTTGAATCTCTAAAAACCATTAATTTTAGAAAAAAATACTAAATATGAAAAATAAATGTACATATACAGTGAAATTGCTTTGGCTCCATGTAATAGCTTTTTTTCTGTTATTAATCTCACATTAAATTTTCTTAATTACTAGAAAGTTATTATTAACCCTTATTTTGACACTATTTGGTGAAAAGTGATTTCCTTATAGAGAACTGGTTAGCTTATCAATTTCTGGAGGGACGGAAATCATCACTAGTTATATAAATATGTGGTTCATTACTGCATGTAATGAAAACCTACCTGCCCAGTACACTTGAAACTAATGTAATATTGTATATCAACTATACTAAAAAAAAAAAAAAATTGGTCTGCCCATATCCATAATCTGCTATACAATTTCCCACTTCATCACTTATGTGGTAAGAAAAGATTAAATATTAGAAAGAATATTTCTAAATATCTTCTAATTCTCAGAACACAGAGAGCCTTCACAATCAGAGTAAAAAAAAAAGCCTACCAAAACTAACAGTTGATTTACCTGAAATCTAATTTTGAAAATAAATTTTATGTCATAACAATTAAAATTATAAAAATAATCTTTAATTTTGTAATATTTTAAAATCATTTGCAGAGCTCTATCATAATATATCCAAGCCTTTGGAGCACCTTGGTGGCTCAGTGGGTTAAGCATCCAACTCTTGATTTCGGCTCAGGTCATGATCTCAGGGTGGTGAGATCAGCCCCACATTGGGCTCTGCGTTGGGCATGGAGCTTGCTTAAGCTCTTCCCCTCTCCCTCTGCCCCTCCCCTGGCTCCATCTCTTAAAACAAAAACAAAAACAAAAACAAACTTCCAAACCTTATATCCCCAAGAAGTTATACAGAAAATGAGAAAGAAGGAAATCTTGACATTTGTGACTATATGGATGCAATTTGCAGGTATTATGCTAAGTTGGATAAGTCCGAGAAACACAAATCCTGTTGGTATCACTTATATGCAAAATCTGAAAAAGTCAAATGAAACAGAATAGAATGATGGTTACCATGGGTTAAGGGGTGGAGGAATTGGGGAGATGTTGGCCGAAGGATACAAACTTGCAGTTAGAAGATGAATAGAGTCTGGAGATCTAATGCACAGCATTGTGATTATAGTTAACAATCCTGTAGCACTGATTGCTAAGAGACTAAAGCTTAAATGTTCTCACCACAAAATTAAATAATTATGTGACATGTACAGGTATTAGCTAATGCTATGGTGATAATCATATTGCAATATATAAATGTATCAAATCAACACATTGTACATACACCTTAAACTTACATAATGTTATATGTCAATTACATCTCAAAAATCTTTAAAAAACAGAAAATGTTCAGTGATTAACAGTAATATGTTTATATGATGACAAGGAACAGGGGCACGGTAAGATCAGATGAGTTGCTTTGAGTGGTAATTCTCAATATATGCATCAAAATTGTCTGACAAGGTTGTTAAAGATACATATGTCTGCTTGAACTCATCTCCTCCACAAACACACTGACTCTATACGTCTCTACATAGCAATTCATCCTGAAGAATAACTAAGGGCTGAATATAAATCTTCTGCACAACAAAGGATAGAGAATCACACAGAGCAGGAGAGACAGAGACACTGTAATGAAGAGAACCCTCACCGCACCTGCAATACTGCAAACTGCAGTGGGGAGAGATAGCACTGAGGGACTGGGAGCAAATCTGTCTGCCTTGGGGCACAGGAAAAAAAAATCGTGTTTAAAAGGGTAACTAGAATATAAAGAAATATAAAGAAACTAGCCCTCTGCCAAACTAGAGGGGACTTCAATCCAGAGTACTATGGTTTTCATTTCCCTTACACCTTGATAGCACTAACAGGATCAGGGTTTGGATGCCATAGCTGGCGTGCTGCCTCAGTGAACCCTGAGACCCTAACCCACATTAGTCCCAGCTAACCCCATAAGGCAGCCCCAGTACAGGTCATACTGGGACACCCCTGGACAGTGCCCACTATAGTTCCAGTCATCTCACCTGGTGACACAGGCACAAAACACCCTGGAGCACCCCAGGCCAGCACCCACTTCAGCTGCTGATGACTTGCTAGGGCACTCCCTCCATGAAATGCCCCAGGACTTCCCACCTGTACCTGCTTTAGTGACACTTGTGCTGCCAGAGGGCTCCTGCACAGAGAACCCCAGGACTCCCCAGCCTGTGCCCAATTCAGCTCCATCCATCGCCCCAAACAACCTCAGTGTGGAGCACCAAGGAACCCCTAGCCTATGCCTCCTTTGGCTCCAACCACTGCCACAGGATTCCCCTTTGCAAAAACACCCAGAAACCCCCAACTTGCAAGCACTTCAAGCTGTAGCTGCTCTGCCAGGGTTTTCTCTGTGTGTTGAGCCGCAGGACGCCTGCCCGAGTTGTGCCCACTCCAGTTTCAGCTCTCTCACCAGGGTGGCTCCAGTTTGGAGTACTGAGAAACTCCCAGACTATGCTCACTACAGTTCCAGCCAACCAACCAAAGCTTCCAGGCAAACACAGTCTACAAAGGGGACTTCCTATATAAATCCATTCCTTCGAGTTTAGAAGCAGCTATTCTGCTTAATTTATAGACACAAACATAGAAAGTCAAACAAAGTCAGGAGATAGAAGAATGTGCTCCAAATGAAAAAAATAAGACAAAACCTCAGAGATAAAAAGTGAAACAGAGAAAAAATAATCTATCTAATAATGAGTTCAAGGTAATGGTCATAAAAATGATCATCAGACTGGACAAAAGAGTGGGTGAATTCAATGAGAATTTCAACAAAGAGATTTTAAAAAAAAAGAAAGAACAAAAAACCTGAAATGAAAAATACTCTAGAGGAAGCAATAGGAGATTAGGGAATTAAGAAGAACAGATCAGTGATCTGAAAATAGTGTAATGGAAGGCACCCAAGCTGACCAGCAAAAAGAAAAAAAAAATAAAATAAAATAAAAATGAGATTAAGTAAAGAGATCTCTTCAAAAACATCAAGTAAACTAACATTCACATTATATGGGTCCCAGAAAGAGAGGAGACAAAATATACTTTAAAACAAAAACTGTAGCAAGAAACAGAGAAAGACATCTGCATAATGATAAAGGGATCAACCCAACAAGAGGATATAACAATTGTTAAGTATCTACATATCATAGGAGCACCAAAATACATAAAGCAAACATTAACAAACATAAAGGGAGAAATTGATAGTAATACAATAATGCAGGAGACTTTAAGTCCCCAGTTACATCAATGTATAGATCATCCAGACAGAAAACCAACAAGGAAACAGTGGTTTTAAACAACCTATTAGACTAGATGGACTTAACAGGTATACCCAGAAGTTTCCATTCAAAAACAGTTGAATACACATTCTTTCAAAGTGTACATGAAACATTCACAGGATAGATCACATATTGGGCCAAAAATAAATTCTCAATAAATTTCAGAAGGCTGAAATGATATCAAGTATCTTTGCTGACCACAACTAGAAATCAACTTTGAGAAAAATAAATGGAGAAAACACAAATGTGGAGGCTAAAAAAAACATTGGTCAATGAAAAAATCAAAGAGATAATCAAAAAAATGCATGGAAACTAATGAAAATGAAAACACAACAGCCCAAAATATTTAGGATGCAGTGAAAGCAGTTTCTAAGAGGGAGAATTATAACATAACAGGCCTACCTCAAGAGACAACAAAAATCTCAAGCAAACAATTTTAATTTACACCTAAAGAAACTAAAAAAAATAATAAAAAAAAAGAACAAAGTCCAAAGTAGTTAAAAAAAAAAAAAAAGCTCTAAGGAAGGAAATAATAAAGGTAGGAGAAAAAATAAATTGAGAATAAAAAATAGAAAAGATCAATGAAACCAAGAGCTGATTTTTAAAAGATTAAAAAAATTGATAAACCGGGCGCCTGGGTGGCTCAGATGGTTAGGCGTCTGCCTTCGGCTCAGGTCATGATCCCAGGGTCCTGGGATCGAGTCCCGCATCGGGCTCCCTGCTCCTTGGGAGCCTGCTTCTCCCTCTGCTTCTCTCTCTCTCTCTCCCTCTCTCTCTCCCTCTGTCTCTCATGAATAAATAAATAAAATCTAAAAAAAAAAATTGATAAACCTTTAGCCACGATCATCAAGAAAAAAAGGCCTAAATAAATAAAATCAGTAATGAAAGAGGAGAAGCAATAACCAACAACATATTTGTTGAAATTAAAATACAAAATATTTTAGAGACCATTATTAAAAATAATTATATGCCAAGAAATTGAACAACCTAGAAGTAACGGGTAATATCTTGACACATACAATCCTCCAAAATTGAATCAGGAAGAATAAAAAATTGGAAAAGATTACTAGTGACAAAATTGAATCAGTAAACAAAAAACTACCAACAAACACAACTCCAGGACCAGACAGCTTCACAGGTGAATTTTACCAAACATTTAAAGAAGAGCTGATACCTAGTCTCAAACTTTTCCAAAAACAGAAGAGGAAGGAAAATTTCCAAATTTATTTTATGAGGTCAGCACTACCTCAATACAAAACTAGACAGAGACACTACAGAAAAAGGAAACTACAGACCAATATCCCTGATGAGCATAGATGCAAACATCCTCAACAAAATATTAGCAAACTGAATTCAACAATACATTAAAAGGTACATTGCCCACAATCAGGTGGGATTATTTCCAGGGATGCAAGAATGGTTCAATATTCACAAATCAATGTGACACATCACATTAATAAAACAAAGGATAAAAATCATATGATCATCTTGATCCAAGAAGAGTTGACAAAATTCAATGTCCATTCATGATAAAAACTCTCAAAAAAGTGGGTTTAGATGGAATACACCTCAACATAATAAAAGCAATATATAAAAATCCCACAGCTAACATGATACCCAATGGTAAAAAAACAGAGAACTTTTCTTCTAGGATCAGGAACAAACAAGGATGTCCACTCTCACCACTTTTAATCAGCATAGTACTGGAAATCCTAGCTGCAAAAATCAGACAAGAAAAAGAAATAAAAGTCATACAAAATGGTAAGGAAGAAGTAGAAGTGTCACTATTTGCATGATATTATAATTAGAAAGCCCTTACAACTCCACCAAACAACTATTAGAACTAATAAATTAATTCAGTAAAGTTACATGATACAAAATTAACAAACAGAAGTCTGTTGCATTTCTATACACTAATAATGAAGAAGCGGAAAGAGAAATTAAGAAAACAATTCCATTTATAGTTGCACCAAAATGAATAATACCTAGGAATAAATTTAACCAAGGAAGTAAAAGATCTATACTCTGAAATCCATAAAACGTTGCTAAAAGAAACTGAAGATGACATAAGCAAATGGAAAGATATTCCATGCTCATGGATTAGAAAACCTTAAATGTCCATACTACCCAAAGTAAACTACAGAGTCAATGCTATTGCTACCAATAGCATTTTTCACAGAATACCAATAGCATTTTTCACAGAACTAGAAAAATAATCCTAAAATTTATATGGAATCACAAAAGATTCTGATTACTCCCAAAAATCTTAAGATGAAGAACAAAATTGGAGGTATCACAGTTTCAGATTCTTAAGATACACTACAGAGTTATAGTAATCAAAACAGTATGGTGCTGGCACAAAGACACACAGATGAATGGAATGGGATAGAAAGCCCAGAAATAAATCCACACTTATATGGTCAATTAATCTATGACAAAGGAGGCAAGAATACACAATGGAGAAAACACAGTCTCTTCAATAAATGTTGTTAGGAAAGCTGGACAGTTACATGCAAAAGTATGAAACTGGATCATTTTCTTATACCATATGCAAAAATAAACAATAAGTATTAAAGACCTAAATTTTAGACCTTAAACCATCAAACTTCTAAAAGAGAACATAGGCAGTAATCTTTTGGACATTGACTTTAGCAACATATTTAGATATGTCTCCTCAAGCAGGGGAAATAAAAGCAAAAATAAACTATTAGGACTACACCAAAATCAAAAAGCTTTACACAGCAAAGAGAGCCATCAACAAAACAAAAAGGCAACCTACTAAATGGGAGAAGATATTTGCAAGTGATGTATTTGATAAATGATTAATATCCAAATTAAGAAGAATTAATACTACTCAATACCAAAAAACAAAAGAAAACAACAACAAAAGCAAAAACAACTAAAAAATGGGCAGAGGGCCGTGAACAGACTTTGTCCAAAATGCACTGCAGAAAAGTTATGACAATTTGCATTTATATTTTCCACAGAGAGAGAAATGATAAGAAACACAAACACAGAAATAGATGGGTAGAGATATAGTGAGTTTGTCTAAAATCTGACATATTTGGCCAGATTCTAAGAGACAAATGTGTATAAAAATATATTTTAAGTTTTACTCAATTGTTCATTGTAGAAATGTAAAATATCACTGCACTTGCTGTTTAGAGTATAAAAAATATATAGAATGTGATATTTTAAAATATACTAAGGGATACATTATTTTATAAATATTTTTATGTTTTCCTATTTTTTTCTATCTACATTATATTTTGTTTAGAATTCTATCACCTCTCTGCTAAAAATGACAACAATCGACTAATTCATTTTTCTGCTTCCCAACTTAACCCATCAAATCCATTATCCACCTACCTTCCAGAAGTAACTTTTTAAGAAAAAAAAGTTGGTTAATATAGTCATTGTCCCACTGAAAAGTCCCTTCAATGACACACAAAATCTGCTCCTCACCTACAAACTCATCTTACCTCCTTCTTGCTTAATCATCAACAATAGAGAAAAACTTCTTTCCCATTTACATAATTTTGTTTCATTCTTCTGTATCTTTATGCTTCCTACATGAGTGGAATATATTTCCCCTTTGACACAGTCTTTATTTTTAATTTTATTCTTGTCACCTATTTCCAGAAATGTTGCTTCTTCCAGAAATTTCCAAAAATTCTACTGGATTTTAGTCATATCAATCCTCATGTTTTCTCCCAAACACTTCACTCAGCTCAGATTGCATCTCATCTGTTCTCCATAATACCCTACATGTCTGTCTACTTTGTTTCCATCACCTTCTGAAGAAGAGTTGTTAGTTTTATTTGTATATTCAGTACCAGAGATACACACCCCCCATATATATGTATATATATAATGTGGATATGCATATATAACTGCATATAAATACATACACAGATATAAATAAATATATAATTAAAATATTCCAACATTACTGTGGTGGTTTTATTATTCATTTAAATGCCACTGAGGAAACTGAGCTAATTAATTTGTCTCTGTTTAGCAATGTAAGTATTGGATGCAGATTTGAACCCAAGAATACCTGAGTCTAAGCTAATGATCATTTCACTACGCTTCATGTCTCTAATTGAAATATTAGAATTAAATGTGTTGAACATTCATAAAGTAAATGGGTATCATATTTTAAATGGGAATTCATTTCCCAACTTTTTTACTCTGAAAGCATTTTCATACCAAAAGGTATATAATTATTATACATTCTAAAAATTAAGTATGTCATTATGTTTACTTTAAATTATTTAAATTGATACATAATTATAGGGTTGGCAGATAATATCCACAACCTTATAGTGAAGACTATACATAGTTACTAAAGAGTTCAAACATATTATTAAAATTGAATAAAATTATGAATAATAAAGCAAACTATTTCTAAACATTAAAGACATTTATTTACTTAAAAAATTTTCTACTTGAGATTTATATACCCATGAATGAAGCAATCAATTCATATATCCAAATATATACCAGAGTAACTGTAAAAACATTTACTAGTTTTAAAGGAAACTTAATTTTTTTAAAACTGACATCCATTACATCATCAGATTTTCTTCCATCTGCATACAACATTATTTGGTGTCATAAATCTAGAGGCATCAAAAAAAACAGGCCTACATAAAGCATCTTATGCAAATAGTGCATCTGCTGCTGTTTGAGGAGGCTAAAGACTATTTCCAACTAGACTCAGACATCCATAGTACAGTGAGGATTAACTCAATCAAAACCAAATTATATTAGAAATATTTAAAAGCTTAAATATCATCATGTACAACCGGCTCACAGAGTCACTTCAAATTTCCCAGGAAATTTGGATATCAAAACATATTTTCACCTACCAATACTCATTGTTTCCAACAAAGAAAAGTTTCCTCTGCATTTTAATCAATATAATTATCATTTCTAACTATTTTACATTGTTACCATATTGACAATTTATTTTCTGGTTAATATTAAAATCTTTCCAGGATGCACCTATAAAAGGAGGTTAAAGCCAGGGCAAAATAACATTTTTCTAGGAGTAAATATTTTATAGATTATTTTCTCTGTATAAGGAAATACTGGTTGGACATTTACACTTTTAATTGCATTACTAATATGTGTGACTGAAATAAAAATAATGTTTTATAGTTTCAGAAATATGGTTATATATTAGTTATTAAAGAGTCCAGTTCCAGGTCAAATCTTATGTACAGTCTTTCAAGGCCAACCATAGGCGATCCCAAGGCTTTGGTTGGCAAGTCTTAAAGGGGAAAGCAGCCTTCCCCACATTAGACTTTGTGCCCACTCAGGCCGTTAGAGTTTTTTTAGTGGGAGGTACAGACCAGCACCCAGCCCCAGCCCCCTCCTCCAAGTCCCTTCTTTCATGGCCTGCCATGTTCATAAACATGTCTCTGTTGCTAGCCCTGCTTAGATGTTTTGGGGTGGGGTCTTGACTAAGATATTTCTCCACTCTGATTCAGTACTTTTCTTTCTCCCTCCCTCAGAACCCCCAGGTTCATGAAATGGCAGGAGCTTTTTATTCAAGTTTCTTCAACAGTGAGAGGATTACCCCCGTTTATACTACATGTCATTTGACTGACACTGTCCTAATTACTGGTCCATGAGGGAAAAGGAAACATCCTTACCTTTCTTCTTGGCCTCTTGCTTACACTATTGCAGTAAACGAATGAAGATTTGATTGTTTTTACTTTCAGTTGGGGGTTCTTGTCCTAACTGACCACTTCTACACCCAGAAGTTCAAAACTTCATCTATTTCTTCCAACCACTCTGTGAAGAGAGCTGTTCAACTACTGGTTGCTCATATATCAAATAGAAAATCTATACCCATTTAGAAAATATATACTTTAAATGTAAGATATAGTTTTTTGAATTTTGCAATCATTTAAAATTTGCTAAATGTGTATAGCTACTAGGTTTATGTTACACTTAATACTTTTGAATTTACTTATCTATGTATTTAATAACAACAAACTGAGTGATATTAGGTATTAAAGTGTTCACAGGTAAATTGTGCAAGACTGTTGAATCACAGATCTGCGCCTCTGAAACAAATAATACATTATATGTTAAAAAAAATAAAAGATAGGAGGGGAAGAATGAAGGGGGGGAAATCGGAGGGGGAGACGAACCATGAGAGACTGTGGACCCTGAGAAACAAACTGAGGGTTCTAGAGGGGAGGGGGGTGGGGGGATGGGTCAGCCTGGTGATGGGTATTAAAGAGGGCACATACTGCATGGAGCACTGGGTGTTATGCACAAACAATGAATCATGGAACACTACGTCAAAAACTAATGATGTAATGTATGGTGATTAACATAACATAATAATAAAAAAATAATGTTGCATTATTGAAATTAAAAAAATGTATTCACAGGTGAAACAAATCTTAAGACTTACATTGGCTAAGGATACAGTTTAATACAAAGCAAAGTAATGATCTTCAGACTATAAAATTTCTTTAACAGTTACTAATATTGACTTCTATTTAAGAAGAGAATTGTATTTTATTCTAAAGATGCTTCTGAGCCTAATCTATTGTAATTTTTTTTTTTACCTAAGTAAAACACATATCAGCATCAGTGGCCAGAGATTCATTATAAATAATCTGTAATGATGAGGTAGGGGAAGAGGGTATAATTAGAAGGATTCATGACAGAGAGTTCTCTCCTACCTCCCATAAGGGTATATACCGCTTCATATTGTCTCCAATGTTTTAGATCACTGATAAAAAAAATAAAAACAAAATAATAGCAAAAAGAAATGGACACAAAGTATGCTGCACCCCCTTCTCAAAATTATAATTTTAAAAAGTTTATTTTGTATGTTTATTGTGATCTATTTCATGTTATCAAACTTAAAATTTATAAAACAATACACTGTAAAATCTAGTCCCCATCTTTGTGTCCTCAAATAATTAGTCCTGTATCTAGATGCAAATTAAAAAATGATCAGTGTTTTGAAGAAAATTCTAAAAATATGTATATATTCAAGTCAAAACACATACTCTTTTTTATGCTTTTTACACTAATGGTGTCATATTATTACTATTATTATTTTTTAAAGGAGCTCAGAATTTAATTAGAGAAAGAAAAACAATACATATATGAGTATGAATTTGTCAAGTAAATCATGAAATTTCTAGAAATTTCTCAGGTCCCTAAAGCTTTATGTGGAAATTCTAATGGTGTCATATTATTAACAATATTCAGTACTCAGCTTTTTTATATCCATACATATTTTATATCTGTGTATCATAGTGGTCAATTAATATTAGTGCATAAACACATTCCTCATTCATATTTCGGCTACACAAAAGCTTTACTAACATAACATAACTTACTTACCAGTTTCCTGTGGACAAGCATCTTGTTTCAACATCATTTTGCTATCAGATATAATGATGCAATCAATGATGGTGCAATAAATAACCCTGTATATATTTTGTATGTACAAATGTATCTGTAGAATCAATTCCTTGAATGAATATTGCCAGGTCAAATGATTGTATAATCGCATCTTTTAAAAATATAAATTATAAAATGATTTATTTGCAATCAATTACTTAATATCTGTTTTGCCCACTAGAATATATCAGCTTGGTAACTTTATCTTCTTTTATAAAATTTAGTGCACTTCAAAGTGTAATACACTGTTTTGCACCATGTCAATGCAAACTTTATGAAATTTCACATTGCTTATCTAATAACTGCTTCTATATTCTTTTTTTTTAAGATTTTATTTGAGAGAGAGAGAGAATGAGAGATAGAGAGCACGAGAGGGAAGAGGGTCAGAGAGAGAAGCAGACTCCCTGCTGAGCGGGGAGCCCGATGCGGGACTTGATCCTGGGACTCCAAGATCATGACCTGAGCCGAAAGAAGTCGCTCAACCGACTGAGCCACCCAGGCGCCCGCTGCTTTTATATTCTCAACAAACATACTCTGTCTCTGGAACTGCTCTTCTCCATCTTGAAACACTATACTTCTTTCTTTTGGTTTCTATTGACTTATCACTCACCTCTAGCTAATACCATTATATCATATTATGGCTAATATTTTTATACTGTTGGCTACTCCTTTTATTGCTGTTGCTGTTGTTGTTTACTTGGCCCTGTTGTCATACTGTCTCAAGCACTTATCTATACTTATCTAAATAATCTCATCTGATCCTTTGTTTTCAGACACTATGCTGTAGTGTCCCACATAGATATCCCCAGGACTGATCTTTAGATGCCCCTATTAAACTGCCTTCTTGGATGCCTGAGGACATCTCCGTTTTCAGTGAATTGCACCACCACACCCTCTGTTGCCAAGGCTGGATTCCACTACGATGCATATCTAGGCCAAAATTCCCTCTTAATTAAACCATTCACTAATCTCTTCACTTTTCTCTAATCTGTTTCTCCTAAAATCCATTCTTCCTACAGTACACAAAGTGATCACTTACCACTCTAACTCAGTTAATGTCATAGGTCTTCTTCAAGTCAAAGAGTGACTTTTCATTGCCTTTGTTCTTCCATTTCTCATCCACTATTCCTTCTGATCCTCATTCTCTAAGTTTCAGAAGCAGTGGTTACCTTTATATTTTGTTATTCATTTGTCAAATATCTATTACACTCCAGTCTTTACTTTCAATAATGGGGTTACTACAGATAACAACAATAAAAAAGACAGATGGTCAAAAGTATAAATTTACAGCTATAAAATAAATAAGCCACAGAAATATAATGCACAGTATGGTGATTATAGCTAACAATATAGTACTGCATTGTATATTTGAAAGATGCTAAGAGAGTAGATCTTATCTTAAAAGTTGTCATGAGGAAAAAATTGTAAGTATGTACAGTGATAGATGTTAACTCGATTTATTATGATCATTTTGTAATATATATAAATATGGAATTGTTATGTTGTAAACCTGAAATAAATTTAATGTTATATGCCAATTCCATCTCAATAAAAAAATAAAGAAAGAAAACAGAAAAGAGAAAAATGTCCTCTTTTTTTATAATGCTTCACTTTACTGGAGGAAAACAGGAAATGGATAAATAAATAAATACATAATTTGGCAAGTGGTATAAAGTACTAGAATGAGAAAGAAATAGGTTATAGGTTAAGGGTCTTAAGTGATGACAGATAGCGTTTTTAATAGGAATGCAAGTGAAAGCCACAGATATAACTGTGGAATAGCACAGTGGGATGGAAGATGAGCAGTTACAAAGGACCTGAGACTGGAACATTCTTGATGCCTTGAAAGAAGAGTATAACCAGTGTGGCTGGAAAGGTGTTGGTGAGTGAGCTAGGAGAAGGAATTAAGGACAGATTGTCAGTAGGGGAAGAATTATGTAAAGACTTGCTTGACATGGAAGTTCTTTGGCTTTTATCATGAGAAGAGAACCACAGAGACATGACATGATCTAACTTCAATTTTTGAAAGATAACTCTCAGCATAAAATGTGGAAAATATAGTGGGTGGATATGGAAACAAGGATAAAAGAAAGGAATTCTTAGCAGGCTAATGCAAAAATCTAAGAGAAGATGATGGTGCCATGAACACAGGCTAAACAGTGGAATTCAGAATGCATTTCAAACTGGATTTGCTAATGAATTTCATGTGAAAAATGAGATAGAGGCATTCAAGATGGAACTGTGGTTGTTGTTTGTTTTTTCGGCCAGAGTAATTAGAATATGTAGCAAATTGAGCAAATTTAGGAAAAGCAGATATTGGGGGAATGGAGTATTTCCTTGTTCGCAGGTTAGTCATCTGACATGGAATAGAAAAGGGGGAAAAGAAGAAGCAGCCAGTGAGATGGGAGGATGGAGAGTTACAAAACACTTCAAGGAGAGAATGATCAGCATCGTCAAATGCTGCCAACAGGAAAGGGAGATAAGTAAGAATCACTGTTGGATTAGGTGGTGTTGAAGCCTATGTTGACCTTTGTAACTGCAATTTTTGTGGAATTATGGGGATTTGAGCCTGATTAAATGGTGTTCAATATGCAATTGTAGGAGTACTAATGAAGGCAGGGAACATAGACAACTCTTTCTGGGGTTTTACTATAAAAAGGAAAAACATGGTAGTTTCTAGAGTGATATGAGGACAAGCAAATATTTTTTTTTAAACTGAGATGGGAATAATATAGCATATTTGGATAGTAATGGAAATAATGTAACAAAAATTTAAGTTTTAAAAAATGATGTGACATTATGAGAGAGAGAGGTGGCAGGCACAGGTAAGAATGTGTAGGCTTCCTGTGCTCAAATGCTTAAATCAAGCAGAACAATCTGATTTTCTCTCTACTAGTTCTTTTTATTTATAGTGAAATGTAGAAGACCCAACTATAATTGTGGCTCATACATTTCTCCTTTCAGTTCTTTCAGTTTTGCTTGGTATATTTTGAAGTATTCATTGAGTTTCTTGTTATATTTTATTATTGATTCCTACATTAATTTTATTATGGTAAAAGGACATAGTTTGTATTATTCCAAATCTTTTAAATGCATCTAAATTTAATTTCATGGACCAAGGTAAGTGTTCCATGCACACTTGAGAAGAAAAGAATACATATTTTGTTAATATTAGGTGGAGTGTTTTATAAATGTCAGTTAGATCCAGTTGCCTGATGGTGTTGTTTTTTTTCCCCCAATCCTCCATATCCTTCTTGATTTTTGATTTACTAGTTCTATTAGTGACAGGAAAATGTTAAAGACTTCAATTATAATTGTGGATTCATATATTTCTTCTTTTAATTCTTTCCGTTTTTGCTTTGTATATTTTGAAGTTCTCTTTTTAGGTGTAAAATATTTAAGACTGTTATTTCTGTTTGGTAAACTAACCCTTTTATCAATATGCAACACTCCTTTTTCATTGTTGGCAATTTTCTTTGTTTTGAGATCTATTTCAGGTATTAATATAGCCACTCAAGCTATGATTAACTTTTGTATGACATAAATTTTCCCATCATAACTTAGCCTACCTATATCATTATTTTTAAAGAGAGTTTCTTATAGATAGTACATAGCTTAGTCATATTTCTTAACATGTTTTGACAATCTATGTCTTTTAATTGGTGTTTTTAGATTGTTTACACTAATGTAATTATTGACGTTATGAAGTACTATTTTTTGTTGTTTTCTTTTTCTTTCCTCTTGTTAGTTCCTTTGTTTCCCCTTTTCTCTTTTATTTTGGGTTATTTGAATATTTTTATGCTCCAGTTTAATTTATCTTTTGTAATTTTGACTATCTCTTTGAATAATGTTTTAGTTGTTACTCCAGGATTTAAAATTGATACTTATTTTTCATAAACCATTTAAAATCGATATTTTTACTTCAGGTGAAAATTTAGAAACTTTGCAGTTCCCTGTACCCTCTCCACTTTAAGTAAGGCTATATTTAAGTTATATATTACATCTACATATACTGAAAATCCTATCGATGATTTATATATGTCTCTGTATATATGTTTACTGTATATGTATATGCATATATTAATTATTCTCTTCTAGAGCTCTTAAAACATGTTTGCAATTGTATAAACACACACACACACACACACACACACACACACAAACACACACACAATGCAATTACCAAACACATTTTAAGAACTCTAGAGGACAGGCTGGGGTTCAAGATGGCAGCATAGGAAGATACTGAACTTACTGCTTTCCATGGGCACACATATGGAACAATTCCTTCTGAAAGAAAATTAGCTGCACAGTCCCCTCCAAAACAAAGGACATAAGGGCCACATGAAGATGGTTAGGAGAGGCAGAGATGCAATCCTGTCAAAAACCTTACCCTTTGTGTTGCAACCACTAATAGAGAGGGAACTCACAAATACAGAGCTTCTCCCTTAGGAGAGGGAATTTGTGCCCCACATGAGACACACTAACCCTTGGGACCTGTACCAGAGAGATGACCCCCCCCCCCAAATGTCTGGCTTTTTAAATCAATGGGGATTACATCTAGGAGACCCAAGGGGATGTAGGAAACTGAGGTACATCTCTTAAAGGGCTTGCATGCAGATTCAATCAACCTGGGACCCACCCAGCACAAACACAGCAGTTTGAAAAGCACTTAACTATGTATGAAGGAGATTCATTTTATAATCTTAATAATCTAATCTTAAAGTGCTTGCCAGAGGGGCAGGGTTCTGTTAGAACTCTCTCCAGGGACTGAGGCACTGGTAGGTATCATTTTTGCACTTTCCTTCTACCTTGCTATCACCATTGGGTATGCACAGTCATAACACTCTCCTGCTGTCTCAAAGAAGCTGGCAGGCATGACTTGTCCTTGTGCTCTCCTGATGAAATGTTAAGGCCAGCAGGCATACCCTGGCCCTACATTCTCCAGCTGCCTTGCTAAAGTTAGAGGGTACATGTTGTCCACACAAGGGTGCCCTTTGATCACATGGTTCTGGTAGCCAAGGGCTTACATATCTGGCTACATGGGACTATAAAATTGAAAAGATACTTCTTAGCAGGCTACAAGTCCCAGAACACCACACAGACAGCAGCCTAAAACACACTCCTAGTATTTCTATGGAAGAGGCTTATTTACTTGTCCTGAAGCTTTTGGCCTAAAGGTTAGAACTCATGTTTGCCACATATTTAGAGGTTTCAGAGGTGCTTTCAGGGAACAATGGCCAGAAATGTCATTTTTGCTCTCTATCTTGGCCTTGTTGCAGCTCACTGGTACCTCACAAAAAGGAGCCTATACACATGTCTGGAGCCTTGATTTTTACAACTGTCTCCAGGGTACATTTCCAGATCACCTGGTCTGGAGGCCAGCAGAGTTTCGGATATGTTCCCACAAGACTGCATAAATTTGCATACTTTAAAAATCGCTGCCTGTGGGTCTGGCTTCCAATCATTCTGAAGCTAGGTACTGACAGATATTAGCATACCCTCGACAACTAGGATGCATCAAGAATAAATCAGGCTATTTACACAATCATAAAGGTTTGAGAGACAACCAGGAGTTGTGGCAAGGTTGAACAATGAGGTTCATCTCTGACATAAGACCACTTCCTCAAGACTGGCAGAGGTAGTTGTTTCACTTAATAAATAGAATTGTACACCTAAACCAATATTACATTGTATGTTAACTAACTAGAATTTAAATAAAAACTTGAAAAAAAAGAAAAAAAGGAAAGGAAATCACACAAAATAAGAAAACAGAGGAATGTATTCTAAATGGAAGAATAAGGGAAAGAAAAAAAGAAACTTAATAAAAATGGAGATAAGTATTTTACATGATGAAAAGTTCAAAGTAATGGTCACAAAAATGCTCACAGAACTCAGAAGAATAGATGAACATAGTGACAACTTCAAAAAAAGATAGAAAATATCAGAAAGTACCAAACAGAAGTACAGAACTAAAGAATATATTAACTGACTGAAAAAAAAACACCAGAGGGGTTCAATAACAGACTAGATTAGGCAGAGGAAAGAATCAGTGTTCTGGAAGACAAGGCAGTGAAACCTACCCAAACAGAGTATCAAAAAAAATTTTTTTTTTTTTTCGAAGATAACTTAAGGGAACAATGAGACAACAAAGAGCAAAAATAACATTGATATAATAGCAGTACAGAAGGAAAGGAGATAAAGTGGCAGAAAACTTATTTGAGGGGCCCCTGGGTGGCTCAGTTGGTTAACCATCCAACTCAGGTCATGAGCTCAAGGTTGTTTGATCAAGCCCTGTGCTGAGCCCCAGGTCAGGCTTCCCACTCAGCAAGAAGTCTACTTGAGTTTCTCTCCTTCTGCCCCTCCCCACCTCCTTGTGTGCTCTTTCTCAAATAAATAAATCTTAAAAAAAAAAAGAAAAAAAACTGATTTGAAGAAATTATAGCTGAAAACATTCCTAACCTGAGAAAGTAAACTGACATCCAGATCCAGGAAACCTAAAGTGTTCTAATTAAAATGATCCCAGAGATCCACACTAAGATGTATTATAATTAAAATGTAAAAATTTCAAAATAAAGAGAGAATCTTAAAAACAACAAGAGAAAAACAAACTTATTATATACATGGTAACTTTCATAAGACTATCAGCAGATTTCTCAGCAGAAACTTTGTAGGCTAAAACGGCATACAATGATATATTCAAAATGGTGCTGGTGGGGGCAGGGAGTGGCCAGAATCTTCCAAACAAAAATACTCTAACTGGCAAGGTTATCATTGAGAACTTAAGTCTCCTTCAGAGTTTTCCAGATGAGCAAAGTTAAAGGAGTTCATCACCACTAAACTGGCCTTATGAGAAATGTTAAAGGGACTTCTTTAAGCTGAAAAGAAATGGCACTAAGTAATTACACAAAAACTTATGAAAGCAAAAGTCTCACTGGTAAATGCAAATATATAGTAAACATAGTAAATTAATCACTTATAAACCTAATATGAAGGCTAAAAGAGAAAAGTAGCAAAAACTAATTACAACTATAATTAGTTAAGGGGTACACAAAATGATTTAAAATGTGACAAATAAAACATAAAACTTTTTGGTGGGAGTAAAATTTAGAGTTTTAAAATGCTTTCAAACTTAAGTTGAGATAGCCTATTATACAGATAGAATGTTAGATGTGAAATTCAAAGTAACTCACAAAGAAAAAAACCTATGGTTGATACACAAAAGATAATGAAAAAGGAACAGAAACATAACACAAAGAAAGTCATCACAACAAGGAAAGAAAACAAGAGATGAACTACAAAACTGCCAGAACTAAATTACAAAATAGCAATAAGTACATACCTATCAATAATTGATTTAAATGTAAATAGATTAAATTCTCCAATCAAAAGACAGAGAGTGGCTGCATGGATTAAAAAATAAGACCCTTATATATGCCAAATGCAAGGGACCTACTTCAGATGTAAGGAAACACACAAACTGGAAGTTAAGAGCCAGAAAAAAATGTTTTATGCAATAAAAACAAAAGGAAAGCTGGGGTAGCTATACTTACATCAGACAAAATAAACTTTAAAACAAAGACTATAGTAAAAGACAAAGATAGGCAGTGAAAGATAAAAAAGGTCAATTCAACAGGAATATATACATTTGTAAACATTTATGCACCCAGTGTAGCAGCACCTAAGTACAGAAAGCAAATAACACACCCAGAAAGAGAAATTGACAATACATAATAGTAGGGGACATTAGTATCCTACTTACATCAATGAATAGATTATTCAGACAGAATATCAACAATGAAATGTTAGCCGTAAATAACACATGGACCACACAGATTACATAATCTATATAATACAAAAGCAGAATTCACATTATTGTCAAGTACACGTGGAATGTTACCCAGGATATGTTAGGCCACAAAACAAGTCTCAATACATTTAAGAAGTTTGAAATCATATTAAGCACCTTTTCCAACAATGGCTTTGGAAATCAATTTCAAGAAAACTTTAAAAAATGTAAATATATGGAGACTAAACCTGCTACTGAACAACCAAATGAGTCAATGATGAAATCAACAGAGAAATAAAAACTACCTTGAAACAAATAAAAATGGGACTACAACATACCAAAATCTAAGGGATGCAGCAAGAGCAGATCTAAAAGGGAATTTCATAGTATACAGGCCTACTTCAAGGAATAAGAAAAATCCCAAATAGAGGAAGGTGGGGAAGATGGTGGAGTTGGAGGATACTGAGATTACCTTGTCACATGGACACACTGAGGCAACAACTGTATGTACTGCAATCAACACTGGCAGAACAGATCTTCCATAGCTAACATAGGGAGAATGCCACATCAAAAAAGATAGTAAGGGTAGGGACACAATTAGTAATCAAACTTCTGGTGTGACTAACAATAAATGGTAGGGACATCAAAGGCATGGAGAAGTGAGGGGATCAGGCACCAGGCACCACCTAGTCCTGAATTGGGAAGATGAGCCCTATAATTTCTGGCTTTGAAAATCAGTGTGGCTTAACTCTGGGAGCTTTAAAATTCATCAGGGTTTAACTTCAGAAGAGCGAGAGGGCTACAGGGAACTGAGATTATACCTGTAAAGAGCCCCCACACTAAATAACATGGCCCAAGATATAGCACAGAACAAGTGTTTTGAAAAGGTTAAATGTGAATGGAATTTATTGACTAATCTTAGGACCTGTGCCAGAGAGGCAGGGATCTGCAGATTTCTCTGAGAACAAAAGTGTTCATGGGTGTGATTTATCTTGCTCTCCTAGATAGCTGGATGCTTGCACCCTAGATAGCTAGATGCTTGCAAAAGCCATTCTAACACTTTCCATCTACCTTGTTAGCACCACATGTTATTCCCCAGGCTTCCCCTGAAGACCCACCCTCCCCCAACCTGCCCACCTTGGGAAGAACCCCTCCAAAGTAGCTCCTGCCCTGGGGAGAGGGGAGAGATAATCCAACACACCAGTGCATGCAGAGTTCCTGCAGTTGGACATCTTGGTTGTGCCCACAGCTGTCACAGTGGCTAAATGCAGAAAGCTGGGCTGACTGCTGCCAACTAGCAAGTGAGCCCATAGCAAGCACAACTGGTCCTCTCAACAGTGTCATAGAAAACCTGTTCAGTGTGCCCACAGCAGGCAAAGTGGGTCATTATAGCCAGGTGGGCTGAAGGTCAGCCCACCCTCAATGTTCTCACAGAAATTATGGCTTAGCCACAACAGGAAATCTCATGCAGCCTACCCAGGAGAAAACCCTTAATTGCCTGGTTCTGGTGACCAGGGAGGATTGTCTTAAGGGCACCACAGGACTTCTTCTACACAAGGCCGCAACTTTGAAGACAAGGAATCATAGCTGACCTACCTAATATGTGGAAACAGACACAGAGAGTTTGACAAAATGAGACAGAGGAATATATCCTACACAAAAGAACAAAAGAAAATCACAGAAAAAGAGTTAAATGAAACAGAGATAAGCAACATGCCTGATAAAGAATTCAAAGTCATAAAGATATTCACCAGGCTTGAGAAAAGAGTGGATAAACTCAGTGAGAACTTCAACAAAGAAATAGAAAAATAAATAAATAAATAACCAGTCAGAGTTGAAGACTACAGTAACAGAAATGAAAATACAATAGAGGGATTCAACAGCAGATTAGAGGATGCTGAAGAATGGATCAGCAGTCTGGAAACAGGGTGATGGAAAGAAACCAAACTGAATAGCAAAAAGAATAATAAAAAATGGGAATAGGTTAAGAGAGCTCTATCACAGCATCAATAAGTGTGCATTATAGGGACTCTGAAAGGAAATGAGAGACAGAAGGGGGCAGAAATATAAATGAATGGCTAAAGATGTGGTATGTGTGCATGTACACATACACACACACATACATACATACAATGGAATATTACTCAGCCATACAATAAAAATGAAATCTTGCCATTTGCAACAACATGGATGGATCTAGAGGGTATAATGCTAAGTGAAATAAGTCACAGAAAAACAAATATCATATTATTTCATGTATATGTAGAATTTAAGAAATAAAACCTATGAACAAACAAAGAAAAAACAAACAGAACAAACAAACAAAAAACAGACTCATAAATACAGAGAACACACTGGTGGTTGCCAGAGGGGAGGTGGGTAGGGGCATGTTTGATATAGATAAAGGGGATTAAAAGTACATTTATCTGGATGAGCACTGAGAGATGTATCGAATTGTTAAATCAGTATATTGTACAACTGAAAATAATGTACCACTGTATGTCAGTTTTAATTCAATAAAAACAAACATTTTGGGAAAAATTGGGGGGAAATAATAATGGAAAACTTCCCTAACCTGGAAAAAGAAATAAGATATCCAGTTCCTGGAATTGAAAAAAAGTCCCAAGAAAGTAAAACCGAGGAGGCCCATGCCAAGACACAAAATAACTAAAAGAGCAAAATGTAGTAATAAAGAGAAAATTTTAAAAGCAGTAACAGAAGACAGTTATATACAAAGGATACCCTATGAGGCTGTAGTTGATTATTCAGCAGAAACTTTGCAAGCCAGAAGAGAATGTCAGGGTATATTTAAAGTACTGAAAGACAAACAAACAAAATAAATAAATAAATAAAAACAAAAACAAACAAAACAAAAAACTACAAACAAGAATGCTCCATTCAGCAAGGTTATCATTCAGAATAGAAGGAGAGATAAGAAGATCCCCACACAAACGAAATTTAAAAGAAGTCATCATCATTAAACCAACATTATAAGAAATGTTAAGGAAAATTCTTTAAGTGGCAAAAAATGGCCATAACTTGAGGTAAGAAAACAATGAAAGGAGAACTTTTTGGTGGTAAAAGCAAACAGAGTAAAGGTAGTAATTTAATTACTAATAAAGCCAATATGAGGGTTATAGTACAAAAGTAGTAAAATCAATTATGTCCATAAAAAATAGTCAAGGCATACACAAAATAAAATGATGTAAAACATTATATTATGTACATAAAACATGGAGGGGGGAGTAAAAATTTAGTGTTTTTAGAATGTATTCAAACTTAAGCAACCATCAATGCAATAGAAACTACTATACAAACAGGATATTATTTATGAGTCCCATTGTAACCACAAATCAAAAACATACAATAGATATATGAAAAATAAAGAGAAAAGAATCCAAGCAAAATACTAAAGAAAGTAATCAAGCCATAAGAGAAAAGAGCAATAGAAGAGGAAGGGAATGGAGAAGGTATACAAAACAAACAGAAAACAATTAACAAAATGGCAATAAATATATACCTATCAATAATTACTTTAAATGTAAACATTTCCAATGCTATAACCAAAAACATATGGTGACTGAATGGATAAAAAAACAAGACCTATCTACATTGCTGCCTACAAGAGACTCACTTCAGACTTAGAGATGCATACAGACTAAATGCAAAAGTATGGGGAAAGATACTACATGCAAAAGAAGTGAAAAAAAAAGTAAGGATAGCAATACTACAAAATGACCTTTAAAACAAAGACCATAGCAAGAGACAAAGAAGGGCATTACATAATGATAAAAGGATCAATCAAACAAGAAGATATAACAATTGTAAATATCTATGTACCCAACATTGGAGCATCTAAATACATAAAGCAAATTTTAACAGACATAAAGGGAGAAATTGACGTTAATACAATAATAATGGGGACTTTAACACCCACTTACATCAATGGATAGATCACCCAGGCAGAAAATAAACAAGGAAAAGGTGGCTTTGATCAACATATTAAGCCAGATGGACTTAACAGATATATATAGAACATTTCATCCAAAAAACAAAACAAAACAAAATAGAATACACATTCTTTTCAAGTGCATATGAAACATTCTCCAGTACAGATCACATGTTAGGTCAAAAAACAATTCTCCATACATTTAAGAAGACTGAAATCATGTTGAAGCATTTTTTTCTGACCACAATACAAAACTAGAAATCAATAGGAAAAAATACAAATACTTTGAGGCTAAACAGCATGTTACTGAACAACGAGACAGAAAGAAATCAAAGAGAAGTAAAAAAAAAAAAAAAAAAAAAACATGAAGATAAATGAAAACGAAAACATAAAAGTCCAAAATCTTTGGGACCAAGCAAAAGCAGTTTTTGTAGGGAAGCATACAGCAATACAGGCCTACCTCAGACAGAATACAAGAAACATCTTAAATAAACAATTTAACATTAGACCTAAAGGATATAGAAAAAGAGGAACAAATCCTATCTCAAAGAACACTGAAAATGCATTTGACAGAATGTAATATTCATTCATGATAAAAACTGTCAACAAAGTTGGTTTCGAGGGAACATATCTCAATATAATAAAGAACATACATGACAAGCCCACACCTAACACCATACTCAATAGTGGAAAATGCTGAGTAGTTTTCCTCTAACGTTAGAAATAAGATAAGAATGATCACTAGGGCCACTTTTATTCAACATAGTATTCGAAGTCCTAGTCAAAGCAACTAAGAAAAAAAAAGTAACATAACCAAATTGGTAAAAGAAGAGGTAAAAATTCTCACTATTTGCTGATAGCATAATTCTATAATAGAAAACCCTAACAACTCCACCAAAAAGTTGTTGGAACTGATAAATGAAATCAGTAAATTTTCAGGGTTCAAAATCAATATACAAAAATTGGTTGCATTTTTATACACTAACAGTGAACTACCAGAAAGAGAAAATAAGTAAGTAATCTGATTTACAACTGCATCAAGAAGAATAAAATACCTGGAAATAAATTTAACCAAAGAGGTGAAAGATCTGTGCTCTGAAAACTGTAACACATTAATGAAAGAAATTGAAGATGACAAAATAAATGAAAAATAGTCCATGCTCATGGATTGGAAGAATTTTTTATTGTTAAATTGCTCATACAACTCAGGGAAATCTACAGATTTGATAGAATCTCTATCAAAATGTCAATGGTATTTTTCACAGAAATAGAACACAGAGCCCTAAAATTTGTATGGAACCACAAAAGACCCTGAATACTCAAAGCCTCTTTTTTTTTTTCTCCCAAAGCAATCTTAAGGGAAAAAAAAAAAAAAAGCTGAAGGAATGACTCTCCCTGACTTAAGCTATAATACAAAGGCGTAACAATCAAAACAGTATGGTATTGGCATTAAAACACAGATCAATGGGACAGTACAGAAAGCCCAGAAATAAAGCCATGTGTAAATGGTCAATTAATTTATGCAAAGGAGCCAAATATATAGCCAATGGGGAAATGACGGTCCCTTCAATAAATGCTGCTGGGAGAACTGGACAGCAAAAGAACGAAACCAAACCACTATCTTAGACCAGACACAGAAATTAACTCAGAAATGGATTAAAGACTTGAATGTAAGACCTTAAGTCATAAAACTCCTAGATGAAAACAGGCTGTAAGCTCCTTGATATCAGTCTTGGCAGATTTTTTGGATCTGACTCCAAAAGCAAAGGAAACAAAAACAAATATAAACAAGTGGGACTACATGATACTAAAGTTTCTGCACAGCACAAGACAATTTCCTAAATAGGAAAAAAAATATTTTCAAGTCATGTATCTGATAAGGGATTAACATCCAAAGTGTGTAAAGAGCTCATACAACTCAATAACAACAACAAAACCAATCCAATAAAAAAAAAAAAAAAAACGGGTGGAGGATCTGAATAGACAATATTCAGAAAAGACATCCAGATGGCCAACAGGTACATTAAAAGATGCTCAACATCACTAAACATCAGGGTAATGCAAATCACAACCACAATGAGATCTTTTTTCACACTTGTTAAAATGGCAATTATCAAAAAGATAAGAAATAAACAAGTGTTGGTGAACATGTGGAAAAAGGGAACTGTTGTTGGGAATGTACATTGGTGTAGCCACTATGCAAAACAGCATGTAGGTTTCTCAAAAAATTAAAAATCAGAACTTCTATATGATCCAGCAATTACACTACTAAGTATTTATTTGAAGAACATGCAAATACTAATTGAAAAGATATATGCACCCCCATATTCATTCCATCATTATTTACAATAGCCAAGATATGGTAACAGCTTGAATTTCTACCAGTGGATGAATGGATAAATGGACACACACACACACACACACACACACACACACACACACACACACACATTGAAATGATACTCAGCCAAATAAAGAATGAAACCTTGCCGTTGGCAACAACATGGATGGATCATGAAGGTACTCTGTTAATGGAATAAGTCAGACAGAGATAAAAAAAATCCTGTATGATTTCTGTAATCTAAAAAATAAAGAAAAAAACAAAACAAAATTCATAGATACAGAGAACAAATTAGTGTTTGCCAAAATGGATGGGGGTTGTGGGGTGGATGAAATGAGTGAGGGAGTTATACTTTCATTTATAAAATAAATAAAGTATGGGGTGTAATATACAACACAGTGAGTACAGTCAGCAATATTGTAGGGCATACTGGAAAGTTGTTAAGACAGTGGATCTTGAGGGTTTTCATTAGAAGAAAAAAATATGTAACTTTGTGTGGTGACAGATGATGGCTGGACATGGAGCAATAATATTTTACCATGTATGTTAATGTCCAATTGCTGTGTTGTAAACCTGGAATTAATGTAATATTATATATCAATTGCATATCAAATTAAAAAATATTTTAGGGTTTAAAAAAGAATTCTAGAGTAGAATAGTTATTATATTTACTCAAGTATATCATTTCTGTTGCTAATCCTTCCTTCTGGATGTCCTAGTGTTTTAAGTTTCCTGCAGGTATAATTTCCCTTGGGTCTCAAAACTTTCTTTACCAACAATTTTAGAACTTATTTGCTGGCTATGAATTGTCTTAGGTTTTCTTCATCTGAGAATGTCTTTATTTTTCCTCATACCTTAAATATGCATGCCACAGTTCCTCTTGGACTTCGTGGTTTCTGATGAGAAAAATTATTTGAATTCTTAGCCTCCTAAGGTAATATTTTTCTCTCTGCTGCCAATGCAGTTGTCAATGTGATGGAATTGTCTATGATCTGGGGTATGAGGAAACAGAAAAAGTTAAAAGAAAAAAAAATTACAGGGGATTTTCTCCCCTCACTCTGAGCATTAGATGTTTCATTTCCTTCTCCTTAAGCCAGAAGTAAGAAGCTTCACTTGCAGGTATCTGTACCATGAGACCCAATCCAGGTTTCCAGCTTAGCTAAAATTATGTGGGAGACTAAGAGGATTAGTAAGGAAAATTAAAAATAAGCTCATGCAGGTTTAGTGGTGCTTCGAATTTTGGTGTTCTCTGGTCCAGCAGTTTATATTTACTTTTCAGTCCTTAGATATCTTCTCCATGCATCCTGCTCAGATTTTAGTTTTGCATTCCATGGGAGAGTCAGGGCAGCATATGTGGACACCCTACCATCTGCACAGAATCCTACAGAAATTACTTATGCTTTCATCTAGGAAAAAAGGAAATAAGGATTAAGGATCTACAGAAATAATTTAAATAAAAAGTAGAAGCAAAGAAAAAAAAAGGTTTTCTTATTTCTACCTTACAGTTGTATTCTGTATTTCAGTTAAAACATATAGAGTATTTCAATATACCAAATATACCCATGTTGTATCTGCTGTGATATTCTGTACTTCTCCCATATCGTATATAAGTATTTTATGTTTGGGGCCAGCCTTTAATTTATCCTAAGCAACATGCATTAATTTGAAACTCAATTCCATTGTCCAACCTACTCAACCAACTCTGGGAATGATTTCATCAGTTGTGTTTGGTTTCTATATCCAAAGCCATTCCAAAATAGTTTGAACTTTTAAAGATATGATGGATAAATGCATTGGGATATGTTCATATGTCTGAGGCAATTCATAAGAGTATTAGATCTGTCCAAGGGGCACCTGGGTGGCTCAGTTGGTTAAGCATCCTACTCTTGATTTTAGCTCATAAGATCCAGCCCCAATTGGTCTCCACGCTGGCATGGAGCCTGATTAAGATTTTCTCTCTCCCTCTCCTTCTGCCCCTCCCCTCCTCCACTAGCTCTCTGTGTGTGTGTGTCTCTCTCTCTAGTAAAAAAAAAAAAAAAAGTCTGTCCAAAAATATTCCTGAGTCAAATAATTTAAAAAAAGGATAAGTCACCTAAACCCTGCAACAGTTTTCCTATACCAGCTAACATTCAAATCCGTTTCTTTCTTTCTCTTTCTTTCTTTCTCTTTCTTTCTTTTTCTTTCTTTCTTTCTTCTTTCTTTTTTTATTTTATTTTTTTTTAATGTTTTATTTATTTATTCATGAGAGTCAGAGAGAGAGAGGCAGAGGCAGAGGCAGAGGCAGAGGGAGAAGCAGGCTCCCCGCAGAGCAGGGAGCCCGATGCGGGACTCGATCCCAGGACCCTGGGATCATGACCTGAGCCAAAGGCAGATGCTTAACCATCTGAGCCACCCAGGTACCCCTTTCTTTTTTTAATTTTAATATGTTATGTTAGTTACCATACAGTACATCATTAGTTTTTGATGTAGTGTTCCATGATTCATTGTTTCTGTATAACACCCAGTGCTCCGTGCAATACATGCCCTCCTTAATACCCATCACCAGGCTAACCCATCCCCCCACCCCCCTCCTCCCCTCTAAAAACCCTCAGTTCATTTCTCAGAGTCCATAGTCTCTCATGGTTCATCTCCTCCTTCGATCCCCCCCCTTCATTTTTCCCTTCCTTCTCCTAATGTCCTCCGTGCTATTCCTTATGTTCCACAAATAAGTGAAACCATATGATAATTGAGTTTCTCTGCTTGACTTATTTCACTTAGCTTCTGCACAGCAAAGCAAATAGTTAACAAAATAAAGAAGCAACCCACAGAATGGGAGAAGATATTTGCAAATGACACTACAGACAAAGTGCTGATATCCAAGTTCTATAAAGAACTTCTCAAACTCAACATCCAAAAAACAAATAATCAAGTCAAAAAATGGGCAGAAGATATGAACAGACTCTTCTCCAAAGAAGACATACAAATGGCTAACAGACAAAAATAAATGTTCATCATCATTAGCCATCAGGGAAATTCAAATCAAAACCACACTGAGGTACCACCAAATCCCAGTTTCTATATCAGAGTCATTATAGTGCTTCTCATGCAATAGTTTCATTTTCTGTGAGAATCATACACATAATCACTGAGAAATATTTGTAGTCACTACACAATGAGACTATAGGCAATTTGGAACAACGGCCCTGTAATATTGATGAATGTTAAAATTTACTTTATATTAGTTATAGAAAGATTACAGTAATCTGAATGGCTGATACTTTAGGAAACAAAACCACTCATATCACAATATTTTTACAGCTAGAAACCAAAGTATACAATTTTATGATTTGCAATGTAATGAAAAACATTTTATCATCAGCCCAAACTGTAATTTTTATACATAAAATGAAAGCCTGGAACTTTAAATGTAACAGTGAGTAAATGAGAATTCTTTGTACTTTTAATGAAATTTCAGAGTCAATCAGTGGTGGGATAAGCAAGATGTGCTACCATTGCCAACTGTCATTTTATGTAACTACCTTGTGGGAAAGCCACTATTAATGGTTGAGAGTCCTAATGGCTTAGGGCTCTCTTCATTTCCTAAGACATGATAATCAGCTATGCCAGGCTGTGTGGGCTCTGTCTCTGCCAACTCATGAATATATTTCTCAAAAAGTTTCATAAACAAAAGGGAAGATAAGCTGCTTCTGTCTTCAGAGCCTTCTGTCAAGAATTTAGAAGCTCTCTTGTTTGGAAAGAAAAAAATAAATAGAAGCCAAATTGAAAATGCCAGTCCTTAACAGGAAAATACATTTAGGTCATATTCAACTCTAAATGATCGTAACATCTAAGAAAAAAGCAACATTGTAATTTCTAATCCAAAATATTTGAACATCTAAAACATATGTTAGTGAGGCATATTCTTCTGAGCTCTCTAAATTCTGTGAGAAAGTATCATATTATTCTCCTGCTTCACTAAAATAGTGTTATGAGTAACTTTGCTGGGTTTTTTTGTTGTTGTTTACTCTTCCACTTTTTTCAACTGGATTTCTTCTAGACTTCTTTTAAATTGATGTTTAGGGAAGAATAAGTTAATTTTCAACATGAAGAGACAGAAATATATGTTTGTTATTTTTAATTTATGCTGCTACTACAAGATCATCACTTATACTAGAATCATAATATGATAGAATGCAAAAATTGTCTCAAATCTATCCTTTCATTGTGGTCATATCCTTTGTTAGTGCATCACTTGGTTATATATGACCAGTGAGACATTAGCAAATGTGAAATGCTAATGGTTGTTTTCTGGTTGCTTTAGGAAATATAGTAGAGTTAAAGAAGCATCTCCCAGATCCTCCTTTGAGAAAGAATTTGCTGCCCAACTTCAGAAAGTGTAGCTAACAGATAACCTAACAGATAACCAGTTCCTTTAGAGTCTGTCTCAATGATTCATGGTGCTGGAGGTGAAACCTTTCTGGTATTCATCACTCACTCTAGAACTCCATGATGGACTGGAATAAGGATTCACCAGAGCAGTTTCACAGTTTGACTTCTCTCTTTCCAACTATGTTTCTTTTGGCTTTCTTTTTTATAGGTGTTGGTCACAAATAAATATCTTGCACCTCACAGTTCATCTCCAGATATGATTCCAGAAAACTCAATCTGAGACAGAAAACTCCACTACCATGTGAAAAAGCTTGGGTTTAGTCTGCTGGAAGAAAAGATAGTATCTGGAGAATATATGAGTTATATCAGCTGGGGCCCCACTGAATCAACCAGACTGAGCCAACTGGTTAACTGATCAAAGACATATGAGTGACCACCCTAAGATGAACAGAAGAATCACCCAGCTGAACCCAACCCAAACTGCTAACCTGTGGTTTGTGATGTGATTAATAGTTGTTTAAAAACAAAAACAAAGAAACAAAAAACTCCACTTTGTTTTGTGATAAGTTTATTATAGAGTTAATATATAAAAAAAAAGATACTTAAAATTAAAGGGCTGCTGAACAAAGTCTTACACCATGCATCACTGATTTATTGATTTAAATATAAGTTGAGCTAGAAAAAAGACCAAGGGCTTGAACTAAAAGAGTATGAGTTAAACTATGAAGAGGACACTGGGGCCTCAACTGTCTCCAAGCAGAAAGTACATTGGCAGAGCTAGTTAGTAGCAAATATGGACCATTTGTTAAGGAATATAAAGGAAGTAGTGGAGAAAAGAGTCAATAAACCTGAGAGCAGAGCCAAGAGACTCAAAGAATGTTGAATAGGGGAGGATTCCTAGGGAAAATTGGAGGAAAAAAATGACAGAGGAGCCACTTCCAGGGAACCAAATCTAGGCCTAAGGAAGATATATTATTTGTTACCAGAGAAGGTAGCCTTTGCAATATGTGCCCACCTGGATTCCAGAATGCTAAGCATCAGCAACTGTTATGGGAATAGAAAGGTCCACAGCAGGTAATCCCTTGTCTTAACTTTTTTTTTTAAAGATTTTATTTATTTATTTGAGAGAGAGAGAAAAAGCATGAGAGGGGAGAGTGTCAGAGGGAGAAGCAAACTCCCCACTGAGCTGGGAGCCCGACGTGGGACTCGAACCTGGGACTCGAACCTGGGACTCCAGGATCATGACCTGAGCTGAAGGCAGTCGCTTAACCAACTGAGCCACCCAGGCACCCAACATTTATTTATTTCAATTAATTATATCATGATTGCTTATCAGCTCTTGGAAATATAGGTCAACCATTTTTGATAATTTGATACTTTAAAAATATAAATTATTAAAATAACAAGTTTTATATAACCTGTACTCATTTTGAAGTAGTGTATTTAATATTAAAGAATTTCTTCATTCTATAGAAATAGCAAAAAAAATCAACAAACTATATCTGTTGAGAATAAAAAACTTGGGGTGAGGGTTAAAACTATTGCTCAGTTATACGATCTCTTTATGTGCCAGCAACAGCTGGGCAATCAACTTTCCCTCATAACTATCTACAGTAAGCAGCTTGCCCATGGCCAAGTCAATAATTATAGAATCAAATGGTTCATCAACTTTCTTCCAAGATTTAATTTGGCACACAGTGCTTTGAAAAATAAAACCATTATAAAATATTATTATGACTGCTGAATTTAATATCCTACTAGTGTTTCTGACCTAGTTAGGTGGAATAAATTGAAATCCTTTCATTAATATGTTAACAGAATCATCTTAAAATTGAATTTTGATAGTAATCCCCTTGAAATTGCTTGAAAAGAACTTTAGTATATTACTGAGTTTCTTATGCTAATTTTAAACAGATGATACCTGTCTTGTGACCTTAAAATATCAATGCAAGTTTTGGTGTCAGTCAATTTCTTGGCAACAAAATAGGTTTTAATCTGATCATTCTTATTTTTTTTAATTTTTTTATTGTTATGTTAATCACCATACATTACATCACTAGTTCTTGATGTAGTGTTCTATGATTCATTGTTTGTGCATAACACCCAGTGCTCCACGCAGAATTTGCCCTCTTTAATAGCCATCACCAGACTAACCCACCCCCCCACACTCCTCCCCTCTAGAACCCTCAGTTTGTTTTTCAGAGTCCATCGTCTCTCATGGTTCGTCTCCCCCTCCGACTTACTCCCCTTCATTCTTCCCCTCCTGCTATCTTCTTCTTTTTCTTTTTTCTTAACATATGTTGCATTATTTGTTTCAGAGGTACAGATCTGTGACTCAACAGTCTTGCACAATTCACAGCGCTCACCATAGCACATACCCTACCCAATGTCTATCACCCAGGCACCCCATCCCTCCCACCCCCTGCCACTCCAGCAAACCTAGTTTGTTTCCTGAGATTAAGAATTTCTCATATCAGTGAGGTCATATGATACATGTCTTTCTCTGATTGACTTATTTCACTCAGCATAACACCCTCCAATTCCATCCACGTCGTTGCAAATGGCAAGAATTCATTCCTTTTGATGGCTGCATAATATTCCATTGTGTATATATACCACTTCCTCTTTATCCATTCATCTGTCGATGGACATCCTGGCTCTTTCCACAGTTTGGCTATTGTGGACATTGCTGCTATAAACATCGGAGTGCATGTGCCTCTTTGGATCCCTACATTTGTATCTTTGTGGTAAATACCCAGTAGTGCAATTGCTGGATCGTATGGTAGTTCTATTTTCAACTGTTTGAGGAACCTCCATACTGTTTTTCAGAGTGGCTGCACCAGCTTGCATTCCCACCAACGGTGTAGGAGGGTTCCCCTTTCTCCGCATCCCCGCCAAATCTGTCGTTTCCTGACTTGTTAATTTTAGCCATTCTGACGGGTGTGTGGTGGTATCTCATTGAGGTTTTGATTTGGATTTCCCTGATGCTGAGCGATGTTGAGCACTTTTTCATGTGTTTGTTGGCCATTTGGATGTCTTCTTTGGAAAAATGTCTGTTCATGTCTTCTGCCCATTTCTTGATTGAATTATTTGTTCTTTGGGTGTTAAGTTTGATAAGTTGTTTATAGATTTTGGATACTAGCCCTTTATCTGATATGTCATTTGCAAATATTTTCTCCAATTCTGTCGGTTGTCTTTTGGTTTGGTGGACTGTTTCTTTTGCTGTGCAAAAGCTTTTTATCTTGATGAAATCCCAATAGTTCATTTTTGCCCTGGCTTCCCTTGCCTTTGGCGATGTTTCTAGGAAGAAATTGCGGCGGCTGAGGTCGAAGAGGTTGCTGCCTGTGTTCTCCTTTAGGATTCTGAAGGACTCCTGCCTCACGTTTGGGTCTTTCAACCATTTGGAGTCTATTTTTGTGTGTGGTGTAAGGAAATGGTCCAGTTTCATTCTTCTGCATGTGGCTGTCCAATTTTCGAACACCATCTGTTGAAGAGACTGTCTTTTTTCCATTGGACATTCTTTCCTGTTTTGTCGAAGATGAGTTGACCATACAGTTGAGGGTCCATTTCTGGGCTCTCTATTCTGTTCCATTGATCTATGGGTCTGTTTTTGTGCCAGTCCCATACTGTCTTGATGATGACAGCTTTGTAATAGAGCTCAAAGTCCAGAATTATGATGCCGCCAGCTTTCCTTTTCTTTTTCATCATTCCTCTGGCTATTCGGGGTCTCTTCTGGTTCCATACAAATTTTAGGATTATTTGTTCCATTTCTTTGAAAAAAGTGGGTGGTATTTTGATGGGGATTGCATTGAATGTGTAGATTGCTCTAGGTAGCATTGACATCTTCACAATGTTTGTTCTTCCAATCCATGAGCATGGAATGTTTTTCCATTTCTTTGTGTCTTCTTCAATTTCTTTCCTGAGTATTTTATAGTTTTCTGAGTACAGATCCTTTGCCTCTTTGGTTAGATTTATTCCTAGGTATCTTATGGTTTTGGGTGCAATTGTAAATGGGATCGACTCCTTGATTTGTCTGTCTTCTGTCTTGTTGTTGGTGTATAGGAATGCCACTGATTTCTGTGCATTGATTTTATATCCTGTCACTTTACTGAATTCCTGTATGAGTTCTAGCAGTTTTGGGGTGGAGTCTTTTGGGTTTTCCACGTAAAGTATCATATCACCTGCAAAGAGTGAGAGTTTGACTTCCTCTTTGCTTATTTGGATGCCTTTGATTTCTTTTTGTTGTCTGATTGCTGTGGCTAGGACTTCTAATACTATGTTGAATAGCAGTGGTGATAGTGCACATCCCTGCCGCGTTCCTGACCTTAGGGGAAAAGCTCTCAGTTTTTCCCCACTGAGAATGATATTCGCTGTGGGTTTTTCATAGATGGCTTTTATGATATTGAGGTATGTACCCTCTATCCCTATATTCTGAAGAGTTTTGATCAAGAAAGGATGCTGTACTTTGTCAAATGCTTTTTCTGCATCTAGTGAGAGGATCATATGATTCTTGTTCTGTCTTTTGTTAATGTATTGTATCACGTTGATTGATTTGCAGATGTTGAACCAGCCTTGCAGTCCAGGGATAAATCTCACTTGGTCATGGTGAATAATCCTTTTAATGTACTGTTGGATCCTATTGGCTAGTATTTTGGTGAGAATTTTTGCATCCATGTTCATCAAGGGTATTGGTCTGTAATTCTCCTTTTTGATGGGGTCTTTGTCTGGTTTTGGGATCAAGGTAATGGTGGCTTCATAAAACGAGTTTGGAAGTTTTCCTTCCCTTTCTATTTTTTGGAACAGTTTCAGGAGAATAGGTATTAATTCTTCTTTAAATGTCTGATAGAATTCCCCTGGGAAGCCATCTGGCCCTGGGCTTTGTTTCATGGGAGATTTTTGATGACTGCTTCAATTTCCTTAGTGGTTATAGGTCTGTTCAGGTTTTCTATTTCTTCCTGGTTCAATTTTGGTAGTTGATACATCTCTAGGAATGCACCCATTTCTTCCAGGTTTTCTAATTTTCTGGCATAGAGTTGCTCATAATATGTTCTTATAATTGTTTGTATTTCTTTGGTGTTGGTTGTGATCTCTCCTCTTTCATTCATGATTTTGTTGATTTGGGTCATTTCTCTTTTCTTTTTGAGAAGTCTGGCCAGGGGTTTATCAATCTTGTTAATTCTTTCAAAGAACCAGCTCCTAGTTTCCTTGATCTGTTCTACTGTTCTTTTGGTTTCTATTTCATTGATTTCTGCTCTGATCTTTATATTTTCTCTTCTCCTGCTGGGTTTGGGTTTTTTTGCTGTTCTTTCTCCAGCTCCTTTAGGTGTAGGGTTAGGTTGTGTATTTGAGACCTTTCTTGTTTCTTGAGAAAGGCTTGTATTGCTATATACTTTCCTGTCAGGACTGCCTTTGCTGTATCCCAAAGGTTTTGAACAGTTGTGTTTTCATTTTCATTGGTTTCCATGAATTTGTTTAATTCTTCTTTAATTTCCTGGTTGACCCATTCATTCTATAGTAGGATGCTCTTTAGCCTCCATGTATTTGAGTTCTTCCCGACTTTCCTCTTGTGATTGAGTTCTAGTTTCAAAGCATTGTGGTCTGAAAAGATGCAGGGAATGATCCCAATCTTTCGGTACTGGTTGAGACCTGATTTGTGACCTAGGATGTGATCGATTCTGGAGAATGTTTCATGGGCACTAGAGAAGAATGTGTATTCCGTTGCTTTGGGATGGAATGTTCTGAATATGTCTGTGAAGTCTCTTTGGTCCAGTGTGTCATTTAAAGTCTTTATTTCCTTGTTGATCTTTGCTGAGATGATCTGTCCATTTCAGTCAGGGGGGTGTAAAAGTCCCCCACTATTATTGTATTATTGTCATTGTGTTTCTTCGCTTTTGTTATTAATTGCCTTATATAATTGGCTGCTCCCATGTTATGGACATAGATATTTACAATTGTTAGATCTTCTTGTTGGATAGACCCTTTAAGTAGGATACAGTGTCCCTCCTCATATCTTATTACAGTCTTTGTTTTAAAATCTAATTTGTCTGATATAAGGATTGCCACCCCAGCTTTCTTTTGGTGTCCAGTAGCATGGTAAATGGTTTTACACCCCTCACTTTCAATCTGGGGGTGTCTTTGGGTCTAAAATGAGTCTCTTCCAGACCACATATTGATGGGTCTTGTGTTTTAATCCAATCTGATAGCCTGTGTCTTTTGATTGGGTCATTTAGCCCATTTACATTCAGGGTAACTATTGAAAGGTATGAATTTAGTGCCATTGTATTGTCTGTAAGGTGACTGTTATTGTATATTGTCTTTGTTCCTTTTCGATCTATGCTGCTCTTAGGCTCTCCCTTTGCTTAGAGGACCCCTTTCAATATTTCTTGGAGGGCTGGTTTTGTGTTTGCAAATTCCTTTAGGTTTTGTTTGTCTTGGAAGCTTTTAATCTCTCCTTCCATTTTCCATGAGAGCCTAGCTGGATATAGTATTCTTGTCTGCATATTTTTCTTGTTTAGTGCTCTGAAGATATCATGCCAGTCCTTTCTGGCCTGCCAGGTCTCTGTGGATAGGTCTGTTGCCAATCTAATGTTTCTATGATTGTAGGTTACATATCTCTTCTCCTGAACTGCTTTCAGGATTTTCTCTTTGTCTCTGAGACTCATAAGTTTCACTCTTAGATGTCAGGGTGTTGACCTATTTTTATTGATTTTGAGAGGGGTTCTCTGAGCCTCCTGGATTTTGATACCTGTTTCCTTCCTCACATTAGGGAAGTTCTCTGCTATTATTTGCTCCAATATACCTTCTGCCCCTCTCTCACTTTCTTCTTCTTCTGCGATCCCAATTATTCTAATGTTGTTTCGTCTTATCATATTGCTTATTTCTCAAATTCTGCCCTCGTGATCCTGTAGTTGTTTCTGCTCTTTTTCTCAGCCTCTTTATTTTCCATCATTTGTTCTTCTATATCACTGATTCTCTCTTCTGCCTCATTTATCTTAGCAGTTAGTGTCCCCATTTTTGATTGCACCTCATCAATAGCCTTTTTGATTTCGACTTGGTTAGATTTTAGTTCTTTTATTTCTCCAGAAGGGGTTTCTCTAATAACTTCCACGCTTTTTTCAAGCCCAGCTAGTATCTTTAAAGTCATGATTCTGAACTCTAGGTCCAACATCGTACTAATGTCCGTATTGAGTAGGTCCCTGGCTGACGGTACTACCTCTTGTTCTTTTTGCTGAGGTGATTTTTTTCGTCTTGTCATTTTGTCCAGAGGAGAATAGATGAATGAGAGAACAAAATGCTAACAGGTTAACAACGTCCCCAGCAAATATACTCTATACAAATCAGAAAAGACCTGAAACCAGGGGAAAAGAAAGGGAAAGAAAGAAAAAAGAAAGAGGAAAAAAAACAAAAAGAAAAAGATAAAAACAAAAACAGAACAATACAAAAAAAAACAGAATATGATCAAATATGATCAGGCCAGTGCATAGATCAGTGCCACACACAAGATTTTGGGCGTATTTTGGTCTGTTAGAAAAAAATGCCTCTTAAAATTTTAAAGGGAGAAAGACTTATATATGTACAAAATAAGGGTTGATACAATGAAGGGATGGAAGATGAGTGTAAAGATGAAAATTATAAAAGATTTTATAAAAGGAATTGATAAGAAGTTGTTTGAAAAAAGAAAGAAGAATATTTAAAAAAAAAGAGAATAAAATAGGGAGAGAATGTGATCAGGCAGGAGACTAGAAAAAAGGCATACACTAGTGATTTAGGGTATATTTTGATCTGTTAGAAGAAACTGTATCTCAAAATTTTAAAGAGAGAAGAACTTATATATATATATGCCAAAAATAAGGGTAACTACTCTGAAGGGATAAAATAGGACTCTAAAAATGAAAAATAAAAAATGTTTTTTTTTTAAAAAAGGGATTGATAAAATGTTGGTTGAAAAAGGGAAAAAGAAAAATTAAAAAAAAAGTTAAAAAAAATTAACTTTGAAAAACTAATGAATCATGGTAAAAAAAAGCCAAGAATTCTATGTGCAGTATTCACCTAGTGCTAGAGTTCTCCGTTCTCCTTGATCGGTAAACTTGGTCTTGACTTGCTGGCTGTTCCTGCTGATCATCTGGGGGAGGGGCCTGTTGCCGTGGTTCCCAAATGTCTTTCCCGGAGGCGGAATTGCCCCGCCCTTGTGAGTCTGGGCTAAGCAAGCTGCTCTGGTTTGCTCTCAGGAGTTTTTGTTCCCTGTAAGCTCTCGGTACAGCTTTGGAGGACCAGGGTGAAAATGGTGGCCTCCCAATCTCCGCCCGGAGGAGCTGAGAACTTGGGGCCCCGCTCCTCAGTGCGCCCCCAGAGAAAAGCAGTCACTCCTGTCTCCCCGATCTCCAGCCGCACTCCGTGCTCACCCGGCCTGTGACCGCCCGAGCGTTTCTATCTCTGCTACCCGACCCCCTGTGGAGTCTCCAAACCCAGCAGATCCCTGCTCATCCCCGGGGGGAGGAAGGGGAGTCTCCCTGGATCTGTCAGTTGTTGGGTCCCTGCTGGAGGAGCAGTGGCCTGACTGGCCAGCGGATCACAGTTTATGGCCACCCTGAGCTGCGAGCCCGCGCCTCGGCTCTGTCTCTGCAGCCACCTTCCCCGCTCTGATACCTGGGAGCTCTTCCGCACTCAGGCACCCCCGGTCTTTCTGTGACCCCGAAGGTCCTGAGACCACACTGTCCCGCGAGGGTTCCACCCCCCGCTTAGCCACTGGAGCGACTCCCTCAGCGGAGCCGACTTCTAAAAGTTCCGATTTTGTGCTCCCGGGGCTCTAGCACTTGCCAGAAGCGGCCGACGGAGGCCCCCTCCCCCTCCGTCTATCCTCCCGAATATCGCCTCGGATTCAATTCTCCGCACGTCCTACCTTCCAGAAAGTGGTCGCTTCTCTGTTCAGAGAGTTGTTGCTACTCTCCTCTTCGGTCTCCTGTTGAGTTCGTAGGTGTTCAGAATGGTTTGATCCCTATTCAGCTGAATTCCTGAGACCAGACGAAATCCAGGTCTCCTACTCCTCCGCCATCTTGCTCTGTCCCCTCTAATCTGATTATTCTTGATTTGAAGATTTGTTAATTATCTTGTTTAATTTGTGAAGAGTAAGTTTTAGTAGAATGTTTCATAGATATCTTATGATTATATAAATATGACCTTATTTTATAAATATTGAAGAGTTGGTGTCATACCTAAGTATGGGTTTTGTAAATATTGGTGCATTAAAAAAATTCAGATGTCCAAAGAATCATGTTGGTAACACTGTACTGCTAAGTAAAAGCTAGGTGCTCCAGGATTTCTGAACCATCATTAAAGAGATTCATTGTGGATGAAATCATGTAAATGTGTATATTAGATACTATAAAACAGATAGTGGTCCTTTTAAATATAATAGCTGAATGAAGCATTTTGAAATAACATTTTCTCTATTGCCCTCTAGGAAGATAATCTTTAGTCCTCAAAGCAGTAAGAATTGTGTTATCATAAGCATAAAAATATTATCAGAGGTACTTGTTCAAAATGTAAATTTCTATTCTACTTCTCCTTTTCTATTTGAATCAGAAGTTCAGGAATTAGGGGTAAGAATATGGATTTCTAGCAAGTCCAGAAAGTGACTGAATAAGTGGTTCTCAAGGTGGTTCTGTAAAATAGAGTGTTTAGTAACAAAATATTTTTATGTTGATATACTAACTATTATTGCTTATTAAATCTCCTCCTTTAACTGACATGCAGGTACCTCTTAATCTCATTCATTTTACTGCTCAACACAATCGCATGAAGTAGATATCCTTATACCTATGTTACAGGTGTAGAAACTGCGATAAAAAGTTAAATAATTAACCCAAATCACACTGATATCAAGGAATAAAGCCAGGAAGTAACCCTGGGTGTCTGACTTCAATGTTAATGATAATGATTTGTTATATAAATGCCCTAATATTTTACTTTGATTCTTCAGATCTTAAGAAGGCTAAAATAACCAAAGTTGGTAAATTAAGGCTATTGTAAATGTTGCCATTGTATATAGATATTTAGAAATAGACTGAATGATGAACATTCAAAATAGAAGGAATCACTAGGAGAAATTTAGTGATAACTGAATTTAAACATGTGCATTTCTTTGAAGTCATTTTTAAATTATTATCCTTTTTCCATATTCCAAAGTTCAAGAAACCATGGAAAATTGCATAAAATACCGCATACATACATACATATATATATACACACACATACACTATATATAATTATATATGTGTGTGTGTATACACACACACACACACACACACACACACACACACATATATATATAATCAAAAGGCTATAGGTGGGTGAGATAAGTAAATAAGTGCTGATAGACTGGAGTAGGCTAAGACTCTTATATGAACAAAACATATATGAATAAAACATATTATTGAAGGATGTACTTTCCACGTTTTTTTCCTTGCGATATCTTTGGTTTTGTTATCAGCATAATATTGGCTTCATAGACTTAGTTGTAAACTGTCTCCTCTTTTACTTTTTGGAAGGTTTGTGAAAGGTTGGTGTTAATTCCTCATTAAACATTTATAAAATTCACTGTGAAGGCCTCTGGTCCTAGGCTATTCTGTTTTTGGAGATTTCCTTTTTTATTACTAATTCAATATCTGTATTGTAATAAGTCTATTCATATTTTCAGTTTTTTCTTGAGTAAGTTTTGGTAGTATTAATAGGTATTTGTTCCCATTTCATTAAAGGTATGTAATTTCGTATTAAATTATTCATGGTATTCCTTTGTAATCATCTTTATATTTCTGTAAGATCTGTAATAATGATCTTTCAAGCTTGATTTTAGTAATCTGATTCTTCCCTAATTTTTCTCTTGGAAGTTCAGCTAAAGGTTTGTTAATATGTTGGTCTTTTCAGGGAATGAGCTTTTCGTTTCATTGGTTTTCTCTACTGTTTTTCTACACTCTACTTCATTTATTTCTGTTCTAATCTCTATTATTTCCTTTCTTCTGCTTGCTTTGATTTTAGTTTGTTTTTCTTTTCCTAGTTTCTCAAAGTAGACTTAGGTTGGTTATTTGATATTTTTCCCTTTTAAAATATAGACCGTTGGGACTCCTGGGTGGCTCAGCCAGTTAAGTGTCTGCCTTTGGCTCAGGTCATGATCTCAGGGTCCTGGGATCAAGTCCCACATCGGGCTCCTTGCTCAGCTCTCTCTGCCTGACGCTCCTCCCTGCTTGTACTCTCTGTCTCTCTCCCTCTCTCTGACAAATAAATAAATAAAATCTTTAAAATAAAATAAAATAAAATAAAATAAAATATAGACTTTTACAAGTAAGTGTTTAAAGCTGTACTCTATATTTTGTGGTCTGTTTTATTTCATTTCATTTGCCTCTAATTATTATTGAAATTCTCTTGTGATTTCTTCTTTGATTCATTGGTTATTTAGGAGATTTTATTTCTTCCTATTTTTTTCCCTCTATTTTTAATTTCCCAAATTTCTGTTATTGTTTACTGATTTCATTTTATTATGTTGGAGAACATACTTTGTATGATTTAAACCCTTTTACAATAATGAGGTTTGTTTTATAGTCTAGCATATGGTCTAGCCTGGAAATACCATGTGCACTTGAGAAGAATGTGTATTTTGCTGTCATGAGTGGAGTGTTCTATACTTGTCTGCCCAACTGGTTCATAGTATCATTCAAATTCTCTATTTCCTTTTTGATCTTTTGATAGTTGTTCCAGTCATTATGGGAAATGGGGAACTGAATTCTTCAATTCTTATTTTATATTGTCTATTTTTCCACTTTATTAAATTCTTGCTTCATGTATTGGTTGTTAGGTGCATATATACTTATAATTTTATATATTTCTGATACATTAACACCTTCATAATTATATAAAATGTCCTTTTTGTTTCCAATTATAATGTTTTATATAGCTTTGTCTGATATTAGTATATCCAATCCAGCTTCTTGATTACTGTTTGCATGTGTATCTTTCTCTTCCATTCCAATAGAATCAATCCATTTTCTTTCTATTTGTTTTACATTTACTTCAACCAATTTGGGTCTTTGAATCTAAAGTGTGTCTCTCAGCCCACAACTGAATTACAATTTTTTATACATTTATATCAATCTTTCCTTTTTGAAAGATTCCATTAGAAATGGAATTTCTAATCCATTTTCATTGAGTGTAATAATTTTTTTAAAGATTTTTATCTATTTGACAGAAAGAGACACAGCGAGACATAGAACACAAGCAGGGGGGAGTGGGAGAGGGAGAAGCAGGCTTCCTGCTGAGCAGGGAGCCTGATGTGGGGCTCGATCCCAGGACCCTGGGACCATGACCTGAGCCGAAGGCAGACGCCCAACGACTGAGCCACCCAGGCGCCCAGAGTGTAATCACTGATATAGTAGTGTCTCTTATTTTATGATTTATTTTATGATTTTGTCTCTTACTTATGTCTCTTATTTTATGATTTATTTTCTATTTGTCTTACTTTTTTGGGTCCTCTTTTTATATTACTGCTTTATTTTGTGTTAAATAGATATTTTAGTATATCTTTTTTTTTGTTTGTTTTTGTTGAATAAATATGTACCAGATTTTTGCATGCCTTCAGTTAATTTACAGAGTTCTAAAAAAAACCTGATTTTTGACTTTTTAAAAATTTTTGGCTAGTTTTCTCATTCCTTTTATGGAAGTTGGAATTTTTGGAGGTCTTTGCTACTCTTTCTGATGTCATCCTTACAGACCCTTTTTGACTGACATATTAGAACTATATTATGACTATTAATTTAAAAACACAAAAGTGAATCCACACAAGTGATTAATTAACAATTATAATTTTTTAGGAGCAGAGTTTCTGTTACATTAGCTATCAAATTCACATTTTAAAGTCCTCTTTAATAATAAAATGGGTTTATAAGAGTCCCAAGGCAAAATCATCTAGATGTAAGAAGTAATTGCTCTAATTATAAACATTAGTACCCTTTGTTATATATGTTTTTTTAATATCAATTTCAAAGTTGATTATCTGTTGTTCACTAAATCAAATATCAAATTACCCAGACAGAATATTACAATTTCTGTGTCCCAAAATGTATCTAAGAAACATGGAGAAATATTTTTAATGTTTTTAAAATGCCTAACTTTATATAAAAATGTGTCTTAAGTGAAAAAAAGTGGTATATACATTTCTTCATTTCATCTTATTGCAGTATGAATAAAATAAGTTTGTAAAGTCATCTAATCTGAACTTTTATTATCTCATTAACAGATGGTTACTCAAATTTTATTTGGATACTTATAAGTATTAATAAAAGACAATTCCTGAGACAATTTGGGAAGCTCTAATTATTATTTCTTTTCAGCTGAATGAAGTCTAATTATTTGAAATTTATATTTTAGCTCCTGCCTGAATTCTGGAATAAAACAAAACAAATCTGTTACTCTTCCTCCATAGAAGAACCTCACATAATGAATATAATGAAAATATTGTACTTATACTTCCCTCAAGTGAATTAATTATAACATAATCCCAAGAACTGTAAAGTCTTCCTTTTGTGTTCTCCTGTTGAACTCTTAGAAAATTAGTTTTGCAGAAACAGTACTGAAAATATTTTCTGAAAAATCACTGGGGATTGTGAGAGGTCAAGATGTCTGCACATCGCTTACTATTCCTCCCAACAAGAAGTGGAGGTTAATTTCCATTCAATTTTGGCTATCCTTATTCTTTCCCTATCACTGTACAGAAGTGATATCCTGGAACTTCTGATAATAGATCCTAAGACATGTTATAGTTTCTACTCAAGCCCTTCAGAATGCTCTTTTTCAGGATGTTCCTTCTTGGAATATTCCCTCTCAAAACTTAGTTACCATGCTATAGAAATCCAAGCTGCATGAAGAAACCAAATGTAGGTGCTCTTTTTGAAAACTACAGCTTAACTCCTAGTCAATATCCAGTAGCAACTGTCAGCCATATTTGTGAATGTGAGACTACTTGGAAATCTATCCTGGCTGGGTCATGATTGAATCCTCAATACCATCTGACACAATCACATGAAGAATGTGAGGCAAGAATACTCAGCTAAATCTGTCATCCCAGGATCATGCAAAGTAAGGATAAAATTGTTTTAAGACATTAGGTTTGGAGGTTTTTTGTTTTCCTCAATAAGAAGTAATAGGAACAGAGAAATAGTGCCTTGTTCTGAACAGAATTTGCATATTAATGCAGCCTCCTTATACTAATTTATGCATTGCACTCCTGGCTAAATTTAACTATGTACTCAAATTCCTAAATGAAATTTTTAACCAAACCACTAAGCACTAAACTAAGTCTTCCAGATTTTTTTTATTGTCGGGGGGGGGAAAGGAAAACAATACTACATTGTAAAGTTAGGTCTTATTTATTAAATATGTATTAAATTAATACTTAAATAACAAACCATTTATTTGAATGAAAAATAATTTCATATTTGTCAGGAATTATTAATAACAATGTAACGTTTGGCTTTAAAACCCTCCATTTAGAGCCTTAAATATTCAATATGAGAACTTAAGGATTATTTTTACACCTCATTCTAGAGAAAATAATGAGAATTAAAAGAAAAAAACAGATAATTGAGTAACATGTGAAACTGTCTTATGAGCATATAAAGTGAATATTCAAAGAATAGGAAATATTTATGATAAATTATCTCTACAACTATTTATGACTATTCTCTCTCAAATTCTAGAGAATAATTAATTGTTTCTGCCTTTTCTTCTATTTCTTCTGACAATATTGACTTTAATATCAAAGATTTCCTTTGGTCGCTAGAATATATTAGCCACTATTTTTAACATGAGGATAACAAAGAAAACTAATATGGTGAGAAGATTAGGACCAGAAGAAACAACTGAACTTCCACCAAGTTATTTCTATGCTATATTATAGCTACCTTTATAAAATGCACTACATGGCGTCTTTTAATATTTCAATGCCTCCTTAGAGTTCAAAAAATCTGCTACCTTTAAAAATAGCAATTTGTTTTTTTTTAAAGATTTTATTTATTTATTTGAGAGAGAGACAGAATGAGAGATAGAAAGCATGAGAGGGAAGAGGGTCAGAGGGAGAAGCAGACTTCCTGCTGAGCAGGAAGCCCGATGTGGGACTTGATCCCGGGACTCCAGGATCATGACCTGAGCCAAAGGCAGTCACTTAACCAACTGAGCCACCCAGGCGCCCTAAAAATAGCAATTTGTAAAACATACTATCATTATAGAATTCTTTCTCTATTTAAAATTTGCTTATGTTTAGCCTATTCATATATTTTATGTGAAATTTGATTTTATTTTAAAAAAGTAATTCTCTAATATAATTTCTTAAACTCAACTATAAGTGAATGTCAATTATTTCAGATTCCAAAATACCATTATTACTAACATACTGAGGGTCTCTTTCTTCTTCTTTTCTAATGACCATAAACTGACTAAGTTTGGGCAAAGCTTACATTGGGAAAGCGACATTAATATGACCTAGTGGGTAACTCCTTTTGGGCAAACTGATTTGCTGTTGTTGGTTTTACACCTGAATGTGTAGTTGAAATATATTTGTCATATATCTCTGTTCTATGAAGTGCTAGGGAGGGGAGGGTCTATAGATTGGAAAGAGGTACATATAGAGATGTACTAGTACTTTTGGGTCCACACAACTTTAAGATTCCTTTGAGTTAAATGTCTCTGTGATTGATGCTTTGATATTTGGAGGTTCTGGAAAAAGGAGTCCCTTGGGATGCTGTACTCATCACCTCTCTGACACAGCTCTCAGGAAAAACACATTTGAAGAGCAGATTACTATTGGACTCTTACTGAAATTTGATGTCTCATTCATGGAGACCATGTAATTCACCTATCTGATGCTCCCACTTTGGGTGAGTCAACTCAGACTTGGTGACTATAACAAGATTGGAAGTCTCCCCCCTTGCAAAGCTTCACTTATCAAATGGAGATAGTATATTTAAGAGCTGACACGTATCCTATAATACCTAGGTTTTAGATAAAAACATTGAATTGATATTTCTGAAAGAAATTTATTCCCACTCTGTTGTTTGAAACAACACTGATTACTCATTGGGGTCTTTGATTCACAGAGGTTTCCCTAAATAGCGGGACCTTGTTGGTTTACTGATGATTCAGATAATGTGGAAACTAGTGGTGTCTATTGGGTCACTGTGGCTGATCAGCTTAAGAAGCAGCAATCTAGAAATGAAAGTACAAACAACTGTTAAAGTATGTAGGCAGAAATCAAGGCTGTTCTCATAGCTCTGACCAATATTCCCCTTGATAAACGTTGTTATATTTTTATTGACTCTTAGACTGTTGCCAATGATCTAGCTGTTTGGACTGCTACTTGGAAATCTACAGACTGGCAGATTAAAGATAAATCTATTTGGGCTGTGGATTGTGGAAACAAATTATGGCTGTTGATTGAACTGTTTGGGTCACTAATATAGATGCCCAGGATAAGGGCAATTCTCTGATGAGAGAACTAGATTATCACCACTGCAGCCTAGATCAATTACCATACCAGATAAAACAACACATCCACCAATCAAAATACTAGGCACAATGTATAGATTCTATTTATGATGCAGAGGCTAACATTGCATGCCAGATGTTATTCTTGTCAAATTTGACTCATTTGTCTCGGTGAAGGAAACCATATTACATGCTCTCCTTGTCCTCTCTCTGGCTGCTCCCAGCAGTTTGACTATCTCAAACATTTGGTGGTTCCTCACTGTTGTCAACACATTTCCAATTATGCTGTTGCTGTTGTACACAAACAACTGACTGTGGTCCCACTTTCACAGCCCTTAAAGCTAATGTGTGTTATATGTTTGGCTTTCCAGACAATTCATAGTCTGATGATGGTATAATGTTTATTGTAAAAATCACTCAAAAATGAACTCATAATCAGTGTGTTAAATGTATTTTCCATGCTGTCTACCATCCAGTCATCTAATATTGTTATCAATGGAACAGCTCAAAAATTGACTCGAAACATTACTGACATACCTCCTACTGGTCCATACTCCTCAGCAAGGGAATTAGTCACTGGATATAGTTGTCCCCAGAAAAGAATTATCCACTTTCTGAGGCATGATCAGGATCAAAGTGGTAAAGAGTTATAAAATACATATACATATGTATACATATGTATATACATATACAAAATAAAAGTTACAATAATATGTTTGTTCCTCTTGCACCTGACTCTTTTTTTCTACCAGTAAGTCTGGGTGCAAGTAGAGAAAAATGCAAAAATGGTGGAGTTATAGTTATTGAAAAGGGGACACTCTGGGATTTATGGCACTGGGAGGAGATAACCCAAGCAGTAGGTGGGGGATGAACTTAAGACACCAGAAGATACAAGAAGAAATGAACATTAATGATCTCTTCCACTACCACACCTAGAGCCATTTTCAAGAAGAAAAAGTCCCTAGTGAGCTCTCCAAAGGTATTGACAATACCTCAAATTTAACTGACTCCCAAGGTTTGCCATTATCCCCCAAACAACTCCTTCCAAAAATAAAAACTGCTCAATTATTTTAACTATCTGGCGACCCTAATATCTACTAACTAGTCAGGAGACAAGATGGAAATGCTGTCAACCTATGCCCCCAATTGACATAGATCTTATTGGGGTTCCCACCAATTGTAAACAACATTTTATTTCCAGGATCATTAACAACTCCCAAGGTATCATATTTCTTATGTGAAAGCAAAGCTTCAATGGACCTCCCTCGCAGAAATATTATGACTTACATTTTAGGAGCTGTCATAAAATATCCTAAAGAGTTTTATGAGATATCACCAGTAGATGAACAAGATGCTATATGTAATACCTTGATAACTATAGAACTAACTCCAAATTGAGGCTACTCTTAGTTAATTGAGGAGTTTTCCAGAGGAATAACATTATATGGATAGTGATCCCTATGTTGAGAGCCATACACTTAAAAAAACTGGTGTAAAATTTCTCCTGACTTTAACTGATCAATGATACCACTTTAGTCTGTAAGTCATTCATGTGAGTCTCGATTCACCAGCCAGGGTTGTTATGAATAATGGAATTGCCCTAAATGTCCTCCTTAAAAGCCAAGATAAAGTCTGTATAATGTCTAATATATCTTGCTTCCCCCTGTGTTAATTAATGTCTTAGCCCAAGTGAAAATGCCAACCAAAATTATAGAGAAAGATGCCTGGATTTCTAAGGTACACACTAATGGTTTATGAGATTTGTTAAACTGGTTGGGTCTAGGATCTTGGTGGTGTAGTTGGGTTCAATTATACAAATTGGTCTTATTCTGTTTCTTGAAGTCTTATTGATATTTATATTAATTAAATATTGTGTGAGACAAAATGAACAAATTTGATCCCATCTTTGGTTGATTAGATTTACCAAAGAGGTTAACCAAGTTGTGTACTCACAGAAAATTTCACTAGAAGCCAAAAAAAAGATGTAGAAACTAGTGGTGAACACTATTGAGAGACAATTCTCCAAGGTATCTCATATTTCTGGATATCTTCCCATAAGACATATTAATTGCCCTTTTCTTACAAATAAACTTAGAAGAAGGACACCTGGGTGGACCAGTTGGTTGAACATCTAACTATTGGTTTCAGATCAGGTCATGATCTCAGGATTGTGAGATCAAGCCCAGAGTCAGGCTCTGTGCTCAGGGCCGAGTCTGCTGGAGATTCTTTACCTTCTCCCCCGGCCCTCCCCTCACTTGCACTCTCTCTAAAATAAATAAATAAATAAAATATTTAAAACAAACAAATAAACAAACAAGAACAAATAGCCTTAGAAGATAAAGATTGTATCTTTCTCTGAGTCAGAGGGAAAGTTTTCTCACTGCACAAATAAAGATAATGTCTCTCACTGAAGCAAGGTCAGTGAGATTTAGCACTTGTAACATTTAGGTTCCCTATGCTTGGTATTCTTTTCCTATAACATATCCCGCCACATGCACTGGTATCACCTGTACCTCTTCATTTTGCTTTGTGGGAATTGGAGTTTGGGGAGATGACACATATGCTGAAATTCTGGCTACTCTTATCATTGTCAGTAAAATGCTCTATCTCCTGTTTCTTTCTTTCTTTCTTTCTTTTTTTTAAGATTTTATTTATTTATCTGACAGAGAGACACAGAGAGAGGGAACACAAGCAGGGGGAGTGAGAGAGGGAGAAGCAGACTTCCCACGGAGCAGGGAGCCCGATGCAGGGCTCGATCCCAGGACCCTGGGATTGTGACCTGAGCTGAAGGCAGCTGCTTAACGACTGAGCCACCCAGGCGCCCCTATACCCCGTTTCTGACCCATGAGTCTTGTGTCTTCTATCATTCCTGAACTATAGCAGCCTAATAATTTAGTTTGCAGAAAAGATAAAATCTAGACCTTATAGAGTTCTTTACAATTTCTTTTTGAGATAGCATACTGAGTATGAACTTGATGGCTTCCCAATACTGAAAGGTTTTCTAGAAGAAATCTGACATGATATTAACAAGTGTTGTGAATGGATACAATAATATCTCACAGATATCAGCAGATGCTGTAAATAGATATGATTTTCTCCAACCATGAAATACTAAGAGCAATAAAATAAAATACAATAACAAATATAACATGTAAGAATCTCAAAACCTATGCTAAGTTAAAGAAAGCAGACATGAAAGACTATGTTATTTTTAATTACCTTTATATGAAAGGCTAGGAAATGAAATTTCTATTGTGACAGAAAGATCAGTATTGTCTGGACCCAGTTATTAAGAGATGGTATTACCTGAAAATAGGTATGAGGAATGTTTTTAAGAAGGATGATATTGTTCTACATTGTATTATGGTGATATTTACATATCTGTATACTGTATACAATTACCAAGTTTCATCAAGATTTACTCTTTAAACTGATGTATTTCTTAATTTAAACTATGTCAACAAAGCTGAAGAAAAATATTAAGCATTATTCTACAACATAATTTTTCATAGTAAAAAAAAAGTTCATCATAAAGATTATCAAGATTTGTTTAAATGTGGGGGGAGGAGCAAGATGGCAAAGGAGTAGGCGACGTGGATTTCGTCTGATCCCAGGAATTCAGCTGGATAGGGATCAAACCATTCCAAACACCTACGAACTCAACAGGAGATCAAAGAAAAGAATAGCAATAACTCTCTCAACAGAAAAGTGAACACTCTCTGGAAGGTAGGACGTACGGAGAAGCGAATCTGAGGTGATATTTGGGGGGACAGATGGCGGGGGAGGGGGTCTCTGCGCTGCTTCTGGCAAGTGATAGAGCTGCAGAGCACAAAATCAGAACTTTTAGAAGTTGGCTCCACTGAGGGACGTGGCTCCAGTGGCTAAGCTGGGGGTGGGGTGGGGCGGTGGAACCGTCGCGGGACAGCGTGGTCTCAGGACCCTCGGGGTCACAGAAAGACCGGGGATGCCTGAGTGTGGCAGAGCTCCCAGGTATCCGAGCGGGGAAGCCCACTGCAGAGACGGAGGCTAGGAGCGGGCTCTCAGCTCGGGGTTGCCATAAACCGCGATCTGCGGCACAGTCGGGCCCCTGCTCCTCCAGCAGGGACCCAACAAGCAGCAGATCCTGGGGAGTTTCCCCTTCCTCCCCCGGGGAGGAGCTGTGCAGGAGCGCACATCAGGGATCTGCTGGGTTTGGAAACTGCACACCAGGTTGGGTGCCAGAGATAGAAACGCTGGGTCACAGGCCGGTGAGCACGGAGTGCAGCGAGACCGGGGGATGGAAGTGACTGCTTTTCTCTGGTGGTGCACTGAGGAGTGGGGCCCCGAGTTCTCGGCTCCTCTGGGGCGGAGATTGGGAAACAGCCATTTTCACTCTTGTCCTCCAAAGCTGCACAGAAAGCTTGCAGGGAACAAAAGTGCCGGAGAGAAAAACCTGAGCAGATTACATGGCCCGGACCCCTTATCAAGGGCGGGGTAATTCCACCTCAGGAAAAGACATTTGGGAACCATGGCAACAGGCCCCTCCCCCAGAAGATCAGCAAGAACAATCAGCCAGACCAAGTTTACCCATCAATGAAAATGGCAGAACTCCAGTGCTAGGGAAATACTGCACATAGAATTCATGGCTTTTTCCCCATGATTCCTTAGGCTTTCAAAGTTAATTTTTTTAACTTTCTTTTTTTTTTTTTTAGAATTCTTCTTTTTCCCTTCTTCAACCAACATCTTATCAATCCCTTTTTTAAAAAGTCATTTTTTATTTTTCATTTTTAGAATCATATTCTATCCCTTCATAGTAGTTAACCTTATTTTTGGTATATATATATATTCTTCTCTCTTTAAAATTTTGGGATAAGGTCTCTTCTAACAAATCAAAATATACCCTAAATCTCTAGTGTATGGCTTTGCTCTAGTCTCCTGCCTGATCACATTCTCTCCTTTTTTTTTTCTTTTTTAATCCTCTTCTTACTTTTTTCAACCAACTTCTTATCAATTCATTTTATAAAATCTTTTATAATTTTCATCCTTAAAGTCATATTCCATCCCTTCATTATATTAACCCTTATTTTTGTACATATATAAGTTTTTCTTTCTTTAAATTTTGGGAGGCACTTTCTTCTAACAGACCGAAATACACCCAAAATCTAGTGTGTGGCACTGATCTATTCCCCAGCCTGATCATATTTGAACATATTCTGTTTTTTTGTTTTGTTTTGTTTTCTTTTTCTTTGTTTTTATCTTTTCCTTTTTTCTTTCTTTTTTTTTTCTTTCTTCTTTCTTTCCCTTTCTTTTCCCCCAGTTTCAGGTCTTTTCTGGTTTATTTAGTGTATATTTTCTGGGGACGTTGTTACCCTGATAGCATTTTGTTCTCTCATTCATCTATTCTCCTCTGAATAAAATGACAAGATGGAAAAAATCACCTCAAAAAAAAAAAAAAAGAACAGAGGTAGTACCAACTGCCAGGGACCCAATCAATACGGACATTAGTAAGATGTCAGAACTAGAGTTCAGAATGATTATTTTAAAGACACTAGCTGGGCTTGAAAAAAGCTGGAAGTTATTAGAGAAACCCTTTCTGGAGAAATAAAAGAACTAAAATCTAACCAAGTCGAAATCAAAAACGCTATTAATGAGATGCAATAAAAAATGGAGGCTCTAACTGCTAGGATAAATGAGGCAGAAGAGAGAATTAATGATATAGAAAACCAAATGATGGAAAATAAAGAAGCTGAGAAAAAGAGAAAAACAACTACTGGATCACGAGGGCAGAATTTGAGAGATAAGTGATACCATAAGATGAAACAACATTAGAATAATTGGGATCCCAGAAGAAGAAAGAGAGAGAGGGTCAGAAGGTATATTGGAGCAAATTATAGCAGAGAACTTCCCTAATTTGGGGAAGGAAACAGGCATAAAAAACCAGGAGGCACAGAGAACCCCCCTCAAAATGAATACAAATAGATCAACACCCAGACATTTAATACTAAAACTTACGAGACTCAGAGAAAAAGAGAAAATCCTGAAAGCAGCTTGGGATAAGAGATCTGTAACCTACAAAGGTAGAAATAATAGATTGGCAACAGACCTAACCACAGAGCCCTGGCAGGCCAAAAAAGACTGGCATGATATATTCAGAGCACTAAATGAGAAAAGTATGCAGCCAAGAATACTATATCCAGCTAGGCTGTCACTGAAAATAGAAGGAGAGACAAAAAGCTTCCAGGATCAACAAAAACTAAAGGAATTTGCAAACACAAAACCAGCCTTACAAGAAATATTGAAAAGGGTCCTCTAAGCAAAGAGACAGCCTATAAGTAACATAGACCAGAAAGGAACACAGACAATACAGGAACAGTCACCTTAGAGGCAATACAATGGCTCTAAATCCATCTTTCAATAGTTACACTGAATGTAAATGGGCTAAATGCCCCAATCAAAAGACACAGGCTATCAGATTGGATAAAAAAAACAAGACCCATCGATATGCTGTCAGCAAGAGACTCATTTTGGACCCAAACACACCTCCAGATTGAAAGTGAAGGGGTGGGAAACCATATGCCATGCTAATGGACACCTCAAGAAATCTGGGGTGGCAATCCTTATATCAGACAAATTATATTTTAAACCAAAGACCATAATAAGAGATGAGGAAGGACACTATATCCTATTTAAAGGGTCTATCCAACAAAATCACCTAACAATTGTAAATATCTATGCCCCTAACATGGGGCAGCCAATTATATAAGGCAATTAATAACAAAGCAAGGAAACACATCAACAACAATACAATAATAGTGGGGGACTTTAACACCCCCCTCACCGAAATGGACAGATCACCTAAGCAGAAGATCAACAAGGCAATAAAGACTTTAAATGACACACTAGACCACTAAGACTTCACAGATATATTCAGAACATTCCATCCCAAAGCAACAGAATACACATTCTTCTCTAGTGCCCATGGAACATTCTCTAGAATAGATCACATCCTAGGTCACAAATCAGATCTCAACTGGTACCAAAAGATTGGGATCATTCCCACACATTTTTGGACCACAATGCTTTGAAACTAGAACTCAATCACAAGAGGAAAGTCGGAAAGAACTCAAATACATGGAGGCTAAAGAGCATCCTACTAAAGAATGAATGGGTCAACCAGGAAATTAAAGAAGAATTTTAAAAATTCATGAAAACCAATGAAAATGAAAACACAACTCTTCAAAATCTTTGGGATGCAGCAAAGGCAGTCCTAAGAGGAAAGTATATACAAACACAAGCCTTCCCAAGAAACAAGAAAGGTCTCAAATACAAAACCTAACCCTACACCTAAAGGAACTGGAGAAAGAACAGTAAATAAAGCCTAAACCTAGCAGGAGAAGAGAAATAATAAAGATCAGAGCAGAAATCAATGAAATAGAAACCAAAAGAACAGTAAAACAGATCATCAAAACTAGGAGCTTGTTCTTTGAAAGAATTAACAAGATTGATAAACCCCTGGCCAGACTTATCAAAAAGAAAAGAGAAATGACCCAAATCAACACAACCATGAATGAAAGAGGAGAGATTACAACCAACACCAAAGAAATAGAAACAATTATAAGAACATATTATGAGCAACTATATGCCAGCAAATTAAATAATCTGGAAGAAATGGATGCATTCCTAGAGATGTATCAGCTCTCAAAACTGAACCAGGAAGAAACAGAAAACCTGAACAGACCTATAACCACTAAGGAAATTGAAGCAGTCATCAAAAACCTCCCAACAAACAAAAGCCCAGGGCCAGATGGCTTGCCAGGGGAATTCTACCAAACTTCAAAGAATTAATACCTATTCTTCTGAAACTGTTCCATAAAGTAGAAATGGAAGGAAAATATCCAAACTGGTTTTATAAGGTCACCATTACCTTGGTCCCCAAACCAGACAAAGACCCCATCAAAAAGGAGAATTACAGACCAATATCCTTGATTAACATGGATGCAAAAATTCTCAACAAAATACTAGCCAATAGGATACAACAGTATATGAAGAGGATTATTCACCACGACCAAGTGGGATTTATCCCTGGGATGCAAGGTTGGCTCAACATCAGCAAATCAATCAATGTGCCACAATACATTAATAAAAGAATTAAGAAGAACCATATGATCCTCTCAATAGATGCAGAAAAAGCATTTGACAAAGTACAGCATCCTTTCTTGATCAAAATCTTCAGAATATAAGGATAGAAGTTACATACCTCAACATCATAAAAGCCATCTATGAAATACCCACAGTGAATATTTCTCAATGGGGAAAAACTGAGAGCTTTCCCCCTAAGGTCAGGAACACGGCATGCATGACCACTATCACCATTGCTATTCAACATAGTACTAGAAGTCCTAGCCACAGCAATCAGACAACAAAAAGAAATAAAAGGCATCCAAGTCAGTAAAGAAGTCAAGCTCGCACTCTGCAGATGATATGATACTTTATGTGGAAAACCCAAAGACTCCACCCCAGAACTGCTAGAAATCATACAGGAATTCAGGTAAAGTGGCAGGATATTAAAATCAATGCACAGAAATCAGTGACATTCCTATACACCAACAACAAGACAGAAGAAAGAGAAATTAAGGCATCGATCCTATTTACAATTGCACCCAAAACCATAAGATACCTAGGAATAAATCTAACCAAAGAGACAAAGGGTCTGTACTCAGTAAACTATAAAATACTCATGAAAGAAATTGAGGAAGACACAAAGAAATGGAAAAACGCTCCATGTTCATGGATTGGAAGAACAAATATTGTGAAGATGTCAGTGCTACCTAGAGCAATCTACACATTTAATGCAATCCTTATCAAAATACCATCCACTTTTTTCAAAGAAATGGAACAAATAATCCTAAAATTTGTATGGAACCAGAAAAGACACCGAATAGCCAAAGGAATGTTGAAAAAGAAAAGCAAAGCTGGTGGCATCACAATTCTGGACTTCCAACTCTATTACAAAGCTGTCATCATCAAGACAGTATGGTAGTGGCACAAAAACAGACACATAGATCAATGGAACAGAATCAAGAGCCCAGAAATGGACGCTCAAACTCTATGGTCAACTCATCTTCGACAAAGCAGGAAAGAATGTCCAATGGAAAAAAGGCTCTTCAACAAGTGGTGTTGGGAAAATTGGACAGCCACATGCAGAAGAATGAAATTGGACCATTTCCTTACACCACACACAAAAATAGACTCAAAATGGTTGAAAGACCTCAGTGTTAGACAGCAGTCCATCAAAATCCTAAAGGAGAACACAGGCAGCAACCTCTTCGCCCTCAGCCGCAGCAACTTCTTAGAAACATCGCCAAAGGCAAGGGAAGCCAGGGCAAAAATGAACTATTGGGACTTCATCAGGATAAAAAGCTTTCACACAGCAAAAGAAACAGTCAACAGAACCAAAAGACAACTGACAGAATGGGAGAAGATATTTGCAAATGAAATATCAGATAAAGAACTAGTATCCAAAATCTATAAAGAACTTATTAAACTCAACACCGAAAGAACAAATGATCCAATCAAGAATGGGCAGAAGACATGAACAGACATTTTTCCAAAGAAGACATCCAAATGGCCAACAGACACATGAAAAAGTGCTCATAGTCGCTCGGCATCAGGGAAATCCACATCAAAACCTCAATAAGATACCACCTCACACCAGTCAGAATGGCTAAAATTAACAAGTCAGGAAATGACAGATGTTGGCGAGGATGCAAAGAAAGGGGTACCCTCCTACAATGTTGGTGGGGATGCAAGCTGGTGTCGCCCCTCTGGAAAACAATATGGCAGTTCCTCAAAAAGTTAAAAATAGAGCTACCCTATGACCCAGCAATTGCACTCTGGGTATTTACCCCAAAGATACTAATGGAGGGATCCAAAGGGGTACGTGCACCCCAATGTTTATAGCAGCAATATCCACAATAGCCAAACTATGGAAAGAGGCAGGATGTCCATTGACAGATGAATGGGTAAAGAATATATATATATATATATATATATATATATATATATATATACACAATGGAATATTATGACACCATCAAAAGGAATGAAATCTTGCCATTTGCAATGATGTGGATAGAACTGGAGGGTATTATGCTGAGCGATATAAGTCAATCAGAGAAAGACATATATCATATGACCTCACTGATATGAGGAATTCTTAATCTCAGGAAACAAACTGACGGTTGCTGGAGTGGTGGGGGGTGGGAGGGATGGGGTGGCTGGGTGATAGGCATTGGGGAGGGTATGTGCTATGGTGAGCGCTGTGAATTGTTTAAGACTGTTGAATCATAGACCTATACCTCTGAAACAAATAATACATTATATGTTAAAAAAATAGAAGATAGGAGGAGGGGCAGAATGAAGCTGGGGAAATTGGAGGAGGAGATGAACCATTATAGACTATGGACTCAGAAACAAACTGATGGTTCTAGAGGGGAGGGGGTGGGGGATGGGTTAGCCTGGTGATGGGTATTTAAGAGGGCACGTTCTGCATGGAGCACTGGGTGTTATACGCAAACAATGAATCATGGAACACTACATCAAAAACTAATGATGTAATGTATGGAGATTAACATAACATAATGATAAAACAACAAAGGTTTATTTCTTGCTCAAAAAGAAAAAAAAGATTTGTTTAAATGTGCCCCATACTCTCACAGCTACTAAACTTAAAGATCTTTCAGAAATTGCCAAAAATGAAATTTCCTATGAAAAGCATTCTATAAATAGCTTCCTGGCTTAACTTGAATAGTCTTTGTAATTATTCAACATCTTGCTTTTTTAAATAAATTTAATGACTTTTAAAAATTTATATTTACATTGTATATTTATATTTGTATTTAATTCCCAAGTATTCCTATTAGTTTACAAAGTCTGTGAGAACAGGACTTATAAATTTTTAATTTTATCTTTAGATATCTAACATGATTCCTAGAATCTTGGTTATTTTAGCAATAGTCAAAACTCAAACCTAAAGCAAGGACCTCTCGGCTTCTCTTCTTATAGTTTCCATTTATTGTGGAAGCTTTCTTCATTAAAAGTTTGACGATATACTAGGGAACTTACTTCAGGACTACTACACTAAAGGTAGAGTACTATGAGATAAGATGTCAGTAAGGATCCTACAGCTTCCAAATCTTGACTGTAGAGTCACCACAGAAACCTGTAAAAAGTCCAGTATTGAGTAGATGATGAGCCAACCCCGGAGGAGATGCATGTGCATTGAAACGGTTCTCACTTTGACATATATCCCTAGTCTTCCTTTTATTTAATTTTCCTACCAATAGATGCCTTTCAAGGCCAATTTCCTTTGTGGTTCCTATGCCTTTTTCAGTTTATTTGGTTTGCAGAAGTCCTAGCAACTATGGAAATAAAAGAGTCTCTGGCACCTATTTACTCAGAAGGGGGAAGTGGGGCATATGTCATTTTCATATTTTCTTTGTGAGCTAGAACCAAATTAAAGAATAGATTTTGGAACTACAGAAAACAGGATTTGGATGTAAGGTCTAAATATAGCTGAAATGAAAACTGTTCAATAGGAGTAGATATGAAATTCTCCTTTCCTTCTTTTTCCCAAATCTAGAGTCAAAGTCTGAAAACCAAGCAGATATAATTTGAATCCAGAAAAAGGATGATGGAGATTGGAGTGCAGATTTGCACTACTGTACTTTAAGTCTAGGTGAGAAAGGAAACAAGACAGATGTCCATTCAGTTCACCAAAATAGAGGAGAGGATATATAGTATGAGGAGAAACATTCAAAGGAAAAAAAAAAGTATCTAGATTATCCTTTGATATTTAATACAAATAATAACACCAGCAGTTATTACTAACACCATTTGATGTTTTGAAGCACTGTGCTGGAAAATTTCAATAACTTCTCAGACCTGATCCTGAAAACAAATCTATCATTTAGGCCAAGAAAGAATTAATTCCACATCTACTGCCATTTAGCATATTAAAGATTGCAACAGATTCTTGCTTCAGATTTCTCTGACTACAAAATTTATACTCTTTCCTTCATATAACTTTCTTTGGGTATGCGCAATATCTCAATAACTAGCCAATAATTTAGTATCCGGTTATCAACTCAAGGAATAGCGGGCTGTCATGAACACAACTGGTATCTTTTTACAGTAACTGCCTTCACCTGGCAGTTTGCCAATCTGGCAGAGTAGGAGTAAAATCTGAAACACTGTATTGGCAGAATAAGTCTCATGTTTTTGAGCTATCAGAGAAATGTTTCAGAGCGCCCTGTCTGGCTCTGTCTCTACAGTTGAGTATAGAATAAATAAGTGATTTAAGCAAGGAATCATTAGAAGGAGAAATGAAGCAACAACTGAACAAACAGGAATTATAATCTTGAATGAATGAGCAGATTTGTAACATTTTTCAGCAAGCAATCCAAAGCAATAAAATTCAAATTTTTTTTAGGATTGCTTTTGCTGAGAATAGTAAACAAATTAGTCCGAGACAAAACATTATAAGTAAAACTCTATTAATGTTGTCAATTAGCATATGGCATATAAGAGAAATTCAGAAAAAAAATCAAATTATGCATGAGATTTTCCTAGCAATCTTACCAAGTGTTTAAAAACAGAATAAATGTGGCCACTGTGACTGTTTATATACAAATACTATTTCAATAACTAAATATAAACAAAAATAACCAAGATTTTCATCAGACTTACTGGTGCCTGAGTGTATGAGATTCATTTTACTTTTTATTAAGAAAAGAACCTGCATTTTGTGATGAAAAGATCATGAAGAGGCTGCTGGTGACTCATCACTCAAAATACTCCCATGAATTGACTAATGTAGAAGAGAATTTTCAGAATGTTAGAGACCATAAAGGCACCTGAGTGGCTCAGTCAGTTAAGCGCTGGACTCTTGATTTCAGCTCAGGTCATGATCTCAGGGTTGTGAGATGGAGCCTGCCATCAGGTTCCAGGCTCAGCACGGAGCCTGCTTGAGATGCCCTCTCTCCCTCTCCCTCTCCTTCTGCCCCCCCGCCCCATCGCTGCATGCACACACGCTCACTCTCTCTCAACAACAATGTTAGAGACCATATAAAGTTCTGACTGTTGCTAAGTGGCTTATGTATGAAATGCTGTGTGTTGCAGACAAGTATTACTGTTTATGCTGGCATCCTCATGATCCCTCCTGCAGTGAAACCTGCAATAGTGCTGACCAAATTCCAATGTAGGATTTTTCATTTGTATAAAAAGTGTAGTGATGGGTATTTACCCCAAAGATACAAATGTAGGGATCTGAAGGGGTATGTGCACCCCGATGTTTATAGCAGCAATGTCCACAATAGCCAAACTGTGGAAAGAGCCAAGATGTCCATTGACAGATGAATGGATAAAGAAGATGTGGTATATATACACAATGGAATATTATGCAGCCATCAAAAGGAATGAGATCTTGCCATTTGCAATGACATGGATGGAACTGGAGGGTGTTATGCTGAGTGAAATAAGTCAATCAGAGAAAGACATGTATCATATGACCTCACTGATATGAGGAATTCTTAATCTCAGGAAACAAACTTAGTGTTGCTGGAGTGGTGGGGGGTGGGAGGGATGGGGTGGCTGGGTGATAGACATTGGGTAGGGTATGTGCTATGGTGAGCGCTGTGAATTGTGCAAGACTGTTGAATCACAGATCTGTACCTCTGAAACAAATAATGCAACATATGTTAAGAAAAAAGAAAAAGAAGAAGATAGCAGGAGGGGAAGAATGAAGGAGAGTAAGTAGGAGGGGGAGACAAACCATGAGAGACGATGGACTCTGAAAAACAAACTGAGGGTTCTAGAGGGGAGGGGGGTGGGGGGATGTGTTAGCCTGGTGATGGGTATTGAAGAGGGTACATTCTGCGTGGAGCACTGGGTGTTATGCACAAACAATGAATCATGGAACACTACATCAAGAACTAATGATGTAATGTGTGGTGATTAACATAACAATAAAAAATTAAAAAATGTAGTGAAAGTGAACAATATATCATGGTAATTTTAATTTCTAATTGATTCCTAATCAATTTCTAATTGAATATTCCCATTAAAATGTTCTAATTCTAAGGTCCATATTCTTATCTGTCATTAAAGCCATATTAAAATCACTCAGGGGGCCTATAAAAACTCTGAGATATGAAAGTACAAAAAGCAATGATTCTCATCCTTGTCTGTACATTAAAACCACTTAGTTGGGTGCCACTCATGGATATCCCCTCCCAGGAATTGCAGTATAGAGCCAGAGTGGAGAAATTATTGCTCCATAGAAAAAAACAAAACAAAATCCAGTGTAGGAATTATTTTGAAAATAGTTTAAAGCAACCCAAAAATATTAGCTGTGAAAAATTAAAAGGAAGCAAATTAAAATACAAATTGAGTACATAGTTAGAATGGGAGAATTTCAAAGAAGTTTTGAATAAAAAGAAAACTAACATTCACTGCAAAAGGAAAGTGTTTTATCATCTATTATAGACAAAGATTATTAGGAAAAGAATGATTGCACAAAGGGAAGAAACAAGAATGAAAAATACATAAACAGAAACTATACAATGGATTGTAAATCTTAAGAATAACCTGGAGATTCAAATAGTTATTGATATTACACATATTTCTGACTCCACACAAGCATAAGATTAAAAAAAAAAAAAGAATGATGCTATTTTTAAAGGTCTTGCTTCATCCTCTCACGCAAGATCTAAAGCTCTACTTCAGTGTCTCCTGTGTACCTCTTTTCCCTCCCCTCACCACTAACTGTTATTAGGTATGACCAACTATATAATCTACTCAGGCTTCAAACCACAGCTGTCATTTTTCCTTTTCTCCATTAACTGTCTATAATAGGATGCTGAAGCCACTTATGTTAATGAGTGTGCTGTCAAATTCTGCCATCTTCTGCGGCTGTCAGCAATCACACCTGTTTTACCTAGAAATCAAGCCTTAGAGCACAACTGTGTTTATTCTTTCTGCAAAACCAACTACACATTCAAGCTAAATCCCGTACTAAATTGTCATAACCTATGTGTTCTCCTCAAGTAAGACTACTCTGCTCTGCCACCCATCTGCCTGTGGCACACAACACAGCTTCTTCATGCTGGCACCTAAACTCTGTGCCAAGTCACAAAGTTCCTATGGCCATACTCTGGCTTCTGCCTGCTGCTGTGAGTACCCACCACTGTGAGCAAAGCGAAAAGGAACAGCAAGGCCACACTAGAGAATCATCCAATGCCCACTGGCCTTAGCCAAGCACTGTGAGCCAGGAATGCTCACCAGTCTCCAGGTGATGACCAGTACGAAATCCACCAAGCTCCACAGCCCTATTTTACTTCAGCATCGTTTTCCCTTGCCAAGAATTTTCCGTCTTGCATTCTCATATTCACAGTGCTCTGGTTCCTCTTCCTACCCTGATATCACGCTTCCCTTTTCCAACAAAAACCTATTGACCATGCCCTTTGAAACTCCTGTTCCATAACTTAAAACACTCTTTCTTGTCCAGCATTTTGTCTTTCCTAAGACTGACTTGCAGGATAATGGATTCTTCTAACATTTTTATGTCCAAGTTTCTCTTTCTCTTCACTCTTTTACCTAGTTAGCAAGGATATACCATCCTTGTTTCCAACACACTCTTATTTTTGTCTGGTAATTCTGAGATGCAGTTATAAATTTACCATTTGATTCCTACTAATCAGAATCAGAAGGGGTTGGTGATATTAGCAAAACACTGAAATAGGAAACATGTGCCAACCAGAAAAACTATAATCTATGGCAAGGGCTAAGATCTTTAATTGTGGTCCCATTTTTCAGCTCATGAAGTCAGAGATGGGTAAAGCCTCGGTGGTTCTAATGCCCAATTCTTTTCTATAATGTATAGGAGCTTATTTCATATTGTTAACTCTACTACTAAGACCATTTTCAAAAAATTCTAAACCTAATAAAATTGACCTGAATGGATTATTAGTGAGGTGAAACATACTAATATATAGACGTAAATTAAGTTTATGGCCAAGACTCAAGAACTATAAAAAGCAATCTCTGATCTATTATGTACTATATTATTTCAAAATATGCTCACTTCTTTAAAAATATTAAATATTATTCCAGTTACTTAATGCTATATAGAAATTAATATAAAACTTAATTACATAAATCAACCTTTGATTCTGTGGTCAGAATTTCAAACATGCATAGCAGAGATCACTTGTCTTTCTTCCAGAATGTCTGTAGCTTCATGCATGAAACCCAAATACTGAGACCTAAAAACTTCTGAAGGATATTTTACTCACAGATCTAATGGTCAATAATGGAAGTCACCTAAGAACCTCAGTTCCTATCTATGTGGTTTCTCCCGATAGGTTGGCTCAGGCTTCCGGAAGCATAGTGACTGGAATCCATCTCCATGCGTTCTGACAGAGAGAAAGCCAGATAGAAACTGTTAACATGTTTAAGATCTAGTATTGAAATTACATAGAATTTGCTTCCACCCTTTTCTATGGAGACAAATACTATTCCAAACCAGATTCAAGAGGAGAGAGCATAGATCCCACCTCCTGGGTTCAAGAGTACCAGTCATATTGTAAGAACAGCAAGTGAGAAGGAATATGTGGCTAACTCTGGAAAATAAAATATACTACAAATATGGTTATGAATTTACAATTCATCAGAGAAAAGAAGGACTTCTCTTTTCTTCATCCTTTATTATTAGATATCCACAAACAATTAATTAAGAAATTTCCTATATACTAAATCACTTCTCTAACTACAGGAAATATGTAGGTATTATAAAATTCAATAAAAATAAAGTCTCCATATTTTATGAATAAATACCTAATTTCAAAAAAATTCAGTTTGTGTTGATGTGTAAATATACTATTTAACAAATCTGTAAGCTACCTTGTTGTGAAATATACTGTCATGTCTACTTAGGGGTCATAAATGCATTTGGAAGAAAATTAAGGCCCCATTTCTCAAAAGATCTAAATTGCAATAAATGTAGGAAAAAAGAAACCACCAAAAATTTCTCAGCCTTACATAGTATCATAGTTGAGGTACAGTAGTATGGATATTTCTTTAAATTAGAGTTTATTTATAAAGAGAATTTAAGGAAAATATGATAGCACTATAGAAAATTTCTGGAAAAAGAATTTGGAAGAGGTAATCTATAGGGAGTACTCACCAATCTCTACAGTTTTATTAAGACTATTTTTCTATGTAAATTAATTCTAAGTGATTTTATGTTATTATCAATCTCTCTACATTATTATAGTTCTCATCAATTTACTTTGGCTAGCACAGTCCCCAAAGGGAACTATACTGGAATATATGTTTCCTGCAATTAAGAGAACATAAATGGTCAAAACTTACTTTAAGAAAAATAACAGGCAGAACGGCACTCTTGATTAGACTTATTGACAATATATTTAATTCAATACACTGTCTTTTCCTAAAATAATCCTACTTAAATTCCTTTGGATTCACCTAAAAATTTCTAAAATAAAAAATATCTTGGGGCACGTGGGTGGTTCAGACAGTTAAGCGTCTGCCTTTGGCTCAGGTCATGATTTCTGGGTCCTGAGATCAAGTCCCCCTCAGGCTCCCTGCTCAGTGTGGGGTCTGCTTTCCCTCTCCCCCTGCCCCTCCCCGCTCGTGCTCTCATTTGCTCGCTCATTCTCTCTCAGATAAATAAATAAAATCTTAAAAATGTATCTTAACATAAAAAGGGATGTGTACCTTTACTCTCATATACAGACATCAATGTGGAAGGTTAGAAAAAAAAAAAACAGAGAAAATCCTTGATAATTAGATCAGTTTAAGATTTTTTAAACAACAGAAAAAATAAAATGTATGAAAATTGATAGGTTTCCTCAACACTAAAAATGTTTGCTTTTTGAAAGGCATAGCTAAGGGAAAAAAAAGCAAAGTACAGACTGAGGGAAATTTTTTGCAGACCCAACAATGGGTTTCTGTACAAGATATGTAAAGAGCTCTTAGAACACAAAAATATTGTATGGCCTAATTAAAAAATCAACAAGATGCAATACAGACACTTCACAAAGGAAGATAAACAATGGAAAATTTTCATGTGAAAAACCATCAGAAAAATACAAATTAGGATAATGAAATGCAACTAAACACACAAAAACTAAAGTGGCTATAGTTAAAATCCTCAGGTATGGTGAGGTTGGGGAGTAAGGGAAACTTTCACACAATGCTAATGGGCATCCAAACTGTTAGCCACTTTTGAAAACACTATAGCTGTATCATATAGAGTAAAACATACACCTACTATACAAGTCAGGAATTCCATGCTTCGGTACTTATCAAAGAGAGATGAAAATATATGTTTACACAGATGTATATGTGAATATTCATAGTTGCTTTATTCAGAAAAACTCAAAGCTGAAAGCAACCTATATGTCCATCTACCAGTGAATGGAAAAACAAATTGGGGCTCAACATACTGTAGGATATTACATGGTGATGAAAAGGAAAGAAAAATAATACACACAACAACCTGAATTAATCTTAGACATTACACTAACTGAAAGTAGTAAACTATAAAAGACAATATAAGTCCATTTGTATAAAATTCTATAAAAGCGAAACTGTAGTGACAGAGAGAAAGCCATGTTCCCTGGCACCAAGGGTGCAAGGAAGTATCAACTGCAAAGAAGGAGAAAGCTTTTTGGGGAAATGGAATTTGTCTACATCTTACTTGTGATGTTACTAGGTACATGTTTTACACAGTTTCCCAAATCCATCAAACTGTATACCTACAATGGGTCAGTCTTATTAAATAACTTAATAAAAGTTTGTTTTATTATTGAGAAAACAAAAAGAAAAAATATTCAGTAAGTCTATTCACATTTTGGGTATCATTATTCATGATCCCAGAGAAAGAGACATTTACAAAATTGTCTCAGTGAAAATTCAGAATATTTTCAATTGTACAACTTAAAAAAACTTCAGGATTGACAAACAATAACTTTTTCTCTTTATTAACATAAATCAGCAATAGAAGTTTCACAGTCTGTGTTGTGCTTGTCATAATTCTACAGACATCAAAATGCGAGACTCATTACTGGCTCAGTGCTAGAGTAAAAAAATGAGTTGAAAATTTTAAGCAACCACTAGTATCTACCTAGTGAGTATACGATTTTAACTTGAAAGTTTTCTCTGAGTAAAAAGGAAAGAAGATTATAAGTGTATTTTAGTCCTAATTCTATTATAATAAGTTCATGTTAGGTTTAATTCATATATTGAATTAGGAAAACTAGTTCTGATTTCTTGAAGCACATTGATTTCTTGAAGTATATGAATTTCCAAGTAAATTTGAATTATGATGGTTTTCTTTCAGAAAAAGAACATGACCTTTAATATTTTGTTTTATCATAAATATATTTTCAGTACATACTTATATATAATGTGCATAATAAATATTTATTGTCTTATATAAATATAAAGCTGCTACAAATATATTTGAATAAATTTTTAAACCATTTATTTTTAATGGTTTTCTATGATGTCACTTGATTATACTATGTTTTCATCAGAAAATATTTATATATATAGAAAGACATTGTGAGATTTCTTCTATATAAAGTTTAAATATATAATTTTCGAAAAACCCCTGAATTTTCTGAAGTCTATTCAATGTAGATTCTGTAACAGCAAATACAAATTAAAAATAAGAAGCTTAATTATCTCTGTTGAAAATAAGGAAAGAGACTTTCCTTTCTTGCTTTTTCTTATTTACTTTAGAAAACTTGTAATTGAAATTTCTCTGGTACGTATGTCTTTTTAAAAGTTAAATAAGCCTGTTACCATCTTTCAGACCCCAGAATAACCTTCTCTAGGACTGGGAACCATTTCTTCAAAATGCAAACATCGGAAAATAGTGTCCCTCTCTCCCAGTTTCTGTGGGAAGGTAGGGACCTAACTGCAATGGGCACTTCACTCTAAACTGCAAAATCACTTCCTGTCATACCAAATATGAGAAGTTTATTGTTCTTTTAGATAAAGCCAATCAGCTAACATAGATGTTCACCCCAATTACCAAGTTAATTTAGGATGAACTGTGTGTGACAAATAGTGCTGTCAAATCCTGTTACTTGATAACTCATTATTGTTTATCTTGAGAATATGCATGTGATGGGTTGATCTGCTTGGCTATATTCAAAAATGAGATTTCTCTCTGTCTTTGCAATACTTTGGAGATTACCAGTGATGTACCTGACATTCTGGCACACTGCTTATGCAATTTTAAAATTATGTTCTTTCTCCCCTACATTTGTGAAGAGGTATTCATGGTTGGAAAGAGATTTTTTTTTTAAAGATTTTTATTTATTTATTTGACAGAGAGAGACAGTGAGAGCAGGAACACAAGCAGGGGGAGTGGGAGAGGGAGAAGCAGGCTTCCCGCTGAGCAGGGAGCCCAACGTGGGACTCGATCCCAGGACCCTGGGATCATGACCTGACCCGAAGGCAGAAGCTTAACCACTGAGCCACCCAGGCGCCCTGGAAGGAGATTTTTAAAAACATATGTCCCCAACAACTCTTAACAATGATAAATTTTCTAATTTTACTATTTTGGTAGGCTTTAAGTAGACCATGAACCATAGTTTAGAAAACACACATATAAACCAGTGATGCATTTCCTATTTTTTAAATTTTCAATTTATGTTTTCATTTTTTAAGAAATTCATTATTTTTGTCATTGATCTTAATACAAAATATAGTACGTGTTACACACACTCATAATGTTAATTTAACCCCATTAGTTAATATATTATAGGACATTGATATGCTTGCATTAGAGTAGGTATACATCAAACATATTATTAATTTGACTCTAAAAGATTCTTATATATATAATTAAAATTAAGTTCATTTTATTATTTATTTCATTTTAGCTTAATGGAATATTTTTGTGCCAATGTTCATTCTAACATTTCATTTAAAAATTCTATCTTTAACAGTATGAATTTTTAAAAATTATATCCTTTTGGCTGAATTAAACAAACTTTGACCCACTTTGACTTTTAAACATTATATTTGAATCTAATTAGCAATAAAATATTTTATAACACCTAATTTGAATATGAGGGTCTTTTTTTTTCTCTCACCAGGATGTTTTTTTCTCAAGAGATTCTGACACTCTTGTTCTTGGGTATCATTAGGTTTAACCTATGGGATTTTTATTATTTTGATGTCAATTACTTTAGAAAGAAACAATATATTTCCTTAGATACAGTTAATTTATAATTTGAATTTTTGTTGTATTCTAAATGTTTCCTTCTCCCACATCCTTCACTATTTTATATATATAGACATCCTTTAACATATTTCCCTCTTATTTTTCTTTTATATGTGTTTTGCTTTTGTTTTTGCTTACTGTTTAATCTGTTGCTCTTCCTAGATAACTTCAAATAGTATATTAGCAACACGGCTTAGCTTGCTCTTTTCTTATTATGTCTATCTACATGATCTTTCCTTTTTTCTTATTTGCTTGTTTTTTTTAATTACTTCTACTTTTGTTTGAATATATTTTAACTTTCAGTAAAGACTTATTCAACTGTGTAAATGTTGGCATATTTTCAAAAACTAAAAAATAAAATTAAGCAACGTTTCTAGAAAACTCTTCCAGAGGTGAATGGGAGACATGATTACGATGTATAAGGATGTCTACTGCAATATTCTTTTCTTCTTCTTCTTCTTCTTCTTCTTCTTCTTCTTCTTCTTTTCTTCTTCTTCTTCTTCTTTTTTAATAAATAGCAGAAGGCTATGTAGATGTCTATTATGGGGACAATATTGAAGTAGCATTTGTTTTATGTGTGTAATAGGATACTACACAGTGAAGAGAAGAAATGAACTATTTGTAGATATTGAACGTAGCCACATTAACAAAATACCTGATTTTGAATTTAAAAAGAAACAAAGAGATTTATAACAAAATGTGTTTGTAAACTTATCAAAAACATAAATTAATTGTCCATATTTTCATAACTACACATATAAGAAAATAAACTTGGCAGTGCATTGAAAGAAAACATTTAAATCATAAGAAAGGATGCTTACGGGAAGGAGGAAATGGTACTAGGGTTGAGGGATGAAGGGTAAAGACAAAAACAAAATAAATTAACAAAGAAAAATCATGAGTAAATAAGATATGTAGTACCACAATGCCATGAACTCAATCAATTCTGTGCTTCTGAATATTAATAAATTAACAATACATAGTAAAAAGTGCTTTTTATTTGGCCTTATGCAATGCTTAGAAATCTTTAATTGTTAATGTGTGTGCATTTTTCATTAACTCTTTTTTTTCATTAACTCTTATAATCTAGAAATAAGAAAGGAGTGTCTTACTGGTTTACCTATTACACCTCATGGCACATTTTCTCAGCCTTCTTCTCTTATAATCACTTATCTGAATTCATGTGGATAAATGTCCGACTGGCTTTTATTTTGTTCTCTTTTTTCATTTGAGATTATTTTTTTTAAGATTTTATTTATTTATTTGACAGAGAGAGATAGCGAGAACAGGAACACAAGCAGGGGGAGGGGACAGGGAGAGGGAGAAGCCGGCTTCCCGCGGAGCAGGGAGCCTGATGTGGGACTCTATCCCAGGACCCTAGGATCATGACCTGAGCTGAAGGCAGATGCTTCACGACTGAGCCACCCAGCCACCCTTCATTTGAGTTTCTTATATCTAGCAACCATGTGCCTAATAAGGTCTTTTACTTGAAAGGTCTGAATTAATTTGTTATTTGAATTTCTTTATTTAGAAGGAGCACAACTGTATCCTCATAGTCAACCCTAAAACACTCCATACACAGAGGCATTTTTTTGTTTTTGTTTTTGTTTTTTTTTTGAGAAAGAGAGAGCATGCACATGCATAGGGGTGGGGGGGAGGGATAGAGGGATAGGGAGAGAGAGAATTCTAAGCAGGATCCCTGCCCAGTGTGGAGCCCGAGACAGGGCTTTATCCCCCCACCGTGAGATCATGTTCTGAGCCGAAATTAAGAGTCAGAAGCTTTAACTAACTGAGCCACTCAGGTGACCCTACACAAGGGCATTCTTAATAAAACAATAAAATTTTATAAATAAAATATAATTTTGAAAGTTAAAGAATCAGGGGTGCCTGGGTGGCTCAGCTATTAAGTGTCTGCCTTCGGCTCAGGTCATGATCCTGGAGTCCTGCGATCGAGTCCCACATCGGGCTCCCGGCTCCGCGGGAAGCTTGCTTCTCCATCTCCCTCTCCCCCTGCTTGTGTTCCCTCTCTCACTGTGTCTCTCTCTGTCAAATAAATAAATAAAATCTTAAAAAAAATATATAAAGAAACATAGCCCTCTTGGATAGATAACATTTAAATAAATATAAATCTTACAATTGCTTTCCTGTTGACAGTTTATTTTATTAATGTTGGAAAATTAATGGATTCACCAGAAAACACCAAAATATACCTTGAATTGGGCAATAAAATGAGAATAATGTAAAATCAGGATCCATATGCCCTCATAGATTTTTCCTCAGCACAAATTATTTATTTGCATGAAAAAGTCAACAATCAAAAAGATGATCTTAAATCAAATGTATATAAGTAGGTGAGATTGCTTCCAGGCTTTGAATTATGTTCCATGGATACCTTTTCTAGCCCCAGCACAGTTATCTCTGTGACTCTGTCTCTGTTTCATCATCTATATTTCTGTCTATATTGATTTATCTATCTTTCAATCCATCTATACTGATAAACTTTTGAGAGCTTAATCTTCAAGAATCTCTTGGCCATTTCTGCCCTTTACACTTCCATGTAAGTTTTGGACTCAGCTTGTCATATGTTACACAATGTTCGTACACACAAAAAAACACCAGGAATTACACTGAATCTGTACCTAAATGTGGGAAGAATTTATATTTTTATAGAATAATGTTTTCAAAATCAAGAATGTGTTGTATCTTTCTAATAAGTTAGGTCTTTTTTAAGTAAATCTTGAGAAAACTTTTACAACTTTTCTCTTACAGGACATTGCAAACCTTTGCTAGATTTATTCAAATTACCTCATATTTTTACATTAATGTATATGGTAGCTTAATGTTGTTTCATTTCAAATTGTATGTTCCTGGTAAAAATAATATAGTTGCTTGATACATATCAATTTTGTATCCAGCTACCTTGCTAAACTGTTATTAAATGTAATGATTTCTTTACAAATTCCTTTGATCCCAGACGACCTTACTGTAATGTTTTTGTACAGGTTGTATCAGTTATATTTACGTAACAATTACTCAGTTGGTTTTAATGTCTTTATATCAACATTTCTGAATAAAAACCACTTTCTTTCTATGAAAGAATGATCTTTTTCTATTTTTTTAAAGATTTTATTTATTTGACAGAGAAAGACACAGAGAGAGAGGGAGCACAAGCAGGCGAAGTAGGAGAGGGAGAAGCACGCTTCCCGCGGAGCAGGGAGCCCGATGCAGGGCTCGATCCCAGGACCCCAGGATCATGACCTGAGCCAAAGGCAGACGCTTAACGACTGAGCCACCCAGGCACCCAAGAATGGTCTTTTTCTATAAGATGAATCTGATGGTGACAAATTCTCTAAGTTTATATATTTGTGGGAATGCTTTTATTTCTTTTTCATTTTAGGAACTTTTTTTTCTGTGTAAAGACTTCTAGGTTGGTTTTTATTTTCTTTAGTACTCTTTATATATAATTCCATTGTCTTTTGAATTTCCTTATTTAGATTTATTATTTTTTATAATAGGTTTTTAAGTTTTTATTTAAATTCCAGTTAGCTAACATACAGTGTAATATTAGTGTCAGGTGTATAATATAGTGATTCAACACTTCCATACAACATCCAGTGCTCAGGTAAGGCTGTGTGTGTGTGTGTGTGTGTGTGTGTGTGTGTGTGTGTGTGTGAGAGAGAGAGAGAGAGAGAGAGAGAGATTCTGTGCCCGAGATCATGGCTCTCCTTGTTAACTGTGGCTTTCATCAGATTTTGAAATTTCTCATCTATTTTTTTTCCAAATTTACACTTTACTCTTTTTTGAGAGTCAATGAGAAGTCAAAACTTAGAGTAAAATCCAAGCCAAAAGATAAAAACACCTATAATATTTTCACAATAAGAACTGTTGAAGTGCATTTCAACATACACACAAAATGCATACAATATAAATGTTTAGGTTAGTGGAATGTTAGTGGAATCAAAATCATCTGTCTCATTTTAATTGAAAATATAAATGTTTTATGAACAGGCTGACAGCACTTTTGAGATTACTTTACAAAGAAAGACTAGAAACCAGGCAGATATAGAATCAGGAACACAAACTTCATCAATTCCGAGATTAACAAAAATATTGTATTACAATATAAAATGCATCAAGCCCAATTATCCTTGTAAATATAGTAGAAGGGATTTGCAAATAGCAGTGCAAGTTTTTCTAAGTAGATGTATGTTCTTAATATAAAAAAATCTGAAGAATTTCCATTCCTCATCTCTAGAAAACTGAACTAGATAGATATGCTCTCTGAGGATGTCTCCAAACTTTTCTCCATCTCTTTTGGATGTCTCCAAACAAAAAACAAACAAAAAACCCAAGGCCATGTCTTACCAATGCATAAAAGGACCACAAAGATCATCCTACACTTACATCACAAATATTGTGTCTTATAGGGATCTTAGCAGTCATTTAAACCCTAGTCACAAGAAAAAAATTCATTAATGCTTCAACTCCTTATTTAAGTTTTCTAACATACACTTAACAGGAATTTTAAAATCCATATACATGTAAAGTCATATTTCTTCTGTTAGATGGAAGGCAAACAAGAAGCAAGTACAGTGAATAGGAGCCTGCCTCCAATGAAGGGTTTCAGTAACATGCCTGAATTTTTAATATCTACTGAAGGCTAAGGAACAGTAACCAAAATCTCCCACCAAAACCTTTAGAGGAGAAAGCCAGGAATACTTTTATGTGGGGGAATAAATCCTCCATTTAAACATTAACTATTACAAACTTTCCTCTCACAAAGTATAAAGAAAACAAATCACTATTATAAATGAATACCATTATATTTATTAGGTATAAAGACAACCTCAGAGTTGCAGCTTTCCTTATAAATTAATTCTAAACTGCAATAATTTTTGAATTTTTGAGACTACCTTTATGACTTTTTATGTCAGCTTCCACTTCCCTCTTCCTTTAATATCTACCTTCTGATTTTCTCCTTTTAATATATTTTGTGATAGAAACCAAAAACTAAGTGGGATTGAATTATTTTCAAAAGATTTCATAGATTCTACTTTTAAAAAATATTCTATTTATTTATTTGACAGAGAGAGACACAGTGAGAGAGGGAACACAAGCACAGGGGAGTGGGAGATGGAGAAGCAGGCTTCCCGCTGAGCAGGGAGCCCGATATGGGACTCGATCCCAGGACCCTGGGATCATGACCTGAGCTGAAGGCAGATGCTTAACAACTGAGCAACCCAGGTGCCCCGATCTCATAGATTCTAGATGAAACCCAGGGTATATCAACCTGTGGAGTTGTTACAGTTAAAATAAAAAATAAATATAAATGACTAGCACACTGCAAGATAGATGACAGGGTCTCTTCTTCCTTCTCTCTTTCCCTCCCTTCTTTAAGAGGTATTTCTTGTTTATTTATCAGTATAGGTTACATTCCATGCAGTTGCTAGTGGTAACTAAAAAACAGAATTATAGATAGATGAGGTAATATTATTAGTGATTTATTTTTTAATTTGAATTTTAGAATGAGTAAATCTTTTGAAAGGAGAATATATTCTAAGTATTAAAATTATTGTTGAACTAAAGCCCTTATTATACTGTATGGACTTAAATTGTTTGAAAAAATTAGTAATTCATAATTGTCATGGATTGGTCATACTTCGCTAATCACAATATCTGGTGTAATGCTTTTGAATCGTTATCTTTCCTATTGTAAAAGTGATGGAAACTCATTTAAAAGTGTTGTAACATACACAAAAGCAGAAAAAAAAAATATGCCCAACTGCCATCTTCCATTGATAACCACTGGTACTTTTTCTAGTGATTTTTTTCCTAGCATTCAGTCTATGTATATTTTTAGAGAAAACTTTGATACTACTGTGTATACAAGTTTTAGATTTTTTTCATTTAATATATGCCATTATCTCATGATATTACTGAATTATCAGCCATAAATTTTAAATTCTGCATGGTATTATACCAAGTGTATCAAATGTCAATCTAAAATTGTAAAGAGGCAATAATTCAGCAAAAGTGTTGAGCTCAAAGAATTACAATTTGGGGCAGATTTCAGCAGCAACCCAAACAATGTGCCACTAGGAAGCAAAAGTCAGACAGAGGTTTTTAAGCAAAAAGGGAACATTTGTATATGTTGTTTACAAAGAATTTTGATTGGTGATGGTGTCTCAAAGCTAATCTTGGCTGAACCTAATTGGTTGCTAAAGCTCACATTAAGCAAAAGTCTCTTACCATAGCAAGTTGCAAGTGTTCTTACAGAATCCTTGGGATTTTTGTGATTTGGCCCAGTTCAGAAGTTCATGGTTCCACCTGGTGAAGATGTGCATAATGCCCATCTTTTTAATGGCCTCCCAGCTCCAGTTTAGTCCACCTTTCACAAACACAACATAGTAAAGCAGTTATCTACAGGTGAATGTTCCAGTTTCTTTCTTCATTTTAATTGCAATGTACTGTTATAATTAACACTTAGTATTTATGTTATACAGGTTTCCCGTCCCCCTATATTCTGTCTACTTTTTCCTTAGGATAAATTATTTAAGTGAATCGTGACATTATAGTATATAAATCTGTTTAGGCTTTGTCGAGTTGGAAAAAGGCAATCTTAGACCCATGATTTTACTACAAAGGACACCTAGCAAAACCTCTCTGGGTTTTGGTTATCCTGCTTGCTCCCACTGACTGCTTTTCAGATTCACTACAGATAGAGAATCTCATCTGGAGTCTGCTCACTTTATTGATGCCAACTTGTAAGGAGCATTCAGAGGGTCTGATAATACTTTTTTAATTGAAAATGTTATTGAGATTATTGTCAATTGGCATACAGTTGAAAGAAATAATACAGAGAGATTTCCTATACTCTTAAGTTAGTTTATCCCAGGGGTAACATCTTGCAAAAGTATGGTAAAATATCATACTGATAATACTTCGTGAAAGTTTGAATTCTGTTAACTATCTAATCTCTAATAAGAGGGTCCTGCATTATCATTATCCTAGATATTTTATAGACAGTGTCCAGGAGGAGCAGCATAAGAGAGAGAGTGAGCATGTCCTTTCTCTGCCCTCCCAGAATGTACACTGCTCACTGGTCCCATATCTGGCTGTGAGCTCCTGACACACTGAAAATTACCAATAAGCCCTCCCTAACACAGGGTTCACTGGTTTAAAAGGAGAGATGTGGCCAACTCTGGAAACTGGTAAGCCTAATTATCCATTTATCTGTTTCTTTACCACCCCTGATGGCAGTGATCATGTGACCTTCAGGAAGCATTGTAATTCTGCTGAGACCTAAGACTGAATGTCAGCTGCAAGTGTACTCAAAGGCAAATATGGTTACCTTGAGGGCTTCAGTCCAAGATAGGAAATCATTGCTAAGTAATTAAATAGGGAGGCCATTAGGCCACGTGGCTCTAATGCCTTGGTATTCTTTATAAGCAAACCAAAACCTAAGTCAGTCAATGCACTTGAATTCAAGAAAGTAAAACTTAGGAACAACTCGCCACAAACAGCCAACTAGGCTTTCCCAAATAAGGCAATGAAATAATGTCTTTGCTTTGCTTCTGCTTCTTCTCCATAAAACCCAATAAAATAATACCCAATGATATAATGTCCTCGTTTTGCCTCTGCTTCTTCTCTATAAGACCCTCCCCCTAATTCCTGTTTGCACAACACTCCTAACCACTATTCAATTCCCACTGATGTATAGTCAAATATGCTGTTGAAATTTTTAATATGCCTCAGCTTATTTTTTAAACATTGCAAATGTTTGCAACAGGCTGCACCAAGTGTCTAGACTCCTCTGTCTGGTCAATTTCCCATCAGATACATCTTCCCCAGGTTATGACACAAGCAAAATCCCCTCCCCAGCCCTGTGCGAGTAGGACACTGATTGTTATTGCGTAGGTGGAACTACACTTCAGGGCCCCAGGCAAGTGAGGCCCCAAAGAACACTAAGCAGCATTAGCCAGGGTAATACTATTTTTACCCCAGGATTTTCAAATGTACCGTAAATACACCTAGTTAAATTCATTCTTACTTAGTTACATGGTACATTTAAGGTATTACTTTTAAGACTGTAGGCTTCATGAATTATCATAGATATTCCAACAGGCTTGATGTTGGAAACTTTGTGTTTGAAAGTTGGAGACAAGACCAGTAATTTCAGAGAATGATATATCTCCCATTCAGCACAACCTTGTTTCAGCACCCACAGTCCTTCCGCTGCTCATAATTTCAGTGGAATAAATGACAAACACCTGCTTCAAGCAACCTATGTATTCCTCACAAAATTAAACAAGTATCTACCAGAGAAGAATACACTCCAAGTATACTAGGCTTTCTGATGGAATTTTATTTTGTCCACCTCCCATTTGCCATCAAGTTTGTCACATTTCTGTTAATCACTTAGCATATGAGACAGGAATAAACACTGTTGTCTCCCTCAGGAGATGCACAAACTTTAAATTAGATAGTGTGGTCAGATTCCATAGAATAATTTCCTTTGAATGAAAAGTCCTTCTCTTAATGAAAGCAGGAGTTTCTGAAAGTGCCAAATAATCTGAGAATTTAGTTAATTTGAAAAAAAAAAAGTGACCATAAATCTAATACAGTTGATAAGAATTCAAAACTACACACACACTAAGCTCATAAATTATCAAGGATCATGACGCTTCTTCTATTCATATGACCCCCATCAGGTCCTGTCACTCCAAAAAACAAATCTGGCTGATATCTAAAAGTATTAAAATGATTTGCTGTTCTTGTTATGGTGCTTGTTGTTGTGGTAGTGGTGGTGAAACAGTTTCATATAATTTTTGATTGATTTTCTTCCCTAAAAATGCTCCATCATATATCCTCTTTGGTGAAACAAAAAAATACACAGGCAAAAGAGAAGGAACATGTTTTCCATAAGAAGAACTCCCATGGTTATCAGTATTCTATGAATACTTTTTTTTCTTCAGAATGACTGCTTTTATTCTTCAGCCTTTAGTTTTATATTGTTTTATTGTCATCGAATGTCCAACTTATATTGGTTTTTGTGCATCGAGGGAGCCATCTCATATACAGACCACTGAGATGTCTTGCTGTTAAAATCGCTGAATTGTAGAAACAGCACAAACTGATGTAGAATACTGCAAGAATGTGGCTGTCTCTATTTTTGAACTTAACTGATACCAGGAAGGGAGGAAAGTGTATGAAGCACTCAGACAGACAGGAAAAATGGGTGATCCCTACAATCCAGACATTTCCACATAACAAAATATGATCTCAACCTATCTATGTGCCATGTCTCATCAGCAACCACCACACCCTCAGTTTCTAATAATTGTCTTCCTGTCTCTGCTTCAGCCATTGCATCTATAATTCTTTATTTGAAATGCTTGTTCCCTCTTATTTTAGTTAACTCTATTCATTTAGTCAGGCATAGCTGATAATCCCGGAAAAACCAGCCATAATGACGCTGCTAGGACAAAAGCGTTGGGTAGTATTAGATGGGAGGGGAACCCCACAAGTATTTCTGAGAAACAAGAGAAAACAGAGCAAGGTTAATTGTATCATCCAAGAACCAAACTTAGAATTGCACAAACACACAATGTATTTCGGGGAAAGTTCAGCGCAGGATTTGTCACAAAGGGTACGGTATGGGATGCAATGATAATGAAGCGGATAAAAGGAAGTAGACATAAGCCATGGAAAATGAATGAAAAAATCTAGTTATCAGGTTAATCTTTTAAAGGGCTATGAAAGACTTAAAGTGACAAGACTAAGTAAAGATAAATTTTAAAATTCTCGCAAGTACCAATCCAACTTTGGAGGAAAGTATTTCTCTTTAGGGAATGATTAACATTCAAACTAGCTTTAATTATCTATAAAAGTTAACTGTATCTTCAGAAGTATAGTATAATAAATGTATGGTACAGAATTGTATAGAAATTTCCCTTACTTTGGATTAACTAAATAGTATTTGTGAATAGATGTGTGTATATAAATTATAAAATTAAGACGTTACTTTTAAGACCTTGAGACTTCATAAATTATCATGTATATAATATAGTATATACACATATATATATATACACACATATAGAGGGCACACATACACACACACCTCTTTTTCTTAATTATGTTCCTTCTGGCTTTTGGCACTGAGGAAAAACTGATGTCTATGCTAAAATGGTACATGTATGATCTGGCAAGTGGTTGAAAGCTCTATTTCTGGAGGCATTATCTGGTTTATTTCACAACTGTATCTTTCACAACTGTATCTTATCTCACAACTGTATCTTTCACACTTCTGAAGACCATAAGTACAATATTAGTATTACTGGACAGAAACCAATGTGCTAACAGGCTGTGCTCCCCGGGAAGGTTCTAGGGGAGAATCTGTTCCTTGCATATTTCGGCTTCCATGGGTTGCCAGCATTCCTTGACCTGTGGCCACATTCCTCCAATCTCTGTTTCTGTTTGTCAGGGTGTAAAGTACCTCTCTGCCTTCCTCTTTTAAGGATACATGTGATTGCACTTGGGTAATCAAGGATAATCTCCACATCAACACCCTTAAGTTAATTACGTCTCCAAAGACCTTTCTTTTTGCCATTTAAAGTAGCATTCACAGATGCCAGGGATCGGGAGGTAGATATCTTTTGGAGGGGCATTTTTCAGCCTACCACATCCACTAACCACCTAAGTCACCTTTGAGAAGTTACTCAAACTCTCTAAATCTTAGTGTCTATCTCTATAGAGTGCCAAAAATAAAAGTATTTACCTTATAGTGATGACTAATAAAGAAAATAAAGCATAAGTGTAATTCATGACACATGATAAATACCAATAAATACTACCTATTAATTCATTATTTGTTCCAATACTGTTTTATCACTAATATCTTACAAATGTGTAAATTCTCCACTATGAGGAAGATATTACATTATTACCAGTCCACTCTTAATAAGATGTGCGTCTTTCTCTATTTCCCAAGCCATTTCCTTGGTTTGCTACACCTTTCTCTGACTCCAATCCCTTCCACTGGTAACATCAGGTCTCAGGCTGTTCAAATAGAATGTTAACAGCAAGCCACTTTTACCATAAGTTTTAGTTAATGACTGCAGAAATTAGTCCAATATTTGCATCCAGTAACAAAGAGAATTACCTAAAATATCACCTCATTAGAAAAAGTTAAACTAAATTGAAGGTTGACTGTTCTACAAGACTGATTACCATGTTTTATAAGGGGTGTGTGTGTGTGTGTGTGTGTGTGTGTATGTATTCATATATTATTAGTTTATTTCTGAGTTTTTGAATTTGACAGTAAATGCTTATTTTGTAATAGGAGAAATATAAAATAGTAGAAAATATGCATTATTAAAGAGTTAATCCTAAAAGATTTTTATGGAAGTAGTAATGCTGATAGAGTTTCTAATCTTCCTGCATCTCTACAGGAAAACCAACCCCATTCTAAATTAGCTCCCCATTGTCATTCAACTTCTCATGTCATTTTCGTCTTTCAAGTATGCAGTATAGTCTATAAATGGATATTTCTTTGCATAATTATTTTATTTTCTCACTAAACAGGATACATGAAAGTTTATAGTGCATTTGTTTTGTTTGTTGTTATAACCTCAGTTTTTAGTCAATAGAAAGCACTAAATATGTCTGATCAAAAACTGATTTCATAGCCTCCATCCTCTGTTTTATTCTTCCTTTATTCAACTATGTTGGTAAAATTAACTGGCCAATTTATATGCAGAATAGATACTGGATAACTCAGAGAAACTTTAATACTTGTATAATGAATATGTAGACAATGCCTTTGACCCTATAGTTGATTTTTTTAACTTCATTTTACCACATAAATGATAATTAATTTTTAGACATTTATATATTTAAATTACTTTACAAAATTAAACACCGTATTATTTTTCTAGATTATACATCAAATATTTTCTAGAGAATGTATGATCAATACAATTTCAAGAACCATTAAATGGTGTTGTTTTTCCCAGAAAAATATTTTTACTAATATTCTATGACAGAAAAAATTAATGTTCATCTGCTTAGAGAAACACATTAAACATCATTACTAAATAAATCATTTTGTCAGTCACTATCCTTATTAATTGGGGGAGGAGGGTTGATTTAAATTCATCCTAGTAATTAAAATTACTATTTTACTTTAAAACATTTTTTTATTTAATATTTTTTGAGGAAGAAAAAACCTTTTAAATTTCTACTGATGCAAAAAACCTATTAAATATTTCAATATTTTGTATACAAGAAAGTCTGCAAACAAATGTAATTTAAAAATCACGATAATGATAGGAAGTTAAGTAGATTCACTGAACTATAAAGGGGAAACAAATCACTTTTGTTAGAATGCCCCAGTTCCTAAAAATAGGAGAAACTGAAATCCATGCCTTGGTTAACAATCTCACAATATGGAGGATTTACCTTTACAATTACATGAATGTAAAATAAATTTTCTAAATGTTTGCATATTGTGGTACATTTTGGAGTTATATCTAGATAAAAGTAATTTTGCTTTGATTTTCAACCAGGTTTCTCCAAAAGGATGGCATTTGAATCATTATTTCATATTTAACAACCATATATATAAGAAAATACAACTCTCCCGAGTATGACTCTGTGTGTGTGTGTGTGTGTGTGTGTGTGTGTGTGTGTGTGTGTGTGTGTGTATGAATGCAAACAGTATACAGGGGAAAAATCAATTCATGAAAGCATATTTATTTTAGGGCAATCTGTTTCCTAAGGGTGTCTCCTAAGGTGAAATTCTGATTGATTACACACATATTTCATTTCATAGATGAATGGGAGAATGTGGGAACTGAAAAGTCCTAAAGTGGCTGCTGTGATGGGGGGAAGGTAAGAAATGGTAGTGACCGCCTGGCAAGGTGGCCTGACACACATGTCATTATACAAAAAAGACTGGTCTTCATCTAGAACAAAACAGAAAAATGAGTTTGTAAACTATAAAGGCAATAGAAATTTCATTAACAAAATTTTTTATTACATAAATGCAATAAAACTGCTACATCAGAAGACAAGATACATTAGCTGAATTATTTAAATAAAATGTCAAAAATCCTATAGCACAAATTCTTTAGAAATCCAATAACTATAAAAGTAGTTAAAAATATGGCACTGGTACTGAAATAGATGTTAGGGGATGTACAAATGGTGGCAGATTAAAATTTTATTCAAAAAATATTTTAATATGGTATGACATTTAAATAATTTATATATGATAAAGGTATTATATATATCAAAAGCCAAATGAAATTATGTATTAAATTACAAAAGGTCTCTGAAAGATTTTAAGTGGAATAGATGTTAAGTGGAAAGATTTTAAGTGGAATAAACTTTGTCTCATTTAATATGTTTAAATATAGAACTTACATAGACTGATCTTAAACTAAATTTCTCTCTATAATTTTTTGCATGGATGATACTTAGAAATATGAAAGTATTCTAAGATTGAGAGAGGAAATATTATATAATTCTTTCAGCAGGCAGCAAGACACCAGGCAGGACTGGAGTATGGCATAGGACAAAGCCAGGGAAGACATAAAGAACACTGCAGAGACGTGGTGACTAAACCTCTGATGGATGCCTAAAAAATTCAGGAAAAAGGGAACCAGATTGAAACTTAAAATACTAGGGGTGCCTGGGTGGCTCAGTCGGTTAAGCGGCTGCCTTTGGCTCAGGTCATGATCCCAGGGTCCTGGGATCGAGCCCTGCATCGGGCTCCCTGCTCGGCGGAAAGCCTGCTTCTCCCTCTCCCTCTGACTGTTGCTCTGCCTACTTGTGCTCTCTCTCTCTCTCTGTCAAATAAATAAATAAATAAATATCTTAAAAAAATAGAAAGAAACTTAAATACTAGATGTAGAGCACAAAGTCCAAATGGGTCACAAAGCAAGACTGACCTGGTTCTGGGCGTTATGTTTAGGGAATTAAGGCTCCTTTAGCACAGCCTGCCTCAAGAGCCTGAGATGGCAGAGATTAGATATGCAGCCAGGTGGCCTCAGCTGCCTGGACCAAATGCCTTAGAAAGAGATGAGACCTCTGTTTGCCTCTCCTGTTATTACTGGATGTCCTCCTCTTGGGACTGGTGCAGAGACGAGGAATGGCATGGACACATGGGGGTGGCAAAGAGCTTGGAAATCTAGGCTGGTGGGGAAAACAAAACAAAACAAAACAATGAGTGGTTGAGGGTGAAGTTTAGACTGGGTCACGAAATGCAAGCAGAAAACTGGGTAAGATAGAAAGAACTGAGTGACCAAGGTCTTGGTATAGCCACTAATTGAAAAATATTTTCTCTTTGCTTAATGTAACACTTTCTTTTTAAAATGGGCACACAGTTGTAAAATTTTAAAGTCACTAGGTTAATTATATTTTTATTTATTTGACTTATATGTTTTATTTATTTGGCTATTAATTTGATTACAAATTAATACAAATAGGAAGAATGAAGGGGAGTAAATCGGAGGGGGAGACGAACCATGAGAGACGATGGACTCTGAAAAACAACCTGAGGGTTTTACAGGGGAGGGGGGTGGGGGGATGGGTTAGCCTGGTGATGGGTATTAAGGAGGGCACGTGCTGCATGGGGCACTGGGTGTTATGCACAAACAATGAATCATGGAACACTACATCAAAAACTAATGATGTAATGGTGACTAACATAACATAATAAAATAAAAATAAATATGCTCAGTATCTAAAAAATTGGAAACTGAGAATAGACATTCAAGCTACTGCATAATACCATGTTCTGCCAAACATGGAAAAGAGCAAGAAAGGACATTACAATATTTAAAAGAATGATGACAAAGCAGAGTGGGGCCTTTAGTAAGAGTTTATATTTTGAGAAACATTGTTTTATTCCTACTAATAATGTAATAATGTTGTTGCTAACGTTTATTACTTGATATTTGCAAAGTTGTATTATAATTTAAAAAAACTCAAATTTATTTGCCAAAATGAGAGCACATTTTTTAATTGAGTATTTTACAGTTGATACTGACTGATGTTTAAATCTAACGTTATTTTGTTTTCCTACTGATATTCTCCCCCATTTAAAGTCATAGAAGAGGTTGGATTTTTTTTTCAAATTGTTATAGCTCTACATTAAGTTCTTTTCAGTATGTGTTTTGAAATAATCATTTTTCTAAATATAAAAAGGGCTATTTATTCCTTTGATCATTCATTATTAATTCATTTGACAGGTAAACAGCACACTGAAAGCCTACTATTTTGCAGGCCTCCTTCCACTCTGTGGGAACAGAGCAATGAATATCATTTATTTCATCTTATCAGCCTTTATACAATACACTGTTACTGACTAAAAAACCCAAATCAAGAGCATTAATTCCTCCCTCACTTTTCATTTTGACTTCTACTATACTTATTTACGTAGTTTCTTCTCTCAACAATTCTTTCTTTCTTCCACAGATTTGAGAATTAAACACAAAATCATTTTCTCTGCACCCTCAGATTGCTGCCAGAGCCAATTAGCACAAAGCTGAGACTTTGGAACGGGGAGTGTGAAAGTTTTCTGGATGTAGGTAGGAAGTTTAATGCTCCATATTGCAATCTCTGTCAATGCTGCCCAAGTTTACAATCTAGAGAATTGATATTTATGGATTAAACTTATTATTTAAAAAACGTTGTTCTTGGTCTCAGAGGATTTGGCAATGTTTGGCAAAGGTGCCCTTGAAACTGTATCTCTATACTTGAGGATAAAGTGAAGTCGGGGCTCTTGGTGCTACCCATAAAGTAACAGTTTTCTGTTTCTACAAGAAAAAAATAGACTTTATAAATTCTAACTATGTTTATTATAATTCTGAGTGAGGGACCATATGGGTCAGCTGCCCAAACAGGCCAGGTCCAGCAGTTTCAGGTGGAATGCCATTACACTTAAGTGAGCATCACTACCCTTTAAAACTCCGATTAGCCAAAAACAACAAACAAAACCCAAAATATTGGTTATGCAGCCAGGCAGCCATGGGCTAAATGAAGTACTCTTGAAATTAATATAATGTTATATGTCACTTATATCTCAATAAAACAAAAAATTATAAAATAAGAAACACTATAAGGGGCATCTTCGAATCTAATGTGTTTTCCCCCTTGTTTTTCCTCTTCATCATATTCCGTATGATATACCATAATGTATGTCATTTGATACTGTAGTGTAGTGGAAATGTACAGCTACTGGAATCGGAAAATTACAGCTCAAATATAGTTCTGCCACTTTTTTTTAAAAGAATAATACTTATTTTTTAGAACTTTCACTCAGAAAGGAACTAAGATGTTCCTAATGCCATGTGGGTTCCACCACTCTTTGTTTTCCTCCTGTTCCAAATATCCCTGTTTTTGTTTGTTTTATTTTGTTTTGGTTTTTTGTTTTTGTTTTTTTTCTTAGCAAGAGACAGCTCCTGTGCAAGTTGTGGGGCTGGGGGTGGGGACGGCAGTGAAGAGGAGAGGGAGAGTGAATCTTAAGCAGACTCCACATTCAGCGTAGAGCTCTATGCAGGATGTGGGCTCTATCTCACAACCCTGAGCTCATGACCTTAGCTTAATGGACTCAGCCACCCAGTGGCCTGCCCCTCCCTAGGTTTCTGTCACTACACCCCACACCCCTGGGGTGAGAGGATATCAACCGGATGTTATGTGGCAGAGGAGACAATGAGTTCACTGACTGACCAAACCATCATGATGACTGAATGCCATGATGAATGAGTAACCCATTCTCACATTCCTGGGACTTTGGAGTGTTTATTTTAAAGCCCAGGGAAGCCACCCAGTGTGGAATGCCAAGGAAAAGGAAGATGCAATGGAAGGTTTGCAGTATCTTTACAAAACTCAATCCAAGCAAGGCCTTGAGCTTTGCAACCTTTGCAGAGTAAAGGAAGAGGGCCTGGTAAGTAAGTGTTTTGTAGATGTGGTTGGTGGTTTAGAAATAGGGTGACATGAGGGTTGTGTTTAGTTTCCTAATAATTGAGTATCTCTACGTGAGTTACTTCCTGCTCTTTTTCCTTCCCAAACTAAGAACTGGCAGAAGTATTGGGCTAGAGTTCCGGCAGTAACCAGACAGTCTAATCACTTCTTTGTGATTCTGCCCCTCCCTGCAATAGGAGTGTGATTGATGAGAGCTGAGATTGGTGAACAGTCACTCACCCTAATGTTCTAGGTTCTGTCAACACGATTCCCATCTTTTCCTGCATCTTTCCTCCATCTCTCCTTCACTCATTTTTCTAGTTGTCTTCAGCCCAAACTTCATTTATTAAGGCAGAGAAACAGATTATGTGTGTTTGTTTTTAGGGGGAAAAAAATGACCCAGGCACCTGTTGCCCTGTCCTAAATATCACAGTTAAATCTGAGGTAAAATATCCATTCATTTGAATCATATAAGAGTTAAACAAATAACGTCTGCCCTCCTTTATCCTCCATGGTTCTGCCTTATTTGATTTTCTTAAATCTCAAGTTAGGGATATTTTTATTTACGTTAGAATTGATTATATTATATATAAGTGTTTGGTGCTTATTACTTCATCCATAAATTAAAAAAAAAAAAAAAGTAGAAGGGATTTAGTTGTTCATGGATGAATTACCCTGGTCTCTTGTGATCTCTTCAGTTTCCCATTTTGCCCATGTTTGTCAGAAGTACAGAAAGAAGGGCTAGAACTTAAATTCCTCAATTTAAGTGCTCTCACCTCACTCACTAAAATATTATGTTCTAATGTTCTTTGTGTAATAACACAAAGTAAATTATCATTTACTAATAGTATATAACTATTTTTATGATTTAAAACTCTCTAGTATTTAACCCATAGAATTTCCTACACTTATATAAAAACTACCCCTGATTATGAACTTACCAGTGTCAAATAGCTTGCTAAATGCTTTATAAGATTATCTCATTTGATTCTCGTAAATAACCCCAGGTATTAATTCACCGTTAGCCCCATTTACAAATGAGACCAACGAGACTCAGGAAGCGGAGGTAATTTGCTGCAGGTCAACAGAGTTTATGGGGAAGTATCTGAATTCAAATCTCATTTAACAACTCTAAACTTGTGTGCTTTATATGACATACAGTTTGGAAATATGTTTGCTTTTTAAAATTAACTATAATTTTACCTAAATTTGCAATTAATTCTCTGACTCAATTTGGAATTTGCAAATGTTATTGGAACTTAGTGACTCAGGAGCACTCATACATCTAAAAGAAATTATAGGTAAGAGTGCTACACATCCACTTCAAAGACATCCATCTGGAATAAACATTGCCAGCTACAGGACACAGCTAACAAGTAAAACAACTGAACTGCATAAGAAACCAGGTCACTCTACCCATGAAGTTCTCTTTGTAGAAAGCCCTGGGTGACCTGGATAACTGACCACTAAGTGATCTGCTTTTCCCTTCCTGCACCCTAATTCTTGCTCTTATGTTTTCCCCAGTAAAGAGTAAACTCACGAAACCCTAGGCAGCCCACCCTTAACCCCAATAAAGGCAGAACTCCAGGTTCCCTCCTTCCATCCCTCTCTTCCCTCTCTTTCTACAAGCAACCTCTTTATGGGGCCCTTGATATGCCAAGTATGCCCTCTAGGACTTGTGAGTAACAAACCCTGTTTTCTCAACGTGCCTTGTTTGTTGTTGCTGAGGTGCATCTTGCAATCATAAGAACCACAAGGGCCAGTCTAGCCACAAGAATGGCTCTGAAAGGTGGAAATACCCAGGGGAGCTCACCTCAAGTCAGAGGGACCCAAGTGAACGTCTCAGGAACTCCTAGCCTTAGACAGACAAGCACATAAAAGGGTATCAACCTCTTGTATTTCAACTTTAGCCACAGATTACCTTCCAAACAGTAACAAAAATTTAAAAAAAAATCAATTTCCTAAATCACCAGTCAGGCTCAAACTGAAATAGGAGTTAAGACTATTCTTCAACAGTATACCCTTGAGCATCTTTAAGCTAGTTATCCAAACACAGGTTTCTAAATATTGCCTCTGCTTCCTACAATTCAATGAGATAGCGCAAATAAATCACTTAGGACAGTGCCTGGAACATGGTGAGTGCTTAACAAAAGGCAAGCATTATTTTTCATCATTTCATCTTTATTTTTCTCACAAAATATTCAAACCTTTCATAATTCAATAGAAAAAAAATAAAAATGTAGCACACTCAAAATTCAAAAAATAAAGCCAAATACAACTGTTTGACAGAGCTATCTTTCTCCCTCCACTCTAAGCTGGTTAAATGGATGACATTTTCAATAGGAAAAAAGACAGCATTTCTTCTACTTTCAAAGTTGGCAATTTCCCAGTTTTAAAGATTTCAGAGTCACTATTAACAACTTATTAGCAATTCTCACTACAATATTCTTTTTCTCTTCTTAGACTAGTCTGGCTGTGGTACTGAGGCAGCCACATATCTTATTCAAACTGATAAGGCAAGATGCTCCTAGCCTTGGTTGCAGCACGCCTCAATGCTCCTTGTTGTCCTGTGCAGTTCAAGAACATTATCATGTGAGCTCTGGGAGTCTCCCAGGGAAAGACAGAAAAAGGACATCATGGAAGATAAGAAGGAAAAAGAGAGACTGAAGTTTGTGATGAGAGAACAAGAAATGAAGAGGGATTCATTTTTTAAGACTTAGAATTGAACAGAAAACTTCAGTTGCCGTACAGTGTTTCCTGAATACATTTAGGTAGTCAAGACTTTGTTTATATGGCTCTTCCCATAATTTCCCCTCTTTCCCACTGTTGCACAGATCCAACAAGGTCCAAGTGTCCAGAACCCATGTTTGGGTCATTCCTCAAGCACTCCAGGATCCCTGCCTGTTTAGTAAATCATCCATCACCTCCTCCCCAACTCCACACATACCAAGAATGCCAAGGCATCCAAGAGAAACATCTTGTGATTAGACTAGGGCTAAAGTGTTGTGGACCACCGTTTACCCTTTAATATCATGGTTTTCCTTATACTGTGACTTCAGTAGTACTATGGTTATAATTTTATTAGGGCCATTAAAAATGTATTATGCACAAACAAAACACTCTTACCCCATGAATATCAGCAAAGATGGCAAAACAATCCTAAACCAGGGAATTTTAAGAAAGATCATTAAGGGGTCATGTCTCTTTTATTCTGAATAGCTATGCTTCAAAGTCAAAACAAGGACCAAGTTGGACAAGATGAGCAGATAGTATCAAGAGAAACTGCATACAAACATGATTTGGCTTAAAGATCTTTTATTTATTTATTTGCTTCAATAAGCTAAATAGCAACTGTGAGCAAGGAGGAAGTGATGGGGTGGATGATGTGCACTACCTATATTGGAACTGACCAGTCTCTCTCATTGCCTTGGCCACTGCTTACTCTCGGCTGGCATGTCTAGTGATCTCTTCTTGCAGATCTCTTTTCTATTTTCTTGAAGTTCAGGTGTCTGCTCATAGTCAGCCTGTGGCATACCAAAAGCAGCTCAACACGCTCAAGAAAGATGCAGGAAGTCACTGTTAATGCTCATCATGTCTGGCAGGCCAGACAGCCCTCTGTGCTAATGGGAGTCTGGGCGCTCTACATATGCCTCATATTCTATTGATCTGTAGCTGCATCTGCCATATTCTGACTGGTGACAAAGACTCTCTCAGTGACCAAACTTCAAATAGGTTCCTCTGAAGCTTTTTCTGTCTAGGCCTCATCCTTTGGCCTCAGTCATCTGTAGCAAGAATCCTACTACGGCAGTTAAATGAGATTCCCCTCACCCTTGGTATTTTACCACCCTTGATATTGGATCAAATTCCTTATTTCTCTCTCTCAATATCTGATCACCCAGATCTGCCTTCAGCACAAATCTTATGTTGGTTTAGCAAGAATCCCCCTACTCTTGCTATCTTCTCCACCAACCTTGATATTTCCATCCACCAACTTCCAACCTCCACCCACTCTGCTCTTAGGCTATAAATCCCCAGCTGTGTTTAATATATTCAGAGTTGAGCCTGATATCTCTCTCCTCTACTGTGATAGTCTTTTTTTTTTCCTAAGATTTTATTCATTTGCAAGAGAGACAAAGAGAGAACAAGCAGGGGGAGAGGCAGAGGGAGAGGGAGAAGCAGACTCCCTGCTGAGCAAGGAGCCCGATGCGGGACTCGATCCCAGGACCCTGGGATCATGACCTGAGCCGAAGGCACACGCTTAACCATCTGAGCCACCCAGGCACCCTATTGTGATAGTCTTGACACCTATCCCAATAGTCTTGAATAAAGTCTTCCTTATCATTTTAACTAGTGTCAGAAAAATATTTTCCTTTTTTTAAAAGATTTTATTTATGTATTTCACAGAGAAAGAGATAGCAAGAGCAGGAACACAAGCAGGGGGAGTGGGAGAGGGAGAAGCATGCCTCCCGCAGAGCAGGGAGCCCGATGTGGGACTCGATCCCAGGACCCTGGGATCATGACCTGAGCCGAAGGCAGACGCTTAATGACTGAGCCACCCATGCGCCCCAGAACAATATTTTTCTTGAATATCAATTACATCCAAAGTAACATAAAACCTTACATAATTGATTATAATTTATTTACAAGTAATTCCTCTCCTTATCAGTGCATGCAAGAACTTTTCAAAATATGTTCATAATTTTGGAGTAGAGTAGGCATTTATCTTTTCTGAGCAAGGTAACCATATGTGTAGGCAGAAGGAGGTAAATATGTTTCTAAATTTAACTACTTTTGAGGAAAACATTTTTATAAGCAAAGGAACGTTTTTCTTGGGAAAGCATACTCAAGCATAGCAAACAAATTTTTACTCACTCCTATCAAAATGTCACATGAGGTATTCTTTAAAAAAATCACTCATCATTCTATGGATTGTATATTCATTGTTATTTTTATTTTTAGGAGGTAAAGGACACACTGAATCATAGCGTAATTTTGAGTGACTCTTGTGGATATTATTTTATTCGCTTCAATTAAGGTACTTACATGAATAAGGCCTTTAGGACCTCTTAAAATTACAATTACAACCTTCAAAAATTTCAAATTGAGAACGCAAACTTTCACTAAAATGTAATATCAACTGTACTAGAATCAAGACCCACGTTTCGCTAAATTTCATGGAAACAAATGTGACTTCATTTAAAAAAAAAATTTGCATTTTTCACATGCACTTGGAAGTTTTAACAATGTTATTAGTATATAAACAGCACTTTATTAATCTATGTGCTTATTAAAACCTTAAAGGAGTCTCAAAAAATACAAATAGAATAATTTGATAATATTAGAACTGAAAACATTTTAAAGCATGTGCAATTGTAGAAAATTGCCACAATAAACCTATGTAAATATAGCAACAGTTTTAAAAAAATTACTTATGTTTATTTAACAGAATAGATAATGCAATATACATCTATAGATAATACATGTATACACTATACATTCAAAAGTATAAGAAACAATAAAATAAGAAGTCTCTTTCATTCCTGTCCTTCACCTTCTACTTCCCAATTTCCTTCTCCAGAGATGTCTAGTCTCACTAATTTATTATGAATACTCTCAGATAAACAGACTTACCTAGCTATGTGACCATGGACAAGTTATATAATCAGCCCATAACTCAGTTTCCTAAGCTACAAAATAGGTGGAAGAATCTTGTTTTTACATATAAATTACATTATGTTCTAATTACTATCCTGTACATTGTTTTGTTTCTCTTTTTCAAGCTGTTGGAGCTCATTCCTTATCAACTATGTATTAGTGCCTCTGTATTTTTGACAATTACACATTATCCCATGGTATGCTTGTATGATAATTATATACACATATATATGTATATGAATATATACGCTATATATATATGTCAAGTCATTATGCTGTACACCTTAAACTTATACAGTATTGTATGTCAAGTATATCTCAACAAAACTGGGGGAAATTATGTATGTTAATCAACTCAATTATGAAATTGTGTCATCTTCAGACTTCTAATGTTTGATAATATTAACTCTTCAAAATAGAAGAGATTGGGGTTCCTGGGTGGCTCAGTTGGTTAAGCAACTGCCTTCAGCTCAGGTCATGATTCTGGGGTCCTGGGATCGAGCCCCATGTCCAGCTCCCTGCTCAGCGGAGAGCCTGCTTCTCCCACTCCCTCTGCCTGCCACTCTGCCTACTTGTGCTCTCTCTCTATCTCTCTGTCAAATAAATAAATAAAATCTAAAAAATAAATAAATAAAAAATAAATAAAAATAAAATATAATAGAAGAGATTTTACCCATCCTAATATTTACAATAGCTTTCCCTCTATAATTTTTCACATCTTCAAATTTAATTGATTAATTTTTCTGTAAGTTTAACTTTCACACGCTCAAATATCTTTTCTGTTATTTATTTATGTATTCAGTAAGATTTATTCAAGAGTGACTGTTCTAGTTGCTAAAGTTGTAGTAAGAAACATACGTAATATGTATAACCTCCTGGAACCTTCGTATTAGAGACAGGAGAAAAATAATATACAAATACTTTTAGAAAATAGTTTCAAGAACAATTCTTGGCTTAAAAAAATAACAACTCTCAGGAAAATAGATATAATCAGGAGCTTTCTTAATTAATAGAAGTATCTACAAAAAACCTAAAGCAAACATCATACTAGATGAAGAATTCTTAGTAGCTTTACCCCTGAAGTAAAGAAGAGTACTGCTCTCGTGCTGTCATCACTTTTATTCAACAATGTACCAAAGGCCCTAGTCACTGATAGAAGGTGTATAGCAATGAATGAATTAACACTGGAACTTAGGAATAAAAGTAACTATTCTCAAGGAAATGATTATATATTTTAAAGGCATATGTACATTAAGAATGTACATATGATTTATATATATATACATAAAATATATGGAATATGTATATGGAATATATATAAGATAAATATTAGAAATTAATAAATGATTTTAGTAATATCACAGGATACAAAAGATACTTTATTTCCATATATCAGTTGTTTATTGCTGTCCAAAACTTACTGGCTCTTATGGGAATAACCATTTGCTTAAATCTCAAGATTCTATGGGTCACGAATTCAGTTTGGCTAAGAAATTATTCTGTTGTATGGAACATGAACAAAGGTCTCTGTGGTGTTCTGCTGGTAGATGGGCTAATCTGGAACATTCAGACATTCACACGTCTGAAGTCTTGATGGAAATGGCCATAATCCTAGGCTCAGCTAAGGCTATGGACTAGATAGCCTACCCATGGCCTCTCCAACATGGCGATCTCAAGAGCAATCAGAGAATCTGCATGCCAACTCAGAACTCCCAAATGTAGTGTGTCAAGAGATAATAGGTGAAAATTGCCTGGGCTGGGAAAATGGTATAGAATCACTACTATTAGCAAAAGCCATTTCAGAGCCCCTCAAGATTGAAAGAGACAGGACAACAATCTCTTTTCTTCATGATGTAACTAACACAACAGTTAGAAGAGGCAAATGAAGCCCTGGGCTGAGTACTATACACAGATTATCTCCTTCAATTCACTCATACAATGCATTCCATATATGAGAAAATCAAGGTACACAGAGGTTAAGTAGATTGGGCATGCCTTAAAAAAACTGACTCGTTAAAAACAAACAAAAAACCCAAGGAATGTATTAGTATCTCTTTAGAATAGAAAGAAAGATGTGATATAAAGATTCTATACACACACACACACACACACATATATATAGAATAAATCAAAGCAAATCAAAATACCTGTAATGATAACAGTATTAATTTGTTACACAATATATTAAAAGAAAAAAAACTTCAGTGACAAAATGAAAACTTGTAAAAAAGAGCCGTGAATTGCAAAGAATCCAGTTTATTTAAAGTACCAATGAAGCAGTGGTATGAGGATGCAGGTGGAGAAACTAATCATGGAGTAAAATGTCATAAATGTGCCATATTTGTAATAGGGAAGTGTGTGTGTGTGTGTGTGTGTGTGTGTGTGTGTGTGTGTGTGTGTGCGCACGTTGTTTGCTTGATACAAAAAACAGGAGGACAAAGAAAACATGCAGCTCTCAACCAGGAAAACTAATATATAAAACATGACTATAAACAGCTTTCTAAAGACAGGTACAACTGTGTTAAACATGATTTATATATTTAGCTCCTGGCTTGAAAGTGAAAATCAGCACTGGATCTACAAAAGCTGCTGAATTTTTCTGAGGTTTAGCACTACAAGAAATTGTTCAGTAGCAACTTTTTTCTCAAGCAGCTGACTGGTTTGTGTAACTTTATGCAAATTTTCTACCTGGAAAATTCAGTGTGGGAAGGCAGGGAGCAGAGAAGGCAGGCTTCATTTACTTGGATGTATACTTCATGGTTAATAAATTGTAACAGGCACGAGTAAGTAAAGAAATAGCTGCTCAAGGAGAACACAGGCAAAGAAACATTAATTTTGCCCACTAAATGTACTTAATTAGCATAGCTCTCCTCTAGGGGCCAGGAAATAATGAGACCCTGACAGTCCTTGACTGAATGCTGCTAAATCTGTTTAAAAACAAACAAGCATATAATAAAAAATAAATAAATAATAAAATAAAAATAAAAACAAGCAAACAAAAATAAACAAAACTACTACAGCGCTCACCATAGCATATGTGTTAAAAAAAAATAATAAGAAGAAGATATCAGGAGGGGAAGAATGAAGAGGGGAAAATTGGAGGGGGAGATGAACCATAAGAGACTATGGACTCTGAAAAACAAACTGAGGGTTCGGGGGGGGATGGGTTAGCCTGGTGATGGGTATTAAAGAGGGCACGTTCTGCATGGAGCACTGGGTGTTATACGCAAACAATGAACACGGAACACTACATCAAAAACTAATGATGTAATGTATGATGATTATCATAACATAATAATAAAAGAAAGAAAAAAAACTACTACAACTGTAAGAAATCCCTCCTATTACATGTAAAGAATCATTTAGAAATGAGAAGAAAAGTAATTTATGTCTGTAAAAGTAAAAAGCACATTTCCACAACTCTGCAATTTTATAAATTGGCACAAATTCATATACACACATATACTTACTATTTAGACTATATACATCCTTTCCAAAATAGGTTGAGTTTTTTAAGCTTACAATGAATTGATAGTGTATTTGGAGTTTGTGTGCACAGTAAAATAGGAATTTCTGGACATTCAAAACATTTCTTTAGATTAAGCATATTTTGTAGGATAGATAATTAGATAATTATTTGAGAACACATCCTTGTTCAGCCACTTCAAACATCATGAGGCAGGTATTACTTCCATTTTATATATGAGGTAACAATGGTTCAGAAGATTAATAAATTGGCAAAGTCTTGCTCTGCCGTGTATCTGAAATTTCTGCATTGTCTTGCTCGGGTCCAAAACACATTATCTTTTTACTTTCCATATAGGCTTTTATAGTAGGAGAAAGACAATTCCTGGATTCTACTTGTATGAATTAAGGCGTATTTTGAGCCCTAACCATTAGTTTTGTTTAGTTTTCCAACATAAGTCACTGGGGGTGGGGAGGTGGGGTGTAGCAATAAAATGAACCATCCACTTAAATGTCTTCTTTAGAATAAAATGATTCAGGGCCCCAGCAGCTAGTCTTCTACCATGTGGTACTAAGGAAAACATATTTCAGTCACCACATTAAATGATCAGTTAAAGAGGGAATGAGCACTTTCTATTTGCATCACACCAAGTTAAGGGCAGTGACAAACCAAAAGAAATACACCGCATTATGTGATCCGTCAGAAGCCTACAATCTAATTTGAAGGCATTAAGTGAAAGGTTAAATAGAGGGTAGTTTGTGATCTAGAACTTCAAATGAGACTGTTTCATGAGTTAATTTAGGAATAAGACTTTCCCTAAAAGTTAGTGAGGCATGGAATTATCTCTGACACCCTGCTACTTCTACTCTGAGTATACCTTAATTGTGAAATGCTCCCAACCTTGTCCTCTCTACTTCACTTGTTCATTTTCCCACTAACAATAATTAGGAGGTAACATGTATTAGCTTTTTAAGCCTTAGAGTAAACCCATGAGATTTCATGTAGTCCTGGAGCTTTAAATACCATTACTATGCTGATGAATGGCCCAATTTATATCTTGAGCTTTGAGCCTTTCTGAATTCTAGGCTGTTTATTCAACGCATCTTCACTTGTATGTTGAAAATCCATATCAAATTTACCTTGTCCAAATATGACTTGTGATCATTCTCCCTTACTAACTGGCACACACCATAAATTAGATGTTTAATCCTTAGAACAAAACTATGAGATCGTTTCCACTAGGCTTCTCATTTCAAACTGAGGAAGCTGAGGCACTCAGGCTACAACATATCCATAGCTAGAAAGTGGTGAAGATGGTTTGCAAACTCATCTTCCAGAGTCCATCCTGTCAACCATGACACTATTAGCAAATCTCTTCAGATCTACCTCCAGCATCCATTTCAAACTGGATCACTTTTTGGCATTTTCACAGCTGTTACCCAATGCTGGGTACTGTTACTCAGATGTCCAACAGATATTCAAACATTACATGTTAATGTTTCTCTTTTGATCTTTTTTCAGTGATAAAACTTACCATATGCCAAGCACTGTTATAAACAATTTTAATGCATAATCTCCTTCATATCTCCTTCTAGAGCAAGTAATGAGACAAGTATTATAATTTTCACTTTAGAAGTGGGGAAACTAAGGCACAGAGAATTTTAAAAACCTGCCAATGGCTGGTAAGTGATGAAGATGGAAACAACATTTTCTGTCTCCAGCATCCACATTTTCACAATCACTGCACTACCCACCTCCCCTTCTCCTAGTCTCCCCTGCCACAGAAATGCACTTCCAGCCATGTGACAAGCAGGCCAAATCTCTGGGACTTATCCCCGACTTCTACCCTTTTGCCACTTCAATTATCCCCAACATGCAATTATTAAGCATCTCCTTTTAGGACTACCCTCACCTTATACCTCACACCTGATTACTTCTCTCCATCTTCACTGTCATTATCCTCCTACATTCCACCATTTTTAAGCTCCTGAGATACATCAATAGCACATTCCACATTTCCTGAAGTCCATTCTCTTTATATCAGCCAGTGTGGTCATTTTAAAATGAAATAAGGCCCTGTCACTACAGGCCTCTTGAAATCAAAATAAAATCTAAACTCCTCTCCAGGGCTGACCATCTCCCACAGAATCTCACTCCAGTCTCCCCTGCATCTGCTTGGCTCTAGTCACACTGGTGTTCCTTCTCTCTTTGGATGATACAAAGCTCGTTCCATTTGAGCATGTCTTAGCCTAGATATCCAGACTGTAGGCTCTGCCAATCTTAGAGGTCCTCGCTACAGTGTGACAGCAGAATTTTGCCTTGGTCACCATCACTAACGTGGCACTCCTTAGGCACACTTGGCATGCTTTATCTCATAACCTGTTTTGTTTTCTGCGTAGTTCCTATCACATCGGAAATCACAGCATACATTTATTTGTGAGTTAATTTTCAGCCATTCCTAACTAGAAGGAGGGCTACTTGAGGGCAAAGACTTGCCTGCACTGTCCATCATTTTACAGTCAACTCCTGGAAGTGTGCTTCGCACACAGTAAGCATTCAGGAATTTTTTGAACAAATGAATGCCAAAAATGATCCTGCTCAAAAAAAAAAAAAAAAAAGATCCTGCTCTCTGAGTTTATACTTCTGATATTTTTAAGGAAACTCATTTTACTCATTTTAGAATTTTACCTACATGTTTTACAATTATACTATCCTTACTCATTGTCTAATTATTTTGACAATGGTATACATTAAGGATTTACTGTGCTAAGCAATTTATATAACTTTTAATTCTCATGGATAATGCATATAGCCTATGAGGTCCATGTTCTCATTTCACAGAAAGGAAACTTTGAGGCCAACAAAAAAAGTTACAGAACTTGCTCAGGACCACAGATATAAATTGCCAAGGCTGGGATTTAAATGAAGGTTTATTTCACTCTAAATGTCAAGCTCTTTCAAATGTATCCAGTTATGTATCTGATAAGGGTAAATAAACAATTTAAAAAAAAGAGAAACTGGTAAAAAAAAACTAAAATGCAAATGTGAAAAAACAAGAGGAAAATAGTTCAGTTCTACAATTTTAGGAGCAGAATAATGACTTATTTGGTTAAAGTGAGGGGTTGGTAAATTAATTTCATACAAGAAGTAAGCTCTTGGAAATCTTACACTAAAAGATGGTAGAGCATAATTATATAAATATCTTCAAATATTTTAAGTAAGTTATATTACAGATGGATAATAAATTATTCAGGGAAACTAGGGTGTCTTAAAATTATATCCCTCACCTGAAGAGGCTAAGTCAGGGAGGCCAACCACACCTTCTCATACAAGCCCTTTTGCAGAGCTGCTGGACAAAGTTTACCATGTGGATGGATAACAGGGATTTTAACTCTCAAGAAAGTTAAGTATTTTGCTTACTCAGTTTTACCATATAATTGCTATGTTCAAATCAGTAGGTGCTGGATTTGCCCTAGTAAATGTTAGAGAATCTCAAATAGTTCGAACCAGTAGAGACTTCAGAAATGACTAAATCTAATTTTCCAAATCTTCTAACATTGAAATTGAAACAGATAAATAAAAATAGATAATTTGTAAAGGGTGCTCATGTCCCTGTGCTCATTAGATTCTATTAACAGCCCTTTGAAATAAGAGGCATGGCTATTTTCATTTCCATTTTTACAGATGATTTAGGCCCAGGATGGTGACTGGAAGAGGAAAAGTCACATGAACACTAACCTGCTATCAACAATCAACTGGGTTCCTGCAGTAGAGGAAGAAAAACAGAGGATGAAATGCTAAGACAGTATTTCTTAAAGAGCTTGCATAAGCCTTTCTCTATAGTATCAGTGAGATTTTCTTTAATGTATAAGTTTTATGTATTTCTCTGGAAGCACAGACATTAGAGCTTCATTTCCTAACTAGGAAACATACCATTCTATTTATGGTGTGTGTGTGTGTGTGTGTATATATATATATATATATATATATATATATATACCATATATATACATATATATGAAAGAAATACTGACAACAGAGACTTGAATTTATAAGAAAATTAATTCCTTCCTTCATTTATAAGAATGAAAAAAAATACTAGGAAAAAGTAGTCATTGACCAATTCCCTATCATTCCAGAAATTCTGTTATTATGACCAATCACCGTGAAGAATGAATAGTCACTGCTTTCTCACTATGTAAGCTGTTTTACAACAATATATCCCGGAGCCTCATTTGATGTTTTGGTTTGAATGTTCCCAATTCACAACGTGTCTTTTTTGGTGTGTGCACAATAAATGTTTGCTAATTGCCACTTCGCTGATTCATTATTTACTTTGGATATTCCTGAACTTTTGACATTTCATTTGTGCCTCACTTTTCATTATGTGCCTCACTTAAACAAACTGTACTTCTGGGGCACCTGGGTGGCTCAGTTGCTTAAGCGTCTGCCTTCGGCTCAGGTCATGATCCCGGGGGTCCTAGGATCAAACCCCGCATCAGGCTCCCTGCTCCACGGGAAGCCTGCTTCTCTCTCTGCCGCTCCCCCTGCTTGTGTTCCCTCTCTGTCAAATAAATAAATAAATCTTTAAAAAAAAAAAAAAAAACTAACCGTACTTCTAGGTCTTCTGCTACAGTCTTCATTTCAAAGTCTGTTTTCACTGATACGAGTATTGCTACCACAGCTTTTTGTTTCCATTTATATAGAATATCTTTCTCAATTTCTTCACTTTCAGTCTTAGATCTGAAGTGAGCCTCTTGTAGGCAGTATATAGGTGGGTATTGTGTTTTATTTATTTTTTAAATCCATTTAGCCACCCTATGTCTTTTGATTGGAGCAGTCCATTTACATTTAAAGTAATTATTTGGGTGCCTGGGTGCTGCAGTCGGTTGTCTCCAACTCTTGGTTTCGACTCAGGTCGTGATCTCAGGGTCATGAGATCGAACCCCGAGTTGAATTCTGTGCTCAGTGCAGTCTACTTAAGACGAGAGGGTCCTCTCTCTCTGCCCCTCCCTGCCATGCTTGTGTGCCCTCTCTCTCTCAAATAAATAAATCTTTTAAAAAATAAAGTGATCATTAATAGGTATATACTTATTGCCATTTTATTAATTGTTTTCTGGTTGGTTTTGCAGTTCTTCTCTGCTCCTTTCTTCACTTGCTCTCTTCCTTTGTGGTTTAACTGTTTTCTTTAGTGTTATGCTTGAGTTCCTTTATCTTTCTTTTGCTGTGTATCTCTTGTGGTTTTTGGTTTGCAGTCACCATGAGGTTCATATATATCAACCTACTTCCATAGCAATCTATTCTAGCTGATAGTCACACGAGTTGAGCACATTCTAAAAGCACTACATTTTTACACCATGCCACACATTTTATGTTTCTGACATTCCATTTTACATCTTTTGTCTGGGTATCCTTTATCTACTTATTGTAGCTATAGTTGACTTTACTATTTTTGTCTTTTAACCTTTATACTAGTTTTTAAGTGTATGACCCACTGCCTTTATCATATATTTGTCTTTCCAGTGAGATTTTTTTCATGTATTTTCTTATTTCTAGTTATGGCCTTCTCTATTCCACTTAAAGACCCTTAAACATTTCTAAGGTCAGGTTAATGGTGATGAACTCCTTCAGTTTTTGCTTTTCTGGAGTACTCTCTATCTCTCCTTCAATTCTGAATGATAACCTTGCTGGGTAGAGTATTCTTGGTTGTAAGATTTTTCCCCTTCAGCACTTTAAATATATTTGCCACTTTCTTCTGGTCTACAAAGTTTCTGCTGAGATATCAGCAAATAGTTTTATGAGGTTTACCTTACATGTGTCTATTTGTTTTTCTCTTGCTGCCTTTAAGATTCTCTCTTGATTTTTAACTTTTGCCATTTTAATTATAATATATCTCAGTGTAGATTTCATTGGGCTTATCTTTTTTGTGACTCTCTGTGCTTCCTGGACCTGAAGGTCTGTTTCCTTCCCCAGGTTAAGGAAGTTTTCAGCCATTATTTCTTCAAATAATTTTTCTGCCCCTTTCTCCTCGCCTTCTGGGACCATTATGATACAAATGGTATTATGCTTGAAATTATCCTAGAATTCCTTTAAACCATTCCCATTTTTTTAAATTATTTTTTTTTCTTTTTCTTGTTCTGATTGGGTGATGTCTTCCAGATCATTCATCCATTTTTCTATATCATCTATCTAATCTGCTATTGATCCTCTCTAGTGTAATTTTCATTTAACTTATTTTATTCTTCAGCTGAGTAGTTTTTCCTTATATTTTTTAACTCTCTGTTGAAGTTCTCACTGTGTCCCTCCATTCTACTCCTAAGTTTGGTGAGCATCTTTACAACCATTACTTTGAAGTCTTTATCAGGTAAATTACTTATCTCCATTCATTGGAATATTTTTTTCTGCAGTAATCCTCTGCCTTTTCATCTTGTTTGATTTTCTGTGTTTGCTTCTATGAATTAGGCAAAACAGCTACCTCTCTCAAAATAAGTGAGTCTTAAAGGAATGGCTTTGTGTGGAAGTGTCCCCTGTGCAGACAGTATGTGGCTGCTGACAGGCTAGCCATAGATGGAATAGGCACAGGCTGGGGGGATACTGGAGCACACTGTGTCAGGGCCCACTTGACAGGATGGCCAGAGCTGGAGTGGGTATAGAATGGAGGTCCTGAGGTATACCTCACAGAGCCACCCCAGTGAGGCGCCTGGAACTGGAGCAACATAGGCCAGGGGTCCCAACGGTGGGACAACTGGAGATGGAACAGGTGAGTGCTGGGCATTCTGAGGCCACCTTGGGGAGATGGTTGGAGTTGGTGTGGGCAAAGGGACTGAGTGTGCTGGGGTGCACCTAGCAGGGAGGCAAGAGCACCTGGACCCTGCTCCTGCCAGTATTATTACAATGGAGCGAGAACACAAAAAATTGGTGCTTACTGGCAACTCCAACCTTGAAGAGAGTTCCAGAAGTTTCCTATCCACTTGGTGGATATTCTAGGGATAGTCAATGAATTTCCTTCACTTATAATCTAGTTGGACTTTAAACCACTAGTTTTGTACTGTGCCTAAGGACAGGTGAGTGTGCACACAATCTTTTCTTTCATTTTTTTTTTAAGATTTATTTATTTATTTGAGAGAGAGAGAGAGAGAGAGAGAGAATGGGGGGAGGGGCAGAGGGAGAGAGAGTCTTAAGCAGACTGTGCACTGAGCGTGAAGCCTCAGCCACGTGGGGCTCGATCTCACAACTGAGATCACGATCAAGAGTCAGACCCTCAACCAACTGCACTACCCAGATGCCCTTCTTTTTTTTTTTTTTAATTCAGAATGGAGTGTATTTGTTCTTTCGTTCTTACTTTCCTTCCTTTCTTCCTTCCCTTTCTTTCTTTCCTTCCTTCCCTCTTTTCTGTTTTTTATTTTAATTATAGTAGAGTTAACATCCAGTATTATATCAGTTTCAGGTGTACAGTATATTGGCTCAGCAATTCCATACATCACCCTGTGCTCATCACACAAGTGCTCCTTAATCCCCATAACCTATTTAAGCCATCCCCCCTACCTACCTCCCCTCTGGTAACTATCTGTTCTCTACAGCTAAGAGTCTATTTCTTGGTTTCAGTCTCTCTCTCTTTCTTTCTCTTTTTCCTTTGCTCATTTGTTTCTTAAATTCCACATATGAGTGAAATCATATGGTGCTTGTCTTTCTTTGACTTACTTCATTTAGCATTATATTTTCTAGCTCCATCCATGTTGTTGCAAATGACAAGATTCCATCCTTTTTTTGGCTGAGTAATATTCCAATATATATATACAACACATCTTCTTTATCACTTCATCAATTGATGGACATGTGGCTGGTTTCATATCTTGGCTATTATAAATAATGCTGCAATAAACATAGGTGTGCCTGTTTGCCTTTGAATTTGTGTTTTTGTGTTCTTTGGGTAAATACACAGTAGTGCAACTACTGGATCTTAGGGTAGTTCTATTTTTAATTTTTGAGAACCCTCTATACGGTTTTCCACAATGGATGCACTTCTTTACATTCCCACCAACAGTGCACAACAGGGGTCCTTTTCTCCACCTCCTCAGCAACACCTGTCATTTCTTGTGCTTTTGATTTTAGCCATTCTGACAGATGTGGGGTGATATTTCACAGTAGTGAATACATATTCTTTTCCAAGTACACATGGAACATTCTTCAGGATAGCTCACTGTTAGGCCACAAAACATATCTCAATAAATTCAATAAACTGAAATCATATCAAGCATGTTTTCCAGCCAACAGTATGAAAATAGAAATCAATTACAAGAAGAAAACTGAGAAAAACACAAATTTGTGGAGGTTAAACAACATGCTACTAAACCACCAATGGGTCAAAAAAAAAAATCAAAGAGGAAATAAAAAAAATACCTAAATACCTTGAGACACAGTAAAATGGAAACACAATTTCTAAAATCAATGGGACACAGCAAAAGCAGTTCTAATAGGGAAGTTCACATCAGTATAGGCCTACCTCAAGAAACAAGAAAAATCCCAAGTAAACAGTCTACCTTTTCACCTGAAGGAAAATCCCATAAAAGAAGAGCAAACAAAGCCCAGAGTTAGCAGAAGAAAGGAAATAATAGTAGAGTGGAAATAAATGAAATTGAAACAAAAAAATAAAAGAAGGAAAGAAAAGAAAAGATCAAAGACACTAAGAGCTGGTTCATAGAAAAGATAAACAAAATTGATTAACCTGGGGCCAGTCTCATTAAAAACAAAAAATGAGGGCCGAATAAATAAAATCAGCAATGAAAGAGAAGTTGCAACTGACATCACAGAAATACAAAGGATCATAAGAGATTACCATAAACAATTATACACCAACAAATTAGAAACCAAGAAATAGATAAATTCTTACAAACACACACTGTCCAACACTGAATCATGAAGAAATAGAAAACTTAATAGAACAATTACAAGTAAAAAAATTGAATCAGTAATTTAAAAATTCCCAACATACCAAAGTACAGGACCTGAGAGCTTCACTGGTAAATTCTACTGAATATTTAAAGAGTCGGTATCTATCCTTCTCAAATTATTTCAGAAAATTGAAGAGGAAGGAATGCTTCTAAACTCATTTTGGAAGGCTGGCATTATCTTGATAAAAAGACAAAGACATCCGGAAAAAAAAAACTACAGGCCATTATCCCTAATGAACATAGACGAAAACATCTTCAACATAATATTAGCAAATTGAATTCAACAATACATTAAAAGTATCATACTGTGATCAAGGGGGAATTATTCCACGGATGGAAGCATGGTACAACATCTGCAAATCAGTTAGTATGATTGGCCACACTAATAAAAAAAAGGATAAAAATCATATGATCAACTCAATAGATGCTGAAAAAGCATTTGATAAAATCAACATCCATTTTGATTTAAAAAACTCAATAAAGTGGATACAGAAGGAACATACCTCAAACCTCAACATAATAAAGGCCATACACAACAGACCCACAGCTAACATCATACCCAATGGTGAAAAGCTGAAAGTGTTTCCTCTAATATCAAAAACAAGACAAGGATGCCCACGGTTGCTGCTTTTATTTAACATAGCATTGGAAGCCCTAACCATAACAATCAGACAAGAAATTTAAATAAAAAGTATCTGAATTAAAAAGGAAGAAGTAAAACTGTCACTAATTGCTGGTGACATAATATTATATATAGAAAACCCTAAGGACTCCACCAAAGAGCTATTAGAACTAGTAAATGAAGATAACAAATTTAACATAAAGAAATCAGTTGTGTTTCTGTACAGTAATAATAAACTATCAGGAAGAGACATTAAGACAATAATCACATTTACATTTTCATCAAAAAAACTAAAATACCTAAGAATAAATTTAACCAAGAAGGTGAAAGACCTGTATTCTGAATACGATAAGACACTGATGGAAGCATTTGAAAATGACACAGATAAATAGAAAGATATATCATGCTCATGGATTGTATGGATTAATAGTGCTAAAATGGCCATACTATCTAAAGCAATCTACAGATTCAAAGCAATCCTTATCAAAATACCAATGGCATTTTCTACAGAACTAGAATTCTAAGGAATTCTAAAATTTGTATGGAACCACATAAGACCCATAATAGTCAAAGAAATCTTGAGAAAGAACAAACCTGGGGGTATCACATGTCCTGATTTTATTTTATTTTTTTATTTACTTATTTATTTTTTTAAAGATTTTATTTATTTATTTGACAGAGAGAGAGACAGTGAGAGAAGGAACACAAGCAGGGGGAGTGGGAGAGGGAGAAGGAGGCTTCCCCCTGAGCAGGGAGCCCAATGCGGGGCTCAATCCCAGGACCCTGGGACCATGACCGGAGCCAAAGGCAGACACGTTACTGACTGAGCCACCCAGGAACCCCGCACGTCCTGATTTTAAACTATACTGCAAAGTTATGGTAATCAAAAGAGCATTGCAGTGGCACAAAAGCAGACACATGGATCAATGAAACAAAATAAAGACCCCAGAATTAAACCCACACATATGTGGGTAATTAAACTATGACAAAGGAGGCAAGAATATACAATGGGGAAAAGATAGTTTATTAAATAAATGATGTTGGGGAACCTGGACAGCTACATGCAAAAGAATTAAACTGGACCACTATCTTATACCATCTTTTCCAAAGGAGACAAGCAGATGGCCAACAGACCCATGAAAGATGTTCATCTTCAATAATCAGCAAAATGCAAACCAAAACCTAATGAAATAGTACCTCACACTGGTCAAATTAGATATTATCAAAAGACAAAAAATAACAAGTGTTGGAGAGAATGTAGAAAAAAAGGAACTCTCATGCACTGTTGGTGGGAATATAAATTAGTGCTGCCACTATGGAAAACAGTATGGAGGTTCCTCAAAAAAGTAAAAATTAAAACTTCCTTATGATCCAACAATTCCACTTCTGATTGTTCATTGATTCAAAGGAAACAAAAGCACTAATTTAAAAACATATATGCACCATTATCTCATCACAGCGTTATTTATAATAGCAAGACGTGGAAGCAACGTAAGGGTCCATCAATAGACAAATGGATAATGAAGAATGATATATATCATATATATATATATACACACATATACACACACCCATACACATACACATATATACACATACACACACACAAACACCTACATACATAATAGAATATTGCTTACCATAAAAAGAATGGAATCTTATAATTTTGACAACATGGGTGGACCTAGAGCATATTTTGCTAAGTTAAATAAGTCAGAAAGACAAATACTATATTATTTCACTTATATGTAGAATCTACAAATAAAAAAAAGGAAAATAGAAACAGACTCCTAGATACAGGAAATAAACTATGGGTTACCAGAGGAGGGAGGCGGTTGATGGGTAGGTGAAATAGGTGAGGGGTATTAAGAGGTATAAACTTCCAGCGCTAAAATAAATGAATCATGGGCGCCTGGGTGGCTCAGTTGGTTAAGCGACTGCCTTCGGCTCAGGTCATGATCCTGGAGTCCCGGGATCGAGTCCCACATCGGGCTCCCTGCTCAGCAGGGAGTCTGCTTCTCCCTCTGACCCTCTTCCCTCTCGTGCTCTCTATCTCTCAGTCTCTCTCAAATAAATAAATTAATTAATTAAAAAAAATAAAATAAAATAAAATAAATGAATCATGGGGATATAATATACAGCACAAGAAATAGAGTCAATAACATTTGAATGACTGTATGGTGAGAGATGGTAACTAGACTTATCACGGGGGTCACTTCATAACTTATAAAAATATCAAATCACTATGATATATACTTGAAACTAACATGATATTGTACATCAATTATACTTCAAAAAAAGAAAGAACAACATTTTTTTCCCCATTATGTTGCTGTATATACCATGAATTTTGTTAGTGCTTGTATTTTTAAATTTAGGCTCAAACCAAAATCATTTTTTATTGTTTTTATTAGAGGTAACCTTTTGGTCATAAAAATAAGGTTCCCTCTTCTGATTTATTGTTTGAGAAATGCATATTTACACAGATTTCTCTTACAACAAATGTGAGGAGTCAAGCATTTCCTACGGCACAATCAATTTAGTATTAGACCACGATGGTGTCATATATTCCTTATGACTTATCTTAGAGTCACTGTCTCATAACATTTCATTTCCCTGTGTTTATGTGTGTTTAAAGAAAGAACAATAATTACATGAAAATAGTTAAAAGGTTTTGAAATATCTTGTTCTAATTTAAAATCTCTTTTAATTCTTCACGCCTTCTGAAAAATTTAAGCATATTTCTAACAAGTTAGAAATGTGGGTGCTTCTTAGAGTAGACTATTAGAATCTTAGGTTTTACTTATTAATAAAGTCCCATGTCAACAGTACATATTAACTGCCTACCATATCTCAGGCACTTTTCCATGTGTTATGAGAAATTAAAAAAAAAGAGGGGGGAGTCATAGCTCCAGATCTTCCCATTAATGTGATATTATGTTCCAGTTATTCTTTTCAAGTAAACTAATGATCTTAAATTAAAGGATTTCTAAGAACCTTCTGGATCCAAAATCTTGTGATAGTCATGTGCAAAATTATTAGTGAAGACTATTGCAGTGGATTAAAGACAGCTACAGATTCATTATTATTTTACTTCCCCCTTCAAGATGTAGTGTTTATTTCCCCTGTTCTTGAGTCAAGGTTAGCCCTGAAACTGCTTAGCCTATTGGAGTTGGGGAAAGGGAACCTGTGCCAGTTCCAGTCTAAGGCTCATAAATTTCTGGCAGTTTCCACTTCTGTGCTTGTTGGTTACCCTGAGTTTCCATGTGAGAAACATGGCTACCCTGTTAAGAATGACACATAAAGACACCAGGTGGAGAGAAGAGGCTTTGGGCTACTAGGAGAGGGAAGCATGTCCATCACAGCCTGCCGGTTGGCCTCAGATACTTCCAGCCCCACTGCCACCTGATTATAATGCTATAAGAACCCAAATGAGATCAGGAGAACTGCCCAACTGAGCCCATTCAAGTCACAGAAACATGAGAGATATCAAAAGCTAATAGCTTTTAATTTAAGCTTTTAATTTAATTAATTTAATTTAAGTTAAGTTTTTAAAAAGATTTTATTTATTTATTTGACAGAGAGAGAGAGAAGGAGAAAACACGAGCAGGGGAAGTGGCAGGCAGAGGGAGAGGGAGAAGCAGGTTCCCGGCTGAGCAAGGAGCCTGATGTGGGGGCTTGATACTGGGCTTGACGTGGAGCTGGATCCTAGGACCATGGGATCATGACCTTACCCAAAAGCTGGCGTTTAACCAACTGAGCCACCCACACGTTCTTTAAGCTTTTACTTTTAATTTAAGATACTAAATTCCAGGATCATTTGTTATATAGCAATATATAACTGAAACATTATATCTTTGCATTACAGTAAGTATAATTACATTATCTATCCTATAAAGTATATATTTCAGACTATACATAATAAAGTACCTAAATATACATACATAGACAGTTCTGCTATAATCTGACATAGGCAGTGCCAGAAAAAGCACCAAATTATACAAAATCTTGCTATATAAACCACAAAGCCTATGCAAAATGGAGTTAGGTGTATATAACTCAGAAGCTTTGGGGTGCCTGGGTGGCTCAGTTGTTAAGCGTCTGCCTTTGGCTCAGGTCATGATCCCAGGGTCCTGGGATCAAGCCCCGCAGTGGGCTCCCTGCTCAGCGGGAAGCCTGCTTCTCCCTCTTCCACTCCCCCTGCTTGTGTTCCCTCTCTCGCTGTCTCACTCTCTGTCAAATAAATAAATAAAATCTTAAAAAAAACCTCAGAAACTTTGCTAGTGACACATAAAAAATAAAGCTAGGAACCTAATTAATATGTCAGCACAGTCCTGCACATGTTAATTAAAAAATACATGAATATTACAATAAATATGGCACTTTACCTTGAAAAAGATCTGAAGTTTACTCATGGAGTGGGTGTCAGAAAAGTTGTAGCTGTGAGTTACTGTGAGTTGGCCTTCAGCACCAAAGGGCAGCTAAAGCACAGCTTGACTGCAACAAAGTTAAATAGCCAAACATTCCCTTAACTAAAAATATATATATACACTAAAGTTATAATTTCTCCAATCTAACATCAACCATTGTATATTTCAATTTTAGCTCATAATATATTTTATCTGCATGATATATGGTCCAGGAAAAAAAAAATAGTATCCCTACTATCATTAAAACTAATTTTCAATTTTACCAAAATTACTCAAATATTGGCTTTAAATTTCAGAAATAATATTTTCCCAAAAATTAGCTAAAAGAAAATGCCATATTATAAATCAACAAATTAGTAACAAATATCACAAAAATGCAAGTGTTCTTCTAAGACATTTTAATATTTTGAAATCCCTTCATTTTAAAGATGTTAAAGAAAATTTTTAAAGGATGAGAACCATTTAGAATCAATATTTTACATACATAGGGGATAATCTCCTATTTTTCCCATTAAATGAATTTAAAGAAAAATAATTAGTATATCATAGGTAAGGTAGATATTGTGGTAACTGGGAGGAGGGGGAGAAGAAAAGAGATAAGCTCTATTAGAGGAAGCCTCTTGATTCATAGTCCTCTTTTTACTAGTCTCTATTTTATTAGTGAAATCCAGGAAAGAAAAAATGCATTCTACGTAAACTTTTGAAAATTTTTCTTAAACAACATTTTGTTCTAATATGTCTTAAATTTTTTATTCTTTATTTATTTGAGAGAGAGAGAGGGCACACACAAGCAGGGGAAGAGGCAGAGGGAGAGGAAGAAGCAGACTCCTCCTCGCTGAGCCCCGAGCCCGATGTGGGACTCTATCCCAGGACCCTGGGATCATGACCTGAGCTGAAGGCAGATGCCTGATGACTGAGCCACCCAGGCGCCCCTCTAATATGTCTTTTTAAGGACAATGGATGAATGCCTAAGTGTTTGAGATTGGTTTCACTTGTGTCTCAATACTTAAGTATTAGAACTTTAATTAAGGCATTTCTGCTGTTTTAAGGTTTTGTTCTCAAAATCCTTCCTTATTACATTGTTGCTATATTATAATTGTTCATAAAAAAAGAAGTAAAACTTCAGTCCTAACTAAATTTGAAATTCAGATGATTCTCAGAGTAACTAATTGAAGCAAATAACATGCATTGTGTTAGGTAGGAATCCCTAATATCTGTTACACAATTCTAGTCTGGTCTGGCCTAACAGAGGGCCCTAGTTTGTTTAACACACTGATCAGAGAGACAATTACTAAATTTTTACAGAGATCTTAGACAATTACAAGGGGGAGGGTGGTGACTCTTTTCGATGTTTCAAAAGAAAATTACCAAATAACTTAGAAAGTATTTCTTTTTAAGTTTTATTTTACTTGAGGTAATTTAATTGAAATGATTTCAAGAGAACAAAATTAAGTCACTTGGTCAACTCTGAAATTATCTCAGTAAATTTAACAGACAGCTGCTTAATTTCTTTTAGAAGTTAATATATTTACAAGTGGGTTATTATTGGATAGGCCAAATAATAGTACACACTTACCTAAAGTTAAATTTGTGCTGAAGTCAGCACTTCAGAAGACTTTAAAACAGGCATAAAAGAGCAGAAAGCTGCAGTATGAACTCCCATCTGTTTAGGCTCTTTGGAAAGAGGTTTTCAAGAAATGGTCCAATTGGTAGTGGCCCCATAACTTTGTGTTATGTAATATGTTACTAAAATTAGCCATACAATATATATGAACCTGGTAAGACTCAGAGTGCAACAGCTCCTAAGAAGCAAAACCCATCACCAAGGGACTGGCTGTGGTACCATTCCTAGAAGACAGATGCTAATTAAACTGATAAGAGGATGCTCAAGCGCCACGGGGATCCTGTAATGTTCCTTAAAGAATATTTTAATTTAAGGGTTTCTAATTAGCTAGAAAGTTAACAAATATACATATGCACATAACCACAACACACAAAAACTTTTAGAATAATGTTTTCAACCCAAAATACTCCAGGGGAAGTATTACCTCTAGGTCTAAATGAAGTTATTTAAAATAGATAAAAGATGACTATTTAAATGAGTGTCAGTTTCAACCACATCATTTCAAAGCCCTGGGAAACTTGTCCCGATCGAGAGTGCCACCTCGCGAGTCCGCATTCCGTCTCCGGGGTCGGGTTCCTGGGCGAGGACCGGCCCCGTCCGTCATCCACGGTGATTACCTCGGGCTGCAGCCGTCCGCGGGATCCTCCTTCCCCTTCCCGGGGTGCTCGGCCTCAGCTACTCCCCGGGGGCAGCCCCGCGGTCCGGGCGCCGTTTGGAGGGGACTCGGTGCCGGGAGCCGGGCGGGGGTGACGCGGACGGCCCTTCCCTCGCCCTCCCAGGGACCCAGCGGACGCCGCCGGTGGGCGATTGGGACTGGTCCGGAGCGCGGGCGGCGCCGGGCGGGGAGCAGCTGCGGGGCGAGCGCGGCGGGTGCGCCGGGGACTCGTGCGCTCGCTCCGACGCGCACCGCGTCCCCGGGACCCACCCGGCCGCGCCGCCGCCGCCGCCGCCACCGCCCTCCCGCCGCCTCCCGGCTCCCGGCCCGCGTGCTTGCCCGCTGGGGGCAAGAGTGGGGACGGGGGCGGGAGCCGAGTGCTGGAGGTACCTCTATCCGCCCGGCTCGTGCCCGGGTCTGCCCTGAGGATCCGCCAGCCCCGGCCTCGGCGTGGTGACCCCGGGCGTCCCGCCCCGGCCGGCGCGTTTCGGACGGCCGCTGGGGAGAGATGGTAGAGACCGCCAAGGAAGAGACTGGTCGCGCCGCCTGGGAGCGTGTGTGTCTCTGAGGTGCGCGAGATGGGTGTCCGGAACACTGCAAAATGAGTCCTACCCAAGGGCATTCACTTTCCACTCCTAGAACAGTGTGTGGGAAGAGGCACAGTTACTCCTAGGCTTCATATAATAGTAGTAATTATTAGCAGAGTAGAGTGACTCTGCCATTTGGCCTTAGCGTGATTTATCCATAATTCCTGCTTCCAGTCCACTTTCACTGCCTTTCTGGAGTTTCTTTTATTTCTCTAATCCACACCCACTGGACAGATCTAGAGCTCTGCTATTTTTTGAATAGAACTGAGATTTTGAGTCTTGATCTACAGATTTAGCTCCACATCCCTATCACATAGTAGGCTTAAAGTTGATGGTTTCCTTGAATGGAAAAACAAACTGATGTGTGGTGAACGGTTTTGGATCTAAGATGTGAGGTTTTGCCGTCTAAAATTTGTCTTTTATTAGAGGTTTTTACACTTTTTAATAAATTCCTATTTGGGTTCCAAGTAGCTCAGAACATATAAATAATTTATATAATTTATATGTTAAATAGGAATCAATCTTTGGTACTTTTTAAGAAACAGATTTTATTTATTCATTTGAGAGAGGGAGAGAGACAGAGAGAGCACAAGCAGGGAGAGAGGCAGACGGAGAGGGAGAAGCAGACTCCCTGCTGAGCCAGGAGCCCTAGGCAGGCTCTATCCCAGGACGTGGAGATCATGACTCATGACGTAAGCCTAAGGCAGGCAGAAGCTTAACCATCTGAGCCACCCAGGACCCTCAAGGTACTTTTTTTTAAACAGATATTTGCAGGGACGCCTTGGTGGCCCAGTCTGTTAAGCGTCTGCCTTTGGCTCAGGTCATAATCCCAGGGTCCTGGGATGAGTACCTCATCAGGCTCCTTGCTCAGCGGGGAGCCTGCTTCTTCCTCTCCCTCTGCCTGCCACTCCCCCTGCTTGTGCTCTCTTTCTTTCTGACAAATTAAGTAAAATATTTTTTTTAAAAATGTTTGAACAGCTGTTTGCAGGTTTGTTGCCTAGCACTCCCTCCCTTTTATGGAAACAGTACCTGAATTTTGCTTATAAATGATGACTCATTCCTTATATTTTCAGTCCATTTGCTTCAGGTGATGCCTACTTTGGCCCTGATTCAGGGCACATAACACTAACCTGTTTAATGCAAGTTACTTATTCCCCTGGTAACAGGGATTATTTCAGAAATATAAGCAGGCCAATCAGAGACAAAAAGACATAGTTCTGGAACTCTGTGGTCTTGCAAATTAGAGTCACCTAGCTTTAGAGATTTTTAAATGCTCAACCACTGCAGGTCTGTTATGCTAAGTTTAGAGCCCCTGTAAGGAAAGAAAAATGGGATGCCAAAATATGGATGCTGATATGTAGATGGATGCTTCCGAGGATATTGGCTTTGTAAACCACCTGGATCCTCATACCTTGCAGAGGTGTTCTCCCTCCCCCCACTTCCAAGTAAGAGATAGTGCTTTTCCTGCACTAAAAAGTGCTATAGAGATTTCTCCTCCACAAGCGGACATGTACCCCCTTCAAAAGTTTCACCCACCACTCTTTTGGTTGTAAGTCTCTTATCTAAGGAGAAAACCCAGCATGACCTGACTGGGGATATGCTGAGCCTGACATAAGTGGAAAGAGAAGTTGGAAGAATCAGGACCTACAGTCAGGAGCCAGGTGAGTACTCTTGGGATGAAGTTTTGTAGGTGCTTGATCAAGGTTACCCAAATATTTAACACTGAATAAGCAAGACTTGGGGCTAATTTCTTGGGACATGAGATAGAATATCCTAGATAGGAGCCTAAAGGAGTAGATGAACTCACTGCTAGTATGGCTATTAAAAAGTGATGGCTAAGCCTAAGTTAAATAAGCAGTAGTTGCTCTGGCAGACAGCAGAGAAGGGACTAAAGACTGAAGTTAGGAAGGATATATTATTTGAGGCCAAAACACCCACTAGTGGATTATATTTCACTAGAGGGCCAGAGGAAACACTGCTCAGTGAAGGTGATCAGGAATGTACTGGTGAGGGGGCACCAGCATCACTAAGATGTTTAGTGGAGATTCTCCTCTGTGGACATGAGTTAATAGCAGGAGACATGTTCACAGAGCTGGGCCCATTGATATCCATGAAGATAATGACTTGGCCATGAGGCCAGAAGGTAACAATCACCAGAAGGCAGGAAGCTGAAATTATCATAAAGACCCACAGGGTCAGAAGGCAGTCAAGAGGGTTTGACACACAGGGAGTTGAGATTATGAATAAACCATTGTGTTAAGAAGAGAAAAGAGCAACAATCATTATGGGTGCTAGGTAACAACCACAACCAGAAAAAGGCAATAATGAAAAAACAGGAGACTGAAGGAAGTCACCAAAATAAAAAGGCATGATCCAAGCAATTCATTTCCTAGGACGCCAACAACTCAAAAATACTGTTACAGTTTTCTTCTGGCACTCTGACCCAGGTACTTGAATTCCCCACAGACCTGGGGGCATGAAATTGAGAAGAGGGCACATATCAGGGGGTATGAAGGAATATGGCATTCTTCTAAACCATTGTAGCCAGCATGCCCTCTGCATCAATTAGATACAAAGAAGTGCCATTAACCGAACAGTTTCCTGTAGTTTGTCTCATGTGTTTAACTAGCTCATGAATGAAAAGATTATCATCATCACTCAGCTGGACTTTTTTTTTTAAGATTTTATTTATTTATTTGACAGGGAGAGAGAGAGAGAGAGAGCACAAGCAGGGGGAGCAGCAGAGGGAGAAGGAGAAGCAGGCCTTCAGCTGAGGAGGGAGCCCGATGTGGGGCTCGATCCCAGAACTCTGGGATCACGACCCGAGCTGAAGGCAGATGCCTAACGGACTGAGCCACCCAGGCGCCCCACTCAGCTGGACTTCTTAATTACAAACTCTTGGACTTCGGTTGAATGAAACTACTAGATAAAAATATGTGTTTATAGGAATGATGTCACTTGAAAATCATCCATGACTTATCACAATTTCAAAAGTGGGAAGAATTCCTAATTTTGCCAAAGCTATAGAAATGAATTTTGGTTTTGAGATTTAACTTCTGAGAGAACACACAAATTTTCTTGAAAAAAAATAACCAATTCATGCCATTTAGCATCTATAGTCTCATTTTTTTTTTTTTTTTTAGATTTATATATTTGAGAAAGAGGATGGGGTGGAGGGGAGAGGGAGAGAAAATCTCCAGGAGACTCCCCACTGAGCACAAAGCTCTACACCAGCAGGAACCTATGAGCCCTGAGATCATGACCTGAGCCCAAACCAAGAGTCATTTAATAACTGAGCCACCCAGGTGCCCCATAGCATCTGTAGTCTCATTTCTTAACAACATATACTTCAAATAGAAACTTAACTTCCTGCAATATGCTGTCTCAATCTTGTTGAAAAAATAAAAGTGGAGGGGCTCCTGGTTGGCTTGGTCAGTTAAACGTCCCACTCTTGGTAGGACCTACCCTCTCAGATAAATAAATAAATCTAAAAAAAGAAAGAAAAGTAGAAGTAGAAAGAAAAATCTCTTCAAAAACAGATACATATGCAAGATGATGTCTTGAAGGAATAGCACCCTAGATGTTCAGTCTGTTTTTTTATGTAATCACAAGTCTCATATTAAAATATTTATTATTAGCATGAAGAATTTCAAGTAAGTATGAGGTATTTTAATTAGCATGACATTAAAATAATAATAGACACTTAGATATATACCTCTATACACATCCCATTCTTTGACACGGTCCAACAGCCTTAGATATTTAGGAGAACTTAGTCATCATCTAGATAAGGGATTTTTTAACTTCAATACACACAAGAACCAGGCCAATAACATAGATAAAGATGATGAGGTTCACTTATACTCTGTGACCAGTCCAACTAGGACAACAGCAACTGAGTAAGAAAATAGACCCAGGGCACAAAAGAAGCTATACATGTAGATTTTGATATAAAATTTTCTTTGTTTGACATTGGAATGTTTAAAAAAATTAATGCCATGGGCCAAAAAATGACTTTCGCTATATCCTGTGGTAAAAATGTGTCCCCCTCAAATTCCCATGTTGAATCTTAACCCTCCAAAGATAATGGCATAAAGCAGTGTAGAATTTGGAAGGTGATTAGGTCATGAGGATGAAACCCTCATGAATGAGATTAATGATCTTATAAAAAAGACCCTACAGAGATCTCTCACCCCTCCCACCATGTTGGGATATAAGATGTCTGCAATCCAGAAGAGGTTATTCACCTGATCATGCTGGCGCCCTGCCCTAGGACCTTCAGCTTCCAGAACTGTAAGAAATAGATATCTGTTGTTTATAAGCTACCCAGTCTGTGGTATTTTGTTACAGCAGCCTGAGTGGATTAAGACTCCACCATATGTAGTTTGTGAGCTCTGGTTCTAGTTCAAAGTCTTTTATTTTGGAGATTAATGTATAAAACTTATGAAGTCAGGTTAAGATCTAAGAAGCTAAGACCTAAGAGCTGGGATCACAGAGTTAATTGTTCACAGAGCAGCAATGGTACCCAACGATCCTGGGTTGTCATTTCCACACAATATATTTGTCTAGTTAAAAATTCTTTATCGGGACGCCTGGGTGGTTCAGTCGTTAAGCGTCTGCCTTCGGCTCAGGTCATGATCCCAGGGTCCTGGGATGGAGCCCCACATCAGGCTCCCTGCTCGGCGGGAAGCCTGTTTCTCCCTCTCCCACTCCCCCTGCTTGTGTTCCCTCTCTCGCTGTCTCTCTCTCTGTCAAATAAATAAATTCTTTAAAAAAAAAATTCTTTATCATGCCAAATTTAAAAAGCAAATGAAATTTTAATTTCTATATTTATATTAGAATTAAAGAAAAACTTTTAAGACGGCTTAGCATTTAGGCATATAGAATACAGAGATTGTTTTCTCTGAGTAACTGTTAATTCTACTACTAGGCTTCTAAAACTTTTTTAATGCAACCTCCTAAACCCCAATTTCCTTTAAAAATTCAACAAGGACAAAAAAGTGTGAGGCATTCTGCCAACATTAAAACAATGACTTTTATTAAATTAAAAATTAATTAAGTTGGAAATTAACTTGATTTGCATTTTGTATGCAAATGTAGAAACTTAGCCATCACTCAACACCCCAATGGCATTGGCATTTGAAACAATTTATTTAAATAAAGCTTTTTGTTCCACTTCGCTCATTTTTCAAATGTCTCCTCCAAGCAGTGGGATTTTGAAATGTTGTCCTCTTTGTCTCTTGCAGTTCTCAGAATAATAAATGATTTGCGATATCACTTATAGTGAAAATTTTCTTATGGAGAATTGGATACATTCTCTATACCAACCCTAAACCTTCACTAGCACTCTAAATCCCCTTTCAATGTCATCTTTTATTTTTTTAAATTTCTTACTCCCTTTTCTTATTAATTTACTGCCCTTAATTTTGCTAGTCAACTAAAGGGTCTTTAATTTGTCAAAATTTCACTAATGACACAGCTACCATAAACAAAATATGTTAAAAAGGTAAATCCTTTATTTGCATCAGCTGGATTACCTATTCACTCTTCCTTCTTTTAACTTTCCCTTTCTCGGTCTGTTTTTGTTGGGTATTTATTTATTTATTTATTTATTCATTTATTTTAATCTTCCAAGAATGTTTAGACATTGTTTGATTAAGTCATTCTTCTGCCAAAAAAATATATCAATAATCCTCATTAGAGTGATATCTGTAAATCCTTTATTCTTATATTCAATGTTCTTTAAATTTTGCCCAAACTCAACTTAAAAGTTAATTTAGAATATCTAGAAAACTGTTTTCCTATTTGGATTCTCTTTTAGAGAATTAGAATTACCTCCAAATATTAGACTGGCTTATTCATTATCTCTTAAACCTCATTGCCCAACCCGCTTCTTTGGCTATTTGCAAACCAACCTGGACTTCCCAACATATCCTTTTTCACATATGGCAGGATAATTTGTTGGGACATTAATTTACATTTTGCTATGTTTTTCCTTTCTTCTCACTATTCCAAACTGGTTCCCAAGCATACAGATTCTTGACTAAAAGCAAATTTACTTTTCCAGAGAGGAAGAAGAAACTTGTCATAGAACATGTTTCCCTAGCTTTGTGGGGTTTTTGTTTTGTTTTGTTTTCTCCAGAAGGCCAAACATCTTGAGGGATCTTTACGTATTAAGGAGAGTGCAAAAAGGACAGAGTCCGATGAGGAGAGAAAAAATAAATAAATAAAGGAAACCCTTAAGGGAGAGAGGAAGCAGATTAGCAGGTAACAAGAGTGTGGAACACTGCTTACTCCCTAGGACTGCCCAGAACAGGAGGCCTCACAGCAGTGGGTACTGACTTGATTTCTGGTACCCTCAAAGTGGAGAGAACTGAGGTACAGGGTTCCCCCAAAAAGCAAAGATTCTTGTGTGCAAATATGACATAGACGAAATAGTCACCTGCAGTCAATAGATCATGTTTGACCTGAATAAAATAATTATACATTTTTGCACATCTAATGTATAAACTAAGCTATACCCTTGAGTCATCCATCTTCTAAGACTTACTTTAAATTCCACATTGTTATAAAATTGTTTTTCTAAAATCTCCAGTTTGAACATTCCTTTTCTTCTGTATTGATTGTTACTTTCATTTATAATTTATCATAAACTGCCTATTTTATCTCTTTTTTTTTACACAAATTATTTGTAATTTCTAACTTGTTATGACTGTTAATTAAAATATAAGCTGCTTTTGGGGCACCTGGGTGGCTCAGTTGTTAATTGTCTGCCTTCGACTCAGGTCATGATCCCAGGGTCCTGGGATTGAGCCCCACATCGGACTCCCTGCTCCGCAGGAGGCCTGCTTCTGCCTCTCCAACTTCCCCTGCTTGTGTTCCTGCTCTCATTCTCTCTCTCTGTCAAATAAATAAATAAAATCTTAAAATATATATATATATATATATAAGCTGCTTTTAAAGCTGGGACTATGTTTTATATCTCCTAGCTGCTTCCAATATTCATATCACTGTGCCTTGCATTTAGAAAACACATAATTAATATGTTTTTTAAAGATTTGGTTTATTTACCTTGGTGGGGAGGGGCAGAGGGAGAGAAGAGAAAGAATCTCAAGTGGTGAGCACCAAGTCCAAAGAGGGGCTTGATCCCAGGATCCCAAGATCATGACCTGAGGCGAAATCAAGAGTCAGAAGCTCAACCAACTGAGGCACCCTTAGAAAACACACAATTAATATTGACTTAATTTATTCCTATTTAACTTTTGTTCCTGGTGGTTCCTACTGTTCCCCATTACTTCTCTGACATTTAGAACACATATATATTTTAGAAAAGATTTTGTCTAGTACCTTTCCAATGCAATCAGATTAATTGAGTTTTATAAGAGAGCATTCAGCCTTCTAATAGTAACTATGACTTCAACAACCCCAATTATCTCAGTCTTCTTCTGAGATAAATGACAAGTGAGAAGAGTAGGTTTAGTTTTCTAATATCTCAACATCTTAAGTGCACCAAGATTGCCTCCTCTTATGTTGAGCAATGTCACAAGCTAACCTTGGCAGTTTCCGACTTTCACAATTTAGTTTGCTTTATCAGAAATGAGCTCTGGGCGCCTGGGTGGCTCAGTTGGTTAAGCAACTGCCTTGGGCTCAGGTCATGATCCTGGAGTCCCAGGATCGAGTCCCATATCGGGCTCCTTGCTCAGCAGGAAGTCTGCTTCTCCCTCTGACCCTCTCCCCTCATGTGCTCTCTCTCTCTCTCTCTCTGTCTCTCTCTCTCTCTCAAATAAATAATTTTTTTTTTTTTTTTAAAGCATCAGACTCTTGATTTTGGCTCAGGTCATGATCTCAGCATCATGAGATCAAGACTTGTCTGGAGCCCCAGGGTTGGGTTCTGCACTGGGCGTGGAGCCTGCCTGAGATTTTTTTCTCCCTCTCACTCTGCCTCTCCTCACGTTCTCTCCCTCTCTCTAAAAATAAAACAAAAAACATTAAAAAACATTAAAAAGAAGGAAAGAAAGAAAGAAAGAAAAGAGGTCTAAGTGTGAGATATGTCACAATCTGATATACAAATAAATCATGGGGGACTCAGCTGATGTTCTTACACAGATGCTCTCTTCCACTTGGTTCAGTTTCCTTGGTGTCCAAAATTTTTGTTATGTTGGAACTGGAAACAACTATAAATTTAGGGAAAATTAAAATTAAATTTTTCTGTCATTTTTCAAAGAAAACACAATTTGTTTTTTTTTAATTTTGGACTGAGGAGGATGTCATTTTCTTCTGTCTGAGCAGAAAGATGGACAGACTCCAGCAAAGACTTCTACTTCCTAAGTCAATGAAACTTTTTCTCAATTCCACATCATTCTGTGCTCAGAGTAATGTTTAATAGTTCCCAGGAAGTCTCAAACTTTGTTCTTTGGGAAGATTGTTAGATTTCAGATCTGGTATGATCTTATACTTGAAGTGGATATTTCTTATTTAAATCAGTGAAAGTAAAGAGGTACAATCAAATACTAAATTCTTTTCTAACTATCCTAATATAAAATAGTCATTTTGAAAATGTCTTAAATCATAGTCTTAAAGAAAAATAAACCCATATTCTTACCATATATGTTTAATATTACAAAAAGAAGTATTTTTTCAAAATCCTAATGTACAACCCAATTCCAAATACAAACCGATTTTTGTATGTTCAGTTGATTTTTGTGATGTAATGCCTTCCTTTAATCCCTTCTCTTGATGCCCAGTTTTACAGCTGTGTTCTTCAAACCTCTGTTGTTTGAGTGGACATTTCCCCAGGCTGTGGAATAAATAAGGTACTTAGTTCAGTACTCAGGTATCCCACAGCAGGTAAATAGGTGTTTGTCTTGTTTCTAAGAACAGTTTTGCCTCCGAGTGCCATGCCTTTAGTAAGTGCTTTCTGCCTTCATAACTTGCCTGGTCCTTTAGTTCCTTTTTTTTTTTTTTGATTCCCCATAATGCCACACATTATGGCTGAAGTATACAACTGAGATTTGTCCATATGTGGGATCAGTCCAGAAACCCAAGATAATAGCTCCGGGAGGTATCATGTGTAAAATGCCCTCATGATTTACTTAGGCTGACATCAAAGTCATCCATCTTCTTCAGACAGTGTGTTATTGCCAAGAGTCCAAGTCAGCATCCTCAGCATTGTTACTTCCTCAGCAGGAGAGTTTTGTCCCCTGGTCTAGGTGTCCCCCATCTGTGGTGAACTGGCCAGTTATCTGCCCATCTGGGTCATGGGATTTAACAAGCTTTATATCTTCCTTGATCATGCATCTTGGCTTTGAGTTAAATAAGCTAAAGTACAGGATGCAACAGTATTGACTATAGGAAATGGCTATTTGAAAGGTGGATAGTATTAGAATAAAAGTCTGGGAGTAGGGGGGAAAAAGACTGTTTCATTTTGTTGAATTGGAAAGCATATTTAGTATAAATAGAAGGGATGAACTTTGAATCCTAGAGGGCATTCAATGTTCACTGACTTGGGGGTCTTTTAAATAAGTTTCTAGTTTGATATCCTGCACAAGAGGTCTCCTTTCTCTCCCTTATTTAGGGAGGAATTATTCTTTACGTAAAAGTCACAAATAATATGATCGATTGATAAAGATAAAAGCTGAAGTTATGGGTTATTGAAATTCTACTTTTACTGGAGGCAAACAGAAACTAAACAAAGCAAAACTGGGTCCTCATCAGTGTTGTGTCTCATGCCCCAAGTTCTTCCACTAGTTGCCTTTTTTTCTCTACCGTTTGGAGTCTTCCGTCACTTGCTTTCTAAACTGTGTGCAAGGCTTTTGTGGTTAAGTAGTAGAAAGGGTAAGGTCGGATGTGTAGACTCCATCTTGTTCAAAATCAGAAGAGCAGTTATGTTTTACAGGGGCATAAACACGAGGAAGTGCAGGCCTTCTGAAACTCCGATCCCTGTCTCCTCCACAGAGTGAGGCCACTGCACTGGGTTTAGCTTCTACTTCTTATCCAAGGCTCAGAAACTGCCTCTGGGCTCTAAGGTGGGGCAAATGCCACCTCAATTCTTTGCTTTCTTCCTCTCACTCATCATATAGTCCTCCCTTGCCTGTTGACAAAATACAAAATCTCCTTTTCATATATTTGCCAGTTTTTCTAGTTCTTTTTTTTTTTTCCATGGGCAGGGAATTCCCTACAGTTAATTCTTCATGGATAGAAGCAGAAGGACTCCTAACTAGTGTCATTTTAATTAAACTTACTTGCCAGTCCTTGACCTACGAATGCCAGCTTTCATTTTCATAGATCCTCTACTTGAAGTTGGGACTTTGATTCTGTCACAGGAAGCATTAGGAGGGGAGTTACAGATGTTTTCAGTCAGTACTTAATTAAGCATCGCTACTGGCTCGAGGGTGGCTTTTGATAACTGTAGAGCCATTGCACCACGTAAGTTTCACCATAGGCAAAGCGTTGCGCCTCTGAATGCACTTTCTTACCTTTATGATAGTTTTGAGCCAGCAGGTTAGAATGCAATGAATTGTAAATCTGGAAATACACCAGCAAAATGGGAAAATTCAGTAAATGATACATATTTACAGTTCCTGCTCATGGTGTGTTCAGTAGAAAAACAGTTAAAATCTATGGAAAATCCCTTTGTCTCACTCTACTTTCTTTTCTCCCAGGCCACATAAAGTCTAAGTCAGTCAGCTAAGTGTACAGAAGTTTTCTTTTTTCTGCATTACAATTATCTTTTATCTTTCTTGGGAAAGTTACAGAATATATCTATAGGTATCACATCTACCTATCTTGAGCTGGTATTTTTCATAGCCCTATTTTGTATGTTTAAATGGAAATGGAGATCTTTTTTAGGGCTCAGAGTGGTTAGAAAAATATAACAGATTTTTTTTCCTTGTGCTTGTAAATATGCTAGGACAGATGATTGTATAGTGACAGTTTTTCACACTAAACTAGGAGAAGGGCTCAATTAATTTCTGTAATTATATCAAATTCTGCACAGACAGCCCTAATGCACTTATGCTGCTTTTAATCACCAGCCCCATTCACATTTATAATGTTTCCAGTACAGTGTAAAAGAAATAGCATGGGCATTTAAGATAAATATACTCGAGTTTAATTCTTGGCTCAGTAACATAACTCACAAATGAGCCAGAGTGCATACATGTACACACACACACACACACACACACGCACATGTGTACACACACATATATTCAGAGAGTGCTGTATCTATTACTTATAAAAATAACGGAGATGGGGCGCCTGGGTGACTCAGTCGTTAAGCGTCTGCTTTCGGCTCAGGTCATGATCCCAGGGTCCTGGGATCAAGGCCCGCATCGGGCTCCCTGCTCTGCAGGGAGTCTGCTTCTCCCTCTCCCACTCCCCCTGCTTATGTTCCCTCTCTTGCTGTGTCTCTCTCTGTCAAATAAATAAAATCTTAAAAAAAATTAAAAAAAAGAAAAGGGAGATAATATACTACTGTATATTATATTAAGGTACCCATTATAGTGAGCACATTGTAATTCTTATACCTGATAGATAATATTATGAGTATTATTTAATTTTATGAATTTATAAAGGCTAAAATAGAACATTTTTGGTGATTCTAGAAACTCAAAATTTTCCATAAATTCACTTCTAACAGCTCATACTGTATCTACTAAGATGAACTGAGATATTGGTGAAGCCCTAAGTCTACCTGGCCTTACCAATGCTGTGGACAGTCACCTGCTGCTGTCTTCTTTTGTCGTGACTCAGGAGTCATTCCTGAGATTCCCCATGTTTTCCCAGCCGAAGTGAGCATTAGAACATGTAATTGTTCATACGTTAACTTAATCCTGCAAATATTTAGTGAATAGCTACGAAAATTGTAATAAACAGATGTTGATACCTTTTATAAGAATGGATAATCTAGGATTTTACTCTAATTCTATAAAATAGAAGGGAGATCTTTTGTCTTGGGTATCTATCGTAGGCTAGGACTTTTACATAGATTATCTAACTTACTTCTCTACTAAGCAGTGAGAGAGATGTAGTTTTCCCACTTTCTAGATCAGGAAACCAGCTAAGAGGTTAAGTTACTCATTCAAGGTCACACAAGGGGTGCCTGGGTGGCTCAGTCCATTAAGCGTCTGCCTTTGGCTCAGGTCAAGATCTCAGGGTCCTGGGATCGAGTCCTGCAGCAGGCTCCCTGCTCTATGGGGAGCCTGCTTCTCCCTCTCCCTCTGCCCCACCCCCTGGCTCATGCTCTGTCTCTCAGATAAATAAATAAAACCTTAAAAAAAAAAAGTCACATAAGTAGTGTGATTTAACTAGTTGAAGGAGTTTGTTTATATTTGGAAGTATTACAATATTACATGGACTATATAATTCTTATTATTGCCACTCTTTTCAATGCTTGTGTTTTAATTGTTTTCCTCTAAAGGTTAAAGGCTTTGGATGTATGCTCAATATAGATCTTTGCTTTACTCGGTGGCAAGATTCTGACTAGTAGCTTAAACCCTGAAGAAGCATTTTCCTCCTTTTCATAGATTTAATAGCAGTCTTTTCTCCCTAGGTGTCCTTTTCTAGTGATATAAAGGTGTGGTATTTCTTTTATAGATAACAAAACACAAGATCAAAATGTGCAGAAGTAAAATAAATGGTCGATGAAGATTATCTATTGTCCTGAGGCGGCGCGTTGGCAGCAATTTGGTTTGCTTTAGTGCAGGATTTGCAGGCATCCCGCTCCCTGACGGTGAAGTTAGTGAGCTTTGGCAGCGGCTGCAAAAGCACCTTCTGGTGATTAAATCTCAGTCTCTCAGTCAGGAAACTGCCTGTGATGTCTTTTCTCACAACTACTTATGTCTCATTACAAGCCTCCTTTCTGCTCTCTAGATTCGACTCTGGCATGGCAAAGAAAAAAAATGCTCACATGGCATGTTCTGTTGTTCAAGTTCCTTACCTTTATATTTAGGTTTAAAAATGTTGATATACTCATTAACAGAGAAGCAGAAAATAGAGCAAATATATTTCTGAAAAGGTTGACGATTGCACATGCCTTGAAATCCAACTATATATTCTTGAGTATCTCTATAAATTGCATTGCTTTGTTTTCACTGATAATTTTTAAACAAATAATTTGTTTCAAATAGCATCTTAGCATGTATATTGCAGTGGGGCGTGCAGTCTAGATCAAAGTGTGTAGAATTTCTTAAACTTGAAATCGAATTTACATATGCAAGGCAAAAAATGTGTTGTAAAAATCTGAAAGCATTTAGTTGGATAATAAGTGCAGGTTGTCTGGATGAAGACGGGAGTGTTAGAAAAGATGTGAAGACTGAATAACATTCAGACATGTTAGTGCCAGGGGGAAGCTTTTCCAGCCCCGAAGCATCATGATCCTAGATAAAGAAACACAGATAAGGTAGGACTAAGTACATTAGTTTAAAGAAGCAGTAGGTCACATAAATTTTAATGCTTCTCCCAATGATTTTTTTTTCCACTTTGTCCCTATCCAGCCCTATTTCTGTTGATAAATGGATGTATGCTTCTTCTTAAATGAATTACCTCAAGAATGTTAATAGAGACACTTGTGAAACTACTCTGGAAAAAGAAACACCTCCATCTAACTAGAGTCTATTAAAGAAAATAATTTGTATGCTCACACCTACACATCCAGAACCGATCCTAGAAGAATTGTGGCTATTAATTGACGATTTGACTGGGATGGACCATCTTTCTTCAAATATATAAAATTTTCCCATTCCATACTAATTCTTATGAGCAAATAAATTTATCATTTATAATGCTGATAACTTGGGGGTAGATTACAGCTCAGTTTCTCACACCTTAGCACTGATTAACAGGTTGCTGTCTTCTTAAGAAGTAGATAAGGGAAATGTACTTTAGTGGTATATTAAAAACAAAATTTAATTGTGCTCGATATATACTGAAATAAACCATATTGAGAAGCTTCAGGTAGCTGAAAGGCAGTATGAAAATCCTGGATACATGGGGAACACCTACTAAAGGACAAGCAGCAAAATTGTCTATGCTTACTTCTTGGAGTCAGGCTGTCTGGTAATAGCTATAAAAAATACTTGAAAACATCACGAAAATTGGGAAAAATTTTTGCCAACAATTCTTCACTCAATTTTCCTGCACTGTTCTTTCTCTCTCTTTCTCTTTCTCTTTTCATTTATGAAGAATCCAATTATATTTAAGTTAGACTGTGGTATTATGCAAAACTCAATGTTTCGCATTTTTCATAAACTATTTTCTTCATATCCCTCAGGTTGGATCATTTCAGTAGATTTCTCTCTAATTTCAGTTTCTTTTGCTCTCTCTGATCTCTGATAAGCCTATAAAGTAATTTTTCATTTTGATTATTTTACATTTTGGTTCTAGAGTTTCCATTTTTATTTTGTTTTGCTATTTTTATAGATTAAGTCAATTATTATGGTATTTTCCTTTGGTCCCCCTGTGTGTGTGTGTGTGTGTGTGTGTAGATCACCTCAGGTTTATAGTCCCTCAACTGCTTTTCTCTTAACCATTGGTGATTTTTCTCTGTTCCATTGCACATCTGGAAATGTTTTTTGTTTAGCTTTCTTATCTTCCTCTTAATTGTGTTGATCTTTGTTCTAGTAATCAAATAACTTACTGAACCCCAAACCCAAAAGAGTCATTGTGCATATAAGCTATAATTCTTCTGTTCTTTCAGCTTTTTACTGTGGCTTCCCACTGAGAACCTTGAAGTTTCCTTTATGCATGCAGAGTTCAGATGCAAACTAAGGATTTGGGCAGGGTTCATACATATATTTGGGGGCTCTTTCTGCTACAACTCATTCCTTTATGGATTCCCTCTCAACTCCCTGCCACTCTGGTCACCTCCTAGGTCCTTCTTCTGACACCTCAAGTCAAATTCTGAGGCTTTTTGCTTAGGTTCTAGGTGCACTGAGCAGCTCGGGTTGTGGAATGCTCTCAGGAATGTTATATATTAATAACTCTCACTCAGTATAGTTCCCTTTGGTCAAGGGTCAAATACCCTCAAGTTTCTGCCTGTTTTTTTGTCACTTTCTGGTGCCCTTAGTATTTCTTTTTAAGTATTGTGCAGAGTAGGTAATTTTTCCTCTGCAAAGGTTGGTCTAATACTAATCCTCTAGTATTATCAAAATCCTTCTCCTTACCTATTGTTTTCTGACTTGGATAATTTCTATGTTATTTATCAACCTTCAAACAATTAACATTAATAATAATAATGACTATTACTACTGTATTTTGTATTTATTTAGTTCTGTAAATATTTTATATTCTTTTACCTCTGTTATTTTATATGGGGATATGCATTGTAATAAAGAAAAATAGTTAAAAGAGAAAAATCATTTTTATATTCTTTATCTTTACAGTGTTAAAAAAGAGAGGCAAAGCAAAAATGATTTTTATTTAAATTATGAAATTGAACCAGGGAGGGGGCTACACAACAACAGTAACCAAAAATGCAAAGAAGGATAATAATTGAAGAAAATCTGGCTTAATCTTCTGAGCCTACTAGAGCCTATGACAACTGCACTGAGAATCTGTTTAAAATACATTGTCATCTTTGCACTCAACCATAAACCTTGTTTGTCTCTGGAATAATTAATGATTTATTTTTTCTTGTGTGGGACAGGTTGGACTTTTCAAAAAATGGCAGACCTAATCAATCAATAATGGAAGTTTAATATTCTTTGGACAACACCATGAAAGTTTCCATATTCTCAGAATGTATTTTTATGCTTATTACATGTGAGAGACATAGGTAGGTTTAGTTGTTTTATAGTTAGTGTTTTTGCTATTTTAGAATTCCTAAGTTGAATACATCATTAAATAAAATTTATGTAAGATGGAAAACTTATTTAAATCGCTTTATTGAGCTCAGCATGTGGTATTCATTCTCTCTAAATTTAAATAAAGCTCCCATCTGTTCTTTTATTCAGACATCACTGATTAAATTTTCACACAAGATAGAGATAAACACAATATATGCAAGCAAGTTATAAAAGTTCCATTAAAAGTTCACCTTCTCATTCAAATGTAATTTTAAACTTGAAATTCATTACCTAAGAGCTTTTCTCACAAGAACAGGATGTGATTTTGTCTAATTTCAAAGCAGATATTTTTTGATTCCAAGCTTTACAGGGTGCCAACAAGTGTTTGTTGTGGAAATACAGTGTTTGTTATTGTCCATTACATATTTTCTCAAAATTTTTTTATTGTTTAAAGGAAAGACCTAGGAAGACTTTGTTATATTTGGGGCTTTGGGCTTTGTCAGTTTTTATGTTTCTCATGATTTTTGAATTTCAGGAACACCAATTTATTTTATTTTCCTCGTTTGCTTGCTTTAAAGTAACCTAAAATAAGAATGACGATTGTCTTTTTTACATTTTGGAAAACATCTCCAGAAAGGTTTACTGTCTAGGAAATAACCTTACTGATCTCAATTATCCTAATTTGGGAGAATTATTTTCAAAGGATCAATTATTTAAAAAAAACTACAAAGGATCAATTATTTTTAAGAATCAATAAAATAAATTTCAAGCATAATAATGATAATTACAATTTTTAAGGTCATCTTTGTTTAAGAGTTACTTAACATAGTTACTTCTTTTTTTTTTTTTTAAGATTTTATTGAGGGACTCGATCCTGGGACTCCAGGATCATGACCTGAGCTGAAGGCAGTTGCTTAATCAACTGAACCACCCAGGTGCCCCTTAACATAGTTACTTTTTAATCTTACAAAGTGAATCTATAGTAATGTTTTTAATATTAGTTTTGCAGGGGGTAAAAATCAATTGTTGAAAGCATGTAACTGGTCCCAATTCTTGTAATTCAAAAATTGTTAAGTTGGAATTCAAACTCAAGCCTATTTAAATTCAAAGCCAAATGCTCCTTTCATGAGTTTGTATTGGAACCCATATTAAGCACAATATCTCTCTTTTGACAGATTGAGTTAAAGCATAATACCAACCAATTTTTGAAAAAGTAGTTGTGTTTCTAACATTATTCTCCTCTACAGTATTTTGTAAGCTTATGCTGTTATTTCTGTTGAAGAGTGAAATGGAAGAAACTGAGAGAAGAGGCAGATCCTAGATTTCTGAGTACTTGCCTGGAATCTCCACTCTGAAGGGGAGATAGGTAATTGGCAGATTTCTTTACAAAAATGCCAATGATTATATATATATATATAATTTTTTTTCTTCACCTTTGTTAGCACTCCAACCTACCTGACATCCCTTGGCAGAGTTGGAAATTTTCCAGATTCAGTCTTGTAAAGAACAAGATGAGTTGGTAATCATAATATGTCTTAGCTGAGTGACATGCCCTGCACATTGTGGCCTGTAAGAGAATAGGCTTTTTTTGGGTAACTAATACAATGCAACCATTGATACTATTGATTTCTTTTGAGTTTTTGGAGATTTGTGTATGGAAAATAACATTTTCAAAAATAATCACAGAATAGAAATAGAATACACAAAAATTTAGATACTACTATGATCTTAGAGAACTGATTTTATTTATAATATAAAAAGGTATATATGGAAGAGTGGGTTTTGTGTTTTAACATAGATAAGTTGGAAGACCACAGATTTAGCTTAAAAGTGGAGCCACATATTAAGACACTGTTAATTTGCCTTAATTCTACTGTCTTTAATTTCATCTTCCATTTATGACTGAAAATAGTATCACTGTTTCTGATCCTCAAGTTCAATTCTAAAGAAAAAAAAAAGGCTATTTCTAAAATCAAATTACAAGCCATCTTTGGCTCTAGCATTAACTTGAAGATCCTAGGATATTAAAAAAAATAATTTGAAGTTCTGAATTAATTTCCCTTTCTTCCAAACTGTCAGTTGGGTGCCTTTTCTATTAGTAATTATACCTATCTAATTCAATTAACAAACTTAACACTCTCTTATTCCTAAAATAATGCTTTTGCTAAATTCTGTTTAGCTGATATTTTTAAATTAATGGTCCTTTTTCACTCTCATCAGTTATAGAATGTTACTATTCTTTTACAGCTAACTGGTTTTTTACTTAGTCTCTCTGTTTCCTGAGGAACTGATCCAGCAAGGTCATCAATTTTTCTACCATGAGGAATTAATTGACTAAACAATACATCAGTCTAGAAAGCATGCCTGTTCAGTTCTACTCTTGTTTGTTTATAAGAGTTATCACTGCTGTTCGGAGATACTAGGGAATGATATTTGTATTGTTAAACAAGTCCAGCACTTACAGCTTTGAGACTTTAAATAAGCTAAAGAACTTGACTACATATGTTTCCTCATGTGCAGAAATTAAATATTAACATCATTACCCTTAACTAGTCTGAAATTATTAAATGTGATGATTTGTGTAAAATGTTTAACAAATATTTGGCACATTGAAAGTGTTTAATAAATGTTAGATAATATTGCTGGTTTATTATTGCTATATTTTGTTATTATTTTTATATCAAGTTCCAAGGTTTCCCCTCCAAATAACTCTCTGGGATACACCCTGAGTTTTTTTTTTTTTTTTTTAAGATTTTATTTATTTATTTGTCAGAGAGAGAGCGCGCGCGCATGCGAGCAAGTGCTCCCACACAAGCAGAGGGAGGGGCAGGAGGGAGAAGCAGGCTCCCTGCTGAGCAAGGAGCCTGCTGCTGCGGTGCTCCATCCCTGAACCCTGAGATCATGCCATGACCCGAAGGTAGATGTTTAACCGATTGAGCCACCCAGGCGTCCTTACACCCTGAATTTAATAAAAATCTTTTGAATTTAAGGTATTAAACTATAATACTATGAGGCAATAATTTTCTGGACTTTAACATCTGCCCTGGATTTTTCCTACAGTGTGCATGTTTACTATTTAAAAATATATACTCAAAAATTGTAGATATAAAACATATGAGTATATAAGCAACTACAAACTCATTTACATAAATGATGGCAGATTTTTTTTTTTCTGGAATGTGTTATAACTTGTTCTGCCTGAAAATAGGGCAGAATATGAGATGTTATCTGAGGTTCTTTCAGCATCAAATACATAAACATATGCAATTTCTGTAAACTAATAAGAACCACTTCTCATTTGGGTGTCTTGTAAGTTTAAAGAGGCATTTTGTTTACTTAGAGAGATTTGAATGATGAATTAAATGAATGTTTCAGGACATGCTCGTATTATATATCTATTCTTTCCTGAAGAGCAACAGTAATTGTGCAGGACTGTAACATTATGAAATATTAAAATTAATAGGATTATATTGTAAAAATGTTTATGACAATAAATACATAAATATAACAAATGGATAATTTTCTACACAATTTACCAAAACTACCATAAGAAGTAAAAATGTATAACATCCTTATATCTCTTACGGACATTGAATCTGTACTGGAAAATTACTCCCTCGCCCCAAAATAAAACAAACCAAACAAACACATCAAAGGCAAGATGGTCAGCTTCACTGATAAATCTTTTCAAACATTCAAGGAAGAAATAATGCTGATCTCATACAAATTCTTTCTGAGAATCAAAGTTAGTTTACAAATTTAGTTCATGAGATCAACTAAAACTCAAAAAACATGTTATAAGAAATGATGTAATTAAGTGCAAGCTAACTCTCATAGACATAGATGTAAAAACCCTAAATAGAAACAAATAAGATCTAACAACATATAAAAAGGGTGATTAATTATGTCCAGGATATTTCCAGGAGTGTGAGTGGGCTTTACCACTGGAAGATCAATCAGTAGAACGTACCACATTTATAGGATAAAGGGAGAGAAAGACAATTGTCTTGTAGATGCTGGGAATATATTTAATTAGGTTCAGCACCCATATATGATAACTATTCTCAATTAACTTGTAATAGAGAGACTAACCAGATAAGGGGTATCTATATCTATTTTTACTTATCATCTATTCTTACCTCTTGCTACCTATCAATCTTTTAAAAACTACAGACAACATTAAAGTCAATGGCAAAATTCTAATGCATGTCTTTTGATGGCAGATGGAGATATTGTGGGTTGCTGGAGGGGAGGTGGGTGAGGGATGGGGTAACTGAGTGATGGGCATTAAGGAGGGCACTTGATGTAATAAGCACTGGATATTATATGCAACTGATGAATCACTGAATTCTACCTGTGAAACTAATAATTCAGTGTATGTTAACTAAATTGAATTTAAATTAAAAAAAATGTTCTACTGGAAATCCCTGCTAATGAAATAACACAAGGGAAAAGTGGCATAAACATTGGAAAGGAATGGTAAGACCTGTCTTTATACACAAATTATTTGTTGTTTCTACATAAAAAAAATCAGATTTTAATTATGTTTTGTAAGATTCTCAGACTCAATGATAACATCAAAATCAATTATATTGCATCAGCAAAAATATAAAATAGGAAAATTAAAAAAATGTTTAAATATATAAAATTATATTACATCAGAAAAACATAAAATTAAATATAAAAATTCCATTTTTAATTGCATATAACATAATAGTTCAAAACTATTGAATACAAAGACATATCTTGAGAAAAGCATCAGAGATCTCTAAAACTTAAACTACAAAATATTTCTGAGAAAAAGTCATCCTAAAATTGGAAACATATACCTTGTTAATTGATTGATTCCATATTATTAAGATCCATAGTCTATGTTGATAATATTATCCTCAAATTAATATATAGATTGAATATAATCCAAGTAATATTTTAAGCACTATTTACATGGAAATTAACACATAAAATTACCATTCTAATTTGAGAAGACAGAAAATTGGACATTCCTCTCTATATTAAGGATATTAATCATGTAATTACCCTCCGTCACCAAAAGTAAACTCTTTAAGGCCTGATAATCTCATTGGTATTTCAATAAAAAAATTAAGGAATGTGAAAGCTTAGAACTTATATAGAAAGCAAAGGACTTAGAATAGGTAATGCAAATTAGAAAAGCAAGAATAATATTGGAAAAATTATATTATGCTTTTCAAGGCTTACTTTAAAGCTTTGGTAAGACAGTGCATTATTAGTGCAAGATAAGACAAATCAACAAATGGAACAAATAAAAGAGATACTCAAATATGTTCACTTAATTTATGGCAAAAGAGACACTGCAATTCATTTGGGGAAAGAATCAGTTCAATAAATTTGGCAGGAGCAACATTGACTTCTACCTCATATAAAATGAAAATATTAATTTTATATGGATAATAGATACAAACATGAAGGTAAAACAATAAAGATTATAGATTATAGATATAGAAGTTAAAGATTATAGAAGTAAACATAGGAGATATCTTTATGATATTGTATAATCCAAAATATGTTATGCAAGTTACAAAGAGTACTAGACAAAAATTGATAAAACAGGACTTCATTGAATTTAAGAACTTCAATTCATCAAAATATAGTTCTCAGAAGCAAAGAGGCAAGTCACAGACTTCAAGAAAATATTTCAAATTTATATATGAGAAAAGATTACTATCCAGAATATGTAAATAACCAATACAAACAGGGAAGAAAATATCTAATTTATACATGGGGCACAAGTCTTGAAAATACAGTTAACTAAAGACAATCTCCAAATAGCCAATAAACCTAAGAAATCATGCTTGATACCATTAATTATTGGGGAAATGAAAATGAAAACTGCAGTGAAATAGTACTACAAATCCCAGAATGGATAAAATTCTAAAAGTTAACAGGTTTAAGTATTAGCAAGGACATAGAGCCACTTGCAATCTTCTAATTTGTGGAAGTGCAAATCGACTTAAAAAAAAAAAACTTTGGAAATCTCATATATGATACTTACTAAAACTAAGCATTTTCCTATTCCATGAACCAGGAATGTCATTCCTATCTGTATGTCTGAAAAGAAATTCTTGCATTTGGCTATCAAAGACACATGAAATATTGTTCACTGCAGCTTTTGTCTTCCTAATAGCACCAAACTGAAAACAAATAATTGCTGTCAAAAGGAAAATGGAAACTGGAACAAATCTAAATGACTGTGAAAGGAAGAATGCATCAGTAAATGCATATGAATAGAATGCTATCTTATACAAAAATAAGTAAATAAGTGTACTTACATGCACAATAACCTGCCAAGTGTCAGAGACAGTATGCTGAGCAAAAGAAATTATATAAAATGAGTCTATCTTGTATTATTCAAATTTAAATAAATCTCGAGAATAAGTCACTAATACATAGCGGTGATAGAAGCCAGAGCAAAGAAGACAGACAGACATAGGTAAATGAAGAAACTCTCAGATGTGGTGAAAATGTTTTACATCTTGATAACTTTAGCTGTGGTACAGGTGTATACATAAAACACTTATTAATATGTATACAAAAAACATGTTTACAAATTACAAATTTATATAGTGCCAATTTCAGTTAATTACAAATTAATTTGTTTTTCATTCCTTTAGGTATAAACGTTAAACACACAGAAGTCTATTTTCAGAGATCCTAAACAAAAGATAGCCAATGCTAATTTGAAACAATTACATATTGAACAATGGATATCTGATTATAGATCCTGGACTGAAAATGCCCGTTACATTCCATCATGTTCAGAAGCTGAGGTTTTCCTTTTTTGACTCCAAACCCAAATAAGGAATCCAAGTCCTCTCTCTGTAGGGGTTTACAGTCTTCTAGAAGTATACTGTCTAGTGATAGGCTGAAAGATATTTCCATCATTAAGAACAGCTTGTTACTTAATTTTGCCTGCTTTTCCCCACTTTGAAGACTCCACTCCCTGCACATCCTCTGCTCTCATTTCAGATGCTTTTCCACATCCTCCTGCCCCTCCTCCATATCCAGCGTTAGCTCTTCTTTGGGCAGATAAACAGTGGTTCCTAAGCAACATCAGATTATATCGATCTTATGGGAAATACAAATGTTTTTCAATATACTTATTTTTGTTTTGTTACTAACTACAGTTTCCATCAGAATGCCAGTATGGGAACTAAATGCACAAAACATAAATTTAACAGCAGGTTAGTATTTTGAGATATAATCATTCCATACTTGAGTTTTCTCTTCACCTCTGGGATGGCCAATTCACTCTGCATCTCACACAGTAAAAACCCCAGGGATTTTATAAGTCCTTTAGTCGGAGTCGTGGGAACTTGAATATAGCATGTATCTACTTTCTTTGTTTCTCCTGTTTGGGATATAAACCTTTGAAAGGGTTTTTGATAGAATCATACCTGCATATACACTACTTACCAAGGACCTCAGGGGTTGTGAAAAACTGAGACCCTACTGTACACTGTATTTCCCCCTGAATTATTGCACAAACCAAGGTCCCACAATCGGTACTAAAAATGCTGTCACTTCTAAGCATTCTTCCCAGCCCAGGCAGCAATGTGGATTTATTGCCTGCAGTTGAAGATTTAGTTATGATTTAGCACAAAGGAAATATAAGCAACTTTTGGGTTTCCCAACTGTGTTTTTTAAGTTGACAGGATGTACAGACAGGAACTTTTTTTTTTTTTTTTTTTTGTCTAATGCAGTGTTCCCTTACACAAAGAATTTAGTAGCCTGTAGCCTGTAGACCTGTGATAGTCAAATTTTATCATGTATCAGTATCACTTTGAGGATTTGTTAATAAAACAGATTTCTGAGCCCAAGTAATAGAGTTCCTGAGTGAATAATGTGTTTGGTGGTGAGATAGGATGAGAATTCACTTTACTAGTAAGTACATAGGTGATGTTGATACTGTGGTTCCGAGAACCATACTTTAAAACCCACCACTCAGGGCTCATACTTTCTCTCTCACAAGTTATTTTCAACTATTGTGAAGGTGCTGGCATTTCTGTGACTGATCTTCATCAATTTTTGAAGCATATTCCGCTCCCACCCCACCATGTAACTTCTCTTACATTTTGTAATTTTACTGTGATTATATAAGAAAAAAAAGTGTATTATTTCTTTGGGAATACATACTAAAAACAAAGCGATGGTGATATATGTTGTATACAATGTGTACTCAAATTTGAGGGAGGTGCAAAGAGAGATAGGGGCTGAGATGAATGATGAAACAAAAAGCAAATGTATAAATGTTAAAGATTAGTGAATTTGAGTAAACAGATTTCTGTGTTCAATTCTTACAAATTTTCCATAAGTTTGAAATTATCTCAGATAATTAGTTGCAAAAATAGAAATCTTGAGACCTACACTTTTAATAATAATATTTATGTTCTTTATTAAAAGATGATTCATTTTTTAAATTTTATTATGTTAATCACCACACATTACATCATTAGTTTTTGATGTAGTGCTCCATGATTCATTGTTTGTGCATAACACCTGGTGCTCCATTCAGTACGTGCCCTCTTTAATACCCACCATCGGGCTAACGTATCCCCCCAGCCCCCCTCCCCTCTAGAACCCTCAGTTTGGTTCTCAGAGTCCATAGTCTCTCATGGGGAGAGAAAGAGCACAGGCTGGGGGAGGGACAGAGGGAGAGGGAGGAGAGAGAGAGAAGCAGATACCCCCCTGAGCAGGAGCCCAACACAGGGCTTGATCCCACAACCCCAAGATCATGACCTGAGCTGAAATCAAGAGTCGAATGTTTAACCAACTAAGCCACACAGGCCCCCCAATTGTATTTATGTTCTATCACTTCTGCAACAAAATGCCACAAACTTAGTGGCTTAAAACAACACACATTTATGATCTTATAATTCTGTGAGTCATAAATCCAACAATTTGCAGAGCTAAAATCAAGGTGTGGGTGGGACTGTGCTGCTTTCTGGAAGACAGAGAAAATCCCACTGTTTTCCTGCTTTTAGAGATCACCTACACTCCTTGGCTCGTGGCCCCCTTCCTCCATTTTCAAAGCCAGCAATAGTGAGTTGCATCCTTCTCATATCAAATAATTTTGACATCTAACTGCTTCCCTCTCCCTCTTACAAAAGCTCCTGTGATTACATTGTGTTTACTTGAACAATCCAGGATGAACTTTCCATGTCAACATCCTCTGATTAGCAACCTTAACGTCATCCAGGTTCTCATAAATTCTGCTTTCCACATAACTACAGGAGAACAAAACTGCCAACCTTTCTGTTTCTATGACAAGACTTGCCTTCCTCCGGCTTCCAGCAACCTCTTGTTTCTTTCTGAGTCCTTAGTATTAGGAGTAGCACCTTGAACACTCATCTTTCTACTAGCAGTCGGTTCACAGTAATATAGGTATTTTCCGAGATAATTTAGATTTTTCTACCATGCTCCTCACTTCCATCTGAATCCTCGATTGCAGAAATGTTAACATCCACATTTATCCTAACAATCTGTTCAAAGCAATCTAGCCTTTCTCTATCATGCATTTCAAATTTCTTTCTGCCTCTCCACACTGCCCAGTTCCAAAGATAGCTCCACATTTTTAAGTATTTATTATAGCAGCTTCCCACTTCCAGCATTAAAGTCTATTACTTTTCTTTTTCTGCTGTAACATTACCACAAACTTAGCAGCTTACAATGATGCAAATGTATTACCCTACCATTCTGTAGCGTGGGTCGCACTGGGCTAAAATCAAGGAGCAGTGTCCCCTTCTGAGGGCTCCAGAGGAACATCCATTGCTTTGCCATTTCCAGCTTCTAGAGGCTACCCACATTCCTTGGTTTGTGGCCCACTTATTCCATCTTCAAAACCAGCAGGAACAGGAGAAGTCTTTCTCACAGCACACATCACTCTGGCCTCCTTTTCCTGCCTCCCTCTTCCTCTTTTAAGCACTCTTGTGATAAATACAAGCCAGAAAATCTAAAATAATCTCCCTATTTTAACATCATTTGATTAGCAAACTTATTTTCACTTATAATCTTAATTCCCTTTGCCACGTAATATGTCACTGCCTTCACAAGTTCCCTGGGTATGTATGTAAGCCTATTACTTTGCCTATCACAGTAATAGCATGAAATTCAGTACAGTATTTTAATTTCTTTTAGTGCTATGTCTATAACTATATGCCTATAAGAAGAAATTAATAAAGTCTTTGGAAATATGAAACAAAGTTTGATCTAAGTGGCAAAGAGTAAAGAAAAGCACTTGGATTTTATCTTTACAAAAGTTAATTGTTTATCTTCAAAGATTTTTAAGAACTTTTCCACTTTTCAAGCACTTACCTAAAACTCATGTGCAAGCTCTCTTCTTGTCTCTGACGTCTCAGAATTGTTAACTATTGAAATTCTTTACAGTAGGTTTTATTTAGTTTCACTATGTCTTCTACACCCTACATGAAGGGTGTTTCAGAAGTGTTTCGTGATTGATTAGTAGCTAACAACACTGATCAGAAACTCAGAAAGATAATGTTTAGAAAACTACAGTTGAGCAATACCTCAGTTTCCCAATTAAAAACTTAAGCCATATTATTTTCCTAAATAGTTTTCCAAGAACAAAGACTAAATGAAATAATCTTAATAACACTAAGTGCTAAGCAAATCAAAGCTTCTTTCCAAACATAAAATGTATTATGGAGAATGGTTTATTTCTTTTTCTTGTGATGCATCAAGATCACAAAGAATAATTACCAAGTGTATAATTGGATGTGCAAAAGATTTAATGGCGCCTTGACTGTTTTCTTTTTCCTTTTAGTAATGGTAGCATTTAAAATAAAATGCTATAAGTCTCTCAACTTGCAAATTTATAAAATTGGTTTTACTCACATCTAGAACATTACACAAAATATCAGATACTCAAGGATATTAACTAAACCTATCCTTTCTTCGCAGCTAAATTCTCTCTCAATAGAGATAATTTCATGTATTCTTGCCATTAATCATATTATAGGTATAAATAGGATGTACAGGTTAGTGAGAGAGTGAAAAAAATAAAACTCTGCAACTTATCTAGTAAAATAAATCTTTTCTAAAACAAGGAGATTTAATTAATTAAGTGGCCTTGCAAAAAAAGCATTGGGTTTGTACTGAGTAGGTCATTACATTTCTTTTTAAAAAATATTTTTATTGCTTGTGTAAAAGGGAGAAAAATATAAAAAACATCAAGGATACATGTCATGATACATTTTTCCAAATTCATGGAATGCACAACACCAAGAGTAAACTGTATTGTGAACTATGAGCTCTTTCTATATTTTGACGATTATGGACATTGTTATTTTAAGCATTGAGGTGCATGTGCCCCTTCAAATCACTATGTTTGTATCCTTTGGATAAATACCTAGTACTCCAGTTCCTGGGTCATAGGGTAGCTCTATTTTCAACTTTTTGAGGAACATCCATATACTTTTCCAGAGTGGCTGCCCAGTTTGCATTCCCACTAAGAGTGTAAGAAGGTTCTCCTTTCTCCACGTCCTCGCCAACATCTGTTGTTTATGGAGTTGTTCATTTTAGCCATTCTGACTGGTGTGAGGTGGGATCTCATTGTGGTTTTGATTTGTATTTCCCTGATGCTGAGTGATGTTGAGCATTTTTTCATGTATCTCTTGGCCATTTGTATATCTTCTTCAGAGAAATGTCTGTTCATGTCTTCTGCCTACTTCTTGACTGGATTTTTTTGTTCTCTGGATGTTGAGTTTGGTGGGTTCTCTACAGAGTTTGGATACCAGCCCTTTATCTGGTAAGACATTTGCAAATATCTTCTCCCATTCCTTAGGTTGCCTTTTAGTTTTGTTGACTATTTCCTTTGCTGTGCAAAAGCTTTTTATCTTGATAAGATTTCAATAGTTCATTTTTGCTTTTGTTTCCACAGGTTTTTAATATAACCGAACCTATTTATTTATCTTTACTTAGCTTTATTTTCTGTTCTTTTCTTGTTTGTTTGTTTATTTATTTATTTATTTTTTTTATTGCCAGAGACTTGTGAAATCATAAAGAGGTGTCACATCACATAGAGCACACAGTGACCTGGGGAAATCCTCATGGGACTATCTCCCACCAAGCTGCTCCTTCAGACCCAAAACTGCTAGACTGAACTCCTACCTGTATTCCCATGCAGCACTCCGTCCTACTATTTTACTCCTTGATATTTAGAGTGACTTCATTTTTCTACATGAAGCCAAAAGTTGGTTTCAACAAAAATAGATCTCTCCCTAAAAGGGAATGTTCATACTTGTTACTAAGATAATAACCTTGCATTCTCTCCCTGTCCTTATACAGAAATATCATCCAAAAAATGTGTAAAGAGAATATACATCAGAATTCTGTCATCAGCAAGTAATCAAATACCTAAGTCAAACAGAATTAAGTAACAGGAAATATATTGGCTTACACACATGATCATCTGAGATAGGATGGACTTCCAAAAGGGTGTAAGCCTTGATGCATTTCCCTTTAGTCTTCTTGTCTTTTCTTCCCATGTAGAAAGATGGCAGGGTAATTCAGGTTTAACATCCTCATGTCATCCCAGGAAAGCTGAGGAAACCTTCCCTGAAGACTTCCCACTGATCTGAGTTTTAGCACATACTCATTCTGAACTCATCACTGGTAAAAAAAAAAAAAAAAAAAAAAGACAGGGATACCCTGAGGCTTGTCACCTAGTATTGCCAGTGTTGGGGGATCATGTCATCTTCTTATGGTTAAATGAAGGAAAATGTGAACACTGAACAAAATAGATGCTCAGGTAGGAAGGAGAAAGAATGGATGTTTTTTACGTAAGGAATAAAGTCCACAATATATACCTATTTTGACATAAAACATGTTGGATTTATTTGTTTGTTTTGCCAGTTTTTGTTTTTGTTTGGCAATACAGCATTAAAATGTCTGCATCACTGATTAAAAAAAAAAAAAAAAAAAGATTTCTCACTCCAGAGCTGTAGATGCTTTGGATGGGATGCAGGGTTGAAATTCTCTGCTGGTTTAAATTATTATTTTTATTTCTTACTATTTATTTTTCTGGGTAAACTGTAATTGTAATAAAGTAAGTGTGCAAAATGTGTGCATACAATTTATGCGTGGATTAGGCTCACTACTTGACTGACCATAATTATGTTATAATGATCTTATAATGATCCTAATCAATCAATAGATAGGTATGAGTACACGAGGCTATATTTATTCAAACACATGCTGTCCATATGAGTGGTTTGCCTGACCCATGTAAGGCCAATCAGTTTTACTCTCAGAATTTTCATCGAGGTGGGCAAATGACAATGTACTAGAGATAGAAGGCAAACTCTTACTACTAAGGTTCCTGGAGATTTTATGATTGCTGATGTTCTCAAATCTTTGTGGTTTAGTGGTTTCTTGTTTTCTATGAACTACCACTGTATCCTTCAAAAAAAAAAAAATCCCTTTATTCTAAAGAGCCAAAGTCAATGTTTCTAATTTGAAATGCAAAGCATCTTATCTCTAACAATGAGGAAAAGTGGAGGTTTAGAAAAGAAATGGCAGGAAAATAAAACCATCAACATTATCTTTCCTCCCTTATTAATTTCCAGTATGGATTTAAGCACCTGTATGCAACTATCAGAATGAGTGGCAATGTTCAGTCAACTAAAATCCTTAAAAGTGTAAATACTAAAAATCATAAGCTTATCAATTATTCTTCCTTGATTGTAGAGTGATTCTTTGATATTGGGCAGGCAATTGACCATCTCTAAGGAGTACTGGAAAAGGAAAATATGTTAATTTACTTGAGTTGTATTGTTTCTTACTCAACCTCTATTATTTTAAAAACCTTTTGGAAAATTGCTTTATGTTAATGCTTCCTCTTCTACTGTTTGATTTGTATATGAACAATAAATTGGGTTCTCTGAAGCATATATTTATATAGTAACAGTTACAATGTAATATTTAAGGCATTTTCTTTTGCTATCCTTGATACTTAGGTGGGAACATCTGAGTCATTATATTCCAGTGAAAACATATTCTATCAATAAGAATCAACAGATTAGGGACGCCTGAGTGGCTCAGTCGGTTAAAGGCTGATTTCGGTTCAGGTCTTGATCCCAGGGTCCTGGGACTGAGTCCCACGTGAGGCTCCTTGCTCAGCAAGGAGTCGGCTTTTCCCTCTCCCTCTGCTTGCCCCTCCCTCTGCTTGTGCGGTGGTCTCTCTCTCTCTCCCTCTGACAAATAAATAAAATACTGAATGGAGCACTGGGTGTTATATGCAAACAATGAATAATGGAACACTACATCAAAAACTAATGATGTAATGTATGGTGGTTAACATAACATAATAAAATAAAAAAATCTAAAAAAAAAGAATCAACAGATCAGAGATTTCTTACTGAAATACTGACAGTCTGAAGAAAAGATTCTAGAAGTATATCAATCTTTTTTTTTTAATAGACTTTATTTTTTAAAGAAGTTTTAGGTTCACAAAATAATTGGTAAGGACAGGGGCGTCTGGGTGGCTCAGTTATTAAGTGTCTGCCTTCGGCTTAGGTCATGATCCCAGGGTCCTGGGATCGAACCCTGCATCGGGCTCCCTGCTCCATGGGAAGCCTGCTTCTCCCTCTCCCACTCCCCCTGCTTGTGTTCCTGCTCTCACTGTCTCTCTCTCTCTGTCAAATAAATAAATAAAATCTTAAAAATAAAATTGGTAGGGACAGAAATTTCCCATCTGTTCCATGCTTTTTATACATGCATAGATTCCCTCATTTTCAACATCTCACACCACCGCTGTATATCTGTTAAAATGCATACGTATACATGTATATACATCATTATCACTTGAAGTTGATAGTTTACATTTGGGATCACTCTTGGTGGTGTACATTCTATAGGTTTGGATATATGTATAATGGCATACATCCACCATGACAATATCATACAGAGTAGTTTTCACCACCCTAAAATCCTCTGTGCTCTGCCTATTCAGTACCCCTGCACCAACTCCTGGCAACCACAGACCTTTTTATTATCTCCATAGTTTTGCCTTTTCTAGAATGTTGGAATCAAAAATATGTAGGTTTTTCATTTGCTGTCTTTCACTTAATAATATGCACTCAAGATTCTTCCATGTCTAAATGAGCTTAAGAGCTCATTTATTTTTGGTGCTGAATGTTATTACATTGCTTGGATGTATCAGAGTTTATCCATTCACTTACTAAAGTTTATTCCTTGCTTTCAAGTTCTGGCAATTATGAATAAGGCTGCTATAAACATCCATGTGCAGGTTTTTGTGTGAGCATAAAATAATCAGCTCTTTTGGGTACATATCAAGAAGCATGGTTGCCGGATTGTGTCGTAAGAGTATGAGATTAGTTCAGTAAGAAATCCAAAACTGTATTCCAAAGTAGCTATACCATTTGCATTTGACCAGCAATAAACAAATTTTTGTTGCTCCACATCCTCACTAGCATTTGGCGTTGTCAGTGTTCTGCATTTTGGCCATTCAAATAGGTGGTTTTAATTGTGTTTTTAATTTTCATTTCACTGACAACATATGACGTTGGGCAACTTTTATATGATTATTGAATCTGTCTACCTTCTTTGGTGAGGATCTTTCACTCATTTTTAAATCAGGTTTTTGTTTTCTTATTGTTGAGTTTTAAGAATTCTTTGTGTATTTTGCACAACTATATCAGATGTATTTTTGCAAATACTTTCTTCCAGTCTGTGACTTGTCTTTTCCTTCTCTTGACAGTGTCTCTTGAGAAATAATAATAATAATAATAATAATAATAATAATAATAATTTAATAGCTCCAACTTGCCAATTATTTCTTTCATGGATCGTGTCTTTGGTGTAGTGTCTAGAGTTATCATCGTATCCAAGGTTATCTAGGTTTCTTCCTGTTATTTTCTTTTTTTTTTTTAAAGATTTTATTTATTTATTCATGAGAGACAGAGAGAGAGAGAGAGGCAGAGGGAGAAGCAGGCTCCCAAGGAGCAGGGAGCCCGATGCGGGACTCGATCCCAGGACCCTGGGATCATGACCCGAGCCGAAGGCAGACGCTTAACCATCTGAGCCACCCAGGCGCCCTTTCCTGTTATTTTCTAAGAGTTTTAAGGTTCTGAGTTTAACATTTAAGTTCTCTGATCCGTTTTGGGGTTTTGGGTGTTTTTTTTTTTTTTTTTGTGAAGAGTGCAAGGTCTGTGTTAAATGTATTTTACAATTTTTACTTCATTATTGCCTGTCTCATTTAATCATAGAACATATAAGAAGATGGACATATCTTTGTTTAATAAGTCGGGATGACTTTTACCCACTTTTACAGAATGAAGTTAATTCAAGTTGATATTTTACTGTTAACTTGCAGCATAAACTAAAGGATTACCGTTTTAAACAGAGTCACCATACCTTAGAAACTTGAACATTCTAGGGGTACCTGGGTGGCTCAGTTGTTAAGTGTCTGCCTTCAGCTCAGATCATGATCCCAAAGTCCTGGGATGGAGACCTGAGTCAGGTTCTCTGCTCAGTGGGGAGCCTGCTTTCCCCTCTCCCTCTACCTGCCACCCCCACTTGTGGTCTCCCTAATTCTCATAAATAAATAAATAAATAAATAATAAATAAATAAATGAAATATTTCAAAAAATTTGAACATTCTAATTCTTTTGAAGACTTCAGTGCTCTCTACAACTTTACAGAGATCCCTTAAAAATATACATGATTTCAGCAGGTCATTACTTCAACGAGTATCATTTTGTATCAAAAGATGTTTAACATCTTTGTTTATTAAATAAAGTTCTCAATTTTACTTATGTGAAAATGAGTGATTAGGAAGACTTCTAAATTACACAGTGAGACAGTAGGATGTACTATGAGAGTAACTTTTAACATTGGCTTTCAAAAAAGATCACGTGCTTTTGTTCAAATTAAAAACCTCTAAGCTCTACTAAATTTTTCATCTGATGTTTGGGATGTTATATTGCTGTGTATCTATTTTAAAAGACAAGGGCTCTCTATAGAATGAACGATGTTGCCTTTTAGATGATGTTACATGTGCCAAAGTAATTTCATCCATGTATGGTCTGTACTTTCTTCCAAAATCTATCCCCAGTAGTGAAAGAGACAAACACATTTAAGTGGAAAATAGTGTGAAAAGGAGAAAAACCACTTTCTTTTGTGTAGTCATGTGAAGTTTCAAGGAAGAAACAATTGACTGGATGGAATTTCAAGAATTTTCCTGTAAGTATAGATGCTATTGTTCATTTTGCTAGGCACTGAAGACTTTGGAGGAACGGTGGAGAGTTTCTGAATAGTGTCTCTTTAATTCACATCCAGCCCACATCTCTGCTGTAATTTCTTTGTGATACTTTATAACTAAGGGAGCAAGTGCAACTCTTATCTTGTTTTCAGTACAATAATACTGCAAATGAGTAAAGCCTCTGTCTGCCTTGCATAGTAATTGACAGTCATTTTCTCAATAATAAATGATCTGTGCTTAGACTACATATTTGGATTTCAATTTACTTTATGAACAGTTTTCACTGAGTCCATCCATTGGAATGACAAGTTCCATCTATACACTGTTATTTTGTTTAAACATGATGTGCTCCTCAGGTTGGAACTTAGTTATTTTCATATTACCCATCCACAGATAATAAATCTTAATTTCAGCTCTAAGTCATAAATTGATGTCCATTGAATTTTCTATTTTAAATGCTGTCTTACATTACCTCTAAGACAATCTCAAGGACATTGCTTCCTTGGTATTCTAGAATACCAATTTTGAGAAACTATTCAAGTGTTTATACAGAAAATTTGACAACTATGGTAATGGAAAATGTCAACACTCCTAGAAGGATTTCTACTCATCTACTTTACCACAAGGAAAATAAGTTTAGACTTGGAAACAATAAAAACTTAGGGAGTTTGATGCTATTTTAATTTTTTAAAATGTCATGAAGAGCAACAATTAATTTGATTTTTCCCTTCTTTTGCTACTACTGGGGTGAGAACTTTTTAAAAATACCTTTATATCATTTCCTTTCCTGAGTAATCTCATGTATCTGATTAAATTGAAAACTCATTTGCCTATTTATATTCACTTATGAAATTCTATAAAGCATTATTCCATCTTTTCTGTTAAAATCTTTTTGCTATAAACCATGTGACCAAAAATATATTTTTTCCTTTCCTTGAAGTATTAATTATTATAACAACTTAGATAGGGATAAATATTCATTTTAAATACTCACCACTCATGGTTTAAAGATACTTAAATAGGTTTTGTTATGCTACAGAAATCTTAATAAATCCTAAGGACAGTTTTGATCACAGTGACTTACTTCTGGATTATTCCAAGGCATAATGTCTAGATTTTGACAATTCTAGCACCTTTCCATATAAGCACATTTGATTTATGCAACTAAATGTCTACTCAACCTCCAGATTTGATGACTTTGTCATAGCTAACTTCCTGGCTAATTTCTTCGTTTTCATGACATAATATAAGCTACATTCAGATATTTTACTTTTTGTTTTTCTTTTGTACTTCCCTTGTAGATTTTCCTTTGGGAGAGGTGTAGTAAAGAAAATTCACCTCCAAGGCTCACCTCTTCATAGGTAGTATAATGCTATCTTCTCAAGCAACAGTTTCACTGAAAGTAATAAGTTTCTTCTTGTGGTTCAATTTGGGGCCTTGTCTAGCATACGGTATTAAATGTATGAGTTTTGATGGACTGTTTTTAGTAGTAACTAAAAAATAAAATATATAAATAATGAGAACTAAAACATTTTCTTGTTTAAAAATATAATCAGCTTCTGTTTTTATGTATAGCAGTCAAGAGTATGAGTGGTGGGGGCGCCTGGGTGGCTCAGTCAGTTGAGTGTCTGCCTTTCGCTTGGGTCATGATCTCAGGTCCTGGGACCTGTCCGCATCAGGCTCTCTGCTCAGCGTGGGGATCTGCTTCTCCCTCTCACTCTCCTTCTGTGCTCTCCCTATCTCTTTATCTCTCTCAAATAGGTAAATAAAAATCTAAAAAAAAATAAAAACAAAACAGTATGAGTGATATAAAAAAGAAGGTCTTTGAAAGTAGAACATAATTATGTGTTTATGTCATAAATGGGTATTTCTGATGTTCAGAGAATTCATACAATTCAAATTAAAAGATCCACCCTGACCTATAATAAACAGAGAATGTGTGCAGTGTTTACATCCTTTCTCCTTCTTCCTGTTTCCCTTTTTACTTCTCTTTCAACTTTTTATTTCTAATGGGAAGAGAATATGGGCTTTTTCCTTTAGAATATTTCCCTAAGTACTTTAATCTGAGTTTCAAAAATTAAAGTAAAACTTAAGCCCTTTCAACTCTCTGAAGCTCCATACAAACCATTGTATATCTTTCCTTGACAGGTTTCACTTGTTGTAAGTGTAAACAGGGAAATTCAAGTCAACAGAAGGGTTAAGAAACACAAAATCTACATTTTCAGACCTGATCACTTCTCTGTGCTCCAAAACTATTTCTTTTTCAGTTAACACTGGAACATCTCTACCAAAATGTACAATTTCTAAAACTGAACACACACATACGATGAGCATGCACACTCAGAGAGGTAAGTCCTGAGTGCACATATTAGTCATAATAATGAAACCAGTCCTTCAGGTTAAACAGTGTGGGAAAGGGATGGATGACACCTTCCTTCCTCATGGCTCAGGCTGCCGCTCATTTCAGGAGAGAAAAATCTCTGAATTGATAAAACACTCCTTGCCTAACGAAAGGCTGTCTTGCATATCTGGCAGTTCTATAGCTCATTTCCTTCAGAATGAGAAAGAAGAGGGAAAAATATGTCTATTTCTAATGCAGCAAGCTGACATATAGCTAGCTGTCAGATGTTTCAGCTCAGCATCTTTTCCATATGAAGCACAACGTTGGGTTGGTTCTAACTTTCCCACGAGGTTACTGTCTTTATGTTGCCAGACAAATGAGCTCAGCTTAAGAACTCAGGCTCTTCCTGCATAGATAGAATGGAGACTCCTAATTTCCAGGTCCAGCTACTCTTGAACCAAGTGACTTATACATATGTTTTTAGTGTTCTTCGGAGGAAATAAATCTTGAGCCAAGAGTCATTGCCTGAAAAATGCCAGAAGGTGGAATCCAAATGTGGAATTAATCTGGTATTAATATTTGTAACGGTGGCACAGATGTATCCAAGAAACTAAAAAAACATTAAAAGTGAAACAGCCCATTCATTCTTTAATTGAATAGCTAACGCAGCATATTGTCTGAGAGAGAGAGAGGATTTGGAAAGAGCCCTTTTTAAATACTGAAATGGACTGGCAAGCCAATAACAAATATTGTATTATATTAGTGTAACTAATTTAATTTATTTACAATTAGAGCAAATATCAGTTACTATACAAAATGATTTTGACCCACCATGAAGGTCAAATCTACTTCAGTACTGTGAAGTAGTTCTGATTTAGCATGTTTTTTCTACCTGTACACTTATAAAGGCTTCCATTCATTAATAGAAGGTGGACACGATTTATATAACAAATGGGGACAAAGAACCAGCTGATTGAACATATCATGTAACTTATTAGTAGTTATGTTTAACATATGTAATTATGTTTAATTCGTTATTATTTGGTAAATTGAGTGGATTCATTATTATATTGACACTTAAGAGAAATTAAGAATTGAAGGGAAATTCAACATATATGATGGAATTAGAAAGAGTAGCCGTGGTATGATTTCAGAGGTATTGAAGCAGCTATGATGCCAGGAGGTTGAGATATATACATGTATCATCTGGTGGCTACCACTGATGCGGAGCTAAGCTGTCACACATTTTTGGGGGTTTTCAATACAATTTTTATTTCTTTATTTAAGTGAATGAATTATACGATTGTATTTGGTTTCTGTAACTTAAGATTCAGATGAAAGAAGAAAGAAGTCTCAAGTATTGAAGACATTTTTTTTTGTCTCTGAAAATTGATTTTCAGAAGTGGGAAATTGAAAAACAGTCAAGAACTCATTAGTAAAAATTGACTTCAACCAGTGCACTTTTGTGTTCTGTATGATATGGCAACCTAGAACACTAGGTTGTCTCTCTGCTTCACTGTCACCTGCTCACAGGCCCATTAGCATTCAGAAATAAAATTGATATGCATCACTGCATAGTTTTCTGTACTTTCATGTGTTGTATATTTCAATGCACATACACATACCCACGTCATTTTAAGTTTAAATGCTAGATGTAGGTATTAATTTTCAACTGTAACTTCAATATTTTGGAAATATGTTTTCTCAGCTATTAATGGGTGTCATACAAAACTTATAGTGTCCTGTGGCAAGTATATCAAATTAGTTGTGATTGTTTCAATCTCAAATTTTTTATTTGAAAAAGTTTGCATGTACATTTTTTCCTTTTTGTATCTTTACTGAATAATAGATTACCTGACTTGTATTTCTGGTATAATTCAAATGTAATTTCCTATCCAGGAAATTGTAATTTAGCTACATAATATAATGTGAATATAGCTACAAATTTGCTTCTACTTGCCAGATTTAACTTCTCTTTGTAATTGTCTATTTGCAAATAAGCTGGGACATTAATGGCAATAATAGAAATAATGATAAGAGCTAACTAATAGTGAATAGTGAGTTCAGCTGTGATGCTTTACTTTTAACATATTTTACATTATTTTTAAAATAACCCAATGAAGGAGATATTAGTATCCCCACATTTAATAAGATTTTTTTCTTTCTTTTTTTTTTTTTTAGAGAGAGAGAGCACTAGCAGTGGAGGGGTAGGGGCTGAGGGAGTGGGAGAGAGAGAATCTCAAGCTGGCTGGAGTCAGATGCAGGGCTCAATCTTACAACCCTGAGATCATGATCCAAGCAGACATGAAAAGTCAGATGTTTAACCCACTGAGCCACCCAGGTGCTCCTCCCCCACATCAACATTTTTACCAAGGAAACTGAAGCTTAGAAAGTTTAGTTTTACAGATTTAGAATTGAGACAGTTAAATTCCTTGTTCTACCACTTAACTTCTGAAACTCAGGTTTTATGTTATTAAATGGGAATCATAATGACTGCATCATATTTATTGTAATTATACAATGATATATATTGTGACTGATAAAAGATAAGGATTTAATGAAGTATGGTTACTATTATGGGGTATAACTCTTCTACTGATGACTTTTGTGCCCATTTTCTTCCATTTCTCCCAGAACCTAGCTCCATCATTTATGTATCCTTTCATTCAAATGATCAATTTAAATTCAAATTCAAATTCATCTACTGGATTTTACTTTCAGGATAGAAATGTATTTTAGACTTCTCCATCCTAAAACCAAAAACATCTGAGTTTTCAAGTCAACCCTGAACATTGCTCCATACCTCAAGTTACTCTGCTCTTTCTAAACTAAGTTATTAATGTATCTTATAAAATTTATCATAATAGATATTATTTTCTCACTACCCACTTAACTTAAAAAATAAATTATGATTTTATCTAAGTATTACACGTTCTAAAACCAAATGATACTAAGATCCTAAGAAATAATAATAATAATCATAGAAAAACCACTAGCCAGCCTACTCCAAGTCCCAACCTAATGAGGCCAACTGCCAAAGAGGTGAACTCATTTAAATTATTTATTGGTTTATTCTGGTATTTACCACCACATTGCTCAATAACATGCTTATACTACTATTATTGATACGTATCTCATAAATTATCTACTTATTTACTAAGTGTTATGAGCATACAGTTATTTAATCCTGCCCAACCCAAGGCTGTTTACTTTCCTTTATTCCCAAATATATGAAAAGGAACTGCAAACTCCTTCTCACTACAATTGAAGAAATCAAATAAACTGTTTCCTAATCCTTCTTTTGAAGCTGTTCCAGTCTGTACTGGATGACTGCTAGCCAGCTGCATAGCCATAGACCTAGAATATCCCTTCACCCCATCTGCCTTCTGTCCCCTACCCGTCTCTGGTCTCCAGAGTCTTATGTCTTGACTATTTATAACTTATTCTTTCTTTTGCAGGCTGCTTATCCTGCAGTAGTTTTTTTTTTTTTTTTTTTTAAGAAGTATCCACAGAAAATAAGATGTTTATGAGGCCTTGCATGCAATAAATATATTTTAATTTTTGTCTTGACTTTGGTGGATACTTGGATATAGAATTTCAGATTGGTAATCAATTCTCAGCCTCTGAAGCCATGAACCACTGCATTCTGTGTCTCAGTAATACTCTTGAGTAATTTAATGGCAGTCTTATTTCTGTTCTGTGATATGTGATCTGCTTTTTTTTTTTTCTCCTTTGTTTTTTCTTCTTTGTTACTTTTAGGATTTTTTAAAAATTCCCTCTGTTCTAAAATTTTAGAATAGCTTATGATAGAATAATTTTATCTTCATTTTTTAAAAGATATTTTATTTATTTATTTATTTGATAGAGAGGGAGAGAGAGAGTGTGCGTGAGTGGGGAGGAACAGATGGAGAGGGAGAGGCAGAGAATCTCAGGCAGACTCCATACTGAGTGCAGAGCCAGACACGGGGCTCGATCTCATGACCCCATGATCATGACCTGAGTGGAAACCAAGAGTCAGACCCTCAACTGACTAAGCCAGCCAAGTGGCCCCATTTTATCTTTATTTGTGATGATGGGCAGTTGTTGGGATCTTTTAGTCTGGACACACATATTTATTATTTTGGAAATATCCTTTTTTTAATAATCTTCTTCCACTTATTTTTTCTGTTCTAGAAAACTGAACACCCTACTATAATATCCCATTTTCTTTTCTATTTTCTATCTCTGCCTTCTTTCCTACTTTCTGGGAGATAATCTCAACATTATTATAAGCTTTCGTGAAATGTGTAGTGATCTTTGGCTATTGAATCATGATTTAAAGTGAGACACTAAAAAGCTTATTGAGGGACTCTAGGGGTGTTTGTGTGCATGTGTAGAGGAGGGTGCTTGTTGAATGATGAACTTCTTCATAATAAAATTCTACTATAGAATCTCAAATTGCTTATGTCTGTAGTTTTTGTTGTGACTACTGTTTAATTTTGGGTTTTGTTTGTTTGATTGCCTGTTTTGAATCTTTTTAGGTCAATTTCTTTAGAGATGAATTTTGAAATGTCCTGCCTGGTGTTCCACACCTGGAGGCTTTCATACTGGTGATTGATTGGAGAAACAGGATGGGAACTGTAGAGCTTAATCAGCAATTTCATTTATTTCCCTATTTGTCAGGACACTTTTCACCCTCAGCCTCACCATAAGCTATCCCTGGTTTTCCCGAGACCGGGATCACTTTGACTCATTTTTTTCCTGAGAATAAGCGTGCATCTGTTGCTTTGTCAGGAAGGGCTATTCAGATGCCTGTACTGGTTTGGGGAAGGTCTTGAACAGTCTAAATCCTCCTCTGGTAGACTGTTAGAACCTGTGACACCTACCTCTTCGAGATACCTTGTGCCTCCATTACAGGAAACTTTCATTGGTAGTTTCTGTAACACACGTGCTTCTTTGTTGCCACCCTCCCATGCAGGCTCTTAGCTCTCAGCTTCATCTTGCTTTAAATCACTTATGTCTTATTGATCTATCTGCTTCACATCTCCTGAGAAAGTATTGACACCTCTTACCTGCTGTCATCTCCTCTCCAGTACTCTATATAGTTGATGGGTTTCAACATTTTTTTTTTTTTTACTTGCTTTACTGCCAATTCAAATTTTAGGAGGAACCAGAGAAAAAACACAGATGTTCAAATCTTCATGCTAATGATATTCTTCAATTTTTGACCTTTGCCTTGGTAAAATCTCCCTTCATTCTATCGTACAACTAGTGTCAACAACCAAGTCTAACAATCCCCTTTAAGCTCATTTCTTCTTCATTTAATTACATTTACAAAACTTTTCACTCCTTTATTGAAATCCTTTTTTTTTTTTCCCTTGGTTTTTATGACCCTCTTCTCTAAGTTTCCCTCAAACCTCTGTAAAATATTTCAGACTCATTCATCCCTCTCTTCCTCTGATTACATCTTAAATTTGACAGGGCAGTGAGGGGAGACTTTTGCAAATTTGTTATCCTGGTGTTGCTATGCTGTGTTATTTCTGTAAAACTCCAGGAAGGATTTGCTTTGCTAACCTTCCATAGCAGCCCAGTCCTCCAAGGGAAGAGAATTCTTGCTCCACATGCATTGTTGCCTGGACTCTGCCAGAAAAACAAACAAACAAACAAAAAACCACAAAAAACAAAAAACATAAAGAGAACTTTTATAATTTTGTTCTATAGTTCTCTCATTTCTTTGATTCCAAAATAGCCATATCTCATTTGTAATGTTGTTGATGCTGAGGAAATTTTCCATTTCAGTATGATCCAAACTTGGAAATAAAAAAAAAAAAAAGACAGAATAAGTCTTCCCATTTTTCTTCATGAGAGCAAAATTTTAAAGCTGCCTTGACTCAGAGAAAATCAAAGCCATTACAATATCACAAGAACGGTACAATAACTGGAAAAAGTGCATTGAGAAATAACAAATAATTTGAATACCTAAAGAACTCTGCTTAGTGCTTCATTGAAAAATGTTTGGTGGCACTTGCCTTAAAATTCGTCCTCTAAGTACTTTTCATAGTCAGCAAATTGAGAAATCTGTGGGGAGTGGTAATAAAACAACGCTAAAATAACCTTGGAACACCAAACCAACTTTTGAATCAGGATTGCTTTGGGTTGCAATATGCTCTTGAGACTTCCTACACAGACAGGGATGTCATCTGTAAACAAAGATAGTTTTATTTCTCCCATCCCAGTCTTAAAACTTTTTACTTCCTTTCCCTCTGTCACTGCATTAGCTAGGGCTTACAGTATCATATTGAAAGGAACAGGGAGAGAGGACGTCCTTGCCTTATTCCTGATCTTAGGGGGTAAGATTTGAGTTTCTTGCCATTACATATGATACTAATTATGGTTTTTTGAAGATATTATTTATCAAGCCAAGGACGTTTCCCTCTATTATGAATGGTATTTAAATGTCATTCCCCTCATGTAGTTGTGGATAATGGGATTTTAACTACTTCATGAGACTAGAAATCTTTGGAAAATACTGTCACTTTTTGGTTCTATTTAATAATGTTCCTGTTGTTAATGCATAACTCTGTTTTTGGTTAAAATCTAAGTAAATTTATGTGCCGCTTCCCCTAAGCAATTGTACTTCTTATGTGAAGAGTAATAGGAAGCTGAAAATGGATTAATTATGTAGAAATTGTAAATCTCATTTTAGGCATTGTTTATATTCTTACCGTCTAAGAAAGGCCAGTGAAAGCTGAATGCAGTGAAGCCTCTGAGAAACTGACAGAGAAATGTGCTTAGGGAATAAATTTTAAAAAGGTAGTTAATGAGCCGCTATTGTTTCCTCTATGAAAAGGCAGAAATGGAAGTCACTTTGAAAACTCTATTTGCCTCAATAGGGGAAAGTTTCCTCTTCTCTATGTATATGTATGGAAAAATAATATTTGCATGCACAATCCTTAGAACTGGAAAATTTTATTCTTCTAACTGATTGCCCATACTGAGCAATATTGAAATACTGTCAATTTGGTCCTATATGAAAATTCCTCTTCACTACACATTTCCATTCATTTAGAGTCTATAAAATTACATTAAAAACAATCCAACAACAAATCAAGACACTTTACTATAATTTTTAAGTAACTTTAATTATATAATGACATATTTAGCAGTGTTTCTTGATTTTCCTATCTCCAAACTGATTTTCCCTGAAATAATTTTAGTTATTATTTTTTTATTGCTTTTCATGTGAAATTGTTATTCTCCAGTGGTTTTGCATCACATTAGATTTAGTTCTATGCCCCCGAGTTTTAATCTCAAACTTTCTGTTTCCATTAAATGTTCATCATTGAATTCTATCAATGATCTCATTTTATCACAGCAGAACTATATTTTTTTCCTATTCTACAGTTTTTAAAACTTTTGAGTCATAACATAAAATAAAGCATCTCCACCTTGCTTGGGACTCTTATTGTACAAATAAAACACAGCCAGCCTAAGCTGTTGTCTCACAATCGTAAAGTGTGTTGGAGGAGGTTGGGCAAATCCAGATAGAAAAGTTTCAATGATGACATCACCTTTTGCACACTGCCATGCTCTGTCTTGATCTCTCATCCCCTGTCTCCTCTTTCTTTCCATCTATTCACTTACTTATCTACATCTAATTTTATTCTAAGATAGACTGATCTGTGTGTTGGCAAGGTGATTAGTATTCCAGGGAAAGAAAGATTGTCTTTTTCAGTAGCTTTCCCAAAATTTCCAGAGAAAAACTTGCTTTGCTGCCTTTAATCATGTATCAAACAAGAAACCAATTCCCCTATTCAGGGGTTGAATGACTCTAATTACTTTGACTTGGGTCACAGGAACCCTCTGTGTTGTGTGGTGGACCAAGATGATGCTGATTCAAATCAAAGGGGTAGAGAAGAATTAGTATGTAATAGGATAGACACTTCTTCCAACAAAGATACATCTATCACTACTTCACTACCTCAGAGCTTAATCTACTTCTCTTGTCACAGTCTTTGCCACCTCATCTTTGACTGCCTAAATATGAACATGATTTGCATAGGGTTTTATCTTTATCAGTTCACTCATTTACACGCGCGCACACACACATGAACGCACACACACATACTTCCATCAAGGCATTTATTTTACATTGGGGTTTACTATAAAAGCAATCTAAAGTAATATGTATATTTTCCTTGGCATCTGCTATTAAATTTGGAAGAATAAAAAAGGATGAGAGAGAGAGAGAGAGAGGGTAGAAGATTGGGTATAGAGGGGGGCAAAGAGAGAAAATGAACAGCTTGTCACCTAAATGTTACTGAGAATGTGGTATAGGATTGGTTCCCAAGCCTGTACATATCTTTCTTTCTTTGTTTGTTTTGGCTAGAGGGATCAGCACCTGAGAGATCCAACTGGATATTTTTAGAAATATTTTTGACTTAAACATTTATGTATTAATAAGTTTTTATATACTTTTGTCAAATTCTATTCAAATGATTTCTTTAAAACATTTACCTCAACACTTACGGTTTTATTAATATGGACTTGCTATTTATTTCTCCTTTCTAGATATTTTCTTTATTTTAATTGTCCAACATGGTTTACTTTTCAGGCATGTATTACTAGGAAACTTACATATCATGAGCACAGTACTTGTACATCTGCATTTATATAAAGTGCTCACTATACACATTCGGGTTCATAGCCATATTCCTTTTAATGTCCCTAACCTTCCTTAATCTTTCTGCTGGAACAAATTACCACAAAAATTGTGATTTAAACAACACTGATTTATTATCTTATGGTTCTGGAGGTCAGAAGTTTTAAATGAGTCACAAGGGGCTAAAATCCAGTGTCAGCAGAGTCTCTGGGGAAGAATCTATTCCTTGCTTTTTCCAGCTTCTGATTGCCTCCATTTTTTGGCTTGGAGCCACATTACTCCTACCTCTGCCTGTGTCATCACATTTCCTCTGACTCTGATCCTCCTGCCTCTCTCAATGTCATTACATCAGCCTCATATGGACAGTCCAGGATGACCCCCACCTCACAGTCCTTAACCTTAATTACACTTGCAGAATCCCTTTAAGGTAAGATATTCACAGGTTCTGGGATGAGAACTTAAATACATGTAAGGGTCACATTTCTGCTCACCAGAATAGCTAAGGCAAATCAAGGGGTCCTTGGTTGCCTTAGAGTTGTAGATGTAAATCTCATTAACAGACTGAAGTATTCGGTTTTATATATGCTGACATTATGAACCTGACACTATATCCTGGAACACCAAAGCAGAATTCTGAAATCAAATTCCATTTTACAAGATTTTTTAAATGATTTTACTTATTTATTTGCAAGAGAGAGAGAAGAAAGCATGATTGGGGGTGGAGGGAGGGGCAGAGGGAGAAGGAGAAGCAGGTACCCCACTGAGCAGGGAGCCTGAGACAGGGCTCCATGCCACAACACTGGGATCATGACCTGAACTGAAGGCAGACGCCTAACTAACTGAGCCACCCAGGCGCCTCCCCCATTTGACAAGTATTTACTGAGTGCCACTGTTTGTCATCCAATGTGCTATGGCTTCTGCGTCTGCCCTCAGAGTTACGGATTCTGTTTCCCGGGTGTTTTCCAAAATACTTGGAAATACTCAGAAACGTTTGGCTTGAGGTATATGAAAGTGTAAGAAACCCTCAGAATTATGGTTTGGGGAACTGTGGTAGATATAACCCTGTGAATACATTTATAAGTAAGTTACATGTTCAGGTTTCCCCATGTTCAGCTTTACTTTATGAGCACAAAATCTGTGAACTAAATATTATGCCTATGTCTATATTTGGAGCTTCAATTATATATCAATTCCAGTATTCCAGGAGCCTGGAATATTTAATGAATAAAAGCTAGAGGCAAAATAGGTGAGTTGATCAGAAAATTTGCCATACTATGTGTCCATACTTAAACTATCCCATGTTTCTATATAAACTATTGATGTTTATCTCTAACATCAGTCCTTTCATGTAAGCCCTATTTTCCATTTCCTCTCACATAGTCTAGAATGTCCCTCCAGCCTTTTTACCTTCACATCAATTTTCTTCTCTCTACCAAAAGAATCTCATCAACTTGCAACCACGTTTCTAGTTTTCTTATTTTTTCTTATTTTTTATTTTTTAACAGATTTTATTTATTTCGAGGAGGGGGCAGAGGAAGAGAGAGAATCTCAAGCAGACTCCACGCTCAGTGTGGAGCCTAACTCAGGGCTGGATCCCACAACCCTGAGATTATGACCTGAGCTGAAATCAAGACCACCCAGGTGCCCCTTCTTATTGTTTAAATAAAAGAGATAAAAGGAAAAAAAGAAAGAAAGAAAAAGAACAAAATTTTCTTGGTCCTCTTTCTCTTGACAATTATTAACCCATTTTTTTGTTTGTTTGTTTTTCCTTCCAGCAAAATCATCAAAAGGATTATCTATAGTAACTCTAAGTTTTTCTTTGAAATTACTCCAGTCAGGCTTTTGCTCACACCACCTAATAAGGCTGCTCATGTCAAGGTTACAGATGATGTTGCAAAAATCTGTTGTCAATTCTCAGCCCTCTTCATCATCAGCAGTATTCATCCAACCTCCTGGATACTTTTTTTCATTTGTTCTCTAAAATATTTCAGTATCTTTTTTTTTTAATTTCACTTCTCCCAATCTCATCAGGTATTCCTGCTCAGTCTCTTGTGCTGGTTCTCCCTTTTTTCCTTGATTTCCTAATATTGGAAGGTGCTGGACTCAGGACTCCTCTGTTTTTCCATCCCAGGTACTTTTTCTGAACTTAATAAGATATCACACTCTTTACCTCTAAACTTGAGTATATAATAGAAATCATCTACTCTACATGTGCAAAACTAAACCCTTGTTTTCATCCCCCAAACCTTTTCTACCAACAGGCTTCCCCATCTTGGTTGATGGTAACTCTAACATTAAATATGGTGCTGTGAGTTGAGGAATCTTGCAAGTCTTTATTTATATGAACTTATTTCATCTTCATAGTAACCCTGAGACACAAATTCCACCATTATACCCATATATTAGGAAGAAACTAAGAAATAAAACCTTTAACCAAGTTGCCAAAGTCACACAGACAGTGAGTGACAAAGCCAGGATCTGACCTTGGGGAGTCTACTCCTGAGTAATCCCTGAATCACTGCACTGCACTTGGTGATTCACAGACTCCTCCCATTTTTCATAGGACATATAAAAAATTTGTTGAGAGCTCCATTTATTTTTGGAATAAGTAAAACTGATTATTTCCTTCCCTATGCCTCCACTATCAGATTACCTCTTTATCTAAGTCTAGTAATATTTTTGTTTCAGATCTAAGTTTTGCTCTTTCACGTTGCAGAAGATAAGGACTGAGATATGGGCCATTCCTCTTCTCACATGTTCTGGCTGCCAGACACATAACTTTTTTTTTTTTTTCAAAAGGCCCAAAAGTATATTCAGGTTTTCATTGATTCATTGACTGCCAGTGTCAGCCTACCACAGTGAGAGCCTGGCTTCACTGGTCTCAGTCTTACATTGTGGCTGAAGCAATAAGACAATGTCTGCTAGTGTCAGAAGCTCCTTCCCCACTGGTGGATCAAATGACCTGTTTTTAATTCCTGTGTATGTTAAATTGGTTTGGAAGAATAGAACTTTTGTTACGTGTGTGATATAATGCTTCAGCCTTCCTAATTAAATCCATCTCACTTGGCATAGCTAAATGATTTGGCTTTTTTTCCCATGTTCTGGTTTGTATTTCATTTCTTCAGAGGGTCTGAAGTTTTTGTGGTTGTTGCCATTTGTTGCTGTATATCTATTTTGCTTTTGTTTTTCTCAGTGCTGACCAAGGCACCCCACTATACAAGTTGGGGAAGAGCCACTCAGATGATGGTCTATGTGAAGGGCCCCTGATAGGCTTGTGTGGGTGTAGAGATCTGGCAGAGCCTTACTGTACATTACATGTGGCTCTGGAATAGAATTTGAACAAATTTAAATGGATTTACTTCACTTATGTTTCTGGCATTCATAAGATGCGAGGACAACTGCTAAGCAGTGTGTGTAACCATTTACAAATATTTCCTTGATGTGATGTCATGGGCATCAAAGGCAGCTTCTGTAGGACTACAGATCTTCCTTGAGTTATGATGGCGTTACATCTAGATAAACCCACCAACCCACCATTGAAAATATCATAAGTCAAAATGAATTTATGACACCTAATCTACTGAACATCATAGCTAAGCCTAGACTACCTTAAACACGCTCAGAACCTTTATATAAGCCTACAGTTGGGCAAAATTACCTACCACAGAGCCTAGTTTATAATATAGTGTTGAATATCCTATGTAGTTTATTGAATACTGTACTGGAAGTAAAAAAACAGAATGGTTGTATGGGCACAGAATGGTGTTGACTTTGTTTACCTTTGTGATCATGTGACTGACTGGGAGGTGTGGCTCATTGCTGCTCCCCAGAATTACTGGATAGTATCCTACCACACATCGGTAACCTGGGAAAAGATCAAAATCCAAAATTCAAAATAGAGTTTTTACTGAATGCTTATCACTTTCACACTATGGTAAAGTAAAAAAAAAAAAAGTTGACCATTGTAAATCGGGGACAGTCTTTAGAGTTTTCCTTAGGTTTTAAGGATTTAAACTTCTGGTGTTTCTCTGGTTACTTTTGACACTTCTATGACAGTTGAAAATTTAGAGGTGAGCATTTCTAGAGAATTCAGACAAAATGTTCCTACAGAATCAAAACAAAAGAGCTGAAGTTCCTAAACCTTTGGTTTCATTGGCCTCCAAAAGTATGAGTCATCTATTGTCTTGCTGCTGTATCATCTATACCTTATTATCTAGATTTTTGAGAGGAGGGGAGTGCCAATTCTTTTCAACCATGATTTGTCCTATTAATTCTTCTGACACATATAGATCTCCTCTTTTGGAACCAAGCTTGGAAATGTTAATTGTTCCTTAAGAGTCAGCATTTAAACACTGGTTGACATATTGACAATCATCTCTAGTTCTTGCTGCATACCGCTTAAGAGTAAACAAAAATTTTGTGAAATTAAAGCTGTCTACAGAATTGGGATGAACTTATTGTCCTGTTGCCTAACTGTCAGCTCTAATTAGTGCCTTTCCATTGCTGTGAGAATATTTTTTTTTTCCTTTTGGTGCCCATCATTAATAGAACAACTCAAAAAAAATGTTGTGTCAATAAGAGACCAGATATGGATGTGACCAAACAGCAGCTTTATAAACATGTTTTTCTTAATATAGTCTATGATGCCCAGAACATAATGGGGCTTGAAAAAGCCACAATTATAGAAACCTCACTAGGTAGAAATATATGTGTTATATCTTGCTAACAGATTTTAATAACTTGCAAACTATTATACCCTATTGCATGCCTACTTAAGTGTATTGGGAAATTAGAAAAGTTTTTGACTAGTTAATAAGTTTTTTACTGTGTGTTACAGTTATTTTTGAAACTACAACTACATTTATTATATAAACTATAAATACTTAGCATTTTGTAGAGTTGTATAAATTTGATCTGTATTTAAGAATGAACATGTTTGATTTAATCTATAGTCCATTTACTTTTGCCTGTCATTCACATATATGCACTAGTGATCAAGGAAAAATTTTATAAATGAATTATAAAGTCGTTGATATATATGTTCTATTAATAATCTTTAAGCATATACATACACAAGATAAGAAACTAACAAAATATATTTTGAATAGAGCTTACATTTATTGATTATTTTGGTTACCATGCCTTGCTACTTGGTTGCTATTTGTGAGAAGAAAGTGGAGGTTTCCCCAAATATGCTGTATATTAGCAAATCCTTAAGAATAACTTAAGGCTTTGAAATGGTAAGCTCTGGCATGACCACTGTATTGCCCCTTAAACATCTCCCAAAACTAGAGAAGTTACTACATTTTTTGCTTTTTATTACCACGTAATGTTCTTCATATTAGGATAAGAAAACTATTTCTTAATAAGTTTTCTATAGTGTACTAAATGGAACCAAGAGTTAGCTGGTATGAAATGATAAATTATAACAAACTTGATCAAAAAAATTTAAATATTGAACAGTTATGACTAGAATGATATTTAACTATATGAAATGGAATAGTTTCTCCATTGTGCTTTTTTTTAATGTTCATAAATATGTACAAAATCTCATGTAGGTAATCCATCTCTGCATTTTTTTGGTAGAGATTTAATTAAAATATTTTCTATAATTCTACAACTTTCTTTTTCTATATTCTATTATATTTCCATAATTCTATAATTTTATAATTCTAAATAAATTATAATTTCTATAACCATTATTGAAGAAATTAATACATAGCTACATATTAAAACTATGAAAATTTTAGGCTATATGTAGTAAGTGTTTGCAGTCTTTCACTCTGTAAAATATTTTATTTGGTATATCTTCATATGTACAGATTACCTATCATCTCATCATAATCTAATAGTTTAGAAATTCAAAGAGACTATTTTTATAAAATTATAGTTTTATGATTATAAAAGTAATATATGTTCACTAGGGGAAATAAATTACATTACAGAAAGAATTACAATAAAAAAATTCTTACACATTTTGATCACTTATGGAGGGGCGCCTGGGTGGCTCAGTCGGTTAAGCATCTGCCTGCAGCTCGGGTCATGATCCCAGAGTCCTGGGATCGAGTCCTGCATCGGGCTCCCTGCTCAGCGGGGAGTCTGCTTCTCGCTCTCCCTCTGCCTGAAGCTCTGCCTGCTTGTGTGCTCTCTCTCTGTGTCAAATAAATAAATAAAATCTTAAAATAAATGTTTGATCACTAATGGATAATATTAAAGTTTTGTTCTGTATCTTTCTCCATATATATAATAGTATATACTGTATATACATATATAGTATCTATATGCAATATGTATTATATATAGTATATATGATATGTATAATATAAAAACATACACATTATAAAATAAATTCACAGTCTAAAGAATGTTCATTATTATATATCTGAGTAATACAAAATAATACTTTTAATTATAGCATGTTTAATTGAAAAATCAAATTTACTTCAATTATCTAGTACTGAATATTAGTTTATTCTCAATTTTTTATTGTAAACAATATGGTGATAGAGATTCTTGTACGTGCATCTTTATGTATATATATATACATTTGTAGGGGATAAATTCCTAGGAATGTAATTCTTGGGTCAAACAGTCCATGCATTTTTAATAATTTTTATCATCATTACCAAATTATTTTTCTGAAAATCTGCAGAATTTGATACTTCAGTTCCTCCCTTCCACATTAAATGTTATAATTTATTTAAGTATTTGACATTATGGTTGGCAATAAAAAGGTATCTTGTTCAATTTCCATTACAAGTGAAGTTATTTTTTCTTATGTATTGATAACATCCAGAAGAGGCAATGTCATTTCTGTTATTCGTGCTTTTCATGTGCATTTCATAAGCAAAATGTTCAGTTCAATTCTCTTGGTTTTACTAGAATTTTAGAATAAGTTGTAAAATTGTATTTTAAAAAATTTCTCTTTTATGTATGTTACATATTTCTGTGTGGATTTGCACATGACTTTTACTACTTTAAAAGTCTAAGTTCCCTTAGTGTTACACATCTGAATTTTCATTTGTTTTAGCTGTTTTTTCTTTCTCTCTTTCTTTCCTCCTCCCTTCTTTCCTTTCTCCCTTCTCTCTCTGTTTTTCCTTCCTTCTTTCTTATTCTTTTATATTTTAAATAGCTATAAGAAAGGATGATTCTGGGTATTGTATTCTATTACAAATTAAAAGTGGTCTATTTTACATAAACAAATTAAATTTAATTAAATTATGATTTCTAAATATAATTGAGATGTATTGAAGTCATATTTAAATAGGCATATTGGTTATAGTCATAATGAATGCTAAAACCTGTAAATTGAAATATTTCATTTAAGAAAAATACATTGGGTGATAACTTATTTATTTCCCAGAGTGAAATATCTTTAATAATAGATTTAAGCTCAGAAACAATTCTTAAGAGATATATTTTTTAAAATTATTTAATACAATGTTGATCATCAGATAACTTTTTCAATTTGGAATTTTTGCGTGTTTGTTTTCTTTATTTTTTATTCTGGGAAGAAAATGTCACTGTTACAATCTACCAGAGATTAAATGGCAAAGTAAAGTTTTTCCAGATACAGTAAAAGCAATTTAAAAAGGTAATCTAATTGATTCAAATAATTATATATTTAATTGTTTAATACCTCTTGTTTATATTCCCTATGAGCTTCTTATATATAAAACAGTCTCCACATTGATCTACTCCTTCTATATGACTTATTTTTTTTCATATTATTTAATAGCTCAGAAGTGAAACACTAGGTTATCATATTAAATTAATGAGAATTGTTCAATTATTAAAAGAGAATTTAATCTTATATAGTATCGATCAGCCCCTCATAATGTGAAATGTTGGTGTCTGGGAGCAAATGGTCAAGAAAGAAATCTTGAGATGTCATTGGTGCAAAAAAGTTGGTTTTATTAAAGCACGAGGACCAATGGTGACAAGACAGTGGGCAGAAAGAGCTGCACTGGGGTTGTGAGGAGTGACTATTATATACTTTTAAGTTTGGATAAGCATAAGTCTCTGAGGAACTTGGAAGCAAGGTTTCCAGGACCTTGAGGGGCTAGCTGTCATTAGGATAAGGTCATTTACTACTGTCTAATAAAACCTTAGTGATGAGACCCTTCAGATGTATATCAGTGGGCCATATGTTTGGAAGATGATTGCTAACATATATCCTGGGGGTGCGGAGGGTAGAGATAAAGGAAGTTTCCGAAGGGATTTTTATATGTTGAAGACTTACAGGATCCTGGAGTTCTGGCTAATGTCGAGCTGAAGTGGCCTTTCGCCTTTAGCAAAGTTATTGACATTGAAGCAGTTGAGCTCCTTGAGGAAGGTCACTCTCCCTGTCCCAAGTACTTGTCAATGGGCTGTACATTGTAAGGAAATTAAATTTTTTTTCTATATTTCTTTTGCCTTTGTTCTCCACATCTCCTCATAGGATAAAAAAAAAAAAAATCATTTCATGGAGGATTTGCATTGTAGCGATATTCTAAATATGCATTTTCAGCTGTTTCCACACTGTGAATTCTTTTCTCTGAGCAGGAGAAAAAACTGCTGTTTCTTATATCAGATTTTGGTGGTAGACAATCCACAGCATGCTCAGAATGCAAATAAAGAAAAAGATCAAAAAGTGTTCTTCATGAACCATTGGATCTACTTATAATTTCTGCTATCAAAGCATCTTTTATCAGTGATCCTTCCCACTGATTAGGTGCAGATGCCTGTCTCTGGAGTTGAAATGATATCAACAAGAATGTCTGAGTGAGGTAGAATACTCAGCCCACTGCTAGCCTTGATGAAGAATCAAAATATAAATAAAATCCTGAATGGTGTTTAATGACATGAATTTATCAGATTTAACCTCCAAGTATGAATCAAGTGAAATATCCTTCTGTATTTGCTGTAAAAACAGTAACAATAAATATGCTGTTGAAGGCATTTTTCTATTATACCATTTTATGTCTTATAATAAACTATAAATAAAGTATTAAGATCTTTTTTCTCAAACAGAACTGTTATATTTCTCTATCTTTCTACAAGACTTCTGACTTATCTTGTTCTCCCCTACCATCTCCTCTTTTTTTTATCTTAATTGGTAGAAAGTTAAGAATCAAATTTAAAGATCAAACACAGTAAACATTTTGACCCTGATTATTACTATAACCACATTTTTGTTTATCTTGGGCATTCCTTTTATTTCTCTAATTTGGTTTTAATCATCTAATTGTGGTTATCGTTTGTTTTGACCTACTTAAAATCTTTTTGAAAGAAGATAATATGTGAGTAAATAAATGAACAAAAATAATGCCATGTAAAAATATTAAATTTTTATATGTGAATCTGTTTAGGGTAAAAATTCTTATTATGATTACAATTAAGATGAACTACAGAGATACATGGAATTGGGAAATTATTTTTAAAATACTGCTTAATGAAGCACTCTTATTTTACATTGCCAAAAGATTATTTTTAAATTTATTATGATATAGGGTGGGGGATGGGCTAAATGGGTGATGGGTATTAAGGAGGGCACTTGTTATGATGAGCACTGGGTGTTATACGTAAGTGATGAATCACTAAATTCTACTCCTGAAAGCAATATTACACTATACATTAACTAACTAGAATTGAAATAAAAATTTGGAGAAAAAAGTTTATTATGGTATATATTATTATTATTTTTTTTATTAATCAATGAATCTTTGGCCAAGCTCTCTACTGAAAAAGATGAAGACACCGTCTTGGTGAAGAGAAGGAGGACTTCTAATGGATGTTGGGTGGGCAAGACACCCTACAATATCAAGGTGTAAAAGAGAATAGATGTTGATGAAGATAATTTAGAGTCACCATATGATTTGTCATCCAAACCTTATACTTCTGAGAAGAAAGGAGGAGGCAATATTGAAAATTAAACCCATAGCAGACAGGTGTGCAATGGAATTGTTTTTACAGAGACATACAATCACCCTATCTAAGGAGAGTGCCCTGACTGAATAAGGTAGATGAGGCTTGTCGAAGTTTGCAGTTAATGGGGGTTGGGAAGGAGGCAGAGCAGTGCTTAAGTGTACACACTCTGGAGTCACATAATCTGGGTTCCTTACTTACCAGCCTCAGTTTCCCCACTGATAGGATCTGGAATACTAACAAATCTTTCAGAATAATGTTACAGCATTGAATCAGACAATGTTTCTAGTCCTTTGCACACCTGGCCTAAAACAAGTGTTCAGCGAAAGTGAATTTTTCTCTTTCCCTCCTTAATATAAATAATAAATGTGTGTCAGGTAAATAAATGTGATAAAAAATAGCATAAAAATTTAGATTGGTGGTAAATCTGATTGGTGGTGCTCTTAAGCATCAGGTAATCAATATGACAGTCTGATAGTCATGTATCCGATAGTCAAAATATTGTTTTCTGAGTTGCTTAGGTAAATTCTTTTCTTCTTCACCACCTACAAATGCTGTAGTCCTAAATCAGCAAAGTCACCTTTTTTAAACAATTTTAGGTGGATAAGATTTTCTCATATAAAATTAATGTTGCTGCACAAAGCTCTGAAAGCCCTCAACTTCTATATCTTTTGACCTCATTGCTCTTCTGTTTCCTCTGATTTCTGATTTTAGCTTCTATTCTCTTTATTCGTAGGAAAATGCACCCCACTTCTTATTAGGTTTTTCAAAAGCTGATCTTTTGGACCAGTATTGCAAACCTGTCTCCGATAATTGCAGGGTCATTAGTACAAATGGACTCTACATACCATCTGCCTAAATATTTAACAGTTATGACTCAGCTAGCAAACTTAAAGGAAATTTTCAATCTTAACTATCTTAAGAGATATGCTTCTGTAAATAATAATAGGCTGTGATCCTTAGCGACCTGTGCAACTATTACAAAAAGCTTGCTAATTTGTGAATATCTCTGGAAGTATGAAACAGAATGAAAGCTGAATCTGAACACAAAATGAAACAAGGAATAAATCCTCAGCACTACTCAGGTATGAGGCTTCAGCATGACAGTATTTTTTGCATTTGTGTCAGGAGAAATTTCACACACTAGTAATTTGCCTTTTTATTCCCTTAAGAACCTATGATTCCCAAGTCCTTCTCACATTCCAGAAAAGTATCCATTTGTGAATATTGACATTGGCACAAACAAAACCTGACTTAATATCTGAACATGGCTAACTTTTGTTTAAATGGTATCTTGTAAGAGATGTGTCCCAAATCCTGAATGGGGTGGTTTTCAAGCTAAACCTCAGAATGCGCAAGCACTGAGGGCCAGACCCTGAGTGACAGAGGTGGAATATGCAAGGTTTACAGTACATTTATTTGTAAAGAAATGTACATGTGTATGTGTGATACAAAGGATCTCTGAGGCCTAAAATCATTACTGATATGATTCTTTCTTTTAAATGTAGGCTTTTTTCTCCTCCACAGGAGACTGAACATCACTCAGCCTTTCCATAAAACATTTTCTCCACTCATGGTATGGTGGTTTCCAAGTAGCTTAGTATTTTTCATTCTGATACAGCTTTCCTTAGAGCTGCCCAGTCTTTCAAAGGCATTATGAAACTTAATTTAAGATGGTAGGAGACCGGGGTGTCTGGGTGGCTTGGTCGGTTAAGCGTCTGCCTTCTGTCAGGTCATGATCCTGGGGTTTTGGGATTGAGCTCCATGTCCAGCTCCCTGCTCAGGGGGGAGTCTTCTTCTCCCTCTCCCTCTGCCCCTTCCCCCTCACTTGTGCTCTCTCTCTCTCTTTCTCTGTCTCTCTCAAATAAGTCAATAAAATCTTTTAAAAAATGGTAGCAGACAAATAATGCTCCTCTCCACCTCCCTCCCAAGATGTCCATGACCAAGTCTTGGAATCTGTAAATATTTTACCTTACATGACAAAAGAGGAAGTAAGATTACAGATGGAATTAAAGTTGCTAAAGAGTTGATCTTAAAATAGGAAGTTATCCTGGATTATCCGTGTAGGCCCAGTGTAATCACAAGAGTCCTCAAAAGTGGAAGAGGAAGGCAGAGGAGAGTGTTGTGATGTGATGCTGGTTTTGCAGATGCATGACTGAGGTGAGGACTGCATGTGGCCTCTGCAAGCCAGACAAGAAAGGAAACATTCTCCGCTAGAACCTCCGGAAAGGAAACTAGCCCTGTAGATACCTTGATTTTTGTCCAGTGTGTCCCGTGTCAAACTTCTGACCTATGAGTCAGAACTATACAATAATAAATGTGTGTTAATTTAAGCCTCTGAATTTCTGGCCATTTGTTATGGTATCACGAGGAAGCTAATACAGAGCCTAATTTCAAATTCTTCCCCACAGAGTTTCTAGAACCTATTGTGAAAATAAATAAATAAATAAACAAACAAATAAAAGGAAACTTAATTTAAAGTTGAGTCAGGAAGCCTTGAAGGGGGAGCTCTCTCAGCGGCATACCACTTCTTGCCACCAGGATAACCAGTAGTTAGAAGGTAAAGATTATTTCAACAAGGGATTATATTTTTCACATAGGAATTGTATCTTCTCTCTTTAAGGAAAGGAAGGAAGCTTCCTCCCTCCCTCCAACCCATGCAGGCCATGAGAAACTGCCACAACCTCAAACTCTTGTTCTCCAATAACCTTTTGTTCAAAATAACCCCAGCTAATTTCCTTCTAAAATGCAGTATAAGCTGAACTTCCCTTTGTCTCTTCAGAGTTGCGTGTGGTTCGCCATAGCTTGTTTGTCCCAAATTGCAATTGCTCTGCTATTCTTGAATAAACTTATTTTTTTACTTAAAGAAAATTGCTCTTTGTTCTGTTTAACGTTAAGTATGCAAGTAAAAGGAAAGGTACACACTAATATTTTCAGTGTTCCCAGGCTATCTGTGACTTGCAAGAAACTTTTCTCCAAAATTCTTAGAGAATAGGGAAGAACTATATCGGTGTATTGCCTAATTCCACAAACTGTTAGGTGTTCCTTCTCTTGGTGCCCCTAAAAATGTTAGGGAGAAGCTAGACCTGAGCAGTGGAAGGAGCACCCAGGGCAGAGTCCTGTCTTTGAAAGGGAATGATAGCGACAATAGCTGGAGGCATGGACCCTGATAAATAAGCTGTACGTTAAAAGCCCTGAAGTACAACTTCCTGGCCTTGTGGCTTCCAAGATTTTGGGGGGAGGGGGACAGTACAGATCAAGAGCCGCAGACGCAGAGCATGCCTTTCTCTTCCACCTCTGCCCCAGGTTAAACCCTAGACTCATTATAATACATTTGCATTGAGGGTATAGCCACCACCAACCCCCCACCTCCCATGGAGATAGGCTGCCACCAGCCATCTGGTACAAACCTTGTGGGTTTAAAAACTCACCCTGTGGGAGGAGTCCCCCAAATGATTGGAAGCCTCCATTAGAGACCACCCCACTGTACCCCATAACTCCTCCCAGCCCAGAGAGACCCAATAATACCCAATCTCGAAACCCAGGAGTCATTCCCCTGAGGCTGCCTTCTTGCCCACCTTGAGAGTGTACTTCCCCTTTAATGAACTGCTTCCTGCTGGCTACTTTCCTTCTGGCTGTCTTTATTTGAGCCTGGATCCCTAATCAAGACCTCCATTCACACAACGCAGGCAGGCTCTCTCACCAGTAACAAAAATACCAAAAAAAGAAAAAAAAATTGAATTTGAGAATTTTACAAAAGAATAAAGGTAGTGTAACATAAAATAAAATTTTAGGTCATTTTCATAAAGGTAAAACATCATAGATACCTGTTACTGCAAGATAAATATTAATGTAGCATAATTAATTGGCCTTGGACTTTTGGAGATAGAAATTTGCTAAAGATTTGCTTTTTGTTTTTTTTTGTTTTGTTTTGCTTTGTTTTGTATTTTTTGTGCTTATACTCCTAAGATAAATTTTATGTAAATATTTAAGAATATATGTAATATAACTCAAAGGAAAGAGAATGGCATTCAATGAGATGAAAGTTAACAGGAAAAGAGTGCTAAAAAATATATTACCATAAGACTGGGTTTTCTAAGGTTCCTGTAAGATTAGACTCCACATCATAAGAAAGCATTATGCAGTGATTATCCTACAGGAACAAGTCATTCTAAGAAAGGGTTTACTGCAAGTGTAAAAGGTATGTAATATCTATTAAAATAGTCAACATAATTTGCTGAGTCATGGCAATAGTGAAGATAATTATCATTATTGCAGTACTAGAATTAAGAAATTCTTGATTTCTTAAGAATGACTCATTTTATAAAAGATGCATATACACCAATCATGAATGATGAATCAGAAGATGAAACAAAGTTCATTAAAAATATTCATTTTGAGATGATAGGGACATAGGAATGGTAAATGACCCACCCCTGTTTCTTCTTTCTGAAATAATTGGCTGAATGCTAGTACTGTCCTCCCAGTCTCACTCTGAGAAATTAAGGGACACAGGATGCCTACAGAGCATAAGGTGTCAAAGCAATAATAGTGTGCTTTCTAAATAAATGACCCAGATACTGTGTCAAGTGAAGAAGAAAGTAATTGTTGGCTTCTGATAGACATTTTCTCTGTTTCTCCCATTTAACAATTCTGCCAAATGTAGACCAGACAATGAATGTACTGCTGCCCAAATCTGATCACTATTTTCCCTTGGAATGAAAGGTGCTCGGATAATATGGTAATGGCTATGGCAATTTCCTGCATTTTTAAATTCTAGGATAATCTAAAATTATTTTCAGTTGAAATTTATACACTTCATAATACTCATACTACTCTAATCAAGTTTTATAGAGACTAATTTGTTAACATTTTTGACTAAATTCTTTTTGGAAGGAATCTTAATGGGGGCTTTTCATTTTAATTTAATTTAATTTTTTAAAAAATTATTTATTTATTTGAGAGAGGGTGTGGGTGAGAGAGAGAGAGAGAGAGCACAGTGGGGGGCGTGGTCAGAGGGAGCAGGACAAGCAGACTCCCCACTGAACAGGGAACCAGATTCTTGGCATGATCCCAGGACCCCAGGATAAATTTGTGAGTGAAGGCAGACACTTAACGGACTGAGCAACCCAGGCACCACTTCTCATTTTCAATTTCATTTTTTTTTTAAAGATTTTATTTATTTATTTGACAGAGAGAGAGACAGCGAGAGCAGGAACACAAGCGGGGGGAGTGGGCGAGGGAGAAGCAGGCTTCCCATGGAGCAGGGAGCCTGATGTGGGGCTCGATCCCAGGACCCCGGGACCATGACCTGAGCCGAAGGCAGACGCTTAACGACTGAGCCACCCAGGCGCCCTCATTTTCAATTTCATTTTAATTAGCCAAGACGAAGAAGGTTTATTGCAAATAAGCATTTGGAAACACTTGTGCCATCGGAACATCAAACCCTCAGGTCCCGCTTGTCTTGGGCCAGACAGCCTCACCCACCAGGCTGCTCCTGCCACCCAGGAAGGCAGAAGCCTGCATGGCCCTTGGCTGCACTGACAATGACCTAGCAGTTCCTTCCCAGAGTTGTTCTTCCCAGCACCGTGAAGTGAGGCGGTCATTCACTTCTTTAACACAGAACTTTGATAGAGAAAGAATTCATCAAGATCCCAAATGACTTATTGGAAAATTATATAGATTTATTAAGTAATTTAGAGACAAACCCCAGTTCATATTGCATAAGAATGTTTCCATAAAAACTAATATACATTTACTCTGCTTATTTTGAAATTAACCACAAGTGTGAATCCTGAGAATATTTAAAAATTAATATCTAACCTTTACTTTAGGGTCCACTTCCTGGGGAAGCTGACCTGCAACCCATACTCTATGGTGAAGATATTTTAAAAGATAGAATTGTATTAACATGCATTAGATACTCTCATTTTTCTTTGGACTTTCCAACATCTTACAAAAATGTGTTTGAAATTTTAAGAACCTGAAAATCTGTCTCCATGGAAATGAGGATTAAAAGTATTTGAAATTTGTGAAGTTCCAACTCTGGAAATCTATGACTGGCATGCTAGCTATCTTCAGAGTAAACATGGTACTGTTCTGCTAAAACTTCCTTTGTGCCCATTTATTCATTCACTAAATATTGCTCATTCTCTTTCGCAAACTGCAATCTCTTTAAAGGCTTATCTTTCTTTTTTTCTATAATTAGGGGCATGATTTTTCACATTACCATGTGCTCAGGGAATATCTTCTTTGTGAATTAAATTAAATACAGGAATTTAAAAACTCCTAACAGAGAGTTTATGAGTGCAACTATATCATTCAATTGTTACAATTAAGTGTTTAGGTAACATAAAACACTGTCACTTGCTAATTTGATCTCTGCCACAGGTCCTTCCACAAATAGGAGATATATGAGATTCATTCTTTCATCCACATTGAATCCAATCATCAGTTAAATGTAATATATTCTGTGTGTCTTTTCTTCTATGTCAATTTACCACAGTCCTTTAAACATTACTTTTAAGTATTGAGAAAAATGGGGAGCCTGGGTGGCTCAGTCATTAAGCATCTGCCTTCGGATCAGGTCGTGATCCCAGGGTCCTGGGGATCGAGCCCTGCATTGGGCTCCCTGCTCTGCGGGAAGCCTGCTTCTCCCTCACCCACTCCCCCTGCCTGTGTTCCCTCTCTTACTGTGTCTCTCTCTGTCAAATAAATAAAAAAATCTTTAAAAAAAAAGTATTGAGAAAAATTTCCAATAAGATTATATTTCTTTTATCAGGTTTTTACTTTGCTCAAGAGAGAGGAGTTGTCATATATTAGCTATATATGAAAAGAATGAAATTTAAAGATTAGAGAGTTTTATTTAACCCAGAGTCTTTGAAGGGGGAGCCTAAAATATTTTGAAAAAAAAATAAGGAAAAGAGAATGCAGAAAATGAGTTTTCTCTTTTCTCCTGAAGCTAATAAGAGGGGGAAAAATGGGAAGAGATTGTTTCCATAAATGTCATTAAACACATGCAATATAGTCTGGCTGCTAAGAGCATGACATCTGGAGTCAGATGGCCTCTTTTGTCATTTCCTGGCTCTGTCACTCACCAGCTGTGTGACCTTGGGCAAGCTATTAAGTTGCTTGTGCTTTGGGTTATTATTCTAAAAATGGGGATGATGATGATAGTAACATTATCTACTTCAAAGCATTTTTCTGAAGTTTCACTGAGGTAATCTACAAAGTACCTAGCTCAGTGCTGTAGGCCAGCAGAGAGTAAACACATGGTGAATAAAAATTGCTATTATTGTCTCTTTTTCTCTCATGATGATCATATATTGGTCTCACTTGGATCTCCTTTCCAAATTGAAAGTGAGTATGAAATCTTCACTTTTGGGATGTTTCACTATAGATGCTTCTCTTCAGTTACAAGCGACAGAAAGCAATCTATTTCTCCTGACAACCTCTGAGATAAAACTATGGGAAAGTTAAATGGCTGCAATAGTAGTGCTTCAGGAATTTGATTGGAAGCCATTGCTATATTGTACCTTATTTATGTGCACGTGCTCCAAAATTGGCAGCTTGAAATGGCACATCTGCCAAGAGTTTAAATCTTCATATGATATTGCCTTTATCCCGACATATAATGACAGCCAGTCAGAGCTTTCCATTCTGTAGAGTAGGACCTTTTTTTAATAGTATCATCAACTCTATCCTGACCACATCTTCAACCATTATCACTAGCATCATGATTATTTTCCTATCAAGAACATTTTCCCATTGCATCCTGGGGACCCCCTTTCAGCCCATGCCAGCTGAGTTGAGGACTCGAGTTGAGGACTGAGCCAGTCCAGCTGCCCCACCAGGACATCCTCTGCAAGGAGCACACCAACTTGCACCCACTTCAGTTCAGCTGTCTCCCCAGGTTATCCTCAATGCAGAGAGCCATGGGACCCCTCCTCGGCTTGTACCCACTTCAGCTTTATCTGTCCTACCAAGGCACTTCTGCACAGAGAGTCCCAGGATCACCCAGGCCTATACTCACTTCAGCTCTGCTCATCCTAACAGGGTAGCCCAGCACAGAGTGCCACAGGACCTGAAGTCCATGCCAGCCCACAATTCCATCAAGGCCACCTAAACCCCAGGCACACATAGTTTACATAGGGGACAACCATACACAAGACTATTGCTTCAAGTTTGTAAGTAGCCATTCCACCTGATTCACAAAAACACAGAAAGTTAAGTAAAATGAAGAGGCAAAGGAATATGCTCTAAACAAAAAACAAGACCAAATTACAGAAAAAGAACTCAATGAAACAAAGATAACCAATTTATCTGATAAAGAGTTCAAAGTAATGATCATAAAAATGCTCACCAGACTGGAGAGAAGAGTGAATAGACTCAGTGAGAACTTTAACAAAGAGAAAATATAAAAAAGAACTAATCAGAGTGGAAGAATATAGGAACAGAAATGAAAAAATACACTAGAAGGAATCAACAGCAGATTAGAGGATGCAGAAGAATGGATCAGTGATCTGGAAGATGGGGTGATGGAAAGCACCCAAGCTGAACAGCAAAACAAAAAACAAACAAACAAAAAGAATGAAAAGAAATGAGGATAGGTTAAAGAATCTCTTGGTCAACATTAAGTGAACAAACATTTGTATTATAGGGGTCCCAGAAGGAGAAGACAGAGAAAGGAGCAGAAAACGTATTTGAAGAAATAATAGCTAAAAAATAATAGTTTAAAACTTCCTTAAGCTGGGGAAAGAAAAAGATATCCAAGTTCAAGAGGCACATAGAGTTCCAGACAAGATGAACCCAAGGAGGTCCACACTAAAGCATAGAATAATTAAAATGTCCAAAATTAAAAATAAAGATGCTGATTTCTCACCTAGAACTATGAAATTAAAACCTCTAAGAGTAGGCATGGAAATTTGCATTAAATAACAAGCCCTCTGTGTGTTGGGGGGGAGAGTATTTTCCCATTTATACTGATATGTAAGTATTTATAGAATCTCTGACATTTAAAATTATTTTAGAGAACTTTGGACTTCTGAAAAACATTTTAAGACAAATATACTGCATCTGGGAGTATTGTTATCAATTAAATGGCTTTTGGTAGTATTTATACCTATTTGAATGTCCATTCACTGTTAGTAACATGACAGAATATAGTACAAAATGTTTTTACCAAAGAGAATATAAAATCAAATTATGCAGTATAAAATTTTTGTGTTTGAATAGAGCCTGGTGAATGCAGGCATTGGGGGTGAGAGGGACAAGGGCAGAGTTTCTGAGAGCTTAGGGATGGTCAGAACTGGCCCATTATGACATCAGAGCCCTTGGAGGTCCTGCTCCATTTATAATCTAATTAGATCAGCAATTCTGTGTTTTTCTGTAGAACCAGTATGGATTGGGGAACATAAATTTTCAGTAGTCTTTTGTTGTTTTGTTTTGTTTTTAATTATTAGTCCTTTATGCCCTTTTGAGGAACTTACTATCATACTTTAGAATATGAAAAAAAAGTAACCAAGTTACTTTTCAGTCACACTTGAAATGTTCCCCAGTGATCCTATTGGTATTTCCTTTTACTGAATGTAAATCACAATCTGTAAAAAGTGGCTTTCTTGCTTAATACCTGTGTTTATTTGCTGTCAGTCACTTGATCTGCATGCTTGGTTTTAATCACCTTCACTTAAAATTTTATTATTTTGTTTGTATACTTAAACACTTGTACATTTTTCTTGACCTATTTTAGAAATTGGTTTGGATTAGAGTTGCTGAGGAGGCAGAATTTTATCTTTATATTATTATTACTTTTTTGGCTGGGCCTGAGAATTAAATTAATATAAGGCAGATAAAAGGAGAAAAACATACAAATATATTTGATAAAAAGTTTTATATGACACAGGTGCCTTCATCATAAATGAAAACTCCCCCCAAATGGCAAAACCTACTTGCTTTTATTTTAAGTTGAACAAAGAGGTAATGATAGAAAAGTAACAAAGCTTTGTGGGGATGTGAAAGGAAGATGGGATTTTTTTTTTTAAAGAAAGTCTGTTTTTATGGAATTGTCTAGGTTTCACTCAATGTCTCATCCTGATGACAAGACTGTTACTTTCCTTCTGGTATAGGGGGGCATCTTTCACATGAGAATAGCATGTCCTGATTTTAGGGAAAAAAGGTCAGAAAGTCAGAAGAAAAGATGGAAGGTTTTTCTTATATTTGCTGTTTTCAAGCACCCACTACTCAAAATAGTAGATATGCCAGAGTGACATATTTTGGGGTTGCATGTTTGAATTCCCTCAGAGTTGAGAGTATTACCGTTCAGTTAAGAGGGACTGAATTAGTTATTACAAAATCGAGTCCATTTTCTATTCCAATTTGTTTGTAGTGACTATATATAAATTCAAGTTTATTACAATTTCTTACTAAGGACCTCCATTCTGGACAACTTAGAACACTGATTATTTAAAAATAAAACATAAAATAGTGTAGACACATAAGGGAGGAATTCTCCAATTTAAAAAGAAAAAGATATAGAAGAATAACTTTAAAAATAAAAATTATTTTATAATCAACAATTACTTTGAACACAACTTTTGAACACTTATCTCTTTAAAAAATTAAACCCTTTATTGAAGTGTGATTGACATATGAAAATCTGCACATATTTACTCTATACAACTTGGTGAGTTTGGAGATAAGCCGTGGAAAAATCACCACAATCTGTGCCATAAATACAGTCATCACTGGCAAAAGTTCCCTTCACCTTCTTTATTGTTATAATTTTTGTGATAAGAACACTTATAATCTACCTCTTAACACATTTGTAAGCATCAATATAGTATTATTACCTTTAGGTACCATGCTGTGTAGCACAGCTCTAGGACTGATTCATCTTGCATAACTAAAACTTTGTATCCTTCAACACCTCACCCCTATATAAATCTTTGTACCTTATAATAAGAAAAGGAATTCCTCATTTAAGCTTAACTTTCTCTGTAAAATCTCTGCTAAATAATTGAGACAATTGAGTAATTGACATTGTTTTGATGATACAAATCACAAAGTATTATAAAATTGCTACATTACAAAGAACTGAGGACCAACAACAGTCCCCCAAGCTCACTCTGATATCCTGCACCTGCACTCACTTCCCCACCCCCCCATCTTCACTCTGAAATTATAATCACCTGTCCTTATTTCCCCTGAGCAACACTCATGCTTTTCAGAGCAGCAATTATCTAATCTAATAAATCAATCTGTTTGGTCCACTAATGGATGAAGAATAGAGGAGACATACAGATTTTCTTTATATACCTGGCAGAAGTTGAGTTTCTTTATTTTGAAATGTTCACTCACAGTTTACTTTGATGGCCCTACTTTAGTGGGACTTCTGGGAAGATGATTTATTAGTAGAGGAGAGTGTCTTTCTTGTTACAGGAAAAATGTTGAAATCTCTTTGTCTAAAAAATGCATCTTGAATTCTGTCCAAGTAGAAGAGATCATGCATATTCTGCTCGCTAGGGTAGTAACTGTAAATAAGGATAATGATTTCATTATGCTAGCAAGTGGTTAAATTTAGACCAAGAGAGTTTATGTGATGAGCATCTATTTTGGTTTAGTTACGAGCATCTATTTTCTCCCCGACAAAGAAGAAGCTATCAATTTTCTCTATAGACCGACAGGCTTATTGTTGCAGATTTCAACAATAGGTGATAGAAACTCTGCTACTATGAACAGTTAATGCCTTAGGTTTACTAGTTTTGTGCTCACTAGAAGACCATATTAAATTCTGTTAAATTCTCTAGAACTTATTTTGGAAGAATTTTGTTAGGATTAATAGCATATTACTGAAAAGTTATTTTATCCTATGATGCAGATGAATAGAATGATTTTAACCTCTTTCTCCCTACAATCAGTTCCCATAAAGCATTAAATGCTGACACCCAGCACACTATGCTGCATTCACTGCTCTGTCTTTGGACTCTAGGATCGTTTTATATCCAGAATCAATTTTAAATTGGAGTCACAAATGCCATATCTTTTCTTTGTTATTAGAAGACTGAAGTAGAATATCAGGTAACACAGATACCTTTGCTCTCCAAGGGATCAGATTATCCGTCTTGGTTTGGTTTGCCTGAAGGGGGTTTAATCTTTCAAGTATTACAGTTGAGGATGTAAGTACCAAAGGAAAAGATGGGAAGAAATGCTTGAATTTCCATCTTTACATTCTTTTTGTGCCTATCAATTGTTCTTCCTCTATACAACATTAAGACATTGTTTTTTTGTGGCCTTAATAAGGCTTAATAGCTTTCCTTAGAACCTCTTCAAATTCTTATTTGAATTGCCAGTTAATTATTTCTACTACAAATTTGTCCTCAGCCAAAAAAGCAAAAATATAATATTTTCTGCCTCATGCATATACTTTATTTTATTTTTTTTATATTCTCAGTGAATTACTAGGAATCTTGATATGAAGAAAACTTATTAAAATTAGAAAAATTTGATGTTTAAAGATAGAACTAAAATTCAATCTTGCATTTAGATTTATCACATCAAACTATAAGAAGTGAAAAAAAAGTCAAATCATTACTGTAGGACTTGAGTTGTCTCTAGGCTTTTTGGATATTTTTTTTCTGGAAGAAAGGTTATGGAGATATCTATAAGTGTAGATTCCATGGGTGTGGTAGGTAGAAGAGTAGTATTTAGAAATGAGGAAAAACTTAATTGGGGATGTTTGCCAATGTGAACTGTTTTTATGGGCAGCCAATAATGAAACTCTTTGCTTTATGCAAAGCATTAATCATTTTCATTATGAAACTTGATAGTAATTTGAAAACCTGAATTAAACTAAATATATATTTCTTACAGTTGACTGCTTTAAAAAATGAGAGTAGTACTACCTGTCTTGTTCCTTTGAAAAATTAGAATAATGACTCTTCCTATGGAAGTTCCTGGTCACACAACTGGTCAAGTGGAAGTTGGAATCAGTAGAAATGGAGTGGCATGAATGAATCATGGTAGTTGTAGCACTTTATGCCATTTGTAATGGTTTTAGTGTTGGGAAGGACAGGGGGTTTAGATCAAATCTAAACTTCAAAAGCTGTGGTCAAAGCAGAAAAAAAAAAAAAAGCACCTGACATAAAAGCCCAAATCTGAGCTGACTGTAAAAAAGAGGGAAAGCTTTAGGGAAATAGCACAAATACCAAAGATGTTTTAAGTTTGCATTTAATGGCCAGATAGAGTCCTGTAGTAGGAGCGCCTATGTTCAAATCCTGGCTGGACAATTTACAAGCTCTTTGGTATCAGGCAGGTTAACTCTTGCAAATCTATAATTTCTCATATGTAAAATGGGTGTCACAGTATTGCCAATTTTATAAGGCTGCTGTAAGGATTAGCAATGTTATTAATGATAAAATGCTGAGAATCATGCATGGAACATTCACATAAGTTTCAATACTTTTGACAAGGTCTGATGCATTTGCCAGTTCTCCATGTATTTTAGTTTTTATTATGATTATCTTTCTTATTATTAAATAATTAAAACAAAATCTTAACAATTTACAGTTTACATTCTATGCTAGATTTAATCTAACTACCCCCAAAACATACAAATTTTCTTGTATACAGAGGAAGATACCAATTTCCCAAGGTGGATAAATGCCTTCACCAAGGCCACATCACTATAAATTGAAGGAGTGGGATTGAAAGTAAGTTCCCTTGGGAAAAGCCCAATATCCTAGTGCTCTTGTCAGTATACTTCACAGATTTTGGAAACATCTCAATAAGATTTCAGATGAAAAAAATTGACTGTAACAGAGTTAGGAAATGAGCAGCATTTGGAAAAAAATTTTTTCAGGAAAAAAAATGGTAACTTTTTTTTTTTTAATTAACTCTTGGGTAAAGAATGAATAAGATTTCACAAGCAAATAGTAAAGAGATATCATAAAGCAGACAGATTGTGTACCCCAGGTGTGGGGATGCTAGTGACGGGATGTTTAAGAACCGTCATCTGGTACGGCTAGAATATGGGATCGGTTAAGGACATGACTGCGAAGGAAGTTGGGAAAATTTGGTGGTCCACACTGCAATGGTCTTACATTTTAAAATTACATTATAATATGGGAGGTGGGAAAGCTAAGCTTTAATTATAAAAGAGTCATAATCAGATCTGTGGTGGGAGAATAACTGGCGGCAATGTGAACACTATCATTACTAGGAAAGAAACTGGACGAAGGGGAGCAGCAGACTATCAAAATAGCCATGGTGAGAAATGATCAATCCCTGGGAGAGGGTGAGATTGTTTCAAAAGATTCAGAAAGCAAAACCCACAAGTCTTATTTATTATTAAGGTTAGGAAGAATAAAAACTAGGGGCGCCTGGGTGGCTCAGATGGTTAAGCGTCTGCCTTTGGCTCAGGTCATGATCCCGGGGTCCTGGGATTGAGTCCCGCATTGGGCTCCCTGCTCCTTGGGAGCCTGCTTCTCCCTCTGCTTCTCTCTCTCTCTCTCTCTCTCTGTCTCTCATGAATAAATAAATAAATAAAATATTTTTAAAAAAAGAATAAAAACCAAATCTGGAGGTGACTTTGTGAATGATTCTGCCCTTAAGATATATGGAGCCTCGGGTGAAGAAGAAGATTGTAAAGGAAAGATTATGAATCTAATTTTGGGCAGGATGACTCTGAAATGCCCAGGATGTTCAGGTGGAAACACATCATTGCCATTTGGTAAAAGGTCCCTGGGTCTCAGGATAATTTCACTTAATACGTAAAGTTATATAAATCATACAATCATTATATACAAGAGGACAAGCGAAATAGTGGATTGGGATAGAAAGCAATATATTTTTTTCTACTCTTCATTTCTTTCTGTGTTTCTCAGTTTTTGCATGATTTTTTTTTCTTGTATGGAAAATTTTTGTGTGAGTCTTGACATTTTTGCTTATTTCTTTGTGGTCTATCTTCTTCTCTAAGATACACTTAGGGGAGGGTTCTCGGAGGGAGAGACTAATGATCACAAAGGCTACGGGGGAAGTCATAAAGAAACTTCCAGTTGCTTGTGATTCTATGGAACGTTATCTAACACATGTGCTTGCATGAGGGGTTGTGGCCAAACAAAATGCATGCTAAGGAAGCAGTACCATGGAGAAGCTTAACTAAAGTACACACACACACACACACACACACACTTCCAATTGTTTTAGAGGGAAAGTTTTTCTGCTTCAGATTCTTTCATCTTAGAATATAGGAGTCTCAAAAGACAGTATTTTTTTTCCAAAAATTATTAGTAGAGTTTTTCATGGGGGAAATGTGTGTGGCTTAACTTAATCCAAATCTATTTTAGACAAAATTTTGAAAGTACAGGTAAAACAAACGATTATTATGTAGATACTTGTAAAATTATTGAATTTGAAGTCAGTCTTCATTTAGGTATATTTGCTAAAATCTCTTAATGCACTTCAACAATGTATTGCTTAAATGTATTCTGTAAACAGCATTCATTCCTTGCTCTATCTTCTTTAGTCTAGGTATCACTCATCTCTTTCTTTCTCACCATCTAGGGCTATTGACGGGTGGCCTCCATTTTGCCTTCACAAGCCGTTCTAAATAAACCTGTCTCGGATTTAGTTTTCACTTCCAAGATGTCGGAGAGGGCTGTAGGTATTTGATACTTCTACAAAATCTTAACTGCCCTTGCTCACAATTTCCAAATCATCTTGTCATGTTTAATTTATCCTCAAATTATAGTTTTCCACTTTTACACTTTCCAATAACATGAAGTTACTGAACACTTTTCATAAATCGATTTTAGTATTTATATTGAGATTGTTTTAATAGTTTTGAATAGGAAAGGTAGAAGTAAGTAACAAGGGTTGAAATTTCTATTTCTTGTCAGCCAAGATTGACATTGCAAATGGGCTTCTTAGTAGTTGTTTACAACTGAAAAGACTGCTGGTGTTAACAGTTTTATTACCAGCTTAATTAATGCTCTGTTTACTTAACTGATAACAGTACTTAACCAGGGATTTTAACAGGCTCCCTTTGCAAGATGTAAGCTGTAGTTGTAGGACACATAGAAAGCACATGTGTGCTTTAGTCTTCAGAAATGGTATTATTTGACAGATTGGTTTAATTTCTCACAAAGTATATTACATTTTGGTTATAATAACTATGTCTCTATTTCATGCTTATATTGATTTGGTTTAAATATATTTTAAAGGTATTTCATTATGCTTGACAATACAATTGTCATATATATTTCCCCAAAACTTGAATATTAATTTTGCATTGCTTGATAATACTACAGCTAGACAAACATATCATTTTATCTTAAAAATAAAACTAAGTTTAGGGGCGCCTGGGTGGCTCAGTTGGTTAAGCGACTGCCTTCGGCTCAGGTCATGATCCTGGAGTCCTGGGATCGAGTCCCACATCGGGCTCCCTGCTCAGCAGGGAGCCTGCTTCTCCCTCTGACCCTCTTCCCTCTCGTGCTATCTCTCATTCTCTCTCTCTCAAATAAATAAATAAAATCTTTAAAAAAAAATAAAATAAAACTAAGTTTAAAATTGAATTCCTAAATTTTACATTATTTTATAAGCTTGATATGTGGAACATTGAAACCTATATCTGTGTCATTCCATATGCATGAATAATCAAATCTATATCAAAAGATTCCCATATAGATTTTTTTTTTTTACATTTTGAGGGGCAAAGAAGTGTTACTATAAAAATAGGACATCCTTTGTTTAGTAACGTTATCTGTCCCTTTCTCATCAGACGCATTTTAGTAATAAAACCATAGCATTGGATAGTTTCTATAAGGGACTCTATATTAGAATGATTACCAGCAACAAGTGCCCGTGTTTCCATTTTGGCTCCATAATTTATTGGCACTCCGACCTTGAGTAAGGTACCTAGCTTTTCTGAGTCTCAATTTCTCTCAGTAAAATATAAAAGAAGCATGAAGCTTTGGAAGAGGCTACTGGAACACAGTACTACATAAGGGTTCACTATAGATATTAGAGCTAAGCCAGAGGGCAATTCTAACTAAGGCTCATCAAAATAAAAGTAGGAATGTGTTCTAGTTAGTTAATTAATTAAGTAAAGGAATGTCCATGACACAATAGATGAATACATTCTATTAGAGACAAAGAAGATGAATAAAACTAAAGACAAAAAAGCTAATAATCAATGTCTTTGTATACAGTTAGAAGATATTGCATATAAGTTCAACAGCAGGTTAGTATAAAGAATGATCATAGATGAAACATTCTTGGAAATAAAAAAAATTTGTTGAAATAAAATATTTAATTAAAGTGCTTAATATTAGAAAGGAGGCAGCTAATGCACCAATTATAGGTAAGCATGTAATGAAGATATAATGAGAGAAAGAAAAGAGATGCATAAGACTAAAATTATAAAAGAAAATGTAAGTATATACAATACATCTAGATGGGTGTATAATTGTACCAGAAAAAAAGTGATTATGAAAAGGAAATAATGATAAAGAATATGATAAATTAAAATATACTGGACCTGAAAAAGACATAGTTTTCCATAATTTATGGTTTTATTGAATGAAAAAATTATCTAAATACTGCTATGGACTTAGTATCCTCCCAATTCATATGTTGAAAGCTAATCCCCAGTGTGATGGTGTTCAGAGGTGGGGGCCTTTAGGAAGTGATTAAGTGTCTGGTATAACCACCAATGTGCTATTCCAGCCCTGTAGAGTAGAATTTGTGTACTTATAAAGAGGGAACAAGAGTGATCCCTTGCCTCTTCTGCTATTTGAGGTTATAGTGAAAAGAAGTGGGCTTTCACTAGACTGTGAACCTGCCAGAGCCTTGATCTTGGTCTTTCCAGCCTCTAGAACTGTGAGAAATAAATGTCTGTTCTTTTCAAGCTACCCAATTTATAGTATATTGCTGAATTGCAATGGGTGATTGTCAAATGAGAAGCATGAGTTTGGTGAGAAAAAAAGTTTTTCCCAAGTCTCTGTGGAGACTCATGTGTTTACAGTGCTTTAATATAACTGCTGAAGCCAGTGTTGTCATATATGGACTTCCTCTCTGAGTTCTCCAGAAATTTTCTTTACTGGAATTAGGAATTCAGAAAAAATAATATTATTTTAGAAGTTAAAAAAAATTTTTTTCTCTACTTAAATAAAGTTTAGAATAAAACTTGAAAAAATAAACTACCATAAGCTTGGTAACTATATTGGCTATTGAAATTAGTTAGAAGTCAAGAATAAGTGTGCATAAAGTCAAATATTGTATTTATATCCAAACACCTACAAGAATGAGCAGATTGCTTCCATAAACACAACTGAGATCATGGGGTAATATATTTATAACACACAGTAGCAAGACACCACTCATGGTTTACATGATTGACAACGTGTATTATAGAAAGACACGCAATCATTATAGGTAAAAATAATCACTCATTACAAAGTGAATATAATAACAAGTGGAACTTTTTGTTTTTGACTTTCATAATGTCTAAGTAATTTTTTCTAAAGTTGTGGTTTTCACATAATAATGGCTAGTAAAATGTTCTACATTTGATGATAGGGATAGGATCAGGAAGGTTCAAACAAGGAAATATCCTAAGAGAGGGTTTATGCTTTAAAAATTTTTATGATGTAGAAACCTATATTGGGGAAAAAAAGACATAAATGATTTATATGAATTTCCAAAATTCAAACAACTAATTAGCATTAGGACCAAATTATAAATTTCCTAAATATAAGTTTTCCAAATAACATGCCTGTGCTCTTTCTTCTATACTGCACATGTCTGTCACATGTTTGTTTCAAGAGTCAGTTCAGTAAATAGAAATGAAATCTGCAGACAGTACACACACATTCAGTAGCACATTCATTCAATTAAAGTCAATCTGTGAGGTGATTTTTGTTCACCACTAGGGACTCATAGCTAAGACAGTACCTGATCTTATGTAGATATGAAGCTAAAATGAATAAATGAATGGAAAAATAAATCAAGAAAATGTGTCTATATTTGAAGTCTTTGTTGGGAAAATTTATTACCATGTATATGATATGCAGAAACACCATTCCTTTGTGAATCACTGTCTGATGAGATAAAACAATAAATATTAAAAAGTCAAGTAATGAATCAAGAGGAGTATAGAAGAATAATAATAAATTCCCAGGAAGATGGAGGAGTAGGAGGACCTTAAGCTTACCTTGTCCCATGGATGCAATTCAATAACACAAACATCAGGTAAATAACCCAGAAAACGACCCAAAGCGTGGCAGAATAAACTCCACAACTAATTGTAGAGAATGCGATCAATGGGTCAACCAAGAAATCAAAGAAGAAATAAAAAACACATGGAGACAAATGAAAATGAAAACACAATAGTCCAAAATCTTTGGGATGCAGCAAAAGTGGTTTTAAGTGGGAGGTTTATAGCAATATTGGCCTGCCTCATGAAGCAAGAAAAATCTCCAACAACTTAAACTTATACCTAAAGGAAATAGAAAAAGAACAAACAAAACCCAAAAACAGTAGAAGGAAGGAAATAATAAAGATTTGAGCAGAGATAAGTGAAATAGGAAAAAAAAAAGAACAGATCAATGAAATCAGGAGCTAGTTCTTTGAAAAGATCTACAAAATTACAATCTTTTAGCTAGATTCCTCAAAAAAAGTTCAAAAAAAAGGAGAGGGGATTCAAACAAAATCAGAAATGAGAGAGGTGAAATAACCAACACCACAGAAATATAATTATAAGAAAATATTATGAAAAATTATATGCCAACAAATTAGATAACCTAGAAGAAATGGTTAAATTCCTAGAAACATATAACCTACCAAAACTGAAGCAAGAAGAAATAGAAAACTTGAACAGACTGAATACCAGCAATGAAAATGAATCAATAATCAAAAAACTCCCAACAAAGTCCAGGACCAGACGGTTTCATGGGTGAATTCTACCAAACATTTAAAGAAGTTAATACTTCTTATCCTCAAACTATTCCAAAATAGAAAAGGAAGGAAAACTTTCAAATTCATTTTATGAGACCAGTATCACCCCAATATCAAAACCAGTTACAGACACCACAAAAAAAGAACTTCTGGCCAATATCTCTGATGAACATAGATGCAAAAATCCTCAACAAAATATTGGTAAACCAAATCCAATAATACATTAAAAATTATTCACCATGATCAAGTGGGATTTATTCTAATGATACAAGAGTGGTTCAATATTCACAAATCAATCAATGTGATGCATCATGTCAATAAAAGAAAAGATAAAAACCATATGATCATTTCAACAGATGTAGAAAAAGTTTTCATTAAGTACAACATCAATTTATGATTAAAAACCCTAAACAAAATAGGTTTAGAGGAAACATAACTCAACCTAATAAAGGTCATATATGAAAAATCCACAGCCAACATCATACTCAATAGTGAAAAACTGAAAGCTTCCCTGCTAAGGTCAGGAGAAATCAAAGATGTCTACCTTATCATTTTTATTCAACATAACGTTGGAAGTCCTAGCCTCAGTAATCAAACAAGAAAAATGAATAAAAAGTACCAAAACTGGTAAGAAAGAAGTAAAACTTTACTTATTTGCAGATGACATGATACTATATAAAGAAAACCCTAAATACTCCACCAGAAAACCACAAGAGTTTTTACATTAATTTAGTAATATTTCAAGATAGAAAATCAATGTATAGAAATCCATTGCAGTCTACGGCCATATCACCCTGAAACGCCCGATCTCCTCTGGTTTTGGAAGCTAAGCAGGGTCGGGCCTTGTTAGTACTTGGATGGGAGAAATCCATTGCATTTTACACAATAATAATGAAGAAACAGAAAGAAATTAAAAAAGCAAGTCCATTTACAATTAAACCAAAAATAATAAAATGCCTAGAAATAACCAAGAAGGTGAAAGAACTGTATTCTGAAAATTATCAAACGTTGATGAAGGAAATTGAAGATGACATAAACAAATGTTAGATATTCTATGCTTGTGGATTAGAAGAAAAAAATATTGTTAAAATGTCCATACCACTCAAAGCAATCTACAGATGTAAAGAAATCCCTATCTAATATCAACAACATTTTTCACAGAACTGGAATAAATAATCCTAAAATTTGTATGGAACTGCAAAAGACTCCAAACAATCTTGAAAAAGAAAATCAAAGCTGCAGGTATCACAATTCCAGATTTCAAGTTACACTACAAAACTGTAGTAATCAAAACAGTTTGGTCTTGGCATAGAAATAGATGCATAGATGAAAGGAACAGGATAGAAAACCCAGAAACAGATTCATGTTTATTTGGTCAATTAATCTTTGACAAAGCAGGAAAGAATATCCAATAGGAAAAAGTCTCTTCAGTAAATGGTTTGGGGAAACTGGACAGCTACATTCAAAAGAAAGAAACTGAATCACTTTCTTACTCCATTCACAAAAATAAACTCAATAGAGATTAAAGATCTAAATGTGAGACCTGAAACCATAAAAATCCTAGAAGAGAGCACAGGCAGTAATTTCTCTTTCCACTGTAGCAACTTTTTTCTAGATATGTCTCCTGAGGCAAGGAAAATAAAAGCAAAAATAAGGTATTGGGACTACATCAAAATAAAAAGCTTCTGCACAATGAAGGAAAAAAAAAGAATTAAAAGGCATCCTCCTGAATGGGAGAAGATATTTCCAAATGACATATTCAATAAAGGCTTAATGTGCAAAATATATAAAGAACTTATGCAACTCAATGACAGAAAAACAAATAATCAATTAAAAATTGGCAGAAGACATAAACAGACATTTCTCCAAAGAAGACGTCCAGATGGCCAACAGACACACGAAAAAATGCTCAACATCACTCATCATCAGGAAAATATGTATCAAAACTACTATGCGATATCACCTCACACCTGTCAAAGTGGCTAAAATCAATACACAAGAAACAAGTGTTGGTGAGGATGTGAGAAAAAAGAATGCTTTTGTAGTATTGGTGGGAATGCAAACTGGTGCAGCCACTGTGGAAATGAGGATGGAGCCTCCTCAAAAAAATTTAAAAAATAGAACTACCCTAATATACAGTAATTGCACTACTGGGTATTTACCAAAGTATATGAAAACACTAATTTGAAGGATGTATACATTACTATGTTTATTGCAGCATTATTTAAAATAGCCAAATTATGGAAGCAGTGCAATGATAAATGGACAAGGAAGATGTACACACACACACACACACACACACACACACACACACACACACACACACTGGAACATTGTTCAGCCATAAAAAAGAATGAAGTCTTGCTAATTGCAGTGATATTATGAAGCTAGAGGGTGTAATGCTAAGTGAAATAAATCAACCAGAGAAATATAAATAGCAAATGATTTATCTTATATGTGGAATTTAAGACACAAAACAAAAGAGCAAAAGAGAGAGAGAGACAAACCAAGAAACAGACTCTCAACTATAGAGAACAAAATGATGGTTACCAGAGGGCAGGTGGGCAGGGAAATGAGTGGTGTAAGTGATGGGGATTAAAAAGTACACTTGTTATTGATGAGCACTGAGTAATGTACAGAATTGTTGAATTACTATATTGTATACCAGAAACTAATATAGTACTGCGTGTTAACCCTACTGGAATTAAAATGAAAACAATGAATTTTTTTTAGAAAAAGTCCTCTATTATGAGCAATTCTTAAATCCCTGCACCACAAAAGTGTAATAATAACTCAGTTTCAAATATTTTGTTAAAATGTGAGCTAGTTAAGTCCAAGAAGACACCCCTAAATTAATGATGGCTTGAAAATCACAAGTCTACTTAAAAGTTAAATCATATACATGAATGAGATCATTTTGTTGTTTGTATTTTCAAGTATCTTAATTTATGTCATAGATAAGTAGGGCATGATTATAAAGGCTGGCACTTAAAAATTAATTAAATTAATTTATGTGTTATATGTGTTATATACCTCATTAAGGAATGAGGTATATAACTGTGCTTTACAATTACTCAATCTTTACTTAAGTATGTGTTTTTAATTTAAGAATCACCTACACGTTGATGTTGTTTTGCACAGAACTAGGAACCTATGTGTAGGTAGAGTTTTAGCAGCGTTCAGCCCATTTTTATCACAAATTAGATATACAAATTATATTCAAGTGCAACTTATAAATATTTTTTTACCTTTTATAACTTCAGTGTACCTTTCAACTTATGTATGAATTGAATCTTTTTATATATTCTTGAGTTTTGGATTTTTTTGGTTAAGAACGTAGGTTTTCATTGAGCACTCACCAAAGTAGTGTTATGATTCGATATTATTCTTGCTCACATAATCCAACAAATGAAGATTTCTTAGAAAAGACTATGTAGAAATAAAAGATATTATGTGTGCTTATTGTGAGAATGGAAAATAGATGTGGGGGACATTTCTGAGGAGTCTAATTGTTCTATAGGTAAGACAATCATATCTGATCTAGCTGACAGATTCAAGTATCCATTTGTACCAGAACAAAAGAGCCTCTAATTGTTTGAAGAACACTTAGTAATTTATGGTGCCATTGTCCTTGGGCAGTTTATTTTCAGATCGATATTTGCAGCAGATTGGGAAGACATAATGAGAGTAACCAAAGTGACTTATTAATAGATAAAGCCCACAAGCAATAACTGTGAACATAGAAACTCAAAAAAATAGTGATTCTTCCACAAACAGGTATCAAATGCATCATTTTAGGAAACTGTCAAGAAATCTTTAATTAAAATAAGCACTAAAAAATAAATTTTGTTCTTCACTTACAACTCTTTAATTCTTTTGCCTTATTTTCTCAAATTTGATAATTATTAAAAATAATACATATTGAGAACAATATTTTTAAAAACTTGAAATTTCTTGCCTCACCCCATCAGAATGTTCAATAAAATTTCTCATTGTTGAAATATATTGTTAGAAAATCTTTCACAGGCTTTTTAAAGCAACACTGATAATCTAAACAAAGTTATGTAGCAGAAACATACAGAAGGGATTGTCTCTGCCCCTAATCTTTTCAGGGTAGATCTTGGTCTAAAATAATTAACTCTAGTTGGAAATTATGTATACAAATTCTATATCTTGTGCAATTACTAAGTTTCATTATCTAAAAATGTTTCTAGATAACTATGTTTAAGATTGCAGACAGGTAGAATTGTTTCTAGGAAAACTTTTCACAGCTAATAGTACTGCTTAAAATAAATTAATTCAGATAATTTGGAATATAATAAAATGGAACAAGTAATTTAAAGATTATTTTGTCACAGAGGTGCCTCAGTGGCTCAGTTGGTTAAGTGTCTGCCTTCAGCTCACGTCAGGGTCCTGGGATTGAGCTCCATGTTGGGGACCCCTGCTCAACGGGGGCGTCTGCTTCTCCCTCTTCCTGCCGTTGCTAATGTTTTCTCTCTCTCAAATAAATAATAAAGAAAACCTTTAAAAAAAGATTGTTTTGTCACAAGTAATTTAAGTATAATAGTTGAGAAAGAGGTGGATTAAAATTTCCTTCATTTGGAATAATAATCAAATTCTTTAAATTTTAAAAAAGAAAATTACAGGGCGCCTGGGTGGCTCAGTTGGTTAAGCGACTGCCTTCAGCTCCGGTCAAGATCCCGGAGTCCCAGGATCGAGTCCCGCATCGGGTTCCCTGCTTGGCGGGGAGTCTGCTTCTCCCTCTGACCCTCCCCTCTCTCATGTGCTCTCTCTCTCTCTCATTCTCTCTCTCAAATAAATAAATAAAATCTTTAAAAAAAAATCCCTACTATAAAAAAAAGAAAATTACAAATTTTCTAGGAAAAAAATAATACCTTTTATTCTTCTGTTATTAGCACAGACAAATGTATGCTCTTCTACATAACTGAACTGAAATTAGTTTCAGATTACTGGCTAATTTTTAATTAAGGGGATATTTTGGCAATGTTATTTTACAGATAGCCTGGATCATAATTCAGTTAGAAAAGCCAAAATTTTCATACATATAATCATTCAGTTTCCATATATTTATTTAAAGAAAAAAAGTGTTTTTTTTCTAAACAAACTAAAAATCTCGTTTCCCTACAAATCTGTATGAGTTAAAATTCTTTTTATTTTATTTATTTATTTTTTTAAGATTCTATTTATTTATTTGAGAGAGAGAGTGAGTGCACACAAGCGGGGGGAGGGGCAGAGAGAGAGGGAGAAACAGACTCCCTGCCAAGCAGGGAGTCCAACGCTGGGATTGATTCCAGAACCCTGAGATCATGACCCGAGCCAAAGGCAGACACTTAACTGAATGACCCATCCAGGCATCCCTTTAAAAACACGGCAATGAAGTTTATAAATTTCAATGAGAAGTTTCATTAGAATTAAAAGTGTTTTGAATAGGGGCACCTGGGTACCTCAGAGGGGTAAGCGTCTGCCTTCAACTCAGGTCATGATCTTAGGGTCCTGGGATCAGACCCCACGTTGAGCCCCACGATGAGCCCCACGTAGGGCTCCCTGCTCAGCGGGGAGCCTGCTTCTCCCTCTCCCCCCTGTTCCTGCTCTCTCTTGCTACCTCTCTCTTGCTCTCTCTCGCAAATAAATAAATAAATAAATAAATAAATAAAATATTAAAAAAAAGTGTTTCGAATAAGTTATCAGTCACCATTTTAAGAGAACTCAAGTAAGAAATTAAAATGTGTATTATATATAAGCATCCAAATAATAAAGAGAAATGAAATAGTCTCAAAACATGTTTGAGAAAGGATACACAAATCAGTTTTCAACGTTAGATTTTCACTTCTTTCTTGTCATTGTACTTGCTGATTTCATTCTCTTTTCTGTTGAAGCATGAAAATCCAAGTAGGTGGACTATATAAGTATGATGGAAAGTTTTCATTTTCAACAGTTTTCTACTGAGTTGTTTTTTCATCCATAATGTGACTTTCTATGGGTCTCTGATCCAGCCCAGTAGCTGTCAAAAAGATTGATGAGGCTGATGTTTAGATATGTTTAAGAGTTTGGGTCCCCGGGTATTTGAACAAAAGAACAATGGAAAGTATTGTGCAAGTTATTGGTTAATACCCTGATGGGTCAAGAAGCATATGTTAGAAAATAAATCATTTTTAGCAGAAAACATTCACTTTTGAATTAGTGATATTTTGCTGTTTCATGGTGAGTTTAAGTGAATGACTTTTGCATACTCAGTCTACAGTCATCTAAAGATCACACAATCAAAGTGCTTACACTGGACTAATGCTTAACTCTACTGTCTATGTCCTCCATAACTGACTATAAAGGCTAGTTTAAATCCATATCAATTTCAGTTACTCTTAGCAATGTATCAGTCATCTTCTTGCATCAACTTCCCTTTCTTTTTTTGTATGCCTTATGTATGCAAAAAAGATGCTGCTTTTCTCTAATAACTTGTCCATATTCAACTTTGTGTAATAAAGTTAATAAAATATGACATCAGACCAATAAAATATGACTTCAGACCAAATATTGTTTATTGCCATTTACTAACTTAGTCTTTATTTTTTTTATTTTTAAATAATGCTAATATGGGAGCAGAGTTCCCATGTTGCTACAGGCATTTTAAGGCATTATTTCATGAGACAAATAGAAGGGGCTTAAAAATGTTTAGTTTTTCCCCCTCTCCTTTCCTTTCAGCTGAAGATAATGAAAAATACCAATGGTCAGATAAAAGTAGTTGTCAGTCAATATAGACTGCCAAAAATCTTATCTTTAAAATAATAGCTGTCCAATGAATTACTCAAATTGTTGATTATTTACCTAGTACACAAAAAAGAGTTGTAAGGCTAAGATTAAAAAAAAAGAAGAAAGATATAAGAAGTAATACAGATTCATAATATTCTAAATGAATAATTAATAATTAAAATTTAAACCTTTAAATTTTATAATTGAAAGTTTTTCATTTTAATTATTAAAAATAAGCAATTATACTCAAACTTCATTTTGTGGAAATCTACTGGGTTGAATTCCCAATTTAATTATTAAAGAAATGTCATAATTCTGCACAAATAGAACACTTAAAGTCTATAAATGTGGTGCTTTGTGCTTTTTCTATGAGACTCTTAACACGCTTAGCTACTTTTACAGTTTTTCTGGCAATCAACAGAATATAAACTTGTAAGGGACAAAGTTTTTTGTTTTTTCACTAATATTTTCAAAATGCATCAAATAGTTTTAACATAGTAGTAAGGTTTCAGAAATATTTTTAAAATGGATGAATATGTAAATAAATGAATGAGCAATTCAGAAATACCCAACAACAATCTGCACTTTGCTGGTCCATTAAAACCCGAATGGGTGTTAGCCCTAAAAAGAGTTAGATACTATTAACCCTTTTATACATATAGGAGAATAGAGTCTCAAGAGTTAAATTAACGGGCACCTGGGTGGCTCGGTTGGTTAAGCGACTGCCTTCGGCTCAGGTGATGATCCTGGAGTCCCAGCATCGAGTCCCGCATCGGGCTGCCTGCTCAGCAGGGAGTCTGCTTCTCCCTCTGACCCTCCCCACTCTCATGTGCTCTCTCTCTCTCTTTCTCTCTCTCAAATAAATAAATAAAAATCTTTAAAAAAAAGAGTTAAATTAACTTCCCAAATCATATAGCTAGTAGGTGGTACAGTCAAAATAAAACTCCAGGCCATTTGACTTTAGCCCTTAATTTTACCTTAGAAGTTTTCACTGGTGCTTAAGATTTCAACTGAATATACTTTAATTTGGGGGGTGGGGATAGTCGACCACATTTTTAACGTTGATACAAAATATCTCCAATGAAATTATCTTCAGAAGAAAGAGAAAAATATGGTAATATGTGTAGCAGGTGAAAAACAGTAGTTCATCCAAATATAACACACTATTATTCAGAAGATATCACAGTATAGAGATTACTAAATAAAAATTGAGAGTAATATTAGCAATTGTTAGTACCAAAATCTGCTTGGAAATTCTAATGCCAAAAATTCCTAACAATTGTCTTAAGTTTTCACTTTTTTGAATAAAACAATTTACTACTTTAAAATATTTATTTTGAATATTTGTTAAGAAATTTTGAAATTAATTTGAATATTTTCAAATTCATTTTCATTTTCACATATGTTTTGGATTTAACCAAACATTAACATATTTATTTTCTTCCATAATAGTAAGTATACATTTTACTTTACTTTGAGATCTGTAGCAAGAAGAAAGTAAGAATAATGCTATGGGTTAAATTTTCTCCCCTCTATTTTAATGATGCACTTTTTCTTTTCCTACCATTCGTGGTTGTATTACACATGATACACTTGTAAATAAATGTTAACATATTGGGGATTATGACAGTTTGGTCTATTTTTGAGAATAATTTTGAATTTTCAAAGATCTTTTTTAATTTCAATTATTTATTTCTTAATTATATTTCTCTGTAGATCGCTTCTTTTTTAGATGTTCTGAGATTAACATTCTTAGCTTCTGTGAATGTTCCATGAATATTTGATATGACCATGTGTTCTGTTTTCCTTTATAGGATACAAATCTCTAAGTGTACATATGTCACACATGTGAGGTTTTGTCATTACAGCAGTCATATTAATCTTACATTTATTATCTAGTTTCACGGCTTCTACATTTACTTCTTGTAATTATTTGGACACTTGCTGTATGCACTTTGATATTTTATCCTCTCTTGGAATAAATTAATAATTAGTAACAAGTATAATAAATTAAAATATTTTGAATTTTCTTTAATGATTAATGACAAGAATTAAATATAACATTACACATCTTCATGTAAGGTGAGATGATTGTTTCTCTTCTGCATTTACCTTTACTTCTCTACCCACTTCTCAATTTTAAGTACAGTGTCAAGATGTAGATTCATATAATGAAGTTTAATATATGTTTTCATATTATCTTTTATTTTGTTTCTTGGCACATTTTATTATCCTATAAAACACATTTATTTGTGTTTAATTAACTGCTTCATCTTCTTTCTTTTGCTTTTATACTTTTAATTCTTTTTACAGTTGACACTTGAACCACATGAGTGTGAAATGTGTGGGTTCACTTACACATGTATTTTTATAGTAACAGCACTGCAAATGTGTTTTCTCTTCCTCATGATTTTCTTAACATTTTCTTTTTTCTAGCTTACTTTGTTGTAAGAATACAGTATATTATATATAACATACACAATGTGTGTTAATTGACTATGTTATCGGGGGCTTCTGGTCTATTAGTAGTTAATGTTGGGGGAGTCAAAAATTATATGTGGATTTTCAACTGTTTGGGGGGCAGGGGTTGGCCCTCCTATTCCACAGATGGTTCGTGGGTCAACTGTATTTTTATTTCCCTTTTCATGGGTTATCTTCTCAATTTTTCTCTTAATTTGCCAGAATAAATACATCCAAATAATTTTCACCACTAAAGTAGGTATTTTCATTTCTGAATATGTTCTTATTTTTTAAGCCCCATTTTCTGCAGAAGGGTACTACACTTGTATGCATCTGAGAGACGTTTGTTTTGTTATCTTGTTTTCAAAAATTTTGTTTACAGATTTTTGGTAGCAAAGAAAATAGGAAATTATATTTTAGAAAGCATCTTTAAAGCTTCAATAGTCTTTTTTAATGAAAGAGAACCATTCTGCATTCAACTTGCTATTAAATAGATTTTGAAATATTGTAATCAATGGAATAGTTTGTGATATTAATGAAATAAGAGTCCATCATTTTAAAGTTTTAGATATAGAGTTGAAATCTGCTGTCTTTCTGTATCTTATCTTTTACATAAGTTCTGTTCTCTTCTTATTCATTTATTTATGTATTTATTTTTCCTTTGGAATTCAGCAAGTACAGAGGCTTCAAAATGTACTGATGATTTTTAAATTCACACTCATACTAACATCTTTGTGTTAGCTATGTTCTCCCATCTCAACACTGATCAATATCTCATGGATATTTTCATTTAAATGCATCTAATAATCAAGGTTCAGAAGGGAGGGAGGTGGGGGAATGAGGTAGCCGGCTGATGCATATTAAGGAGGGCATTATGTTGTGATGAGCACTGGGTGTTATATGCAACTAATGAATCGTTGAACACTAAATCAAAAACTAATGATGTACTATATGTTGGGTAACTGAAATTTAAAAAAAAAAAGATTACCTCATAATCAAACTGAACATTTTTTCTTCCTTGCCAAACTGATTTCATCTATTCCTTTTCATATATATCTCAGTATACTGCTCAAAAAAACTGCCAATATTTGGTAAATAAGCTTATTTAGATGATCTGTCCAAACAGTCCAGCATTTTTTCTGTTCACTAAAACTTGTGTGTTCTTTCTGAGCTTACAAGTAAAAAAATGTTTGTGTAACCAATTTTATGAAATCAGAGCAATAATAAATTCATTAGCTCACTTTTTTCCCTACCCTTACCACACTCAAATCTTCTTCCTGTTACATTTTTTAAATGTCTATATATTTTTTAAAGATTTATTTATTCATTTTAGAGAGAAAGAGAGCATGAGCAGGGCAAGGGGCAGAGGAAGAGGCAGCGAGAGAATCCTCAAGCAGACTCCCCACTGAGCATAGAGCCCGACACTGGGCTCCATCCCAGGGCCTTGAGATCATGACCTGAGCTGAAACCAAGAGTTAGCTGCTCAAAGGACTGAGCCACCGAGGAGCCCCTAAATGTCCATGTTATAGTGTAAGTCCTACAAAGGTAAGGAGAAGGTCTACTTTGTCATCCACCACTCAAAATATATCACAATTCCTTTAAGGCAACAAAAGGTGAATATTTGGCAAAAGATTAAAAAGAAATGGAAAGGCAGTTTTGTGTTTTTTTAAATTTTTTTAAAGATTTTATTTATTTATTCATGAGAGACAGAGGGAGAGAGAGAGAGAGAGAGAAGCAGAGGGAGAAGCAGGCTCCCAAGGAGCAGGGAGCCCGATGCGGGACTCCATCCCAGGACACCGGGATCGTGACCTGAGCTGAAGGCAGACGCTTAGCGACTGAGCCACCCAGGCGCCCAGTTTTGTGGTTTTTAATAGCATTTAAAATGTTTGCAAATATATCATGGAAATATTATCTTCCTATATGGACAAGGATGTACTGAGGGATTTTAAAAAATGCAGTATATGTTGTATAATTTTAGTAACTGATACTTCCAATAATTCTTGGTTTTTCCATACATCAATGAAAATAAATATTTCCTATTTTACTAACAATTTAAATTTTATGAAATGTTATCCAAAGGGGTGCTTAAGTGGCTCAGTTGGTTAAGCATCTGCCTTCAGCTCAGGTCATGGTCCCAGCCAGGGTCCTAGGATGAGCCCTGCTTCAGGTTCCCTGCTCAGAGGGAGCTCCCTGCTTCTCCCTCTGTCTCTGCCTCCCCTTCCCCCTCCTTGTGCTCTCTCTCTCTCTCTGAGACAAATAAATAAATAAAATATTAAAAACAAAAGAAAAGTTGTCTAAGAATTTAATGCTGAATCATGCAATGTTTTTCCTATTTTGTGATACCCAGTGCTTGAGGCTTGTGTCCTGTTCATGGACATTTGAGATAAAGAGTTTTATATTCTCTCAGCGTTGGTCAATGTGTGTCTCTAGGCCATCAAGGAATATGTGACTTTCTGCCAAGTTTTTATGTTGGCCAAAGGTCTCCATTGTTCTTTCAACAAATACCATGTAATGCCTAGGCAAAGCTTAACTCCCAGGAAAAAAATGTGGTAGAAATATATATGTGTCACATTCAACTGAAGGGGATGAGGGTTAATAGCTAAAAGGAAGTTGCGTGACAGTAACAAGTCGGCCAATTTCTCAGTGGACTCCAACAAATTCAAAATATTGAATTACACGGAATGTGCACCTTACTTCAAAGAGTTTTTTTAATTTTCTTACTTTAAAAATCCAATATTATATAGAGAAAAGGATAAAAACTTGGTAATTATAAGGAAAGGTGACTACAGTTGATGAATTCTAATACTCATATTCATTTTATTCATTTTTAATTTGTTTAATTTTAAAGATATTGTCAACGTAAAATTCCCTACACATGCATAGTAGGCAACAACTACCAATTTTGGTGGACATATAAGGTTCCAACTCATTACAACTCCAATGTGTGTGTGTGTGTGTGTGTGTGTGTGTGTGTGTGTGTGTGTGTATTTTCCATGAAGAATACAAAGAATGACAGGGACCTGAAACAAGCATGCAAGCATATCAGATAACTGAAATAATTCCAATATTTATTTCCTACAGGTTCTGAGTCATTTAATTTCTTCTATTTAAGCTTAGATGATAGAAATTTTCTTAAAGTCAATTGGGATTAAATCGTTTTGTACATGCCTCTAGGAAAACCTAGAAACTTAGATATCAGAATACAATTCAAACTCTGAAGACAAAACAAATAATTATACTTTATAATAATTTTTACATTTCTGATTTTATATGAAATATTTTAAGTACATAAAGTCATATTTTATAAGAATACTAAATTCATAGAAAATTTGAAAAAAATTGTGATAGGTATTATTACCAAGTTAGTCACTATGGGTAGCATTTGATTTGGTGTTTAAATATTTTTGGTTGAGTTATTTGGATGAAGGGCTAAGAATAGGTTTTTGTTTTTTTTTTTTAAGTCATGCCGGAACCAAAGGACACTGTTATTTGGTGATCATTTTTAACATATCCTTTCAATTTATGTGAAAAAATCCAAGATAATTATAAGAGGTTTACTAGTTTACATACTTTGGCCACATTAAAACAGCCTTGAATGACTAAATTCTAACATTTCCTGCTGGCATGATTGCACGTCCAATAATGAAATCAAGATTTCCATAGATTTGGTGCTAGTATGCTGAGAAGACTTAATAAGTGAGCTTTTAGTTTCTTTTTTTAGAACAGGAATAATTTAAGTAAGGTTGGGAAAATACTTTGTCCTTTCTAGATTTAGAAACCAGAATTAACAGTCTCAAAAACAGAACTTTTCATCTATTACCATAATTTCTCCCTTTCCTCATGTTCCATCCTGTTGCCACTTAGACTACCATCTAGTTGGCTGTCTTCAGTGCATATCTAGATACTTGCCTCAGTCTCATCAGTGTTTTTTTCCTTTTTAATTATTTTAATGTACCAAATAAATCTTTCCAAAATATGCAGGTTATACATACATGCATTATTCAATCTATGATTTAATGCTACCATTTGTCAGGAATTACGCTGAGTCCTGGGTACATTAAGTAAGAATAAAACATATTCCCTGCAAGAAGGTCAATTGATGTCTCAAATGAGAACTGTGAGAATGAATGGAGAATTATGATGCAGTGAGTGTTATCATAGATAACTGCAAGGAATGATGGCCCTGCTCTGTCCTAGTCACATTAATCACGCCTCTTGGTTAAACTTCTGCTATTGCCTTAATTTAGAGAAAAAAAAGATAGTTTTTTTCTCTAAAGATTAATTTGCTAAAACCTCATCATAAGTCAAATTATAATAAAACATACCAAAAAATAAAGAAATAAAACAGACCATAACTGTACTTGTGATTTCTTTACCCTCAACCTCTTTGTCACTTGAGATGAACAAGGTTTACTTCTCCAGGTTCATGCTGTTTGTTTTGTTTTCCTTGGATATGTTCTTATGGTTCTTAATCCTCCTATAATCATTTTTGCTCAAGCTAATCATAATCTTTATTTTATGACCACCTTCAAAGAAGTTTTCATTACTTTGATTTATAGTAGTTGCATTTTCTTTCCATTTTTAACAATTAAGTCTTTGTGTTTTTAGAGCAGTTTTAGGCTCATAGCAAAATTAAGAAGGTACAGAGATTTCTCATATACCCATTAGTGCCACACATGCATAGCCTCCCCCATTATCTACATCTCCAACCAGAGTGGTACACATGTTATAACTGATGAATCAACATTGACACATCATAATCACCCATAGTCTATAGTTTACACTAAGGTTCACTCTTGGTGTTGTACATTCTATGGATTTGGACAAATCTATGACATTTATTCACCATTATGGCATTACACAGAGTATTTTCACTGCCCTAAGAACCCTCTTTGCTCCTCTGATTAATTTCCAAAACTGAGGATATTTATTAAAATATGTTTAATTATATTAAACATATTAAATATTATATTAAAATTGATGACATAAATCGTTTTCTTCATGGAACCAAATTAGTTATCATTTATAACAAGAAAATATATGTTCTGTTGAAAAACCTAAATATTATTTTTCCCCAAGTGCTTATTAGCATACTTAAACCAATCAGGATTCCACAGGATACATCTGTGTGGAACATGAGGGAGTGTGTGTGTGTGTGTGTGTGTGTGTGTGTGTGCACATGGCATACTCACAAAAATGTTTTGACTTCAAATAATTTTTCTGGAAAGCTCTTATCTTCTTGTGAAATTACAGAAAATATTGAGTAAACATTTACATTTCTAGGTTTCAGTAAATTGACTTTTTTTTGAGAAAAAGACATTAAAATTAAAATCAATAAATAATAAAATGGGGAGGAGGGGGCAAGGACTAATACTAAAATAAAATTCCTCTCTGGAAAAAAGCCATTCAGCTTTGTGAACAGCTGTACCTCAGAGTCAGGCATACGAGCAATTAAAATGAAAGTATGATTTTAATATACCTTAGTAACTGTGATTGATCTTAGAGAGCTTCTGTTTACTATACATCAAGAAACAATTTAGGATGCAGTTTAAAACAAAGTTCATAATCCTTGTTTAATGGATTTCAGTACCTCAGGCAATATAATAGTGTGAAATGATTAAAATGTCCCCCGTCTCTGTGTAATCAATAAAACCTCTCTAAAATTAGTAAGGTCCCAAAGACTCCTCAGCAGACTTGGCAGTGCCACGTCTATAGAATTCCAAATAAACCATCTAATGCTACTTTCAAACACAAAGTTCATTAGACATCTCAACCCCATCTCAGCATTAAAGTCAGCTAAGTTGTCAAATTGAAAGGTCACTTTTTAACAATATGTAATTAGACCAAAAATGCATCAAAACCATAACAGAAATACATCAGACTGAGGTATTAAAAAGATTAGAAAACATACATATATGCAAATTTAAGATAACAATCACAATATTCTACAGTGACAGGTTTTAAAGAGGGAGTTGACTCATTTGCTAAAATTGAAAAAAATACAGCTAATAGGGATTATCATTCTTTTGTATTTCTTAAGGCTTTAATCCTGTATTATGAAATATGATATCTAGACTTTTGAAATGAAAGAATGGACAAGATTCTGACTTTGGAAATAAATTTTAATTCCCATTATATTTTTAGGAATCTGTCATTACATATTTACAAATAATATCATGGAAATTTCTTATTAATTTAAGCTTTTAAAGAATTTAATCTTCTCTCACCAGTGTAAAAAATGTGGTGCCATTATTTATACTGCAGTGATACAAGGATATATATAACTTTTTTATTGCATGAAAACTTTCTCACTGTGTTCTCACTATTTTGTGATTTTCATAGCAAAAGAACATGGAGTTCAACTTTTGTACACATATAACTTTTATGAAATGACTACATTTTGATAAATTTCCATTTTTAGTGAACCTAAGGAGAAAGGGAAACTGCATATATCCTTTGGAAATATGGTAATTTTAACACTCATCGTATCTCATGCAAATAAATATTTAACTTACCATCTTTGTAAACATTTAGGACTCATTACTTAACTATTTCTCTTGACTGTAATTAAAATTACTAAGTTTAACTTAATATTTGTCTTAGTCATCTTCGTCTTTTATAATAAATTACCAGAGACTGGGTAAGTTTGAAAGGTAGAAATTTATTTCTCAAGAGTTCTGGAGATTGGAAGTCCCCAGTCAAGGTGTCAGCATGGTCACATTCTGGTGATAGCCCTCTTCCTGGGTATGTTCCCACTCAGCCTCTCAAAAAGAGGGAAAGATCTCATGTCTTGTCCTCTTTTTATAAAGGCATTATTCCCATCATGGGGTTCTACCTTCAAGTCCTATTCTAATCCTAATTACCTCACAAAGGTTCCATCTCCAAATACCATCACATTGGGGATTAGAATTTCAATATATAAATTTTGGGGCTACACAGATATTCAGTCCAAACTAGTGTCAAACCATTATTACAATTATTTTATGTTGTATATGTTTATGTATGGATGTGGATATGTACTTACTGGACTCTGATGTAAATTCTAATTTTTTCTGAATCCAGTTGCATACTAAATGAATAAACATATGACCCCCTGTTTTGTATCCACTTGAGGTCTATCACAGAATTTCTTTATAATTCTTAAACAGAAATGAAGACAAATATGTCTCATGGAATAACCATTACTCTATAGAATATTTTAGGATTTCTATGTACATGATAAATTAATGAATATCCACTATTCTAAGAACTTCCTATGGATTATAAAATTTAACATTCATAACAATCCTCTGTTAGGTTTATTATCCTTATTTTACAGATGAAGAAACTGAGGCACAGAGGATTATAAGCAACTTGCCCAAGGAAGCGCAGCTAGTAAGTAGTCAAATCGAAGATGCATACCTGACCATTTGGACCCCAGTGTTTGTGATTTGTCTCAGGATACTCTGCCCTGTGATATCCTAAACCACCTCACTATATCCTGAAAACCATAAAAGCCATGAATATGTAAACTAGGAAGTCTTGAATTTTTTGTTGCCAGAAAGGTGAATTGAACAGTGTCAGGTGAAACATCATAATATTAGCTGGCCTTTGGCCCTGCGGGTATAAAACCACTTCTGGAACTGTGTTCTTTTTACTTTTTTTCTCCCTCAAAATCCTCCCACTTTCTACAGTTTTCAAAACTCAATAGCCGCTGGAAAGCCTCTCAGTTTAGTTGTGATTACAGTTTAATAAAAGTGAAGAACATGCAAATCACCTTTATAGTTTTTCAGTTACCAGCTGAGAAGAAGGCCCACAACTTAAATTAAATTGAGTATGTCATAAAGTATAATATTTTGCAAATTAAGTTTAAATGTGATCTTATAAGCATAAAACCAAAAGTTGCATTTCAAGTTAAATAAAATTATTGACCTGACTTTATGCATAAAATGCATAAGGAACATCCTATTACTCATTAGGACACTAGTCTATTTTTATTTTCAGTTTGTTCTTTTATGTTTATTTTTTTTCTTTTATGTTAAACAAAACAAGGACACCAATAATGAGTTTAAAATTTAAAAAAAGTAGTTTTAAATTGGAGCACTGGGTTTTATACACAAACCAATGAATCATGGAACACTACATCAAAAACTAATGCTGTATGGTGATTAACATAACATAATAAAATTTAAAAAATTATGGTAAATAGTGGGATTAATGCCTTATGTCCCATTGTTTCTCCCAGTGTGCCTATTTGTCTTGAAGAAACTATAAAATTAAAAATTTCATATCTCAGAGTTATTATTGGCAAACTGCTTTCTATCAGTGAGATGCATTTACATGGGATTTTGATGATACACTAGCCTTCTTAGTGGTTTGCTGCCAACAGATGCAGTTGTGGAGATATTATGATGATCTAGGATCTTACAGAGTAACATTGAGGAGGCTAGATCCCAGCAGGAGGGGGAGGCACCAAGAGGAACTTGCCTGCAAGTTTCTATAGTCCACTCCCCATGGCAAAGTCAGAAGCAGCAGGTCTAGCAGCAGGACACTGTCCTGGCATTCTTGGAATCATTCTTAGAAACCCTACCTAGAGCCAACCATTCTATTCAACAATTAATTCTCAATATTAAATCATTTTCTTTTTAGAATACCAAGACAGTTTTTCTTAATGAACTTCTGAAGATTCCAAATGATAAACAATGGTCCAGTGTTCATGCTAGCAGAGAAAAGAATAAATTTTTCATAGAAATACATGAAACATATAAAACAGATCATATAGTGTACATTTTGTTCTCTACCTCATAGCTCCAAACCACCAAGTAGATAATTTATAGATTTACAGATGAGCATCTTAATTAGATCAAATTTTAAATATACTTTAGAAGTGGTATTATCAAAATAAAATTCTATTCAAAATTAATTGCTGCCACTACTTGAACAATCTGAGTAAATATCTTCTTAAATGGTTGGCTTTATTAACTAGCACAATTTCCTGTAACAAAATAAATGTATGATCTCCAACTTTAATTTCCTTTCAAGTTGCATTCAACCCAGAAATATTCAGGTGATATTGATACTTGTCAAATGACAGATTAAGTTGGGTCACAATACATTTATGTGTCTCAGGAAACCAAGAATAAACAAGATATTGTTAATATCTATGATCAATGGAAAGTTGGCATACCTAGTGTAATAGATGATCACTAGCATCTAAAATTTATGCCTGCTATTGTATAACTTACTTATATTCCAAATGACTAGATATTGGAATACCACTAATAAATATAAATCAGTACGTGTAGAAATCTATACTTCTGGGGCGCCTGGGTGGCTCAGTCATTAAGCGTCTGCCTTCGGCTCAGGTCATGATCCCAGGGTCCTGGAATCGAGCCCCGCATCGGGCTCCCTGCTCAGCAGGAAACCTGCTTCTCCCTCTCCCACTCCCCTTGCTTGTGTTCCCTCTCTCAATATATCTCTATCTGCCAAATAAATAAAATATTTTTTTAAAAAAAGAAATCTATTCTTCTGAAGTACACTTAGAAATTTTTTTATGAATCATATGGTGTTACTGATATAATGTCCAATCATGAGTATCTCACATGTTGAGATTCACCATTGTGAACACTAAGAATACAAATTTTTTATTTAGCATTTTGCGAGGACTTTTTTTTATTATGTTATGTTAATCGCCATAGATTACATTATTACTTTTTGATGTAGTGTTCCATGATTCGTTGTTTGTGTATAACACCCAGTGCTCCATTCAGTATGTGCCCTCTTTAATACCCATTACCAGGCTAACCCATCCCCCCACCCCTTTCCCCTCTAGAACCCTCAGTTTGTTTCTGAGTCCATAGTCTCTCGTGGTTCATCTCCCTCTCCAATTTCCCCCCTCCATTTTTCCCTTCCTACTATTATCTTCTTCTTCTTCTTCTTCTTCTTCTTCTTCTTCTTCTTCTTCTTCTTCTTCTTCTTCTTCTTTTTAACATATAATGTGTTATTTGTTTCAGAGGTACAGGTCTGTGATTCAACAGTCTTACACAATTCACAGCGCTCACCATAGCACATACCCTCCCCAATGTCTATCACCCAGCCACCCCATCCCTCCCACCCCTCACCACTCCAGCAACACTCAGTTTGTTTCCTGAGATTAAGAATTCCTCATATCAGTGAGATCATATGATACATGTCTTTCTCTGATTGACTTATTTCGCTCAGCATAATACCCTCCAATTCCATCCATGTCGGTGCAAATGGCAAGATTTCATTCCTTCTGATGGCTGCATAATATTCCATTGTATATATACATATATATATATACACAACATCTTCTTTATCCATTCATCTGTCAACGGACATCTTGGCTCTTTCCATAGTTTGGCTATTGTGGACATTGCTGCTATAAACATTGGGGTGCACGTACCCCTTCGGATCACTACATTTGTATCTTTAGGTTAAATACCCATTAGTGAAATTGCTGGTCATAAGGTAGCTCTATTTTCAACTTCTTGAGGAACCTCCATACTGTTTTCCAGAGTGGCTGCACCAGCCTGCATTCCCACCAACAATGTAGGAGGGTTCCCCTTTCTCTTGCGAGGATTTTTATTACAAAAAAAAAAAATGGTAGGATATATATATATACATACAGATAACAATGGGAGTATGGTCTAATTATGGTCAACAAGAAATTCCCTTTTGTAATGAAATAGAATCATAATTCCTTTCTTCCCATTTCTTTCACCCTGACCCATTTTCTCCTGACCAGCAGATAAGGGTATCAAATGATGTATGTGCTATCATAAGTTCATATAAATAGTTTGATTTTTTCACTTCACTGAAGGAATAACACCACTGAACATTTATCTGGCCTGCCTGAGGAATAAGTAAGACACTCCGGTGCTATGTCCATTTATAAGACTATATATCTTAACATTTGACTGCTTAATTTCTGCTTTAATAGTAAAACAAAGTTTTACTAACTTGAGCAAAAACTGAATTGTCATTCTCTTTAGGCTTTGAAAATGCACCGTTTGATTTGCCCTTGCTCAAGAGATATGTAAGAAACAATTAAAAAAAATAAAAGGTGCACCTGGGTGGCTCAGTCAGTTAAGCATATGACTCTTAATTTTGGCTCAGGTCATGATCTCAGGATCATGAGATTAAGCCTCGCATAGGGTTCTGCACTGGATATGGAGCCTGTTTAGGACTCTCTCCCTCTGCCCCCCTTCCTCGTCCCTGTTCATGTGCTCTCTCCCTCTCTCTCCCTCTTAAAAAAAATTATAAAGGTACCCTTGTCTTCAGGTGAATGCATGACCTCTAAATATTACAATTTGCATGAATCTGTTGTGGGATATTTTCAATGTTAATATTAACTATATCCTAGCAGGGCCCCATTCTTATAACCTCATTTATAACCTCATTTAAACTTAATTGCTTCCATCTACAAATACAGCCACAATGGAGATTAAGACTTCAAATATAAATTTTAGGCAGACACAATTCAGTTCATAGCAATACAATTTCTTCTTATTCCATTATATAATTTTGAAATGGAAAGCCAAAAACCCACATTAGACCAAATTCTGAGGAAGCCTAAAATGATCTCTGATAACATCATACCATTATCTTCCAAATCCCCTCTCTAGTCTTGCTTCTTTGGTGCATTTTTTTTTTTTCTTACGGATGCCTGTACAAGTTCCCAAAGTACCAAGGACTATTTTCCCTGTCTCAGGATGGAGATTTAATCTTCTTAATCAATCATCTGGTAGATAGAATTTTAAATGTATTCACTAGATCTACCTGGGCACTAAAACCACTGACTTATTTGTTCTAGGTCTTCACATAGTCTGAACCCAACTTGAAGCCAGAGGAAAAGTGACTTTATTAATTTAGTACAGCACATTGGCTTTCAAAAGAAAAAGTAAATAGAAATAAGTAAAGCAAGATAGAGAATGACTCTGGAAAGGCACATAGAAAGTATCTGGCACACCATTAGGTACTCATAACAGCAAATGATATGAGTTGTAAATTAGGATGGAATTAATGAAAGATGAACCATTTGAATAATCAATCCTAGTTTTAATTTCACTTTGCTTCTACCACTGCTACCATCACACAAAGCTAGTAAGAAATATCTTACCATGAAATTTATTACTTGATCAATTGAAGATTTGTCTCAAGTTGTAAAAGATCAGTGTTTAACTCTAAAACAAATCATTTTAATCTGATTCGCCCTGATCTGCCATGAAGAAAAAAAGTGAAAAAGAAAATCCTTCTAACAACAAAACATATGATAGTAAAAGGAAATAAAATCAATGCAGATTGGGAAGGAAGAAATAAAATTGCCTTTGCTGTCAGGTGGCAAGATCTAAATAAATGGAAAAAAAATACCATGTTCTTGGAGCCAAATATACAAAACAGTAAAGATATTAACTGAAGGGGCAGTAATAAAACAGCTTAAAAAGTAACTTGATAGAATTTTTTTCTATTGGACAGAAAATTAGCAGTCTTAGACTTTTCCCAACAGAGTACCTCTCCTATACACTTTTTTTTTTGCATTATATTTAGAAATCTGGTCTATATTTTTCTCTATGACAAACAGTAATGTGTGTGTATGTGTGTGTGTGTGTGTGTGTCTGTGTGTCTGTGTGCACCTGAGCACGGGCATAATACTTTCAGATATAAAATCTTAGGTTGAAAAAATTTATCTCTTTAAACTATGGAGGACTTCTATTGTCTAAGAAAAATTTTGATTTTTTATTTTTTTAGTATTTTTTATTTTATTATGTTATGTTAATCACCATATGTTACATCATTAGTTTTTGATGTAGTGTTCCATGCAGTACGTGCCCTCCTTAATACCCATCACCAGGCTAACCCATCCCCCCACCCCCCTCCCCTCTAGAACCCTCAGTTTGTTTCTCAGAGTCCATCATCTCTCATGGTTCATCTCCCCCACTGATTTCCTCCCCTTCATTTCTCCCTTCCTACTATCTTTTTTTTTTTTTTTTAACATATAATGTATTGTTTGTTTCAGAAGTACAGGTGCCTGGGTGAGCATCAGGAATTTTTGACAATGAAGAAGTATATTGATATTTTCTTCTGGGCTACGTAAGTGTTGTCTGTCGTCACAGGAACCCAGTGATTTCAAAAGTAGATGCTGCAAAGCAGAGGCTGAAATGCTGTCTCTGGAACAAAGCTTAGTTGAAAGTAAAGATCAAGTAGTTTCAAACTAAAATGAAATTCGCTTGTAAATGTTTAAGAAGATAAATGGAGATGTTGACTAGGCATGTATGAAGAGGATTGTAGAAACAAATAGCATTATTATGAACTAGATGCTTTGTATAGTCTCTTTCAATCTTCAATAATGATGATCTAATTTATAAATTCAAATAATTGTGGATAATTTTGAGATGGACATTTTAAACCTAGAAGATGACATTCCTGCCTATTTAATTCACTTGTCAGAGAGACTATGCATAGTATTATATCCATGTTTCCCTACTTACTATTTGGGTGAATATGGATAGGTCATATAACTGCTAGTGCTTGGATTTCATTATCTGTAGAAAGGGTATAACAGTATTAACCTCAAATTATTTGGACAGAAAAAGAATTAAAAAATTATTTGGGTAGAATTGAATGAGATAATCCATTATAACTAAGAATTTAGAAAGTACCTGTTATAGAAGTGTTCAATAAATTTGAGTTTTTTTATTATAAATCAAATTATGTTATCCGTGGTAACTATAGTGGAATAGTTTATATGAATTAATATTTTGTCAAATTGGTGATTGGCAAAATATCATAAGACGTGATTCTTTGGGTTGATTTTGAGCAGTTATTATCATATCAAATTTTAGTTCTAAGCTTCCAAAGTATACGAATTTCATATGATGGCAAATATGTAAAGTAAAATGTAGGAAATGTGATTTTTAAAGTAAATATATGTATAGATATGTAATCTAATACATATAATCTTATAAAGCTTCAGGACTTTAGGAGATGGGAACAATAAAAAAATAACTCTGAATTCAAGCATCTTAGTCATCCATTATTTTTCTCCCTAGTGTGGTTACTACAAAGAAGTCATAAAATTCTATGAGAGACTGTGGCTAAAATTTAGCAGATTAACATATAGGGTTATAGATTAAAATACTCTGAATAGATATTTTAATACACGAAACAGGAAAAGAAAGGATTCCCATGCTTATAGAGATCAACTGAATAAAACTGTCTCTCAAGGATAGCTGTAGCGATCGAGTTTACGGCTGATTCAGAGTGCCCTGCAGAAGAGCACCTGGGCTGTATTCTGAGTTTGTCTGAAGTTCTGCTCACAGGCAAGTGCCATATGAATTGCATATTAGTAATGTTTTGTCTGGAACACATCCTGATGGCATTGCCCAGAGAATTTGTAGCCTTTATTGTAGCATTCTATAGATAGATCTCTTTACGTAACTGAGAATGATTTTTAAACTTTTACATTTCTTAATAAACAAAAATGTAATGAAAATACATTTGTGCTAGCAGATCAGTTTTTGTTATTGTTGTTTGGTTTAGTGCATTCAATCATCTTGTTGAGGAGTTGTATACTAAGTATTTAATAGCATTGCATTCTATTTATAACTGAAAAGTAATCTCAATTAGCAACATCAGTTATAAAAGAAATATGTATTCATTGCCTGGAAAGTGACACAGCCAAATGGCATTGATTCTATCATATTATATGATGACCCTTATCCCTTTGTTTAGGACCTGATGCAGAGATCAATGTATTGCTTGCCTGGGGAAATCCAAGGCCCTCTCTCCATTTAGATATAGGGACTCCAGATTGCAGAGGTTATTAAGAAATAATCAACAAATTTTTAGAAGCTTCATTTTATAACTTAGTGTGCAATGAAAGTTTTTCCTTCAAAGAATTTTTGGTGATCACATTTTGTTTTTTAGTTTGTTGTTCCAACTCTTGAAATTCTATTATAAACAGTTCTAGGCTTGTATCCTTTGAGACTCCCAGCTGAGTCCAATAATGGGCATGTGCTGACTGGTTTAAGATCTAGCACTAGTATAATGTGACACTTTTTAAAATATCAATAAATATTTATGACATATTATTTCAATACAGTTAGAAAAGTGTGCCATGAACTTCCCTTTGAGGAGCAGTTTATTGCTTGCTTTAAATAACTTTTACAGATATTGAGATTGTTAAAATGTATGTTTGTTGATAGAAAATTTTCTTTCATAACTGAAAATAAAACTATTTAAATTCCAAAGTAAGGTTTTGGCTGTTAAAAAAATTTATCAGAAAAATAATTTTATATTTACCATTGTTAAAACCTGAAACGTAGTTGTTCATCAATTAAAAAAAACACATAAAACAAGAAAATATTTTGTTTTAAGTAAAAAAAAATAAAAGCCTAATGTAAGTGGACAAAAGCAGTGCTCACTTCGTGATGTGATGTGAAAGCTTAATGGTTTTTATTTTCCCCTCTGATCTGAGTGGATGTTAGTAACATGACTCTTAAGAATGAAAAAGACAATAATCTTGAAGTCCCTTCCCTAATTATGTGTTCTTCAAGACACTTTCTGTCCTGTTGCTACTTTCAGTGTTTAAATCATGAGATCTAGATTAAGTCATTTTGTAAAAATGGGTATTAGTAACAAAAGATCGTGTTGTGGTAAATAGGCAAAATCAATTGCTAGAAGACACATGGGTTAATTTTACTATGTAATACGACAGTGAATTTGAAGTTTATGTGACAATAAATGATAATCATAAGAAAAATAAAAAATCTGCCCACTACATAGGAATTCACAAGTAAACTGCCTGTTTAAATTAATATTTATTCTACCTTCACTGTCCATTAACAATACCACAGCTCCTGAAATAAGAAACTTATAGCATAAATATCTAGAAAGCCTGTTTTCTTTTTGGTGGAAGACAGGCAAGGGTAATGAAATAGGTGACAAGCTAAATCTTCTTTCCTTTTCTCTCCCACCCTCTCCCTTTCCTTTTCCCTTCTCCCGCTCTTTTACTTTTTCTTTCACTATATATCAATGTTCCTCAGAAAGCATATTTTTAATTGTGTATCTGACCACCAACAAAAAAATTCCAAATGCAGCAATTTAGAATTGCCATCAAAGCAGAGATAACAAAAACCCTCCTTTTTTATTTTATTTTTAATGACTAAAAAGACTAAATTTGAGGCAAGTCACCTATAAGGTAGAATATATATTTTTAATGTGATTGTTCATTTCTGCCACATTTATGGATGTCTCTTCACAGATCCTAGTTTTTAGTATTGGGCACCCTACTGATCTCAGCAAAAAGTTACACAGGTCATGAGATTATTTTATAAGATGCTTTATTCAAAACATCAAAGACCTTCAAGGACAGATCATGGAATATGGATGGAGGTTTCAACATTTAACTTGCCACTCCAAATCTAGAAAGATTGATAGTAATGAAATTTGTTATTTGAGGGAGTAAATAGCAAGAAATGTGTTGTGAGGGCTACCTGTTCATGGTGACAGATGGACTGAAGTTAAGGGACATTTTATAAAGATCCTCCTAAAATATAAAGATATAAGGCAATTGACAAAAATGCTTCCTTTATGTAAGCCAAAAATTAAATGGGAAGGGAAGCATATTGACATATAGCAGGGGATGGTAAATTAACTTTGGGGCAGGATTTATAGATAGATAGATAGATAGATGATAGATAGATAGATAGATATAGATAGATATTTGAAAATATACAGATTTGAATATGTGTATTCAAGTAGGTTAGTAACTGAAAAACAAAATGCTATAAATATTGTAATATTGTTGTTAATAAAAAAGATATAAAATACTATCTGTTGGTTTGCTGTTTTCAGAAACTGGATTTATGAACTTAATATTATTGCCTTTCATAAGTTTGGGATTGTTTATATAGTAAGTATTTATTTTGGAGTGTCAAAGTAAAATTGCACTAGTCAAAGTTAAACCAGCAAGAAAGACTTTTTTCAAAGCTAGTGCTACAGGGGAGAGATGTCAGAATTCAGTCTGAGCTCGATTTCACTGAAACAAAAGACATAGGTTTTAATGTGCCGGGGTGAGTGGGAGATCTTTAGCTATCTGTGTTTGCTAATTGGCTTTATCCAAAAGGGGGGAAAAATCTAGTACCTACATGACAAGAGGTAGTTCCACAATTTGGGACAGTGGTGCCCACTGAAGTTAGCTCCTACTTTCCCACAGAAACTGTGTTTAGAGAGGGTTACTATTTTCTTTGATGACTATATTTCAATGAAAAGGCTTCCAGGTCTTTGAGAAAGACAGTTCTACTGACAAGATTATAAAACCAATTGTAAAACTGTTAAAAGACCTACATCTCAAGGGATTAGAGAAGGAATTTATTATTATAAGTTTTCTAAAGTAAATTTTCTAAGATAAGGAAGACTGGGGTCCTAGAGTTGGGAGGAAGTCTAACATTTAGGCTGAAGGGAACACTAAGGCAGTCTTGGTCAGTAGTGTGCTTAGGGAGAAAAAAAACAAAAACTCTGTTTAGGTAAATACAATGATTGCTTAGCAGGTTGACTATGTATAGATAACCCACTTTCAATTCAAATATTATAGACTAAAATTTATAATACATATTTTAATGCATGGGATAAAATGATACATGGGAAAATTATTTGAAGTTTTCCATGGTCTTGGAATTACAAAGTAACCCAAATAGCAAAAGTTACTAAGTACTCTGTGATATCTAATCTTGATAACAACAAATAGAATTTTCAGCTCTCCAGTGGAGGGAATTATTCAAATATAATTTGTACTTATATAGTATAAATGCAGAGAATCACAAATGATTATAAGACTGAATATAAATCCATTCTTCTAAGCTATAATTTTGAGAAGGGATAATTCAGGCTTAAAATACCATAATATAAAGGATGTTACATTATGTTACAACAAAATAAATATGTATTAAGTTTGTGGGTATAATCTTTTGAGAGCAAAAGTATAAAATAAGGTATTTTTATTTTAATCTTATAGAACTGGCAACAGTAATCATTTTCTCTGAGCTAAAGTATAATTCTTTTCCTAAATATTTTAACTGAACATTCAGAAATAACTTTTCTTAGATTGTCTTCTCTATTACCTAGTTTGGAAGGATAATTCAGCTTAGGAAACTTCAGATTCTAGACACAATAACTATTTTCAAATTCTTGATGATGTTAGGGGCTTGTGTAATAGAGATATTGACAATTCAAATTTAAGGTTATCTCTCTAAGATCCTATGCTGTCCTCTCTTCAATTCTTGAAAATATAGGACTTAGTGAATTGGATAACTATGTAAAAGGCATTTCTGAATTAAGTGGAGGGTTGAAGATAAAGCTTTCCAAAACTTGCCAGCCCAAGTTCAGTTTGCTCAAACTGAAAAGTACAAAATATTTAGCAAGAATTCTGGTTTCTACTTGGAAGATAAAATTTGAAAAAGACATTGTTCCCATTGTTATAACAATAACAATAGAAAAGTCAGACCATCTCCAAAATCCAAATGAACTTTAAACCCATCAGAAAGATGATGACACAACTAACCTGAAATTTAATAAAAAAAAAAAAAAAAAATGGTGCCTACAGGTCAAAGCAGAATATGAATGCTTGCTTATCTGAGGCAGATGCCTCTGGAGACCAGTGAGGATAATTGAGCAGAAATTGTTAATAAATTGGTAAAGAGTGAATATGGACTAGCAGAAAAATATAGAACTACTGGGGGCTCTAAATACAAGGGGAATGTTCATATATTATGCAGGCATCTCTCCCCAGATTGTGCAAGGTCCTTAAAGAAAAATCACTGTGTGCACAGCAAGGAAAACCATCAATAAAACAAAAAAGCAACGTACCAATTGAGAGAAGATATTTGCAAATAATATATCTGTAAGGGGTTAATATCCACAATGCATAAAGAAACATACAACTCAGCACCAAAAAATCCAAATAAAATGGGTAGAGGACATGAATAGATATTTTTTCCAAAGATGACATCTAGATGGCCAACAGACATATGAAAAGATGCTCAGCATCACTCATCATCAGGGAAATACAAATCGAAATCAGAGTGTAATATCACCTCACACCTGTCAGAATGGCTAGTATCAAAAAGATAAGAAATAACAAGTTTTTGTGATGATGTGGAGAAAAGGGAACTCTTCTTGTGCACTGTTGGTAAGAATATAAATTGGTGAAATCAATTGTGGAAAAAAGTATGGTGTTTCTTCAAAAAAATTAAAAATAGAAATATATTACCCAGCAATTCCACTAGGGGGTATTTACCCCCTCCAAAAAAACCCTAATTTAAAAAGATATATGTACCCCTAGGTTTACTAGAGTATTATTTACAATGGCCAAGATATGGAAGCAGCCATATATATGGCATGGATAAAAAAGATGTGATACACACACACACACACACACACACACACATAAATATATAAAATGAAATATTACTTAGCCCTAAAAAAAAAAAAAAGTATGAGATCTTTCCATTTGTGACAACCTGGATGGACCTAGAGGGTACAGTGCTAAGTAAAATAAGACAGAGAGGAAAATACAAATACTGTATGATTTCACTTATATGTGGAACTTAAAAACAGAACAAATAAACAAACAAATGAAAACTGAAATAGACTCATAAATATGGAGAAGAAACTGGTGGTTGCCAGAGGGGAGGGGTTGGAGGATGGATGAAAGAGATAAAGGGGATGAAGAAGTACAAACTTCCAGTTGTAAAATAAAAAAGTCACAGAAATGAAAAGTACAGCACGGGGAATGTAGTCAGTAATAAAATAATGTTGTATGGTGACAGGTGGTTACTACACTTGTGATGAACATTGGTAAAGAGTGAATATGGACTAGCCATATCCATATGAATCCAATCGAATCCAGTGAATATGGATTTTCTCATTAACTTAAGAGACTCCATCATCTTTTCCTCTGAACACTGGTGCATTTCCAGGGCCTCTTCCACTAAAAGAGGGTCGAAGCCCTTCTTACAGAGCTGTCCATGTGCAAAGAGATAGTCGAGAATCTGCTCAATATTCTCTCCTTTCCTCTTCACGGCTCTCAGGACACACTCATATGAGTAGCCCATGTTGACCACTGTCTCCACACACTGCCGCTCACTGGGGGACAGTGTCTGCAGTTCAGAATAGGCCTTGGGACAGCTGAAAGTGTTGGGCACTTGTGACATTGAGAAATTTGGAGGTGTCACCGTGGGACCTGTATTTGGAGGTGACGATTCTTCTGTGCACACAGACAAGACAGAGAGGGAAGGCATCCAGGAGATCAGATCTGAGGGAGTCAGGGTTGGCACCTCTGTGCCACTGTCCAAGTTCAAAGCTGAAAGCCAAAGAGTATGATGCCCATTGAGCTCACTGGCACTGCTTTGGGTAGAAGGCTTTAGGGGATTCCGGAAGGTGCCATTGCGGAGGCAGGATGTGCTATGGAAAGTGCTCGCCAGCTTGGCTGTCTTCCGATTGCTGTCATCAGAGTCAAGTTTGGGGAAGGACAAGGATTTGATATTGCTTACTGCAGGAATGTGGGGGAGGGACACTTTAGAAGACAGCAACATCTTTTCACAGTTCCTCAACTGGGGAAAGGTTATAAAGCCATTGGGTTTGTGAAGAGGCTTGATATCCAAGGTCACTTGATATCCAAGGCTTGATATCCAAAATGTATAGAATTGTTGAATCAGTATGCTGTACACCTGAAACTAATATAACATTGTATGTCAATTATACTTCAGTAATAATATAAGAAACAATCACTGTGAAACCTCAGAAAGTTTACCTTTGTGTTGAAGGCTTGGGTTGGAAGAAACAGTGGCTACAGTACAGGCACAGAATCTGCTCAGATCCATTCCCTCAATCTCTCGTACTAAACAAGCAAGCAAGCAAGCAAACAAACAAACAAACAAACAAAACGTACATGTCTGGGAGAAGGCAGCAAACATTGCTTCCTTTGGGCACTGGTAAAAACCTATTGTGATGAGGAAAGGAAAAAAAAAAAATTTCCACTAAGACAGAGCAAAAATATATGCTTGGATCATAACTAGCACTGGAGAAAGAGCAAGATTTCTAAGAATTCCCTATAAGAACACAGTTACTGCTTCAGATTGAGGCTGAATCAGAACACCAGAACACTTCTTACAGTTATCACAAAGTTCATAAAGTAAAAGTAACATTCAAATAATGCCGAGAGACATACAAGAGGCCTTTTTTTGAGGCACAGCACAAAAGGATGTCATAAAACGGAGGGTAGAGAAAAGAGTGAGAAAACAGTAGTAAACCAGTCTCCATCTTTAATTCACTTGACCTTACAGGAATTTGAACCCTGTGATATGCTGTGAGCAAGCAACAACAAATCCAAACCAAACTCACTTGTTCACAGGATCAACTCAACTCCTACTTTAAAGGTCAAGTTTGCCTATTTCAGGACATAGCCACTACTTACATCAGTTTCTACTATCCTGTATGAGATGTCTGACTTTCAACAAAAATAATTAGGAAGCATGCAAAATGTCAAGAAAAGTATCAAAACCCTATCAAAAGACATAGAAGAACAGAACCAGACTCAGATAAAATACGTATTTTGAGATAATCAGAAAGTGAATTTAAAATAACTACAATTAACTTACTAAAGGCTCTAATCAGGTAGATAAAAATGCAACATCAGATCAGTAATTCAAACAAAAAGATGGAACTATAAAAAAGAATCAAATGGAAATGACAGAATTTAAAAACATAGTAACAGAAATGAAAAATGTTTTTTTATGGGCTCATCAAAAGACTTGACATAACCAAGAAAAGAACCAGTGAACTTGAAGACAGGTCAATAAAATTAGAGAAAAGAAAATAAGATGAGAAAAAATTGTGAAAAAAAAAATCCATACAAATCATAGAATCCAAGAGCTAGGGGAGAATATCAAATGGTATGATACATGTGTAATTGAAATCTCAAAGAGGTAGAGAAAAATAACTGGAGAGGAAAACATTTTTAGTGAAAAATAACCAGTAATTTTTGAAATTAATAATAGACAACAAACCACAGATCCAAGAAGTTCAGAGAATAGAACACACACATACACACACACATCTTATTCAAATTGCTAAAACATGTAGTATGTTACAGGAGAGAGCCTTATATCCTGTATCCACAACTCCTATTTAAGTAATATACCTTTAAAGGAGTATTTTCTTCATTCCTTTATAGATTCATAAAATTTCAGAGTTCAGAGACAGTAGCAGTAACTTTATCCATTTCAGAGATAAGAAAATTGCAGTCCACAGTAGGAATTTACTCGCTTAAATTGAAAATGGATGGATATTCTTTGACTAATCTGTGGTTAAACTATAGTTATTGCTTAAATTATCAGAAATAGACAAGGGTAGCATATATAAACATTTGGTAGCAACAGAAAACACAATTTGAAATAATTTAGAGATAGAATGTAATGCAATATTAAATTTTCCATTTTGGAAAAGTGAAAATTAGAAGAATATAAGAAGTGTGTTTGAAGTATTAAATGACGAGTTAGAGTATCGACTATATACTGTAGAAGACAGTTGACAAAAGAACCAGACTTCATCCCTCACTGGCCCCCCTTAACTTTGGTCACTTCCTTTTATCTAGCTGCTATTTTTACTCTGCTGTATTTATGTAATTTAAAAATTGTCCCCATTTTAGAGCTATAAGAAAGCTTTAAATATAAATTTTGGCCAATGTATTAGTCAGAGCTCTCCAGAGAAATAGAACCAATAGGATATATTCAGTCCCTCGAGGTACTGGACAATGCCAACCCACAATGGAGAGGGCAATTTGCATTACTCAATTTACTGAATCAAATGCTAACCTCATTCAGAAACATCCTCACAGACACACCTAGAAAAAAATGTTTAATCAAATATTTGGGCGCTTTGTGTCCTGATCAAGTTGACACATAAAATTGCCAATACAAGTCCGCCCCCTTGTAAACCTGGTACCCATACAAATCTCCTTAAGCCATATGTAATTTCCAAATAAAGACAATAATGCAGTTGTCATTCTGTCTAATATGATACAACTATCCTGTGTAAAACTGAAAATGCACAAAACTCTTGCTCGGGAGGTAAAATCTTTGAGTGATGTTTACTCTTTTTCTTGGTATCACATCACTCAAACATTATGAGGTAAAATTAACAATACTGAAATACCATAATATAAACTCAATACATCTTACGTTGCATGATAAGAGAATAACAGAGGAAATAAAACAAAAATATTTTCTCACACATTTTTATCCATAGCAAATAAGGTCGAAATACTCATGACAATTTTAGTCCTCATTTCAGTAACTGGTCACATGGTTGTGATGATTCCGTTACTCATTCTGTATTCCCTTTGCCTTCAGCAAGTATCCCAGCTGGTTATGGTTCTTTACCTGACAGGGTAAACCTAAACTTTATTCCTGAAGGGTCTGTGTCATTAATAGTCTTCCCTGGATTGAATTATTGTATTTCTCCATTGACCTTAATCACAAGGCATGGTAATACTAAAAGGTACTCTAAGGAATCTCTTATAATCCAGACTATTATTCCTTACCTCCACTGTGGAGTAGCAGTCCAATTTCCCCTGGGTAGACAGGATCAATCACCCCAACGAGGAGAGTAACTCCTTTCTTTACCTGTTGATTCAGAAGCATGAAGAGCCCAAAGGGACTGGGGGACAGTTTTAACTACAGGTTCAATGAAGTCGTTTTTGGTCTCCTGATGAAACTATTCCTTTCTCTGGAAATAAAACCTTTAGTCCAGCAGAGCATAAGTTCGTGAGGACAGAAAGCAAAAATCTTGCTAGTGGGGAATTAAGAGTAATTGTGAGTGGTGCCACTCCAACTTCTACTTCTTGATTCCTGAACCCATGAATCTTGGCTACAGGAGAAAGAATTCTGTATGTTGGATGATAATTCAGAATACATATGACCTTCTCGAGAACACTGCTCCAGCTCTGCAAGCTATTGGCACCAAGCTGAGGCTGTAACTGAGTCTTCAAAAGGCATTCCACGGGACGGCTGTCCTTGGGCGTCTGCCTTCAGCTCGGGTCCTGATCCCAAGTTCCTGGGATCGAGCCCTGCATTGGGCTCGCTGCTCGGTATGAGGCCTACTTCTCCCTCTCCCACTACCCCCTGCTTGTGTTCCCTCTCTTGCTGTGTCTTTCTCTGTCAAATAAATTAATTAATTAATTTTAAAAATATCCCAAAAGCATTCCACTGTTCTATCAAACCAGCCATTTCACAATGGTGGAGGACATGTAAGCCAGTGAATTCCATAAGCATGGGCCCATTACTGTACTTCTTTGTTGTGAAGTGAATTCTTTGATCAGAAGCAATGCTGTGTGGAATACCATGATGATGGACAAGGCATTCTGTAAGTCCAGATGGCAGTTTTAGTGGAAACATTCCATGTAGGGAAGCCAAATCCATATCTAGACAAGTGTCTATTCCAGAAAAAAAAAAAAAAAATGCTACCCCTTCTATGGTAGGAGTGGTATGATTTAATCAGGCTGCCACCAAGTAGCTGGCTGATTATCCTGGGAAATGTTGCCATTTATGTCTCAGTGTTGGTCTCTGCTTCTGGCAGATTGAACATTCAGCTTTGGTTATAGCCAGGTCAGCCTTGGTGAGTGGAAGTCCATATTGTAGAACCTGTGTAGAACCTCTATCTTTGCCAACATAGCCACTTTGCTCACGAGCCCTTGAGTGATATTGGAGTGACTGGGTAAAGAAGCTGATTGGTATCCATCCAACAGGTGGATCCATTTAATTTTTATCTGCTCCTCAGCTGAGGTCAATCTTTGATGAGCATTCACCTCAGACACAACTATGTTCATGTTTTTTTGCCCATCCAGAGAGGACTATATACATACCTCTTCTCCAAATTTCTTTATCACCAGTTGTCCAACCATGTTCCTTTCAAGTCGCTGATCAGTTAAGCCAAATCATGAATCACAGTCTACCAGTCAAGCGCTGAGTTAGTGTGATTTGGTGTTCACAAGTTTTAGTTGTCTTTATAATTTGTCTTGCTTTCTTTACTTAGAAGTATTGTGTCTTCAAATAGTTTTTATTCTGTTCTAATTTTTGTTTCTGTTTCTTTTTTTTTAAAGAGTTTATTTATTTGAGAGAAAGAGAGAGAGAGTAAACAGGGGGAGGGGCAAAGGGAGAGGGAGGAGCAGAACCCCTCTTGACCAGGGAGTCTGACCCAAGGCCAGATCCCAGGACACTGAGATCATGACCTGAGCTGAAGGCAGACGCTTAGCCAAATGAGCCACCCAGCTACCCCTGTTTCTCTTACTTTCTAAATATGGTTTCAATAATCCATTTTAATAATTTTCATATTACCACTTAATGATAGCATTTATTACAGTCTTTATCACCAAATGATATTAACAGAATGATTGTAAAGGACTTTCCTTTGAAGTTGGTACTATTTAAACAATGGAAATGGCAATGTAAGCTCTTAGAAGTTGAAACTATTTATACTAAGATTTTGCTTTGTTTTGCAGATATGTTCTTAGGGCATAAAGTATTTCTAAATGTACTTTTATCATTGAAGTACTAAAGCTCAGCTTATGGGGAGTAGGAGAAAAAGAAGAATGGAGAAGAAGAGGAGAAGGAGGGAGAGAGGGAAAGGATGGGGAAGAAGAGATGAGGAAGGAAGAGAAGACGAGAGTTTGCAGATAGGAGGAAAAAATGGTCTTTATTCAGTATTATTTAGTTGCAAAGCCCCCTTAACTTAAGGCTCTGCATGTCCAAGTGGGATAAGTAAGCAAGAAAATTTATCAAACACTTCCACGGGACATACTATCTTTTTAAATTTACTAACTGATATACTATTTTACAAATATCATGGCAGTTATGCTTTATATGATGAAGTGAACAAATAATTATCAGAAAATTAATTCATGGGGCGCCTGGGTGGCTCAGTTAGTTAAGCAACTGCCTTCGGCTCAGGTCATGATCCTGGAGTCCCGGGATCGAGTCCCGCATCGGCCTTCCTGCTCAGCGGGGAGTCTGCTTCTCCCTCTGACCCTCTTCCTCTCATGCTCTCTATCTCTCATTCTCTCTCTCTCTCTCTCTCTCTCTCAAATAAATAAATAAAAAATCTTAAAAAAAAAAAAGAAAATTAATTCATGTTGTGGGGGAATTTTTTTTAATTCACTTTTAAGAAAGAAAGAAGAGGTTTTAAAATAAATAAAAATTTCAGTAAACATGGATATAATTATTTCTTTTGCTAATACAAGGAAATCAATATTAGTTTTTTCTTTCTTGTTCATGGGAAATTAAACTTTTGAATATGATAGAAGTGTATATTATATAAATAATATTGATATGTGTTCTGAGGTACTGCTGCACCACATACCTAAGGGATAAGAAAAAAAGTAATTTTATGAGTAGTCACTATGCACAGCATTTTATTTACTGGTGACTGCAATTCAGAACTGCCATTAGCAAATATAGAACTACTGTATTTAAATATAGGTAAAATAATTGTAAAAACCCTAGTAGATTTGATACATTGATCATAAAGATAAATTGTTCAAATATAATTTGATCAAAAGTGACACTTCAAAACACAGGTTTCAAGTTATTTATAATTTTTGCCTTGAGTGGTGATTTTGCAAATTTCATGCAACCATAAGTATTTTCCAAACGTTTTTCTTCTTTTTTTGTAAACTCTGGGTGTGGAGGTGCTTTCAAAGTTTGTACATGTTCTTTCTTAGCATTAGGTTCAATTATCTACAACTAAACATGTTGCTGAGATTACACGTACTTCTTTCTATAAGTTCAATTCTTAAAAGGCAAAAATTGTTTTAAATTGTAGCACTAATGAAATGGAGTGCTAGATTATACTTAAAACAGTTGTCAAAAAAGCTCCATAATTGTAGGATAGAAATGCATAGAAAATGCTGAAAACCTGCTTAAATACATAATGTAAAAATAATTAATGGAATATAAATTTTATCTTAAAATAAAAATACCTAAGAAAATGTAAATTATTTCTTAAATAGATCTAAAATATCTTAAATGGCACTGGAAACTTATTAATATAAACATATTGAAGAACAACTTCTTAACATTTTTTGTCAATCAATTTGGTTTTAGACAATTCTCTGAGACAAAAACAAAATATAAAAATATACATGAAATGGTAGAGGAAATATAATTCACTAAAACTTAAATAGAATCATCCAGAAAAGGAGACAAAAATAATCATCGAAAAATCATCCCCAATGTGGATAAAATAAATAATATGTGATAACTATTAGTGATTGGAAATACATTTATAATTTAAATCATTTTTATTTGACCTTGTATCAACTAGACCCAAATGAGCATAACTATGTTTGCTGCTTTTTTGGAAATATCAGAGTCCTATTAATATATACATAATATGCATAAAAATAAATGGGATATGTTTAAATGTCCATAAGATAACTGGTCAACTTTTATTGTGAACATAAAACAAAAAAATTTCCCATATCTGGGAGTTGTATTATACATTTAAAGACACCTTGATCTGATAGAATTAATTAAATAAAATTAATTCCTTGAAAATTCATCACATCTTTTGATCTCAATGATTGGGCCCATCTCACATTGATTTTGCAATTATTTTGTCTGATAGCTGGTGTATTAGCAGATGCTCCAATTATATATCTGTGTATTTTATTCTTAGAGTTTTGGGTTGCTAACAGCACGATAGAACATGCTCAAAATAAACAAATGACACACTTTCAAAGTATCCTTCTTTATAAAAAAGTTATAAATTGTTCTATTTTATAGAAACTGACATGATTTGTTCATATCAGACAGTTTTAGGGGGAAATGGTTTTCTTTTAGATATTAAAATTATTTTGAATGCTATCTATTTAAATGAAACTCAAATAATAACAGTTTATCAATGAGAAAAAAATAAAAATAAAAAAAATGAGACATCCACTTCAGAAAAAAATAATACTTGGAATACAGATATGAACTTCCTATATTCTTGTAACAATAATCTACTTTTATACCGCTTTTCAAATTCACTCCAGTTTGTCCACTCAGGGTACATGACATACAGAAAGTCAGAGTTCCTGCATGTGCATGTGTGTTTCTCCCTTTTGATTTACTCTGCTAAGCCAATATAATAATAATAGCTAGTCTTAGAAACCTTAAGGGATATAAGAATGTACTTAACCAGTGAGTCTTGGCATCATCTTCCCACCTGATAAATAGAGAATGTTTTTACTTCCTAGGAGTCCAGCTACCTCCCCTTTTTCCTTCGAATTTTGCGCATGATAACTCTGAAGATAAGAAAACTCTTTCCTTTCTTTGGATATTGTATGTCAAGTTTGGATATTCTGGAAAAGAATACACATATACATACACAGTAATTACAACCTTGATCTTGATGGCTGCTACAAACTTGTTTATTTCAAAATCAGCATGGGGTGGATTTATGGCCATGCCATAAATATATTATATATATTGCTCAGCCATGCAAATCTTGCCATTTGCAACAACATGGATAGACATAAAGGGTGTAATGCTAAGTGAAATAAGCCAGTCAGAGAAAGAAAATACCATATGATTTCACTCAATATGAATCAAATTCCACTATGATTTCATATGTTGAATTTAAGAAACAAAATAAGTGAACAAAGAAAAAAGAGACAAACCAAACAAAAACAAAAACACCCCAAAAAACAGACTCTTAAATAAACAGAGAACAAATTGGTGGTTGCCAGAGGGGAGGTGGATGAAGTTATAGGTGAAATAGGTAAAGGGGATTAAGAGCACACTTATTGTGATGAGCACTGAGTAACATATAGATTGTTAAATCACTGTATTGTACACCTGAAATTAATACAACAGTGTATATTAACTATACTTGAATTAAAAAAGTACTCAATCACTGTGGGAAATGTTCCTATAATTTTGAACTCAAGCAGGTACTAGAAACACAAGCAAGTTGCATGACCAGATGTTTTAACCTCCCAGTTCATTTCTGCTACACAATCCAATCATCTCTTAATCCATATGTATAGCCTCCAAGGCATTTCACTATCATACATTTATCCAAAATATGCAAATGAAGTTTAGGATCTTGGATGTTTAAAATCCATGAGCCTTTTTGTCAGTAGAAAGAGTACTTCACCCTCCATCTAAGGTGCTTGTTTTGATTTGCCTAAATTTCCTCCTGTGCCATGCAAGGGATTCCTCTTCAGAAGCTACCTCCACCACTTCTCCTTGTTTCTAAAGTAGACACAGACCTGCATCCCCCAAGGAATCAAGTGTAAAATTTGGCCTGTAGAGAGTTGCATACACACTAGAAGAATTTTAATATATTGGTAATTTACATAGCAAAACCTAGTGAACATGTGCAGGAAAGACCCCTACAAGTTGGATCAGGGTGGAATAGAAATGTTGGATTGGGAAAAGCTTGTTTGCTCTGGTACACTAATCAGAGAATCCATATTCAGTGCATCAGCTTAAGCAAGTTGATAGTGTCCCCTTCGGTTTCCTTGGTTGATTGACTGAAACCAGACACAGAGATGGATGACACCAGATGAAAATAAAATACTGAATTTCAGAATTTCTTTCTTAGGTTGTAAAAAAAGATTGTTACAGATAGAGATAGAAGGATCAAAGTGGATTTCTTATGTAAGAGCTGCTCACATATACCTTTACTATGGGCACTCCCAAACCAGCAATGTGTGAGAAATACATTAGTAAAGGGAGCCCTAACATCCTTGAGAGCTCTGTGAGATTATCTTCATGACAAAATGATTGTGGTGATTGTGTCATTAAACTAGGGTTCCTGAATTCAACGGGAGCAGGCTCCTGGGATTGAATAGGCAAAGTGGTAGCACTTAAATGCCAGAGACAAGGTAAGCATAGTTACGTAATTGAAAAATATTCAGTCATGATTAGAATGTTTTTACCCTCAGAGATCTTTGTCATTGACTTCTATATCACAGTATCTATAGAAATGAAACATAGGGGCATTATACTAAAATCTTATTTGATTTCCATAAGCAGAAAAGCTCTTTATCTTTTGAAGAGAATTTTTAGTTTTTAATAATAGAGTTGCTCCTCAAAAAATTCCTAGATATGAGACAGTTCCTAAACTCAGAGCCTTGTGAATAAAATAGGAGTCCCTTTTTGCTTCTGAAAATATTCTGCTACTCAGCCAAAAATTTATACTATAAATCTTTCTCCTAGCCTTTTCTAAAGGAACTTGAAGTCACTTACCAGGATATATTAGAAATCAATAGGGCAAAGTAACCAACATGTTTGTGGATTGGCAGTAGCTCTAAAATGACACTAATCCTAAATAATCAAAATGCCATGATAGTCAACCAGTCATAATAAGAGCTTATAGTGGCAAAGAGATTAAATGGAGCTTTGTCTTGATTCTCTGTCTTTTAGAACAATATATCATTCCTCAGCGTATTGCAGATATTAATGCCACCATCAATGATTTGAAAGATTTAAGGGGTGGTCATGACTATCACATTCCTATTTAACTTGTCTCTTTGGCTTGTGTGGAGAAAGGACTGATCTTGAAAAATGGCTATGAGTTATTATAATCTGTTTATGTGGTGACGCTAGTTATAGCTACAGTTCCAGATATAAATACAGCATGGACACTCACAGCTGGTATTCAGCCACGGGACTGGTAAGTGGTTTCTCTCTTATGACACAGTACCAGAAGCCATTTCCTTCTACCTGGCAAACAGCAGTATGTCTTCACAGTCAATTCTCCTGATCTCTGCCCTACAAAGGTCTTCAAAGATTTCCTCCATCTGAACATTTCACAGAATATCACACTGGCATTTCACATAACAGTAGTCTCGTCTGTAATACTGATGACAGTAAGCTAATTGAACCTGATGAGTAAAACCTTGCAATTAGATGCCTTGTCAAGATACATATGAGCCAGAAAGTAGAAGATAAATGCTGGAAAATTCAGAGGACTGTTACCTCAGGGAAACTTCTGGGGATCTAGTGGTCTAGAACATGATGAGGCAAGACAAGCTACTGCAAAATCTTGGTGAAATTTTTGGATACTGAAGGCAAAAATATGGCCCATTTGAGTGTACTTTCTATCTGACCCATTTACCAAGTAGGCCATGACACTTCCATTTGTAAATGCAGCCTGCAACAAGATAAGATCTACAGCAATCCCATGATGCCTTAAGGAAATATCACACATGGGCCTTAAGTCCACGTTAATCCAGATTTATTCAAATTATCCGTGGGAAATAAGAATTTTCTATGGAGCCTCTGGAAAATCTTAATACAAATATTATACTGCAGACTTCTCGGGTTTAGAAGAAAAAACATGCACTCTCCTTCAATTAATTGTTTGATTTTTAGCAAAAACTTCTGACTTGCTCTTAGGCCCTGGTAGAAATTGAATGCTTAACCATGAATATCTTGGACACATGGGGAATTCCTAGTGAGTTGCTGACTTAGAAGGAGGAAATAATAATTGTGTCTGGTATACAAATATTAAAAATAAAATCAGGGCCAAAATTTCAAATGAATTGATTTTATTTAATGGGCTTGAATCATTGTTGATAGTTAAAATGAGCATCTTTTGTTATTCAAAACAAGTCCTTTTTATGAGTTTATGTTAATGAGGTAACTCTTGGAAAGCCTTAAGGATGGGTGCCAGTTGTAAGGGCAACAACCACGTGATTAGAGAGGTGGAACTTTTAGTCCCACCCACTCCCATCACCTCTGGGGAGAGAAGAAGGGCTGGAGATTGACTTCTATGACAAACGTCAGTGAGTTAATCAATTATGTCTACATGATGAAGTCTTCATAAAAACTCAAAAAGACAGGTCAGAGAGCTCTTGGGTTTGGTGAACATGTGGAGGTGCCCTGTATTCCTCTCCACATACCTTACTCTATACATATCCTACATCGGGCTGTTCCTGAGTTTTATCCTTTAATAATGAACTAGTAATCTAGTAAGTAAACTGTTTTTTTCTGAGTTCTCTGGGCTGCTCTAGCAAGTTAATTGTACTTGGGGAAAGGGCTGTGGGAACCTTTGATTTATAGCTGGCAGTCAGCAGCACAGGTAACAACTTGGACTTGGGATTAGTATGTGAACTTGGAGAAGAGAACAGACTTGTGGGACTGAGCCCATAACTTAGGGATTCCGATGCTAACTCCAGGTAGAGTGTCAGAACTGAATTGGATTGTAGGACACCCACCTGGTGTCACAGAATTGCTTTGTGTGGGGCACATTTGTGACCAGAAGTGGGGTATGTAGAGTAAACACAAGAGTGTTTTTCTTATAGGACACAACTATGTTATATGTCCCAGCTGGTAGTTACGTGGAACAACATATTGCCAACTAGTGAAGTGAACAGACCAAAGGTACCACTTCCATCTCACTTGGTCCTCCCCCCACCTCTGCCTTCCCTCACCTGGAGTGGAAGCAGCAAATACTGCCAATAACCCAAGGCCCGAAGGGATCCCAGGTATCTGTACTGCCCTAAAGGTAGCCCATAACATACATAATTACACCACACCATGCATGAAAACATGAAAACATTTTATTGGTTTGATGAATGGGATTTTGGAATTGCTTTAGAATAGTCAGGAGTAATTTTCCTTCGTCAATACATCTTCCACATGCAGACATAATCTGGCCTTCTGAGGGGAATGTAGCATTGACACACTTTGTTTTATTCTATTCTCATTCTCAGTTTATCCTGAGTAACTTCCTTTTTAAAAATATTTTATTATTTATTTATTTGCTAGAGAGAGAGAGAGAGAGGGAACACAGCAGAGGGAGAAGCAGGCTCCCCGCTGAGCAAGGAGCCGGATGTGGGACTCCATCCCAGGACCCTGGGATCATGACCTGAGCCAAAGGCAGACGCTTAACCACTGAGCCACCCAGGCGCCCCCTGAGTAACTTTTTTTTTTATTGTTATGTTAATCACCATATATTACATCATTAGTTTTTGGTGCAGTGTTCCATGATTCATTGTTTGTTCATAACACCCAGTGCTCCACGCAGAACGTGCCCTCCTCAATACCCATCACCAGGCTAACCCATCCCCCTACCCCCCTCCCCTCTAGAACCCTCAGTTTGTTTTTCAGAGTCCATCATCTCTCATGGTTCGTCTCCCCCTCTGACATACTCCCCTTTTCTTCCTCTCCTGTTATCTTCTTCTTTTTCTTTTTTCTTAAAATATGTTGCGTTATTTGTTTCAGAAGTACAGAACTGTGATTCAACAGTCTTGCACAATTCACAGCGCTCACCGTAGCACATATCCTCCCCAATGTCTATCACCCAGGCACCCCATCCCTCCCACCCCCAACCACTCCAGTAACACTCAGTTTCTTTCCTGAGATTAAGAATTCCTCATATCAGTGAGGTCATGTGATACATGTCTTTCTCTGATTGACTTATTTCACTGAGCAACTTTTGTTTCCTCACTATTTCCTAATCCGTTCCAAGGCAGTAACTTTCACTGTATTTTTCTTCAGTAAACCGTGCCTCAGGCCACAGTCAGTATTTATCTCCCCGAGCTGAACTGCATTCTAAACTATTTAAAATCGCTCTATCTGATAACAAACACTTACCTCCACTAAATACATTTTTTTAATTCACTTCAGTCTTTAAAATCCTGTATGTATTTTTAGATTATCATTTGCTTCTTGACTTTATTTTCCTAACTGAATTCATATCATGACTGGCCATTCAGGTCACATGTATCTTCAATTCTCTTTTTGTCCTGCTCTCTGCTGCTTTCATTTAAGCATACTCCCAAACTGGATTTCTCTCATCAAAAGCTTTTTCCTTCTCCTAAGCTTTGCTGGAGAGAACTACATAACTCTGCCAGGTGGGGCAGATTTATAGTTTCCAATTTCAGTTGGGTCCTCAAAATTGCCTGGCTTTTCCATTACTTGTTCACTCAAATGACTCTTGGCTTGATGGCCCTGACGTATGTAATGGTGTGAACAAGCTCTCCCCTTTAGTGTCCTGTACTTATTTCTGGTGTCTCAGAGGAGCTCTTCACACACACCCATTTGTGAATTTATGAACTGCAGTCCTCAGTTGTGTTACTCAGGTATTGTTCTCTTACTTCAGCTTCTACTTTCCCACACCCGCTTCCCTGGGTGCTTATAGAACTTTTACTGCAGCCGCTTTCCATCCTGAAATGCCATCAGGAAAGCTGCCTTTCCGTGCTGTGAGGACTCTCTCTCCTTGGAGGGTCAGAATGATACAGAGTTGTCAGTGGAGGAGAAGGGCTTCTTGACAAGCTGTTGTCAGAGACAGCTGAACACCCTGAATAAAACTCATATTGTCTTCCTTATGAAGCTCAGAGAGTTTGAAGCCCTCATTCCCCAATCTAAGCTGCTCAAATGTAATTTATGGTGTCAAAGGAAACATACGTATTACCGTCTTTTTACCCCTTTTTCGTCAAAGCTTGTCTTTAACCCAAATCTCTTCTCTATTACTAAGTATAAAACAGAAAATTTCCTGTGTTTTACTGAAGGCAAATCATATATAGTGTATGTATAGGAGTATTAATAGAGAGTATTTAATCCACACTAGCAGAAATAGCACACGTTCTTTGTTATACTTGTCTCTTTTACTTTCCCCTCAATTTATTTTTATAAATTAGAGCATTCTACTTGAGCCTTCTTATTTTTTGGATGTCCATACCTATTCTGCTAACTATAAGTTGAAATTATTGCTTTAACTTCACAGAAGAAAAAATAATTCCCCTCTTCATTCATTTATTCAGCTAACATTTCATCATTTATTTAACATGAAGTGAAATACTTTAAGGCCTATCTTCTATATCCAAGAGCTATACAGTGTTAAAGCATGTAATAATAAACTAATTTAAATAAAATGTTAAAATTGCTATAATAAAAGTCTTTGTAGTATATTGTAAAGTCACACAAAGGGAGGGAAAAATCTTATTTGGAATGTAAAGCAAAGGCTTCTTTGAAGAAATGATATTAACAGGATTTGACTATATAAGGAGTAGCTATCTGTCCTACATAGATAATTGTAGTCATCAAAATTAGTAATACATGTAGAATTATCTTGTCATGTGAGAAATAATAAATGCATCGTTTCAACGTATGAATGTGTATATGTGAGTTTATGTGATACCATAATAAGAAAACTTACTCTTGGTCTCCTTTCCACTGGGGATAAAGTATGTGTCCATCTGTTCTCCTTACTCCAATGCCATGGTCATGGACTTTCCTAGTAATTCACTAATGGCTATCTCTTATTCAAATCTGCTATATACCCTTTTGACATTCTGCCCAAGGTCTCACTCTCTTACTTTTCTTTATATTTTAATAATTTACTTATAAATATTTACAGGACAATTACTTATGTGCAAATGCTAAGTTATAAATTATGGTTGGCAGGTCTGAGGGGGCTTATATTAATGATTCAGGTTTGCTCTTGTCCCTTAGACTGTTTACTGATTATGATAAGGATCAGCCTCAGTTTTCAGAAATGGAGCGTAAGTGTTTATAGCTCCTCATTTTTTTCTTTTAAGCTCAAGTACAAAATTTTAAAGTCATATCCTAGTAAAAAAGCAATATTTTTTTTTTATTTGGGAGGCATATTTAAGTTCACACAATGTGAAAGCCCTTAAAACCCAGTACAATGTTATAATCTCTTAAATATTTTATTGAGGTATGATTGACATGTGAAAAGCTATGCAAATTTCATGTATATAAATCAATGAGTTTGAGAATAATTAAGCAACAGTGAAATTATCACTACTGTAGAGGAGGAAAAATAATTCTCCCTCTACCCTTCTGAGTTTTTAGTGGAAACTCATGCAGCAAAAAATTAAGAGAAAAACAAACAGCAGTTTATTATCATGTATGCCTCATGTCTATAAGGGAGATACCCCGAGAAAAATTAGTAACTTCCATGAAGGGGCATAAAAATCAGGATTAAACACCATTTTAATAAGGAAATAAGGTGGGGTAGATTTCTTAAGGAAGAGTAAATGATTTCTAGGGAAGATGAATGAATCCTTAGAGGAACAGATGGGAGGTATGACAGTTTGTCTGGGTGTCCTGTCAATGTCTAGTCTCCTCTCATGTGATAAGGGCCAATTTTCCCTAGTTGATGAAACTCCCAGGGAAGGGATTTATAAGAATTGGATTCCTTTTGGAGTATCTGTCATTAGGCAGATAAGGGGGGTTCAGAGAACGTGTTTTCCTGCCTTTGCTGTTTTTCAAGTGCCACAGCTCAAAAGAGTCAATATACTAAAGTGGCATGTTCTGCTGTGCCACGTCCCGAATTCATACAGTTGTATTTCATGGTGGCATATTCTGCTATCCTTTGCCACCATCAAGGCCATAAACATATTCATCACCTCAACATTTTTGTGTATGTAGTAGAACATTTAAAACATCTACCTGCTTAGTAAATGTTAGGTATACAATAAAGTATTGTTAGCTATAGGCACTGTGTTGTATGGTAGATCTCAAGAACTTATTTATCTTGTACAACTAAAACTTTGTAGTCTTTGACCATCATCTCCTGACTCCTCCTTGCTAGAGCCCCCTGGAAACCAACATTCTACTCTCTGCTTCTATGAGTTTGACTATTTTAGATTTCACATACAAGTAAGGTTATGCAGTGTTTGTCTTTCTGAGTCTAGATATTTCACCTACTATAATGATTTTCCTTCTTTTTTAGGGTTGAATACTATTCCATTGTGCATATATACCAAATTTTCTTTATCCATTCATCTGTCAATAGCCATTTATTTTGTTTCCATATCTTGGCTATTATGAATCATGCTGCAGTGAGCATGAGAGTGTGAGTATCTTTTTGAAACCTAGTTACAATTCTTCTGACTAAATACTCAGAAATGGGATTGCTGGAAAATATGATAGTTCTATTTGTCATTTTTTGAGAACGTTCTGTACTGTTTTCCAAGATGGCTGCACCAATTTACATTCCCACCAATAATATACCAAAGTTCCTTTTGGAACTTTGTTCTCTATCCTCACCAACACTTCTTAACTTTTGACTTTTTAGTAATAGCCTTCTAGCAAACCTGAGGTGATATCTCATTGTGGTTTTGATTTGCATTTCTCTGGTTATTAGTAATGATGAGCATGTTTTCATATAGCTATTGGCCATTTGTATGTCTTCTTTGAGGATATCCATGTGTCCATTTCCAATATGGTTATTTATTTTTGTTATTGAATTGTAGGAATTCCTTATATATTTTCAATATTGACCCCTTATTAGATACATAGCTTGTAAATATTTTCATAGGCTGTCTTCTCATTTTGTTGATTGTTTCTTTTGTTGTACAGAAGCTTTATAGTTTGATGCAGTCCCAGTTGTTTATTTTTGTACTTTTGGTGCATAAAATTCATTGCCAAGACCAACGTCAAGAAGCTTTTCCTTATTTTTCCATCTAGGAGTTTGATGATTTAAAGTCTTACATTTAAATATTTAATCCATTTTAAATTGGTTTTTATATAAGGTATAAGATAAAGGTTCAATTTCAGTCTTTTGCATGTGGTTATCCAGTTTTCCTAACACCATTTATTGAAGAGTCTATCCTTTCCTTAGATTAAGAATTCCTCATATCCATGAGATCATATGATACATGTCTTTCTAATTGACTTATTTCGCTCAGCATAATACCCTCCAGTTCCATCCACGTTGTTCAAATGGCAAGATTTCATTCCTTTTGATGGCTGCATAATATTCCATTGTGTGTGTGTGTGTGTACCACCTCTTCTTTATCCATTCATCTGTCGATGGACATCTTCGCTCTTTCCACAGTTTGGCTATTGTGGACATTGCTGCTATAAACATCAGGGTGCACGTACCCCTTCAGATCACTACATTTGTATCTTTGGGGTAAATACCCAGTAGTGCAATTGCTGGGTCATAGGGTAGCTCTATTTTCAACTTTCTGAGGAACCTCCATACTGTTTTCCAGAGTGGCTGCACCAGCTTGCATTCCTACCAACAGTATAGTTCCCCTTTCTTTGCATCCTCGCCAGCGTCTGTCGTTTCCTGACTTGTTAATTTTAACCATTCTTACTGCCGTGAGGTGGTATCTCTTCTGCATGTGGCTGTCCAATTTTCCCAACACCATTTGTGTTTAAAGTATGCAATTTATCATTGTTCTTTAGTTCACATCACAGACATTAGTTTTTTGAAGAAGACTTTACACCCAAGAAGCCTGGTTTGATTTCCCCAATCGCATTGCTTATCACCATGTGTTAACTATTCTTTTTCTCCAGCAGATTATAAACAGTGAAGGAAGGAACTGTCTTTTTAACTTTTATAGACAAGGCTGAGCATAGTGTTGCATTCAACAAATACTCGATATTTGCTGTGTTGAATTTGTTCTCTTTTAGCAGGCATAGTTAATAAGAATATATGATTTGAGTACTATTTTTAATCAGGCAAAACACTGCATTCTACAGAAATGTTGGATATATAATGAAGCAGTTAAACTGCTGTCCTCAGGCAGTTTGTGGTCTAATATTAGCCCTGTAAGGTATAAAATCATGAAAATAATGAGTAATAAGCCATTTGCTTATTACCAAATACATAATACTGGGAATAATTTTTGTAAGTAGTCATTGGAGCACAGACTGTAATAATTCTATAATGTTTCTTAAAAAGAAAAAGCCCCAATTAAGTCCCCTTTCTTGGTTTGGCCTTTCTTGACCTTCGCATGATAAATGAAAATTAGGTATCCAGTTTGAAAAACAAGCAGGCATTTTAGGAATAAACATGTTCATTTACATTAGTTATTCAATGCATGCTGAATTTCCCTCATGCGTTCTATATTGTACTGAATGTTGGAGACCTATAGCCACTAGCGTTGAATAGTTTATAATGTAATGAGGAAATGAGACAGATGAATGTATAATTTAAAACAATATGGTGATTTTAATGATAGCTATATGCAGAGGGTAAGAGTAAGATCAAGAGTAGTTTGAATATGCATGAATCTCTGATATATTGCGGGAAATGAGTGGTATTATGATGATGTGGGAAACTGAATAAAATTACCAGGTTTTACCATTATAATAATATCACTTAAATTTTATAGGTATTTTCTGTTATCCTCGAGCATAAAAAAACTTCTAATCAAAACATTATTAACTTTATTATTTGATAAAGCATAGTTATATTGAAAGTTGCTGTGAAAATAAAGGAATTATTTTTTAATTATTTGTGAATAATTCTATCTCCTAAATATTTATGCTGTGGATTATTCCTTCAGTAAAGCTTTGTATTGCATGTGAATTTTTTTTCTTTTCTTTCTTTTTCAATCATTTATGGCTATGAAGTGAACATATATTGACTAGATATTAAATATCACATGGGAAAACTTAAAATTTTAGTGATTTAAAGCTCTCCTAATAATTTTGCCGTGATGGTAAGGTTTTTAGATCATAAACAAAATTATTAGTAAAAGGAAAACTTGTAAGAATGAAGTTTGTGTGATTATAGAGACAGATCTTATGAATTTTCCAATATTTGTAAAATCACTTTTAAAAGCACAAATATGTGGAACCAACTAAAGAGGCAATTTTTTTCCCCCATGTTGTTTTAGTGCTTTGAGCTCAGAGCAATTAGCTTAAGTTAGGTTTCAGTCAATATTGAAGTTGCCATTTTATGTAAAACAATTCCAGATTTGTGCCAATTATCCCCCTTTGGGGCATAATTAAGAACAAAACCTTATTCAACAGTTAATGTCAAAATTTAAAAACAAAAAAACAAGAATGAATAATATCATCTGCTAAAGAAAGGCATATTTCACAGTGGCTCATGTAGGCAAGGGGAAAGTGTTTTCTTTCTTCACAACCCTGAAAACAGAGGTGAATAAGTAGTATTTCTCCAGGAAGCAAAACCAATCTGTGGGAACTTCACAGGATACACGTTCCTGGCCGGCAGCACGGCACGTTTGAAATGCTGCAGCATGAGCTGGAGGTCATCCTGATAGCTGCAGCCCAGTGGAGAAGGCTATGGCACACTGATATAGATTTTCCTGCCAAAACCAATTACTGTTTAACACCTCCCTTGACCCAGGACAATTTCTTCTCGCCAAAGATTAAAAACTGGGATCAACTACACTGTTTCCATAATATTAAATTCCAAAGAGTGACTCAGATGAGGGAACTATTGAAAGGTTTAGTTACTCACGTGAGAATCATCTGGTAGCAAGTTAATAAAGTAATATAATAAAAAGATGTTTCCATCAAGGGACACCAGGATTAATTCAGACAGCTTTCTTGATATTTCATATAAAATGTGTAAGGATATCTGCGATTCCATTTATAATTTGCAGTATTTTCACGTTGACAATTACTTTAAAGCAATTATACATTGAATGTAACTGAACTTACATTTCAGTTAATTATACACATTTTCTGTATTTTTCAAAATGGTTTCCGTGTGACAAAACTGAGTGCATCCATTGCCTTTATTGTTCTCCTCAGGCCGCGACAGCTTGAGGATATATCGTTCCCACAGAAATTTCATTAATGGTATGACTCTCCACCGTGTGACTTCAAGAATTGTCCATTTTTTTGTTTCCTTTCTCCCTCTAGTATCTTATGTGTACTCCTGAAGAAAGCTGAGAATTTCTTTCTTCTGCCATTCCCACTTGGCACATAATGTTCCCCTGGATCAAGGGTTTGTGCCATCTCTACCACTACCCTTTCATTCAGTTCACTGATTGCTCTGCACTGTTGGGGAGCTCTTGCCATCCCACCACCCTTAGCACCGCCCCTCCTGTCCACACTGCAGCTTGGGGACTCACGTGGCAGCATTGCTGAGCACATTAACTTCATTCTTCTGAACAACCAGTCAAGGCTCTGCCTAAGTCGGGTTGTATGATATTTGCACCAGAACTGCTCACCCCTGCACGGCCATCATGGTACTTACAGAAGTTAATACACACTCTGTATTTGGCTTTCTGACATCACTTGACTCTGCTTTTCTAGGCAGCTTCTGAATATTGCAATATGGCTGATTCTGAAGTGGAAAATGCCACTTGACTACAGACTGCCACTGGGCATATTATTTATTACTGTATCTCCACAGCAGGAATACACTAAGCACCCAATAAATATTTCAGGAATTGACTTAATTTATTTCATCTGCTAAGACTCACTGTTCTTCTGAAAGTGGGGAAATAATTTCTTGATCTTTATTGGATACTGTTTTGTAGAGATATTAGAGTCAGAATATTAGGACCCAAAGGGGCTAGGAGGACAGACTTCTCACTTTACACAGGGACATCTCGTGACCAGGTCGTACACCTTCCATTAGGGTAAACAGGCTAGTTTTTGTATTGCAATATACGTTTTAAGTTAGTGTTATGGAAGGGCATAAATTATTTTGAAGGGATTAATATATACACAATTCCTGGTGCAAGAAATACACAAGATAAATCGGAAGCATCCTGTAACACCAAAAAAGCAAGGAAGCACTTGAAAATAAAAACAAACAGCCCTGGGCGCCTGGGTGGCTCAGTTGGTTAAGCGACTGCTTTCGGCTCGGGTCATGATCCCAGAGTCCCGGCATCGAGTCCTGCATCGGGCTCCCTGCTCAGCGGGGAGTCTGCTTCTCCCTCTGACCCTCTTCTCTCTCGTGCTCTCTATCTCTCAGTCTCTCTCTCTCAAATAAATAAATAAATAAAATTTAAAAAAAAAAAGCCCAATTCACAGCGATGACTGTGTGTCAAGAGGATATGGGAGCCACCTGAAAGAGCCCCCAGTGGCCAAACCTGGAACAATTTGAGCAAGAAATAAAGTGGTATTGGATTATAACCCAAGGTATAAAATAAATATTTATGAGTCCATACTGATATAAATAAATGCTTGAATATATAAATAGGTGAAAAGACACAAATCTCTCATGCAGAAGAATTCCAAGTAGCTTAGATAGGTACACTGCTCTTAGGGTAGTGGAGAGAGGTAGTGGTACTAATTTCCTACTCTTTGAAGTGTGGGCTGTGCAGAATGCTTCCTTTCTTAAGAGTTAAAGGGGTGGGATGGGAGAGGGAAGAAACTTTACATTGGAGAAAGCTGAAAAACACTGCTTTAGCCAGATGGTCAAGATCAACATCTTCAACAAGTCATGTTCCTAGCATATCATGTGATGAAAATGGCAGTTGATCTCTGTGCTCTTCTCTTACCTCCAGGCTCTTGTCCATCAATTTGGGCAAGACTTGGAGGTCTTCATGCATTCTTTATAGTATACGTACATCCAATCTCTTTAGTTCTTGCAAGTGTTTCCAAATATGGTCTAATAACGGCCAGCTACTTAGATAATAACATTTTAAAACTCTATTTAAATTATATAGATAGTAATCAAATAAGATGTACCTCGCATTTCATACCTAAACTAAGTGACCATGAATATTCAAATTGGTAGCTATAAACAACTTTTTGTCTATTTAAATTTCCTTATTCTCAAGCATCCTTACTTTATGTGACCTCCAGTCTATGTACAGAAATAAGAAAACATTAACATAGTATGGTTCTTTTTAAGTCTTTAGAGTATAGTTTTTGAAAAAAAAAATGTGTGGGTTTCTTACCATATTGTTTTAGTAATAATCTGCTGGTGCTTTAAAATAATAGTTTAATGTAAGAATTATAGGTATAAAAATTATAAATATCCTTTAATATCTTCCCAATGGCACATTTTTTCTTTGTTATGTATTGAGTTAATAGGAATAAGCTTGACTTTCTAAAAGCATAGGAGAAGGCATGGTTCCTGAACACAGAAACTTATTTGAATGTAGGAGGAATTTGAAGTTCATATTGAAGGGCATGAAATCTTTTTATTAATGATCTTTGATGTGTCATAAATGCCCAGTGCTTATTGGATGCTTTCTAACCAGCCTCTTACTTAATTTTTCTGTTTTACTTTATGCAGGTATATTTAATATTTTCTCCTGTGAATGAAAATCCTTTCTTTAAATGAAACTTGGGAGCCCATACTTACTTTGTTTTGCATGTTCAATGGTCATTATGGGAGCCCAAAATTCCCTCTGTTTTCAAAACTCACTCTGTGTCTGGCTGCCCCATGGAATGTTGAACACACAGAGAACTGACAAAGACTAAGGCACTAATATTTAGCTACATCGTATTTACATAAGGACCTTGTGTAATACTGGAAAGAAAGCTGCCAAAATAAAACCCTCAGAAGAGGGACTTTTCTATTCAATTTCCATATATATGACATCTGGGAACATATCATAAAGAATGTTAACATGGAAAACACAATTAATTTTCTCCACTATAAACCCAAGAGCAAATTGTCATAAAAAGGTCATCTTTAGTCCTGGTGTGACTTCTGTGAAATGTGGGGCCAGGTAATTTTTACTAAATGAACAATGACCATGACTGGACACAATTTCAACTTCAACTAGGAGTTTTTCATGCAATCTTTTAACCTTTCCAAAATCTAGAGAAAAAATGTTTTTAAAATATATATGGCACTTTAACAAAGATCATTGACTCAAACTAAGAAAAATGCAGTGATTTATATATTCCAGTTTTTAACTTGTTAATTTTTCATTATTTTCTTTTTCATCGCCTTTTTTTATTGTAAAGAAAGACCAACCCAGTGTCTTCATCTGCTGAAGAGCAGGACCTCAGTGTATTCCTAAGGACTGACTGTCTACTAAGTGAAGGCAATGGTCAGGTTTGGAGTCATGATTTGATATGATTTTAATCAGTTTACTTAACTTTATTAAATTCAGACTCTGCCCTTGAAAATAAAAATGAATATGTTACACACATCACAGGTTAATGGGAGAATTTGAATAAACAAATTTTTCTAAGCTCTGTAAAATACTTAGTACAATTTTGTTTGTATTCAATTCTATAACTATGTCAGAGGGAATCTGGAAGGTGTAAATAAAGTAACATCTGTGAAAATATGGTTTCTATTAATAGTTTATAATTAATGTTATTAGTAAAAGTAATAAAAGTTATATAATTAATTATTTCCATTAATAATTTAGATGAAGCAGGATCAAACTCTGTTTAATCTTCATTGGAATGATAACAACAGTAACAAAAACAAAGGCATAGCTAATAATAACAATAATAATTACAATAAACACTCAATCATGCCTACTCTTTACCTGGTGCTTTTCTAAACGTTTATATATATTCACTAACTTTTCCAGAAGACTCTATGCGTTAGTACTATTATAATTTACATTTTTTTCAGAACAGGAAATAGAAGCACACATGTAGGTAATTTCATGAAGGTCAGCAAGTACATGGCAGAATAGGTGCTCTGAACTATTGTCTTACATGGTTGCTCCTGGAAGTCCATCATATCTAAGAATATTTCATGAGAAGAGCAACACAACATTTTAGGAAAAAAAAATCTCCTATCAGAAAATAAATTACCCAACAAAATACTATTGTGTAGTCAGTATTTTTTTAAAGATTTTATTTATTTATTTATTTATTTGAGAGAGAGAGAGAGAGAACATGGGCCCACAGGCACGCAGGAATGGGGGGAGAGGTGAAGGAGAGGGAAAAGGAGACTCCCAGCTGAGAAAGGAGCCCCAGGACCCTGAGAGCATGACCTGAGCCAAAGGCAGACACTTAACGGGCTGAGCCACCCAGGCGCTCCTCAATATTTATTTTCTCTTATTAGTCGGTTGGTAAACCGTTTTGCTGTGGAGTGCAAAATGGACTTTTTTGTTGTTCTCGCAGCTAAGAACCTCATGCTTATGCTTAATTAATATGGCTTTACATATCATTTCCTGAATCCAAATATTACAAAGATAGCTTTTTTGAATGCTAATGGCCTTGTTAATTAAAATTCAGTCCATCTTCCAGTTTGTCTTTGAACGTGGGGCAATTTTTTTCATTCTTCTATGTCTCATGAAACCATAATAATTAGTGATACAGTCATGGCTTAAAAGTTGCGGTATTCCTTTCAGGAAAAAAAATCGTACATGATTTAAAAGATGAAGCTTACATAAAAATTGCCTTCTTATCACCGTGCGTCTGCATAATATGTGCTGAACAATAATGCAGTCCAACTTGCCTAATTATCTCTAAGACATTGAACAGCTTGCTGTGAACAGCAAACAGGGTGCCTGCATTTCCCAGAGCATCCAAACAATTACATGTGGAATTTGATCATGCAAAGTGCTTCTGAGTTAGGTAAAACACCAAACCGTTGTTCTCTTACAATAAATCTCTATTCCTGAGGTATTCCGCATTCATCATTCCATTCCTTTTAAGCCTCTGCTGAGTTGCCTGCTTTGTTTTGTTTTGTATTCCTAGCTGCTATTCAGTTCTTGGCTCTGACAGCTGGATTATGAGTGGTATTTGAGGTTAATTAAATCAGTGATGGATTTTAAATAGAGGTACAAAATTAGGGCAGCGAGACCTAGAAAAAAGTCAAATTTACTGAGAGTTGTTTAGGGGAAAACGAATATGATGCCTCAGTCAGGGAGAGGAGCAGTGCCTTTTGAAACTGTCCGGTTTATTCAGGGAACTAGGTGTCTACTTAAATGGAGAATCTGTCATTCAGCTTACCATCATAGACAATATGACATCAGGTTAGTGTAACCATTTGGACCACACAAAGTATTTAAAAAAAAAGTAGGGTAATTTCTGAACTTTTGTTTGTATGTTTTGGGCATTATTTTTGACAAGACTTAGAATGCCACATGGGCAAGCTTAATACAATTTTCTTCTGAAAGTCACATATCAGAATGAAAAGCACAAAGCTTTATTCATACAGAGCAGTGTTGTTTTATTCATAAAGGAAGACAAGATGTTTAGAAGTAGTTTAAAATTATCTAAACTTTTCAAAAAGTACCATTTACTCAATCTGTTTTTTCAAGTAGAAAATCTTTAATATATCGTCTTTTCCTTCTTGATCCTACACAACCAATGTTTCTCTCTAGTCTAAACATTTTTATTTTTAAATTTAGGTTTCCCATTAAATGTATTCTAAAATTGAAATGTTAAATTTAGATTTTACATTAACTTCATCAGTCTCGTAAAACAAATGAAAATGTCAAATCTCTGCAATTATTGACATGTGCAGGGCATTGTAGTAATGTTCTCTAACACAAGGCTTATTCATTATCAATTTTATCTACCTTTATTTGACAAAAAATAACATGTTTATGACAATATTTTTAAAGAAAATGATTATTATTTATTTTAACCAGTTTTCATTTATTACATAAGATTTAAAAGCTTATTTTATATATTCCCACTACACATTCAGCTCTGTTTGTGAACTTGGTGATTGTTATAATTCAAGTGGGAAATTCTGCTTTCAGCTGTGAGTGACTGACTAAAAGTGTACTACACTCCCACACTAAACACACAGAAAGATGGATGAGATATATAAAACCACCCTATTCAGGAAAAGGACAAGGGCAGAGCTGGACTGTGATCCCTGCATAAACAGTAAAAAATAGAATCAGCCCTATGAATGTCTTTTCCAAAACATGGTGCACAAAGATGAAGCCAAACAGAGCAGAATGATTTTGTAGAACTAAGGGATGAATTAGGAGTTCAGGGATGCCAAGTTAGCTGAAGTCTGGGAAAGTGCACTGGAGTGGAGAGAGCTAGGCCAAGAATGTCTCCAAGCAACCTGTAGTGTCCTCTAGAACATGATACATCACAGAAGCATGGGGTGAAATTGCAGAGGGCAAGCAAAGAATGAAAGGTGATGAAGCAGCAAGTTTCCAGGGGCTCATACATGGCTAACAAACTCCCAAATTCTATCAAGCATGAATAGAGAGCTGTCACTGAACACTTGTGACATTTAAGAGAAACTCAAGCAGGGTCACCACCTTAACAGTAGGGTTAATCTGGCTCTCTGGTGAAAGTTTGATAAGATCTACATTAACAGTGCTTGCAAGCCTCAAAAATCTGGCTAATTCACAAGGAACTTAAATGTCTACCCAAACCAAGTCCAATACTCTTTAAAGGAAGACAACAAAAACTACCAGTCAATAAAATGACATTCACATTCTCCAGCATCCAATCAAAAACTACAAGAAATGGGAAAAAAGGGAAAATACGCATAATTGGAGGAAAAAATCAGGCATAGAAATGGATGCAGAAGTTCCAGAAATCATAGAATTAGGGGGCATGACTTGAAATTGCATTTGTAACACATTTTTCATCATTTTATTAAAAAACAAAACAAAAAAACAAAAAAACAAATCAGGGGAAGGAGAGGAGGAAATCCAGGCTTCCAGTTAGGGTATAAAAGGCACAGCATAAGAAATACAGTCAACGGTAATGTAATAGCTTTGTATGGTGACAGATGGTAGTTACACTTGTGGTGAGCACAGCATAATGTATAGAGAAGTTAAATCACTATGTTGTACACCTGAAATTAATGTAACATTGCGTGTCAACTATACCCCCCAAATAATAAATAAATAAATAAATAAATAAATAAATAAATAAATAAATAAATAAAAAATGGAAAGTTATAGTTGTCCAATGAAGCACTCCAAAAATTGAAGTGCAATATGTCTGCGATGGCATTTAAATTGAAAAAGCCGTGACTTGCCTCCAGTCCTCTTTTTTTCTTTAAGATTTTTTTTTAAGATTTTATTTATTTATTTGATAGAGAGAGAGAGAGAATGAGAGACAGAGAGCATGAGAGGGAAGAGGGTCAGAGGGAGAAGCAGACTCCCTGCCGAGCAGGGAGCCCGATGCGGGACTGGATCCCACGACTCCAGGATCATGACCTGAGCTGAAGGCAGTCGCTTAACCAACTGAGCCACCCAGGTGCCCCTCCAGTCCTCCTTTTCATTTTAAAATATCTGGTTTAACGGAAATCTTTATTAAAATTAGAATGCTGTCTTTTCTCACTGGACTGAAATGTGCCTGACTTTTTATGGGTCTATCATTCAAATAACAATGATGCCATTTGTGTAGATAATATTTTCCAAAATATTATGGAGATATTTTCAAGGATGTTACAGACATATAAAGACGCAGAGATAAATACCTTCTTTTTCCATACCATAAAATGAATTTTATATTTCTGAGTATAGAAAAGATTCATTTTATATCTAAAGCTATGTGGTTTTATTAAATCAAACACCAAAGTCATTGACATAGTTAATTTAAAATTCTTGTATTATAATGAGTCTTACTTTTAAAATTTCATATTACTTTCATGACAAGCATATCACAAGTGAATAGGAAACAAACTGAAATACAAAAGGGCTTCCATAGCTCTGTGACTATTGTGTCTGGACATCTATCCTCCATCCTCTCTTCCTTATTCAAATAATTCAAAAATATACACCTCAGTTATCATGCATTGTTTTTATAATATTATTGACTATGTTCCCTGTGCTGTACTTTTCATCTCCTTGACTTATTTAATTTATAACTGGAAGTTCATGCCTCTTAATCCCCTTCACCTATTTCACCTGTCCCCTCACTCATCTCCTATCTGACAAGCAACAGTTTGTTCTCTGACAGATGGTGACTACACTTGTGGTGAGAACCGAGTAATGCACAGAAGTGTTGAATCAGCATGTTGTACACCTGAAACTAATATAACATTGTATGTCGACTATATTTCAATTATAAGTGTTAAAAAAGGAAAAGTAAACAAATGCACCTCAAGAAATATGGTTGAGAACTATGCTTTGTTCTGGGAAGAGAACAAGAAATAAGACTAAATTCTTCTCCTAAAGAGTATCATAATATGGTGTTTTCATTTGTCTGTGAAATCCGTTGTGTACGTGGAAACCTATATGCTTATGAGTGAGGGGGACAATAAAAACAAAACAACAAAAAACCCAAAATAAAGAGGCTAAAATTCATCATTTCAATCAAAGTACAGCAGAGAAAGAGTTTGATTCTAAATGCTAGGACTAGGGAAGTCTTTATGTAACATTTGAATGGAAACTTGAATCAGAAATAAAACATCTTTAGTTTGAGTAAGGTGAGAAGGATCAAGCAACAGCATGGTCAATAACCAGAGATGTGAAAACGTATAGTATTTTCAGGGGGGCTAGGAGCACTTTAAATGTAATATTTGAGGCAAGGATTGGCCATGCTACTAGAAATGTATTAATTAGAATCAAGCTTTGGAGGGTCTTAAATTATTTGCTGAGGAATTTGATCTGTTATCTAGGCAGTTGGGACCATGGGGGTATATAAGACGGTAAGTGACAAAATCAGATCTATGTTAGGGAGGAAAATTCTGATGGAAACATAAAGGATGAATTGGAGAGAAAAGAATGAGTGACTTTGGGAATAAATTAAATTACTCTTGCTATAGTTCACATGGGAAAAAATGATTGAGAAGTATTTGAAGTCAGAATGGAATATTAAACCAAAAAGATTCGATGTCATTTGTTTGAAAATTTAATTCAGGTTTGTGGCTGAAATGGCCAGGTCAATATGAAGACGTATATTTGTTGCTTATAAATGTATCCTTTATTGTTAAATTTTATTTTATAATCTAATTTCAAATGTTTATAATTTATAATCAATTGACTGCATATTAATAATACATTGTTTTATTCAATGTTGAATATATGATAATGGATAATAGTATCTGTGATATATGATTCAAAAATATATAGACAGTAATAGGTTATTTCATAGATTAAAATAAGATCTTGTGGTTTATTTGTAAGATCTTACACATCAAAAATTGCATTTAGAATTAAGGTTGTCTTTTTGAATTACATATGCGTCAGTCTGGCAGCTGAAATCAGCAATACATGTATTTAGCCTTTCTTTTCATGCTTAGTCTTGAAAATCTAGCTTTCAACTGAAAATACATTCCTGTTTAAATCCAGGATTTAGCATTCTTCTTCTCTGCAAATGGTCACTAGCCTCTTAATCCAGGTAACATTTCCTCTTCACTTTGGTCCTTTGTTTTGCACCTGGTGAGGTTCACTGCTGACAGCAAAGCCAAATACAAAACCATCCGTCAGGCCCCAGGGGAGTTTGTTATTATTGACTGCATCCTCATGCTGTAATAAGGTCAATACTCCAACAAGATATGACTGAGTAAATAGGAAAAGAAATTGTCTCAAAGTAGAAAATACCAGCTGTCAATACAATCAATAACAAAGGAGGAGGGAAGCAGTCTCAAGCGGCTGTGTTGCCACCTGGGAATTGATTCCTTTGCGTGCTGAGGAGGTGTTTTAACTGAAGAGTAGCATTTGTTAGAAGTGGCATCATTTCATAGCATCTTTCCAGATATAGTTTATAGCGCCTCAATCACTTATTTCGGCATAGGTGGCAAATTATATTCAAAAGGAAGGAAAAATAAAAAGATTTGTCTTCATATATTGTGCTTACTGTAGGTTTGGGGTATAATCAGTAGAACACTGGCTCATGAGATCATTAACTCTAAATGGAACCAAGTTAAGTATTAAAAAGGCTCCCAAGAATTAGGAAGGAAGGCGAGACATTACATAAACTGTAATATTAGTTTCTTTGTCCAGAAACACAATAACTTATTGCAGTATTTTAAGACAGTTTTCTAAGAAGAAATAATAAAATCTACCCAGTATGGTTTTTTTGAAGATTTATTTATTTATTTTAGAGAGAGAGGGCATGTGCACAAGGGGGGTTGGAGGGGTTGAGGGAGAGGGAGAAACAGACGCCCCCTGAGCCAGGTGCCTACGATGGGGCTCCATGTGGGACCCGATCCCAGGGCTCTGGGATCATGAGCTGAGCCATAGGCAGACGCTTAATTTACTGAGCCACCCAGGCGCCCCTAGACTAAAATTTTTAACTTCTTTTCCTTCTCTTTTCTCCTTGTTCTTGACCATTTCTATACTACACAGTGAAATATGCATGATGGTAGGCATTTATGTATGTTTTCTTCACTGCTGCATTTTCCACTTTTACAATATTACCTGACAGATAATACACTCTTAATAAGTATATGTTGACTGACTGAATAAATGAAAGCTTAGAGTATCTAGAAATGAAATTTGATATAATAGAGGAAGTTTAATAGAACAGTTTACAGTCTGAAATAATAATGTAAGGAAGGTAGATGCAAGGAAGAAATTTTGATCTTATTTCACGCTGAACACCAAATTTAACTCTAGGTGAATTACTCAGTTCCTATAGAAAAAGAACAAAAAAATAGAGAAATGTTCTTAAAATGTCTAGCTAAGGATAATTATTTTTTTTATTCAAGAAGGCAAATGTAGGCACTTGAAATAAAAATGTTGTAAAGAAATTTAAAATAACATAAAAGAAAATACTGATTATATGAAATATGTACCAAATATGTGTGTATATGTGAGTATATATAATATACACATATATATATTCATAATTAAATTTAAAACTGGATAAAAGTTCAATAACTTAAGGAAGACACTAAATGCCAAGAGATGAACTGGTGATAGCAATTAATAAACAGGTTAGAAATACGTTCATAAAATAATCTCAGCAAGGAGTTGGTCAGGATGTAAATTTTTGGAATGCCTTTTTAAAAAATAAATTATCTATCCTTATTATAAGCCCGTTTCACAGTATTGTTACCAGTACTAAATTCTTCCCGAAAAACAAAGCAGAGTCACACGTGCACACACAGGCACACACTCACACACACAGAGATTTTCATCTGAAAGTAAAAATAAATTATCTAATTACTTTAATAAGCATTTCAATAATTACAGTAGCATACTATTTTCTATTTTTGTTTTTCATTTCTGTTTTCAATTTTGCAAATTATCTTCTTTGTATCCAAGATTGTCAAACTCTATCTTGAGTCTTGATCTTTCTTACCAGGTCAAGAGTTACATTTGTAGCAGTCGGCTTGGTGTCATTCCTCAAAGGGGCCCATGGCATCTTAAACAAAACATGTTGGAAAACTGAAATCATTGTTTACTGTCAATGCTGTTTGCTCTATTTTTGAAACTTGACTTAATCAGATCATCATTTTTAGTTATTCTTGTTCACAACCTGGAGTGGTAATTCACCCCTCCCCCCTTGTCATTACCTTGAGGATTCTCTTGGTTACTTGAAACCTCTTCCTTATTCATAGCTACTCTAGTTCTGCTTTGTCCTACATACATTTGCCAGAGTAACGCTCCTAAAGGGCACATTTGATCACTTCCTTCTTTTGTTCATAAACCTTCAAAATTATTTTATTCTCTAACTCTAACCCTCAATGTGCCATACTTATGACAGCAGTTGCCAACCTCAAACTTCAAGAACATACCAAATTCTACTCTAAAATGCAGTTAATTGGTTGTAGAGGAGTATCGTGTGTGTGTGTGTGTGTGTGTGTGTGTGTGTGTGTGTCTGTGTGTCTGTGTGTCTGTGTGTCTGTGTATGTGTGTCTGTGTGGTTTGTCTTTTTGATGTTTGGTGATCTCAGTAAAAACCTTAAAATGTTAAGGTTATGGTTAGGGTTTGGATTAGGGTTAAGGTTAGGATTCTCCAAGTGCATTTGCATCTGCTTACCATTTGGAGGTCTCTCTGTTAGGGACCTAGTCTACTTTGTTAGATTTATTTTCTGTTCTATCTCTTCCCAAACCAGTCTCCTCCATGGAACTTTAATATCTGCTGTTTAATATATATAACAATTACTGACTTTGGCAAAAATTTAGAAATGCTGTTTTCTGGGTTTATATTTTTAATGTTAAAAACTATTTGATCCTCGTATGCATTCAGCTCTGAAATCTTAATTGGCTCTGCAGGCAGCTCTGGGGCCACAGGAACCAGGGGGGTCTTCCTGTGGACAACTGACCCAATCAATATTCTGAGGAAAATGGAACTCTGGCTGCCCCTTAACATTTTCAGGACCTAGAGCACAAGTCCACATGGAAGCTCACGTATAGTCCCATGGCCTTGATTATTAATTTGGTTCACAAAGTTTATGTGGGTCCTGCTCTTGAAATTGTCTCATTTCTTCATTTAGGCTTTTTCCCCCTTGAATTGAACTTTCATTTTCTTACTCTCAGAAGCATTATTCTTTCATGACTTAGTCATAATGACAGGTAAGATTAAAAATAACATGTTTTGGGGTGCCTGGATGGCTCAGTTGGTTAAGTGTCTGCCTTCGATTCAGGTCATGATCCCAGCGTCCTGGGATAGAGCCCCGCATCAGACTCCCTGCTCAGTGGGGGACCTGTTTCTCCCTCTCCCTCTGCCTGTGCTCGCCTGCTCTCTTTCTATCAAATAAATAAATAAAAATCTTAAAAAAATTAACATGTGTTCATTATTTCAACTTTGAATATGTATTTATAAAAATGTAAATTAAATGAAATATATAACGAAAAATATTTCAGTTGTACTTTTAGTTGTCATTTACCTGTTAAATTATTAGAATTAAAATTATCAGTTAAAAATAAAAAGCATGATATAACAAAATTAAAATGGCAAAAATTTTGCATAAGGCTATTTTTATTTTATACATTCAATTAAATATCATTAAAGATGTTAGAAAATTAGAACTACTTCCAATTCTATGCCCCAAAGTTATCTGGTTACATTATAAAGAATGGGGATACACTTCATGAATGTTATCTTTACAGCACATATACAATTTCAAGAGAAAGATGAATTGTTTAATGTTATAAATATATATCAACTTCCATTTGCCACTGTTGTGAAAATCATTTCTAATTCATGAGTTTCTCTATCACAAATCACAAATGGGAACATCAAGATAAGCAAGAAAACAGATGTTTAGAGCTACCAGGAATCAATACCTAATTATGAAAGAATCTATTGCATTCTTGTTGTCTGAGAAGAAGGATTTGACAGATTAATTAATTTGTCTTTCCTCTTATCTAAGCACATCCATCACTCAAATCCTACATACCTTTTGTATCAATATCTATCTTGAACATTGGCAGGAATACAATATACAAACTTCATGGCATCCAGATGGAAGTTGTATTTTATCTTGAGGTCATAAGGCTCTTGTCCCATATGGAGGACTGTTTCCTTATGACCTAAAAAGTGTTATCACTAGAGTGGGTGTTTAGATTTTACAGATGGTGCTCTACGAAATGCTGAGTGCTAGACTCTCAATGAGGCCTCTTTCAAAAAATGTATCTTTCTGTTTGTGCTTGTGAAATGTGCCCCCAAAATGCTGGTCCTCTCTTGCTGGGGTGTGAAAGCAGTATCAATCCAATCCATAGGTTTCACATAATCTTTGGATTATATGCTAACTTTTCATGATAACTTCATGACCTTCATGAGTTCTAAATTATAAAAGGAAAAAAACTCTTATTTTAAAATAAATCTTGGCAAAAATAGTTAAAAAGTAGCCTTAGCTTTTTCTGGTAAAGAACCGGTGTTATTTATTATGGCCAGGTTGTCAAAAAGTATGTATGTATGTATCAGTTACTTAAGTTTCCATTGATTTGAACTTCTTCAATTCTTATACTCAGTAAATCCAATCCCTCCAAATTCTACTTTCATCTTTACCATTTTAGAGTCCACATTCCATGACCCATTTCCAAAAGTAAATCTTGTGAGCATTTTAATTCCTTTGCTTTTTTCTTCCTCTATCAGTCTTATCCCTGGAGAAAACCCAACTGATATTCTCCTCCTGGTATGCTTGTAAGTGGTAAACACCGAGGAAAACAGCAAAAACAACATGGAATGTTAACCAAGCTTACTTTATTTATTTTTATTTATTTATTTATTTATTTTTTGAGAGAGAGAACAAGTGCAAGTGTGGGAGGGGCAGAGGGAGAGAGAGAATCTTATGCTGGCTCCATGCCCAGCACACAGCCTGATGGGGGGCTCCATCTCAAGACCCTGAGATTGTGACCTAAGCCGGAATCGAGAGTTGGATGCCTAACTGACTAAGTCACCCAGGTGCCCCCAAGCTTACTTTATATTAATGACCAGAAATGTCAAATCAGCAAACAGCATTGCCCATTAATGCCCCATATTTCCCTTATGTGTTTGCTTCCTCACCTCCAAAGCTACTGGTTTACATTTCCTCTTTCCTCAACTATTGCACACACATCCCCTACTCTTCTACTCAAACACTGGCATTATCTTACATTTCAATGAGAGAAGAAAAATTATAAGAAGCCAGTGTTTCATCTCACTGAGAGCAAACAAGTTTTGTCCTCCCTCTTATTACAATGGACAATTTTCCTCTGCTTTCAAATCCTTGGGCCTATCTGCCCCCCATTCCTTTCTGCTAATTCAGGGACTTTCTCTCTGTACTTTCTTCTGTAATAGCCTATAGGCTATCAGTTTCACTCATGCTACTTAATTAATGCCCTCAAATGTCAACATTCTCTATGGTATTCTATCATGCAACAAAAGAAATTTTTCCTTTGCCCAATATCTCTTTTAAACTACCTCTGGGTATTAAGGAGGGCACGTTCTGCATGGAGCACTGGGTGTTATATGCAAACAATGAATCATGGAACACTACATCAAAAACTAATGTATGGTGATTAACATAACATAATAATAATAAAAAAATTTAAAAAAACTACCTTTTTTTTTCTTTAAAGATTTTACTTATTTATTTGAAAGAGAGAGCGAGAGAGAGAACACAAGCAGGGGGAGTGAGAGAGGGAGAAGCAAGCTTCCCGTGAAGCAGGGAGCCCGACGTGGGGCTCGATCCCAGGACCCTGGGATCATGACCTGAGCCAAAGGCAGATGTTTAACGACTGAGCCACCCAGGCGCCCCTAAACTACCTCTTTCTAATAAATATCTTTCCAAACAAAAATTAAAGAAAAACCCTCTCTACTGTTATCTACACTTCTGTCTCTCCTAAATTTGGTATTAGTCTCCCTTCACTCCTCAATCTCCTAGGTAATTTCACTAATGCTCTGTTTTATATAACAGCTTTATATTAATAACCTCTCCCTATCACTTCAGAGTTCTATACTATCTTATTAATTACTTGAAATATGCACTTGCATATCTTATAAGTTCAAACTTAGTCTTTAAATAGAATACTTATTTCCCACCTCCACCCTCATACACAGAAACTGCTTTCTTACCCTATTGTTCCTGTTTCAAAGAACTATGCTGTAATCTAGTTTGTGAACCAAAAAATTTAGGAATTTTTGTTATGTATTTTTTTTAAGATTTTATTTATTTGACAGAGAGAGAGAGACAGCGAGAGCAGGAACACAAGCAGGGGGAGCAGGAGAGGGAGAAGCAGGCTTCCCACAGAGCAGGGAGCCCGATGCAGGGCTCGATCCCAGGACCGTGGAATCATGACCTGAGCCGAAGGCAGACACTTAACGACTGAGCCATCCAGGCGCCCCTGTTATGTATTTTGTGATATTGTAATTTATAATAAGATATATATATTAGGTCTTTGTCCCCATCTCTGGCACAGAGCTCCTAAAACCATTGGAATTTCCTAAATGATAAGAGCAATAAAGTTATCTTTTCTGTTACTGAGGCAATTTTTGGTTCACACCTAAGCATGGTGTTTGGTTGCCAGAGAAGCCAACCGCATGATTAGAGGTGGAACTCTGCCAACACACATGTCCAGGGCTGTAGATTGAGTTCACTGACAGCTAATAATTTAATCAATCTTACCTAGGTAATGAAGTCCCCATAAAAACCAGAAAAGATAAGGTTCAGAGAGCTTCCAGTTTGGTGACATGTGGCAATGTGGAGAAAATGGAAGGACCTGGAAGCTCCTTGTCTTTTCCCCAGGCCCTGCCCTATTCATTTCTTCAATTGTTTCTGGGTTATATCCTCTTATAATAAACCAATAATACAATATATAAATATTTCTGTGAGATCTGTGAGCCACTCTAGAAAATTGGTCAAACCCAAAGAGGGGGTTTTCAGAAGTGCAGATGATAATCTGGCCTTGCAATTGGCATATACAAGTAGGGAGGAGGCCATCTAGTAGGACCAAGACCTTAACATGTAGGAACTGACACCATCTCAGGGTGGATATTATCAGAATTCAGTTGAATTGTATGACAACCAGCTGGTGTCAAAGCATTCCTTTGGTGCTATGGTGCCCCTGGACACACACATCAGAATGGGGTGCTCAGAACCCTTGCTTCTTTTGCTATCTGTATCCATTCAGTCAGTATCACTATTTTCTGATGCATGCTAATTTAGTCCAATTATCTCTACCTCTGTTACTACCATACTGTTTTCTTTCTTTCTTTTTTTTTTTTTAGCTCACACAAAGCCAATTTATTAACAGAAAACAGTAATTTGAGGAATCCTGTTCACAGACGGCGACCACGGCGACCCCCCTTCCTGCGGGTGCTATCGGAGGGGATGGGGGTGACATCCTCAATCCGCCCGATCTTCATTCCTGAGCGGGCAAGGGCTCTGAGGGCTGACTGGGCCCCAGGTCCAGGGGTCTTGGTTCTATTTCCTCCTGTGGCTCGTAGTTTGATGTGGAGGGCAGTGATGCCCAGCTCCTTGCACCTCTGGGCTACATCCTGGGCAGCCAACATGGCAGCATAGGGAGAAGACTCATCTCGGTCAGCCTTCACCTTCATTCCACCAGTCACGTGACAGATGGTTTCCTTGCCAGAAAGATCGGTGACATGGACAAAAGTGTCATTGAAGGATGCAAAGATGTGGCAGACACCAAACACATTCTCTCCTTCAGCTACCTGAGGTCCAAGGCTGATGACCTGTTCTTCCTTCTTTTCCTTCCCCTTGCGAGGTGCCATTTCTGCGTGTCTTCTCCAGACTCCGCTACCGGAAAAAGAGTTCTTTCTTTTTTAATTTAGAGATTTTTATTTATTTATTTGTCAGAGAGAGAGGGAGCACAAGAAGGGGGAGCAGCAGAGGGAGAGGGAGAAGCAGGCTCCTCACTGAGCAAGGAGCCCGATGTGGGACTCGATCCCAGGACCCTGGGATCATGACCTGAGCGGAAGGCAGACGCTTAATGACTGAGCCACCCAGGCGTCCCAAACATACTGTTTTCAAACACCATCATTTCTCATCTGAACATTGCAAAATGTTCTACATCTTCCTTATTCAGATCTATAGCATTGGCAGGCATCTCCTGGGAGCATTTCGGAAATGCAGAATTTCAGGGGTGACTGGATGGTGCAGTCATTTCAGCATCTGACTCTTGGTTTCAGCACAGGTCTTGATCTCAGGGTCCTGAGATCCAGTCCCACGTTGTCGGGCTCTGAGCTCAGCACAGAGTCTGCAGGAGAGTCTCTCTCCCTCTTCCTCTGCCCCTCTTGCATGTGCTCTCTCTCTCTAAACTAAATAAATAAATCTTAAAAAAAGAAGAAATGCAGAATTTCAGACCCTGCCTCAGATCTACTTAATTGGAATCTGATTTTTAACAACATCCATCCCCCATGCAATTTGTGTGCACATTGAAGTTTGAGAAGCCCTGATCTATGTAATCTAACTCCTGCCTATCTCTCTGGGCTCATTTATTAGACTTTACCTGTGGCCCATGATGACCTTCCTTTCCCTTAAATCACCACATTCTTTCTCTACTTTGAATCTTTGTAGTGGTTGCATTCACAGTCTCATGATGCCTTCCCCTAATTATCAGTGGCTGGATCCTGTTGCCATTCAGGGGTTTGGCTGAGTGTTATCTCCTGAGACTGTTGGGATACAATTTTTAATGGGTCTCTCAGGGTTCTGCAAGTCTTATCTTCAGTTTTCTTCCCCTCTAGCTTCTCAAAGATGTTTGTGTAGTAAACAACTATGCAATTACAGAGAGTGTGCTCCATTCTGGAGCAGAAGACAGGTTTGTTCCCTGTCCGGGAAGAAAATAAAAGTAATGTCTCCCTCTGCGCAGAAGTTGGAAAGATGCACTAGCAGCCCACTTTTAAAAATTGGGGTTTCCCAAGCTTGAATTTCTTCATCTGTGCCAAAAACCCACTGTTAGCATAGCATCCGATTGGGCATGGTTATGCCTCAAACCTTCTTGGACTTGGGAGCAAAAGAAACTGATTAAACATGAAGCTTAGGCTGTCTATTGTGCTATGAGTAATAAAACCCTTTGCCTTCTCCCTTTATCCACAACTGTGGGCTGAAACAAATAGACTTTGGAAAAAAAGAGAAGACTAATAGGGGATACACAGGTTCTGTTAAGCAAGTGGAGCCCTGAGACTAAGGCGGCCAGTGAAAAAGTGAAACATCATTTCCGCACGGCAATACTAATGTAACTGCCGGAAAAAGTTAAGATAGAGTACTTGGGACTTACCTTTTCTTCTTTTCCTTTAGAACATCTCAAATAGTTTTGAACAGTTAAACCACACTGTTTTGATTTTTTTTTTTTTTTCATTTTCTTCCTCCACTATTGAAACTAAACTAAAACACTTAGGTAAACCACATCAGACTACGGAACGTACAAAAACACCAATCAGTTTTTACCTCATTGCTGCCTGAACAGCTTCATGGTTCTGGAAAAAAACAAAAACATAAACAAAATTGCAACTCTTTATTCTTTAATGGGTTCTAAATGCTTGGGAGAACAATGTATAATGAATTATGTGTTCCTCTGCATGGCCAAACTCTGAACTTTTGGATATGAAAACCTCATTATTTCAATATCTTAATTAATAGCATTTCTCAAGTATAAGCAGCAACCATTATTAAATTCATATTGCTACTCAATTCCTACAGTATAATTTAAAACACATTCATTTAACTAGCATTTCTGACAAATAATATTTATTAGGTCTTTAAAGAATTGTGGCAAGATAATGTGAGAAAATCCACATCAGAATAATTATTCATAGAGAACTACTAGACAATAAATATGACAGGGACTGTTAGTTATTGTGTTAAACTTAATGTTCCTTGTTAACATGGTGTCAAATTGTTTATTGTTATTTTATTTCATATACATTGACCACCATTAAAAATAAAGTCATTGCAGGAAAAAAACTAAATGTAGCTGAACATAAAATAAAGAGAGGAAAATGGTTTATTCACATTATCTCAGCACTTAAATTTCCAATATTCTCAATGTGAGTCATCAGTAAGATATATCTAACAAACATGCTACTAAAATCTCAAAGTAGTGTGATAGAAGTCAAGCATCTAGAATGAGGGAGGATATAATTCTGTTCTGCTTTTTACTGGCCAGACCACACATGCTAATTTATTCAGCTATAGGCCTGTATTTTAAGAAATATGAGGACAATTTAGACAATCCTGAAAAAGGCAAGAATATTCAAAATCTTCCCAGATTGGGTAATGGAATTAAGAATATGCATCCTATACAAGAGAAAGCTCACAGTTACCTTCAACCCCGTGTGGATAATTGTCATGAGGAAGCTGACTTGTTTTGTACTCCTGGCTAGAATTTCTGAGTTGTTGATAGGACAGTAAGGGGAAAAAAAATTGCAAGATTAACATTTTATCAGAGACTTAAAGAAAGTGATGTAGCAGACCCTATAAAGATCTGGATGATCATGAACACTACAGGATACGAGAACAGCAACCGCAGAATAGGGAGGCTAAAATGAGAATAAGGAAGTGAGAAAAAAGCAAGATTTTATACACCAATATAAATACCTGCCTTCAGCTCAGGTTGTGATCCTAGGGTCATGGGTTCAAGCCCACATGTGGCTCCCTGCTCAGTAGGGAGTCTGCTTTTCCCTTCCTCTCTGCCCCTAGCCGCCACTCATTCTTTCTTTCTCAAGTAAATAAATAAAATCTTTTAAAAAATAATTATAACATAAATTTATGTTCTGTGTATATAAGCAGGACTTTGAAAATCTTAACAGTAAAAGTATCAGCTGACTATTCAAAGGCAAATTATCTGCATTGCAGTTTATCTTCAAATACTTCTTTCGTCAAATTCTGGTGATATGTTATCACTGATTTTGCTAATTCACCCTTTTGCTGTCATCTTCTAACTTTCTATTATTATTATTATTATTCTCAAGTTTTCAACAGATTACTTCAGGATAATTTCCTTCTACAGATGTCAATCATATTGTTATGGTCCCAATGGATTTTTCTTGATTATAATTTCTGATAAAAAGAATCTTAAAAATTCAATGTTAGGTCATTGTCATCTTCTGAGAATTGTATTTAAAATTTTGAAAAACCAGGGGCATCTGGGTGACTCAGTTGTTAGGCATCTGCCTTCAGCTCGGGTCATGATCCCAGGGTTCTGGAATCAAGCCCTGCCTCAGGCTCCACGCTACACAGGAAGCCTGCTTCTCCCTCTCCTGCTCCCCCTGCTTGTGTTCCCTCTCTCACTGTGTCTCTCTCTGTCAAATAAATAAATAAAATCTTTAATAAAAAATAAATAAATAAAAATAAAAATAAATAAAATTTTGAAAAACCAGGAAACACACCAATAGACATTGCACAACTTGTAAAAGTTGAGTTGAAGAGTAAGTGTTGGAGCTAAAGTCTTCAGCTCAGGGTTATTTATACTTTTAGACAAGCACTTTTCCTCAAAAGGTCTTACTGCCAAGTTGAAGAAACTGGTCAATTAATAATAATGACAAGCTTAACAAATAACATTAAATTATGCTAATGTATACAACCTCATATATTCCTCCTCCAATTTTCTGTAGGATTTGACTGTGTAACTTTCTCTTCTATTTGAAATTATGTTCTCAGTTTTCAAGGTCTTAGATATTCAACAGTCTTCTGATTTGTTTTTTTTCCAATTTCTCTTACTGTTTCCTCTTTTTAGTCTCCTACTGGAGGGTTACAGACTTGCTTTTCAGAATGCATCCACTTCTTTTTCACATGGAACAATTATCTAGTATTTATTTCCAAGACTGACTGATTCTTCACAATTCAGACTTTACTCTGATTAGAGTAGATCTTTTGGAAAGGTATGTGTGGGATGGAAACTAGAGAAGCCTGGAAACATTTGAAAAAACACTGTTGAAAATGTGCTAAGTCAAACAAAGTTGAATTAATAAAAATGTTTATCAGAATTGAAGAACTGATGTTGTTTAACTACTATGGCTATGGGATAAAAGTAATTTCTGTTTCAAGACATTTTTACTTCAATTTTTTTTTTTTTTAATTTCAAGATGTAGGGGCACCTGGGTGGCTCAATTAGTAAGCGTCTGCCTTCAGCTCAGGTCATGATCCCAGGGTCCTGGGATCAAGCCCTGCATTGGGCTCCCTGCGTGGTGGGAAGCCTTCTTCTCCCTCTCCCACTACCCTTGCTTGTGCTCCCTCTCTTGTTGTCTCTCTCTCTCCCAAATAAAAAAAAAAATTCAAGATGTTTTCAAGGCTCTTTATTTAAATTGTTAAAATATTAAGGTAAGAGAATAGAGAAAATAAGACATTAGCAGAAGATGAAGTAAGAGTTACTGTCACTAAGGGGGAAGGACAAAAGAGCAGTAATATATAAGATCCATAAAAGCAGCAAAGTGGTCTATTTGTTTTATTTCCATAACCCCAGCACCTACAAAAATGTCTATTGTACTCTAGGTATTCACTAACATTTGTTTTAAAGGATGAATGGATGATCCAATAAAAGCTTACTAACATAGAAAGTATATATATCGTATATTTCTACATTCTAGAACAGTGTTCTCATATTTTTCACGCTTAAGAATATTTTAAACTTAAAAAAATATCTTGAGAACAGGGCTGCCTGGATGGTGCAGTTGGTTAAGCATCCAACTCTTGGTTTTCAGCTCAGGTCATGATCTCAGGGTCGTGAGATAGAGCCCTGAGCTGCACTCTGTGTTGAGTGCGGAGTGTGCTTAATACTCCCTCCCTTTGGGGAACCGGGTGTTTCAGTTGGTTAAGTGTCTGCCTTCAACTTGGGTCATGATCGCAGGGTGCTGGGATCGAGTCCCAGGTTGGGCTCCTTGCTCAGCAGAGAGCCTGCTTCTCCCTCTGCCACTAACTCTGCTTGTGCTTTCTCGTGCTCTCTCTCTCTATCTGTGTCAAATAAATAAAATATTTTTTAAAAAAATACTCTCTCCCTTTCCCTTTGCCCTTTCCCCCACACACTCTCTCTCTAAAATAAGTAAATAAATCTTAAAAAAAATGTTGAAAGCTGAAAGGGGCTTTTATGTATATGTAGTATGAGGTTATCTACTGTCCTACAAAGAATGATATTAAGAATATGTATGTAATAAATCTTTATAAAATTACAATAACGAACCTGTTGATATATTTTTTGTGAAAAATATTTTTCAATGCAAGAAATTAGTGAGGAAATTGACTGTTTTATATTTTTCAATATTTTTAATGTATATCTTTCCAGGTAATTGTACATATTCTTCTTTGATGCTATACCAAAACATAACAAGTAGCTGTTTCTTAAAAGTCAGTTTCAATGTGGACTCTGAAACTTTATCAGGAGCTTTTGTAGTGTGTGACATTAAAATCCACTGGACATACTTGCATTTTGATTGAACATTTTAACCATGCATGATTTTTTAACATGCATATTGATATATAGATAATATACTGATCGTTTGGAAAGTATTGATTTTTGGATTATGAGAAACATTTCTGAGTGTTGATGCATTAGAAAACATAAAAATAATTGTATTCATTAATGTTCTCATCAGAAAATTGTCAAGCTCAGAGTGGTAGATACAAGTTTTATAAAATTCTAATATTTGCTCTTAAGTTCAAATTTTAAGTTATCTTTCTTAAATGTCAGGCTAAATTAGTTTACTTTTGAGAAAATATCTGCCAGTTACCTATGCCTGTATAACCAGTCTCTCTCGGTCATTCTTTCAAGCATAATTGTGGTTTAGTTGAAAAAGTGACTAGTTAAGTTCTCAAATCAAATAATCACACAGATACTTCCACTGAAGGCAACAACTGTACATAAATATATAACATACTTTTTGCATATTTTCACTGCACGTATTTTCACACATGATATTAAAAAGGCATACCCACTTGAGCCAATATTGAATGATATTTCTATATCTTCATTGAACATGAGAACTATTTGCTTTTTTGCAGTGAGCACTTGCTGATGAAATACACATTGATTACTAGAAGTGCTCAGCGCTGCTCTCTTGATTCATGCTCAGGCACCAGCAGTTCTAATCACCATTGAGTTTGCGACTTTAGTGTACAAATGAGCACAGTGAAAAAAAGCAAGTAACATTCTAGTATTATTATGAAGTTAGTTTCTATCTCAGGGACCTCCTGAAAGCATCGTGGGGGTCTCCACACAAATATATGAATCCCGCTTTGCAAACTGCTGTTCTACAAGGTCATTGCATTCGATTTCATTTTCTCTAAATACAGTCCAGTAAAAAATAGTTTCTGAGTGTATTTTTTCTACGTGCTATTGTTAATTTTTGTAACTGTAAATAACTGTCAAATTATATGACTACAAACAAAACAAAATAGCATCTGGAAAAAGCTTAAATTTGTGAAAGAACATGTGTTTTCAGCTTCTTGACCAGATTGGACTGATACTGATTATTTTCTGTTTATGTCGAAGGCAATGTTTTATGCTACTTTGGATTTATTCTTTCAGGCTCATTTATTGTGCCATCCCTGATTTTGTTACAGCACTGATCCCTTGTTATCAGCTACAATTCTAGTATTGACAGGCAAAAATAAACTATCTACAGAACATCAGTTAATGCATATGCCTGGGGAATATTCAGGCCTGGTCTTTTTGAAGCATTATGAACATATTAAGTAATATTATTGATCTCTTAGTGACTATTATTAATTTTTAAGGAATTTTTTTAAAAAAATATTTTATTTATTTATTTGACAGAGAGAGCACAAGCAGGGGGAACGGCAGGCAGGGGAAGAGGGAGAATCAGGCTCTTTGCTGAGCAGGGAGCCTGATGAGGGGCTTCATCTCAGGACCCTGGGAGCATGACCTGAGCCAAAGGCAGCTGCGTAACTGACTGAACCACCCAGGTGCCCCCATTCTTAATTTATTTTTAAGGATTTTATTTATTTGACAGAGAGAGACACAGCCAGAGAGGGAATATAAGCAGGGAGAGTGGGAGAGGGAGAAGCAGGCTCCCTGCTGAGCAGGAAGCTGGATGCGGGGCTCAATCCCAGAACCCTGGGATCATGACCTGAGCCAAAGGCAGACACTTACAACCAGCTGAGCCACCCAGGTGCCCCTCTTATTGACTGTTATTAATTAAAATTAATGCATTGGCTGTCTTCACAAGAGATTTTTTTTGAATTATTGTATCATTGTGATTGGCCTAGTTTGAGCTACACGACCGTCTTTTAATTAGGAAAAGGCATATTATCTGATAAATTTTATCCAATGGAGAAAGCATAAATCTCTAGGGAATGGTGGCACTGTCAGAAAAAGGAAAATATTTGGCTTTGGCCTGAGTTATTAAACAGATGACTCAACTCTGTAATTTACAAGCATTGGATATCCAGGCCCTAATATCTTGGCTATCAAGTCCAGTGAGCCAGGAAACAAGAATTCCAAGAAGATCCCCCTAGGAGACTCACTCTGTGGATTGCTATCCAAGTGACAAAGAGAATGGAAAAGTTGGGGTACATTCACCACTGTAGAGCTTGTGTGAGGGTATATAAAAACATAAGCTTTATTTCAGAAAATTATAATTTTCTGTTTCTGTAATTATAATATAACTAAAAATTTAGAATATGAATTTTTGAGTGAATTCATATAGTTCAAGATATACTGCATCTATAATATTCCAAACAATTCTTTTAAGACAGAAATATTCATTGATGTAAGTGAATTATCTGTATGTGGCAAAAACAAATTTAAAAAAAATTTACTGTCCCCTTTTCTAATATCAATTTATAGACATGGTCTGGGATATTGGTACACAAACCAATTTCTCTGTGAAAATAGAGAAATTCATCAGTGGGATTCGTGATGGCTTTGCGATATGTCAACTTGGAGGAGCTAAATTACATTTCCCAGAATCTTTATCAATTTGTTTTCCAGTTAGCATGGGCCTTAAGAGATTCTGTTGGAGATTTAAAAGGCAAAAGTGAAAGAGCAGCCATTTTGTATACTTCCTAAAGGTTGTTTTCCTGAAATGGCAGATGAGCATACAACTATTCCATATTCCCCTGCATCCTTCTTCAGCTTTTTTGAATCGTGTGCCGTGTATATGTGTTTTCCTTCGTAATGAAGGGCCCCCTTGCCTTCTATCGATGTCAGAGGCAATTAAGAACTGACACAGATTTCTGTCTGTAGTCATGGGCTCCAGCTCATGTTTGTGGGTGCCAGTTTATTCCTCCTCTCCCCACCTTCCATCCATCTTCCTTTCCTTACTGCCTGCTGTTCCCTGGCTTTAAGCTCCAACATCAGATGTGCCAACAGGTTTACAGAAACTGCTTAACCAGCTCCCATACTCCCGTAAGTTCAAATTTCTGTACAGTACAACTGCAGTTACTTTCACATATAACCAAAATTTGGGGGAGGATAAAATACAATCTAAATTTACTTTTTTCCTAGTACGTAAGAGAAAGTTTTTGTAAAGTATTTTCTCAAATTTTTCAGATTTGTATATGTGGAAGCCAATAATGGAATTGAAGAATTAGCAGAGTTTGCACAATTTTTTAGAAAGTGTGTTCATCTATGTAAAATGCACTTTGGAAATTTCAGAGAGAAGGGCTTCACACTCAGCAACCACCATCTGTTGAGGGAAGGTGACAACATTAGGAAAAATTTCCTTTGAGAGATAAGTTGATTTATTTCATCACCTTAGGCCAGAAGAAGCACAGAAACAAAAATGGAGACTTTTATCTATAGTTCTCACCAGCTTCTAACTTAACACATTACTGACTTTTTCATCATGCTGTTGTATCTCCCTCTGACATAATGTAAGTTTTCTGAGGCTAGACATCTTTTACGGTTTTGTTAATTAAACACCCAGGCACAAATTAAGTGTTTAGTAAGTATTAGAATGATGAAGGGATAAATGAATGAGTAAATATATGAATGATTGGAGTCCCTTCTTTTCCTCAGACTGTTTGTGATCCAATGGAAAGAAACTCCATGTAATTAAAATAAAATCAGCCTTGTTGCTGTTAACTTCATAAGAATTGTCATAGCATATGAACACAACATAAATGTGTTGCTCACGGTGTTCAAGAAGAACATGACTGAGGAAAAACAAAACAATGCAACACTGACCCCTTTGTTCATGTAGACTGAATGTTGATATTACCCAATATTCATATTTTGAAACCTAATGTCCAATGTGAAGTTATTAAGAGGTGAGCCTTCAGAGAGTGGCTAGGTCATGAGAATGGAACTCTCCCGAGTGAAATTAGTGCTTTTATAAATGAGGATATAGAGAGCTCCCTCACCCTTTCTGCCATGCAAGGATACAACTCAGCAGTCTAAAACAGAGAGGAGAACTCTCAGTGGAAACATGCTGGCACCCTGATCTCGGACATCCAGTCTCCAGATCTGTAAGAAATAAATATTTATTGCTTATGAGCCACCCAGTCTATGGTATTTTGTTATAGCAGTGCAAACAACTTAGAAAAACTCCTTCAAAATTTATATAGGTATATAGAAGCTAGACAGCTTCTCTTGATTTTTTAAATCTTTTTCCACTAGTAAGCACTGGCATTTCTCTTCCTTGCATATGGCCCTTCTCTTGACTTATTAACTAAATGTCTGGGTTTTTAGTTTATCATACAATTCTGGTTCCATTTAATCTATCTCTTCTTTTAGCTTTTATAGTTATGAAGCTGAATTCAATTTAGTGGGCAGCATATTAAAAGCCTATACTGGAGCAATAAGAATTTTTACAAAAGTTAAATCAAAATGGATTAAAGACTTAAATGTAAACCCTGAAACTGTAAAAGTCTTAGAAAAAAAATAGGGGAAAATCTCCCTGACATTGGTTGGGCAAAGATGGCACCAAAAGAACAAACAAAAATAAGTGGACAATTGAACAATTGTTTAATTAATTAAACAATTAAAAGGCTTCTGCACAGCAAAGGAAACAATTAACAAAATGAAAAGGCAATCTATGGAATGACAGAAAATATGTGCAAACTCTTTAACGAGTTAATATCTAAAATAGATCTAGAACTCATAAAAATAAAAAAATAAAATAGATATGGAATTCATAACTTAATAGAAAAAAACACAAAAATGATCCAATTTTAAAGATGAGCAAAGAACTTGAACAAACATTTTTTCCAAAGAAGAAATACAAATAGCAAACAGTTGTATGAAAGATGCTCAACATCACTAATCATCAGAGAAATATAAGTCAAAACAATGAGATATCATTTCATACTTATTAGGAAAACTAGTCTCAAAAAGACAAGAGACATGTGCTAATAAGGATGTGAAGAAAATTAAACTTAAAATAGAACTATCATGTCATCCAGCAATCCCACTCATGGGTATATAGCTGAAGAAATAAAAAGTAGTAACTTTGAAGAGATATCTGCACTCCCATATTCTCTGAAGCATTATTCATAACAACCAAGACATGGAAACTACCTAAGTGTCCATCAACAGATAAATGGATGACAAAAGAGTGCCTGGGTAGCTTAGTCAGTTGAGCATCTGCCTTCAGCTCAGGTCATGATCCCAGGGTCCTGGGATCAAGTCCCGCATCAGACTCCTTGCTCAGTGGAGAGTCTGCTTCTTCTTCCTCTGCTGCTCCCCCTGCTTGTACTCTCTCTCTCTTTCTCTCAAATAAATAAATAAAATCTTTAAAAAATGGATGACAAAAATATGACATACATACAGTGAAATATTATTTAGCCATAAAAAGAAATCTTGCCATTTGTGAAACCATGAATGTACCTAGAGGGTATTATGCTAAAGTGAAATAAGTCAGACTGAGAAAGACAAATACCATATGATTTAACTTATTCATAAAACTTTAAAAGCAAAACAAATGAATAAACAAACAAAACCTAGAATCAGACTTATAAATATAGAGAACAAGCTGGAAACACGGCTTCCAGAGGGAAGGCAGCTGGGGGAATGGGAAAAAACACGGGTGAGGGGAATGGGAAATACAAGCTTTCAGTGAATGAATAAGTCATGGGAATAAAAGGCACAACACAGGGAATATAGTCAATGATATTGTAATAGCGGTATATCATAACAGACAGTAGCTACATTGTGGTGCGCATATAGCCAATTACATAGAGAAGTTGAATAACCACATTGCACAGGTAAAACTAATGTAACTTTGTGTGTCAGTTGTATTCAAATAAAAATGTTTAAATAATAAAAAATAAACATTTTTAAAAAGAATTTTTATTGTGACTACACACATAAACACACATTTTGTATATAACATACACATAGATATTACCATACAAAGGATACTATGAATTCTGAAAATGAGACACTAACCAAATACAATAGGGGTACATAGTAACCAAAAGTCCTGACTAAACAATCTGGGAAGACTCCTAAGAAGGAGATATTATTTAAATTAGGATTGGATATGTAAGTATGAATTTCAAAAATAATATTTTGGTCAATATAATTATGGCTAATATGATAGGCTGGATGAAATAAAAAATAATTCATCACAATATCAAAGTTACAAATGCTAAATAAAATAACAAAAATCCAAATTATCACATACATGAACTCGAAATTAAGTAGTTGCAGAAGGACATAAAAAATTATACCATAATTTCTGTAAAGGTTTAAAAATATGTAGAAATAAATATATACATGTATATGTGTATGTGCATGAATGTGTGTATTTAATTAACATGCAAGGATATGCTCTGAAACCATAATTATCAAATTCAGGACAAAGATATGCGTGTGTGTGTGTGTGTGTGTGTGTGCGTGTGTGTGTGTGTGAGTGAACGTGTGTATGAAGATAGGACATTTCAAATATATATGAAATATTTTATCTTTAAGCAAGCCAATGTAAGGATTTATAATTAACTGAATTTACAAATTTTCACTATTTTTTCTCTTATGTACCACTTTCCTCCATAATGATCCAAAACTAACCTCTAATTGTATACCTACTTATATTTTCTGCCTTTCCCACTATAATCTGTGTCTTTCAAAACTCCAGTCTACTTATACCTAACTGTCTTTCCATACATGGAACTAAGCAGCTGAATATAGGTGCACCCAGGCATGGAGTCACACTGTATAGTCTTTCTTTAAATACATCATTCCAACGTTAGTGGACACTAAATCTTTCTTGTTATTTCCAACATATTTCACTCATCAATTCATTTTACTATTTTCAAAAATGATATAATACATCTTCTTTTCTTCCTATTTTCAACTGCCAATTATACTTTTTATGAGCAAATTAAGAAAATATAAAGAGACGTCCCACACTTCTTGACCACAAAATTTACTTTTCAACTGCCTCTGCTAAAAAGGGTGAATATTTCTTGAGCCTATGTAAAGTCTATCGTTCCATTTATGTACCATAGTTACAAACTCTGACCCAAATTAGGCCATTTTTCTTGTAACTTTTCTTTCTTCTATTCCTAGGCCCACTCAATTAACATAAAAATACAATAAAATTATCTCATCTTAAACAAAAACAAATAGATTTAAAAATTTCCCTTGACAGCACAAGTATCTTCAAGTTCTGACTTATTTTTTTACTTTGCATTATGGAAATCTCAGTATTGTTGCCTATATTTGCCACATTCACTGTCTTTTCTCCAGTGCTCTGGGGAACAACATTTCAAAAAGTTCTTCTCTCTCCAAAGAGAATTTCTATTGTTAAAGTCAGTATTAAACTCTACATTACCAAATCCAAATGTCAAGTCTTGTTCCTAATCTAATGTGACTTAGGCATTGTTTGACTCAGTTGATCGCTCTCTCCTTTCTATAACTACTTTCCTGATGTTTGATGCATCACACCCTCCTGGATTTCCTCTCACCTCAAGGACCATTTCTTGTAAGTCTTATATATTTCTAATTTTCCTACCAATAAATGATGAAGTGTTTACAGGGTTTTTTTCCCCTCCTTTTCTTTTTAAAATACTATTTTGCTTATAAAAAATAAAATAAAATACTTACTATTAAGGTTATCTTCATTAGTCGCTTGTCTTAGTAATCTATCTCCAATCTAATGATCTCCAAAATTTATATCACCATTCCTAAACTTTCCTCTGAATTTTAGATTCATATCATGGCTTAGATGTTAAAAGACATCACAAAAGACCCACATTTATGAATGAAGTCCTGACTTATCTCAATATCTATTTCTCCCTCGTGCTACCTATTAGAGTAAATGGCACAACCATTTAATCAATAACATTCAATTCCAAATTCTTGTTGTCTTCTTGGCTTCTTTATTCTGATCCCAATCTAATGCATGTTGTAATTGAGGGACTAGATTAATTCAATAAGAACTCTCTAGTCAATCTAAGCATCACATAAGTTGCAACAATCACATATTCATCATGTGCTTCAAGAGATAGTGTACTAAATACTGCAGGGCCTAACTGAAATTGTTTTGTCACTCTCAAAAAATGGTGGTTAGAGAGAAATATATGAATCAAGCTTAGCAAAGTATTATTAATTTTTGAAAGTAAGTGCTGAGTACAGACGGATTCAACATACTATTCTTTCTAGTTATCTATACAAATGAAATCTTCTATAATAAAATTATACATAATATATACACATATATATACAGATATTCACAAAGCCTTATATATGGCACCTGGGTACTTTTTAGACCTTCATCCCTACAAAGCTCCTCATTATTCTGTATCAGCCATATAACTATCTTTTTTGTAGTTCCTCAAATTTACTAATCCTATAACCATTTGAGGTTTCTACATTTACTATTCCCTTGTCTGGAATACTTTCTCCCTGATATCCACATGACTCACTCTCACACTTTATGCAGTGTTTAAAAATTTTCTTTCCAAAAAAGCCTTATGTTACCCCCATCTAAAACATGACCCTCTTGAATCATTAAATTCTACCCCTGAAACTAATACTACACTATATGTGAACTAACTTGAATTTAAATAAAATCTTGAAAGAAAAAGAAAAAAATAAATAAAACATCACCCTTTCTTATTCCCTCTCCCCATTGTGGATCTATCCCATTAAAATGCAGGTTTAATTGAGCAGATGACAAACATTATCTGTGTGCTCATCACTGTATGTTCAGTGCCTTGCACATACTATATATGTGCCTTGCATATATTAACTACTACATAGTAGGTAGGAAATGTTTGTAAATGGAATAAATTAATTTGGTTATTGAATTTCATTTCTTTTTTGATCCCAGAATTAACAGGGTTTTTGAAATATTCCCAATACTGGTATTTTTCTACTTTTTTAATGGATTTATAGTTTTATTACATCCGGATCAGATAAAAATTTCATTATTTCCACTTTTTGAATTTTTTCTTTATTTCCTATTGTAGGAACAATTTTTGTGATTATTCCATAGACCCTTGATGGCAGAATCTCTGTAAAGAGATTATAGTAAAGAATTGTACTGTATGTATAATTGAAATTAGTCCTATTTTATTTTTAATTAGATTTCTTTACTCACATTTTTGGAGTTTCATGTGAGCATTTATAAATTATGACTAGCAATTTTTTAATATAGCTCTAGTGAAATATTTTCCTTTTTATTGTTGTTTATGTCTTTAATGTTTTATATTTTTATTTTTTGTCATATTTCATTGTTTGATACTAAGTTTTTGGCAACTAATATTTTACATGTGTGAATATCACCTAATTCTGGCCAAAGAGAAATGAGAGATCTTGTGTTGTGAAGAAACTAAGAAACTATTCCATCTTGGTGAACAGAGAGGAATGAGAGTGATCCTGTTCTGAGTCTCAGCATTGTTTTGTCCTGATGTAGTATCTGGAGATACTGGAGGTTTTTACAAAAGGACAGAACTGACATTGAGAGGGTGACGGAGTAGAAAATATTGTGAAATCTGACTTGAGACGATGAATATCTTTATTGTCCAAGAAAAATGACATGGAGTAGGCAGTATCTGAACTGATACAGTACTCTAAAAGACTTTCCAAGAGAAATTCTGGTAATTGCGCACCCCAAATTTTTAAAATATTTTGTGTTTGACCCTGTTTAGTTTACATTTCAAAGATAACTCGCTTGTGAAAATATTGGTTCACTCTTCTTTACTTGCATACTTCATAGGGTGTGCTTTCTTTAAGAAATTCAAGATTGTAATTTGGAGAAGCCTCATGAGAATTAATATTCTTTCATAATGTTTTTTATTTCATTAAGGTTTATGAATATTATTTCATTCTATTTCCTTTTAAAGATTTTATTTATTTGAGAAAGAGAATGAGATAGAAAGAGAGAGCATGAGAGGGGGGAGGGTCAGAGGGAGAAGCAGACTCCCCGCTGAGCAGGGAGCCCAATATGGGACTCGATTCTGGGACTCCAGGATCATGACCTGAGCCAAAGGCAGTTGCTTAACCAAATGAGCCACCCAGGCGCCCTCTAATTTCCTTTTAAATTGCCTGCATTTTTAACTACATTAGCTAAATGATTTTTTTGCTATTTTATATGAAAAGAAAATCATCTCTTCCATTCATTCAGTAGTTTCATTTTCTGTTTTCTACTTCATTTTTTTGCATATTTATATATATAGTCTTCTGTTCCCTCTAAATTAATGCTCTATTTCCTATCTAACTTTTTGAACTGGATAATTATTCAGTTTATTTTCACCATCTTTTTAATATACTAATTAAGTTTCTGATTATTTCTCTAAACATACTTTAGCTGTACCCCATAGTTTTAGGTAGGTCAGGGCATTAGGATAAGGTCTGTTCCAAGATTGAAAGTTAATGAGAATAAAGATTTGTTCCTTGGTTTGTGATTGATTTCCTTAGGCTCACTGTTCAAACAATTGCAAAGTATGCTGAGTTATAAACCAGATCAAGATATGAGAATGTGAGAATCCAAATATGGTATCATGTTGGCCTTCAGATATCTCATAAGGATGCATGTGATATTCGAGATTTTTGGCAGCTAACCCCCAGTGAAATATCTGCTCAATTAAAAGACTGGTGGGCCTGTTGCCCTTTGTATCTGCAGATTTGTAGGAATGTCAAACAAGCTTATATAAAGTACAGAGAATAATGTTCTTGCTGAGTGACCCAGATTTTCTGACATTATTATTCTAATATTTTGAAGAAGTTCTGGGACAATCCTTCATTATCTTTTTATGAAGTGTAAGACCTAGATATTTTTCACTTATTCTATTAATGTTTTCTAAGTTCAAACTTGGCCATCGTCTGCATCATAGTAAATATCTTACTTTATCATTTAGTAAAAATAGCTTAAGGAGTTTTATTTTAGACTTTATCTAGTTGGTATTGAATTTCATCATTTAGTAAATTATTCTAATTGAGAAGCAGAGGAAAGAATAGGAAATTTGATTTTAAAAGATCAGAGGATGAGAGTCGGAGTTTCAACTTCATTAATAAGGAACATAAAAATTTTCTTAAGACTCTAATTTATAGAATTCTCATTTGTAAAAGGGTATAAGTAGTTTATTTTGATAATTAAATGTGATAATATATGAAAATAAAATTATACAAAGGATACTTACCACACTTGTTTTCATTATAATAACAACGTTATATCTTGCTAATTTTTAGTGTTATAATCTTTGTGGATATAGTAGACTAAAGATGAGAAATCATTGTGCATTTTTTTTGATCAAGAGCTTGATCTATTGAAGCTAGTTTCATACATATAAAATGTGAGAAATTTCAGAATAGTAGGTGAAAAACTATAGATAATTAAATGACATATTTGAACATAGTAATTCTCTAAACTGCCGATCATTTTTTTTAATTATTTAACTAGTTAACTCTTGATTGCTTTTTCACTTTGGAATGATTGCTGTTAAAGAAACAGAAGATTAAAATATAGCTATTTCATAGCAATTCCTCATTATTTATATGTGATAGTTCTTGTATTTGAGAAGTTGAACTGCATTTGGGGGTTATTAATAAGATTGGCATGGTTAATGTCATCCGCAGCTGACTTCTATTCAGAAATGACAAATTAGATTTTCATTTCAAATGGTAAATGGTATGTTCATTTTTTATTCTTTTCAAAAATATTTTCTTTGATTATTTGTGTGTGTGTTTGCAAGAGCACTAAAAAATTTTATTTGAGTTAAATTAGCTTGAAATGTGCAAAAATCTATAATCAGTAGATTCAATTAACTCTGACTGAGAATTTAACCTTGTGCAAACATTTTATCATAAAAGATAAGCAAAGTAAGAAATATAGCCTTGAGTTAAACATGAGATTGACTTCACTCGTCAGTTTTCACTTTACATTTATTTTATATCCAGCATTCAACTTCCCATATTGATGACTTAATGACAAACTTAATGAGGTGGCTGGTTAGTGAACTCTATTTGTACTCTCAGTGAAGAACATGCTCAGTTTGCCTCATTAGGATTGCATTCTGAATATAAAAAAGCTGCTTACATTTTTTTTTTAAATCTTGGTGATAAACCAATCCACTGATTACTTCTTTAAAGTTCAAGCAATAAATTTTTAAATGAACATGTAAACAATCTGACAAAATATTTCAGAGGCTCATAATTTTTTATTTACATGATTAAGCTAATCTACAAACTAATTTAGAATACTACCCAACCTTAGTGCAACTAAAATGCAGAAATTATATTCAAAGTAAGGCTATATTCCCAGAATAGGCCAAAATTTATGAAATTTGGTCTATTATGACTATCATTAAGTTAAAAATAATTAGAGTTGCTTGCTTTTTCATTATTTACAGGACTTTTAAAATACAGTAGGATACCAAAAAAATGGACTTTGCCTTCAGCAATTGGCATCAGTAAGAGAGTGAAAAATGTTTCATGCAGTACAAGTAGCTACTGTAAAATCTAATGAAGATGTAAGTAATCTTTTTTTTTTTGAAGATGTGAGTAATCTTAATTGGTCTATATTAGTAAAAAAGAAATAGCTTAATACATATATCCATATGTATTATATTTTCTTATTTCTATATATATTTTTATTAATTAAACTTGGTGATAAATACAGACTGTGTTTTGTCGAATTGTTAATATTTATATAAGTAGAAATGTCATGGGGCACCTGGGTGGTTCAGTCGGTTAAGCGTCTGCCTTCAGCTCAGGCCATGATATCAGGGTCTTGGGATAGATCCCCACATGGGGTTCTCTGCTCAGGGAAGAGTCTGCTTCTCCCTCTCACTCTTTCTCTCTCAAATAAATAAATAAAATCTTTTTAAAAAAGAAAAAAGAAATGTCTTATAGGCAAATTACAGTTTTATATTATACTGTAATGAAAGGAAGGAGATGAGCAGTGTTTGGAGATAAATGTGGAGTTAAACAGGATTAATATTGTATTTTACTTATATGTTAGAAAGATTTTACACTGGTTAATTATAGAGGGACATAACAGATGATAGAGTATAGAAATTATCCACGGATTAAGCCCAATTTATCACAGAGTATTAGTAAACATTTAAAAATTTTCCAGTTAAAGACAAGAAATCCTCACAGATAAGTAACAGAAATCTGTATTTATTTGGTTCATTATTCTAAAAGTTTAGATTTGAAGAAAAGAAAACATCATAAATTATTAACATAGGCTTAAATCATTAATTCATTTGATTTCTTGATTAACTGGATGAAATTAATTGTTAGTATGTTTCCTTTTTTTTAATTTTTAAATTTTATTATGTTATGTTAGTCACCATACAATACATCATTAGTTTTTGATGTGGTGATCCACGATCCATTGTTTTCGTGTAATACCCAGTGCTTCATGCAGTACGTGTCCTTCTTAATACCCATCACCGGGCTAACCAATCCCTCCTCCCCCCTCCCCTCTAAAACTCTGTTTGTTTCTCAGAGTCCATAGTCTCTCATGGTTCATCTCTCTCTGATCCCCCCCTTCATTTTTCCCTTCCTTCTCCTAATGTCCTCCATGCTGTTCCTTATGTTCCACAAATAAGTGAAACCATATGATAATTGACTTTCTCTGCTTGACTTATTTCACTTAGCATAATCTCCTCCAGTCCCATCCATGTTGATATAAAAGTTGGGTATTTTTCCTGTTGTTTTTTGTGACCAACATGAGATACATAAATACCCACACATGAACACACAAACACACATCACAAGTTGATGAAAGGAATATAACACAAATTTAGAGAGGAAGAAAAATTTCCTATGCTGAATGGACATCTCATTAAGGTTTATAAAACTCATATGAAAGTAGAAGTTGCAACTTAATATTATGTTTAATACCACTTACCAAAAGTGAAATTAAAATTCTGGTTTTGACATTTAATTACAACACCTACAGTGCATGGCTCTTGCATTGTTTTCCACACTCATCCAGTTAACTGTGTGTCTTTGCTCCTTGCCCACATCACATGCCTAATTCAGAACTCAAACAACTAGAAGATCATTCCAGAGCATGCACCTAATGTCATTGTTACTGGCTTGTCAGTCTGTAAAACATAAGTACTATGGTCCCACCTCAAAACAATTCCACATATCCAGTCATACACACAACTGAAGCTAGACTATGGCAGCTTTATTCCGGTGGTGAGTGTAAAATCCAATTTTCCATTTCTGAATGAAAAGCGAGTACTGCTACAACAGCATCAAAAATAATAAGATACCTAGAATAAACCTAACCAAAGATGTCCTTTGAAAATTATAAAACGTTGATGAAAGAAATTGAAGATGACACAAAGAAATAGACATTTCATTCTCATGGATTGGAAGAACAAATATTGTTAAAATATATACACTGCCCAAAGCAATCTGCACATTTAATGCAATCCCTATCAAAGTACCAATAGCATTTTTCACAGAACTAGACTAAACAATTCTAAAATTTGTATGGAACCACAAAAGACCTCAAACAGCCAAAGCAATGTTGAAAAGGAAAAGCCAAACTTGAGGTATCACAATTCTGGACTTCAAGTTATGTTACAAAGCTGTAGTCATCAAAAGAGTATGAAACTGGCACAGAAATTTACACATACATCAATGAAACAGAATAGAAAACCCAGAAATAAACTCACAACCATAAGTTCAATTAATCTTCTACAAAGAGAGAAAGAATATCCAATGGGAAAAGGACAGTTTCTTCAACAAATTGTATTGGGAAAACTGGACAGCCACATGCAAGAGAATGAAACTGGACCACTTTCTTACACCATACACAAACATAAATTGAAAATGGATTAAGGACCTAAATGAGAGATCTGAAACCATAAAAATCCTAGAAAAGAACATAACCTGTAACTCCTTTGACATCAAACATAGCAACTCCTTTCTAGATCTGTCTCCTGAGGGAAGGGAAACAAAAGTAGAAATAAACTATTGGGACTGTATCAAAATAAAAAGCTTCTGCACAGTGAAGGAAACAACAAAACTAAAAGGCAACCTTTGGAATGGGAGAAGATATTTGCAAATGACATATCTGATAAAGGGTTAGTATCAAAAATTTATAAAGAACTTACCAACTTCAACACCCAAAAAACAAACAATCCAGTTAAGAAATGGGCAAAAGACATGAATATTCATTTTTCCAAAGACATACAGACGGCTAACAGACACATGAAAAAATGCTCAACATCACTCATCCTCAGGGAAATACAAATCAAAACCACGAGGAGATACCACCTTTCACCAGTCAGAAAGGCTAAAATTAACAACACAGGAAACAACAGGTGTTGGCAAGAATGCAGAGAAAGGAGAACCCTCTTATACTGTTGGTGGGAATGCAAACTGGTGCAGCCACTCTGGAAAACAGTATAGAGGCTCCTCAAAAAGTTAAAAATAGAACTACCCTATGACCTAGAAATTGCATTACTAGGTATTTACCCAAAGGATACAAAAATACTGCTTTGACGGGGCACATGCACCTCAATGTTTATAACAACATTATCAACAATAGCCAAATTATGGAACGAGCCCAAATGTCCATCAGCTGATGAATGGATAAAGGAAAGATGGTATATGTATGTATACACATATATGTATATATACGTGTATATATATGGATGTATACATATATATATAAAACTCAGCCATCAAAAAGAATGAAATCTTGCTATTTACAACTACATGAACAGAGCTAGAAGGTATTGTGCTAAGCAAAATAAGTCAGAGAAAGATAAATACCATATGATTTCACTATATGTGGAATTTAAGAATGAAAACAAATGAACTGGGGCGGGGAGAAGAGAGATAAATAAATCAAGAAACAGATTTAATTTTGGACTATGTTCATATTCATATACTGGATGACATTTGTTACGGTAATGTTAACAGTTCTGTTTGTAAATTATGCAAACCATTTTCTCATGCTCAAATTAGTTTATTTTTGGCAATGTCATTCTGAAAGTAAGTGATATGGAGCTGATTCAGCGTTTTATCAAATCTGGAATGGAAAGCAGTTCCTGTAAGGTGCATCTAAAAGTAGAGTTTACAGCTTAATTGGGTGGAGTGGGTGATGTAGTTTCATGGAAAATAAATTACTAATCTCTATTTTACCCTGTGTTATGCATACATTGATTGAAATTTTTTTCAAGATTTTTAAAGTTTTTTTTAATGTAGGACAATAAAAGATTTATGTCTTGAAAACTAAAGTGTGCAAAATGTTGGCAAGGGCAGAGAAAACTGCCGCATTTATTTTTGACAAGAAAAATGGTTTAATATTCCTAACATACCTTTCTCACAAATCCCTTTATACAAAATGCATCAATCCATGAATGTCACTTTTGTCACAGACATCATTGGTATTCCTTCTGGTAGCTCTATTACTATATAGGCACTAAAGTAGGTTCTGTTATAGAGAAGTGAAATCTTTCCTATATTCCTTTCCTTAGCACACAAGAGAGTTATTGTTTTTTTGAGTATTTAACACCAAATAATTCTTTGCAATGTTATAAATGGACCCATAAGAACCGTACTCTTTTTCAAGAAAAAATTTAGGATCACACCTGTGAAAAAAATGCCAACAAAAAAATTTTATACAATGGTATAAAACTCTTTATACAATGGTATATTTAACTCCAAAGGAGAGATGTAATTCTTCAGTTAATGAAACTTTAAAAAAAGAAAGTTTAAAGTTCTGCTGTATCAGTTTATAGGTTTTATCTTGAAACTAATTCATCATTTTTTATTTTTTAAATGAGTCCAGAAAAAATAATTTCTGGTTATGCAACTGAAATTATTTTTAAAAGTCAGTTTGTCATCTTCCCAAACAAATTATTTCTCATTACTCACTATATTGTAGTATAATTTTATGGAATAATGAATCTATTTAATATTTTCTCTTCCAAAATAAGATATGTGTAAACATCACTTTTTCTGTTTCTTTTTTTTTTTAATTTTATTATGTTATGTTAATCACCATACATTACATCATTAGTTTTTGATGTAGTGTTCCAGGATTCATTGTTTGTGCATAACACCCAATGCTCCACGCAGAACGTGCCCTCTTTAATACCCATCACCAGGCTAACCCATCCCCCCACCCCCTTCCCCTTTAGAATGCTCAGTTTGTTTCTCAGAGCCCGTAGTCTCTTATGGTTTGTCTCCCACTCCAATTCCCCCTCTTCATTTTTCCCTTCCTACTATCTTCTTTTTTTTTTAACATATAATGTATTATTTGTTCCAGAGGTACAGATCTGTGATTCAACAGTCTTACACAATTCACAGCGCTCACCATAGCACATACCCTCCCCAATGTCTATCACCCAGCCACCCCATCCCTCCCACCCCGCACCACTCCAGCATAAGCCTTACATCACATTGGACAGAAAACAGTCAAGTGCCCATGTGTAATTTGCCAGGAAGCTGGAAAATTCAGTTTGACTGCATGATAGCCAGTCTCTTTCAAGTTAGATAAGTTGTTGGAAAATGTTATTGAAACTAGTTAATTTGGGGGAAATATTTTGTCTCAGAAAATAAAATCAGTGGTACGGAAGTAAAGAGAAGTTTAGTATTTGTTACAACATATTTATTTTTCTCACTCTTGAACATCACATGCTTCCTGGTTTCCTTATGATATTGGTGAAATATTCACGGTCTAAACTTACTTACTGATTAGGGCCCCTGGGTGGCTCATTTGGTTGAATGTCTGACTCTTGGTTTTGGCTCAGGCCATGTTCTCAGGGTCCTGGGATCGGGCTCTGCACTTCTGCTTGTCCCTCCCCTTCTGCTCCTCCCTGTGCACTCTCTTTCCATCTGTCTCTCTCTGTCTCGAATAAAAAAAATAAATAATCTAAAAAAAAAAAAAAACCTTACTGTTTAACTAACTAGAATTTAAATAAAAATTTAAAAGAAAAAAGAGAAAAAAAGAAACTTACTATCACATGTTCCTTTGCATCACCAGAAGAAATATATATAAATATTAGGCAAGTTATCTGAATGCTGCAAATATTAGGCAAGTTATCTGAATGCTGCACATGAGGAAAATGCTGAAGACTGGTGGGTCCTTAGAAGCCATGACAAGTCTGAAAATTTGGTGTCATATGTGTTGGGAGGGGGATGATTTTTTGTAAAATTTTCAGTTTACCAACTGTGAAAATAATTCAATCTGATTTTCAGCTTAATGGGGCCATTGACATTTTATGGGATCTGGCAGAGTCTGTGAGGAAGAGCAATACACACAGGGTGAAGTTGGAGAGATATTTGTTTGCAGTCTAAACAATTCTAAAAGCATCTTCTGAGAATAAGTTGCACATGGTGACCGGGAGAACTGGCCTGTTCGATTTCTTCTTATGATATCCAAAAGACTCCGAATAACTAGTCAAACTTCTTTTTTTTTTTTTTAGATTTTATTTATTTATTTGACAGAGAGAGGGACTGCAAGAGAGGGAACACAAGCAGGGGGAGTGGGAGAGGGAGAAGCAGGATCCCTGCTAAGTGGAATTTAAATAAAACTTTAAAAAGTAAGAGAAAATTTACACACAGAATAAAAAAAAAAAATAAAGTCCCCAACGTTTTGTGTCTTAATGTAGCGGAAGTTTATTTCTCCTTTAACTAAAGTTAAAAACAGATGTTCCTTATTTGTACCAGGATTGGCAAAGTCTTATGGACTGTATTTCACAGTTATTTGGACATGGGATTTTTCAGAATTTCTGATATATTCAACCTGTTGCTTCCAAATTTTTATCAACAGTGATGGGCACAAAGGAAATAGTGTGAAGAATGCAAATGCATACCTTACCATCTTAAGATAGAAAATTGACATTTCTGATGCTTATTTTTTTAATTGTGAGGATATCCTACCTAGAAACAAGGAGTAAGAAATATAGTACTTGATTGGTTCAATAGTTTGAGGCAAAACTCTTTACTACGGAAGGGGACACTCATCTTTTCTCAACATCTAGTAGCCTCTGCCACAAGAACTCTGAGACTTAAGAATTTATGTGTCTTATTTATTTATTTATTTATTTGAGAGGGAGGGAGAGAGAGGATCTCAAGCAAATTCCCCCTGAGTGTGGAGCCCTACATGAGGCTTGATCTCAGGATGCTGAGATCATGACCTGAGCCAAAATCAAGATTCAGATGCTTAACCAACTGAGTCACCCAGGTGCCCCTACACCTGGACTTTCTTAAGTAAATGAGTAATCAAAGAAAGTGAGATGAAAATATTTATAACTAAGATGTACAAATTTGGTTTGACACAGGCCTTTGTTCAAGAGACAAAGCATTGGAAGGACATAGAATTTGGAAATGTAAAAGCTATGTAAACTCTTTAGTCCAAGACTTGAAATATGAGATTTGCCTGACTTATCCAGTTACAGCTGTGGTATTCATAATTTTCTTGTTACAGGAAAGAAATGTAGTAATGGTACTCAAGAGAACAGGTTTAAAATCCTAAGAAGTCCTTGTTATTTCACTCATTGATCTCCAGTGGCTGCCTGACTGGAAATATACATTACAGGAAGCTGATGGAACTGCCAAAGTGATGGAGAAGCAAGGTGCTCAGTGTTTCCAATGACATAATGAAGATATACACAGCCAAAAGGGAATTAGGTAGCTCCACATCAATAATATAAATCAAATAATTAAGAATATTTTCATTCTATAAAGCACAAGGCTCTATTTTATATCACAACTCTTTTGCAGGATTAAATTCTCCGAGTATTGTAAGGATTTCAAACTTCTTTAGGCTAATTTGGATAAAATTAAACACATACATCATTCTAACAAATATCTCCCAAACGATTGTGAACTTTGGAAATGAGAAAGAGATTAATGGTAATGTATTTCATATTTGTGTTCTCTCTGTAATGGTTCAATTATTTTTCCATGAAGAATTTATTATTTCTACCCAACAGACATCGGTCAGACTTTTAATAGACATTGCTGAGAGTAGTATAAAAAATGACTTCCAAGTACAATAAATTTAACAGCTATTATTTTTCTCATTGTCTAAGTGACAGACCTAATAACCATGTCAAAACAACAGGGAAAAATAGAGAGGTAGTACACAAGTCTTATTGTGGCTCAAAAGTTATGATTAACAGTTAGTGACAAATGAAAGCAGGAAAGAAATTGTAAGAAAAGAATGTAAGATTACTAGAAGGAAGTTCAGTAAGTATGTGGCAATTGTTTTCTTCAGAAAATCAGTGTGCATCAAAGACAGTCCACAGCATAAAAGGTAGTAACTTAGCAAATATGTTCTTGCCAGTCTAATCTATTAATAATCAAAGCATTGAAAGACTGAAACTAAAGATACATTGCAATTACTTAATTTCTGGTACTTGTGTATTTATAAGGGTGGCTATAGAAGCAAAACACATGCATAACCATGTGAAGTCATTATCAGATATTTTCCTTTTGATTTTTTAAGTAAACATTTTGATTGAAAAATAGTTTACTGTTATTAGGACAATTGCTCAGTAAACTGAAATTTGAATATAAAGTAATGTGACAAATTTCATTAATAGTAATTCTATAATCATGTTTATGATTAGACTTTATGTTTATATTTTTGTAATGACAATAACATTATTATTAGGTAAAAATTACATTCCAAAGCATATGTCTATAGTAATTTTCATGAGGATGGCTTAATTACTGTAGCCATCAAGTGACCTCAATTCAACAAAGCATGTCTTTTTCTTCCTTTTTCCAGCAATACCATTCACATATAGATTTGTCCATCATGTAAAGGTTTCAAGTTGTAGGCACAACCTTTAATCCAAAGACTCAGAAAATTATCTCTGTGAATTTATTACCTTAATTTCTCAGGATTGTTTTTTCAATTTTAAGCATATAACTCACAAATCATCTTTCTCCTTTTTTTTTCCCTTTTTAAAGGATAGCTTTATTGAAGTATATTGATTTACAAAAATCTGCACATATTTAATGTATACAGTTTGATGAGTTTGGTCATATACATACACCTGTGAAACTATCACTGTAATCTAGGTAATAAATATATCCATCACCCCCAAGAGTTTCCTAGTGTTCCTAACATGACTTTAAACTGTAAAACTACTAGAAGAAAACTTAGGGGGGTAGGATCCTTGACATTGGTCTTGTCAAAGAGTTATTGAATACCACACCTAAATAACTAGCAACAAGAGGAAAAATAAACAAGTGAGGTTACATCAAACTAAAAAATATGCACAGCAAAGGAAGCACTGAACCAAGTGAAAAGGCAAATTACAGGATGAGAGAAAATATTTCCAGTCCAGATATCTGATAAGGGCTTAATATCCGAAATATATGAGGAACTCCTACAATTCAATAGCAAAAAACCCCAAATAACCCAATTCAAAAACAGTCATTTGAAAAGACATTCCTTCAAATAAGACATATATATGGCCAACAGGTATATGAAAAGGGGCTCAACATTACTAATCCTCAGGGAAATGCAAAACAAAACCACTATGAAATTTTACCTCATACTTATTAGAATAACTATTATCAAAAAGATAAAAAAGCAACAAGTGTTGGAAATGATGTGGGAGGGAAGTTATCCCTGTTACACTGTTGGTGGGAATATAAATTGGAATAATCATTTTAGAAAACAGTAGTGAGTTTTTTCAAAAAATTAAAAATTGGAACTATCATAATCCAGTGACCCCACATCTGGGTGTGATCTAAATAAAATGAAATCAGCACCTTAAAGAAGTATCTTCACTCGCATGTTCATTGGAAAATTGTTCATGAAAGCCAAAAATGGAAACAACTTAATGCCCATCAACAGATGAATGAAAAAAAATTGTGGCATATATATGCAATGGAATATTATTCAGACTTAAGAAAAAAAATCAGTTATTTCTGATAACATGGATGAAACTGGAGGATATCATGCTAAGTGAAATTAGCCAGACACAGAAAGATAAATGCTGTATGATCTCATTTATATGTGGAATCTAAAATAGTAAAACTCATAGAAGCAGAGAATTGAATGATGGTCACCAGAGGTGGAGTGTGAAAGGGAAGGCAGAAACGAGATGTTGGTCGTAGGGTACAAATTTTCAGTTAGGCAAGATAAATGAGTTCTGCAGATCTAATAAACAGCATGGTGCTGAGAGTCAACAATATTGTATTGTATATTTAAAATTTGCTAAGAGGCTAGATCTAATTAAATCTTCTCCACACACACACACACACAATGAGAATTATGTAGAGGCAATGAATAAATTAGCTAGCTTGATCGAGCTGATTTTTTCACAATGTATACATATATCAAAACACTAAGTTGTACAACTTAAATTTATACAATTTTTATATGTCAAAGATATCTCGAAAATATATTTTATATAACCAAATAAAATAACTATATTTATAAACAAAACAAAAAATAATGTTCTTTCTGCTACTGTCTATTGGACTATGTGATGAAGGTCAGTTTAGGTCAAGTTTTTTGATAATGTGGGTCAAGTCTATAAAAAGACCAAAATATAAAAATGTAAAATCAAAATGAAACGAGTTGCAACAAAAAATAAAATATAGAGTATCTTAAAAGCCTGAAAATAAAAGCAGGAAACAATATGACGAAATTAATTGAAAATGAATCAGCCACCAGAAGTAACCAATCCACTTAAGCGTGAATTAAACCTCACTAATGCTGCAGTGGAAGACAAAATAAGGGAAGCAGCATTATGAAGAGAATCAAAAAGAATATTTAGGTGCTTAAATTCTTAAAAAAGAAAAATTGATATAAAAAGAAAGAACTAGGTGAGAAGATATCACAGACAAATCTGCTCAGAATGAAAGGATGTAAAAAAAAATCTGTGTCACTTCTAGATAAGGAAATTAGTTGACCAAGACAAAAAGATGAGACAGAACAAGATAGTCATGGAGATATAAAGGAAAAGATCATGCAGTACAAGAAAAAAGAAATCTCTCTTGATCTGGATACTAAGGTAAGGACTTGAAAAGGGTTTATTAAATTACTAAAAAAACAGAAATATATTGTGGTCTCATATTATAATATTAGAAGACTCAGAAAATATTGTTTAAGTTTTGTTAAATTATTTTAAAACATATTATGCAAGTGGTGAATTCTATAGTTAGATGAAAATGGAGATTTTCTTTTTATGGCTCAGTTTATGGTAGTTTCTACTTTTTATATAACTAATGGCCAACAAGAATATTTACATTTTTATAAGTAGTAAAGGAGAAATACACTGGAGGATATGTAATTTCAATCTTGTATTATTTATTAGTATAAATATTTAATGAGTGAGAAAACCTGCCAATCGTAGTGCAGTTTTGATTTGGGTAAACCAAGAAACAAACGGACAAAACAGGAATTTGTGAAATGGGTATAGATATTCCAAATATGTAAAATATCTTCCCTCCCTTATTTATTAACAAGCTAATTTAGCATGGAAATTTTGAGCCAAATGCATGAAGCATGACACAATAGGCAAACTTCCTGGATAACAAGAGTCTAAATGCCTCAGAAAGTAAGCAAGGGAATACTTAAACCAATCATAGGTTAACTTATTTCAAAACACTCTAAAAATATTCACCAAATGGGTTATGAATTATTATTTTACAAAGATACTTATGACTTGTTGACATTTACTATATTATTAAATCATTGTCAGTAGATGCTACCTACTTTGCAGGAAGTTAGAAGCAAAGAGATACATCGACAATTTAATCTGCCCTTAATTGCACTGTGTTTTAATACAATGCATGAAAGTCACTCCTTAGCTATACAAATTATGTTATAGTTAGAGATCTTCATAATGATTACATTTTCCTTTTATAATATATTTGTTGAAAATATGAGTATCTATTAAAATTTGAAATATATTTTCTGACTTTTTAAAATCTGCAAAAGAAACAAATCAGTAGTTTTAAATTAATTTCTTGGGAAAAAAATGAAACAGGTTATAATTAGTTTTGTAGATTTGTCTGAAATCCAGAAAGATGAAAATCTACCAGCTGAATTTCAACTATCACCAAGAAACAAAGCAAAACAAAATTAAAATGTCTCATGAATGATTGATTCATATAATATAGTTGATTATAATATTTTGGAAAGATTTGCCACAAAGGTCACTTTTTAAACTACCTAATTTTTTTAATCTAGGGCAATAATTAAACTCATGTAATACAATGCATACAGTTAAAACCAGAACTTCAAATTGCTCATCCTTTTAAAGTTTCTATTTTTAATCCATTTTTAAAATTATACCATTTTACCACATATTTTTTATTTTTAATAAGTTGTCAGTGTAACCACAGAACTCCATAGTTAGATGTATCATTTCATTTTTATTTTGCTTCAAAGGAGCATCCATATGAAAAGCCAAGTTGAATACATAGTTCCCAGCCCTATATAATGTAAGAAAATTTTGTTTTCAATGTTTCTGAGCATCAAAAGTTGACTGTAGTTGAAATCATATTGTTAAGCAGCAATGTTAGAGTTATATACTTTTACATGACTTTTAGTTCAATTCAAGCCAAGACAATATAATCAATTAACAATGTGATTCACCTAATAGGTACTAGTTAAACAGATTCAATATAATTTGCTGTCACTTTATCAAGCTAATATTATTTTGAGATTTTATTTACTACATTATGAAATAAAAGTTCAAGGCAAGAGCAAGTACATCTAATTAGTGCAATGGGCATATTTAGTAAACTGAAATCATTTATTTTAGTGTGTCAATATTAATGATACAGTGAGTGATTATCTTATTTAATCATATGTTGTTTCTTTACAACCTCTCTGGGAAATTATTTTCACTGTGGTTATGATTGTTCTGTTTTGTTTTATCGCTGTCTGTACTCTATCTGTGTTATGAAACACTAATGTCTTAGAATTAGAGTTTATATATATATATGTATATATGTATATATACACACATATGTATTTATTTATATTTCTATTTATTTCAGAATATATATGGCAGGGTTTCTGGAAGAAAAAGGGCAAAGCAAATGATATAATATGGTCTAGCATATCCCTCACTAGATAAGGTCATCTACATGAGATTAAAAATTCATGTCATTTTGCAACTGACTTAATCTGGATTGAGCATATGCAAAAGTGTTTAATTTTTCAACCAAATAATTATACACTAAATACTGTCTTAGTGTGTAGCAAATTGTATCCCATATTTTACCCTAAATTAAATATTGAACTATGTTATATATCTGTGACAAGGTTAACAAAAATCCCTTACATTCTGTCAGAACATGCTTTCTTAATGATAATATCAAGATAAATGTTAATAAACACTTTGTTTTTGTGCTTATTTTTGGTTTTAAATATATCAAAATATATGTATACCTATATAATAGTAAAAAGCCTTATATATCGCACATACAATTAGTATTATTTATATCTTTATTTGTATCTATATAGGTAGATTTTTAAGGAGAAAGATGAAAAAACAGTGATCAGATATTATGAGCTTGAAAGTGTAGCAATCTATTCAAGGAAAGTAGGAAATGGAAATAATAAAGATAAGAACAGAATAAAATGAAATAGAAATTGAATATATAGTTGAGAAAATCTGTAAATCTACAGTGTGGTTCTTTGAAAAAACTAATGAAATTTATAATCCCCTATAACTGTAATGAAGAAAAATACTAGAATTCTAATACACAAATATAAGAAAAAGTGCTGTCACACAATATTGTATTAATATTAAAATGTCTTTAAAATAGCACCATAAAAGCACCAAAATGTCTAAAAAAGATAGACATATGTGAGCATTGCAATGATGTGTAGCCACTCATGGTTTTGGATATTTTTATGTTTATTTGGAAACTCACAGTGTCTAAAGGTAGACTGTGTATAATCTGTGATTTGAGTACACTTTTTTATATTTGTTAAATTTTAATAACTTTTTCTAAAAAAAGCAAGTAAAAATTGATTTCAAAAGATTATTTTGTTAAAATCATTTTTCTCTGGAAATATAATCTGAAGTACAACTAAAATACAAAATAAAAATCACTTGAAATACATTCCAGGAAGTAAATATTGATGTCATAAGCAAAAGTTGGTTTGGCAACCAAGATACTCAATAAACAAATGAAAAGTTTCCACAGTTAATGAATAATAACACCAATGCCATGTTTGAAGGGTTGGTGGCTTATTAATTTCTCTAATAGATGGTGACATTGATATGATTAAGATTTATTATGGTATTCGAATTAAAAATGTCTATTATGAATACAGAATTTTAACTGTCAGTACCTTAACTAGCCTTATTAAATGGTATATCACTGCAGATGATTTAAATGAGAAGCAAATCTCTTGGAACGTGTCTAACGGAATTAGTTCTGAAGACGTAGGAAGTTCATTAAAGCTAAGAAAATACTTTTCTATTTTAATAAACATATTTTAAGCTATACAACTTAAAATACTGTATTCAAATGCCTTCAAACAATAAGCAACAAAAACTATATTTGTTTTTTTTGCCATTAGAAAATAACATATAAACTGTTTTCTCTAAATATCTTCAGTAAGGAATAGAATAATAGCAGTCTTCCTGAATTAAATGGTAACTACAATTTTATAATAATAATTATAATTTATTATAATAATTATAATCTAGAGTATGAGAACTTTGAGACATAAGGATTATACCCTAAAGATAAAGTCACATGACTAAATTTGTTGTATGTGGGGTGAAGCAGGGAACGCTCTAACCTCTGGCTCCTATTAGTAATTACTTTAACTTCTTGTGTCTCAATTTTCTTATTTGTATGCCAGTGTATATGGTTCTCTTGAGAATATAACAAAATGTTACTTTTTTATTGTTCTGTACTATAGCTTATACACTATTCTGCTATTCAAAAGCCATGAGAGAAGGTAAACAGACAAAGCGCATATAAGTTAACATGATTTGTAGAATCAATCACAAAAGCAATTATTACATTAAACTTGAACTGGAGAAAGAGATGCTTAACAATGCAGATAGAACGAATTAGAAATATAAAAGAAAACATGAAAAATAGAATAAAAAATTAGGAAATCAAGGCACTACAACAGTATTTTAAATATGTAGCCTTTATTACTAAAAATTCATACCAACAATCTATTTTTTGTAAAATTTTATTTATTTGTCAGAGAGAGAGAGAGCTTGCACAAGCAGGGGGAGTGGCAGGCAGAGGGAGAAGCAGGCTCCCCACTGAGCAAGGATTCCCCATGCGGGACTTGATCTAGGACCCCCGGGATCATGATCTGAGCTGAAGGCAAAGGCTTAATGGACTGAGCCACTGGGGCATCCCATCCATACCAACAATCTAGATAAGAAAAATAGTATGATGGAATTTAGATAAGTCCACATTCGTTATATGGCCAATTATCAAACACTGGATTAGTTTATTTTTTAATAAAAATTTGGAAACGAATATTAGCATTATATAGACAAAATCAGTTGACTTAGTGTATCTTTTTTTTCAAGCTTTTCGTGATCTCAGATTTATTCAAAGGACTTACCATATTGTATTATATTTTTCCACAGTGCTATAAAAGTTTCAAATTCTATTGAATTTCTATTTGATGAGGCTTTAATCATTATACCTCAAGATGCTATGCCAAGAAATAAAATGTTGCATATTGATTATTTCTTCCCTACATTAAACACATGCTTATTTAATTCAAGTCTTATGGCCAGGATCCTTTTCTGTAATATACAAACATTCTAGAACATGTTGGGATCAATTTAGACACCTCTCTGCTCGCATATCAATTAAAGTTTATTTTACAAGCTCTCTCTCTCTCTCTCAACACTAAACATTAATGGAAAAATTTGACTGTTCTTTATTCCATTTAAAAAGTGAAAACCTGGGTGAGCCTGGGTGGCTCAGATGGTTAGGCGTCTGCCTTCAGCTCAGGTCATGATCCCAGGGTCCTTGGATCGAGCCCCACGTCAGGCTTCTGGCTCAGCGGGGAGTCTGCTTCTCCCTCTCCCACTGCTCATGGTCTCTGTATCTCTGTGTCTCAAATGAATAAATAAAATCTTAAAAAAAAATGAAAACCTGTTATGAAATCAAATAACTTTCCTCCAGAGAAGCTCTTTTGCTTTTCATTTTCACCATACTGTTTGCTCTTTGAAGCAGACAGTTAGCGGTGAAGGTGCTCTCTCCAGACCCTGTGTTGCAGGTACTTAATTGTCCAGCACAGTCACTTATCTGTGAAATATATCTTTAGTGGTTCTATAGTTTAAATTGTATTTGCCCTCAAAGATAGAATTACCAATAGTCCTAAGATAGCTAGGATGTATTTAGCTCTTTTTTTTTTTTTCTTGCCTAGCTTGGAGCTCACGACCCTGAGATCAAGACCTGAGCTGAAATCAAGAGGCAGACGCTTAACCAACTGAGCCCCTCAGGCACCCTGTGTTTAGCTCCTCAGCAAGAAGTGAACATATCTCCTTGTTAATATTTCATGATTGAAGATTAACTCCTAAAGCTTTATTCTTAATTATCAGGGCACTGATATGTTTTGCTTTTACCTAAATTATGAGTTTATTTTATTCAAGTTCTAATTTAGTCACTTTGGAAAATCACATTGGGATTGTAAAAAAAAAAAACCTTCTAAAATGTCTTTGAAGAAAAATATAAAAGTTATAGGAAGCACAGATCCTACATGTCAAAAATTTTTATATAAATCATTAATCAAAGCAAGTCATTCATATAAACAATCATTTTATTGGAAGAAATCACAATTCTTGCCTTCTCAGATAAGAAAAGCTCAAAAATTATAAAAGAAAAAAAAACACAAAAATCTTTCTTTTCTTGAGGTTAAATAATAGTTCACAAAGTAAATAGACACACTTTAATGTTTTATATCTAAAGGATACTTTATCATTAAAAGCAATTATGTCATCTTCTGAATAATGCCAATATAAAATTATTTATGCTATTGCCTGTTTGTTGTTTCTACCTATGATTGTTTTGCAATTCAATTAAACCATATATTTTTGTATGTCTAATAAGGCACCTATTACCATGCAACACCTTTAGAGTAAGTGTCAAAAATATATCATCCATAAATTTAACATAATATGGAAATACTGTTCATCTATGATAGAAAAAATGTATTCAGGATCTCGAACTTTTCGACAACAGAATGTTAATATTAGCATCCAGGTTCTGAATCATTAAAATTTATCTCGAATCATTTACATGAAATATGCACATAAGGCACTCACCTCATAATTTGACAATAAATTGGTTGCTTTCCAGTGTATGACAAAAGCGTGACTGAGATAATTACTATTTGAAGGAGACACTCTAAAGGGCTTGCTAATTATATATTCTTTCAGATCACTGGTTCTCAAGTGTTAGTATGCATAAAAATCATCTGTTAATATTCAAATCTCCTTTCCTATGATTTAATGAATGTTGATTGGAAGGGTAACATTTATACGCCTTTCCTTTTATTTTTCCTGTGCCCCATCTTTCTCTATTAGACTTCATCCTCAAGCCTCTCTCCTCGTCCAATTACTTTAATTTAATGGAATCTGTGAGCCCCATTGGCCTATGTTATTAATGGTTGTGGTTACTGTTTCTTAGTTACAAACAAGATTCCTCCATTCTTTTTTTCACTTGTGCTGAAATCAGAAAAAATATTTTATTTCTTGCTTGCTTCTAATTCCAAAGTCCATTTGTCAGATCTAGCCAGTTAGAGCTGCGGATAGAGTAAGTTTTAGGAAGAATTTATGTTTTGCTTGCATTCATTAGCAAGACAGAAGGAAAGCTATTCATGTATGATGATTTGTCCCATAAGTAGGGTTTGAGCTTGTTTTCTAAGTACTAAAGAGATTCGTGAAAAAAAAAAGTGAAATAAATAATATTAACAGTGGATAGAGTGTTGATTAGAAAGATCTCACAGCGGACTTGAAGGTCCAGGTGACAGTGGAAACTTAACATCTATATAGTGCAACCAATTTTGAGGCTGTGGGATATATAGTGGAAGTTTTGGCAGTACTAAGCAGCTTGGGGACAAGTATATGATAAACGGGCATTGCAGAAGCTATTGGAGAAAGGAAGAAATTGAGTAATGGCAGATGTTTGTTACTAAACTTGAAAATAATTTTAACAATGAGATTCTTGAAAGATAAGGAAGAAGTTTAAGCTATTATGTTATAAATATTGTTGCTTCTCTAAGCACCGTCAACTATGTTTATTTGGATAAAAACTTACACGAGAATCAAAAATTGCAAGACATTCTATGGGTTTTGCACACACATACACAAATACACACAGAAATAAAATAATAGTGTGTGCTTTGATACCAATTTGCCCATAGAGAAATGTTCTTCAAGTTGGTCTTTTCAACAATCTGTAAATGCTAATTGAGTTCTGGTTATAGTACTGAGTTTAGTGTTCAAATATTTGCCATATCCTAACTTGGAAAAATATCCCAAAAATCACATTCTTTTTATGTTCTGAACAAGCAAGGAAATCTATGGCACTTTTTCTAATATTTAAATGTTTGTAGTTTGGATTCAAAGGGTTTGAAACAATTGGTATTTCCCAATACTATGCTTAATTACCCATGAACAAATTATTCTTTACAATCTTATTGACTCTGAATTCCCAACTTTGAGATTTTTATATCTAATTACAACTGCTTCCATTAAGAACAAGACAAAATTCGTATGAGATTAGAGGCTGAGAGTGCCCTCTGAACATCTGGGGTATTCATAGTGACCAGAAATGTGTTTTGCATTGGCTGGGGTATTCACCTTAACCCTTAGAAGGAGATAGGAGAAGCGTGGGTTGAATAAAAGTGGTTCTCTGGAGTACCTCCAGTCCTGCCATTGTCCACCATTAAAAGGTAATAAAAGCTAATGAAATCTTATACAGGAAGGAGTTCAGGAATGACTGAGTCATGTCATCAAATAAAGAACTGTGACCAGTTAAGTGCCAGCAGAATGTAAAAGGAAACATGAATTGGTTTTGAATGAGGAAAGCCACAGTCACCAAATAACAGCCTTGCTACAAAATATCTTTCTGTAGTTTCTTACTTGCTTTTTTATTTAAAGTGATTCCTTCTCTTTTCCCTACTATTTTCACATATGTTATTAATTGATAACCTTACAATTTAATCCATAGATAATAGATTTTAAAAAGAGAACATGAAAAAAAAAGAAAAGAAGGAAATGGTATCGCCAAAGATTTTAATATGGTGATTTTTGATTTGTTGTCTTGTGAGAATTAGCTAGGTTCATTATTGATTGTAAAGTGGATAAATTCATTATGCATTATATTTTTAGAGGTTAGGGTAAATCTGTATATTCTAAGACCAGTATATTTTGGGCAGAAAATGAGATGGCTTGTCCTGAATATTTATGATGTGTGTGAGTGTGTGTGTGTGTGTGTGTGTGTGTGTGTGTGTGTGTGTAACATCTGGACTCCCTTTTTGTTTAGAGAATTGACTCTGCTCTCAGAGGAAAGCATGTCTCGCTTCCCACTAATGAAGCTGAAACTACTAGCTATTCATTTTCTAAGCTTCTCTTGTGAAAGAGGGCAACAAATTGTAACTCAGACTCTACTAATTTAATTTTGTTAAAAATAAGCAGGGACCATAGAGTAATCTCTCTGGAGCAGAAATTGCTATACCAAGATCAGATCCCCTTGTGAAGCAAAAGCAGCAATGACAGCTCAGTTTCCCTTGCTTAGCTAAAGCAATAAAGGTTTCTTCACTGGATCAGCAACATGGCTTGATATGAGGCCTTTTCCTGTTGCAGGCAACTTTATTCTTTTAAGTTCTTAGTTTAGTTTCAGTTAGTTAGCATACAGTGTTATATTAGTTTCAGGTGTATGATATACTGATTCAACAATTCCATACAACACCCGGTGCTCATCACAGCAAGTGCGCTCCTTAATCCCCATCACCTATTTCACCCATCCTCCACCCACCTCCCCTCTGGGAACCATCAGTTTGTTCTCAGGAATCTTTTTCTTGGTTTGCCTCTCTCTCTTTTATCCCTTTGCTCTTTTGTTTTGTTTCTTAAATTCTACATATGAGTGAAATCATATGGTGTTTGTCTTTCTCTGACTGACTTATTTCGCTTAGCATTATACTCTCTAGCTCCAACCAGGTTGTTGCAAATGGCAAGATTTCATTCTTAGGGATTATATTCCATCGCTTATATTTCCGTCTTTTTTCTCAAGGCCATGGGAATGCTTTTACACTTAGAACCACAATCAATGACATATATATATATATATATATATATATATATATATATATATATATATATCACATCTTCTGTAACCATTCATCTACCCATGGATCTTGCACCATTTCCATAGCTCAGCTATTGTAAATAATACTGCTATAAACATAGGGCTGCATGTATTCTTTGGGATTAATGTTCTTGCATTTTTTGGGTAAATACCAGTACTGTGATTGCTGGGTCATAAGGTAGCTCTATTTTTAATTTTTTGAGGCTATTCAAAAAACTCTTTTCCACAGTGGCTGCACCAGTTTGCATTTCCACCAACAGTGCATGAGTGTTCCTTTTTCTACACATCCTCCCCAACAGCCGTTGTTTCTCGTGTTGTTGATTTTAGCCATTTTAACTGGTGTCAGGTGATAACTCTTTGTAGTTTTGATTTGCATTTCCCTGATGGCAAGTGATGATGAACATGTTTTCTTGTGTCTGTTGGCCATCTGGATGTCTTCTTTGGAGAAATGTCTTTTCATGTCTTCTGCCTATGTTTAATTGAATTATTTCTTCTTTTGGTGTTGAGTTGTATAAGTTCTTAATATATTTTGGATGCTAACCTTTTATCAGGTATGTCATTTGCAATTATCTTCTACCATTCTCTAGATTGCCTTTTAGTTTTGTTGATCATTTCCTTCACTGTGCAGAAGCTTTGTATATTGGTATCATCCCAATAGTTTATTTTTGCTTTTCTTTCCTTTGCCTCAGGAGACATACCTAGAAAAAAGTTGCTATAGTTGATGTCAAAGTGGTTACTGCCTGTGTTCTAGGATTTTTATAGTTTCAGGTCCCACATTTAGGTTTTTAATACATTTTAAATTTATTTTTATGTATGGTGAAAGTGGTCCAGTATCATTCTTTTGCATGTAGCTGTCCAGTTTACCCAACACCATTTAGTGAAGAGATTGTCTTTTTCCCACTGGATATTCTTTACTGCTTTGTTGAAAATTAATTAACAATAGAGTTATGGGTTTATTTCTGGGATTTCTATTCCATTATATTGATCTATGTGTCTATTTTTGTGCCAGTACCATATTGTTTTTTTTTTTTTTCCCTAAGTTTTTAGTTAAATTCCAGCAAGCTAAAATACAGTATAATATCAGTTTCAGGTGTAGAATTTAGTGATTCATCACTTACATACAACACCCAGTGCTCATCACAAATGCACTCCTAATCCCCATCACCTGTTTAACCCATCTATCCACCCAATTCCCCTCCCACAACCATCAGTTTGTTCTCTATAGTTAAGAGTCTATTTCTTGGTTTGCCTCTCTTTTTTCCCCTCTTTGTTCATTTGTTTTGTTTCTTAAGTTCCACATACAAGTGAAATCGGTATTTATCTTTCTCTGATTTATTTAGTTTAGCATAATACTCTTTCGCTCCATCCACATCATTGCAGATGGCAAGATTTAATTCTTTTTCATGGCTAAGTAATATTCCACTATATATAGATATAGAATGATACACACACACACACACACACACACACCTCATTCATCCATAAATAGGACATTTGGGCTCTTTCCATAATTTGGTTATCATTGATAATGTTGCTATAAATATCGGGGTGCATGTATCCCTTCGAATCAGTATTTTTGTATCCTTTGGGTAAATACCTAGTAGTACAATTGCTGCATCATAGGGTAGTCCTATTTTTAACTTTTTGAGGAAACTCCATACTTTTTTACAAAGTGGCTGCACCAGTTTACATTCCCACCAATAGTGTAAGAGGGTTCCCCTTTCTCTGCATCCTCTCCAACACCTGCTTTTTCCTGTGTTGTTAATTTTAGCCATTCCGACTAATGTGAGGTGATACTGTTTGTTTGTTTGTATTTTCAGGCCATTTTGATTACTAAACTCTGTAATACAACTTGAAGTCCAGAACTGTGATGCCTACATCTTGCTTTTCCTTTTGAAGATTTCTTTGGCTATTTAGGGTCTTTTGTGGTTCCATACAAATTTTAGTATTGTTCTAGTTCTGTGAAAAATGCTGTTGGTATTTTCATGAGGATTGTAAAGGTGTAGATTATTTTGGGTAGTATGGACATTAAACAATACTTGTTCTTCCAATCCATGAGCATGAAAGATCTTTCCATTGTTTGTGTTTTCTTCAATTTCTTTCATCACATATTTTATAGTTTTCCTAGTACAGGTTCTTTCATCTCCTTGGTTAAATTTATTCTTAGATATTTTATTATTTTTGCATTTTACTTTCTAATAGGTGAAAACAATAAGCAGATTCTCACACTTCATTGACTCCACTAATCTTCCTTTTTTATTATTATTATTATTTTGGTTTGTTTGCTTGTTTTACCTTGGTTCCCAACTGGATTTTATGCCTCAGGTGTTATCACTCCTCTATATTTTGTTTCTCTTGAAGAACCCAAAACTCAAATACCTGACAAAAATATTTTTCCTCAATTATTCTTATCTCATGCTCACACTTCAATTTTATTTATTTATTTTTTTTAAAGATTTTATTTATTTATTTGAGAGAGAGAGAGAGAGAATGAGAGATAGAAAGCACGAGAGGGAAGAGGGTCAGAGGGAGAAGCAGACTCCCCACTGAGCAGGGATCCCGATGTGGGACTCGATCCCGGGACTCCAGCATCATGACCTGAGCCGAAGGCAGTCGCTTAACGAACTGAGCCACCCAGGCGCCCTCACACTTCAATTTTAATTGTGCATTGCCTTTAATGATAATTCTTTCATCCTAGTTTTTATATTAATGTTCTATTCTCTTCTGGCTTCATTTCTTTCCCTATAATCGTTCAATACCAAGATAAGAAAGTTGAGCGATCTATTCACTAATCTTTTAGAATGGCTTATATTTCTGTCTTTTTGTCAAGGCCATGGGAATGTTTTACACTTAGAACCACAATCAATGGTTTCCTCTATCCAATTACATATTTTATATCTCGGTTTGGGTCACACCAAAGGCATATTTAAATTAATATATCCAAAATTTAATGTTTTATTACCACCCCTAAACCTGCTGTGTTCCCATCCTCATTTCTTCTTTACCATGATAAATGTCTCCACCAAGGCCCGTGGCCAAGTTAGAATCTAGAAGTTGGTTATCTTAATTATTGTTATCTTACTCCATGTATGACTTATCTTCAAAATATATTTCAGATTCTGTCCTTTTTTGTCCATTTCCATTGTGTCCACATGGGCACAGTCACCAAAATTTACCTACATTCTTTTTTGAAATGGTCCCCTGGCTGTCATTTCTTCTTTACTCACTAAATTATGAATACCCCATGCTGTAACCAGTCATGATAAAAATGAAAGGCAATCATATAACTGTGGACCTAAAACCTTTCAAAGACTTCAAGTGTTCTTATCCCTAATCTTGCATCATCAATATGTATCCCCAATGATGTCTTGCACACATTAATTTCACACTACACACTCCTCTCGCTCACTTAAGTCCATTCCTAGCATATGTTGAGCTCTTTCCCACTTAAAGACTTAACAAATGTTGTTAGCCCTGATTTCACCTTTGCAAATAGTAATTCATCACTATTCCTTAAATCACCATTTAAATTGTACCTTGTAATAAAGAATTCTTGACAACCCCAAAAGAGTAAGTCAATCCAACATCTACTTGTTTGTTTTGATTTTTATATTCAGCATTATTTGCTCTCTTCATCGTATTCTGCAAATTTATTAATATTTAATGCATTTGTTTATTTATTTACATGTATTTACTGTATCACAGGTTCCTGAAGGAATAACATCTGGAGTATTTTCCTTTTCACACCTAAATCTTGGCACAGTCTATGGAATATTATTTACTTCTAAAAAAAAATTTGGCAATAGAAAGATGAATAAACTCTGACAGACACCTCTCTTTACTTCCATATAAACCAATGGAAAGAGTCACCTGAATATTAAGACTTCTAAAATGTATGCATTATGAGTTTAATTAAGCCTTCACACATTGTTTTATTAATCATTCTGGAATTCCTATTTAAGTATTATAAACATTTGTATTCCTCTAACTTACTTTACCTCTACCCTCCAATATCTAAACAAATCAAGATGCTGAAGTGACACTGTAAGCTGAGATAATCTGATCTATTTACTTGACCTATGTTCTCTGAATCTTAATATATTTCCTTTTTTTGCATTTTACTTCTTTTTACAAGTATTATTTCAGAATGAACACTCTGTTTTTTTTCTCTCACTATCTTGTCATTCCCTCTGAACTTTTCATTTCCTTAAACATGTCTTAGGCAGACTCTCAAACCCTAAATATAATAAATTCAATACAGTTAAAACTTCAATTGTATTTGTAATTTAACACTCATCATTTCCTAAACATTAAGTGCAACTTTAACAGGAAAGTGGCCAAATCTACCCTTACCTTTTCTTTATGCATGACTTTTTTTTTTTAAGATTTTATTTATTTGACAGAGAGACACACAGCAAGAAAGAGAGAGCACAAGCAGGGGAAGTGGGAGAGGGAGAAGCAGGCTTCCCGCTGAGCAGGGAGCCCGACGCGGGGCTCAATCCCAGGACCCTGGGATCATGACCTGAGCCAAAGACAGACGCTTAACTACTGAGCCACCCAGGCACCCCTACGTGTTACTTTCTTTTCAGTTTGGGGAATGCATTGGGGAGACTGCAGAAAAGGAAGAAAGGAAGAAATTAACACTAATTTCCTAGTCCACTATTGGACTGGCTAAGACAGATTGTCATTGTCATTTTAAAGTCAAGTTAAAAAATACTGACAATGGTGTAGAACAAAAGGGAGATTTTTTTAAATTATGTTATGTTAATCACCATACATACATTACATCATTTGTTTTTGATGTAGTGTTCCATGATTCATTGTTTGCGTATAACACCCAGTGCTCTATTCAGTATGTGCCCTCTTTAATACCCATCACCAGGCTAACCCATCCACCCACCCCCCTCCCCTCTAGAACCCTCAGTTTGTTTCTCAGAGTCCATAGTCTCTCATGGTTCGTCTCCCCCTCTGATTCCCCCCCCTTCATTTTTACCTTCCTGCTATCTTCTTATTTTTTTAACATATAATGTATTATCTGTTTCAGAGTTATAGGTCTGTGATTCATCAGTCTTACACAATTCACAGCGCTCACCATAGCACATACCCTCCCCAGTGTCTATCAGCCAGCCACCCCATCCCTCCCACCCCCCCACCACTCCAGCCACCCTGTTTGTTTCCTGAGATTAAGAATTCCTCATAACAGTGAGATCATAGGATGCATGTCTTTCTCTGATTGACTTATTTCGCTCAGCGTAATACCCTCCAGTTCCATCCACATCATTGCAAATGGCAAGATTTCATTCCTTTTGATGGGACTTTGAAAATTGGAAATTCATCTCAGTTGGAAGTCTCTCAATACTCCCTGGTTTACTCGTAGCTGCAGTAGTATACCCCAAGTTGTTGTTTTTCTTGAGGGCAACTTCTTTAAGTGGAGGATGTCTCATGCCTGACCACCTTCCACATAGTATTTGTAACATATAGGAAAATCAAGGGTTTTTATTTTTCCAGTTGTTGTTTTCTTCAAGGAGAGATGAGAGAAAGGAACATTTCACACAGAAGCAGATGCCATCTGGAAAAAAGACATGCCCAATTCACCTTCTTGCAGTGGCTTCTGACAACCATAATTAAATCTTTTGGTAGTCCTCCCACATGACATGGTAAATTAAGAACTATCTTGCTCTTCTGCAAGGAAAGCGAAAAAAAGCAACTTCCTTGGGGGCGCCTGAGTGGCTCAGTTGGTTGAGCGACTGCCTTCGGCTCAGGTCATGATCCTGGAGTCCCGGGATCGAGTCCCGCATCGGACTCCCTGCTCGGCAGGGAGTCTGCTTCTCCCTCGGACCCTCCTCCCTCTCATGCTCTCTCTCTATCTCATTCTCTCTCTCAAATAAATAAATAAAATCTTACAAAAAAAATTAAAAAAAAAAAGACTTAAAAAAAAAAAAAAGCAACTTCCAACTAGGCAGAAGAATAACGACTTCAATAATCCCACTGAGTGTGTCTTGGAGGAGGGAGTAGACTGATGTTGATGTTGTAGCTTGGGTGCCTGCTGATAAATTCTGATGATTTGCCTATCTTTAAAAGTTTTCAGTTCTCTTTAGAAATATGCTGTTCTTTATACATCTTTGATTTCTCTATCAATGCTGGTCACAGGGCGCCTGGGTGGCTCAGATGGTTAAGCGTCTGCCTTCGGCTCAGGTCATGATCCCAGGGTCCTGGGATCAAGTTCCGCATCGGGCTCCCTGCTCCTTGGGAGCCTGCTTCTCCCTCTGCTTCTCTCTCTCTCTCTCTCTCTCTCTCTGTCATGAATAAATAAATAAAATCTTTAAAAAAAAATGCTGGTCACAGTTGTCAAAAAAATCAAATTGTTACATTTATAAACTCAAAAGTAGTTGTTCCTTCACTAAAATTGAACTTGATTCCTATTTTTCCTTAGTTTTTTGAGCATTGAGTATGTGTTATATTTTTTAAATGACAGCTTTGATATAAAAAGTGCTTCACCTAAAATTCACCTATTTAAATTGCACAATTCAGTGAGTTTTAGTGTATTTACAGATGTATATAACCATTATTGCAATTGCTTTTAGAACATATTCATCACCCCAAAAGACTAACTTTAACCATTTCAGGAGCTAGAACCTGTTGTCAAAAAGCATTCCACTGGTATATGTGATTTCAAAATTTTGCACAGCCTTGGCAACATTTGTTATTATCTGTCTTCTTGATTACAGCCTTCCTAGTAGTGAGAAATTGTGTCTGATTATGCTTTTTCTCTTTTTTTCCAGTCCGGTTCCTATAATCAGCCTCCCAGTATAAGACATTCTGCAGTAATCATTGCATCCCCGATTACTGGTAACGTTGACTATCTTTTCGTGTACTTACCGCTGCATTGCCAAAATGTCCACAAAGGTGATTTGCCCATTTAAAAAATCTGTACTATTTGTCCTGTTATTACTTTATTGTCAGAGGTCTTTACATATTATATACATATATATATATATATATAATTTGTAAAATATCTTCCCATTCTGTGGATTGTCTTCTCACTTTCTTGTTGGTATCCTCTGAATCACAGAATTTTTAGTGTTGATGAGTTGCCCTGTATGTATGTGCATGTATTCTTTTTTCACGTGTGTCTTTGGTGTCATATCTAAGAAGCCTTTCCTGAACCTCTGATTACAAAGATACACTCGTACTTTTTTATCAAAGAGTTTTATAGTTTTAGCACTTACGTTTAGATCTGTAATCCATTTTGAGTTAATTTTTTGCTGTCCATCTATCCCAGCGCCATTTATTGAAGAGACTATTCTTTCCCCCTTTGAATTGTTTTGGCACTCCTACAAAAAATCAATTGATCATAAATGTGACGGTTTATTTCTAGACTATCAATTATATTCCATTGATCGATATTTCTATCATTATCACAGTCTTATATTGTTTTGGTTACTGTAATGTTGTAAGTTTTAGAATTTGAAGTGTGAGGACATTGTTGATTAGAAATAATGAGAGAAGATATCATTGACCTGTTTCTCACTGAGGGGGAAACATTGAGTCTTTCACCATTAAGTATGATATTAATTCTGGGGTTTTCATAACTATTCTTTATCAGACTGGAAAAGCTCCCTTCAAATCTTAGTTTGTTAAGTTTTTATCATGAAAAAGTATTGGATTTTGTCAAATACTTCTTCAATATTTATTGGAATAAATTTTAAAAACTGTGTAATAGATAGGAAAATAAAAGAGTCATTGCACTACCAACAGGCAATTTGCATTAAATCTGAAATGAGGCATTGACCTAGTGCAAGGAAGGAAGGGAGTTTTATAGAGAGCCATGTCTACCAAGATTAAATTTCTCTATTCAAAGAATGGCTCACTTCTGCATTGTAAGCCTATATTTCTTCAATCATTAATTCATATGGTAGTGTGTGATATTTATATGAATATGATTTGACAGCTTGACACTTTACGTCTTCACATATGTAAACCAAATATTTTCTTGACAAAAGAAAATGACTCTATTAATTAATTAAATAATTAAATTATTTGCTATCTTCTGTGATTTTAAATACAAATGCTAAAATGAATCAGAAATGGTCACAATAGAATATGTTTTAAAACATTTTCTTTTACAAAAATTTTTGTCTATTGTCTATATCTATCACACATTTATTTGCAAATACACACACACACACACACACACACACACACCTCAGACACTATCACATGTTATTTTTATATATTTTGCTCCTCCTTATCAGATTACAGAGGCTGATACTTGTTAGGAAAGATGAAATTTCAGTCATTTCATTGGACTACCCTCAGAGAAATTATTTTCCTGCCTCTTTTATGAAATATTCCAGGCAAAACATTTTCTTTCTACAGAGATTTATTGTGTTATTCAAAATTTTTATAATAAAAAATATATTCCCTAGAAAGTTATCTTGTATTGTACGTCTTCCAATTTTTTAAGAGTAAATAAAGTAAATGATTTGATTCCCCACCATTTGGAAAAATCATAGGAGAATAATAGTAACATTAAGTGACATGAGTTTGATGTCTTCTGTGGATCCTGGAAATCAATCCTATTATTTAATAGTCAAACATAATAAATACCTATTATTATCATATGTTGAAATATTCAAGAATTCTTATAATGGTTATGCCACAAAAGGCTTGCATATATTTAATTAGTTCAATAAATAAGAATGTAAATTTATAATGGAAATATCTCTGTCAATTTATATCTCATTTTAGTTTAAGAGTACAAACTCAAAGGCCATATAATATACGTGTTCCCTTTGTACCCCTTCTGCCTCTGAACTGTCATTCAAATTGTAAATTACCACATGTACATATACATACATATGCGCATAGCATTATACACTTATATGTATGTATAAATATACATATATCTATATCTGTGGAGTGAGATGTGTGAAATAAGAGCAAGAGAGCTCATTTAATACACAAACAACTAACTTGGAATATTCTTGTTGAGATGCATTTGGGATATTTTTTCCACTTCAGGTTTAAATTTAGAATACTACATTATTTGTTGAATGTTTTAAAAAGTGAGTGAGATAATATAAGTGATTTTTTTAATAGTCTGCATGTTTAAGCTTAGTCAATAGAGGGATATTTAATGACAACGGTTTTTCATCTAATCAGACTTATTTTTTTTTTCTGGAGACTGTTGAAAATTAAAGGCTGAAATAAGTTAAAATAACTTTTCCTTTTTCCACTGATAGAATAAAAAAAAAATCCATGATTCTGGCAGAGTTGCATAAAAGATAAAAAGGATACCTTTTTCTAGATTAAAAGAACATAAAATTTTTATAATATTAAAAAGATAATTTTATTTTTACTATGACATCTTTGTATCCCTTATGTCTTTGAATAAAGAAATATCACATCATATTATATGCATGGAGATATATGTTTTTAATTGTCATGCTTAATTGGTCTAGACAATGTATAGGTCAAGATGGACACTTTCATAGAAGTGTTCCAGAAATTTTGTAAGAACTTTAAAGTAAGTTATTCCTCTTCAATATTCCAGTAATGCAGTTTTTCAAATGAATAGATCTTGGGCAGGAATGAGGAATTCCCATATAACAGTGCTTTAAAAAAAAAGAAAGATCTTTATCAATAAACTATCTGTCTTGAATCCATTCATTAAAATTGGCCGATAAATTAGATTATCTGTTCTACATTGTTCTCAAGTCAAAATTTCTGACTTTGATGGGATATCAGTATCAGCATACACATACATACATATACATAGATGTATACATATATAAAATATATATGTAAATAATTATATATTTTAATATGTAAATAATTATATATTTTATTCAAAGAAGAAAGCAAGAACTAAAGGAAGTTTTACTTTAGCCATTATACTTAAAAGGAATCATATCTGAGTGTATAAAAAATAGATTTAAGAAACATTTTGGAAAATAATGTCTGGATTTACCTATAACATCTTCATTTTTTCCCTTTATGTTAGTGATTTTACTTACTTTATTAGTAGAATGAGCAAAGGTTTGATTATTCATGAAATGGTAAAGCTTAATCTTCCAGTGCATTGTATAAGAGAATAACTGCAACAAAATTTTGAACAAAGTACCAGTGGAAACATGTATCAGTTCTTTTGTTGTTTCATATTGGACTATGCAGACAATTAAAAAATAGGTAAAAGATATAATGATAGGATCACATTAGGTTTAGTAAAGTATAAAACTAGTTTGATACTATAGTAAATACTCAGATATTTAATTTTAATTTGAGGAAATAAATGAAATAGAAGCCATTGAGTCATGAAGGTAATGAAGAGGGAGGGGTGAGTCAGTTTTCTGAATGATTACATAATCTCACTTTTGCATAATTAATTCATAGTCCAAGAGTGAATGAAATAAAGAAAACTAAATAGTCTGACAAATATTCAGTAAAATATTTTAATTTTCTCCTATATAAACGTAACTGTTCTTGTTCCTTTGAGTGACTTTCATAGTCTGATAAAGTTAAACACACATACAAACATACAACCACACACATACATGCACACACACAGAGATTTTGCAACAGCTTGAAAAATAGGCCAAGTAAATATGAACTCTTTTGCTCCTGGTATCTTTAACAGAATTAAGTAGTAATACATGAACTTAATAACCTGCATGGTCAGAAGTATTAGGCTGCATGGAAGAACCATTTAACGAACATTTCGTCTACAATATTTTGTTTCCAGATACAGCATTCTAAAAGTCTTCTAAATCATATACCAAGTTTGATTAGAGTCAACTTGAAAAATTCTTTCTCATTGTTTTATAAATAGCAAATGTATTGTTTCAATCAAAAAGAAGAGGTACATTCTAAAAGTAGACTAGAAATTATGACTGATGGGTGACGATTTGATCTGTGGGAGATCCATGGTCACTATTGGCAGACCTTTCTATAAACAAGGTAGGGAGGGTGAGAAACAAGATGAAAGATACAGTCTCAGAAAGTGATCTAAAATTGGATAGTGAACAAAGTGAATAAGCCCTTCTCTGGGGCCAAAATAATTCTTTGTTTACATTTGTGTGTATTCCTGAATATATAACGTCATTTTGGTAGGCTAGCATTTGTTAAATTAAAAAACATGAATCTTAAATATTTTTCCATATTTATATAATTAATGGCTAGAGTATGACCCAGTGAGCAGTTTAACAGTCTACTTTGTCACGTAAGTATTCATTGGAAACCACTTTTATTGTCTTAAACAAAACTGAGAAGACATTATTATCAATAGATTGACAGAAAAGAAAATTGAAGATTTACTGAGGTCTTACCTAAAATGATACATCATTGTATAATCCCAAAGTTTGCAAAGTTGTGCATAGTGATTATGGCTGTATGTGAAGTTTGAAATCACTTTTCACTGCAAGATCATGCAACTCTTCCTTTGTTCCAGTTACATTGCCTGTGCATTGTCAGTCTTTCAACCCAAAACACGTGAATAACTGCTGAACTGTTTTAGTTGGCATTCTGAAGGTATAATACATAGGTTTGATTAAAGAATACATTCCCTATAGGATAAAGAAAAATAAACATAGTTGTAGATTATTTGTCTCTACTATATTAAAGATGATTGTTGAATTGAGAAGTCTGGCTCCAGGCCAAATCCTATGTGTGATCTTTCCGGACTGACCATAGGCAATTACAAAGGGTTTGTCTGACAGGCCTCAGGAGGAAAGCTGTACTCATCCCACCAAACATGGTGCACAGGCAATGCATTGCAGTCTCTGAAAAGAGTTGCAGTCAAGGCCTCAGGTCCCCTTGCTGTCCTTACTGTCATGCATTGCTGCATTCATAGCGCATGTGCCTCCACTCAGAGGCTTCTGTCAGGGACCCTCTCCTGAGGACCTAAGTTGAACCTCCTTGTAAGTTTTTAATATTATGGTATAATTGTACTATAACGGGCACATAACGTTATATTAGTGTCAGGTGTACAACATTATGATTTGGTATTTGTACACGTTGCAAAACGGTCACCACAATAAGTTTAAATTGGCATCCATTACCTTACATAGTTACAAAATTTTTTTCTTGTGTTGAGAACTTTTAACGTCTAATCTCTTAGTAGCTTGGTAGGCAATACAGTATAAACTATAGTCAGATTGCCAATAGGTATATGAAAAGATGCTGAACGTCACTAATGATTAAGGAAATGCCAGAAAATGAGATAATGAGATCCACCTCACACCCATTATAATGGATATTGTTAAAGATGGAGGAAACTGGAAGATGCCTTTCTCTATTCTGAGTCTGTACTCATCACTTCTCTGCTCCTGGTTCTTTCCTTTCACTCTCCTCCGCAGCCTCTGGGTCCATAAAGTGGCAGGAGTCTTTTGTTCAGGACTCCTTCAGCATTGAGACTATGCCTCCCACCCCATTTGTTCTGTTACATTTGACCCTCACTTGGCACCATTCCATTGGGAAAAATGGAACATTGGGAAAATTTTCTTGCTGTAAGTGATTTAAGCCTTGACTGTTACTTTCATTTTGGCTTATCGTCTTAATCACTACTCTGCCACCTGTCAGATCAGCTCTCTCCAGTTTAGTTCAGCTTTTGACATGTTTATTCTCTCTATTTTACATTGAGCAGAACAGCCAATTTGATATACCTGGAATGCAAAACCTCTCAGGCTTCTTCATAGAGGCAAAAACTAGTGTCATTTACAAGCCCAGTTTTCCACATGTAAATTAGGTCAGATTTATCAATTCACTGAATCAATTGCTCCAGGCTTAGATTTTGTATATTAAAATGGTTGTGAACATTAAACTGATTTCAAGAATCAATCACAACACCCTGGAGAAAACTGAGTATACCTTATTTTTGTTGTTGTTGTTTTTAAGATTTTATTTATTTATTTGAGAGAGAGAGAGAATGAGAGAGAGCATGAGAGGGAAGAGGGTCAGAGGGAGAAGCAGACTCCCTGCCGAGCAGGGAGCCCGATGTGGGACTCGATCCCGGGACTCCAGGATCATGACCTGAGCTGAAGGCAGTCGCTTAACCAATTGAGCCACCCAGGCGCCCCCTGAGTATACCTTCTACAGTAAGAGTTCCAAGTAGCAGATAGCTGCATCACGTCAACCAGGATGGTCTCTCTAGGAGTCGATCAGCAGAACAAAGACCCAGGAGTAATGCTGCATAAATTAATTTGAAATTTAAAGCATGCAGTATGTACAATGTGATTATGTAATTATCACATTGTCTGGTATGTAGTTGGTGTTTATTAAATTTAGCTATTTTTATTAAAATAATTAGTTATCCTAGAATCAGATTCAAATCTCAGTCTTTGTTTTCTTCTTGCTTTTATAAATCTGAGTAGGTTCTTTATGTCTTGATAATATAGAGTTTATTATAATTTTTTCTTTGTCTTGTATTCATTCATCTAACTGCAAACTCATTTATTAAAATTTTGAACTCCTGTTATAAACCAGATGTTGAATAAGACACGGTGCATACAAAAATACACTCAGTTTTGTGGCAGACAAAAGCACAAGCACACCACTGCAATGTATATTTTAATTCAGTAATGAATACATGCATGGATGCAACTAATCTAACACTGTTTGAGCTTTGATCGCATGCATTACATTGTACAACATACTCTGGGAAATGTAGCTAGTAGATGGCAACAACCACCAGGTAACTCTCAAGAGCTTTTGACAAATGGAAAATTGGGTGATAGGTCCAGTTCTGTTCATGGAAAGGTAGCTTGTATTATTAGACTTACCATTCACCCTAAAACAATAAAGAAAATTGTATAAAACAAAAATAATTCTTGGAAGGCACTGGAGAGCAACCAGAGTGGCAGAACCAGTAGGGGATAGAATCCTGGCAAGAAGAGAGGCAGACTATGTGTAAAGGATTGAATAATGTCTCTCCCCCCAAATTCATATCCACCCAGAACTTCAGGACATGAACTTATTTGGAAGTATTGCATCACTGCATTGATCACTACAAGATCTTCATGTTGCTCTTTTATAGTTATACGTAATTCTTTTCACACCAGCCCTTTCGTTAACCCCTGGCAACCCCTAGATTTTTAATGACCTCAAATATACTTTAATGTAATCTAAATAAGCAAAGGCATGAAGATTTTTAAGATATTCGAGTTAGAGGCAGGGAGTAGACCAGTCATATTATGTGTATGTTTAAAACATATTTTAAACATATGGTATATTATTCTTATTTGGGTGAATCATCAAGTAAGATTTGAAAACTGGAATCAGTATGTATTGACATTAATGGAAATAGTAAACATGTTCTAATAGACAGTATGACACTGTGTATAAAAATATTTACATATGATGTAAAAATTTACTAAATTGTTATAAAGTCATAAACAGATGATATATCCAGAAATGCCCTTTCATTAGGTTTATTGGTAAGTGATATAATAATAATAATAATAATAATAAAAAGGGAAAACCTAAGTGCATATAAAAAAAAGGACAGATAAGCTAAGTTTTGTTCTCGAAGATTGGCTACTTAATTGGGTGATAATAATAATTTCTAATATCCCAAACAAATGTTATTAACAGATACAGAGGGCAAGTTTTGAATCATGCCTAGCCATTTATGAATATGTAAATTTGGTTGACACATAATTTATTCAAACTTCAATTTTATTGTCCCTGGAAGATGGATAATAATAGGTTCTATATTAATAAGTATGAATTAAATTTATAAAGCATTTAATGCAGTTTCTGACATAGTAACTTGTGTTACATGCTGCTTATTATTATCTGTTCTGCTAAAAAAAATGATGTGTGTGTGTGTGCACGCACATGTGTTTGGTTGGTTGTGTAATCTGAAAGAGAGAAATGGACAGACAGAAACAGAGATCAAATGATATATACCAAAAATTAACCACGGTTAAACTTTGGCTATCAATTTAACTAGCTTAACATTAAAAAAAAAATCAATCAAGTTTTTATTTATTTTCCCAAGACTTTTGAAAGTTTGTCTATTTACTTTGTAATTAGAATAAAATTTTATTAAAAAATCAATTAGACGCCAAATATTTTCTAGAAAGTGTGCTTGATGAAATTATTATAATAACATTATAGATGAAGAAAATAAACTCTTTGTATACTGTTCATCCAAATGAGAAAAGGTAAGAGTTTGTGAGCTCTTTCAGGGATGGCAGACTTCTTAAAACTTCAAACACAAAGAAGACTTTTGTACTGGGTGACTTATTGAATGACCTACTAGAAAGTCATAGCCTTTAAACATCTTTCTTAAAGACTCTCTTGTGGAATACATAATTTACCTAACTTTTTAAAAAACCTTTTATGAAGAAGGGAAGAAAATAGAAACAACTTCATGGAATCCATTTAAGTCACTGCCTTGAAAAATAATGAATCAATTTATTCCAGTTCTCTGTGGAGGCAGACTGGTATAGCAAGAATACCAAGAACTAATGTGCAGCTTACAAGAATTATTTGAAAAGTTTCAGACCTGATCATTTTATAAAAATCATTTCTCTTAATATTTGCAATTGGAGGGGTGCCTGGGTGGCTCAGTCGTTAAGCATCTGCCTTCGGCTCAGGTCATGATCCCAGGGTCCTGGGATCGAGCCCCACATCAGGCTCCCTGCTCAGCGGGAAGCCTGCTTCTCCCTCTCCCACTCCCCCTGCTTGTGTTCCCTCTCTTGCTGTGTCTCTCTCTGTCAAGTAAATAAATAAAATCTTTAAAAAAATTTTTGCATTTGGATAAGACTCCAGGAATCCTTGTTTATACCCATTATATCAGTTCATTGGGGGGCTTGGTTGGTGTCAGAGATTTCTAAGAGTACAAGACTGGATATTCAAACATATAGAAGAGGTAAACAAACAAAAATAATGATGTTCCAATATATTGACTGAACAACTGTTAAAATTCAATTTTATTTCTTGCATGGGACACTTAGCCTATAAATCATGGGTGGAAAAACATGGGAGGCAAATATTAAAATGGTACTGTTAAGCAAAGCCATGTTGATAATTATATTAAAAGTCAGAGTTAATCAGATGCATTAAGATTAAGAACCATGACCCCAAGCACAGTTTGCATATCAAAGAATCAAAGGTAAAAATAAAATAGTGGGGAAAAATTATACCATGTTAACACTAGGGAAAAACCTGGAGTAGCTATATCAATACCAAAAAAACCTGAACTTCAGATTAAAGAACGTTACCAGAAATGAAACAAGACATTATGTCACAATGAAGGGATGAATTCATTAAGAAGGTTAAGTAGATTTGGGGTGCCTGGGGGACTCAGTTGGTTAAGCATCTGATTCTTGACCTCAGATCAGGTTTTGATCTCAGGGTCACGAGTTCAAGCCCAGTGTTGAGCTCCACACTTGATGTGGAGCCTACTTAAAAACAAACAAACAAACAAACAAAAAACAAACAAAAAAACAAAACCAAAAACCAAAAAACTCAAGTAGGTGAAGTAGTCTTAAATGTGTAATATTAACAACGAATTTTCCAAAAAACTGAAGCAAAAAAGTGATAGAACTTGAAATAAAAGTAGAAAAATGCATGATTATAGTCAGAGATTTTTAGCACTCCTCTTAATAATTGACAGAACCAATAGAAAACCAGTTTATTTTTCTCAGATATTCAAACTTTTATTTTAATTCTTAAAAAATATTGTAGAAATGAATTCAAACTACAAAGATACATACAAAATTTCACTTTTGACAAATAATTTATAAAAGTAGATGGTTTAAAAAAATCTAATTATCAGTACTGTGAATTTTATTTTCTCAATGTAAAGTCATTTATAATTGCTGGCTATAGTTGATTTTCTAGGGTAATTTACACATTATTGTGGGAAGATATGTGAAGTTTTTTTTATTTTATTTTTTATTCTTATGTTAATCACCATATATTACATCATTTGTTTTGGTGTAGTGTTCCATGATTCATTGTTTGTTCATAACATCCAGTGCTCCAAGCAGAATGTGCCCTCTTTAACACCCATCACCAGGCTAACCCATTCCCCTACCCTCCTCCCCTCTAGAACCCTCAGTTTGTTTTTCAGAGTCCATCATCTCTCCTGGTTCGTCTCCCCCTCTGACTTACTCCCCTTCATTCTTCCTCTCCTGCTATCTTCTTCTTTTTCTTTTTTCTTAAAATATGTTGCGTTATTTGTTTCAGAAGTTCAGATCTGTGATTCAACAGTCTTGCACAATTCACTGCGATCACCGTAGCACACACCCTCCCCAATGTCTATCACCCAGCCACCCCATCCCTCCCACCCCCAACCACTCCAGTAACACTCAGTTTGTTCCTGAGATTAAGAATTCCTCATATCAGTGAGGTCATATGATACATGTCTTTCTCTGATTGACTTATTTCACTAAGCATAACACACTCCAGTTCCATCCACGTCATTCAAATGGCTAGATCTCATTCCTTTTGATGGCTGCATAATATTCCATTGTGTATATATACCACATCTTCTTTATCCATTCATCTGTCCATGGACATCTTGGCTCTTTCCACAGTTTGGCTATTGTGGACATTGCTGCTATAAACATTGGGGTGCACGTACCCCTTCGGGTCCCTACATTTGTCTCTTTGGGGTAAATACCCAGTAGTGCAATTGCTGGATCGAATGGTAGCTCTAATTTCAACTGTTTGAGGAACCTCCATACTGTTTTCCAGAGGGGTTGCACCAGCTTGCATTCCCACCAACAGTGTAGGAGGGTTCCCCTTTCTCCACATCCCCGCCAACATCTGTCGTTCCCTGACTTGTTAATTTTGGCCATTCTGACTGGTGTGAGGTGGCATCTCATTGAGGTTTTGATTTGGATTTCCCTGATGCCAAGCGATGTTGAGCACTTTTTCATGTGCCTGTTGGCCATTTGGATGTCTTCTTTGGAAAAATGTCTGTTCATGTCTTCTGCCCATTTCTTGATTGGATTATTTGTTCTTTGGGTGTTGAGTTTGATAAGTTCTTTATAGATTTTGGATACTAGCCCTTTATCTGATATGTCATTTGCAAATATCTTCTCCCATTCTGTCGGTTGTCTTTTGGTTTTGTGGACTGTTTCTTTTGCTGTGCAAAAGCTTTTTATCTTGATGAAATCCCAATAGTTCATTTTTGCCCTGGCTTCCCGTGCCTTTGGTGATGTTTCTAGGAAGAAGTTGCTGCGGCTGAGGTCGAAGAGGTTGCTACCTGTGTTCTCCTTTACGATTTTGATGGACTCCTGTCTCACGTTTAGGTCTTTCAACCATTTGGAGTCTATTTTTGTGTGTGGTGTAAGGAAATGGTCCAGTTTCATTCTTCTGCTTGTGGCTGTCCAATTTTCCCAACACCATTTGTTGAAGAGACTGTCTTTTTTCCATTGGACATTCTTTCCTGCTTTGTCAAAGATAAGTTGACCATAGAGTTGAAGGTCCATTTCTGGGCTCTTGATTCTGTTCCATTGATCTATGGGTCTGTTTTTGTGTCAGTACCATACTGTCTTGATGATGACAGCTTTGTAATAGAGCTGGAAGTCCGGAATTGTGATGCCGCCAGCTTTGCTTTTCTTTTTCAATATTCCTCTGGCTATTCGGGGTCTCTTCTGGTTCCATACAAATTTTAGGATTATTTGTTCCATTTCTTTGAAAAAAGTGGGTGGTATTTTGATGGGGATTGCATTGAATGTGTATATTGCTCTAGGTAGCATTGACATCTTCACTATGTTTGTTCTTCCAATCCATGAGCATGGAACGTTTTTCCATTTCTTTGTGTCTTCTTCAATTTCTTTCCTGAGTATTTTATAGTTTTCTGAGTACAGATCCTTTGCCTCTTTGGTTAAATTTATTCCTAGGTATCTTATGGTTTGGGGTGCAATTGTGAATGGGATCGACTCCTTGATTTGTCTCTCTTCTGTCTTGTTGTTGGTGCATAGGAATGCCACTGATTTCTGTGCATTGATTTTATAGCCTGCTACTTGACTGAATTTCTGTATGAGTTCTAGCAGTTTTGGGTTGGAGTCTTTTGGGTTTTCCACATAAAGTATCATATCATCTGCAAAGAGTGAGAGTTTGACTTCCTCTTTGCCGATTTGGATGCCTTTGATTTCTTTTTGTTGTCTGATTGCTGTGGCTAGGACTTCCAATACTATGTTGAATAGCAGTGGTGAGAGTGGACATCCCTGCCGCGTTCCTGACCTTAGGGGAAAAGCTCTCAGCTTTTCCCCATTGAGAATGATATTCGCTGTAGGTTTTTCGTAGATGGCTTTTATGATATTGAGGTAGGTACCCTCTATCCCTATACTCTGAAGAGTTTTGATCAAGAAAGGATGCTGTACTTTGTCAAATGCTTTTTCTGCATCTACTGAGAGGATCATATGGTTCTTGTTCTTTCTTTTGTTAATGTATCAGGTTGATTGATTTGCGGATGTTGAACCAGCCTTGCAGCCCAGGGATAAATTCCACTTGGTCGTGGTGAATAATCCTTTTAATGTCTGTTGGATCCTATTGGCTAGTATTTTGGTGAGAATTTTTGCATCCATGTTCATCAAGGATATTGGTCTGTAATTCTCCTTTTTGATGGGGTCTTTGTCTGGTTTGGGGATCAAGGTAATGGTGGCCTAATAAAATGAATCTGGAAGTTTTCTTTCCATTTCTATTTTTTGGAACAGTTTCAGGAGAATAGGTATTAATTCTTCTTTAAATGTCTGATAGAATTCCCCTGGGAAGCCATCTGGCCCTGGGCTTTTGTTTGTTGGGAGACTTTTGATGACTGCTTCAATTTCCTTAGTGGTTATAGGTCTGTTCAGGTTTTCTATTTCTTCCTGGTTCAGTTTTGGTAGTTGATACATCTCTAGGAATGCACCCATTTCTTCCAGGTTATCTAATTTGCTGGCATAGAGTTGCTCATAATATGTTCTTATAATTTTTTGTATTTCTTTGGTGTTGGTTGTAATCTCTCCTCTTTCATTCATGATTTTGTTGATTTGGGTAATTTCTCTTTTCTTTTTGATCAGTCTGACCAGGGGTTTATCAATCTTTTTAATTCTTTCAAAGAACCAGCTCCTCGTTTCGTTGATCTGTTCTACTGTTCTTTTGGTTTCTATTTCATTGATTTCTGCTCTGATCTTTATTATTTCTCTTCTCCTGCTGGGTTTAGGCTTTATTTGCTGTTCTTTCTCCAGCTCCTTTAGGTGCAGGGTTAGGTTGTGTATTTGAGACCTTTCTTGTTTCTTGAGAAAGGTTTGTATTGCTATATACTTTCCTCTCAGGACTGCCTTTGTTGTATCCCAGAGATTTTGGACAGTTGTGTTTTCATTTTCATTGGTTTCCATGAATTTTTTTAATTCTTCTTTAATTTCCTGGTTGACCCATTCATTCTTTAGTAGGATGCTCTTTAGCCTCCATGTATTTGAGTTCTTTCCGACTTTCCTCTTGTGATTGAGTTCTAGTTTCAAAGCATTGTGGTCTGAAAATATGCAGGGAATGATCCCAATCTTTCGGTACTGGTTGAGACCTGATTTGTGACCTAGGATGTGATCAATCCTAGAGAATGTTCCATGGGCACTAGAGAAGAATGTGTATTCCGTTGCTTTGGGATGGAATGTTCTGAATATGTCTGTGAAGTCCATTTGGTCCAGTGTGCCATTTAAAGTCTTTATTTCCTTGTAGATCTTTTGCTTAGATGATCTGTCCATTTCAGTCAGGGGGGTGTTAAAGTCCCCCACTATTATTGTATTGTTGTCAATGTGTTTCTTTGCTTTTGTTATTAACTGCCTTATATAATTGGCTGCTCCCATGTTAGGGGCATAGATATTTACAATTGTTAGATCTTCTTGTTGGATAGACCCTTTAAGTAGGATATAGTGTCCTTCCTCATCTCTTATTACAGTCTTTGGTTTAAAATCTAGTTTGTCTGATATAAGGATTGCCACCCCAGCTTTCTTTTGGTGTCCAGTAGCATGGTAAATGGTTTTCCACCCCCTCACTTTCAATCTGGGGGTGTCTTTGGGTGTAAAATAGGTCTCTTGCAGACAGCATATCGATGGGTCTTGTTTTTTAATCCAATCTGATAGCCTGTGTCTTTTGATTGGGGCATTTAGCCCATTTACATTCAGGGTAACTATTGAAAGGTATGAATTTAGTGCCATTGTATTGCCTGTAAGGTGACTGTTACTGTATGTTGTCTGTGTTCTTTTCTGATCTTTGTGCTTTTAGGCTCTCTCTTTGCTTAGAGGACCCCTTTCAATATTTCTTGGAGGGCTGGTTTCATGTTTGCAAATTCCTTTAGTTTTTGTTTGTTCTGGAAGCTTTTTATCTCTCCTTCTATTTTCAATGACAGCCTAGCTGGATATAGTATTCTTGGCTGCATATTTTTCTCGTTTAGTGCTCTGAAGATATCTTGCCAGTCCTTTCTGGCCTGCCAGGTCTCTGTGGATAGGTCTGTTGCCAATCTAATATTTTTACCATTGTAGGTTACATATCTCTTCTCCCGAGCTGCTTTCGGATTTTCTCTTTGTCTCTGAGACTCGTAAGTTTTACTATTAGATGTCGGGGTGTTGACCTATTATTATTGATTTTGAGAGGGGTTCTCTGTGCCTCCTGGATTTTGATGCCTGTTTCTTTCCTCACATTAGGGAAGTTCTCTGCTATTATTTGCTCCAATATACCTTCTGCCCCTCTCTCTCTTTCTTCTTCTTCTGGGATCCCAATTATTCCAATGTTGTTTTGTCTTATCGTATCACTTATCTCTCGAATTCTGCCCTCGTGATCCTGTAATTGTTTCTCTCTCTTTTTCTCAGCCTCTTTATTTTCCATCATTTGGTCTTCTATATCACTGATTCTCTCTTCTGCCTCATTTATCCTAGCAGTTAGTGCCCCCATTTTTGATTGCACCTCATCAATAGCCTTTTTTATTTCGACTTGGTTAGATTTTAGTTCTTTTATTTCTCCAGAAAGGGTTTCTCTAATAACTTCCACGCTTTTTTCAAGCCCAGCTAGTATTTTTAAAGTCATGATTCTGAACTCTAGGTCCGACATCGTACTAATGTCCGTATTGAGTAGGTCCCTGGCTGACGGTACTACCTCTTGTTCTTTATGCTGAGGTGATTTTTTCCGTCTTGTCATTTTGTCCAGAGGAATATAGATGAATGAGAGAATAAAATGCTAATAGGTTTACAACGTCCCCAGCAAATATACTGTATACAAATCAGAAAAGACCTGAAACCAGGGGAAAAGAAAGGGAAAGAAAGAAAAAAGAAAGAGAAAAAAAAAAGAAAATAAAAGATAAAAACAAAAACAGAACAATACAAAAAAAGCAGAATGTGATCATATATGATCAGGCTAGTGCATAGATCAGTGCCACACACTAGATTTTGGGCGTATTTTGGTCTGTTAGAAAAAAGTGCCTCCTAAAATTTTAAAGGAAGAAAGACATATATGTACAAAATAAGGGTTGATACAATGAAGGGATAGAAGATGACTGTAAAGATGAAAATTATAAAAGATTTTATAAAAGGACTTGATAAGATAAGAAGTTGTTTGAAAAAAGAAAGAAAATTTAAAAAAAAAAGAAAAAAGGGAGAGAATGTGATCACGCAGGAGACTAGAACAGAGCCATACACTAGTGATTTAGGGTATATTTTGATCTGTTAGAAGTAACTGTATCTCCAAATTTTAAAGAGGGAACAACTTATATGTATATGCCAAAAATAAGGGTAACTACTATGAAGGGATAAAATATGACTCTAAAAATGAAAAATAAAAAATGTTTTTTTTTTTTAAAGAGGTTGATAAGATGTTGGTTGAAAAAGGGAAAAAGAAAAAAAAAACAGTTAACAAAAATTAACTTTGATGAACTAATGAATCATGGTAAAAAAAAGCCATGAATTCTATGTGCAGTATTCCCCTAGCGCTGGAGTTCTCCCGTTCTCCTTGATCAGTAAACTTGGTCTTGGCTTGTTGGCTGTTCGGGCTGATCTTCTGGGGGAGAGGCCTGTTGCTGTGGTTTCCAAATGTCTTTGCCGGAGGCTGAATTGCCCCGCCCTTGTCGGTCCGGGCTAAGCGAGCTGCTCAGGTTTGATCTCAGGAGCTTTTGTTCCCTGCAAGCTCTCCGTACAGCCTTGGAGGACCAGGGCAAAAATGGTGGCCTCCCAATCTCCACCCGGAGGAGCTGAGAACTCGGGGCCCCGCTCCTCAGTGCGCCCACAGAAAAAAGCAGTCACTCCTGTGTCCCCGGTCTCCGGCTGCTCTCCGTGCTCACCCAGCCTGTGACCGAGCGTTGCTATCTGTGGCACCCGACCCCGTGTGGAGTCTCCAAACCCAGCAGATCCCTGCGGTGCACTCCCGCGCCGCTCCTCCCTGGGAAGGAAGGGGAGTCTCCCCGGATCTGCCGCCTGTTGGGGCCCTGCTGGAGGAGCAGTGGCCCGACTGGGCCGCGGATCAGTTTATGGCAACCCCAAGCTGAGAGCCCACGCCTCGGCTCCGTCTCTACAGCCGGCTTCCCCCCTCCGATACCTGGGAGCTCTGGCACACTCAGGCTCCCCCGGTCTTTCTGTGACCCCAAGGGTCCTGAGACCACACTGTCCCGCGAGGGTTCCACCCCCCACTTAGCCACTGCAGTGACGTCCCTCCTCGGAGCCGACTTCTAAAAGTTCCGATTTTGTGCTCCCGGGGCTCTAGCACTTGCCAGAAGCGGCCGAGGGAGACCCCCTCCCCCGCTGTCTATCCTCCTGAATATCGCCTTGGATTCACTTCTCCGCACGTCCCACCTTCCAGTAGTGGTCGCTTCTCTGTTGAGATAGTTGTTGCTACTCTCCTCTTTGATCTCCTGTTGAGTTCGTAGGTGTTCAGAATGGTTTGATCCCTATCCAGCTGAATTCCTGAGACCAGACGAAATCTAGGTCTCCTACTCCTCCGCCATCTTGCTCCACCCCCTTATTTTAGAAATATCTTTAGTTTGATTTTATTTCGTAGAATAGCCCTGATTTTTTTTTCCCTTTATAAATCTTGCAATGTGAGAACATACAATTTTAAGTTCAAAATCAACTTTGATGTTCTTCTTCCACTTGAGTAATAGGTTGGAAAGGCGACATAGTTTGTCCTTTTTCAGAATCAGGTATTAGAATAATTCTAATCAGTTTATTTGAAGGAAGTGAATTCATGATTTGAGGAACAAGCAAAGAATGAATTGTCTAAAATTTTGGGAATCTGCTAGTATCATGTCCATTGCATTTCTCTTATTAATCATATGTAGACAGCAAACTGATACAGGCATCTGAAAGGAAATTCAGCAATGGACCCAGAGAAAGAATGAAGCAAACCATGGACAAGGGAAGCTCATCACCTTTACATAAGACTCTCATGCCATGGAAAAAAGTTTTATTTTTATTTTTATTTTTATTTTTATTTTTTTTCCTCTCCTCAATAAGGGTTTCATTTTTATGATCAAAGTTAATTTTTCCACAATAGGCTGGATAAGATAGTAAGTTGTCAAACTACAATTTGCATGTAAAGTCAAACATCTAAACCGCTGATGTGTTTTGTATCTATGGGTCATTATTTCTTTGTTTAAAATGGTAATTAATTAATGTATCATTAACTATCATTAACACAAAAGGCCAGGATGTGTTTTTTCAGCATTACGGAAATTTCTGAATTGTGCTATTCAGTAGAAAATATTAAAGGTGTTTCTAAACACTCAGCAATTAGTTTAGTCATATTTATAAAACCTAAATTGAATATCACTATGCCAAACATAGTTGAAAAATGTAGATATTTGGCATCATATTCAGATATTTTTGTTGTTTTTTATTATTATGTTATGTTAATCACCATACATTACATCATTAGTTTTGATGTAGTGTTCCATGATTCATTGTTTGCGTATAACACCCAGTGCTCCATTCAGTACATGCCCTCTTTAATACCCATCACCAGGCTAACCCATCCCTCCACCCCCTCCCCTCTAGAACCCTCAGTTTGTTTCTCAGAGTCCATAGTCTCTCACAGTTCGTCTCCCCCTCTGATTTCCCCCCCTTCATTTTTCCCCTCCTTCTATCTTCTTCTTCTTCTTCTTCTTTTTTTTTTTTTACATTTAATGCTTTCTGTGTAAGTTTTCTGGGAATGGTTTCACATAATTATTATTTAAAATCTTATGATAATGTGCAAACTTGATACATGTTTCATTATTAAGGAGGGTGGTTCAAATTCTCTGTTTCCAATATTCTTCCTGATAATGTTGAATGTTTTAGGCTCAAGTCCAGAAACATGTTTTTAGAAAATAATTTACTTTAACCTCTTCGTGAAAAGTATTCATACCGTAATGAAAGTATCATGATGACCATTTTCTTGCTATTTGCATTTGCTGTTAGTATTATCTTGAATCTCTGTGTAACTTTATTCAGTGATACACCATATAGTGAGAATAGTTTTGTTAAAACTATGTTTCATTTCTTAATGCAACCTGGAAAATTAACTATGTCACACTATCTTGTAAATTAGTGAAAATGTGAGTGTATTACTATCTGATCCTTATTCTCAAGAATCCTGCATGCAATTGAGCAGGCTGGAAATGTGCCACATCCAAGGGACCACCATTCACAGCATAGGCATCCTTACCATATTAAGAAGCATACTATTATTTTAGCTTTTTTTTTCATTCAAGTTTAGAATATTTACATATGAACAAAACAGTCTATCTAATAGGGTCACAAATGCAGTGTATGTTACTTCCATTTAGAAAAATGAAAACACTGAAGTTTTGTTCATTGACAATTATATAACTTAGCTAGGATTTCTTTTTTTTTAATTTATTTATTTGGAGAGAGAGAGAGCAGGCACATGTGCATGCGTGAGTGGGGAGCAGGGGAGGGACAGAGGGAGAGGGAAAGGCAGAGAAGCAGACTCCTCCTTGAGCGCAGAGCCTGATGATGTGATGATGCAGGGGTTGGGGTCTATCCCAGGACCCTGAGATCATGACCTGAGCCAAAATCAAGAGTTGGATGCTCAACCAACTGAGCCTCCCAGGCGCCCCTAACTTAGCCTACATTCCTAAACAAGACATTGTTTTGCAATGTAATTTGAAGATCATAAAATGTCCATGATTTTATTTATATTCCCGCAATGGCTAAATTTATCATTTTATATTGTGTTCTGTTTTATCTAGCATTTTTATGGTATCAGAGGTCATAGCTGTTTCAAATTTACAGCTAAAGTATTTTAATATGGGAAAATGTTCTATGTAATAATGACTATTCTGGGCACCTGGGCGCCTTCGGCTCAGATCAAGATCCCGGAGTCTCTAGATGGAGTCCCACATCTGGCTCCCTGCTCAGCGGGGAGTCTGCTTCCCCCTCTGACCCTCTCTCCTCTCATGCTCTCTCTCACTCTCTCTCTCAAATAAATAAATAAAATCTTTAAAAAATAATGACTATTCAGCTATCAATAACACATCACAAAAGATTACATAACCCTAAATTATTTGGGGGGCACGTAGGGGGCTCAGTCATTAAGCATCTGCCTTCGGCTCAGGTCATGATCCCAGGGTCCTGGGGATGGAGCCCCGCATTGGGCTCCCTGCCTGGCGGGAAGCCTGCTTCTCCCTCTCCCACTCCCCCTGCTTGTGTTCCCTCTCTCGCTGTCTCTCTCTCTGTGTCAAATAAATAAATAAAATCTTAAAAAAAAAAACCCTAATGACTTGGTTACATAATATTCCCTAATTATATTTTAGCAATCATTTCTTTCCTGTAGGTACAGGTAATTTAATCACCACAAAAAGGAACTTTTAGAAAAACTAAACAGATTTTTTTTTCCAAAAAAGACATACATATGGCCAATAGGTAAATGAAAAAGTACACAATATCACTAGTCACCAGGGAGATGCAAATCAAAACCACATTGAGATATTACCTCGTGCCTGTAATAATGACTATCTTCAAGAAGACAAGAGATAACAACTGTTGGTAAAGATGTGGAAAGGGAACCCTTGTGCTCTGTTGGTAGAATTGCAAATTTGTTCAACCACTATGGAAAGCAGAATAGATGTTCCTCAAAAAAATTAAACATAGAACTACCAGATGATCCAGCAATTCTAGTTCTGAGTATTTATCTGAAGAAAACAAAAACCTTAATTCATAAGGATATCTGCACCCACCTGTTCTTTGCAGCATCATTCATTATAGCCAAGATATAGAAACAACCTAACTGCTCAGCAATGGTTAAATGGATCAGAAGCTGTGAGATACATACATGAATACTATGTAGCCATGGGAGGAAAGGAAATCCTGATATTTACTTGGATAGACCTTGAGGACATTATACTATGTGAGATAAGTCAGACAGGGACAGACAAATACTGTATATGCATTCTTACATGTGGAATAAACAAAACAAAACAAAACAAAACAAAAAACAAACCCAAACTCAGAAAAGAAACAAAAACAAAAAAAACAAAACAAAACAAACCCCAGAAGGGAACTGGGACTGGGTAGTGTGGGAATGGGAGAAATGTTGTTTAAGGGTACATATTTGCAACCAGTATATAAATAAGTCATGGAGATTTAATAAATAGTACAGTGATTATAGACAACAAAACTGTATTATAAGCATTAAACTTCCTAAGAGACTAGATCGTTATTGTTCCCACCACTAGAAGAAATAATAATTATGTAACAGGATAGAGGTATTAGTTAATATCATATTTGTAATCATATTACAATATAAATATATCAAATCAATATGTTGTACTCTTTAAACTTATACAATGTGGTATGTATATTTATAATTATAACTCAATAAAAAAGAACTGTTAATGACTATTTTACACTTATAATGTAAAAGATATTAACTCATATTAAATATTAGTTATTATGTTTTCTCTCCAGATGTTAAAAAAGCTGCTAAACAAAATACAAAATTGTTGGAAAAGTAAATAATATTTACCAAATAATGCAATGTAATATTTCTAATAATGGCATCCATCTATTCAGCTTTCTGAATGATATATAGTTCACAGTTATATTTAATCTTTTTCTATACCAGTTGCCAGTAGACTCAGTAGTTTCTTAAAAATGCTATTATAATTTTAATGTCAAATGTCATAGAATAAGTAAAATCTATAAACATTTTAATAGAAACTATATTTGAACAGTAAGCATTCAAAATGCCACATGTTATTTCAATGAACAAAATTTGCCTATTTTATGTTATTATATATCAATTCCTTTAAATTCTAAACTATCTTAGTTAAAATTTAAATTATAAAATTTAAAATTCCATTAGTTTTGATGAATAATAGGGTTAGCATAATGTATACATCATGACATTATTTATTAATCAAAACAAAATAATATTCTAATACTAGCACTTCATTTGGGAAAATGTTACCCCTTTTTTTAATATTCTCAATGTCACCTTGTGGCCAACATTGCTCATTTTTTTCCGAAGATATATTGTACAATGTTTGTCTATGATCTAGTGGAAGAACCAGTATGATTCCTTATAACAAAACTGATTAAGCTAATTTCTTCTCATTTTTAGATGTTAATGTGAATATAAATTTAGTTTCTGAAAGGAAAGGGTAGCTGGTAGCAGAGCAGTGGTTATTTATTTACTTATTTATTTATTTTTAAAGATTTTATTTATTTATTTGACAGAGAGAGACACAGTGAGAGAGGGAACACAAGCAGGGGGAGTGGGAGAGGGAGAAGCAGGCTTCCTGCCAAGCGGGGATGTGGGACTCGATCCCAGGACCCTGGGATCATGACCTGAGCCTAAGACAGATGCTTAAGGACTGAGCCACCCAGGTGCCCCAGCAGTGGTCATTTAGGAATCACCTGTCCAAAGAGAGCTGAACATTGATGAGGCAATGAGAATTGTAGTAGTCAAGAGTACAAAGAGGAAAGATTTCTGCCATTGGAGTTTTTGGCCATTCTGGACACTGACAGAGACTGAAGTTTTTATGCAAAGCTTTGTGTAAAGTCCAGCAGATGATAACATGTGGGGGAAAACCATGAGAGTTAACGGTGGAGACTGGGGGATTTCAAGAACATACCAGTTTTTCCCCTCAGGACATTTACTGAGTAATAGGACTCTGCCAGGTGGGAAACTAAAAGCCTAAATGTAAAACTGCTGAAAAGCTGAGTGAAGATTTCTTCAGTCTCCTTCAAAATATAGTTAACAGCCTCCTGGGGATCAGTTTTCTACAAAAGAAATTTAATTTTTAGTTAGAAAGTCTGGAAATCAGGGGTCAAATAGGTAGACTGGGTTCTGCTAGAACTGCACATGACTCTCAAATCATCACAAGCTCTAGTTAGATTAAAGTGATGAGCCATACTCTATCTGACCATGGAAAAGAAAAGCAATCCCTGGCTAGGGGAAGAGTTTGTCCTAAGCTTGTGCATTTTTTTCATATATAATGTTTAGCATTCAAAAAAAATTATGCATGTTAAGAGATGAGCAAAACCAAGAGAAAGCACAGAAAATGAAAACCATTCCATATGTGATCCAGATATGAAATTAGCTATCAGGGATATCAAAAGATTTTCATTATACTATCTAAGTGAATATAGAAAAAATATGGAGAAAATATATTAAAATACAAGGATTTTGACTAGAAAATTACAATTTCCAAGCATGAAGCAATGTTCCTTCCAGAACTCTAAAATCTCATATCTAAATTTAAGGACATTTTTGATGATTTTTTAAAGAGCAAAGTACATGCTGAAAAATAAGGATCAGTGAACAGGAATGAAGGTAAATAAAAATATATAACTGAAGAACAAAAATGATAAAAATGATGGAAATACCCCAAACAGCAAAAGAAATGTAGAGGATTCAGCAACAATGGCAAATAAATGTATAATTGTTGTCCCAGGAAAAAAAGAAGGTAAGGATACTCAAATAGGTGAAGACAGATTTTTAAAAACTGAATAAAAATATCAATTTGAAGATTCAAGAAGTTCTGAAAATCCTAAACAAAATAGATACAAAGAGAATTACACCAAGGCATATTAAAATGTTTCAAGTGTAAACCAACCTGAAGGGGAAAAAAAGAAACCTTTCATAAAAAAAGAATCCTTCACTCTGAAAAGTCACTAGTTTAAAATTCAACATTAATATCTTCTTAAGCTTATGAAGAAATATACCTTATAAGAAGAAAAACAAATTATTAAGAGACCCATGAAAACAAGTATCCCTGATCATAGTGGAGGAAATATAAAACCTGGAATTAGTCTTCTGAGAATTTTAAATAAAATTGTAACATTGAAATTAAAATAAAATAAAATTATAACATTGAAATTTAAGTTTGTGTTAAACATAGACCCTTCCACCTACGATCAATGACTCCATCATTCACTTATTCGTGTAACCAGTGTTCATTTAGTGTTAGCAATATGAAAGACACTCTTCCTTGGACCTGAGAATACAATTAGATTAAGATGAAAGTGGAAGAAAAGGAAGTAGGAATAAGAGGAGAAAATAAGGAAAAACACGAGAAGGGAGGAGAAAAAGAGGAGAGGAAGATATGGTCAATGTCCTCATTGTGATTTTTAATTTAGTACAGGAAAAATGTGCTGAATACATTTAATTAAACAATTATATATTGTAAAAAATGTTATAAAAGAAAAATAGTGTCCTCAAGGAAGAATAAGTGTGTATTGCACACACGTGTGTGTATAAATGTGTGTTTAGTATTTGCTTTCATGAGGCCAGAGAAGACTTTTATGTGAATAAAATAATTATGATGCATCCTAAAGCAAATGTATTTCCAGTCAAATGAAACAAAGAAAGAGCACTCCAAGAGAAGGCATGATACATATAATTCCTGAGTTGGGAAGATGTTGATTATTTGAGAAAATGAAAGACTAGATTGGGAGGATCATCATGTTTGTTAGGGGAGTTACATGAGATTAAGCTGAAGAGCTGGAACCCAGAAAACGGAGGGCCTGGTGGGTCATATTAAGACGTTTGGATATGAAATCAGAGAGGGAGATGAAACATGAGAGACTATAAACTCTGGGAAACAAACTGCACGTTTCAAAGGGGAGGGAGACTTGTCAATGGAGTAGATGCAGGTGTATGGGAAAGACAATAGAAAAGATTAACTTCTAGAGTTCCTTCATGAGAATTGAATATGTTATGGTGTTAATTTTTAGATTAGAAAACACAACAGCAAGACTAGGAAGCTTTGGGGCATGGGATGAGGAAATTTCTTTGAATATTATATATTTGTTTATGTAACACTGAAGGCACCTACTCTAGTAGTATTGGTTATGGTTTACTAAAGTCAGGGCTGTAAGAATATTCACCATGGTTGGAGAGAGAATCCATGAATCTCGAGAATAGTGTGGGACGTCTTTGTAATCATAGGGCCCAAATGTCAATGGAAGGGTTATTTCTAGGTGTAGATCTATTACCATACCCTGCTTAAACACTTCTAGTGATAACTTTTTATCACATAGCAGATTTTTTTTTTCAGACAACTGAAATTGTTGGATCTTTTAAAAAAAATTTTATTCATTTTTTGATGATGGTCTGCATATTTTTGTCACATAATAAAAATCTATGTTTATTTATTTATTTTTAATTCTTGCTTTGGCTGTTGGAGGCCAAAGTAAATGATATACCATAAAAATGAGAGGGTCTCATGTCATTACTTACATGTGCCAGGGATTCTGCTTCTTCCTCTCCTATCAAATATATTTGCCAGACTCTCTTGCCACTGTGTGTTCCTTTGAGGTCTGACAAGAGGAGACATTCACATGAGATTAAGGAAAATGAGATTGGGTAAAAGATAGGTGCTTGTGGCAGTGACTCTGCAGGGATGGCCCAGCGGCTCCTTCAAGGTGGAACCTGAAATCTGTGCTCTGGATTTCTGGTTAACACATTCTCCACTCTTTTGTTCTCCCAGTCCTTTGACTTCTTTTAATACCAATTCCCTGGATTAAATACTTTTCTACTTAGAAGATTTAGAGTAATATCTGATCTCTTGAGTTGATTTTCCAAGTATTTGGATGGAGGACGAAATAAAGACCTTTCCTCATCACATTCAAAGTGGCATATTAATGTTGGGTATGAACTCAAATGCTAGCTCATTTGGTAATTCTCAAGAGTGAGTTTATATTTCTCAGAAGCACACTTTGTATATAAAATAGCTGAAAATATCATGCCTGTAGAAGTTAAGGATATCAGTATTACTTAAGTGAAAATTGTGAAAGTTTATAATGAGATTTTTGACATTTTTTCAACTTTTTTTCACTCTCTAATGAGATAAAATAATAGGAAATTATTGGGCATCTTTAAAAATCACATCCACAGTGAAGAGTATTTTCTAGAACTAAATGCAACCTAAGGTTGACTCAGGGATACATTTGTCACCATGGAAATAGTCAACCTATTTGTACATGTAAAATAATTAAAACTTAAGAAGGCATTTTATTTCATGGAGTATGCTTGTCTGATAAGATTCTAAGCATGTGAAATAAGACTAGAATTCAGTTAGCCACTTGGGATGAATTTCTTTTTCTTTCCTTTTTTTCTAAAATTCTATTTTTATTGTTATGTTAATCACCATACATTACATCATTAGTTTTTGATGTAGTGTTCTATGATTCATTGTTTGCGTATAACACCCACTGCTCCATTCAGTATGCGCCCTCTTTAATACCCATTTAGAATTAAGTTTATTAAAAATCAGCTTCTACAGAAATCTGGAAATCTACCAAATACTTGCAAGAATAGGACAAGTGTTTACTCAGGAAAATCTGCTGAAATTTGGAAAGGGTTTCTGGATTTGTGGCACACTTTCATTCTCCTCTAATCAGATCTACCGCAGACTTGAAAGCCGGAAACCTCATAATTGTGGTAGCCATGAAGAACCAAAGCCTTGCAGGCATAGGAGGAGGAAGAATGGATGCGGACTTCCTCAAAAAGTCCCAATTCTGTAGAATTGTCACTGACTTACCTGTCTCCCAATAGCCTGGAAAAGTCCCATTCACAGAAACACTCTGTAGGTGACAAATGTACAAGTTTTTGCTGCTGAAAACAATGTATCCTGCATATTCACAACTGCTTGCGTCCAATAGCAAAACAGGAACTACAGTACAAAATAAAGGTGAAAATGGCTGTTAAAATGTGATTGATAGCCAAGGCTGCAAAGAAAAAGGTAATGACTGGAATTAGGAAATAAAATATCTGTGATTGAATTATAAAAGCTATTTGCTTAAAAACAAACACAAGTCACTGAGAATCCCATATTTAGAAAATAATTAAAACTTTAGGAAGGCATTTTATTTCACAAGGAGATTAAAATTAAATAGAAAAAAATCAAATGAATACTTTCTTAAGAAAATAAAATTAACAAGAAATCAAAAATTTTGTTAGAGGGTAAAGCCACAGCAACTCTCTGATTAAAATTTAATAATCAACCCAATACAAAACTACTAATTATGCACAAATAAAAGGTTGTTATATGCTAATTATGTGCAGTTATAAATTTCATTGCTCTAATTCGATTTGCTCTCATTATACTTCACTGAGTTCTACTCAGCCTTTGTCTAGCTAGGTGCAAAGAATTTTCTACCCACATAAAGTCATTTTATTTTACAAGAATGAATGTAATTATCACCTAGCTAGAAGCTAAGGGGCTTTTTTTTAACCTAGCTGGAGCGAAGTGACCCAATTAACACCTTGCAAGAATACCCTGAATATTATACATTTTACAAGGTATTTTAAGCTTAGAATAGTTTTGATTGATGGGTTTCTCCTCTTGAGAAGTTTTTCTCTTTCTCACTGTCTAAAATTTGATTTTAGAATCTCAGCTCAAAAATTACAATCTTTTTTAAATTTATAATGATCCCAGGTGCTGCTTTACCAACTTGAAGCAGTTAAGCTTTCTTATATATTTTTGTCCTAGAAACACACCTAGAAGACATAAAGCAGATTAGAGCTACCCATTTAATGTTTCTCTGCTATAGGAATAAACGACTAACCTATTTATCCATCCTAAGATACATGGCTGTATTTGGTCTCTCTCTCTCCAAAGGTCTCTCTCCATTCTGTTTAAGTATCTTTAAGATCCATTCTATAAATGAGTATGAAGGAAGCTGCTTAGCTAATGCAATATAATCTGAAAAACAAATCAGTAAGAGATTCTAGTAGAATACTCTTATAAATACTAATAGCTTCATATTTTTGAAAATAAAATTAGTTTTGATTCTAAAATCCATATGTAACTGATTTTTTTAAAGATTTATTTATTTATTTTACAGAAAGAGAAAGAGTGTGAGTGAGAGAGTGGGGGCAGGGGCAGAGGGAAAAGGAGTGAGAATCTTTAAGCAGGCTCCTCACTGAGTGTGGAGCCCGACTTGGGGCTCCATGCCAGGACTCTGAGATCATGACCTGAGCCGAAACCCAGAGCCGGGCGCTCAACTGACTGAGCCACCTAGGCACCCCTATAACTGGCTTTTCTATTACTGGAAATTATATAATTATATAGACAAAAATTATATGAAATAATATAGAATAGTATTTATATGGAATATAGAATAATATATATTCTATATAAATAACATTTATATAGAATAATGTTTATATAGAAATAATAGGGATAAAAATTAGAAGATTTCTGTTGAATGTATACCAATACTTACTCACTCTACTTTAATCTCACATTTCATGGAGACTCTTGACTGAAAGACTGTTTTCCTCAGCCAGGGATTTCTTCACCTAGATGTCTATATATTCATTCCCTCATTTCTTTAAGTTCTTTCCTCAAATATCACCTTTTCTAGTTGGCTTTTTCGTAAGTGTGAAGAGATATAGACTATTAAATAAAAATTTCAAGATGAGATTATGTTATGTTATCTTTGGTATTTGTCATGTTGACACAAGGAAATTTAAATATATATCAATGTCGGTCTAATTAATATCTACGTAATGAACTCATAAAAACTTATAAGGAGTAAAGCAGAGCTCCACAATAGCCAAAGGATTTTTTTCCAAATATTTTTCTAACTTTTATCACTCCATAAATACTTCTAGAACACCAATACATGCAAGAAAGTAAACTACTAGTGTGAAGAAGAAAACATGCAAGCAAATCTCGCCACATTTAAGGAATTCTTCATAGTGTTCAACACACATACATATGCACAAATAGCTATGTAAACTGATAAATACAAGGGGTATGGTAATAAATATTTGAAAAAAAATGTTTTATGAAATTGGAATGGAGAGAGAGTCCTCATTTTAAGATAAGGATCTGCAGAATTTTTTTCTATAAAGGAGTAGAAAGTACATATTTCATACTTTGCAGGATTTATGGTTTCTGGAACAAAGTCTCAACTTTGCCTCTGTAATGAACAAGCAGCCATAGAAATATATAAATGAGTGGGTATATTAGTTTCCTATTGCTGCTGTAATAAATTAACACAAACGTAATAGCTTAAAGTAACACAACTTTATGTGTTTATATTTCTGGATATCTGAAGTCAAGAATCAAAGTGTCAGCAGAGTTGCATTCCTATTCTGGTCTTCAAGGGAGAATCTGCTTTCTTCCATTTTTAGCTTCTAGAATCTACCTGCTGGGCTCAGGTTCTCTTCCTCACATCACTCTGCCCTTTTGTTTTCATGGAAACATTTCCTGCTATATGATCTAATTCCCCTGCCTCACTCTTCTACTCTTGCGATTACATTGGGTTTGGGATAATCTCTCAATCTTAAAATCCTTAATCTCAACTGCAAAGTCCCTTTGACTATGCAAGGAAAATTATTCATAGGCTCTAGAGAGTAGGATGTGGACATTTTGGCAGGGGAGGCTAGAAGGTGGGGAGCTGTTATTTAGCCTACTGTAGCATAGCTCTGCCCCAATAAAATTTTATTTATAAAAACTAACAGCAGGCTAGATCTAGTCCATGGGCCAAAGTCTCTTAAAAATGGCCCCTTTGGGGAGCAACTGGGTGGCTCAGTCAGTTGAGCATCCGACTCTTGATTTCAGCTTTGGTCATGATCTCAGGGTCCTGGGATCCTGCTCTGCCTTAGGCTCTGAGCTCAGCAGGGAGTCTGCTCTGAACTTCCTCTCCCTCTGCCCCTCCCCCTGCTCATTCTCTCTCTCTCTCTCTCAAATAATTTTTTTAGGGCCCCTTTTGTCCCTTAAGAGAGGGATTGGCAAACTTATTTTTTCTGTTTCACATACTCCTAGTATTTACCCAAGAGAAATAAAAACATATGTCCTTGTAAGGACCTATACAAGAATACATACATAGTCTTGATTCCTAATAACCCCAAACTAGAAATTATCCAAATATTCATCAGTTGTGAATGGAGAAACATTGTAGGACACCCATAGTACTGTCTACTACTCAGTAATGAGGACTAGAACTACTAATACACTCAAAAACATGGATAAACATTTTATTAAGTGAAGAAAACTATGGATGTGAGCTCTATAGTGCATGATTTTATTTTTATTTATTCACTCTGGAAAAAGGCAAAGATATGAAGGGCAGACATCAGATCAGTGGTTGCCAAAGAACTTTGATGAGGGGAGGAAATTGAATAAATGGGGTTTGTGGGAACTTCGTATGGGACTTGCCTGCTGATTATTGTGGTGTTACATGACAGTAAACATAGGGGAAGATCTCACTATCTGTAAGATGCATCAATAAACCTGACTTAAAAAAATAGAACTTTAAGTAGAGAAAGAGTAAATGTGGGATTCTATACTATATGACTTTGATTAGCTCTATAAGTTGCAGGCAGGTTAATTTGAAAGATTTGGAGTTAATCAAAGACGTGGTACATGAAGTATGGATTATGAAGCATATTTTAATTTATCAGGTTTTCTTTTTCCTGGAATTAGTTCACTGTCCATTTAAGGAGAAATATCCATTTTAGGTTTTTTAAGTTATGCTCACTCACCTTTATGGAAGCTTACTGATTATTCACATACACTATTTGTATTTGTTTTTGTTTAATGCAATGACATTTTATTCTTCTAATTCTCCATATATTCTTTTAACAAGATTCTCTACTTTTTTTCTTAAAGGCTTTTTATAGCAGTTTTAGGATTATAACAAATTTGAGAGGAAGCTACATATACCCTCTGGCCCCACCCATGCATAATCTCCCCCCTTTAACTACATGACCAAGCTAAATGGTACATTTTTTACCTAGGATGAACCTACATTGACATATCATAATCACACAAAATCTATAGTTTACCTTAGTGTTCACTCTTGGTGTTGTATATTCTTTGGCGTTGGACAAATGTATAATTACATGTATCCACCATTTCAGTATCATACAGAGTATTTTCACTGTCCCAAAAATCCCATTCTAGAATTAAAAAAGTAATAATTCAGTGTTAATCTTGGAAAAGAGAAGCTACATATCTCTATGAATTTTATAAAAGACTGATGATAAACTCCTCAAAGACAAAAATAGATTCAGTTTTATACTACTTAATTTAATTTAAAATACAATTGTCTTTAGAACAGTGACATGCATTCTTTATTCAATAAATATTTGTAACGGTTTCTTTTAACATTTTTTTCTAAAAATAATATCTTCCTTCTTAAAGAAGCAATTATGAACAAATTGATAGGAGTGGCTATATAATATAAAATGTTATTATCTTTAAGTTATGTGAGCTAACATAACCCTGTCGTGCATACATTGCTTACACTAATATCTAAGTAAATAACAAATACCAGGTGAACAAAATCTTTTCCATAATCACTACAACAACAATGAGAATAAGTTACAAAAGAATGTCTAGCCAAGGATAAAGAGAGTTAATACGGGAAATATACATTAAAGAATGCAATATGAGATGGATGTTATTGAAGGTTATTGAAAAAGTAGGAACTTTTAAAAAATATTCCAAAAATAGAATTAGTTGGAATGAGATCTATTGGACAGAAGGAGTTTTGTTTGGGAATACAAAGTAGCAGCACTGTATTTTTGTTTAGAAAGGTTTAATAGCAATTAATGTGTGATCTCTCTGCAAGGATTTAATCAGGAAAGAATTCCCAGAACTTGGTTATTGCTTTGGCTCTTGGAATTAGATCACGTTGATTGGGATCTTGGTTCTGGCTCTTATTAGCTGTATAACTAGGTTGTATAACTTGAGTTTTTCCTGACATTTAAAAAGATCAGTTGTGATTAGTGCCTACTGTATAGAGTTGATCTACTCACTGTAGATTCATAATTCCCTTTCTTTTTTCTATTTTAAGAGATTCCTAATTCTGTTGTGTCCAGATAAAAAAATCCATCTTCCAGCCTCCTTCACAGACATGGGTGATCATTTGTCCCAGTTCTTTTTAACAACATGGTTTGAAGCAGAAGTCATTGTGTGGGAATACTACTACAATGCTCTAAAAGGAGGACAGACTCAGCTGACATGCACTTGTCATTGGTTTCCTATCCCTATTTTCAAATACAGCATACTTTTGTGATACATGGGGGACTGAGCATCTTTGGACCATAAAATCAAAGGTCAGGCTTTAAGAATGATGGATCCAAAAAAATGGAAATTATCTGGAACATTAATGACTTGGAATGCCTACCTCTGGACTATTTTATTTTACTTTATTTTATTGAGGAAAATTATACCTCTCTTTGCTTAACTTACTCTACTTGGATTATCTGTTATGTGCAACCCAACCAACTCTTTGATGCCACAATATGCAAAATACTTGGAAGATTCTTGGCACTTGTAAATACTTTATAAATATTAACTATTAATAAATTTCAGAAAAGTCCAAGAGATGAACAGAGAGCAATTCATGAATGATTTTTCCTTATTCACCAGACTGGATAAAATGAGAGAAATCATGTGTATGACATTGTAGAAAATTAAATGTTTAATCCTGAAAGAGAGAAATATAAGTACATGAAGAAATAATTTAAAGTGGAATCCATATTTCTCAGTGACTAATAATAATGCTGAGTGATAGCAACATCCAACTACAAGCAAATGAAATTCTAATGATCTATATTAGAGTTTGATTTATTTGCACAGGCACATGCTGTATCAAACTGTACTGTTTGTCACATGCAGATACCCAACTAGTTCTTGCATGTGTTAAATTTTTGTTATATATATGTGCGTATGTGTGTGTGTGTATATATACACACACACACACACGCACATATACACACACACACACACACACACACATATACATCCGGGTAGTGGTGACCCAGTTCGGGAAGATGGGTACCCTGGTCTCCCTGGAGCCCAGCCCCATGGCCAGTGACATCAGCAAGCCCGTGCTCACCACGAAAGTCCTTCTTGGGCAGGATGAGCCTCTCATCCATGTCTTAGCAAAGAACCTGGTGACGTTCGTGTCTCAGGAAGCTGGAAACAGAGCGGTCCTCCTGGCCATGGCTGTGAAGGACAGGAGCGTGGAGGGGCTGAAGGCCTTGAAGGAGGTGATCCAGTCCTGCCAGGTGTGGTGACCCTGGAGCAGCAGACATGCGTGCTACTCAGCGGGCTGAGGGGACACGCGACACCCTCAGTCAGGCAGGAGGAGGAACTCTGCCTTTAGCTCTAGAAGCCAGAAGAAATGTGCACATCCCAGGCAGACTGTACTTTGGGCGCTCTTATCCGCGGGTGGAGGAAAGCTGTGGAGTGTGTCTGGGGGACTATGAACCATTCTTACCAGGGCCCAGATAGCTGCATATATTTGAGACTTGAAAGATGAGTCATCAGGCATGAGTCCTGGCCCCCCACGTGCAGTATCTGTTGTTGAAGGAAATTTTTTTTATTCACAATAAATGCCTATCCCCCCCCCAAAAAAAACACATATACATCTATAAGATACACACACACACATACACAGTATATCCCCATATACACATATGAACATAGTGGGTTAATTTCAATTCTTCTAACTCAAAATACTTGTGATAAATTTCTTGATATAACTTCCCTGCTAGGCCTTCTTGGTATGGAGCAATCTGTGCTTCTGGCAAAATTGACTTATGCATCTCAACATCCTTCATGATTTATAGAAATTACCCTAGTTAAAATAAGTTTGAGGTGACCTGAATTTATCATTAAGACAGCAGGATACTTGGGGCGCCTGGGTGGCTCAGTTGGTTGGACGACTGCCTTCGGCTTAGGTCATGATCCTGGAGTCCCGGGATCGAGTCCCGCATCGAGTCCCGCATCGAGTCCCGCATCGAGTCCCGCATCGAGTCCCGCATCGAGTCCCGCATCGGGCTCCCTGCTCGGCGGGGAGTCTGCTTCTCCTTCTGACCCTCCTCCCTCTCATGCTCTCTGTCTCTCATTCTCTCTCTCACAAATAAATAAAATCTTAAAAAAAAAGGCAGCGGGATACTTATGTTTTGCCTTTATTCCATATATCCAGTTTTACCCCTTTTATTCAGTTTAGTATGATGTAACTAATGTAGAAAAAAAAAAAGCTTTGCTTTTGGTAGCAGTTATTTAGGAATTATTTGCAAATGAATTAAATGGCATTGATATTTTATTTTATTTTATTTCAGAAATAAGTATAGCGATAATTGTTTATACAAACAATAGTGAGGAAGCTAAAACAGTGTTACATATAATGAATTCTTTTGAAACTGATTTTATTGTTCTGGTGAGGAAAATCCATAAAACCATCAGACACTTATTTACTTCATTAATCATTAAAATAAGAAAAGACTAAATTTTTAAATGGCTTCATGGAGCACAGAGATGGGGTTATCTTTGTGATGCAGGCAGTTGGACTAATCAAGTAGGTACAGAAGTGCAGACTAATCAAGTAGGTACAGAAGCACACACTTTTGCCTAATTTTACCACTAATCCTTTTCCAATAATCTGAATAATCTCCTTTATTTCTCTGCTTAGAGTACTCCGGGGCCAAATCCTTCTTATAGCATTTAAGTTATAAACGGCCACATTTGCTGCACTTTCGAAAGTGGAGTTTCAGATTAGCTTTTATGCTTCCTAAAACTCATTTTCTTTACAATAGTTGTACTAAGTAATGCAGGTGAAAAATAAGCAAAGTGTTTGCATAACAAATTGCAGAAAACAGGGAAGAAAATAAGAATTAGCTTTTGTTGCTGAGGTAACTGTGATGTTGTATATACATTTACACAGACAAGTCCAGGATTTCAGATTTTAAAAATGGAATTTGTGCAGATCATTCAATGCGTTATATAACATTTATTTAGAAAAAGATCAAATTAAATATCAGGGTTCAAAAACTACAAGTTTAGAGACTTTCTGTATGCATAAATGCACAGTACAGCTATGGAATAATTTTGTTTTATAAAGAGACTTCAGAGTTGAATCTCAGAAGCTAAATTGAACAACAAAACAGATGTTACTTTGCTGACTAGTGATAATGAGATGAAATTGTTCTATTCTGCTTTAAAGTTCTATAACAAAGCATTTAACTTAAAAACTTAATACAGTAATTTTAGATGTACAGAAATGAATTCTTATGCAAAAAAAATGTCTTTTTAAAAAACAAAAAACATTTTTTTCTGAATAATTTTATTATACGTGATTCTTTTATTTTCATTTCATCTTTTGGTACTTTAATTTGCCCTTGTTATCCACATAGTAATATAAATTTTATTTTATTTTTGTATTTTTTAAAAGATTTTGTTTATTGGGGTGCCTGGGTGGCTCAGTTGGTTAAGCGATTGCCTTCGGCTCAGGTCATGATCCTGGTGTCCCGGAATCGAGTCCCGCATCGGGCTCCCTGCTCAGCGGGGAGTCTGCTTCTCCCTCTGATCCTCTTCCCTCTCGTGCTCCTATCTCTCATTCTCCCTCTCTCTCAAATAAATAAATAAAATCTTTAAAAAAAAGATTTTATTTATTTATTTGACAGAGAGAGACACAGCGAGAGAGGGAGCACAAGCAAGGGGAGCTGGAGAGGGAGAAGCAGGCTTCCCGTGGAGCAGGGAGCCCGATGTGGGGCTCAATCCCAGGACCCTGGGATCATGACCTGAGCCGAAGGCAGAAGCTTAACGACTGAGCCACCCAGGCGCACCATACATTTTATTTTTAATTGAATAAAAATATATTGGATAAGATAATGAGAATGATTGGTATGTAATTCCAGGTGATCGTGATTCTCTATTTCACAGATAACCATCAAGATTGTTTTATCATGATCCATGCATTGACCATTCGTTCCTATGGGTAGATTTGACTACTCTCCAAAAGCGTGGGCATTTTATTTTTTCTGTTCCCTTTCCAACAATTTGTAGGCTATCTTGTCTCCAAGGGACAAAAAGGCAGAATCATGATGTTGGCAGTGTATTGCTACAGTTCCCATGATAAAAGTGATGAGCCTAGTCATGACAGCTACCACACCTGCTTCTGAAAACGCCCTTCCTATCTAGTGTGTGTCTGCTCCAAAGAAAAAAATAGAAGTGCATAATTATGAGGAAAGTTTCGCAGTGATTTATCTTCCTCCAAAAAGGCCTTAGTTGCATGCAGATCGTCTAGGAGAACAGGCAAGATAGCAATGATGTAAATGTTTAAAATAAATGAGGGTTTTGGGGCGCCTGGGTGGCTCAGTCCTTAGGCATCTGCCTTCGGCTCAGGTCATGATCCCAGGGTCCTGGGATCGAACCCCACATCACGCTCCCTTTTCGGCGGGAAGCCTGCCTCTCCCTCTCCCACTCTCCCTGCTTGTGTTCCCTCTCTCCCTGTCTCTCTTTCTGTTAAAAAATAAATAAAATAACAATAAAATAAAAGATAAAATAAATGAGGGTTTTTATTTTCTCAAGAATTTAACAATTCTTTAGTACCTACTATATATTCTACTGGCGCTTTAAATACTATAAGTATTCAGCGAGTAAGTCAGTCTTTGTATCTCCTCTTATACATTTATTGTAACTCAAATATAGATTTCCAAAGTCTTGTAATAAAATTTTGCTTTCTTTGTTTGTGTGTATGTCTATATAATACAAATTACACACACACACAGCACTGTGGCCCACCACTAATTCATGAATTGTGTTGGGTGTAGTTCACAAACTTACTCCTGAGTAATCATGCCTTGCTATGGACCTTCATGTATTGAGGTTCTAAATTTCCTTCATTATTTGAACATTTTTATTTCTAAATATTGTTTTATAATTTGAAAACCTACTGTTGGAAAAAAAAGATACTACATTCATGTAGGGAAATTAATATTGACGGTAAAGATTGTACATGCTTAAAACAAACTCAAAATTTTTGCCACATTCATACCAAGTATATTAAAATGTGGGGCTAGATGCTCTAACAAACACTCCTAGATCTCAGTGACATAACAAGACAAAATATGTATTTCCTGTTCACATCTCAGCTCACACTTGAGTGACACCTACCAATACAAAATTCTATTATATTTAAAAATATTATCTTTCTGGGGCACCTGGGTGGCTCAGTCGTTAAGCGTCTGCCTTTGGCTCAGGTCATGATCCCAGGGTCCTGGGATTGAGCCCCACATTGGGCTCCCTGCTCAGCAGGAAGCCTGCTTCTCCCTCTCCCACTCCCCCTGCCTGTGTTCCCTCTCTCACTGTGTCTCTCTCTCTCTCTCTGTCAAATGAATAAATAAAATCTTTAAAAAAATATTATCTTTCTATTAAATTGAAATATATTTAATGTATTAATGAAATAAGTATTGTATGTAATTTTTATATCTATATGCTTACACTTAAAACAAAATTAAAGCTTTTCTATACTGAAATTTTCTTCACTATTTAATCCATGAAATTCTTTAATATAATGTAGAGACATGGTAACTGAGACAATGTTTCACTCTTGAAAGTACAGTGTAACACTTTTTCATCATATTATTTTCCTTCAAGGACAAAATATGGTAAAATATTTCACACTATTATAAAAAATTGATGGTAATATGGAAAAACAAATTTCTGAAGAACAATTTTAATATTGGTCTGCATGGCAATACAGTAGAATGGGATGGCTATTTTTAGAAATGGGATTCTTCTCTGAGGTGGGTTCCAGCCCAGAGAGCTTCATCCAGAGGTATGCACCTGGGTCGTTTGGGGCTCGAGATGGCCTGGCCCAGGGTCCCTCTCCTCCCAGGGCTGCAGCAAATGAATGAAAAATTGTATCATTAAACTCTTTGATGTTCTCCTGTCTAATTGAAACTGTGAAATTTCCTAAGGTTCTCCAGCCTCCAAAAATTCAATTTTCCATGTAATGCATGGTGATGTGTCAATAAATCATGCTGTAAAATAAAAAAAAGGGATTCTTTTTTAGAAAGAATTATAATTATTGAAAGTGTGAGAACCATATTGGAAATGTAATTTTTTAATCTTGTTAGAAAAGTTTATTCTGTCAATAGGACTACCTATCAAATATATTCTATAGGGGGATACAAATATGCTTAATTTATATGCAGAATATGTATGATCTAAAATTTTCAAACTGAATAAACTGATATGCAATGAATACTGCATAAAATTTTATAAAGTAAAATATTTTATTATATAAAATAATTACTTCTTGCTAAGTAGACTGACTAAAAGTTCACATTTTAACAATTTACTCATTATAAAAATCTCAGGAAACATATTATCCTCAAAGTAAACATTCGTAATCATCTACACATTTAAAAAAATAAAATATTGAAGTCAAATTACACACAGAAAAAGCTAACATGACATTTTATGTATAGCATTTCAAAAAAGTTTATCTTTAAGGTCAGAATTATTGTTTCAAATATAGCATAATGTAGTCATTTGCACAAATAATCTTTTATATGTAATTTCACATATCTTCAGGTCAGGATTAGTAGTTATAAATTTACAAATATATAAGTATATAAATTTATTAATATCTTTAAGAATGATGTTTCTTTTTCATATGAGTATGAGAGAGGAGTATAAAATGTTTATTTTCAAAAATAAAATTCAGCCTAATATAATAATGCTTATGCATCATTATTCCTTCTAAAACGTACACCCTGCTTACTTATCTAAACTTCTATATGCATAGTTATTCTCAACCATGAACTGATGACTTGTGATAACATGATCACCCTTTGAGTTTTTTATACAAATGGTCATTTTTTTATTTAGGTAACTGAAATATATTTCCTGTAACCTAGATTAAGAGTAATTAATATAATTTGGGGTATTTTGGCAATGCATCTCTAAAAATGTCTCAAGTATATTATTATTTCCTTTCTCAGGTTTTAATATATTGCAATTAGGTTTCAAATAAGGAAAAAAATGCAAATACACAAAACTTGAGAGGCCAGTATAAAAACAATGTACACTCATCCTGAAATTTTTAAATATTTAAATTCTTTGGATCTTAGCCCATAATTTCAATTTATATCCCTATATATGTCTTTTGTCTTCTACTGAATTCATTTAATATAATGCTAAATATACTATTATTTCATCTGTAAACTTTTCCGTAGGCATGTCTAGAAGATAGATATATTTAACAACTACAAAATCATTTTCACACCAAAAATTAAAAATAATTTCTGGTCAGTATTTAAATTTCCCCAATTGATATTGTTTACTGTATCAGGGTCTAACACAAACATCACTGTAATTGCCTTTAGGTCTCTTACATTTTTTTATCTGTAAATAACCTAATCCTGATTTTTTTTAAAGATTTTATTCATTTATTTGAGAGAGAGAGAGAGATCCCAGGCAGCAGGGAGGGTTAGAGGGAGAAGCTGACTCCCTGCTGAGCAGGGAGCCCACTGTGGGACTCTATCCCACAGCCCTAGGATCATGACCTGAGCTGAAGGCAGATGCTCAACTGACTGAGCCACCCAGGTGCCCCTCAATTCTGATTTTTTTTTTGCATTTCATTTTTTTTAATGAAACTTGACCGCTCTGAAGAGTTTCCCAAGTTGCCACATCCTTGGCTAATGGAAAACTCTTGAAGTTGACTTCTCCATCCTTTTGAAGAGTTCCTGATAGGCTTAGGTGGATTTTGTTTTCTAGTAAAACAAGAGATCTCAGATTTTACACTTGAAATCATCCCTTTGTGATTTTAACAGAAATTGTATACAGGTGGACTGATTTTTGTCATTCTCCCTTTTATATTTAGAAATTTTTAAAATTTAATTTTATATTTATGTAAAACATTACTGTGTTTAGCCTATAATACAAGTTGTATTCATTGAACCTAGCATTTATCCCTGTCTCTTCCATTCAGTTCCTTCAGAGATCTTTGTACATTTCTTGCAATAGACCTGGAATCAGCCATTCCAGTAATAACTTACAGAACAAATTACCTAGAAATTACAATCACCTAGTAATACTCATTGAAACTATGTTGGTCTTTTTTTTTAAGGACTTTTAATTTGATAGGCACATTGACTTTTTATTAAATCACAAGATCAAATATTTAATCAACTATAATTTTGAAGTAAGATTTGTATATAGCCTCTAAATTACACTCACATTTTTTCTCTAACACTAAAAATATTGGTTCCTAATAACATTAGCATAACATCATTTAAATCTAATTTGTCATAATAGCAATACCAATTATGAGTACTAAAAACATTACTTCTTAAAAAAAATTCTTTATTTCACAAAACAGCAAAGTCAAAATGACTTTGTTTAAATGTCATTTGAAATCATCCCTCTGTGATTTTAACAGAAATTGTATACAGGTAGACTGATTTATGTCACTCTGCTTTTTATATTTAGAAGTTTTTTTAAATTTAATTTTATATTTGTGTAAAATATTACTGTTGTTTAGCCTATAACCCATAGTATTTAGAGAAACTAGCTTTTATCTCTGTCTCTTCCATTCAGTTCCTTCCCTACATTTACAGGCAAACTCAGCGTATTTGGGGACTTTCCATACATATTTTTCTGTATCGGTGTATATAACCACATGGTTTTTCTTAGTTATATAGCCTGCCAAAGTTGTGCATTACATGACTGACTTTTCAAACACTTTATTCAGCTTCTTGGAATAAATCCCATCTGGTCATGGTGTATATTACTGAATTCTATTTGCTAATATTTTGGTTAAAGATTTTTGAGCTGAGAGTCATAAGAGATATTAATGTGTAATTTCTTTCTTTCCTTCTTTTTTTTTTTTTTAGCTGATTTTGTTTCCATTATTGTGGTAAAAGGACAAATTTTGACCTCAATTCTTTCACATTTGAGTTTGTTTATCTTGGTATATGTTCTGTAGAAGATTGAAAAGAATGAATATCCTGTTGTTGGGTGGGCTGGTCTATAAATGTCAATTGGATCATGTTGGTTAATGGTATTATTCAGTTCTTTATATCCACACTGATCTTCTGTGTAGTTGTTCTACCAATTTTTGAGAGATGAATGTTGAAGTTTCTAGCTATAATTATGGATTTATTTATCACTTACAGTTCTATCAGTTTTAACTTCAAATATATTGCAACTCTGTTATTTACCACATACCCATTTAGAATTTCTGTTTTCTTGGTTAGGTGGATTGACTCTTTTAGCATTATTTACTCTCTCTCATAATATTCTTTCCCCTGAAGCCTAATTTATCTCACACTACTATAGTTTTTTTCTTTCTTTTTTTTTTTTTAAGATTTTATTTATTTATTTATTTGACAGAGAGAGACACAGCGAGAGAGGGAACACAAGCAGGGGGAGTGGGAGAGGGAGAAGCAGGTTTCCCACTGAGCAGGGAGCCCAGTGTGGGGCCCGACATGGGGCCCCATCCCAGGACCCAGGGATCATGACCTGAGCAGAAGACAAACGCTTAACGACTGAGCCACCCAGGTGCCCCTTTTTTTTCTGCTTTCTTTTGATTAATGTTTGCATGATAATATCTTTTTCCATTCAACCTGCCTATATGGATATATTTAAAATGAGTTACCTATAGATAGAATATAGCTGGGTCAGTAGCCTATGGTTCTTGAACATATTTTATAATTCCATTTCGATTTATCTATAGTGCTTTGGAGTGTATTTCTTTGTATGCTTTTTTAGTGACTTCTCTTGGTGTTATACTAGAACTTATCACACTCTTGATTTAGTCATTCCATCACTTTAAAGTATAGAACATTATCTCTTTTAATATTCCTTTAATGCCCCCTATTTTATTATAAGTTTCTTAAATATTTATATTATGTACATTTAAAAACATAACACCCAGTGTTATAATTTTTGCTTCATAAGTCAAACATAATTTAGAAAACTCGGAAGGAGAATGAAAGTGTGTTATATTTACCCATATATTTGCTCACTATGATCTTTCTTCCTTTCTGATATTCTAAATTCTAAATTTCCTTTTATAAAAATCATTTTCCTTTTTATTTGGAGAACTTCCTTTAACCATTTTTCTAATATAGATCTGCTGGTCACAAATTTTCTAAGTTGTCTTTTATCTGAGAATGTCTTAATTCACCTTCATTCCTCAAGAGTAACTTCACTTAAAATAGGATTCTGGGTTGAGAGTTCTTTACCTTCAACATTTGTAAAATGTTCTGTCACTTCCTTCTGGCGTCTATGGTTTTTGATGAAAACTACCCTTTCAGTCAAATTGTTTTCCCTTTCTGAATAAGATGTCATTACTTTAACAGTGCTTTGAAGAGTTTTTCTTTGCTTTTAGTTTCAGAAGTTTGACTTCTGATGTGTTTTTGTGAAGTTTTTTCTTTTTCTTTTTTTTTTGATTTATCCTGCACCAAGTTAGTTCAACTTCTTGAGTATACAAGTTTATATCTTTAGCTAAATTTGATTCCACATTTCAGCACCTCAGGTGCTGGAGACTCTGTGAAGGTAGTATGTTAGGATAATCACCAATTTGTTCATTTGTTTGTTTTTTCCTTTTATTTGCCTTAATTCAGTAATCATCCCCATCATTGCCTAGTGCTTAGTGTCAGGAAACCAACATTTTATATATTTTCCACTTTTATTGTTATGGGGAATGTAAATTTGATGCCTGACAGTCTATCTTAGTTAAAATATGTGTCTCGTGTAATTTTTATTAATTATAGTGGCTCCATTAAGTCATTTGTGTATCAGATATGAGGGTTTGGTACTTCTTATATTAATCTTATGTATACATAAAATGCTTAAAGTTGAGGTAAAGATAAATCTCTTTAACTCCCAAAAACATGGGATGATGTTGTTTTTGGTTAATAACATTGCATCACATTTCCAATGCTCATATCACAAACTATTTTAAATTTTAAGATTTAAATTTTAAAGTTATATTTTATTATTTTTATAATAATAATTTTATTTTCAGTTAAATTTTATTTTCAGTTATAAATATCCATTAGGTCATGCTCCATGTGTTTATGCTGAACATGTATAGTAATTGAGAGATCTTTCTTTCTTTCTTTCTTTCTTTTTCTTTCTTTCTTTCTTCTTCCTTTCTTTCTTTCCACAGTACAGAAGTTGAAGTTCTGCTTCTCAAAACTATTCCAGTTTTCTGTGTGACAGAGTTTGGTTTCTAAATAACTTATGTTTGTTCTTGCATATATCCCTTTAACTAGAATAATAATCATGACACAGCCATAACATAATATCTCTCTATCACACTAAGGCAAATATGTATATAATATATATACATATATTATATACATAATATATATACATATATACATAATATATATATATTATACATATATACATAATATATATACATATATTATATACATATATATAATATATACATATATTATATACATATATTATATATTATATACAAATATGTATATAATATATATACATATAATATATGTATATATGTATATATATACATATATATACATATATTATATACATATTTACGTATATTATATACATATATTATATACACACTAAGGCAAATATGTATATGTATATAATATATATACATATAATATATATACATATATTATATACATATATACACACTAAGGCAAATATGTATATAATATATATACATATATTATATACATATACAAAAAATTATATATAAAACCAGGAGCCACGCAGCACTGCAATCCTTCCCTCAGAATCATATCCCTAAAAGGATGAAAAGTAAATATGGAGAGTAGACAGGAACATAAGAGGAGAATATGATAAACTTATTCTGAGTATAGCAAAATAAAATTCTTGTACTTATAAAATTAGAATGTAGCTTGAACCCTAGAAAAGCATAAAGGATCAAAAAAAACATATTTTTAAAGCTACATTTGTGGTAAAATTTGCCGAATTTCTTTTGTCAATTATATTTAAATATAAAATGTCTAATTGTTAAGTAATTTCACTTTTAATCAAATCTTAACTTTTTAATTTTGTTTTCCTACACAAAATAACATTTATTCTATTTTTAAAAGTTGATTATCCAGCAGCAAATACATAGACTTCTTTCACTAAGAAATTTCCATTTGGAATAATGCTATGAATACGGAGTAGAGCATTAGGAGGCTGTACTGAGTTGAACAGTTATCTCCCAGTCTGTTACTGAGTGAGAGTATTAAGTTATACCTTCATGTTATGGCAATGAAATCCAGCTTCAAAAGTTTAACTTATTCTGACTGCCATTTAGGTCAATTTGGCTTTGTTAAGTGGTTGTAAAATGTTGGACAATTTACCAAATTGGGTAAGACAAGGTACTTAATGCTGAGGAGAAACGTAACTTGTCTTGGCCAATCCTTTACTTATTAAGGACATGTTCCCTAAAGTAGCAGCCAGTGATATTATACACATGTTGATGCGCTATTGAGCTAAGTACCTCTGATTTGAAAATTGCCTTAATATGTTGTATGCCCAGAATCATATGTGAAACCACTACAGATTTATTCCTAAGAAGGAAAAGTAAAGGTAATTTTAACAGAAAATATTCAGGCATGCTATAAATAAAAAAACCCTACACAAATATATATTTTTGTTCCCACTATCATGACAAATATTTGTGTTTCCTTATGAAAATTGCAATTATAGAGAACATGCATGTAGTATTGAGATTAATAATGGTACTATATGTATAGGTCTTTTGCAATGTATATTCCACAAGAACATATTTTTGCTAAGATGCTATACAACATGCTATTATTTCTAATAAATATATTGGTATGGAACATCTTCCAATGTGTATTTTACATAAATAGACTTGTATATTTAACAAAAAGTTAATTTGAGGGGCGCGTGGGTGGCTCAGTCATTAAGCATCCGCCTTTGGCCCAGGTCTGGTCCCAGGGTCCTGGGATCAAGCCCCACATCGGACTCCCTGCTCAGCGGCAGGCCTGCTTCTCCCTCTCCCACTCCCCCTGCTTGTGTTCCCTCTCGCTGTGTCTCTCTCTGTCAAATAAACAAATAAAATCTTTTAAAAAAAGTCAATTTGAGTTATTTTAGAATTGTTTTTCCAAAAAAGAGGTCAGCTCTCAAAAAAACAGTACAATCAATAGAGGATAATAAAGTATAAGAAATAAAACTTTTTATTGTTAAGTTTTCTAGAACCAATTAGCAGGGTTATTAAATCTGATAAGGTTTTAAATTTTTCTTTCAATTATGCCTATCTCTAATAGAAGATGGTCAAAATTGTTGATAGGCTTCTAAAGCTAGGCATTGTGTGTGTGTGTGTGTGTGTGTGTGTGTGTGTGTGTGTGTGTGTGTAGTTATAGTAGTATTCCTAGGCTTAAACATAAGGTCAGAAAAAATTTCAAATTCCACACAAAAAAGAAAAAAATATACATATATGTACTCACAGTGAGAAGAAATAATTTTATTGGGGCATAGAAGAAAAATGTTTTCATAAATGAAGCAATCTAAAGGAAAGAGCAATCTCTAAGAATCCTGTGACATAGTCTATAAATCTCTCCAGTTCATTTCTTCTATCTTAAAAAAGGAAAACTTCACTAAGAAAAGAAATGCCAGTGTGATGTGAAAAATTCAAAAGAAGGGCCAGAATTTTAGAGTTTAAATCTTTGTAAGTTATTTTCAGAATTTTTAATCTGTAAATTCATTTCAAAAAGCATGTATAACTGTTATAGAAAAAATGTAGAAAATTATATTTACTTGCTACCTGCTTGTTTCAAGACATTATGTATTATATATATTACCCTCAGACTCCTGACCCATTTTCTAATACCATAGATAGTAATGCATAATTGCATTTTATTAGATAGTTTTCTGTATTTCATATTTTCAGTAACTAGATTCCCATAGAACAATGTGTGTGTGTGATTCCAGATTAACAGTAGAATCTCTGGGGAATGGGAAAGGGAGCATGGCACGGGAAACAGGACTTTTATTCACATTTCTTTTTATACTGTAATAGTTTGTATATTATTGTTATTAGTTAATTTTATATTTATAATGGTTATATACAATCTACCTTTTAAAATCAACTCAGTATTTTAAAATATAGGATTGATACTTAGAAATTATTTGAGAAAATAGTTGAGCCTCTGTTTTCTATATTTTTTTATGGTTTACATGTTATTCTAGTTTTAGTATTTCATGTGATTTTCACACCCAACATGAGAATGAGAAATGGTATGCGCTATTAAAAAAAAATGTGCCTGGGTGTTATACACAACTAATGAATCATTGAACACTACATCAAAAACTAATGGTGTACTATACAGTGGTTAACTGAACATAATAATAGAAATAAAACAAAAATAAAATAAAATAAAAAACACTGTGCCTTGGGGTGCCTGGGTCTTTCAGTTGGTTAAGCGTCTGACTCTTGATCTTGGCTCAGGTCATGATCTCAGGGTCATGAGCTAGAGCCCTGCTTCAGGTTCTGAGCTGGGCATGGAGCCTCCTTGGCCTTCTCTCTCCCTCTCCTTCTGCCCCTCGTCGCCCCCCAACCCATGCTCTTTTAATTCATTCAAATATGAAAATAAGAGACTCAAGGTTTTTAATTTTAATTCCAGTGTAGTTAAAATGCAGTGTTATATTAGTTTCAGGTGTTTGGGCTTCTCTCTCTCCCTCTCCTTCTGCCCCTCGTCGCCCCCCACCCATGCTCATTCTCTCTCTAAAAAAAAAAAAAAAAAGTATTCATAAAAAAAACAAAACACTGTGTCTGACTCCAAAATTCTGAAATTATTTCAGGGTTCACCTTTTCGTCACACATGAGACCTTGGTAAAAGTATTTAAGTTCTGTAAGCTTAGGTTTTAAACTCAATGATACAGATAATCTACAGATAAGAATGATATCTAATGGGGATCAAATAAGTTAACATACGTAAACTGTTAACAAACATTAGCCAATATGTGCCTTATTTGCCAACTAAATTCACATAGCTAAGAAGTAATGCAACTAGAGGCAGGATTCAAGTGCCAACCCATTCATCTAGTATCCATTTCATTAAGGAACACTGTCTTTCCCACCCACCTGTAGTTATGAAACAAAGTGCACCATTTTTCAAATATGATGCCAAATAGAAATTAATTTAACCTGAGATAAATTATATATCACTCTCCAAATAGATAATACTAATATTAAGAGTGGTAGTACTGATAAACCCATCTATAGAGTTTGAAAGTTTTGATCTTCTATTTTAACAGTTGCTAATGGACCTCCACCAAAATTTATTCAACAAACATTTTTTTTAACACTCCTATTCTAAGAGGCACTTGATGTTATCATTTTGGGACATAATTTCAAGGGTTTGTGTGTATGTGTGTGAGGAGTATTTATCAAGGGTTAATAAGATTTGAGAAATGTTTTTTAAAAGATGTAAGGCAAATATTTGAACTTCTTAGAAATATTAGTATCTTACAGAACTAATTATCTATGGGCTAGTTTCTATTATTCATACTGATTTATAGAAAATAATATATTCTGATTATAATACTTTGATAAAACAATATAAACATTTTGTCTATGACTGCTTCTTGTCTTTGAAAAATATGGCATTCTTTACCAATAATATATTTTTGAGAGATTTAATAATATGTGGTCAGTTTTATCTGTTACTGAAGATCAAATGCCTGGTTGCAAGTAGCATCTCCAATGCTTCTCACCTTTTGATGGCGGATAATGTAGTTAATTGACCTAATTGTTTCCCTTTACTTGTAGCCAAACCATCTGTAACCAATATACATATAACCAAGGACAATTACTTAAATATCTATGTCTTATTTTCTCACATCCAGCATTTGGAAAAACCAGTACTTACCTCCTCCGGTTGTTAGGAGCATTAAATATATTAATAGAAAATCATACATTTAGAATAAGCCCTGGAATAAGTGCTCAATCAATAGTAGTAGTTGCAGATACCATATTAATATTTTCACTATTATTGTTATGCTGTTTTTGCCACCAGTTTTCTACTTCTAAGTTTTCTTGTTATTTCTACTATCTAACGGGTCATATTTCCTTTGCTCTATTCCTCACGGCTTCAGCCTGGGGGCCATTGCTTTGGTGATGAAGGGCATTTGTCTATTTCTCTGTTTGAGTGACTTCTTTCTGCCCCTTTGTGTGTGGGCTGATGTTCTCAAATACTTTCCTATTTCACTTAGGTGCTCACATCCACACTGCAAAGGTTTCCCACTTTCCAAAGAGTGTGAGCCTTAGGGGGCTCTTTTCTCACTGAAATCACAGGTTTGTAACCATCTTGATTATAACTGCTTTTTTGTTTGTTTTTTCTACGTGTTGACTCGGGGGAGGCATTTCTCTGAATCTGCCATTATCTTCACTTTGGCCTTTTCCTGCAGTGTATTGATTGCCCTGTGGTTGCTTGCACTTCGTCGTTATGATTTCTGTCTGCTTTCTATCTACCAGGCATTCATTCTCCATAATTGTTGGTCTCTAGATGGCATGCATTCTTTTCCCCACTATATTTATTTATTTTTTTAACTTTAAGTGATTTGGGTAGACTTTGAATTTAGATAGATCCAATCTCTTGCTTTGTTTTGCGTCATTCTTTATTCCATAGTATACCTATTCGCTTATTTTTTTTAACACTTAGAAATAGTTCAGTAAAATATTAAAATAAGCCTCCAGACTACTGAATCATGCTATTTAAAGATGTCTTATGAAATTAATTAGTTAATATACCTCGACGTGTGTAACACTGTTTTCATAACTTCTAAGAGCAATGAGAAAAAAACTCCCTGGTGCAAACATTGAAAAGTGAAATCTCCTTTTAAATAATTTATAAAGATAACACTATTATGTAATAATGTTTTAGGAGAAAATACAAGATTAAATTATGGTTTTGAAGAAAATTGTTTAGGAGGTCCTGGCCTTTGTCTGTACTTGGCTTTCTTGTCGTTTCTCAATATTGATTTTATTGCATTTCTCTATTTCGGTGTCAAAAACCAAATGGCATGTATCTATCAGCGTCACATTCAACTGATTTCAGTGCCGTTTCATTTAATAGCATATATAGCATTAAAAAATTGTTTTGGTAGACACAATTTCCTGTCTTTTAAGTGTGTTGGTGACTGTGGTATACTGTACTTTTCATTCTTTAGTCCTTAAGAAAGGTTGAAAAAATTAAAATGAACTATGTCTCATTAAAAATCCTTTCAAAATATTTGTCCCGCTGCTTTTGTATTGCCTTGGACTTTTATTATTTCATCTGAAGTACAGAAACTGAAGGGACTCCATTTTAGAAAGCCTCCATCTCTGCTGTTTTTCTGTTCGGCCCCATTTACTCATGTTCCATATTTTGCCTCTGAATAAGGCTCAGAAGCTGTGTTCCCCCTTCATGGGGGAAGCAAGAAAGTTAATCATTCTCTGAGTTTTGTCCTAGGCCCCAAACACCTGATAACACCTAAGGAGAACCAGATCCCAAACATCTTCCAGGACATTAACTTCAGCTGATTCTGGCACGAGTACCCCTGCCTTAGGTAATTTATAGAATAATACCTATTGTTCACCTGACACTCGCCTTTGATTGGACACTACCCTGGATTCCTGGAGGCTCACGTAACCTAGACCCTTTCCTAATATAAAACCCTAGCTCCAACCAACAACAAGACTTATTCTTCTCTTCTTTCGGAGTCTCCCAGACACTCCGTCTGCTATTCTCTGTCACTCACACTATTTAATAAACTGCTTTCACTTTCTCCTGCTCACGTTTGAGTTCTATCCTGTGTGAAGCCGAGGACTTTTGCGGCTGCACCAGTGGGACCTTTCCCTGGGTTCTCACTCAGCCTGCCTGCATCACATCTGCCTCCTCCAAATAGCTGGGCTTTACATTTGTAAAATAACTATGAGATTCTGAAGGCCAAGTGAGTGACATTTCTATGAATAAATCTTATATATCGCAAGTTAATTATTATTGCAACAACTTGTCTGTGAAATTTCCCTAATTTCTACCGGTATTTTCATGCAATATAGAAAAGAAAAATACACTGCCACAGTTTAATTTGAGGTCATGTGAAATTAAAATGTAAATGCTTATCACTAAAATAATCTAAATATGGGGAACTTAATAATCCTCTCATTCTTATAATGATGTATTAAGTTTTGTTAATATTTCTTCTGACATTATATCTTAAGCCTAAATATCTTATATTTACTTAGAAATAAAAGTTTCTAGAAGTATGTACTCTGCAATATATATTGTATATTTAATATATATAAACATGTATATTTTAGGTTTGAATGAAATAAACAAATATTAAATAGTATTGTTGATTGGATTCTCATTGAGTTTATTTATTGGCATCTGTTTTACTTTTTCCATAACAAATGAGCTCCTTGAATGCAAAGAATTATAATTTGTTTATTAATTTATCCCTAAAAGCGAGAATCATGTCTGACACATATTTGGCACTCAATAAATATTTATTGAATGCAAATTTAATCCTTGAAAAGCCCATTCAAATATTTCAGTTTAATGGAGCATGCAATAGGGAAATTTAAAAACTTTCAGAGTAGTTATACTGCATATAGGAGAGAACAAAGGAAATTATCATTATTATCCAGTGCTACTATCCAACATTTTATTTCTTTAGTCCCAGGATAGATAAATTGATGGGTCCGATATATATTTCTCAAGATAAATAAAGCTTGTATGGCATAGAATGTTAATGAGTCCTTGTAGATGACAACAAGCTATGTGGGTTATCTACTCTGACTAGTGGCAACAGAAGTGTAGAATTATGGCTCAGACACTATCTGAATAGGATGGATGCAAAATCAGAGCAGGAGGACACTCTTGATTGTTCTTTTTTCTTATTTATAATTATTTTCCCTCATCACTATCTGTTATTATGTCCGTTTGGAGCAAGACTACTAATGATTTAGTGATCCTTCAACTCCTAGGCAATTATAGCAAAAGTCAGGTCACTCATTCATTCATTCAGTAAATACTTACTGGGCGTCCAAACCTTATTACACACCTACTATATTTTAGGTTTAGTAATATCAGGGCAAGCATAATTACCAAATCCTTTCCTTCAAGTAGCTTCAAATTTATTAGTGAGATAAAACAATCATAAAGAAGTAAAATAAAAAACAATTATCATATTAAGTCCTAAGGAAAAAAAAAAGATAAAACATTGAAGGGACATATGCACATGGAATATGTCTCTAATTTGGGGGATTAATTCTCATGGATTTGTTTTTTAAGGCTTATTTGGAGAAAGAGTCTGTAATTATCATCATCTTGATTTAACAACTTTAGAGAGACAGAAATAAGGATATTTCAATATCCAAATCATGCTGATTAACAAAATGTTATCTCTGAATCATGGCATACTATAAAAGTGAAACACTAATATTTGAACCACAAACAAGGTTATTTATTATTCTCCAGAAGAAAGAAATTATAACGACATTCTAAAGGATATTCCCCAATATATAGGCTTACATATGCGTTATCTTATTACAACTTTCTTATGGATATATTCCATAAAAAATAAACCTGCTATAACAGTATTTCTCAATCGCTTATTTAAGTTAAAATGATTGAAAATACCATGAAATGAGCTAAAGTCTTTCTACTGATTTACCTTAAACTAGAGAAAGACTCATAATGATATATATACTGCAATATTACATATATAATATTATATATGTTTAATATTTCTTGAGCTTCAGGGAATATTTTTGACAAAAATAATAGGGGAACTTGTCATTGTACAATTTGTGATACCTAAATTCACATCGAATCATCTATTTTCAAGTAAAGGTAGAGGAAATGTTTCTTATAGATAATATTTTAAACAAGGGTATTGATAACACATTAAAAAGATGATAGTTAAAATTGGTGAGAAAATATGTAATCAAAGATAAATGTAAGATAGAAAATGAGGATAAGACTAAAGGAAAGAGATTAAAGGTGCTGAATTTTTAACAGTGATACAATATTTTCAGTTTTTTCTATTTGAAAAATTTTATTCTGTAGTATTATAGAGTGGACTTTTTTGACTCAATATTAAATTCCTTCCAAGTCATAGGTACTTATTTTGGACATTATTTTGGACCAATTTTGTTCCAAGATACTAACTAAACCCTTCTCTTTCCCTCCATCTCTCTCTCTCTCTCTTTCTGGATTTATGAAAATATTACAACAATCGTTGCTTTGTTAAAGGAGCTATTTAGTGAATTCAATATTTAAGAGCCTAAAACAGATAAAAATATTTCAAAAAGTATGAAACTGTAATTCTCCTGCCAAGCAATATTGCATCAATTATTAGTTTATTCTACAGAAATAGAAAGGGGAGGGGTAAGGGTGGTGGTCAGAGGTATCAATAAATCAAATATAACTATATTTTTTGCCAGGAACTGCATATACAATGGTGAATAAAGCACATAATTCTCCCGTTCTCACAGTCGTACATTCTCAAAGAGACTCAAACATATCTATTAAGATTTCAATGATACAAAAATATCCCAACATGAATTGTAAATTACTCTTAACTGCATATTGTTTAGTTTTCAACCCAAGTCATTACTGAGAGATAATGGAAAGTCAAGTCTGGGCACTGTATGACTTGATTACAAGATTGTATTTATCATTTTTCTCCCTGTGCAGGACTGTTTAGCATTTTAAGTCTATTAAATTCAGAGAATCAGCCTTCTACCTGTCCAATGAGTTTGTATCTGTTTAATATAAACATAGATAACATTTTAATTAGCAATAATCACGCCTCAGATAAACCTCATTAAACCGTAAATTTCAAAGCATTATAAGAATCAGTAAAAAAAAAAATCCTTTATATTCTTCAAGGGAAACATGCAACATATATGTGAACCAATCCTAGTCCATTCAGTAAGACTGGGAAGAGTGCATACAAGTCACACTGACTGAAGAGTGTGATTTCCCTCCCATCTTCTAAATAGCCATGCTGGAAGTCTTGTGAGCATTCGTATTTGCATAAGAGAATTTCCCTAAGTTGATCAATGCAGTGGAAAATTCGTACTGAATTTAGTTACCATATGTTATTATAAGTTCATTTTCTTAAATGATTCTCTTTAAAATAGATTCAAATAGATGGACAGAATTCCACCGGACGGATGTCAGCTGAGGAATTAAACCATGGCAGTTACTTAGCGAATGCATGGATAAATACTAATTAACACAAATATCATAGATATCATTTTGTATTTTCTTTAATAGTTTCTTAATGTTGAAAATTGGAAAATGAATATTTCAATGACTACCATGAAAGTTATGGCCACTTGACTCTTTATAATTAGTGATTTGAGAATTCAGTCATCTCAACCCATCTGTTTTCTTTTGTTTAGAATAGATTGCGCAAATAAGGTTTCTCTCTGTTCAAGGACAGTGGTAAAAAGAAGAGAAAATGATAAGAATATAGTTAAAGCTGATTTCTATAGTGGAGAAATTTAAAATTGATGAATTGTAAAAATACATAATGTTGTAAATCTAAAATAAGAAGAAAACACATAATGAAATAGTCATTTACAAAGTGAAATGCCTCATGGTTTTTTGCTTGTTTGTTTTGTTTTTTGCAACATGGCGGCAAAGCATTGATGTAAAAGGAGCACAGATCTCTGACTCAAGAAACCTTAGTTCTCATGGAGCCTTGCCTTTTCCTGGACCACAGTCATCCTCTCTGAAAAACCAGGCACTTTCACAATCAATGAATTCAGTGCTGGCTCAGGAATTTAAGAATACAGTTTTGTTGTTGTTGTTGTTGTTTTAGGTAAAATATTAAGATCATTAGCTTATCTTTTTTTTAATCCAAAGAGGTTAGAAATATCCTGTTTTATAAACAATTATTTTGATAGATTTGTGAAACAGGCTCCCGGAAGTAGAAAAATACTGAAATATACATTTAGAGACATACCTTAATCCTGTGTATTGGCTCTGTTGAAATGGCAGTAAGCTGCATATATACTTCCTAAAACATTGCAGTGTAATTTTTATTTATTTTTGAATTACCAGACCAAACTATGACCACAGTTAAATTCATGAATTTCACGTAGTTAGAAGACCACAAAGCAGAGTTTAGAACTGAAAGTATGACTCTCAATTCTCTCATGTAATAATTTTTGAAGATAAGAAATTATCCCTGCAAACACTAGATGGCTTCCCTGCATTTCAGACAAGGGGAAAAAAATGAGTATCATTCAGTGTTTTCTCAGTGTTATATGAAGTTGAAAAATGCAGAATTGATTAAATGTAACTTCATGTATTTTAAAAGCATTATAAAATAATCAGATTATAAAACACACAGTATAAAAGAGAGAATAGCCTGTAATTATTTCTGAAAATAGAAAAGGACACATATTTACAAAGAGATAATTCTTTAAGCAGTTAGTTTTTACTTAGGATATAGTAAATGCCAATAATTGTTAGTTATTTATTAATAATGCTCCTTAGAGCTACCTTAAAAGAAATACATATTTAGGTATACAATGATATATCCTACAAAGTCTTGTCTTTTATTAAGTATAACTTAGTCTTATTTACATAATCATATTTTTAGTATCCTCAAAGACTATTGAAATCACATACCCTTATATATATGATAATACAGACTTCATGGAGTATTTTAAATGAGCAGAGCCCCATTCAAAAGCTAAATTTGTTAAAAATGAACTTATATTGATGTTATTGTTATTAATAATTTGTATTCACTTAGGGGTCCCTGGGTGTCTCAGCTGGTTAAGCACCTGACTCTTGATTTTGGCTTAGGTCATGATCTCAGGGTTCCAGGATCAAGCCCCAGGTCAGGCTCTGCACTGGGCATGGAGTCTAAGATCCTCTCTCTCTCACACACACAAAAAAATAGTAATTTATATTCATTTAGTAAATATTATATTTTATTCCCAATATCTATTCAGTGACTATAGTAAATCGCTTTCTTATAAAAACTGAATGCAGATCTCTATCTAGATTTATAACTATTTAAAACGCAGTACCATATGTGCTCAAAAATAATTTTACTTGCTCTTCAGAAGTAATAGAAAATTTGAATATTATCTACCCTAAGCAATATATATTAGCAAGAAAATTAATTGGTACCATTGTCAGGAAAAGTATGATTTATAAAACTGATTTTTTAAGTTATAGTTAATACAGTCATTTAAGTATAAGACAAAAGTCATTTTTTTTCTTCCTGCTGTTTTTCAAAATATTGTTTTGAACAAATCAGATGATGGCTACTATTACTGAGTGACTTTCTAGTATAAAATCCATTCTCTCACTTTGTTAATAGTATCATACTTATTTATTATGTGGTAATATTTTATGTACACAATGTCTAAAAACTGCTATAAATATGCTTCTTAAAATTTCACAATATAATCGACAGAATCTAAAAGTTCTTTGGTATAGTTTTTCCCATTAATTTTTGTTTTAATCAATCTTTTCATTTTATCTCCTACAAAGAAATGATAAATTTTCTCACATGCCATTTCACATTGAGTTCTACAGTGTTGAATAATCTTATTTTTTTTTAAATTTATTTCTTTATTTGTCAGAGACAGAGACAGAGCACAAGCAGGGGGAGCGGCCGGCAGAACGAGAAGCAGTCTCCCCGCTGAGCAAGGAGCCCGAGGCGGGACTTGATCCCAGGACCCTGGGATCGTGACTTGAACTGTAGGCAGGCGCTTACCTGACTGAGCCACCAGAGGTCCCAAGATTTATTTCTTTATTTGAGAGAGAGATATACAGGCTTTGTCTTACAACCCATGAAATCATGACCGGAGCCAAAACCAAGAGTCGAACACTTAACTGACTGAGCCACCCGGGCGCCCCTACAGTGTTGAATGATCTTAAAATATTTATGATTTTATACCTGGAATGACTTTGAAATTTTGCAAACTACTGTGTAAATGATTGTGGCATAATTAAAAAATAATTTCAGCAGGAAGGATAATTCTGAACTAATGCAGAAAGTTTTGTGAGTAGGAGTTGATAATCCTGGTTCTATGATCCTTTTCATATGTATAAAGATTATTTTCTTTTTGTGTGCCCCTCCCCCATCTCCTAAAGATTATTTTCAAGAAATCATAACCACTTATTTGATACTCCATTTGCTTCCAAGTATCTTTATTTTCCTGACTTTCTAGTATAGAATAATAACATCATATAATACAGATTGTATAATCATAGAATTATGTAGGAGCATAGAATATAGATAGATGATAGATATAATATAGGTAGATAATAGATATAGTAAGATATGTGTTCTTATATATACTGTAATATGTAGTAATATAGGTTGACTATAATAGAATACAGATCACAGCATCATATGGAATCATAAAATCATAAAGAATCATAAAATATAAATATCTAGAATAAATGATAAATTATAAATTGTATCACAAAATAGAACAACCAAAGCTCTCTCATTGCTCAGCTCCTATCACTGGCTAGACCCCCTTTACTGCCACTGCTTGTATCCATCAACCTTTGTCCCACATTTTTCCTTAAGCTCTTATTTCCTGCTTATTTCTTAACTCAGGCAAATGGAAAGCAAAACTGTCCCTTGATCAAAAGCAATTGTCTTGATAAGACCTCCCGCTGGGGCGCCTGGGTGGCTCAGTTGGTTAAGCGACTGCCTTCGGCTCAGGTCATGATCCTGGAGTCCTGGGATCGAGTCCCACATGGGGCTCCCCGCTCAGCGGGGAGTCTGCTTCTCCCTCTGACCCTCCCCCCTCTCATGTGCTCTCTCTCTCTCTCATTCTCTCTCTCTTTCAAATAAATAAATAAATCTTAAAAAAAAAAGACCTCCAGCTGGCCCAGACCACCCAGACAAGTTTGAGCATAACCCTGAAGTGCTCCTCCACAGATGGACCATGGAGTGACCTCTAGAATGACTAACAATGACCTTTACCTCATACCTCATTATAATATTAACATCACCCAAGGAGAAGCACAAACCTTACATAACACACAATATGTATATAGGCATGTTTCCTTAAGGTGCATTGTGGCCTTATGTCTGCCTCTATACTCAAAGACAAGGCTTCCCTATCTAAATATTCGTCCTAACCCAACATAAAAGGAATCCATCTGCTCTTGCTCTGGGAGTCACAGCTTTGGAAGCCATTCTCGATGATTTCCTTATTTGCTGCAAATAAAGTTTTCTTTGTGTCACAACTCTGTCTGCTGCAGTTTCCGACTCACCAAGGAGCAAACTCACGTTGGTTTTGTTACAGTGTTACTTTGAAAGATTACCCAAAGTAGAGTTCCTGTAGGGAAATAGATTGTCGGACATCCACAAAAGACAACCATTTAAAGAGAAAAATGCTATCTGCTATTCTATATCTATAAATACAGACTACATAAACCAATCTAATTATTCGTAGATATTCTTTTAATTCTATGAAAACCCTGGTATCCAACATTTGGAAGTTGATTATCTCTTGTCTCATTCTTTATGTTTCTAGCATTTGAGTCTAGCTTGAGATTTCTCTTTTTCATCATGTTTGGATACTGAACACATAGGAACTTTTTAATTGACTCATACATTTATGAGTCAACTTCAATACTTAGCTGGAAACTTCACTTGTCTTTTTCTTGTATTATGAATGTTGTTGAGCTTTCTTTAATGTTTACATACAGAAATATATTGTATGGATTACTAAGCCGCTTACTCTTATAACTTTAGCTCAATTCTTACATGTTCTCTAATCTGTCTCTACTTATCTTTACATCTATTTCTTCACTTCATCACACATAGCTTAGAACTTTTCTCATACACTATTAGCTCTTCTTACTTTCTCTCTGCCTAAAATGCAATATAATTTAACAAGCTAATTTACAAAAAAAAAAAAAAAAACTGCCTTGACTTCTTTAAGACCCTTAAGAACATGTTTGGCTATTTAAATTTTGTTTGTTTACATAGAATTATAAGATCTCTACAAATGTTAAAAGTAAGTAGGCCTGTGGCGCCTGGATGGCTCCGTAGGTTAAGCGCCTGCTTTTGGGTTGGGTACTGATCTCAGGGTCCTGGGATCTAGCCCGCATTGGGCTTCCTGCTCAGCGGAGAGCCTGCTTCTCCCTCTCCCTCTGCCTCTCCCCCTGCTTGTGCTCCCTCTCTCACTCTCTCTCTCTGTCAAATAAATAAATAAAATCTTAAAAAAAAAAGTAAGTAGGTCTTCAAAGAATTTGAATATCAGAATAGTTACATAAGATTTATGTAACTATGATGGAAATTTATAAATCTTATAAATGATGGAAAAATGAAACTGTAATGCTTTATGTACATGAAATATATTGTAATGTTTTATGAAACTCATTAGGATGCTAAAAAGGCATTTGTATTTTGAGTGTATGACTTTGATGAATGATATTTTTTTTTAAAGGTAAAAGTTGAGTACATGGATTTTTGTTCCTATTGATAGCCAAAAGCTAGGTGCTCATTATTAGCCCTAATGTGAATTGTCATTTGCTTGGCTGGTGAATTTGTAGATCAATAAGAACATTTGTAAACCCATTACTTTCTATGGATGTGGCAAAATACCTTACAAAGTGTAAATTGGCTAATGTCACTTTTGGCAAGATAATCTTTGGCTATATTATTTTTAGTCTTGTAATAACATTAAGAGCAGTCTAACCACACAGGGAGAGTTTACCTTCCAGAACGAAAGTTCATTCATTTATTCGATCTGTTTATGCTTAATATGTAGTAACAGTGGATTCTCTTTGTTTAAATTAGCTTTAGTGCTGATTTTATTATTAGATCTATGTATCACATTGAACACTACAGATAAGAAGAAAAACGTAAGAACTAAGTTTTTGATAATCTTCTTCCCATTCCTAGATCATCCTTATCCTGGCTGCTGAATTTAATATAGGCAGAGGCAACTACAAGCAAAGGCAAAAGAATGTAATACAGAGAAAATGCAAAACTGCTAAGTTAATGAAAAATACATTCTCTATTACATTTATTTGTAATCTAATAGTATAAATGTATTTTCTTGTGGCCCTTGACAAATTTAGACATTGTTTATATTGAGTACATTTGAATAAGCATTCAATATAATTTATATATATGTAATATATATGTATTTCAATATTATATTGAAATATGATACTCTAGTTAGAATTGATCAAAGCTATTGTCATTTAAAGATTGTAGGTTATTTTTATACCTTTACTTGGTGTACTCAATTATTATATTTGCCATGCTTCCTGATATGGTTATATTTAGCACACTGACATTTGAAAACTCCATTGTGAACATATTAAAATTTCAGAGATTGGTACTTGGTGTTGTTTGAAATACATGCGCCAATGTTTTGAAAGCAATGGATAATAATATGAAAACCATTCACTATGCTATAATCTTAGAGGCAAGTATTTGCTTTTGTGCTGATAACACTACATAAGTATATATCATTCAAGGAACTTCTTTTACCGAAGATGCATTCCTTGTCTCCATAAAAGGCTTTTGCAAGAATCACTTTAGAATGACAACCAGGAACTGAGAGAATTAAAAATGAAAAAAAAAAAAAAGGGAAACTGAAAGCTTAACTTTTGAAAAATAAAAGATGACTATATGAAGGTTACCAAAAATTTTTGTTCCACTAAGATTTCAAGACATAGCAAGACTTTCCTAAGGTAATAACCAATCATTTAAAAAGAGAGATGTAAAAAAGGTGGGACTAACATAATAATTAAAAAAAGAAAAACAATGAAAGGAGGGCTTGAGAAGGACATACCATACAAATGTAAGTAACAGGAAAGCAGGGATTATGTTTCTACCAACCAAAGACACTGTATGTTAAAACCCACAATACGTAATGAAAATATAGTAGTTATGACTATCTATGTACTAAATAAGTAATTACTTACCTAAAGCAGAAAATTAAGGAGACAAAGGAGTCCTATAAAGTCCATCTATGATTAGAGAATGTAACACACTACTCTCAGTTCAGGAGAGGTCAAGTGGGTAAACAGGCATAACTAGTTTGCTAGAAGTGTTTTTTCAGGTATAATTGGGCAATAGAGCGTGGTTATACATGGAAATAGACATGAGGTTCTAAATTCTAATTCTGCCATTTCTTAGCAAGATAGTTTTGGGGGTAACTTAAATCTTTGAGCCTTTTTTTCTTCTTACATAAAAGGGAACAATAAAGGAATCCATTTATGACTGCACTATAAGGAATATATGTGATAATCCAAGTAAAGGACTTAGTGTTGAAGCTGACACATAGGAATTTTTCAGAAGTATTAGCTGTTATTTTTCAACTAGGAATAGTCTTTTTTTTAGTTTTTGTTACAGAAATTTTCAAATATATTCAAAAAGAGAAAAAACTTGCTATGCCTCAAAATTCCAGAGGCAAGTAGTTTTAAAATTAATTTTAAAAAAGCATGACTAAAAACCAACCAAAAGACAAAACTACAGGTAATATATAAAGACAAATGTCAAACTTTGAGAAATATCTGCAGCACATATAATTTACGCACTTAAAATATATTTAAGAGAAATATCCCTTTAGGGGGCTAATTTTAATTAGTTTTTCTTATAAAGCTTACTTAAGCCTAAACTTTTCAAAACCTTGTCCTCTAGCTCTTAGTATTTACCATGTCCCTCAAATGTGCCAGTGCTCATTAATATCTTTTTTTAACAAATGGTGACTCATTATGAGGTTTAACTAGTAACAAGATTTATCTTATGTTCTCAAATATTCTGTTAAATTGGAATTTGTTCCCATCAGGGAAAAAACAATCAGTAAGTCAGATTTTGCTGAGAAAAAGAAAAAAAAGATAAAGTTGAAGGAGCAAAACTCGGGACAGATAGTGGAGAAATGTGTGAAATAATCATGCATTATTAGTACCAGTACAGTGTCTGTTTTTACCAGCTCTAGTCAGACAATATTTAGAGTTGCCTAATTTCCTAATTTGTACTATTAATCAATATTAACTCATCAATTCCAAGAAATGTTGATGCCATAGCCAGACTTCTGTAATTCATTTGGAATTTCACAGTCAGCATGCCACTGCTGTCTAGTTGATAGTCATCAATTATTAATATCTTTATATTATCTATTCATTACAGTAGAGTTAATGTGAACAAATTTTGTTCTGATTTAACAAAATGGCAATAAAATTCTGAAAACACACTGACTAAATATTAAAATCAAAATAAGACTTTTATGCTGTGCTTTTCCTTTGATAACCATTAATAAAATCTATTCTTAGCACATGCAAGCTAGATGTATTGATATGAAACTTTTGATTTTTAAAACATCAAATCCTACAAGGTAGAAACTAAAAGCAGTATTTACTAATAAAACTATTGAGAAATGGACTTTACATACTATGAAAGAATTTAGACAAAATTAAAATATTGTTTGAATAGATATTGATCAGTAGAAAAGTATGAAAAAAATGCCCTGCTTCCTCATAGATGGAAAGCTTATATTTCTTATTATCTTTCCACATGTCTAAATGGAAAGCACTCAAGTAATCAGTTTTCCTTTTCAATTAAACTCACATTTAAGAGCAAGAGTGTTGAAATGAATATACTGACATTATCAATTAAAATGCAAAATTGAAAAGAAAATTCTCAATAATACTCAGACTTTCTATTTTTTTTTTTTTAAGATTTTATGTATTTGACAGAGAGACACAGCAAGAGAGGGAACACAAGCACGGGGAGTGGGAGAGGGAGAAGCAGGCTTCCCGCCGAGCAGGGAGCCTGATGCGGGGCTCGATCCCAGGACCCTGGGATCATGACCTGAGCCGAAGGCAGATGCCCAACGACTGAGCCACCCAGGCGCCCCATACTCAGACTTTCTAAAGTTACTATAAGAAATTATTACATGAATTAATTACCATAAAGTTTTTTATTTTGCTGTCTTAATCTCATTTGTATATTTCATTTGAATATTTGTGCACATTTGTGTATATTTTCCAAAGTCACAAAATTTTTTTCACCGTAGAATTCATGCCTTTTTTTTTAAGATTTTATTTATTTATTTGACAGAGAGAGAGAGAGAGAGCAAGCACAAGCCCAGGGAGCAGCAGGCAGAGGGAGAGGAAGAAGCAAGCCTCCCTGCAGTGCAGGGAGCTCCATGCGGGGTTAGATCCCAGGATCCCAGTATCATGACCTGAGCTGAAGGCAGATACAGAGTGGCACCGCAAATTCATGCCTTTTTAAATGTGATAAATCTATGATTGTAACAGGAGATCGATAAATATTTGGTGATTTAAATATGGCTATATCTTGGTAAAATGTAAGGAAACAGGAATAATTAGGATGTCTTTTGTTACCTATCTTACAATTGCTAAACTTCATATTTATTAGCCCTTGGGATAGTCTCATCAGTCTCATATGATCTTCATCAAAATAAGAACACACTGGAGAAAGTATAGACTCATTTTGTGCCAAAAGTGTCTGTTTAGTTAAATGCCCTTACCACTGGCAAGAATATGAGAATTTTACATCACAAATGTTCACATGTTCACCAGATATGAGTATCAGACATAGGAACTCCTTGGAGGGCATGTGAGACATAGAAGACAAAGGGAGCAACATCAAAACGTGATGGGGATACCATCAAACCAATAAAAGGCACTATCAACTACAATCAGTTTTGAGTTCTAGGTGTCCTTTTAATTAAGACTACTTTCAACAAGAAGAACAAATTTTCAAGATGGTCGTGTCTGTTCTCACCCCTTATTTAATTGCAATACTTCTAATCTACAAATTTAAAGTAGACTTTTAAATAATGTTCATATGTGTCCACAAGTTATTTATATATTTATGTTATATTAACAAACAAAACATGTGGTAAAATAGTGTATTTTTAAAAGCATTTCACTGAGATGAAAACATCAATACATATTACTTATATTTAACTTCATATTCATGTGAAGAATAATGGTAAATAATGTAAATGCCCATAGAATATTATCTCTCTATATATAACTTGCTATTCATATTATTTAGTTACATCCATAAAATAAGCAATATTGGTAAACATTTATGATACTATTAAGTTGTTTTATTTCATAAATCCTATGCTATGTTTTAAGGGTTATGGAGAGTTGAATAAAAATTATAATGGTCAATTAATAAAACAATTATTTATGAATAACTTATTTTCAACCACATTAGGCAACTTAAAAGTCAATATAATTAATCCACAGAAAACGTAAGAACTTACCATGACTTAAAATAGCTCAAAATTCAATGGATTCTGTGTACTTTAACAGATTGCTCAATTAGTCACATACTAATTATCAGTTTCCTTAGTACTGAATTATCTAGATTAATCAGTCTATGTGGTTTTTTCAATATGTCATCAGGAGCACTAAGTCTGGTCAGTATCCATAATGATATAATAGTTTTCCTTTAGACTAAGATAAATAAATCTGTTTAATATAACAATAACAATAACAATCATATAACTAGTTATGATAATAAGGACAGGAATGGTATATAAAGTCTTATCATAGATAGTTGATTAAGCTAACAAACTGATAGAATTCTGGAATGACTTGCAAACTCCTTAGACTTCTTTTTTATTTGGAGAAACATCTTTATTTCTGGAAATAACAGCCTATAGGCTATATCCTGTTCAGAAAAATTACTTTGATTTACATTGCTTCTAAATTCAATGCACCAAATAACGAGTTATGTGGAACTGTCAATGAACATTAACATTAATCACCTAACTGAACCCATCTAATTTATTTATGTATTTATTCGACATAGAATCACAAAAGTGTATCAAGATAAAATATGTTGACTTCAATTTTGGTGCCATCCTTATACTGACAATTGTGTAAATTGTATAAAGTTTCTGTCTGATAGATGTATTGTTGCAGAGCAGATTATATAGGGATGATGAATACGTATTTTACATAATGGAAATTAAAGGACAGCAATTGGACCTCCATGTGTTCTCTTAGTCTCTTTTCTTATTTGTGCACCCCTATCCAGCCAAATGACCACATACTGAGTCTTACTCAGAATCACATTAACTAAGGCAAATGTCCATCCTTTTATCTCTGGACATTTACAAACTTTATTTTGTGTGTTCTTATCAAAGTCAGCAAGGAAAACAATAATCTATACTAATCCAGAATTTGCCAAACACAAATATAAGTGTTGGACAGAGGGTTATTTTTTTTTTTACCACTTCCAATTAGCATGTAATTTCAATATAAAGAATCATATGATAATTTAGGATACATACAGTTCTGCAGGGGCATTTTATGGTCAGGAGCCCAAAGACAGATTTTTTTTCATGAAAATCATATATATTTTTTAATGCCAGCTTTCTGATGTTTGAAAAAGGAGAATTGTATCCAACCTGGGTACTTGCCACAAAAACAAACAAAAAAGCACATGGAATATTATATATGTGTAGGAAAATTAATAAAGAGAAATATCACTAAAATGAAATAGAGAGTGGCTAGAAGGGGGAGCTATACCACTCAATATCATTTACAAGAACTGTCAATTACAGACCCCAACAGAAGAATCACCAATTACAGGCCCAAACAGGGAAAGACAGACATTGCCTCTCCCGCAAAAAATTGACCACCCCTCCAGCATAGCTAATGAGAAAGCATCAACACCATGGACTCAATGCTTTTTCCCAATGAATTTTTGTGCAAAACAACCCCTCCCAAATTCCTCCATCTTCTCCATAAAATAACATTCTTCTCTTTTGTTGGACTTACCTGTGGTTTTGCCATAGTTGCATACCCTGAATTGTAACTCTCTGTTATTCCCAAATAAATCCATTTTTGCTGGTAAAATCACTGACTTTTATTTTTAAGGTTAACATGTGCATTTATCTACTGTCATAATTTAAACGTGCTGTGTCCAGTGATTGAGAATCCCCCTTAGGCATATGCAACACAAATTGTTCATTATATTCTTAATGTAGTCCATTTATTTAAAAATCACTATTACTTTTGAAGATTGAATGTATGACCTACTGAAAGCAAATGAAAATTAGGAGCAAGATATTTTTGAGAGACTGTTTTCATTTAAAGAAAATATATGAAAAATTGAATACGTATGGGTTTAACTTCAACAGTCATCCAAAGACGTCATAAACAATGAAACAAGTTTGGTAGTGATAAAAAGACATTTTTCACACTCTGTTTTAATCTATATTTATGCATATTTCATCTTAGGTTTCTTTTCATAAGGACAGTAGACTTAAATACATTGAAAAATTGCCTGCCAATAATTGTGCCTTGTTGGAAGTGTTTAAAAGTGATTTGGGGCACCTGGATAGCTCAGATGGTTAAGTATCTGACTCTTGATTTCAGTTCAGGTCCGGATCTCAGGGTCCTAAGATCCATGCTCAGTGTGGAGCCTGCTTGAGATCCTTGGTCTCTGTCTTTCCCTCTTCCCCTGCTTACTTTAGATGTAAGTAAAAATGAAGAAAGAGAATGTGGTGATATGACTTATTTTTGTCTTAACCATGCCGGCACTACATTTTCCGGGATTCTTTTCTCTCTCGTTTGCATATTAAAATTAGCCACAAGAGAGCACCTGGGTGGCTCAGTCGTTAAGCGACTGCCTTTGGCTCAGGTCATGATCCCAGGGTCCTGGGATCGAGCCCCACATCGGGCTCCCTGCTCCACGGGAAGCCTGCTTCTCCCTCTCCCACTCCCCCTGCTTGTGTTCCCTCTCTCGCTGTGTCTCTCTCTGTCAAATAAATAAATAAAATCTTAAAAAAAAAGTCACGAGATAATTTTGCATGATATTTGAAAGGTAGGATGAAAGCAATTTTATGGTCTGTAGGTCAATTACAGCATCAAGCACCACTGTAATTCATGTACATTGTTACTATCTGGTGACTCACTTTATTAGTGAGGGCACCAACCAGGACTTCACTTATCCTGTCCTCCTTCCTAACCAAAATGTACAAACTCCACATGTTCTAGTTTGTCCAAATGGGCACCAGTTTTCTCTCATGTTCCTGGTTTTTAGGCCCAGCTTTTTTTTTTTTTTCTGATTATCACCTGACTTTCAGAGATCCAGGCCTATCACCAGATTCAGAGGCAACAGCCCTTTATATTTACTTTAACCAATTCCTTGGATTAATTAAAGTCCAACTTCTATAATATAACCTTATTCTATAACACTCTTAGTAGTTCTGCTTCCCAGTTCACTGAAACTTAACTATGGGTATTGTTTTCCTTTCAAACCTCAGTTTTCTCATCTGTTATGTGTAGAAGTTAATTGTTGTTTTCAAATCTCAAAAAATCTAACCTTACACCTAAAGGAACTAGACAAAGAACAAACACAGCAGAAGGAAGGAAATAATAGAGATTAGAGAAGAAATAAATGAAATAGAAACAAAACAAAACAAAAACAACAGAACAGATCAATGAACTATGAACTGGTTCTTTGAAAAGATCAATAAAATTGGTAAAACTCTAGCAAGACTCATAAAAAAAAAATAGTAGAAGAGAGAGAGAGAGAGGTCCCAAATAAAATCACATATGAAACAGGAGAAATAACAAACAACATCACAGAAATGCAAACAAGTGTAATAGAATATTATGAAAAATTATATGTCAACAAATTGGACAAACTGGAAGAAATGGATAAATTCCTAGAAACATATAACTTACCAAAACAGAAGCAGGAAGAAATAGAAAATTTGAATGGACCAATTACCAGCAAAGAGATTGAGTCAGTAGTCAGAAACTCCCAACAAACAAAACTCCAGGATCAGATGAATTCACAGGCAAATTCTACCAAACATTTAAAGAACACTTAATACCTATTCATCTCAAACTAGTCCAAAAAATAGAGGAGGATGGAAAACTTCCAAATTCATTCTATGAGGCCAGCCAATATCACCCTGACACCAAAACCAGATAAAGACACCACAAAAAAGAGAACTTCAGACCAGAACTTCAAACCAGATGAATATAGATGCAAAAATCCTCAACAAAATACTAGCAAACCGAATCCAATAATACTTTAAAAAAAATGATACACCATGATCAAATGGGATTTATTCCTGGGATGCAAATGTTGCTCAGTATTTGCAAAACAATCAACATAATGCATCACCTCAATAAGAGAAAGGATAAAAACAATCATTTCAATAGATGCAGAAAAAGCACTTGACAAAGTACAACATCCACTCATGGTAAATACCCTCAACAAAGTAGGTCTAGAAGGATTATACATCAACATAATAAAGGCCATATATGACAAACCCACAATGAACATCATACTCAAGAGGAAAAAATGAGAGCTTTTTTTTTCATTAATATAAAATTCTTCTGGGAGGGTATGTGCTGTGCTATGGTGAGCGCTGTGAATTGTGTAAGACTGTTGAATCACAGACCTGTACCTCTGAAACAAATAATATACGTTTAAAAAAAAAAGAAGTTAGTAGGAAGGGAAAAATGAAAGGAGGGAAATCGGAGGGGAAGATGAGCCATGAGAGACTATGGACTCTGAGAAACAAACTGAGGTTCTAGAGGGGAGGGGGGTGGGGGAATGGGTTAGCCTGGTGTTGGGTATTAAAGAGGGCACGTACTGCATGGAGCACTGGGTGTTATATGCAAACAATGAATCATGGAACACTACATCAAAAACTAATGATGTAATGTATGGTGATTAACATAACATAAAAAATTTAAATAAATAAATACATTATATATATAATTTATATATAAATAAATTATATATATATATACTGCTTCTGCACAGTGAAGGAAATAATCAACAAAACCAAAAATCAACCTACTGAATGGGAATAGATATTTGCAAATGACATATCTGATAAAAGGTTAGTATCCAAAATATATAAAGAACTGATACAACTCAACACCCCAAAAACAAATAATCCAATTAAAAAAGGAAAAGAAGACATGGACAGATATTTCTCCAAAGAGGATGTCCAGTTGGCTAACACACTCGTGAAAAGATGCTGAACATCACTCATTATCAGGGAAATGCAAATCAACACTACAATGAGATGTCACCTCACTCCTGTCAGAATGGCTAGAACCAAAAACAGAAGAAACAACAAGTGTTAGCAAGGATGTAGAGAATAAGGAACCCTCTCGCTCTGCTGGTGGGAATGCAAACTGGTGCAGCCTCTGGGAAGAACAGTATGGAAGTTCCTCCAAAAATTAAAAGTAGAACCTCCCTTTGATCCAGTAATCACACTACTGGGTATTTACCCAAAGAATACAAAAACACTAATTTGAAAGGATGGATGCACCGCTGTGTTTATCACAACGTTATTTACAATAGCCAAGATATGGAAACAGCCGTTGAACAGATAAAGAAGTGGTATATGCATCTGATGCAATATTATTCAGCCATAAAAAAGAATGAAATCTTACCATTTACCACAACATGGATGGAATAAGGGAGTATAATGCTAAGTGAAATAAGTCAGTCAGAGAAAGACAAAGAGAATATGATTTTACTCAGAAGGGAGGTGGGTGGGAGGATCAGTGAAATTGGCGATGGGGATTAAAGAATACACTTATCCTGATGAACACTGAGTAATGTACAGAATTATTGCATCACTATATTGTAAGCCTGAAACTAATATAACACTGTATGTGAACTATACTGGAATTGAAATAAAAAAAGTAAAAACTTATCATGTTCTCATAGACTTGTTATATTAAATGTAATAAAAATATGTATAGCAATTAGGACTATCAGAATAAGTGCTTATATATATGCTTTATAATAAGAATAATAACAATAAATATTATACTTGACCAGCTGAATTTCATCATACTACTTTTTTCTTTAAAATGAATACCATCTTTTGTATATTTAAACACAAGTATCTCATTTCTGTCACTTCTTTATTATGCTTCTGTTATAGTAGTGGTATTCTGTTACATTTAGTTTTAATAAATCTACTCCCATTTGGGCGCCTGGGTGGCTCAGTTGGTTAAGTGACTGCCTTCAGCTCAGGTCATGATCCTGGAGTCCCGGGATCGAGTCCCACATCGGGCTCCCTGCTCAGGAAGGGGGGTCTGCTTCTCCCTCTGACCCTCTTCCCTCTCGTGTTCTCTATCTCTCATTGTCTCTCTCAAATAAACAAATAAAATCTTTAAAAAAAATTCTACTCCCATTTATATAGAGAACATTTTTTAAAAATATTTTATTTATTTATTTGACAGAGAGAGAGAGCACAAGTAGGGGGAGCAGCAGAGGGAGAGAGAAGCGGGCTCCCCGCTGAGCAGGGAGCCCAATGTGGGGCTCGATCCCAGGACCCTGGTATCATGACCTGAGCCAGAGGCAGACACTTAACTGACTAAGTCACCCAGGCGACCCAGGAACAATTTTGAAGTGGAAGAGTAGCACATTTATAATCATAATTAAAGTGAACAGAAAACAATATTTACACATTTTAGACAAAATAACTCAGTTGTGTTCTTCAAATGTTTATAAATATTTAAAATAGGATTGTTTATGTGACCACATAGCGTTTGCTATAAAAGTTATGTTTATAGCGTTGAAAATATTTTATTTTCTGTTTTCTGACCATAAAAATAAATAAAAATATTCATGTAAAATTACAATTTCTCCTTTCTGAAATAAAAAATAATTTTTTTGAAATTTAAATTGCACATCTGGAAATATAATACTTGTCCTGGCTTCTGTTGTTATATTTAATCAGTGAAACAGTCATTGTCTCAAATATCTAATTCATAGAAAATTTTCTCTCTGTAAAGTTTTAATAATCCAAATAATTTTAATAGATAGAGTTTCTCTTTTCGTTGAAAAAATACTTCAAGGAAAGCTTCAGGTTCAGTACCCCACAAAGAACTGGCAAAATTCCAAGATTCCTGGAGAGAACATTTCTATTTTCTTTTTCAAGTTTACATGTTGGGTATTATATTAAAATCCCATTAGTTTCAGATTCATTAAATTTTGCTCTAAAGAAATAAATCCCAATTTACATATTAAATGTAAAAATATAATAAAATAAGATAAAACTCTTGATGGAGAAGATGACTGCCCAACAAGAGACCATTAGCAATTCCATCTTTATGTACTAAAATAAAACATGCTGTGTAGAAGTGATTGCATTTGAAGTTATTGGTACATTTGAATTCAAACTACCCAACCATGAAAAATGAGGTTTCTATTTGCTATAAAAATAAATTAGGAGGCAATGCTTTGCTGGGAAAGCCATTTGAACACTTCAGTTCATAACTATTCATAGTAATATAAACACATGTCTTTGCTCATACTGTGAGCTGCCATAAGATATTGTTTTATTCAACATTATTTTATATCTAAAGTGAATGCAGGTGACTTACTTTAGGGTTTAATAAAACAAATCCTGATGTAGAGATCCTGTGGGAAATTATACAATAATGTTACCTACATAACTAATTTTCTTCTTATGAAACAATGATCCCACTACAATTTTAGAGCTATAGAATGTACTGTTTAACATCACCATTTCTGTGTTAATGTCTCAGTATATCACAAAATTAAACTTTTTTATAAAAAGATACTTTATAGAAAGGCAATCCTTTGGGAAAATAGGTTTTCATTTCTAAATTAAAAGTAGCATGAAGTCAATACTGAACATGTCACCTACTGCTTATTGACACTAAAATTACTTTTGTATTTAGAATACTATTTACTTGTGAGAAAATACCATGGTGTTAGTTCCCAGTTCATTATAAATAAGAGAGCTTATTCAAGAAAAAAGTCAAAGATGAATTTTGCTAATTATGCACTTGGTTGAAATTCCTGGGAAACATTTAAGAATGCACAGATATTGAAAATGTAGCAGTCTTGTCTGACCAAGTACATTTCCCCACATTCATATATTAATTTGTCCATTGGAAACAATATTACATAATGGTTAGATTAAAAATTTGGAGTTAAAAATAGACTTATTTCCTATCTGAGCTCAAGTGGCTATATGAGTTTTTCATTTAGTTCTCAATGAGGAAATATCTGTTTCCTCATCTATAAAATGAGAGTAATAATAACCATCCCCTACTTTTGTGAGGGTTGCATTTAAAAAATTTGATTTAGAAAAAGATTATGAAATTTTTAATTCAGTGCTATATACATTGCATTATTAAAATTGCATTTTAAAATGTTTCTTGGTATTTAATAACTCTTGACTCAATCCCGTGTCTTTATTTTAGGCCCCAAGAAAATTAGACCCTCAGTGAAATAATCTTGAAGACATGTCCCAAAATACAGACTTATGAAAATAAAACTATAAAATGGTGTTGTGAATTTCCCATCTTCTTTATTTTTGCCTCAATGATATATTAACAGCAGAAGTTAATGACAGTTGTTTGGTGGCATCTCTCCATCTTGTACTGTTTAATATAGTGCATCTAAGAATTTTTTTTCCCGGAAGAAAAGATAATTTGAGAGAAAAAATTAAATTAATTTTGGGCATGGGGAATAAACTGTCTTCTTCTCATTACATTGTATAAAATATTAAAGCCCTTTGTGTGAATTTAATTCACTTGTACTAAATACTATAAATAATCTATGACTATTTATTTGACAAATAATCTTACACAGCTTAAATTTTTACCTCTTTTAAAGAAGCCATTTAATATTGTTGCTTAGGTTAACGTTCTTTGGGATTTCATATTAATGTTTTAGGTGATACATCCATGTATATTTATTTCCTGTATCTATTAAGTTTCTGTCTGTCTACCTACATAGAGGCATAGAAATATTTCAACGTCCTTAAGGATCATATAAGCTAGCTACTGAAATAAGAAAGATTCCCATAGGGACCTCTGGGTGGCTCAGTCATTAAGCATCTGCCTTTGGCTCAGGTCATGATCCCAGCGTCCTGGGATCAAGTCCCTCACCAGTCTTCCTGCTCTGCAGGGGGGCCTGCTTCTCCTTCTCCCTCTGCCCTCCCCCCTTGCTCAGGTTCATGCTTGTGCTTGCACTCTCTCATCTCTCTCAAATAAATAAATAAAATCTTAAGAAGAAAAAAAAAAAGATTCACATAATTGCCTGATAGTATGAGTATATACTACCTGTGTGATGGGAGTCATGAGTGGTAAAATGTGTAAATTTACATTGTATCCCTGAATGAATAAAAGATAAAGTTACTTGGAAAAAATAAAATAATATCAAACAACTTTCCCGAAAGACTGAAGAAATTTAAGAAGGCCAAACATAGTTTGCTATCGTGACAATTAAAAATATGAGAATATTTATGTTTATTTATTTTTATTGTATTGTCTTAAATCTATATTGTATAATTCATAATATACTTGAGAAGTAACCCTGTTTTACTTCTAAATATCATGTATTTATTCATTAAAAATATTGATTGATATGTTAACACTTTTCTCAGCTTAGAATATAAATCAAAACTAATGAAGATCCTTGCCACTTACATTCTGATGGAACAAATAAACATAATAAATAACAAATCATGTAATATATTAGAAAACAACAAATAGACAGAAGAAATAATCAGAATAAGATGAATAATGTGTTCTTGTTAGATTAAAAGGCAGGGAGGCCAGATGCTGTTTTGTGTTGTTTTTAATCACTTTACTGAGGTAAATTTTATACTAAAATTCAATCATTTTTAAAAGTGCAATCTAATAACTTTTAGTAAATTTACAGTTTTACCCAAACATCAGAACAATCAAATTTTAGAACATGTTGTGACCTCTAAAAATAATGTTTGGTCCTATAGGCAGCTATTTCTTTTTCCTATCACCCTGCCCAGGGCAACCACTAATTTCTTTTTTGTCTCTATAGGATTTCTTTTTCTAGAAATTTCATATAAAGGAATCATACAAACTGTACTCTGTTTTTTCTGACCTCTTTCATTAGGATAAATTCTTAGGGTTTATTATGTTATTGCATGTATAATTATTTCATTCTTTTTTCATGCAAAATAGTATTTTATAGTATGGGTATACCACATTTTGTTTATTCACTCACCATTTGATAAATGTTTTCTTTTTTTCTATATAAATAATGCTGCTTTAAATGTTCGTGCATGAGTCTTTGTACAGACTTTTTTTTTTTTTTTTCTCTTAAGTAGATACCTTGGACTGAAACTGCTTAGTCATGAGGCAAATTTGTGTTTTATTTTTTAAGAAACTACCCAACTGTTTTCCAAAGGGGCTGTTCCATTTTAAATTCCCACCACTTACATGAGAGGCATTGGGCAGATCCTCCCCTAAAGCTTTTCAGCAACATCATAGGCCTATCCACACCAGGACTTTGGACTTCTGATCTCCAAAACTGTGAGAAATGAATTTCTGTTGTTTTAAGCCACTCAGTCTTATCAGTTATTTAGTAAGCCCTAGGAAGCTAACACAAAAAGGGAGAAAAAAATGGATCAGGAGAAAGTTTTATTAAATGGCAGAATCAAGAGTATATTTGTATTCTAATGGAAATGACGCAGGAGAAAGGAAAAAAATGATATATAAACGAGAGATTTCAGGTTTAGCTCTGACACATAGAGAGCTTGGAGGTCTTGACCCTTGTTCTTACACAGCATAAGGCTGAACAAACTGAAAATCAACAGTTTTTTCTTGGAATTGTCAGAGAATTGAGGTCACAGGGCAAAGGACCAACCTGACATCTGGAAAGATGGACAAATCAACTCATGACAAATCAACTCCAGCTTACTGGAGCAGAAACTACTGGAACCATAAGCTGGTGGGAGCACATAGTTTTTATGAATCATGGAAGGCTGAATGTGGACTAACATGTGAGTCAGAAACTCATGGGTGACATGATGCTGGTGGGGATAACCCTATAATTTCATGAGTTTTGCCCCCAGGATCCCCCACTGTGTTCCCACAGCGAAAAGCCAAATAGATCTCTTGTCTCTGGCTGGGGGAGAAAAAGAGTAATCATTTTGAAATGCACTCATTGCTTTTTTTTTTTTTTAATAAAAAAATCCCCCTCTTCAAGACAAAAGTCTCTCTCATAGCTGTATGCTGACATTTCCTGTACTCCATTTCCCTCTAGGCTTCTAGTCTTACCTAACGGGGAGAGGGTGGGGAGAATTAGAAACAATTTGGAAGGTCACAGCCGAGAGACACAGGCCTACTAAAGATTGAGATGTAATCATAAATTAGATAACTCTTTCCTCCCTCATACCTTATCAAAATGTCAACAGGGCTCCAGTAAAAATTATTATAGCTGAAAGAGCTGTAAGCCACAAACTATCTAAGGAGGTGTTCTTAGGAAAACCTTAAGACAACAAGAAAGATGGATACTCTAGGAAACTGCAGCCTTTGGCATCGACGGCTATAGCAAACATTAAATATAGCCTAACATGATCAATGTCAAACCTCACACAAAAGGCCTATTTATCTCAATTCCAATTAGACAATACATCATGAACAGCTTTCAACAAAAAATTACAAATGAATGGACAGCATTTATTTGTAGAGTAATGGTCTTAAGTAGAAGAGAAGGGATAGGATTTAGTGCATAAGTGGAAGAATTTGTTCATCATACGAACACAGAAAGTTGACATATGGCAAGAGGTTAGGAGGCAGAGAACAGAGGTATAGATGCAGGTAAGTGAGTAAAGGACAGGAGGGAATTCATGCAAGTTTTTTCTAATTGCCTGAATTTGCTCAAGTACGTAGGAAGCAACATCATTCTCTTTGAGTGTGGACAGGGAATTAGAGTTACAAGGTCTTAAAATTTTGAAGACATGAAATATTATTAAGAAGAGTGGAAAGCATAGGCAAATGTAGTAAAATAGTCTTTAGTACTAAAGGTTCACACAAAGGTTATGGTCATCAATTTAAAATAAGACTTTTCTGCATAATGGTTTGTCTATAGTGTGATGCATTCAAATTAAGTACCGAGGGCATACCGCAAATGAACGAGTGAATTAGAGTTCCTGTTGTTTTCCTTTGAATTCTTTAGTCAAAGTTCTATTTTTACTGAGCATTCTATAAGTGCACATATGTAGAAACACACACACAAACACACAGATACATATGTGTTTATTTATACACCTACACATACTCAAATACAATAGTTTGCTTATTGATTTCATTTAAAATACAGGTAGCAAGCTTTACTTGGAACTATAAATGAAGTAGCATAAAACTTAATAAAATTCAGATCTTTATTATTTTAGAAATATATAATATATATATGCATATGTATATATATAAAATCATTACAACTCAGTAATTGGAAGACTAATTACAAAAAACAAAAACAAAAACAAAAAAACCCAGAAGATTCGAACTGAAATTTTACCAAAGAAGGTATATGGATGGAAAATAAGCACATTAAGAAAATATTCAATATTATTCATAATTAGGAAATTGAAAATTAAAAACAGAATGTGAAGACACTAGAATGGCAAAAATAAAAAATACTGAAAGTACCAAGTGTTGTCAAGGATTTGAAGAAACTGGAGCCCTCATACATTGCTATAAAATGATACAACCACTTTGGAAAATAATTTGGTGACTTCTTATAAAGTTTAACTTTCACTTATATACCACCAAGTAACTCTTAGGCATTTGCCTTCAGAAAGAAAAAAGAAGCCATACGTCCACAATAAAACTAGTACACATATGTTCATATTAGCTTTTTCTATAAAAGCCAGAATCTGAAAACAATCCAAGTGTCCATTATTAGCAAAATAAACAACATGGGATTTATCTGTACAACTAAATATTATTCAGCAATAAAAAGAATGGACTATTGTTTTTTGTTTGTTTGTTTGTTTGTTTTTAAAGACTTTATTTATTCCATGGACAGAGAGAGACACAGCGAGAGAGGGAACACAAGCAGGGGGAGTGGGAGAGGGAGAAGCAGGCTCCCCGCAGAGCAGGGAGCCTGATGCGGGCTTGATTCCAGGACCCTGGGACCACGACCCGAGCCGAAGGCAGACGCTTAACGACTGAGCCACACAGGCGCCCCTAAAGTGTATTATTTCATGGCTTTTGGAACATTTCACAAATGTGTGCACCCATCACAGTCATCCCTTTTAGAATATTTAATTACCCGCAGAAGGAAACACACACCCTCCTGAGCCATCAGCCCCAAGCCCCTACCCCAGGCCAAGTAGGGTGGGCTTTTTTGTTTTGTTTTGTTTTAACTATGGGTGAGTCAGGGACTTAAACATATCAATACATCACAGAGGTATTGCCCACCTATTTCACAATTTGCTCCCATCAGGCAGGACCCAAAGTCCAAGTCCCAGCATCAGCATTTCATTGCACTGGAATATTCATGCAAGTCCATGATATTTCTCCCAAGAATGGACTATTGTTACACTCAAGAACATGGATGACTCAGGGAGAGGTAGTGAAAGAAAGGAGGGAGAGAAAGAGAATTCTGAATGAAAAAAAAGTCAGGCAGAAAAGAGTTTGGACTATATGACTCCATATAAAATCTGAGCAAATGGAAATTAATCTTTTCGAGGATAAAAGCAATACATCACTGCCTGGGGATGAAGGTGGAAGAATGAATGGATTGCAAAAGAGCACAAGGAGATTTTTGTAGGTAATGGAAAGTTTGGTATCTGAGTTGGTGATGGTTTCATGAGTATATACATATATCAAGACTTATCAAATTATAAACTTTAAACATTGCTATTTTATTGTGTGGTTTTTCATTTTCCACCTTTTTTCAGTTTCAACTTATTTTTAAAGCAAAATAAACAGCATAGTATGAAGTTTATAATGTATGTAAAAATAAAATATAACGGATACAGAATAAAATGTAAGACAAGAACAAAAGAACAGGGGAGGAAAATGGACATTTATTGTTAGCCACATCACACTATTGACTTTAACAGAATTTACAGCCATCAGACTTTCCTAATACAAAATGTTATGGAGTTGGTATTTATAAGCATTTACAATTGTAATTATTCTCCATATTGTTTCTTTAACAAGAAAAATTACATGCACCTATAGAGAGACTGTATGTAGAGTAAGACAAACAGTTGTGCCATATGATTTTAAATAGGTGTCCATAAAATCGCCTGGGGATAGTAGGGTGAGAGAAAGAGAGAGGTTACCAATAATTAGTTGGTATAATGTGCATATCTGTGTGTGGTGAGTATGTGCACTTTTATAAGGCAATTTTATAATTTAGTATGTTAAGCATTCATTCCCAGTCTTGAAACTCTTGGGGAAGATAGCTAATTGTGACTATAATAATAATTACCTTTGAGTTTATACTAATTCCCAGGAAGTGTTGTTTATTTGCATTTCCAGGACTCAAAGCAAACAATTTATTTTAACCACAATTTTATTTTTATTTAATTCTCATTAAAAATATAACTACACATTGTAGAAATTTGCACTTTGACATATTTAATGTGAACATAATTAAAATAATTGACTGATGGCATCTATATCAGTTGTATACAATGAAATATTGTAGAATTGTTTGTAATTCCTCAGGGATCGTGGTCATTCTCACTTGGTGGAATGTTCCATGATTGTGTCCAATTGCAGAAAAGGTACCTTTTAGTATCTTTAGAAAAGCACCTCTATCCCTACTGTTTCATAACTTCTAAGCATTTGTGATTGACTTGTAATCCCTGGATTTTGCAAAATATGTAAAGTAGTCAGATTTAACATTGCTAAGCACTAAGAATGCTGCATTCATTGTTATTTCATTAGTAATTAAAATAACTTACTGAGGAAGATAGCAGGCTCATTTTGCCAGGGAGAATGCAGATGCAGGGTATGGATCAGTTATTTTACTCAAGTCCCTTCTCTAGTAATTGTATGGATGACTCAAAAGTTTGTGTTTTTACTCATTGTGTACTGCCCTACATTGCTGCATTCTTTTATTTTTTCTAGTATTTAGTTTTGTTACTCCTAGAATTTAGTAAATACCTCACTTTCTCTCACTCTGTCTTTTGTAAACTTGGAACTACAGTTGAGTAAAACAATCTATTAAATACTATTCTGCATGTGGCTGTCCAATGTACCTCTGAAACAAATAATACATTATATGTTAAAAAAAAAGAAGAAGAAGATAGCAGGAAGGGAAAAATGAAGGGAGGGGAATCGGAGGGGGAGACGAACCATGAGAGACTGTGGACTCTGAGAAACAAACTGAGGGTTCTGGAGATGAGAGGGGTGGGGGGATGGGTTAGCCTGGTGATGGGTATTAAAGAGGGCACGTTCTGCATGGACCACTGGATGTTATACGCAAACAATGAATCATGGAACACTACATCAAAAACTAGTGATGTATGGTGATTAACATAACATAATAAAAAAAAGGGAAAAATACTATTGCTAGAATACTAAATTTGAAAAAGAGAAAAGAACATACAACTTCTGTTTTGATACTATTCACAACTTGCTCTAGGTTGAAACAAACTGGTTCACATGAAATCAGCTATAAATTAAATATTTTATTTCATTTTCACCAGAACTAGTCTGCTGCTTTGAAGACTGAATTCAATTACGTATCTTCTTGGAAAATTGCAAGATACATGTACAAGAGTTATATAGATTATATTTTTAAGACAGTTTTATTTGCAGTATAATTAATGCTATATCAATAAGCAACAAAGTGATGAAGACGCTAGTTGATAGATAATTGAAATATTTGCACCAAATAGTCATAGATTGAATTTCATTCCCATTTTTTTAAAAACTTAATGTCCACGTCAACTTACTTCTGGGCTTCCTAAAATTCCATAACCATCTGAAACATAATTTCATTCTTCTTCAGGAAAACTTTGCATTCCATTTTATATTTTCAGCAATAATTTTCAGCACCTCATTTACCATATCAAGACTCTGCATTTAAGTTCAGTAAACAGAGCTGAAAAGGTGAGAAGATGGTACTTAAATAGAGCTATTACAGATTTATATATTGTCATTTCAATAACTTAATGTTAAATAAACTGATATTGTTTTATTCTCAGGAAACATAAGAGTGCTCAGACACTCTGTCACATAACATCATCTGGTATAGTTTTTAATCATTTCTTCCATTTAAGACCTACATCTTACTTATTTTTGGAAGACTTGATAAAGATGTATTAGTATGAATACAGCACATTATGCAGATGTGACCACCTTGACATTCATTATTCAATATTTCAGGGGGTTATGGAGCTGGGAGGAGCCAAGAAATATAAAGTTTTAGTTGAAAAAACTATTAACCTTAATGTAGATTTTAGAATTTTGCCTTGCAATGATTTTTCCCAAATGACAATCTACTTATCCCCAGGAGGCTTGATTAGATCTTTAATTAACTCAATCTGGAAGTGCAATGACCTCTAATTAAAATAAATTTTGTTTCTTCTAGCAGCAAAATAATGAACTTATTCAAATGAGTTTCACAGCCATGCAAAATCAAAACCAATTAGAAGCTAATAATGAAGTATGTCATTAGGTATACGACAAACTCTAGAAAAAAGAGGGAAGTTCTCTTTATTAAAATTGTAAGGGTTAAACATTTGATTATTATAAATGAAGCAAAGTGTAAACATGCTATGTAGTGAATATGAATAAGTGAAATATATCTTTGCAGAAGTACATCAGGAAATCATAAAAAATCCTAATCATTTTTCTGAGCGGTTTCCCACAATATTAATTTAGTTTGCTGTTGCATAACACACTTTTATAAGTGCAATTTTTGAATTGCCTACAAAATCAGTATGAGTCACACTTGAAACTTGACTATGTATAATCATGTTGACTATGACCCTGTTACTACAGAATTTAAAAACAACTGTATAAGATATGAATGAAATGCTATGTTCTCTGTTGGATCTATTACTCAAAATTGTTAGGCATATAAGGTCCACTAGTAAATCTGTATGTAAAATAATATCAATGGAAATATGAAGATCTGCCAGCCTCTAATCATTAAATAAAATGATTTTTCTTTTGGTTTATGAACTTAAAACATTAATTATAAATATATTTTATTTATACTAATGTGTTAAATAAGACCTTTCTGGAGAAGCTTATTACGTCTTCAATATTTCCAATATTTTAATCTGTTTTGTTTGGTCTTTTGATTGTAAAAATTGCATGTGAACATTTAAGAGAAATAAAAAAAACAAAGAAATATATAAAAGGAGTGTCTTAATGCTGCAACCAAATACACTCCGCCTTTTTATATAATACTTTTCTATGCTTAGTTTTATTTACAGAACTTTTTATTTTGGTAAAATGCATGAGGGGAAATGCATATATTGTACATGTACACTTAAGTGAGGTTTTTTTTTAAGATTTTATTTATTTATTTGAGAGAGTGAGAGAGCACAAGCAGGGGGAGCAGCAGAGGGAGAGGGAGAAGCAAGCTTTCTGCTGAGCTGGGAGCCTGCTGCTGGACTGGATCCCAGTACCCTGGGATCATGACCTGAGCCAAAGGCAGACGCTTAACAAACTGAGCCACCCAGGGAGCCCCTTCAGTGAGTTCTGAAAAAAGCATACATCCATATCTTTTCTCAAGTGAGATTATTTCCATCATCCAAAAATTTCTCTTTCTCTTTTATTCCATCCAATCCCACAATGCCATCTACTCACAATTAGTTTATAATTTTTTTTTAAAACCACAGATTGTTTTGTTGATTCTGGAACTTCATAGAAATGGAAATAAACTGTTCTGTGTGGGCAATTCATCCATGTTTCTGTGTGCATCAGTGTTTTCAAAAATTTTTGAATAATGTCTCATTCTATATATACAGCAAAATTTGTTTATATACTGTCAAGTTGATAAACATTTTAATTTTTTCCTGTCTTTAACTTTGTTGAATAAAGCTGCAGTAGACTTCTTGTGTAAATCTGCTAGTGATTATATATTTTATATCTCTTAAATATCTAGGCACTCTAACTTTTTGAGATAATACTGAATTCCCCACTTCTTTGAACATAAGTGTAGTTTGCCTTGATATATCTTTACATTTTATATAATTATTGATCAAGCATTTTGTATATTAAATAACAAGTTACTATCTTCAGATGTTTGGCATATTAATAAGTACATGACTTATCCTTAAGAAAAAAAAGGTAAAAATAAGTAAGTCAAACAAATTATGGTATAAGAATTCCTGTACAAGCACACAAGCTATATTTATTATTATCAGATTTTTAAAAGGAAGAAAATAAACTTCACTTTAATTATTTTTTTAAGATTTTATTTATTTGAGAGAGACAGAGAGTACCAGTATGGGGGGGAGGGGAAGAGAAGGGGGAGGGGGAGGGGAGAAGCGGGAGCCCCATGCAGGGCTCGATCCCAGGACCCTGAGATCATGACCTGAGCCACCCAGGCGCCTCTCACTTTGATTCTTAGTAACAGTTTGTTATATCTGCATCAAAATCCCTGCAAAGTGGACTGAGAAAGTTTTACTTCCCTTCTCAGACATAATGATATTTAGTAGATTCTGAACTGTAAAGATTTTTTCTAAAATTTATTTCTTTGAATGTTAACTATCCATCATGCTAACCTACTGACCAACAGCCTTATACTTGTGTGAAATAATAACTGTCTTAAGCAGAAATAAACTTAATAAACTGAGGGTTGCTAAAGTGGTGGTGGGTGGGAGGGATGCGGTGGCTGGGTGATAGACATTGGGGAGGGTATGTGCTATGGTGAGCGCTGTGAATTGTGTAAGACTGATGAATCACAGACCTGTACCTCTGAAACAAATAATACATTATATGTTAAAAAAAAAAAAAGAGAGAAGATAGTAGGAAGGGAAAAATAAAGGGGGGGAAATCGGAGGGGGACACGAACCATGAGAGACTATGGACTCTGAGAAACAAACTGAGGGCTCTAGGGAAGGGGGTGGGGGGATGGGTTAGCCCGGTGGTGGGTATTAAAGAGGGCACGTACTGAATGGAGCACTGGGTGTTATACGCAAACAATGAACCAGGGAACACTACATCAAAAACTAATGATGTAGTGTATGGTGATTAACATAACATAATAAAATTTAAAAAAAACTCTATTGTTTACCTGAATTTCAAAGTGAAATATATGCAGTACATGAAGACCTTATACAATTTAGAAGGTATTACAAGTCCATTTTATCTAAAACCTCCCCCTTGCAAGAATGGTTATGGTGTTTGAACACTCCATCACTAGCAACTCCCCTACACAGTTCTCTGAACTGATTTCCCATTTTAACTGAGTCACAATTTCCTTATCTAAGAACATTTGCACTGATTAAAAGCATTAACATTTCCCTAGTAAATATCACATATATCTGATTCTTATGTAGCTCAGACTAGATCTAAAGACATGATTAGTATTTGAGAAAACAAAGAGAAAAAACAAAGCTTTGGAAATGAAAGTATTCTGGGGAATTTAAATTAGGCGAAAAATATAATGTGGCCCCAAGAGCATTAGTACTGAATGTTAACGCTTAAAAACCATTAGGGAAGCTTGAAGGATCTTTGCCAGAAACATTTTTGAGTATTTTTCTGTATGTAATTGCATAATTGAGTGAAAGTAATTGATCTGGATACCCTACAGAGACATAATAATACCTACTGAGATAAAACTTCGCAAGTAATTTCTCAAAAGTTATGATAACAACTAGGTTTTTTTTTTTTTTTAACAACTAGGTTTTTTTTAAATATTGTTATTCCTTCAGTTTTTCTCTACTGAGCAAACTGACATAACCAGGGTTTTAAACTTAAAAGAAAAACAAATATGTAAAAAGATTAATTATTCTATGATATTTGCTTCATCATGTGCACTTAAAGCATTAGAGCTATTTCAAAAACAATAGGAAAACCACCTTAATCTTTTCTACCTTAGTAGTTTTCTCTCTTAAGTGTAGGGTGTCTAACTGAAGTCAAAGGATGGATTTGCCAATATGTCATGGAAATCTCTTTTTCTACTTTTCTTCAGCGCTCTAACTTCCTGGTGCCAGTAGATAATCTTGATACAGGTTTGAGCCAGAAGATAATCCTAAAGACCACTAAGAATTTGAATTTTATTGTGAAGGGTGAATCCAGGAGATGCCCTTAATTTTTCTGATTCCTTCATTACTCAAATTTTCAATCAAGAACTGTCAAGTCTAGTTTCAAACATATCCTTTTTCCTTTCACTTCTGCCCAGCTCCATTATTTTAAGACAGTGTTCTAGACACGCAAAGACATGAAAAATTAGCAATTAGTAAATTCACTATCTTTTCGTTTTTAAAAATTTTATTGTATCACATTTATTATTTTTTAACAAATACTGATCAAGTATGTACTATTGTAACAGCACTCTAGCTGGGCTTAAGCCTTAACTTGCTTCAAGTTAACATACTTCTTGCTTGATTACTTAAGACCCTTGATCTGCAACAGAGCTGATTTGCTTCCTTTGAGATTTGCAGACCACTGGCTTTGGGGAATAAGGGACAAAAACTTTCCCAAGCCACAGAGGCCAACCAGTTGCCTCAAAGCCACCTCAGCTTTCTGATTAGCTCAGCAAACTTAGCAAAATGTTTTTTTTTATTTTTCTTCTTATGGTCACACAAATGATTTTACTGACCTCCCTCTGTGCATCTGTAGATTGTGCTCTCCTTTATAGAAAGAACAGAGTACTTATGCACAACCCCTGGGTACCAAGAAACCAGACCTTCTTGCAGAACCACCCTGGGTACCAAGGAACTAAGGCTTCTTGCACAACTCTGAGCACCGAGATAACTGAAGCTGACATCATCGAGGCTGCACATAATCAAGAAATGTCACAGACCACTACACTCCCTTAACTGATCAAACTCCTTTAAAAATCTCTGGGCCAGGCAGAAACCTAGGAGTTGGCCTTTGGACAAGAGTCTGCCTTCTTCCCAGGTGGCTGGCCTCCCGAATAAAGCTCATATTTCTTTCCAGTCAAAATTCATCTCTCGAGTATCAGCCTTTCGAGAGATGGGCAGCCGAACTTGGGTTTTGGTAACAAGATATACCAGTTATTGACTAGTTCCTGATAATAGGATATTAAAAGTCAAAGATCCAACATTCTGGCTGAGGGAAGACTTTGAGACGAGAAGGAGTTTGGTGCTTTCACATAAAACAAAAACAAAGCAAGCAAACAAAAAGAGCTCGTCTAGAAGAATAGCACAGTGAAACTGTATAAAATGGGTTCAAAGAGAAGGAGTGAAGCCAAATGATGAAGCACCTCATAAAGTAAGGCATGCCTTTTGGAATGACTGGAGGGTAAGAAGTGAGATTATCTAAATTTTCCATTATAAAAATTGGTATATAATTACTATATAAATGCTAAATTAGAAGTGGACTATGAATTGGGTAAGAAATTATTTTTGAGGCAGAAATAAAAGGAGTTTCTTTTGGATTAAATTTGGGCAGTAATTATAAATTAGGAAACAAAGATAATTATAGCATAGGCTTGAGAAACTGGAGGATAAGTAGTGCCATTTACTGATTTTTGGGTGGTGGATAAACAATAATTGGCCATGCTGAATGTGACACCTCTTAGCCATCTAAGTGGGGATGTAAATTAGGCTGTCGGGTTAGGGCTGTGGATGAAAACTTGAATATTATCAAAACATAAAATTCTATGGCATTATGGCACTTCTATACCTTGTTTCATTTTAACTTCAGAATAATTTCTTGAAGGATATATAATATATATATGTATTTATATATGCATTTATGTAGATAGATACAGATATATGAAGTAAGAACTTGAAATTAAGTCTCTATAAAGAATTTTTTTTTTTTTTTACTTAGGGAGTAGGACTAGAGATGATTCTCTCAGTATTAATTTTTAAAATATATGGATTAATTTAATTTTACTTTATCAATGATATGGGGCTTTTATATCTAGTTAATTAAAAATATATGTTGAGTCCAAACACTATGCTTATTGTCCTCTTTTAAAATTTGACAATGCACAAACTTCTACCCTAATAAATTTTAAAAGTTTATATAGACTTAATAGCTTCTTTATTAAAAATCATTTTTTATATAAGCAGGTCCACTTTTTATATAATTATATAAAATTGTACTAATATATCTTTTTAAAAATATAATGTTCTAGAAAAAATGTAATAATTTCATAACAGAATGATATCATCCATAATGGATAGAAATTAGGAATATTTTAAGATTAAGAGAACATACATTCTATATTACAATTAGGAGAACTAGTGAGAAATTTGGATTTCTATCTTATGTACATTGTATAATTAATTTTTTACTACAGAGTTAATACTATGAGAAATACTATATGAGATTTAAATCCTATTTTCAATGTTGTCATTAGAAAAACATTGTAAGATGTTCAAACAGGAGAAAGCATCTTCTGTTACAATAGCTTCTTAAACAGCTAATCTAGGATAAAAAGTTGAATAATAAATGACAGAGTATACTGAACTGTTCTCAAAATAATCTTTTTAAATCTTTATGCTTGGTGATTTTTTGGTGGAGTAACCTTGGATAGAGGTTTTCTGAAACCTAGCACTTTAACTGATTGTCAATATAATACAAGGGTTTACTTTTGGGCTTGTGGTCCAGTGACCTTTACATTGCACCACACTTCCTTGACAACAGTAGCTTTATAGTAACTTCTGAAATCAGGAATTATAAATTCTTTATTTTATTTATAAATTATTCAGGCTGTTTGGGGTCCTTTGCATTTTTATTTCAATTTTAGCATCAGATTGTAGATTTCTGCAAAACAATAATTCTGCTGGAATTTTGTAGGGATATGTATATTATGTCAATCAATTTTGGGAAAAGTTTTATCTTAACGGTATTATCTCAATCTATGAATATACACTGTTTCTCTATTCTATTTATTTAAGTTAGAGGTTGACAAACTATGGCCCACTACCAATTTTATTACATGTTTTTGAATATTTTAATGTCTAAAATAGTAACATATACATACTTTCATAATATCCTTAATTTTTCCTCTTGGCCTGAAAAGGCTTTTTTCTTTTTCTTTTTCTTTTTCCATATCAAGACTTTAAGAAAACATTTGCTGAAATTCAATTTAGATCTTTTTAATTTATTTCATAAATGTTTGGGGGTTTACTGTTGATAAGACTTGCCCACCTTTGTTGAAGTTTTTCTTAAGTATTTTAGTTTTTGATGCTATTGTGCACTGACCAGTTTCCTTAACCAGATTGTTTTACAATCCATTTAGGGCTAGTACAGTTGACCCTTGAACAAGAGTTTGAACTGTGTGAGTTCACTTATACAAGTGTCCTCTTATCTCTGGATGCTTTTCTGTAAAAATAGTATCATCATTTTCTCTTCCTTGTGATTTTTTAAATAATATTTTCTTTTCTCTAGCTTACTTTATTGTAAAAAATACAGTAGATAGTACATATAACATAAAAAAATATGCATGAGGGCGCCTGGGTGGCTCAGTTGGTTAAGCGACTGCCTTTGGCTCAGGTCATGATCCCAGGGTCCTGGGATGGAGTCTCACATTGGGCTCCCTGCTCGGCAGGGAGTCTGCTTCTCCCTCTGACCCTCTTCCCTCTCGTGCTCTCTATCTCTCATTCTCTCTCTCTCTCAAATAAATAAATAAAAAATCTTTAAAAAATATGCATGAATCAACTGTTTATGTTATTGGTAAGTCCTCTGGTCAACAATAGGCTATAAGTACTTAAGTTCTGGGGGAGTGAAAAGTTATACTTGGATTTTTTACTCTGCAGGGTGAGGGTCGGTGCCCCTAACTCCAGCAATGCCCAAGGGCCAACTGTATATACTAATGCAATTGGTCTCGTATACGGATATTGTAACCTACAACTGTGGTGAAGTTGTTTATTAGTTTTAGTAGGCTTATTTTTTTGGTATAGGGGGAGTTGTTTCCTTACTGTATTTTGCATAAAGAATGAAGTTGTCTGCAAATAAGTTTCTTTCTTTCTTTCTAACACTAATGTCTTTCAATTCTTTTTTTTTTTCTTTGTTGAACTGAATAGAATTTTAAGTACAATGTTGAAGTGGAGAGAGAAAATATCTTTGCCTTGTTCCCTATTATAAGAGAAAGCATTTAATCTTTCATTAATTAGTATGCTATTATCTGTGAGCTTTTTGTAGATGCTCATTATCAGGTATCTTGAACATGTTTATGCTTCGTTCTTAGAAATCTGCTTATTCTAATATCTGGGCTTCTTTGAAACACTTTCTACCGACTGCTTCTTTGCTGCATGTAGATCACCTTTTATTCTTTTCCTGCATTCTCATATTTTGTTTAAAATCGAACATTTGAGATAATATAGCAACTATGGATTTACATATCCCCTAGGGTTGTTGCTGCTTTTTGTGTGTTTGTGTTTTTTAGTGACTTTCCTTGTTCAATTCTCTAATGTCTGTCTCCACTACAGGGTACTCTGCTGATTTCTCTGCTTAGTTGTCTGTCTTCCATGTTTCTTCCTCCCCCCCTCCTTCCTCATCCCATCATCTCTCCCTTCCTCCCTTCCTCCCTCTCTCCCTCCCTCCTTTCCTGCCTGCCTTTCTTTCATCTTTATTTTTATGCTGGTTGCATCACGCCTGGGGCAGCACAGCTTGTAGTCAGCCAATGACTGATCAGAGATTGTGTTTAAATACTGTGAACCAGGGGCGCCTGGGTGGCTCAGTTGGTTAAGCGACTGCCCTCAGCTCAGGTCATGATCCTGGAGTCCTGGGATCGAGTCCCACATCTAGCTCCCGGCTCAGTGGGGAGCCTGTTTCTCCCTCTGACCCTCCCCCCCTCATGCTGTCTCTCTCTCTCTCTCTCCCTCTCTCTCTCTCTCTCTCTCTCTCTCTCAAATAAATACATAAAAATAAAATCTTTAATAACTAACTAACTAACTAAATAAATAAATAAATAAATACTGTGAACCAGAAAGGTTTTCACCCATTTCTGATGGATCTGTGCATGGATGGGGGAATGCTTTCAAAGTTCAGGCTTTTTGCAAATCTGCACAAGCCTTAACTCTGCCAAGATCCTTCTTGTGTTAAAACTCTCCCCGCACAGGCTTCACATTCAGTCAAGAGATATTTAGATATCTAGCGCCCTGTGCTAGGCCAAATAATCCACCCAAAGATGCCCATAAGCTAATCCCATAGAACCTGTGAATACATGGTAAAAAGAACTTTGCAGATGTGATCAAGTTTAGAATATGGAGATGGAGAGATTAGCTTGTATTGTATAGGTGGGTCTAGTATCCTCACATAGGTCCTTGTAAGAGGGATGCAGGAGGAACAGAGATTAGAGTGATATCACCATGAGCCAAGGAATGCCAAGGTCCTTTAAAAGATGGAAGACCCAAGACGTAAATTTTCCCTGGAGCTTCCAGTAGGAACCAACCTGCCAACACACTGACTTTAGCCTAGTCAGGCCAGTTTTGGACTTCTGAACCCTAGAACTGTAAATTAAAAATTTGTGTTGTTTTAAGACCTATAGTTGTGGTAATTTGCTACAGCAGAAACAGAAAACTAACACAGGCCCTTTGTGTTCTCTCCTCATAAGAGATTAATTTTGATACCTTCAGATCATTAGACCAGTTTGGCTGTCTCATTCCCTGGATATCCCAGTATATTTCAGTCTAACTTGTCAGTCTTTGCTTGCACCAACCAGATAATAACCTCCAGATAGCTGTAACTTTGACCTTTCCTGTTTGTCACCAAGGTCTAATGTTTCTGATAATTCCTGAAGCATGGGGATTTTCTAGGCTTCACTCCAAATCAAGTCAGCCCCTTATGGCTGCAAAGCTGCTAGGCTTTAGGACTTGTTCCTCCCTGTAAATAAATCTCTTAGTGACACTGAGGAGAATTAGGAACAGCTACAGACCAACATGTCATAGACCCTCATTCTTCTAAATTGTGGTTCGATTTTTTTTCTCAAATAGGTGTTTCTCAACTTGTTATATGACTTTGGTTGATATCCACAGACTTAAAATTGTTGATTTTAAAATAATATATCCAGTTTTATCCTTAACTGGAGAAAGACTTGCCCAATTTCTCACTCCTTCAACCCAGAGATCTTTGTTCCAATACCATTTTAGAGATTTGACAGCATGTTTTAATTTTTAATAATTTAAGTTCAACTTATTTTTCATATTTGTCATTATGTATTGGTTTTGGCAGACACATATTTATCTACATGAAGTTAAGATAATTAAATTCATCACTGTTGTGATGTAGATATGGGCATATTTTGGCTGTAGTAATTGTCTTAGTCCATTTGGGCTTCGCTAACACAATATCATAGACTCTTGGTCTATAAAAAACACATTTACTTTTCACAGTTCTTCAGGCTGGGAAGTCCAAAAGCACCAGCAGATTTGGTGTCTGGTGAAGACCTGTTGTAACCTCACATGGTGAAAGGAGCAAGGATTTCTCTAGAGCCTTTTTAAAAGACACTAATCCCATTTGTGAGAGCTTCACCCTCACAACTTAATCACCTCCCCAAACCCACTTCCAGATACCATCACGCTGGGGAGTAGGTTTCAGCATATGAATTTTAGATAGACACAAATGTTCAGTCTATAGCAGTAATTAACAAATTACCCTATATGCCCATTAGCTGAAACCTAATGCAGTTCCAATATATTTAAGTAAAATAAAATCATCTCTCTTTCAAGGTAACAAATAGTTGAGCAAAATTTCTTACTGATTTTTTTTGATCAGTATAATCCAGCTGCTTTTTCTGTGTATAGATTTATTAATAATATGGTCCATAGATATGCCATGTAGATAATTAAAAATTAATGAAGAGTGATATTTTTAAATTATGAAAATATAAATATGTATTGTTTATTGTAGGAGAAATTGTACTTTTAACTCTTCAAATGTATTACATTTGTTAAAGAACAGACATAGTTAGAAAAAGTTCTATCTTAGTAAAAACAAATTAGATTTTTTATTTTTTTATTTTTTTTAAAGATTTTATTTATTTATTTGAGAGAGAGAGAATGAGAGATAGAGAGCACGAGAGGGAAGAGGGCCAGAGGGAGAAGCAGACTCCCTGCTGAGCAGGGAGCCCGATGTGGGACCCGATTCCGGGACTCTGGGATCATGACCTGAGCCGAAGGCAGTTGCTTAACCAACTGAGCCACCCAGGCGCCCCAAATTAGATTTTTTAAAAAATATTTTATTTATTTATTTGTCAGAGAGAGAAAGAGAGGGAACACTAGCAGGGGGAGCTTGTGCAGGAAGAGGCAGAAGCTGGCTAGAGCCTGATGCGGGACTCCATCCCAGGACCCTGGGATCATGACCTGAGCCGAATGCGGATGCTCAACGGACTGAGCCACCCAGGCATCCTTGGATTTTTATAATTAAGACGCTAAGAACTTTAGAAAAAAAGTTGAAGACTTACTTGACATATAAGAAGAGAAACCATACAATGGTCAAACTGTGAGATTAAGGAAGAGAGAGCAGAATGAAAAATATTTAACATCAAGAAGCTTATATTTTTGTCATCAAATTTTCCTATAAAAATGTAGAAGTGGACCCCCTTTTTTTGTATGTATACCCTTTACCTAGGTTAAATTATTTAACCACATGGTTTTAACATCAATGTAATATTGGTTCCTAAATTAGTTTCCATCCCACATTTTTTGATTTTTTAAACAAACTGTCAAGGTCATTCATGTATATAGATGCCTATGGTAATATTCTTTGATGAAACTAACTACAGTCAAACTGTTTTTCCAGTCTGCACCATCCAGTGAATGTATTGGATGCATCGGCATAAAGTGTCCTTCAATCATTGCTGCTTGGGCCAGTTGTCACCCTGCACAGAACAAAACATATACCATCGTATCCTGGACACAAAGTAACATACTTTATGTTTGGGATGCAAGAGCTACTACTGCATGCAAGACCTCGGACTCCTGATAAAATTTAACCTGTTCGTCTCATGATGAGTGAATATACATTGCATATAACATTGCCCCCAACCAAATCTAGAAGATAGACTATGTTGGATTTTTGCTCTTTTGGGACTATAAATGATATCTCTGCTGATTGTTTTTTGTTCTTTTGGGGTTTTTTTGTTGTTGTTTTGTTTTGTTTTGTTTTGTTTTTTGGTACAGTGTTGCTGATCCAAACCAGCTGGTCAATTTCTGTCACATAAATATGATTACCAAAACTAATCTCTTGGTACCTGATCAGTTTCTCAAACATTTGCAGTCTGATATGGTATGTCTTAGTCACAAAAACCTCTCAACAATGGGCCAATAGTCAAGATATGACTCTTTCTCTCTCAAATAAATAAATATTTTAAAAAATGGTAAAGAAATAATTCTTCCTGTTGAAAATAAGGCACCTGCCTCCCTTTTCTTAGAGCATCTACATAGAAGACTTGTAATTGCAAGTTCTTTCTCTATCTCTTTGAAATGTTTATAAATCTTTTCAAAAGCTAAATAGGACTCTTGCTCACTTTAAGACTCCAGTATGTCTTTCTCTAGAATCTGGTTTCCATCTTTTTGAAATGCAATCAGCAAAGAAGATGAGTCCCTATCTCCCAATTTCTGTGGAGGGCAGGAGCCTATCTCCAGGTGCCTCGGTCCAAGTTGCAAAACCACTTCCTGCCATCAAGATATAAATTCATTTTTTTCCTTTGGATAAAGTCAGCTGGCTAATACAAACGATCATCCTAATTACCAAATGGATTTAGAATGAACAATGTGTGGTAAATGGTGCTGTCAAACCCTCTTATATATCCATTCTCAAGATCAACAACTGATCAAGTGAGTGGACTTGTATCTTCTATGAAAGGGTGAGATTTATTTGTCTTTGCAATTTCTTTGTGGTTTGCCTGTGATATACATCCCACTCTGGTTTAATACTTATTCAACAATAAAACTATTTTCTTTCTCTTTTACCTTTAAGGAGAGGTTTTCTAGTTTAGAAGGAAGTTATAATTTTTATTATATTTACCCAATAATGGAGATCAAAATCCTGGCACCCAGGGAGGAGGGAACATGTTATGTATGTCCTAGGTGCTAAGGGGAAGGAATGACATTAATTACCTCTTTATTTCAGAACAGCTCCTGGACCCTTCCTCACAAAGGAAAACACTCTGGTGTGGCTCTCTCAAACCATTACAAGCATCTTAAATTTAATGGAGTGCTGGCCTGTTGTTCTTTCCATTTGGCTTTGACAATGATTTGCTCACTATTCCTCGGAACTTTATCAAGAAATCTTCTGGAAACAGCAGCAAACTCTGCCCCTCTCAAACAAGGCACTTGTCAACACCACAGGTGACTTCCCTACCCCTGCTTCTTTGTCAGTCTGTTTCTCAGTCACTTTATATAGCCAACTAGTGGCATGGACATACAGGCCAAATTTGTCTGATTGAAATTAGGCAGATCTAAATATAAGAAATAGACTCAGTAGTTTGAAGGAAACTGTGACTCCTAAGACTCACCGGCAGTTAGGAAGCCACACTGTATATAATGACATTCTATGCCCCCCAGCCAATATAGATCTAATTGTCTGTCCCCATGAGTTATAATTAACTACATGTTTCCAGTGGCATGATAAATATACATGGAACTCTAACCTGTGTTGAAGCCAGGTGCTAACTTGCCTCCTCCTCAAAACACCAGGACTCACACTTTAGAGATAGCCATAAGAAAACGTTAAGTGTTGCATGAAGCACTGGGTGTTATATGGAAACAATGAATCATGGAACACTACATCAAAAATTAATGATGTAATAATGTATGGTGACTAACATAACATAATAAAATAAAATTAATAAAAAATAAAAAAATAAAAACCACGTGCATTAGAAAAAAAAAAGGAAAAAGAAAATGTAAGTGTTTAAGAAAACCAGTGGATCATGTAACCCTTGGGTCATAATGACATCATCATCATCTTTGGTCTACAACCAAAGAGTCTTCTGTATTCTTCCAGCATTAACCTAACGGTTGCAAGTTTACTTTTTGGATTGAAGTATGGCAAAGCTCAGATGTTTCACAATTTCCACCAACTATCTGATGGTAAGCTTAGAAATAAGTGTTTTTTTGAGGAAAATTTTAAATGCCATATTGAAATATTATACTCTATTACTTAGACAGCAAAACATCACCACCTATTTCTGAATGGGAAACAATCAACCTGAAGTTCTGCCTTCAGACGATTTATGTAGTAATGGTAACTAGAAGGATGTGGAAGTAAATGAGTCTTGCATCATGGATAACCCCTAGGAGACATTTGCTATTACCCAGGGTAGAGTGAAAAGTGGTCAGTATAAACGTTTGTCTTGGGATGGCCTCCTCCTACATTTACTTTACCTTTTGTTATGTTACATACAACATGATTTAATAAACTGATAATTGATATTGAATTGATGTCTTAGCTGGCTTATTCATATTTAGTTTAAATTCCTAATAAAAGATGATGGCTCTTTATATACATTAGAATGATATAGTGTATTTAATTAAATTAAAACATTTGATCACAAAATAAAAATATATTGTTTGGTGGAGTGAGATTTATATTTGCTGTTTTGAAATTTTTATGTCCCTTGGGATAAATTTATACTATCAGATAAACAGTGATTTTATTTGTTGTTTTTTTCAGTTGGACATTAATTTTATTAAGTTCAAACGATGTCTAAGTATTCAAAAACATGACAACTATGCCCAAACTAACAAATCATTGCAATTAGTCACAGAAACAAAACAAAACAAAACAAAACACATACATTTTAATGTCTGTGAGTAGTGACCTAGTTTCAATTTACTGGCAAGAGGAATAAAATAAAACGTGTTTTGTGTGAGAAAAACTAAGCACATCAAAAATAAATAAAATACAGCTTTGATTAAGGAATAAGAAACTTTAGTAGCAATAATAATATCTGTGGAATGAGTAGTTTAATTATCTTTCATGTTTTTCCACTACATGAAAAATATTTTATACATCAGTAAAAATATACCAAAATTCCTAATGTTTTTATATTATTTTTAAGAATGAATTTACTAGACTTTTGGAAAAGTAGTCCAATTGAGTACTTGTAAGTATATTTTTGCTCCTTGAATTCTATGTATTTTTAATTATAAAATATAATGCTTTTTACTCCCTAACATATAGTGTTGAATGGCACGCATCATATTTGTAAAAACAAAATAAGTAAACTAGGAATAGAAGGGTACTTTCTCAACTCAATGAAGACTATCTACACAAAAAACCCTCCATTTAACACCCTACTTAATGTAAGAAACTAAAAGCTTTCTCACTAAGATGAAGTACAAGACAAGGATTCTACCCTGCTCCTTTTCAACAACAAACTGAAAGTCCTTCCAAATGCAGTGAGGTAACAAAAGGAAATAAACGTTATACAGATTGGGTATAAAGAACTACACTGTCTTTGTTCACAGATGACACAATGTCTATGCAAAAAATCAGAAGAAAAAGAAACCCTCCATGAACAAAATAGTGATTATACTAAGTTTGCAGGATATAAGGTTAATATTTAAAATTCAATCATCTTCCCATACCAGCAATGAACAAGTGGAATTTGAAATTAAAGCACAATATTATTTAAGAAAAATGAACACAATACTATTGATATTAGCATACCCCAAAATGAAATAGGTATAAATTTAACAAAAATCTATGTAAGGAAAATTACAAAATTCTGATGAACAAAATCAAAGAACTAAATGAAGGTGAGATATCCCAGTTCAGGAATAGGAAAACTCAATATTGTCAAGATGTAAGTTCTTTCCAACTTTATCTATAGATTCAATGTAATCCAAATCAAAATCCCAGCATGTTATTTTATGAATATCAACAAACTGATTCTAAATAAAGTAAGAGGATTCATTTAACCCAGATTCAGGAGTTACTATAAAGTTACAATAATCAAGACATTATGATACTGGTGAAAGACTAAGCACAGAGATCAATGGAACAGAATAGAGGACCCCAAAATAGATTCCCATAAATATAACCAACTGATCCTCGACAAAGAAGGAAAGTCAATATAATGGAGCAAAGATACTCTCCTGAACAAATGGTTCTAGAACAACCTTAGGAAAAAACCTAGGTGCCCTTGAGTATGACAATGACTTTTTACATAGAACACCAAAGACATGATCCATAAAAGTAATAATTGATAAAACGGACTCCATTAAAATTAAAAACTTCTCTGCAGAAAATAATAATAATAATAAAGTCAAAAAAAATAAGAGGCCACAGACTGGGAGAAAAATATTTGCAAAAGACACAATAAAGGACTGTTATCCAACATATATTAAAAAAAAAACAAAACTGTTGGAAGTTAACAATAAAAAAGCAAACAACCTGGGGCACCTGGGTGGCTCAGTCATTAAATGTCTGTCTTCGGCTCAGGTCATGATCCGAGGTCCTGGGATTGAGCCCCACATCGGGCTCCCTGCTCTGCGGGAAGCCTGCTTCTCCCTCTCCCACTCCCCCTGCTTGTGTTCCCTTTCTCTCTATGTCTCTCTCTGTCAAATAAATAAATAAAATCTTTAAAAAAAAGCAAACAACCCAATTAAACTGTGGGAGAAAGGCCTTAATAATAGACACCTCTTCAAAGAAGATATATAAATGACAAATAAGCATATGAAAAGATGCCCAACATCATACGTCATCCAGGAAGTGCATAACACCACAATGAGATACCCTTACGTGTCTATTAGAATGGTCAAAATTTGAAAAACCTACGAAAACAAATACTAGTAAGGATGTGGAGTAATGGAAACATTGCTGGTGGGAATGAAAAATAGTACAGCCACCTTGAAAGACAGTTTGGCAGTTTCTTACAAAACTAAACATACTCCTTACCCTGTGATCCAGTAATTGTGCTCCTTGGTATTTACCTAAAGCAGTAGAAAACAGGTTTATATAAAAAACACCACACTGATATACATATAGCAGATGTAACCATAATTACTAAAACTTGACAGCAACCAAAGCTGTCCTTCTGTAGTTGAATGGATAAATGGTGGTCCATCTAGACAAAATGGTATTCAGTGCTAAAAATAAATGACACAAGCCACAAAAGACATGAAGCAACCTTAGCTGCATCTGAAGAATATAAAGGAGCCAATCTGAAAAGGTTCCATACTACATGATTCTAACTATACGACATTTTTAAATGGCAAAGCTCTGGAGAAAATAAAAATAGCAATGTTTGCCCACTCTACTGTATACTACAGACTTTAGCTTCATCAATTATAGCAAATGTAACACTCCAGTGTGAAATGTTAATAATGGGGAAGATTCTACTAAAGACCAGGAAGGGAGTATATGGGAAATATCTATGGACTTTCCTCTCAGATTTGTTGTAAACCTAAAAAATGCTCTAAAAAATCAAGTCTCGGAGCGCCTGGGTGGCTCAGTTGGTTAAGCGACTAACTTCGCCTCAGGTCATGATCTCAGGGTCCTAGGATCTAGCACCACATGGGGCTCCCTGCTCAGTGGGGAGTCTGCTTGTCTCCCTCCCTCTGCCCTTCCCTTCTTCGCTTACGCACACTCATCCACTCTTGCTCTCTCCCACTCTCAAATAAATAAATAAGGTATATAAAAAAAAAAGAATAGGATATATTGAGGGATGTGGTCCAGAAACTTAGCTGTCTCTAAGCACCTATATGAAACATGAGATTCCCTTTGACAGGCTCTGTAATAGTCATATGCATTTAAACACATAAATAATAAATAAATAAACAAAGTCTTAGAGGAAAAATCATTTCTCACTAAAAGAAATAAGTTCAAAAATAACCTACTTAATCATAAGATGATTGATATTTACAAGGCTTGGTACCTCACATTAAGTCTCTACTTCCTATCTCCTCAGAGAGGATGATAATAATTTTCATATCTCTAGTGGTTACCCAATCTCCACCAGCAGAATATAAACTTGGTGTGTGTATGTCTTTGTGTGTGTAGGAATCATGTATATGACTGTCTTTTTGTATCAGAAATAGTACTTAAGAGCCCTCAACAATGATTCGTGTTTGAATCATTAAACTGAAAGCTTTTTGCAAACCAGGAAAAAGAAAAAAAGAAACTTGCCTAATTGATAGGGCATCTACAAAAAACGAAATAGGCAAACATTGTAAAACATGGCATTCAACTGAAAATATCAAAATAATCACTTCTAAATTTTGAAACAAGAACAAAATACTAAACTGTAGTGCTTCAATTAATAATACTAGAGATCTCTGCTACATTAAAAGACAGAAAATAATTTTAATTTTTGAAGATTAAAAATATAACTGTCATTTTAATGGATATGTTTAAAGGTAGCATAGGAAGCCATAGAAATATAATAATAATAATATTTAATAATATTATTAAAATGAATAATATTTTAGCAACATTATGGTTAAAATAATATAAAATTTTAATTGCATTTCTACTTATAAGAGAGTTTAAAATGAAATGAAAAAGATTCTAACAATAGCAACACAAAATACAGATAATTGAGAAAGTGCTCATTAAGCTTTCATTTTTAACTTTCATTAAAAGTATACAATATAGGGGTGCCTGGAAGGTTCAGGTGGTTAAGCATCTGCCTTTGGCTCAAGTCATGATCCCAGGGTCCTGGAATGGAGCTCCCTGCTCAGCGGGAAGCCTGCTTCTCCCTCTCCCAAAGCCCCTCCCTCTGCCTCTGCCTGCTCCCCCCCACCGTGCTCACTCTCTCTCTCTCTCTCTCTCTCTCTGTCAAATAAATAAAATCTTAAAAAAAAGTATACAATATAAATGTGGAAAAATATAAAAATATTCAAAGAAGTTAAAAGTAATAGGGGAACAATTTCTTATTTCATGGATAAGAAAACTATATTATAAAAAATACAAGTTGTTCCCAAATTAAATAATGAATTCAACACAATTTCATTCGTACTTCTAATATTTTTTGTAGAATTAAACAATATTTTAAAATTTAAATAAAAGTGATGGTACAACATATACAAAGTCTATAGAATTAAAGTTGGGTTCATGTTTGCTTCAATAAGGCATGTCTAAAATTTGGCATTTGTCCGGACTCTAGGAAAGTAACCTCTACACCCTTGAAATTTCCCTTGTGATATGTGTCTTAGTTATTCACAATGAACTCTTCAGGCTACACCTGGTAGTTGATGCTAATAAGATGACTCTTACTGTTAATGAAGGCAGGTTTCATCATTTAAGAAGTTGGCATGAATTAAATAATATTATACTATCTGCTAAAACTTTTAGACATGTAAGGATGCTGCTATAAAATATGGACCCACACTCTAAGATCTGTTAAGGCAGGTGGTTATGATGATAATTAAATATTTAACATTGATTAAAATATCTTTTTGGAAGGCAACCTCATTAAGAACTTGTGTGATGAAAGACATAAGATTGTTAAGTGGCCTACAAGAGTGAAAGATACATTAACTCTTAGGAGGCACTGCAGAAGATGACTTTAAATTAAAACCTGCCCTTATCTTCAGTCTTTCTGAGAATCCCGGAGCACTAACAAGTAATGACAAAGCATCCCTGTCAGTCATTTGTCTTGTCATAAACTAAATAACATGGTTTCAACACTGGTTTCAATTGTATTTTTTTGCCCAGAGGTAGAGAGATATATAGATACTTAAAATTTTTAGATAAACATTAAACAATTATTGCATTTATTCATAGTTTTTGAATATGTACTTTTTCTAGAGATTCTTCTTTTTAGGACATCAAAGAATTTTGCTCATCTTGAACTTTCTCTGATTTCCAAGGCAATGCCAGAAAGTGTTTATGTAAAAAAGCTAATTTTTCACTAATGACTTGATCCTCTTTGATTTCCTCCTTCAAAGGCTCCTTTTGTAACTTTTATCTAAAACCATAAAATTAGCAGCTGATTACACATTTTGTGTTCAAAGATAGCTCAAAGCAAAATTGTGGATTTAAAAAGATTGAGATCTTCCTCACCTCTTTCCTATGCAGTTTACCTCATTTGAAGGAAACATCTGACTCAGAAATGCTAAAATCCCCTTTTAAGAAAATGGTACATCAGCAGTGGGAATAAAAGTAATGGTCTTCCTCTTCCATATTTATAGTTTTAACTTTTCTCTGCTTATTTGGATAAAAAGTTTTGTTGTCTGTTACTCCTTCTCCATAAACCTAAACATATGGGTAAGTTTATTCATATCAATTTAATTCATATCAAAGTTTAGGTCTTGATTGTACATATCACTTCCACAAATTTACTTATGAACACCTTTTGTTAGAATATTATTTATAGTGTGGTCTGAGGATCGACATGAATCTAAATGTTACGATAAGTCTTGCAATAGACCTAGCTGACATGGCTGAAAACTTGGGCTGGGGATGGTACTGATACCTCAAAATGGGATTTGTTACAACTGGTAAACTACAATGAGGACTCATTGCTCTGTGACCTCTGTGACCTTTGAAGGGAAGCAGGAGATCTATTGGAAGATTCTTGAAAAGATTCCACATATTAATATCATCGAGCCCAAGCCTCTGTCTTACCTTACACACTGGAGCCTATTCTGAACCAGAAAGTAACTGAGAGGAATTTACTGATTGCGATAGAAATTTCTCCTCTAACATCTTGTATCCTGATACACTAGGGCTATGTTGGTGTGGCAAATTTGGAAGGTCAGAAGTGCAGGTCTGTGTGACTCAACTAGATAGCTTCTCCAGATCTCAAACATTAAAATTGAGGTGTCTGCAGGGCTGTGCTCCTTTCTACTCTTTAGGAAAGAATCTGCTTCCCAGATTCTAGTTCGTGGTTAAATTCAATTATTTCAAATGATATTCCTGTTCCCTCGTGGATGGATAGCCTAGGATCATGGCCAGCTTCTAGAGGCAGACCTCATTTTCTAGTCTGGGACTCCTTCCATATTCAGACCCAGCAGGGAAGGACTGAGTTCTCTAATTTCTTCCATCAGGTGTCTTTATCATTCCAACCATTTCCATTTTAAAGCACTACTACTCTGAGGTAATGTTTTGGTCACCCTGATTCCCTCAGGGCCTTGAACGAAAATATGAAAATGTATTTTTTTCACCAAGTACAACTTCATTAACCCTGCCAAAGGATCAAAGAATTATTTCAACTTTTGAAAACTTTTACGTAGTTATTGATATTACAACTGAAGATCATGAGACTTCTTTACCTGAATTTTGGAAAACATGATATAAAGCATGTAGCTGAAAACATGTAAGCATCATGCAATAAGTAAAAGGGATGAAGGATGGCAGAAAATTTTAATGCACCTGTTGAAACAATTTTACAGGACTCGAACTGAAAGTAAATGAAGTTATAAGAAGAAATAAATGGCTGTGAGAATGTTGACACTATCCTCATTTGAGAGACCCTAGATATGAGACTAGAGAAATTTAGCAAAGATAAACTCACAGAAATAAATGAAGGCTATTGTGACAAAAATAATGAAGCTGCCCCAGAAAAACTGATGGTGGGCAAAACTTCACAATAAAGGAACTCTCAGGAATATTTCAAGACATTGAAAGTTCAAAAGATAAAATGTTGGAAACAGATCTAAGTTTAGAAAGATTATGACAATTCATTAAGGCTCACTATCATAACTTATATGTCAAGAAAATGCAGGTAAGAACTGCTAAAGTGTAATACCAAATTTATAAAGTTGTTTGGTGTTGTTGTTCTTTTACTAAGAGGTAAAACACAAATTTCTCAAAATTTTCTAATGTTTAAACTGTAATAAATAAATATTTTTCTTCATTTCTCAAACATGTAAAACCAATGGCAAAGGAGTTTTTAATGTTGTAACAGAAATTTGTAGAGGTCATGGAACAATCATAATTTTTCCAGTTGATTCTTAAGATCGTTTGCATGGTTGCACTTAGCGTGGTTATTTTTTTGGTTCCACACTGGTACAAAGCGCTGCCTGCTTGTGCATCCCCAATTCCTTTCTCCCATCACTTTTGCCATGGTTGGCATAATTTTCAGTTTTGTATATGCTATGTGTACACAATACATTGTCTCTCTTTTTGTTTTAATCTAACAGTTATGTTTTGGAGCAGTGAGAAATAAGAAAACGTGATTTGGCTTCCCTATTCCACTTTAGACACTTCATTTATTTGGGTAGATCCAAGTTTCTAATCTATATTATATTTCTTCTGTATGAACAACCACCTTTACTATTTCTTATAAAATAGGCCTACTGATGATGAATATTCTTGGTTTTTATTTTCCTGAGAAAGTCTATTTTCACCACCATTTTAAAGGATATCTTTATTGGGAATAGATTTGCTTGACATTTTTCTTCTTTCAATAATATGAAGATGTCTTCTTACTTGTGTGGTTTCTGATCAGAGTCTGCTATAATTTTTATCCTTTTTCCTTTTATCGGTAATTTGTCTTCTTTTTTCCCTCCATTAAGGTTTTCTTTATGTCTCCAGTTTTCAAGAGTTTGTATATCATGTGCCTAGGCCTTATGTTTTGGTGTTTTGGGTGTTTAGTTTGTTTTGGTATTTTTCCCGCTTGCTCTTTTCTGAACTTCTTGGTGTCTCATTAACTTGAAATGCTCAGTTAGTATTCCTTTAAATAATTCTTTTGCCCTGTTCTGTCCTTTTTTCCTCCTGTGATTCCAATTTATGCATATGTTAGGTTATTTGATTTTGTCTCACAACTCTTAGATCTATTGTTTGATTTTTTTTATATGTTTTTCTCTTTGCGTTTTTAAGTATTTATTTATTACCCTACTGCAAATTGACTGATTCTTTCTTGGATGCACTGCATAAATTGTTTAGCATATTGATGACATTCTTCATCTGCTAACTTTGTTTTTAATTGATATCAATTCCATTTCATTTATTGATTTCACCTTTCTGCTGCAATTACCTATATGATCTTGCATGTCACCTATGTTTTTTTCTTTTTTTCTAAATATTTTATTTATTTACTTGACAGAGACAGTGAGAGAGGGAACACAAGCAGGGGGAGTGGGAGAGGGAAAAGCAGGCTTCCCGCCGAGCAGGGAGCCCAATGTGGGGCTCGATCCCAGGACCCTGGGACAATGACCTGAGCCGAAGGCAGACGCTTAACAACTGAGCCACCCAGGCGCCCCTCACCTACGTTTTCTGTTAAAGATTTTTACATATCATACATTATTATAGTATCATATTAACAAATATGGACATACTTGTTTTAAATTCCTTGTATCATAATTAAAACATATTTATCATATCTGACCTTCTGGTGATGGCTTGGCCTTATCAGACTGTGTTTTCTCCTTGCCTTTTTGTATCCTTTAAGTTTTTGTGAAAATGTCCTTGCCTTTCTAGATGCTTTTAAGTTTTTGTTTTTGTTTTTTTGAAAATGAGACATTTTACGTAGGATGGTAGATAATAAGTTTTTGGATATTTTTTGTTTTGTTTTGTTTTGTAATGATTAGAGATGAGCATGTCTTTTCTTCTCCCAGGCTTTCGGTGTTAAATCAGAATTTGAGCTTCGTTAAATTCTGTTGTATTTGTTCCCTCTAGTGCACCACAGTCTTCCATTCCTTCTGAAAATAACTTGGGCTGGAGAATGAGATACTTTGCAGAAGTGTTTCTCAGTGTCTGCTTCTTTCTGGGCTTTGGATCTTACTGTTTGGCAGCTCTCAGAGAGCCTCCTTCTCTTGTGGTTCTCCTTGGCACTTGCAGCATGGGGGTGCTGGTGGTATGGATTAGCATTCTCTGATGTTCTGATTAAGTCACAGTCTTAGGCAAGTGTGATACTGGGTTTGGGGAGTGTGAGCAGTAAAAGGAGCCTATCATTCTATCCTTCCTTGAGCAGTAAAAGGAGCCTATCATTCTTGCTGCCATTCCCCAGGTGTAGAGCTGTTTTTTCCTCTGTTCTCCTCCCCTAACTGCAGGAGGTTGCCTCCCACCCCACACTCCCCCATAAACCTAGACTACTCTTTCTGTTGCTCTTCCTCTGCAGGTCAAGGCTCTTGATTCTTATGGAGATAGGGGAAATGGGCAAGAGTGGAGTCCTGCAGGGGCCAGTGTTTCCATCATCCAGAAGTACTGGGTGGGGCAAGTTGCATTCTCAGGGTGCTACCTACATTTCCCGGGAGAACCTGGTCTGGATCCTGGAGGAAAACCCTGCAAATGGATGTGAAAGCCCCTCTAATTGTGATCTCCAGGAGCTTCAGACTTTCATTCCTGCTCATAGCTAGCCTTTAGCAATTTATTAAAAATTTCAGGCTGAATCTTCTTTTTAGGATTATATGGTGTCCTTTGAATCATACCCAGGTAATCAAATCCATAGAATCTATTTCTCCCTGAACTAGACTGTTATTCTCATGATTTCACTTAGCCATTTGTCTTATGCCCTGAAGAGTGAAGAGTAGTCATTAATTGGCAGTTTCTCCAAGTTTTCCTCTTGTAAATATGATAAGATGCTCTTTTTGCTTTCAACATTGCTAAGCTTGTGTAGCTTTTTAAATGAAAATTAATATTATTTTCAATTCCAAAATTGATGATTTTTTCTCAATCTAGTTTTGAACCATAAAAAAGTAAAAATAAAAAGGTAATCTGAACTTATTACAATACCATGTAAAAATGTGAAAAAGTAACAATCATCCAGTGTTAAAGCATTTAGTTTGCATTCAAGTATAATCCAGTAGAAAGAATCATGTATTTTTTCATGTTTATTTATTTAATTTATTCATTTTTTTAGGGGGGGTGGGCACTGGGAGAAGAAGAGAGTGGCTGAATAGATTAAAAAACAAACACACAACAACAACTATGACAAAAACAAAACCCATCCATATGCAACCCACAAAAGTCACTTTAGATATAAGCACACACAGATTGAAGATAAGGATATGGAATGGGGCACCTGGGTGGCTCAGTCATTAAGCGTCTGCCTTCGGTTCAGGTCATGGTCGCAGGGTCCTGGGATCGAGCCCCACATCGGGCTCCCTGCTCGGCGGGAAGCCTGCTTTTCCCTCTCCCACTCCCTCTGCTTGTGTTCCTTCTCTGGCTGTGTCTCCCTCTGTCAAATAAATAAATAAAATCTTAAAAAAAAAAGATAACTATACGGAAAAAGATGTTCCATGCAAATGGAAACCAAAAGAAAGCTGGGGTAGCTATCAGACAAAATATATTTTAAAGCAAAGGCTGTGTTAAGAGACAAAGAATGGCATTACATAATGATACAGAATGGAGGTTTCTCAAAAAAAAAAAAAAAAACTATGATCTGGCAATACCACTTCTGGGTATTTATCTGAAGAAAACAAAAACACGAATTTGAAAACATATCTGCACCCCCATGTTCATTGGGCAGTATTTACAATAGCTGAGCTTGGAAACGACCTAAATGCCTATCAACGAATGAATACCAAGATTTCTTTATAATATATACCATATATATATATATGGTATAGGCATATATATATGGTATATGCATATGCATATATATATATATGCAATGGGATACTATTCAGCTATAGAAAATAATGAAATCTTGCCATTTGTGACAATACGCATGGACTTTGAGGTCAGTATGCTAAGTGAAACAAGTGAGACAGAGAAAGACAAATATTAACAAAGCAAACAAACAAAGTTCACAAATACAGAGAACAACAGCCTGATAGCTGCCAGGGGCAGAAGGGGGAAGGTGAGTGACATGGAGAAGTGGGTCAAAAAGTATAAACTGCCAGTTGTAAAATAAATAAGTTATGGGGACAAAATGTATAGCATAGTAAGTATAGTTAATAATATATTTAAACAAAAAAATTCACACTGTTAAGAGCTACACATAAAATTTCCTACAGTTTAGTTCCACAAAGTAAAATATTTTGAATTAAATAATATATATTTCTTTGTTGTTTTAGCAATGCAAATAACATGACTCCTGTATTCCCTCTAATTTGTAATACTGATGAATGACTCTCATTCATCATTTCTCATCTAAACTAACACCAGAGAACCCTGAAATGTCTTACAGTTCAATGAACTTAGAGTTAAATACCAATGAGTTTAGAAGAACAGCAACTCAAGGAATGGCCATTGCAAAAGATAGAGAACACTGTGATAAATTTGAATCTCTGAAATGAAAATAATTCTATCTTGTCAAAGTATTCTTCACTTACTGTGAAATGACAATGCAAACATTAAACAATGTGAAAGAAGGAATGAATAATTTTCAACGCCTTTTATTATTTTTATCATGGTGTGTGTTATTTTTTCCCAACTTTTCATTCTGCATACTTAAAATATATTAAACTATAAATCCGCTTGTCTTTTTCTAGGATATGACTCATTGTGCATACATATAGCTTCAAAAAAACCTTTTCTTCTGGGGCGCCTGGGTGGTTCAGTCAGTTAAGCATCGGACTCTGGATTTCCACTCAGGTCATGATCAGGGTCATGGGACCAAGACCTGGGTGGGGATCCGTGCTCAACATGGAGTCAGCTTGGGATTCTCTTTCCCTCTCCCTTTCCTCTGCCCCACCTGCCTGCTCACCTGCATGCACTCTCTCTCTCCCTCTCTCTCTCTCTCTATCTCAATAAATAAATAAATAAATAAATAAATAAATAAATAAAATCTTGAGAAAAACACAACTTTTCTTCTGCTTGACTTACAAATTTTAATTGGCGGATATTAGATAAAATAACTATTTTGTCTACTATGTAGATCATCTATAATTCCTCTGCTCTTGGTCCCCTACAACTTCCTTTTTTTGTCTGCTTGTTTTATAGATTGCAAGAGTTATACCTAGAAGAAATCCTAAAGTTTTTTATCACTCCCCTTATTTGACAAGTAAGAAGACTAAATTTAGAGACTTTTAGTGATATTCTTCGAGAATTATGCAGCTAATGGAAGTCTCATGGCTGCCAAAATTATACTATGTTCTCTCCTCCTTGACACCAAAAGTGTAATAGCAGTAACATTAGTGATCCCAGGAACTGAAGCTGGATGCATATTTTACTTACAGCTTCATACTGATAGTATTACACCATGATTTATATCTTTGAATATACAATAAAGATTCCTACATGTATGATAAATGATGGACATAAGCAGATATTTTAAAAGATTCTACTTTTTAGAATGGTTCTAAGAGGACATTTTGATAACATGAGCAAAATTTAATTGTATGGTTCCCATCACTCTATTGGTCCATAATATTACAAAAACAAGTGTTATTAGAGTACAGATTAAAGACAGTAGGTTAAAGATGTGGAGAGATACAATGAATTTTTAAAAACCAAACTGTTCAATGTATAAAAATTCTTCCAAGTTTATTGATCAAATAAAACAACATTCATTCTATATTTTATTCTCAAATATGCAATATATACTTTGAAATGGAAATAATCCCTTAGGGTAAGTGATAATGAACTGCTTTCAATTACGTTTTATGGTTATGACCTTTGTTTCAACAATAATTTAACATTTTAATTAAATCTGCAATCAGTCTTTTTTCTAAAAATTTGTTCTTTATCCCTTTTGTTAGAATTTAATGAAGTAATTTTCCATCCCAACCTGCAATATCTGGTTACGAATTTAATACCATTTTTTCAATGAAGTACCTCTATGTTATTTATCTTTTTAAAAATATTTTATTTATTTATTTATTTGACACAGAGAGAGAGAGAGAGAGCACAAGCAGGGTAAGTGGCAGGCAAAGGGAGAGAGAGAAGCAGGCACCCCACTGAGCAGGGAGCCTGATGCGGAGCTCTATGCCAGGACCCTGGGATCATGACCTGAGCCAAAGGCAGATACTTAACCAACTGAGCCACCCAGGCACCCCCCTTTATGTTATTTATCTTAAGACAATCTTTGGATGACTGAAAAATTAAGAAATATTTTGACTTATCATCAAATAATTAACGAATATAAAATTGAGGTAAATTATAATTAAATTATAATTAGCACTTTATTGTAAATGTATTTTATTTTTTTTTAGTGTAAATGTGTTTCAAACTGTCTGGACATACAAATAAATATGTGTAAGTAAGATTTTTCTTGAAACTTTTTGACTCCAGAACTTCACATCATCTTATTTTTCTTGAAATTTCTTTTTTTTAAGATTTTATTATTTATTTGAGAGAGAATGAGAGAGAGAGAAAGAGAACAAGATGGGGGAGGGTTAGAAGGAGAAGCGCACTCCCAACTAAGCGGAGAGCCCAATGCGGAGCTAGAACTTCGCATCACCTTAGAGGGGAAAAAAATGGTGGAAGAGAGAGAAACCAAGAATCAGACTCTTAACTGTAGAGGACAAACTGATGGTAACTGGAGGGGTGGTGTGTGGGGGATGGGTAAAATAGACGATGGGGATTAAAGAGTACATTTATCATGATGAGCACCGAGTAATATACAGAATTTACACCCGAAACTAATATAACACTGCATGTTAACTATATTGGAATTTAAAACAAAAAACTTAATGGAAAAACAACATTTAATGTAAAAAATTGGAGTATTTGAAGTCAGTAGCTTAAAAATGGAAATGTATTTATTCATGTATTTACATGAATTAATTACCTACTAGTTACAAAATACTCTGTGAGTACATTTTGACATAAAACACTTGAGGGGTCCCTGGGTGGCTCAGTCAGTTAAGTGTCTGCCTCCGGTCGGGTCAGGATTCTGGAGTCCTGGGATCAAGCCCAGAGTTCCCTGCTCAGCGGGGAGTCTGCTTTTCCCTCTCTCTCCTCCTGCTCATGGTGTTCTCTCGCTCGCTCACTCTCTCTCTTTCTCTCAAATAAGTAAATAAATAAAATCTTTAAAAAAACACTAACTGAAAAAAAATCTGTGACTCTACCTATGAATACTGTAGTGGTAGTTTGAACTATAGTTTTCATGCTGTGATACAAAGATGTGCTTGAAAGCATAACACTAAATAAAGACAGTAAAAAAGAAAAAAATCTCTACCTTGTCATATAATAGGGAAACCACAGAAAAACTTGTGTCTTGTTTTCCATTCTTTTATTTTCTACTTTATGTCCTACATCCTCTGTAAATAGCATAAGATTATCGATAATATATGATAATGGATAAATTCATAGACTTCTAAGCTAAATGTTAGAATTCAAATTTTAGTTTGCTGTCTTACAGAATTTAACTTTTTCCTACTAGTTTTCTCTATCTTTAGACATATATTAATATAATTTACCACATTAAAATAATAAGTGTATGATTGCCACAACAAATGTAAATTTATCATAATTCAAAATCTATTCCAGATTAAAATAAAAATCATGATATTATCTTATTGAAAAAAAATTCTAAAGCTAATATCAGACATTATGGTGAAATATAAGAATTATACCTTTTAAAATAAAAAATGAGATCAGAATGCCTACTATCCCCAGTTTTGTTAAATAATGTACTGGAGGAACTTGCCAAAGACATAGGACAGGAAAGGAATTTGAATATTTTTAAGGCTACAGGATACCTATTCCAAACAATTACTATCTTCAAGACAATGATGTTTAAAGATATTATTCAAATATTAAATTTCAGCCTGTTTTCTCTATTTACAAGCAATATTTAGAAAGTAGAATCCTTTGTAATATAAATAGTTTAATTATATAAATTATTTGACAATATCAGTAGTATTTTTTTATGTAGTGGTCTGGGTGAAAACTTTGGAGTGGATTTAACAGATCACAGAGGCTATGGGGCAGGCTTGCTGAAGAAGACCATGGGGCTTGTGGGATTGGGTGTATGTGACAATCTACAGGAGAGGCTAAGAAAATTGTACACAAAGATTCTTGATGATCTTGAGCAAATTCCTAACAATTCAGCATATAGAAAGTATACAGAACAGATTACAAATGAGAAGCTGAGTATAACTAAGTCAGAGAGAAAAAGACAAATTTTATAATATATAAAATATTAAATCACTATGATGTATACCTGAAACTAATAAGATATCGTGTGTCAATTACAATTCAGAAAAAAAAAAAAAACTGATTCAGTATCTCTCAGTTAGGTGATTGCATGTTTATCCACAGCTTTAAATAAATCAACATCTCTCTAAAATGGTAGGAAGAAAGGCAGGGGAAACTAAGAGGAGGAAGAGGAAGAACAATTTCCTGAACTCTCTCTAACTTCCTCCTCTCCAACTTCAATATAGCATGCCACCTTACCTGGGGTTGACTCCAAGTAACTAAAAAAAAAGGAAAAATATCATATTACTTGTTCCACATCAAACTACAACCATTAAGTTTAAATTTGAGCAGCATTATTTATTGAGTAAACATTACAATTTTATGATAAATGAAATGATACATAGGAAAAAGTGTTATCACATAATATTTGGGGTCTATCTTCAAAATGCAACTAATTAATGTTGAAGTTTTATAGTTATTTTAGATATGACTTTATACTAACTCTAATATGTTTATTAAAATTACCATATTTCTATAAATATAAAAGCAATTAAATATCTACAAGCCATCATTTCAGAATATTTTTCTGACAGATTTTGGGTTTAAAACAGCAAGTTTATAACAAGAAAGTAGTGATTATGAAGAATCCATAAGAAATCTTAATTCAGAAAAATAGTACCAGAGGAACAAGACTTTTATTCATATTCTTGCTCTGATTCTAATCCAACTTGATTTTTGTTTTCATTTTCTATTTTAACTCTAGAATCTCAACATGTAACCTGTAAACAGATTGAGAATGCCAGGGGAAATCTAAGGATGAGAAATCAACTGGCAGAGCATAGATTAAATATTGAAAATAGACGCCTTTGAAACTCCCATTTGAGAGTTTAGAATTTAGAGATAAAGCTGGTATATTAATTAGGAGCCATTGATTATACCACTACATAATTCAGAATGGATTCAGAAAGAAGCCTAATACATATTTTATGTATATGCTGTTACAAAGTTTTTGAAATTATTATGTTAAAAAGGCATTTTAACTTTGAAAAGTCATGTCATAAATCAAGATGAAGAGGAGAATTTAGAACATTAGAGTCATTCCTGTCCTTTATAATGACTTGTGATATTTAAAACAGCCAACTTTTTGTTTTTTTATGCTCCTTAAGAAGTTAATATTTTAATTTAATATTTTTCAAGAATTATTGCTACCTAATAACTTATATACTAATTAAAACTTGGTAGAAATAATTGTCAAATCTTCTTTCTCCAACTGTAAAATGTTAGCATATTAAATATAACACCATAATATTATCTACCCACCATATTTAATATATGTGTGTGAAGGCATGGAAACTTAAATCATTTTAGGCAAGAAAAGAAAATTTCAAGAAAGTCCTCATGATTTTTTTCTTCTATTTGTATTTATTATAAATAATGTCGATCTATTGCTTAGATCTACTGTTAATACTAAATAGTTGATGAATTACATTAATCTAACCCTTTCTGAATTTAATCATTCTTCCTTTAAGTAGTGTAGAAATGACTTGACAGAGTATTCTTAGAAAAGGAACTAAAAACAACGTGCAATTTGAGCTCATTTTTAAGGGAAAAAAATGCCATTTTGAAGTGAATGCGTGTACCTTTATTTTTCCCTCAAGATTTTATTGGCTATTGCTTTGCTTGAATTTAAGTGCATAAGTAGACAACAAATGTTGAAAGGGCATAAATAAATGGATTTGCCTCTGAGAAGCACTGTTTAATTACCTATATTGAGTGTCTCTTTGTATATGTTTTATCAAAAGTGTTTTACTCTCTAAATACATATAATTTTTCTTCTGATTTCTTAATTATGCATATTATATGTAATTTGGAAAGAAAAAATCCCAAGAACTATAAATAAAGATAGAAGCATAACAAAGTTTATTATAAAAACAAACCAAAAAAAAAAAAGAAAGAAAGAAAGAAAAGAAAACAGAAACCAACCAGATTGTTAGCATTTTCCCTATTAGTAAGTGTTCATCTGATTAGGTAGAACTGTATCTAAAATTTGGCCCCAAGACTTAATGACATCATGATTCTACTAAATTATATAATTTTAAGCTTTAGCTTTCATTTGTTAATGTGTAAACTGTCACCAATGACTTTCGTAAAGATAATATAAGAAAACTGTAAGAGCCATGATTGTAAGAGCAATGCATATTAGTCGTTTTTATTCTTTAGAATGAGCTTCAGTGCTGGGTTGGAGCTGTATCTTAATCTAAATAATTTCTATATCAAAATTCCAAAAATAATTCCGTAGAGAATTGAAACCATTCATCAGATTATATGAATAATTGAAAACATTTTAACATATAATGTTAATTGATTTTTAAAAAACATTATATCCGTGCTTTCTCTCTCTCAAATAAATAAATAAAATCTTAAAAAAAAAAAAAAAGGTGGGGGCCCTCGGTGGTTCAGTTGGTTAAGCAACAGACTCTTGATTTTGGCTCAGGTCATGATCTCAGGGTCTTTGGGTCAATCCCTGCATTGGGCTCCATGCTGACAATGGAGTCTCCCTGCTCCTCTCTCTCTCTCAAATAAATAAATAAGATCTTTAAAAAAATAAAAAAAATAATAAACCATTGAAGCCATGATATTGCCATGATGTTGATATTCTTTCAATGTTTTGAACACTATGCATAACTATTGAAATAATTATTGCTATCTTGTTTATGAAGTTTTTTAGATTTGTTGGTGTTTATCTTTTTTATTTTTTTTATTGAAATTCAATTAATTAACATATAGTGTATTATTAGCTTCAGAGGTAGAGTGCAGTGATCCATCAGTCTTATATAATACCCAGTGTTATCTTTTTTAAAGGTTTATCTGCCATTTGTATCTTTCCTTTGACGACTTTTGTTCAAATTTTGATCTATTCCTCTACTGTAGAGTTTTCTATTGATTTATTAAGAACACGTTATCTTGTGTTTTAGTATTAAGTATTTTTTTAAAGATTTATTTATTTGAGAGAGCGAGAATGAGAGGGTCAGAGGGAGAAGCAAGCTCCTCGCCGAGCAGGGAGCCCGATGCGGGACTCAATCCCGGGACTCCAGAATCATGACCTGAGCCGAAGGCCGTCGCTTAACCAACTGAGCCACCCAGGCACCCTTAGTATTAAGTATTTATAGTTCTTGTATTTGAGTATATTTTCCCATTGTTACTTACATCGCAGCTATTTGAGGACTCTGAACGTAAATAGAAGCTTTAACTAGTGAAGAATATCAAAACTGCAGTAAACCTGAAGAATTTGAAATATCATAGAAAATTCAATGAATTTACCATTTCCCCTGCTCCTGTATTCTTCACCTGAACTTAATGTACCCAGAAACTTGGGAGGGAAAGCAATGACACAGAGATCAGGGAATCTCCTTAATCTTTCTCCTTTCTTCTCTTTCTCTCTCTATACGCTTTATTTATAACCATGCAATAAGCACTTTGCAATGGGAATGAGGAAATAATTCATTTAAAACAGTACAAAATATATACTAATAAAAATATAAGGATATTTAATAAGAAACGAAGAAGACTTTAAAAAAATTCATAAAATGATATTGAAAATAGTAAAATATTTTTTGAATAAGTGGGACAAATGTGTTCTTAAGTGGAATATTTAATATCATTAAAAATTTCAAAAATTATCCACACAGATTTTTTTTAATTTGATAAAATAATTTTAAAGTTTCGGGACGCCTGGGTAGCTCAGTCGGTTTAAGCCTCTGCCTTTGGCTCAGGTCGTGATCCCAGCGTCCTGGGATCAAGTCCCACAACGGGCTCCTTGCCACTTGTTTCTTCCTCTACCTGCTGCTCTCCTTGCTTATGCTCTCCCTCTCTCTCTCTCTCTGACAAGTAAATAAAGAAATAATTTTTAAAAAATAATAATTTTAAAGTTTCTATGGAAGAGTAAATCCTTCACTGAAACAAAACAAAACAAAACAAAACAAACCACCATGAAAAACTATCACTAGAAAAAAGAAAATTTGCTCAGAAAAATACCATGTTACCATAATCAGTTTAATATCATAGTAGGATAAAAGTTGTAACTAGATACATGCAACAAAATAAAGACTACAGAAATAGTCTTACAGTATATTATTCTGAATCTCACTTTTCCCAATATTACATCAGGGGATCACCTCAGGGTTAGTATATACAGACCTAACTCTTTTAAATAACACAAAATGCCAGAATGTAGATGCATTTTCATTGCTATAAATATTTCCATATTATTTTGAAGAATTTTGTACTAATTTACCCTTATGCCAATTGTGATTTTTTTTTAAGAAATTAAACTCTGGAACCAGAATAATTGAGTTCGGTTTCTAACTCTGCCGTATACTTGCTATCTGAATTTGTACGGATTAGTTTACCTAATTGTGCCTCAATTTTATCATTTGTAAAGTTGGTAGTAACTAGCTTGTGGGGATATTTTGAGGGTTAAATGACTCAACATTCATAAATGCATTTATGGAAGTGCCTTACATATAAAAACACAATATAAAGGAATACTAAATTAAGAAATAGTGGTGTGATGGGATGCACATGATTTAAGACCTTATGAGTTAAACAAAAAACAAAATAATTTCCATATTAAAATTATATATTTTCAAATAAATATACACCTTATACCTATACAATGTTATAGTCGATTAGATCTCAATAAAGCTGTAAAATGTTAAATTGCACATTTGGTAACATAGCACAAACCACAATGGTAATAACTCCATAATTTGTATATTTTACCCAAAGATGTGGAATGATATGACTTAACCTTATAAAGTTGCTTTTTTGGTTGTTATTTTTTGCTGTTTTGTTTTTTGTTTTGTTTTCTCATTTATTTAATTTATCATAGTAGGTAGAATAACATTAAAATGAAAGGAAAATTTTAAAATTTTTCTTCATCAACCGTTCGGGTATGTTTTTGTAGTAAGCATATTAGTTGTACAATATGTGAAGTCCTTTCATGATGAAATCATAGATTATTTACACTGTTATTTTGTGCTTTCTGCTTTTATTTTAATGAGTATTTATTATCTACATATTAAAATGATACAATATTTTTAAGTTACCCATACCAATTATAGAATCCCAGGTCTATACTAGGCTATTTCTTTGCTTTATTGAAGCTTTGGAAACATTTATCTGTATTCACTACAAAAAGCTTATTATTCATTCACCTCAAAATGCTTTCTGATAATTAGGAGTGCATTCAGGGACTTTAGCAGTGTAACTTGATACTCCCAAACTCTAGCTGCTTAATTTCACCAGTACATGAGCTATAATGCCTCGACCCCAACTTAGGTGTGAGAGGGCCAAATTTCTTTCTTTATTTGCAATGCAATTTTATTTATTTGATATAATTTATTTTAGTGTTTATAGCAGAGTCTTCATTACTGTTCTTTAATGCTTATTTAATACAAAAGAAAGCCTTATTTTTAAACTCTGTTGATTTCCTTATAGGGAAATAACACATTGGGAAATAGCCTAGGGGCTAACTTGTATGAGCTTATGTATTTTCAGCAAATAATTCCCTGGCTTGTCTTTCTAGTTATACTTCAGTGATAATTTATAAATTTAGCAACTTTGTCAAAGCTAATAGAACATTAATATCCTTTAACATCACCTATACTACCAGATATTTTTTTTTCATTTTGTTCTACTCTAATATTCTGCATAATCTGTTAAGCAGAAATTTTTAACAATCCCTCCTTTCATTGCCTATTTGATTTATATTTCATTCAACTAGCTTCATTTAAACCAATATACGCTATAGAAGTATTCTGTGGCAAAATTATAATTGACATGAAATATGCATAGATGAGCAAAATATAAATCCTGTCTATACATAATGTGATTCACAAAATAATGAAACAATTCTGTAGCATTTGGCACCCACTGAGTTCTTAATGTGTATTTATGTAATATGCATATATGTGGCTTCATATAAGCCACACATTTTATAACATTTAAAAATAAGTTGAAGAGGGGCGCCCGGGTGGCTCAGTTGATTAAGCGACTGCCTTCGGCTCAGGTCATGATCCTGGAGTCCCGGGATCGAGTCCCACATCGGGCTCCCTGCTCAGTGGGGAGCCTGCTTCTCCCTCTGACCCTCCCTCCTCTCATGCTCTCTATCTCATTCTCTCTCTCAAATAAATAAATAAAATCTTTACAAAAATAAAATTAAATTAAATTAATAACAGTTTTCAATAAGTGACAGAAGTAATGTTTGCAATCCCTTAGCAGAGCTTAGTAGTAGACTGAATCAAAGACAGAAGTCACCAGTAGGACTTCACAATTGCTGCTTTTCATTTTTTATCATTTATTTTTTTTAAAGATTTTATTTATTTATTTGACAGAGAGAGACACAGTGAGAGAGGGAATACAAGCTGTGGGAGTGAGAGAGGGAGAAGCAGGCTTCCCACAAGCAGGGAGCCCGATGTGGGGCTCGATCCCAGGACCTGGAATCATGACCTGAGCCGAAGGCAGACGCTTAATGACTGAGCCACTCAGGTGCCCCTATCATTTATTTTTCTTAAGTTAGCATACAGCTATAAATCATTGAAAATGGCAGCAAATGTTTGAAGACCATCATAATTTTGTATAGTTGTTTGAATACTGACTGAGAAATTATAAATAAATTTCTAACTGCAGACTTCTTCCAGCGTTATTTTTAGAAGCTCAATCAATAAATATATGTTGGGGGCACCTGGGTGGCTCAATTGGTTAAGTGACCAACTCTTTTTCTTTTTTTGGTTAAAGATTTTATTTGTTTATTTATTTGACACAGAGAGAGAGACAGCAAGAGAGGAAACACAAGCAGGAGGGAGTGGGAGAGGGAGAAGCAGGCTTCCCGCCGAGCAGGGAGCCGATGCGGGGCTTGATCCCAGGACCCTGGAATCATGACCTGAGCTGAAGGCAGCTGCTTAACCAACTGAGCAACCCAGGTGCCCCTAAGTGACCGACTCTTGATTTCATCTCAGGGTTGTGAGATCTAGCTATGCATCGGGCTCCATGCTTAAAATTCACTCTCTCCCTCTGTCCCTCCCTGCTCTCTCTCTCATATATATATATATATATATATATATATATATATATATATATATGAGATATATATATCTCATTTATATAGAGAGATTTATATATCTCATTTATATATATCATTTATATATCTCATATATATATGAGATTTATATATATATATATATAAATGTTGGAATGTTAAATGTTACAATTTTTTTGAGTAAGCTCTGAACCCAACATGGGACTTGAACTCAAGACCCCAAGATCAAGAGTCACTTGCTCTACCAACTGAGCCAACCAAACGCCCTAAAGAGAGGCAGTGACAAACAGCTTCCGACTTCAGGCTTTGTTTCTTTATTGTTACTTCATTAATAAACTATGACAGTATTTAGATATATTTGTCCCAATAAGCCCCCAACCATCAAGTTATCTTTCTTAAGATAAAAATAAAATAACCTAGTATTGAGAACAAGTTGAATTTCACTGCTTGAACCATTTACACATAATTATGTCTGAAGAAATTATATATTTTATTCTCAACCACAACAATATAATTTTGACATGAAAGTGATCCATTTCCTTCAATGAGTAATTATTTCTTGATTATATACCCATATATACCACTTGAACAAACAAAAGGATGGGGCTTTATTGGCAATATCCTTGGCATAAAGAAATACTTGTCTTATTTAATGAGGGTATTCTCTGTCACTTTACTCTTTGTGAATAAAGTTTCCAATGCATAATTAAGGCATACTGAATCCCCAAAAAATCCAGAAAATACTCTATCATGCCAAATCAAATAATTATTAACAAATGCAATAAATATTCTGTAACATAGTATTTTAGGTATAATTAGAATTATCTTCTAGCATGTTTCCTTCACCTGTGTCAAAATCTATTTCTTACAAGGCAGGTCATTGGTTTAATTCATTATAAAACTATACATATTTTAGATTATCCACTTGATGCCTATTAACAGTGTATACACTTGACAATATGTGATGTCCAAAAATGTCACTGATTAAGAAAACTTTGCTAATAAATCAGTTTTCTAAGCTATAAATAACAGAACACCAAAATATGAGAAGCAAAAACTATTAATAGTATAAGAAATACCTGAAAGAAACAATTGAAATTAGAAACTTTACACATCACTCTCATTTTAGAAAAGATTAATTATGCCTTAGACTGGTTCCTCTTTTACTTAAGACATATCATTAACCTGTGTCTGACTTTCCACTTAATTCAAATAATTTTATACAATTGAGGGAATTGAATTCTCTTATGCTTAAAATTTCATGACCTGAAGTTTAATGTCACTTGAATTTAAATAGGGTCATTGAATTCCTGTTTGCTAGGAAACCATGAAGACATCCCCCACTTTCCAAACCCTGGATACTACTCTATATTTTTGCTATATATGTATTTTTCTTACTTAAAAAAAAATCTTTCTAATTTCAGTTTTAAACCATTTAAACTACTCTGCATTATTTCTAATAGAGGTCTACTGTCACTGAGAAAGACTGAGATATTCAGTAAAATAAAGTTTCTTTTAAAATCAGATTCAGTAGTACTAATAGAAATTACTAACTTCAAATAAAGTAATCACTTTATATAGTTTAGTAGAAAATTGAAAACTAACATTTTAAATTTAAGCATTTTCTACTCACTGGTTCAATTACTTCAAAAGGCACATGAAAAATAAAGGTCAACATTTTCACCAATTAACAGCTTTCATAAGTCAGAGAATAAATTTCTTTTTAAAAGTGTATGTGCTATGGGGAGCGCTGTGAATTGTTTAAAACTGTTGAATCACAGACATGTACCTCTGAAACAAATCATACATTATATGCTAAAAAAGAAAAGAAGAAGAAGATAGTAGGAAGGGAAAAATGAAAGGAGGAAATCAGAGGGAGAGAAGAACCATGAGAGACTATGGACTCTGAAACAAACTGAGGGTTCTAGAGGGGTGGGGGGTGGGGGGATGGGTTAGCCTGGTGATGGGTATTAAGGAGGGCACGTCCTGAATGGAGCACTGGGTGTTATATGCAAACAATGATTCATGGAACACGACATCAAAAACAAATGATGTAATGTATGGTGATTAACATAACATAATAAAATAAAACAAAACAAAACAAAAAATTAAATTAAATTAAATAAAAGTGTATTGTTGGGATGTTCTGCTCTGCAAACAAGTTTGTTATAAAATAAAAATAAAGTGAAATACTCAAAAATATACTTGGTCTAATATTTTTCTTGGTTTGGTGAAAGTAACACTGTGTTGTTTGAAGAAATCACAGGGCAAAAAAATATATAATTTTTTGGAATGTAGTGCGGAATAATCATTCATAATGCTTTTTTACAATGGTAGGTTTTCTCTAAATTCAGTTTAATGTATCTTTTTAATTAAAAGAGTCCAACACATATTGTTATTTGGGGATTTTCTTTCCTCATGGAATAAGAAATGTTATATTAAAAATGATTATTTAATACAGAGAACAGCTTTGTGTTGCCAGAAGGGAAGGGGATTGGAGAAAGGCAAAATGAGTAAAGGGAATTAAAAAGTAGAAACTTATAATTATAAAATAAATAAGTAATGGGGATGCAATGTATAACATGGGGAATATGGTCAATAATATTGCATTAACTTGGTAAGGGAACAGATGGTAAATAGACTTACTGTGGTTACTGTTTTACAATGTATACAAATGTGAATAACTATGATATGCACCTGAAAACTAATTTAATATTATATGTTAATTACACCTTAATAAATAAATAAAAATTATTTAAAAGCAAATCTTAGTGCTTTAATTTTAGAATTTTTAAGTTTTCATTTTGAGCTCAAGAACACATCTATAGATTTCATGGTTTTTGAGCCTTAAAGAAATATTGTATATCAATAAGTAAAAAAAACCCAAAATACCTTAAGAAAGTTACAATTCCATTATCCTACGTGACAGAATAATACCAGCATCATAATTAGCCGATTAAAATATAGCACATTTTCATTCCGGGCGCCTGGGTGGCTCAGTCATTAAGCGGCTGCCTTCAGCTCAGGTCATGATCCCAGGATCCTGGGATTGAGCCCCGCATCTGGCTCCCTGTTCTGTGGGAAGCCTGTTTCTCCCTCTCCCACTCCCCCCTGCTTATGTTCCCTCTCCCGCTGTGTCTCTGTCAAATAAATAAATAAAATCTTTAAAAAAAATATAGCACATTTTCATTCACCTTAATGTCTGTGTCAGGACATACATTTAATAGTATTTGGTGGTATAAAAATATAAAAAATTACCTTTTAGTGATAAGGAAACCTAGGGCCCAGAATTTAAAGCATTTATCCACATTCTCTGACTGGTAAATGACAGCACAGGAAATAGAATTGACTACTGAGTCTGCTGTCTTTTTTTTTTTTTAATATTTTATTTATTTATTTGTCAGAGAGAGAGAGCACAAGCTGGGGGAATGGCAGGCAGAAGGAGAGGGAGAAGCAGGCTCCCCACTGAGCAGAGAGCCTGATGTGGGATCACGACCCTGGGATCATGACCTGAGCTGAAGGCGGATGCTTAACTAACTGAGCCACCCAGGTGCCCCTGGGTCTGCTGTCTTAATGACTATAATACATGTAGTCCCCATTCTAAGTCTCAGTTACTTTATCTATAAAATGGGGAATAATAGTGCCCAAAAGAGAGTTTTGTGAAGGTTAAATGGAAAGTAAACCATTTGGAACAGTGTTCCATAATGTCAACTTCTATGAATACTGTTTGTAATAATATGCTAAATTTTCACTGATAATGAAGAGATTAGCATTAAGACAAACATATAATGGTCAGCAAAACACATTAGGCAAGGGTGGCATATTTCTTTCTATTTTATCAGAGAATTTTTTGTGAATAAGCAGAAAAATTTTTTCTTATATATATGATTTAATTGAAGAGTTACTGCTCACAGGTTAAAAAATAACAAATTTCCAGCACATTGTTTATTATCATATAAAGGTTTTCAGAAATGCTTCCATGATACTTAGAAAATAATTAAGACTGGGAGAAAAACATTTTATTTTATATGTTCTTAGTAATATTAAAGTATGAACTCTTGTTTATTTTAATATTTGATTTCCATGACAATCTTATGTAGTAGTCCATATAATACATAATAACTTGGAAAGTTAGTTTTGAGGTGATTAATTCTGAATACACTACAACCACTTTATAAGAAAGAAAATTAAAAGCCTGCCCTGTAACACATTTTCAATTATGATTCCAAAAAAAAACAAAATAAATGAGGATATGATTATCATGTGCATATATAGATAGGAAATTATATTTTTTATTATTATGCAAGACTGTTGAATCACAGATCTGTACCTCTGAAACAAATAATACATTATATGTTGAAAAAAAAAGAAGAAGATAGCAGGAGGGGAAGAATGAAGGGGGGGAAATCGGAAAGGGAGATGAACCATGAGAGACGATGGACTCTGAAAAACAAACTGAGGGTTCTAGAGGGGAGAGGGGTGGGGAGATGGGTTAACCTGGTGATAGGTATTAAAGAGGGCATGTTCTGCGTGGAGCACTGGGTGTTATATGCAAACAATGAATCATGAAACACTACATCAAAAACTAGACATACTGATATAAATAGCACATTCTTTTATAAAAAAGGATTCCATTGTAATTAACATTTATGCAATTTTAACTTACTTTTGAAAAAAATAAATTTTAATATTTGATATATTATTTTCCATCTCTCTACTAACTTTTTGGAAAATACAAATCTTGTACTGGCAAAATGTAATCATTCTTCCGTTTGTAAAAGAGCAAAATTATCACCACCTTTACTTATAGACATGACAAAACTGGACAATTTGCAACTTTATATGCATATATAAAAGTTTATTACATATTATATTATATATTATATAAAAATATAAATAAATATATATTTATAACATGTAGTCCCAAAATCTGAAAAGATTCAGATTCAATAATTTATGTTTAGGGGCGCCTGGGTGGCTCAGTTGTTAAGCGTCTGCCTTCAGCTCGGGTCATGATTCTGGGGTCCTGGGATCGAGCCCTGCATCAGGCTCCCTGCTCTGCAGGAAGCCGCTTCTTCCTCTCCCACTCCCCCTGCTTGTGTTCCCTCTTTCGCTGTCTCTCTCTCTGTGTCAAATAAATAAATGAAATCTTTAAAAATAATAATAGTAATAATTCATGTTTAATAGAAAGACGAAATGCAGTTTTTAAGTTCTTAGTGCTTAATATTTGCCCGATTGATATATAGCATTTTATGCAGTTGCAAATTGCTAATGCCAGTCACATGTGTATTTAGACTCACGAGGAACATTTTTCTCCACAGTAACATTAGAAATACATATTTTCTTATCATAGTCCAACAGTTTCACAGAAAATGATTATACTGCAAATTAACACTGCTGAATCACTAATTTCTTTATCATATCACAGTCAATAATTTGTTTTATTTACCCTGGGCTCCAAAATCTGCATTCCAAATGCTAAAAGTTACAATTGTGTATTACAAATTAATTCTACATTTTAATATATGTGCAATTGTAAAAGATGGTATTCCATAACTGGTTTACTCCTCAAATGTCTTAAAAATTTAGATACCCAGTATTGGCAGGTTTTTTGCTAGACACAAACACACTCACACCTCTTTATAGATAAAAATATATAGGAAGAAAATATATATATATATAAATTTAAATATTTATTGATTTATTTTAGAGAGAGAGAGAGAACATGTGCGCGTGCAAGTGGAGGGAGGTGCAGAGGGAGAGAATCTTCAAGCAAACTCCCTGCTGAGCATAAAGCCTGAGGTTCAACCTCACTGACCCATGAGCTCATGACCTGAGCTGAAACCAAGAGCTGGACCCTCAACCGACTGAGCCACCCAGGTACCCCAATCAATATATTTTTATAAAATACCTCACCAGGTAAACCATGAGGAAACTAATAACAAAAAAAACACAAATTTTTAAATGCATATGACTGTTATAGAACCTATCAAAAGTAATGTTTTATTTAGGTGCTTAGAGACAGCTAAGTTTCTGGACCATACCTCTCAATGTATACTTTTTTTAAAAATTTTTTATTGTTATGTTAATCACCATACATTACATCATTAGTTTTTGGTGTAGTGTTCCATGATTAATTGTTCACATATAACACCCAGTGCTCCATGCAGAACGTGCCCTCTTTAATACCCATCACCAGGCTAACCCATCCTCCCACCCCCATCCTGCTATCTTCTTCTTCTTCTTTTTTTTTTTCTTAACATATTGCATTATTTGTTTCAGAGGTACAGATCTGTGATTCAACAGTCTTGCACAATTCACAGCGCTCACCATAGTACATACTTAATTGTATGTTTCACTTAAATAAGACAGAAGGAAGGACTCAAGATGGCTTTTGGCAAGATATCATTGTACAAATAGGAAGGCTGAAAATTTACAGTTTAGGGTTTCATGAAGGGAAAAAGAAATAATTAATAGACTTTGAAGTGTGAATTACAGTTACTCAGAGTGATGATGCAAGTTCAGCATCTCTATATTTTCTAATAATGGTCGTGCATTATTCAAACAAAATTTGAACTTTTTTTCATTGAGATATGTAAGACATATACGATTTCATATTTATATTGGACTTCATATTTATATTGGACACTATTACACAACAATTATTTTTAAAACAGAAAGCTAAATGGAAACTCAGGAATATGCATGCATTCTCCCATCTCATGCAAACACTTGATCTTTATTCATAAGGCATACAGTTAAAGTGTATTATACAAAAGCTTAGTAGGTCTAAATTATCATTTCTAAAGTAAAAATTACAAAAACAATATTATTATATACTTATTATTACTAGATTTACCAATAAAATTGACCTATTCATATAGGTACTACTCAGTTTTCTTTATATGTGTTATTTTACAAAATTAATCAGTTTCTATAGCTTAATTCTCAGATTTGATTGTGTACCTAAAAGAATTGCTTATATCCTAATGCAAGACTTCTAGTGATACTGAGAATCAATCTGGGCACTAATCAGGTTAAGAAAATAAAAACAGGTTAAGAGACTATAATAACTAAGGTCAAGAGGGGAGCTGATTAGACTAGATCATCCCCAGGGCACAAATATCTTCCTTAACTTAGGATGGTATTCCATCCCAATAAAGCCATCATAAGTTGAAAATATAGTAAGCCAAAAATGAATTTAATACAGGCACCTCAGTGATATTGTGTCTTTGGTTCCACACCATTGCAACAAAGTGAGTGCTGACAAAGCAAGTCACATGATGTTTTTGATTTCCAGTGCATGTAAAGTTATGTTTATACCATATTGTAGTCTATTAAGTGTGCATTAACATCAGGTATTAAAAAAGTACATACCTTAATTAAAAAAATACTAACCATCATCTGAGCTTTCAGAAAGTCATTATCTTTTTGCTGATGGAGATTCTTGGCATGATGTTGATGGCTGCTGACCAGTCAGAGTGGTGTTTGCTGAAGGTTAGGGTGGCTGTGGCAATTTCTTATAATAAGACAATGAAGTTAGTCACATTGATTGGCTCTTTCTTTCATGAATGATTTTTCTGTAGCATGTGATGCTATGTAATATCATTTAACCACAGTAGAACTTCTTTCAAACTTGGAATCAATCCTCTTAAATCTTGCCTCTGCTTTCTCAACTAAGTTAATGTAATATTCTAAATCTTTGTCATCATTTCAATAATTTTCACAGTATCTTCACCAGAAGTAGATTCCATCTCAGGAAACCATTTTCTTTGCTCATTCCTAAGAAGCATCTCCTCATCCATTGACATTTTACTTGAGATTGCAGAAATTCAGTCACATCATCAGGGCCCACTTCCAATTCTAGTTCTTTTGCTATTCCTACCACATCTGCAGTTACTTCCTCCACTCAAAGTCATCCATGAGAGGAGATCCTGGGTGGCTCAGCGGGTTAAGCATCTGACTCTTGATTTCAGCTCAGGTCATGATCTCAGGGTTCTGGGAGGGAGCCCATGTCTGGCTCTGTGCTCATAGGGAGCCTGCTTGAGGATTCTCTCCCTCTCCCTCTGCCCCTCCCCCCGCCCTCTCTCTCTCTATATATACATATAAATAAAAATAAATAAAATAAAAAATCACCCATGAGAGTTGGAATCACCTTCTTCCTCTGTTAGTTTTGCTATTTTGACCTTTTCACATGAGTCATGAGTGTTCTTAATAGCATCTAGAATGGTGAATCTTTTCCAGAAGATTTTCAATTTACTTGGCCCACATCCACTAGAGGAATCACTGTCTATGACAGCTATAGCCTTATAAAATATATTTCTTAAATTATAATCTTGAAAGTCAAGATGGGTTGTGGAATGGATATTGTGTTAGCAGGAATGGAAATAACATGAATCACATTGTACATCTCCATCAGAACATTTGGGTGACCACATGCATTGTCTATGAGCAGTAGGTCTCAACAGTGAGCTTAAAATATTTATTAAATAATGTTATAAAAAAATGTGCTATCATCCGGGCTTTTTTGTTCCATTTATGAAGCATAAGCCAAGTAGATTTAACATAATTCTTGAGCTCCCCAAGATTTTTGGAAGAGTCTCTGAGCATTGGTTTCAATGTAAAGTCACCAGGGACATTAACCCCTAACAAAAGAGTTCGGCTGTCCTTTGAAGCTTTGAAGTCAGGCATTGACTTCTCTCTAGCTATGAAAGTCCTGGACAGTGTCTTCTTCTGGTAGAACACTGTTTCATCTACATTGAAAATCTGTTGTTCACTATAGCCATCTTCATGAATTATCTGAGCTAGATCTCTGGAAATCTTGAAGCAACTTCTACATCAGCGCTTGCTGCTTCCCTTGTACTTTTATGTTAAAGAAATGGCTTTTCTTCTTAAATATCACAAACCAACCCCTGCTATATTCAAACTTTCTTCTCCAATGTCCTCACCTCTCTCAGCCTTCAAGAACTGAAGAGAATTTGGACCTTCCCCTGGATTAGGCCCTGGTTTGAGGGACTGTTGATCTTCTCTCAAAACCACTAAAGCATTCTTTATATCAGCAATAAGGCTGTTTTTCTTTCTTGTCATTTGTGTGTTCATTGGAGTAGCACTTTTAATTTCCTTCAAGAACTTTTCCTTTGCTTTCACAACTTGGCTGTTTGGTACAGCAGGCCTATATTTTAGCCTATCTTGACTTTCAATATGCCTTCTTCATTAAGCTTAATTATTTCTAACTTCTGATTTAAAGTGAGAGATGTGCATCCTTTCCTTTCACTTGAACAATTAGAGGCCATTGTTGGAGGTTATAAATTGGCCTAATTTCAATATCTTTGTGTCTCAGGAAATAGGGAGGCCTGGGGGGAGGGGTGGAAGAGCTAGTGAGTAGAGCAGTCAGACCAACACAGCATTTATCAAGTTTGTTGATTTATATGGATGTGGTTGTGGTGACCTAAAACAATTACAACGGTAACATCAAAGATCGATGATCACAGATCATCATAACAAATATAATGATAATGAACAGTTTGTAATGTTGCTGGAATTACCAAAATGTGACACAGAGACACAAGATGAGCAAATAATATTGGAAAAATGGTGCAGATGGACTTGTTCAACACAGGATGCCACAAACCTTCAATTTGTTAAAAACACAACCTCTGTGAAGCTCAATAAAACAAAGTACAATAAAATGAAGTCAGCCAGTATACCTAACCTATAGAACATCATAGTTTAGACTAGCCTATCTTAAAAGTGCTGAGAAAAATGACATTAGCCTATGGTTGGGCAGGATCATCCAACACAAAGCCTATTTATAATAAGGTATTGAATTTTTCATGTAATTTATTGAATACTGTTCTGAAAGTGAAAAACAAGATGGTTGTATGGGGACAGTGGTTGTAAGTGTATCAGCGGTTTACCCTCATGATCATGTGGCTGACTGGTAGCTGTGGCTCGCTGTCCCTTCCCAGCATCATGAGAGAGTATCTTATCACATACTGCAATCCAGGAAAAGATCAAAATTTAAAAATCCGAAGTATGGTTTCTATTGAATGTGTATCACTTTCACACTGTCATAAAGTCAAAAAATCATAAGTCAAGTTACTGTAAGTTAGGTTACACCTGTACTTGAAGATTTGTTATAAGGACGCATTAATCCAATTTCAAGGAGATCATCCTAGTGATTGAAATAGTAAAATCAACCCCAAATTTCTGAAGTTTGCAGAGAAGAAATATGTAATAGATGTAATATGTAATATACACGTGTATATGTAATGTATGTAATCTATAGAAGGAACTTGAGAGAGTTTTTGCTGTTATGAAGCAAGATTAAAGGAGTGTCAGAATCAAACAGAAACCAGACTTGCAAATTCCCTGAGCAGACAAAACCAGTTTAGTCATATAAGCAAAGCTTTAATTTAGCTTCTTGGGCAAGGCAAGCTAGAGTAACTTGACTGGGACACTTCTTACTTGTGTCTCTGAAAATCACAGGCAAAACTCAAACTACTCCCTTAAACTGCTATAAGGTAACCACTAACTAATTTCTTATCATTTAAGAAAATTCTACTATTGTAAGCAATCACTATGAAGAATGATCACTGCTTCCTCACTATATAAACAGCCTTATAACAGTTTGCCTCTGAGTCTCATTCCCTGTTTGGTTTGAGTACTCCTGGTTGGCAAATGGTCTTTTTAGTGTGTGCACAATAAGCTTTTACTAATTACTACTTTGATGACTCATTGCTTTTACTTCTATTTCTGGGATTTTGACAGAATAAAGGAGAGTGGGAAGCAGAACACATTTAAGTGTGACTCCAATTTTAATTGCCGTTTATATCCATCAGAAAAAAGTAAGTTGGAGAAAGAGAAAGAAAGAGAGAGAGAGAGAGAAGAAAGAAAGAAAGAAAGAAAGAAAGAAAGAAAGAAAGAAAGAAAGAAAGAAAGAAAGAAAGAAAGAAAGAAAGAAAAAGGAAAGAAGAAAGAAAGGAAGAAAGGAAGAAAGAAAGAAAGAGAAGAAATTCCAACAAGAGAAATGAAATTTAAATATACTAATAAATGTTTAAAGTTTAATAAAAGTTAAACATTTTTTAAAGTTTCATTTTAGAATGAAGTAATCCCCAAATTGGCAAGTAATATTAATGAATTGTTAAACTTTAATTATTTACTAAGAATGAAAAATTTGCTCCCGATGGCCCCAAGCTCTCTCTCATTGTCCTCACTAAGATATATAAGATTGCTGGACTGGGACTGCTCTTTGCTTATCTCCAGAGACACATCAAAGAGTCTGATACTGACTCTCGGCTAAGATAAAGCTAAATATAACATAGTAAAACTTTGAACAAGTCAAATCAAAACTTCACTGCTGCACAGCTGGTTTTAGGATGTGTACATCGATGATATAAACCCCAAAGAAATACTCCAAAGTACTTATGATTGGGAGAAGACAGGGAGATTGCATTTATTCTTTCAGGCTACAGAAATTGATCACAAACTAACGAACAGTCAAGTGATGAAAGAGAAAAATGAGGTTTCTGTAACAGAGGCAGATATAAGTTTGTATGTAGTTTATATGAAAGCTTGTACAAGTGGTATAATTATATTAGGCTATTGAACTACACATCTTAATCTTAGCAAATCTCAACTTTTAATAATTATGGATTTATTTTCTAATAGTCTTGCTATCAAAGTTTGCAAGATCAATGCACACAGGTAATTATATGCAGAAAACAGAATAATGCTAGAGATGAGATCGTTTTCAACGTCTAAATTCTCTAACATTGATTTGTAGACTTAGGATTTGTGTTTACACCTCTCTGGTAGACAATAAACATTTAATCCCTTATGAAATGGAAAATTTCAGTATTTGTTTCTAAAATAATCTTTGCTAACTCATAAATGCTATTTAGAAAATAGCAATCCTATTCTTTCTTACACATACCAAATATGTGAAAATCATCGATGGATAGTGTATTATTATGTTTAGCAATACAAATATCATTATTATTACTAATTTAAATACTATATCATATACCATTAGCTTGCACAAAAATATTAAATTGTAATTAAATATTTTATTAAAATTAAATGGAAAGCACAATTTTGATTCATTGTTAGTTAAATTAGTCATTGAAGTTGAATAGATCCTGTTAATCTAATGTCCATACAAAATTCTCTCAAAATTCTTGCACCATGTTTCTGAGATAACTACAGAGAAATTTAATTTATCTTGAAGAACTAATCGGCATTTAATTAACTAATACTAACTGTTTACATGCAAATTACTTGTCTGAGCAACCTAACTGGAAATGCTTCTCTGGTGCTTTTATTGATTTGACTAAGAAATTTTATTTAGTATTTCATCGGTTTTAGCTGTCTAGAGTAATAGCAACAAGCCTTATCACAACCATATCACATAGTAAATGCCTCAAATGATATTATCTCCATAAGCAAATACTAGTCTTACCCAAATTCACAAATAGTTTCATATTATACTGGTACTATTCATCTAGCTGAACTCATTCAAAAACAATGAATAAGGCTAGAAAAAAAGCTATTTTTTAAAAAACATAAATAATAACTAGCAGTATTAAATTTTGGTCATGAAGTAGAATTAATAACTGTATTTTATATTTCATATCCCCTAAAAAGCCAGAATATTTTTGCTTAATACTCAAACATTCAAACTATTTAAACTGTAAATACTCAGCTCAAGTATTGCAAAAAATGGCAACATAGAGAAGTGTATTTTAGCATAGAAACAGCTATTGGGACTAACAGTTTTAGCACGCATTGTCATGTGACAGTTCGTAAAGAGCAGAGTCTAAAGTCAACTAATCTCTCATATATCAGCGGGACTTGAAATTAAATACTTCAATTAGAGTAATAAAAATAAGAAAAAAGAGAAAGAAAGCATAAACATTTTTGGACCTCTTAAACCCCTTATTTACTATCATTATATTTTCCACTTTTTTACTGCTAAGTTAAAAAAATTATCTCAATCCAGTTGTAATTATTCAATTTCTTCCAAGTTTATTACATACATATTGTTAGAATATGCCATTGTTCTGGTTAGATTTTTGCTTTCCTGCTGATGAAAATGTGATTTAAACTAAACACATTAAACAAATGCAATGATGACTTGAATGAATTTAATATGCATGTATGTACCATTATTTCAGGTAACCTATATTATAACTTCAGTAGAGTCTGTTATGGAATGAATGATTTTGCCCCCCCCCCCCCCATTTATATGTTGAAATCCTAATCCTTAATGTGACGGTATTTATGAGGCAAGGCCTTTGGAAGGTCATTATGTCATGAGGATGGAGCCCTCATGAATGGGATTATTACCATTATAAGAGACCTCAGAGTGTTCTCTAGCCCTCTTTTTGCCATGTGAGGATAGGAGATAGCAGTCTGCAACCTGGAAGAGGGATATCACCAGGGCCCAAACGTTCAAGTGCCTTGATCACAGATTTCACAGATTCCGAAACCATGAAAAATATTATTTTGTTTATGTGACACCCAATGTATGATACTTTGTTATAGTCGCCCAAACTAACATAGGGATGAAGCATTTCTTAAAAAAAAAATAAAGTATTTTTCACTCATAAATGGAAATCAAATAAAAAAAAGTTATTCCATTTGATTTATTTTAAATATTACTTGATACCATATAATACATATATTTTTCCTCCCAGACAAATAAAAAGTTGCTAATTTTCCATTCATTGAACTCTGATGTAAAATTATTATCACAGTTATAAAAGAAATGCCAGGAGTCTAACAAACAAACAAAAAGCAGAATCAGACCTATGAATCAGACCAGAATCAGAGAACAAACTGATGGTTGCCAGAGGGAAATGACTGGGGGAGTGGACCAAAAAAAAAAAAAAAAAGTCAGGAGTCTGGATATGATAATGGTACAAATACATATTGAATTCACTCTCATCCCTTCAAACCTATCTAAAATAAAATAATGCTCACATGAAATAGGATATAGAAATTAATATGATCGTTAATTCTATGTGTCAACTTGGTTAGGTTAATGTGCCCATATGTTTGGTCAAGCATGAGTCTAAATGTTCCTGTAAAGGTGTTTTTTTTTAGATATGAGTTAATATTTCAATCAGTAGACTTTGAATAAAGCAAATGAACCTCCATAATGCGGACAGCCCTCATCCTCATCCTTAAATGAAGAAGAAATTCTGCCTCCAGACTGCCTTTCGACTTGAGACTACCCATCAACTCTTTGGTCTCCAGCCTGTGAGATTCTTTGTCCCTCAATAGATTCTTTCTCCCTCAATAGATAAATAGATAGATAAATAAATAGAAAGACAGACACACCCACACATATCCTACGGGTTCTGTTTCTCTGGAGAATCCTTACTAATACAGATTTCTTCAACTATATCATACTATTAAAGAATTCAATAAACATGTTTTCCTTGTGGCTAAAGTTAAAAAAAACTGCAATTTTACCACTTCTTTTTTTTTTTAAAGATTTTTTTTTAAGATTTTATTTATTTGTGAGAGAGAGAATGAGAGACAGAGAGCATGAGAGGGAGGAGGGTCAGAGGGAGAAGCAGGCTCCTCGCTGAGCAGGGAGCCCGATGCGGGACTCGATCGCGGGACTCCAGGATCATGACCTGAGCCGAAGGCAGTCGCTTAACCAACTGAGCCACCCAGGCGCCCCAGCAATTTTACCACTTCTTATCCAATCTCTTTTATAATTAACCTGCAGATTGGATGAAAATCAAAGCAATCCATATCAATAAGGAAATGAATGCTAAATTTTGGTGGATCCCCGGGGTTGGAATCTATATTATAATGATAATGAGAAATAAGTACAATGAAAAGTAAGCAAGTGGGAAAATATTGAATGTAGACAAACCTCTTATTATGTCTGACTGTGATGGAGAAAAGAGAGAGAGTAGGGATCAAGAACAGTTACTTCTCTAGTTTTTATTTTTAAATAATATGAAATGTATACAGAATGTTAAAAATGGTCAGAATATCTGTATAACCTTCATCCAGATTTACCAATCATTAGCATCTTTTCACCCATAAATACTTCAGTGTATTTTGCTTAAGGAAAATGTCATTCTCTTAAATAACAACCACACAATTATCAAATTCATATGGCTCATGTTCCTAAAGATGTGATCTTGAGCAAATCAATTAATATCAACAGGTTTAGGTTCCTCAACTTTAAACTTACACTAAAGAATTAGGTTATTTGGCGTTCAAATTATGGTGAAAATATATACAAATGTAAAGAATTTTCATATGACTAAGCTAGTTTAAATCCTGGAGTACCTCCAAAATTAGTAATACCTAATTAAACATAGATGAGGATAATAATGACATAAAACAAAATGAAGAAAGAAAGAGAAAGAAAGGAAGGAAGGAAGGAAGGAAGGAAGGAAGGAATGAAGAAAGGAAGAAAAAAAGAAAGAAGAAGAAAGAAAAAGAAAGAAAGAAGAAAGAAAGAAAGAAAGAAAGAAAGAAAGAAAGAAAGAAAGAAAGAAAGAAAGAGAAAGAAAGAAAGAAAGAAAGAAAGAGAAAGAAGAAAGAAAGAAAGAAAGAAAGAAAGAAAGAAAGAAAGAAAGAAAGAAAGAAAGAAAGAAAGAAAGAAAGAAAGAAAGAAAGAAAGAAAGAAAGGTAGATCTGACATCCTTGGTAACGAAAAATTTATTTGATAGAGAATCAAGGCTCAGGAAAACTCAGTAGCTTTTTCCTGTTCTCAGAGAGCTAGAAAAACAGGACCAGATTTCTGAATTTTGGCCGCTAGTCCCAAATCTAACTAATCCTTCAGTAGCACTTTTCATATGGAGAAAGTTTACACAGTATCAACAAATCCTTTATCAAAATCAAGACCCTGAAACATTGAGAAAGTTAAAAGTGTTGTAATCAAAAATCTTCCAGATGAGTTAAATAGATAGACAATGAGGAAAATGTAGCTTAGCTGAAAACTAGAAAACATAAATATAGAATGTATAAATAGATGGTGGGAACTAAGGTATAAGCAAGAAACCAAATAAAGGTGAAGTAAATAAATTAAAAACATAATAATGAAACTGGAAACTACCTGTTGGTTCTTTTTTTTTAAAGATTTTTACTGAATCTTTTTTTTATTTTTTTTATTTTTTTTTTAATTTTACAGAAAGAAAGAGGGTGTGAGAGTGAGGGGAGGGGCAGAGGGAGAGAATTTTCAAGCAGACTCCCTGCTAAACATGGAGCCAGATCTCACTACCCTGAGATCATGACTTGAGCCAAAACCAAGAGTCAGTCCCTCAACAGACTGAGCCACCCAGACACCCCTGTTGTCTATATTTAAGAGTCTGTTTGTTATCTTTTTCTTTGTTTCCTCATTTGTTTTGTTTCTTGAATTCCACATATGAGTGGAATAATACAGTATTTGTTTTTGAATCCACTATATTTTTTTTTATGTGTTCTGAGGCTCTAGGTCCAGGCTCAGAGTTTACCGTTACTTGCATTTATAATCATAGTTTCAGAAAATTGAAATATTTTACTTTCAGAAAAAATTAGAAGTTATGTAAAAAGAAAATTGAAGCACCTTTGTCTGCCCAGTGTGAGATGTGGGAGTTGCAGTGGGGAGGTGAGGGGCATAATGAGGGTATTCAGAAAGAGTAGGGATGGATGTAGTAGTGGCAGCCCAGCATAGGTTTTCAGAACCCGAACACAGATATTCAAAAACCCAAAATAGAAGGAGGGCAAGAGAAGTGATGGAACATTGTTTGCACACAGTGGGATTGATCAAATAACTAAACATATAATAACCGAGTAATAATAACAAATAGATTTTTCACTGTTGGAGAACGGAGTTACAAATAAGTTCCTATAGAGGTGGTAATATTCTCTTTATTGATCTAGGTGTGGGTTTCATTGATGTGCAAGTTTCTGTGTGAATTTAAGTTTTCATTTCTCTGAGATAAATATCCAAGGGAATAATTGCTTAGTCTTATGATAAGTGCATGTTTAGTTTAATAGGAAACTATCAGACCTTTCACAGAATGTCTATAGTATTGTACATTCCCACTATCAATGTATGAGTTATCCAGTTTCTCCAGATCCTTCCCAGCATTTGGTATTATAATTATTATTTTTCTTTAATTTCAGTTGTGTCAATAAATTTTCGGTGATATCCTACTATGGTTTTAATTTACACTTTCCTAATGGCTAATGATGTAAAATATATTTTATGTTTATTTTCCATCTGATCTATTGGAAAAAACCCGTTGATTGCCTTTGCCTATTTTCTAATTGGGCTACTTGCTTGCTTTTATTATTTAATTTTAGGGGTGCTTCAGATATTCTAGTAACAATTCTTTTCTCTGATATTTGGTTTGCCAATATAGTGGGGCATATTAAATTTTACATTTAAATCCATAATCCATTTTCAATTAACTTTTGTATACAGTGTAGCATTGTTTTTTTGTTGTTTTTTGTTTTTTGTTTTGCCTAATTATGCTCAATTGCCATAGTACTTACCCATATTGGACTCAGCAAACAAATTAATACTCGTGAATAATTTATGCGATCAATATTCACCAAAACTCATTGGGAAAAAAGTACACATTTTCCAAGTGAAATACTTGATCTTGACATTTTAAAATTATATAATTTTATCCGTAATCTGCATTCCATTAGTTTTTCTTTTATACACCCTAAAAGTATTTGTTATTTTATACCACTTAGCTTGAAAGTTTTAAGGATATGGAAATTAAAAAAAATAAAAAAATTGGGTATACTAAAAAATGTCACTGTCAAGTGAATTTGAGAAAAAGTAAATAATAATTTCAATATCATTTAAAAATTGGTATAGATAATTATTAGGGACCTACAAGCATAGAATCTTTAACAGCTGAAGATCACCTAAAAAGAGCTTCTAGAGAAATTGGGCTTTTTGTTTTTTAGCCTTTCATTCTAAATAGGTATATGAACTTTTTTATTAATTAATCAAGACTCTCACACTAAACCAGATTTCACATCATTATTATCACACGCAGCCTTTATTTTCAAAAAGGAAATTTCCCCCTATTATAAGTATTACAATCCACTTACAAAGTCCAATTTTGTTCCATTATATGGTTTTCAAGTCTTCCGCCACCTCCCGCCTTAAAAGCTGCTATATGATGGAATATACTAAAAAGGATGGTGAAGCTTGCTCGCACTTGTAACTCTGAAGCATACACCCTCATTCTCCATTTTAGATAATTTAGTGATACACACACACACAAACACAAAGACTAATGCCTCCCTAAATTTGGGAATTGGTTCATACTGACTCAGATAATACAGATCTATACGAGCTGAATAGATCAAAAGCTATGTGTGTTGTTAAAGAAATAGTCTTTTCTTCCATTAGAGATCTAAAATAGATCTTGCCCACATTTTATTGGTACATTGCATTAGTATCTCTCAGTTTTACAGAATGTCATGTTGATATAGCTCAAAAGATAAGACTAAATACAACTCTGCTTTGTCTTGATAAAGATTTCTGTGGCTAACTCTGGTATAAATTAGGCATGAAATGAATGTATTACTGCAAAAGTGTGAAAGTAAAACCCATTATAAACTAGAAATTAATCGTTGCAATGGCAAACCATTTTGTAAGCTGCAGGGTTTTCTTTGAGACTATTTTGCCTTATCCTTTTAAAAGCTTTGCTGAAAAGAAATCATATTTTCTCTTTATTTTTATTACTTAAAACTTCCATATTCATGTTTACCTCATGTATTTGGCATATATTTGAAAAACGAATTGGTTTTTAAAGTTCTCTTGATTTTGTTTCCATGCTCTTTATTCACCTTTTACATCTTTTTAAAACCTCTATCCCACATTATGGAATTGTCATAAGTAAAATATCTAATAAAGCTTAAATCAGGTAAAATTTAATTTTACCTCGTTGATATATAAAATCGGATGGATAAATGCTCTATAACTATTAAAACAAATTCCCTGTTAGCTTTACCCTGTTATTCTAAAATTGCCTGTTGCATGTCCATGTGGTTAGGGTACGGAACAGTAGCAGGCTGGTCTGTTTGTTACCTATTAAGTGAGCTTATGTACATTGTGTACATTTGGGGGGGCCATAATTTGTTATCCTGAAAAAAATTATCAAGTTAGAGATTAATGTGTATATGTAAAATACCTCTTTTTAAAATTTGAAGCTATTATATATGTATTTCTTGTAATATTTGCTTTGTGAAATGTGTTCCACAGCTTTCAAATCAAACATACTAAAATTGTGTAAAGAGAGAAGTTTCTGCCTGAACACCACGCATGTATTTGTAGAAACTAATGTCCAGTAAAAATATATCTAATAAAAATAGGAACGGGGCTAGTCATACTTTGTAACCAAAATACACATACATGAAAATAACTATACAAATAAAATCTAACACTTTAAAACATCTAGCTCATTAAGAAATATTATAGCTAATATTTGGCTTTTTCAAAAGACATAGATGACAGCTATTTGATGGAACATAAGAAAGGCAAGAGACATCTGTGTTTTATAAACAAAAGCAGAAGGAAAATGTATCCAGAAGTTTTAGGTGAAGATACAGTTAAAAGCTCTGTGTGAATTGATGTGGCACTAGAGATGCAGGGCTCTGGCTCTTTGTCTTGTATTTGATTCCTCCCCATAATTATCGCAGAAAACTGAGAATAAGCTCTTCCAAGCCAGAGCATGAAGTCAAGCTAATCCAAAAGGAACATCATGGGGTGACAGAATACTACTCTGTATTGTTTCTGCTTACTAAGTTAATAAACATAGCATTCAGCTGCTAGGTTTCATGGTGATGCAACAAGGTAATGTGCACATTTCAATGAGACTTCCAAATTATATTAAATAATTAGCTTATTTACAAATTGCATATGAATTATTATTGTAGGAAAATATACTGTAACAGAATATACTATATCTTTTATACACAATTAAAAGCGATTTTTTTCCTTTTATGTAATATGTGATTTCCAAAGAACTCTTATTGGAGGATATAGATCCACTTAGGCAACCACAGGAGAACCCAATGATAATACCACATTTCTTTTGTTGTGTGTGTGTATGTCAGGGGTCCTCAACAAGTAGTCTCTTAAAAGGAATTTCCACAAACAAAAAGGCCTTAGAAAACATAAACTGGACCCTCATAATATTTTAGAGTCATGAGATTTCTTTTCCCCTGAGATGTGAGGAGACATTATTATCAGATGCAGGCTTTATTTTCCCAAAAAAAGTCCATGGACTTTCTTAAGCTTCAATGTTTATTCTTCATCTAAGGATTCTGGGTTAACATCCAACACTGCAGAAAGATTGTCATCAGATCAATAAATGTGGGAAAAACTATCAGAAATATTCTTAGTAAATATTTGTTGAAAGCCTTCTAAAGGAAAATAAAAGTGAATACTAAAAGTTGGAGTTGAAGATAGACACAACCTATGTCTCAAAGAATCTTATAATCTAATAAGAAATTTTAGTAATGGAATTCAACAAAATCAAAGCAGTAGATTAATGCTTGTCTAAAATAGGAACAACGTCCAGAAGCATAAAAGAGAGCAATTTAGAATGAATTACAGGTTAATGGAGGGTTTTCATGTAGATATAGTATTTAAAATGGGTTTGAAAAAATAAATACACATTAAAAAATTTAAAAAGGATTATATATCCCTTCTGAAAACACTAAAAGTGACATTGAAGGAGAACGTTATATTCCACCCAAAACATGCTACTCTGATATAAGGATTATTTTGAGCTGAAGGCACTTGAAAAACAGCAGATACAAGAAGGGTATTCTAACTCCCTTTTTCTTTTTGAATACAGGAGATAAAAGCTCCCATGTAAGAGATGACTTCTCTACACCAGAAAAAAAGAAACATTCTTCAATGAGTAGTCCCAGCTGAGAGAAGTCTATACACACAGACCTTGTTAAAATCATTCTTATCTATCTTCCTTTGACCACTGCACATAGTTTAGTTACTTTGTTACAATTATTTCTTATTGTTCAATCTAGTATAAAAACATTTAGCTTTTGCCACTTCTTAAGCGTCTTCAATCCTTATGAAGTCTCCCAGTGTCACATAAAGCTTGTATTAAATAAATTTGTATACCTTTCTCTTGTTAATCTGTCTTATGTCAGTTTCATCCTCAGGCCCTGCTGAAGAACCCTAAGAGTATAGAACTAAAATTAAAAACAATTATATTAACCTTCAAAAGCATTTACAAAAGATGAAAAATATATCATCTGAAGTTAGTTGAAAATCTGTGAATGTTAACTAAGATATTTTTGTTGTTGTTAACCAGGATATTTAAATTAGAAAGAGATAAAGGAGATTAAGAATCTATTTATCTTGATGAGCACTGAGAAATGTATAGAGTTGTTGAATCATTATATTGTACATCTGAAACTAATAGAACAGTGTATGTTAATTATACTTGAATTTTTAAAAAAGGGTTAAAAATGAAATAAAATAAATAAAAATAAATAGAATTTCACATTTTTTTTATTCCAATAAAGGTGTCTTATAAAAAGTCACTTAAGAAGAGTGGCACAGAACAAAATGGCAGTAAGTATAGCAGCCAAACACACTCAGAAAATTAAATGACATTTAAAATAAATAGAAAAATTAGAAGTTAGAGTGCAACTTCTAGGTAAGGTATATAATGAAATTGAAGAATTTTCTGGACTTAAAATGATGACATAAGAACAATATACCAAGTTCATTTATTTTAAATCACCCGAAAAACAAGAACAATGTGAAGAATTGTTCTTTGCTCTAGTTTATTTATTCATCTTCTGGAAGTATGTATGCTTCTCTTGGAGAGTTGACAAGCTTACATGCTGGTGACAAATTTAATAGAAACTTATATTCTAAAATCTGTTCAAATTTGCTGGAATAGAGAGATGCCAGAACTATGTCACCAAACAGACAAACAGGTGCACTTAAAATTGTCAAAATAACTGCTTCTAAAATAAAATTTTCAAACATAAATTTGGAAGCATTATTAGGGAATGTTTCTGGTATCTAGAAGACTCTTAAACGTTCCTAAAGCCTCAGCCTACTAAAAATCGACATGAAATTAACCTTTGATTAATGCTTCATACAAGCCAGGATGTGTTTAGATTGTTTGTAGGAATTTGCAGGTGGTGGCTCTCTAGAGAGGTGGGAGGAGCCTGAGGAAAGACCACAGGGTCTTCTTCTCCATCAGGAGCACCATGAGCACTGAAATGCCAGCAAAATATGTACCTCCGATTGGGGATGTCACGTCTGGTGTTCATCTTATGGCACCTGTGACTTTGCATTCTTTATCTAAAGTGAAGTTACTTGTATCCTTTACCTTGGTTCTTTAGTATCTCTGTTAATCACCCACTGTAATTCTGCCACCAATATAGCATAAGTATCTCACCTACAAAACTCTTATGACACTTTATAAAACTTCAAAAAAATATTCTAACCTTCTAAGTCATTTTCCATCTGAAGAGTTGCAGTGGAATTTGAAAATGCAATCAAAATTATTAAAATATAATATGCACTGATTAGGCTTTAAAAACAAATGATTGATATCAGTGAAGATAAAAATTTATGAGCTGAATTTTTAAAAAATGAACATGGTGATTGAAAATGAAATATAATTTAGTTCATACAGCCCAAGATGTACTTTTTCCTTTTAGATCAACATATTTTGGTAAGGTATCATTTTCTTCCATGTAACCATTAAAATCAAGCATTGGAAATCTACATGTAGGCACATTTACTTAAATCACTGTATTACAAAGTATTGCTACAGAAATATAAAAATGAATACTAGACATGTTACATTATACTTTTGCCACTGAACAAAATATAGTAAAATGTTTAAAATATTCTTTTACTTGTACAATTTAACTTCTATCATTTCCTATTTTGTGTTTTCCTGTATAGAAACCATAAAGAGATATTTAATTATGAAGTTTTACACTTAAATATATTGGTAGATGCATGTTCATAAAAGGCTTGAAAACACTGCTATAGGTGTTAGACTTGATGTTGAATTTGACTAACGATATTTAGGTTAATTAAGACATGTCTGCCTTCTTTACACAAACATAACAGATACCTTATCGGAGTATTTAAGATTTAGGTGAAAGGCCAATCTTAGAAACAATTCTGAAGGCACCGGCGTGGCTCAGTTGGTTAAGAGACTGCCTTCGGCTCAGGTCATGATCCTGGAGTCCTGGGATCCAGTCCGCATCGGGCTCCCTGCTCAGCGGGGAGTCTGCTTCTCCCTCTGACCCTCTTCCCTCTTGTGCTCTCTATCTCTCATTCTCTCTCTCTCAAGTAAATAAATAAAATCTTAAAAAAAAAAGAAACAATTCTGTGATTGAACTAACACGAGGTGGTATTTCAAATATAACTATAAAGGCTTTGGCTTTGTGGTGCTGTTAACTACAGTATGGAATATAAGAAATAAGTCAAATTATAGGGGATTGAGTACGGGAAAATATGAATGTCAGTATAGGCCTGAGAGTAGACAAGGTCACCCAAAATTTGAATTTAGAGCATAAAAGTTGGCTCAGAAACAATATGAGTGCATTTTCACATATTTCACAGAATTATTTATTTACTAAGTTAAATAAGCAAAAGAATATAAATTAGTAAGTGAAAAAAAATTACAGTGATACATTTTAGCTTTCCTGACAGCATACTGTAATGCTTAAATAAAATATCTTTAGGGGCGCCTGGGTGGCTCAGTCGTTTAGGGTCTGCCTTCGGCTCAGGTCATGATCCCAGCACCCTGGGATCGAGCCTCACATCGGGCTCCCCACTCTGTGGGAAGCCTGCTTCTCCCTCTCCCACTCCCCCTGCTTGTGTTCCCTCTCCCGTTCTGTCAAATAAATAAAATCTTTAAAAAAAAGAGAGAGAGAGGCTCCGGGCAACTGGGTGGCTCAGTCGTTAAGTGTCTGCCTTCGGCCCAGGTCATGATCCCAGGGTCCTGGGATGGAGCCTCACATCCGGCTCCCTGCTCTGCAGGAAGCCTGCTTCTCCCTCTCCCACTCCCCCTGCTTGTGTTCCCTCTCTCACTGTGTCTCTCTCTGCCAAATAAATAAATAAAATTAAAAAAATAATAATAAATTAAAAAATTAAAAAATAAAATATCTTTAGAATCAGACTGACTTCCAAATAATTACCTTTGCTAATCAGTAAATGTGTGGCCAGAATGAATTATTTAAAATTCACTATGCTTCTTTTGTCCTGTGTGTACACATGAATGCTAATAAGACTCATAAGGATAAAACTTCTAGTCCTGTATCCTTCAGAAACTTTTGATTTTCAAATTTGTTTTACTACCTTATGTTAGATACTACATATGTTCATGTGAATTAAAATATTCATTAAATACATATTTTCAGATACATTGAAATGAATATTTTAAAAATACATTTATGGTGAACAAATGTATGTGTGTGCATATGTTTAAATACATATATTTTTATAGTGACATGATAAATATATATTTTCTGTGGAAAATCATAATCTAGAATCAATCTCTTTGGTTCTATTATGTTGTGTGATAAGTTTGCTCTTAATTAAAACTTTTGTCTGCAATGAAAACTTAGGTTTAGTCAAAATAATGTTGTATATTAAATATTTAACAGTACTTGTTAGAAGCAACTTCAAAATATATAATTATCTATTTCTTTTTTTTTTGAAATTTCAAGTTTTTATTTAAATTCCATTAGTTAACATATAGTGTAATATTAGTTTCAGGAATAGAATTTAGTGATTCATCACTTACATATAACACCTAGTGCTCATTACAAGTTCCCTCCTTACCCATTTAGCCCATCTCCCACCCAAGTCCCCTCCAGCAACCTTCAGTTTGTTTTTATAGTTAAGAGTCTGTTTTATGGTTTGTCTCTCTCTCTCATTTTCTTTTCTGTTATGTTCATCTGTTTTGTTTCTTAAATTCCACATGTGAGTGAAATCATATGATATCTGCCTTCCTCTGACAGAACTGACTTATTTCATTTAGCATAATATACTCTGGCTCCATCCAATTTTTCTAAATGGCAAGATTTTCAATCTTTTTGATGGCTGAGTAATATTCCATTGTGTGTGTGTGTGTGTGTGTGTGTGTGTGTGTGTGTGTGTGTGTATACACACATATATATGTATATATATACCATTTCTTTATCAATTCATCAGTCATTGGACATTTGGGCTCTTTCCATAATTTGACTATTGTTGAAAATGCTGCTATAAACATCGTGTTTCATGTGTCCCTTCGAATCAGTATTTCTTTATCTTTTGTGTAAATACTGAGGAGTGCAATTGCTGAATCATAGAGTAGTCATATTTTTAACCTTTTGAGGAAACTGATACTGTTTTCCAGAATGGCTCCATCAATTTGTACTCCCACCAACAGTGTAAGAGGGTTCCCCTTTCTCTACACCCTTGCCAACATCTGTTGTTTCCTGTGTTGTTGAGTTTAGCCATTCTGACAGGTGTGAAATGGTATCTCATTGTAGTTTTGATTTGTATTTCCCTGATGGTAAGTGATGTTGAGCATCTTTTCATGTGTCTGTTAACCATCTGCATGTCTCCTCTGGAAAAATGTCTACTCAAGTCTTCTGCCCATTTTTTAACTGGGTTATTATTTTTTGGGGGTGTTGAGTTTGATAAATTCTTTATAGATTTTGGATACCAACCTTTTGTTAGATATGTCACTTGCAAATATCTTCTCCCATTCCATAGGTTGCCTTTTAGTTTTGTTGATTGTTTCCTTCACATGTAGAAGCATTTATCTTTTTATCTTGTCCCAAAAGTTCATTTTTGCTTTTGTTTCCCTTGCCTGAGAAGACATATCTAGTAATAAGTTGCTACGGCTGGTGTCAAAGAGGTTGTTACCTGTGGACTCTAGTATTTTGATGGTTACCTGTCTCACATCTAGATCTTTCATCCATTTTGAATCTATGCTTGTGTATGGTGTAAGAAAGTGGTCCAGTTTCATCCTTCTGCACATTGCTGTCCAGTTTTTCCAACACAACTTGTTGAAGAGAATGTCTTTTTTCCTTGGATATTCTTTCCTGCTTTGTTGAAGATTAGATGGCCATATAGTTGTGGGTCCACTTCTGGTTTTTCTATTCTGTTCTATTGATCTATGTGTCCGTTTTCGTACCAGTACCATATTGTCTTTATCACTACAGCTTTTTAATATAACTTGAAGTCCAAAATTGTGATGCCTCCAGGTTTGCTTTTCTTTTTCAAGATTTCTTTGGCTATCCAGGGTCTTTTGTGGTTCCAAACAACTTTTAGGATTGTTTGTTCTAGCTCTGTGAAAAATGCCTCTGTTATTTTGATAGGGATTGCATTAAATGTGTAGATTGCTTTGGGTATTAAGACATTTTAACAATATTTGTTCTTCCAATCCCTGACCATGGAATGTTTTTCCATTTCTTTGTGTCATCTTCAATTTTTTTCATAAGTGTTCTATAGTTTTCAGAGTACAGAAATGGGTAAATTCCTAGAAACATATAAATCACAAAAAATGAAACAGGAAGAAATAGAAAACTTGAACACACCAATAGCCAGCAAAGAAATTGAATCAGTAATCAAAAATCTCACTACAAACACAAATCCAGGGCCAGGTGGCTTCCCAGGGTATTCTACCAAATATTTAAAGAGGAGTTAATACCTATTCTTCTCAAACTGTTCCAAAGAAATAGAAATGGAAGGAAAACTTCCAAATTCATTCTATGAGGCCAACGTTACCTTGATGCTAAAACCAGACAAAGACCCCAGTAAAAAAGAGATTTACAGACCAATATTCCTGATGAATGGATGCAAAATTCTCAACAAAATACTAGCAAATCAGATCTGACAGTACTTTAAAAGGATCACTCACCATGATCAAGCGTGGTTGATTCCTGGATTGCAAGGGTGGTTCAATATTTACAAATCAATTGACGTGGGCACCTGGGTGGCTCAGTTGGTTAAGCGACTGCCTTTGGCTCAGGTCATGGTCCTGGAGTCCCGGGATCGAGTCCCACATTGGGCTCCCTGCTCAGCAGGGAGTCTGCTTCTCCCTCTGACCCAACCCCCTCTCATACTCTCTCTCTCTCTCTCTCATTCCCTCTCTCAAATAAATAAATAAAATCTTAAAAAAAATCAATTGACGTGATATACCATATTAATAAAAAGAAAATTTCGGTATCCATTCTTGATTAAAACACTCAACAAAATAGTGATAGAGGGAACATATCTCAACATCATAAAGGCCATAAGTGAAAGACCCACATATAGTATCATCCTCAGTCGGGAAAAACTGAGAACTTTTCTTCTACAGTCAGGAACAAGACAGGGATGTCCATTTTCACCTCTGTTATTTAACATAGTACTGGAAATCTTAGCCTCAGCAACCAGACAACAAAAAGAAATAAATTTCATCCTAATCAGCAAGGAAGAAGTCAAACTTTCACTATTCACAGATGACATGATACTCTATATAGAAAACCTGAAAGACTCCACCAAAATATTGCTAGAACTGACACATGAACTGATAAAGTCACAGGATACAAAATCAGTGTAAAGAAATCTGTTGCATTTCTATACACCAATAATGAAGCAGCAGAAAGAGAAATCAAGGAATCAATCCCATTTACAACTGTACCAAAACCATGACATATCTATGAACAAATCTAACCAAAAAGGTGAGAGATCTGTACAATTCTCTATTTTCAAGTTAGAAAGTATTTCAAAAATATTGCCAGAATAGAAATACATATCATAACCATACAATCAAACCTGAAACCATATAGGTAATTTACATTAGTAGAAGAAAGCACTTTAATCCTTGATTCTTTCCTTTAAGTATCAATTAAGGGCAAATATAAAGATACAGATGATCTATGACATCAAAAAATATAGGGTTATCTCAGATATTGCAGTTTTGGTTCCAGACCACCACAATAATGTCCATCAAAAGAATTTCTTGGTTTTTCGGTGCATAAAAATTATGTTTACATTATACTGTAGTCCATTAAGTGAGCAATAGCATTATGTCAAAAAGTGTACCTGACTTAATTAAAAATACTTTATTTCTAAAAAAAATGTTAACCATTATCTAAGCTTTCAGTAAGTAGTAATCACTGATCACATATCATCATAATAAATATACTGATAATTAAAAGTTTGAAATATTGTAAGAATTACCAACATGTGACACCGAGGCATGAAGTGAACAAATGCTGTTGGAAAAATGGCATCTATACCCTTACTGGATGCAGGGTTGGTGCAAATCTTCAATATGTAAAAAACCCAGTATCTGCCAAGTACATTAAAATGAAGTGCATTAAAATGAGCTGTGCTGTAGTAATTTTAAGTGATATCCATCTTTATCCTGAACTACATTTTAAATCATTGCTAAAAATTACAAGGTTTTTTTTTAGAGACACAATTATTTTTTGTGAGATTATAAATAAGTAATGAAAATTGTGGTCCAAAGTAGCACATAGTATTTCTTCTTTATTTATAATTCTCTATTATATAGAGCCACATAGTCATATTTCCCTTTACCTTTCTTTTTAAATGTATATTACACCTTATACATTCATATTTTATATGATTATTTGATTGACCTATATTTTTTCAGTAACCAAATTATCCAGGAAAGCAGTAACATATCTGTTTGGCTCTGCTTCATTATTTATTTGGCACGTGGAATGCTTTGCATTTTGTTTTAAGTTTATAAGATCACATATGTGAGAGCAAACACCTAAAAAATAGTAAGATTTCAATACTTACAATCACAGGTTTTTTTTCCCTTATGATAGCTAAGGGTAGCAAATTTATTTAGGTATATACACTTTTGAATACTGAAAGTGTATTAAGAAAAGTCATCACATGAAAACACCAATTGGTCTATTAACCATCTGCAAAATACCCTCTTCCTCTTGTCATGATTAATTACTATTGTTGGGGTTTCTTGAGTTATTTTAAATTTAAATTCTATGTACAAACAGTTATTGAGAGAAAAAGGATGATTTTGGAAGACACAGAATATATTGACTAAAATTTTGCCCATATAATATGTGATGTTAATGTTCAACTAGAACTACAAGAAGATATATGTGTGTGTGGGGGGGTGTATATATGCATACATGTGCTATCATGAATTTTATTTTGAATGTATTACAACTGAGATGTCTATAGGAATCATTCATTTGAGAATGTTGAGTTTCCAGGTGAATTTATAAGTATGTTTTAGAGTGAGTCTATGAATCAAGATATAAATTCAAGGATTTTTATACAGATAAGGGAAACAGTCTTTGTTGTGACTGTGACCTATTATATTTTTAAGGTCCAGTGTTATAAAACAACTTTTTTTACTGGAACAGGAAACTATAAAGAATGTGAGTCACTAGTGCCGGGTAAATACTTTAAGCTATACATCTATATATTTTTTAAAGTAATTGGTTATAAATAAAATTAACATGGAATCAATGTTAAAAGCCTTGTTTTCCTTATATTTTATCATTTAATATTTTTTTAAAAATATTCAGTGAGCACATATAAGAAAATAAATTATCTAAAGCAATAATTTTATATGCATATACAAAAGATATCCAGAAAAATGTCAAAGGTTTATTCAGAGAGAGAGAGAGAGATGAGGGTGTTCTTCCACTTATATATTGCACACATCTTAAAAAAGTCAGAAGAAATATCTTCGACAGCTATGACTAATAAACTAAGCAACTCCTTGCCTTCTAAAAGAGAACAAAAGCTATGTCCCAGCTGACCACAAATGCATATTAATTAGTCATTTAACCAATTTTAGAGTTTGTTTCATACATCATTATGAGAAATGGTATATGCCATTTTGTATACGATTTTCAAAACTTATGGTTCTGTTTGCTTATTTTATCCAAATTTCTTATATTATCCTTGAGTAACATGAACTTCACCTTGCGGAATCATTTTGCCCCGTGCGGTTTAAGGGCTATTGGCCCCAGAATCGATAGTGTCTTATTGACGCAGTAATGAATTCTGTGCATCCAATCTTACTCTTTCCACTTGAACAGACTTTGTTATTTATCACAAGAAGAAAGAAAAGGGCTGGCTTTTTGTGTGGTTTTGTCTTTCACTTGACAAAAACAAAAGTGAAGCATGTTTGGAGAAAGCCACTTGGTGAGTAGAAAGCTGGTTATGAGAAGCTGGCCTTTTGCAGTCAGATGATGAATTTCAGTGTACAAGTTAAAGTTAAAGACACCATGAAAATTGTGTGACATTGCTTTTTAAAACGCTGTTAGGCTTCTCTTTGGCTACAAAATGCAGGCTTTTGTAACTGTATCCCTACCAGCTAGTGAGGACCAAGGCAATGATGCTAGTACTTCAGGACATCCTGCAAATCACTCTCACAGAATCCAAATTCAGAAAAACAACAATGGGCACACCTTATTATTCTCAGCTGTAATTAAAAAACCAGAAAAACAAAAACAAAAACAAAACAAAACAAAACAACCAAGAAACCAAAAAAAAAAGGGAAGTTTCTTTTTAACCTCAAATTAGCAATATGAATGTTTTTTTCAAACATACAACCTTTAGATCTTAGCAGGCAATTTTTATTGTGTTGTTATTCCTTCTGAAGCTTGTCCTGATAAATCTAGTTTTGACATAAAAGTGAGTTTTACTTAATGATATTGCTTAGTGATATTATTTAAGGAATACACTGCTTTGTCTTGACAAATGAACTGTCACTGAATTCCAGTCATGGGTCTAGGGCATCCTCCAAGATGTTGGTAAACATTCTGAAGAAGTAAGTGGGCATCCACCCCACCTCCCCTGAAGGGACATCACTTAATGGTATGTTACAGTCTGTTTTTCTCTCCCTCTATGTATGTGTATATATACCATATACACATACATAGTTGGTAATTAATGTCAGGGAGAGTTTGCAATCTCTGAATAAAATTTTTGTCTGACTTCTTTCTAGTAATCTTGAGCTCAAACAAGCCTGTTTGCAAAAGTAACTGGTGTTCTCTTCAGTCTTGCTACCACATAGAAAGCTCTACTTTCATGGAAAAAGTTACCCTATCTTTCAGGCAAAATGTGTCATCCTGCAACTCTAGATATATTCCATTTATAGGAGAAGGAATGAGAAGTCTCCTTGAGATTTAGAATAACACCCAAATCTGTAACATACCGCTTTGGATAGAAAAAAAATTAAATTTTATATGAGCTAGAAGGGCTTCTTGTTTGGAGAATCTAAATATTCACCCTGCTTGTTCAAGAATCATACTGATATGATTAATATTTGGAAATGTGGTTTTTTCCTGCAGCTGTAAAAAGAAAATCAAAGAAAAAAAAAGAATGATGCAGATAGAAGAATCTAAAATAAATATCAAGGTTAGGTTTGAAATTGCAAGGAAGAATAAAACAACTTATCCGTTGTCTTTGTGAGAATTTTATCTTTGTCCCAGAAGGGGGAATGATTCTTAAGCATTCCAAGTTTTCAGAATTTGTGACAACATAAGTGCCTGAATTTCTTAGTGTCTTGCACTAAATTTCACATGACTTTCTTATTACCATTCAATTGACAATTCAAGGAACACATAAATTCCAGCAATTAGAAAGGAAGAGGAAAGTAGTATTTTGTGTTTATCTGCCTTGTGCCAGGTACTGTGACAGTAACTTTATACAACCATTTCATTTAGTGCTTCAATGCTATAGTCAATCTTTCCAAGAGCTCCTCTTACCATGCTAGTCTTTCCTGTGGTCCTAAATATTTACCAGTCTGAGCAACATACATTCCTAGTATTTGAACATTATCAAGCAGGCTGCTTGTAACCCATATTTTCTATCTGAAGCAATGTTGTTTCTTAATGTTCAGGCTTAGTGAATAAATGTCTAATTGTTACTAACATGAAGCCATTAGGTATTTTTTCTTAAATAAAAAACAAACAGTTAAGCAAAGAAATAAGAAAGAAAACAATACTCAAAAGTTGAATATAAGTATCATTCTTATATTTGATATTTGAAAAAAAAGAAGTAAATAATACCTGATATTTTTTTTTCTAATTCTACCAGCATAATGTTGTTAACTCACTAACATGGAAGATAGTACACTGGGGAGCAAAAAACAGAGGTTGAAATATTTTCAAAGATTCATTTGTAAGTACTTATAATTCTGGTTTCAGTACCTTTATTTAGTAAGGAAAATTATATACATATGTGTATATATATACATTTACATATAAATATATTTATATATGTATTTATAAATATATATTTATGTCTATAAATATAAAGTATAAAGATATAGTCCCCTTTTTTTAAGATTTATTTATTTGAGAGAGAGAGAGAGAACAGGGGGAGGGACAGAGGGAGAGGGAGACAGAGAATCTTAAGCAGACTCTATGCTGAGTGTGGAGACAGATGCAGGGCTCCATCTCACAACCCTGAAATCATGACCTAAGCTGAAATCGAGTCCAATGTTTAATCGACTGAGTCACCCAGGTGACCCTATAGTTCCCTTTTTCTAATGTCTATGTTTTCCTCGGAAAGAAAAAAAAATAGATATCTATTTCATTTCCTTCAGGGAAGCTAATTTTGATCTACACACATTTATTTACCATGTTCTTATGTTTAACAATTTACATAAAAGATTACTAGTTGCTTGCATATTGTTTGTATATTCTGCTCCTCTTATATTTATTTATGCTAAAATTTGCATAATTATAAATATATTAGATCTTCCAAGTTATATTATCTCCTATGAGTTAGGATTTCTTATTTCTTTAGTCTCCAAACTATAAATCATTTATATTCACTTGATCTTGAATTATTTTAAAATGTCTATCAGTGAAATCTGAATATTTTCTAATTGCTGAAGTAAAGATTACTTGAGTTTTAATATTTTGAATTCCTTTATTTTGGGGGGATTATAAATATATACTGATAATTTATTTGAGGAATCTATTATTCCCTAGAAATATATTCTTAAAATCTACTTGGTAATTTTGGTCATTTTGAAAATATTTAGGAATATAAGTCCACTGAAATATAATTTTTCTTAAGTATATATATTCAACAGCTACAATGTATTAACTGATCAGATTGACTTAAGTCTTCTCATATGATTTTATTTTTTTTATTTATTTATTATTTTTTTTAAAGATTTTTATTTATTTGACAGAGAGAGATAGCGAGAGCAGGAACACAAGCAGGGGGAGTGGGAGAGGGAGAAGCAGGCTTCCCGTGGAGTAGGAAGCCCGATGTGGGACTTGATCCCAGGGTCCTGGGATCATGACCTGAGCCGAAGGCAGACACTTAATGACTGAGCCACCCAGGCGCCCTTCTCATATGATTTTAAAGATGTGTGTGTGTGTGTGTGTGTGTGTGTGTGTGTGTGTTGATTAGATGTTCAAAGAACTATGGATCTTTTTAAGAAATATTTGTTATTCTTTACTATCAACCACAAAAAGTCAGATCCAACTTAACGTAATCTTAATATTGGATTTATTATCAAACAAATTCCATTAATGGTTTGCAAATCCTAGTATAAGTGCATTTATTAACCATGGCTGTCTCCAAGAACATCTCCAGTTTTTTCTAATGTGTTTATTTTTACATTCAGTGAAAAATACATGTTAAATTATGTTCTTGATAATTGGGAAATGGAGGATTTTTGCACAGCCTTTATGTCACACCACACTTTTTGCAAGAATGTATACCATATTTTGTGATTGATTCCTGGCTGTTCCCTGTGAAACTCTGAGTCTAGGTGTAATTCTCAGCTAGGTGTGTTGTTGTTGTTGTGTTTTTTTTTGGCATGTGCTTAAAAAAAAAGTTTTCTGTTTATAGGGGCTAAGATTAATTTTCCTAGATCCATGATAGGAAATAGAAGAGAATTTTATGTGCTAAGGTCAAGTGTTACAAGTATAACTGAGAAATCCATACTGAGAAATGTTAACCCTGCCACATCTTGTATTAATTTTTAGTGTTACTAAATCCAAGAGGTAGTCATTGCAGGAAATGTTAAATGCCAAAGAATTAGGAGTTCAGTTTTCTCGTTAGAAGAACTTTTGTAATTCATGATGCCTTAGAAAGATTCATCTTTAACTCTCTTTTCAGGTCATAAAACTTTAATTGTCAACCAAATTAAAAAATAATCTCCTCGCTGTCATTCCATTCTGTTTTGAAATTTCATCTCTCTGATTACTTTCCCTTTATTCAATATTCCCACCAGACTAATACCCTATTCTCGAATGTTATGTAGATGGGAAATGTCTTTAAGGGATTTGATACATCATTTCTAGAAATATATTAATTTTCTATTGCCATATAACAGATTATTACAAGCTTAATGACTTAAAACACATTTCCTATAGGTCAGAAACCTGGCATAGCATGGCTGGATTTTCTGCTCCGAGTCTCACTGGGATGACAGATATAACTTCCTTGTGGTCCTGACTTGGGTATTAGTTTTCTTGCCAGTTGCTGACCAGGGGCCATTACCTCTCCTAAAGTTTACCCACATTCCTTTTCATATGATCCCCCTCCATTTTCAAGCCAGCAACAGCAAGTCAAATCCTCCTGTGTTTCAAATCTTTTAATTCTTTTTTTGCTGCCAAACAGAGAAAATTCTGCTTTCAAAGGGCTCTTGTAATCAGGTCCATAGTATAATTTCCTATTTGCCATATAATTTACCATAATCTAGGAAAGGATGTCTCATCATATTCACAGATTATACAGGAGGAATTTTTATACAAGGGGAAGGTCATTAGGGGTCATCTGAGAATTCTGTCTTCCACAAGTAGTGAATTAAGGACATAGAAGTCTGGCTGTTACTATACTCATATGGTGTATATTCGAGAGATCCATAATTTCTTAATTTCTCACCATACTCTAAGTATTTTCCAGAAATGATGCTTGTTTTTCACATTTTTTAAGTTTATTTCTTCATTATTGAATCAAATTTTGGAATCTCCATAATGAATTTATCTTGTTTGGCAAGTCAGAAAACTTTGAAAAGTTTTATTCATTGCAATTCAAATTTTCTGTCACCATTTTTCAAACTGTTGAATTATGTTTTGCCCAATAAAAACCTTAATTCCATTATTCTACAAGCTCAGTGAGCATTGTCTTTGATTTTTTTTTCTTTATTTTAAATTCTGCTATGGCACTTTATATTATGTTGTATTATTTTCAATTTAGTCACTGTCCTCTGTTTTAAATTCAATTTATTTTTACCCATTTTTCACTGCTCTTTTTTAGAGGACATAGACACCCACAGTACATATTTACTAATATTTTCTATCAGGGCAAAAAGGAATTTTCCCAGAGATGAGCTTTATTATGCACATTGAATGCAATGCTTCACTTCCCACATGATACAATTTAGCTTTATTGTGCACCATTTATTTTTGCTTCATTTTCTCATATTTGAGTATATATCTATCCAAGCATGCATTAGGAAAAAAAAAAAAAAAACTTTACTACTGTTACTGTTCTTCACTTGTATAATTTCAGCTTCACATCTCAGCTCCAGGTGTGAAAAGCAGTTTCTAAACGTATAGCTTATGTTTAGAAATATTCCCCTGGTGTTTGTCTATAACATTGAGTTGTAATCTTCTCCTGCTATGGCTTTAATTCTTTTTTTCGACATTTTGAGAATAAGAAATAATGAAAATTTTCATACAACAAAGACTATTTTCCTACATGTACTGTGTTTTGTAATCTTCTCTACTTTGTCCTTACTTACACTGATTTTCCTAACTGGTCATACTTTCCATGCTTTTCCAACCCATATTCCTTGATTTCATGATGGGTCTGTCATCTTGCAAGACAGTGAATGGAAAACTTGAATAGAGTATGACATAATAGAAGTAGCATGGCTTGTTCTGAAATAGTTGGCATGCAGTTGGGTGGTGTGTCAGCTTGCTAGGGCTGCCATAACAATATTACAGACTGTGTAGCTTAAAAAATATAAATTTATTTTCTCACAGTTCTGGAGAGTAAAAGTTCATAATCAAGGTGTTGGCAGGTCTGATTTCTGTGAGGCTTCTTACCTTGACTTGCAGATAGCCATCTTTTCAACTGTTCCTCATACGGTCTTTCCTCTGTGTATGTGCATCCTTGGAGTCTATGTGTGTCTAAATTTCCTCTTAGAAGGACACCAGTCACATTGGTTTAGAGCTCACCCTAACAGCCTCATTTTAATTTAATCATCTTGAGGAAAGCTCTGTCTCTAAATATGGTTATATTCTGAAGTACTGGGGGTAGGGATTTTAATATATGAACGTTTTTTAGGGAGGAGGGAAACAATTCAATCCATAACAGTTGGATGATATAGTTTTTTGTTTTTGTTTTTTTTTAATTCAGAGATACACTACATGTTTAAATAAATGATATAGACAAATAAAATTAAGATAAATTATCTTTACCAATGTAGCTATTACTGTAAATTTTCTCTAGACATTGACCTTTGCTCCACCTTAGTCTTTAAAATGTGAGGATAGTAAAAATAAATAAATAAATACATAAATACATAAATAAAATGTGAGGGGTGGCTGGGTGGCTCAGTTGGTTAAGTGTCTGCTTTCAGCTCAGATCATGATCCTAGGGTCTGGGGATGAGCACTGCATTACTGGCCTCCCTGCTCGGTGGGGAGTCTGCTTCTCTCTCCCTCTGCACTGCCCCCTTACCTTGTGCGCTCTCTCACTCTCTTCCTCAAAGAAATAAATAAAATCTTAAGAAAATTTTAAAAAATAAAATAAAATATGAGAGTAGTGTCTGCATTTGAATGTAATGGTGGTTTTGGAAGTACTATGTGAGACAGTACTGCCAGGTATTGTGTTAAATGAGAAATCTTATTCATAAGAGATTTTAGATTGGAATTGAATCTTATTTCCTATGATGCTGTATCAGTTTCTCTGGGTATCTATTTTATCTCTACTCAAAAGTTTTGTAAATACGGATATGTTGGAATTAGCTCCTTGAGAGTGTAGTAGCTTTCCTGGCTTATGCAAGTAATCTAAATGATGATACATTATCAATTTCCTCTAAAGTTTCAAACCATATATCATTGACAGTCTTCCCAGCATAGCATAGCATATCACATTCTCTAGAACCAGGCTTTCTGAGCTTGAATCCCTGGTCTATTACTTACAATAATTTCTGCTTTGTCATCTGGTGACAATAGTACTTATCTCGTAGATATTTTATAATGTTTAAGAGTCAATATACAGAACACATAGGATAGTGCTTGACAGTAAAAATCTACATGAAAATCTTAAAATAAATGTTGAATCAGTGAAGTTTCCCCACTGTGATCTACAAAGATATTAGACTAGGTGCATATTCAAAAATATTTCTACAATTGCAGACAGCATTATCCTCTCCCTTGTGTATTAATATGTATTTCCTAATTTTCCTTGCTTTGTTCATTCGCAGTCCTCCTAGGTCTCTAATCATCAGCTGAATTTGGGATTCTGATTAGTTTTATAACCAATGCATAAATTGTGTAACTCCTATTGCCTGTTGGTTTCTGACTTTATCTCACTGAGCTCCATCTAAATTCGGTCATTTACACTGGAGCCAGATGAAAACATTTAGAGACATTAACTGAAGATTTTATGGTGCTTCTCTTATATGTAATTTAAAATTAATGCATAACTAATAATAAAAAAAGAAAGTCAACAAAATTCTATTTTAATAATATTATGAAATCAAATATAAGTTTTATCACAAACTATGCCTTGGATTTTCTAATTCTTTAAATTAATGCTTAAGAAGCTTATTTGGTAATTTAGTCATGACTGATCTCTTTTATGGGTCTCTTTCTTTCCCATTTCTCCACATCTATACATTCTTTGTTTCCATGAAGTTGGAATTTCTTTGAACACTGATTTATTTTCTGTCCTCATTTACCATTTCTATGGATAGATGGAGTGGTTTATCAGATGAGCAAATATTGTTGGAGTAAAGTTAAAATGCATAGCTCAGCTCTCTGTGTTTTCTTTGTACTTCTTCTGGGGATGAAATCCTCTTTAACATTTAATAACAAACTTAATATATATCTGCTTCCCTTGTGGAATGGGAAGTAGATACAGATTCCAGTGCTGTCTGCAATTAGATGGCTAGCCAGGGATCCATAATGACCTCCAAGCAAGATACATTAACTAATGTATTCCTGCGAGGATTATAGGTGATGCTTTGATTTTTATTTTTGTTCTTGATTTCATCAACCAATTTTTAAAAGATGTAAGCATGAATTATTAGGGGTTCTGTTGATGATCCTAATGAGGGTTTTTCTTTATTTTGTTTGCTTTTCATTTTCCAATTGCTATTAAAATATGTTGCCCATTTTAACATCAGTTTTGGCATATTTTTTATACATCTGGAGGTGTACTCATTCCCAGGATATAATAGTAAATAACATAAGATCCTTTACCTAAAATAAATTTATTTTAAGAGATATAAATATTTTTTAAGAAACAATTACTATTCAGCTCCTATATAAGGGATATTTACAAAGTACAAAAACATAGGGCAGTGAGTAACCATAGCTAACTGGTAAATGAATAGAGTGTTGGGGAAATGTGGAGGGACATATTTATTCCAAATGTGTCTTAATATGCAATAATGATTTAAAATTGTGTCCTGAGAAATGTGGTTTGAGCCACAGTGAATAATGCAGTATCTATGCTATTTAAAAAAGGCAAGAATGCAAGTTTAATTTATAACAATAGAAATTGGCAGGGATAATTTATTTTTTTAAAGATTTTATTTATTTATTTGACAGAGAGAGACACAGCGAGAGAGGGAACACAAGCAGGGGGAGTGGGAGAGGGAGATGAAGGCTTCTCTCAGAGCAGGGAGCCCAATGCTGGGGTCGGCTGGGATCAAGACCTGAGCCAAAGGCAGACGCTTAACAACTGAGCGACCCAGGCGCCCTGGCAGGGATAATTTAAATGATTGCAGGACTTTAACTGCATTGGTTGTAAGATAGTACATCTAAAATATACAAAAATTGGTGTTTATTTTTTTTTCCTGTAGCTTTGAGTGTATCAACTGTCCTTAAATAATATGGCTTCTCTTTAAAACAGAAAATCATCTGCCCTGGTTATTCCATGGTAATAAATCAACAAAATTTTGTGTTCCCGTTCAGATGATCTCTTTCTGAAGAAATCTAGATGATGGTGCCATTCTTTCAAGATAGAAACAAAGAATCCAGTTCTCGTGGTGCTTAGGATATGACCTGGACTTGATTTTTCTACTGCAGTGTCCTTTGCATTTGTTGTGTAGACAATTGGAGGGTAAAAATGTGTCTACATAATATACCTCCCCTACATCACATGTTCAGAATATGAGTTGTTAGTTGATATCACTAAACAGTTACTGTGTAAAAATGTCTTTTCATGTAAGTGTCCGAATGTCAGGATTTAATACAGCTGAGACATGTATTTCAAGTTTTTTGGGAAGAATCCTGAAAGAAAGTACTTATAAAGCAATGAATGATTTTAGCAACAATTAACCATATAAAATAAATGAAATTTTATATTTTATGCCATTTACAAAAATCAGTTCAAGACATAACTAATTTCTTTGTGAATGCCATATTTTAAAAAACCTATAAAAATACCATGTATTGTTATGATTTGCAGAATGAAAAATTAGGACAAAGAGTCAAAATTTAAACTAAAGTTATATAAAGATTAAGAATTTCTTTTCAAAATATAACAATGTTACTGGGAAGGCAAATCACAACTAGAAGACATCTGCAATAATTATAAAAGGCAAATGACTGCTATGCAATATATAAAATTCCCACAAATCAATAAAAGACAGCAACACATTAGGAAAATGAGCAAAAAGGCATTAGCAGGCATTACACAGAAAAGCAAACAAAAATGATCAATAAGGTACGGAAAATTGTTCAACCTTATTTGTAATTAGAGATTGCAAGTTAAAAGAAAAAAACATAATGAGGTAATATTTCACTTCCAACAAACTGACAAAAAATATAAAGTCTGTGATATAAAGGTTCATCGGTATGCTCTAGGCATGAAAAAGGTTCATCGGTATGCTCTAGCAGTTTAGAAAATACTTTTGCATTAACTATTGAATTTGAAGATATATGTACTATTTGACCTATTCCCCAGAACATACCTGTGAAAAACTCTTTTTCATGTGCCTCAGGATTAATGTTCAAGAGACTCAAAGCATCATTTACTATAATAAGAAATGTGGATCACAACCTATTTGTTTTTGACAGTGTAAAGTATAAATGCATTGCGGTATTCACATATATTATAAAGTAGATTATTTTATAGCTGTAAATGCAATGAATTAGATCTTAAATTTTGATATGGATATTATATGGACAATAATGTTGATTTTATAATCAGACTGTTAAATAAAAAAGCCTCATCTTTATATACCCTAGGATTCTGCTTACATAGAGTTCAAAAATAGACACAAATAAATAGTAAAACTATAACAATTGGCAACACATAACAGTAATTTCAAGTAATTTCAGGTTATTGATTTCCTGAGGGTGTGGGAAATATTATATGAAATTGAAAAACACACAGTAAACAATCAAGGTGCTGGCAACATTCAGAAATTCCATTATATTTGTCATATCATTTGACATAACAATACTAATATTTTCCAATGTTGTTATTATCTTGGGCATAATAGACATAAAATATTCTCTGAAAAAAATTAGATGCAGCTCTGTGTACAAATGTAAAAAGTTAAGCAAATATTCACATAAATATAAATCAAGGCAAAAGAGTAGAGTTATAATTTAGATGGAGTTCTGAAGAGTATCATATCCATTATCTACACTAATTTTAATCGAATAAATTTGCATTGAATAAACTTAGAAAAAACTGACAGATAAAGTTCAGGGAGTGTTAATAAAGCTTAGAGAGTGACCTAGAGGCTTGGATTGGAATCCAGACCGAGCTCACTACAAACCTGAATGACCCAGCTCTGAGAAAAATGGTCATAGCCTGAAAAATCTACAAGTCTCACAGAAGGAAGTGATCATACAGCTATTTTCATGTTTCCCAGTCACTAGATAAATTTAGTTAGAAGTTACTCTAGTTTTGAAAAATTAGTGAAGAGAAGAAAGAATAAAACTATAGTAATAAAGGAACATAGGGGAAACAAAAAAGTGAAATTGAATGAATGACAAGAAGAGACAACGTCAAAACAACACAAGAAAAGAGGGAATAAGAAGAAAGGTGTCGTTTGGGGACTTATATATCTTAATTTTTTTCTTTAAAGATTTTATTTATTTATTTCACAGAGAGAGACACATTGAGAAAGGGAACACAAGCAGGGAGGGTGGGAGAGGGAGAAGCAGCTTTCCCACCGAGCAGGGAGCCTGATGCGGGGCTCGATCCCAGGACCCTGGGATCAGGACCTGACCGAAGGCAGATGCTTAACCAACTGAGCCACCCAGGTGTCCCCTTAAATATATTTTAAATCAACACATTTATACCTAAATATATCTTAGCTTGTGGCTAGATAGTTCCTTGAAAGTTTTCCTTAAAATTCTGATAGTCTTATGACTTTTTTTATTTTTTATATCTTGGGCTGACACAAATATTTTTAAGCTCAAATAATCATCTATAGTTTAGGAGTTAGAAGACTCAAATATTGAAAATATAAGAAATCTTAATGAGTTTGTGAGAAAAACCCAACGTGTAGGGCATGTAGTACAATGGGATATCAGTTAAAATTTTAGTCAGGACTTGCTAATTTTGTGTCTGGGACAAGTCATTTAACTTACCCCATTTTAGGTAATTTATCTTAAAAGTGCCTACTAAAATTATTTGGAGGATTAAAACTTATAAACAAAGGTTACATTAATAATCTACATAGCATGCTGCGTTGCACATAGTAGGTTTTTTAAAGGTCTGTTTCTTAATATTTTTCCCTTTGTATCCTCAAAATAGAAATATGAAACAAGTTTCATTCAACAAGTGTATATACTGAAATCAAGAACTCAAAAATCAGGAAAAATTATAGACACTGTTATATGAAAAAGAAAGTCATCTCTAATCCAGTTAACAGTGTATGCAAAGTTTAAGATAAGTAGATATTGAAGATAATACAGTGGAAACTTCTCACAAACTTTTCTATAAAGTAAATTTGCTCACTTTATAACCAAAGCATTTTTTTCTTCAAAGCAAAGTGAAATAATAAGTGTCTATATAAATATTATCATAAATTATAACAATTATTTTATGAAATATTCATTTAAACTAAAGAAAGTCTTTAAAACTCTATTTCAGTTTGATGTAATAACAACAAGAAAACTATGTTTTATTCTACATTCAAGAATGGCGGAAGAAGAGAGAACCACCACTTTTTCCATTTCAACAAGGATATTTTACAAGTATTCATACTTTTCAGAAGTCAATAGTTGTCAATTTAAAATTTATGAACAGTTTAATAGATTATCAGACAAGGCACATAATTTTTAATTGCAGAAAACCAAACTGAAATGCTCCTATTTATAGAAAATATCACTCTCTGAATTTTAAGTCTTTAAAAATATGTTGATAAAATAATATTTCCAAGGGCAATTTTGCAATAATAAAAAATGGAATAATATTGTATATTTTTAACATGCCTTTATATTTAAAAAGATATAAGACTGGAGATTGCATAATATTCTCAACACTCTATCAAATTTATCTTTTTGAAGGTTATATAGCTTCAAGTTATATCCTTCTACAGCTTCTAGCAAGGGAAGATTTTACTCTCTTTAACTTTCAAACATTGTATCCCCTAGAGACATTCTCAAGGCTAACCCATGAAACTCATTATTTAGCATTAAATAAAGAAAGCAAGCAAAAAACATGCTCAAATCCTAAATTATGGAAAACAGTGGGGTAGCCGGGTAATGGATATTAAGGAGGGCATGTGTTGTAATGAGCACTGGGTGTTATATGAAACTAATGAATCATTGAACACTACATCAAAAACTAATGATGTACTATACAGTGGCTAACTGAACATAATAAAAAAAAAAGATGGTCAAAAAGGGACTTTTCGGAAAACGAATATAAAATATTTGATGTTTTGGAATTATTATTATCTGGAATTATTATTAAGAGACACAGAAGTGTGTCCAAAGTAGCTGTAGTCTAAGCATATTTATTATAAGGAAAATGACACATTTTTTTGAAACTCAAACACCATAGCAAGGTCTAACAACCAAAGAAACTGAAAACTACCATGAAAACCATGTTCAATTTTCTCATTGCTAGTCTCAATTCCTTTAGGAATATTTGTTTATTTATCTTTCCCATTTTTGCAATCCAGATTTTTCTATTGCTTCTTCTTGATCAATAGGGCCCCACAGTACACCTTCAATATGGAAGCCCTAGATCCAACTTTCTTCATGTTCTAACTCCTAATTTTTGTGAGATGTCACCTGTTTGGTTGTATTTGGTCACATACTTATCCCTGACTCTTCATTTGTGGCTAGGATGGAGAGTGGTGTTGGAGGGGAGTTGCATATAACCTGTCTTTACATGAATAAGTGTTGCAAAAGCCTACTGTCTCAGAGGAAGAGATGTCTGAGCTTTGGAAGATGGAAATTCTTCAGGAAAGGGGATGTGTCTGGTAAGACATGCCAAGGGCTATATAGATACAAACACTGATAAAAAAACTGTTGAATATATTAAAGTAACTTGGTATCTTGATGTCAGAAAATAATTTACTTTCTATTGCTTATTTCCTAATAATTCTATTATCATTTTTCCACCCTTCAGTAGCTTGTTCATTCTATTGAAAAGGAAATTGTTGTGTAAAATGCAATTAACTTGTGCAAAAAGCCGTAAAACCTTCTATTAGGATGAAAGCAGTACTATTGGAATAAGACCAAAGGAGGAAAAATCCTGAGGAGACTGGAAACATCACTTCTGTTAATTTTGCTGTTTTGCTAAAGTTAACTAAAAAGAAATGGTTAATTGCCTATTTATTTTATTTTTAATTTAAATTCATTTAATTAACATATAGTATATTATTAGTTTCAGAGGTAGAGTTCAGTGATTCATCAGTTGTATATAACACCCAGTGCTCATTACATCATGTGCCCTCCTTAATGCCCACCACCAGTTATCCCATCGCCCCAACACCCTCCCCTCCAGCAACCCTCAGTTTGTTTCCTATAGTTAAGAGTCTCTTATGTTTTGGTTCTTTACATTCAACTCTAGGTAGCTGTTGTTGTTATACACTAGTATTTGAACCTGATACCTGCCAAAGAAAAAAATAGTACTATAAATGAAAAACTCGATGCATAATTTGAATAAGAAAGTGTCTATTGCGGCGCCTGGGTGGCTCAATCTAAGCGGCTGCCTTCGGCTCAGGTCATGATCTCATGGGTCCTGGGATCAAGTCCTGCATCTGGCTCCCTACTCAGCAGGGAGTCTGCTTTTCTCTCTGCCTCTCCCGCCTGCTCATGCTCTCTCTCTCTCTCAAATAAATAAATAAAATCTTAAAAAAAAAGCAAGTGTGTGTTATCAGAAAGCAGATATTGAAATACCAAATGCTTTGCATGGTCTATGTTTTTTATGTAAGTAAATGTAACAATTTTAACCCATAAACAGATCTTAAAGTCAAGAGAGAAAATGTACAGACCTCATGAAGAGTAGCTAGACTCCCTTTCAGTGTTTTGTGTGTTTTATTTTTCCAGCACTTTCCAATTTTGCTGAGAGTAGTTTTCCAATATTATGCTTTAGTATCCTTTTGTATTTATTAAGTAAAATATAACTTTTTCTTTAAAGATAAAGAAAATGAAGAATAAACATATTTTATGCCAGCATAGTTTAAATAACAGATTCATATTCTAAGGAATACTGCTTCTTGCTAGTGCTTATATTTTATAGTTTAAGGGAAAGTAAAGATATATACCAGGTACAGTAATGCACAACTATATCAAAAGAAAAACGTTTCTGACTATTTTAAATATATCCTTGGATATGTATTTTCTCTTAATGATTGACTTGCATCAAATGGGATAATGAAATTTTTCACCTTAACGATTTTTACTTTAGGCTTGATTTATTTATCCCCAGGATTTCTAAATAGTGTGTAGAGGACGAGTGGGCTATTTATGAAATAAGTGGAGTGTACTATTTCATTAAGGATGCATTTCATTTTTAAGGTAAATATCTGGCAATATGATATGTTAAAAATAAAATGGATTGGGAAGATAGATCTGTGCCCAAACTTTGATTTCAGTGCTTTCTTGCCTGATAACTAAACAAGACCCTTCACCTCCTTGAATCACACTGGTTTGTCTGTAAAGTAACAATGATACCATATTTTTCTCAACTCAAATCTATATATGTCTCTGAGATTAGATTGCTAAATTCTACATAACTTCCTCACTGACAGGCAGAGGATGACGTGTGATGAACCTTTGCTTAGGTGAATTGAACCAAAGATTGGAGGTATCTGCTTGTTTTATTGTTAATTCAGTTGATATATTTGCTTCCATCGCTATGAAAATTGTCAGTGTTTTAGAAGAGGTCAGAGTAGGAAAGATATGTGAGAATGATTTTGAAAGACTGTCAATTAGGTGCAGAATCTGTCACAAATACAAGTTGACCCTCAAGAGAAGGTAATCATTAGCAACATGTAACTAAATTAAGGAGAAATTAAATTAAAAATCTGAAATAACAGATTTTGGCCAAATAGGAAATGGAAACAAGCCACACATACTCTCCAACATGCTCCACCATCAATTCTAACGTTTCTAGGTTAGGATTTACGAGGAGCCTCTAACACAAAAAGCTTGTGCTATTGTTAACAGTCCTCTTGGCTAAGGAAGGCTTATAGAGGCCTTAGCAGGGTAGTAATCTCACTGAAGAAGGCATAAAATTAAATTTTGATACTGAATATGAAAATGAATATGTGGCTATTTATCTTTTTGATTATTACTTAAATGGTGTGTTAAAATCAGGTTTATTTCAGGGCACCTGGGTGGCTCAGTCACTAAGCGTCTGCCTTCGGCTCAGGTCATGATCCCAGGGTCCTGGGATGGAGCCCCCATCGGGCTCCCTGCTCAGCGGGAAGCCTGCTTCTCCCTCACCCACCCCTCCCTGCTTGTGTTCCCTCTCTCGCTGTGTCTATCAAATAAATAAAATCTTTAAAAAAAAACTTTAAAAAATAAAATAAAATCAGGTTTATTTCAGGCTTAATTTAAACAAAGTAATGTTCACAATTTTTGAGGGTACCATTAGAGGTCTTAAAAATGTTACAAGTGTATGAACATCACCACATTCAAGTTATAGAACATTTCCATCAACCTCTCAATTCTTGTCCTGCTCCTTTGCAATCACATCTCCACCCAGACCCTACCATTGATTTTTTTTTTCCTGTCTATAGTTTTAACTTTTGTGAAAATTAAAATAAATGAAGTCATACAATGTGAGCTATTTTATGCCTGGCTTCTTTTGCTTGGCATCATAACTTTCAAATGTATCTATAACATCGTGTATATCAACAAAAGTTCCTTTTATTGCTGAACAATAATTTATATTGAATCAAATATATATACACCAAAATTTGTTTATCCATTTAACGATAGATAATTTGGTCATTTTCAATTTTTTTAACAGTTTTATTGAGATACACTTTATATACCATAGAATTCACTCATTTCCATGACTTTTAGTATATTCACAGAATTATGCAACTGTCACCACAATCAATTTAAAATATTTAATTAGCCCAAAAGTAAATACCTCATTTTTTAGCAATCACCTCCAACCCCACTTCGACTTAACCCATCTCCCAACAACTGCCAATCTACTTTCTAGCTCTACATATTTGCCTATTATGAACATTTTATACAAACGGAGACTTATAGTATTAGTCATTTGGTTTTTTCAATGTTTCCAGTTTTTATTTAAATTCTAGTTAGTTAACATAAAGTGTAATGTTATTTTCAGGAGTGGAATTTAGTGATTCCTCACTTACATGTAACACCTAGTGCTCATCACAAGTGCCCTCTTTTTTACCCCTCACATATATAGCCCAACCCCACCCACATCCCCTACAGGAACCCTCAGTTTGTTCTCCATAGTTACGAATCTCTTTTATTGTTTGCATCCCTGTCTTTATTTTTTCCTTTTCCTTCCCCTATGTTCATCTGTTTTGTTTCTTAAATTACATATGTGAGTGAAGTCATATGGTATCTGTCTTTCTCTTTGCCTGACTTATTTTCTTAGCATAATACACTCTAGCACCATCCACGTCATTTCAAATGGCAAGATTCCATCCTTTTTGATGGCTGAGTAATAGTCCATTGCATATATAAACCACCTCTTCTTTATCCATTCATCAGTTGATGGACATTTGGGCTGTTTCCATATTTTGGCTATTGTTGATAATGCTCCTATAAACATCAGGGTGCATGTGTCCCTTTGAATCAGTACTTTGTATCCTTTGGGTAAATACCAAGTAGTGCAATTGCTGGTCATAGGATAGCTCTATTTTTAACTTTCTGAGGAACTTCCATACTGTTTTCCAGAGTGGCTGCACCAGTTTGCATTCCCACCAACAGTGCAGGAGGGTTGCCCTTTCTCTGCATCCTCGCCAACATCTGCTGTTTCCTGTGTTGTTAATGTTAGACATTCTGACAGGTATGAGGTGATATCTCATGTAGTTTTGATTTGTATTTCCTTAATAATCAGTGATGTTGAGCATATTTTCATTTGTGACTGACTTCTTTCACTTAGTATGAAATTTCTAAGGTTAGACAATGTTGTAGTACATATCAGTACTTTATTTCTTTTCGTTGCCAAGTGTATAAATATATCACATTTTATTTATCCATTCATCAGCTGATGGGTGTTAGGATTCTATCCACTTTTTGGCTTTTATGAATAATGCTCCTATAAACAATCATGTATAAATTTATTTTGTAGACATGTGTTTTGACTTCTCTTGTATATATACCTAGGATTGGAATTGCTGGAGCACTTGGTGACTCTGTTTACCTATTTGTTTCCAGCTTGCTTTTTGTTTATTTGTTTTGCCTCTATAAATACAGGTACTATGAAATTCATTTAATAGTCTTTTTGCAGAAATAGTTTTTGTGTTTTTTGTTCACAAATTTCACAAGTGGATTTTCTGTATAGTATAAAGTGTATATTTTCCCTTTTAGAAAACTGCCAAAATGATTGCAACATTTTGTACTCTGACCATGAATAGTTATAGATGACATTTATTCTTTCTACCATTAGGCAATTTCAGCCTTTTAAAACTTTTGCTGATATAGTAAAAGGGTAAAGATATATAAAAGTAGTTTTACTCCGTGTTTCTCAAATGATTAGTGATGTTGAGTATCTTTTCACATGACATTGGCCATCTGATTATCTTCTTTAATAGAATGACTGTCCCAATCTTTTTGCCATTTTTTTATTAAATTGTTTATCTTCTTTTTGAATTGTTAGAGTTCTTGACATATCCTGGATACAGAATTAAGCCAGATAAAATTTTTTATAATATTTTCTCTGTAGACTGCTTCTTAATCTTCTTAACAGTGCTTTTGAAAAGCAAATATTTTTTTTTCAGTTTTTGAATATTTGAAAAGCAAAATTTTAAGAATTTTGATAAAATCAAAGTAATCAAAAATTCTTATATACTTCTCAGTTTTTGTGTTCTAAGAATTCACTACCTAACTCAAAGACACAAAAATGTCATTGATGTCTTTTAAAAGAGTTGTAGTTTCAGGTCTTATATTTCCATTAACGTTGAAGTTAATTTTTATATATATTTTTGAGGTGAGCATGGACATTTATTTTTTCTCATAGAGATATGTTTATATACAGCATTCATTGAGAAAGCTATCTCATGCACCCATTGAAGTACATTCACACTTTTTACAGTCGACTATATATATATGTGTGTGTGTATATATATGTAGTTCTATTTTTGAAATCTTTTTGTTCATTGATATAATTGCTTATTTTTACAATTTCTGTAAAAAAATCATACTTTCATACTTTCATAATTTCCTATTTTTATAGCTTCTAGATAAGATGTGAAATCTGGTTATTTTAGTCCATGATTTTTTTCCTTCTATTTTATTCTGTGTTAGGTTCTTTGTATTATATATTAATTCTAGAATCAATTTGTCAATAGGTATAAAACAACATGCTTGAATTTTTTTTTTTCTTAAGAGGTGGGGGTAGGGGCAGAGGGAGAGAGAAAATCTTAAGCAGACTCCACAACCAGTGTGGAGCCCAACATGGGGTTCAGTCTCACAACCCTTAGATCATGATCTGAGCCAAACCAAAAGTCAGGCACTTAACTGACTGAGCCACCCAGGTGCCCCATCACATACTTGATTTTGAATGGTAATTTATTAAGTCTATAGATCAAATTGGAGAAAATTTATATCTTAATATCAAGACTTTTGGTTTCTGACCATAGTAGTTCTCTCCATTTATTTAAATCATTTAAACATCTCAGCAATGAATGACTTACAGTTTTCAGTGAACTGATCTTACACAGGTATTATTAAATTTCTAAGTATTTGATAAAATTTCATCTTACACAGGTATTATTAAATTTCTAAGTATTTGATAAAATTTCAATGTTATTGTAAGTCGTATTTTTAATTGCAAATTTCAATTTTTCATTGCTGCTAGTGTACAGAAATACAAAAGATTGAATTTGAATATAACAGTGTCTTTGTTATATACAGAGCATAACTTTAGTATTTTTATCAAAACTAAAAATATTTGCTTTTTATTTAATGTCTTTATATCACTTCAATTTAATGTGATTATGATTATGACATATTGTATATTTTTTATATGATTATTGCATATGGTATATTTTTCATCTTACTTTTGTGTTTGTCAAATTTGTTTTTTGTTTCATTCTTTTTTTACTAATTTATTTATTATTATTATTTTTTAATGATTCCACTTTAGGTCAACTACTGGCTTATTGACTAAATGTCTTTTTTTTAAAGATTTTATTTATTTATTTGAGAGACAGAATGAGAGAGAGAGCACATGAGAGGGGGGAGGGTCAGAGGGAGAAGCAGACTTCCTGCACAGCAGGGAGCCCAATGCAGGACTCGATTCTTGGACTCCAGGATCATGGCCTGAGCCGAAGGCAGTCGCTTAACCAACTGAGACACCCAGGCGCCCACTGAGGCACCCAGGCGCCCACTGAGCCACCCAGGAGCCCTAAATGTCTTAATTTTATTATTTAGTCACCTCTTTTATTTTAGAATATGTTTTTATTGATTGATTTTGTTCCTAGTGTGATCATATTGTTTCTGCCCCTGTGAAAGCCTGGTAAGTTTTTAATGCATGCTGGACATTGGAAATTTTACATTTTGGGTGCTGAGGTAAGTTCTGTAAGGTTTGGAATTTTTCTGGTTGTCCAGTTTAGTAACTTGGAATTGACTGTATCCTATTAAGTCTTGCTGTTCTGTTATGGTGGACAGAGAGGAAACTTTACTTGGCTAACTTATTGCCATTACTCTACTTTAGGAGTCCCAAACTAAAGTGATTTTTCCCTGGTAAGACAAGTAATAAAAAGAAATCAAGGAAGACTGATAAATACAATAAGGTGATCTCTATAGAGATCTGGAGCATATACACTCTCAGTAAATGTAAAATATGCTATTTTTTTCATTGATTTTTGCCAAAATGTAAGACGATGAGTACTATATTTTCTGAATTTTCAAGGAAAGGCAGAAATCTAGATTTTTATGTTAAATATTTTGATTATTAAATACTGGGAATCAATTAAAAATCTTAAAAATCCTGGACAGCCAAAGATATACAGATCATGATAAATAAACCTAAGGATATATTTTTAAATGGGCTATAATATATAATATATATAAATATCTAACATTATAAAACATTCATGGATTTAATAAGCTTATAAGGCCTTATTAACTCCAGGTACGAGGAGCCTGTTGACAACATGTACAAAAGTTGAGTATCTATCTTGCCTAGTGTGTGGATGGTAAGTCAAATATACAAATATTGACAAAAATAAAAATTAAGCTATTAATTTCTCCAATCTGAACATTCATCTCCTAGCGGCTCAATGTCTTGATCATCATTTCAAAGCTATGCACCTTACCTGACTACAACGTGGCTGTGGTGGTTGCCAATACAATGTAAGATGTGAGGATATGACAAGCACTTAATGGATTTTTGGAGGCAAATGGAATTAATAGAGGAAATATAAGGCATAATGGGTCTAAAAATAGTGTTTAAAATATGTTTCTTATTAAAGAGAACATATTATTTAAGATATTCTGGAAAAAATAATCTATGTTCAAAGAAAATGCTTAAATAAAATTTTTATCATATTTCAAAACTGTACTCAGTTATACACTTAATGCATTTAAGTTATTTAAATTTTACCTTTACAGCAGGTAAAAAGAAGAAAAAAAAAGAAAGAAACAAAAAAAGAAGAAATTTTGTTTTGCTTCTTTGTGGAACTCTGACACTTAAAGGACAAATTCTCAACCATTTTTTATCTACAAAGTATAGGAAAGTTTCATCTAGCAACTGCTTTCAGCTGAGCAGTCTTGTAGTCATAAGAAAGATGAATAATATGAAAATAATTTGTTGGAGATTGGTACAGTAGGAAAATAGTGAGCTTAGTGACCAACCAGTCAAGCTTTATATGTACTCCAATTTATTAATTTATTCTGTAACTTGAAACACTTACCATACCTAAGTTCCTCACCTATCCAATATAAATCATAATACCTCTTTTGCTGTTATGCTTTGAAAATAAAAGATAATGTGTAAAGTGCTTGGTGGATAATCGGGTCTCATTATATGGTAACTCAAATGAAGCATATTGATTACCAATCCTGTCCTTTTATATGCATTAAATTTAAATATTTAAAAAGTGGAAATTGATCGCTTACAGAATATCAAAGTTTAAACAGAAACTATATTTTCTCATTGACATTTGGTCTGTTGTGTGTGATAATATTCAGGATGCATTTAATACCTTTGTAAAGCATTAAATATAAAATGGACTGTTAAAAACATAACATAACATAACATAACATAACATAAACTTCTTTCTATGGAGAATTTGACAATACTGTCTTGTATATGGAATGGTACATAACATAAACTTCTTTCTATGGAGAATTTGACAATACTGTCTTGTATATGGAATGGGTACATTCATATACAATGACCTATAATACTCTAATTCAGGTTTTTTTGCTAAATTATTAGCAAATTCAATAACTCGCATATCAGAGTACTGTGAAAAACACATAACATTAAACAATATAAGCAGTTATTGATTTATTAATACTTCTCAGCTGTGATTCTAATTTAAATAAAAACAAATACATGAAGTTCTATTTTAATGCAGTGTACCATGCTTTAATTAATCAAGCAGACCCTGGATGAGGATATTTCATGATGCTATTCAATTGCTTTTATTTGCCCTTTAATTTTCAACCGGATCAATAGAGTCAAATGCAACTGCTATAGGTATTAAAACTGCAAAGTCTAGGGGAAATGGAGGTTAAATTGTAAACAAAATATTTCACTTGCATTGATCTCACAGTCATGCTGGCAGAGGCTTTTTTTTTTTAATTTATCAACATCAGTGAATAAATTGCACAAAATGACAAAATAGATGGAGTTGATTATTTTGCCTTGAAAGGTAAATTTGTTAATCCTGAAAGTGTTTTCCAATTTATAAAAAATTAAGTAAATGAAATTAATTTTTAGTTAGTGTTATAGCCATTTGCAGTGATTACCCAGGATTTCTCAGGTTATATGAGTGACTGGTTATTTTGCTGCCTATGTTAGGTAACTTGAAATCTATACATTTCATTGCATATTTTGAAGCATTGTAGATATGAGAAATAGCAGCTAAAGTGTACTTCATTCAGTAAGACAGACTGTGGACAAAATATGAACAAAATAATTTTCATTGAATAAAATTAGTGATAAGCTATTAGCAATAGTTTATTACACATATATTTATATAATATAAATAAATACAGCATAGGCAAGTATCTAATTTAGATTAAAATGACTTAATCCAAACATCCATAATTTGGAAGTATGTTATTTAAGATTCTCACATAAACATTTTATTTATTTATTTATTTATTTATTTTAAAGATTTTATTTATTTATTTGACAGAGAGAGAGAGCACAAGTGGGGAAGTTGCAGACAGAGGGAGAGAGAGAAGCAAGCTTCCCACTCAGCAGGGAGCCCAATGTGGAGCTCAGTCCCAGGATTCTGGGATCATGATCCCAGCTGAAGGCAGATACTTAACGAACTGAGCCACCCAGGCACCCATCCCATAAATATTTTAAAATTTCAACTTGTTCTGGTATGAATTTTCCAAGAAGTTCTTGAACAATTTTTCAAGTATGAAAAGTTATGTCAGATTTCAAATTTGTACATATTTAAGAAAAGGAAAAAGAAGTCATCTTATATTTTGCTTTTATTTTTTTTAATTTTTAAAGATTGTATTTATTTATTTATTTGAGAGAGAGAGAGAGCGAGTTGGGGGGGAAGCAGGGGGGATGGAGAGGGAGAGAATCTCAAACAGAATCCTCAAACAGACTCTATGATGAGCACAAAGCCCAATGAAGAGTTTAATATCAGGACCCTGAGATCATGACCTGAGCCCAAACCAAGAATCAGATGCTTAACCAACTGAACCACCCATGCACCACCAGTCACCTTACATTTTTAATATGTATCTTTCTTTTAAAGTTGGCAGAGATGTAAGAACACATTCAAATTGCAACCATAAGAACATAGAAATCTGTATAAAAAGTTTAAATTTAAGATTAATAACAGAAAAAGTCATTGAAAATTCATAACTGACATGGTGTATAGATTAAGATGGTATTACTTTGTAGTACAATTTTGGTTTTGGTTTAAAAATATGATTGGTATCTTCCGAACTCTTGCTCTCACTTTTTTGACTCCACAGTATAGGACATAACACTTATTACTCTGTAGAGTAAAAGCGTGAATTAAAACTTTAATGTTGCAAAACAATGATTTTGCCTTAATACTAAAAATTTCCTTTCATGGAAAAAATCATATAAATTTATTTTGTAAAGATATATTATATTTCAAAACCTTGAAAGCATTAGAAGTCACACAGTAATGTGTATCCAAATGTATACATATAGATAAAAATGCCTACATTTTGGAAAAAATTAATTTCCTAACTACATCTGAGTTAGTTTTACTATGAAACAGAAACATCAGATGGTCTTTTGATTATTTCATTTTGTGTTAGCACCATCAGTCCCTATCATTTTTCCAAATTCTTGTCATTAGAAAATAAACAAATACTGTGCATGTGACATAATTTGTTTTCTATTCTTGAAACTTAATTCCATCACCAGAGGACAAATTCTTTTTTAAAAATTTAAAAATAAAGATTTGATATTTTTGAAATGGTTTTATTTAAAATCTGACTTAGATTGTCCAACACACAGGTTTTTTTTAAAGATTTTATTGATTTATTTAAGAGAGAGAGAAACAAGAGAGAGAACACAAGCAGGGGCAGAGGGAGAAGCAGACTTCCCACTGAGCAGGGAGCCTTACGCGGGGCTCCATCCCTGGACCCCAGGATCATGACCTGAGCTGAAGGCAGACACTTGACCAACTGAGTCATCCAAACACCCCAAGAAGGAAGTTTTAAGAATGCCTGGGGCACACATTACTATTAGAACACTTGGCCAGTGCTGCGGGGGGTAGTGTATACTTTGCTTACTATTAGAAAATAAGTGTTCTAATTTACTTGAGTCATAATACAGAGAGGAAAATTGATCCTGGAAGCAATCATTTAACCTTTATCAAATCCATAAAATTGTTATTGCACTACACAGAGGCAATTCTCTTGATATATAACTTGTTTTGATTAAAAATTAAATCTTTTATTGTATTTGTAAAGTAGCATTTGAAATTTAAGTCCTCTAATTTTTTCTAAATTTATTAGTATTAGTTTTGAGATACATTTTTTAATAAGTTCATCAAATGTAAATAATATTGAAAAGTCATCTAAACAAAGGGATTTAATATTTTGGTAGTAGAGAGTTAAGAAATTTGGACTAACTAATCAATGAAAACAACAAGAAAGACTGGAGTGAAAAAGAAAAAGAAAAAAGGAAAAGGAAGGAAGGAAGGAAATTAGAAACCTAATAAGGTAGTAAAGAATTGCAGGACCGGGCGCCGGGGTGGCTCAGTCGTTAAGCGTCTGCCTTGGGCTCAGGTCATGATCCCAGGGTCCTGGGATCGAGTCCTGCATCAGGGAGCCTGCTTCTCCCTCTGCCTGTCTCTCTCTGTCTCTTCTGAATAAATAAATAAAATCTTAAAAAAAAAAAAAGAATTGCAGGACCAAAATCTAAGAGACAAAGAACAAATAGAAGTGTGAGTCCTGCATTTAGAATCTACTTTCCTGGGGTTATCTGCTAATTCAGAAAGATTAGCTGAGTGCAAAAAGCAACACTTTTCAAAACTTCCTAAAGTGAAGAAGAAGAAAAAAAGCTGGAGTCTAGGGTCAGCCTAGAATGGCTTTCCCGGTAAAACCCTAAGCTTTAGACTCAGACCCTAAACATTTGCTGTGTAGAGCACTGGGTGTTATATGAAAGTGATGAATCATTAAATTTTACTCATGAAACCAATAATACACTATATGTTAACTAACTAGAATTTTAATAAAAGTTTGGAAAAAAAAACTAACTAAAAAAATAAAAGAACAACTTTATGAGGTATAAATGCAGTACAATAAACTGCACATATTTAAAGTGTTCAGCTTAGTCAATTTTTATAAATTAATACATTTGTCACCACAATCAAGACAATGAATATTTCCATTGCCCCCAGAAGTTTCCTTGTGTCCCATTGTAATAAGCCCTGTCCCACCTCCTATTCTCAGGCAGCCACTGATCTGGTTTTTTCCACAACTGATTTTTTTTTCCATTTTTCCATTTTTTTTTCCATTTTCTAGGGTTTCATATATATTTTTTTGTCTAGCTTCTTATATTTAGCATAATTATTTCAAAATCTTTACATGTTATTTTGTGTATCAATAATTCATTCTTTTTATTGCTAAGTATGCACCATTAAATTCATAGACCAATTCATCCATTCATCTGTTAACATTTGATTTCTTTTCAGTTTAGGGTTATTAAAAATAAAGTTTCTATATATATTGATGTACAAATGCTTGGGCATGTTTTTGTTTAATTTGTGTAAATTCTTAGGAGCACAGGGTCTGGGTTGCCTGGTAGGTGTATGTAGATTTGTAGTTTCCCCATGTCCTCACCATCCATAGTTTGGTCAGTAACATTTTAATTTTACTTTAAGAAATGTATTAAACATCAAAAATGTGTATTTTGCTAAAAAATACTACTTAAATATGATGCTTTGTCAAAGATAACTTCATGCTTGTAAGTCCTGAGGGTATCTTTTCTGAAAACAATCTTGAAGTAAGTATTTTGGAAAGAATAGCAATAAAGCCAGAGGAAAATAAGTAGGTATTAAGAATAAATGAATAAGAAAAAGGCATTGTCTGAAAGAGCAATTAAAAAAACCAAACAACATAGTAAATGATGCTCACCATGTGCAATAGCAATGTTGATGATGTGAAATACCCAGATTTAAATCCTATTCCTTCTTTACAGTGAGGTTGAAATGTAGTCAAACTTGAGAAGCCTTTTCCTGTTCAAATTTAAGGTTTTCCTTCTGCTTTCTACTGAAGAATGTTTTCCTCTATAATTAATCCTATAACACTCTGTATTTTGATGTAGCATTTTGTCTTATAATAAAGGGGAAAAACATGGTGATGACCTTGATTTCACACTTACTTAGGTGGCTAGACAATCACTCAACTGTATTTCTCTTCTATAAAATGGAGATAACTAACAATGTCAAGGATTGTTAAGGGGGTTAGACTCTGAAGCACCATGGATTTTTCAACTATAGTTCCTAACTTTTTTTATCACAAGATTACAATGTCCTCACAACATTGAACAAATTTCTGTTTTATTGAATAGATGCAAAAATTGAATATTTGAGTTTTCCACACACAAACACACACACACACTTCTTCAGTATATACTCTCACGAAGGAAAAGTGATTATTCATCCATTAGACCTGTAAAACATTTATATGCTATTGGGATTAAAACTATTTTGTGATGTTCTGGTTATATTCTTTACAGTAAACATAGTTCACAACAACAAAATAAGGCTCAAACCATATCCTGCAGTGGGTAACATAGCACCTGACAAACTATAATGCTGGTATCTCCCTTCATAGAATAGTTTTCAATCATTTGCTTTAAAGTTGACAGAAGACTTACTGTTGGAAACACAAAAGCAGACACTTTATAATGAGATCTGCTGTACTCAGAAGTGGTTGAATTCAACCAAGTATCTACCCCAGCCATTTACCCTTAAGAAGACTGCATGTCAGGTACAACTCACTATTCCTATATGCCCAGAGTCCCAAGTAGAAGCCAATTGTATCCATCCAGTCCTAACCATGGAGTGACTTAACACATGCTGCCCCATAGTAGCAAACATCTTTCTCTGGTTTTCATGAAAGAAGGAGAGTTAAATTCAGTTTTAATCAATATATTAATCATAAGAATAGATGTTCACCCAATATGATTCTAAATTCTGCATGGCCACAACTGAAATACAAATTTCACAGCTGAACACATTAGAATGGCATAATCTCCCTATAATGACACAAATTCCAGCTTTTTGTTTGCTTTTGTTTTGTGGCAAATAATTTATGTTTTGCTCCACAGAAATGCAAGTAGTTATTTTAATGAAAAATAGGGATTTTTTTCTATTTAAAATAATCTGTAGCCTTATTTTTCTCTGAAGTTAATGTACTTTGACATTGTTGGGTATGCAAATAGCCAAAACCATGGGCAATGTATTCAGACATATTTTCTGAAGTCTTATAATAATTTTTAGATAACCCAAATCACTCTTTGTGGTCAAAGCTGGCTATTATAAAATGTTCTCAATCTATTAATGGGCTGCCATTATCTAATCTTTGTGAGCATTTTACTTTGTATCCTAATGGTCCATAGCTGTTCATGCATTTATCTAGCTTCCTTGTATTTTATCCCTGTTCCATCGCTATTTTTCTCAATAGGTGTTGAAAAATGACATTGCTTGGTACAGAAACTGAGGTGTGTAGCTATGCTGTAAAAAATAGGGCTCTGCTTTTTGCTGAAGAAAGAATTATGAATTTTCCCCACCTGTGCTCTGTGTGTGGCTGAAATGGGAAATAAATACCCAATTCTCTGTGGAAGAAGCTGAAAACTATTTCTAGACCCATTGTCTTAGTTTCGTATTGCTGCTATAACAAATTACCACAAAATTGGTGACCTCAAAGAATACAAACGTATTATTTTATATTTTGGAGGTCAGAAGTCTAAAATGTGCTCTCGGAGCTACATTCTTTTTGGAGCTTCTAAGAAAAACAAACAAACAAACAAACAAACAAACAATTTCCTGTCTTTTCCAGTGTCTGAAGTCTGTCCCCCTCCCCTAACTTCCAAGCCAGCAGTCTAGATCTTTTCACTCTCCCTCTTCCCAACACCTGACCCCTCTTCTCTCTTATAAGGATCCTTGTGGTTACATCAGGCCCAATGGGATAACGCAGGATAATTTTTCCATCTCAAGAAACTTAACTTGATCACATTCATAAAGTCCGTTTTTGCCATATAAAACAATATAATCCCAGGTTTTGAGGATTAGGACCTGGACATATTTGGGAGACATTATGCAGCTTACCACAACCATAAAGTCCTAATTGGTTCAGGGAAGTTGAGCTGGTGAGGATTTTCTAGCCTTACCATCATGAAGAGGATTATTATAATGATATTACAAGCTGACAGAGATGTACAAGTACCTTGTTTTGTTTTCTTCAATTAATGATATTTCTTGTTTATGTAGTAGGCACAGGTGGGGGCTTAATTAAATCTATTCTAGTTTTGTTAGACTAATTTAATTTGACTTGTTTCTTTGGTTAGTTCAGAAATTTGGAGACAAACTATATGTAGAGGCAAATACTCAGTCTTTCAGGTTTCTCCTCCCTTTCCTTTCTAATCTCCAAACTGGCTTATACAACCATACGGTGCAGAGGGAAGACCGATTCTACAGATCCACACAAGACTTCTGTATCTTCTCTTAACTTCTAAGGAGTTAGCAGTGTGGTCTGTTTCAAGCACTGGTCTCTGTTGAGGTGTTCCTGATGTCCTCTGGCTGTTTGGGTGGCTTATTTGGAACATAGAGTTCTGGGCCATCTGCCTCCAAACTCAATATTTGCAACTACACATGTCTTATTTTCCCAATCCCATACTTGTTCTCCCAGGTCTCATGAAATCTAAACAACTCCATGCCTTTTATTGGAATGGATGAGACCCAAAGAACTTCTACATAAATTTATAAAACCATGATGATCCAAGAAAATTCCTTAAATTCACCTATTTAGCTTCTTCCTGATAATGATTCATTATCTCTGCCTTGTACCACTTTTAGAGTGCTCCCTAAAGATGACTTGGTGGTCCATAGCTTGTCTTATACAAACCTTAGAAAATGCAACACCATTCTTGATTCCTCACTGCCAAGCTGAAGTTGTGGGAAGTTTCTAACCCCACTCCCGCCAACAAGTATGGACTATACACGTTGGTAAAAACCTGGCACATGACATTCTTCTTATGAATCTAAGACGTTTCATTCTCATTACAAAACCATGGTGTTGACAACGGAGAAGTTTTTGTGTTCCAGTTTTTTATATCTTGTGTCTATTGTGCATAAGTAAGAAAGCCTCATAATGTAGTTATCAATGGCAGAAGTAGTAGTCACCTATAATGTGGAAGAATTTCTTGTAATCACTCATTTGAATATTTGAAATATATATTTTAGTCAAAAAAGTTGGATATAAGTTCCATTTTGCATTTTGTGTTTGTTTCTCTAGTATTAAAACTTATTTTAAATTTGAATTTTGATATTGCTTTATTTTGTTTCTCTTTTGTTAATAATTCAGAGTATAGAATCTAATAAAACAAAACTTTCTTACTGATAAAATCATTTTAAAGCATTTAAAACATTAGAAATATTTTCTTGAAGTTTAATTTTAAAATTACATTATGATGTAATGTATTACTTTAATGAAATAACTGGTATTCATGCAATCAGCAAATATTTAGTGAGTGAAAGATATTTTGCTAGGCACCAAAAGAGAGAATGACTGTATTATAATCTGAGTTCCCAAGTGGTAATCTAGCAGTAATGTTTTAATGAATAAATTAAGATCATAGGGAAGTTATTCATGCCTGAGCAAACAAAATATTATCAGTTATTAAGACAAGAACTCATGTTTTACACATTTTAAATAGTAATAATTTTTGTTGGGTTGAAACATAGTTAAAATAAAGAGCAGACAGTTGGTATTAGAGCTAGACACTTTGATAGCATATTAATAGCTATAACTTCAAATGCATAAAGAGCCAGTGAAGGTTTTTGAACAGGTGGATGATAAAAAACTTTTCTTTAGAAAGATGGTTTGAGGTTCAATATTGAAGATGCACTTTAGGTAGGAGAAGCCTATAGGAAGAACTACGAAATATAAATTTATGAGGTGGCTAATAAAAATATTTGGGTATATTTGCAAGAGATTATTGCCCAGGCAGAATATATCCATTCATAGAAAATGGCAGGAGGTAGTTAAGATGACTTTAAGTTTTCATTCTCTGTGGCTGGCAGAACTATGTTATGAAGAAAAGAGGGAAGTAGTGAAAAGTTCACACTGTGTAAGCTCAGAAAAATAACTACTTCTAGTTAGTTTTCTGATTGCTTCTTTCCTTCTCTTTTCTAGGAAACTTCATGTGGTCTTAAAAAATATAATGATGATCACTCTTAGATTGTGGGAAACTAATGAGAAAGCGTCTTTCTGCATAAGATAAAGTTGCACATTAGATATCAGTGCTCCTTTCCCTCAAGGCCGCTGTGATTTTTTGGATTTGGTTATTGGTAAGAACAGCTGTGGCTGGTGCTGGGTTCAAACACAGATGATACAGCAACTTCTCTGGGTACCTGCATTCCAGAGAAGCAAAGCACAATAGGAAATAAGCCTCAAAAGATAGATTTTCAACCAAGATCCTGTTACATTAATCAATTCCCCTTGTATGAAACTTTCTAGAATAATCTTAAATGGGCTTAATTTCACTTTGAGGGAAAATCCCACATTACCATGTCCTTGCAGAGTTGCTGGGGTTGGAGGAGGTTAAATTGTAAGAGATTATAGTATAATACATTGTTATCAGAATATCTTGGGCTAGTCATTCTTAAATAACCCTATGTATAGGGCAATAGTATTGAAGATCATTTCATTTTTAAAAAGTGTCCTGCATGAAGTATTTTTTTCCTTGCTTTTATTACTTTTAGTACCAAGTCTCAAGGCCATGATTTATATAAAAACTACTTCAACAACACACTCAAATGTTCAAGAATGTGCAATCATTTAATTATGTGTTACTCAAAGAGCTGATAGCTACATGCCAGATTTGCATAAATCAGGAGAAACATACTGCTTTACTTCATTTCCCAGGGCAGGAATGTGTTTTTCTGGGATTTGAAGTTAGATAATCTTGGAGATAACATTTTACCAGAAGCTAAAGAAATTCTTTTATTAGATATTATGCTAAGTTCCTAAGGAAATGACTTTGATCCATTCAGAGTATAAAGTACACTTGCTATTGGCAGACATGCATCCTCAATCACTTTAGTGTGGCCCATGTGTGAGTGAAATTCTACAGGATTTAACACTTACTGCTATTCTTGGGAGTTAGATTTACACAACCCATGAAAGATTCCTTTGGAGTCCAAATAGATGAATGTTAAAGCAAATAGTGGCTACAATGCATGCATTGACTTCATAATACCAATATACAGAGGGAAAATATGCTACCTATTTGCCTAATAGATGAACTACTCCTATCTCCCAGAATTGGTAGAACTATGGTTTCAAGAATCAGAAATGACCAGTTCCAGATAGGAATGATGCATAGTCAACATTGATTTATAATCAAGGTTCTTTATTAAATAGTGGTTGACTTCAACACAACTTAACAGTAATTATGGAAGTTATAATATTAATAAGAAAAACAGTCTATTATGACAGTTCACCAAAAAAGAGTTAAATTAATGAAACCCCAGATCTGAGAAAAGGGTGATTTTCGCATGATAGAAACCAGAAATTCTACTGAATGATGGTAACCTTTCTTTGTTTCTTTACAGAGATGTCTAAAATACAACCTCTTGGTTTGGCAGTTGAAACTATTACTTAATTGTCAGCAGGTCAAAATTTATTGTCAATAGAATCATTATAATATTTTATCTATATATCCCGGAGTATTGTTCTAAACCTAGGGAAGTAGGGAGAATCACACACTTGTTTTAGTGAGGAATATTTGTGCTCAATTTTCATTGCAAGGGGAAAAGAAAATGACACTGAGACAAAAGGACTGGTCATATTCCTAGAATTACTAGAGACACAGATTGGAACATCGTACCCCACCTTTTACCTGTCTTCAATAAGTCAAAATGAGAAGAACTATATTTCCTTGGATACTGGGTATCCTAAAGAAGAATGAGTCTGGAAAATTCTTCCAAGTCCTTTGGAAAAATTGCATTCTCTTCAGTATAATTAAGAGAAGCATGTTGGGATATAAGTTACAGTCCACTTTTTATGAGCCCATTTTTGTCATATCTATACTAGAACTCTGTGTTGGTTATACAATAATGTGTCCAAAATAGTTTCTTTTATTCCTTTTATTTTTTTTAAATATTTTATTTATTTGTTTGAGAGAGAGAGAGAGAGAGCATGAGCAGGGGCAGGAGCAGAGGGAGAGCGTGAGGCAGACTCCCTGCTCAGCAGGGAGCCTGATGCAGGGCTCCATCCTAGGATTCTGGGATCATGACCTGAGCTGAAGGCAGATGTTTAACGGACTGAGCCATCCAGGTGCCCCCAAATGCTTTCTTTTAGATACATTTAGACTTCAAAAGTTTATCATCTTCATTGAAATATAACCAATAACCATTAACTTTGAGATTATAAAAGCTAGGTGCTTATCATGATTTTCTATATTTTAACTTCATTTCTATGTAAAGAGCTTTGAATTCTCCTGTAAATCAGATAGCGGTTGGATTGCACCCATCTTTCTTGCAATGAGCCCATAATTATAAGTTGTTGGCCATAACAGATTCATTTCTCAAAATAAATAGAAATGGGAACTCTTTTCTGTCACAGTTACATGTTAAAATTCCTTTCCAATGACTTTTGACATATGGACTTGCTTTCAAAGTGTCTTTTTGCAAATATTGGTACACATGGTACTTACAATTTGTACAGTTACATAACTGAGTATGCATTAAACATCAGCACCTCAAAATTGGGAAAGGGCTTAATGATGTTCATACAACTGGTTAAATATGATAAAATTTCAAAAGCAAGGGTAATGTGGGACAAAAAAATGTCATGTATAACCACAAATCCCAGCTAACAGAAAAATATTCATAAGATTCAAATTGATTTAATGTAAATATTTTTTAAATACATCTGAACTTAAGAATGTATTTAGCATTCTACACATGTCCTACAAAGACATAAAAGATAAAAGAAATAATAGTTTAATAATGTAAAGTCCCCGATGTTTATAGAAGCAATGTCCACAATAGCCAAATTATGGGAAGAGCCAAGATGTCCACTGACAGATGAATGGGTAAAGAAGGTGTGATATATATATATATATATATACTATTATGCAGCCATCAAAAGGAATGAAATCTTGCCATTTGTGATGACGTGGATGGAAATGGAGGGTATTATGTGAGCGAAATAAGTCAATCAGAGAAAGATATATATCATATGACCTCACTGATATGAGGAATTCTTAATCTCAGGAAACAAACTGAGGGTTGCTGGAGTGGTGGGGGATGGAAGGGGTGGGGTGGCTGGGTGATAGACATTGCAGAGGGTATGTGCTATGGTGAGCACTGGGAATTGTGTAAGACTGATGAATCACAGACCTGTACCTCTGAAACAAATAATACATTACATGTTAAAAAAAAGAAAATAGTAGGAAGGGGGGGAAATTGGTGGGGGAGACGAACCATGAGAGACTATGGACTCTGAGAAACAAAATGAGGGTTCCAGAGGGGAGGGGGTTGGGGGGATGGGTTAGCCTGGTGATGAATATTAAAGAGGGCACATTCTGCATAGAACACTGGGTGTAATACGGAAACAATGAATCATGGAGCACTACATCAAAAACTAATGATGTATGGTGATTAACATAACATAATAAAATAAAAAAACGAAAAACTAAAATAAATAAATTTTTAAAAACTAAAAAATAAATCAATAAATATACAATAAAAATAATGTAAAATCATGTGAAATATACTACTTCCATGCTAACTAGGCAAGTTTACAGACATTGAATTGATACAGCTAGGGCATGAACAATATTAATGACAGTCTCTTTGAAGATTGGTAGTGTGTATATAAATTTGGAAAAATAAGGTTATTTTTCTAGATTATTTTTGCCTTTTCAACTGATTTGTAAACACTTTCCTTTTTTTTCTGTAACTGATACTCCATAATATTAAATAATTTAATAATCTATAATTTAAGGGCTGATGACAACATATCATTTTCCTCCAAATGTAAGAAGGAAGAATCAAGATTACAATTTAGGGACCGTTAATATAAAAAAATTCCAAAAATAATGCAAATATAAGTATAGAGGGGGACGATCTATATGAAGGAAAAGAGTATAATTGTAAAACAAATTGTCTTCTTACTATGGAAAGAAACTAACATTTAATATCATCATGCATAATAAGAGAAAACCCATGTATACAGTTTATTATTTAACTTGGTTTACATAGAATTGTAAAATACAGTATATTGGTTTATGATTTTTTAGTTAAGTACCAAAAATTAATGGTACTACATTACCAAATGTGCTTCTGCATCAATAAACAAAAAATAATTCTAAGGTTGGTTCTTTTTTGTACTCTGACTAGTGCTTTCCAGAATTCATCCATGACTTTGTTTCATAAAAGTGTTCATACTCCTAAACCACTTCTTTCAATCTTCTTCTTAGGTTATTTCATATTCTCCTTGAGTGAAATAATCCATAATTATGACTTCATCAATAATCTACATAGTTAGGTCATCCCACTTCCTAGAGCTCCAGATTGTTTATTTTGCTTGTAAACTATTAGAAAGTTTAATATCTGCCCTCTCATATCTTAAGTTGTCAACCCCACCTTCACAATTGTCCCACAACCTGCATTTTGTATTGTGAATATTAGCATAGCCTATAGATGGTTTTATAGAAGACCTTAGGTATTGACCACAAAACAACCTTTTAGAGTTCAGAATGATGATTATAATGATACTAGCTGGGCTTGAAAAAAAATGGAAGATACTAAAGAAACCCTTTCTGGAAAAATAAAGAACTAAAATCTAACCAAGTCAAAATCAAAAAGGCTATTAATGAGGTGCAGTCAAAAATGGAGGCTCTAACTGCTAGGATAAATGAGGCAGAAGAGAGAATTAGTGATACAGAAGACCAAATGATGGAAAATAAAGAAGCCGAGAAAAAGAGAGATAAACAACTACAGGATCACGAGGGCAGAATTTGAGAGATAAGTGATACTATAAGACGAAACAACATTAGATTAATTGGGATCCCAGAAGAAGAAGAAAGAGAGAGGGGGGCAGAAGGTATATTGGAGCAAATTATAGCAGAGAACTTCCCTAATTTGTGGAAGGAAACAGGCATCAAAACCCAGGAGGCACAGAAAACCACCCTCAAAATCAATAAAAATAGGTCAACACCCCAACATCTAATAGTAAAACTAACGAGTCTCAGAGACAAAGAGAAAATCCTGAAAGCAGCTTGGGACAAGAGGTTTGTAACCTACAATGGTAGAAACATTAGACTGGCAACAGACCTATCCACAGAGATCTGGCAGGCCAGAAAGGACTGGCATGATATCTTCAGAGCACTAAACGAGAAAAATATGCAACCAAGAATACTATATCCAGCTAGGCTGTCATTGAAAATAGAGGGAAAGATAAAATCTTCCAGGACAAACAAAAACTAAAGGAATTTGGAAACACAAAACCAGCCCTCCAAGAAATATTGAAAGGGGTCCTCTAAGCAAAGAGAGAGCCTAAAAGTAACATAGACCAGAAAGGAATACAGACAATATACAGTAACAGTCTCCTTACTGGCAAAACAATGGCACTAAATTCATGTCTTTCAATAGTTACCCTGAATGCAAATGAGCTAAATGCCTCAATCAAAAGACACAGGCTATCAGACTGGATAAAAAAAAAAAAAACACTCATTGATATGCTGTCTGCAAGAGACTCATTTTAGACCCAAAGACACCCCCAGATTGAAAGTGAGGGGGTGGAAAACCATTTACCATGCTAATAGACACCACAAGAAAGCTGGGGTGGCAATCCTTATATCAGACAAATTAGATTTTAAACCAAAGACTGTAATAAGAGATGAGGAAGAACACTATATCTTACTTAAGGGGTCTATCCAACAAGAAGATCTAACAATTGTAAATATCTATGCCCCTAACATGGGAGCAGCCAATTATATAACCTAACTAATAACAAAAGCAAAGAAACACATTGACAACAATACCATAATAGTGGGGGACTTTAACACCCCCCTGACCGAAATGGACAGATCATCTAAGCAAAAGATCAACAAGGAAATAAAGACTGTAAATGACACACTGGAGTAAATGGACTTCACAGATTTATTCCATCCCAAAGCAACAGAATACACATTCTTCTGTAGTGCCCGTGGAACATTCACCAAAATAGATCACATCCCAGGTCACAAATCAGGTCTCAACCAGTACCAAAAGATTGGGATCATTTCCTGCATATTTTTGGACCACAATGCTTTGAAACTGGAACTCAATCACAAGAGGAAAGTTGGAAAGAAATCAAAAACATGGAGGCTAAAGAGCATCCTACTAAAGAATGAATGGGTTAACTAGGAAATTAAAGAAGAATTAAAAAAATTCATGGACACAAATGAAAATGAAAACACAATTGTTTAAAATCTTTGGGATGCAGCAAAGGCAATCTTAAGAGAAAAATATATAGCAATACAAGCCTTTCTCAAGAAACAAGAAAGGTCTCAAATACACAACCTAACCCTACACATAAAGGAGCTGGAGAAAGAACAACAAATAATGCCTAAACCCAGCAGGAGAAGAGAAATAATAAAGATCAGAGCAGAAATCAATGAAATAAAACCAAAAGAACAGTAGAACAGATCAATGAAACTAGGAGCTAGTAAAAAGGAATTAACAAGATTGATAAACCGCTGGCCAGACTTATCAAAATGAAAAGGGAAATTGCCCAAATCAACAAAATCATGAATGAAAGAGGAGAGATCAAAACCAACACCAAAGAAATACAAACAATTATAAGAATATATTACGAGCAACTGTATGCCAGGAAATTAGATAATCTGGAAGAAATGGATGAATTCTTAGAGATGTATAAACAACCAAAACTGAACCAGGAAGAAATAGAAAACCTGAGCAGACCTATAACCACTAAGGAAATTGAGGCAGTCATCAAAAATCTCCCCACAAACAAGAGCCAGGGCCAGATGGCTTCCGAGGGGAATTCTACTAAACATTTCAAGAAGAATTAATACCTATTCTCCTGAAACTGTTCCAAAAATAGGCATGGAAAGAAAATTTCCAAACTCGTTTTATGAGGCCACCGTTACCTTGATCCCCAAACCGGAAAAAGACCCCATCAATAAGGAGAATTACAGACCAATATCCTTGATGAACATGGATGCAAAAATGCTCACCAAAATACTAGCCAATAGGACCCAACAGTACATTAAAAGGATTATTCACCATGACCAAGTGGGATTTATTCCTGGGCTGCAATGTTCATCATTGCACTTCATCATCTGCAAATCAATCAATGTGATACAATATATTAACAAAAGAAAGACAAGAATCATATGATCTTCTCACTAGATGCAGAAAAAGCATTTGACAAAGTACAGCATCCTTTCTTGATCAAAACTCTTCAGAGTATAGGGATAGAGGATACATACCTCAATATCATAAAAGCCATCTATGAAAAACTCACAGCGAATATCATTCTTAGTGGGAAAAAACTGAGTTTTCTCCCTAAGGTCAGGAACATGGCAGGGATGTCCACTATCACCACTGCTATTCAACATATTATTAGAAGCCCAGCCACAGTAATCAGACAACAAAAAGAAATAAAAGGCATCCAAATTGGCAAAGAAGAAGTCAAACTCTCACTCTTTGCAGATGGTATGATACTTTATGTGGAAAACCCAAAAGACTCCACCCCAAAACTGCTAGAATTTATACAGGAATTCAGTAAAGTGGCAGTATATAAAATCAGTGCACAGAAGTCAGTGGCATTCCTATACACCAACAACAAGACAGAAGAAAGAGAAATTAAGGCATCGATGCCATTTACAATTGCACCCAAAACTATAAGATACCTAGGAATAAATCTAACCAAAGAGGCAAAGGATCTGTACTCAGAAAACTATAAAATACTCATGAAAGAAATTGAGGAAGACACAAAGAAATGGAAAAACGTTCCATGCTCATGGATTGGAAGAACAAATATTGTGAAGATGTCAATGCTACCTAGAGCAATTTACAATTTAATGCAATCCTTATCAAAATATCATCAACTTTTTTCAAAGAAATGGGACAAATAATCCTAAAATTTCTATGAAACCAAAGAAGACCCCGAATACCAGAGGAATGTTGATAAAGAAAAGCAAAGCTGGTGGCATCACAATTCCGGACTTCCAGCTCTATTGCAAAGCTGTCATCATCAAGACAGTATAGTACTGGCACAAAAACAGACACATAGGTCAATGTAACAGAATAGAGAGCCCAGAAATGGACCCTCAACTCTATGGTCAACTCATCTTTGACAAAGCAGGAAAGAATGTCTAATGGAAAAAAGACAGTCTCTTCAACAATTGGTGTTGGAAAATTGTACAGCCACATCCAGAAGAATGAAACTGGACCATTTCCTTACACCACACACAAAAATAGACTCCAAATGGTTGAAAGACCTAAATGTGAGACAGGAGTCCCCCAGAATCCTAAAGGAGAACACAGATAGCAACCTCTTCGACCTCAGCCGCAGCAACTTCTTCCTAGAAACATCGCCAAAGGCAAGAGAAGTAAGGACAAAAATGAACTATTGGGACTTCATCAAGATAAAAAGCTTTTGCACAGTAAAGGAAACAGTCAACAAAACCAAATGACAACCGACAGAATGGGAGAAGATATTTGCAAATGACATATCAGATAAAGGGCTAATATCCAAAATCTATAAAAAACTTACCAAACTCAACACCCAAAGAACAAATAATCCAATCAAGAAATGGGCAGAAGACATGAACAGACATTTTTCCAAAGAAGACATCCAAATGGCCAACAGACACATGAAAAAGTGCTCAACATCGCTCGGTATCAGGGAAATCCAAATCAAAACCTCAATGAGATACCACCTCACACCAGTCAGAATGGCTAAAATTAACAAGTCAGGAAACAACAGATGTTGGCAGGGATGTGGAGAAAGGGGAACCCTCCTACACTGTTGGTGGGAATGCAAGCTGGTGCAGCCACTCTGGAAAACATTATGGAGGTTCCTAAAAAGTTGAAAATAGTGCTACCCTATGACCCAGCTTTTGCACCACTGTGTATTTATCCCAAAGATACAAATGTAGTGATCCGAAGGGGTACATGCACCCCAATGTTTATAGCAGCAATGTCCGCAATAGCCAAACTATGGAAATAGCCAAGATGTCCATCAACAGATGAATGGCTAAAGAAGATGTTTTATATATACATAATGGAATATTATGCATCCATAAAAAAAAAAATCTTGCCATTTGCCATGACGTGGATGGAACTAGAGGGTATTGTGCTAATCAAAATAAGTCAATCCAAGAAAGACATGTATCATATGATCTCACAGATATGAGGAATTCCTAATCTCAGGAAACAAACTGAGGATTTGCTGGAAGGGTGGGGGTGGGAGTGATGGGGTGGCGGGGTGATAGACATTGGGGAGGGTATGTGCTATGATGAGCGCTGTGAATTGTGTAAGACTGATGAATCACAGACCTGTACCTCTGAAACAAATAATACATTATATGTTTAAAAAAAGAAAAGATAGTAGGAAGGGAAACATGAAGGGGGTGTATCAGAGGGGAAGACTATGGACTCTGAGAAACAAATTGAGGGTTCTAGAAGGGAAGGGGGTAGGGGTGTGGGTTAGCCTGGTGATGCGTATTAAAGAGGGCACTTACTGAATGGAGCACTGGGTGTTATATGCAAACAATGAATCATGGAACACTACATCAAAATACTACATCAAAAACTAGTAATGTAATGCATGGTGATTAACATAACATAATAAAATTTTTTAAAAAGCATATGAATAAATGAGGCATGAGAAAACTCTGTTAAGGGTCTTCAGAGAAATTATTTCTTTTTTTCTTTTTTGTCCCCCTGGACCAGACACACAAGGCTGATAATCTCTTGTCCTCTTGTCATTTTTATTTTATTTTTTTGGTAAGATTTTATTTATTTATTTGAGAGAGAAAACGAGATAGAGAGAGAGAGCATGAGAGGGGGGAGGGTCCGAGGGAGAAGAAGACTCACTGCTGAGCAGGGAGTCCGATGCGGGACTCGATCCCGGGACTTCAGGATCATGACCTGAGCCGAAGGCAGTTGCTTAACCAACTGATCCACCCAGGCGCCCTCCTCTTGTCATTTTTAGATGTAATACTAAAAATGTAGAGCTTTTCTAACATGAGGATAAACTTATCTAACAAAGTTGACAAAGAAGTAAAAGTGATAGGCTGGCTATTAAATGACTTCACTAAACCACTGAATGAATTAACCATAGACCTACCATACATTGGGACTTCTTATATGTATTACACCTTTGAGTATAATTGTTTATGTAATTAGGATATATATATGTGTGTGTGTGTGTGTGTGTGTGTGTGTATTGCTAAGCTTAATTGAAAGCATCCTGATATAAATGTATATAACAGAAAAGTGGGAGTTATCCTCTACACCACCTTAAGACCGTTCTCCCATTTTTTTCCAAATCTACATTCTATCTATCATTTGAATGAGATATTTCCTCTTTGTCAAAATCTGTGCTACTTTAGTTTTTAAGAGAAATTTCCTGTTATTATTGAAGCACCCTCTGAAATCCGTAGACCTACCCACTATTATAGCCTACATCCTTTTCCAAAAAAAAAAAAAAATCAGGTTGTTTAATATGATGAACTACTTGAGGGTATTATTTTTCTTTATTTTTAATATTACTAATGCTTAGTATAATCCTGGAAAATATAGATACCAAATTCATTCAATGAATGAATTATTATACAGCAAATTATATTAAACTTAATAAAGAAAGATTGATTTCTATCACTTGGCTTTAATTGTGATGGTATTAGATAAAATTTACTTCTTCTATTTTACAAATACTTTTGTGGTAGCCCAAGAAAAATGTTTTAATATTTGTATCTTGTTTATGTGAGAGTGTAAACTAAATTCTTAAAGTAATAAAATCAGTATAGTAGAAAGCAAGATGAAGTAAAATAGCTTATATTTAATTTGTGACTCTTCTACTAATTGGATATACAGTGTTCGAAAATGTACTTAAACATTAAAAACTTCAATCTCCATAAAGGTGTAATGATGATAATTATACCACATATTGTTTTATATCAGAATAAAATGAGATAAATTATACTGAACTCCACTGAAAATGGACAAGGCTGTAAAAACTTGTGTTATTAATAGTAAATATTCTATTATAAAAAAACAATGTAAATTGCCAAAAACTGCTGTGCCAATAGATATTATCATTTGAAGTAGTCCAGCACATTTTAAGAAAAGTAAAAAAAAATGATAATTTGTATTGACCAAACCTAATCAAAATTTTAAAGCCATCTCTACCAATCCTGTGGGCTTCTTTCTCTTCTCCCCAAGCACAAATGAAGTATTTGATTTTATAAAGTGCTAAACTATAAAGAGGTTGTTTGGTAATTTTCAGAGTTGTATTAAAATGAGAACAGATCAATTTCCATCATCTTTCCCTTGGGAAGTCATGAATCAATAATAAACTCACTTCTACAGAAAATAACAAATCATTGTTTAAAGGCTAGTTCTTCAGATAGCTCATGAATCATATATGGAATGTCATAATAAAAGCAATAAAAGTGATAGCATTAAAAACATCTCTTGATAAAGTTATTACACAATGCAGTTAAAAACATATATGGGCTTTGTGAAGTAATGCTCTAGAGATGTAACTGGGGGAATAGAAAAACAAGTCCTTTCGGCTTGAGAAACATTAAATGCTTCATGCCACGCATCATGTTCCAGCAAGTTTCTACTGAAGAGAATATGAAAATTCCTCAACCAAGTTAGAGGCACCAGGACTACCTTTATAGCAAGTTGAAAAATTGTTTGTATAATATTTGACATATATGCATTTGAAAGTTAAAAAAGAAATTTGAAGACAGAGAGTTACTAAAATGTATAAAATATAGAATAAAGGAAGAAAATACAGTAAGAAACAGGAAAAATGGAAACAGACAAGTGGAATGTTGAACGGGAAGCATATGATGATAATAAAATCAAAGCATCACAAATCTTTCAAGGAAGGGAGGGAGACAATCTGTGTAGTAAAATGATAGCCCAGAAGGTTGGAGAGGAGGTTATTCCCATGCATGAGAAAATACATTAAAAAAACTAAATATCAGTGGAGAATGTCTGTGGAAATGGAATGGAGCCATGTTAATGACGACCACTGTGTGGTTGGGAAGGTTGTACCCTGCAAAGGGTCACTTGAATGAGGGTGGCTTGTCAAACAAGTGTGGGGCTGCATCACTCCTGTGAAAGGGGCCATTCTGTAATTAGTTCTGCCCCAAAAAAGACATAGAGAAGAGGGCCTTCTCTTCCTCCTCAACTTCTTTCTCCTCCCCCTCCTCCTCCCTCTTTTTCTTCCTCTTTCATTTCCTTCACCTTCTTCACGCAAAGGAATAGAAGAATATGCTTGATATAGACCCTCTACCTCCTCCCCTGAAAAATAGAAATAAGGTTATAGGAAAGTATGAAAAATGTTTAAAAGTCATAAAGTCTAATCGGAACTGTGAGAAAACATATTGTTTTGTGGTATGGGTCAAGGGTGGGTATAAGATTATTTAATTATTCCAGTGGATAATTAACAAAGGTAGCAGCCAGAATGGAAATTGACAAAATGCTCAAAGGACATGTTCATATATAATGAAGCTTAATTTGGTTATTACTTGTATGTGGTGATTATAGAGAAAGGGAGTGTATGTATCACGATTTTGGGGGGGCGGGGCTATGAAATTTATTAGAGTTGACATTACATGAACTTCCCCTGTTACTGCTATAATATAAAGAAACATCATGAAATACATGGAAGATATAAAATTACACATTTTATTTTTCAATTTATTTTCTATTGCAATTATTAAGTTACTGAGTTTAATGTTTAACTTTATAACTTCTATGTTCTAGAGAAAAATATGTAGTGTGTGTGTACACATACATGTGTGCATATGCATGTTGTGTATATAGATAAACCTACAAATACAGAACCATGGAAGATAAAATAGCATGTGATTACTGTTGTTTTTACTTACAGGATGCTTCTGAACACAGAAAATTAAAAAAAAAAACTATGCTAAAAGAACTTTAAAGTAATAAAAAGAGAATATATAAACGAGGCATAAAGTAATTTGTAATTTTTAGAAATAAGTAAGTTAAGGTTAAGAAAAAAACATACTTTAAAAATGTGGTTTATATGTTTTTAATAAATGGATACATAAGGTTTTTAACCAGAAAGACTGGAATGGTACTATTAGTAGCCAAAGGAAGGGAGAGAGAGGAACTTTGTAGGTAATGGCACATGAATAAATGTCTTATGTTGAAAGAACAAAATTAAAAATAAGCCATCCACATTATTTGGGGGGTAAAACCCTTAAGATAAGCCTTAAAAAGCTGATGAAATAATTGACTAACATTTTTTTCATTATTTCATTTACCCCCCCCCAAATAAAACAAAACAAAACAAAAAATACCCCCTTTTTCTCAGGTCCTATTATATTTCAGGCATCTAGTAATGCTCTAGAAATATAAAAATAAGGACTTTAAAATGCCCTTCAGTAGATATAGACCAACCCTGTCACTCACACATCAGTTCATTAAGTCTCTAGTAGAGAATCCACCAAGGATATGCAACATACAGTAGCATTCTGGGATTCAACTCAAAGTATTTGAGACCTTAACATATATTTATTAAAATCAATATGATAAATAATGGACATTTTTTACAAAGGTAGATGAATATTTATTTATTTATTTATTTATCTATTTTTAATTTAAATTCAATTAGCCAAGGTATAGTACATCACTAGTTTTTTACATAATGTTCAATGATCCATTACTTGAGTATATCACCCAGTGCTCAGCATATCATGCGTGTGCCCTCTTTAATGCCCATCACCCAGTTATCTCATCCCCCCACCCATCTCCCTTTCTGCAACCCTCAGTTTGTTTCCCAGAGTCAAGAGTCTCATGGTTTGTTTCCCTCTCTGATTTCTTCCTATTTAGTTTCCCCCCCACCCCTATTGTCCTCTGCACTATTCCTTATGTTCCCTATATGAGTAAAACTATAAGATAATTGTGTTTCTCCAATTGATTTATTTCATTTAGCATAATACCCTCCAGTTCCACCCATGTCGATGTAAATGATAGATATTCAACCTTTCTGATGGCTGAGTAATATTCCATTGTATATATGAGCCACATCTTTATCCATTCATCCATTGATCTTGGCTTCTTCCACATCTTGGCTCCTTCCACAGTTTGGCTATTGTGGACACTGCTGCTATGAACACTGGGGTGCATGTGCTCCTTCTTTTCATTGTTAAATTAAGATAAATTTTAATGAAAATGGTCTTAAGAGTATAATATATATCACGTTCCTTAAAGGATTAAAAAGCAATATGTTTTTGAGATGGCCTGGCACCTTCTAACAATTTTAACCTAATTTCTACGAGTAAATGCAGTTTTAAGTATGAAATCATTACTGACAAAATCATTGCTTATAAATCATGGATTTTTAACTGAAATTTCATAAGTTAGGGTTTGCCTACAATGACTTTAAAATATCCCAAGACTATGAAATTTTATAAGGAAATACAAGAGTCATCAACTTACAATCATTTAACTTTTTTTTTTTTTTTTTACTTTATGATGGTGCAAAACTGATAAGCATTTAGTGGAAACTGTACTTCAAATTTTTAATTTTGCTCTTTTCCCAGACTAATGACATGTAGCAGGACATTCTCATGATGCCGGGCAGTGACAGAGAGCTGCAGCTCCCAGTAAGCCACATGAACATGAGGGTAAACAACTGATACACTTATAATAATTCTGTACCCGTACAGCAGTCCATTTTTCACTTTTAGAACAATATTCAATAAATTACATGAGATGTTCAACACTTTATGATAAAATAGGTTTTGTGTTAGATAATTTTGCCCAAGTGTGGGTCAGTGTAGTTGTTCTGAGCATGTTTATTTTATTTTATCAAAGATTTTGTTTATTTATTTGACAGAGAGAGAGAGAGGAAGAGAGCACAAGCAGAGGGAGTAGCAGGCAAAGGGAGAAGCAGGCTCCCTGCTGAGCAACGAGCCCCATGTGGGACTCAATTCCAGGACCCTGGAATCATGACCTAAGCTGAAAGCAAACACTTAACTGACTGAGCCACTCAGGCATCCCTATGTGTTCTGACCATTTTTAAGGTAGGCTAGGCTAAGCTATGGTGTTTCATAGGTTAGGGGTATTAAAGGCATTTTTGATTTATGACATTCTCCAATTATGATGGGGTTATATTCTGATAAACCTGTATATAACAATTAGTATAATAATTAATATCTGCATGAAAACCTCCCATATTTCTTCTAAGGTAATTTTGTATTTTGTACATTGTATTTCTACATTGATTTAAAACAAATATTTAATAAAATATCATCCTATTCAATTATGGTTTTCAATGATGCTAACAGAGTACAAATAGAGAAAAGGGAAAATATACCAAAGTGTGCAAAAGTATGTCAATGTTACCAAAGCATTTACCATCTATGACTATATCTGTGCCCTTCAGCATGACCATCATGCCATGCCTTACAAACCCAGGTGTCAACAAGCATAAAGAGATTCTGCCAGGAAATCATTTCATGACTTGTTAGTATACCTTCTCTCACAGGGGGGAGTGAAAAATTGCAATGGTGAGAATTTTCCAAGTTGATAGACAAGAAAAAGTATATACCCAGTAAATATAGTGCAAACTATACCTATCCAGAATTATCTAAGAATTCTTATTAAAGATAATACAGTATCCATCTGTGTTTTTAAAGTGGAAAGTATGAATGTGCAATCAATTTGAGCTTATATTTTATAGCAATTAAGGTAAAATTATTCTAGTTCAGCCCTGGAAAAACAAATGAATTCATTAAATATTTGAATTTGTTTCAGCTTTCTATTTCCTTGAAGATAATAATATTCAGATTCTTATGTGATTTCTATACCATGTGTTTAAAAACAAACTATACTGAAGCAATGAAAGCAAAAGAGATGCAAGTCTCCTTTTTGAACATTGTGCCAGAATGATATAGAAGTCTATTTGTAGTTTTGCTTATTTGCTTGTTTGCTTTTTTTGTTTCAACACATTATTTATTATAAGATTAGGAATTGGGTCTATTTCAGTTATGATATTGTAATTCTTCTTTAAGAATGGGTTGACTTATCTAAATTTCACATCAATCCCACTGGTAATTTACTTATCTCTTGTAGATTTTACCAATAACAAAAAGTCATAAACTTGAAGTTAGAAAAAAAAAAGTTGTACTTCTTTAAACCATTTGTAAGCACTGACAAATTTTCTTTTTGTAACATGGTAACCAAATCTTATTTTGAAAATATACTCTCCAAGCGTAAGTTTTCTGGGATATTATTGTGCGTTGATTTTAAATTGCTAACAATATGGTTTCACATTAACAATGTTTGGTTCAATTTCAAGTCACATTCAAAATCTAAGGCATTTTATTCTGCCCATGTAATGTCTGCCAACTAGAAATTTTTACTTTAATGGTGATGAATGGACAAGAACTCAATTACAAATTCTAAATAATATCTTGTGTTATATCCAGAATAAAATGCAGTGTTTAGTATAAGGTTGAGAGTACATATTGGTGGATAACTAAATTCTCTAATATAAAATAGAAATGTCAAAATTTAAATAAACTATATTGAACCTGTGAGAAGAACATCAGTCAGTTGTCAAGTCGAGTGATAGATATATGTTTTAGGATAAATTTTATTTTTCATTTCTAAAAATATTTCATTAATGATGCTTGATTTCTCATCTGTACAGATGCTTAAAACAAAAAGATATTTGGATAATCAGCATTCCTATTCAAAAATACATAAACATAAAAATATTCTAGAATTCAATCACTATTTTTTAAATTTATACATCACTATTATTTTCAAAACCTCAAGTCAAAAATATTTCTGAATAAAGCGATGAAATGAAAATACCTTTATTGTATTCTCCTTTTTAAAATGAATTGAACATTACAAAAATAATGTAATTAAGCCTTAAGGTATGCATGTGTTTGGAGCCAAATAAAGTAGGATCCTGGAACGACAAATATTTCTAAAGATCTCATCTCCCATGCAAAATCCTGTAGAAGCTATATAGTACAACTGATGATTTCTTACACGGAATAACACGTAAAATTATCCTTTTAAGCCATCTCAGAAGTATATTATATATTGAAATATAGGGAAAGAGTCATATTAAAATGATGAACCAGACGAATCTGCCATAATTACAATGATCAGAAAAGCAGAATCCACTTCAGATAACACGCCGCCCGCAACTTTTGGAAAGTCTGGAGGTAAAAGGAAATGAAAGACCAAATCAAAACAAAACAAACCTTTAGTCAATTACAATGAAGTGCTTAAAAGAAAGCAAATTTTAGAATTTACTAAATTATGCAGTTAAAACAACATGAATACATAATGAGTTCAGTAATTAAAAATAGCATAGTTGCCTTTAATCGCATTAGTTGGATGAATCACAAGTACAAATAACTAAATATTAAATTTGCAAAGTAGACTATAAGGAGTTTTATGACCCCCAGAGGACCTTGATAGCTAAATAAAAAACCTATCCTTGTGATCCTTCTGAATTCAAAATGTTAAGTGAGTTGAGGATCTCACCAGATTGCATATGTGAAATTGATTTATTGTATTGATTAGGAAGCATACAGCTGCAAGGATTTACTATGTGAGAGAATTTGGGTTACTCAGAGTCCTTAAATTCCCTGGCCTCCATCTCCACTGAGCTCATTTTGCAAGAAGCAGTAGCAATGCTGCCCTTGAAAGACGAAGTTCAGTCCTTGCTTTAATAATTCATAATTCCCTCATGTAAGAAGCTTGTTTGGAGTGGAAAGCTGATTCTCCTCATGCTCCATTCCTCACTATGTCTCTAGGACTCTCATTACAACCTGATATATGCCTGCCTCTAGGAGGGGTAAAAACACAGGAAGCTAAAAACATAAACTTCAGAAAATTACTAACTATGTAAAAAAAACTCTAAGGATGCTAGAAAAAAGAAAGAGAATATTATAGTTTTACACAGGACTGAGTTTTTTTAAATAAGTGTGTTTTCCCACAAACTGGATTCAGTGGACTACATGAAACACTAGACTATGGTTTCAATTGCTCCATTATTTACTTGGTTAGTTAACTGGAACATGGACTCGAAGACTAAGGTGAGAAAATTAAAGAAAAAAAAAAAAAACTAGAGGAAACAAAGACTTGGGGATATAGTCACCTGTGCCCAAACTATGTTTGAAAAGAGATCTCAGAACTCATCAATTTTGAGGAACATATTACTAAGGAGAAGACCAGCTTCTCTATATAGAAATTTATGGTGATAGGGTTTATGATGCTGTTGGGAGATAGTGTTATTGAAATTAGCTCCCAGATTTTAGTAGGAAAAATGACCTAAGGCAACAGAGATCACATACTTGTACTAAGTGCCCAAAGTAGTAGACTCCAAAAGAGGTGGGCCTGGTCAATTAGAAAGATTAGATCAAAAGGAATCGTTAATGTTGCTTAATTGTGCACAGGGTCCCTGGATTAAAATAAATGGGCAGATCACTTGGTTTTCTTTTAATTTGTATCACTAAAATTATTCCAGCCATGTTAACAGAAGCCTAACCTCAGACGCAAAGACTGAAGTTATAACCTCTTACACACTTTATAGAATTAAGTGAGTTCACATATTCAGGATCCACTGAAACAAGTAAATATTTGGTATACTTGAAATTGTGTCTTAAAATAACCTCATGAAAAATTCTAAGAAGTTTCATCTTATATTTCAGATTTATATGAACACATACTGAAAGATTATAAAGCTAATTTACAATTTGGGTACTCATTAGAATGAAATCTGCTCTTAAACACAAAATACAATAATAAACTTGGTTCCAGAGTTTCTCCCTGATTTTTATGAACTATATAATCGAAGTTTCACCTAGGATCAGAAAGAACAACCTATCTACTTTATAGGAGTGTCAGAAAGTAGTTAAGTTTGCAACAGTTATTTTGTAATGGAGTGATAGAGTTACCAAAGAGAGTTAAAATACTGTTGTTGTTGTTGTTTTTAAGATTTTATTTATTTACTTGACAGAGATAGAGAGAGAGAGCACAAGCAGATGGAGTGGCAGGCAGAGGGAGAGGGAGAAGAAGGCTTCCCGCTGAGCAAGGAGCCTGACGCAGCAGCACTCAATCCCAGGACACTGGGATAATGACCTGAGCTGAAGGCAGCCACTTTAACTGACTGAGCCACCCAGGCACCCCATAATATTGTTTTTTTTTAATGCAAATCAAAATGAAAGTGAACTAAAAAGTTCTAGAAAAGAAAAATAGTCTTAGCCAAAAAAGCTCTTCTAACAATCTTCCTCTTTACTCTCAGAACAAGAGAGGAGTGGAAGACAGGAATATTGAGAGGCAGGTTCTATTTACATGTAACATATTCATAGGAGATTCTTGTGTCAATAGAGAACAGCACAGCCGATGGTAATCTTAAATTGCGTTGCTTATGGAAGTGTTTTTCATTCAAAGGGTGATAAAATATTAGTAATTAGTAACAGTTTATTTGATCCCACCATATATTTTTGAATGGAATTACTGAAGTAGATTACAATGGAATAGAATAAATTCAATAGAATCACTACGGTACATTTGATATTTTAAATCTTCATTGGGATATCAGAAATAAACTCTCTTATTGTGACTGTGAAAAAAATAAGTTTTCTCCCCTAAGTTATGAAAGCAATTCCTATTGTATGTCAAAATATAATTTAGAATTTTTGAATTTAAAGTATTACCCTGCCTATGTTAATTTAGTTTCAGAACTAAATAGTGACAACTAATCAATAAAAAATAAATGAATATTGATGTTGTAAGAATTTTCAATACTTCAAGCTAGACCTTGCATGTAAGGAATCAATATGGTGATATGGAAATTGTAAGGCTAATATCTTGTACTTTGAATTCTTATTGTGATGAATAGTTGTTAAGTATTTATCTCCTGATGATTTACTTCCTTGATTAGTTTGCAAAACTTATTCCACTTTAAAAATGAGCAAACTGAAATTATTGATTTCCTTTACATTGGATTATACAGACGTTCACTAATGCTGGGGGAAAAAGAAGAAAAGAAAAAGATCATCTAGAAAAAAAACAGAAGGAAGCTGGATGCTCAGTTTATTTTTTCATAAGTTTTGAGGTATAGGATAAAAGAAGAGGGGAAGAAAATGTTAGCTGCCTTTCTTTAAAATGCTCAAATACTTGATATTTAACATCTTTTACCATGTTTTCTGGTTTAATCATACATTTGTAAATATATAACTTTCTTTTATGCCCTGGCCAACTTTCATCTTTTCCCAATCTTACACATTATTATATGCAACATTTCTGTCTTTAAAGTATTTAAAATTATAGAAAGAGATTCAAGGGAGACATTTTGTAGATTATTATATATAATACTTAGAAATATCCTTTTTTTAAAGATTTCATCTATTCATTTGAGAGAGAGAGCTAGAGGGTGTGTGAGAGCACAGGAGGCAGGGGGAGGGGCAAGCAGAGGGAGAGGGAGAAGCAGGCTTCCCACTGAGTAGCGAGCCAGATATGGGGCTCCATCCCAGCACCTCAGGATCATGACCTAAGCCTAAGGCAGACACTTAACTGACTGAGCCACCCAGGCCCTTATACTTAGAAATATCCTTAAAGATCATGAAGTCCTCCTGGCTTTGTTTGTGTTTCTCTGGGACACAGACTACAGACATGAATCCAGTTTCCCTATGAGTGACCCTTGATGTTCTTTATTTTGACCAAATATAAAAGAGAAAAATAAATAAATCTTATATACCTAAGTCATTTTATTTTCAAGAATAAATATAATTTGCATCCATTATATGAAAGAAAGAGGATAACAATGAACAGAGGAAGCTTTGGGAAGTTCTGAGGAAACTATACAGATACCCTGAAAAGAGAAGAGAGGTATGATCTTAAACATATTTTAGTCTTCACTGAATACTTTTTTGCCTCTAGCCCCTGAGGTACAATAGAAACATCCTGGGATTTTTTAACAAATAAATTAAAGTCTCAGTTTGAGAAAGGATCAAACTGATTTGGGAAAGGAGAAAAACTATCTGGTACTTCTTATCCAAGTTAACCTACTAGTTGCAACTTCAGAGTACAAAAAAAAAAAAAAAATCATTTACAATGGTAAAAAGATTTGATGCATCTTAAGTTCTAAAAAAAAAAATCTCAAGCTATTATTTTAAAAACTGTTTTCATTTTTTGAAAACAAAATATTCCAAATGAAGCTTAATCTTAATAGTTTCGTAGTTTATTTTCTTGTTTAGTCAGAAACTTATTTCTTATCTACATAACAGTTTATACTTCTAATTTTTATTTCCATTTTTTCAATATTCTAGGCTTCAACTTAATATATATTTTTAAAGATTTTATTTATTTATTTGACAGAGAGAGACACAGCGAGAAAGGGAACACAAGCAGGGGGAGTGGGAGAGGGAGAAGTAGGCTTCCTGAGGAGCGGGGAGCCCGATGCGGGGCTTGATCCCAGGACCCTGGAAACATGACCTGAGCCGAAGGCAGATGCTTAACCAACTGAGCCACCCAGGAACCCGAAATTCATCCATTTCATATTGTTACAAATGAGCCATATATATAAAGTATGTCACTCAACATAATCCCCTAACCTTAATGACAAGGAATGGGAAACTATGTATGGTAATTAGTTGAGAGAAGTGAGAAATTCTTTACATATCTCAAAATATGCTGAGTAAAAAAAATGTCCTAAAAGGGTGGTGAAAATTAAAGAGAAACATTTTATTGTAAACCTGTATAAAATTATCTTAAAATTCATTTCATTGAATAAAAAATAAATTTTAGTCAATAATGTTGGGTGGGTTCATTTCTAGGTTTTCTATTCTGTTCCACTGATCTTCAACAAAGCAGGAAAGAATAACCAACGGAAAAAAGACAGTCTCTTCAACAAATGGTGTTGGGAAAACTAGACAGCAACATGCCAAAGAATGAAGCTAGACCACTTTCTTAAACCAAACACAAAAAGAAGTTCAAAATGGATGAAAGACCTAAAGGAGGCAAGAAACCATTAAAATTCTAGAGGAGAACACAGGCAGTAACTTTGGCCGTAGCAATTTCTTTCTAAGTATGTATACTGAGACAGGGGAAACAAAAGAAAAATAAACTATTGGAACTTCATCAAAATAAAAAGCTTCTGCACAGTAAAGGAAACAGTCAAAAACACCAAAGGGCAACCTACAGAATGGGAGAAAATATTTGTAAATGGCATACGTGATAAAAGGTTAGTATCAAAAATATATAAAGAACTGAGAAAACGCAACACCCCAAAAATGAATAATTCAATTAAAAATTGGGCAGGGGAGCCTGGGTGGCTCAGTTGATTAAGTATTCAACTCTTGGTTTTGGCTTAGGTCATGATCTCAGGGTCCTGAGATCCAGCCCCCTGTAGGGCTCCACACTCAGCACAGAGTCTGCTTGGGATTCTTTCCCCCTCCTTCTCCATACTCCAGTACTCCTCCCCTGTGCGCTCTCTCTCTCTCAAATAAATAAATAAATAAATAAATAAATAAATAAAATCTTTAAAAATTGGGCAGAAGACATGAATAGATATTTCTCCAAAGAAGACATGCAGATAACCAACAGACACATGAAAAGATACTCAACATTGTTGACCATCAGGGAAATATAAATCAAAACTATAATGAGATATCACATCATACCTGTCAGAACGGCTAAAATAGAAGAAACAATAGGTGTTGACAGATGAGGAGAAAGGGGAACCTCCTACACTGTTGGTGGGAATGCAAACTGGTGCAGCCACTCTGGAAAACAGTATGGAGTTTCCTCAAAAAATTAAAAATAGAACTACTTTATGATCCAGCAATTGTACTACTAGCTGTTTACCCAAAGAATACAAAAATACTAATTTAAAGGGATATATACCTGGATGATTACAGCAGCATTATCAACATAGCCAAATTGTTGTCAACAGCCCAAATGTCCATCAACTGATGAAAGGATAAAGAAGAGGAGGCATATATATATATATGTATATATATATATACACACACACACACACATACATACACACACACACAATGGAATATTATTCAGCCATAAAGAGACTAAAATCTTGCCATCTGCAACAACAGGGATGGACTACAATGTAAAATGCTGAAGTCGGTCAGAGAAAGACAAACACCATATGATTTCACTCATATGTGGAATTTAAGAAACAAAACAAATGAGTATAAGGGAAAAAGAGAGAGAGAAGCAAACCAAGAAACAGACTCTTCTCTATAGAGAACAAACTGATGGTTACCAAAGGGGAGGTGGGTGGGGAGATGGGGAAATAGGTGATGGGGATTAAGGAGTGTACTTGTGATGAGTACCAGGTGCTGTATGGAAGTGTCGAATCACTATAGTGTACACTTGAAGCTAATATTATACTCTATGCTAACTGGAATTTAAAGAAAAATTATTTTTAAAAAATGTATGTTGGATAGAATTCTCTTAGGTCTAAAATTTTGTTTTATGTTCATGTTTTGCAATTTCCAGGATCCAACTTTAGTTTTTAATTATAAATCACTGCAGGTAGTTTGGAAAATACATGAAGCCACAAAGAGAGTTTTGTAATATTGTTTAAACTAGAATATTTGGTTTAAAAACAGAAAAAGTATAAAAATAATAAATCAAGCAATAAGTTTATCTTAAATTCTATTGTGTACCTAGTAATTAATAAGCATAATTTATGAACTGTTTACATTTCTTACATAGCTCCGCTTTGTTATGTTTCTCAGTTACTAAAATGTTTTGACCAAAATTATGGTCTTGAGAAAGATAATGTTTAAAATTTTAAATAAATTCAATTACAAGAAGAACCTATGTATTTTTTTCCTTTTAATAGAAGATACAACAAAGATGTTTGTTGCTCCTGATAAAGTACAGTGTAAGGGTTGACTACATCTTAAGTGAGAACTTTGCTTTAAAACTCATTGGTAAGCTAACCCAAACTCTTTGTTTAGTTCACCAGGTTGTAAATCCATCTCACTGATAGTAAATGTATTTTACCTGTAAACCCAATAAACAAAGTTTTCTATATTCAAGTGGTTTACTTTATATTTTTCTTTAATTAATAATGAGTTATTACCTAAAAGAAACATTTCTAGTGATATGCTTGCATTTTTTAATTATTATGTTCAGTTAGCTAACATATAGTACATCATTAGTTTTTTTTATTATTTTATTGTTACGTTAATCACCATACATTACATCATTAGTTTTTGCTGCAGTGTTCCATGATTCATTGTTTGCATATAACACCCAGTGCTCCATTCAGTAGGTGCCCTCTTTAATACCCATCACCAGGCTAACCCATTCCCCCAACCCCCTCCCCTCTAGAACCCTCAGTTTGCTTCTCAGAGTCCATAGTCTTTTATGGTTTGTCTCCCCCTCCGATTTCCCCCCCTTCATTTTTCCCTTCCTACTATGTTCTTCTTTTTTTTTTTTAACATATAATGTATTATTAGTTTCAGAGGTACAGGTATGTGATTCAACAGTCTTCCCCATTCACAGAGCTCACCATAGCACACACCCTCCCCAATGTCTATCACCCAGGCACCCCATCCCTCCCACCCACCACCGCTCCAGCAACCCTCAGTTTGTCTCCTGAGATTAAAAATTCCTCATATCAGTGAGATCATATGATACATGTCTTTCTCTGATTGACTTATTTCACTCAGCATAATACCTTCCAGTTCCAACCACATCATTGCCAATGGCAAGATTTCATTCCTTTTGATGGCTGCATAATATTCCATTGTATATATATACCACATCTTTTTTATCCATTCATCTGTCATTGGATATCTTGGCTCTTTCCATAGTTTGGCTATTGTGGATATTGCTGCTATAAACATCGGGGTGCACATACCCCTTCAGACATCATTAGTTTTTGATGTAGTGTTCAACGATTCATTAGTTGCATATAACACCCAGTGCTCATCACAACATGTGCCCTCCTTAATACCCATCAACCAGTTACCCCATCCCCCAACCCCTCTCCCTTCTGTAACCTTAGTTTTTTTCCCGGAGTCCAGAGTCTTTCCTGGTTTGTCTCCCTCTCTGATTTCTTCCCATTCAGTTTTCCCTCCCTTCCCCTGTGGTCCTCCAAGCTATTCCTTATGCTTGCATTTTTTAAGAGAGAGCTCAAGTAGATGTTTCACAACGCAAAGATGTAAACACATGAGCATTAATTAATGGATTTTTCCTGTGAGTACATTACAAAAAGAAAAGATGAGAAGATCCATGAGTTATAAGACAACATTTTTGAGTAGACAGTTTGACTGAATAGTGAGTGTAATTTATAAGGTACAGGAACATTTACCCCAAAAGCACATACTTAATCAAATGATTACAATGCAGATAATTCTACTTCAAGTTATGCATTTATTTCTAAATTTCCATGCTATGAAGGCATAACTTCACAACATTAAGTCATTCTACCTATGGTTAGTGGCATACTGGTAAATGCTTAACAGTTAGTTATCTGAGGAAAAAATAGCTCATAATTCCAACTTGCAACACTTGTCAATTTCTGGAGTGTAAATGTCCTCACCATGGTTTATTTCAAGATACTAGCATGAGGTCATTGAAGGCAGAGTTGAGAAGAAATGTGAAAGAAATAGCACACCATTACATAGTAGTTCCAATACAAAAATATTTGTACACATCTTCAAGAATATAGATAATAGTAGAATGTAGTAAGATAATAGGGAAGTCTTGACTTTTGAATATTTATTTTGCTTTTAATATAATTAATTTAATTGTAACTTTATATTTTAGTTTTTGACAATGTCTACCTTCAAAAATCAGTTTGCAAAGTTCTTAAAAAAATTAGCAATCCACTCATCTGAGCGAGTATGGGTCAGCTCCAACTCACTACTGACAGTAATTCATTTTGAGATATTCATTTATAATAGGGGACAGTGACACCAAGAGTGTGAATCAGGAGAAAGGGGCAAAAAGGGAGATTGATTTGGTGATAATAATGAAGTGCACAGAAATGAATTGTCTTTTAGAATATTTCATAGAATTGCCTAACACAGCAACTTGGAATGGACACTATTTACAGTGGTAATACAAATAAGCCATTCTTGTATAAATTTTATTTTAGCATTTTAATCCATCAATCCATTAAGTAAAATTTATAGGAAATTTGCTATAGAAGCACCATTCATTCTCATATGTACCTACATTTTCTAACTGTTCTTTATTATTAGATATCAACCACATCTTGACACCCCCTTTTATGAATGGCTAAATGCAATAATTCATAAATTAATGCAATTAAATATCCCTAATATATATCCCTTTATTATATTTCTTTTTTTCTAAAGCTCAATAACAGGTTTATACTGTTTTAGGGTGAAAGCTTGCAAATATGTTTTTTCTGTTATGAATACAAATCTTATTTTTTTATAAATACAGTTTTCTATTATGAATCTAGATCTTGGAATACTAAGGTGACCAATAGACTTCTTGTCAATGAGTTTTTACAATACATGATCATAATTCACACATTCTCTTAATTTAAAATTTGATAGAGCCAAATAAGAAAATTATTAAAATCAAATCATTTTGAACTTTGTGCTCAAATATATTGTAGGGAAAATAATTGTGAAATGAAACTTATTTGGTTCCATTTTTCTTTAGAGTTGAAATAATTATATTTTAATATATAATATATCCAATGTAAAAATATTAAATTATTTGTAAATAGCAACATTCAAGTAATATTTAAAAATATGTTGAATGATGAAATTAATGTTCATGTTTCCTTGAGAACTACTTACTCTGGAAATTTTATCTTTTTTTTAAGATTTTTATTTATTTACTGAGAGAGAGAGAGAATGGCAGAGAGAGAGCAAGAGAGGGAGGAAGTTCAGAGGGAGAAGCAGACTCCCTGCTGAGCAGGGAGCCCGACACGGGACTCAATCCTGGGACTCCAGGATCATGACCTGAGCCGAAGGCAGTCGCTTAACCACCTGAGCCACCCAGGCACCCTGGAAATTTTATCTTATTGATGATCCTGCCTTTCAGCAAACTTGCACTCAATAGTTTTACATTCGTCTCTGAAGTAGGAGAGAAAGGTCACACTTACTGTTTTTCTTTTATCCTTGAATATTTAGTCTTTTCTCTCAGATATGTATGCCTCTTATTTGGTTCCATTTCTTGGTATTTTGTTAATTTCTCCAAATCTTTAAAATATGAGCTTAGTAACTGCAAGGGGTTCAAGATGACAACATAGGAAGATCCTGAACTCAACTTCTCCCATGGACACAACAAATTTAAAAGTACATAAAGAGGTGAATTCCTCTGAAAAACCTTGAAAATTAGATAAACAGAGCCTCCACAACAACAGATGAAAGGACAGTGTCAAAACCAAGTATGAGAAGGGCACCTGGCTGGTTCAGTGGGTAGAAAACCGGTCTCTTGATGTCAGAGTCATGAGTTTGAGCCTCCCAGTGGGTTAGAGATCACCTAAATAAATAAAAAAAGAAAGAAAGAAAGAGCATGTAGGAGAGGCAGGCACGTGGTCTCACAAAAAAAAAAAAAAGGATGGTGAACAAGAAATGGGAGGATATAAAATATGCAGAACTTTTCCTTGAGAACTGAAGGGTCTGTGCTCCAAGTTAGGCGGGCCAACCCCTCGATCCCTCACATGTGAGACAAACCCCCAAAATACATAGCTTTGAAAACAATGGGGATTATATCCAGTAAAACCATAGAACTATAGGTAAAGGAGTCCATTCTTTTTTTTTTTAAGATTTTATTTATTTATTTGAGAGAGAGAGAGAATGAGAGATAGAGAGCACGAGAGGGAAGAGGGTCAGAGGGAGAAGCAGACTCCCTGCTGAGCAGGGAGCCTGATGTGGGACTCGATCCTGGGACTCCCGGATCATGACCTGAGCTGAAGGCAGTCGCTTAACCAACTGAGCCACCCAGGCACCCAAGAAGTCCATTCTTAAAGGGCTCACACAAAGATTCACTTGCCTAGGACCAAGCACTAGTTTGAAAAGTGCATGGACCATGTACTAGACCCTCTTACTAATGTTAAAGCATCTGCCAGAGAGGCAGTAGCTCTTTGGGAATGGAGACACTGGCATGTGACATTTCTGCAATCTTGTTCTAACTCACAAATGCCAGCACTGGTGGGTGCCATTTTGGAACTCTCTTTCTAAACTGTTAGCACTGGAGGGCATGCCTTCGTAAGGGCCCAGCCCTAACCTGCACCAGAACCCTCTGTCACAGCTGGGCTGAGTGAGAGCCCTGTCAAACACTCCTGCTGCCTGCAAGAGATTCACTTCAGAAGTAGATACACAGACTGAAAGTGAAGGAATGGAGAACGATGCCCCATGCAAATGGAAATAAGGAGAAAGCTGGTATAGCTTTACTCCTATCATGCAAAATAGACTTTAAAATAAAGACTGTAATGAGAGACAAAGAAGGGAAAAGAGTGACACAGGGGGAGATGGTGGAGCGCAAGGACCCTCAGTTCACCTTCTCCTGTGGATTCACCAAGGCTACAACTACATGTAATGCAACTCACTCTGAAAATGACCTGGAGTCTAGTAAATAAGCTCTTCCACACCTGAAGATATAAAGTTGGGTACACATTGAGAAGGGTAAGAGAGGCAGAAGTATGGTCAAGAACCAAGCCGCAAAGAGGCAACCCGTAAGCAGGAGGGATGTGGGGTTCCTCCCTTCCACAGATGTGGATTCCTTCCCAACGTGAAGCAATCAAAGCCCACATCAAGCACCCACACCCTAGAGATATAGGTCAGGAATACAAGTCCCCATAAAGTCTTGTTTTGAAAATAAGCAGGCCTTAACTCCAGCAGTTTTGAAAATCAGTGAGGCTTAACTCTAGGAGAGCTGGAGAGCTATAGGAAATGGAGACTCTGCTCCTAAATGGCAGGCACACTATATCACTTGGTCCCATTTCCAACATGGGGGTGACAATTTGAAAAAGATTCGGTTAGACATGACTGGTTTGGGGGCATAAGCTGAAGAAGTAGGAATCTGTGGGAACTTTCTCCAGAAACAAAAGTGCTGGCGGGGACCATTTTTCTTGCCCCCATCCCCGCCCAGCCAAGATAACTGGATGGTGGTAGAAGCTAGTTCTGATACTCTCATCTACCTTGCTAGCACTGCTCACCCTGCACTAGCCTTCCTCTATAGAACTACTGCACCTAACATGCCTGCTCTGGCAAGTGGCCTTCCAAAGTGGCTCCTGTCCTGTCATACCTGACAGGCAGCCCTGCCCAACCAGTGCCCCTCCAAAGCTGCTGATGCCCTGGTGAGGGGAGTAGTCCTGCCTACCAGCAGGTCATAGCTGCTTCAGCTTGGCCTCTTGTCAGCCTCACTGGGTGTCAGCCCTACTCACCAGTGCACATGAAGTAGTCATGCCAGTCATTGCAGCCCACTGGGCTGGGTGCCAGCCCCACCCATCAGCATGCTTACAAAAGTCATGGCCCAGGCACAACAGATTAAGGGATACATAAATAAAGTAATCAAATCATAAGGGAAGACAGCAAGAGAAGAAAGGGACAAAGAAGAAATACAAAATACCCAAAAAATAATTAATGAAAAGGCAATGGGATTGCATCAAACTAAAAATTTTCTGCATAGCAAAGAGCAACATCATTAAAACAAAAAGCAACCTACTGAATGGGAGAAGATATTTGCAAATCATACCTCTGATAAGGGGTTAATATCCAAAATATACAAAGAACCCATACAACTTGACACCAAAAATTTTAAAAAATAAAAAATGGGCAGAGGATCTGAATAGACATTTTTCCAAAGAAGACATACAGATGGCCGACAAGCACCTGAAAAGATGTTCAGGTGCTTATTAATCATCAGTGAAATGCAAATCAAAACCATAATGACATATTACCTTATACCTTACACCTATTATACTTATTAGAATGGCTAGTATCTAAAAGACAAGAAATAACAAGTACTGGAGAGAATGTGGAGAGAGGAGAAATCTTGTACACTCTTGGCACAATCATTATGGAAAACAGTATGGAGATTTCTCAAAATTTAAGAATATATCTACGCTATGATCCAGCTCTTCAACTTCTGGGTAATTATCTGAAAAATACAAAAATATCAATGTGAAAAGATATGTGCATTCCTATGTTCACTGCAGCATTATTTACATCAGCCAAGATATGGATGGACCTTGAGGGTATTATGCTAAGTGAAATAAGTCAGATGAGGAAAGATATACTATATGATTTCACTCAAGAAGAAATAACAAGCAAAACAATAAGAAAACAAACATAGACAGAACAGATTGATGGTTACCAGAGGGTACAATGGGAGTTGAGCAGAATGGATGAAGGAGGTCTATGGCATGCTGATGAAAGGTAACTGGATTTTTCATGGTGATCCCTTGGTATTGGAGTGTAGTAATGTATACAGATACCAAATTATAATGTTGTTCACCTAAAACGTATATACCTATTTTACCTCAATACAACAAAAATGAGTTTAGTTATTCCAGTGTTTTAAATGGTTTATGTATATTTTTAATTCAACTATTTTATTAATATATGCACATAACATAAATATGGAATATCTATCTCTCTACATCTATCTATCTGTCTATCTATCTATATCTATATGTAGAGAGAGAGAGAGAAATAAAATTACTCTAAGACCCAGGGTTTGAATCAGTTGGAAATAAAGCATTCTCAATTTAGGATAATTTTCATAATTATGCTAACTTGCTAATGTGCTTTTTGTAAGTAACATAACCAACTCTGGTCAATTTAAGCAGTACATTAATTCATTACATATGTTGTGAAAAGCACATGGAATATCCAGACTATAGGAGATTCAGCCGTGTAGGCTGAGAATCCAGAAACAAGGCCCATAAAGATGCTTCACAACAGGTTCTGGGAATGGTAGGGGCAGCTCACCATAGTTTGCAACTACCTCTAGAACCAAATGGAATCCATGCAGCTCATGTTCTTTCTTGCAATTAATTTCCACTTAAAACTCTGGGAATGTTTTAGATAGTCTGAGACTGTTACTGTCTGCACTCATACTAAGAAGATTGGCTGGGAAAGGTGTCTAGAACACCTAGTTTCCATCATCTGAAATAGATTTGTCTCATAAAGTAGGTGATTGTCTTCAAATAGGAAGGACTGGGGAGACTGAGAGCATGGCATATGCCCACTATGGACTATTAAAAATGCAGAGCCCTAATTCCAGTAATATTTTCTTAGAAAATTTTACAATGATTCATATTTTTTAAAAGATGTTATTTATTTATTTGAGAGAGAGAGAGTGCATGCACACAGGTATGCAGGGATGGGGCAGAGGGGGAGGGATAGGGAAACAGAATCTCAAGCAGACTCCGTGCTGAGCATAGAGCCCAAGGCAGAACTTGATCCCACTACTCTCAGATCATGGTAAGAGCCTAAACCAAGACCAGACACTTAACTGCCTGAGCCACCCAGGCACCCCATTAATTAATATTTTTAATTTGGTCCAAGCCCCATAATATTCAGAGCTAAATGCTTCAGGACACCTAGGCACTGAGTAATAAAAGTTTCCCTCTAGAAAGTGATTTTGAAAGGTTCAGAGTTATTGTTTTGTTACCAAAACTATCAGATGTCTTGGCTTTGTTTTCTCTATTTAAGCCAAATTAATTTTCTTGCCTTCTTCATAATTATTTGAAACAGGTCATTCTTTTCAATCAGAATAATTTTTTCTTTGATATTTTGTACTCTTTGGCTACCTGAACATTCAAATGAAACAGTTCCAAGAACTCTTTCATGGGGTAGTTTACTTAATGTCTCACTCAATCAATGGATGCCCCACTCAGTATAAACGTATTATTTATTTTGATTATTTGTGATAATTTATTTCTATTTTTGTACCCGTGCTCTTCAGTTGTTGGTGGTATGAGTGTTTTTGTTTGTGAATCTGTATTTATTATATTTTAAACTACTTGAAAAATTAATCCTTATATTGTTTAAATAGTGAGTATTGGAAAAATGAGGTTGACACTCACATACTAACTCCTTCATTGTCTTCGCAAAATAACTCATATTATCCTAATGTTCCACATACTTGAGAAGCTGATCCTGCTCCAGTAAATGTTTCTGATATCCACTGTAGTTTAATGTGTACCTCACAATGACCACCTTACATGTCATGGATCTCATCTCTTGGCCTTTCCCAGGAAGTTTCTGTCACCATGTTGCTGGATTTATTCAATGCCCTATACCATAGGGGACTCAAGTGACCCTAACTTCAAGGCTGCAAACTTCAGGAAGTCAGGAAGGGAGTGCCAATGGCCCTCAGTTGTCACTGATTCTCCTGAGTTCTGTGGCTCACGCCGTAAATGCTTGCCTCAGCTATTGGGGATCTGGTTTCAGCCAGAGTAGTATATATTTTGTGATCTCAGTCTTCCCAGAACTGTTCTGGTCCTCTGTCTTCTTCATACTCGCTAACATTTCTTAAGTGGTTTTTATTAACCAGACACTATTCTAAATGCTCTGTTTGTATTAATCGTTTAATTCTCACAACATTGAAGCACTTTGACCATCTTTATCTGACTGATGAGAAAACTGAGGCACAGAGAGGTTAAGTAGCTTTCCCAAAGCCATAACAGCAGTAAAGGGCATAGGTGGGCTTTATGCCCAGGCAGTCTGGCTCTTAAAATCTCTTAGTCCTTAGACAGAGTGGGTTTTTGTTTGTTTGGTTGTTCATTTGACTAACATCAAGCTGCTCAGTGCCATGACTGGATTCATTCATCAATACAAATGAAGACAATAAGTTTCCTCACAGGATTTTTGAGATAATTAAGTAGAATGAAACTCATAAAAGTGTCCAATCTTACAGAACAATGGTAGTTGCAGTATTTAATAATGGTAGTCATCATGTGAAGTCATTCTAAAGAAATACCCTGAAATATAAAGAAAAGTTTGTGCATATTGAAATTGAAGACAGTTTTATTATTATAGTAAAAAATGAGAAACAACTTATATATAACCTAAGTAAATGGTTATAAATAAGTTATGGTACATCAAAGGAACATTATGCAGCCAGTAATATTACCTTTTAAAAATATTTAGTTCCTTGGAAATCTTTATACTGTATTAAGTGGAAAAAAGAATAAAAATAGTGTGAAAGCAATTATATATCAACACACTAAATGTATGACTTCAAGAAACTGTTCATTGTTACCACTGATTATTTTTGGCTGGAGGAATTATGAATTTGTTTCCTTTTCCTTTGTACCTTTTGTATTTTTCAAATTCTTTACAATAGATATCTATCAATTTTATGTCAAAATAAGCCATATTTATATATACATTAATTTAAATTTTGATGTCTGTACAATATTAGGAGAAAAGTGAGATTTTATAACCTGATATTGCCTTTTAAATTTTATATCATTATGTACTATAATGAAAATACTCATATTTAAAAAAAATATTAAAACAATATTTTAAAAATCTATTATTTGCTAACACGTCATAAGTTCTTTTTAAAAGTATACTCATCAAATAGCCAAATTATAGCACTGCATGAAAATTGCCTTTAGTAATTTTCATTAAGTTAACCATTCTGCTGTATTTTCTTCCCTAAGCACTGCTAGAGTTCTTTTTTCCGATAGAAATACTATGACGCTTAATTAATAATTGTAAAGTATTTAATCTCTAACAAATGCATGCAAGACTTGTAAGAATTATAATCAACATGTAAATCCAAATAAAGTATTAACATAAGCAAACATTAATTACGTCCTTATCGCTATTACATGACAAAATTGTGAATTCTGGTACTTAGACTCCCTTCCTCTGTTCAAGCCTGAGAAATAGTTCTGTCCCTTAGTGAGAGCTATGAGCCCAGGAACCTCATTTCCTCTGCTTGGCCTCTCATCTACCAGTAGGACAGTGTGTTTCTTCACAACATGGTGGGTCAGGGCTCCAAAAGAGTGGAGATAAGCAAATGCTGCAAGGCATAAGCCCTAGCCTCAGAAATCAAATTGTATCATTCTGCCAAAATGCAGTTACAAGCCTAGCTCAGATTCAAGGAATTGAGAAATTGACTCTATCTCTTGAAGTGAGAAGTAGCGAAGTCATATTGCAAAAGAGCACAAGAACACGGAGGAATTATTGTATCTGTCCCAGAAAACATTCTCTCATCATACCTGTATTTCCATAGCACTGTCCTTGGGCCTGCCCAGAGCAAAGGTGAGACACTACTATTTCAAATGGTACTCTGTGAGATCTCTTTATATTTCATATTTTTTAATTGGCACCCACCATTCTCAGTAAGAAGAGAACTCTGGAAACAATAAATAACCTCCCATAGAGTACAGGTTCAGCTCCATGCATTTTTCTATGAAAAAAATCAAAAAGTAGCTGAGTTTTTCTATTACACAGAAGGCAAAGTACACAGGCATTAAAATGTGAAAGTACAGCAGTGAATATTTACTGAGACTAGTTTATGTTTAACATTAATAAAACCATGATAAAAGTTTTTTAAAAATAAACGTCATGTTCTTTGCCCTCAGGAAGGCTACTGTCTATCTAGTTGACAAATATAATTAATATAGATTCAAATTAGAAAACAGTTCATTATATAACAAATATAAAAATGTGCATACAATTTAAAAAATACATGTTTGTTTAATATGTTACTGAGAGTTAAAGTATCTTTTTTTTTTTTCTTTTTGTGGACAAAGTAGAACTTGAATGTAAAAGATAATTTATATTTGAATAGTTTGTAAAGAACACAAAGTAAATTTCATACAAGAATAGCCAGAGGTAAGATAAAGAGGGTTCTCTTAAAAATAAAAGTATATTTGAGTAGATATCTAAGACCATACTTAACAATTTTGAAATGACACCATAATAACAACAATTGAGAAAATGGTCCCACTATTTATTTGGTTGTTCGAACTAGAAAGGCAGTGCCCATCCCTAATTCCTATCTTTCAAATACCACTCTCACACAAGTATCTAAGAGCAAAAACCAACACTTAATTGAAAACTTTCTACCCACCTTTTCAAATCAATGTCCTTGTCTAACAATGTATAACAGTATATTTTTGTAAGCATAAATAGATGAGTGTAAGTAAACCCTTTAGAATATAAGGTGACATTTAGTAATATTTAAATAAATGTTAACTATTTTAATTATCGTTAATATTTATATTACCATTCTTCTCTTTTTTAAAGATTTTATTTATTCATTTGAGACACAGAGTTACAGAAAGAGAGAGCAGGAGCTGGGAGAGAGGCAGAGGGAGAGGGAGAAGCAGGCTCCCCGCTGAGCCAGGAGCCCAATGTGGGGCTCAATCCCAGGACCCTGGGATCATGACCTGAGCCGAAGGCAGATGCTTAACCATCTGAGCCACCCAGGCGCCCCTATTTTACCATTATTCTTCTGTACCAAATTCATCCACTTATCTCTGTCTTTACTGGAACTACCCTATTCTAAAATACTATCTCTTTTGCCCAATCAGTTTATGATGGCCCCTTCTCTCAATTTAAACTTTTGACTTTTAATAGACATTTTTTTAAAAAACAGTGAGATAGATTTTTGTTAGTATAATAGACTTTATGTCAATTATTTCTGATAGAAGTCATATTTTATTTTTATCACTGTCTTGTATATAATGTGTGTTTTAGCTTTGACTTCTTTTAAGACTTGCTCCTTATCTTTAGTTTCCAGAATTTTTTGTCTATGTGTACGGTGGACAGACCCCAAGGTGATCCCAATGGTTCCTGGCCTCCTGATGTTCACATTGCTGTGTATTCTTATCCCCACGTGTCTGAACAAGATCTCTGACTTGCTTCTAAACAAAAGAATATGGCAAAGATGATGAAATGGCACTCTCTTGATGAAATGTGATTAGGTTACACTATATGGTGAAGGTAATGGGAGGACATGCCCATGCTCCTATTATGTTAGAAAAGACTCCATATTAGCAGAATAGGGCTGGAGAGTCTCCTGGCTCGTTTTATGCAGTAAGGGTAAGTGGCCATGTTGAGGCAGTCCACGTGGCAAACAATTGCAGATTGCCTTTAGTAGTTGCAGTCAGGCTGTAGCCAACCACAAAGAGCTGGGGCTCATTCTTACAGCCACAGGAAATGAATTCTTCCAGCAACCTGAATGACCTCAGCGATGGGTTAGTCCCCAGTCAGGCTTCCAGAAGAAAATGCAGGCTGGCTGTCACACCGATTGCAGCTTTATGACACCCTTGCCAGAGGATCCAGTTAGGCCAGGCTGGCACTCTTGACCCACAGAAACTGTGAGGTAATTAGTGTGTGTCTCCTAAACTGATAAGGCTGTGGTGTTATGTGTGTGTGTACGCACCAATATCTATATCCAGAATGCCTTGAATTTGGTACTTTATTTTGATTATGATCTACCTTGCTGATCCTTTATGAGGGAACAAGAACCAATGCTGATCGTATAATTTCTAAGTATATTTGGAACTCAGATATTATCTGTTTAATTTCCTCTTATCCCCATTTATTTTATGACATTCCACAAACCCCTCCTGAAGCTACATGACAGAAATTACACTTCAGCCGAAACCCACATTTTTATGTACTTGTTTTTAACCCTTCACTATGTTGAGGATAATTAGTTATATCATACAAATTGATAGTGTCATGAGAAAAAAAAAAGCAGTAAGTACTTTTTTTCCTACATCACATCCAGAAGCAGATGGAGTTTGTCTCTATGGGCCCCAAACATTTAATTCAAACTTCATGTTAATTAGCAGAATGTAATGTTTATAATCGGGAAACAATACAAAACCTAGAATAGGACACATAGAATGATGATACACATACATATGTGGCTCCTTGACTTCTGGATTTGTAATGAATTTGCTTTAGAGCTCTATTTAAAATGTTTAAAATTTTTCAAAGGAAAACTATTTTATGACCTCATTAATAAGCTTATGGTTTGTCTTAAGTTATTCAAATCCATAAGAATTCCAAGTTTTTAAAATGTTCAACAAGAAGAATAAAGGTACACTAGGTTTTTTAAATATTCAACAAGAAGAATGAATAAATAAGTATAAAAATAAAATTATATTGGTGCCATATCAAAAATGTTTATCCCCATATTAAATTTTGTTGAATACCTCTAAAATTTCTCAGCTTTCAGAAAATGATTGCTCACTCATATTTTTGCTGAAAAAATAGTAATCTTAAAATAGAGTACCCTCCAAAATCTAGAAAGACAGCATCATTACTGCCGTTCTTATAAATGTGTAGTTCATTCCTTTAGCAAATGATAACTGCATCTGCCCATTTCAGCAACCTCTTGTGGCAATCTTCTGTGAATGCTGTCCAGTATACCAATTCCTACTCTGTCACTTATCGCATAATAAAGGATTAAGTATTAGAAACTCTATTTCTATTCATTTTTTTCTTAATCACAAGGGCATAAGAACATATTAAAAATAGCTCAGAGGTGTCTAAACAGCCTATGGAAGTTAATTTTTTTTATTTAAATAAAGCTTTTTAAAAAGTAGTTCCAGTTTTTAAAATTATTATTTCATTTTCATATTCTGGCCATTCCTATATGTTGTTGTAGAAGCACGGAATAATACTTATATAATTATAGATGTTATGAATGTAATTCATATAAAGATTCACATCTTTAGTACTAGTCCTTCCCCTTCCATAAAATGTCAGCTTAAGGTTCCAAAGCACATCAGAAAGTTGATGAGCAGCCATAAAGGGTTAATATCAAAATGCGCAAACTTCCCACACTTTACCACATTCCACTCTCAAAATTCTCACAGAAGGAATTGAGAAATATTTTTCATAAATGACCATTTCATAGAAACCTGAGATTAAGGCAATTAATATACTAACTTATTATAAAGTTACAGCATTCACATCAGATTGGAGGTACAACCAACCTAATAGTTTTAATTTACTTTTCTCATGAGGGAGATTTGGGGAAATGGAACATTTGGTCATAAAAATTAGAACTTATTTTCAAAATATAAAACTTAAGCTTAATAAAAGATCGGTCTTTATACTAATTATTTGAATTCATCATTAATAACTTCAGCTAGGCAGAAAAGTTTAAAGTAACAAATAATAAAAATTTTATATTACGTCAGTCTCTGGATTCCGTTGTCTCTACTCCTAAGATCTCAAGTCATGCGATGGTAATAGTCCTAAGATATAGGATTTATAAATAAATACAAATTAAGCAAAGCTTTTATGTAAATGATGCATGGATATAATGGAGGGTTTCAAACTAGATTTTCAAAATCTATTATTCCGAAAGTAAGTTATGAATGGGTAGAAACAGATTGAGATGAAGTATAATACCAAATAGCTGATGTTTAAAATGTGATTCTGGAATATATATTTTTCCCTTAAAACGTGGGAGTTAAATTGTAAGTCAGAATTAGTATAATGCAAAAATCATGTATTCTACCCATATACGTTTTCCATGATAAATAAGGTAAGACATATGAAATTTATCATTAAATTACACTTACTAAGATTCAGTATGATTGAAGTATATAAGAAGATATTAACTATGAATAGTCCCTGCTCCTTGAATGTTAAACCATGCAGTTAAATGGGGCCTCTTGCTCCAGAGGACCCCACTTTGGGGGTTTAATGCTCTGTAGTAGTCATCTTGAAATTCTTAATTTTATATTTGAATTCCTAAGTGATGCATTTTTAAAATGAAGTTCTATGAGACAATGGATCATGCACCAGGGCCCTGGAACTTTAGCCCATATACCATACCATATCCTGCCAACTGTCCATTGCCCTGCAATGGGTTCTTAGCCACCTGTTCCCTATGCCCCCATACCCAAACCTCATCTGACCTCTCTCATGCAATCTCTTTCCCACAGTAGCCGCTGCCCGGCACTTGCAGTGGTAATTGGATCACATCATTTGGAAATGGAAAACCTTCTTTTAACCATTGCTCTGCACTCCTGACGGGGTCCTCACTCAGTCTTGGGGAGGATCAGGACTCCCCACACCCTATGGTTTCTATCATAGGACAAAGTGACAGCTATCCTCTCTTGGGACTGTAAGCCCTACGTTGTGTTCAGCAGGCAAGTCCACAGGAGCCTCTTGCTCAGTACTGATCCAGGCACCAACCACATCCTGGCAAGGATTCCTTGCCACGTGCTAAAGCCCCACAATTTAATTTTCCACTGACCCTATAAGTTATGTAGCCAGATATGATTGTGAATGAGTATAAAGGCCGTTAAGCAGTTTTAATATGAAAGGTTGTTTTTTTCCCACTACCATCTTTTTTATTGTCTCAGATAGTTTTTCACTAGCTTGATGATTATTTTGAATTTCAAACTGAATTATGCCAGTCATCATCGGATTAGTAGAAGTTTATCTGATACTCTTTTCTCTATTGCCCCATCACACACACACACATCTCTTTCTCCTAAGCCTTTTCTCAGTAACTTGTATTCAACCTAATATCTACAGTCAAGCCTTCATTCCATATTGACTGTATTCAGTTTTCACAGTATATCATACACCTTATTGCCTATAATTTATCTCACATAGCTATTCTCAGGTTAATTTTTTTTAATTTTATCCTAATTTGATTCTGCCACTTCTCACCTGTATAATCTTCATTCATCATTCAGGTCTTGACATAAATGTTCCATTTTTTTTCTAGTAATCATTATATGTTACCCCATGATCGGGTTATATCCCCCTTCCCACGCTGATGTAGTCATTTTCTAATCTCTCTGATAACCATACATCAAACTATTAAATCCTCAAGGTCTCCTATCTTTTATCTTGTTATATTTACTGTTACATTTTTCAATCACTGGAAGAGTGCCTTGCCCCTCTATTATGTTGAACTTTATCTAGTGGAAACTCTTTTGTACTTAATAATATTCCCATACCAGCTCAGAATTCCCAAGTAAACTCATAACATTTCAATACACATTTCTTAATACATATTTTGCTAAAGCATTTAAGAGTGCATGTCCGATAATCAAAATGCCTGAGTTTGAAAATGCCTTTCACCTCTTAAACTGTGTGATGTTGGGCAATTGGCTGTTCTCCTCATGCTTTTGTCTCATAATCTATTAAGTGAAGATTAAGCAGATTATGAGTTTGTTGTGAGTGTTAAATGAGATTATGTGTGTGAAATCCTTAGATCTGCATCTTCAGTGTCAGATATTGTGATTATAATATCTGTAAAACAATAATGTGGGCATCAAAAATGAAAAAGATGAAAAAATATGATCCTATACCTACGTTTTTGGAACTCACAATAAATGATGGATATAGACCCAGTTGTGATTCTGAAATAAGGAAAATTGTAATGCTACACAAGAGGTACAATTTCACAGTGTAAAAGAGAGTTTAAACTAAATGAGAGTGGTTTTGACACACTCTTTGGAAGAAAGAGAGTTTGAATGTTTCCCCAAAAGAAATGTAGGATAGAAGAATTCTCCCTTTTCAAACCACTAAAAAATTGTCTGAATCAAGATCACCGGAAAGGACAGGGGCTTTACCAAAATCACTAAAAGGACAAGCCACCTATACTTCTAGAAAATCAAAAATTATAAGCAACTGCTAAAAGTGTGTTCTCTTCAATATTAGACCTTCATGGAGGAATAGGCATCTATCCGTTGACCTCAGTCCAAATGTTCTTCAGATACTCTGAAGAATGTTTATGTTCTAATCCCCTTTATGTGTGCATTCATCAGTATTATTCATTCATCCATTTATTATTACATCAGAGTGTTTTCATCTCTTTCCAAAAAGTCTGCTCATGTACATTGTGTACATAGTGATGAGTTTCTTTCAGCACTAAGTAGAATCGCTGCATCCCTGTTTTTTCAACAACTCTTGTTTTTTCCCTATAACTACTTGTTTTTATCTCTGCAAGCCTAAATCGTAACAACAACAACAACAAAACTCAAACCAGAAGAAAATCTATATGTTCTTTTAAATAAAAACTCCATTGTATACATCCTTCACACTGTTAGAACTACATATATATATATACATATATATAATATGCAGTTTTTATTTTATTATATATATGTAGTTATTATATACATATATATATAATATGCAGTGCAGGTTAAAGCAAGAGTTATTCTCTTATTGAACTGATAATAATAGAATTTTATTTCTAAAATGTATCTTTGAGCTTTCAAAGATTAAAATACAATACACAAAGTTTAACCACTCCTGCCTCCTTGCCTATACAGGAAACAACCAAGTTGTGACATTTATCATTAATGGACACATCAGGCCTTAAATCATATATATCTTTCATTTTTAGAACTATATATATAAATATGTAAATCTTGTGTTATGTGTAAATATATATAATTTCTAATCTTTTTAATGTATTATAGACCTGATTTGATAGGCTAAATGACCATCTATCCCATAAACTCATTTTTCTACTCAAAGTGTACCTATTCATTTGATAATAACCATAGATCAATAATAATGATAAAAGTCTGTTAAATGAAAATTTTTTTAAAAATAAACTGCCAAACAAAATAAAATAAAGTGCCAGTAAATTTTCATCATAAAAGTTTATAACTAGAAGGGACCTATAGCGATAATATGATCCAGATTACTCTTATGTAAGAGGGAAAACATCTAAAGCTGGAAAAGTTTTCAAAATTTAAAAAATGGTAAGAAAAATAAAAACTCCACTACAAAAAAAAATGAGATTAAAACAATAAAGGAGGTAATTAACACAAGAGGAAATGCAAGTGGCCAATAAATGTGTATCAATGCTTAACCATTATGTCAAGAAACATTTTCTTCAGTAATTATTCAAACTCCCTACTTGTAGTGTACAGCAGTAAAATCTATACTAGAAGTTTTTCTTTATTACTTTTTAAATTCATTTTGCCCTTGCCAAAAAAAAAGCTCTTTCTTTTTTTTTCTTCCTTTCTCTCTTTCTTTCCCTTTCTTTGCATCAAAATATTGTAAGATCTTGGGAAATTTTCAACCCAGAAATTGCTCACACAATCTACCATATATGTATAGACATTCAGTAATGCATGCCACTAATAAAAATATTTGAAATGTTGGTTATTATTCCATAAATTTAAAAGCTAAAAAGTGATTCTTCTGTCACTCTATACAATAAAGATATCCTGCAATACTATAATTATCCAATGCATAAAAATCTTGCATTCAGTTAATTATGTACTCATTCAACCTTAGTAAAACATAAGCCTTTCTAAATTAAATTGAAGAATTATATTAAATATGAAAAGCAAGCTTTTCTGGGAATCAGCAAACACTGGATTGAAATATTATTTCCCAAGCTTGAAATTTTAATTAGCTGTTAGTATCAATTACACACAATTATCTGCATAAAAATTGTTGCTTCTGATTATTATTTTCCTGTCTTGGAGCTAATCTTTACATTGTGCCTTAACATCTGACTTTCAAACATTTAAAATACTGAAAAGAAGACTTGGTCTCAACAAACAACATTGTTCTTAATACCAAGCAATGGATCTCTAGTAGACATAGTATACTTGCTATAATAAAATATACGCTTTTAAACTATACTAACTACTGAAGTATTTCAACATATTAATACCACTAAAATACATTCAGAGTCCTCAAATTTAGTTGTAATTAAGTTTTTCAGACAAACATTATGCATATTTAAAGTTGATTCTCTATACAAACTTCCTGATTGCATTATTAAAATCTTAACCTCCAAAACACAGCCACAGAAACACGAGAAAATGGCAAATAAATATGAAAGGTTAAATGAAGTTTTAAAAGGAACATTAAACATGTTTTAATAATGTGTGTTTATATTTAAAACATTTACATTTTCCAAAGGAGAAAAATTCCAAATATTTAAGCACTTCTCCATAATTTTATCTTCTGTAGATAGATTCCTTCTTATATAAGCAATCTATATGTTGCCCTACACATTTATACATACTGAGCTATACAAGGGGTGCCTGGGTGGCTCAGTCAGTTAAGCGTCTGCCTTCGGCTCAGGTCATGGTCCCAGGGTCCTGGGATCGAGCCCCACGTCGGGCTCCCTGCTCAGTGGGAAGCCTGCTTCTCTCTCTCCCACTCCCCCTGCTTGTGTTCCCTCTCTCGCTGTCTCTCTCTGTCAAATAAATAAATAAAATCTTTACATACTGAGCTATACAATTCTGTAAAGCATGAGTCAAAGAGTATCTGGTGAAAGACTAATCAAAATAAGATGATGAATATTTTATTATATACACAAAATTGGCAAAAGTGGTTGACAAAGACTTGACATTAAAATATTTTATTTTCTGAAGTCCAATCAAAATTAAGGAAGAATTTCAAAGCAATCTTTAGCCTGGAGCAATATTTCCTTAATGTGTACATCTATCCAGTAAGTACCTCATTCAAGTCAATCATCATAATCATTTAAACTAAAATCTACCATATAAACTCAGGGAAATGGAAAATAAAATATGTCGGAATAGAGAATAGGTCCAGCTAATGAAAAATAGAAAAGATGACAAAGATGGTAAAAATGATAAAATGAGGGGTGCCTGGGTGGATCAGTAGTTAAGAGTCTGCCTTCGGGTCAGGTCATGATCCCAGGGTCCTGAGCTGGAGCCCCGTATTGGGAAGCCTGCTTTTCCCTCTTCCACTCCCCCTGCTTGTGTTCCCAGGACTCTGGGTTCATGACCTGAGCCAAAGGCAGACATTTAACTGACTGAGGCACCCCAAGAATAAAATATATCTTTAACTGAAGTATATTTGTATATTATTGCCCTGCTTGTTATTATTTTTCTACAGCAGAAATAAGTACAATCAATCATATCTCTAGCTCTAATAGGCACCTGCACCTGAATCTAAAAGACTCATTCTCACATTGCTTGAGGTCTCTCCTGAATAATGTCTTTCAATGCAATTTTCATGCTCAAAGTACTTTTGAAAGATCGATAACTAAAATTTCTGTATGACTAAAAATTATTTCTCACCTAAAGTGAGATCACTTTTACAGTCTAAAGTGATTATGTTGCCACAACATTTACAACAAAATACTGTCCCGATGCCATAGCAGCCAAAGACAAGATGATGGAACAAAGGCAGTCTCTTCAACTAATGATGCTGGAAAAATTGGACATCTACATGCAAAAAGTAAATCTAGACACAGACCTTACATTATTAACACAAATTAATTCAAAATGGATTGGACCTAAATGTAAAATGCAAAACTATGAAACTCCTAGAAGATAACATAGGAGAAAACCTAGACGACCTTGGCTGTGGCAATGACTTTTTAGATAGAACACCAAAGGCCCCATCCATGAAACAAATAATGATAAATTGTATGTCCCTAAAATTAAAAATTTTTACTCTTCAAAGCACAATTTGAAGAGAATGAAAAGAAACAGACTGGGAGAAAACAATTGCAAAATACACATCTGAAAGGGGCTATTATCCAAAATATATAAAGAACTCCTAAAACACAATAAGAAAGCAACCTGATTTAAAAATGAGCCAAAGGTGTTAATAGATCCCTGACCAAATAAGATGTACAGATAGCAAATAAACATAAGACAAAGTGTCCTACATCATATGTCATCATGGAAATGTAAATTAAAACAACGAGATACCATACACACCTATTAGAATGGCCTAAAGAACAGTGACAACAGCAAATGTTAGCAAGAATGTGCAGCAACAGAAACTTCCATTCATTGCTGGTGGGAATGCAAAATGGTACAGCAACTCTGGAATACATTTTGACAGTTTCTTACAAAACTAAACATACTTTTACCATAAGATCCAATAACATTACTTGGTATTTACCCAAAGGAGTTGCAAAATTATGTGCATGCAGAAATCTGCACATGGATGTTGATAAGCAACTTTATTCATAATTGCCAAAATTTGGAAGGAATCGAGATGTCCTGAAGTAGTTGAATGGATAATAAACTGGAGTACATCCAAATGACAAAATATTTTTCAATGCTAAATATAATTGAGCTATCAAGCCAAGAAAAGACATGGAGGAAACTTAGATACATATTATTAAGTCTACTAACAATAAGGAGACAATCTGAAAAAGCTTTATACTATATGATTCCAACTATATGACATTCTGGAAATGGCAAAAGTATGGAGAGTGTAAAAATATCAGTAGTTGCAAAAGGCTGGAGGGCATTGGGGAGGGATGAATTGGTATAGCATAGAGAATTTTTAGGGCAGTAAAAATAGTGTGATGCAATAATGATGGATACATGTAATTATACATTTGTCAAAACTCATAAAATATACAACACCAATAGTAAAATGTAAACTATGTGTGAATGAAAGTTCATCAACTGTATCAAATGTACCACTCTGTGGGGGATGCTGATATTGGGGGATATTGTGCATGTGTAGAGCAGGGACCATACGGGCCATCTCTGTACATTCTCCATTTTGCTGTGAATTTAAAACTGCCCTAAAAAATCTTAAAAAAAAAAAAAAGTAAGGCAGAGGAATTTAGAGTGAAAAATAATAAGTAGGTCAACAAGGACAGAGAGCCTAAAGAAAGAGGTTAGGGATTATCTTTGTTCTATTATACCATTTTAGAAGTATTTTATGTTATTTTTTTTTTTGTCCTCTTCTATTTGTGTGTTTTGGAAAATAGGAAACAAAAGTTATCACACCCAATAATTATTTTTCCAAATTTCATTAAGTTTAAGGCTATAACTAACATACACACAAATATACACATTCTCAAACCAAAGTTTACTCTTTCATTCTAATTTAGGAGTAGAACACAGAAGAAGTTTTAGCTCTGTGGTAGCCTCAAGACATATCTGGATAGCATGCATTATGACCATTTAAGGAAGTGTGCCCAATGACAGGTGTGTGCACATCATATGAAGAATAAAAAGGATGAAAGAATGTTCTGTAATTAGAAACTACCAATAAAGTTTCTGCTGTCTTTAAAACCAAGTCAATATCTTTTGTTAAAATTAATTTCATTATAGAAGGTCCCTGTACAGCTTCATAAATGATCAGTTTATTTTTCTTCTTTTTCATTTTTCTTAAATATATTATTTCAAGGGCTCCTGGGTGACTCAGTCCATTAAGCATCTGCCTTAGGCTCAGACCATGATCTCAGGGTCCAGGGCTTGAGTCCTGCATAGGGCTCCCCACTCAGTGGGGAGTCTGCTTCTCCCTCTCCCTCTGTCTCCCCCCTGCTCATTCCCATTCTCTCTCTCTCTCAAATAAATAAATAAAATCTTTAAAAAAATCTTTTATTTTTTCAATCAGTAATTTACAAATCTCTAGTAAGTAATATGTGAGAAATACACAGGATGGTTGTTAAAAGAGTAAATAATGTAAACAATATATAAAACAACAAATTTTGAGTAACTACTAATCCTATAATATCTAGTTTTCTACATAGTGGGTTTCTTACAGTATGCTATTTGCAAGATATAATGAGGACTGGAAGATGCAACTGTCCTCTTTTCTTTCTTTCCTTTTTTTCTTTTTTGTTTTTTTTATTTTTTTAAAAGATTTTATTTATTTATTTGAGACAGAGAGAATGAGAGAGAGATAGCACATGAGAGGGGGGAGGGTCAGAGGGAGAAGCAGACTCCCCGCTGAGCAGGGCGCCCTATGCGGGACTCCATCCCGGGACTCCAGGATCATGACCTGAGCCTAAGGCAGTCGCCCAACCAACCGAGCCACCCAGGCGCCCTTTTTTTTTGTTTTTTTAATGTGGTGAGGATATTTTACATAAGACTGACCCTGTTAAATCTTTAAGTGTGCAATATTGTATTGTTAACTATATGCACCATGTTGTGTGGGAGATTTAAACTTGTTCTTCTTGCATAACTGCAACTTTACACCACTGAACAGCAACTCTCAATTTTCCTCTCTCCCTAGCACCTGGCAACCACTATTCTACTATTCTAATACTACCATCTACTCTTTCTAATTTTGATAACTTATATAATTGGAATTTTGTGGCATTTGTCTTTCTGTGCCTAGCTAATTTCATTTAGCATAACATAATATCCTTCAAGTTCATTCATATTGTTGCATCAATTAGGATTTCTTTCTTTTTAAAAGACGAATATCCCATTGTGTGTATATGCCACATTTTCTTTATCCATTCATCAGCTGATGGGCATTTAAGTTGCTTTCATAGCTTGACTATTGTGAATAATACTGCAATTAACATGGTTGGTATCTATCTCTTGATATCTTGATTTCAATTTTTTTTGGGTATATGTATCCATGAGTGGAATTGCTGAATCATATGGCAATTCTATCATTTTATTTTTTAAGGAAATACTACACTGTTTTTAATAAGGGTTGCACTATTTTACATTCCACCAACAGTATATAAGTATTCTGATTTCTCTACATCCCTGCTGACATTTTTGTTTTTTGTTTTTGGTAATAGACATTCAAATGGTATAAGGTGATAGCTCATTGTGGTTTTGATTTGTATTCCCTTTGTGATTAATGATACTGAGAACCTCAATAGCATCTGTTAGTCATTTGTTTATCTTCTTTTGTAACATGTCTGTGTAAACCCTGTGCCTGCTATTTAATCAGATTATTTGTTCTTGGCTATTGAATTGGAGTTCGTTAAAAAAAAAATATATTTATTTATTTGAGAGAGAGAGAGACACATGACCCTGAGATCATGACCTGAGCTGAAACCAAGAGTCAGATGTTTAACTGATTATGCCACCAGGGCACCCCATGGAGTTTTTATATATTTTGGATATCAATCCTATTTTCCAACAGAAAGGGAAAACTATCTACTTAAAAAATAACTGACATTAAAGCCATATATTATGTATTTACACCTATGTATATATACATCATATGTGCACATGTATATGAATGTATATTGAATATATGAATGAATGTGCATGTGTGTGTGTGTGTGTGTGTGTGTGTATACACACACACACACACATACATATACATATGTATTTATATTTGAATTCCTGTTCATGAACTCTGGGCTCTGAAGTGTTTGAGAACCTCATTTCTAAAGGGAGTGAATACTTGGCAGGGTCAGCAAGAGTCCCACTGAATTATAAGCTACGTAAGATAAGCTACAACTTGGACACTCCAGACTCCTACTGTCTGGGGATAAGCAGGTTAGAAGAGGATTCATCATACTGGCAGAGGAAATTAATTCTGATTAGGGAAGGTAGAGCTGTTGATACACATTGGGGACAAGAGGAATATGTGAGGAACTCAAGTAATCCACATGAGTGTCTCTTGGCAATTCCTTGCCCAATTGGGACTGTAAATGAACAAATGCAGTAACTAAAGCCTATGAAAAATATAGTTACAAGAGACACAGACTCCTCAAAAATGAGGACTTGGGTTATACTACCAAGTATTCCACCAAGGTCAGCAGAACTGCTAGCTGAGACAAGGAGTATTTAGAATGGACATGAGAGAAGTGAGACTTTGGTTATCAACTGTGACCATAAAACCTATTCTAACAATGGGGGGCTCTGAGACAGGAAAACTAAAGTATAACATAAAAATCTGCTTTTTCTCCTATTTCTTCTATTCTTGCTAGGACCTATACCCCAACCCCACTTTACATATGCCTTGTAATGCAAATAACATATGTCCTTCTTGTAAGGGACAAGTAGTTAATGATTTCTCTAGAATACATAATATCTATGTGAGAATGACTGGGCAAAGCTATCATATGCATATTCCAAACTACCAGAACTAGACATCTCAAGGCCAAGACTCCCAGGCCCCAAGGAATAATACCTGGGCCCTCACCTTTGTTCTAGTCATTTCCTGGATGCCTGAGAGGACACATATACTAAACCACCATCCTCAATAACAACCCCCGGACTCCAAAGACAAGGCTCATGCTCCTTTCCTTCCTCAGTCTCTTGGATTTCCATCCTTCACAAAGCCAAGGACCCTCTTGGCTGTCCTACAGGACCTCATCTGAGTACCCACACCCAGACTGATGGCATCAACTATAGAGCATCCTAATAACCATCCTTTCCTAAGTTTATCCTCAAGAAAAAAGCTTCTAGAATGCTAGAAGAGTGGCTCCCTGATGTGTATGGAGAACTGGATTTGTGTCATGTAAGGGCTGGATCATAGAAGCCATAGAGAAATGTTGCTTGGATTTCCCTTCAAGAGAAAACTTGCCATTCAGTTGTAAAGAGTAGAGTTAGCTCACAGAATTCAATTTTTAGCACCTCTAGGATTTGCCTCAGCATTTGAGACCGACCACCCTCTTTTCCTGTAGCCTTCAGCCAGGATTTAGCACAGCAGGGATTCTAGAGGCTGGCTTTTTCTGGACAACTTGGGAGTCTCCTAATGGGCAATCTTTACTGCTGTGGTCCCCACTGGGTTGGTGAAGACTTTGTCAGATATACATCACAGTGTGAGACTCTAGCTGCAAACAAACACACAAACAAACAAACTCTTCCAACACCCTTTCCTTCCAAAGTTGTTAAATCTGAATGACAGGTTTTCAGAGCTTCTGTCCCCACTCTTTGATCTTTGTTAAAAGTTATTCCAAACAAAAGGCTTGTGCTCCACAATGTCTCAAGCTTCTGATTCTCAAAGAACTTAACAGACAGATTGTTCTTTTGGTATCAAAATATTTGGATCAGGTAGTATTGCCTTTTAATGCATCAGCACGTGGTAAATAGTGCTCTAATGAGATAAGTCATTAAATTATTTACTTTTCTTTATAGCTTATAGAAAATGGCATACAATGTTGCCTGAACTACTTTTTTTTTTCCTCTTTCAGGTATTTTATTTACTACTTTGAGTATTTACTACCACTTTTCTGAGGAACAGTATTATATAACTACTTATTATTTTTTCAGTTTTAGACATTTTTTGGGGGGTAACATATAGTGCAATATTGGTTTCAGGAGTAGAATTTAGTGATTTAACACCCTATGTTCATCACAGGGGCCCTCCTTAATACTCATCACCCGTTTAACCCATCCCCCCCACCTCCCTTCCAGTAACCCTCAGTTCTTTCTCTATAGTTAAGAGTCTCTTATGGTTTGCCTCCCTCTTTTTTTTTTTCTCCAACCCTTATGTTCATCTGTTTTGTTTCTTAAATTTCACATATGAGTGAAATTATATACTATTTGTCTTTCTTTGACTGGCATTTCACTTAGCATAATACCCTCTAGCTCCAGCCACATCCTGCAATGGCAAAATTTCATTCTTTTTGATGGTTGAGTAATATGCCATTATTCCAATATTCCATTATGCTCACATTTTCAAGATACCAATTTTATTCAAAACCTCTGGGCTTTATTGATTTAGTCACTGTCCTCAAGTATCTTTACCCAGTTAAATATAAATTTTCTGCTTACATTTTTAAAAAGAACTAAATATTAAGAATTTTAGTATATGTGCTGCCAAAGTGAGCACTAAAATTAAGGATTGCATTCTAAAAAAGTCCATGAAAGCCAACAAATTTAAGTTCTTATAAAGCATTTATCATAAATACAATTAAAATATATGTCAGGTTTTTGAAAGATTAAACCCTAACATATTTTAATAATGATACTTGGATGAATTAAGAATAATATCTTTCAAAATCAAATTTGTAACAGATTGATTTCTGAATTATTTAATTTGCTATATTGAAATATTTTATAGAGAGAAAACAGTGAATATTAAAATGGCTGAAATAAATTTAAGGATTATATTTGCATAAAATATTCACTCTGATTTAAATTATTTGCTTATATTTATCTTATACTTGAAGTCAATATTAAGAAAAATGTTATGACTCAATGGATTCCATTATTAATATTAATTCTTTAGAAATGATTTCCTAAATGTGTTCATGTTCAATTGTTTTTTCAGAAAACAAAAACTGAAAATTAATATTCTCTAATTGTTAGAGAATTATATAATGTTTACAGTGCAAAGATCTTAGATATAGTTAAGTCCTATAACTAATTTTTGAGATCAAGAGAGTGAAATGCAAAAATCAGTTCATTGTGTATCCGTATCATCAGCATCATCTCAGTAAATCATAATTATGGGAATTAAATTTCAAATCAAAGAGCAATAGGAATGTGGAAATTTGTGAGTTCCTGATTATTCTGACACCTTAACTTTATCTTTTTACATTTTATTTATTTATTTACTTATTTATTTGAGATAGAGAGAGAGAGAGTGTGTGCAAGGGAGATGGGCAGAGGGAGAAAGAGAATCTCAAGCAGACTCCCCACTGAGCACAGAGCCCCATGAGAGGCTGAATCTCACAACCATGAGATGAGGACGCTGAGATCATGACCTGAGTGGAAACCAAGAGTTGGTACTTAACCAACTGCACCATGCAGGCACCCGTACACCTTAACTTTAAAGCATAGGACCGAATCTATGCGAAGCAGTTAGTTAACTATTTTAATTTAGTAAAGTTAGTTAATTTTAAAATTAAAACAATTTTTAATTGTATCACTCTGCTGCCCAGCTGTATTGTCATTTAAAATAATCATGAGAAGGAAGGTAACTAAAGTTGAACAATTTAATATGTCCCAGATTACTTTGCAGGCAGACTCCTTGAACTTTTTCCTCTGTCATTGCTAATCAGATAATTCATTATTGAAATGGGACTCTGAAAGTTTACAAGTAATACATTTCCATTTTTTTTCGGGGGCACAAATCTATTAATTCATTTAATTAGTAGTAAGAGGCATTGATTTTGTGGTAACATTTTACATTAAAAGCAAAGCACTTTTCAGTAATCAGTAATTAGGGACACTGAGCTAGTCAATGGTTCATTATTCAAATACTGTAAGGGAACATAGAATGGGATAATTAATAATTATGGCTTCAAATAACATTTTTAAAGATTAACATGGAATATAAAGTTTTACATTGAACTAAAACTGTAACAACTCTAATTTTAAATATTAAATGTACAATAAAATATTACCATTTTGTTTTATTTTTATTTATTTATTCTTTATTTTTTTTAAGTAGGCTCCACACCCAGGGTGGGGCCCAATATGGGGCTTGAACTCACAATGCTGAGATCAAGACCTGAGCTGAGATCAAGAGTTGGACACTTAACCACTCAGTCACCCAGGCGGCCCCAAATATTATAATTTCAAACAATAAATAATTTATGGAGTTCATTTAAAAGTCTAAAAAGAAATTGCATGAATTGTTATCAGATCATACGCTATTTTGCAAAAGAGGGTCCAAAGTCACAAATCTAAGTTGTCATATATGTTTTCTATATTTCCCCAGAAATATCTTAAACTAAACACCACCTTCAATTTAATTAGGCTTCAGAGTCAGGAATATGTCACAATATCCAAGAGAAATCATAAACAAATAGGTCTAAACTAATAATTCAAACTTCTTGTGTATACATGATACTTTTTAGAACTAGAATGGAAGATTTTACTGTTGCTTTTTAAAAGCATATTCTTGAAGCGTTAATACATTTAGTTTCTAGTGATACTTGCTATGATGAAGAGTCTTAGTATATATTTAATCTTTTTAAAGTCCCATGTTAAATTTTTTAAATACAAAACAAAAATTTTCTTATAGAACACCATCTGAGAGAAATAAATGTGATGAAAATATTTTTGATCCTATCTCTTTCAAGAAGTGTTTGATTTTTATTATACACCACACCATTTCACCAACTTACACTGCCTTTCAAGTCCAGAGCACGTATGTCATTGGAAGGTGGGACAGCACAGTGGACACCAAAGCCACTTGATGGTTGCTCTGTAGCCACTGACAGGTAGCCACATTCTTCCATGTTATTTAATAGATGTGTGATTATTTGCAGTTTCTTTAAGGATAAAACCAAACAAACCAAAACTATGTTCTTCATTTGACTGCTTTGCAAAAACCCAATTGGGAGTTTTTTACTTTTTCTGTCATCTCAATATTTAGTTGGTTACTATATTGTACTATCAAATAAGTGTTTTTATGGAGAACAGTTTGGCTAGGAAAAAGAAAGTTTAAAAATGATGGATCTAAACCTCTTATTGTCTTTTAATGTATTAGCTATTTGATTTTAAAAGATTAGACATAATTTCAGGTCAAATCAATATTTAATATTATACTATGTGAGATGATGTTTTATAGCATCCAAATCTGTATCATATATTATATAATCTCAAGCAATATGCATTTTTTAATTTTGAAGTACCTTTGCAAGTCATAATTTTATATGTATTTACATAATATTTTATCATAACTTTTGGTTCCTCAATATTTTTTTAAAGTTCTATTTATTTATTTGAGAGAGAGAGAGAGAGCATATGTCAGGGAGGGGCAGAGGGAGAGGGAGAGAGAGAATCTCAAGCAGACTCCATGCTGAGCACAGGGTGCATCACGGGGCTTGCTCTCACAACCCAGTATCATGACCTGAGCCAAAATCAGGAGTTGACACTTAACTGACTAAGACATCCAGGTGCCCCCCGATCTCTCAATATGTTTTTAAAGATTTTATTTATTTATTTATTTGAATGAAAGAGAGAGAAAGAGAGTGCATGAGCAGAGGAGAGAGGCAGAAGGAGAGGGAAAACCTGGCTCCCCACTAAACAGGGAGCCCAACTCAGGGTTGGATTCTAGGGTCCTGGGATCATGACCTGAGCCAAAGGCAGATGGTTAATGACTGAGCCACCCAGGTGACCCTCACTATTTTAAGTTAATAGATGTAGGACCTACATTTATTATATTTTTTTATTAACATATAATGTATTATTTGTTTCAGAGATACAGGTCTGTGATTCATCAGTCTTACACAATTCACAGAGCTCACCATAGCACATACCCTCCCCAATGTCCATCACCCAGCCACCCCATCCCTCCCACCCCCCACCACTCCAGCAACCCTCAGTTTGTTCCTGAGATTAAGAGTCTCTTATGGTTTGTCTCCCTCTCTGGTTTCGTCTTGTTTCATTTTTCTCTCCCTTCCCCTATGATCCTCTGTCTTGTTTCTCAAAATCCTTATATCAGTGAGATCATATGATACTTGTCTTTCTCTGATTGACTTATTTCGCTTAGCATAACACCCTCTAGTTCCATCCACGTCGTTGCAAATGGCTAGATTTCAGTTTTTTTGATGGTTGCATAATATTCCATTGTGTAAGTATATATATACATATATATATATATATATATATATATATATATATATGTATACCACATATTCTTTATCCATTCATCTGCTGATGGACATCTAGGCTCTTTCCATAGTTTGGCTATTGTGGACATTGCTGCTATAAACATTGGGGTGCATGTGCCCCTTCAGATCACTACATTTGTATCTTTGGGGTAAACACCCAGTAGTGCAATTGCTGGGTAGTAGGGTAGCTCTATTTTCAACTTTTTGAAGAACCTCCATATTGTTTTCCAGAGCGGTTGCACCAGCTTGCATTCCCACCAACAGTGTAGGAGAGTTCTGCTTTCTTTGCATTCTCGCCGACATCTGTTGTTTCCTGACTTGTTAATTTTAGCCATTCTGACTGGTGTGAGGTGGTATCTCATTGAGGTTTTGATTTGGATTTCCCTGATGCTGAGTGATGTTGAGTACTTCTTCATGTTTCTGTTGGCCATTTGGATATCTTCTAGGCAGAAATGTCTGTTCATGTCTTCTGCCCATTCCTTGATTGGATTCTTTGTTCTTTGGGTGTTGAATTTGATAAGTTCTTTATAGATTTTGGATACTAGCTCTACATTTAGTATTTGATCATTTATCTTTCCCCATCACCTAGCTTGAAGACTGGCACATGACAAGGTATTGGCAAATATGAGTTGTATGTATTAGAATAGCTCAAATCTACTAATTCTCTTATAAATATCTAGAGGGCAAATTTGTTGGAGTTTCTACACCTATTTGGACTACATAAGTAATAACAGGATTAAAAAAAAAAACCTTGTTTTATTCTGCTTAAGTAACCAAAGTTACATTTGGTTAAGTAAATGGTATCATCATCCTATTATCATTTTTATCATGCTATTATTATTGTAAATGGATTAACTCAGCGTTATAGCATTTCACTGGTAAAGATAATCATGTTAAATCTCAAAACAATCCTATATAGATTGACTTTGATTTTTCTTTCTAATTCTTTATATCTGTTTTCCTCTCTGTTGACATTTATACATTTCTCCAACAGATATTTATTGAGTAAGCATTCTGTCAGACACTGTGGTAGAAAAAGCTTGGATATATAAGTGAAGAGAATAAACAAAGAAACTTACTCTTGTGAGGCTGAAATCCAACCAGGAGGAGAAACAATAAAACACTCATGTGCACATGGACATACACGCCCAAAAGAAAATACTAAGAAGTTAAATTTTAAAGTATGGTTGAATGTGATAAATGCCACTAAAAAAGAAACAGGAAATCAGGTTAAAAGGGATAAAGATGGAGATTCCATTTTCAAGATGACTGGATAAACTTCATTAAAAAGGTGACATCTGTGTAAAACATGAAGTTAATGAGGGAGTAACTCCTGTGAGTACCTGGAGAAGGAGAGAAAGGAGCCAAGGATACAACCAGTGTGAAAGTCCTTAGTATCATGGATTAAAAGATGAAAAGGAGCACCATCGGGTTGTGGCAGATGGAGTGAGAGCTGTGTAGCAGACAGAGTCGGAGAAGATAAGGACAGAAAAGTCAGAGGATGAGAAGGTGAGTCCGAGGGGTGTGTATATCACATAAGTCCTCAGGGGCTTTTACAACAAATACAAGTGTACATTTTGCTGGATTTTGAATAGGAGAATGGCATAATCTGATTTAGACTTTCAAAAGATTATTCTAGACTCTAAAATGACAGGGATGGAAACAGAGATAGGAGGCTATTGTGTCCATCTAAGAAAGAGTAATAGTGTTGCAAACCAAGAAGGTAGAAAAGGCTGTGAGAAGTAGCTGATTTGGGACATAATTTGAAGGTAGAGCAAGCAGAATTTCCTGATGGAATGAATGCAGTGTGTGAAAGAGAGGAGTCAAAGACTCCTGAAGGATACTACTAGTCATCTTTTCCTTTAATTTTCTATTCATACCTTAATTTTTGTTAATTTCTGCTTTTTTAAACTTCCTTTTCCTCTCCTCTCTTAGCACCTGTGATTTGTGTCTTTTGAAATCTATTTCTGTCCTCAAATGCTTTCTATTTTCAGCATCTCTTAAGGCTCCTCACATGCCCTATACTTACTCTCTTGATATGTGAGCCACTATCATCATTCATCCTTGTATTTAGATTGCTTTCATGTGCATGCTTCTAACCATTCCCTTATAACTAATTCAGTCCTATTAGCCATCTTCAAGATCCTACTAAATGTACCTTATCTTACAGCTCTTGCTGAACTGCCCTCCAATCTCAAAAGTTTTTATTTAGTTTTGTTTACTTTATTATATTATCTATTTTCTTGATTTATTTTCTGTAAGACAATTATCTGAAGGCAGATCATTTTTTATAAGACATATATATTTGCTTTTACCTTTGTTCATTGTAAAGAAAAGATGTAATAAAAATATTTGTGTTTGACAAAAGAGGCATTGTGTTAAATATTATACATAACAAATACATAAAATGTTCCTCCTCTCAAAGTAAATGGATATGTAATATTGTAAAAGGAAAACAAATCCTTGAACTCTGTAATAAAAAAGTGTTTTAAAATAAAAATTTTAATATTTAGCATTAAATTTACTACTAAATTACTTAGATCAAGATAAACTTATCAATGTTGAATCATTAGTTTATCCACATTTATAGTAATATCAATATTTAATCCATGTAAAATTTACCCTGTTTTTCTCAAAAGCACCATTTAATTAGAAAATACACATTCCTGGGGCACCTGGGTGGCTCAGTCAGTTAAGCCTCCAACTCTTGGTTTTTACTCAGGTAATGATCTCAGGGTGGTGGGATCAAGCCCAACATGAGGCTCATGCTCAGTGTAGAGTCAGCTTGTCTTTCTCCCTCCCCCTCAGCCCCTCACCCGGCTTGTTTTCTCTCTCTCTAAAATAAATAAATAAATAAACATTTTTTATAAAAGTAAATACACATTCCTGTGTTGAATATAAATCAAAATGTAATCATCTTTTTAAAATTGACACAAAACTATGGTAATATGAGTATTAATGTTAATATATAGTCTCACTACCAAACAAAAGATGATTTGCAGGGAAATAAAATTTAAATATTGTTGTAGATGTGAAAGTTCTAACACATTAAAATGCATGAACTTTAATTTATACTAACATTGCTGAAGAATTCTCTCAACACATACCTATACACCTGCTCTGAATAAGAGGTATTCAAATGTACACAGTAATCAATATGCTAACTAAACAATACTCTGAGACTGAATTAGTGATCTGTAGATCTTATTCTGCTAACAATTGTTGATAGGCATGTCAGTTTGCAAGACAATGTAACTTCATTTGCATTTTAACTGACTTTTGCAATTGTTCAGATAATGCATTATCTTGCCAGAATTTTAATGGCACATATTCTATTCTTAATTATATATATATATATATATATAAATTTTTGAGACTATAATGAATTAAATAATATCATTGATGATATTTTAATTAAAATAATTTCCACATAAGGAAATTATAGAGTTACTGAATTGAGTTACCCTGAAATCAGGCATCCATTTATTTATTCATTTATTAATTCATTCATTTATTCATAGATTCAAAATATCTAATAAATATCCCCTATGAATCAGACACGACCCTGGAGTGAAAAAAGAAGAAAAGTACAATGCATGCAGCCTCAAAACCTTAGAATAAAACTGTAAATAGAGGGGCATCTGGGTGGCTCAGGAGGTTAAACATCTGCCTTTGGCTCAAGTTCTGATCTCAGGGTCCTAGGATTGAGCTGCATGTCAGACTCCCTACTGGGTGGGGAGCCTGCTTCTCCCTCTCTTGCTCCTGTTTCCCCAACTCCCACTCGTGCACACTCTCTCTCTCTCTCTCTCACTTTCAAATAAATAAATAAAATCTTAAAAAAAAACCTTGTAAATAGATAAGAGGATGAGAGAAGCTTGAAATGATACAAATTTATAACAATATCATTTACATACTATCCTTAACATCTATAATACCATAAGCAGCACTTTTATCAATTACTTAACATAATTATTTTGCAAAGCACATGATTTGCTCATCCTTTGAGAACCATTAGTTGAAGTTCAAGGCAGGGGAAGGCATCATTCTTTAATGCATAGTTAAAATGGTTCATGATTTAATAAGACCCATGTGCTTATGGAATTTACACTTTTCCTTCAGGAAAGAAACAAAAAGAGCGAATATAAAAGAAGGCAAAACAGTGTGATTATTATAAAAGACACTAGTGTAAAATATATAACATATCTCTTTAAATTAATTTTTTATGTAAGTATGGTTGACACACAATGTTACATTAGATTCAGGTGTACAAAATAGTGATTCAACTTCTCTATACCTTATGCTGCACTCTCCATGAGTGTAACTAACATCTGTCACTATGCAACATTATTATATTAATGAAAGAAATTGAAAATTACACAAATGGAAAAATATTCCATGCTTATAGACTAGAAGAACAAATATTGTTAAAATGACTATATTACTCAAAGCAATCTATAGATTCAATGCAATCCCTATCAAAATACCATTGACACTTTTCACAGAACTAGAACAAACAATCCTAAAATTTGTATGGAACCACCGAAGACCCCAAATAGCCAAAAGAATCTACATGAAGGAGAACAAAGCTGGAGAGGTATCACAATTCCAGATTTCAAGATATGCTACAAAATTGTAGTAATCAAAACAGTATGGTTCTGAATAAAAACAGACATATAGATCAATGGAATAGAATAGAATGCTCAGGAATAAACCCATGCTTATATGGTCAATGAATCTATGACAAAAGAGACAAGAATATGCAATGGGGAAAAGACAGGTCTCTTCAATAAGCAATGCTGGGAGAATTGGACAGCCACCTGCAAGAGAACTTTCTTACACTACTTTCTTACGCCATCCATAAAGATAAATGGATTTACACCTAAATGTGAGACTTAAAGCCATAAAATATCCTACAAGAGAACACAGGCAGTATAAAATGTTTCTAACATATGTAAAGGGAATAATTCTCCTTCCAGAAGTAACTGAACAGAGCAATTTCTCTTGGGGGAGCAAAGCCTAGAGAATGACAGTGCTGGTTCTTAAAATCTATGACTTCTAGGAAAATCATCTTATTTTCATCATGGACAGATTTTATACAAATGTCAGACCCTACATCTAGAGACTCATGGATACTTGACTGCCAAGTGAAAATCACAGATAACCTAACAAGTGTTCTAAAAGCTTAATACAACGGTTATTTATAGGTTATTTTCCCACAATTAAATTTTCAATTTTATCATCTTCCTCATTGCCTGATGTAATGAGGGAATCAGCATGTGCTATGAAAGAGATTGAAGTTAGGGATGCCTGGGTGGCTCAGTCAGTTAAGTGGCTGCTTTCGGCTCAGATCATGATCCTGGAGTCCCGGGATCGAGTCCCACATCCGGCTCCCTGCTCCGCAGGGAATCTGCTTCTCCCACTGCCTGCTGCTCTCCTGCTTGTGCTCTCTCTGACAAATAAATAAATAAAATCTTTAAAAAAAAAGAGAGATTGAAGTTAACCTGATTTTTACTTCCCTTTACTATATTGTTTTACTGTAGTATTTATTACATATAAAATGTATGCCATATACTTATGTGTTAAGTAAACCATACTAATAACCTATAAATAGAATACCTCTAAACCCTAAACTAGCATTTTAATAAAAATAGAATCTATCTGATTACAAAACCTGCCTTCTCCCACTGAAGTACACTTTTTTCACTTAAGTGTTACTTTTTAAAGTAAAATTTTGTCATATAAATTGTATCAAAAAACAAATACTGTTTGGTTTTGCTGTAAGCCATATAAAATGATATATTGTGTTTAATCTGGGATATTCTTTTTATAATTTATCTGAACACTTCAAACATATATCTATATTGTTATATATAAGTGAAATTTATTTTATTTTAACAAATACATAATATTCCACTATGTAAACATTTATGATCTATTTATTTATTCTTCTCAAAATGGAAGATATTTGAGATGTTGTGGTTTTTTTTGTTTTTTTTGTTTGTTTGTTTTAAGAACAGTGCTACATTGCAGTCTTTCATGCATTTCCCATTGTGCAGGATGAGTTTTTCAACATATTTAAAAACAGACTTACTCCTCATAGAGATATGCAATGTTCAATTTTAAAGATAAAGGCAAATTATTTCCCAAATAATATATGCCAATATAGAAACCCACCACCCGGGTGCCTGGGTGGCTCAGTTGGTTAAGCATCTGCCATCGTCTCAGGTCATGATCCCAGGGGCCTGTGATCATCCACTGTCAGGCTCCCTGCTCTGCAAGAAGTTTGCTTTTTCCTCTGCCCCTCTCCCCACTTGTTTTCTCTCTCTCTCTCTCTCTCTCTCTCAAATAAATAAATAAATAAAATCTTAAAAAAAAAAAAACAGCCAATATTGTATTGCTACTAATCTGTTTTATCTCCCACTTAGATTTTGAGATCAAAGTGATTGGCCCTCAACCTCATCTACTTATCAATTAATTTCAATGGATCTTATATGAAGGACAAATATAGATGAAGTGCAAGAATAAAATATAAAAAGATAAAACAGTGTAGAAATTAGTAATCAAATAAATTAAAATCAAATAACTATTAAATTTAATAATATTTAATCAAAGTAGCCATTACTCAAAATGTATAGAAAATAATAAAAAATGTCTCTACAATAATAATTTTAAGGCAATAAAATAATAAGAATTAAGATATTTTTAATGACAGCAATAAACATTTTAATCTAAAATTCAACAAATTCAAACAAAAATACACCGTGCATCCTTAAAGAAAACATTACAATTTTAATAAAGGATAAAATTATTATCTAAATAAACATTCTATAATCTTGGATAGGAAGACAAAATTTTATAAAGCTGTCAATTCTCTCCAAATTAATTTATAAATAATTTCAATCCTTATAAAATTTTCCCTTGTATTTTTAAAGACTTTGACCAGTTTACTGTAAAATTCCTATAGAAAAGTGGTATCATCTACAGCTAAGCAAACCTTAAAAAAAACGTTAAGGTGTTTCTTACGTGCATTAAAATATACTACAAAACCACATTGATAAACTATGTGGTACTAGATTAAAAACAGAAAGAGGCCACCGGAATAGAGTAGTGAATATAGCAACAGACTGCATACGAAGTCTTCCTATACTATGTTAAACAGAAGCAGTGGGGGCTTAATCATGCTTAGAGGTGGAATTTGATCAAAGGCTTTGATAGCATCTATTATAATCATATTTTTCATAATTCACTTAAATACAGGATGATATTCAAAGATTTTCTAATGTTAAGTCATGATTACAATTTTGAGATATACTCATTTTGATTATGGTGTATTTTTATATTTTGTGAATATTTTGTTAAGAAATTTGCAACTTTATTCATGAACTATCTTTTCTTGTGCTATCTTTGAATTTATTTTCAAGATTATAGTGAGTGCCATGGATTCAACTGGGTAATATTTCCTCCACTTCTTTCTATGGAAGAGTTTGCCCTCTAGATTCAGCACTGCAGCCTAGAAAAACAACAGATAAAGTCTGTCTGAGTCAAGAAACAGTAGTGGCTAGCAGCCTAAACTGCTTGGCTATTCATTCTCATCCACATGCTATGACAACAAAATAACTCATGTGGCCAGTTCTATTTTTCTGTGTCTAACACCATCCATGACAAATTCCAAATGTGGCTTCCCCTATAAAGTGTACAGTCACAATGACTGGCACGGATTTGTTCCAATCTGACTGATTTAAATGCATAGTTTCTCCTGATAACTAAATAGGATGCACTTATGCTGTGTATGGGTATTGATGATGCAACTACTTGGTGACACCGCCCAGGAGGCTTAAACAAACCAAGGTAATGGTGATTCAAATGAATTCAATAAAACGTCCTAAACTAAAGTGATATGTATGCCTTTGGGTTATTTCTTTAGATGTGGAAATGACTGGGCTATAGACTATATCTCTATTGAGGATGAGTTGCCCTTCTGCCCATAGATTATTCCCTCTAATTATTGGCCATGTCAACAAAGATAAATAAGTCAATCTAAACTCTCTTGCTTGGGCTGCAGTAGGTAATAGGCTAGTGATAATCTATTTCCTTGCTGTGTAAAGTAACAGCTCCTTGTTCCTCCTGGGATTTATTCAGAGTCCTCTGAGTTCAAGACCCTGAGGACATGGTTGATGTTAATACTGCAGCTTGTCCTCAACCTGCTCCTTGAAGTCCTATTAGTAGTATCTTTAATTAAATGCTGTATAAATCAAGTTAAGTCAATTTATTTTTAGCTGCTGTCGGTCAGATAAATCTTGAGTAGCTGACAGAATGGCATGCTCATGAGAAAATTCACCAGAAGCCGAGGAAATGCCAAGGCCAGAGGACAAAGAAGAGGAAAACAATTGTTAATAATATAAAGCTAATTTTAACATACCATCATAATTTCTATGCCTTTATCGAATACTTTAGGTTCTGCTATAGTATTAAATGTTGCTTTCTTAATTAAAACAATGAGATGACACACAGAGAGACATAAAGAGCACCTAAATATTTCCATGTTTTGTTTGATGCTTTCCTTTTGTAAAATTTTGATGTACTTTATGTTATCTATTGTTCCTATATATACAGTTGAAAAGTTAGAAAAACATACAAGAAAAAGACAATCAGTAGGTAAATAGTGTTTAAGTTAGGATCTGAGAATATTTTTTCACAAATATGAAATACATATATATCTTTATGAAGATAAATACATTTTAAGGAGAATTTTGTAAAATATTGAAGTAGTATAAGATTTTTTAACAGATGATAAAAACATCTTTTTGTAACCATCATATCAATTTATTTTTCAAATATGTCTAGAAACTTAAAGGACTAATTTCACCACAGGGACCCAATGTACATTTCAATACAACTAAATTACACACTGTATAAAAATTTTAGAATTTTTTTTTTTACTTTCGACAATACATCTTATAATTTAAAACTATGTTCTCATATTACATAATAAATAAAATAAATTTGGGCGCCTGGGTGGCTCAGTTGGTTAAGCGACTGCCTTCGGCTCAGGTCATGATCCCGGAGTCCCGGGATCGAGTCCCACATCGGGCTTCCTGCTCAGTAAGGGAGCCTGCTTCTCCCTCTGACCCTCCCCCCTCTCATGTACTCTCTCTCTCTCAAGTAAATAAATACATCTTTAAAAAAAATAAATAAATAAATAAATAAATAAAATAAATTTTATAAAATTTAAAGTGACACATTCCGGATACATATATAAGTATATAAACATATGCACACATACATACACATATATACATGTATGTATATATACATATTTATATAAATTCATATTTTACCTACTAATGTAAAAGCTTCCTGAATTGGATACTTTATTTTTCAGTAAGAGGTTTAAATTTAAAATCTATCATAATTTAATAGAAAGCTACTTTCTATACTTTTCTATATAATTTGCTTATTAAATTACTATTTAAGTGTACTCTTTCTGTATATATTTTACCAGTCAGTATATATACAGACACACATTTGACCTTTTGTAACTTCACACATATACACACACTACACACATACTCTACACACACGTATGCACAATACCATACCACAAACATAGGTATAGGATGATTTCATTTGCCTGATGAATGCAACTATATATATATATATTATGATTATATATTATATATATGATTATATATAATATATAATATATTATATACACATATATACATATATATACATATGGTTATATATTATATATTATGATTTATTATAATTCAACATGTACAAACAGAAATCATTATCTGTCCTTTTTTTAAGTCTCATCTCATACCTGTTTCTATTTTTTTACATTCCAACAACCCTAGTCAGTATTTCCTGAAAGTTCAATATATTTTATATACCTGCATCTTTATCAAATATCTGGAATTCCTTCTACTATTTTAGTAACCATGAACATCATACTCACCTTTCAGACTTAGCTATGAGAATTTCCAGCAATAAATGTAAGGAGAAATAATGTCTCTTTTCTGTGATCTGATAGGGGGCAATTATTGCTCTTAATGACAGTTGTTCAATATGTGAAATATTATCATTCTCCACTTTTCTAGACACAGCACTTCAAATTTGATTTTGAAGCCCACTCTTTTTCACTCTGGGTTTCTGGGATTTGGGATTAAAATGTGTAGATTACATGATATATATATAGGAAATACTAAAGAAACCACAAAAATCTATTAGAAATAATAAATGGATTCAGCAAATTTGCAGAATACAAAATCAATGCACAAAAATCTGTTGTGTTTCTATATACTAATAACAAACTATCATAAAGAGATATCAGGAAAGCAAACCCATTTACAAATGCATCAAAGGAATAAAATACTTAGGAATACATTTAACCAAAAAGGGGAAAGACTCATATACCTCAAATTACAAGATATTGAGGGAAGAAACTGAAGGAGACACAAATAAAAGGGAACATATCCCATGCTCATGTCATATTAATATGACAATTAATATTGTCAAATGTCCATACAACCAAAAACAATATACAGATTCAATCAACACAATCCCTATCAAAATTGCTGACATTTTTTTTTCACAGAAATAAAAGAAATAATTCTCAAATTTTGATGGAAGCACAAAAGACCCTGGAGAGCCAAAGAAATCTTGAGAAAGAACAAAGCTGAAGATACCACACATTTTGATTTCAAACTATATTACAAAGCTATAGCAATCAAAATAATATGGTACTGGCATAAAAAGAGATACATAGATCAATGAAATATAATAGAGAACACAGAAATGAACCCACACATATATGGTCAAATTAATTTATGACAAAGAGGGAACACCTGGGTGGCTCAGTGGTTAAGCATCTGCCTTTGGCTCAGGTCATGATCCCAGGGTCCTGGGATCAAGCCCCGCATCGGGCTCCCTGCTCAGAAGGAAGCCTGCTTCTCCCTCTCCCACTCTCCCTGCTTGTGTTCTCTCTCTCACTGTCTCTCTCTCCCTGTCAAATAAATAAATAAAATCTTTAAAAAAATTTATGACAAAGGGGCCAATGATATACAATTGGGCCACTATCTTACACCATACACAATATCACCTCAGAATGGATTACCTAAACATAAGGCCTAAAATCATAAACGTCTAGAAGAAAACATAATGGGTGGCTCCTTGCCATCAGTCTTGGCAATGATTTTTTGGGGGGATTTTACATCAAAAGCAAAGGCAACAAAAGCAAAAATAAACATGTAGGACTACGTCAAACTAAAAAGCTCTGCCCAGCAAAGGAAACAATGAAAAGATTATCTTCAGAATGGGAAAAATATTTTAAATCATACTTCTGATAAGGGGCTAACATCCAAAATATATAAAGAACTCATACAAATAGGGAAAAAAAGATAATCTGATTAAAAATGGGCAGAGAGGAATGCCTGGGTGGCTCAGTCAGCTAGGTGTCTGCCTTCAGCTCAGGTCATGATCCCAGGGTCATGATTCCTGGGATTGAGCCCCGCAGCAGACTCTCTGCTCAGCAGGGAGCCTGCTTCTCCCTCTGTCTGCTTTGCCTGTTCTACCTGCTGCTTCCCCTTCTTGTGCTCTCTTTCTCTCACTCTGTCTCTGACAAATAAGTAAATAAAATCTTAAAAAAAAATCGGCAGAGAACCTGAATAGACATTTTTCCAAAGAAGACATTCAAATGACCAATAGAAGCATGGAAAGGTTCTCAATATTACTGATCATCAGGGAAATGAAAATCCTAAGCACAATGAGATATCACCTTACATCTGTCAGAATGACTATTATCCAAAATGACAAGAAATAATGAGTGTTGGAGAAGATGTGGAGAAAAGGGAACATATTTGTACTATTGATGGGAATGTAAATAGGCACAGCCATTATGGAAAGCAGTATGGAGGTTTCTCAAAAAAATAAAAATGAAACTACTATATGATCTAGCAATTCCACTTCTGAGTATTTATTAGAAGAAAACAAAATCAATATTTTGAAGAGCTATCTGTGCCCCCATGTTCATAACAAAATTATTTACAATAGCCAAGACATGGAAACACCAAAGTGTCCATCAAGGGATGAATGGATTAAAAAAATGTGGTATATATAATTTATAATAATATAATTTGTAATAACATATATACATATATAATTTAGACACACACACAAACAGGAAATCCTGCCATTTGAAACAGCATGGATGGACCTTGAGGACATTATACTAAGTGAAATAAGTCAGAGAGAGAAAGGAAAATACTATATAATCTCACATATATGTGGAATATAATTTAAAAAATCCACAAAAAGCTGGATTCATAGGTACAGAGAACAGATTACTGGTTGCCACAGGCAGTGGAGGGGAGGAATGAACAAAGTAGGTGAAGGGGGTTAAAAGGCATGAAATTTCATTTGTAAGACAATTAAGTCTTAGGGATGTACTGTACAGCATGGTGACTATAGTAAACAATACCGAATTGTATATTTGAAAGTTGCTAAGAGAGTAAATTTTTAAAATTCTCAGTACAAGAAAAAATTGTGTAATTATGCGTGGTGATGGATGTTATATTTATTGTGGTAATCATTTTGCAATGTATACATTTTCAAATCATTATGTTCTACACCTAAAGCTCACATAATGTATCACAATAAAAAATGGGTTACAGAATAGAAAAAATGAGATTAAAATTTAGCTGCAACCAAAGAATCTTTACACCATAAAAAAAAATAGTTGTACTTTATTCTGCAGGAAAGGGAAATTTTATTTATTTATTTATTTTAAGATTTTATTTATTTATTTGACAGAGAGAGACACAGCGAGAGAGGGAACACAAGCAGGGGCAGTGGAAGAGGGAGAAGCAGGCTTCCTGCTGAGCAGGGAGCCCAATGTGGGGCTCAATCCCAGGACCCTGGGATCATGCCCTGAGCCGAAGGCAGACGCTTAACGACTGAGCCACCCAGGTGCCCCTGGAAAGGGAAATTTTAAATAGGAGGATGGTAAGTCTGTAACACATTACAAATACATTTCTCTGGGTACAATTTAGATGAAGGGATAAGAGAGATGACAATGTGGAAAATTGGAGAAAAATCAAGTAACAGTTTGCAAAATATATGTGAGAAATGCAGAATTTCTGAATTAAGGCAGGGATTATTGATGAAGATGAGGAAGAAGTTAGAATTCAAGTTTACTACTTATTTCCAGTAAGATTTTTAGAAGCTAATTATATATTTAACTCTCAATTGCCCATTATATATGAGGTTTAACAATATTTTAGTTTTTTGTGTTTTTTTTCTTATAGTTGTTCTTATCCTTCTAGTTGTAATGTCTTTCTATATTTCTCAATATAAAGAATAATTATGAGAAGGAATGCTTTTAGTGCAAGACTAGGCACATTTAATCTTACAAATAAATTTTTAAACTAAAATAGCTTATACATACTAAACAGAATTTATACCATGAGGAAAAACATCTTGCCAAGAAAGAGATCATCAAATGTGCTCTCAGAAAAAATGGATTTTTTTTTCATTTATCTTGTAAGACATCACACTATTAATTTTGTGATCACATCTGTGGTCTCTTAACAGATACTTTTTCTTTCCTTCTTTTTTTTAAGATTTTATTTATATATTTCACAGAGAGAGAGAGAGAGAGAGCACAAGCAGGGAGAACAGCAGGCAGAGGGAGAGGCAGGCTCCCTGTGGAGCAGGGAGCCCAACGCTTGATCCCAGGACCCTGGGATCATGACCTGAGCCAAAGGCAGCTGCTCAACAAACTGAGCCACCCAGGTGTCCCCTTTTTTTCATTCTTCTTTTTTTTGGCATAACAAATAATTATTGAATAAAAAATTATGGAAAGATCTTGATACTCAACCTTCTTCTCTTCTCTACTTACAGTCTTAGTAATCTCATTTAGTCTTATGGCTTTTATAAACCATCCCATACCAATTCTAAGTTATTATTATCTTTTAATTTCAGTATATATCTATCTAACCAGAGACAGAAGTTATCTAACTACCTACTCAACACTTACACTTGGCTAATAAAAATTTCAGATGAAATTTCTGATGTTTGTTCCACCTACCTATTAGATCTACAGTCTCTCATATACCACTTAATGGTCTCCTTAAGCCTAAGAACTTGGACATATTTATGGCTCTTCTTTCCTGTGTTTTATCCAATCCATCAAGAAATATTTCAGGTCCTACCTTCAAAATATATCCAAAATTTAACCATGTTTCACCATTTCCATAGCTATAACCATTGTTCGAGCACAGTCTTTTACCTGGATTATACTATAACACATCCTGACTGGTCTCCTGCTTTCAGATCCACATCACCATCACCACCCCTCTTAGAGTTTACTAACAACTCAGCATCCAGAGTAATCTGTCATTCATTCAACTAATATTTATTGTGAAGCAGCTATTTAAGAAGCTCAAGTCAGATTATGTAATCTACAAGCTCAAAACTCTACAATGACTTTCCTTTTCCTCATTATAAAAGATAAAGTTGTTATGATAGCCTACAATTAGGGTGACCTTAATGTCCTAATTTGTCCTGGAGAGTCAAAGTTTATACCTGATGTCCTGTACAGTTATTAATAAATTAGTTCTTCAGAAATGTCCTATTTTGACATCTAATCCCCTACTACTATTGTCCTGGCCTACTTTGCACAAGACTTTTTGTTCTTATAACACACATGATATTTTTCTTCATTAGGGCTTTGCTCTGGCTATTCATCTCTGCTAAAGAATTTTCCCTTCGGATCTACGAAACCAAACCCCTCAACTCCATCAAGTCTTTGTTCAAATATTACCTTTACCTTGAAGCCTACCCTCACTACTCTATTTAAAATGGTAAATCTATACTCCTTAACTCCCTTAACATATTTTAATATATTTTTCCCATAGTTCTTATCTTCTACTACACCTTATCATTTCTTTATTTGTTATGTTTTTGTTCATGGTTTATATCTCTCCCATTTGAATATCATCTTCAGAAGAGTCTGTATATTTTTTATTGTTGTGTCCTGATATGACCCAGATACCAGAAAAGTATTTGGCAATTATTAAGTAAATAACATTGAAATATTATATACCCAGTTTTCAGAACAATGAAGTGTCCATTTGATCGTATTGCCTTCATTAGTCTATAATCAGATAAAATGTATGACAGAGGAAAGCAAAAAACATTAACAAATAAAATGAGACTACAAGAAGGTTGTTCTGGGGGAAGAGAAGAAAAATAGAAAATAAGGTGAGATTAAAAGAACTCTAGAAGAAAAAAAAATTGTTCCTTTTTATGTTCTCTAATATGCAAGGGAGAAAATAAGTTCTTTGAGTGCTAAGTCCTGTAATGGAACTAAGGTTAACCTGATTCATACAGCTTGTTCTACCCTTGTTACTGGAGAATAAGTAATAAAAGTAATAGGGGCACCTGGGTGGCTTAGTCGTTAAACATCTGCCTTCCGCTCAGGTATTGATCCCAGGGTCCTGGGATTGAGCCCTGCATCATGTTCCCTGCTCAGTGGGAAGCCTGCTTCTCCCTCCCCCACTCCCCCTGCTTGTGTTCCCTCTCTCCCTGTCTCTCTGTGTCAAATAAATAAATAAAATCTTTAAAAAATGATAATAATAAATATGTCCTCATAATAAATAAATAAAAATATGTCCTTAATGATTATCTGTTGAAGTTTACATAATACACAAAAGTTGCCTAGGAAAATGTTTATCAGAGTGTTAAATAAATTTCAGTTATTTTATATTAATAAAATCAGGGTTATTATGCTGTGAGATTGAGAGTGGAAGGATTCTATGATGCTGTGATGATTTCTGGCTTGTCCACTGGAATTTTATGAATTTATGTTGTCTTTCAGCTGTCTTGTTCCTATATCACATGTTTGCAGGTATACATCTAAAAGATAAAGATCTTTAAAAAAATCAATTCACACATATATGTGCTGTAGCATAGCAGTTACAGCTACTATAAAGGGAACAAATAGAAAATATATGTAAATATAGAAATGCAGTGAAATATAGAAAAAAAACAGCAAAGTTAAATGCCCTAGGCAAACATTGGCTCAACATGTTGGAGAGGACTAGGGATCCTTAGCAACTATGCTGTACTGAGTTAGTGCCTTCATTGAAGTTCTTACTGACAGGAAAAGAAAACAAAAAACATCTCAAGTGAATTATATTAGTCAGGGTACTCCAGAGACACAAAGCCAATAGGATATATATATTCATATATATATTCTTTCTCTCTCTTTGATAGATGATAGATGATAAATGATAGGTAGATAGATGATAGATAGATGATAGATAGATGATAGATAGATGAATAGATAGATGATAGATGATAGATAGAGAGATAGATTATCTGCAAACTGGAGACCCAAGAAAGCTGGTATTATAGTTCTGGGAAACAGGGCACTGATGGTGTAAATAGCAGTCTGAAGGCAGGGGAAGACTAACTTCCAGCTCACACAATCAGGACGAGAGAGCAAATTCTCTCTTACCCTGACTAGTGTTATTCAGGTTTTCAGTGAATTGAATAGTAACTACTCACAGTAGGTAAAGCAATCTGCTCTACTCAGCTCACCAATTCAAATGCTAATTGCATGCAGAAACATGCTCACAAACATACCCAGAAGTAATGTCTAGTCAAATATCTGGGAACTCAATGATTCAATCAGGTTGACACATAGAATTAACCATTATATGAATGATCAAAGATTTAGTGGTCACCGTTGGGTAATAGTACAGTAGTTACAAATTGGGGTTAGAATCAGTAACACCTATAGGCATCTGGGTGGTGCAGTCCCTTAAGCCCTTAAGCGTAGGGCTCAGGTCATGATCTCAGGGTCTAGGATATCCAGCCCCACGATGGGCTCTGAGCTGATCTTGCAGTCTGCTTGAGGTTCTTTCTGCAATTCCCTCTGCCCCTCCTGCTCGTGTGCACTCTCTTTCAAATAAATAAATATATCTTAAAAAAAAAAAAAATCTCTGACACCTAATTAAGGCATGGTTCAGTTTTACTATTTTGGAGGTCAATCAGAATTAGTTCATGAGAAAAAAAAAGAGAGAGAGAGAGATCCAACCAGAAGAGTACTTGGCCAAAGGAAATGAAGTGAGAATAATTAACACCCCTATTCATCAACATTCCACTAATATTTATCTTTAGATTTGTTTGAATTCAGTGACTCTTTTTAAAGTAAATCTACAAATATGTATTAAAATGATACTATCTTCATATCTCTATTAATTGAATTTGATTAGAAAAAAAGTCAGGATACTCACTATTGTAATTGCCATACAAAATCACAAAAGTGTTTTCTAGAACATCACATTAGCAAAAGCACTTGGATCAGAGAGAAAATTTATTTAGATTGAGCCCCTTTACCATGGAACAAACACCACAGAAGTGGGGTAGAAGATAATACGAATTGTCACAAGTAAACTCTAGCAAGTTATGTCTAGATGCTATCAAGACTGAATAGATTTAATCAGTTGCACTAGCATCAAGTCAATTAAGTTAACTTGGGTCCATAACAATAAGTTTAAACTGACTTTAACAACAAAAAGGTGGGGAGTCAAGTAAATAGATTCATCATAGAAAAAAATAGAACTTTAACATGAGGTACCTAAAATGTCTTCTTTTGATAAAAGGTATATTAGAATCAGCCTGAACTCCAGATAAAAATATTTTTTACTTCTTAGGACTTGACAATATGGCACAAGTCTGACTTTTCTATGAGGAAGAGATTACACTTAAACTTAAATATTTCTGTCCAAAAGAGACACTATGACCAAGAGTGACAAAAATGTCACTGATTTCCTTAAAATTTTTGTTATACCCAAACCAACATATCTGAATCAGAATTGAGGGAAAGATACATATTATTTAGTCATGAGATGTATAAATGTTTACATTACCAATGATAAACCAATCACAAATAAAGTTCAAAGTTCTATATATTCATATAAGTAATTGGATATCTAAAAATCTCATATATTCTGTAATAATTTCATGCTTAAAATAGCAATGTTTTCCTTTGCCCTTTATTATTTATCTTGTTTTATTCCTTTCATTTAAATATAATTTCATAAAATAGAAAATACTAATTAAAGTATAGAAATTTTGGAAGAACATCAATACTTCTATTTTAGCTCCCTTATTATAGATGACTGGTTGGACTCTACTAGTAAATTCATGTTGACAATCTGATCATTTTGTGCATTCTTTGAGGAAAAGAATTACCTCTGTAACTATGTAAATAAACTAGTACTTTGCTGGTTCCAAGGAAATATATACATTTTCATCCCAAACTGATTATTATGTAGTTATTCCTGTAGAAAATCTTTGAAAACCAATTCAAAGGTTAACTAGTGCAGTTGAATAAAGTAATTTACAAAAATTTAGAAGCTTTGTATTAACGACATATAAAATATATTATATATCCTTAAATTTAAATGGTCCATAAAGTAGATCATTACTAGGAAGAAATCCATTAATATGTATATATGTAATACGATCATTACCAGAGATGAAAAGAATTAAAATTGCATGATTAAAGTGCTCATTAATGCACTAAATAGTATAGCATTAAAGAGATTATTGAACATTTCTGAAAGGTACATTTCATTTTAAGGAAATATATGAGAAAATCTAGTAACTTTAGGCAATTCTCTAAAAATAGTTAAAATAGTCATCAAGATTAAATAGCACAGATTTTTTTTTTCACAGAGAATAATTTGCATGCAACTTCTCTACTAAAGTTAAATTGAGAGAAAATACAATAAGGCAGATAGACCACCACTGATCTGGAAGTCAGAAATGTGAACTCAAATTCTAAAATATCAAAATCTAAGTTTACGACCTTGTTGCAAGATTCCTAATCTTTCATTGCTTAACTTCTTCGTCTGCCCATATTGTAATATATGAGGAATATATTGTATATTTTAAATACCTAGAAGTTTTAAAAGTGATATATCAATGCATGTGAAAAAGTACTTGGAGTTTTTCAATAGAAGCTACAAAAATTACCCTTACACCAATATTACTACCATGTGTCCATCAACAATTACTAATATTTAGAAAGAACAGTGATACATAAAATAATGAATGGCCTTATGAACTTAACTTACAAAAATTTTATTTGTCAGCATTCTCCTGAGAAACAGAACAGGATGTGGATACAAATAAAGATTTATTTTAAGGAATTGTTTCACATGATTATGGAGGCTGGCAAGACCAAAATGTGCAATTTAGGTCTGAAGGCCATAAAGCTGGAGATTCAAGGAAGCACCTATGTTGCAGTTAAAGTCCGAAGGCCATCTGTTAGCAGAATTCCCTCTTCCTCAGGGGAAGTAAATCTTTTGTTCTTTGTAGGACTTCAGCTAATTCAATGAGGGCCACCTACATTATGGAGGGAAATCTCTTTTATCCAAAGTCCACAGATTTAATTTTTTTTAAGTTGTGTAGCCCTTTATTAGCAACTAAAATAGAAGGTATCTGTTGTACAACATGGGTAATAATTGACTATAACTAGAGATTTATTATATTCTAATACAAATCATTTATAAAAGCAATTTCTTTATTAAAAAGCTTCCAACCTTTTGTTTGTGTACAATTTGCAAAACTACCCTCAAAGTAGAATATATGTGAACAAGTCTGGAAAGAGTGAAATTTAGGATATGGTAAACGTTTACAAGTCATTTTTCGGTGCCTGGGTGGGTCAGATGGTTAAGCGTTTGCCTTCGGCTCAGGTCATGGTCCTGGGGTCCTGGGATCGGGTCCCGCATCGGGCTCCCTGTTCCTTGGGAGCCTGCTTCTCCCTCTGCCTCTCTCTCTCTCTCTGTCTCTGTCTGTCATGAATAAATAAATAAAATCTTTAAAAAAAATGCTTTACAAGTCATTTTCAAAAAACTGTTTCCCACAACTGGGCCTTTACATTGCCATCTTTTTTTTTTAAAGATTTATTTATTTATTTATTTATTGAGAGAGAGAGAGAAAGAGAGAGAGAGAGAGTGAGTGGAGGGCAAGGAGCAGAGGGAAAGAAAGACTCTCAAGCAGAACCCAATCTGGGGTTTGATCTCATGACCCTGAGATCATGACCTGAGGTGAAATCAAGAGTCTATGCTTAACTGAGAGAGCCACCCAGGTGCCCCTGCCATCTTTTTTGATCAAAATATTTTGATGCCATCCTTCCTTCTACTATAAAACATTTTTTAATGAGTTGAAATTAAGGAAGGTCAACAACTACTAGAAAAGAAGAGAAGGGGGCACCTGGGTGGCTCAGGTTAAGCATCCCACTCTTGATTTTGTCTCAGGTCCTGATCTTGGTGGTTGAGGGATTGAGTCCCGCATTGGGCTTTGCACTCAGTGTGGAGTCTTCTTGTCCCTCTCCCTCTGTTCCTGCCCCTTCTTATGCTGTCTCTCTCTCTCTCTCTCTCTCTCTAAAATAAATAAATAAAAACTTTAAAAAAAGTAAAGAAAGGAAAAGAGGAGAAAAAACTTCTATTGGTTTAAGGTTTCAGAATCCCCCTAAACCAGGACAAGTATCTGGTAAAGGCAGAGGATAAGTATGTGCAGGTGGCATCCCTGAGGATTCAGAGTTTCAGTGGACCTTGAGTGCTCCTACTGCATAACTCACTGAATTGTCTTACCAGTCTCTATACTGGCTTGACTGGGCATTCTTTTGCAGCTCTGAAATAGCATTTAATAAGACCCCAATGGGATGTCTTCCACATACAGTATTATGGTATTTCTTCAAGTAATTGCTAAAAGATACAGGATCTAATTATCCTATAATACTCATGCCCATTTTATCTAGATGTTCAAAGAATCTATAAATCTCCCTATGGGATTCATCATAGTAACTATAAGGGAAGTTTTGACCCCACTGGCAGAAATAGAAGAAACCACAAAGATATTACTTACTGCTTTCTCCAGCCTCCCCCACAGCACCCAACAGACTTAAATATTAATCTCAGCCAAAAGACTGCACAGAAAAATCCAAAATGTTTGACCACACACCTGGGCACCATGGCCCAGCCAAGTTGATACACAGTATTATCCATCAAATAAATTAATTGTGATTAATTGTGATTCCAACATACTCATCCTTTATTTAATTACTAAGTTGTTTTGAAATTAATATAAGGCAATGTAGTGACCAAGTAAATGGTAGGAGGTTCCCAGAGAGCGCTTACACAACCTTTTGTTCTCATCAGTTTAAAGTTCATATAAAGGTCTTCACATAGATAGAACACTTCAGTTTTCCTCAGGTTTTCACTTGAACCATTCCCATCCCACTTGCTTATATTTTATTCCATCTTTTGGATCCCATGTATGTAGAATTTTCACTCAGGTCCACAACTATGACCTTTTTTTTAACGCAAGATCTTCACACCAGTGTTGAATCAGTCAATCCATCTTTCTCCCAACCCCCATAATGATAAAAATGTAATAAAGCCCCCTCCTGTTTAGTAGGGATCCAATATAATTATTAAATTTGTCTTCAGAGAAGAATGATATGTAGTGTTTACAAATTTATAATCACAATTCACACATGAGAAACTATAACACAAAAAAAGAATGAGTACTTGCTCATCCTTGTAGTGCATGTTCTGTATAAGTAACCCCACTTTTCTTTCCTTAGTATGAATAAAATGTGACTCTAATATGTTCAAATTAAACATATAGTTCAACAAAAAATATCCTTTATAAAATTACCTGGAGACATGTACCTAAAGGGGGTTTATTTGTAGCAAATTGATGCAGAACAATGCACTTCTCAGACATGTTATAGATATGCTATATATAGTATATATATATATATATATATGTAATATATATATATATTGTTTTAACAAGAGACTACAGATAGCTGGAATAACTAAATATCCTTTTAGTCATAATGTGCGAATCCAAATACATTAATACATTTTGTTTGTCTAATTACTTGATGTTTAAATGCATGTGTATATATACATACATAAAAATAATATATTGATGGCTAGAATATCTTCAGCTATTCTACTGTCCCTCTATAATTAATTGCATGGCTCAAATATTAAAAGTATATCTGATATCATAGAGTAAATGAAGATGTTTTTCTCAAAACAACTATATTTGCAAAAAACTGATCATTTTCTTCTAATTACTTTAGATTCCTTCCTAACACATAGTTTCATTAGCATTTTTATTTATTTCACACTCTCCCATCTTTTCCTAATGAAACATATTTTATTCACAACTTTACACTCACCCATATTTAGTGCTTCAATGCCAATTTAGCCTGTGGCTATTTGAATATAAGGATGTGGTGAATTATATACCATTTACAACCTTGACTCTAATCACTAGCTGGAGGTGACTTGTATGATGGATGAAGAGAGTCCTTTAAGATTTTAAATTATAACATCTAGTATATTCTTTTAATAAAAATGGCTATCAATAGAATGGATTTTGGGGAAAATTATAGGCATTTTCCTGATACAAGTCTCCAATTATGCAAATGATTAAAACAAAGAACATGAAGCACAGGAACTCCAGTAGCTTTTCCATAAGCACAAAAGTTTATTCCGAAAACTCTGGATTGTTCCAAGTCTTCTGACCTTTAAATCAATGTTCTTTAAAAAAAAAATAGTTCATACCACCTAATAATAAATTTTATCTCACTCCTTTGTTTTTCTATTATTTTAGTTAACCTATAGAAATAAACAAAAAGTAATTTTAAGTTATATCATTTTAGTCTACTAAACATGAATATCATGTGAAGTATCCAATAACCTGAAGTTAAATAAAATTATAACAAAATCAGCATTATAGAATGTAAGAAACTGTTGATTTTCTTAAAGGTTTTACTTGGAGATCTGAAATTACATATATAGTTCAAATAAGCTCAAAATAACTGCCATGACTTGCAGTTGTTACCTTATTAAACAAAATATTTATAAATGCGACCAGCTGATTTTCCTTTATTTTAATTTAAATACAATTAGCCAACATATAGTACACCATTTTTCATTTAGAAGCGAACTATTATATATCAGAAGATAGCATTTTATATAGTAATAAAAATGTAGAAATGCCTGGGTGGCTCAGTCGGTTAGGGGTCTGACTTCAGCTCAGGTCATGGTCCCAGGGTCCTGGGATTGAGCCCCACATCAGGCTCCCTGCTCAGCGGGGAGTCTGCTTCTCCCTCTCCCACTCCCCCTGCTTATGTTCCCTCTCTCGCTGTCTCTATCTGTCAAATAAATAAATAAAATCTTTTAAAAAAATGTAAAAATACCTTCTCAATTTGAAAAATTTTGTGACTTTTTAAATTTTTTAAAGCTTTTATTTATTTATTTATTTATTTATTTATTTATTTATTTATTTGATAGAGAGAGTGAGAGAGAGCATAAGAGAGACAGCAAGAGTTTGGCAGAGGAGCAGAGGGAGAGGAAGAAGCAGACTCCCCTCTAAGTGGGGTGCCCAACGTGACCCTCAATCCCAGGACACTAGATCATGACCTGAGCTGAAGGCCAACTTAACTGAATGAGCCACCCAGGCACTCCTTGAAAAAATTTGTGACCATTTAATGGAAACCTATTGTTTTTTTAGCTATAAAAAAAATGAAGTTGGACCCTTACCTAACACCATATACAAATATTAACTCAAAATGAATCGATGACTTAAATGTAAGATCTAAAACAATAAAATCTTAGAAGAAAGCAGGTCAGGACTGCATGACATTGGATTTGACAATAATTTCTTGGATATGACACCATGAACATAGAGAACGGAAGAGAAAATAGACTAAGCTGACTTCATGAATAGCAAAAAAAAAAAGTACATCACAAGATACTATCAACACAGTAAAAAGGCAACCCATACAAAAGGTAAAAATATTTGCAAATCACATATTTGATTCTAGAATATATAGAAAAATCTTAAAATTCAACAGCAACAAAAATTAAAAAAAAATTTTAAATGGGCAAAGGCTTGGATAAACATTTCTCTAAAAAAGATATACAAATGGCCATAAGCACATGAAAAGATGGTCATCACTAATCATTAGGGAAAAGTAAATCAAAACTATAATGAGATACCTCTTCACACCCACTAAGATGACTACTATCAAAAAAACAGAAAACAACAAATGTTGCTAAGATATGAAGAAATTGGAACCCTTATGCATTGCTGGTGGGAAGATAGAGTAGTATAGCCACTATGTAAACTAGTATGACTCTTCCCCAAAAATTTAAACATAGAATTACCATACAAGCCATCAATTCTATTTCTGAGTATATACCCTAAACAATTGAAAGCATAGTCTCAAAGATATCTGTACACCCATGTTCATGACCACATTATTTATAATAGCTAAAAGGAAGAAGCAACTCAAGTGTCCATTGGTACATTAAAAGATAAGCAAAATGGAGTATATACATATGATGGAATGTTATTCAACCTTAAAAAGGAATATGGTGCAACATGAATGCACCTTGAGGACATTATGCTAAGTGAAATAATCCACTCATAAAAAAGGTAAATACTATGATTTCACTTATATGAACTACTCAACGTAGTCAAAACCATAGAGACAGAAAGTAGAATGATGACTAGACCAGGACTAGAGAAAGGAGGGAAATGGGGAGTTATTGTTTAATGGGTATAGAATTTCTATTTTACAAGACAAAAAGAGTTATGGAGATGGGTGGTAATGGCTGCACATTATAAATGTATTTAATACCATTAAATTGTACACTTAAAATTGGTTAAGATGGTAAATTGGATGTTATATATATTTTACTGTGATAAGAAATTGGAAAATATAAAATTATACAGGATTAAAAGGATATATATATATCCTTTTAATATATATATTAATTGCTATAATAGCAATTTCTTTTTTAGTCCCATGCTTATATTTTATGAAAATATTTCAACAAATATTTTGTCCAACAAATTAGAGGAATTAGTTGGATGCTAGTATGTTCAAGCATTGAATATCTCTCTTTCTTTCTTCCCAAATATGCCACCACATTTGTCCTACAGTCTTGGTGCCTCAGCCACTCCTGCACCTCACACTACATTCCTATTTCCTGCGAAGTGGAGCTGTGGCAGCTATCAGGTACACACCTGCAGATCATTCTGAGATAATAGGCAAGATGAATTCACTTTCTGAGCAGCTGACCAAATGAAATTCTTTTGTTTTTTATTCACTCAAAGTGGTATATCCAATAGCAGGGTCCTCCTGGCTGACACTTTATTTGGACATTCTGAATTCCTTATCCACAGTTATGGGACCTTCAGCAGCGATAACAGATCACAGACTTGCTGGCTTGTTGTCGTAACATCCCTTCTCTGCCTACCTGGAGAAGAGTGAGCAACAAAAAAGGCAACACCTAAGTAGATTACTTGGATCCCCTTTTTGCTGCTCAGCTTCTCAATATTAACCTAACTTCTGTACATTCACAGGTAGGTTAATTTGATTCCCTTCCTACAGTGAAAGAGCAAAGCAAAGACTGAATCAGATATTTTAAAAGCACATAAGTGATAAAAAAAATACATGATTAAACAGTGTTCAGTATTAAAATTTAGAGTGATTATGAAAGTCAGAATGCAAACAACTTTTTGGCAATAATTGTATAACAATCAAATTCCTGTGAGCTCAAATGGTTGCTTCTATTTTCACACATTTGCCCTAATCACTGACCAGTCTTAAAGAAGTCCAAATTTTCCTGACTTCACTCACCTGAATTATTGTAAAAGAGTGAGAATTTTATATGGTATGAATCTTCAGCTGACATAGATACTTCCTAGGGAAGAAAAAATCTTGCAAGCAGTCCCCCTTGAATATGCATTTTGGAAAGACAGCATAGTGGGTTGAATAGTGGTCCTCAAAAGATAGGTCTATTTCCTAATCGTTTGAACTTGTGAATAGGACTTTATTTGGAAAAAGAATATTTGAGAGTCTAAGTTAAAAATCTTAAGATCACCCTGGATTACTCAAGTACCCTAAATCAAATAATTTTACAGCCTGAAATACAATAATGAGTGTTTTTACAAGAGACAAAAGAGAGAAGACACAAGACACAGAAGAAGAGAAGGTCACGTGCAGACAGAAGAAACTATTAGAGTTATGTAGCCACATGTCAGTGAATTCCAGAAGCCACCAAAAGCTGCAAGAGACAAGGAAGAAATATCCCTTAGAGCCTGCAAACACCTCGATTTTGGATTTCTAGTCTCCAAACTGTGAGAAAATAAATTTACATCATTTTAAGCCACCAGGTTATGGTAATTTGTTATGACAGCCCTTGGAAACTAATACAGGAGGAAAGATATGAGGGTTTAAATAGATATAACAGGGGAACCTGCGTGGCTCAGTCAGTTAAGCATCTCACTCTTGATTTCAGCTCAGGTCTTAATCTTAGTCGTAGAATTGAGCTCTGTGTTGGGATCTGTGCTCACTGGGGAGTCTGAACAAGATTTTCACTCTCCCTCTCCCTCCCCCCAAATAAATAAATAAATCTTTAAAAAATAAGTATAAAGGGGCACCTGGGTGGTGCAGTCAGTTAAGTGTCTGACTCTTGGTTTCAGTTCAGGTCATGATCTCAGGGTTGTGAAATCTAGACCCACTTCAGGCTCCACAGTCAGAATGGAGTCCACTTGAGACTCTCCCTCTCTCTCTCTCTCTGCCCCTCCTGCTTATGCTCTCTCTTTCTCAACTAAGTAAATAAGTAAATAAGTAAGTAAATAAGTAAGTAAGTAAATAAATAAATAAATAAAGCATAACAGTTGACAGAATAGAGAAGAATAGCTAAACTGATGATCAAGAAAATGCGGGAAATAATATTTTATGCTTCTTTTGAAGGAGAGTAAGGAAAGAGAAAAATAGAGAAGGAAGGACAGAGCAGATCAAGAAGAAATGTACACAAATGAAGGGTCAATGAGGGATGTTCTATGGTAGAGATCAAAAGTCTTTATTAGCCACATGTTTACAAAGAAATCCATTGTCTTCCTTATTTTGCTGTCTAGTTCCCCTGAATTTTAGTAAACATTGTTACATTCAATATAAAAATATGAAGTTGTATATATGGATGGATTTGGGGTAGACTGGAAAAGGAGCTTTGATATCTGGATTAACAAGAATCAAGGCAGTGACCAGACTATTGGAAGCAGATACCCAGACTCTGAGGAGAATTTAAAGATACAAAATCTTCAAGAATTCACAGAAATATTAGGGAGTTTTCAGACTTCCTGTGATTTGAAATCACTCATTTAACATTCACAATACTATATTCTCCTCCTAGTGCTTGTAGATTATAGTTTTATGACTGGGGAGCTACTCTCCCCACATTAGACCTGTGGTTACCTGTGGTTACAATTTCCCCAATAATACTTTCTTTTGCCTTTTTATAGGATTGACTTCTTTAAATACACTCTATCTCTTCCATCAGCCATCTCTCACACTCTATGGAATAATTCCTTACAGCTTATAAACTTGCTGTAGGCTTCAATCTTCATTTGTCTACTCCTACTCTATTTGTAATCCATTTGTCTATTGCTCTTCACAACAAAAATTTAAAAAGCTAATTACATAAATTTGATGTTTTACTCTCTGCACAATTCCTTGAATAAAAAAAAGATTTCTGTCTCTGTATTTCTCCTTTTTCCTTATCTTCAACTATCATTACTCAAAACTAAAACAAAGCTTATCCTTTATTATCTTTCCATAAAGGACTATTTTTTTCCCTACAATTTAATACAAAGGAACTTAGTAATTATTTGTTGAATGAATAAGTGAAGTGAATCAATGTGTTTTGCTTTGTAAAAAAAATATTTTTACACTGAAATATATTAATTTGAAATAAAATATATAAAGATTAAAATTAATTTTTAAAGTTTTATTCATCAATCACTTTAAAAAAATTCATGAACCTACACTTTCTTGATTTCATGATCTTCTGAGAGAATTTAAACAATAACTTACTTTAACCACCCCAAAATTTGTGTTTTGATATGTTATAAACTTCATAGAACTAATTTATCATTCTTCTCTTCTAGACTTTATCACATTAGTTACAATTTTAAGTGTTTTCAATATGAAAATAATCTGTAAAATTTTATTTAATAATAATTTTACAGTTATTTTAATAAAACTTTGAGAGTATATTTCTAGAAACAAAGTGTTGATATGACAATTTTTTTAAAGATTATTTATTTGAGAGAGAGAGTGAGAGAGCATGGGGAGGGGGGCAAAGGGAGAGGGAGAAAATCTTAAGGAGACTCTGCACTAAGTGTGGAGCCTGACAAGGAGCTCAATTCCAAGAACCTGAGATCATGACCTGAGCCAAAACCAAGAGTCAGATGCTTAACCAACTGTACCACCCAGGAGTCACTGATATATGAAATACATTTTTAAAAGATGAAAACAAAGTTTGAATTCATCATCAGTGTTCACATTTTCTAAAATCCAGATAATTTTCAAATGATATTTATTCAGCAGTGCAACTAGCCTCAATCAAATATACTTCATATTTTTTAAATGAAAATATTATTAGAAGAAATGTATTAGCATTATAGGTATGGCAAAAGCTGTGGTGCCCTTATTATTCTCATATACACTGATGACTTCCTAATAAATCATCTGTAAACTTAGTTGATGATATAGGGCAGTTAAGGTAACTTTACCTGACGATGAACATAAATCTGCCCCTTGAGACAACACTGAATCTTGTTCTATACTGTGCGCCAGAGTTCCCTAACAAAACAGAGTTCTAGTTTCCCATATATTTATCATGCTCGTTAATGTATCTTAAATTTATTTTGTTCATTTCCCTTTTTCATTTCTTCGCTCACCTACTGGTGACTCCTGTAGCTAACTCTCAGAAAGAATGCTTTTGAGTTCTGTCTTAAAGTCTGTGTTGGGGTAAACCCAGACTCAGGCTCTTGGTATTTGAAATACTCCTCCCAGTAGACCCTCAGGATAGGATAGTGAAAGTGCTGACCACATGCCAACAACTTCGTTGAGGCTACGTGAAGTATGATGCTCTTTGGCATTTTTACAATGAAAATTATTAAGATACACACCTGTGGTGGGTTGGCATTGAATATGAGTAGAAGGGGCTATACTGAACTAAGTACTAGCTTATATGTTTGAAAGATGGAGACAATGGTTATTTTCATGATTATAAAATGGGTTGGCTGTTACTAATTACCACAGAAGCCCATTGGTATGAAAACATCAGACTAAATTCAGCAAACTAAACATTTAGAAAATAACTTGAATGCCAGAGGACTTCAAATTGGTCTTTAAAATAACTCTTATGTCCTGCAGTGAAAGGGCTGACTCTATTGTAAATTAGGCCTGAGAAGTGATTGAAGTATGAAAGAGTTACAATGGAAACCAAGTACACATTTTCTGTAAGTCTTCTAAAATGAAGTGAGGACATTAAAAGGAAAGGAGAAGACCTGAAGCAAGGATTAATTTTTTTTGTATGTATTTTAAAAAAATTATTCCCAAGATTCCCTGAAACTTTGGGTTGTAAGGAGCAGTCCTCTCACAATTTCTAGAAGAGAACATTTTCTCAATACCTGCAGAACATTCAGTTGGTTTCACTTGAAGAAACTACCTTACAAGATGATGTCTATATCTGATGTTTTCCCCATTTCCCACTTATTGCTCCTAAAACAGCTTCAGCATGGCCTAAGTGGCTATAACCCTATCAGAAGGAGAACCATGATTATTTACCAGAAAATCTATAAGATATGGTTAATACATTCCATAAAGAACCATGAGGGCATGCTTGGGGATTGATTTTGAAAGTGCTGGACCACAGGATGTGGACTGTAAAGCCCGATAAGTGAGATTTTATTGATACCAGGACATTATTAATTCAAGTAAATGCCTTTAAATAGTTTTATATTCTGTTAGAATTGCTGCTTGAAACTTGAGAGCAATGATGTCATGTAAGAAAAGAAATGGCAAGAGAACTGGTGGCATCATGAGAAGGCAGACAAAACTTACTAGATTGACCATCAAGACTGAAATAGCAAATAGAGATCCTTAACTTACAGGGATCTGTGGCAATGGCTAATAGAGCATGGTATTCCTAGAGATGAGAAAGGTACACAACAAAATGTGGGTGTTTTTGTTTGTTTTACTTATAAAACCATAAAATATTAAGAGTGGGTGAGCCAATGGCTAATGGTTACTGCTGTAAGAGAAAACCATGATTCCTAACTCAATCTCCAGATCCAAGTCAATTCTCAAATCCAGAGCCAGTTGGTTGAAGAAAAGGACAAATTCTTTTTAACAAGGACCCTGAAATGCTCAGGGAGTATATTTGGTAGCTATTCCACGAAAAAGTAATGTATATTGAGGACAGTAGATTAACTAGAAACTTCTATGAGTATCTCAGCTAAAACTAATACCAGGAGAACCAAAATGAAATTCAATATCCCTCATTAGAATGGGAGTATATGAACACTACATGATGACTATAGTCATGGCCCACGTCTTATTTGCAATGGGTGTATAAAGTTTATAAATCCCTTTTATAGTTATTTCTCTTGTCCCTATCTGAATAATTAGCATGGATTTATTTAACAAATGGAAGACTATCACATTGGTTGCCTCTCGTGTGGAGTAATAAAAATTTATATCAAAAGAAGTCAAGTGGAAGCTTTTAAAACTCCTACAACCAACATGGTAAATCAGAAACAATGCCACATCTCAAGTAAAATGGCAGACATTAATACCACCCTTAAAGACCTAAACAATCCAAAGGTACACATGTAATTTACTGGTTGTATCTATCCAGACCAGGGGATCATGAGAGATGATGGTATAGTCTTAACAGCAGCCGCTCTGTAAGTGTAGAATCTTTACTACAACACATGTTCTGATGCCATGTCTTTTGATCTAGTGAATATGTTCCTTCTAATTTTTTTTTTCAAAATGGAATATGAAGTAGTTTGCACTAACCAAAGATCTTTCTCCCAGGCAAAGTAAGCGTTCTTTATCTGTATCAAAATATAAATCAAATAAAATTTGGCCATCTTGACTCAATGCTGAACAAGACGTTGGTTCATTCTAATGATGGCATTTTATAATTGAACTTGAGAGTACAAGGAGGTAAATATTTGGGATGCCCTAGTAAGGTGTAAAAAGACAATGAGGGAGAGTATCCAGAAGTTTTAATGGGTATGCCACAACAAAAGGTTTTAGGAGACCCAGATTTCTGGCATACACTGAGGCATCTCTGTCTGCCCTCCAAAGTGAAATAAAGTTAATATATGCTGCATTTCCTCTTTTTTTTTAAATCTACTTTTTTTAAAGATTTTATTTATTCATTTGAGACACAGAGATACAGAGAGAGAGCATGAGCAGGGGGAGAGGCAGAGGGAGAGGGAGAAGCAGGCTCCCCGCTGAGCCAAGAGCCACACATGGGGCTCGATCCCAGGACCCTGGAATCATGACCTGAACTGAAGGCAGATGATTAACCATCTGAGCCACCCAGGTGCCCCATGCTGCATTTCTTATCAATAAGAAAGAGGGGCGCCTGGGTGGCTCAGTCGTTAAGCGTCTGCCTTCGGCTCAGGTCATGATCCCAGGGTCCTGGGATCGAGCCCCGCATTGGGCTCCCTGCTCAGCAGGACGCTTGCTTCTCCCTCTCCCACTCTGCCTGCTTGCGTTCCCTCCCTCGCTGTGTATCTCTCTGTCAAATAAATAAATAAAATCTTTGAAAAAATGTATTAAATAAGAAAGAGCCACACTACTTGATAGATTTCACTGGAATGTGAAAATGGCACATATTACACTTGTGAATGTAGCTTGTATTTGGAAGATGGGTAGTTTTAAATGGAGCCCTCCACAAGAGAGGATTCTGCTCTAGGTTCAGTCTATACTTCAATTATCTCTGACAGGTGGAATATGTGACCTGGTAGAGGCCATATGGTAATACCTGTGTCATAAGAATGTTGTGTAGAATCTCTGGCTGTCCCCAATATGGAAGTCATAGCATAAGATTTTAAGCTATGCCATATTCAACAGAAAATTATTTATAATTTAAAAAGCAGCTTCCAGCATGCTATTAATACTAGTAGAGACCAAATGCCTGACTCCATAATGTAATTTCTTCTAGAAGCTGTGTGACATGTGTTGAGTGTTCAGAGGATCACTAAGCTAAAAGTGTGGGTACAGCATAAATCCTTCACATGATGGAAATGGCATATTCAGGATTGGGTCGAAAGAGATCCAGAGGACCCAAGGCAAAGAAATTATATGACATGCTGGTATGGAATTGGACTCACTAGTGTGAGCTGGAATAATTAGATTTGAAAATGATAGAATCCCTTCTTCCTCCCCCAATACATATATCTGTCTTGCTCTAATTTTTTTCCTTCACCTAATACCTGTAGCCTGTGAATGATTCCCCATAAGCTGATAGTGAAGGTTGCACTTGATAATTAGTGCCTGTGATGGTTTACTTTATTTGTCAAATTGTCAGGACACATTTCCCAGATATTTGACCAAATATTATTCTAGACATTTCTGTGAAGGTGATTTTGGAAGAGACTAACATTTAAATTCATGGACTTTAAATAAAGCAGATCGCTATCCATAATGTGGTTGGACCTCATTGAATCAGTGGAAGGTCTTGATAAAACAAAGATCGACCTCGCTAAGCAAGAAGGAATTCTGATAGCAGACGGTTTTAGGACTCAAGCTAAAACTCTTCCTTGGCTCTCCAGCCTGCCTGTCTACTATGTAGATATTGAACTTATCAAGTCTCCACAATTATGTGAGCCAATTTTCTCTTTCTCTCAAAATATATATGTGTATATGTATATATATATACACATATATAATGCATAAATATAAAATAATTTATATTTAATTATAATGTACATTATTTAATTTTAATATATAAATATAAAATATAAATGTGTGTATGTATGTATACATATATATACATATATATTGCAGTCCTTATCAGAGCAGGCCTAAAAGGCACTTGTGAAGACAAATATTGCCACTGAACTGAACTTAGAACATCTGGGTAATCAACCTAGCTATAATAAGAAGTAATATAAACAGGATAAGAAAAAGTAAGAGAGAATTATATAAACAGGATGTTTTATAGTAGCACATAGCTCGCTTGGATGGACTATAAGGGGCCTAGAAAATGCAGGACTGGAAGAACAGAGACAAATCCAGAGAAAGGGCAGGTGGATGAATCTCTGAGTGCACCCAGCATTCAGATCTTTGTTTTTTACATCAGGGCTTACCAGGCAGCATCTATAGCAGAAAAAAACAAAACAAAATAAAAACAAAAAGCACACTAAACAAATCGAAAAAAACCCTGTAAGAAGGACAGAGCAATCAGCTTCTTAGACACCAGAACTATTTATGTCTAGCTTGAGACACAAAGCAACCAATGAGATGAACAGAAATGCTGGCCAAGTGTGAGGCAAGTCTAGAATGAGTGTTGAGGAAGAAGATGATAAATGCCAGGTGTGGTTTGGGGACAAGCTGTAGTAGTGAAGACAGTAACTTATCTAATTTTTTTGTGCCCTTCTTTTTAGAAGTTATTATTATAGAAATTGCAACCAGGCTCCATCTTGAGTAGCTATATGTCCTCAGAGTAAAGTTAACATAATTCATCACAAATATATCCTAGTGATTCAAGGACTGGCTTGTAATAGACACCACTAGTGTCTCAACTATACCACCAGAAGTGGACCTCCAACTCTATGGGCAACTAATCTTCTACAAAGCAGAAAAAAATATCCAATGGAAAAAAGACAGTCTCTTCAACAATGGTGTTGGGAAAATTGGACAGCCACATGCAGAAAAATGAAACTAGACCACTTTCTTAGACCATACACAAAAATAAATTCAAAATGGATGAAAGACCCAAATGTGAGACAGAAATCAGTTAAAGGGATAGTATCCAAGATCTATAAAGAACTTATCAAACTCAACACCCCCAAAACAAAACAAAACAAAACAAAATCCAGTCAAGAAATGGGCAGAAGACATGAACAGAGATTTCTTTAAAGACATACAAATGGCCAACAGACACATGAAAAGATGCTCAACATCACTCACTATCAGGGAAATACAAATAGAAACCACAATGAGATACCACCTCACACTGGTCAGAAGGGTGAAAATTAACAACTCGGGAAACAACAGATGTTGGCAAAGATGTGGAGAAAGAGGAAAACTCTTATACTGTTGGTGGGAATGCAAACTGGTGCAGCAACTGTGGAAAACAATATGGAGGTTCCTCAAAAAGTTAAAAATAGAACTGCCCTACAACCCAGCAATTGCACTAGGTATTTATCCAAAGGATACAAACATAGTGATTTGAAGTGGCACATTCACCCCAATATTTATAGCAGAAATGTCCACAGGAGCCAAAATATGGAAAGAGCGCAGATGTCCATTAACAGATGAATGGATAAAGAAGAGGTCTCTCTCTCTCTCTCTCTCTCCCTCTCCCTCTCTCTCTCTCTCTCTCTCTCTCTCTCTCTCACACACACAGACACACACACACACACACACACACACACACACACACACACACACAGGAATATTACTTAGTCATCAAAAAGAATGAAATCTTGCCATTTGCAATGATGGGGATGGAATTAGAAGGTATTATGCTAAGCAAAATAAGTCAGTCAGAGAATGACAAATACCATATGATTTCACTAATATGTGGAATTTAAGAAACAAAATAGATGAACATAGGGGAAGGGAAGGAAAAATAAAATAAAAACAGAGAGGGAGACAAAACATAAGAGATCAACTCTAGGAAACACACTGAGGGTTGCTGGAGAGGAGATGGGGGAGCTGGAAGGGGGAATTTGCAATGGTCATTAAGGAGGGCACTTGATGTAATGAACACTGAGTGTTACATGCAATTGATGAATCACTAAATTCTACCCCTGAAACTAATAATACAGTATATTACAGAATGTATACATTCTGTAATACAAAATGTACAATACTGAGTTAACCCTAATGTAAACTATGAACTTTAGCTAATAAAAATGTATCAATATTGACTCAACAATTGTAAAGATAACCTACACTAATGTGAGATATTAACAATAGGAGAAATTGGGGCTGCACAAGAGGAAGTTTATGGGAACTCTGGGTATTTTCATACAACACTTCCGTAAATCTAAAACTTCTCAAAAATAGTCCTAGTCTATTAATTTAAAAATAATGGAGCAAGGAAGCTTGAGGGAATGAGAGATATACTACCTATCTTGATGATGGTGATAGCATCATGGGTTTATAAGTATATCTAAATCTAGTGATAAAAAGAAATGAGCTATCAAGCCATGAAAAGACGTGGAGGAAAATTAAATGCATATTGCAAAGTGGAAGACTCCAATCTGAAAAGTCTTCTTAGTGTATGATTTCAAGGCTACATACTATAGGATATTCTGGGAAAGGAAAAACTATAGAGACAGTAAAAACATCAGTGGTTTTCAGGAGACTGAGGGGGTTAAGAGAAAGTGATGAATAGGCTGAGTGCAGGGGATTTTCAGAACAGTGACACTATTCTTTATGACTGTCATGTAATGGTGACCATGTGACATTATGCATTTGGCAAATCCCATAGATGTATACAACACAGTGAAATATAATGTAAGCTATAAATGTTAATAATAATAGATCAATATTAGTTCATTTCTAACAAAAGTACCACATGAATGCAAGTTATTCATAATAGGAAAAACTAAGGGCAGGGAGAGAATGTATATGGGAACTCCCTGTACTTTCTGCTCAATTTTTCTGTAAATCTGAAAGTGCTCTGAAAAATAAAACTGTTATTTAAAAAAAAAGGTAAAAGGATTTACTAAGAACAAACCTTGTTTTCTTTTGGGTGAAAATTAGAAGTTTTGTTTTCATTATGAACCACAAAATGTATCTTTCTCTAACTCATTTTTTCCAGGTATTTTGGAGAGCCCTTTACTTCAAATATTGCAGAAAAAAAATGAACTATGGATAAGAGATACTGTTTGTTATTTCATTTTAAATATAGAGAAATCAAGTAGTATATTGGGTTGTCCTTTTGGCAAATTACAGCAATGGACAGATGGTTTTTCATTATCTTTTACACCGAAATGCCCGCTGGTAACAGTGTGTTTGGTATGGATGCTTACTCATCTGTGAGTAATTTCTGCTGCTTGGCCAGAGCATATCTTAAATCTTCCTCTACATCTGGGACAACATCTGCCTACAACAACATGTTAATATCTGTATTTTTGCCAAGAAGATACGTTCTATCTTATGTCTTCCCAAAGGCAAAATCACAGGAGTGTATAGTGGGATTTTAAAAATGACTTCAAGAGAATACTCTCTAAATGTATTCTCCTTTTGCATAAAGTGTAAAATCTTATTCAGAACTTATTTTGCTTCACTAACATATGTTCCTAACAATTAACTTGGAAAAGTAATCTCTATTTGAAACAGCTTCAAAATGCAGAATCAGTGTACCAGCATGGTTATCTATTTAAATATTATACTTTATGGATAGAAGAAATCTTGAATAAATGATAGAATTTCATGCTGTAAACATCTAAAAACTACACACATCTTGTGCTTATTCTAAAGAGAAATGCAATGTATTATGCTTAATACTTTTCTTTGATAAATGCTGATTTGTATAATGTTTACAACTCAGTAAATTAAATTCATTCAAAAATATATTGAGAATTTTTGTTTTGTTATGCAATAATGATCTCCTCTAGGTTGAATATTATCATGTGTACATTCAATTTTTTTGTTTTTATTCTTCCTTTATATCATTCTTCCTTAAGAAGTAATAATTGAAGCCATAGACACGCATGTGACATAGTGCTTGAAATAGATGTAGTGACTTGATAAGTAATAGCTACAAGAGTTATTTGCCCACTTTTTTCTCTGCTCCTAATTAATCTAGGATTATTTTTCTTTTTGCTGGTGTTTCCTTTGACAGTTTTTCAAGATTACAAAATTGGCTTCTTGAATTCAGTTGTATAGCCAAGGCCACTCCTCTTCTTCTTCTTCTTCTTCTTCTTCTTCTTCTTCTTCTTCTTCTTCTTCTTCTTCTTCTATTGATTTTATCTATTTATTTGAGAGAGAGAGAGAAGGAGTGGGGGGTGGCAGAGGGAGAGGGATAAGGAGACTCCCCACTGAGCAGGGAGCCTGACATGGGACTCAATTCCAGGACCCTGAGATCATGACCTGAGCTGAAGGCAGATGCTTAACTGACTGAGACACATGCCTCTCTTGTTCACTTTTACAAATATATGCCCTATCAAGAAAAAAAAAACAACTATTCACTCAAATCTCTTAGAAAGTTTCAAATAATTTTTATGTGAGAATTGCTGAAAATTTTACTTAGCATGGTAATTACCCTATAAAAATTCTAAGTCATAAAAAAGTCATGTTGTTTAAGCTGTTTTTTTAACTCTCAACTTTGTCTACCTTTGTTTTTGCACAGATTTTATTTATATACCAATATTATGATTATAAGAACATCAGAGAAAGCCAAATATGCTAGCTGAATGCTTTAATGAACCTTTTTATCAGGAAACAGTCAAAGGCTTTCCAACAGTAGCATTCTTAAGTTTTCAGATAATTCTCCCAAACAAATTTGTTTCTGTTAAATTCATGGCATAGATAAAGTTTAACCTCTTCAACTCTTTAAACATGTCCAGATGATGATTTTGAAAATATAGTAATCTAATTTTACCAAGACAATGTTTTGGAGTCATCATGAACTGCAACCCTTATTATGTACTAATGTTTTTCTTGGATCAGTGGAAACTTGAAATCACTTAGAATTTGAGACAGTAGCTACCAGATATAGGGGTCCCCTACTGGTAATAAACAGTAAGGCAAATTCATATCTTGAGCCATAATGAAATCAGTTTGATTCTATAGAAGGATTGAAGAAGAAGCAATTATAAATACAAGTGAACAGTGGTAGGAAATAAAAATCCAGAGTAAGGGAATATTCTTTATTATTCCTATACAATCAGATTATGTTATCAGACATGTAAGTAGACAGTGCATTATGATATATCATCTAATGTTTCTTTTAACGTTCACTTCATTGTATTAACATGTAAATACTGATTAATAAAGGAAATATAATTTCTTACAAATTTGGTGTCCTTATTCATTCCAGTAGACACCCATGACTATTTGAATCCAGAGGTTTGTGTTTTACTCTTGCACTAATGTATATTGCATCACTACAAGGACATTAAAAGTCAGAACAAGTATTTTTCTTTCTTTAAGATTTTATTTATTTATTTGTGAGAGAGAGAGAGAGAGAGAGACAGAGCCAAGCAGGGGGAGTGGCAGGAAGAGGGAGAAGCAAGCTCCCTGCTGAGCAAGAAGCCTAATGTGGGACTCAGTCCCAGGACCCTGGGATCATGACCTGAGCTGAAGGCAGACACTTAACTGACTGAGTCATGCATGCATCCCCAGAACAAGCCACCCAGGTGTCCCCAGAATAAGTATAATAGGAATATACTGAGTATGAGTTTCTGTGGTAAATGCCCATATTAAAATTAGGTTTCTGTCATGATGCCAAACTTATATAAATTCAAATCTCAAATTTTGCATTAAATCTTATCTTCTACTTCATTCCCTGATCAATGTTCTGGTATTATCTTCTACACTAGATACAGTCAGAAAATTTCAAGTTATTATTTACCTTCTTCCTTGTTTATGCCACATAATTAATTATAAAGTCTTATACATTTAGTTCTTTTCTTTTTGAAATTTATCTTTTTATTGCCAGCCAAAAATCATCTTATTTCAAATGCCTATTATCAATTGTCCAAATGCTTGCTAAAGCCTAGAGAAACAGCGTGAAGCCTGCTTGAGATTTTCTCTCTCTCTCTCTCTCTTCCCCTGCTCATGCTCTCTCTCTTAAATGAATGAATGAATGAATGAATAAATAATAAATAAAATAATAAAATCTCACATAGACCAAGCTTATAATAATGTTATTTTAAAAATGAGACCTAACAAAACCCATCTGCACGCTGCCTATAGAGACTCATTTCAGACCTAAAGACATCTGCAGACTGAAAGTGAGAGGATGGAGAAACATCTCTATCATGCTAACGGAGGTCAAAGAAAACCAGTGTAGCGATACTTATATCAGACAAAACAGACTTTGGTATATGTGCTGCCGAAGCGAGCACCAGACAAAACAGACTTTGAAAACAAAGACTAACAAGAGACATAGAAGGACACTATATAACACTAAAGGAGACAACCTGATAAGAGGATATAAGAGTTGTAAATATTTATGCAGCCAATATGAAAGTACCCAAATACATAAAACACTTAATAACAAACATAAAGGAAATAATCAACAGTAATACAGTAATTGCAGGGGACGTTAACACCACACTCATATCAATGGACAGATTATCAAAACAGAAAATCAACAAGGAAACAGTAGCTTTGAATGACACACTGGACTAGATGGATTTGACATATTCACAACATTCCATCCTAAGACAGCAGAATAAACATTGTTTTCAAATGCACATAAAACATTCTCTGGAACAGATCACATATTAGGCCACAAAACAAATCTCAACAAATTTTAAAATATTGAAGTCATACCATATCTTTCCTGACTACAGCATTATGAAACTAGAAATCAACCACACAGAAAAATTCTGGAAAGAGCACAAATACATGGAGGCTAAATAACATGCTCCTAAACAATGAATGGGTCAACCAAAAAAATCAAAAAGAAATAAAAAAATTACATGGAAACAAATGAAAATGAAAACACAACAGTCCAAAATCTTTGGGATGCAGCAAAAGTGGTTCTAAGAGGGAAGTTTATAGCGATACAGGCCTACCTCAAGAAGCAAGTAAAATCTCAAGTAAACAACCTAACTTTACATCTAAAGGAGCTAGAACAAGAACAAATAAAACTCAAACTCAGCAAAAGGAAGGAAATAATAAAGATTATAGAAGAAATAAATGATATACAAACTAAAACAAAACAAAAAACAGTAGAACAGATCAATAAAACTGGGAGATTGTTCTTTGAAAAGATCAACAAGATGGACAAACTTCTAGCAAAACTTATAAAAAAAGAGAGAGAGACAGAGAGAGAAAGAGAGGACCCAAAAAGGAACGACACTAATGAAAGAGGAGAAATAACAAACAACACCACAGAAATACAAATGATTGTAACAGAATATTATGACAACATGTATGCCAACAAATTGGACAACTTAGAAGAAATGGATAAATTCCTAGAAATATATAACCTACCAAAACTAAAGTAGGAAAAAAATAGAAAATTTGAACAGATCAATTACCAGCAATGAAATTGAATCAGTAATCAAAAAGCTCCCAAAAAACAGAAGTCCAGGACCAGGCAAATTCTACCAAACATTAAGAGAAGAGTTCATACTCACTCTTCTCGAACTGTTCCAAAAAATACAGCAGGAAGGAAGACTTCTGATTTCATTCTATGAAGACAGTATCACCCTGAGGTCAAAACCAGATAAAGATACCACAAAAAAAGAGAACTACAGGCCAATATCTCTCCTGAATATGCATGCAAAAACTCTCAACAAAACATTAACAAATAGAATCAAACAATATACTGAAAAAATCATACACCACGATCAAGTGGGATTTATTCCTAGGATGCAAGGGTGGTAGTTCAATATTCAGAAAACAACCAACATATACATCACATCAATAAGAAAGAATAAAAACCATACCACCATTCAATAGATGAAGAAAACGCATTTGACAAAGTGCAACACCCATTCATCATAAAAACCCACCTCAAAGTAGTCTAGAGGGAACATAGCTCAACATAATAAAGGCCTTTTATGAAAACCCACAGCCAACATCAACTCAATGGTGAAAAACTGAGAGCTTTTCCCCTAAGATCAGGAACAAGATAAGGATGTCCGCTCCCAACACTTTTATTCAACATAGTACTGGAAATCCTACCCACAGCAATTAGATGACAAAAAGAAATAAAAGGCATCCAAATGAGTAAGGAAAAAGTAAAAGAAGTAAGTGTCTCTATTTGTAGATGACACATATATATAGAAAACCTCCACCAGAAAAATACTAGAACTGATAAATAAATTCAGTAAAGTCACAAGATACAAAATTAATGTACAAAATTCTATTTAAAAAATCTGTTGTATTCCTCTATACTAATAATGAAGTAGCAGAAAGTGAAATTAAAAAGACAATCCCATTTACAATTGCACCCCAAACAATAAAATATCTAGAAATAAATTTAGCCAAAGAAGTGAAAGACCCGTACTTTGAAAATTATAAAACACTGATGAAAGAAATACAAGATGGTGCAAAGACATGGAAAGGCATTCCATGGTCATGGGTTGAAAGAACAAATATCAAAACATCTATACTACCCAAAGCATTCTATATGTTTAATGCAAGCCCTATCAAAATACCAACAGCATTTTTCACAAAACTAGAACAAGCAACTCTAAAATTTGTATGGAACCATAAAAGACCTGGAGTAGCCAAAACAAGCCTGAAAAAGAAAAACAAAACTGGAGGTATCATGATTCCAGATTTCAAGTTATACTCAAAGCAGTAGTAATTAAAATAGTATGGTACTGGCATAAAAATAGATACGTAGATCAATGGATTAGAGCAGAAAACCCAGTTGGTCACCTAGGTGACTCAGTCAGTTGAGCATCTGACTCTTGACTTTGGCTCAGTTCATGATCTCGAGGTCCTGGGATTGACCCCTGTGTTGGACTCCCACACTCAGTGGGGAGTCTGTTTGAGGATTCTCTCTCCCTTTGCCTCTCCTCCACTCATGCCTCCCTCCTCTAATAAATAAATAATCTTAAAAACAAAACCCCAGAAATAAACACACAATTATATGGTCAATTAATCTTTGACAAAGGAGGAAAGAATGCCCAATGGGATAAAGTCTCTTCAACAAATTGTGTTGGCAAAACTGGTCAGCTACATGCAAACGAATTAACCTGGACCACTTTTTTCACCATTCACAAAAAATAAATTCAAAAAGGATTAAAGACCTAAATGTGATAACTGAAACCATAAAAATTCTAGAAAAGAAAGTCAATAATCTCCTTGAAATTGACTGCAGCAACATTTTTCAAGATGTGTTTCCTGAGGTAAGGGAAATAAAAGCAAAAATAAACTATTGGGACTACATCAAAATAAAAAGTTTCTGCACACTGAAGGAAACAATTAACAAAACTAAAAGGTCTAGAGGGAACATACCTCAACATACTTGCAAATGACCTATTCAATAAAGGGTTATTATCCAAATAACCCAGCTAAAAAATGGTAAGGAGACATGAACAGACATTTCTCCAAAGAAGACATACAGATGGCCAAACAAACACATGAAAAGATGCTAAACATCACTCATCATCAGCGAAATACAAATCAAAACCAGAGTGAGATATTACTTCACATCTGTCAGAACGGCTAAAATCAAAAACAAAAGAAACAAGTCTTGGCAAGGATGTGGAGAAAAAAAGACCTTTTTGCACTGTTGGTGGGAATGCAAACTGCTGCAGCCACTCTGGAAAACAGTATGGAGCTTCCTCAAAAAATTAAAAATAGAACTACCGTAAGGTCCAGTAAGCACACTACTGGGTATTTACCCCTAAAATACAAAAACACTAATTCAAAGGGGTATATGCACCTCTATGGTTATTGCTGCATTATTTATAATAGCCAAGCTATGGAGGCCAGTCAAGTGTCCATCGATAGATGAATGGATAAAGATGAAGTGGTGTGTATATATATGAAATGGAATATAATTCAGCCATAATGATGAATGAAATCTTGCCATTTGCAACAACATGGATAAAGCTAGAGAGTATGCTAAGGGAAATAAATTAGAGAAAGATAAAATATATGATCTCACCCATATGTGGAATTTAAGAAATTTAATATTTTTAATGTTTTAATGAGCAAAGGAAAAAAAAGGAGAGAGGCAAAGGAAAAAAGGAAAAACAAAAACAAAAATAAAAAGCAAAGAAAAAAAGAGAGAGAGACAAAACAAGAAACAGTCAAATACAGAGAGAAAATTGATGGTTACCAGAGAGGAGGTGGGGGCAATGGGAGAAAAAGAGGATGGGGATTAAATGGAAAAAATAAATTAAAAAATTAAAAAGAGTAAAAATAATTAGACCAATATTACATAGGTTTTAAAGTAAATGGGTAATTTTAACTCCTTGAAATTATAACAGATTGCTTAGTTTTACTCAAAATATTCCATTTTTAATATGTGATTATGTATATTTAAATTTATGCAATATAATTAAACTGGGCTAGAAAAAATTCACATAAATATTTGACATGAAAAAAGCAAATGAGTGAAATAGACATACAACTCAGAAATTTGGACAAAGTTGTTAGAGAAATCAATGATTTTTTAACTTACAAAAGAAAGACATTACCTACACAAATATGTTAATAAAGTAGGACAGATAAAAATGAATGCTTTTAAAATAAATGCAATGTCACACTCTCTGGGCATAAAGGAAAGGCTAGTTAAATTGTCCATCAACTACTGACCAACAAAACAAAATATGTAATTCATCAAATACGAGTTCAAAGATCAAACACAAAATTCACTCTAAATATGCCATATGTATTCAATAAAGTGCAATGTATTCTATTATGTCTATCTTCTTAAGAGAATTAATTTTTCACGCATATGTGCTAATTTATTTATCACACTACTAATGGGCATGAAGTTATTTTTATGCTTCGCTATTACAAAATTTACATGTGGAATACTTCTATATAATACATTTGCAGAAGTGTGATTGCTGAGTCTTAAATGAGCATTTAAATAATTGGTAGCTGGTGACTAGTATCCTCATTATCACAATTAAAACAAAATATATCCCCAAATAAAGTGTGTTGAATTACCTACTTTCCCCAACTTTCTCTTCAACTTTCTATATCTTTGCCAATCTCACTGGGAAGGTGTGTTACTCATTATAGATTTAATTTCTGATTAATTTTATTATCCTTTCTACTTATTATTTTTTGATTGGTGAAGTAACTTTCTATATCACTCTGTAATAATTCACCAGTCTGCATATTTATCACTTGTCTACTCTCGCTTACAAATGTTTATGACATTTATCCACATTGTGAATATAGCTGTAGTTTATTCTTTGCATTGCTGCCTAGTATTCCACAATTTACTGCTCCATTCTGCTTTTTATGAACTGTTATAATCTTAACCAAGATGCATTAATACAAATGCATTATTTCTTCTTCTCCCATTCCCTCTTCAAATATTTTAAATAGTACAGTTGAATCTTTGACATCGTAGTAAAAGCCATTAAAATAGCATTTTATTTACTTATATATTTTCCTAACTATTAGTATTATTCTAAGTGTCTCTTTTTTATATTTGTGTTTATTGTAGTGGCAATAGTGTAGGTTAATATTAAATTGATGTGGAATGGGAGAAGGAGCAGTGGTTAGGGAACAGGCTGTGCTAGCTTTCACAAGGGGGACTGTCTTTTGGTTTTCAGAATAATGACACCAGTCAAAGAATACTTCCTGAAAACTTTTAACAAATATTCTATAAAGATGGAGTAAGAGCCATGATTAAATGAGATTAAAACTGCATAATAGTTTTGGTTTTATCCTTATGATAGTGCTTCCCCTGAAGTCCTATCAAATGTTGGATATGTATTCTTCATTTTATTGACTGCAAGACCTGCATCCTTTTTGGTGAGGTTGGTTTCCTCTTTCCTTCTTTTTTTCTCCTCACAGAGACTGCCAGGATATTTATTTATTACTTTTACTCTACTAAAGATCAAAATATCATAAGACTAGCCACATCCTAATTCATTTGCACTATCCTACTGACACGTGTGTGTGTGTGTGTGTGTGCGTGTGTATATATTGTCAGCTACTGTATCATGATTTAAAACATGTAAATACTATCTCCTTCCACTTATCAAAATTACTTATTCCAGTATTCTGTATTCTTTCTCCAGAATTATTCTACCACTACTTTGGGTCAATGACACTACCACCTTTTAAATGTTAGTACACTTGGGGTGCCTGGGTGGCTCAGTCGTTAAGCATCTGCCTTCTGCTCAGGTCATGGTCCCAGGGTCCTGGGATCGAGCCCCGCATCGAGCTCCCCGCTCCGCGGGAAGCCTGTTTCTCCCTCCCCCACTCCCCCTGCTTGTGTTCCGTCTCTCTCTGTCAAATAAATAAATAAAATCTTAAAAAAATAAAATAAATGTTAGTACACCTATCATTTCTTCCTTTTATCTTTATGTAACATAAAGACAGTTGTTCATCACTCTCTTGCCCCTTTCCACATTTCTTTTACTTGATTGTCAAATTTCTAACTGACTGAAACCAGATCATTTCATGTTCATTGACAGCATCCAAGGAGAAGAACCTGACTGTAGAAAAAGCTAAACAGGCATGCTCACTGTTTTCATTCTAAGTGAACTGAGATCCTCATACATCTCAAATGGTGTATTATTTCTGTTAGGCAGACCTATTTTTTCCCTAGTGGATAAACTCTCCAAAATTCCCAGGATGGCCATTTTCTCTCATCCAGTCTCTAACAACTTCTCCCCCTTTTTGTCAAACTGTCATCTATTTCCCAGAAAATAAAGAGACCAACAGAAGAAAGCAAACTCATTTTCTTTCAAAAAATAGTCCAACTCACCTGCCTCTGTCCCTACATTCTGCCCACATTCCTGTTACAGAAGATCCCTCTCTACATTATTCTTTATCGCGACCCAACACAAGTCTTAAAGCCTTTGTGAATGACTGCATAATGGGCATAACATCCTCTCAGACACTATACTGATGCCCTCTGCAAGGCCAAAATAAAAAATCAATCTTGGTTAACTTTCAGCATAGTATTTCCCAAAGAGTTACTAATTAGCAATAGAAAATATTAACAGAGCAGAAGTCACACACAAAAGAAAAAAGTTATCACCAGTAATGGGATAAATAAAAATCATGCTCACCCTAAAATCATGCTCAGAAAAGGATAAAACATTACATCCTTGGTATTTCTGCCAAAAATACCTAATCTGAACCTAATCCTGATAAAACATCAGACAACTATAAATTGAAAGATGCCTTATAAACTATCAATTGCATAAAAAAAAAGACTAAGGAAACATCAGATTAAGAGAGATTAAAGAAAAATAATTTTAAAAAAGGTAAAATACTGGATTAAGTCCAGGACCAGATTTTTTTTTTCTTTTGCTGTAAGTGACATCAATGGGACAAAGGTCAAAATTTGAGTAAGGTCATTGCATTAGATATTAGTATTATATCAATGCTAATTTCTTAATTTATATAATTGCACTATGGTTAACAGAACATCTTTATTTTTTCCATCTCTTATCTGTAACTAAGAAAGAAAATTTTAAAAATTTTATAATAGACTAAGAATACATTAAGATAGTAATAGAAAATTCAACAGGTTTTTAACTTGTATGCTGTGGTAAGTGGAGGTTGACCTGATTCTGCACAACAAAGATACATACAGAACATCACCATTCTGAATTCTCTCGTAGTTCATTTTAAAATCACTTACTGCAACTGTCAAACATATGGTTTTAAATATGCATATTTTATATAGAAAATTACTTGAAGCATTTCCATGTTCCTTGAATAACCATTACGTTTATATGCATAAACCAGGAAAGGTCTGATTGCTATTTGCATGGATTATTTACAGCTAAGTGGTCTATGAAGAAATGAGAGTCCATAAAAATGCTATTGTGTATGAAAACCAATCTGTGTTGCTCATTTTAATTGGGTATAAGAATATTGGTTTATAGATTTTAGAAACAGCCATATAAATGTTTCTCACAAACAGAACAAAGGTTATAGAAATAATCTGTCAACTAAATGCTTTAATAAACATTTCTAACTGAATGTTTTATTTTCACAGAAAAATGGTTTTCCTGGTTTCCTGTCTCCAATAGGTCTATCACTGCAAATATAAATATTCATTTTTAAAATTACTAAGATGCCTCTTCTATCCTGTAGAATTCACTTGTCATTTTATCTGATATTGTTGTAGTAATCAAAGACATCTAACATTGGTAACCACCAGTGATATTGGATTTTTTTGTTTTTTGGGGGGTCAATATATTAGAGGTATTTAAAAATACAGAAAAGACTAGTATATAGTTACTTACCCCAAGATATTCACACTCAAGGAGAGCAGAAGACAAAATAACTTTCTTCCCTTAATATACTTTCTTCTCTTAATTTTTTTTTTTGTTTGTTTCAACAATGAAAACAAATGATTCTACTCTACTCTTTGACCTGAACATCAAAAGTTGTAATGGCATCATGCCTATAAATTACGGGAGTCTTTTATTGCAAAATGGGCATAAAATCCTAGTCTAGTTGTGATTCTGCATAAATTTTTTATGCTCTACTTTTCTTTCCAAGGGGAAGTAAGTAATGTTCTCTGGAGTAAGAAGTTTCTCATTGCTGCATAGGGACTAACAATGGATACCAAGAAGGATGTTCAATCCCAAAAGCAGCAGCCGGTCATATTAATCTGTGGAAAATGTCATAAAGAAAATGAAATGAAATCCAAGTATCCAATCAAATGCAGAGACTGTGAATACAGAATAATATACACAAAAAAGACTAAAATTTTGTTGGTTTCTGATGCTCAATGAAACATTTAGAATTCAGAGGAATATCTTAATTTATGTTTAAATTTGTCAATGTTTCTCATTGTTGTGTAGCCTTTGATTAGCATGTTTTCCTTTATAAATAAAATTACATACACATAATCTTATTTCATTTCATTTTTAAAACCATAGTTTGCCTATCTATTCACATTTTATGTTAAGAAATTATTTTTGTTCAAGTAAATAACTTACAATTCTATTTCATATGCAATACATATGTATCACGTATTATGATCCATATGCAATGTAAAGTGAAAGTTAAAATTGCTTCCCCAAACCAAGCTTTTAATCAAAACCTATAATCATCTGGGGCTCTTTCCAAAAAAAGCAGATTTCTAGGACTTTTTAGGCTTACACACTGATTAAGTAAATTCCTGGAAAACTACTGTTGTACATTACCAACAATTTGTCAACGCTCTAGTATTACTTGATGTGGAGTACACCACATCATCAAGTATACATACTTAGTGTATATATGCATACATAATTTTGAGTCCTGTTGTTCATTTATTAGTTGGTGTAGGCCTTTCTGTATTTCAGCATAAGTTTTCACAATTTTTAAAATTTTGGCAGAGGAAAGAAACTTGAATGTTTGTGTTCTGTAAGGTAAAATCAACCTTAAGTAAAGTGTTAAACAGATTATTAAGCCAGGTGCTATTTTCTAGGTGAAAAAATTCTAAGCTCAGAAATTCTGCTTTCAGGATATAAAAAGATTAGGAATTGATTTATACTTAATTGTTGGATAAATATTGAATTTTTTATCTTGATTTTAGGGACATGGAATTAATGATCAAAAATATATTCCATCAGTTCTAGGATTCCTTCACAATGGGACATCATGTTGGCCTCCCTAACATTCATTTTAAAGATTAGACATATTCTAAATTTATTAATAGCTAATATTTATCCAATTCAAAAATTATCTCTGCTACTTTTTATAAACACCTATACCTATATTACCATCATGGTTTCCTAATTTCTTCAAATTTTTATATGCTATATGAAATACTGTGATGTTCAGATATCTTTTATTATGTTCAGTTAGCCATCATATGGTACATCATTAGTTTTTGATGTAGTGTTCAATGATTCCTTAGTTGTGTATAACACCCAGTGCTCATCGCAACACGTGCCCTCCCTAATACCCATCACCCAGCTACCTCATTTCCCTACCCTCTCCCCTCTGAAACTCTCAGTTTGTTTCCAGGAGTCCATAGTCTCTCATGGTTTGTCTCCCTCTCTGATTTCCCCTCCTTCAGTTTCCACCCCCTTCCCCTATGGTCCTTCATGCTATTCCTTATGTTTTACATATGAGTGAAACCATATGATAATTGTCTTTCTCTGCTTGACTTATTTCACTTAGCATAACCCCCTCCAGTTCTATGCATGTCAATGCAAACTGTGGGTATCCATGCTTTCTGATGGCTGAGTAATATTCCATGATATATATGTACCACGTCTTCTTTATCCATTCATCTGTTGAGGGGCATCTTGACTCCTTCCACAGTTTGGCTATTGTGGACATTGCTGCTATGAACATTGGGGTTTCTGTGCCCCTTCTTTTCACTACATCTGTATCTTTGTTGTAAATACCTAGTGATGCAATTGCTGGGTTGTAGAATAGCTCTATTTTTAACGTCTTGAGGAATCTCCATACTGTTTTCCAAAGACCTCAATGTGAGACAGGAATCCATCAAAATCCTAGAGGAGAACATAGGCAGTAACTTCTTCAACATTGGCCACAGCAATTTCTTTCAAGACATGTCTCTAAAGGCAAGGGAAACAAAAGCAAAAATGAACTTTTGGGACTTCATCAAGATGAAAAGTTTCTGCACATCAAAGGAAACAGTTAACAAAACTAAGAGGCAACCCATGAATGGGAGAAGATATTTACAAATGACATTATAGATAAAGGGCTGATACCCAAGATCTCTAGAAACCTTCTCAAACTCAACACCCAAAAAATAATCCAGTCAAAAAAATAGGCAGAAGACATGAACAAACACTTCTCCAAAGAAGACATACAAATGGCTAACAGACACATCATAAAAAAATGTTCAACATCACTAGCTATCAGGGAAATACAAATCAAAACCACAGTGAGATACCATCTTACACCAGTTAGAATGGCAAAAATCAACAAGGCAGGATGTTCAAATTTTTAAAGAGTACTTCATTGGTCCAAGTTTTCTTTTATCTGTGACTTTCATAATTTTCTAATTCTGCTATATTCCTTTTTGAGCTTGCCCATTTTAAACAGGTGAGGGCCAACATACATGATCTCTCTCTCTTTTTTTTAATTTATTTATTTATTAGAGAGTGAGAGAGAGAGAGAGAGAGCATGCAAATGGCAGGGGGTGCAAAGGGAGAGAGAGAGAGAAGGAATTCCAAGAAGAGTCCCCACTGAGCACAGAGTCCAATGAGGGGCTTGATCCCACAACCCTGACCATGACCCCAGCAGAAACCAAGAGTCAGACATCCAAACAATTGCATCACACAGGTGCTCCAATATCTCTTTATATTAGCCCCATAATTAAATAAACAAATTCCAACTCATTGGATAATATAGTTACAATTTTAACTTCAAATTTTATCATAGGCCCTTTATGGATCAATAGTTCAAATATTCTTATTTGATTAACCAGACAGGGAGGTTTAATGGAAAACTATTATAACTGTAACTCAAGACCACTATTATCATTCAGTGATTCAGCTCTTTGGGCCCCATTCATCTATAGAAAGGAAATGATTTTACCTCTTACCTACATAGACAGTTTTGAGAAAATAGATATAAAATTGCTTTAAAGGTTATTTTTGAATGGTTCTCTATACATGTAAAAACGAGTAAGTTTGAGCTTGAAGTTAACACATACATCATCTCTTAATACACTGCTAGGGACAACAATGGACACTGTGAAAAATGTGTCCACATCCATGGGAAAAGCACTGAATAAAGAAAGATGAGCCCAAATCCAGCCCTACCACTCATGATTAGCCAGTTCACTTCATTTCTTTTAACTTCAGCTTCATTATCAAAGTGAAAGAATTATGATGATCAGCACATGAAGGTAACAGTTCTTTTAAATTCCGAAGCTATCTTTAGAAACTGAAGTTATAAAAAATTCAAAAATAGCAGATGAAATGAGAAATGGTCAGGCCAAAAAGAATAAAATACCATATAATGATAGTTGAGAAGGTAGAAAAACAAGCTGCCTCCTTACATATGTCCACACACACACCACCAACCCCTCCCAGAATAAATTCTATGTAGAGAGGGGATGTGGTATTTGAGCAGAAGGCTGAAGGGTGAGAAGGAGCTGGCCAGAGAAAAACAAGGAGAATGAACATTCCTGAAATAGAGAAAGCAGATCGTCGTAAAGGCTCTGGAGCAGAACTTAAGCTTGTCTTATTCCCACTTCAGAATGAAGTCCCTGTGACTCAAACTTCATAAGCAGGGGACGTTGGGAGATGAGGTGGCTTTGTGATGGGAAGCCACTGGAACAGTAAGCAAAAAAGAGAGTGAAATAGTTGAAGCCTTAAAAGAATGCACCCAGGGCACCTGGGTGGCTCAGATGGTTAAGCGTCTGCCTTTGGCTCAGGTCATGATCCCAGGGTCCTGGGATCGAGTCCCACATCGATCCTCTGGGAGCCTGCTTCTCCCTCTGCTTCTCTCTCTCTCTCTCACTCTGTCATGAATAAATAAATAAAATCTTAAAAAAAAAAAAAGAATGCACCTACACACGGTAACTACATGAGGTGATGACTATGTTTATTATCTAGCTTTGGTAATTATTTCACAATGCATACATGTTTCAAAACATTGAATTGTAGACCTTAAATAATATACAATTTTCGTCAATTATGCCTCCATAAAGCTAGAAACAAATTTAAAACCACTGCTCTCAGCATCTGTTTTCTCTTATTATTATTTATTTATTCAATAAACATATACTGAGCTCTTGTATAACACATAAAGTACTGTGGTAAGCCATGGCAATACAACTGTGAGTGAGACATATCTGCACCCTGATTAAGAAATTTATAGATTGTTAGAGAAGATAAATAAGTAAGTAGGATATTTGAGTATAGGTGTAAACAGAGGGTCTGAGCATATAGCCAAGGACACTTTTGAACGCTGTTTTGTAATTTTGCCCTTGTTTCATACACCATTCCAGAAATCCATATGTATCTTTACTATTAAGGAATGAAAAGAGCCAAAACTAGATAACTCATGTGAAGATAGATGCTAGGGGAAGAAACAAGCTGAGCCAATGATAGCCTAGTCCTTATATCATTTTTAATTTTAATTAATTAGAGAGGGAGGGGAGGCAGGAGGAGGGAGAGGGAGAGAGAGAATCTTAAGCAGGCTCCATGCCCAGCATGAAGCCCAAAGCAGGACTCCATCTCAACAACCCTGCGATCATGATCTGAGCCAAAATCAAGTCAGACACTTAAATCACTGAGCCACTCAGACTCCTGCTTTTATTATTTTTAAAAATAACTGCTGCTGTCCCTGGTATAAAAAAATGTGTAATTAGGACAGTATAAAAGCAGTATAATCAAGGAACAAAAGGTAATCTTTGACCATGCAGAGAAGAATATGTAAGCGAAGAAAGCAAATGCTAAATTTAGAATTAAGATATAAGTTTTCTGAAACAAAATGTATCTGTTTTGATATTTAATGAGTTCAATTAGAATAATATTAGATGGAAAATATACCTATTCTTGAAGGTTAAATCTAAACTAGTCAAATTCCTTAGACTAGAGGATTAACATATGATATGTCATAATATTCCAACACTCAATGCATATTTCATAATCTGTATGCAAAGGGATATCACTATTAAGATATTTTGCTTACAGGTGGCACATAATATAAAACTGTTATGAAATGAAAGTAGCTACAAGCTGCTTCCATGTACAGATTTGGCTCTCTATTCAGTCAGCTATTCTCAATAAGCATTGCTTATATCTGTATTATACAGATAAATCCCTATGAAATAGGTAGATTAGCTTCAATGAGAGTGGGTTCTATTACATAGTAATTTTCTTCTCTAAGAAGATGATTTAAAGTTTATTTTTCTTAATTTTCGAAAAGGTCAAGTTTACGTATCATGCATATGTAACATATATGTAAATATAATATTTTACAATACCATATATTAAAATCTTTTTATAAATTTAGATGACTAACATAATTCCTAATGTTTTAATAGAACAGATTATACAGGAGATTTGGTGCAAAGACTCAATGGTTAGTAGGAATGGATTCTTTGAGCTGTATAACAAAATTTATATTAAATTTTGAAGTACTAAAAATAAACATAATTCAGGAAACTAAAATTATATTGTCATATAATATACATAAAAACTCTGAAAACCTACGTGGGATGCACAAGAATTCAGGATAAAAATCTAAGCTCTAGGGGCGCCTGGATGACTCAGTTGGTTAAGTGTCCTCCTTCGGCTCAGGTCATGATCCCAGGGTCCTGGAATCGAGCCCCGCATCGGGCTCCCTGCTCCGCAGGAAGTCTACTTCTCCCTCTCCCACTGCCCCTGCTTGTGTTCCCTCTCTTGCTGTGTCTCTCTCTGGCAAATGAATAAATAAAGTCTTTTTAAAAAATTAAAAAAAATCTAAGCTCTATTTAAATTAAAATTGGGAGATTTAAATTTGGGAGTCATCAGGTTGATGGTTAAAGGCATAGAACAGGATAAGATCACAACACAAAAATTGAGATCACTTTCTCAGGAGTCTTAGACTATGGATCAGGAAATCTATGTGAACTTAAAGATCATGCTGCTTGCTGTACAATGAGTAATAAATTCTTTTGTTTCTGACCTAGGAGTCTCATGACTTCTACCAGCATCTATGAAACGGTAGCAAGCTAACTTGTTAGTTTTTGAGTAGGTAAAATCTCAGACTTATAGTTCTTGATATACATGACATTATGTTCTCTGAAAGTTTAATTAACTTTCTCTGAGGTGTATAAATGAAATTCTTATCCGCATAACTCAGGATTCTCTCCTTTTCAACTATGCTACTTCAAATACAAAGCGCCACACATACACATCACCCCTCAGGAAATGTATACAGATCTAGACATTAAGTTATTTTACTTGGTTGGCAATAGGCAAAGTTATATGTATAATTTTCTATTACAGAATATGTATTTATACACTACCCTTCTTGTGGAACATTCATATCCTTTTTGAATCATTTAGTATAAGATTTCTAAATTATCATACTAAAAGTTTGTCTTTATGTCATGTAGCTTTTAGTTTTAAAATTCTTATGAAGCTTTTCATCAGATACCACTGTACAGACATGCCACTGTACACGCATCTTCAGGGGCTATGTGTATTAGTTGTCTTATCATTGTCTATATTCTATAATATGTCCAGCAGAATCTTAGCTGGGGAAATTATGATTATAAAGTTAGATCCTATGAAAACAAAGTCTTTCTTATCAAATACTTCCACATTAGAGTTATTGTGGGAAGCCACTAGAGAGTTTTAATAATGGACTGACATGCTCTGAATTCAATATTAAAAAAAAACATTTGTTCCTTTGTGTGAGATAAACTAAAGGAAATAAGAGTACAAAAAGGAGAATTAAAAGACTCTTGAACTTATCTAGGTTAAAGATGATGGAGTAGGGTATTAGTGTTGAAGCTGATGCAAATTAAATGGATGTAAGGTGTATTTTGAAGGTGGAATCAATTGTATGTATGGACTAGGTGTTGAATGTGAAAGAAAGAGTCACAAGTTAGTTTAATATTTCGGCCTGAGAAAAAGAGTGCTGTTTACAAGTCCAAAACACACTGGAAAACACCAGTTAAGATGAGAGAATAAACCGTTTAATTTTTGACATATTTTGATATGTTTATAATATCCAAAAGTTGTTAGGTAGACATTTGTAAGAATATATGGTACAGAAGAGATATCTGGCAACAAAATACACATTTTGAATAGAACATGTTATTTCAATGGAACTAGTTGACATTATCAAGAGATGATTCTGTGCCTACCAAGATTTAGATGTCCACATGCTAATTCATTCTCAGAATTCTTCTATATATATAATGCCACAAAACCTTCTATTTACAAAGGTTCATTGGACAAGTTTAATTACCTTAAGCTTAAGAAAAAGAGAGAGCAAGCGAGTGGGGGGAAGGAGGGGAGAGGCAGATAGAGAATCTCAAGCAGACTCCTTGCTGAGTGTGGAGCCAGACACAGGTCTCAATCGCAAGACCCTGAGATCATGACCTGAACCTAAATCAAGAGTCAGACACTTAACTGACTAAGCCATCTAGGCACCCCAATAATGGTTAATATTTAATTTTTAAGAGCTTCCTATGTACTAGGCATTTCTAATCATTTCCCATGATTTTGAAGTTAAATTAGGATAACATTAATGTTGTACATTAATTTTCGCCAGCTAGTAAAGGACAGTACCTGGATTTGAATCACTCATCTTCATTGCCACATCCCTTATTTTATAGTTTATCATTTATATATTATTTATATTTTGTGATTTTTTAATATTTTATTTATACGCATTAATGTGTCTGTATCTACTCCTCCATTTCATTGTTAGTTATGGCAAGAAGAGATTGTCTGCCCTTCTTCAAATCCCATATCATCAGTATTTGAATATTTGTTGTCTTAATTAGCTGAACACAATTGTGTAAATATATAGAATACAGGTGAGATAAAACCTCATGTGTAAATGTTTACAACAACGCTAATAATTGAAATTATGTTAATTAAACACTACTTTGTAATGCTATTTCTATAAGTGTCACAAATTATCTTGATTTTATTCTTTACAGTGAATAACTCCTCAAAATCTGAATTTCCTGAAAGCATTTATTTATAATTCAACAAATATGAATTAATCTTCTACAATAATTGTAAAAATATGAGCATGTCAATAAACAAATGTAATAGCATATTGAACTATTGTAATAATGAGCAAACTAAACTCTATTCAACCAATTTTTAAATCACATTAGGCTTTAACTATAATGATCCCTTTGCCATGAATTATGAGGAACAATGCTTTCACTTATTTAATCTAGTCATTTTTGAGAAAAGTATGAAAATTAGTTATTAGCTATGGACCTACAATGAGTATAGTATACAATTCTGAATCAAAGACTGTCAGACCAATCATATTTTCTCAGATGCTTTAAATTTAATGTTTTATATGAAAAATCTCAGGCAGTGATGAGTTCATAATACTGTGACTAATATCAGAAAGCATATTAAATAAGAATTAACAAAAATTTTTGAGGTATCCTCTTACATTTTCTTTTCTAATGCTGTAAGCATTTGGATAAAAAGGATCTAAACTTGAAGACACCACAAGAAGGCATTAGATCTACCATCAGTTACAAAAGACCCTGATTTTTCAGATTTTCTCCTTAAATTTATCCTGTGACAAAATGCCATCTATGGAATTCAAAAAGGGTAGTAGAGTCACAAACATACTTTCAGAAATTTATAGGAATAATGTGTCATTGCCTCTAGTTCTTTACTACCCTACAGCTCTGATCTCATGTTGTGTTCTACATAGCTCTTTTTATCACTTTTTTACACAGTTAAAATGATATAGGGACCCCATGTTTATTATTGTTTAAAATAGCTAAGATACAGAAGCAACCTTTGTCTTCGTTGATAGGCAAATGGATAAGGAGGATGCGGTGTGTGTGTGTACAGATATACACGTACACACACACACAATGCAATATTACTCAGCCATAAAAAAGGATGAGATCTTGTCATTTGCAACAACGTGGATGGACCTAGAGGGTATTATGCTAAGTGAAATAAGTCAGCCTAAGAAAGACAAACACCATATGATTTCACCCATATGTGGGACCTAAAAAACAAACAAAAAAATGAATAAACAAACAAAACGCAGAATTAGATCTACAAATACAGTGAAGAAACTGGTGGTTGTCAGAGGGGAGATGGGCTGGAGGAAAGGGAAGAAGAGTGAAGGGGAGTGGGATACACAGGCTTCCAGGAAAAAAAAATCAGAGAAAGAGAGAGTGATCTCCAATTACTAGAGACTTCTGATCTTCCTTAACTACAAAAGGACACTCACCTAGTGACTTTAGAAAATACAAATTCTGGTAACTAAATAAATGAATCACCTCTCACCAATAAAATATTTTTAGGGAAATCAGTGTGGCACTTGGTATATCTCAATTACCTTTTGGAAATTATGTTAGCATATTACACAGGATGGAAATTTTTATAATAAATAAAGCTTTTTACTTTTCAATAAACTAATATTTAAGGTGTTTTGGTTACATAACACTTTTGTTCTTGCAGTGTATAAATGAACATTCTGTAGAACACTGTTCTACACTTGGTGAGGCAGAGATAGCACATTGTCCCCCAGGAACTATTCTATTTAAAAAAAAAAAATCCTGGGGCGCCTGGGTGGCTCAGTCGTTAAGTGTCTGCCTTCGGCTCAGGTCATGATCCCAGAGTCCTGGGATCGAGCCCCACGTCAGGCTCTCTGCTCCGCGGGAAGCCTGCTTCTCCCTCCCCGACTCCCCCTGCTTGTGTTCCCTCTCTCGCTGTGTCTCTCTCTGTCAAATAAATAAATAAAATCTTAAAAAAAATCCCCTGATATTTTCTTTAGTTTCACAGCTCCTAGAATAAAAAACTATACTTCTAAGCCTTAATTTCCCATAATCATAGCTATATTCTATTTTCTATCAATTGCTAGTGAAAGTCTAATAAGTGGTTAAAATTGATATTTGTGTTTTCCTGAGTAGCTTACAACAAACATATTAAACAATTACTAATTTAAAATAATGTTTTAAAAGACACAACAGTATGCATAATTCTTTTGTTCATCTGAGGTATTTTTGTAAGTTTAATTCCATACTTTTATATCTAATATTATAGTTATTTATTACTATTGTAAAATACTCGACACATTGGGAATGTTTACAATGATTTATGAGAGTGTTTTTCTGAATTTCAATGATAGTATACTGTTTGCAATTTTCTTTTTAACTTGAAATGTTTCTTTATGGTTCAACTTAAGAGAAATATTTGGAACTAGTTCATTCAGGTGAAAATTTAACATGTTTGATTAATTCAAAAATATTAATTAATTTTACTTATATCATCTGGCTTCATAACTGTTTTTGTCTGATACAGACTGGCAGTTGTCCTTAAAATACAAATACGTCCATTTGTCTTTTTTTTAATTTATTTTCTCTCTCTCTCTTTCTTTTTTTAATACATCTTAATATGTTTCTTAGCACACCTTCATTCATCACATACATAATAAATATCTCCTAAGATACATTTCTCCATAATGAATAGACAATTTAGTGGGAAAAAAAAGACAATAACAAATCTGCCTTTAAACTTGTGTTCTAGAGATAGTTATTGGGAAAGGTGATTGAAACAAAAAAATCATAGGCAAAATATTTGTCAAATTGTAGTCAGTGCAACAGGAAAAATAGAGGGATGTAAAAGGATAGGAGAGGTAGGTGTGGGAGGTATTGCAATTTAAAATTAGGTTTCAGGGAAAGTATCACTGAAAAAGTGATATTTAAGGAAATTTCTAAAGTACCTGATGGAACAAGTACCTAAAGAAAGCATATTTTGAGAAAATCATCAGTAAGAACGTAGATCTTAAAAGTTCTCATCACAAGAAAAAATTGTACCTATGTGAAGTGATGGATATTAATGAAGCATTGCTCTGATCATTTCACAATATATGCATACATCAAATCATCATGTTTTATACCTAAAGCTGATACAGTGTTATATATCAGTTATATCTCAGTATAACTGGGGGAGAGGAATTGAGGAGAAATTATAAAACTGAAACAAAACATAACAAAAGAACTAGCAAGTGCTATTTTCCCCTTCTTTTTATTATTGTTGTTCATGTTATACTCAGTCACTGTTAGCTTGTTATTTCCCTCATTATGGTTGAGAGTAAGGAAACCGATGTTACTTTTAGTATTGGCTACTTTCAAATGCATGTTTATATCCACAGATATTTGGGGGCCAAAATTAGTAATATGACAAATCTTTATTCCTTTATATGGAAAGTGAGATTTTTAGAATATTTTAACTCACATCTCTCCCTTTTTAATATTTGTTGTTATTTTGAGGTTGTAAATCCATTAATTGGACTTTTGGTAGAAATTTAATTGGGAAATTTTTTTAATAATATATCCAATAAGAAATATTCAGAAAATTTAAAAACTACAGAGAATGAAAGAGCTAGCTCTAAAAAACCTTTGACCAGAAATAAACATGTTTTTCTAGTTTTCTTTAATCCTTTTTTAGTATTGTCTATGAATAAAATCATACAAAATATTAAATTTCATATTTTGTTTATATGGAATTTATTTTATATTTTATTACAAGGTCTCATAAAGTCTGAGAATTGCATGGTCTTTTATTCCCTTACAAATAAAAGAGACATGTATGATAGCACCCAGATTAAGAAGAACATTACCAGAACTCCAGAAATTGCACTCTTGTGTATTGTGCCCTCCAAGCACTAATCTGATAAAAATATAACCAGTAGCCAATTTCTAATATCATAAATTAGATTCCCTCATTTCTGAAATTTACATAAACTGAATCACATATTCTGTTCTTGTTCGCTTTCATTCAACATTGTTTGTGAAATTCATTGTTTGCTGTAGATCACTATAATGTGTTAATTTTCACTGCAATTTACCAAGTGTATAGTTGTCAGACCTTTGTTGTTCTATCCCAACATGTTATTAATGTAAATAATATTTACATTATTAATCTTGGTGCATGACATAGTCTTTGCCTTTGGGTAAACACCCACCCCCCTGCAGTGGGACAACAGAGTTGCAAGTTGTAATGAAATTTGTGTCCATTACATTATTTAATTCTGTCATAAAAATAACTGAAACAAAAAATGAAACAAAATATAAGGAAGTTGCCTGAATCTAAATATAGAGAAAAGTAACTTGTGCATTAAGTCACACATAAAGTAAGAACTGAATTTCAGTAATCAACATAGGAAGGGATAATGAAAGAATCAATAATCATGAAGTATTTGAAGAATTCTGACACAATAAATTAGATACATGAAGTACCAACTCTACATGATACATTGAATATGCCAGAGTTGCATGAATCAGTCAATATTGATGAAGTTTTTTTTAAAGATTTTATTTATTTATTTGAGAGAGAGAGAATGAGAGATAGAGAGCACGAGAGGGAAGAGGGTCAGAGGGAGAAGCAGACTCCCTGCTGAGCAGGGAGCTCAATGTGGGACTCGATCCCGGGACTCCAGGATCATGACCTGAGCCGAAGGCAGTCGCTTAACCAACGGAGCCACCCAGGTGCCCATTTTCATGAAGTTTTTAACCATCATGTATCAATGACACCAACTATCTCCCCACTTATCTTCTCCTATATAAAACCCATAACTGCTCATCTGGCTAATTGGTGAGCTTCAGCTTCAGGTATACTAGTTTTCAAGTCTTCAAAACAACTAGAATGTTTTAGTTCCAGGCACCTTCTGTCTGCTGACTTACCTTGTTTAAACTTTAAGTCTGGTTCTTATATCCCTACCAATAGTAGGAAATCCTGATGAAGCAGAGGGAAAGAGAGAATATATGTGCATTGAATAGAACGAGATTCAATTAATCTGGTCTTTCAACCCTGCTTGCCTGCTAAGTGTGTACCTATCCTCCTTATCTTTCCCCTTTGCTTCTTTCTGTGTTTAAAATACATTGAACAAAAAATGAGATTCACTTATTAATTTTGTCAGTGAGTCCTTCTGTTCTGTGACCTCTGAGAGACTTTATCTAGCAGTGTATGTGAATCAATTTCTCATATTGCATTTGGTCATAATGAACAACTAGAAGTATATAGGCATCCCAGTTAAATTAGTAGGAGTACTAGGTCATGCCCTTAAAAATGTTCTCTGAAATCAAAGCAATATTCAAAATAGGGAAATCCAATACAGAAAAACTATTAAACAACTGGCTCACAGTTCAGATTTAAAAAGACTAAAAATTCAGATCAAACCTCAAATTAGATCTGAATTAACCTTCCCAAAGAAAGTCTTAAAATCTAAAGGAATAAATCTAAAGTCAAATGAAAAACCTTTAATATTTTTGGAAATTGTGACCAATGTAGAGAGAAAGAAATACGGAATAGAGGGCGCCTGGGTGGCTCAGTTGGTTAAGCGACTGCCTTCCGCTCAGGTCATAATCCTGGAGTCCTGAGATCGAGTCCCGCATCGGGCTCCCTACTCAGCAGGGAGTCTGCCTCTCCCTCTGACCCTCCCCCCATGTGCTTTCTTTCTCTCCTCTTCATTCTCTCTCTCAAATAAATAAATAAAATCTTAAAAAAAAAAGAAATACAGAATAGAAAAAAAAAGATCAAATGGCAAATGCTCAAATCTGAGTAATAAACCCCCCAAATCTGTTTTCAATAGAAAGAAACAAAAAACCAAAATAGATAACTTGGGTATAGCATAATGATGTCTTATCAAAGAATAAAATAGAAATTCAAGATAAAACAGCCCAGCTCTGGGGAAAAGAATCCACATTTCCATTTGTTCATCCTCCCATAATCACTACTCAAAGGATAAAAAAGGTGAACATTATGATCAGCTGATGCTTATTTATAATCCTAAAACAACAACAGTAATTATCACATTTGAATTTCAGAAACTAAGAACTATACTAGATCAGAATTTTTATATATTAATAAATACACTTAACCAAAACTTAGAAAAGAGTTATGCAATAATAGAGCAAATTTTTAAAAATTCTCTTTAGATTTCCTCCATTAGCATTTAAAAATATTTTTAATGGAATGTGTACTATAGATCCTGACCTATCTCAAGTTCTTGTTTTTTTTCTTAAAGATTTTATTTATTTATTTGAGAGAGAGAGAGAGCATTAGAGAGAGTACAAATGGTAGGGAGGGGCAGAGGGAGAGGGAGAAGCGCTGGGAGCCCTATGTGGGACTCAATTCCAGGGACCGGAGGTCATGACCTGAGCTGAAGGCATGTGCGTAACCAGCTGAGCCACCCGGGCGCCCCCTACCTCAAGTTCTTGAACTCCTGAAGATGTTTGAGGAAATTCACAAAGGAAAATGTTAACTTTTAATAAGTACAAAAATTTTAGCAAGAAAAATATTTTAAGAAATATTCCTTATGGGTTCTAAAAAATTCTTTGGGATAAAATAAAAATGATTTTGGTGTGGGTGGCCTGGGTGATGCAGTTGGTTGAATGCCTGACTCTTGGTTTCGGTTCAGGTCATGATCAGAGCTGAGATGAAGTCCCATGTCAGGCTCTGCACTTAGTGCCAGAGTATGCTTAAGACTCTCTCTCTCTCTCCCTATACTACTCCTCCCCCTTCTAAGAAGAATAAAAATAATTTTTAAAGTAATTTAGGTGTGACTGAGATCTAAGAAATTCTCACGGACCTAGGTAAACACATGCTGGAACCAATTAAATTGCATTGTCCAAGAGATGCACCTCATGGAATTTTAAACTGAGAAATACATTTTGTTGGTTTCTAGGGTGAATCTCTTGTGACATGTTCACACATTCTAACTAAATATCTCTTTTTGTGAAATAAAAAAAAATCAAAAGCGATTTCCTTCCTGAAAAGAAAATATAATTAGACTTTACAATTGTCTATATCTTTTTCTTATCTGTCTGGGGCCACACCCTTTCAGTTCTTCTTTTTTCTCCTTACACATTTTATAGATCTCCATTTTTCAGAAAAGCTGGAAATTAGTTATTTACATAAAATTTATTTTTAATAAGCCTAATATCAAAGAAAAATTTAGAAAAAGTAAAATAAGCAATTCACAAAGCTACTGCACCCTTGAAACCAAAAGGATAGAGGCTGCTAAAAAAGCAAACAAAACTGCCCCAAAACATCCAAAATGGTAGTAACTTATAGGCATCAATGGCAAGAAGAAAGAGGTACCATTCCAGTTGTGAAGGAAAAGATAATAAATTGGTTCCATCCACTGGTTAAATACACAAAGCACTAAGGCTGCTAGGAAGATGTGGGTAATGAAGAAAACATTTTTAATATTCAATTTATGTATATTATTCATATGACTACAGCAGGAAATCTATTATAGCCCCTGTGGAAAACAGTATGTAGGTTCCTCAAAAAATTAAAAATAGAAATAATATATGATCCAATAATTGCGTATTTACCCAGTTAAAAAAAAACACTAATTTGAAAAAATATATGCACCCTTATGTTTATCACAGCATTGTTTTCAATAGCCAAGATATGGAAGCAACCTAAGTGTCCATTAATAGACAAATGCTTAAGGAAGATGTGGTATATATATATATATATATATGTATATATATATATATATATATATATAATGAAATATTACACAGCCATAAAAAAGGATGAGGTCTTGTCATTCACAACAACATGGATGGACGTAGAGTCTATTATGCTAAGGGAAATGAATCAGACTAAGAATGACAAATGCCATATGATTTCACTCATATGTAGAATCTAAAAAACAAAACAAATAAACAAAAAACAAATAAATAAAATAATGCCCTTGATTTTTATTTTATTATGTTAATCACAATACATTACATCATTAGTTTTTGATACAGTGTTCCATGATTCACTGTTTGCGTATAACACCCAGTGCTCCATTCAGTACATGCCCTCTTTAATACCCATCACCAGCTAACCCATCCCCCAACCCCCCTCCCCTCTAGAACCCTCAGTTTGTTTCTCAGAGTCCATAGTCTCTCATGGTTCATCTTCCCCGCCGATTGCCCCACCTTCATTTCTCCCTTCCAACTATCTTCTTTTATACAATGGAATATTATGCAGCCGTCAAAAGGAATGGAATCTTGCCATTTGCAATGACGTGGATGGAACTGGAGGGTATTATGCTGAGCGAAATAAGTCAATCAGAGAAACACATGTATCATATGACCTCACTGATATGAGGAATTCTTAATCTCAGGAAACAAACTGAGGGTTGCTGGAGTGGTGGGGGGTGGAAGGGATGGGGTGGCTGAGTGATAGACATTGGGGAGGGTATGTGCTATGGTGAGTGCTGTGAACTGTGCAAGACTGTTGAATAACAGATCTGTACCTCTGAAATAAATAATACATATATGTTAAAATGCCCTTGATTTTTTAAAGGAATCAATGACTCATGAGATTCTATGAGTTGTGAAATAAGAAATTAACATGATTAAAATTTACTCTCTATTATGGAAAGCAGTATCAAATGTCATACATTGTAAATGTATAGCTGTGGTCAGTTAAAGTAACCATAGCTGTTAGTATGTCGCTGCTACCTCTTTTTTGAAGTATTCGGTTCAATTCATAAACATAATGATCTGATATTATAGTATATTGCATTGTATAAATGAACCATGCTCCAGAAACAAAGTTGGAGATGATACTGTATTTCTAAAATAAGCAATGCTGTTTCATATATTGAAAGACCTTACATAAATTGAGTCATATTTGATCTGGAATCCAACATACTGGGAAATTTTCTTTAACTCTTGCTTGAAATTTTGTCCAGAGGCAGGGTTGAAAGACCTATGGTTCTAAGGCAATTAGTCCTTAAGAGTGTTAGCATATCACTCCTATCAGTAAATCAGAATGTTAGTGTTCAAGTCCCATACCCCTGCCCCTACATGACGCAATGGGAGCTGCCCTTGGAAATTTGATGGCCTCTGGCAAGCTTAATTTTGAAAGATTATCTTCATCTAGGTATTGTCCATTCCATGATGTACATGTTGTATCTATAAAATCAACAGTTTTACCAGTTAAGAAGCACTAGTGCTCATATTTTTTAAAGTAAACTCTAAAGAAGCTTTTTCCTTTCTTTTTAATTTTTTTTAAGATTTTATTTATCTATTTGAGAGAGAGAGAGAGAGAGAGAGAGAGAACACAAGCAAGGGGGCGGGGCAGAGGGGGAGGGAGAAGCAGACTCCTCACTGAGCAGGGGACCCTGAGATGATGACCTGAGCTGAAGGCAGACACGTAACCAACTGAGTCACCCAGGCATCCCTTTTCTTTCTTTTTTTAAATAAATTCCATTTACAAGAGATTTAATTATAAATTCATATAAAAGTCAGATCCACTTTCTAAATGAGAAATCATTTCTAGTTAAAAGAACAGTTTTACAGAAGAAATTTAAAACTATTTTTTTCTTAAATATAGTACTTGAGACATTTTAAAATTATTTGTATAGTGAGGTTAAGATATAAATTAGACACATTTTTTAAGAAAAACACATATTTCATCATTCTTGTTAGTTTAAAATATATACAAATAACTGGAGTGCTGTAGGCCCTCTCAATTCTGCTTCTCATTTCTCTTGCCTTTGATAATCTTTTGGTTCAGTTAAGGTCTGTCAAATCCCCTTACTCCAAATTTTTGGTTTTAATCTATATTATCAACCTATAGTACTGGTATTAAACCAATTTCCCTGCTAAACTTTAGGAGTCCAGTTAGTCAAGACCTCAAGACATTTAACTTCCTTCCCCACTGATTTCTTTGTGGCATTTGTATAATGCCGCTGATCACTATTTGTTTTCATATCTGACTTCCTAGTTAGACTTTTTAAACATCAGAAAACAAGTTATCCATTTTTGTTATCCAACATTTGTAGAATCTCACTAGACTGTGAAGTTCCCCCAAACCAATATAGTATCATGGGGGTACATTCTGGTTGAAAGCATTAATTAATTGAATTAATTGATTGATTTTTCTCTAAATAAATGAGATTAGGAAGGGAGTGCATCAAGAATAAAGTCAGTTTAGAATACTGATAGGAAGGAGCTGGCAGATTCTAAAAACCATAAAGATATGGTCTTAACTATAGACAGTGCATTGTGAATGAGAATAAACCCACAAATTCAGGTAAAAGTGAAAGTTAGCATCTGGACACCAGTGGCAGAGGATTTTAAACTGTTACAAATATGTTTAATTTATTAAACCTTACTGGGCACAAAAGGCAATATTATATTCCATGAATTTGCCTAAAATATTTTAAGACAACATATCCAAATTAGTTAATTTCAAATTTAACACATAGCCAGCTGAAAAACAAGCAATGATCTCTGCAGTTTGCATGGTGGAATATAACAGGTAATTTATCAGGGTCAAATGGGGATCTGAGGCAACAGATGTATCTTCTATAGAACAGGACTTTGATACAGGGTTGTTTGTTTAAAGTTTACTTATGGCCATGGACAATCTCCGGAATTCCAGTAAACGGCAATAATTGATTATAGAATACAAACAGTTTACTTTTTTGAGAGTGAAAAGAGCAATTGACTGAAGGTTGGAAGGGAGAGGGGGTAGAATGCATGTAAGTTCTGATTGCAATCATGATTTATATTCTTAGGCAATGACTTGCTAATTGTTTCTGAAATATTAACACTTAGAAAACATGGAAGAAAGAACTGAATGCTTTCATAAAATGTATCTATGCTGATTATGCTATCCCCCCCAAAAAAAGTAGTGGTGCATATTTTAGCCCAACTAGGCAAAGAGGAAAAATAATATCTACTGCAAGCACACCATCTGCTGGAAGGTAAATAAATAAACAATGTAGCATAGAGAGTAGTAATCTATTCAGTTTTATAATGTCAGTGTCCTGATCTAAACTTCAGGCTACTATAAATATATTTAAATGTTTAATTCCCCCCTGAGGAAGTTTACAAACATGAGAGCTAATTGTATGATTTAAAAAGTGTAATAAAAACTATGAAATAATTAGATTGAGTCTCTTGTTAGATACATAAAGTTGTGCTTTGCATTCCTGAATAATGTTCCTTTTACACAAAATAAAAATACACACAAATACCACTGATTATAAAGTCTTATGTAATTACATCTCAAAAGATAGATAGTCTACACAAATCTTGGTAATGAAATTTCTATTTTGGTGGTACAAAATGAGTTGTATATTATTTCATTATATATGTTATATATATTCTCTTCAATAAGTTATATATATATATTTAAATATGTAAGCAAACACTAGAATGAATTTCTAGTTTTTCATAACTTTGTCTCACCATATTTTGCAAGTTTTCATTTCATTTGATATCTTAGCTATCCATTTCACAGTTTTGCTGAAATCATATAGTTTATCTTTGTTTCCTCCTTATGTTCAGGATTTAATTACTCAAAGTTCATTTCTTTCATAGTATTGGCTTTTTACAGTTTCGGTAAGACTCTGCCACTTATATTTGAAATCATGGTTTCAACCCTGTTTTCAACTCTCTAATCTTTAATCTTTTTTTCCAGAAATGGGTAGTCTTTCCTCCCACTCAAGCCCATGTGTTGTCCCTGTCACGCTGCTCTGTTTCCTCTCCCACACATTTTACTACATTATTTCTACCCCCCCAAAAAAAAGGGTATCAATTATCCAACAGAACACCACTATGGTAAACTTAATTTTGTATTTAGAACAGATACTCCAGCTGAGTAGCTTGGAAAGGGGAATACACAAATCATGCATAATCAAATCTGATTGGGAGTGTGCCTTTTAAAACAAGGAGACACTGTTATTTACAAGATAATTTGCTTTTGGTGACCAGCAGTATGGGTCTGGGTATATGCATTTTTAGTATAAATGGAAGCAGAACTAATATGATTTTTCAGGTGCAACAAAAGGAAACCTGTTCTATGGAATGGATGACCATGAAGGGATGTTAGAAGATAGTGTCTGATACTAATTTTGGTGTTTCTGTGCTGTGAAGTGGGATTTGTTAAAAAACAAAAACAAAACCAACAACAAGAAAACCCTCCTTGTCTTTGCTATGTGTTATTCTGATGAAAATATCGAATCTAAATTGCTCATTAAGCATTTTGTTTTATGATATTATTTGAAAGGGCTCACATAAGAGCTGTTTCTGCACCCAGGTTAAAGTACAGCATGAAAGGAGAAAACAAAACAAAACATGTCCTAACAGGCCTGTCCTTTGTGCTAAGAGTAAACACTTGGCATACACAACATATAAAGTGAGAAGTCAAAGACGCATTCTATGACCTGCCTCAAATTTTTTAATTTTATTTAATCCTCACCTCTAAATACTGTTTTTCCAAAGTTAATGCATTAATTTTACCTCACTAAAATAAAATCTTATAACCAAAGCCTTGTATAAAGTAAAAGTGTGTCTATCAAAATCTTTAAAAACAAACAAAACAAAACAAAACAAAAAGGGCACCTGGGTGGGTTAAGCATCTGCCTTCAGCTCAGGTCATGATCTCAGGGTCCTGGGATCAAGCCCCACACGCCTGCTTCTCCCTCTGCCTTTCCCCACCCCCACTTGTGCTCGCTCTCTCTCTCCCTTTATCTCTCTGCCAAATAAATAAATAAAATCTCTAAAAACAAAACAAAAAAATGTGTCTATCACCCACACATACACAAACACAAATCTGTGATTAAGTATTACAATTCATTATGATTTTAAGATCATTCTTATTTCACTGAAAGTTTACATCTCATTATGGCAGCATTCGATCATCTATTCCTTTTTAAACAATATTGAAAATTAACAGTTCAGTTGGCATTAAAGCAGCCATTGAGTATACTGGGATGAGCAGCAAAGCAAGCACAGGTTCTGATAAAATATACCGAGAAATACAGCCATTGAGTAACTAATACAAGTAGAAAATTGTGTGTTAAAATACATTATTACAAATTATAACAAGGATTCTCTGAGGGTAGAAAAATACACAAAAAGTGTAGATGGAGGAATTTTGGATCAGAATGGATCTCTTCTAGCAAGGTAAAATTGGGGTCAGGTTTTAAGGTTGACGTGGTAGGTTGTTTGCAAAACTGGCTGTAATAATGCTAAATCATCATGTGCATCTCTGTGTGATGTGACTTTGCCACTACCTCTATGAAGAATAAAATTTACTTCTGTATCTCCTGAGTCTGGGTTTGGCCGTATGGACTTAATTTTGCCCGTTGGACAATAATAAGAATGATCATAAATAGAGGTTTGGAAGGGTTTATGCTTAAGGGCTTGTCTTCTCTTGATGCTGGGAACTTTTTTTTTTAAGATTTTATTTATTTATTTGAGAGAGAGAGAATGAGAGATAGAAATCACGAGCGGGAAGAGGGTCAGAGGGAGAAGCAGACTCCCTGCTGAGCAGGGAGCCCGATGCGGGACTCGATCCTGGGACTCCAGGATCATGATCTGAGCCGAAGGCAGTCGCTTAACCACCCAGGCGCCCCGATGCTGGGAACTTTTATTCATTATGTGGACAAATCTAGACTAGCTCAAGAAGGATCAGAGATCATGAGGATAGAGGTCACAGGGGAGGTGCTCATCTTACCTGAGAACCCAGATATGTGAATGAGTCTGTGAGGCTCATTCAGCCCCAGCCAAGACAGGCCAAAAGGACCTCTCCGCCAACCCACAACATTATGAGAAATAATAAATATATGTGTCTCTAACCTGAGCTCAGAGCTCAGAGGAAATGGGTGTGAGTAGTGCCTAAACTTACGACATGGAATTTCCTGGGGGTTCCAGTCCAAGATGACCATTTAGGAGGCTCCTGAACTCAACTTCTCTCACAGGCACAGCAAATCTATAGCTATATAGGGACAATTTCCCCTGAAAGAAATCTAGAAACTATGTGAGCTACTCCTACACTAGGCAAATGAGGAAAACCCACCTCCAAATGGGTAGAGGAGGCTAAGACACAATTGCACTGTAAGCCCAGTCCCCAGATGTGGGTACTCATAACTTGGAGGGGACTCACAGTCAGGAGGGCACTCAGAATCCTGAGATTCTCCCTGAAGAGTAAAGCGTTTGGATGCCACATATGGCATGATTTTTAAGATTTCCACATAGGAGATGGGCCTCTAAAACATCTAGCCTCCCAAGCCAACAGGGCTTGTGTCCATGAGATACACAAAGCTATCAGGAAACTAAGAGACAGTTCTAATTTTAGTATATGTGCTGCCAAAGTGAGCACTTAAGAGACAGGTCTTAAAGAGCTCATGCAGACTCACCATGGCTAACCCATGGCTAACCTGGGGCAAACCCCCAGGGTCTAGCACAGAAGTAGTGGGTTGAGATGTACCCTGTCTTTTCCTGAAAGAGACCTGTTTGTTTATCTTAACAGCTGAGGCTTGAGGGAGCAGGCTTCTAATTTAATAAAAGATATAGAAGCCTAGTGCAACATTTTCCAGAGGGTGACCAGTGAGAGCCATCTTCCCTGTGACTCCCTCCAGGTTGCACTTACCTCCTAAAAGGGAGTTTGTGTGCATGTCTGGTGTACTGGGTTTCGTGGCTGCCAGCTTGGAAATGCTTCTTCATCACCTGGTCCCACTGGCCAGCAGGGCTGTGTTCATGAGTCCCATAGAACTGTAACAGACAGAAACTGTTCTTGCATTTACACAATTATGTTTGGGCAATTTAAATAGTAACAGCTAACAATATAGTTGTATGGAGGTAAGCAAAACAAGCTACTGCTGGAGTGCTTCGGGCTTACCAAAACATGGCAAGTCTAGAATTGAGTATGTTCTCAGCTACTATGGAAAACAGTACGGAGATTCCTCAAAAAATGAAAAACAGAACTACCATATGGATCCAGCAACTCCACTTCTGGATATATATTCAAAGAAAATAAAATCAGTATCTCAAAGACATCTTTACTCCCGCGTCAATTGCAGCATTATTCGTGATAGCCCAGGATATGGAAACAAGCTAAATATCAATCGACAGACATATGCATAAAGAAAACGTATATATATGTAGAGAGAGAGAGATACTGTAGAGAGCAAAATGGAGTCTCTCAGGTCAAACAGGAGCCTGTGTCAAGCAATGACACAAGGAGTTAAGGTACTGCAGCTAGGAGATATCCCCAGGACCAACATCAGCTGACACCCCAGAACTGGTAATAAGCAGAACCAGAGGAGGTCTGCAGGGGCCCAGTTGACCTGGACCGGACTGAGGCCTTATCTCAACTGCGTGTATGGTTCCTTAACTTCCCACACCCTTCTGTTATCTTGTTTGTGGTGGATTTGTCTTATGCCCTGCTCTGCGTGCTGTGTAAGAAGCCACATTTAATCACATGGTGAAATGTCATTGAGTTTGGAATCCTGAACCTGCTTTATAATTGTGATTTAACTTTGCTTTATGAATGAATAAAGCTTTCATTGTGGAAAGACACAACTTGTGTGTGTGCCTTCATAGTGTGTTCATAACACACACACGTATATGGAAAATTACATACATATGATATTATATATGTATTTTACATATATATATATTATATATGCATAATATAAATTATATGTTATTTTCCATTATACATTCACCTTTAAAATAGAAGGAAATCCTGACATTACAATATGATCGAACCTGGAGTACTCTATACTAAGCCAGACACAGAATGAAAAATACTGTATGATGTCACTTATATGTGAAATCTAAAAATTCAACTCATAGAAGCAGAGAGTAAAACAGTAGTCAGGGGCTGAGAAGTGGGGGAAATATGGAGTGGCTGGTCAAGGACACAAACTCAGTTATAAGATTATAGTAAGCTACAGTAAGTTATAGTTCTGGAGATCTAATATACGGCATGGTGATTCTAGTTAATGATAATGCGCTGCATACTTGACATTTTATGAAAGAACACACCTTAAGTGTTCTCACAACAACAACAAAAGGTGATGGTTATGTTAATCAGCTTGATTGTGAGAATCATTTCACAATGTATACATATAACAAAATGTTATGATGTACATCTTAAATATATACAATTTTTATTTGTCAATTATGTCTAAATGAAACTGGAAAATGTTCCATGCACATTAATAACAAAGAATGATAAAGTTTGAGACTTAAGCAAAATCCAGGTAACATCATTCCTAAAAGGCCCTTGGTAAAAAGTTAAGCTTCATACAAAGTTGAATGAGAAGACTTTGAAAAGTCTGAAATTGGGATGTGGTAAAACCTGACAGCTGTGTGGAGATTCACTTGCAACGGAGATGTCAAAATCAGAACAAAGAGTAAAGGGCAATATTGTAGAAATACCAGTAGAGCATAATTGCAGTTTTAAAAAAGGTAATAGCAGTGAAGTGAGAGTACACACACTTTTAATTTCTTTTTTTCACCTTGCTGAAGATAGGAAAAAATTTTGATAATCTTCAAGGTTGAAGAATATGACTGATCTGTTGTCATTGAAATACTATGACATTTTCTATTAATTAATGGCATTAGTTTTTAGAATTATAGCATTCTGCCTATTCTAGAAGTTATAGAGTTGTTTATAAATAAACTGGCAGTTTTGAATTATTTCACTTTAATGCACCTATTTGTCAAAACTTTCCCCTATAATAGGTAAAAGTCCCTCACCTCAAGGTGTGAAATTGATTAGTAACCACAGAAAAATAACAAATGTAGGAAGCTATGCATGAGAACAATATCCGCTAGAGTATAATGTATTAAGTGCCTTTATTAGTATGCATAAACCTAGACATTGTAAAAATACAACTTTACCTTGATTTGGAGTGTACTCAAAATGACAAATATTTGATTCTCCCTTATGGATTAGAGTACGTACAAAACAAAGTAAAGTCAACTTAGTCAAAAATATTATTTTTTAAAAAAATTCATGCTGATTATTGATTATATTGAAGTGTATAAAATTATTTGATTTATGATTTGCCAAAGATGATTATGATTATATTGAAGTGTATAAAATTATTTGATTTATGATTTGCCAAAGATGAATATAAAACTAAACATATATTAAGGTCTTCTTAAAATATATTTCCAGGGAGAACTAATACATGTCCTTTCAAAATGGTTTGACATAATAGAATTGATACAAATAATTCATATTGTGAATTTCTATTTGCTAACTAGCAACACATTTAACATAAAATTAACACTGAGGAACTTCATATTGATATAAATGAAAATAATGAAAGAGAACACCGTGAAAAATAGTAACACAATGATTTAACATAATTTAGTAAATATCACAAATACATGTCAACTTTACTTGATAGCAAATGTATAAATTTAAGATATATAAGTAAGTGAGAACGGACTTTTGCAGGTCAACTTTAGAATGAAGAAAGTGAAAGAGGTAAATGACTATCAAAGATTTTATCACATATTTAACTTCTATAGTAAAAAGAAAACAAGTTTTAAAAAAATTGTTGGGGCTTACTGTTTCTGTAGAGAGCTTAAAAGTCATCACTCCTGTCCTCACAATTAAAAAAGGAAAAACAGGCTAAACAAATGGAAATTATTGACTTTTCATAGATTTATTAGAGAATTGAGGTCACAGGGCAAACCACCACCCTGGTTAACAGAGAGACAAATGCAGAGAATCACAACTGAGATCAACCTATCTGGAGAAGGGGCCAATGGAGTCAGTAATTGATAGAAATACTTAAATCTGTATTGACAAACTGCTGAAGGCTGAGTGTGGACTATCTTGTGAATTAATTATGTCTGAAGGCCCAGTCTTTGGACGTTCCCACATTTTCATGAGTTTTACTTCCAGGAAACTCACAAGTTTCTCCTGGTTGAGATTAGATATAAAACACTTTGTTTTTCAAGTAAGAACAGAAAAGTAATCATTTAAAATTATGCTCAGGATATTCTCCATAACAAATGCCTATCCTCAGGAGAATCTACTAGAGCTTTACGTGACCTGGGAAAGGGCAGGTAGACAATTCCAGCTCTTCTAGCCTGCTAGTCATATTGGGGAGATGGGTGGGGAACTAAGAATCATTGCTGAATATCACAGTCCAGGGACTCAAACTCACCAAAAAAACTGAAATTTTATCATAACATCATAGAATGCCTCTTCCCAATACCTGAACGCCACATCAACAGGACTTCAAAAGATTGGTCATGATCAAGAAAGCTGTAACACTCAGACTCTATTTAAGGAGTTCTTTGGGAAACCCAAAAAAGAAGAGAACAAAGAAAAAAAGAAACAATAGGAAATTGAAGTCTTTGGCAGTAATAGCTTCAGCAAACTCAGTCCAACCCTAGCCAGAAGACATAAACCTCATGCCAAAACCCTGACTACTTCAATTCTTATTACCAGATACGTTATGTCCAATGTTATAAAACAACAAAAATTGCTAGGCATGCTAAAAGACAAGAATAAACATACTGTGGAAAAACAAAACATACATCAGACCAATGCAGATATGACATAGATCTTTATATTATCAGGTAAGGAATATAAAATAAAAATTACTAATATGTTAAGCACTCTAATGGGAAAAGTAAACAACAGGTAAGAAGAGATGGATATAGTAAGCAGACAGATGGAAAAATCTAAAAAATAAATAATAAATAAAAAGGAATGCTAAAAATGAAAAACACCATAACAAAAATCATATATATATATATTGAGATCATCAGTTAATTAGACATGATTGAGGGAAGAATCAGCGATCCTGAAACTATGGCAATTGTAACTTCCCAAACTGAAAAGCAAAGGAAAAAACAAAAACATGAAGAAATGGAAGATAATATACAAAAACTGTGGGAAAGTTAATGAAAGGTACAAGATATGCATAATAGGAATAATAGAAGAAAAAGAAAAAGGGACAGAAGAAAAATTCAAAGTAATAACGGCAGAGAATTTTCCAAAATGAAGGACACAGATCCAGGACGCTCAGAGAACATCAAGTAAGATAAATAACAAGATGTCTCCATCTATGCATATTATACTCAAACTACAGAAACCCAAAGCCAAAGAGAAAATTTTGAAAGAACCTGGTGATAGAGGGTAGGAAACAAACAGAGCCTAAATTATAGATCAAGGATAAGAATTACATTGGACTTTTTTTCAGAAATCATGCAAGCAAGAAGGAAGCAAAGTTTGTAAAGTGTTGAAGGAAACAAAAAAACAAAAAACCCAGAATTATTTTTTAATGAAGTTATCTTTTGAAAGTGAAGAATTAATGACTTTTTCAGACAAATGAAAACTGAGAGAATTTTTCTGCAGAAGACCTTCTTTGCAAGAAATGTTAAATCATTTTAAGAGAAAGAAAATATTATAGGTCAGAATATTAGGCATACATAAAAAAGGAAGAGCATCAGAGAAGGAATAAATAAAGGTAAAATAAAATCTTTTATTTTTCTTAATCATAACCAATCTAGTAAGTAACTGCTTAACCAAAGAAATAGTAGAAACAATGTATTTAGTGATTATAGCTTATAGATTAGTGAAATGAATGATAGTATTGTTATAAGAGATGGAGTGAGAAATTGGGAAAAGTTTTATAAGATACCTGCACTATCTATGAAGTGACTTAATGCTATATGAAAGTGAAGTTGGATTATTTTGAATTATATTGCAAACTCTAAGGCAACCACCAAAAATATTTATAAAAGATATGTATTTGATGTTCTAAGAGGGAGAGAAAATGGAATGATATAAAATAATCAATTAAAACCAAAGAAGGTAGAAAAAGTAAGTTACAAAGAAAAAAATACAAATACAATAAAAATACTTTTTATAGATATTAATACAACTATATCAACAATTACTTTAAATGTGAATGGTCAAAATATTCCAATTAAAATACAGAGACAATAAACAATAAACTATATGTTACCTAAAGAAATCTACTTTATTATTTTTTAATTTTTTTAATTTTTATATAAAAGTATAATTAACATACAATGTTATATTAGTTTCAGGTGAACAGTATAATGATTCAACAATTCTATACATTACTCAGTCTCAACACTATAAATGTACTCTTAATTTACTTTATCTATTTCACCTATCCTCCCAACAATCTTCCTTTTGGCAACCACCAGTTTGTTCTCTATATTTGAGTCTGTATTTTTGTTTTTCTCTTTTTTGCTTATTTGTTTTTGTTTCTTAAATTCCACATATGATTGAAATCATATGGTATATGTCTCTCTGTTTGACTAATTTCACTTAGCATTATATGCTCTAGGTCCATCCTTGTTATTGCAAATGGTAAGATCTCATTCTTTGTTATGGCTGAGTAACATTCCATTGTGTGTGTGCACATATATGCACCACATCTTCTTTATCCATTCATCTATGAATGGACACTTGGGCTGTGAATAATGTTGCTATAAACATTATTGTTTTTATTTTCTTTGGGTAAATATCTATTAGTGGAGTTACTGGATCATATAGTAATTCTTTTTTTATATTTATTTATTTGAGAGAAAGAGAGAGCACTAGTTAGGGGAGGGGCCTAGGGAGAGGGAGAAAGAGAATCCTCAAGCAGACTCCTTGCTGAGCATGGAGTCTGATATGGGGCTCAAACCCAAGACCCTGAGATCATGACCTGAGCTGAAATCAAGAGTCTGATGCTTAACTGACTAAGCCACCCAGGCGCCGTGGATCATACAGTAATTTTATTTTTAAATTTTTGAGGAACTGCCATACTGTTTTCCACAGTGGGTGCACCAATTTACAATTCCACCAAGAGTGCGTAAGGGTTCCTTTTTCTCCATATTCTCACCAACACTTGCTATTTCTTATCTTTTTTATTTTAGCCACTCTGACAGGTGTAAAGTGATATCTCACTGTGGTTTTGATTTGCATCTCAATGATGATTAATCACGTTCAACATCTTTTCATGTGCCTGCTGGCCATTTGAATGACTTCTTTGCAAAAATATCTATTCGGATCCTCTGATTTGTTTGCTTGTTTGGGGTGTTGAGTTGTATTTTTATATATTTTGGATATTAACTCCTTATCAGATATATCATTTGCAAATATTCTCTCCCAATCAGTAGATTGCTTCATCATTTTGTTGATGGAAGAAACTTAATTTACATGTCAAGAGGCAAATAGCTTAAACACAAAGGGATGGAAAATGATATATCATGTTAATACAAATTAAAAGAAAGCTAGGCTAGATTATTAATTTCAGACAAAACAGATGTCAGAACAAGAAAAATTATAAGAGATAAAGAGGTATATTATATAATTATTAAGGAGTCAATACTTCAAGAAGACATAACAATTGTTAATGTACAAGTACCCAACAACAGAACCACAAAATGGGCAAAATGGGTAAAGAGCAGTAGGAGATACAGGCTTCCAGTTATGGAATGAGTAGGTCACAGAAATAAAAGGTATACCATAGGAAATAAAGTCAATGATATTGTAATAGCATTGTGTGGTGACAGATGTTAGCTACACTGTGGTGAGCATAGCATAATGTATAGAGGAGTGGAATCACTATGTTGTACACATGAAACTAATATAGCATTCTGTGCCAACTATACCCAAAATAATTTTTAAAACAAAAGTTTAGGGCACCTGGGTGGCTCAGTTGGTTAGGCGACTGCCTTCGGCTCAGGTCATGATCCTGGAGTCCCGGGATCGAGTCCCACATCGGGCTCCCTGCTCAGCGGGGAGTCTGCTTCTCCCTCTGACCCTCTTCCCTCTCGTGCTCTCTGGCTCTCATTCTCTCTCTCTCAAATAAATAAATAAAATCTTAAAAAAAAAAAGAACAGAGACTTTGTCATTAAAAAAATAAATAAATAAAAATAAATAAAATAAATAAAATAAAATAAAAGTTTAGTTCTATCTAAAATACATACAAGGGCACCTGGGTGGCTCAGTTGGTTAAGCTTCTGGCCATTGATTTCAGCTCAAGTCATGATCTCAGGGTCATGAGATAGGGTCCCCGGTCAGCCTCCATGCTGGGTGTAGAACCTGCTTAAGATTCTCTCTCTCCCTCTCCATCTTCCCCTCCCCTGCTCTCTCTCTCTCTCTCTCTCTCTCTCTCTCTCTCTATATATATATATATATATATATACATATATATACATATATATGTGTGTATATATATAATACATACACAAATGCATACATATTTTGAACTATAAGAAAATAAAAATATAAAGGGGCACCTGGGTGGCTCAGATGGTTAAGCGTCTGCCTTCAGCTCAGGTCATGATCTCAGGTTCCTGGGATCAAGTCCCGCATTGGGATCCCTGCTCCTTGGGAGCCTGCTTCTCCCTCTGTCTCTCTCTCTCTCTCTGTCTCTCATGAATAAATAAATAAATAAAATCTTAAAAAAAAAGAAAAGAAAAATATAAAACTTATCAAAACTGATGGGATACAGCAAAACTAGTACTTACAGGGAAATTGATAGCACTGAATTCATGTATTAGAAAAGAAGAAAGATTGGGGTACCTCTGTGCCTCAGTCGTTTGGCATCTGCCTTCAGCTCAGGTCATGATCCCATGGTCCTGGGATTGAGCCCCGCATCGGGCTCCTTGCTCAGCGGGAAGCCTGCTTCTCTCTCCCCCACTCCCCCTGCTTGTGTTCCCTCTCTCACTGTGTCTCTCTCTGTCAAATAAATAAATAAAATCTTTTAAAAAAAGAAAAGAAGAATGATCTAAAATCTTTTCTCCTAGTCTGTGGCTTGTAAATACCAAGTAGTGCAATTGCTGAGTTAAACCTCTTTTATCAGAGGTTTATAGTTTTTTCTCATACAGATACTATACCTAATTTTGTTAGATTTATAGCTAAATATTTCATTGTTTTGGAGCTAGGATATTTATAGCAGCCTTATTCAAAATTTCAACTTTTTGAGGAATCTCCATACTGTTTTCCAGAGTGGCTGCACCAGCTTGCATTTCCACCAGCAGTCAAAGATGTTCTATTACCATAGAACCAAGCAACCTTATTCCTAGGAATGATGCAATTCAATTGAAAACTTTTTTCCACACAAGTACCTGCACGTGGATATTTATAGCAGCCTTATTCAAAACTGTCAAAAACTGGAAGTAATAAAATGTCCTTCTTCGATAGGGGAATGGTTAATAGACTCTTGTAGGTCTATATAGTAGAATATTATTCAGTGATAAAAAGAAATGGCATCTTCAAAAAGACATGGAGAAATATTAAATGAATTGCTATGTAACAGAAGCCAGTGTGAAAAGGTTACATACAGTATGATTCCAACTGTATGAATTCTGGAAAAGGCAAAATTATGGAGACTGTAAAAAGATTAGTGGTTGTTAAAGTTTTGGGGGAAAAGAAGTGATAAATGGGGAAAGCACAGGGGATTTTTTGTGGGAAACTATTCTGAATGATACCATAATCGTAAATACATGGCATTATGCATTTATCATAACCTAGAGAACTTTGCAACATACAGAGTGAACCTTACTCCAAACAATGGAATGTAGTTAATAAAAATTTATCAATACTGGTTCATTAATAATAACAGATACATCATGCTAATACAAGATGTAATGAAAGGGTGGGCACCTGGGCGTTTCAGTATGCATTGTATGCATATGAGTCGTTAAGCGTCTGCCTTCGGCTCAGGTCATGATCCCAGAGTCCTGGGATCGAGTCCCACATGGGGCTCCCTGCTCTGCGGGAAACCTGCTTCTCCCTCTCCCACTCCTTCTGCTAGTGTTCCCTCTCTCACTGTGTGTCTATCAAACAAATAAATAAAATCCTTAAAAAAAAAGATGTAATAAAAGGGAAACTATGTAGGAGATGGGGTATAGAGGTACCCTCCATATTATCTGCTCAATTATTCTATAAATTGAAAACTGTTCTAAAAATTAAAATCTTTTAATTAAAATTATACTCTTACATTTTTATCTCTGCTTAGTTAACAATTCACTTTATTTGAGGCTAGAAAGAACCTAGAATCATGGCCAAATCATTGTTTAATGTTTTATCCATCATTCAGATCAAAACTGAGCAAAATTTTAAAACATACAGCTCCCCCTCAATCTCTCTTTCTCTCTTTCTCTCTTTCTCTCTCTCACACACACACACTTTTGAGAACCTAAGGAACCTAAGGTTTCTTTTTCAAGAGTTTCTATTTCTAGCTCAGAATCCCTCCAAATGGTTGTGGAATTTTCATTTTATTAGATGACTTAATATTTTTTTCTCTTCATTCTAAATTCTTTGGGAAAATTTTACTTTTCGTACTGAAATAATTTAAATATTTTTTCTTTATCTCTTGAGTAGGACTATTAGAAGAATGAATGATAAATATATAGCTACAGAATAGGTAGGGTAGTTCCTTGAGATAGGTGTGTCAAACACTAGTAATACTTCTTGGTTGTGTTTTTAAAACATTTAGACATTTTCTGGTTTCTAATAAAGGACTAACATTAAAGTAGTCATAAAAATCTATTGATTCTGAGATATATGAATATACATACCTCTTATAATATTGTTTGTAACATTTTAGCAGTGATAGCCAGCTCTTTCAAATTTCAGTTTTATTCAGTGCATTCAGTTCTTTTTTAATACAATTGGATATCCGATACAATGAGTCGTTTTCTTCACACTAAAGCCGTCATGACTCTAAACTGTTCTAACACTCAGTCTGAGGTACTGAATTCAGCCTTACACTGAAATCTCCAGATCGGAGATTTAGTCAGATGCTACCTATGAATGCTATCTACCTGTTTCTTCATGGTTCTGAGGTATAATGCCATCCATGATAGAAAGATGATACTGGTGGTCACATTACATTTGATACTATCAAAGGTGAACCAAGGATCAACTGACTGGATGCTTAGCCACAAAATAGATGTCTTTAGGCTTAAGCAGCTTGGTGAGTATATACTGCAATAGAAATAGTAGATTCTTTTTGACACACAAAAATCTATAGTAGGAAAATCAGAGCTGTACAACAGGCTTTGACAGCATTCCTATATACAACCAGATTTATAGGAAAATCATGTAAACAACAATCTCTGTATTCCCTGGAGCAAATATGCCTAGAGCGTTAGGACTGGTTACAACTGACAGGATTCCAAAGGTAAACCAGTAAAGGAATGAATTTTTGTAAAAACCAAGCAAAATCTCTGATAGTCTATAAAGACATATAAAAGAAGCTCCAAAAATAAAATGATTTTGAGATAACAGTTATTATATCACATACACAAAAAAATCACCTGAAAAAAGTTCTGATGACAATCTGGTGAATCTGATTGTATAAAATAAACAAGAAAAAAATCATCACAATTGCTTTTAAAATAATAACATTATTAAAAATATCCTATTGTGGAAACTTCAACCATTATTCAAACTTATCATCCCAGGCTTTCTCTCACCATATTAATAGAAAGATATTTTCAGTGTTGAGAGAACTTACTACCTACTCTTTTGTTCCTCATATAAAATATATTCTTTGGCATATTGGATATAGGTTTAACTATATCTGCTTCCTCTGAGGCCATAATAAAGTCATAAACCCACAAGAGAGGTTAAATGGCAAGAATGTGCAGCTTGAAACTCTTTCCAGAAAAGATCTTGTCTTTGAACTTTAAGAGGTGTGTATTTAGCTGACAGTAGTCAGCTGAGGTGCTTTTTGGATCTGCCTGATTTTGAGCTGTGGTCATCTTCTTCACAGTCATTTGTACAGCCAGTGACTAAACACAGTGGGAAGAACAGAGTCTGGCTATTTCTTTGCTCCAGAGTTCGCTATTGGGGTGGTTGGGACATTGTCAGAAGCACACTGCCATCTGAGACGTCTCTGCTTAGCTCTGCTTCCTTCTCTGTTTCTTGTCATTAATGTGATTTTTGCCTCACAGTCAAGAACCTTCCTGCCTTTTCCTGTTTCCTCCTCCCTTGTCTTTCACAACAGTCCCCATTAATAAAACTTTTGCTCTCCCAACTCCATATTAGCATCTGTCTCTAATAGGTCCTGAATTAGCACAGTTGGGGAAGAGTCCAGTGAAGCAGGTTGGTAGGATGAAATTTGGGACTGGAACACCTGTCTCATTGGCAATGAAGACCTCCTCTGAGGTAGTATGTGGGGCACGGATAGTCTCTACACACTGTGAAAGCCCTATCGTTAAAGTATCCATCAGGTGATTTGGAAGAAAGTTCCAGTAAAGGGGAATGTCCTGCATTTTGCATAAATAAGGCTTTGAAAATTAGGAGAACAATGCATACAAGGACAATGGAACAGACCGGTTGTTATTAAGTTGAATTGATGTTCTCAGAGGGATAATGAAAAACTGAACTGTTAATAAACAATGAAAATTAGGTAAGAAGAGCAGAGGAACTTCCTGGTTAATGACAGGTAGCAGAAAAGCTAAAGGCTTACCTAAGGATTTCATAGATTTGTCAAGCTTCAAAAAGGATATCTGCTGAGGAGATCTGTTATGGCACCTAAGATGAAAATATCTGGGTAGATACCACAAAAAAACTTGACTCTCATGACTCCTTTATATCCTTAAGGCCTTCACAAGTGGCCAGACTCTCCCTATTAAGAGTGTGGAATCCCCAGTGTGTGAAGACACTTTAGAAATCTCATGCTTGCAAAGCAACAGTGTCCCTCCTTAGGATGTCTGTCCTCACTTCCTCTCCAGGTGACAGGCTGCTAGCTGGGATTAATTTGCAAAATAATTTACATGGAGGTAATGAAGGAGAGGGATTATAACCCAAAGAACCTCCAAGAATTCACTTGCATTGGCAGTAGTATGGGGCTGGATTTTGAGGGTGTTTGTTCGAAGGAAACAGAACATGATATTTAATACTGAAGAGTTTTGATTTGGAAATAATTCTTTTGGTATGTGATATTTAATACACTGACAAAGACCTTGGGTGTTTGGGTAGAAGTAATATGTTTGCAAGAGCAGATTAACAGAGATTTAGGTACATGCTATATGGCCACTGATTTGTAAGGACCACACCTGATAGAGCAAACTCATTGGTATAATGGTGCTATGGTATGAAAGTGTGTGTCCCCCAAAATTCATATGTTGAAATCTCAACTCCCAATATGATGGTATTAAGGGGTGGGCACATTGGGGAGGTTATAAAGTCAGATCCCTCATGTATGGAATTAGTGCCCTTATAAAAGTGGCCTCAGAGAAGTTGATTGATCTTTCTATTATGTGAGGATACAAGAAGAAGTCTGCAACCCAGAATAAGTCCTTTATCCAACCATTTAACACCATGACCTTGGACTTCCAGCCTCCAGAATTGTGAAGTAAAATGTTTCTTGTTTAGAAGCCACCAATCTGTGGTGTTTCGTTACAGCAACCTGAACAGACTAAAGCAAGTGGCTCTAAGGAATGATGCCCATTCCATGTGAAGTGAAAATGTTTGAACTATTGTAGCAGACACTAGAGGAATAGATAAAATGTAGTTGGCATACTAGAATGGATATACTATGTGAAGCCTGAAGATCCCTCAAGTATATTTTTTCTCTTTAAAGATTTTATTTATCTGTCAGAGAGAGAGAGAGAGAACACAAGCAGTGGGAGCAGCAGGCAGAGGGAAAAGCAGGCTCCCTGCTAAGCAAGGTGCCCAATGCAGGATTCAATCCCAGGACCCTGGATGATGACCTGAGCTAAGGCAGACATTTAACTGAATGAGCCACCCAGGTATCCCATACTATGCTTCAAGGAAAGAACCAGAACACACCCTTCAGAAATTCAAATCCAAACCCATCAGAAACTCACTAGTGAAAAAAAGAAAAAGAAAGAAAGAAATTCACTAGTGATGGGATACCAGCATCGCTAGGTTCCCTGGTAATTTCCCTCTGCAGGTCAGAGATGATAGAAGTAGTCACAAAGTAGTCTTGTTACTATTCTTGGGAATAATGGTACCTGGAACAGTGGAGACCAGGTGTTAGTGCTTGGCCACCGGTAGCCAGACATAGGTGTCATAATTATCATAGCAGCCAAAGTAGCTTGGCCAGCACAAAGCTGTGGGAATGCATCCCTCAGCAAAATAGATGGTCAAGCAACAATGATGATAATGTGTGTGTGGGTATGTAAGCTTAGCATCTATCAAAACCACTTGGAGATCCTCTAGAAATAAGGATTGCTGAGCTCTATCCTAGAATTTCTAATTCAGTAGATTTTGAGCAAGGGCACACACTCACATACACACGTACACACACACTCCACACACAGACAGAGGTAGTCCTCACTGAACATAGGTTCTGATATGCATATATTTCAGTTACCAGAGCTTAGCTAAACAATCTTGCTCCTCCCTGCATCACTATTCAAATTTCAGTTACATGGTTCTCTTGAGAGTAATTATAAAACTATAGCTTTACTCTAGGTCTTCAGTTCACAAATCTCAAATGAATAACAAATACATACCATGATCAGTGACTGATCACTTTATTCCTTTCTGTGGATGCATATTTGTTATTCAGTTTATACACAGAGCAATGTGTGTAATTGTGCCACCTACTTGTCTCCTACCAAACAACCCATATGACATTCTACAACAATGCATAATCAAAGGGAAGTAGTCAACAACAGCAGAAAAAAACAAACAAGTGATCATGCTGGAAGTGAAATTCAAATCAGATGAAATGAAGTTTCAGAAGAAATGAATGATTCTGGGAATGCTGAACTGTTGGAGTTGAAAAACCTCTAGATATGTAGCCAGAAGAATTTAGTGAAGATGAACTTACCAGCATAAATAAGATCTGTGGTTATAACGAAAAAGATAAAGATGTTCCAGAGGAAATGACACTGGCTAAAGAATGTTTCATTAAAGGAACTCTATTTTTCATGACATTGAAAGTGCAGAGAATAAAATGCTAGAAGATGATTCAGATTTAGAAAGGAGTTTGCCAATTCCCCATGGCATAGAAAATATTTTGTTCCAAATTATAAGTCATACAGTAAGAAAGTGGTAATCACTGTTCAAAGTATTCTTGGTGATTTTTCTACAAAAAGATAAGGCATTTTCACTCTCAATATTTCTAATGTTTGAAATTGCAATGAACTAAATAAACATTAGATTTGCCATATGTAGTAAGATAATTTTTAATGTTTTACAAATAATTTTGGAGGTATGGAAAAATCATAATTTTTACTATATATTATTAAGAATGTTTTGCATGATTGCAGCTTGCAAGGGCATTTTTATGATCTTGCATTACTGTAAAAAGAATGTACTCGGTGTGCATGCATGCATGTGTATGTGTGCATGTGTGTGTTTTATAAAACAGCAAATATATAAAAACACATAGTTGGAAGGGGCTGTGAATGCAGGAACTTATCAAGGAAGGACCAGAAACACCATAGGATTTATATAATAAAAAATTCCTCCAGTCTTTTTCCTAAAAAGATCTAACATTTATTGTACAGTCGGGATAAGGGAAAACCCATAAATTTCAATGATTGATAGCTGCAGGTTATAAGGTAATATACCCAGATACACAAAGCATCACCATGGCCTCTCTTTTACAGGAACATACAAAGATTATTGAAATCCTGGTCAAACACTGGCTTACAGTGGTCATTGTTTGCAGGGACCTACTGAATCATTTATCCATCTTATGTGTGTGTAATTGAAACTAAAATACTTGACAGTTGGGATAATACCCAGTTGGGTCTTTGGACTGTGGGGCAAAAGTTACTATAGTGGCAATACCTTTGTAGTAAAACTCAATGATATCATATCTGGGAAAATGTCAGAGATTAATGCTACCTTAAGGATCAATAGGACGCAGGACTAGTGATCCTTAGCAAATCTCCATATAAATCACGTATCTAGATACTATATAATTCAGGCAGATCCTAGAGAAGTACTGTAGACTTTCATAAGCTCAACCAGGACACAGCAACAGGAGCAGCTGCTGTCCATGAGATGCTGTCTTTGCTAGAACAGATTAAAACCTCAAGTATATAATATGCAGTCATTGATTTGCTAAATGTGTTTTTATATCCCCCTCTAAAAATAAGAAGGTAAGATCAGAGACGCTTCAAATCTACATGGAATTGTCAACAATATACATTCAAAACTCTGCCCCAAGTTTATGTTAATGTGTCCCTTTTCTGTCATAATACAGTCTGAAAAGACCTGGGCCATCTGGTCATCCTGAAAAATTACAAAAATCTATTAAATTAATGATATCTGCTAGTAGGGAAGACTAAGCAGGGGGTGTTTAACACACTGGAAATTTCAGGAATACCCATGTAACTCCTGAAGGTAGAAGTAAACTTTATGAAGAATCAGAGACTTGTTTCTTCAGTGGAGTTTTTAATAGTCCAAGGAAAGGGGGCATACTGGCCATTTACCTCCAAAGTAAGAAGTATATTGCTACATCTTGTATTCTTTGACATCACAAAGAAACATAATATCTGGTAAACCATTTTTCTCACCTAAGAATACTCCAACTCATACACCTAATGACAAGAAGGCTGAAAGCTTTCAATAGGGCCCAGAAAAGAAAAGGGCTCTACAGCACCTTCAGATTTGAATGCATACAGCCCTGTAATTTGGGACATAAAATCTGCAGACTCTATAGCTGATGTGTAAAAAAAAAAAAAAAAAAAAAATGTTTTGGGGAGCCTGGGTGGCTCAGTCTTTAAGTGTCTGCCTTCGGCTCAGGTCATGATCCCAGGGTCCTGGCATCAAGCCCCGCATCAGGCTCCCTGCTTGCCGGGAAAGCTGCTTCTCCCTCTCCCACTCCCCCTGTTTGTGTTCCCTCTCTTGCTGTATCTCTCTCTGTCAAATAAATAAAATCTCTAAAAACAAACAAACAAACAAAAAAAACTGTTTCAGTGTGGAGTTTGTGGCCCAGTGGAAGAATCGAAAGTTAACCTCCACCTCTGGGTTCTGGAAGAAGGCCATATCTATCATTTGCATGACCGAATTACACATCTTTTGAGAAAGAGCTTTAGTGTAACTGTACCTTATTAGTCATGGAGCCTTTTGCGTTGAGCACTTCTGAATGGATGGTCACTTGTTGAACCGGATCCTGACATACTGGCCAACCCATAAATTCTGGAGGGCTAAGCCTCAATCCATTGCAAGATATAAATGGTATAAAGGACAAAGCACCAACAGTTCTGAAAGGCACAAAGAAGCTGTCTTTGTCCCCAAAAAGTCACACTCTGCAAAGGAAAAGCTACATGATATAGGGGCCTTCTGAAAACTTTGTAGTCTTGTATCCAAGGAACTGTAGCTAAAAAATAAGTCAGAATATCGGCAGGGGTAACCAAGGAGGTAAAGTTGCTGTTACACAAGAAGGCATGGAGGTAAACACATGGAATCCACACTGTCTGATGCTACTCCCTTGCCCAATTATGTATGAATGAACAAGTACACTTATAAAGGGGTCTAGAATATGCCCCTCTAGAAAAATAACATAAATGTTACTTTGAGCCTTTGAGAAAAGGCTTTTTTTCTAACCTCCCTTATCTGCCTGAAATCAGAACCTCCCAAAAGAACTCAATTGTCATAAATCTTTTCCCCAGGAGTTTTGCAACCATTGACTCTTATCACTAGCGAGAAGTCGGAAGCATGCTAAAACAGACATTGTCACAAAACTATCATATCATCCACCTATTTTCCTAAGGGCCCATTTATTTTTCCTAAATGTCATTTATTTTCCCATAAGCACTCTTTCTTGCCCCCTTCCCCTATTAAGATGAAATATGTCTCAAATTCTAACCACCTCCTTTAGTCACATTTTTCCGTGAACTCCTATGTTTGTATGTGAATAAAAAAATCTGTCTTTTCTTTTGCTAATCTGTATTTTGTCAGTTTGATTTTCAGGCCCCCAAACACTGAATATAAGAAGATAGAGGAAAAAATTGCTCTCAACACCCTCAATCCTGCATGAGAGAAATATGGCTACCAGAGAAATATGTCCTCAGACCTCTCCAGAACAGGCATTTGGGTCACATCACCAGCTAAGGCACTGAGCAGAAGCAATAGCTGAGGACAAAGGCAATTTAGAATATATAGCTGTGGAAGGAGATGATAAGCGCCTGTTGTTCTTTAAGTTCACCCCAACTTACAGGTTTCACCTCGGGAAAAAAGCCCGCTGAAACCCAGGGGGAGCTACACCCCAAATGCTCCTATAAAAGCAAATTTATAGGTAGGAATGCAAACTAGTACAGCCATTTTGGAAGATAATTTGGTGGTTTCCTACAAAACTAAACATACTTTTATCATATAATTCAGCAGTCATGTTCCTTGGTATTTACCCAAAGGAGTTGAAAACTTATTTTCACACAAAACCTTCATATGGTTGTTTTATGAAGCTTTACTCATAATTGTCAAACCAAGATATCCTTCAGTAGGTGAATGGATATATAAAGAGTGCTACATCCAGATAATGGAATTTTATTCAGCACTAAGAGAAATGAGCTATTACGCTATGAAAAAAAATGGAGGGAACTTAAGTATGAATTACTAAATGAAAGAAAGCAATCTGAAAAGATTACATAGTGTATGATTCCAAATATATGACATTCTGGAAAAGGCAAAACTATGGAGACAGTAAAAGGATCAGTGCTTGCCAAGGCTTGCAGGGGAGTAGGTGGGGAGGAATGTCCAGGTGAAATAGAGAGGATTTTTAGGTCAGTGAAATTATTCTGTGTAATACTTAATGATGGATAGAAGCCATTATACATTTGTCCAAATCCGTAGAATGTACAACACCAAGAGAGAATTGTAACTTAAACTGTGGGCTGTGCGAGATTCTGATGTGTCAATGCAGATTCATGGATTGTAACAAAGGTACCACTCTGGTGAAGGACATTAGTAACGGGGGCGCACGTACCTGTGGAGGGACATGGGATACATGGGAACTGTCTATCCATTCTCTACCATTTTGCTGTGAACCTAAAACTTGTTTTTATAAGAATGAAGAAAATAAATAGGTGAAGCATGAATGGATTGTGTCAGCAATGGAAATGTAGTGTTCAGATATTCCTTCAAGAAAGAACTTGCCATTTAATATTAGGGAGTGAAGTTAACCTACAGCCTTTGTTGTCTTTAGCATCTGCCCTAGAATTTACACTGAGGCCATGCTATCCTCAGACTACCCCCAGACAATAACTAAGCATGTGGGGTACTAGGGTCTGGCCATTTCTTTCCATTCCTAATCTATCTCCGTATTGCTTCATTGAGGATTTAATCTGACACTGGGTACAACAGATCAGATGGACAGATGGGCAGATGGCAGAAAAGTGGATATATGGTAAATGACTTAGCAGAATGCAAAAAAAAATTGCTTTTGAAAACTAACTGTGGATGTGATTTGTTTATAATAACCCAAGAAAATCTTCAGAATTACAAATCCTAAGTATGGTAGTTAGAAGGTGGATGAATTGAGTTTAAATCAGGGAAAATACCTGAACATAAATAGCCTACTGAGTCTTCTCCATAGAACTTTCCAGCTATGTATCCACTTCCTTCTACAAATGCAAAATGCATATCTGGGTAAACTGAAACATTGAGTAACTTGAATATGAATCACCAAATATGTAGAAGAACAAAAGTAGCACTAATATATAACATATTTACATAAAGTATAGTGGGTGGCATTTATATAATAATATTAATAATTGGAGTATATATTTTATGATACAGTTCTACTAATAAGAATGAAATTCATTTTCAGAGAAGGAGTTATGGGTTGAATTGTGTTCCCCCCAAAATCATATGTTGAAGCCCTAATACCTCTCAGTACCTCAGAAGATGACCTCATCTGAAGATAGTGTCTTTACAGAAGTAATGAAGCTACAATGAGATTATCGTGGGCCCTGATCCAATATGACTAGTATCCCTACACAATGGAAAAAATTGGAGACAGACGTGCCCACAAGGAAAATGCCTTATGACCACCAGTCAGAGATCAGTGTGATATGTCTACAAGTGAAGGAACACCATAGTTGCTGGAAAACTACCAGAAGAGAGACTTGGAACAAATTCTCCCTCACAGCCCTCAGAAGGAATCAACTGTGCAAAACCTTGATCTTGAACTTCTAGCTCCATAATGACAGAGACAATAAATATTGTTAAAAGCCACCAGTTTGTGGTACTTGTGTATGGCATTCCTAGCAAACTAGGGGTAACATTCCACTTAATTAAAATTCAAAGTTAGTATTCCCTATCATCAAAAAAAAGATTTCAAATGCCAACCTGTTAATGATGATATATGATGAGATTTTTTTATATTTCATCTTTGAAAATGTCTTTCACAAAGACAGGTACTGACAATTACTGATATAAATCAATGAGTATATGATTTTAACTGAGCTTATTCAAGACTCGGTAGGCACTTATAAAATTCTCTTAGATTCTTCTATTGATATTTGCCTTTTAGCACATCATTATGTTGCAGATTAATTACTTCCAATTATAGGTTAGGTGGAAGCCCTTCAACTGAACTGTTAAATGTATTTTGAAATATGAAAATTTCCTTTGCATTTTCATGGAGATCTGGAAAAAGCTGTATTTGGAGCTCAGAAAACATGTCTGCTGCAAATGGGGTGAGAAGTGGTGGCCCTACTTTTTACTTTAAAAATCTCTTTTAGAGTTGGGGGAGGGGCAGAGGGAGAGGAGAGAGAAAATCTTAAGCAGTCTCCATGCCCAGTGCTGAGACTGATGTCATGGCTCAGTCGCACAACCCTGAGATCATGATCTGAGCTGAAACCAAGACTCGGATGCTTAACCAACTAAGCCACCCAGGTGACCCTTATTTAACTTTTGACAGCATTGCAAGCATATAAAGCAGTTTGACATTACTGGTGATTCAAACATTAGTTTTCATCTAAATTACATTATTGTAGTAGAAGTTGTGTATATCAGAACTTTTTTGTTTTGCCTTGTAATTTTAGGTTAAATTCATTTAAAGTATATTATCAAGTCTGCACCAAAAGCTAATTTCCAAAGACATTCAGTGTTTGATGGTAGTAGTTGAAGGCAGTTCTCTTTCATAAAAATTTCAATCTCAGCCCTGAGTCCAAAAAGTTGCAATAACACTTAAAACTTCTACTCCATCACACAGCTAAGTACCAAGGTGAGTCCAAATATTTAATTTCTATTTTTGACAAAAATGTATGGAACTAATGCTAGTTAAGTCCATAAGATCAAATGAAGCTCACCATTGACCCTTATGTTTCATTACACATGAGATTCAAATAATTTCCTCATATTATCTTCTAATAACTAACACAATGGATAAACCTAAGTATTAAACTTCTTAAATTCTTGCCAGCTTTTAACATTTGTTCAATTCTGCCTTTTTCTGTTCCACACATCTTTTCTCCCCCATCAAATTGTAATGTGTCTTAGAAAATTCCAACTCAAGTAGTACTTAGTTTAATTTTTCTCAACTTCTTGACTGTAGTTTTTCCATACAGGCTATTCATAGCGGCTAATTATTCAATCACTTCAATTTCAGCACTGACTTCTCAAACAAAACAATTGGATAGTATTGGTAAGATCTATCAACTCATTAAGAGCCAAAATAAAAATCACTCTAAATTCTACTTGTCTCTTAATTGCCTATTGATGTTGTTCCTGAGGTCTTCAACTGGTAAAGCCACTGTTCTAATGAAAGGTTAATAGTTTTGAAAAAGTTTATTTTCTCAGAACACATTTCTTCAGCATTTGCAATTAAACATTGTTTAATTAAGTCACCATAGGTAAACAGCCTTCACTGCTTGGCTAACAAATGAGTCACTTGGAAACGTACTTTTGTTTCAACTTCATGTTGACCCTGTGTGTGTGTGTGTGTGTGTTTGTGTGTGTGTGTAGAAATTCTATTGTGGTAAAATATTTTGTTTTAACTTTTCCAATTTTTCTGCTCATTTTTTGTGAACTGGGAATATTTTGATAAATGCCTATTCTTGTAATGTCAATGTATATTGTATTATTTTCACCCAGCTAGAGGATACTTGCATAATAACCAAAATGCTTTGCCATATAATTATAAAACAAAGTAATCTATACTCTACTGTGCCTAAAAGTATGACATTTGAACTCCACTTTTTCTTTTTATATGATATATATGCACCGATAATATATGCAAGAAAAAATGTGTAACGATATGTATGACATTCAAAATGTTGTCAAGTTAGAACTATAACACTGCAATTTACAGGAAGCCCAGCAGCAGTGTGAAGCAATGAGAGCTCAGTTACAATCTCAGTCACAACTACTCAACTAGTAAAACTGATGTTATAAGGCAAAAGCTGCCACAGGCAATACATAAACAAAGAAACTTGGCTGAGTTACAATAAAATTTTATTTATAGACAAAAACATTTGAATTTAACATAATTTGCATGTGCCATAAGATAGCCTTGAGTTTTTTTAATCATTAAAAGATATTAAAACCATTCATAGCTTGTAATCACTACAAAAATATGTTGTGGGCAACATTTGTCCCATGGGCCCTCATTTGCTGACTTCTGATCTGTACAATGTAAAATGAAATTCTTAGCCCCCTTCTGACTCTCAGCAGCACAGCTAGGCTTGTAACTTTCATGCAGAACTTTGAAATATTTCTGTTTGGAACAATTTATTTTCTTTATATTTTGGAACTTGGAGGACTGTTCCCCAGTCAAATGTCTCAATTACCTCATAGGACTCTTCATAACCACATAATACATACACATAAACCCAGAGCAAGTACCCAGTCACCAATTTAAGAATGAGCAACCAAGAAACACCAAACGTAAAAGCCTCTGCCATGAAAAACAAATAAGAAATAATAAACAGAAACAAGTATTCAGAGGAAAAATACAGTTAAGAAAATCTTACAGAAAGTAAAAAAAAAAAAATAGTAACAAAAATGCCAAGAACAGAATGATTTCAGGAGGTCCATTATTCAACCAACAAGAGCTGGAGAGCTGAAAAAGATAAAAATTTTGAGTGACAAAATGTACAAAGAAATAATAGTTAAAATACATCAAAACCAAATTTGTTAGGTTTCTGGTTTGAGAAGACTCACTCTGTGTCTAATATGATAACAATAATTTAAAAATCCTAATATATGGGGCGCCTGGGTGGCTCAGTTGGTTAGGCGGCTGCCTTCGGCTCAGGTCATGATCCCGGGGTCCTGGGATCAAGCCCCACATTGGGCTCACTGCTCTGCAGGAAGCCTGCTTCTCTTTCTACCCCGCTTGTGCTCTCTGGCTCTCTCTCTGTGTCTCTCAAATAAATAAAATCTTAAAAGAAAAATCCTAATATATACATCATAGACTAATAAACATCAAATATAGAAAGGGGATCTAAAGATTGTAATGTGAAAACTAGGAAAATAACAACAAAAACAAAAATACAAAGAAACAAATAATATATTTGCATGCAAATGATTGTGATATAAATCATATGCCATAAATGGCATAAATCTTTACAAGAACAAAATGAGAAATAAAATAACATAAATATTTTTACATTTCTGAGGAAAAATTATTTCCAACCAGAAAATATGCAATAAAAGAACTTTACAGGGGGCACCTGAGTGGCTCGGTCATTAAGCGTCTGCCTTTGGCTCAGGTCATAATCCCAGGATCCCAGGGTCCTGGGATCAAGCCCCACATCCGGCTCCCTACTCAGCAAGAAGCCTGCTTCTCCCTCTCCCACTCCCCCTGCTTGTGTTCCCTCTCCCGCTGTGTCTCTGTCAAATAAATAAATAAAGTATTAAAAAAAGAACTTTACAATATGCAAGTTCTTCCTTTAACATAAAGCAACGAGGTGTACTCTAAAAAATGAGCAAACAAGCCAACAGAAAGTTGAAAATGAGATATAAGGTCCAGTGAATAAATGATTCAAGATAGAAAAAAACAGATAAAGAGAATTTCCCTGAAGATGGTGAAAAGAATATCTAAGATGCTCCTGTGCAGTAAGTCTAGTGAACAAAGTCTAGTGAACAAAGGTCTATATAGAAGAAGAAAGGCAGAAGGACCCTTAAAAGATCCTTCCAAGAAGAAGATATTGGAAGTAATCTTTTAATTTACATGTTTGGCTTTATTGAGAGAAGTTAGAGTTGAAAAATTGTAAAGAATATTTATGTAAGAAGAATTAAATATTAAATAACAGCAATAAACAAGCATATATTAATCTAAATGATTGGGGGCAGAGCAAACCCAACAGAAATTAAAGTAATTATGACATTAAATGATATTCATAGACAGTATTTACATGTCATTAAATCTAGGCACCAAATTATGATATCATTTTTATTGGTAGTTTTAGAGAGGAAAGAGAGTCAACTGGAGCAGACAAGGGATTGTAAAGTAGATTTATTACACTTTTTCCACAGCTGTAAATCACTAAACAATGTGTAAAATTGGAGAAAAGGAAATAAAGAACCAACAGAATCTACCTATCATCTATCTATCTATCTATTATCTATCATCTGTCTATCTATCATCTATCATCTATCATCATCTATCTATATAAATAAAACTATATAAAATAGTTGTGTAGATATACATATATAACTACATATTTAAATATTAAAATATATATTGCAAGATTTTAGAGTAGTTGCCTATGGAGAGTAAAATGCCAAGTTGGGGACTTTCAAAACTACATTCTGTACTAATTCTCATCTCCTAGAAAAGTTTTAATTCGGGACCCTGATCAGGCTGAGCTCCCTGGCAATCAGGCAGAACCTCTTGTCATGGTAGATGCATAATGAATTTGGATCAAAGCTGAGTAATGGCTTCTCAACATCCATTTAAAGAAATATTTACTGAGCTCCACCTACATCCGGTTGCAGCCCTAAGGCGCTTTAGATCATGAAGATCAAGAATCCCCAAAACCTGCTTCCAAAGAGTCTACAACTAGATACAAGACATAAGAAGAGCACAAGCAGAATAATAAGTTCAACAATAATGAAATCAACAAAAGTGATTATCAGATTTTATTGGGTCCTCTCCACATGTCCAGATCAAACCTAAGTCCTTTATATATATTAACTTTCTTATTTACTCTTAAGCACTAACCTGAGGAAGTGGACATTATTATCATTAGAACCACTCTACAAAAAATAAAACTAAAGTATTAAAAGATTAAATAAATGTGTTACCCAGCTAAAAGTTAGCTAAGATGCATATTCTGAATCATGCTATCATGCTCCAGGCTTAACCACTCAAAGATACTGTTTTTCCAAGAGGGACAAAGAAATTTTGGTAGAAAGTTACTGGACATAAAGGAGGTGTCATGGTGTCTTTTAAACATGATTTTTATGATACAGACATAAAAATTACTTAAGCAAGTATAAAATAGTTAGACAAGAATATTCATTACATTACATTCATTATAAGAATATTCAATATACATTACATATTCATTGTAAAAGCAAAATTTGAAAACATAATCAAATTAATAGGTTAGTTAATTATATATTTGAAATCATTGTGACAAAAAGAAAAATGAGCAATGATTTTTGAATACCACCTTTAGGAAAATTACTCATTTTTCACTTAAGTTAATTCATAAAATGAGCACTGACAAATGTGAACTGGTTTTCTGATATGATTCAACCTTTTGCAACATGATCAATAAAATTAAAATATACAGCAATGAGTCTTGGTTTTGTTGGTTATAAAGACTACTTTGGGATGGGGTAGTTACCATGTAGATTCCTTGACTTCACCTTCAGAGATTATTTCACTACAGCATATTGGCCCTGCATTTTAGTATTCTTTCCAGTAAGTCTAACTTACTGGTTACATAGTGGGAAAAAATCTGTATGGTATATTCCAAAATACCTGCTTATCCTTAAAATTTCTCAATAATTCAACAAATGTAACATAGACCCAACTTTGGAGGAGTTTGTCATTTAATATAAAAGATATTTTTTTCTCTCTATGCATATACCATAAGGATAAATCAAGTGCAAAATATTCTATATAAATGCCAAAGTGTCATATTACAGAGCACTCAAAAATTATTAAACTGAGTGTAACTTCTACCATTTGAATGGATGTCTATTTACAACTTGTATTAGTTATATTGTTATTTATAACTTGTATTAGTTACATTGTTATGTAAAAAACTACTCCAAAATGTAGTTCATTAAAACATGAAAATTTGCCACCTCACAGTTTCTGTTGCTTCAGAAATCCAGGTCTGGCTTAGCTGGCTGTGGAAAGGATTTAGTTCCTCATAAACCTTTGGCCAGGGGCCTTCCTTAGTTCCTTGCTGTGTGCACCTCTCCAAAGAGCATCTCTCAATATATCATCTTGCTTAATCAGAGTTCCAGCAAGAGAGAGAGAGTTATTATGGCAGACATTTTAACCTAATCATGGAAATGGCATTGCCTCATTTTGTTCTATTTTGTTAAAAGTAGGTCATTGAATTGAGCCCACACTTCTAGGATAGTGATTGGCCAAGACCGTATACACCAGGAGGTAAAGTCACTGAGGGCCATCTTTGAAAGTAGATCTTTCTTCTTATTCAACATGTCACCATGAACAACCTCTTGCCAGCAGCCAACAAGAAAATGGGGTTTCAGCTCTACAACCACAAGGAATTAAATTCTGCCAACAACCTGAATAAGTCTGATAACAGATCTTGAGCTCTACATGAGAATGCTGCCCAGTGGATATCTTGATTGCAGCCTTGTGAGACACTGAGCAGAGAACCCAATTAGTCATGCCCAGAATTCTGACCTACAGAAATTGTGAGATAGTCAAAGCGTGTTTTTTTAAGTTGTTAACATGATAATGTATTATATGGCAACAAAAATTAATACATATTTTTTCTAAGATAATTTTGCATTTCAGTGGCAACTAATTTCAATATATTCCAGCTGATTCTTCTTGACTCTCCCTTGACAATTGTAAATAACATACATTTTAAGCATTTTATATGAGCTTCCTAGAATATTTTCTGTTCTAACACATCACTAGGTTAATTTATTTTTTAATTTATATTGTGCCCTGTATAGTAACAAGTCATATAGTCTGTTTTGAGCAAATAAACTTTGAAATATATGTTAACTGTAGTCAGGATACTATTAATTATTTGTTCATTGAACTAATGGTTAATATTTTATAACTTGTATACAAATATATATAAGTTGTTAAAAATGACTAGAAGACTTGAAATTTTGAAATCTGACAGAGTAAGTTAGAGTTGACTATCATGTTTAAAAGTTAAAACCTTGATTGAGAACTTTCTGCTCTAATATTTGGCAGATATGAACTAAATATTTGAATTGATCTTAAAGGTATAGTTGTGATTTTGTCTTTACTAATATTTGCATAAAATATTCTGCTATATTTCCTCTTTATTTTGACATAAAATCCTATCATATAGTGGTGTCAATAAGCAAATTATGTCTAGCTTTAAAGGACCTGCATTAAAACAGAAAATAAAACTATCTGCATTTTCTTCAGTCCTGATTTTTAAATGTAAATACAAATCTATGTAAACTATATGTAAATACTTTTTAGGGTGGAATGCTTAACTTGTTGTTCATGCATACATGCTATCCAGCTATCTTTAGAACTGTGAGTCTTTGACTAGCTAGGATGAGCTAGTTGAAATGAACATAGAATAGATACAAAATTGTATTCATTAGTGAGAAAGATTATCTCCGCATTAGGTTACCATCTAAGTTTAAAAAATAATGCAGAGGACAAACTGGTTAACCACTGAAAGGGGGACAAAATAGAAAAAAAAAAAAACAGATAATACATAAAAATACATTAAAGACTATTTAGTATTTGGAAAGATCTGTACAAACTGGATACATACTTCCCAAGTATGGGAAGTAAACCAGATTTTCTTTGTATACACTACTGATTTCAAAGGGAAGTAAACCAGATTTTCTTTGTATACACTACTGATTTCAAAGGGAAAATTCTATTTTGAACATGTTTGTATCACCACATTACCTAAGGAAGCAATGTCAATTAAGTTTACAATGTAAAACCCATATATGAACCTAATTATTTTAGCAGATCTATAAAAGAAATTAGGTAAAAAATATTAAAGCCTTAGGCTAAAGAAAAAAATCAGTTATCTTACATACTTCTATTCCTTTTAAAAACTGTATTTACTCCACTTGGACTTTAAAGATTTTATTGGTCTGCAATATCCATGGGTAATATTGATCTACCTAATTAACACACCATATCAAGTACAACAGCAACAACTGGGGCTACCATTTGGTTAAACTTACATCAAAATTCATTATTATCGGGGCGCCTGGGTGGCTCAGTCGTTAAGCGTCTGCCTTCGGCTCGGGTCATGATCCCAGGGTCTTGGGATCGAGCCCCACATCGGGCTCCCTGCTCTGCGGGAAGCCTGCTTCGCTTCTCCCTCTCCCACTCCTCCTGCTTGTGTTCCCTCTCTCACTGTGTCTCTCTCTGTCAAATAAATAAATAAAATCTTTAAAAAAAAAAAAATTCATTATTATCTGTCATAATATACCTGATTTTCCCTGAGGCAATATGAATGCATTGGAAGAAGATATGATAATGATCACCACCAATACATCCTTTATGATGCAATAATTTCTGCAATTCCTCCTGGAACACTGTGTTGCATTTGCTTTACTATCTGGGCATGGGGCAATTTCAGAAACTTACACTTGGTCATTTTTATCACAATGGACAATTATCTGCAGGTCAGGAAACCAACATGAGAGCTTTGTCGGCTGCTAAGAGTATTTCAATTATCCACTTGGGAATAAAGGAAATGAAGATACTGTTTTCAGCAGTCTCATTGGTTTAACTGAGAGTAGGATCTGGGCCAAAGATTCGTTTAACACTTGATCTTTCATTAAGTCTATACTCATAAGACCCATTATGATAATTCAAGGCCTGGCTAGCTAGGGAATTCCTCTGAATCTTGCTGAAGAATAAAATTTTTTGAACAAATTATTATTCACAAGAAGAATAAGACCAAAAGTGTGGCACATTTAAATCCCTTCCTTAGTCCTTTGAATAAATTCCTAATTGCAATCTCTCAATAATGGGACAAAAAGTCTAAAGACTACAGATCCAAGATTTTATGAACAAGGTATATATTACGCAATTCATTTAATCTTCCAACTATTTGGTTTAGGTATTTAATTATTACAAGTTCCACATTAAGAAATGCATGAGTGTTTTTCTTTTGCAAAACAATGAGCCATTCCTGGACTGAATAGGCATACATATAAAAACAGGCTTGCTGGAGGTTCTGGTCCAAGATGGCAATGTAGAAAGACCCTGAATTCACCTTCTCCATAGAACACACCAAATTACAATTATTTATAGAGCAATTCCTCCTGAAGAATTAAGGGTTGACTGAACAGCTTCAGCACAACAAAAGATCGAATGCAAAAGAGAACAGCAAGAGAGATAGAAACACAGCAATGAAAAAAAAAAACAAACACTCCATCCTCAATACTGTAAACTATAGTGGGAAGGGATAGTACTCAGGGATCAGAAGCAGATTTGTCTGTCTTTGGGCACAGAAAAAAGACAGTGGTTTAAAAACAACTAGCATATAAAAGAGCCAGCCTTAGATTGCCACCAAATAGCCAGGGAGCTGCTGGAAGTCTATCTGGGTAAAAGGGCATGGTAGATATCATCTAAACTACCCCTCTACCTTGAAAACACAGACTAGTGTAGGGTCCAGATGCACTAACTGGTCTGCTGCCTCAGTGAGCCCTGCACTCCTACCCATATCAGCCCCAGCCAACTTAACAATACATTAAAAGAACTATTCACTACAATCAAGTGGGATTTATTCTGAGGATGAAAGAATGGCTCTATATTCACAAATCAATCAAAGTGAGACACATCAACAAAAAGAAGAATAAAAATCATGATTGTCTCCATAGATGTAGAAAAACATTTAACAAAATTCAACATTTGTTCATGATAAAAACTCACCAAAGTGGGTTTACAGAGAATATACCTCAATGTAATAAAATCCATATGTAAAAAATCCACATCTAACATCATACTCAATGGTGAAAAACTAAAAGGTTTTCCTACAAGATGAGTAACAAGACAAGGAAGTCCACTCTTGCCACTTTTATTCAACATAGTATTGGAACTCCTAGCCACAACAATCAGACAAGAAAAATAAATAATAAATTGGTAAGGAAGAAGATAAACTGTCACTATTTGCAGCTGATATACTATATATAGAAAACCCTAAAGATTCTACCAAAAAACAATTTGAAGTAATAAATAAGCTCAGTGAAGTTTCAGGATACAAAATTAAAACCCAGAAATCTGTTGCATTTCTATACACTAATAACTAATAACAAAGTAGTAGAAAGAGAAATTAAGAGAAAAACCCCATTAATAATTGCACCAAAAAGAATAAAATACCGGGCGCCTGGGTGGCTCAGTTGGTTAAGCGACTGTCTTTTGCTCAGGTCATGATCCTGGAGTCCCAGGATCGAGTCCCACATCGGGCTCCCTGCTCAGCGGGGAGTCTGCTTCTCCCTCTGACCCTCTTCCCTCTCGTGCTCTCTATCTCTCATTCTCTCTCTCTCAAATAAATAAATAAAAAATCTTTAAAAAAAAAAGAATAAAATACCTAGAAATAAACTTAACCGAGGAGGTAAAAGACATATACTCTGGAAACTATAAAACAATGATGTAAGAAATTGAAGAGGACAAAAAATAAATGAAATATATTCTATACTCATGGATTGGAAGAATTAATATTGTTAAATGTCCATATTATCCAAAGCAATATACAAATTCAGAGCAATCCCTATCAAAATTCCAACAGCATTTTTCACAGAACTGTAACAAAAATACAAAAATTTGTATGGAACCATGAAAGATTTCAAGTAGCCAAAGTAACCTTGACAAAGAAGAACAAAGCTGAACGTATCACAGTTCCAGATTTTAAGGTATGCTACAAAGCTGTAGTAATTGAAACAGTATGGTATTGACACAAAGATAGACACAGAGACCAATGGAAGAGAATAAAGAACCCAGAAATAAACCCATGTTTATAAGGTCAATTAATCTATGACAAAGGAAGTAAAAATATATGATGGGGAAAAGACAGTCTCCTCAATAAACGGTGCGGGGAGAAACGGAAGCTATATGCAAGAGAAAAATACTAGACCAATTTTTTACATCATCCACAAAAGTAAACTCAAAATGGATTCAAGACCTGTGAGACCTAAAACCATAAAACTCCTAGAAAAGAACACAGGAAGTTTCTCTGACATCTGCCAAAACACCATTTTTCTAGATATATCTCCTAAGGCAAGGGAATTAAAAGCAAAAATAAACTATTGGTTTTGTGATTACAAATAATGCTACTATAAAAATACTTACACCTGTCTCTTTGGACATGCAAGTGTTTTTCTAAGAAATATGTCAAGGTGTGGATTTTTTTAATTATAAGGTATGCATATCTTCAGCATTCTTTAGATATTTCCAAATTGTTCTCCAAAATGGCTATACATCCCTACTATCAAGTGTAGAGATTTCTGGATGTTCTTATTCAACACTTGATATTGTCATACTTATTCCCATATGATAAGGTGAAATCATGAATCATTTTGTCTCTGTTCTACTCTGTGTTTAATAAAGATATGAGTCACATCCTAAAAATAAGTAAATAAACAAACAAAAAAACAAACTATCAGGACTACATCAAACTAAAAAGCTTTGTATGGCAAAGAAAACATCAACCAAACAAAAAAACAATCTAATGGGAGAAAAAAAATATTGCAAATGATTTCTCTGGTAAGAAGTCAATACCCAAAATATATAAAGAATTTATATGACTCAACATCAAAAAACAAACAACCCAATTAAAAATAGCCAGGGGATTTGAATAGACATTTTTTCCAAAGAAGACACACAAATGATCAACAGACACAAGAAAAAATGCTTTACATCCCTAATCATCAGAACAATGTAAATCAAAACCACAAGGAGATATCATTTTATACCTGTCAGAATGGTTAAAATAAAAAAAGGAAGTAACAAATGATGGTGAGAATGTGGAGAAAAAGGACCCCTCATTCACTGTTGGTGGGAATGAAAACTGAAAACTGATGCAGTCACTGTGGAAAACAGTACAGAGTTTCCTCAAAAAATTAAAAATAGAATTACTATATGATACAGTAATTCCACAAGTGGGTATTTACCCGAAGAAAATGAAAACACTAATTTAAAAAATATATGCTCCTCCTATTTTTATTTCAACATTATTTACCATAACCAAGTTATGGAAGCAACCTAAGTGTCCATCAATAAATAGAGGACAAAGAAGATACACATACACAGAAATATTATGCAGTCATAAAAGAGGATGAGCTATTGCTATTTGCAACAACATGGATGGACCTAGAGGGTATTATGTTAAGTGAAACAAGTCAGACTGAGAAAGACAAATACCATACAATTTAACTCATATGTGGAGTCTAAAAAAAAAAAACAAAATAAATTAATAAACTGACAAAAAGCAGAATTAGACCTCTAAGTACAGAGAACTGATGGTTAAAGAGGAAAGGGGTTGAAAGGACTAAATGAATGCAGGGGAGTGGGAGATACATGCTTCCACTTTTGAAGTGAATAAGTCCTGGAAATAAAAGACACAGCATGGGGAATATAGTAAGTGATATTGTAATAGTGTTGTGTGGTGATAGATGTTAGCTACATTTATGATGAGTGTAAGCATAACACATAGGGATGTTGAATCCCTGTGTTGTACACCTGAAACTAATGTAACATTGTGAGGCAACTGTACTCAAATTTTTAAAAGAATTTAAAAAGAATTTGTTAAATTATGAGAAGAACATCTTTTTAAAAATACTAGAAGTCAGGGGCTCCTGGGTGGCTCAGTCGTTAAGCGTCTGCCTTCGGCTCAGGTCATGACCCCAGGGTGCTGGGATCGAGCCCCGCATCCAGTTCCCTGCTCAGCGGGGACCCTGCTTCTCCCTCTCCCACCCCCCCCCCGCTTGTGTTCCCTCTCTCGCTGTGGCTGTCTCTGTCAAATAAATTTTTAAAAAATTAAAAATAAATAAATAAATACAAATACTAGAAGTCAGCTTTTTAAAAAATGCATGTTCCAATAATAAGTGTTTCACACATTTTTAGCCTTGGAAAAGTCAGTCCACTAATTTCTAAAAAATCAAAGTTCTCTTTCTATGAATATGCACAATATCACATATTTTTCATTGAGTTAGAAGACTTGACTTGGAGACCTACTGCAACATACCAGATCCTGACGGTTTAATAATAGCACCTCTCTCTAATGAACAAAACACAAAGTTCTTTGCTCATGTCAAATTGGCAGGCTTTAAATAGTACATTTTTATTCACATTTAATTGTTTAATATTTCTGCCATCATTCTTTGTTATTTCTTTATTGATAACAGTAATAATCTGAAATTTGTATTGTATTTTTTCTAATTTGTGCACATCACAAGTTTCCTTATTTATTTAGTGGTTTCTTTTTGTTTCATTCTACTCTCTCAAATTAATGATTTTTACCTTAGGACTAACTCCAATGAGAAGTTTCAGTGATAAACCACATATTTAATCTTTTTTTTTAAGTACCGATTTCTCTTGTCTGGTTGTTTTTGAGAAAATTCAATAATAATCTGTCAGAAAATATACAAGTAATAAATTAGTATTCGTGATCAGAAGTGTCCCACTGATATGAGGTGTCAGGAAAATTTGAGTGCTAATTTAATTTTGACATTCTTCTATTGAAATCAATGATTCAATAAACATTTTGTAAAGTGAGAAAATCCTTGAAACTTTTATTATTATTTTTACTTATAGAGAAAATTCTTTGTAGCAAACATTAACAGGTTTAATTTTCAAAATGAGAAAAATTAATTGTACAATATCTAAATACAATCATTTTTGTATACACATATTCTACCATACAGTGTCTGAGAACTAATAGGCATTTGATAAATCTGCATAGCATGAATAAATGCAGGGATACATTCAAGAGAAATTAAATAGGATGTAATGTCTTCTTCATCCAGAATAACTTAAACGCACCATGATAATTTCATAATTAAAGATCATTACTATTTATTCATTTATTTATGGACTACTAATTAAAATAAGCTTGGCAAATGTTAGTCTGTATGGCAAACTTGACAATTACAAATAAAGTTTTACTGAAACACAGCCACACTAAAGTGAGTTTCTATATTATTTCCAGCTCCTTTCTTATTACAGTGGCAGAAATAGGAGCATATGGCCCATAAAACCTAAACGACTTGTTGTTTAGCTATTTACAGAAAAGTTTGCTGATACCTAAATTAAAATAACTAAACCATCGATTTAAAGATTCTGTAATTCCTAAACTTTATCATATATGTTAAAAGTTGAAATAAATGCTAATACATTATTGACCAGTTTGGAACATGAATAGAAGCAATAACAACAAAAAGATTTTTGATCTGATATCTGCTGGTGTGTACATTGTCCATTATATGATAATTAATTAGTAATTTAATAATCATATGTAGAAATGTATGTCATATGTCAACATGTAGAAAAAATAATTGATTCCACATTACTGATTTTCATATTTAAAATGTTTTTAGTTATAAATTCAAATAAATTTTTAAAAGGAAAAATATTTTGGGACACCTGAGTAGCTCAATTGGTTAAGTATCTGCCTTCAGCTCAGGTCATGATCCCAGAGTCCTGGGATGAAGCTCCACATCACACTGGGCTCCCTGCTCAGCAGGAAGCTCATGCTCTCTCTCACTATCTCTGTCTCTCTCTCTCAAATAAATAAATAAATAAATAACTTTTTAAAAATAAAAATAAATAAAAATAAAAGGAAAATATTTATTGAAAGATCTATGTAAGCCTCAATAAATCTAGAGTTGTTCTCAGAATTTTGACCCCAATTTAAAATGTGTATAGTACTCTATACCCACCAATATAATAGTTGTACTAGTAAATGTCTAAAATTCAGTATAAGTTTTGATCTCTAAATTATGTGTCATTGTTATGAGGTGTTTAAATTAAAAAGAAAAAACAAAGTTAATTTTGTTCTCTAAGCTACCAAACTTTCTACCCCAAAGATAGTACAATTTTTTTTCTACTTGAAATGGCTTCCCTTCTTATACAAATTATAAGAATAGAATAAAATGAATCATGAAGAAGGAGTCTATGGAGGAAAGGAAGAGCCAAGAAAAGTACTTTATTCAAAAATATAATTAATGCCAAAAAAATTGGCAAACAATATCGGTCCAGATTGTTCTACTCACTTTTATTTTCATCAAGAGATAGAACTTGTTTCCACGTATATTAAGAGTTACTCAATAGAGTTATAAATTAATTAAAATGTACATTGCTTTTGATTTTTTTTTAATTCTTTAACTTGTAAGTTTTATTTAGTCACTAACCTTGCATTGAAGAACATAAGTAATCTTTTTTAAATTGTATCATATTGGATTTTATTTGTTTTGTATTGAGGTGAACAAACTCATCTTCTGAATCACCATGTTTTCATGGTTTCTAAGCCATGTAAGCCTGATCTACTCCTTTTATTCTCCAAATTTTTATTCAAATTCCAGTTAGTAAACGTACAATGTAATATTAGTTTCAGGTATAGAATTTAGTGATTCATCACTTACATAAAACACTCAGTGCTCATCACAACAAGTGCCCTCCTTAATACTCATCACCCATTTAGCCCATTCCCCTGCCCAGCTCCCCTCCAATAACCTTCAATTTGTTCTCTCAACTTAGGAGGCTGATTCTTGGTTTGCCTTTTTTCCCCCCTCTGTGTTCATTTGTTTTGTTTTTTAAATTTCACAAATGACTGTAACCATATGCTATTTGTCTTTCTCTGACTGACTTATTTGACTTAGCGTAGTACTTTCTAGCTCTATCCAAGTCATTACAAATGGCAAGATTTCATTAATTTTTATGGCTGAGTAATATTCCACTGTATGTATATATACACCACATCTTCTTTATCCATTAATCAGTCAATGGGCATTTGAGCTATTTCTAAAATTAGGCTATTGTTGATAATGCTGCTATAAACATCAGGGTGCATATATCCCTTTGAATCAGTATTTTTGTAACTTTTGGGTAAATACCTAGTAGTGCAATTGTTGGGTTGCAGGGTAATTCTATTTTTAAATTTTGAGGAGCCTCCATACTTTTTTCTACAATGGCTCCACCAGTTTGCATTCCCACCAACAGTGTAAGAGAGTTCCATTTTTTTCCACATCCTCACCAATGCCCATTGTTTCCTGTGTTGTTAATTTTAGCCATTTTGACAGGTGTGAGGTAGTATCTCATTGTGGTTTTGATTTGTATTTCCCTGACGATGAGTGATGTTGATTATCTTTTCATGTGTCTGTTGGCCATCCGTATGTCTTCTTGGAAAAATGTTTATTCGTGTCTTCTGCCCATTAATCCATTTTCTAGCTGGATTATTCATTTTTGGGGTGTTGAGTTTGATAAATTTTTTTAATTTTATTTATTTGACAGAGAGAGAGACAGTAAGAAAGGGAACACAAGCAGGGGAAGTGGGAGAGGGAGAAGCAGCTTCCCATGGAGCAGGGAGCCCGAAGCCAGGCTCGATCCCAGAACCCTGGGATCATGACCTGAGCTGAAGGCAGATGCCTAATGACTGAGCCACCCAGGTGCCCCTAGTTTGATAAATTCTTTATAGATTTTGGATACTAACCCTTTATCACATATGTAATTTGCAAATATCTTCTCTCATTCTGAAGTCTGTCTTTTAGCTTTGTTGATTGTTTCCTTCACTGCACAGGAATTTTTTTTTTTTTAATGAAGTCCCAATAGTTTATTTTTATTTTTTTCCCTTGCCTTGGGAGACATATCTAGTAAAAATTTGCTATGGCCAATGTCTAAGAGGTTATTACCTGTGTCCCCCTCTAGGATTTTGATGGTTTCATCTCACATTTAGGTCTTTCATCCATTTTGAATTTATTTTTGTGTATGGTGTAAGAAAGTGGTTCAGTTTCATTATTCTGCATGTGGCTGTCCAGTTTTCCCAGCACCATTTGTTGAAGAGACTGTCTTTTTCCCATGGGATATTCTTTCCTGCTTTGTAGAAGATTAGTTGCTCATAAAGTTGGAGGTCCATTTCTGGGTTCTCTATTCTGTTCCTTTGATCAATGTGTCTGTTTTTGTGCCAGTATCATACTGTCTTGATTACAGCTTTGTAATACAGCTTGGAGTCTGGAATTGTGATGCCACCAGCCTTGGTTTTCTTTTTCAACCTTACTTTGTTTATTCAGGGTCTTTTCTGGTTCCACACAAATTTTAGAATTGTTTGTTCTAGCTCTGTGAAAAGTGGTAGTGTCATTTGCTAAGATTTGCATTAAATGTGTAGATTGCTTTGGGTATGAAAAACATTTTAACAATATTTGTTCTTCCAATCAGTGAGCATGGAAAGCTTTTCCATTTCTTTGTGTCCTCTTCAATTTCTTTCTTAAGTTTTCTATAGTTTTCAGAGTACAGATCTTTTCCTTCTTTGATTAGATTTATTCTTAGGAATCTTACTGTTTTTGATGCAATTGTAAATGGGATTGATTGCTTCATTTATCTTTCTGCTGCTTCATTATTTGTGTATAGAAATGTAACAGGTTTCTACGTTGATTTTGTATCCTGAGACTCCTCTGAATTTGTGTATCAGTTCTAGCAAATTTTTTGTGGAGTCTTTTGGGTTTCCTATATAGACTGTCATGTCATCTGTGAAGAGTGAAAGTTTGACTTCTTCCTTGCCAGGTTGGATGCCTTTTATTTCTTTATGTTTTCTGATTGCTGAGGCTAGGACTTCCAAACTTTGTTAAATACCAGTGGTGAGAGTGGACTTCCTTGTCTTGTTTCTGACCATAGAGGAAAAGCTCTCAGTTTGTCCCCATTGAGGATGATATTAGCTGGTGGTCTTTCATATATGGCCTTTATGATGTTGAGGTAATTTTTCTCGATCCCTACTTTGAAGGTTTTTATCATAAATAGATGCTGTACTTAGCCAAATACTTTTTCTGCATCTACTGAGAGGATCATATGATTCTTATCCTTTCTTTTATTAATGTTGTGTATGATGTTTATTGATTTGTAAATATTGAACCACCCTTGCAGCTCAGAAATAAATCCCACTTGATATTGGTGAATGATTCTTTTAATGTACTATTGGATTTGACTTGTTAATATTTTGCTGAGTAGTTTTGCATCCTTCATCATGGATATTGGCCTGTAGTTCTCTTTTTTAGTGGAGCATTTGTCTGGCTTTGGAATCAAGGTAATGCTGGCCTCATAGAATGAATTTGGAAGTTTTCCTTCCATTTCTATTTTTTGGCATGATTTTTTGGCATAATAGATATTAACTCTTCTTTAAATGTTTGATAGGATTCCCCTGGGAAGCAATCTGGCCCTGGACTTTTTTTTGTTGGGAGATTTTTATTACTGATTCAATTCCTTTGTTGGTTGTCAGTCTGTTCAAGTTTTCTATTTCTTCCTGTTTCAGTTTTGGTAGTTTATGTTTCTAGGAATTTATTCATTTATTCCAGTTTGTCCAATTTGTTGGCATATAATTTTTCATAATATTCTCTTATAACTGCATTTCTGTGGTGTTGATTGCTATTTCTCCTTTCTCATATGTGATTTTATTTTTTGGGTCTTTTCTCTTTTCATTTTGTTAAGTCTGGATAGGGGTTTATCAACTTTGTTATTTTTTTTTTTTCAAAGAACCAGCTCCTAGTTTCATTGATCTGTTTTTATTTTTTTCAATTTCCGTATCATTTATTTCTGTTCTAATATTTATTATTTCCCTTCTGCTGGCTTTAGGCTCTGTTGTCCTTTTTCTAGCTCATTAAGATGTAAGGTTAGGTTGTATATTTGAGACTTTTCTTGCTTCCTTTTTTTTAAAGATTTTATTTATTTGACAGAGAGAAAGAGAGAGAGCACAAGCAGGGGAAGCAGCAGGCAAAGGTTGGGAGAGGGAGAAGCAGGCTCCCCACTGAGCAGGGAGCCCAATGCAGGGCTTGATCCAGGATGCTGGGATCATGACCTGAGCCGAAGGCAGCCGCTTAACTGACTGAACCACCCAGGAGACCCAAGAGACTTTTCTTTCTTCTTGAGGTAGACCTGTATTACTATATACTTCCCTATTATGACCTCTTTTGTTGTATCCCAAAGGTTTTGTAACCATTGTGTTTTCATCTTCATTTGTTCTCAAGTATTTTTTTTTTATTTCTTCTTTGATTTCCTAGTTGACCCATTCATTTTTAGTAGCATGTTATTTAACCTTCATGTATTTTTGGTCTTTCCAAATATTTTCTTGTGGCTGACTTGAAATTTCATAGTGTTGTGGTCAGAAAATATGAGTGGTCTGATCTAAATCGTTTTGCACTTGTTGAAGTCTGATTTGTGACCTAGTATGTGATCTATTCTGGAGAATGTCTCGTGTGTACTTGAAAAGAATGTGTATTTTGCTGCTTTAGGATGAATTGTTCTGACTATATCTGTTCAGTCCATCTGGTCCAGTGTGTCATTCAAAGTCATTGTTTCCTTGTTGATTTTCTGCTGAGGTGATTTGTCCAGTGATGTTAAGTGTTAAATTTTCCTTCTATTTTTGTGTTATTAAAATTTTAAATTTCCTTCTATTATTGTATTATTATCAAAGAGTTCCTTTATGTTTGTTATTAATTGTTGTATGTATCTGGCTGCCCCCATGTTGGGGGCATAAATACTTACAATTGTTTATCTTCTTGTTAGATAGTACCCTTTATTATGATATATTGCCCATCTTCATCTCTTGTTACAGTCTTTGGTTTAAAATCTAGTTTGTCTGATATAAGTATTGCTACTCTAGATTTCTTTTGATGTCCATTAGCATGGTAAATAGTTCTCTGTCCCCTCACTTTCAATCTGCAGGTGTCTTTAGGTCTAAAATGAATTTCTTGTAGGCAGCATATAGATGAGTCTTTTTTTTTTTTTTTCAATTAGCAATAATTGCGCCTTGGATAAACCTCATTGGCTACGATACTGCCACTGAGCAAAGCTTGTTTTTTTTTTCTTTTAATCCATTCCAACACCCTATGTCTTTTAATTAGAGCATTTAGTTCATTTACATTCAGAGTAATTATTGACATATATGAATTTAGTGCCATTGTATTACCTGTAAAGTTGGTGTTTCTGAGGATTTTCTCTATTCCTTTCTAGTCTTTGTCACTTTTGGTCTCTCTTTCCTACTCAAAAAGTCCTCTTTAATATTTCTTTCAGGGCTGTTTTAGTGGTCATGAACTCCTTTAATTTTTGTTTGGGAAACTCTGTGTCTCCTTCTATTCCAAATGATAACCTTGCTGGACAGAGTATTTTTGACTACAGATTTTTTCAATTTCTCACATTGAATATATCATGTCACTCCCCTCTGACTTGCCAGGTATCTGTGGAGAGATCTTCTGTCAGCTTTATGGGCCTTCCTTTGTAAGTCAGGGACTTCTTTTATCTCGCTGTTTTTAGGACTCTTTCTTTATCACTATATTTTGCAAATTTGATTACAATATGTCATGATGTTGGTCTGCTTTTGTTGATTTTGATGGGAGTTCTCTGTGTCTCCTGGATTTGGTTGTCTGTTTCCTTCCCCTGATTAGGGAAGTTTTTGGCTGTTATTCCCTCAAATAAATTTTCTGCCCCCTTTTCTCTCTCTTCTTCTCTGGGAGTCCTATGATACAAATGTTATTACATTTGATGGAGTCACAAAGTTCCCTAAGTCTATTCTTATGATCCATATTCTTCTTTCTCTCTTTTGTTCAGCTTCATTATTTTCCACTATTCTATCATCTATATCACTTATTCTTTCCTATGATTCTTCTATCCTTATGGTCATTACATCCAGTCTGTTTCATATTGTATTTTTCATTTCTGACTCTTTTTTAACTGTGTATCTCTATTGTAAGGGTCTCCATAAAATCTTCCATCCTTTTCTCAAGTTCAGTGAGTATCCTTATGACTATTGCTTTAAATTCTCCATCAGGCATGTTACTTATATCTGTTAGATCTCTGGCCATGACCTTTTCTTGTTTCATTTGTGATGAATTCTTCTATCTTGGCACTTTGTCTAAGTCTCTGTCTTCTTTTGTGTGTTAGAAAAGTTTGTTGTGTGTTTCCTGCTTCTGAGAGTGATGGCTTTATGAAGAGGTCATATAGTGTCCAGGGCCTGGCACTTCAGGGAGTGTCTCTTGTGTGTGCTTCTTGTGCTCTGCCCACAGTTTTCACTGCTCTATCCTTCAGGCCAGTCATCTACAGAGGCTCTCCTTGCCTGTTGTGGGCACTGTTTGAACATTGGCCAGAGTTTGGCAAGTTTTAACCAAGTGTGCTCTGGTCTCCTCTACTTCTATAGAACTGAAGCTTTGGGGAACTCTCTGGTTGGTAGATGTGGTGGGTGCAGAAGTTTCTGCTGGTCTTCTGGGGAAGGGACCCCATAGTGCTGGGCCTTAGGCACACTTTCCTGAGAAAAGCAGTGCCAGCAAAGTGCAGGGCCTGGGACTTGGTGTAAGCAGTTTAGGTGGCCAATGTTGGCACTGTGCTATTTACTAAAGTTGTTTTATGCTAAGGGATGGGAGAAGGAAATGGCTCCAGCAGCTCCTTTGTCCCCAGAGAGGGGCCTCCGTGCTTGCTGTTCAGGGAAGCACTCCCAGAAGAGCAAATAATTTCCCCCATGCATCCCAAGCCTTTTTCAGATCACTGCTTTCATGCTGTCTGTTTTCAGGTTGCTTGCTTGCCTGGAGCAGCACAGTGCCTTTTGTGCTCTATCCTAGCCAAATCTGGTATCTTTTAAAACTCTGAACTCTAGGGACATAATGTCATGGGGACCTGCAATTGGTCTTTTGGGGGAGGGTCTTGCCATGCTGGGACTGATGCAGGTTTGACCAAGTAGGGCATTTGTGCCACAGCACAGGTGGATGGGATTTGGAGCAAGCTAGCTAAACAGCCAGTGTCCAGTTTAGCTCCCCCTAGCAGGTGTCTCTGTGCTTTTGCTGAGGGGCAGGGGAGGAAAATGGAGCCCACCGACTCTTTTGTCTCCAGGGAGGCATCTCTTTGAACACCATCTCTCCCAGATACACTCCAAGAAAAGCAAATAGTCTTTCCGCTGTGAGCCTTAGGCGATCCTCAGATCATACCATCTGCCCTGGGGTTGTTTGTCTGCCTTCTCTTTAGGAGTAGGGCAGCATCCTCAGAGCTCTATCCCAGGCAAACCCACAGACTTCTAAAACTCCAGTCTTATGACCTGAACAAAAAAGAAATCCCAAATTCCCATGGAAATGCATAATGAAATATGGCAATGATAATGATATCTTTTGACTTCCCAAAGTGTAAGATGCATATTAAGGCAATATTTCTCATGGCTTATAGTGGAAGCTGCTTTTCATCAAAATTTGACAGATTTTAAGGCTTTTCTTATTTAATGAATGTAGTAAGAACATTCTAATTTCTAATTATATTTATCTTTGCATATAATCAGATCCTGGACTTTATTTTCTGAATTTGCTGAAAATTTTCTGAATTTGCTGAAAATTATTATTGCCCTCCATAGGCAGAATAAAAATCTTTTCAAAAGTGTTCATAACAGTCCTCTGGTCTTCAAAGATTTTCTTGAGATTAGTTATCTTCCCTGAGCCTATCACTTTTTTTTCAAGGTCTCCAGTGGCTTGAAATTCATCTCATTCTTCAGTATTTATAACTATTATTTGTTTCCTATCACAAAAGTATCACAACCACTCTTTACTCCGTTTTACCCTCTATCACATGCATTGTCAAGATAGACCATATTTGGGGTCTTAAAGCACAACTTAATGCATTTAAATGTTTTAAAGTAAGCTTAAACTTGAAATCATTAACAGAAAAGTATCAGGAAAATTTTAAATATTTGGGAGTTACCAATATACTTCCAAAAATTAATTGTTAAATTGGAACTTATTTACAAAAAAATAAAGTTGAAAATTCACATTATCTGTTTTCAAAGTTTACTGTAAAAGAATTTGTTATTTTAGAGAAAGGATAGACATATAAATCAACAGATTATCACAGAATCCAGATAAAGACCAACATACATATAGTCAATTACTTTCTGAAAAAGTATAAAACCATTCAATAGAGGAAAAGTTTTATTTTTTTCCAAAATGGTACTAAATAATTAAAGATCTAAGGAAAAAATTACTTAAGATCATACCTTAAAAAAATAACCCCAAATGAACCAAAGACATAACTATAAAAAGCAAAATTATAAAAATTCCAGAGAAAAATATAGGAGACTTTTTTTGTGTCGCTGTGAGTTTGGCAAAGTAATTCTGAGGAAAACATTACTATGAATGAGTATCAACAGAAACAAAACAGCATAATTAGCATCCCAAGGATTTCAATGTTGGAACTATCTATTGTTCTAAGTTACTTCTTATTTTCCAGCATGAGATTATTTCAACACTGGATTAATCTAATTGTAATCTTTTGAGTAGTTTAAATTACAATTAGATTAACCCGGTTTTGAAATATTCTAGTGCTAGAAAATAAGAAATGACTTGAGACAACAGGGTTGAAAGTGACAACAACAAAGTAGTTGAATGAGAAGGAGACTGATGTAATTTTGGGTAAACAGGGACAAACAGAACAAGGCATTACATGAGAGGTGCTATTAAAGCTAACAAATGTATCCTTGTGTGTTTATAGAAAGAAAATAAACAGAAATAAAAAATTAAGATATGTGATTGTATTGTTAGATTTCATGATTTTTAAGGTGAAGTCTTCCAAGTAATGAGAAATTTCAAAATTTAGAATATAGTAAAAAAAAAATAGATTAATTAAAAATGTCAACACAGGGGTGCCTGGGTGGCTCATTCATTAAGCATCTGCCTTCAGTTCAGGTCATGATCCCAGGGTCCTGGGATCAAGCCCCGCATCGGGCTCCCTGCTACGCAGGAGGCCTGCTTCTCTCTCCCACTCCCCCTGCTTGTGTTCCCTCTCTTGCTGTCTCTCTCTGTCAAATAAATAAATAAATAAAGTCTTTAAAAAAATGTCAATACATGGAGGATTCCCTTCTTACACCCTCTGACACTCCCAGTGCTTATATTAGTTTCCAGTTGGATCTCATAATTTCTATACTATTGAATTTTGGAAGGAATCCAACAAACTTTAGCTAATAAATCATTTTTCATGAAAAAGCATTATCATTTCTATTAAAGTGTATTTTTTTGTTTGCTAATCTCATGGTTAATCATTAAAAAGAACTTTTTAGTTAACAAAGAATATAAGAAAAATATTTAGAATAATATATGAATATTTAACTATTAAAGTGTGATTATTAAGAAATAAAAGATCATTTTAATGCATAATATTTTTTGCTAAAAAGAGAATGATTTAATTGACAATATGGATTCATTTTATTCTCCTAACAAAGTGCCTGTGTTTGCCTTGGAATTCATTATACTGATAATACATCCAGTGAAATATAATTTAAACTTTAATTAAAAGATCATTTACAGTATTTACCATTTTAATGAAATAGCTAAATTTAATTAATTGCAAGTGAAAGAAATATCTATACTTTAAGATAGATTATAACTTAAAAATTATGCCAAAAGTTATATATGAATTAAAATTGCATGTTATTTTCTTTATAACCTGAAGTTATTATTATATGAAATGATTACTATAAAAGTAGTTGCTATATCTCACTGCAGATATTAACAGCATATTAAAATCACAACCAATATTATTACTGCTTTAAATATAATACTCAGAATGTAGTAAGAGATGAAAATAAATCACAGGTGCTGCAGATTGGGAGAGAGCCTTGATCATGGAAGCAAGATAGAGAGAGTGAGAGAGAGTGAGAGAGAGAAATCAGCATGCAGGGGATTGCACAAGAAAAATAATTCCTCAAAACCATTGACTGGGAAACGAGAGGGGCTGATTATTGCAAAGTTTTACAAGCAGCAGAGCTCAAAGTCTGAAGTTTTAGAAGCCCATGCCATCACTGGTGTGGAGCTTGGCAGGGCTTAGAGTTTTTCCTGTGAAGAAGGAGGGCAGAGGCCCTGGAGAAGCATTTGGGAGAGGTGGCACTGCATCTCCGGACAAAAGGGCGAGCAGTGAAAAGTTCTCATTACTCATGTCTAATGTTCTCTTTGGTTAGTGGGAATAATGTCACCTTCTTCTGGATTATACATCACATTGTCTACCCAGTGAATTCACACCTCATGTTATCTAGATATTATATCTCTTTTCATTCACATTGTAAAGTTCATAATTGCTATAATATTTTACAAACTAAGTGATCACAATGTTTCAGAAACATTTTAAGAACATTACATATATGATCACAGTTATTCCCAATTATTTATTTGAGGCAAGCAGAATGAGATAAGTAAATTTTTGAAGAGTAAAGTTAATAAACTTAATAAATTTATTTACTAAGTATGAATAAATGGAAGAAAGCACTCCATAATTGTTTCTTGAGGCTCCACATTAATTCAACTTATCTCCTCTTTCTTTTAATTCATTTTTTCCCTGCTTTCTCACTCTGAATTCTACATCTACAATATGATTAGGACATGTGTATGTAAAAAAGTATGTGCTTTATCTGGATCAGTAACTGGTACACTGTTAAGGTATTAATATGTGATGTACAGAGCCTGACTTACTCTCAAGAAATTATTAATTTCCAAGAAGTTGTCCAATGACATAATTTACTAACTATCAAATATTACAAATACTGTAGAATTCTAATGAAAACCATAAAACAGACTCTAACTATAGAGAATAAACTGAGGGCTGCTGAAGGGGAGATGAGTGGGAGGATGGGTTGAACAGGTGATGGGGATTAAGGAGGGAATTTGTGATGAGCACTGGGCATTGTATGTAAGTGATGAATCACTAAGTTCTATTCCTGAAACCAATATTACACTACATGTTAACTAACTGGCATTTAAATAAATACTTGAAACTATAAAAAATTAAAAATAAAAATATATTCCTGGTTATATCTTGTCAAAGTTCATCATGTCAATACCCATTTTAATTGCTTGTTTTGTAAGACAAGAAAAACAAAGAGTATTCATTTTAAATTAAAAAAAAATTATTGTTCTAAAAAATGTAGGCTATATATTTTGTTCTATATACTCTATATATTTCCTTTATTCTTTTGGTAGAACTCAGGGATGTGTGTAGTCACACAGTGTTAGAACATCTTTCAGTGTTGTTTACAAAGCTCTTGACTTAGTAGCTGTTGGCAGTAATTAGCATAACTTTGGTAAGTTAATGCAGCTTTTTTTTATCTCCTTGTTCTAGTCTGTGAAATGCTTCATTTAAACTAAATGCACTTTAATGTCTTTTATAAAGGTAAAATATGACAGTAGATGTCTACTCATAAGGATCATTATTAATGTCACCACTATAAAAAACATGATTAAAGTATTCAGACAAGTATGATTAAATATTGTTCTTAAAATTAGCACCAAGGTTATATATTAATGTATGCTTCTGTCAATAGAGCATTTTCTTATATACAGTATTATAAACTATTTTACTGAAATAGAAAACAGAGCAATGAAGTGCTAAAATATTTAAATAAAACATAATTTTTAAAGCAGATTCATTTATTTGTTAATTTTGTAAACTTGGGGAATTTATATAAATTATTTAGGTTTCATACTATTCAGCCATCATCTGAAAAATTATTAATAGGTAATGCCCTCAAAATTCCCTTCGGGATTTATATTCACCCAATATATAGCTGCTATAATAGTACTAAAAGTATTATTGATAATAATGGAAATAAAGTTATTATATTCTATTTGTTATTATTATGAACAACATAATTGGAGCTTAACAAAGGAAAGATGTTCACAAAAAATAGCAGTCCATGTCTTTTGGGATTGAAGGTATCTAAAAAACCTTGATTATTTAATTATTACTACACTAAGTTTCTCAGCAGATCCTCTAAAGTGTTAACTTTCACTTGTGGGCTACATTATACTGGAACCGGACTTTGAATCTGGCAAAGAATCTTGAAAGTGATAGTTAATATACACTATCAAATATTTATCAAGTTAAATTACTTGATCTTTAAAAAAAATTTGAATTTCTGTGTTATCTAAATTATGTCTCCCAAATTAGAAAATTATCAAATAATTTTGACATTTCCACTTTATATTTTATCTATAAACATGGCCACAAAATTCTATGGATTATTTGATTTTTATTCTTAGGGAAATTTTAAGACTTTGCATTAAAGAGTGACTTTTTTTCCACCTTAGTTAAAGCTATCTGAAAGTATAGGTGATAATTTTACATGTGAACATTCTTTAAAACCAGTATAATTTCTTTTCCTCCCTAAATCCAGTGTGTATATGTTAATATACAGAATAACTGAAGTAGGTTAAAAGTCAATGTGTTCATTTCTTTTTGAAATTTCAAGTCACTAGAGGGGCCACCTGGGTGGCTCAGTTGGTTAAGCATCAGACTCTTGATATCAGGGTTGTGAGGTCAAGCCCCAGTTTGGGCTCCATGCTGGGTGAAGAGCTTACTTAAAAAAGAAAATAAAAGTAAGTTTTGGGGCACCTGAGTGGCTCAGTTGGCTGAGTGTCCAACTCTTGGTTTCACCTCAAGTCATGATCTCATGGGTCCTGGGATAGAGCCCTGCCTCTGCTAAGTGGAGAGTCTACTTGAAGATTCTCTCCCTCTGCCCACCAAAATAAATAAATAAATCTATAAAATTAAAAAAAAAATAAATTTTAAATCATTAGCTATATTAAATATCATCACTGTCCTTAATATTATAGAAATATTTGGTACAACGATTTATCTCTACATTAAGAAAAATGCAATAAGCTATTCTTTGATTTGTTTTTAAAGATTTTATTCACTTATTTGAGAGAGAGAGAGAGCACGAGTGGGGGGAGGGGATGGCAGAGGGGGAAGCAGACTCTTAAGCAGGGAGCCTCATGCAAGACTCGATCCCAGGGCCCTGGAATCATGACCTGAGCAGAAGGCAGCCACTTAACTGACTGAGTCACCCAGGCACCCCTACTCTTTGAATTTTTAACATAAATTAGAAGTCTTTTTAAATGAAATTTTTATGTGTATGCATGATAATACATAATCAGCAAGAACATCACTATGCTTGGTAGTTTTCTATGAGAAAACTATAAAACGAAAAAAAGTACTCCCTAATTTCTCATGGTTCATCTAAAAGCAAATATAGAATATTAATCAATTTTTATCTGAAAAGTAAACATAACAAGTAACTATTCACATTCTGCCAAATTTCATTTGTGTTTAATTTTGCAGAAAAACAAATTTTGCAAAGGACTTGAAATCTATTGCATATCAGACACATCTTATTATGGGATGATTTGTGATAGTTTATAAATTGTTATACAACATAAAGGATTGTGCCTTTAGTCTGTATTACCCTTAATAATAGTTGTTACAACTGTTCTCATTTAAATATAATATTTTATGTCATGCATAAGTGTAATGTAATATAATAAATTGGATTATTATATTTTTCTTTCCTCACGAATTAATGCACTTATTGCTTTTGTACTTGGAGTCTTAATCTTTTTGCACATAAAGCCCTTAGAATTAATCACTATTTTTAAACTACAAGAACATCAGCTAATTAAGATTGACTCACAGAAATAACACAACCATCCAAAGTCAATGTCCTTATCAGGGCAATTATTGAATAATGTTTTAAATAATGATAATATAGCTCCTAAGTATCTTAATGTATCACTAGTTTTACTTTATTACACTGATTTTTTTTTTATTTTATTTATTTATTTGACAGAGAGAGACACAGCGAGAGAGGGAACACAAGCGGGGGGAGTGGGAGAGGGAAAAACAGGCTTCCCACAGAGCAGGGAGCCCGATGCGGGGCTCGATCCCAGATTCCTGGGATAATGAGCTGAGCTGAAGGCAGATGCTTAAGGACTGAGCCACCCAGGCGCCCCAATTACACTGCCTTTTTATTTCACTTCTCAGTCTTCCATATTCTAAACAATAGCACCATGCTTCCTTTTAATTTATCAGACAATTGAAGATACAATTTCAGTAACTATTATGGTTACTGAACAATATTGAAAATATAACAAAGTATTTTATTAAATACCTATACCTCCAAAAATTGTAATTTAATTGAAACACTGTTGGGTTTATGAAATCAATATGTGCATGATGTGGTGTTGGAGGTAGATGCATTTTTTAAGACTATATTATAATCATGTAATATGAGAAATGTAAAGAGTATGAAGATCAAGTTTATTTACCATCCAATGATTAGAGTTTATATTATTAAAGAAAGCCCCTGATCTGGGGGCTTTCTTGAATGCCATTTGATATAACTAATTCATTACCATTTAATGCAACTTTACATTTTTTAAGACCACTCTATTAGAAATTACCTTTTTATGTTAAAACAAAATATCTTGCTAAAGCTGCTAACCCTCCAAAGGGAATCACTGGAAAAAGTCTAATCCTTCTTTCAATAAATGCCCTTCTGGCTACTGTGGCATAAATAGTATACTCTTCAAAATCATTTCTTCTCAAGACAAAATACAGTGTTAGAACAACTTTTATGTTAGTCTTTGATGTCTCAAGTTATTTTATATGTCTCATCACTCTTGCAAAATAATTTTATTCAACAAATATTTCCTAAGAATCTACTACTATGTACTAGATTCCCGAGATAGAATGGTGTACAAACCAGGCAAAAAAAAAATCCCTGCATTTGGAGAACTTCTCTTTTGATGGGACTCCAAAACGGTACTAAGTAATGAGTACAGATGTATTTATAGACTCTCTACATTTGTTTAAGCTCATAGGCTTTGTCTTTTCATGACATCTGTTTCTGTAGATGCCTAATGACTGTACTGACTAACAAGAGCAAGGAGGGAATCTTGTAAAAATCACCTGGGGATCTCCTATATGCTAATACCAATTCATTAACTTCAGTTCCAAATCCAGCTAATTTACATCTCCATCTTGTTCACTTTAAGAGACTAAAGAGACTTTGTCAAACACCATACCCCATTGCCTGTGCTGTACATTACTTTGAATAAAGAGAATTAAAATACTGTCATCAACCATTATAGATTTCTGAAATTTTAAGAAATATTTCATTCACAGGTGAGGCTTAGGGATAGCATGCACTTTGCTTATCCTATGCCAACTAGTCTGAATAAATTTATTTTTCTCCCTTTATTAAAAATTTAAATAGAATGTAAAACTACAACTCTAAATGATATATCATGAAGAGGTAAATGAGATAAAGATATCCTGAACAGCACAAACACAGGAGTTTAGGAAAAAATCGAATTGAACATATACAAGTGTATGCTAGCTTTAAAATTCTATTTCATTGGAAGATAACAAGGGCTCATAGGTTAGCAATATGCATTATAAAAAAAGACACATTTTTAAAAGTGAATTTCTCAGTCCCAGCCATCCAACAAACATCACAACATGGTTCTTCCTTATCCCATGCCCATTAGTGCACAGAAAAGGGTAATTTACAAAAATAAATTAATATGGATCTTTTAAAAATCAATCTTATAAACCTATTTTTTGTAACTTTTAGTAGTAAATCTCATCCTTGCAATATTATGAATGCCACTTTGGGTGAAAAATAATTATTTTGTGTCATCAAAGAGGTGATACTCAATGAAACTGTTAAGCTTAAAACAAAGTGGCTACTGAGATCAATTTTTATCATGCATTGGGCACCTTGGATGTTCAATAAGTAATCCATAAAATTAATGATTTTAGTAAAAATATAACTTTTTACCATGTTCTTTCAGTGAATCATATGTTAAGATTGCATTTTGTGATGTTATGAACTATATTACTTCTTTTACCTCAAGTTGCTTATTTTGCTTATATAAAATGCATCAGATTGATGTTTGTGAGAAAATTGATTAGAGACTTTTCAACAAATAAGCTCAAAATAAAACAAAGAAACACTGTGTACTACATGTGGGAGATATCTGCAAATCTGCAAAACACACTAGAATATTATTCATAATGGACTACATCGTGTTAATACAACATGACAGGAAACACAGTGAAATTAAAACAATATCACCAATAGTAATTCAGGTCCCTAAAATGTTTTTAAATGCCATAAAAATCAGAATAACTTATTTCATGCTTTTGAGATAAATACACCTGATTATCTAAAAATAATCTCAACTAACATAGAGAATGAATTTGGATACTCCACAGAATTTTATGGTTATGATTATATTGAATATTTCCAAGGTATACTTGTCTCTAAGTGTATATTATTTTATCTCTACATTAAGGAGATAATATTTTGAAGCATTTATAATTTTTATGTGAGTAATTATAAGATTAAAACACTATAGAGCAAGGGTGGAGAAGAGCTGTGGAGTGAGCAGGAGATGAGTAACAATGTACAGTTCTGAAATTCTGAGGTGACAGCATGAGTTCTTGAGGGAGTATAGAGACCTGGAAGAGAAAGGAAACTCCTTCAGATGCAAAGCCCAGTGCTAGAAGCTGTGAATGATACGGTGATGGTTTAGACATGATCTAAACCTATTAAACAGATAAAAACAAATGTCCAACTATTATAAAGTACTCCATTGAGGGGTTCAAGGTAGAGGCATGGGAAGACCCTGAATTCACCTCCACCCACAGGCACACCAAATCTACACGTACATATAAAGCAATTCCTCTTGAAGAACTAAGGGCTTATTAACCAGCTCCCATACAACAAAGTGTAGAAGGACCACATACAGAAAAGTAGGAAAGACAGAGACATGGTAATACAGGAACTCCACCCCCAACACTAGGACCTGTGGTAGGGAGGGATAGCACTGAGTGACCCATGCACAGATTTGCTACCCTGAGGTACAGCAGAAAAACAGCAGGTTAAAGAACAACTTAGACTATAACTGATGGAAACCCATTTCCTCACCCTACAGCATCCACCAAAAGTTGAGGAACTGTTGAAACTTTCTCCAGGATTGGAGGTGCTGGGGTTGGAGGTGTTTATGTTCCCCCCTCTGTTTTGATAGTGCAGATGAAAGTAGGATCTGGGCATTTTATGCAGCCTGCCACCTCAAGCCCCAGGCCTCTAGCCCACACCAGTTCAAATCAAAACAACAAAATATCACCTCACACCAGCCAGGATGGTTAGTATTAAAAAGACAAGAAATAACAAGTGTTGACAAGGCTATGGAGAAAGGGAACCCTCATGCACAGGGAGTGTAAATTGGGACAGCCAATGTAGAAAACAATATGGCAGTTCCTCAAAAATTCAACGATAGAGGAGAACCCGGGTGGCTCAGTCGTTAAGCGACTGCCTTCGGCTCAGGTCATGATCCCAGCATCCTGGGATTGAGTTCCGCATCAGGCTCCCTGCTCAGTGGGGAGGCTTTTTCTCCCTCTGCCTGTCACTCCCCATGCTTGTGCTCTCTCCTTCTCTAAGTCAAATAAATAAATAATTTTTTAAAAAAAATTCAAAGATAGAAATAGCATATGATTCAGTAATTCTACTTCTGAGCGTTTACCCAAAGAAATGAAAATATTAATTCAAAAATATATATGCACCCCTATGTTTATTGTAGCATTATTTACAATGCCAAGGTATGAAGGCATACTGTGTCCATCTATAGATGAATGGATGAGGAAGATGTGATATATATATATATTTTTTACTCTCTCTATATGGTAAAGTATTACTCAACTATACAAATAATTAAATCTGGGGTGCCAGGGTGCCCCAGTTGGTTAAGTGTCTGCCTTTGGCTCAGGTCATTATCTCAGGGTCCTGGGACCGAGCCCCACATCAGGCTCCCTGCTCAGCAGGGAGTCTGTTTCTTCCTCTCCCTCTGCCCTCCTCCTGCTCATGCTCACTCTCTGTTTCTGTCTCTCTCTCTCTCTCTCTCAAATAAATAAATAAAATCTTAAAAAAGAAAGAATTAAATCTTGCCTTTTGTGACAACATGGATAGACCTAGAAGGTATCACGCTAAGTGAAATTAAGTCAAACAGAATAAGACAAACACAATTTGTTTTGACTTACATGTCAAATCTAAAAAAGAAACAGAACAAGTGAACAAACAAATTGAATCAGAAACAGACTCAAAAACAGAGAACTGATGTTTGCTAGTAGGTAGGAGGCTCGGGATAGACAAATAGGCAAAGGAGATTAAAAGGTATAAATTTCTAGTTATAAAATAAGTCACGGGGATGAAAAGTATAGCATAGGGAATATAGTCTGTTCTATTGTAATAATTTTGTATGGTGACAGATAGTAATTACACTTATCATGGTAAACATTTCATAATGTATATAATTGTATGACTCTGCTGTACACCTGAAATTAATATAATACTGTATGTCAACTACACTTCAATTAAAAAAAACACTACAGTATCATCAGATTATTTTTTTCTCTAAATAGTGCTTTAGACAATAAAAAGAAACAAGAGCTATTTAAATGTAAAAGCTGAAGGAAAATAAAACTCTCGCTCTTTGCAGATGATATGATTACATATTCTACATTTTCTTGCCTTCAATAGTATTTGCTATTTCTGAGTCTCAAATATTGCCAGTTATAGGCAGGGCTGCCTGGCATCCACAAGGCAATATTTTCCTTTTCACTTTTATTTGAAAGTAATGCTTCTTAAACTGTGTTGAATTTCCAATTTTCTTTTTTATTTCCTTTCCTTGTGCCTTCTTCACTGCTGCTCTTGTTTTCTTTATGTAGATCCAAGTTTTCCAATCTGTATCATTTTCCTTCTCTCTGAAGAATTTCTTTTAACCTTTTATGCAAGGTAAGTCTACTGTCAACAAATTATTTCATTTCTTGTTTGCTTGAAAAAGTCTATTAAATATTTTACTCAATTTTTTACTTCCTCGTAAGATTTGTAAAGAAGAAGTTTCATATAATTCTTACCCTTGTATAATACAAGTAAGGCTTCTCCTGACCCTGTCTTTTTTTAGGACTTTTTCTTTATGTTTTCATATGGTTTGAATAGGATATCTCTAGGGGTAGATTTGTGTGTGTTTGTGTGTCATTTATTCTGATTGGTGTTCTCTGATCTTGGATTTGTGGCTTGTTTTCCTTCACAAATTTTGGAAAACTCTCATTCATTGTTACTTCAAATGTCTTTTTCTCTTTCTTATTCTTCTGATCTCCCATTATATATGTTACAAGTTTTGTAATTGTACCAAAGTTCTTACATATTCTTTTCCATTTTTTCATTATGTTATTTATTTATTTATTTATTTATTTATTTATTTATTTATATTTATTTTTGCTTTTCAGTTAGGGAGTTTCTATTGACTTATCTTCAATCTTACTGTTTCTTTCCTCAACCATGTCCACTCTACAGATGAGTCCATCAAAATCATTCATTTGTTACAATGTTTTTTTTTTAAGTTTTATTTATTTATTTATTTGAGAGAAAGAATGAGAGAGAGAGAGAGCACATGAGAGGGGAGAGGGTCAGAGGGAGAAGCAGACTCCCCGCTGAGCAGGGAGCCCAATGTGGGACTCGATCCCGGGACTCCAGGATCATGACCTGAGCCGAAGGCAGTGGCTTAACCAACTGAGCCACCCAGGCGCCCTGTTACAATGTTTGTGTCCAGCATTTTCTCTCGATTCTTTCTTAGAATTTCCATCTCCCTGCTTATATTACCATTGTATGTGTATAGAGAGATAGATATACATTCTATTCTTGCATGTTGTTCAGTTTTTCCATTAGAACCCTTATCTTCCATATCAATCAAGTTGTTTAAAATTCCTGATCTGATATTGCTAAAATCTTTGTTATATATAGTCTCATTCTCATATCTGCCTTGTTTTTCAGGTTGTGTTTTCTCTTGCCTTGTCATAGGACTTGTAATTTTTTTTAAGACTTTATTTAATTATTTGACAGCGAGAGAGGAAACACAAGTAGGGGGAGTGGGAGAGGGAGAAGCAGGCTCCCTGTGGAGCAGGGAGCCCGATGCGGGACTCCATCCCAGGATCCTGGGATCATGACCTGAGCCGAAAGCTGACGCTTAATGCCTGAGCCACCCCGGCGCCCCAGGACTTGTAGATTTTTGCTAAAATCTGGACATGGCAATGGGAACTGAGGCATATAGGCCTGGTGTAGTTTTACGTTTACTTAGGGAGGAGTTGATCTGTGTCTACAGTTCGCTGTAGTTGTATGTGTCTGAGGCTTCCATTTCTTCTAGTGATTTTTTCTTTCTCCTCTGTTGTGTCTGGATTTCCCTAGAAACTCCTTAGAGTCTGTCCCTTATAGATCTTTTAATGTAGCTGACTGTGGTTTTATAGGAGCCCTGTGGTTGTGGTGGTAAGAGTGGGGTTGATGGAGTGAGGAAGCATTCTACAATTCTTCGATTAGATCTCAATCTCAGTAGACTGTTTGAGCTGTCATCTTCACAAATCGTTCTCAGCATTTCTTTTTTCTTTTCCTAATCTCCTTGGATGAGAAAAAAAGGTTAGAGTTGGGTAATTTTTTATTCCCAAATCCAATAAGGTTCATGACATCTTTTTGAAACTTTGCTGAATAGGACTTGGCTGCAGAAAATTCTTTGAGATTACTTAAAAATAACTATTTTTCTCCTGGAAATATTTCAAAATGGTTATTTTTCCCCTAAACATAATTCAAAATTGTTACTGTTCCATTCCCTTGGTCAGACATGAGGGGATTTTTCTCTAATTGTTTTTGTGAGAAACTGGTAGAACTTCTGAAAGCAAAACCCATGAAAATGTGGTGGCCGCTTGGAATGGAGTCCCAAGAGTTTTTAACTCTCAAGTTTGTCCACACTTATACTCCATCAGTTTGGTCAAGTTATCATTTAAGTGTTCCTACTATTTACCGGCACCAGTAGATTATGCTTCAGGGTAAGCTGATTTGCCTTTTCTGTATTTGCCTGTCTCTCCAGTTTCAAGGTGGTAGTTGGTCCTATGACTTCAATTCACTGAAAGAGCCACAAAAAAAGTTGAGTTTCAGCCTGTTCAGCTTTTTTCTTGTGAAGATCTGATTCTTTTTGTTATGATCTTTCAAGGAAATATATCACATAATGGAATAGAAGAAATATTTTACAAGTTTAGTGGACACTTATTATTTAATATACTATTTTTAAAGAGGAAATAATTTTAGTAATAATTCTTCAATGGGCTTTTACCTCAATGAATATGAAACATACTATGGTAGACACCTCTGAGGAATAATTTTATTGCACTTTTATTTGTAAAGTAATAGTTGTATTATGAAACAAATTTTTTCTTTTGAATTGTGCATTGTTTTATTTTCCTGGAAAACAATTACCAATGAAGTGAGAAACCAATTTGGATATATAAAGAGAAAGCTCTGTCTTCACTTGAGATGATTATGAGGAATAATCAATCAATAATCATAAAAAATTTCTAAGGTACTAGTTGAATAATATTTTAATAATTAACTTTATGATTACAAAATGAGAGATATCACTTTTTTATATAAGGAAACCTAATAGTCATCTTTTCCTAAATGATTAGAAATAAAATCTAATTTAATGATTATTATATGAATTCTCAATCTTATAACATATTTGATCCTTTTGTTTAAATATTTTTATTATTAAGCTGTAATTTTTTTCCATTAACTCAAATTATAAAAGTGCTCTTTATTTTTAAAATAAAAGTTTTATCATCTCATTGTTGATTTCTAATGTAATTGCTTTATAGTTGAGAACATTATAACTTTGGAAATGAGCAAGAAACTTTGATCTAGAGCATGGTCATAAAGTTGAAATATTCAAAGTCTTCTTGAAAATATTATATATTTCCACAGTATATAATTGTTTGAAGGGATACATTTTCCTATGTATTAGCTGGATCAAATATTATCACTGGGTTTTTCAAATCTTCTATAGATTTACACATTTTCTATTACTTGAAACAGTTTGAAAGATGTAATGACTAACATAAGTTTGTAATTGTCAGGTTGAGGTTTCTATTTTATAAAATCATATAGTTCAAATTGTTAAACTTTAATTTTTTAAAGATTTTATTTATTTATTTGACAGAGAGAATGACTGCAAGAGAGGGAACACAAGCAGGGGGAGTGTGAGAGGGAGAAGCTGGCTTTCCGCAGAGCAGGGAGCCTGATGCGGGGCCGATCCCAGGACCACAGGACCATGACCTGAGCCAAAGGTAGACACTTAACGACTGAGACACCCAAGCACCCCAAGTTGTTAAACTTTTATTATTAATTTTTAAATATTTTTCTTTGTATTAATTTCTATCAATTTCTCATCCTCAATTATATTTTGTCGGAAATTGTAATAGCAGATGTCTTCCTCTAGTTTAATGCATTTCCCTACTTTGCAGTATCTTTGTGTCATTTCAACTATGTTCTTTAACAGCAGTGTATCCACTTTATTTGTCATTTTTTTTTTTTTTTTTTTTTTAGAGAGAGACAGCATGTGCAGGCAAAGGGTAGGGGTGGCAGTGGGAGGGACAGAGTGAGAGAAAGAGAATCCCAAGCAGGCTCTATGCTGCCCAACATGGAGCCCAACACAGGGCTCAATATCAAGACCCTGAGATCATGACCTGAGCCAAAATCAAGTCAGATGCTCAACTGACTGAGCCACCCAGGTACCCCTGATTATTTGCATTTTAATAGGTGTTTCTAAGTAGTTGTCATTGATCAAAATGTCAAATATACTTAGATGCATTCCTGATATCTCACTTCAGGCTAATTATTTACATGCTATATCTCTGTTTTGTCTCTATTTCTGTCTTCTGCTTTGTTAATTCAGTTTTTTCTTAATGTTTTTCCTCTTAGGTATTTTATAGAAGTTATGTTTGTATTTCTATTTGTTTAGGGTTATTTCTACATTTTTAACAATTGTACTTTATATTATCAAAAAAAGTTGTAAAAACATTTATTAAGTGAGCAGGAGTTGATGAAGTTTATTTGTGTGGTAAAACATAATATCCATTATCAGGTGTAGAATGCTTGCAAATGGAAAATAATTTTTTGTGATTTTTCTTTTTTTGGCATAATTGGATCAACTCACAGGCTTCAGAAAAAAGGTGGCTGGAGATTATCCTTTTTAGACTTCTAGTTTCTTTACTACCAGAAGACTTACATAAATATGAATCATTTATTCAAGAGCATCAGGCACCTGTGTTTAATTGCAACAAATTCTTCACTCTTTGTATTCTTGCCCTTTATTTTATGACTTCATGTGCCCTTTCACTAAATTGGTGGCATGTGCTACCCTATTTCTTGAGTTTGAGTCTGGTCAGATGACTAGACTACCATGGTCAATAGGTTAAGACAAAAATGATGGCATACCAATTCTAAACCAAGATATCAAGAGTACCTGTGTATTTTAACTTGTGTCTCCTAAGTTTCTGTTATCACCTAAGAATTTTATTCTTAAGCTAGACAGTTGGGCTTAGCAGGAGAATGAAAGCCAAGGAAGGTGAAGCACTGTTTAAATCAGCTGATGTCTAGCTCAAGCTATATGATTATTGTTTTATGACTCGATGTTTTCTTTTTTCTTATCTAATAATTACTTTTGTCTTTCAATAGCTGACATATGGCAGTTTACAGAATTCTGGAGTAGTCACTGAGCCAGAATTCAGTACTAAAACTCCAGTGTGTAGCTATGGTTACAGTTAAGAACAGCAGCAACCAGGAAAAACAGCCAACCGTTCCCAGATTTTTTAGTGAAAATTCTATTCCACAAGCTCCTGTTATTCAGCTCTCTGATTACAGGACTAGAAACTACAGGATCAAACAGAGCTGCCCTAGAAGAACCCAATGCTTTCTCCATTATGCTTAAAAGAAATATTTATATCTTTTTTCCAACCGTCTCTCAGCATTCTCTTTTGGCAGAACTGGGTTACATCTTAAACTCGAGACACAAATCAATCTGTAAGTGTAATTTCAGAGTTCTACTTCTATATTATAGGAATACTTATAAAAAAGTGTTATTATCAGAGCTGAGAGAGCCATCTTACAAAAAGTTTTATTAATTTTGAACTTACATGCAAAGTTCTTAATGGTTTATTCTTACTTCTCTGTAAGTAAAACTCTTACAATCTTTTGTCTAATTGATTCCCCTTAAAGAATATGCAGTTTCACTAAATTAATTGTATAGTTGCTATGTGTGTTTGTGTATTCAGTAATTATATAGTCAGTGGGCTACATTGCCTGAGGCCTAGTCTTCCAAAAGCCTAAGATAATGAAATTTATTATCTAAGCACTGTCTTCCTCCAGGAACTGACCTTGCCAAGAAGCATAGTTAGTGCAAGAACACCATTTTGGAAATTTTGATCCTATCCCTCGAGTATTGATCTTATGTAGATGCTGAACTCAGTTGATCATGTTTTCTTCCCAGATAAATCTGAAATGAGAATTTTGAAAGAAAAAAGTATCACTATGTGAATGAATCTCTGAGACAAAAAATTCAGGAGCTGTTAGCAGACCTGGTGTTTGCCAAACTGAAGAATATAGTTAACACATAGAAAAAAAGGAGACAGGGCTCTAATATCCTTAAAAACATGGTTCCTGTTGATGTTGAGTCATGTTGGTTTCCTGATAATAAGAGAGGTACTCATTATATTTATCAGAATGTGTCCACTTTGCTTAAGGTGATTCAGGGAGTTTCTATCACAATAGAAAAGATTTTCGGGGTGCCTGGGTGGCTGAGTTGGTTAAGTGACTGCCTTCGGCTCAGGTCATGATCCTGGAGTCCTGGGATCGAGTCCGGCATCAGGCTCCCTGCTCAGCAGGGAGTCTGCTTCTCCCTCTGACCTTCCCCCCTCTCATGTGCTCTCTCTTTCTCTCTCTCTCTCATTCTCTCTCTTTCAAATAAATAAATAAATAAACCTTTAAAAAAAGATTTTCTATCAAGAGTTTCTGTCAAAAAGTGATCTAAACAACTAACAGCAAAAAAGTGTTGACTAATCTTGTTACTCTTTGCTATATTCAACTTAAACATTTACCAAAATACTAGTCCCAACTCATTCTAGGGTAACAGAAATTTATTTAATATAGTTAAGAAAAAACATATATATGAAGAGAATTATTTATCATAAATGCTCATTCAGCTCAATGTAATTATATATCCTAAATAAAATGTAATGAAAATATTTTACCATATATATAAGAATTACTGTAAAATATGAGGTAAAAATAATGAAGATTATTTAATAACAGCAATTACTTGGCAAAAATATCTTAGAGATATGCAAAAAAAATCCATGTATGACAAAAAAATATTGAGCTGAATACATTTTCATCTTATATTTTGATCATAGTATAGTAAGCTTAAACGTACACACATGAATCAGGAGAGAGAAGTCTTAGTTAATAGAAACTAACCAAATTTACATTTTAATTCTTTTTTTCTTTATCTGTTCAATAAATATTTATATATAGAAAGAAAAAGTATTAGCTACAATTATTTACATCAGTACTATTTGCCTAATTTCATCCTGTTTATGTTAATTTTCACAGGACCATTACAATGTAGGCATTATCATTTTCCACAATTTATAGAAAAGGGAATTCGTGCCTAGAAGGACTTTAGAAAGTTATTCTAGTTCCAATGCAATCTTAATAAATTATTATCAGTTATTTTAGAAATTACCAAGCATTAATCAGCAACCTTATGAGAATATGAATGTTCTAGCAAATGAAAGCAGAATATTTAGTTAATCTTGTAGGAAAGGAGAATATCAACTAAGAGTTCAACAGCATATTCCTGAATAACTTTACTACCAAGGCAGCTAAGTAGGGCTCAGAACATATGCTAGAATGGTTTACTGAGGGATCCTTGGGTGGCTCAGTAGGTTAAGGGTCCCACACTTGTTTTTGGCTCAGGTCATGATCGCATGGGTCATGGGATGGAGCCAAGGGCTCCGCACTCAGTGGGGAGTCTGCTTGAAGATTCTCTCCTTTGCCTCTCCTCCCACCCCCACTCATTCTCTGTTTTTCTCTCTCTCAAATAAATAAATCTTTTTTTTTTTTTTTTTAAGAATGGTTTACTGAAAAGGGTGCCCTTCCTCAAAAGGAAAATCCATAGAGTGCATGAATATACCATCATACCTAACAAGGACCCAGAGTACCAATAATAAAAGATGCACTACAAATTAGAGGAATTAGCTTTTCATATAGGAAATGGAATAATGAAAGACAGTACTTCCCCTCAATATTGTAATGGAAAATACTGTTTGGGGAAGCAGGCAGAAAGGCTTTTTGCATGCATTATTATCAGTTACAGATTCTACGGATACTTATTTGTGTTGGTGATTAACTGAAAACTAAATATTTTTAAGTATTTGGATAATTTTAGTGACTGATTAAGCAACCATTATATAAAAATGCTTTAGGAAGCAGTATTCTAGCTGAGAACTCAAACCTGAGTAAATGTACAATAACTAAGAGGGTCTCTATCACATGAAGATGTATAACAGGGTATGAAGAAAACAGTATTTCACAGGCTAAATTTTAATAGGATTATGAATCAACCAAACTAGTATTGTTTCATCTGTTCATGAAAATCCACTGATTTCTGATTTTAATAAGTGAAATATTAGTAATGTAATTTCCTATTAATTTTAACAAATTAGGTAAGTAACATTATTAGGGTTGGTGTCTCCAACCCTCTTTTTTTTAACACGTTTTATTTTTATTTTTTATTTATCTCTTTTTTTTAAGTAATATCTACACCCAACGTCAGGTTCAAACTCACAACCTAAAGATCAAGAGTCACATGTTCTATGGACTTAGCCAGCCAGGCACCCCACAATTTTTTTAAAGCATTCAAACCATCTTTGAAGAGTTTGGCTGAAACTAAATCCCGCTTTTCAATGCCTCACATAATTGAAAAACTATAGGAACCCATCAAGAATCAGAGAGTAAGAACAAGACATTCCTGTGAATCCACTCCTTGTTTCATTCAAGATGGTAGTCTACAAAGAAAAAAAAAAAATGCAAATCTTAGAAAACACAAATACTATTTGTTGAGGTCCAATAAGAAATTTATAGAGGGGCACCTGGCTGGCTCAGATGGTTAAGCGTCTGCCTTTGGCTCAGGTCATGATCCCAGGGTCATGGGATCGAGCTCCACATTGGGCTCCTGGTTCAGCGAGAAGCCTGCTTCTACCTCTGCCTCTCTCCCTGCTCAGGCTTTCTCTCTCTCTATCTCTGTGTCTCAAATGAATCAATAAAATCTTAAAAAAAAGAAATTTATAGAATTTCATTTCTACGTGTTTATCCCACGTTAAAAGAAATATTTTAAAGTACATTATATATTATAACGGTAGGTATGACAATTTATAAACAAACACTTCTGCATATATTGGGGTGTATGCCAAAATGTTTTACTAATAGAGTGCATGATTGAAAATATATAAAACATCATGTTAAAAAAAATCAACACAATTTAAGAGGGAATCTGTGGAGAAGCTTACTTTTGGAGCCTCAAATAAAGAGAAGGAACACTTAAACACATGTCTGGATCCAAGCTGACTTCTGTGGCAGATATGAATCCGTTCCTTGTTTAATGTTGAGAGAAACAGAGATTCACTCTACGTGCTACGTGTATGTTAGTGTAGGCACCACGTGCAGATCATAAAATAAATTTACAGTAATTCACAGTCAATGTAATCAAATTTTACTTGTAATCTCTCAGCACTATAAAGGGAGAATAAGCATACTGATAGCCTAAGTGGTTGATGGTGATGCCAACAAACCTGTGGTATGATAATTCTTATCATGAAAATAGAACCAAATAAACTCTATAGCTCTTTAAAATTGCTAAGTCCTTCAGAAGACTACGTGTTCCTTACAGGGATCTAGGAATAGGGATATGTCAAGCCAAAAAGTAAATCCCATCGACTGGTATAAATTTTACTCTGATAATGGCTACTGTTGATAATTATGATGGTGATAATGATTATAGTGATGATAGTAAGTAACACGCATGAGGCACCTGCAATCTTTAATATACAATGCCAACTCACATGGGAAGTTATGTATTATCATCTTCATTTTATAAGTGATTATCATTAGTATAAGTGAGATATGTGATGTACTGAGAGTCACCCAACTGGCACGATCCACTTTGGTCTTTCTCCACAAGGGTGCTGTTATAGTACATCATGCTGGCTCTGTATATATTCAGCAAACATATATTTGGTATACACTTAATAATTCAGAGAATAAGCATTACTGATGACAAAGAACATAAAACTTAAAGATTCAGGTTAGTGGATAGCTTGGAGGTAGAACAACATTTTGTTTTCTGTAATTGAGAACAAGTCATTTTTGAAAAATTTGACACCAAAATTAAGTTAAAATGTAAACTAAAGTGTGTGTCAGTATAAAGACCTGCCTATATTTGTATGCGCACATTTGCTTGTACCATATTGCCTGTGGGATTACATATGAGAAGACTATATACATTTTGACACGTGTTCTCCTGGGCACCATGTTGTGGAAAGCCAAATACGCTCAGTCAGACCAATTTATTAATTGTGTAATGTTGGAAAAGTTACTTAAATGCTCTGAGCCATGATTTCTTCATATATAAAATAGGGAAAATATCATCTACATCACAGGATTTAGTTTTCAAATGTGAATAAGAGAATCTGGCATAATGCCAGATACACACATGCTACAGATATACACATGCTACATGTTTTCCTGTCTTCATTTGCTTTACAGTATTAAACCCGAATATTGTGAACACTTTAAGAAAACAAGTACTATGCTACATTTCCTATGAAGGTGTTATTTATCCCTTAAATTATTGTTATTCTAAAATTTTTAAAAAATAATAAATCAGAATCTAAAACTATCTTAAAATGATTATACATATAAAAATAAGGTGATAAATATAGCATATGCTTCCCTTGTATGCATCGTTGTCAATATCAGCTTTAGATCATATTGTAGGTGTCCTGCAATGCACAATTTAACAATGAAGGCAGTATTTATTTTCCCTTAACAGGGAAAATAAAGCTAAATATTTGTAACTTCTATAGCAGGTTATGTAAAAACAGTAAAGATATATTCAATACGGAGGACCTTTAATCAAAGTATCTGAGAGCATAACTATTACAGCTTCTGAGAAAAATTAAAACGCAAAACATATTTTTTGCATATAGAAAAGACTAAACCAAATCCATTTACAAATGTGAACTTTAATGTTTGATGATGAGACACACTAATTGTTAGATTTCTTAGTAGAGGTGGCTAGTTAGTAAAGAAGATGCAGAAAATTATTCTGGCTATATAAGACAGACAATTATTTGAAAGTGTGTTTGTGTTTCAATTTTTCTGAAATTTTAAGCAAAATTTGAAGGTTTTATAAAATGTTTTCAAATTAAATTTTTTAGAGAATTCTATTACCATGGTTTATTAATCACAAGATCATACTATATATTTAATTTTAGTATTTAATATAGTATCTACATAAATATTTGTCCACATGTGTACATTCAGAATTATACTAAACCTAAAGGCAGTGTAGGGGTAATAAAGCTCTTCAAACACAAACATAAGGTAAATACAAGAAAGTTGTTTGTATATATGTGTGTATGTGTATATTTAAACATTTTCTTGTTCTTCATTTAACTCATTAAATGTATTAATTTAGAAATATTATTCAATTATGAAAATATTCTAAGAGGAATTACCAGAAACACTGATCTCTATGTAAGCATTATTCTTATCTTAATGTTTTATAAAGTTGCAGTATATGAGTTGATAGCCCTAAAATTTCACTGATGGTCGGACATGTTTTTCATATCTTAAAGTCAGTCTTTCGGTGATGAAACACTCACATACATTAGAAGCTAGGTCAACAAATATTTATGTTTAAATATCGGTGTTGAACATAAAGACTTCTGGCTCAGTGAAGTATTTTATTGGCAGATATTTATTCAGACACTTAAGTGTGGTAACAGCTCCTGGTTTTTGAAGAAATGCTTTCATTTTTAACATAGTATGTATTCATTTTATTCTATCTTGTTAAAACTTATTAGTAAGAATCCCTTTTTAAATCTTTTCCCATATTAAAATAAATCATTTTATATTTTGCCAAAATATAAAATGTCTTTTTTACTTTTACTTCAAACAGGCTATGTGGACGTCAACTCAAAAACACCTAATATTGTAATGAATTTAACTGAAATATTTTCTATAAGATTTTAAATTATAGTATAATTTTTACAAATATACCTACAATAAATGTAGAAATGTGTATATATTTATGTACAAATTGGTCAGTAAGTTTATTAAAAATAGGACACTGATACTATCCAAAAAGACAGTCTTTTCAACAAATGGTGCTGGAAAAACTAAACAGCTACATGCAGAAGAATGAAATTGGACCACTTTATTACACCATACACAAAAATAAATTCGAAATGGATGAAAGTTCTAAATGTAAGACAGGAAACCATCAAAATCCTAGAGAAGAACACAGGCAGCAACCTCTTTGACATCAGCCATAGCAACTTCTTACTAGACAGGTCTCCAGTGGCAAGGGAAACAAAAGCAAAAATGAGCTATTGGGACCCTATCAAGATAAAAAGCTTCTGCACAGTGAAGGAAGCAATCAATAAAACTAAAAAGCAACCTTTGGAATGGGAGAAGATATTTGCAAATAACATATCTGATAAAGGGTTATTATTCAAAATCTATAAAGAACTTATAAGATTCAAAACCCCCCAAAACAAATAATCTAGTCAAGAAATGGGCAAAAAAGAAAACATGAATAGACATTTCTCCAAAGACATACAGATGGCCAACAGACACATGAAAAGATAATCAACATCACTCATCATCAGGGAAATAAAAATCAAAACTATGCTGAAATGCCACCTTATACCTGTCAGAATGGCTGAAATTAACAACAGTGGAAACAATAGATATTGGCGAGGATACAAAGAAAGGGAAACCCTCCTACACTGTTGGTGGGAATGCAAACTGGGACAGCCACTCTGGAAAACAGTATGGAGGTTCCTCAAGACATTAAAAATAGAGCTACCCTACAACCCAACAATTGCACTACTAGGTATTTACCCAAACAATGCAAAAATACTTATTCAAAGGGGCACATGCATCCTGATGTTTATAGCAGCGTTATCAACAATAGCCAAATTATGGAAAGAGCTCAAATGCCCATCAACTGATGAATGGATAAAGAAGAGGTGGCATGCATATATATATATATATACATATATATATATATATATATATATATATATAGTGAAATAAATATAGTGAAATATTACCCAGCTATCAAAAATAATGAAATCTTGGGACACCTGGGTGGCTCAGGCGGTTAAGCATCTCACTCTTGATTTTGGCTCAGGTCATGATCTCAGGGTCTTGAGTTCAAACCCTGCATCAGGATCCATGCTGTGTGTGGAAACTGCTTTAGAGTCTCTCTCTCTCCCTCTCCCCTTGCCCTGCCCTCCAGTTCAAGCACTCTCTCTCTCAGAAAAAAAAAAAAAAAAAAGGCCAAGACAAGAAAAAAAAAAAGAATGAAATCTTGATATTTTCAACAACATGGATAGAATTAGTATATTATGCTAAGAAAAATAAGGAAGAGAAAGATAAATACCATATGATTTCACTCATATGTGGAATTTAAGAAACAAAACAGATGAACATGGGGGAAGGGGAAAAAAAAGAAAGGGAGGAAAACTGTAAAAGACTCTGAACTATAGAGAACAAATTGAGGGGAGGTGGGCAGGGGGTATGGGCTAAATGGGTGATTGGTATTAAGAAGGGCACTTGTGATGAGCATTGGGTGTTATATGTAAGTGATGAGTCACTAAAGTCTATTCCTAAAACCAATATTATACTATATGTTAACTAACTAGAATTTAATAAAAACAAAAAATTCTATAAATTGTTAAAATCTAATTATCCTACATAAAAACTGTTAAGTGGATTGATCTTTGTTCTTTCTTATTTTAACATATCTCATGTAGATAGTGATAATCTATATTTTTCTTATGGGTCTTAATAAATGGAACTTGAGGGATGCACAGTAAAAGAGAGAAATATATAGATTCCTTAACATCTCTTTCTAAAGTGAATTTTTCCTGCATTAATTCTTTTATAATAGTTTTAAAATTTATTTGATTAAAACATAAGTTTATTTGACAGGTAAGTCCTATGGCTGAAACTGGTGGAGGCCTAAAATGCCCTCTGAACTAGAAATACTGAGAATGGAATTTGTTTCGGGGGCAAACAGACACTTTGTGACTGGGACTGTGTGGAAAGTTCTGTTTTATAGCATAGGAAGCCACATAGTAAAAATAAAATTCTTGAGGACACAGATCAACTGTGTGTCTTAATTGCCCAGTGAACGTATTTCTTGACACATAGTAAGTATTCCATTTGATTATTTAATGATTGGATGAGTATAAGAAAATACATAGGTATATATAAAGTTTTGGATTTAAGTATTCAGTTTTGGAAATATAAATGTAACTTATTCATATATTTAATCATTCTTACCATTGGTATCTTTTTACATCACCAAGTTCTGCCTTAATGCTCCAAGTGCACATGCATACACAAGCTGGAATTTTTGATCCATGCTATTTCCGTTATTTTCACAACGGCTATCAATTATACTGCAGAATATTGCATTGTGTTGCAAATACTGTGCTAGAATGATCTTAGTGTCTCAGTTTCCTTTGTTACAATGCAGACCTTTGTTGGTTTGGACTAGAGCTTTATTCTAATATTATTCCATGAATCAGTCTGACAGCATTTTACACCACTCTAAACTGAAATGACTGTTCTTTACCTCTTTAATTACAATACCTTTCAAATCTCTTGTTAAGGCTTCATTCATTCTAAAAGCCATTAAAACTACCTGAATTCACAACAATAAAGATTACAGACAAATGATAATTTATTACTAAATTTCATTATTCCAAAGAGCAGTGCATTTTCTTAAAGCAGTGAGAATATCAGTTCTCTAATTTTGAATTGTGCTTTAAGTACACTGTATTTCTTTTTAAATGATGGAAATATTCTTAAGCTACCATTCTGACATTAAAGTAAAATAAGCACTTAATAAAAATGACAATCTAATATACATGGCCATATTTCATTGATTTTATTTAATATCCCTCTTTAATAATTTACAAATGTATATTTCTGCTATAAAGTATAAAGCTACTAATACAATTCCATTCTCTGTAGGTGGCTTGGGGACTGCTGTCACTCAGCCTTTATTAGGATCATACAATGCGAAGAGCATTCTGCAGGTGCTGGCTGGTATGTTGTAAAGTAAAAGAGATTCTATAATTAAGGACTGTGATGCTAGAGAGGCCCTGTACAAAGTTATCCTTAATGGATGGCATAGACAGAGATCAATCTCTGACAAGACAGTGATCAGAGGTCATTTAGGTTGAAAATCTATATTGTAAATTAATTATTGAATGTGTGTTTTGCTTACTCCTTAATTAATAATAAGTATTTATCTTACCTATTATTTTATCAACACTTTGATTACATGGTAGGAACTTTCAACATTTAGGCTTTTAAAATACCATTAATAAATTAAATCCTTAAAGGATTTCCTCCCAATCGTTATTGAATTTCTGATCATTAACAAAATCATGAATGGCTAGAGTCCTTTTCCTATTTTGTCACTGATAGAAAAGCCAATATTTGATATAGTAATGCTGTTTGGACCATCAAAGAGGAAAAAAAATTACTGAGAAAATTAACATTCTAACACAGGTAAAATGTACATTTGTGATGCAGAGCTCTGTCCCATCAATTGTTACAAAAATATAATAGTACGTTCAAATTAGTAAATTTAATTCATGCTTCAAATAATACAATCTACATAGAAAATAGGAAAGAAAACCAAATAAATAAAATTTCCTGACACTATTTTATCTACTCAAGATCATCTTTATATCTAATTAAGATTAAACCTAAATGATGCTGGCACAAACTTGAACACATAGATCATTGAAACAGGTTAGAAAGCCCAGAAATTAATTCACAATTATATGGTCAATTAAACTGACAAAGGAGGCAAAAATACACAATGAGGAAAAGACAATTGCTTCAATAAATGATGTTAGAAAACTGGACAGCTACATGCAAAAGAATGAAAGTAGAACACTTTATTATACCATTCACAAAAATAAATGCAAAATGGATTAAAGGCCTATATGTGAGGCCTGAAACCATAAAATTTCTGGAAGAAAACATGGGCAGTAATATCTTGGACATCCATCTGAACAACATATTTATGGATATGTCTTCTCAGCTAAAGGAAAAAAATGCAAAAACAAACTATTGGGACTATACCAAAACTAAAAGCTTTTCCACAGCAAAGAAAACCATCAACAAAACAAAAAGTGAACCTATTGAATGGTAGAAGCTGTTTGCAAAGGATATATCCAATAAGGAGTTAATATCTAATAAATACCTCATACAACTGACACCAAAAGAAATAATCAATCTTATTAAAAAATGGTTGCAAGACATGAGTCGACATTTTTTTCAAAGAAGACATAAATATGGGCAGCAGACATGTGATAAGATGATCAACATCACTAATTATTAGGGATATGCAAATGAAAACAATAGTGAAATATCACCTCACATCAGTCAGAAGGGTAGAATTAAAAAGACAAGAAATAACAAGGGTTGGCTATGATGTAGACAAAAAGGAACGCTTGTGCCCTATTGGTGGGATTTTAAGTTGGTTCAACCACTATGGAAAACAGTATGGAAGTCCCCCCCAAAATCAAAAATTGAAATGCCATACAGTAATTCCAGCAATTCCACTACTGGGTACTTATCTGAACAAAACGAAAACACCAATTTGAAAAAATATATGCACCCGATGTTTATTGCAGCATTATTTACAACAGTCAAGAAATGGAAGCATTCTAAGTGTCTACTTATAAATGAATGGATAAAGATGTGCTCTGTGTGTGTGTATATGTGTGTGTGTAATATTACACAGCCATGAAAAGGAATGGGATCTTATCATTTATAGCAACATGAATTGACCTATAGGGTATTATGGTAAATGAAATAAGTCAAAGGATAGCAAATACCATATGATTTCATTTATACGTGGATTAAAACAAACAAACAAACAAATGATTGAACAAACAAAAAACAGGAATAGACTCATAAATACAGAAAACAAACGGGTAGTTGCCAGAGGGCTAGGGAGTGGGAAAATGGGTGAAATAGGGGAAGGACATTAAGAGGTACAAACTTTAAGTTACAAAATAAGTGTCACAAAAACTAAACAATATAGCATAGGGAATATAACCAATATGCAAATTTATATGATAACACATGGTACCTACACTTATTGTGGTAAGCACTGAGTAATGTGTAGAATTGTCAAGTCACTCTGTTGTACACCGTGAGCTAACTAAACATTGCATGTCAACTATAATTCATTTTTTAATTTTTATTTTTTTATTTTTTTAAAGATTTATTTACTTATTTTAGAGAAAGAGAGTACTCTTGAACAAGGGGAGGGGCAGAAGGAGAGAACCTTGAAGCAGACTCCCCACTGAGCACAGAGTCTGACCTGCGGCTCAATCCCACAACCCAAGAGATCATGACCTCAGCTGAAACCGAGAGCCAGATGCTCAAGTGAGTGAGCCACCCAGGTACACCAGTTCAATTTTTTTTTTTTATTTATTTATTTGACAGAGAGATAGAGAGCACAAGTAGGCAGAGTGGCAGGCAGAGGGAGAGGGAGAAGCAGGCTCTCTGCTGAGCAGGGAGCCGGACATGGGGCTCGATCCCAGGACCCTGGGATCATGACCTGAGCCGAAGGCAGCCGCTTAACCGACTGAGCCACCCAGGCGCCCCTAATTTTTTATTTTTAATCACAAAATGTATTAAAATAAAGAGACAATAAATGGATAAATCTGTAAATAAATTACAAGAATATGTTTGGGCTGATAAAAGCAAGGTTTCAAGTATAGGCTTTATCATTATTAAGAAATAATATACAGGGGCACCTGGGTGACTCAATAGGTTAAGCATCTGCCTTCGGCTCAGGTCACGATCCCATGGTCCTAGGATCAAGCCCCACATTGGGCTCTCCACTCAGCCGAGAGTCTGCTTCTCCCTTACCCTCTCCCTCTGTCATCTCTCTCCCTTTTGCTCTCTCTCAAATAAACAAATAAAAACTTAAAAAAAAAGAAATAATATACAGTACAGAAAAGAGTTTAGGACACATATAGGAGATAGTAAAAAGTTATAAAAATTAATAGAATGATATAGAAGAAAACTACAAGTTCTATCACTTCAACTTCTATGGTGCTACTTATCCAAAACCCTAGAGATATTTATTCTTCTAAAAGTAGATATTAATACAGCCCGAGAGATAAAGACACATAGATAAAACTCTACCATATATATTGACATATACTTTGATGTATTTGTTTACATATATGTATGTAAATTCTATTTCATCAAACAAGAGTTACAGGCCATCATTATGACAAAACATTATTTTTGTTCTCATGATCACTTAGAATTTATATTTTGTGATTTATGTTTTTTCCCCCCTAACCCAAGGATGAAGACTTTATTAATTATCTTCCTCCCTTTATCTTGTAAGTGTTATGAACAGGAAGGCTATTGTTGAAATAATGAGAATCCAATTTTCTTCTGTCTCCTCTTCTCCACTTTTCAGCTCATGTGTTTTGACTTTGGAGGATGAAGCATGATGGAGACTATCAAGGATCACTGTTTTCTGGGCTTGATACAAGTTGGACATTCTCTTTTTCCCCTTTAGGTCTCTATTCCCTTTAAGTTCTTAACCTGAACTAATGCCTCTCAACTCTTACTAATAACTTGAGACAACCTGTGTACTCCTTAATATTCCTTTGCCCACTGCCAACTGCCTTGCAAGGAAGTCTTAGTGCCTCTCAGGGTGGACAGAATAGGGGTAGGATATGGCTGAGAGTGACAATAGAAGAAAAAGTTCCTTTTCCTCCCCTTGATTATTCTTCCCCATGACTTAAAACATTGTGATGATATTTTTAAATTCTGGGTCCTTATTCATATTTACCAAGATATTAAACATAGAAATATATATGAGTACAATTTGAAGTTATATATAGCAGTGCATTGTCCTCTACTAAACTTTATTTCTTGAGTAATTAAGTTTGACTTTAGAAAAATAAAAGTATAGAAGTGAGAAATATAATTAAGATATACGTTTAAGTATACCAGAAGTCATCTAAACTTGTAGAGCATACAACAGCTTATTTTAGTCTATAAATTGTACAAATTTTTTCATATGTGCTGATAAATATTACATACTCTGAAGTCCAGAGATAATTTTTTGTAGTTTTGTTTTAAATTAGTTATACAAAAAGTTCATGTATCACTTTGAATTATTAGCACATTACTGTTTTACTGTTGTTCTGGAGAAAATATATGAATAACTAAAAAACAATATATTCTTATGTATCTGTTTATAATAATTACATGATCTTTATATATACTATATAGTTTTAAATTACTACACATAACATGATTTTAGAGCTTATCATTTATTCAGCACAACTTATTAAAATAATTATCATATGCAAAGTACTTACAATATTCCATTACATATTATGGTCACTATGTTTGTCTTCTCATAAAGTTTTTGCACTATTACAGTAAAATATAACATCTTGTTAATTTCCATTTACCTATGATCATAAACACAATTCGTAAACATAACTCATAATTTGCAATACCCCCAAAATGTCCAAAATCTCATTAAAGCTTGAACTACATAATATTTTATAATTTAAGACTCTTTCATTTACAGCACTGCATTAGCTGCATAGTTCTGTTAAGTAAGTGGAGGGGATAAAGGTGAAATAATTATTTTAGGGGTAAAGAAATGGAGAAGCCAACAATATACAATGAGGAAAAGACAGTTTCTTTAGTAAATGGTGTTGGAAAAACTGGACAACATGCAAAAGAATGAAACCAGACTCCTATGCAATGTCATTCACAAAAATTAATTCAAAATGGATTAAAGACTTTTATGCAAGACCTGAATCTATAAAAGTTCTAAAACAAAAACAGTAAGCTTCTTGACATTAGTCATGGTGATAATTTTTTGAATATAAATCCTAAAGCAAAGGCAACAAAAGCAAAAATAGGCAAATGGGACCACATCAAACTAAAAAGTTTCTGAACATCAAAGAAGACCTCAAAACATCCTTAAAATCAGCCTACCAAATGGGGGCAAATATTTGCAAATCATATGTCTGATAAGGGATTATATTTAAAAGATATAAATAACTCATGTAGCTCAATAGCCCCGCACAATCCCAAAAAACAAATAATCCAATTAAAAATGAGCATGTATATGAATAAACAATTTCCAAAGAAGACATACAGATGGCCAATATATGCATGACAAGTTACTCATTATCATTAATCATTAAGAAAAGGCAAATCAAAACCATAATGAGATATCACCTCACACCAGTTGGGATATCTATTATCAAGAATACAAGTAATAACAAGTGCTGGCAAAGATGTGGAGAAAAGGGAACTCTTGAGCATTGTTGTTGAGAATATGAATTGATGCAGCCACTATGGAAAACAGTATGGTGGTTCCTCAAAAAATTAAAAATAATTAAAATACCCCACTACTGTGGGGTACCTGGGTGGCTCAGTCAGTTAAGCGTCTGCCTTCGGCTCAGGTCATGATCCCAGGGTACTGGGATCGAGCCCCACATCAGGCTCCCTGCTCGGCAGGAGGCCTGCTTCTCCCTCTCCCACTCCCCCTGCTTTTGTTCCCTCTCTTGATGTCTCCCTCTCTGTCGAATAAATAAATAATTTCTTAAAAAAAAAAAAAAGGACTACCGTATGATCCAGCAATTCCTCATTTCAAGTATTTATCTGAAGAAAGTAATACTAATCCAAAAAGATATATGATCCTTGTGTTCACTGCATCAGTATTTACAATAGCTAAGATATGAAAATAACCTAAATGTCTATCGATGGATGAATAAAGACATGGCATGTATATACAATGGAAGACTATTCATAAAAAGAATAAAATCTTGCCATTTGTGAAGAAAACATGGAAGGAATTTGATGGCATTATGCTAAATGAAATAAATCAGATGAAAAAAAGAAATACTGTATAATCTTGGGGTGTCTAGGTGGCTCAGTCTGTTGAGCATACAACTCTTGATTTTGGCTCAGGTCATGATCTCAGTGTCGTGGGATCCAGCCCCGTGCTGGGCTCTGTGAACAGCATGGAGTCTGCTTAAGATTTTCTCTCTTCCTCTCCCTTCACCCCTCCCCCTGCTCCTCCTCTCTCTAAAATAAAGAAAAAAAAATTAAAAAAAAAAAAGAAATACTGTACAATCTCTCTTATATGTGGGATTTAAATAAAAACAAAAGTGGAGGGCGCCTGGGTGGCTCAGTCATTAAGGGTCTGCCTTCAGCTCAGGTCATGATCCCAGGGTCCTGGGATCGAGTCCCACATCAAGCTCCCTGCTCGGCAGGAAACCTACTTCTCCCTCTCCCACTCCCCCTGCTTGTGTTCCTGCTCTCACTATCTCTCTCTCTGTCAAATAAATAAAATGTTAAAAAACAAAAACAAAAGTGGATGGGAACATGGGAAAAATGGATAAAAGAGGCGAAAAGGTGCAAACTTCCAGTTATAAAATAAGTAAGTCATGGGGAAGTAATGTACAGCATGGTGACTAGAAGTAATAATACTGTATCAAACCAGAGAGGGAGACAAACCATAAGAGACTCTTAATCTCAGGAAACAAACTGAGGATTGCTGGAGTGGTGGGGGGGGAGGGTGGAAGGGATGGGGTGGCTGGGTGATAGACATTGGGGAGTGTGTGTGCTATGGTAAGCGCTGTGAATTGTGTAAGACTGATGAATCACAGACCTGTACCTCTGAAACAAATAATACATTATATGTTAATAAAAAAAAAATATTTGTAAGGTACTGAGATAGTAGATCTTGCCACAAAGATTATTCAAAATTTACTCAAACTTCATGTCAATTTCTGCTTCCTCAAAGTTGGGGTAGCCTCTTTCCTCTCAGATCCTCACCTATACCATTACAAATTCTGGATAAAATCAAATGAACAAAAGGGGAAAGAAGGCAACTCAACTTGAGAAACAAGTTGAGCAGGGAGCCTGATGTGGGGCTCGATCCCAGGACCCTGGTATCATGACCCGAGCCGAAGGCAGACACTTAACTGACTGAGCCACCCAGGTGCCCCACGGTAATCCTATAGAACTATAGAACTCAACTTGAGAAACAAACAACATGGCAATGAGTTCCCTGGGTTTCTTTACTGCTTTCCCATGTATCGGGGAAAGGGCCTTCAAACTGGAACAAGCACAGACCATAAAACAATAACAAAAACAACAACAACATCCAAAAAAAGCTTGTCTACCAAAGACAAAGGCCTGGAAAAAGGGTGGCAAACACCTGAAAACAGTTTGACCAACACCCACCCTCTCCAGCCTAACACCAATAGAGCAAATGCACCCCACACTCCAAGGCTTCAGCAGGGCTGAGGGAGAAGCTGATCTTCCAGGACACCACCCTGTCCCAAGGAAACAGTTGGCACTTTCCAAATGTCCCCAGGGTAGTAGTAACATGATCCAGCAGCAAGCTGATCCTTGACTCCTATCCAGCTGTCAAAAAGTTGACATGGCAAGGTCATTTGGGAGCAGTCATAACATTAATATCTACAACATATTAAGTAAGACTGTAAATTTGAAAAATGAAAAAGAGTGGAAAATAATAGAATAATGGGAGAGATAAACTGGTTCTTCATAAAAGATAATAATTTAACAGCTATTAAAAATATGAATATCCAGGGCGCCTGGGTGGCTCAGTTGGTTAAGCGACTGCCTTCGGCTCAGGTCATGATCCTGGAGTCCCGGGATCGAGTCCCGCATCGGGCTCCCTGCTGAGCAGGGAGTCTGCTTCTCCCTCTGACCCTCTTCCCTCTTGTGCTCTCTATCTCTCATTCTCTCTCAAATAAATAAATAAAATCTTTAAAAATAAATAAATAAATAAAAATAAATAAATAAATAAAAATATGAATATCCAGGGGCACCTGGGTGGCTCAGTCGTTAAGCCTCTGCCTTCGGCTGGGGTCATGATCCTGGGGTCCTGGGATAGAGCCCCACATCCAGCTCCCTGCTCCATGGGAAGCCTACTTCTCTACCACTCCCCCTGCTTGTGTTCCCTCTCTCACTGTCTTTTTCTGTCAAATAAATAAAATCTTTAAAAAAAACTGAATATCCAATTGACCCACCATCATTAATTGAAAACAAAATCTCCAACTAAATGAAAATAAAAGTAGGTCTTATTTTTTTTGTTTGTTTGTTTTGGAGAGAGAATGTGCACAGAGAGAGTGTGTGAGTGGGAGAGGGGCAGAGGGAGAAGGAGAGAGAAAATTTTAAGCAGGCTCCACACCCATCATGGAGCCCCATGCTGGGGTGGACCTCACCACCCTGAGATCATGACCTGAGCTGAAATCAAGAGTCCAAGGTTTAACTGACTGAGCCACCCAGGTGCCCTAATAAAAGTAGGTCTTCAACAAAATGAATATATTCCATGTGTGGGTCAAATTTTCTTTTTTTTTTCCTTTAGCCTTTCTGAGGTATATTGAAAATTAAAATTGTTGGGTCTACGGGATATAATTAGATAATTTGATACATACATATATATATATATATATATATTCACACACACACATTTTTAATTTTGATGAAGTCTAATTTATAGATTTTTTTTCTTTTATGAGTCCTGCATTTCTGTCATGCTAAGATATGATCCTCGTCGGGTTCTAGGTTTTCTCCCATACTATCTTCTAAAAGTTTTATAGTTTTTTTTTTGGTTTTTCATTAATCTAGGTATTTTTCCCACTACCAGTGCCACTGAGTATATATTAATGTGACTATATAGTAGTTCTTAATATTAGGTAGTGTAATTCCTCCTTTATTCTTTTTTTTAATACCTCTGTGAACACGGAATTTTTCTCCATTTATTTAGATCTTCATTGGTTACTCCTTTTAGTATTGTGTGATTTTCAGCATACAAGTTCTATGCATGTTCTCTTAGATTTACATGTAAGTATTTTAACTTTTTGAGAGGTTGTAAACAATACTGAAAATTTAATTTTAACAAATTATGGGTTCACTGCAAGTATATAAATACAATTGATTTTTATACATTTATCTTATGTCCTGTGGCCTTGCTAAACTCACTTACTAATTCTAGGATTTTTTTTTTATAAATTCTTCAGGATAACCTAGGTAGACCATAATATTATTTGCATATATGACAGTTTAATTTCTTCCTTTCCAATATGTATATCTTTTCTGTTCTTTCCTTATTGTGTTCACTAGACCTTCCAGTATTATTTTGATTGACAGTATTGAGAGTAAACACTCTTCTTATTTTTGACTATCAGGGAAAGCATTCAGTGTTTCAATATTAAATATGTTAGTTGTAGGTATTTGATATTTAACACATTGATTTTCCTATTAATATCTTTAATAACTACATTGATTATTCATGGAAGACAAAAGTGTTTAATTAGTATTTTCTTTTTCTAATTCTTTCATAGAAGTCACACCTTTGATAATTTTAACTTTGATAATGTCAACATTTTATAAGATTATCAATGTTGCATATTATAACTAATTCATCTAGCATTACTAATGGAATTTAAATTATTTAATCCTAAGATACTGAATCATAAGGAACAAAGTATAACAAAGCATAGATAACAAAAAGGATGTAGGCTTAGCTATCTCGTACCACCTAAGCTTATGTAAATGGAATTTAATTTCTTGTGTGAAATAATTTGTTTCCTCCAATTTTTATCTCAAAAATTCTTTATACTAGTAGAATGATCAATTTTGAATTATGAAATATAATTTTGTAAAATTAGTTTTTTTCTCTCTTACTCCTTACCAGGAAGACATGACTATTGATCAGAAAAAAAAAAAAAAGAGAGAGAGAGAGAGATTAATCTAGTTACTTAGGTTACTATATTGTAGTTCTACTAAAAAAGTAAGACAACTTCATAGTTGAAGCCTTTTATACCATATGAATATGCTATCTTTGGTATTTTATTTCACTATTATTGACAGTGTAATACAGTGAAATAAATATATGCCAATTCCTTATATACACTGGATCAATTCTTTAAGCTCTTTGTTCTGTAGTACACAATGTGATACGACACCCAACACCTGGAGATTATCTCTCATTCTAGAAATAAAATGTGTACCCTTCATTTGTTTCAAGTCTCGTCAGACAAAAGCTCTCAGCTAATTCCCTCTCTGGAACTTGCCTTTAGCTAAAGATAGTCCCCTTGTCCAAAGAAGATCACAGAGGCTAATGGTTGAACTGGCTTGCCTAAATTCAATATACTTCTCATTCAGCTCCTGAACTACTCATAGTATCGGCTGAATCACTAGTGTGATTACATCACCATTGAATTTTCTCTATCCAATCCTGTTTCCTTCACTTCCCCTCTGCAGTTGGCATAAACAGCAATCATAATAAACTTTCTACACACAAAAGGAATCTGAGCTCAACAGCACTTCTGTGAATTATTCTTTACAAAATGAAATATATCATCTTCCTCCTATGGCAGTTAAAAGTTATACATGAAAAACTAACATAAGGTCAAATAGCTCCTAAGAAACATAGTTCAGTCATGACCATATATAAAGACAATAGAGCAGAAATGATATGAAGTATCAAGAAATGAGAGGGCAAGAAAAAATAAATGCAGCATTATTCTGTCACAGGCAAATATATTTTATTAACCTCAAACTATGTATTAATTTTAAAATATGTGTTACAATTCCTATTCTGAACCATCTAGTGGGTTATCTACATAATGACCACCAATAATTCCTCTCATACCTGTGTTCATGTGCTGCTTGCCCTATCAAGAACAAGAATTCAGGGGCATCTGGTTGTCTCAGTTGTTAAGTATCTGCCTTCTGCTCAGGTCATGATCCCAGGATCCTGGGATCAAGCCCCTCATCAGGCTCCCTGCTCAGCGGGAAGCCTGCTTCTCCCTCTCCCACTCCTCCTGCTTGTGTACCCACTCTCACTATATCTCTCTCTGTCAAATAAAAAAATAGAAGAAGAATTCATTCCCCTTCTGTTGAAACGGAGCTATCCTAGAGACTTCTTTGACCAACAGAATATGTGAAAATGGGGACAATGTGTGACTTCAGTGCTTAGGTGTTAAAATGCTTGGAGTTTCCTGTCTTACCTGAGAAGTCAGGTATAATGTAGAGAATTCTGATTCCCTACTGGAGAGCAAGCCCATTTTTAGAGACTGCAGGATGAAAAAAATTTACGGAAAGAGAGAAGCCCAAACTATTCCAGCCATCTAGCAATCCAGCTGAGATGTCAGACATGTAAGTGAAGACACATGTCCACCAGGACCAGTTGAGCCTAGCCAACATCATGACATCAGAGGGAACACAAACCATTCATCCCTGACAAGCCAGACCCAGGTGAAAAATTATGAAAAAACAAATAACTGTCGTTTTGAACCAGTGAGTTTGGGGTAGTTTGTTATGCATCATTAGATAATTGAAACAACCACATGATCACAACGAAATTGTCTCGAATGTTGCAGCTTAATAATTAACAAAAATTTTTATATTAAATGCAAACTGATAATTATGATTAATGGGTTTTCTTAATAAATACAATAATTTATTTTAGAGAAGAAAAATTATAATTAATCTGTTTATTTAATAGTGTTTTTCATTTAAAATAAACTACAGCGGAAGGGCATATAATCCATTTATAGTTACAGGTTACAACTGGAAAATATTACTTTTCCATCGATTATATCCATAGATAATTTACAAAACACCTACATTGCCTGTTTTACATATGGTAGCAGATATTCTTCTTATTATTTATTTTATAGTGAAAAACTTCATAAGATCCTGACATACTCTATAAAAACCTATTTTACTTTTTTAACTCTGATTAAGTTATGAGAGGGATGCTAAGAAGGGAGGAGAGAGTGTCTATTGTAAAACTGCATAAAGTTGAGAAAAGTAACAGCAAATACAATAGCAAGGAGCAAAGCAGTACTTGCTTGGGAGAACATCACCAACCTGAATCAACCTGGTTTTGATCCTCTCTACTTTGAAACCCCAAATCCATTTTCTCAGTCCCTCCCTCCCTCCTTCCTCTGCCTCAGCTCACTATTCCTAGCTGGTGGTTTCCACCTAATGTTGATTTTTTACATCAGAGAAAATACATTAAGCTAGATTCTACTAGACCACAGCCAAAATAAGAGACTCCTAAAATGTATCATTAATAGAAGCACATGCAGACAAACAGATGTCTTTCAGAAAACAATGCCATAAGGCTGGCTGTCTGTGGGTCACATTCAGCTTTAGGCAGTTGCTACTTACCTTCAAATCTTCAAATTTAAGAGTTATATTTGGAGGGAAACATATCTTAGGCTAATTTTTTTTTAATTTTAAAGAATATGAGAAGCCTGTAACTAGGATTTATTTCTGTTCTCTTTTTAATATCTTTTTCTTCTCGTATTTCTCTAATTCCTCACCATCTGCTATGACCTATTCTTCATCAAGTACAACGATTGTGGCATCAATGGCAACAGCACATCTGTCCTATGTTTCTGTTTTCTGTTTTGTTTTGGTTTTTTTCCCTTATCTGCTTTATTCTTTCCTGGCCTTTCAATTTATTTGTGTAGGGCAATCCTATTAATTGAATTACTAAAATCACTCTCAAATTTAAAAGGGTAGCATACAAGATTTTAAATGGTCATCTTAATCAATAATGGCTTATTTTCTCGCCAATTTAAAATCTTAAAAATAAATCATTTTGTGAACAAAAATATTCTTTCAACCTGATAGGTTTTGAGCATTTTAATATTACTAGAAGTTATATTGAAACACAAGGTGCATGTTTTAAAAAGAAGATAAATAGTATTATATAACATAATACCCATTTTGGAAGGATTTTTTTGCATTTTTTAATGAAATTGGAAGGGCAGGCATGATGAATGTCCATAAGTTTAATGGAAGCCTAAGATAAAAATATAAAGAAAAATAGCTACTTGTTCAAGCAATGAAATATAAAAAGAAGAAAAAAAAAAGATTCTCACTTGTACTGACCCCAAATATATCTCTTATAGGTTACACAGTAGCTGAATGTTTCCTACATATTTTCCTTCAGGAAATCCGCATAGCATTTTTAATATCTGTTGTGTCTTTTTTGTTTTGTTAAGAATTTTCCAAAGACTATATCCACAAACATCTGGCTTATATTCTAACTTTTCTAAAAATGCAAAGAGGGAGGTAAATGTAGTTTTCTCCCCAACTTATTCCACTTTACTTTTTAGACATAGACATTTAATTTAAAGTGTTTACAACAGGGGTATCTTGGAGGATCAGTCGGTTAAGCATCTGCCTTCAGATCAGGTCATGATCCCCGCATCCTGGGATCGAGCCCCAAGTCCATCCGGCTCCCTGCTCAGCAGGTGGCCTGCTTCTCCCTTTCCTCTACCCCTCTCCCTTTCCTGGGCTCTTTTTCTAGCTCTCTCTCTCCCTCTCAAATAAATAAAATCCTTTTTAAAAATGGTTACAATAGATTAAGACAATGCCAAGACATTCTCAATATCTGTATCATGAAGCACTACATTCTAAACATATAGTTGGTTAACATAATTCAAATGTGAACATTATTTATACTTTTATTTAGTGAAACAATTTTTATGCTAGGAATTATATTCTACACATCACATATGTTATCTGGTAAATTCATGTAAGAATCCAACAAAGTAAATTCATTATCCCTATTTTGGAAATGTGGAATATGTAATTCAAATATTTAGATAACATACCCAGGTCTATACTAGTTAGTATTAAAGCCCAAACTTTGTCTAGTGAGGAAAGAAAACAAAACAACAACAACAACAAAACATTCTAACTGGGAAACATTTTGCTTGGTTTCTCATCTGACATTTGATCTTCTGACTCCCAAGAAACTTATGTTCATGCTTCAACCTAGAAATTCTGGAGCTACAATGTTGTGATCCTGAAACTAATGCTGGGGGTGGTCTGAATCGTTTGAAATATTTGTAAGCACTAAAAATTTCTCTTGACTTAAGCTGATCATCTGAAAACAGGACAAGTATGTGCCGGATGATGATCATTTAGATCATATCCTTGCTCTTGATTTCTTTAGCTTCTATGTCTCAAGGAGGGGGTCCTCCAAACACCAGTTGATGAGTGACTGCCCATTTAGGTTTGAGAGCCAGGCACAAAATTGCTACTTGGTAGGAGTGTGTACAAGTGTGTGCATGTTGTATATATGCCAGCATGTAATCACCGACTTGTGAAATTTACATTACAATAAAGGGATGATAAAGCTTCTTGCTTTTGACCTCCTTCTGATCATCCATTCATTCTCTTGATCTCTATCTTCTTTTGTCTGCCTCTTACGTGGGCAGTTACTAGATACCTGAAGATTCTAATTTGTGAAACTGGTGTAAAGAAGGTACTAATTCATTCTACTTCTTGGGGGTTTGATGAGAGTGAAATTGGGGTGGGAAAAAATCAGGAAAGGAATCCTAGACACGTTAATATTTTTAACACTCAATTGCAATGGCCTCAGAAGATGCACATTTACAAAACTAGGCATAAAATAAATGGCATATGTGCACCATTTCACAAGATTCTAAAACTCTATATTATAGAATATAATCACTGCTCCAAAAGCAATTTTAAACAGAAATTTATTACATAATAAAGTATGAGTCTATAAATCGTTACATATCTTTTAGTATTCAGTACTGTATAAACACATCCTAGTATTTTTCTTTGAAAACATCAATATATGAAATTGTATACTGTTTTATTCAACATGTGAAATCAATTTAAGTGGCTATTTATGACAATTCCATATTTACTACCATGTAAAACTGTGATAATAATACACCACTGTCCTTTTTCATTGTTGATTTTGTCAAGATTTCAATGAGTGTCTCATGGGATTTGTCCCTTGGATTAATTACTAGAAAAGATAATGTAGATTTTGATATATCATGTATGGCATTTTTTTTTTATCAATAAGTACCTGAGAAATCCCTGGAAAATTACTGTCTCTGAGAATTTAGTTTATCAGTAAAATGAAGATAATCATACCTATTTTATGGGGTTCCTTTGAGAATGAACTGAGATAATATAACATGCTTTGCACTTTGCCTGGCACACACGCAAAAAAGGCAATATTAGATATAATTACCAAATATTAGCTATAATTTTTATTACTGTCTAAGATTCATATTGATAATCTCCATAGTATTATGATGACCCTTAGGAATTGTGTTCTTAACATCTGTGTATTTTTGACATGCGGTTTATTTTCTGTAACTATTTTTACTCACGTATATTTCTATTTTTGTAAGGTTTACTTATTTCAGAGAGAGAGAGCACAGGAGCTCACAGGAGCAGGGGAAGGGGCAGAGGGAACCCACCCGGGGCTTGATCCCAGGACCCTGAGATCATGACCTGAGCTGAAATCAAGAGTCAGATGCTTAACCGGCTGAGACAGCCAGGTGCCCCTATATTTCTATTTTATTACAAACTACACTTCTCCAGTTTTATTTGCCTACATCTATTACTGTGTTATTACCATTTACACAGTAATATTTATTTCAACAAAATTAGACACTGTGTAAGTAGATGGAATATCAATAAATATTCATTAACTTTGGATTTTTGTTTTCAGTTATATGATATTATATATTCAGAATTGTAAACACAAAACTTTACTAAAATAGACATTTTAGGTAAGACCAAGAATATATTGTATTATAGAACACTTATTTCTTCTCCTCACTTACATTATTAAATTCTTCTATCTTGGTAATTAGCTCTCTTTTGGCAAGTAAATCAGTGGGAAAACAGGATTTTTAATCTATAAAATTTCAATTTAAAGTGAGTTTGTCAAATTTTTATATACATTATACAAGAAAATGTAGTATTTTCCATTTTATTTGAAAAATAATTTGTAAACATAATTAGAGGTCAATTTTGGAATAATCATCAGTAACATATTTAGATGTAATTTAAAGATTAATTCTGTTGAGTTTAAAACTTTCAAATCTGTAACTATTTAATGTATTGAGAATTAAAATGCATTACCAATGATAGTATTAAATATCTTAATTAACTTCTAAAACATTTGAAAAATGTTTTTCTATAAATTAATACATTGTGTTAGCAAAATATTATACTTATGCTTTTGAGAGTTCAGATATTAAACATTTCTTAATAGGCATGAGCTAAGTGAGTTCTAATTAAACACTGTATAACTTTTGATTCTTACCATATATTTATTGCAATAAAAGGTGATTTGGAGAAGAGGGGAGTATTAGAAGACAAGGTTCATAGTTACAGGGGTTTTGTAATCCATTTTGTGTTCAAGCTTTAGAGCTGAGAATTGAGGCAACATAAGAGACATTAGAAACGTGAAAAAAAATCAAAATAGAAGTGGTTGGCGTATATAGGTTTGCTGGTTTCTCAAATAATAGATAACAAATTTTAAAAATTAATTTTATATTAAGGTCTGGATATAAGCATTTTTATTTAGCCCATGGGAGCCCTATAAGATAATTCTGTTATTTCCGTCTTACAATTTAGTGCGATAGGTTAGTCTAAAAGTAGTTGAGAAAACACAGATATAAACTGCCGCAGTCTAAATTAAGACCCAACACCTTGAATATTACACTGTTCTACGCAAGTAAAAATTAAGACTAAAAAGAAGCAACTAATTTGTTCTTGTTATAATTGTTCATTATAATTCTTTTTTCTTAAGGTTAAAGAACTGACTTGTTATTTTCTCTAATATCTATCACCACAACTCCTAGAAAATTAGATGAAAATTACTCCAGGTACAAATTATTCTTTGCTTTATCTTCATTTTATTGTCCATTATAAAAAAATCTGGAATATAATCAAAGGCAGATTAAATACATAAATTCAGTTCAATATATTCTCTTTTCTATTTAATGCCAAGAAAACATGTCTTACTTGAGCTACAGTGACATCTTGTGGCCCAAAGTGTTTTGTTTCGTTTTCATATGTAAATTGTTCACGTTTTCTGCTCTTCAGTTCTAGGTTTTAAAGGAGGCAGCTTTCATTAGCATAGATTCTGAACAATCGGTAAACATTACATAAACAAAATATTAAATAGGGAAAAAAAGAAAATTTCACAGTAAACATGTCCTAGGACCACTGCTGACCTATTTCTTTCGGAAGAGTTTCAATTACTTAAAGCATATTTTTAAATATTGAAAACATATGTGGAAAAGGTGAGGCCAACTTCATTCTAAATTTGATGGCAAGTAGTGCCAATGACTTTGTTCTCTTCCATGTAATTAAAAAAGAATCAACTAACTAATCAATTGATATGATTTTTACAAATTTTTGAATATGATCTCAATATCTGCATTTAAAACAAATCTTCTATGATGTGTACACTATCTTTGCAATTTAGAAGACTTATTTTGTTTCCTTAGGTGCCTACTGATAAACATATTGAAGTTATATTTTCTCAAGCCTCTCTTTTCCTCAATTAATATTTGCCAGATGCCTTCTGATTATTTTTAGAGTTCCCTAGGGTTCCATATTGAATGCACTGAATCACATTTTCAGATTTTTAACAAAAAGCTCAGTAGTTCTTTCTGCACATCTTATGGAAATATAATCATGAATTGAACAATATTTCTTGACCTGAATGTGCACAGATGACTGTAGTTTGTAAAGCTATTTTGTTAAGAACTAAAATACTGGTGATATATATATAATACCTGATATTCCAATTTAATTTAATGTGATATTCAAATAATTTAACATATAGTCAAATATATAATAATCTAATAAAGTGTTTTTATTTATTTATTTATTTATTTATTTGTTTATTTATTTATTTTTAGGGATGGGGAGAGAGAGAGAGACATTGTGGGGAGGGACAGAGGGACAGGGAGAGGATCTTAAGCAGGCTCTGTGCTGGGCACGGAACCCATGTAGGGCTAGATCTCACAACCCTGAGATCATGACCTGAGCCAAAATCAAGAGTCAGGAGCTTAACCCACTGAGCCACCCAGGCGCCCCTAATAATGTGCATTTAAACCTATTTCTGCTATATGGTCCCTTAAGTTTTAGAAATAAATGTTTTACTCTAATGGGTAAGATTCAGGCAGTCCTGACAGCATTCACCATATTGCTGTTTTCTATAATACCGTTACTGTCCTTTAATTCAGGATTTCTCCTACAAATTCCAAAATGAGTATCTTTTTAAAATAACTAGCTTTTTTTTTTATAGAAATGAGGTGCTCAGTTTTACATTTATGGACTCGCATTGCAGACATAAAGATGGCAACACCAAAAGCCTCTTTTTGTGTGTTTTATAAATGAGCACTGCACAGGGCTCCTGGGTGTCTCAGTCAGTTTAGCCTCTCACTTCAGCTCAGGTCATGATTGCAGGGTTGTGGGATGGAACCCTGCCGAGGTCCAAGGTTGGCAGGGAGTCGGCTTGTCCCCGACCCTCTCCCTGTGCCCCACCCCTCTTTCATTCTCTCTCTCTCTCTCTCAAATAAATAAATAAAATCTTAAAAAAGAAAAAAAAAAGGAGCACTGCACAAGTATAGTCGCCACTGGGATGGTTACTGATAATTCTGGTTCTTCTGATCACTGAAGTGTTTTTACCTTAGGATTTTCTAGATAATTTATAAGCATTAATTAAAAACATTGACCTTATTTCATGAGATGTTGTTAATTTTAACATATATCTAGATTAAACTATAAATGTCAAACAGATATAATATTGTTCTAAACATATCTATTCATTTCTCTTTGCTAGAATATTGTTAAAATCAGCATGCATGTTGGCTAAGGTTCAGATAAGAAGTTAGCATTCTTTTTGTTGTTCCTAAAAATTTTTATTAAATGTTTTTAATGCTCCATCTACATTTATTTTGTGAATCGAGTTGTTCTTTATTATTTCTAAAAAAATATGCATCCTATTATTTTTAAATAATTATTACAACATATTGAAAGATTCATTTTAAACAAATATTATAAATCCCTTCTGATAATGTGAAAAAAGATAGAAAAATCAAAAGTATGTGTTTATTAGTAAATGGTTTATTTGAGGACTATTTTCATATAGCAAATGCCATTCTGAGAGAAATAATAGTACTCTTTTATGGCCCCAGTGCTTTCAAAATATGGTACATTTTTATTTCAATATCTACATACATGATTAAAATCCTAGCTTAATAGTTGGGAAAACTGAAGTTAAGAGCTTAAGGTCACAGGGACTACATTTTTATTTTATTTTTTTTATTTTATTTTTTTTTAGATTTTATTTATTTGACAGAGAGAGACACAGAGAGAGAGGGAACACAAGCAGGGGGAGTAGGAGAGGGAGAAGCAGGCTTCCCGCCGAGCAGGGAGCCCGATGTGGGGCTCGATCCCAGGACCCTGGGATCATGACCTGAGCCGAAGGCAGACGCTTAACGACTGAGCCACCCAGGCGCCCCGGGACTACATTTTTAAAGACAAGATTCATTCAAGATGTTCCACCACAAAAGTTCATGTTCTTCACTATATGCTGGTCACCTTTCTCTCATCATAAAGCCTCTTCAATATATTTAAATTTATAAAGTTAATTAAAGGAAATTCAGGTCAATATGCCAATTATCACACAGGTAATTCTAATAATAATGAATTATAATATCCTTGCTTAAATAGGCCTTTGTGTGAACATTTCCATACTTAGCCTTTCAGATCTCTTTTATGATATTTCAAAAGTGGCTGGACATTGAGTAATATTACTTAACGTCACATATCTGACACAGATGTGGGTGTTAATTAAAAAAGTTTTAAGGATACCTTTATTTCGTAAAAATAATTTCCAACTACATGAATATCATATAAATCATTATCTATCTTAAACTTTTTTGCAAGTATTGTTTATATATATATTTGATTTCTCCTGTATTTTAAGAAGTTTTCTTTTATCTATGTTATTGTAACTTATATTCAAATTTGCTCAAGTGTACACTCAATTTTTGTGTATATATTAAAATTATAACTTAAAATTTAGATTAATCGCAGAACAAAATGCATTTTTTTACCTGTTTTTCCCTACTCTTTGAAATGTGCCTTGGTGAGCACCTCTCTTGTTAGGGAATATATCCATACACAATTCAGTGTGTGTGTGTGTGTGTGTGTGTGTGTGTGTGTGTGTGTGTGTCAGAGAGAGAGACAGGATGGTAATATGTGAGAAATAATAAAACAGATGTGAAGACACGTTAAAAAATAATGAATCTGGCTAAATGTAAAAGTTCCACTCAGGGAGAAAAACGCAAACATATCAATGAAAAAATTTTTCATTTAAACTTTATGAAATTTATAGTTTCCAAATATATCTGGAATTTTAAAGAACACAATTATCAACATTTAACTTCTATTTTATGACAATGCCCATGATCATAGAAGTGAGAAGTAAATATCATAGAAAAAGAAATGATTTTATGGTAAAAGAAATAAAGGCTTAAAGCCAATACATTTCCTCTTGTAATCAAAAAAGAGTCATCTATATTACAGAATGTGTAATACTTTGTATGCAAATAAGAAAGTACTATTGAGCTGAGGAAAACATCTGTTAATTGATTTTATGGTCCACTACACACAGTTCTAAGTGCCATGATAATTTGGGGCAAAGACTTGGTTTTTCTTGCAGCATCTGGGTATTTCAGGCAAAAACCATAAGTAGTGTTCTGTGTGAATAACTTAGGCATTGGCATCAGTATAAACCTAATATTGAATCTTAGAGATTTAGAAATAAAACTGTCATATTTATATTTATGATTTCAAATTCATTAATTCTGGGGAGCCTGGGTGGCTCAGTCATTAAGCGTCTGCCTTCGGCTCAGGTCATGATCTCAGGGTCCTGAGGTCGAGCCCCACATCAGGCTCCCCGCTTGGCGGGAAGCCTGCTTCTCCCTCTCTCACTCCCCCTGCTTGTGTTCCCTCTCTCCCTGCGTCTCTCTGTCAAATAAATAAATAAAATCATTAATTCTGACTTATATTTTGAAAATGGACAACCGTTTGTACCTGTTTAGGTTCTAAAGCATATTAGACAGTATTAATCATATTTCCCTTTCTGTATTGTGTGCTATAACATATTGGAAATAACAGTGCATTAGCCTCAGAGGATTCTGATTTTACTTTGCCTCCAGTGTTACTTATTTGGACCTTTAAGTATTTCTACATATGATCACATGAGGTGATGTCAGTGAAATAGTTAAAAAAAAAGAGAGATTGCTATTGCTCAATTTATATGGGTTAAACCAAAAGAAGTACAAGAGGGAAAAAAAATATTGTAACTTACTTAGATCCAAAACTAACTTGAATCCAAACACCAAATGTGGATATATTTTGTTAGAACAGTGTGGGTGTTTAGGCAGAGGAGGATGTAAAAACAAATTGCTATTTTTTATTATAAAAATATTGCAAGATCTAAGAAAAAAGCATATATGAGAACATAAGAAGAAATAAACAAGAGGTAATTATATATATAGAAATTTTATAAAAAACACTATTTTCTAAATTTGAAAATCTTGATAAATGGATGAATTTCTAGAGAAATTAGGCTTATCCAAAAATTTTGTGAATAAAATAATTTAATAGGGTAATAATTGTGAACAAAATAAGATATGAAAGTATTTTTAAAATTTCCCCAAACTCAGATTATTTTAATGTGAATGATTTCAACATTCATTAAAACATTATCATACATTCTTTATGTAATTTATTCCAGAGAGTAGAAGAAAACAGACTGTATTAAATAAAACTAGCAAAATATTGGGGCGCCTGCGTGGCTGAGTCAGTTAACCTACCGACTCTTGGTTTCGTTGCCTCAAGTCATGATCTCAGGGTTTTGAGATCTGGCCCCCCTGTAGGGTTCCATGCTCAGCAGGGAGTCTGCTTGAGATTCTTTCTTGCCCTCTCCCTCTGCCCCTCCCCATGTTCTCTATCTCTTTCTCTAAAATAAATAAATAAATATTTTTTAAAAAACTAGCAAAATATTTTTGTTGTTGTTTTTCAGATTCCACACATAAGTGAAATCATATGATATTTGTCTTTGAACTAATTTCAGCATAATAGTATTTTAGCATAATACATATTTTACCATAATATTCTCTAGGTCCATACATGTCACAAATGGCAAGATTCATCTTTTTTATGGCTGAATAATATTTCATCGTGTGTGTGTGTGTGTTTGTGTGCGTGCGCGTGTATGTGTGACATACATATTATATATTCTTTATCCATTCATCTATGTGCAACTTGGGTTACTGCACTATTTGTGTATTATAAACAATGCTGCAATAAATAGAAGGGTGCATATATCTTTTTCAATTAGTGTTTTCATTTTCTTAGGGTAAATACCCAGAAGTGGAATTACTGGATTATATGGTATTTCTATTTTTAATTTTTTGAGGAACCTCCATTCTGTTTTCCACAGTGGCTGCACCAAATTACATTCTCATTATTCTCCCTTTGTCCCACATCTTCTTTAACAATGATTTCTTGTCTTTTTGATACTAGCCATTTTGACTGGAGTGAGGTGATCTCTCGTGATTTTGATTTGTGTCTCCCTGACACTTAGTAATGTTGAGCATCTTTATGTCTGTTGGCCATTTGTATGTCTTTGGAAAAATATTTCTTCAGATCCTCTGCTCATGTTCTAATTGAATAGCTTGTTTGTTTTTTTTTTCTTTTTGGTGTTGAGGTGTATAAATTCTTTATATATTTTAAATATATCAGATAGATCCAATAACCCATTATCGGATCTATCATTTCAGATATCTTCTCCCACTCAGTAGGTTGACTTTTTGTTTTGTTTATGCTTTACTTTGCTGTACACACACTTTTTATTTTGGTGTAGTTTATTTTTTTTTAAAGCTTTTATTTATTTATTTGAAAGAGAGAGAATGAGAGATAGAGAGCACGAGAGGGAAGAGGGTCAGATGGAGAAGCAGACTCCCTGCTGAGCAGGGAGCCCGATGTGGGACCCGATCCCAGGACTCCAGGGTCATGACCTGAGCCGAAGGCAGTCGCTTAACCAACTGAGCCACCCAGGTGCCCTATTCTGGTGTAGTTTAAATACAGAAAACAACCTGGTGTTTGTCAGAGGAGATGGGGGGGGCGGCGGGTAAAATAAGTGAAGGAGATTAAGAGGTACAAACTTCCAGTTATAATATAACTAAGTCACAGAGTTAAAACATACAGCATAAGAAATATAATCAATATTACAACTTCATATGGTAATAAATAGTGACTATACTTACCGTGGTGACTATTGAGTAACTATACTGAATTGTCACATCACTGTGTTAAATACCTGAAGCCAATGTAATATTGAGTGTCAATTATACTTTAAAAAACTATCAAAATTTTGATTACAAACCTGATTAAATTACTTTAAAAAATTAAAACCCTTTCCTCTAAGCCATATATGAATGGCTATCATTATAACATTAAGAAAAAAAACACTAGCTATTTTAGCAGAATGTTATATGATGTGGTTAATCCACTAAAGTAAATGTTATCTAAATAATGCAAAATAGACTGATTGCTAATAAGGAGATTAAATCAGTAATCAAAAATAAATCGCAACAAATAAAAGTTCAGCACCATATGGCTTCATTAGTGAATTCTACCAAACATTCAAAAGAGAATTAATACCACTTCTTCTCAAACTCTTCCAAAAAATGAAGAGAACACTTCCAAACTCACTTTTCAAGGCCAGCATTATCCTGATACCAAAACCAGACAAGGACACCACAAGAAAAGAAAATTACAGGCCAAAATCTCTGAACATAAATGCAAAAATCATCAACAAAACATTAGCAAAACTAATTCAACAATATGTTAAAAGGATCATTAACATGATCAAATAGATTTATTCCAGGGATATAAGGATAGTTTGACATCTGTGAACCAATTAACACGATACATCATATTAACAAAATAGAGGATAACAATCATACAGTCATCTCAATAGATGTAGAAAAAGCATTTGACACCATTAAACATCTATTTTATGATAAAAACTCTCAAGAAAGTGGATAGACAGGGAATGTACCTCAACATTTTAAAGGTCATATATGACTGTAAGAATTATTTAGAAGTTGATAAACAAAGGAATTTAAAGGAAGAAGTCTGGAAATATATTAATTAAAATATAATACCCACTTCTTATTGAGATAAATTGTGGGAAATAATATATAAATTTTAAGAATAGAGGGATTTAATAAGGAATTTAAGAATGCTTCACTTAATATGATAAAGAATATTTCAAAATAACTCATAGGTCATTTTATGTCTTATAATGGATACTTTCATTAAAAAATTAAGGGAAATTGTTTATCTTACTATAATCATTTAATAACTTTTTAAAAATTCTAGTCAACTGAGTGGAAAATAAAATATCAATATCTGAACTTTTACAGAAAGTCTGAGACTTATAAACACAGAAATAAAACAACAAAAACAGTAATATAAATGTTTACAAAATAGAAGTCTAAGGAATAATAAACATTTAACAATAGCTTATTTTAAAATATAAAATGAAATCATTTCATTGACAATGATGCAAAAAACACTGAACTATTTTAAAGTGTGTCTGCTATATGAAGAAAGCAAAACAATTTACTAAATTTTTAAACAAAAAGTTGAGAAAAGGGATGTGTTATAGTCCTAATTGACACTTATAAAGATGTTAATAATGGAAGATTAATGTATGTATAGAATATTTCAGAAAAACTTTAGTTTAAAAAAATAAAATAAAATACAGGAAAGGAGAAAAAAAGAATTAGGGTATTATCATGTGTGCAGCAAATGTGTGCAGCAAAGGGCACCCCAATTCAAAGAACAAGCTGGATAATCCATGTAAAAGGATATTGTTTACCAGATATCTTGAATGGAAAGAGTGCATTCTTCTTAATTTAATCCTTTTCATCTCACCTACCTTAAAATAAAATTGTGGTAAGCATCTGAAGATAGAAGAAGCCTAACAATATGTAGCAAATGAAGGAAAGGAAATGAGAAAGAGTAGAGGGAGAGGATGAGAAGGGAAATTAAAATGGGAGAAATTTAGTAAGCCAAAAAGAAAGTGGATAATTTGAAATTCATGAAAACAAAGAGCAAAGACAAGAGTGGATAATGAGTTAATCAATCAGGAAATGACAAGAAAAATATCTGTTCTATGAAATACATAACTAAAGGGATGTCAGTCTGAGAAAAGTTACCAATTTCTTCTTGAAGTTCTTCTAAAAACAAAAATAGAGAAACCTTTGTAAATGTAAAGGGAAATAAACACAGAAAATTAAGATGATTTGAGAATTGCCAATGCAGTGGAAATTGGTAGGATGACTATAATGGGAAAAGAGTAAACAAAAATAAACAAAAACTGAAAAATTGGCAAGAGAGCACTTTGTTGTAGAAAGGAGGAAAATGAGTGAATTTTCTCAAATGACTGAGTAAAAGCTCAATGTTGAAGAAGTGTAAGAGAGACCAAGTATAATTTTATCTCACACATATTTCTTTACGGATGGCTTTAAGTATTTGGGTTTGGACTAAAACATATATTTAATGAAATATGATTATTTTATAACAACAAAAATTTTAACAAACATATCAAATTTTGAAAAACAATTTCACAATTATTATGTCCTTAATGGTTGAAAGGACTAAAATTATCATGGCAACTAATCAAAATAAAAAGTATTCTTGAGAAAAATGGCAACCCAGCAATGATTATTTTGTACTGATTTATCATATTGGTAATGTTTCCAGGGATTAAAAGTTAAAGCTTCAGACTCACTTAGAAAAAGATATTTCACCAGAGATAAAGAGGAGAAATACGTGAGATGGAGTCAATTCATCAGAAAACATGAAACTCCTAAGTGTGAGTGCACATACAGCACAGAATTACAAAGAAAGAACAAGAAAGAAAGAAAGAAAGAAAGAAAGAAAGAAAGAAAGAAAGAAAGAAAGAAAGAAAGAAAGAAAGAAAGAAGGAAGGAAGGAAAGAAGGAAAGAAAGAAAGAAAGAAAGAAAGAAAGAAGGGAAGAAAGAAAGAAAAGAAAGAAAAGAAAGAAAGAAAGACTGGAAGGAAGAATGGAAGGAAGGAAGGAAGGAAGATAATGACTGTTAAAAATGAAAAGAGAATCTATGTACATGACTGAAAATTTCAATCCTTCTTTCTTATTAATAGAACAAATTGACAAAATCAAGTGGCATAATGAAAAAATAAACATCATTCAATAACTTGACCTAATTAACTTTTATAAAGCACATCAACAACAGAAACATTTGGAACATTTACAAAGAAACTGTACCTTGGGCCATAAAAGAAATTTACATACTTAAAGGAAATTGAATCAAGCAAAGTAAACTTTCAGAACATGATGCAAATAAACTGGAAATTAGTATAAAAAATATATCTGGGGAACACCTGGGTGGCTCAGTCAGTTATACGTCTGCCTCAGGTCATGATCCCAGGGTCCTGGAATTGAGTCCGGCATCAGGCCCCCTGCTCAGTGGGGGAGTCTGCTTCTCCCTCTGCCTCCTGCTGTCCCTGCTTATATGCTCTCTCTCTGACAAACTAAATAAAATCACACACACACACACACACACACACACACACACACACACACATGTGTGTGTATATATATATATATATATATATATAATACACATATATATATTTGGAGCTATTCCATATGTATATATGGAATAGCTCCAAATATTTCTAGTTAAAAAAACCAATGCAACATAGTATGTGGATTATATTAGAAAGTTGCAGAGGAAATTATACATAATATTAGAGATTATTTTTAATTGAATGAAATAAAATATATTGTTTTGTGAGATACAGTTAAAGAAATACTTAGAGGAAACTATAGCACCAAGTGCTTCTATCAGAAGAAGAAAAAATTTTCAAAGCAATCATCTAATCCACCATAAGACTAAATAGAAATTGAGTAACAAATAACTGAACAAAGGGAATGCAAAAAAGAACAGAAATCAACACAATTGAGAATGATAAAACAATAGAAACAATCAATGAAACTAAAATCTGTATCTGTCAAAAGTTTATTAAGTAGGGGCGCCTGGGTGGCTCAGTCATTAAGCGTCTGCCTTCGGCTCAGGTCATGATCCCAGGGTCCTGGGATCGAGCCCCACATCAGGCTCCCTGCTCAGCGGGAAGTCTGCTTCTCCCTCTCCCACTCCCCCTGCTTGTGTTCCCTCTCTCTCTGTGTCTCTCTCTGTCAAATGAATAAAATCTTAAAAAAAGAAAGTTTATTAAGTAAACTCAAGCAAGCACACCAAGGGGAAAAAATAAAGTCATAAATTACCAACACAAATACTATTATGGATTTTACAGGCAATACATAAAAGATAGACAATATTATTAAAAAAAACTTTAATAAATTTGACACTAGATAAAATGGACCAATTTCTTGAAAGACATATGATAATGAGTTTCTTCAAGAATCAATACATAATTTGAACAAGCCCAAACTGTTAAACATATTAAATTCTGAATTAAGAAATCTTCCTGAAAAGAAAATGATGACCAGATGACTTTACTGGCTAATTCTATCAAATATTTATGTAAAGTAATCCAGAAAACATATAACAAAAAAAGACACAGATATCAAAAGAAAAATTATTAAGGATCATTGTAGAAGTAACTTCAAATACTCTTAAGTAAATATAAGCTTATCAAATAGAATGTTACATAAAAAGGATAATACATTATGACCAAGTAGGTTGTTATCCCAGGAATACCAAGATTGGCTTAACATTGAAAAATCAGTCTATGCAGCTTGTCATATTAAAAGACTAAAAATAATGAAAACCTAAATCTCAATAAATATCTAAGAATTGTTGGAAGAAACTTAGCAGCCATCCAAAACAAGAAGTCTTAGTAAACTGAGAATTGAAGGGCGTTTTTCCAACCTATTAAAAATCACTTACTAAAAATCAATATCAAGATTGGAAATAAGGCAAATGTCTCCCTTCACTACTCCTATTCAACTTTGGCTCAGATCCTTGCCAGAGAAATGATGCAAGAATAATTAAAATTGAAAAATTATATACTGATTAGAAAGGAAAAAGTAAAACTGCCCTTATTTACATTGAGCATCTACTGTCGGTTTTTTTTCAAGTTTTTATTTAAATTCCAGTTAGTTAACATATATTGTATTAGTTTCAGCTGTAGAATTTAGTGATTCATCACTTATATACAACACCAAGTGCTCATCATAAGTGCCCTCTATAAGGCCCATCACCCATTTAACTCATCCCCCTACTCTCCTCCCCTCCAGAAACCTTCAGTTTGTTCTCTATTGTTAAGAGTCTATTTTCTGGTTTGCCCCTCTTTTTCTTCCCTCCCCATGTTCATCTGTTTTGTTTCCTAAATTATGCATATGAGTGAAATCATATGGTATTTATTTCTCTGACTGATTTATTTTGCTTAGCATAATGCTCCCTAGCTCCATCCACACTGTTGCAAATGGCAAGATTTCATTCTTTTTTATGACTGAGTAATATTAAATTGTGTATGTATATATATATATCACATTTTCCTTATCCATTCATCAGTTGGATAAAAACAAGAGAACTTAAATACACCAAAAATAATAAGTAAATTTAGCACAATAATACAGGATTATATTTAAAATATATTTTTCTACATGTTAGCAATAAAGAAATGAAATTATGAAATGTGTAGATATAAATCTAATAAATTATGTGTAATATTTTTACAATTAAATCAGCAAAATTTTAATGAGAGAAATCAAATATCTAAATAAATGGGTAGATAGGTTGTGGACATGAAATAGAAGACTCAATGTTATTAGGTGTCATTTCTCACTGAACTGATATGTATAGTCCATGTAATCATGTTCAAAATCCATTCATTTTTTTTCTACAAACCAAACCAAGAAGTTGATTTTAAAATTTATATAGAAAAGCAAAAGAACTGGGATAAAACGACCTCTAAAAAGAACAAGTTAGGTAAAAAAAAAAAATGGGTAATCTAAGAATAAAGAAAAATATTGTACAACCCTTCGCAAAATAATTTGTCAGTGTCTTATAAAGTTAAACGCTTTAGGGCGCCTGGGTGGCTCAGTCGTTAAGCGTCTGCCTTCGGCTCAGGTCATGATCCCAGGGCTCTGGGATTGAGCCCCACATCAGGCTCCCTGTTTAGGGGGAAGCCTGCTTCTCCCTTTCCCACTCCCCCTGCTTGTGTTCCCTCTCTCGCTGTCTTTCTCTCTGTTGAAAAATAAATAAAATCTTTAAAAATAATAATAATAAAGTTAAACACTTTAAGTCCATAGTTTAAGACTTGATATAGAGCTATAGTCATCAAGTCAGTATGAAACAGAACTGATTGCAAACGAAATAGAGCCACATTTAGGGACAATTGCTTTTTATAAAAGGGATCGAGGTAACTCAAAGGAAAAAAAAAGCCATTTTCATAAATGTTATCAGAGCAATTGGACCTTGATTTGTATAAAAATGAATCTCAACCAATATCTATTTATATATATATATGAACTAAAAAATAATTACTTAAATGTAAAACCTAAAATGATAAAATTTCTAGGATAAAACTTTAAAAATGCTTTGTGATCTTGAGATATGCAATATTTCTTAGGTAATACACAAAATGTACATTATATAAAATATGAATTTGTCAAAATTAAGAACTGCTAATTTTACACAAATTAACACACATTCATAAGAAAAACTTAGGAAACAAGGAATAGAGAGGAAAATTATCAACTTAATGAAGAGTATCTAAAAACAACAACAAAAACCCCTACAGTTAACATCATATATAAAGTGAAAGGCTAAATGCTTTCCCTCTAAAATCAGGACCAAGGCAAGGATTTATAATCTACTTTAAATAAGTAAAATATTCAGGTAAAGATATAATACACTATATACAAGACTTCTGTTCTAAATCTACAAAACACTGATGGAAGTAATTTAAAAATATCTAAATAAATGGAGAGACATGCTATGTTTATAGCTGAGAAGATTACAATGAAAGTGTCAATCTCCCCAAATTAACAGATTTTTAACACCATTTCTAAGAAAATTTTAGTAAGATTTTTGTAGAGGTTGACAAGATTTTTCTGAAGTATACAGTAAAAGACAAAAGAAGAGTGGGACAAGTGAGTCTACATGAATTGACAGCTTATAGCTACTGCGACTGTGTATTATTGGTGAAGGGAAAGAAAAGAGAACCAAGAAATATTTTCACTCTAGTATAGCAAACTGATTCTGACAAAGATACAAAAGCAATTCAGGGGGTAGTGGATAGTATTTTCAAGAAATAGTACTATATTAACTGAATATCCATTGACCAAAAAGAAAAAAAGTGAGCCCTTACTTAAACCTTATACCTCATGCATAAAAAGAAAAACTCTAAATGATATATAGATTAAATTATAAAATATAAACCTATAAGACTTTTAAAAGTAATATCAGATAATATCTTCAAAACCTAGAGTTTGGTAAATAGTTCTTATGTAGGACACCTAAAGGATTATCCACAAAGGGAAAATTTTTCTAAATTCTACTGCCTCAAAATGAAAAAATAAAAAATTACCCTTCAGAAGAGGATGAAAAGCAAAGTACAGACTGGGAAAAAATATTTTCAAACCAAAAATCTGATGAAGGACTCATATGTGGAATAAACAACTATCAACCCCAAGATTATTTTTTAAATCTAGTTTTACATTCACTTCACAAAACAATTTGTCAATTATTCACAAACATAAACTTATGCCTTATGCCTTATTTTTTAAAAAAATACATTATGTGCTAGCAACTATAGACTTAGGTATTTACTCAAGGTGTGGAAAGTTATATTCCCAGAAGTGGAATAGCTAGATAATATCGTAGTTCTATCTTTAATTTTTTGAGAAAACTCCATACTGTTTTCCATACTGGCTATACAAATTTACATTCCAACCAACAGTGTGTGAGGGGTCCCTTTTCTCCACATCCTTGACAACACTTGTTATTTCTAGTCTTTATGATACTAGCCATTCCAACAGGTGTGAGACAATATCTCATTGTGGTTTAGATTGCATTTCCCTGATGATTAATGATGCAGAGCATCTTTTCATGTACCTATTGGCCACCTGTGTATGTCTTCTTTGGAAAAAGTCTATTCAGGTCTTCTGCCCATTTTTTAATCAGATTGTTTGGGTTTTTGTTTTGTCTTGCCTGCTGAGTTTTATGAGTTCTTTATATATTTTGGTTATTAACCCTTCATCAGATATATGATTTGCAAAGATTTTCTTCCATTCAGTAGGTTGTCTTTTCATTTTGTTGATGGTTTCTTCCGCTGTGCAGAAGGGTTTTAGTTTGATGTAGTCCCACTTATTTGTTTTTGCTTTTGTTGCTTTTTAACAATTTTTAATGCCCTCAATCTGGTCTTTTCTTTCTTTCAACCACAATTACTTGTGGAACTTTAGTTAGAAAAGAGTTGAAGCATGTATTGAAGCCTACTTTGCTCATGATGCAGAAAACTAGCAGCCCTAGGATTTAACATTTCCTGCATTTGATCTCTATTTTATTCAGTACCTGATGGATGTGAGCATTGAAAGCCAGGTAACTTTCAGATCAGGATAACTCTAAGGGCTCACATTGCATAGTTCTGCAGGATCAGGCTAAGCAATCTTCTGAAATTACACCATTGTTTAGTTTACTCATTTTGCTATCCTGATACCTCTACTTCTTTATTAATTTTCAGTGGGAACACTTCCTTAAGAAATTATTTTGAGGGAACATAATTGAAGGTAGTTGGTACTGGAAATGATCTAGGAAGTAAACATTAAAGATGAGTTTTGTTGTTTTTTTTTATTTTAATTAGTCACTAGCCAGATGACAATAGGAAAAACATTTCTGATGGTCAAGGGGAATGATAATCTCAACAGAGTATACTAAAAATGGTAAGACTAAATTGGGATGTGAAAGAGGTAGATGGAACTGCATGGATTTATATTTTTGGCATTTGAGGGTTATGAGTATGCTACTTATAAGAAGTGGAATTGAGTGGTTGCTGAAAGCACAACTTTGTGTTAAATAAAATGATAGGTTCAACTAAGCTAGTATCCAAATTAAATGTGATAGTCAGAAGGCCTCCATCTTATGCTCCCAGAAGGTAGAATGTGCTGAAGACAAGTTCTAGGATTTGACTGTAAAAAGATAATTTTTGAAAGGCTAAATTTGCAATTCACATTTTGGCAAACATTCCACACCGGAGTTAGAGCTCTAATAGGAGAAAATTCTGACCCTGAGTTTTGGGCTATGCATATCTTGATTATGTGTTTGAGAGCATTAAAGCCAGATTTCCTTAAATTTTTTAACCTGCAGAAGTGATTCTCTCACAGTCTGGAGAATAGTAAAAACCCTCTTTTTCCTAAAGTTATTATGAATGTATTAATATAGTCAGATTCCTCACAGGAAAACATTTTCCCTCCTTCAGATATGCATTGACCTTAGCTCTCAGCCATTACTCTAATAAACAGGGTCAAATACCAATATGACCTAACTGGCAAAATCCTGGATCTAGTAAAAAACAAAGAGATAATTCATTAATAGAGCTATAATTGTATACTTTTAGAAACTGTGAGAGCATGAATTGGAATAGATCTTTGTAGGAGAGTACAGAGAGAGGGAAAGAGTAACATACATTAAAGCTGAGTAAAAGAGTTGTTGATGGGGGGCTATTGGCTATAAGACTTCCACTTATCAAAGTATCAAAGTATTTAACTTAAGTATGGGCACCCAAACCTGGCCATAAAAATGCTTTGGAGATGGCTCTCCAGAGAGTGAAAAAAATGAAGGCTGATAATAATTAGGTGAAGATGGCAACTACTTTCTTAGTGCTGAACAAGGGATCAAAAGGCTTACAAGTAGACATGCTAACATGAACCTATTAAACAAGACCAAGTAATCCCAAAGATGGAGGACTTGGAAGACTCTTTCTTTACTAAGGAAACAAGAGAAATGTTGTTGGTTTGGTAGGGGAGAAGAATAGCCATCAGTGAGAATCTGACTCCCTGTTGTCTACTGCTGGTTGGGGCCGATAGTAAGAAACACTGTGAACAGGTCTTCTTACTATCAGGGTAGGTAATATGTCTCAGGTTGTCATCAGAATCTAAGTATCAAAACAAGGCAAGTGCAATTTGTCTATAATCAAGAGTATCCTAATGGCAAGTAGAGGAGCATGATTTACAGGGTTTTATTAATATAGCCAATAAACCGTGGTCTTCTTGGTGTAAGATAGTAGGTCAGCTCAAAAGACTACTGATCTTTTTACATAATAAAAAAATTCACATGTGGAGGAGCATAAGGGTCCTGTCAGATGTCCCAAAGGAAAGTCAAAATCTTTCACCCACCTTCCGTCCCTAGCCAGTTCCGAGACAAAATACATGGATAAAGAAAAGGTCATTTTCCCCTGGAGAAATCTTCAACGTCAGAGCAAAAGTAGCAATTGCTTCAGGCCTTTTCCAAAGGGTAATCTGCCCACTTTACATTGGTAAAATGGGAATTCTAAGATATTTTCACAGCTATCAAATAAAGTGTCTGAACTAACCTTCGACCCTGTATTAGAGTAGGAGCATAGAAAATAAATGTAGTCGTGGCTCTGGATGTCAATAGTAGATCAAATAGGTACACAGACACACCCAATGTTCAATCTTTTCTTAAAAACATAAGTGAGTTGGAAAGACTGAGGATTTACTGAAGCCTCATATTGTGTTTTGTTTTGTTTTGTTTTTTTTATCTTATGGAGTAAGAGCTATCATGGTAGCAAAGGTGAAGTGGAAGAGCCTAAAGCAGACCACTTGCAATGGTATATACACAAAAATAATTTAAAACAATACTGCATTCTAGGAGGAGTGGCAGAAAATAGATTAATGCAATTTTCAGATTAAAAAATTGCAGAAATTGTGGTCCTTCTTATTTTCTAATGTATTCATCACCATGGCCCCCTGTGGGGAAATATAGATAAATCATAGCAATGTACATAAAAAAATCACTATATCCACAATTGCAGTTTCAATGCTGTATATGGTATTCTCAGTGGGATAATCTATGGAAAGGTATTTGGTGTGATACTACTGATCTCATAAAAGCTTTTTATCTCCCAATGCCCGTCAGGAAGGAAAATAAAAAATGGTGTGCATTCTCCTGGGAGGGACTAATGCATTCATTTGTGCTCTTGCCACAGGGCTATGTTAATTCCCACTCTGTCACAATAAAATCTGAAGAGAATTTAATTGTCTAGGCATTTGTTTAGTGTTACTTTAACCATTATATTGATGGCGTCATGTTAATTGCACCTGGAAGATAGGAGGTTAGAAGTATCCTATATATTCTGGTAAGATACACTATGATGAGGGAAGTAAACCCTAAAAAATTCCAAATTCTGTTGCATTGATAAAGTCTGTATTGATCTGGAGGTCAGAGGCATGGCAGTTGATTTCTTCCAAAATAAAGACAATTATTGAAACACTAACCTTTTAACACTAAGAAAGGGTGACTGAGATTGGAACAATTTGGGTTTTTTAGAAAGAATAAACCAACTTGGGAATACACTTTTGGCTCATTTATTGGTCTACTCAGAAGGCTGCCTTTTTCTTTCTTTTTTTTTTTTTTTTTTTTGTCTAAGAGAGGGTTGTGCAGCAGGCATAGTCTGCACTTCAGTGGCACTGCCACTTTAACTATACAATGTAGTTAATGTCATAGTAAGGATTGTAACTTATCAGTAGCCTATTCTCCACTACAGAGAACTAAGGATCAAATGACAGTGTGAACAGAGCTATCACAATGTTGTTTACTGTCTTAGTGGTATATCTATGAAAGGATTGCCCCTAATAAGTCCAGAAGGACTTCTCACAAGGTGACCTGGATTCTCTTATCTCTATATCCCTCTAACTCTCCCTCAGAATGCACTGATAGACATGTCCCTATGACCAGTTGATGGAGTAGGGGGGAAAAAAAACAAACCTGGCTACTGGGTATTATATGTAAGTGATGAATCACTAATTCTACACCTGAAACCAATTTTACCATATATGTTAACTAACTAGAATTTAAAGAAAAATTTGAAATTAAAAAGCAAAAAAACTTGGCTACTTTCCCTGTAAGTAAATTTTGCTTGTTGGTACAAGCCAAAACTTGACTGTTACTATTCTATAGCTCCATTCAAGGGCAACATCTAAAGACAATGGTAAGAAAAAGTGTTCTCACTGCAGAAAACTTTAGTGGCCATTTACATTGTGGGGAGGCCAGTGATCCAAGGGCAGTGTTCAATGAGCTTTTTGCTCAAGGTTCTGAAAAAAGTAAGGTTAGAGGCACTTTTAACACTCTTCCTAATGTCTCTTAATTAATGACTGACAGTTCCAAATTATTTTATAACTTACACAATTTTCTTGCCTACTTTCTGGACCATTCTCAGCTATAACTTATGCTCCATATATCTAATATGGGATCCAAATAAAGCTATCCATTACAAAATTTTGTTCTATATTACACCCCTGCTTGGGTCCTTCACCTCTCTTGTCCTGTTTCCTCTAGTCTTAAAAGTATTTTCTCCTGGGAACTGTTCCTTAATGGTTTAAATGTATGGGAATCCTCATTAAGGAATGAAACTCTGGCTTGAAATATTATCCATTTAAGAAAAACTGATAGGGCGCCTGGGTGGCTCAGTTGGTTGGGTGACTGCCTTCGGCTCGGGTCATGGTCCTGGAGTCCCGGGATCGAGTCCCGCATCAGGCTCCCTGCTGTCAGCGGGGAGTCTGCTTCTCCCTCTGACCTTCCCCCCTCTCATGTGCTCTCTCTCTCATTCTCTCTCTCTCAAATAAATGAATAAAATCTTTTAAAAAAATAAATAAAAAAAAGAAAAAACTGATAAATGGGACAGTAACAAAGTTAAGAACTTTGGTTTATCAGAACATTACTGACAGTGAAAAGCATCCAACAAAATGGAAGAATAAACTAATCACAACACATATATCTGACAAAAGACTCTGATAGGGAAAAATACATTATACAAATCAACAAGAAGCCAGGCAACCCTACGAAAATAACCAATAGAGTTAAACTGGCACTACAAAGAAGTTCTCAGAATGGCCAATTAAAATATGAAAGGGTACTCAACATCTGCAGGGTAAGATAAATTAAACCCACAAAGAGATGCTATTGTATTTTTGTTATATTATACTCTAAGTGGAAAATTATAAAACATACCAAAGTTTTGCAAGAATACAAAAAAAAAACACAAAAAACAGAAACTTTTATACTCTGCAAATAAACTCAGTACACCCAGTTGGAAAATTGGCAATATTTACTAAAGCAATATTGAAAATTCTGAAATTAATGAAAAATAGCAAGTAAGTAAAAAATGTTTAACTCAACACATTACAAAATTAATACAGCAGTCTTTCTTGGGATAAAAGGGAGAATTAAACTCCTGATAGGAGTAGCTAGAAGGAGGGAGTTTAATAATTTTAAATATACTAAGGTACCAGGAAGACGTGTGAGTGAAATATTGATGTTTTGGTGTAAATTTAAATGTAAATAGTAATATATTTGAAGAGAAGTTATAAATTTTATTATTTGGGGCAAATAACAAGAAAGAAAACAGAAAAAATAAGCTTTCATTCAATCCCATTGATAGCAAGAACAAGAAAAAACCTAGACAAAATATGCATATTAATAATAGTAAGAATCCATGTATATCAATAATCACATTATAAATGGAATAAATTTATAACTTAAGAGACAGAGATGGTAAGACAGTTCAAAATACAGATTGAACAGTTATATAATATTAAAAGAATTTAGGAAACCAACAAAACAAAAAGACAATCTAATGGAATGGGAGAAAATATTTGTAAATAATATAATCAGTAAGGGTTTATTATCAAAAATATATGAAGAGCTCACACAACCCAATATTAAAAAAAAAAATTCAATTTAAAAATGGGCAGAGGAGAATTGACTTTTCCAAAAAGACATACAGATGGCCAACAGACACATGAAAAGATGCTCAATATCAATAATCGTCAGGGAAATGCAAAGAAAACCACAATGAAGTATCACCTCACACTGGTCAGAATGGCTATTACCAAAAAGACAAAAGATAACAAGTGTTGGCAAGCATGCGGCCAAAAGGGAATCCTTGTGAATTGTTGGTGGAAATGCAAAATGGTGCAACCCTTATGGGAAACAGTATGGAGGTTTCTTAAAAGATTAGAAATAGAACCAATCCCATGATCCAGCAATTCAACTTCTGGGTATTTATCTGAAGAAAACAGAAACTTTAAGTTGAAAAGATATATGAACTCCTATGATTATTGCAGCATTATTTACAATAACCAAAAAATGGGAGCAGCACAAGTATCCATTGATAGGTGAATGAATTAAGAAGATGTGGAATATATGTACAATGAAATATTACTCAGCTATCAAAAATAAAGGAATCTGCTCATTTGCAACAGCAGAGTAGACCTAGAGGGTTTTATGTAAAGTGAAATAAGTCAGAGAAAGACAAATATCATATGATTTCACTTATATGTGAAATCTAAAAAAAAAAAACAAAAAAAACAGAAACATAGATGCAGAGAACAATCTGGTATTTGCCAGAGCAGAGAGGGATGAGTGGATGGGCAAAATAAGGAAAGAAGATTAAAAGGCACAAACTTACAGTTAAAAAATAAAGATTATGTGGTGATGCAATGTACAACAGCATAGAGAATATAGTAAATAACATTGTAACTATTTTGTAAGGTGACAAATGGTAAGTGGATTTATCATGGTGATCACTTTGTAATGCATATATATGTTGAATCACTATGTTGTACATCTAAAACTAATATAATATTCTATCTCAACTTCAATAAAAATGAAACACCAAATATAAGAATAGAGAATATTTAGTTGAGAAATAACAACCCAAACGGAAGTCAAGATGCCTATATAAAACTTCTAAAAAATTTTTTTGGATAAATAGAATCAAAGGATCACTTCACAAAGAATATATAACTTTAATAAACTTGTGTGTAATAAATATGACTTATCTTTTCAATTAAACTCCAACAAAATACCTAAAGAACTACTGCTATCTTAGAAAATAAATGATAAAATTTATGTGTCAGTGCAAGAGCTTTTTTCCTAAAGAAGAAATAAGAGAGAGAACATTCCTAACAGCATGATTTTTTATACATCTCTGCTAATAAAGTAAGTGTGGCACTGATGCATGGACAGAACCCAGAAGCAGATATAACTGTATATGAAAAAAGTCATATAACACAGTGCCTTTGAATAACAGTGAAGCAAGAATAGTGATTCAATAAATGGTGTATAACAGAAAAATAAAATATGTAGAAAAAACAAAAGGAAGCTCTAGACTCAAGAAAGATAATGCTGAAGTACAAACAGCAAAAACCACAAACAGAGAATATTAATAAAGTAGCCTACTTTTCTATTATAAACTACTAGAGATAAGACATGAGAATCAAAGAGTTAAGATGTTTGTAACTTGAAAATTATAAATATATATGTAAATATATAAACATATACAAATATCAGGACAAACAACACAAACACACATATACTCTAACAATTTTAAAACTCAAAAAAGAAAACATACAAAATGGTCTAAAGTTATGAATAAACCAGAAAAAGAGAAATTTGGATAGATAATAAATTTAAATATGTGTTAAGCCTCACTAGTAACAAGTAAACTGAAAATTAAAACTAAATTGAGGCAATATTTTACACTTATAAAACTGACAAAGCTTAATGTCTGTAAACATTAAGACACATTTTAGCAAAATGTACTAAAATTTAACATGTGCATAAATACACATACATTAAATTTAAAAAAAAAATCAGTCTTCACTTTACATACCGCAACATAACTCTCATACAGCATAAATGGGGAAAAGTAATATTATAGTATAAATGGTATTGTTTTAAATAAACAAAAATTTTTGGGGGACCGAGATGGTGAAGTAGAAAGATCCTGAGCTCACTTCTTCCCATAGACACACCCAAACTGCAACTACACATAGAACAATTCTCTGAGAACAACCTAAAGACCAGCAGAACAGCTCAACCACAAATAAAGTCATAAAGAAAAAGCCACATTGAAACAGGTAGAGGGGAAGAGAAGCAGTCTAGTCAGGACCAACAGCCCCCGGGGCAGTGAGCCACAAATAGGAGGGATATCACATATTTGAAAGTCTTCTTGAAGAGCTAAAGGTTCAAGCCACACATCAGGCACCCACACCCTGGGGACCTGTACCAGGAAGATGAGTCCTTATAATGTCTGGTTTTGAAAATCAGTAGGGCTTAACTCCAGGAGAGCTGGCAGACTAAGGGAAACTGAAACTTTGCTCTTATAGTCGATGCACAAACTCACTTTCTCTGAGACTCAGAACAAAGGCAGCAGTCTGAAAAGCTCCGGGCCATATACAGAAATTTACTGATTTATTTACTGAGGGCCAGAGATCTAGGAAATTTTTCCAGGACTGGAAGTTCTGGAGGGTGTCATTTTTCTTACTTTCCTTCACTTATTTGGTCCTGCAATCTTGGGCTCCATTTTTTGTATTCTTCATCTACCTTGCTAGCACTGCTCACCCCACTCTGGTGTTTCCCTGCAGACCTGTGCAAGCCAATTTGCCTATTCTATCAGGCAATCCTCAAGGGATTCCTACCATGCCACACCCGTCAAAACTGGTAAACCCCCAATGTGGTCCCCACCCTAGGGCAGGCAGCCCCAACTGCCAGTGGAGTTACAATAGTCACAGTCAGGTCACACAGCCTGTCACACCAGGGTATGGCCCTGCCCACCAGAACGTTCACAGCAGTCACTGCCCAGCCACAACAGGGAGAGAGATGCAGTCCACACAGGATATACCCCTGACCAACCTGGTTCTGGTGACCAGGGTAACTGCACTTCTGGGCTCCACAGGATACCTTTTACATAAAACCACTCCTTCATGACTGGGAGACATAACTGATCTACCTAATACACAGAAACAGAGAGTTAGGCAAAATGCAGAGATGGAGGAATATGTTCCAAATGAAAGAATAAGACAAAAACTCAGAAAAAGAACAAAATGGAGGTAACCAATCTACCTGATAAAGAGCTCAAAGTAATGATCATAAAGATGCTCACTAAATTTGAGAGAAGAATGGCTGAACATATCCATTTAGAGCTTCAACAAACAGAGAAAATATAAGAAAGAACCAAGGAGAGCTAATGAATACAAAAACTGACATAAAAAATACATGAGAGGGAATCAACAGCAGGTTAGATAATGCAAAAGAGCAGGTCATTGATCTGGAAGACAGAGCAGTAGAAATCACACACTGAACAGCAAAAGAAAAAAAAAAAGAATTTAGGGATGCCTGGGTGGCTCAGATGGTTAAGTGCCTGCATTCAGCTCAGTTCATGATCTCTGGGTCCTGCAATCAAGCCCTGCGTTGGGCTCCCAGCTCAATGGGGTGTCTGCTTTTCCCTCTCCCTCTGATTCTCCCCCTGCTCATGCTCTGTCTCTCTCTCTCTGCATCTCTCTGTCTCAAATGAATAAATAAAATCTTAAAAAAAAAAGAGTTTTAAAAAAGGATGATAGGTTAAGGGACCTTTAAGACAACATCAAGCATAATGACATTTGTACTATAGGGGCCTCAGAATGAGAAGAGAGAAAGAAAGGGGTATCAAACATATTCAAAGAAATAATAGTAGAAAAATTTTCTAACCTATGGAAGGAAACATATATCCAGTTCCAGGAATCACAGAGAACTACAAACAAGACGGACACAGAGAAGTCCATACCAAAACACATAATAATTAAAATATCAAAAATTAAAGATAAAGAAAAAAATCTTAAAAGGAGCAAGAGAAAAGCAACTAGTTATATATGAGAACACATATACCTGTCAGCTGATTTTTCAGCAGAAACTGCAAGACAGAAGGGAATGCTATATTTAAGATGCTAAGAAACAAACAAAAAAACCTACAACCAAGAATACTTTATTTAGCAAGTTTATAATTCAGAATTGAAGGAGAAATAAAGAGTGGTCCAGACAAAGTTTAAAGAAAGAACACAAATAAAATCAGAATTGCAAAAGAAGTTAACCAATACCACAGAAATACAAGGTTTATAAAAGGCTACTACAGGAGGGGGAGGCAAGGTGGTGGAGGAGTAAGGGACCCCTGAATTTAGCTGGATATCTATCAAACCATTTTTAACACCCATGAAATCAGCCTGAGATGTAAGAATATATATCTGGATCTCTACAACCAGAAAAGAGACTGCTTTTTGTAAGGTAGGACATGTGGAGTCGTGAATCTGCAGAGAGATATCAGAAGATAAACAGAAGGGGGAGGGAGACTCCATGGAGCCTCCTGGAAAGCGATATAACACCGGGGCACAAAATTGGAACCCTTAGAAATCTGCTCTTTTGAAAAACATCCCTCCCTGAAATGGGCTCTGAAAATGAAAAGGCAGAATTCTAGGTAGGGCACTGTGGTCTCGGGATACGAGGAACCACAGAGCAAAAGGGGGTTCCTGAACCAGTAGAGTGCCCGAGCAATGGTGCCAGGAAGAAGGTTATGGTCAGTGAGCCCAGGAAGGGACTCTCAGCTCAGATCACCATACACCACAAGCCAGGCCAGTCAATTATCACTCTTTTCTTGGGGAGACTGAAAAAATCTAGAACCTGCGCCTGTGACTGGGCGAAAACTCGTAGAGAAGTAGAGGCCCAGAAAGGCCTTTAGAGAGGTACTCAAACATGATCCAGGAGCTTTGGGTGTGCACAAGAGCCTATGGGTTTAGAATCACAAAGGGCAGTGGCACTACAGGGCCCCTGGGACTACCTCTGAGAGAGTTGCTGTGGGCATGCACAGCAGGAGGCAGCAGTTTTCTGCAGCACATACAGAAGCACACACCGTTTGTGGTTGTGGGTTTATTAAAGGGCGTACTGTGAATTTTTTGCTCTGGGCCAGAGGTTTGGCTGTGGCCATCTTTGTTCTGATCCTCTGAAAAGGGATGGAAAGCTCCCAGGGAACAAAAGCCACACAGAGGACCGGTTTCCACTGAACCCATACCCCTGACTGGGTGTGGGGCAAGTCCGCACAGGCAGGGTTACCTGAGAAACAGGGCAGCAGGTCCCTCCCCCAGAAGACAGGCTGGAAGAACAGCTGGATGACAACCCTATGGATCCCATAAAATTTTAAAATTGCAACACTAGGAGAAAATTATATATTGAGCTCCAGGTGTGGCCTCACGACTTTTTTTTTTTCTTCAGATAAAATTCTCCTTTATTTTTTTTATTTTTTTCTTCTCCTTATGCTTTTTCTCTGTTTTTTTATTTTTTTTTCCTTTTTACCTTATCATTTCAACTGGATGTTTATTATATCAACTTATATTTCATAGTCGCTTTTTAATTTGTATTTTTTCACAACTATATTTTTTAGATATATGCTTTATTATAGTCCTTTTTCACTATTCAATTATATATATATATAAATATATACATTTTTATATATTTTTTATATATATTTTATATATATCCAAGTTTTAATTTCCTTGTAATTTTGGGACCTAGTGTCCTCTAACACACAGACCAAAATACACCCAGGAACAACTGAAACACCTTGCTTTGTCCACACTGAGAGATATAGCCCCTTCCCCTCCCCCCTTTTTTTCTTTTCCTTTTTTTTAATTAATTTTTTAAATTTTATTCTTGTGTTTCATTTTGGCTTTGTTTTTTCAGTGGTGCCTTCTGACCACCTCCAGATTTTGCTAGGTGCATCTTGCTTGGGCCATGGTTGATATTTTGGACTCTACTCATTCACTCAACCATTCCTCAACAGAATGACTAGAAGGAGGAACTCTCAACAATGAAAAGAAAGGGAGACAATGTCTTCTGCCACAGAACTAATGGATATGGATATAAGCAAGATGTCAAAGAAAGAATTCAGGATAGCAATCATAAAGTCAATAGTTAAGCTTGAAAAAAGCATTAATGACAATATAGAATCTCTAAGAGGAGAAATGAGATCTAATCAGGCCAAACTAAAAAATGTTATGAATGAGATGCAGTCTAAACTGGATACCCTAGCAGCCAGGGTAAATGAGGCAGAAAAGAGAATTAGTGATCTAGAAGATAAGCTGATGGAAAGGAAAGAAGTCAAGGAAAACAGAGATAGGCTACTAGTAGGACATGAGAAAAGGATTGGAGAGATTAATGATACCATGAAAAGTTCCAATATCAGAATTATTGGGATCCCTGAGGGGGTGGAGAAAGAGAGGGGGCTAGAAGATATATTTCAGCAAATCATAGCTGGGAACTTCCCTAACCAGGGGAAAGAACAAGCATTCAACTCAAAGAGGCAGAGAAGACCCCTCCCAAAATCAATAAAAATATATTAACACCCTGACATATAATAGTGAAGCTTGCAAATTTTACATCCGAGGAAACTATCCTGAGACTAAGCAGGGAGAGGTTCTTTACATATAGAGGGAGGAACATCAGAATAACATCAGACCTGTCCACAGAAACCTGGCAAGCCAGAAGGGGCTGACAAGACATATTCAGGGTACTAAATGAAAAGAACATGCATCCAAGAATACTTTATCCAGCAAGGATGCCATTCAGAATGGATGGAGAGATAAAGAACTTTCAGGACAGCCAAAAACTGAAAGAACATGTGACCACCAAGCCAGCCCTGCAAGAAATATTAAGGGGGATTCTGTAAGTGAAGCAAGACCCCAAGAGTCACACAGACCAGAAATAAACAGAGACAATCCACAGGAAGAGGGACTTTATAGGCAATACAATGGCACTAAATTCATATCTTTCAATAGTTACTCTGAATGTAAATAGACTGAATGCTCCTATGAAAAGACACAGGGTTTCAGATTGGATAAAAAAGCAGGACCCATCCATATGCTGTCTACAAGAGACACTTTTTAGACCTAAAGACACCTCCAGATTGAAAGTGGGGGGATGGAAAACCATTTACCACACTAATGGACCTCAAAAGAAAGCTGGGGTAACAATCCTCATATAGACAAATTAGATTTTAAACCAAAGATGGTAGTAAGAGATGTAGAGGTTCCTCATATCCCGAGACCACTACTATATCACACTTAAAGGGTTTATCCAACAAGAAGATCTAACAATTGTAAATATATATGCCCCCAACATGGGAGCAGCCAAGTATATAAACCAATTAATAACCAATATAAAGAAACATATTGGTAATAATGCATTAATAATAGGAGACCTCAACACTCCACTCACAGAAATGGACAGATCATCTAAGCAGAAGATCAAGGAAGAAACAAGAGCTTTGAATGACACATTGGACCAGATGGACTTCATAGATATATATAGAACACTCCGTCCTAAAACAACAGAATACTCCTTCTTTTCAAGTGTATATGGAACTTTCTCCAGAATAGATCACATACTGGGTCACAAATCAGGTCTCAACCAATACCAAAAGTTTGAGATTATCCCCTGTATATTTTCAGACCACAATGCTTTGAAACTGCAACTCAGCCACAAGGAAAAATTTGGAAGGAACGCAAACACTTGGAGATTAAAAAGCATCTTGCTAAAGAATGAATGGGTCAAGCAGAAAATTAAAGAGGAACTTAAGCAATTCATGCAAACCAATGAAAATGAAAACACATCAGATACTGCAAAGGTGGTCCTAAGAGGGAAGTACATAGCCATCCAAGCCTCTCTCAAAAAATTAGAAAAATCCCAAATGCACAATCTAAACTTACACCTAAAGGACCTGTAGAAAGAACAGCAAAAAAAGCCTAAACCAAGAAGGAGAAGAGAAATAATAAAGATTAGAGCAGAAATCAATGAAATAGAAACCAGAAAAACAGTAGATCAGATCAACAAAACTAGAAGCTGGTTCCTTCAAGAATTAATAAGGTCGATAAACCTCTGGCCAGACTTATCCAAAATAAAAAAAGAAAGAACCTAAATCAATAAAATCATGAATGAAAGGGGAGAGTTCACCACTAACACCAAGGAAATAGAAACAATTATTAGAAATTATTACCAGCAATTATATACCAACAAATTAAGCAGCCTGGAAGAAATGGATGCCTTGCTGGAAATTTATAAACTACCAAGACTGAAACAGGAAGAAATAGACAATCTGAATAGACCAATAACCAGCAAGGAAACTGAAGCAGTAATCAAAAACCTCCCAAAAAACAAGATTCCGGGGCCAGATGGCTTCCCAGGGGAATTCTACCAAATATTAAAGAATAAATAATACCTATTCTCCTGAATCTATTTCAAAAAATAGAAATGGAAGGAAAACTTCCAAACTCGTTCTATGAGGCCAGCATTACCCAGATCCCAAAACCAGACAAAGACCCCATCATAAAGGAAATCTACACACCAATATCCCTGATGAACATGGATGCCAAAATACTCAATAAGATCCTAGCCAATAGGATCCAACAGTACATTGAAAGGATTATCTACCAAGGCCAAGTAGGATTTATCCCTGGGATGTAAGGGTGGTTCAACATTCGCAAATCAATCAACGTGATAGAGCACATTAATAAAAGAAAAGACAAGGACCATATGATCCTCTCAATTGATGCAGAAAAAGCATTTGACAAAACACAGCATCTTTCCTGATTAAAACTCTTGAAAGTATAGAGTTAAAGAGTTTAAAACTCTTTAAAGTATATATGAGATACCTCAATATCTTAAAAGCCATCTATGAAAAGCCCATGGTGATTATCATTCTCAATGCAGAAAAACTGAGAGCTTTTCCCTTAAGGTCAGGAACATGACAGGGATGCCCACTTTCACCATTATTGTTCAACATAGTACTAGAAATCCTAACCTCAGCAATCAGACAACAAAAAGAAATAAAAGGCATTCAAATTGGCAACAAAGACATCAAACTCACTCTCTTCACAGATGACATGATACTTTAGGTGGAAAACCCAAAAGATTCCACCCCTAAATTACTAGAACTCATACAACAATTTAACAATGTAGTAGGATATAAAATCAATCCACAGAAATCAGTTGCATTTCTATACACTAACAATGTAACTGAAGAAAGAGAAATTAATGGGGCGCCTGGGTGGCTCAGTCTGCTGGGCGGCTGCCTTTGGCTCGGGTCATGATCCTGGGGTCTTAGGATCGAGCCCCGCATCTGGCTCCCTGCTCAGCGGAGAGCTTGTTTCTTCCTCTCCATCTGCCTGCCACTCTGCCTACTTGTGCTCTCTCTCTCTGTGTCAAATAAATAAATAAAATCTTAAAAAAAAAAAGAAAGAGAAATTAAGGAATCAATTCCATTTACAATAGCACCAAAATCCATAAGATACCTAGGAATAAACCTAACCAAAGAGGTAAAGGATCTATACTCTAGAAACTATAGAACACTTATGAAAGAAATTGAGGAAGAAGTATAGAGACAGAAAAATATTTCATGCTCATGGATTGTAAGAATAAACACTGTTAAAAAGTCTATTCTGCCCAGAGCAATCTATAATTTCAAAGCAATCCCTATCAAAATACTATTGACATTTTTCACAGAACTGGAACAAACAATCCTAAAATTTGTATGGAACCAGAATATACCCCAAATTGCCAGGGGAATATTGGAAAAGAAAAACAAAGCTGGGGGCATCACGATGCCTGACTTCAAGCTCTATTACACAACTGTGATCATCAAGACAGCATGGTATTAGCATGAAAACAGACACATAGATCGATGGAACAGAATAGAGACTCCAGAAACAGACCCTCAAGTTATGGTCAACGAATCTTTGACAAATCAGGAAAGAATATTGAATGGAAAAAAGACAGTCTCCTCAATGAGTGGTGCTGGGAAAATTGGACAGCTACATATAGAGGAATGAAACTGGACCACTCTCTTACACCATACACAAAGATAAGCTCAAAATGGATGAAAGTCCTCGATGTGAGATAGGAATTCATCAAAATCCTAGAGGAGAACATAGGCAGTAACCTCTTTGACATAGGCCACAGCAACTTCTTTCAAGACACATCTCTAAAGGCGAGGGAAACAAAAGCAAAAATGAACTATTGGGACTTCATCAAAATAAAAAATTCTTCACAGCAAAGGAAAGAGTCAACAAAGCTAAGAGGCAACTCACAGAATGGGAGAAGATATTTTCAAATGACATTATAGATAAAGGGCTAGTATCCAAGATCTATAAAGAACTTTTCAAACTCAACACCCAAAAAACAAATAATCCAGTCAAGAAATGGGCAGAAGACATGAACAGACACTTCTCCAAAGAAGAGATACAAATGGCCAACAGATACATGAAAAAATGCTCCATATCACTTGTTGTCAGGGAAATACAAATCAAAACCACAACGAGATACCACCTTACACCAGTTACAATGGCTAAAATTAACAAGACGGGAAGGAACAAATGTTGGTGAGAATGTGAGGAAAATGGAACCCTCTTACACCGTTGGTGGGAATGCAAGCTGGTGCAGCCACTCTGGAAAACAGTATGGAGATTCCTCAAAATGTTAAAATTAGAGCTACCCTATGACCCAGCAATTGCACTACTAGGTATTTACCCCAAAGATAAAGATGTAGGGAAAAGAAAGAGCACATGCACTCCAATGTTCATAGCAGCAATGTCCACAATAGCCAAACTGTGGAAGGAGCCGAGATGCCCTTCAACAGAAGAATGGATAAAGAAGATGTGGTTCATATACACAATGGAATATTAGCCACCAGAAGTGATGAATACCTATCATTTGCATCGACATGGATGGAACTGGAAGGGATTATGCTAAGAGTGAAATAAGTCAAGCAGAGAAAGACAGTTGTCACATGGTTTCACTCATATGTGGATCATAAGAAATAGTGCAGAGAGGGGCACCTGGGTGGCTCAGTCATTAAGCTTCTGCCTTTGGCTCAGGTCATGATCCCAGGGTCCTGGGATCCAGCCCCGCATCAGGCTCCCTGCTCAGTGGGAAGCCTGCTTCTCCCTCTCCCAATCCCCCTGCTTGTGTTCCCTCTCTCTCTGTCTCTCTCTGTCAAATAAATAAATAAAATCTGAAGATAAAAAAGAAATAGTGCAGAGGACCTCAAGGGAAGGGAGGGAAAAATGGGAAGAAATCAGAGAGGGAGATAAACCATGAGAGACTCTGAACTGCAGGAAATAAACTGAGGGTTACAGAAGGGAGGGGTGGGGGTTGGCGTAACCGGGTGATGGGTATTAGGGAGGGCACCTGTTGTGATGAGCACCAGGTGTTATATGCAACTAATGAATCATTAAACGTTACATCAAAAATTAATGATGTAGTATATGCTGGCTAACTGAACATTAAATAAATAAATTAATTAATAAATAATAAATAGAGACTACTGCAAACAGTTATACATCAAATAGGTCAACTTAGAAGAAATGGATATATTCCTAGAAATATACAATATTCCAATACTGAATCATGAAGATCATGAAGAAATGAAAAATCTGAACACACTGATTACTAATAATAAAATTGAATCAGTAATCAAAAACTCCCAAATTGGGGCACCTGGGTGGCTCAGTTGTTAAGCGTCTGCCTTCAGCTCAGGTCATGATCCCAGGGTACTGGGATCGAGCCCCGCATCGGGCTCCCTGCTCCCCGGGAAGCCTGCTTCTCCCTCTCCCACTCCCCCTGCTTGTGTTCCCTCTCTCACTGTGTCTCTCTCTGTCAAATAAATAAATTAAATCTTAAAAAAAAAACAACAACAACAAACAAAAGCCCAGGACCAGATGACTTCATAGGTAAATTCTACCAAATATCTTGGGCGCCTGGGTTGCTCAGTTGGTTAAGTGACTGCCTTCGGCTCAGGTCATGATCCTAGAGTCCTGGGATTGATTCCCACATCGGGCTCCCTGCTCAGCAGGGAGTCTGCTTCTCCCTCTGACCCTCTTCCCTCTCGTGCTCTCTATCTCTCATTCTCTCTCTCTCAAATAAATAAATAAAATCTTTAAAAATAAGTAAATAAATAAATTCTACCAAATATCTAAAGAATACCTAAACTTCTCCCACCTACACTGTTGGTGGGAATGCAAGCTGGTACAGGCACTCTGGAAAACAGTATGGAGTTCCTCAAAAAGTTGAAAATAGAGCTATCATACAATCTAGCAATTGCACTACTGGGTATTTACCCCAAAGATACAAATGTAGTGATCCAAAGGGCTACAAGCACCCCGATATTTATAGTAGCAATGTCCACAATAGCCAAACTGTGGAAAGAGCCAAGATGTCCATCTACAGATGAATGGATAAAGAAGAGGTGATATATATATATATATATATATATATATATATATATAGGAATATTATGAAGCCATCAAAAGGAATGAAATCTTGCCATTTGCAACGACGTGGATGGAACTGGAGGGTATTATGCTAAGCGAGATAAGTCAATCAGAGAAAGACATGTATCATATGATCTCACTGATATGAGGAATTCTTAATTTCAGGAAACAAACTGAGGGTTACTGGAGTGGTAGGGGGTAGAAGGGATAGGGTGGCCGGGTGATAGACATTGGGGCGGGTATGTGCTATGGTGAGCACTGTCAATTGTGTAAGACTTTTGAATCACAGACCTGTACCTCTGAAACAAATAATACATTTTATGTTAATAAATAAATAAAGAAGAAGAAGAAGATAGCAGGAGGGGAAAAATGAAGGAGGGGAACTCAGGGGGGAGATTAACCATGAGAGATGATGGACTCTGAAAAACAAACTGAGGGTTCTAGAGGGAGGGGGGTGGGGGGATGGGTTAGCCTGGTGATGGGTATTAAAGAGGGCACGTTCTGCATGGAGCACTGGGTGTTATAAGCAAACAATGAATCATGGAACATTACATCAAAAACTAATGATGTAATGTATGGTGATTAACATAACATAATAAAATAAAAGAATACCTAAACTTTTCAAACTATTCCAAAAAATTAAAGAAGATATGCTCCCAAATTCCATCTACAAGTCTAGTATTAACCTGATACCCAAACTAGACAAAGACACCACCAAATCTAAGCAAAACAAAACAAAATATTACAGCCCAATATCCCTGATGAACATAGATGCAAAATCCTGAATAAAATATTGGTGAATCAAATTCAACAATACATTAAAAGGATCATACACCACAAACAAGCAGGATTTATTCCAGGGATACAAGTATGTTTCAATATTTGCAAATCAATCAATGTGATACACCACTTTAATGAAATGAAACACAAATTTCTATGATTATCTGAGTAGGTAAAGAAAAAGCATTTAACAAAATTCAACATTCATTTATGATCAAAACCCTTAATAAGGTGGGTTTAGAAAGAATATACCTAAACATAATAAAGACCATCTATGGCAAACTCAGAGAAAATATCATATTCAACAGTGAAAAACTGAAACTTTTCCTCTAAGATGAGGAACAAGACAAATATATCCACTCTTGCCACTTTTATTCAACAATATAATGGAAGTTCTAACTGCAGCAATCATACAAGAAAAATAAAGGTATCCAACTTGGTGAAGAAGTAAAATTGTCACTATTTGCAGAACACATGATACTATATATAAAAAAACATAAAGACTACATGACAAAACTATTAGAATAAATGAATTCAGAAGTGTAGTAAGATACAAAAATAATATAGAGAAATCTGTTGTATTCCTATATAATAATGAACTTTCAAAAAGGAAAATTAAGAAAATAAACCCATCTTCAATGGCACCAAAAAGACTAAAATACCCAGGAATAAATATAACCAAGGAAGTAAAGCACCTGCACTCTGAAATCTCTAAGACACTGGTAAAAAAACAATTGAAGATGACATAAATAAATGGAAATATATACCATGCTAATGAATTGGAAGAATTAATATTTTTATCCTGTCTATACTACCCAAAAGAATCTACAAATTCAATGCAATCTCTATCAAAATTCAATGGCATTTTTCATAGAACTAAAACAAATAATACTAAAAGTTACATGGATTCACAAAAGACCCTAAACAACCAAAACAATTTTGAGAAAGAAAAAGAAAGCTAGTGTTGTCATGCTCCCTGAAATCAAACTATACTACACAGCTATAGTAATCAATAGCATATAATATTGCCGCAGAAACAGACACATAGATAAATGAAATAGAATTGAAAGCCCAGAAATAAATTCATGCGTATATGGTCAATTAATCTATGACAAAAAAAAAGCAAAAATATACAATAGGGAAAAGAGAGTCTATTCAGTAAATGGTGTTGGGAAAATGGGACAGCTACATACAAAAGAATGAAACAGAACCATTTTCTTACTCCATATACAAACAAACAAAAAAACAAAAAACCTTAAAATGGATTAAACACCTAAATGTGAAACCTGAAATCATAAAACTCTTAAAACATAAGCAGTAAACTCTTCAACATCAATCTTAGCAATATATATATTTTTTGGATCTGTCTCCTTAAGCAAGAGTGACAAAAGCAAAAATATACAATTAGGACTATATCATACTGTAAAACTTTTGCACAGTGAAGGCAACTATTAACAAAATGAAATGATGATCTATTAAATAGAAGAATATGTGAAAATAAAATGTATGTAGTTAATATCTAAAATATATGAAGAACTCACACAACTCAACACCAAAAAACAAAACAAAACAAACAAAAACAAACAATTCAATTAAAAAATGAGCAGAGGACCTGAACTATCATTTTTCCAAAGATGACATACAGATGGCCAACAGACAACATGAAAAGATGCTCAAAATCACTAATCATCAGGGAAATGCAAATCAAAACCACAATGAGATCACTTCACACCTGTCAGAATGGCTAGTATCAAAATGACAAGATATTACAAGTGTTGGTGAGGATGTGGAGAAAAGGGACCCTTTGGGTCCTTTTGGTGGGAATGTAAAGGGGTACAGCCTCTATGAAAAACAGTATGGAGGACTATCAAAAAATTTTTTAAAAAGGTGCCTTATGGTCCAGCAGTTTCATTTTGGTATTTTCCTGAAGAAAACAAAATATTAATTCAAAAGATATATGCATCCCTATGTTCACTGCAGTATTACTTGTGATAGCCAAGATATGAAAGCAACCTAAGGGCTCAATGATAGAAGAATGGATAAAGTAGATATGGAATATTTTATACAATGGAATATTACTCAACTATTAAAAATAAAGAAATATCACCATTTGTAAGAACACGGATGTACCTAGAGGATATTACGAGTAAAATTTGTCAGACAGAAAAAGACAAATACTGTATGATTTCACTTATATGTGGAATCTGAAAAACAAAACAAATGAACAAGCAAGACAGGGACAGATTCACAGATACAGAGAACAAACTGGTGGTTGCCAGCAGGGAAGAAGATGGGAAAATGGGCGAAATAGATGAAAGTCATTAAGAGGTACAAACTCACAATTATAAAATCAATAACTCATCAGGATGTAATGTACACCATAGGGAATATGATCAGTAATATTGTAATAAATTTATGGTGACAGGTAGTATCTAGACTTATCATGATGATCATCTTATAATGTATATAAATGTCAAATTGCTATGTTGTAACTTGAAACTAATATAATATTATATGTCAACTGTACTTCAGTAAAAAAAAATAAACAAAGGTGAAAAGAGAAATAAGGTAAATTTTTAAAAAATAGTTAAATTAGACCAATGTAAAGTGGAATATTATTTATCAGTAAAAATAATCAACATTCTTATAAAGTCATCTGATTTATCCAAATATGATATAGTTTTAAAATGTTTTGGAAAAATCTCTATGAAATGATAACAGTTATCCAGTATTTAGAACAGGCAAAACAATAGCATATTAATAGAAATTATTCTTTATGTAGTTAAACAAAAACATTTAATATCGAGGTGGGGATGGAAAGAAAATGCATAGAGAAGGTACATGGGAGTTTTTTTTTTAAGATTTTATTTATTTATGTGAGAGAGAAGGAGAGACAGTGATAGAGTACAAGCAGGGAGGAGAGGGAGAAGCAGGCTTCCCGCTGAGCAGGGAGCCCAGTGTGGGACTCGATTCCAGGACCCTGGGATCATGATCTGAGCCGAAGGCAGACGCTTAACGACTGAGCCATCCAGGTGCCCAATACATGGGAGTTTTAACTATAAAAAGTGTCATGTTTAAGAAAAAAAGAAAAAAGTGTCATGTTTTTACTTGAGTAGTGTGTATAACATTAATTACAATATTCTTTAATTTTGTGTATTTGAAATTTTTCATAATGAGTTCAAAATAAATATAAAATAGAGCAATGATTGGGATGCCTGAGTGGCTCAGTTAGTTAAGCGGCTGCCTTGGACTCAGGTCATGATCCCAGGGTACTGGGATCGAGTCCTGCATCGGGCTCCTTGCTACCAGGGAACCTGCTTCTCCCTCTGCCTGCCACTCCCCCTGCTTGTGCTCTCTCTCTCTCTCTCTCTCTCTCTCTTGCTGACAAATAAATAAAATCTTAAAATAGAGCAATGATGAAAATAATTCAAATAATTTAATATGTATACAATTTATAAACATAAGATTTAAGAGATATTAACCATTATACTATCATTTAATTATCTGGTATATGTTTCAACTGATGTATCATTTACTTATGGATTATACTCATCAGACATGAAAGTCTACTCAGATTCTTTGTGGGGAACAGAGCAAGATAAATTGTCTAAAATATTTAAACAAAAGAAGATAGCATCTATACAAAAGAGAAATACAAAGGTCAATGAGATACTATTTTATGTCATAATTCTAGAAATGAAAAGTACATAATATTAAAATGTAATAAACAATAAAAATAATATAAGAAAATAACACACACATATGTGTAATAGAATAAATGGCCACAAGTACACCATAAATATTCATTAAAAATTTGCCTAGGGGCACCTGGGTGGCTCAGTCGCTAAGCATCTGCCTTTGGCTCAGGTCATGATCCCAGGGTCCTGGGATCGAGCCCAGCATCGGGTTCCCTGCTCAGCGGGAAGCCTGCTTCTCCCTCTCCCACTCCCCCTACTTGTGTTCCTTCTCTCTCACTGCATCCCTCTCTGTCAAATAAATGAATAAAATCTTTAAATAAATAAATAAATAAATAAAAATTTGCCTAGATATCTAACTTTTGTGATCTCAAATAACAATGTAAATTAGTAAAGAATATTAAAATAGGAAAAGTCCTGCAGATGCCCTTCGCAATGTACAATTTTAATGATTTCTGCTGGACTCTGCATATTGAAGAAAGACACCAAGGCTTACTGCAGAATAACCCTTCATCAAAAACAATATTGAATTATGGAAATTTAATAAAATAACTCTATGATAATCTCCAATTTGGAAGAACTCAGGGTCCAACTTGAAGAGTAGATGTACAGAAGTACCCTTGGAAACTCTTCCTTTACTGTGGTCAATCTCTTGGCCAGCTGCCCCTGGTAAAGCACCACATAGGCACAGTACTAGCCAACAGAGGGACATCAGCCTCGTCAGCATCTATTTGGCTTTGTAAAACTCTTTTCCCATGATGGGCTAGCTCTGCCAAGGAGGCCAGCCACATCCACTCTGTACCTGGCTTTCAGCAAAGAGAAACAGAAAGATGAATACACAAATCTGGTTTCCATCCTAGTTGCTTCTGCACATATTCAAAGGTGTAGAGATCCTCCTGTTCTATATTCACAGGCTGTTGTAAAGTAAATACACATCAAATAGCCTACTGGGACAATACATCTTAGCATAAAACAATCTAAGTATTAAAGTAGCCAGAGGAACCAAGGCAAATCTACCCAAGTAGTTTTGGGGAAAATAATTTACCTAAGAGAAATGGGGAGATACCTTATTTAGGAATCATGGAACAGTACACCAAAGCAAATTATGTAATATATGGTGATTAACATAACAATAAAAAAATAAAAAAAAATCTCTAGCTAGAATATCTCATCAATTTACCTACTTTATGTGTAGTATATTGACATATATCCACTGATACACATAGTATGTACTGATAATTAGTATTATAGTCTTAGTTATATTAGTTATATTTGTTACATATAAATAGCTAATTACCCCTGACATAACTACAGTTTTATAATATGTAATGATTCCAACATGAATATAACACACTTCACAGCATTCCTTCCAAAAGTCTTATTGAATCGACAAAGAAGATATAAATAAATAACAGTTCTGAAGAAGGAAAAAAAGATCTATCAATGAATCAATTATTTGGGGTATTCCTAGAAAACAGGGAATAGATTTCCATAAAAGGTAGAGTAGAGGTACCAAGTTTCTGAAGTGGTAAGAGCAGGGTTTCTTCTCCAGTGGGACTCATGTAAATCTCCATGTTAGTTTTTGCTTTGTTTTTTGTTTTTATTTTTATTTTTATTTTTTAACATTTCTTTTTTTTTAAAGATTTTATTTATTTGAGAGAGAGAGAATGAGAGATAGAGAGCACGAGAGGGAAGAGGGTCAGAGGGAGAAGCAGACTCCCTGCTGAGCAGGGAGCCCGACGTGCAACTCGATCCCGGGACTCCAAGATCATGACCTGAGCCTCAGGCAGTTGCTTAACCAGCTGAGCCACCCAGGCACCCTGTTTTGTTTTTAAATACAAAAAAACTGACATGAACCTAAGGCACTTAGGATAATTATCATTATCAAATAATGAAGTTAATTATTTCCTAATGAACATATGTTTTGGTCCTTTCAAAGAACATACAACAGCTTTCAGAAATTATGTGTCACTTATTAAAAGTATAAATAACTATTTTCTTAAGAAAGTAAACACAGTCCATTAGTGATGTTGCCAGAAGGAAAACCACCAAAAAGCCTCTGTCGATGGAGAGTGGGATAAAGGCAAAGTGGCTTCAACAAAAAACAAAGGGGCAGCCTATTCCCCTAATTTCCAGAGAAGACTATTAAGATTTACACAGACCCCAAAACTATCCCTATTATTCACCAGAGAGAGGCAAAGAGAGAGACCTATAAAACTGCAGTGAAAACTTACTTGTCTTCCTCCTCAGAGACCCTCAAATTTGGCTATACCTCTGAGTCAAATTGAAGAATTTTAAAATTACTGATGCCTGAAGGTTGTGATTTACCTTGTGTTACATGCAGCTTGGGCATTGCTTTTTTTTTTTTTTTTTTTTTTTTTTTTTAATGCTCCAAGTGTTAAATTTACAGTCAACTTTTTGTCAAATGTTCTACTATCCATGTACCTATTAGAATCATTTCAGCCAGGAGTCACAGAAAATGCAAACAATAACACATATCATTTAAGAAACAAAACAAAACAAAAAACACAGGATATTCCTAAGCAGAGCAGGGTTTCGTTAATTCAGTGACTCAAGGATGTCTTCAAGTACTGTTTTTCCCCTTTACCATCCTCCATAATGCTGTTTCCTTCCTTTATGGTCAAAGGAGAGCTGTCGCTGCTACATTCTCACACATTAATGCTCAAAGACAGAAAATGCTTCCTTCTTCTGATTTCATTTATTTTTTAAGGGTGACAAAATGTTTTCCAAAAGCTAGAAATGGGTCACTGTTTACTGCTGAACTACCCTGGACCTAACTGTATTTACTCAAGACCTTTGGGACAAAGGTAGACACAAGAACAAGTGCTCACACATTGCAAACCATTTTAAATCTCCTCCTAGCCTTTATGATTTTTCAAACTTTTACAGTTATCTCTACTACACCATAAACTTTCTTTAAGAAACTCACAGTTGAGGGCTTTTAATAAGCATTATGTATAGTTTTAAAAAATAGAATTCTTTTTGCTCTTGAAATGCCTGCAGATTTAATTTGTGAAAAAAAATAACTGACTCTAGTTATTCATAGAATTTAACTGATGAAGTCTGAAATTCCAAGGCATATATATTACTTGATTGCTGGTTTGCTTTCCCCCAGCTCGTAACAAATAACAGTAGTCATTCAGCATGCTCTGAGCAGCTATGATGATTTGGAGAGAGAATGGAGAAATTATATTTGTGTGGCACGAAAACTGTTTAGTTAAAAGTGGTTAGTTAAGAATGGCTTTGTTGTAAAAAAATGAAAGAAGAGTAAAAAGAATGGATTTGCTGTACATATACATCAATAACTATTTCTGTTACTGATCTTTTATCTATATAAAATTAAAATTGTATATGAAGAGTCAGCAGACTGAGAGAGAGCAAGAGAGGGAGAGCAAGGAGAGTTTGTGTGTGTTTCAGTTGCCTCATGGTTGCATTACTGAGAGAAGTTTATTTAGTTTAAACTGATAGTTTTACTTCAGATTTTTCCTCATCAATATATTCCACCCTTTGAACCAGTAAGAACCACATTTTAAATAAAGATGACACCTTTAGGGGAAATAATCTTATCATACAATTCTTATTTCCTCAGAAAGTAGCCTTCAATTGTAGTATGTTGATACTTTTGGAATGCATCATTATTGTTATCTGGGGACAGGGTTGCCATTAAATAACCTGAGTTGCAAGAATATAAATGCCCAAGTGCTATTGCAGTCTTTTATGTTCTTAAAGTTAACATGGTTCATTAAATAACTAAATGTCTATTTTTCTATACGCTGCTTTATAATAGAACACCAGTTCTTTGACACAATGATTAGTGGGACGTAAGCTACATAAATTTATGAGCCATTTTAGACAGGACCTCCCCACCCCTGATACCACCACTGCAGAAACATTAGATACGAGCCTACAACTTTTTACTGGTCCTTTGGAAGCAGGGCTTCTTAAGAGAGCTTCTCTAAGGAGAATAATATATCAGATGGATTTGGCAGGAATGTAAGACAAGTCAACAGAACTATGTCCTCATATTAAACAGGTTTAAGAAGGATCAACCAGATACTCAGAGACACTGACCCAAATACATCAAGGGCTCATATCTTCATTTTTTAAAGGGCCTTTAGTTTAGAGCAATTTGGAGTAGTTAAGAGTATTAGTTCTTTGTAGTGTTAAACGATTTCACTGAGATCAACAAACACATGATGAAGACAAAAGTAACACAAAAGTTGATTTGATATTGATGCCCCTTGGGATTTTGTGTTCCGTGATTCATATGACACAGAAGTTCCTAATGTTTCTTGGTTTTTGCTTTCAGCGTCTCCCTTCTAGTGTTGTTTTTTTTCCCTTTTCCAACTTTTTGGTTCCAAGAGGAAGACCATGCATGAGAGTGTTTCAAGAAGAAAGGTAGCAGTTTCATATCAATATTTCTTTAAAAAAAAAGATTTTATTTATTTATTTGACAGAGAGAGACACAGCGAAAGAGGGAGCACCAGCAGGGGGAGAGGGAGAGGGAGAAGCAGGCTTCCCGCGGAGTAGGGAGCCCAATGTAGGGCTCGATCCCAGGACCCTGGGATCATGACCTGAGCCGAAGGCAGACGCTTATCGACTGAGCCACCCAGGTGCCCCTTCATATCAGTATTTCTTGCTTAACATCCTAATTTTTGTGACTGTTAGAAGGGAGGGAAATACACCCATTCTTTTGAAAGTACAAAAATAAATGTGATTAAATTTCCTGAAAGTCTGCTTTATTTTCTTTTTTCCTGCAGTTGTATGATTTTTTAAAATGTGTTTGTTATTATGTGTATTTATCAGAAAGTATTTTATATAATAGTGATTTGTGCATTGCCATTTTTCTTTCTCATTGTAAGGATAAGATGGACTACTTTATCATTAAGAGATTCGAACTGTATGGCACTGTAACAGGAATAATGTGTCAGCAAATATAAATGCAAACTCTCACCTCTTTTCTCTCATCAGTTTAATACTTCTCACCCATTTACATGCTTATCACTTTTTAGCATATATGTTATCTGCTTTAAATATTTACTTAACTATATGATTTAAATATTTTTTCGGGGCGCCTTGGTGGCTCAGTTCATTAAGTGTCTGCCTTTGGCTCAGGTCATGATCCCAGGGTCCTGGGATCGAGCCCCGCATCTGGCTCCCTGCTCTGTGGGAAGCCTGCTTCTCCCTCTCCCACTCCCCCTGCTTGTGTCCCCTCCCTCACTGTCTCTCTCTGTCAAATAAATAAATAAAATCTTAAATTAAATATTTTTTCATGTGAGAACATTTAGGTCTAACATTTTTCCAGGTTTTTTTTTTGTGGCAAAATATACACAAATTTTAACATTTTAACCATTTCTAAGTATGCAATTCAGTGACATTAGGTACATTAACACTGTTGCCTGACCATCACCACAGTGCATCTCTGGAAGTTTTTGTTTCTTTAAACTGAAATTTTGTAGCCATAAACTATAACTCCCCATTCCTTCCTACCCCAGCCTCTGGCAACCACCATTCTATTTTCTGTTTCTGTGAATTTGACTACTTTAGTTACCTCATCTAAGTGGAACCCTACAACATGTGTCCTTGTGAAGTAGAACAATACAATATTGGTCCTTATGCATCTAGCTAATTTTACTTAGCATACGTCTTCAGGTTCCTAAATATTGTAGCATGTGTCCAAATTTCATTCCTTTTTAAAGCCAAAAAAATTCCATTTTCTGTATCTATCACATTTGGTTTATCTTTTCATCCATCGATAGACATTTAGGTTGTTTCTACCTTTGGGCTGTTGTGAATAATGCTGTTATAAATGCAGGTGTACACATATCTGTTCTACCTCTGCTTTCAATTCCTTTGGATATAAGCTCAGAAGTAGAATTGCTATGGACCGTATGAAAGTTCCATGTTTGCATTTTGACGAACCACCACACTGTTTTCCAGAGCAGCTGGACCACTTTACATTCCTACCAGCACTCCCTGCTATCTGGCAGCAAGCATATATGTGACCCAAGCAAGATTCTCCCTGCTGAACCCAGTTTGTTCACAGAAACGTGAGAGACAAAATGTTTTTTTAAGGCCACTAAATATTGGACTGTTTTGTTACAAAGCAATAGGTAACTCGAAGTTGGAAACTGGAAGTGGGATGATGTGACAACTTACATATGTAACATTAGGGAGTGGATAGCAAATAAAAACTGGAAGCTCCTCAAGGAAACCATTAGAGAATTACTTAAGGACACTGAATAAATTATTGATAGAGTCTGGAGGAAAAAGGGATCCACATTATGTAAAGCCAGAAAATTTGACAACATTATCACTTGTGGTAGCATAGAAAAGGGGATATGTAACCGATTGGGGATTTCTGCATGGGATTTCCATGCGGAATATTTAAAGTACCAACTGATTTGTTTTGTTGCATAAGATACAGATAAGAGGGATGAAGGAGAAAAAAACAGTTTAGGTCTCTAGAAGATTTTAGAGAAAATATAAAGTATCTAGGACTTACTAGGTTCAACAATAAAATTATTTCTCATCCTGTTACATTCAGCAAAAGTCTACATATTAATAAATATATTAAGATTAAAATAACACCAAATATACAGATACAAGATCCTTATTGAGACCTTAGAATGATTCGACAACATATTTCTTAGACCCACTATGTCAGATAAGAACCTTTCTAAAAATATTGCAAGAATTGTCTCACAGTACTTTGATTCCAAATATAAAGTGGAGAGAAGATTGACTCAGAGATATTTAAGGACATGGCATATTTTTTCTATTTTAGTGAACTCTAGTAAAATTTATAGATAAGTTGTTTAGAGTCTGGAATATTAGAAAAGTTTCAATTAAAAGGCTGTTTAACTTAAATAACTTTACCTATTCTAATTGTATTGTTCAATTGATAACACCTGACAATAAAGTTATAATTCTTGTATTATTTATATAATAGCTCTAATATCTTCCTCATTTTTTTGTTTTTATGTCAGCTGAAATTGTGCACAGGTATTGTTATTAGGATTAAGGGGGCAACAAAGGTACTTCAACAGTATTAAAATTAATAAAGGTAATGCCATTTAAAAATGTTTTTAACTTCTACCATTTCTTCTTAGGAATATTTTAGTGAATCACATTACAGTATGATTATATGTTTTGTGTTTTTTTAAATTATGAATTAAAAACATTAGTTTGAAAATTTAGTTTTTAGAATTTTAGTTTTACTTAACATTTTGATACCATGAATTATAGATTTTGCTATGTTGCATATATGGCTTTAAAGGGCTTGATTCTAGAAAACTTTTTGCTTTTACTTTTCTTATTAACAGGAATAACCAGATTTCCCATGAACAAATGCTGTATGGCTGGTGAAAATAATTCAGCCTATTTTTGCTTCAATGCTGTTTCCATCTGTAGAAAGAATCTTGCATGGAGTTGAAATTATTGTATCAATTTGCTAAAAAAGCAATCTTAATCACTCATCAAGTCTTGATTTCTATATTTGCATTTTCATGAATGTATATTAACTTATTGTTGTGTATAAAAGTACATATTTGTGGATTAACTTTATCAAATTTAAATGTTTGTGATATCCCAGTGAGCATAAAACCTAGTAACTTGGTTGCATCTGTTCACATAATTGATTTCTGTATTCACAGGGATTCTAAATGCTAAACACACAAGTGGTTATCATTAAGGCAGTTTCACAGGCCTCTGAATGTTGTGTTCCAATGACCCACAAACTCTTAAAAGAGAATATGAAGAAAGACTTAGCAGTGGCTTTGAGTATCATGAATAGTTGTTACTTTTTTCTCTGATTCATGGAAATGAATCACTGTATATTTGCATTAGAGCATTCACTTCCTTTGAAAAATTATTCCATCAGGAGGAAAAGTGTTAGTTGAAGATTAAACATGCACATTATTTGAGAAACTGCTCACACACTTCAATAAATGATAGCCTAATAAGTATAAATAGTAAATATATATATATATGTTAAAAAAACAGCTTTCACCTTTGTATTTATATAATCATACTCATTTGTGCTGGGACACAGGCAAAGGCAATTTTCCACAAATTATTCTAATAAACCACTGGGTTGATATCCACTGGTATCAAATACCAGATGGATAATTGCTTACAGGTGTTTCCTCATAGAATCATTCCATATAGCAATAAAAACATCAATTCCTATTATTCTTGTTTCCTAAAGTGTCTCAAAGCTAGTAGTTACACATTAATAAGAACATCAGTGATAAAAGTTTATGTCCTCATCAATTTTCCAAATTAAGCGATCAAAAAGATTAGAAAGATTTTTTCAGCAAACTTTAAAACATTTGTAGAGCAATATGCATTAATTTGAATCACCAATTTGTTAATCCTAAGTGTGTGTGTGTGTGTGTGTGTGTGTGCAATATGTGTCAGGAATGTTGTGTGTCTAGAGTTATATAAAATAAGTTTTTGGAGACATTGCAATAGCCACATTTATTTGATGAGGATGAAGTTCTTTGCATATTTTAATTTGTATAAAATAATTTTAGAATTACCATGACTAAGATTTTTCCACTTACTTTTCTGTTCAGATTTAGAGGGGAGAAAGAGATTGATGGGATTATTTAGGTTGGACATTGTAGCCGAGGCTTCTTGTGACAATACTTTGGAGATCTTAGAGGAAGACTACTGTTGCCAGTTTTTACTGAGACCCAAAGCAAGAGGACATTCTTCAATAGGCCCAGATAGCAAGGCAGAAACTCTGTCAAGTTGGCTTAATAACTCAACAGATACAATGTCCCTTATATTTTCTGTAGTAAATGTGTTCAATGTATGGAGTTTCTGGAAATCTACAACAAAATAGAATTCTCCAGATAACTATTCTGTTCCTGATATATAACCCCGGGCTTGCTATCAAGCCAGGTAAAGACAAAGCTCCTGAACTTGTGTTGCCAAAAGGCCGTGCAATCTGAGTTTCCACTCATGAACTGACCCATCAAGCTAAAATGTGGAATATATACAGCAGCTCTCCAGTATTATGTGAAAGTAAAACATAGATTAGATTAGATTTAAGCAGATTCTGTTGCATAATCAAGTGCCTGAAACAGAGATATTCCGCACTGCCCTTGCACTGGCACCTTTCCCTCAACTCAGCCCTATCGGCCTCGTGTGGCTTTCCACATACAGATGTCTGAGGAAGGCTGGCACCATGCATGTAGACCTCAGGAACATTATCCCCCTATTCAGTGATGATCCCAAAGTAGAACGAGCCAAACTGTGAAGTATGTGTCTGGCTGTTTATAATTAGAGTTGACCAGAGCTATGGATCCACTTAAATCCATGGACAGTCACTAATGGTTAGCCTAGATGGCAAGGGTGTTGGAAGAACAAGACTGAAGGGACAGTGACAAGAGGCACTGGAAAGAGGTATAAAGATGGGTCTTTAATAGGAACCACGTGTAAGGATGACCAGCAAAGGACATCCCCTGCAAATGATGCTTTTAATAACAAGACAAACGATAGGACTCAAACTCGTTGATATCACTTTGTCTCTTTCTCCACCCCAGCGTTCCTCAATATGATCATTGACAAAGGATAATGGTGGCAGGACTGCCATTGAAATAATGCATGGGCTAACAATACAGGCTTCTGCACATCATGATTTATCTGGTCCTTTTAATTGCTGAGTGCCCAACTTTTAAAAAACAGAAACCAAGGAACACCTGGGTGGCTTAATCAGTTAAGCGTCTGCCTTTGGCTCAGGTCATGATCCCAGGGTTCTGAAGATTCAGAAACAGAATTAGTTGAGTGACAACACTTACCAAAGCACATCCTTTGTACCATAAAAGCCCTGAACTAGCAACAGATATATGGTACCTTTTCTCCCATAAAAACCAGAATACATGGGTCTGGGAACCAAGGGTGTGGAAGAAGACATGACTTCTTTCCCTAATACACAAAAGTCTCTCTTTTAGCATTTTGCTCCTTGAAACTTAAGAGTTTTGTTGGAGTAGAAGTCTCTTTTTTTTTTTATTGAGGAGGAAAAATTTCTACTACAAGACAAAACATTATTTGTATTAAACTGGAAATTAAGAATCCCACCCAGCCACTTTAAGCTTATCATGATACTGAATCAAGACAAGGAATGGCATATTTTGAGAGGATGATCATTTCTTAATATTTTATTTTCTAGAGTAAAAATTATAGGAGACTGTAGTAACTGCTTACAGTCAGGTTAGTGGCTTATATAATCTAGGCTTTATCTTTAGTTGCTTGTTCTAAAGGGGAAAAATGATGAGTGGAATACATTGTTAGCTTCCAGCAAATAAAGACCCATGAGGGCATCTTCTCCTCTGACCAGGATTCTCTTTTCGTACTTTCTCTGACAGATATTAGAAGTTCAGCATGCTCTTTGCTGGTCTAATTCTTCCAGTATTCTTAGATAAAAAGCAATCCTATTTTCCAGTGGTTTATTTATTATTAAGCTCTATTTGACAGAAATTAGAATGTAGTTTTTTATTGGTTTAACTGGATTATTTGGGGTTTCTTCAGGAGCAGACTGTGATATGAGAATTTTCATAAAATTGGTTTATTTATAATGTGTTCCCAGGAAACATTAGGAGGCAAGAGGAGATATTAGTGAAGGAATGAAAGCCAACACATGGTGCCTTATTAAGCAAGTTACTATCATGAACAACTGAAGATAAATCCTGCTTTTAAACTAAGGTACTCCATTTAGAGCACACAGCTGAGTTAACTCACTTGGAGACGTGGGGCCTGGGATATGTACTTATCAATTCCTATTAGTCACTGATCAAGAGCTGCTCCCAGGGACATCTTAATTCATTGTCACTTCCATGTGACATGGGCATACCAGGTTCCAGAGGCAGAGAATACCCTCAGGGAAAGAGGAACAGAAAGTGATAGTTTTTACTTAGTCTGATAGGACAAAAAAGTTAAAAATACTGACAGGACATTGCATTGCATCTATCACACATTTTATTTGCTTAGTGAGACAAAATTTATTAATCCTAAGGTATACCCTGTTTAATAATTCCAGATCAGAGCAAAAGGACTGTTTTTGTGTTTTGTTATATTTTGTTTTGTTTCACCAAACTTCTTTACTATCCTCATCATTCACAGTAAAATAGCAAAAAAATGAATATTCAAAATTCCCTCATGAAGGTTATAATCTTATGTCAAGAGCTAGATTATTATATCGTATCAAATAAGGTCAATGAGATAATTATATGGGAAAGTGCTCTGTAATGTTTGAGTGCTATAATGATTTCAGTTAATTAATTCCATAAATTCACTCACATTTAAAGATCAAATAGCACTGAACGTCTTAACAGAAGAGCTAGAAAATTAATCAGGTAAATGGATTTATTTTCATATATAATATTTTAAGATAAAAAGTCTTTTTTGAAAAACCCCATAATATGAAACATATTTTATTTCATTCTCAAACATATTTAAATTTGAATACCTCACATTTCACACCAGAATATAAGATACAACCAGTTCTTCCATGTTGAATGTGCCTTATAAATATGTAAGGTCATTTAGCAATGCTTTAAATGTAGTATAAATATTACATATTCTAGCCTAAATGACTCATATAACTTGAAACATCATGAAATTTTGTAGAAAAAAAGAGAAAATTACTGCATCAGTGAAAGAATATAATTGATGCACAGTAACGAGGAAATCTAGCAGAAATAAAATCCATTGACAGGGAATACTTCTTTAAAAAATATACCTGGTTGATACAAATACATCATAAAATGATTGGGAAAGTTTTAATTATTATGGATGACCTATAATAATTGCAGTTTTACTAAATTCTATCTTTAATAATCAATGTATTTGCTGTAACATGGACACTAATAATTTTATATAGTAGCAGGATCTATTCATTTCAAATGTTCTTTTCTTTTCAATAAATATATATTTCATTCCTGTTGTATTAACCTTAGTTAAATTATATTTAATATTAACCATGCCCTTTAAAATATGCCTGTGATTTATTTTTCACTGACTTTTTATTTTTTGAGGTGTAGTTATAACCTACAGAGATCAGCGACTAAAAAATTTTATGATGAGAAAAAAATCATGATGAGTACATTGCTCAATGAAATCGAAAAATAGAAAATTACTTTATGAACTTATAGTGGAAATGAAATACCATTCTGAAAATCAAAGATTTTAGTGTAGATTTAGAAACTGGATAATTTATCCAAAATTTTATTTTCTAAAATCACAACTTAAGATATGTATATGTATATAACTATGTAGAGTTAATATAAATATCATATATTATATATAATTATATAAATTATATTGAAAATTACAATATAAAGTATAAATTATATAAATATATATACTTAATAGCATCACTAAAATCACCTCGAATGTGAAAGATTTTTAAAATTATGCAATAGAAATCTTTAAAACAACTTTATAATGGCCAAAATGAAGTTTAAATTCTACAATGCTATTTTTGAAATGTACATCAGAATAACAACATTGCTTTTAGACAAATATATTTATATTTTAATAACTTATTTTTCTAAATATTTCCAATTTCTACATTTTGCATACATTTTTATAAAAATATGTTGACTATAAAAGTAACTAATTATAAAATGAATCTTTTGGCATCACAATTGATAAACCTTAAAAAGTCCACTAAAATATGGGGGTGCCTGGGTGTTTCAGTCAGCTAAGCATCCGACTCTTGATTTCTGCTCAGATCATGACCTTAAGTTTGTGAGATTGAGCCCCATAGGGCTTCGCATTCAGGGCGGAGTCTGCTTGTGATTCTTATATTCTCCCTCTGCCCCACCCCCTCCCTCTTTCTCTCTCTAAATAAATCAAAAAATAAAAGAAAAAATCCACTAAAATATTAATTGTTTTACTATAAATAAAACCTACAATGAATTCTAAGTCAAAAATATTTGGCTTTTACCAGCTGCAATTTTTATCATTAATGCACTCCATGAGTTTCTCAGTAACACTGTTCGGTGATATCAGGCTTGCTGGTTGGGGAATTCTTATTTGAAAAGAGAAAGGATATACAAAAGAAGAAAACTGTGCATAGAAAAATCTGTTAGTGCTCAAACCAGGTGAAAGAGAAATACACCTGCCAGATAATCACAGAATTATTTTCAATATATTGAACAGTTGAAAAAGGGAGAAAGTGAAGGATTCTGTGGTTAGTTCACAGCAAGCTGGGGAAAGCCAAAAGAAAATATAAGAAAATATAATTACAAAATCTCAAACAGAATATAATAATATCCTTTCTCTGTCCCATGCATACCACCAGCACCCCTACTAGGTGAAATTGGCTTTAAATCAAGATTAGGGAGGACTGTGGATGTTTATTTTGTTCTTAATGACAAAATACATGATATTTTGAACAAGGCTTCAAGCCAAGATCCATTAGGCATGTAAAGCAAGAGAAATTCTGCACTGTATAGAAGATAAATTCATACTACCTTATGATAAAGAAATTCACTGGCCAATAAATGAATCCCTGAAATTCTGGCTGGTGACCTTCAGTAAAAATGGTTGCTAAGGTTAGTATAAGTTTTATCACCAGGGAACATCTGGTGATTAATAACAACAACAACAGTCATCAAATTTTCCAGTCACTAGATGACCTTTAAATCATTCTCTGTGTCTTGGGGTGCCTGGGTGGCTCAGATGGTTAAGCATCTGCCTTCGGCTCAGGTCATGATCCCAGGGTCCTGGGATCAAGCCCTGCATCAGGCTCCATGCTCAGTGGGGAGTCTGCTTCTCCCTCTCCCTCTGCCCCTCCACCTGCTCATGCTCTCTCTGTCAATGTCTCTCAAATGAATAAATAAAATCTTAAAAAAAATAAATAAATCATTCTCTGTGTCTCAAATATAGAATAAATTATAGATAATATTTAAATATTATAAAGTAATGGTTTGGCTCAAAAAAGTAAAAACTATAAATTGAAGAGCAAACATAGAATAATTATAAACAATTTGTAAATATTAAAAGGAGTTCTTTGGGTTAAGAAACAAGCAAGTATTAGAAAAGGAAATCCAATAAAAATAGTTTAGGGAAGTAAAACCATGGGCAGTGGGCAACCTGGGGTCTGGTTCTGAATGTAGGCAGAGGCAATCTGGAAGGGTACCAGGAACTAACTTTAATCTACTCAGGAGAAGACCAAGAACCACTACTGGGAAATCGGGTGCTCCTCTCTAAAGACAGTAACTATAAAAGACAGTTCTCATTTTTGTCTTTCATAATCTGAACTACATTCTTATCCTTGGAGATTTCTTTGATATATGACTGTGGAAGTCAAATACCAGTTCCCACCCTCGAAGCCAAAAATGCAAAATAATTGGGTTCTCAGTCTAGCTTAAAGGTCTGGTAAAGATTTGTTGACTTGGATTCTTCCAATCACACGCACTGATGACAGATTTGATTAATGTGCAACCTACCTGCATCTTTGCCCATAAATTCTCGCCATTTTTTTTTCTGTCTCTATACATGAACTGTTGATTTTAACCAAGCTCTCACCTCTTTTTACATGAGGTCACATATATAGTTGTTAACACAAGAATATTGCTCCAGCCATGCTAAGATAACTGCCTGTGTCACCAATTTTTATCTCTTAATTGGATCATTATTATGATTTCTCCCATGTGAAAAGGAACCTTATTTAATTACATTTCACCTTTTCAGGCTTCCATCCTGGTTTTCTACTACCCTTTAAAAGAAGTCATTGATAGATTTGCTTGAACACAATGACTATAAATTCTCTCCAATTTCTCTTGACTCCATTTCAATCAGGATTTTTTTCCAATGCCACTCCACTGAAACCATTCTTGTCAACATCAGCAATGACTTATCAGTTTACTAAAAACCAAACATTTCACTATGTTTGTTCTCATTGTTTTCTCTGTAGCATTTTAAAGAGCAATTACTTCCTTTTCTTTTGAATACACTCTCTGAAAAGGATGAGGATTTTGAGTAGATTTTCATGACTTATGTTTATCAAGAGCCCTCTGGCTGCTGTGTGGATAATACTGACGGGGAGAACACTGTTTCTTGCTTTATATAAGTGGCTTCTGTATAAATAGCTTTTCCTTATAGCCTCTTTGGTGTATCTCCCTCTTCCCCTAAATCTTTAATCAAGATGTAATTTAGGACTTAGTCTTTGGATCTCATCTCTACTACATTTACTTACTTGGTGACTTCATTTAGTTCCTTGGCTTTTACATCTACCTATATTCTGTTCTTTGCCAAGCCTGGGTCTCTACCCTTTTTTACAGAAATGGGTATCTACACACTTGTTAAATCTCTCTACTTGTATATCTAACAGGCATCACAAATTTAACAAGCCTAAGACTGAACTTCTGAAAATCACTTTTCATAATTTAGAGCAACTCTATCTTTCCAGTTCCTCAAGACACATGCTTCTGAATCATTTCTGTTCAATACAGATATTACATCTAGTTCAGCAGAAAGTGCTGATGTTTCTACCCTCAAAATTACTTTTTGATCTGAACACTTCTCTCTCCCTATCATATCGGAATGCCCACTTCACTGCTTTCACTGCTTTGGCTCTTGCTTCCCTTCAGTATTTTCTATCCAGCAGTCGGAGGGGATTATGTTAAACCCAAAAGTCCTGTCACTCCTCTGATTAAAACCCTCAAATATTGTCCTAGCTCTTAAGGAAAGAGCCAAGTCTTTAACGTGGCTTACAGGTTCTCAAGCAGTCTAGACTCAACACAAATAACTTCATTTCTCCTTCATTTCCTCATGAAAATTGTATCCAACATCACCTTCACAGTAAGACTACAGTTTTGACTGCAGTAGCCTAACAGTCACATTCCCTGATGTATTTATCTCTATGGCACTTAATCTGTGTATCTAATTCTGCTTATTGCCTATTACTCCCTTTTACAAGTTCCAGAAGATCAGAGATCTTTGTTTCGATCTGTCGTACCCCTAATATTCAATAGCATTCTGAAATATAGTAATGTATTGATGTTTATATTATTTTTCTAAAGATTTATTTATTTGACAGAGCGAGGATGAGAGAGAGTACATGAGAGGGGAGAGGGTCAGAGGGAGAAGCAGGCTCCTTGCCGAGCAGGGAGCCTGATGCGGGACTCGATCCCAGGACTCCGGGATCATGACCTGAGCCGAAGGCAGTCACTTAACCAACTGAACCACCCAGGCGCCCTTGGTGTTTATATTAAACAAATGTAGGAATAACTGAAATTATGAAAGAAAGCTAAGACCACAAAATTTCTCCCTAGTGTTAATGTGCCTATAGTTCGAGCAGAGTAGCATGGGTGGTGGCTTCGGTAGTTCAAAGAAGATGAATTTTGCACCAGAGCAGTGACAGCCCATAATGCCTTTCATAGTTATGGATAGCCTGAGTCCCTATGGAAGCAAACATAGATGGACAATCTGCAGCTTCTAGTATTCAGCCTGGTTTCTATTCCTGCACCTGGCTTTTAAACCCCCTTGCAATTTTTAAGCTACATGTATATTCTAATATATTTGTGATAGTCAATTTTCTATGTCAGCTGGTCTAGGCCATGGCACTCAGTTTTTGGTCAAATACCAATCCAGATGTTGCTGAGAAGGTACTTTTTAGATGTAATTAACATTTAAGTCAGTACACTGAATAAAGCAGATTATACTGCATAATGCTCATGGGCCTTACCCAATCAATTGAAGGCCTTAAGAGCAAAGCCTGAGGCTTCTTGAGGAAGAAGGAATTTTGTCTTCAGACTAGAGCAACTGTGGCTCTTCCCTATATATCCAGTCTGCTGGTTTCCCCTACAAATTTCAGACTATACAGGCAGCCTCCCAAATAGGAGAGAGAATCTATATAAATATGCTATATATTCTGTTCCTCTGGAGAAGTCTATGTTTCTGTTTCTCTGCATATTCTATTAGTTCTGTTTCTCTAGAGAATTCTGACTAATACAATATTCCTTCCCTAAAGTCAGCCAGCATTGGTTTCAGTTACTTACCTATAAAAGGCTTGATTGATATAAAAATTAATACAAACAAGTGTCAGAACTAGAACCAGAGAGAATTTAGGAAGAGGTAATTTGTGATCAAGCAGTTGGTGTAGTTTGGGCTCAGTTGCCATGAAATTACATGTGTAATGGGGGAAGGAGTGGATTTTTTTTTCAGTAAATGTCATCAAGTAGCAAAATGCTTAACTAAAATGTCATTAGTGAGCAGTATTTATGAAACACCTATTATAGGCAAGGCCTGGGGAACCAAGTGACCACTGCCATAGATTGCTATCAAGACTGTGAAGAATTAGAGGACTGTTTCAGGAAAAGAATATTCATAAGAGTGCTGTCAAGTTAAAGAGAATGACAAACTCAGGTGTCTAAATGTTTGCTTCAGGCTCTAGGGTGTTTAAAAGAACATCAAAATAAATTCTCTCTCACACCTGGAATACTAAGCCAGAATTTAGCATCAGTTGAATTCACATCACTTAAAACTTTAGTAAATAAAGAATAAGGCAGTGATTTAGAAACACTAGAACTCCATAAATTGAAATGGAAATACATGGGAGTATCCAAAAACCAAAGACATACATGATTAATGAGATTTTCTTACCAGTCTTTTATTTTTTTCCCTACTGCGTAATGATGGTGCCTCAGCCTCAGTAATCATTTTGCCTAATTGTCTATTGAGTGTGTTAGGTTGCAAAAAGTTAAGTTCACTTCCACTACTCCTCATTTATACAGATCTATAACTAAACTTTAATATCAGCATGGATCAGTGTATAAACTACAAGTCAAAATTTAATATAGAAAAAGTTATACAGAAAAATGGAAACATTTCATATACAATCAAAATGTGTGGAACAGAACTAGAAATTGATTCTGAGACTGAGAAATTAAGACAAAAATACTTTTATTTGAGTTATATGTATCAGTATGAGTGTACTTATCTGAAAATCTGAATTTAATATGATAGTATTAAAGTATGACAAGGATTTTATATTTGCTGGGTTCGTTCTGTAAATGTGGACTCAATGACTGCCTCTGTAACATAAGGTTAACAGAAATTCCTTAGAAATTTGTGGAGGAAGGATTTTAATGCCTTAGGGAGGTTAAGTTGCTGGAGTCAATTTGTCATTTGGAAATTTCTAAAGTACCCTCTAATGTTATCTGCCTATAAAGATCTACAGGGGGTATATGAATTTTTTTCAATTGTTTTGTAAACTTAAAACCATTTAAAAACCATACAGTATATTATTTAAAACAAAAAACGTGAGTTGTCACTGCACACCTATCTCTTGGCTAAAATAAACACGGACAACATAAAATGCTGGCAAGTTTGTGGACAAAATGGATCACTCATACATTGCTCTCCAGGATGTAAAATGGTATAGCTTTTCTGAAAAAGTTTGGCAGTTTCTATTAAAAAAGTAAACCTGCAAATACTATGCATCTCAGTAATTGAACTCCTAGGCATTTATTCTAGAGAAACAAAGGCATGTCACACAAAATCCTCTACTTGAGTGTTTATAGCAGCTTTCTTCCTAATAGCCCCAAACTAGAAACAGCCAGATATGCTTCACTGGGTGACTAGTTAAACTGTAGTACATCTATATATGGATGTATATATGTATATGCTACTCAGCGGTGATACACAAAAGAGCCTGAATAGGAAAAAGTCAAATCTAAAAGGCTGCATATGTGGCTTCTCAAGGCAAATCAAAGAGACATTTAGAAAAGCTTTTAAATGCTGAACTACCCCCTCTCATTAGTCCCAGTGTCCATTTGGAGAAGTCATACGAAATTTCTAAAACTACCCAAGATAGTGATGAGGTGATAATGGAAACAAGAGGAGGTTGAAGTGAGCTTGATCTATCCCCCAACCTCTACTCCTTACTTATTTAAACTCTGTTCTCTCCTTCAATTCCAACCACACCTGACTCCTTACTGTTTCTCAAACATGCCAGAAAGTCTTAGTTCAGGGTCTTGGCATGTGTTGGGTTTTTTTGGCATCTGTACCCCACGCACAATATCATTTCCCACATGGCTTGTTTTCTCACCTCTTAGCTCTTGCTTTGAATGTCATATTTTCAGTGAGATCTTTCCTGTTCATCTCATTTAAAATTACATCATATCTTCCCAATACTTCTCACTGGCTTCTCTGTGTTATTTTTTTAATTTCCAAAGCACATATCGTAACTTTCTGATATACTCTGTACTTTAATTTTTTTATTATTTGAGTTCCTCAGAAGGAATGTAAACTCCATGAAAACAAGGCTTTTTGTCTCTTTGGTTCACTATTGAATGTGTCTAGAATAGAGCCTGGCATATAGTAGCATTCAATAAATAATTGATAAATTGATTTAATAGAATATAGAGAACATTGAAAACCGTACCATGAGATAGCCCTATCATCTTTGAATAGCACTTTGCGGCTGGGAGATGGGTATGGGACAGTGATTTGCAATGAGCTGTTTTCAATAAAGATAGCAGAGTTCAGAGTGACAAAGGTCAAATAGAAAGAGTGCCATCAGAGAAAAGGCAAGATTACCACAACAGGCAGCACTTTAGTGGTATCAGAATGGTTCAGGGGCGCCTGGGTGGCTCAGTCATTAAGTGTCTGCCTTCGGCTCAGGTCATGATCCCAGGGTCCTGGGATCGAGCCCTGCATCAGTCTCCCTGCTCAGAGGAGAGCCTGCTTCTTCCTCTCCCACTGCCCCTGCTTGTGTTCCCTCTCTCTCTGTCTCTCTCTCTCTGTGTCAAATAAAAAAAATAAAATAAAAATAAAACCTTAAAAAAAAAAGAATGGTTCAATCTACAGGCACTATAGGGCCAAAATAGATGGAAACCAATTTTTGAATAACAAATGACAAAAGAAGCAACCATAAAACACTTAAGATAATGTAAACATAGGTTTGACTTGAGCCAATAAAATAGATAATCCTGCCCCCACATTTGAATTATTTACTGAGTCAATCCACAGTCCCAGATAGAACCCAGGTAAAGCTGAAAAACTTAAGGAAGGACCCTATAATAGTAATGTAAAAAACAATATGCTACATGTCACTCCAAACCTTCAGCCAAAATTCCTGAGGCTATTTAGCTAGGTGTTTATATATTAACATAAGGAAAACACCCTAATTTTTCAGAGATTATGGAAAATACTCCTAAATCAACATTAGTTTCTGGATACCTGAATTCTTCATGATTTACTAGATAGAAGTAACTTTCCAGAAGTGTTAAGGAGAGTTTTGACCCAAGCCCAACTCATAGTAGGCTTGGTAGTGTGCAGAGGACAATCACATGATACATTTCTCCACTGCGATGTGTAGTCAGAGTAGATATATTTAGAAAATAACAAAATCCCTAGAATGGCTACGTTGCTAATGATGTTAAGATTTTTATAGCAGGAATCACTAAGTGGGAACTGCCAGTTCTCTATTACTACCAAAAATGTAAATCAGGGGGTGCCTGAGTGGCTCAGTTGGTTAAGTATCAGACTCGGTTTCTGTTCAGGTCATGATCTCACAGTTGTGGGATTGAGCTCCGCATCAGGCTCTGTGCTCAGTGCAAAGTCGGCTTCAGATTCTCTCTCTCTCTCCCTCCCACTCTGTCTCTCACCCTCTCTCAAATAAATAAATAAAATCTTTAAAAAAATGTAAATCAGTGTGATAGGGCCACCAATTTTGCAAAGATACGAGTGGTGCAAATTATCTCATTTCACCACTCTCTCCAATTTGACTGATACATAGTGTGTATAAATGATGGAGGATAAGGGGGGATTATTTTAATATGTGTGTATAATCCCAGATTTTTAACCATATATGCTCTCTTTACTGTTAACTTTAGTGGTGTCTCCTTGAATTGTAAATGCTCACGGTCTCTCTTGACCACATTCCATCTTTTCAATCTCACACACTGACTTTCTAACCAAATGTTTTACTGAATGAACATGTCAAGATCAACCATGGACTCTAATTTTCGGTAGTATTTAGAATTGTTGATCTAGCAACCTTGAAATATATATTTACTTGTCTTCCAGATAATACAGTTTGATTTTCTACTATCCTATTGGAAATTCTTTCTCTTCGTCTAATTGTCCTACCCTGAACCACAGAAATTTGGTGTGCTGCTGGAATAAATCCTCAAACTTCTCTCTATACTCAGCCCTAAGTGACATTATCTACTTCCAATAATTAAATATCTATGCATATTCTGGTAGCTCCTAAATTTATAATCCCAACTCTAATCTCAAATTAGGCATGTACAAAACATATATATAGCAACTCAAAACAAAAAGAAATGAACATTGCTTAGAGATCTTAGACTTTCAAATGCCAGCAGTAATTGAACTTTGGTTCCTCTCTCCTTTGAGAAAGAGTTGAATGGGATTTTGATTTATGTGAATAATCACATTGTGTCAGGTAGGAGAATCAAGCATTGTGTTTAAACAAACAGAAGTGGGTGGATATGTGATCGGAGGGAGAGAGCTGAAGTTTAATGGCTATCATTTTGTTTCGCCAACATGGTTTCTCATATTTTTAGGACATCAACTGACTTTTTTTTCCTCTGGTAAAAAAAGATTTTCCAAGCAGTATTTATTTATTTATGTATTTATTTATTTATGAGAGAGAGCAGGAGCAGAGGAGGCCAGATGGAGAAGGAAAAGCAGACTCCCCCTGAGCAAGGAGCCAGACATGAGGCTCCATCCCAGGACCCTGGGATCATGACCTGAGCCGAAGGCAGATGCTTAGCTGACTGAGCCACCCAGGCACCCCTTCTATGCAGTTTTGATGAGACAATTAAGTCTTCCTTCTTCCTAGGGTGGGAAAGAGAAGCTATCTTTAAAATTATTTTAGTGCTTCAATGGGATATTGATATGACTAATACAAAGAAAAGATTTTAAAACAAATTCTGATATAGTATCCTGACATTTCTCCAACATTCTCAGAATGCTGGAGATACTTTGGTTCCTTTTCATCTCAAAAGCAAGCTCTTGTTTTATTCTTTAACCATGAAATGATTTTTGTATATGTGCATATGTGTTTATTGGTGGTTGTTTTTTAAGAAAATGTTCTGTGGAAATATAACATCTAAAGTGCATAATCATAATTGTACAACTTAAACTTTATTAAGGTGAATGCATCCATATCATCAGTACCATGTGTAGTGACAGAAAATACCCCACACCTCAGGAGTTCTTGTGGCCTCTATAATCATAATGGGTTATGGAGAGTTCAGTGAAGAGTTCATCCACTCAAGGTTAACCCTTCCCTTGATAGACTATAGATAAGTTTTACCTGGTTTTGAAATTTAAATGGAATCATGTATATGTCTGGCTTCTTTGCTCAACATTTTGTTTGTGATATTGAATTTCTTGTACAGGTCTATTAAACTATGATTGAATTTTTAGCACCTATTTTACCTATTGAGTATGTTAGTTTCTTATTATGATTGTGGATTTGTCCATTTATTTTATTAACACCTTCAGTTTCATGTATTTAAACTGCTATTCAGTATATTCTGATTCAAAATGTTGTTAACTGTTTGGTGAAATTTTTATATTTATCAATGTGAACATCTACTTTATGCTTCTTGCTTCAATAGTATAGATATATCAACATACTTTTAAAAGTGTGTGTATGCTATATCTTTTTCCATTCTTTCACATGTAGTTTTATCTATTCTTTATTATTTTTTTTCACTATTTTAATTTTAGAGAGAGGAGAGAGAGAGAGAGAGACAGCGTGCATGAGTGGGGTGGGGGTGGGCACAGGGAGCAGAGGGAGAGGGAAAGAGAGAATGCAGGCTACGCACTCAGCACAGAGTCCCACATGGGTCTCAATCTCACAACCAGGAGATCATGACCTGAGCAGAAATCAAGACTCGGGTGTTTAATCCACTGAGCCACCCAGGCACCCTTAGTTTTATCTATTCTTATATTTAAAGTAGGTTTTTATACACAGATTTTTAAAAATCCCTTATAACATTCCAGTCTTTTAATTGGTATATTTAATCCAATTGCTTAGAAGTCATTTACTAACAAATTTATCTTTATATACTATTACATTAATTTTTATTTTAACTTTTCGGTATTTTTTTTTTGCTCCTTCACTTCCTTCTTGTGACTTGAGAATATTTATGATTTTTCTCCATTAACATTATATATTGTTTTACTATTTTTTCAATGGTTACCTTGGAGTTACAAAATACATTCTTGACCTTTACAGTTATAATAAAAACATTCACTTTTATGGCTTCCCTCATATTATTAAAACTATAGAACACAAAATCCACTTGCCCTTGTCTCCCAGTTTATGTTTTTGCTTCCACATGATTTATTTCTACATATATTTTAAACTAGCATTTATATATATATCACATGTGTGAGATATATATCTATTTATCTCTATATACACAGAAATTTTTATCTCACGTATTTACCTATTACTTGTTCTTTATTCTTTTCTGTTTCCCTCAAACCTTCTGCTATCATTTTATTTCTTTCTGTCAATCTCCTTTAAGCATACCGTGTTTTTAGTGTTATGTTGCTCTACGTATAACAGATTCTCTTAAAGTTTGCATGAAATCATTTCATCTTCTATTTTGAAGGGGATTTTTGAAAAGATAGAAATTATTTTGAGGACTATAAAGAGGTCATACTATTTTCTTCATATTAACATCTTTTTTATTTAGATATGTCTTATTGTCACTCTTTAGAATGAATTATGCATTGTTTCTACTGTTGTTTTATAATTTTTCTCTATTTGACCAAATTAATCTAAGCAATTTCCCTAAGAAGTGCTTAGGCATGAGCTCTTTTATTTTTTTCTTTCAGCCTTGAATATAATTTCCTCCAGTAGGTCTTCTGCTTATTCTTTCCCTTTCCAGTCTATGCCTAATTCTGATTCTACTTATGTTAGAACTGTTTAGTACACTATTTTCTGTTTTGTTTTTTTCTTTCAGTTTAGATATTTCTAGCAACCTGAATTCTAGTTCACTAATCCTGAGACTCTGGCAGTCTTAACCCCAGATATTGAGTTATTCAGCTGCAGTTATTTTTCAGTTTTAAAGATATTTTCATTATTATTCTTAGAATCCAATTCCCTGGTAAAATTATCTTTTTGCCTATTTTCTACAAATTTTCCTATATTATCCTGAATATATTAATCAAAGTTATATAAAGTTTTTATCTGCTTATGCAAATGTATACATCACCTCTAGGTCTACTTCTACTTTAAGTTTTCACTTGGAGTTGTAAAAGTCTGTCTGGCATACCTAGTGAGTTTTGGTTGAAGGCTTGAATGTTGGGAGTAATATGTAAAAAGTGTTGAGGATCTAGATAATGATCTTTAAGAAGGATTAACACTGGCAGAAATACTGGGTGATGTTTAACTTAATTCTATTAGAGACAGATGGGAGTCATAGCAGTTTTATTAAGGCTGAGTCTATGTTTCATTTATACTCCTCTCCAAGACTTAGCCTTGCAAAAATTTTGACTCATTTCCACATGTATTTTTTCTAGCACATCACCCATCAGTTTGCAAACTTTAAATATACTTAAATCAACACAACAAAACTACTAAAACTGTTTTTCTCTGCAGAGGCTGTTTGGCTTATCCCAGGATCATTAAATCTCCTTCAGGAAAAGCAACTTGAAAATATATTTCGACTCTCTACAGTTATTTGCTTTCTAAAACATTAGCCCTTCTATTTTCCTTTGCTTCTGAAACTCCTAGCTGTCTTTATATATTAAATCTATATTATATTTACAAAATAGATTTTATATATTATATATTTATTTTTCCAAATATAATGAATTGAATTTGGTTTCTCCTTCTATATACATAGATGGTTGATCGTCTCCCTTAAAATATTTGCTAATAATACTGTCCACTGTTTACTGGGCTCTTATTGTTGACTATGAAAATAATATTTAATATTCATAAACACTGAATTAGATCTATTATTACTTTTATGAGGAAACTTAGCCTTGGAGAGATTCAATAACCTCCCTAGAGTTTAATAATGATTATATTTCAATGGGGCGGGTCCCAGCTCCTTGAGAAAATCCTGGCAAGTGGCTTTTTAAAAGATTTATTATTTTTTAAGATTTACATCCCAAAGGGACAGAGAAAAAATGTATAATTACAAGTTCTATAAACTAAATGCTATAAGAAAAAAATAAGTCAGAGGCCTAGAGTCAGGAAGAAGCCTGATTATGGTTTAATCAGGCTGAGGGGAATTTTTTTTTAAGATTTTATTTATTTATTTGAGAGGGAGAGAATGAGAGAGAGAGCACATGAGAGGGGGAAGGGTCAGAAGGAGAAGCAGACTCCCCACTGAACAGGGAGCCCGATGCGGGACTCGATCCCAGTTATCCAGGATCATGACCTGAGCTGAAGGCAGTCTCCTAACCAACTGAGCCACCCAGGCACCCAGGCTGAGGGGAATTTAAGGCCATCTTAGTCATAGTCTTTACTAGAGCTTCTGTCCCTTCTCCAGGGATCTGGTGTGTTTTTCATTTGTTTTTGTCCCCTACCCATGTTCATCCCTAGCTTATCATTTCCAGTCTATTTCCTTGAAGCCACCTTCCTCATTGCTTATGTGCTCTTCCACTCTAAATGAAACATGAAAGCTAAAGGGATAATGTGTGGAGGATTCCACTTTCTAAGCTCAAAATCCTTGCCTTGGAATTGTGGAGAACAACCAAGATGTTTCACAATGGCCACTTTTCTATACTCCCTGCCAGAGCCCTGAAAGAATCTTTCTTGGATCCTCACTGTGAGAACTTGATGGAGTTCCTGGAGGTAAAGTCCTTAAAAGTTTGCAGCTCTTCTAAGTCTGTGGCTCCAGGGATATTTCTATTGCATGTTGGACTATAGTGAGCTTCCAGAAATTTGTCAAAATTGCAAAATTATGATTAAACCATAATCAGTGTTCCATTTTGTGACTTTCTGCAACTTCTGTTCCAGGTAATCAGGTCTTTATTTCTCTGGATGTACCATTCTGTCCAGATTTTAGAGTAGTAGTTTGCTCTGTTTAGTTCTCTGTTGAGTCCAAGTTATTAATTTTCAATTTATTTATCTTTTTCTATTCAAATGAGAGTGATGAGTCCCAAGCTCTTTACATGTCTAAGCTATCATCAGAGGCCCTGAAATATTTTTCTGATTATAAAATTATCATTGAAGAAAATTTATAAAATACAGGAAAAACATAATTTATTGAATAAAACAATAAGACAAAATAAATTAACAACAAAAAACTTTGAATAGATTCCTGTTGCAATGAAAATAAAAATCAAATACTTTATGAGGCTCTTTAAAGGCCATGCAGGATTCAACCATATCCCATTTCATGCCTTCCCCCGTGACCTTACTACAGCCACACCAGTCATAAATCCTTTGCATATGTTTCCTCTGGATGAAATGCCTTTTCCTATTCCTCATAGTCATTTCTTACTTTTGTCCTTTAAATCTCATTTTAAGTAGTTCTGCTTAGAGACACATCTCCTTAATCACTGTATGTCAAATAAACTCCCACCTAAAATGTTATATATCCTCACCTATAACCAACTTCCTTTGTACTACCTGTGTCATCTATTTGTTTGGTTTTGTCTGATGCCCCGTTAGAATGCAGGCTCCATGAAGAAAGTGAGCATATTTTTTCATATTCATCACTGTACTCTAATCTAGCACCTCATTTGACATACAGTGGGTTAATTAATCTTTCCTTATCAATAATTCAAACAGACTCTTCCTCAACCAAATGTTTAAAATATTCAAGCAGAAAGTAAACTTAAAATAGAAATAATCCCAATGGACTCTGAAGCATACAGTTCAGCAAATGCTGTTCCCTACTCTGTGTTAGTGGACAATATATAGTTCTTCTCTTGTATGAGTTTCCTTATCTGTAAAATGACACTAATAATAATGTTTATTTTATAGAATTTTAATGAAAAACATAACTGAATAAATGTAAAACCTTAGAACAGTCCCCAGGATATAAATGCTTAAAAAATATTTTCAAAGAAAACAAACATGAATAATGATTACATATGTCACAAAATAAAATATATTTAATAGTCTGTACTATTTTATAACATTTCTTTGAAGTGTGTTTCAAGCATTATAAAAGCATGATCAATTGTATTTCCATAATAATCCCACAACTTCTGCATTGTTATAGAGTCGAAGTTGAAGACCTAATGAGAGTAATTATCTTTTACAAGGTCAAAAAATATATTTTTTTCAGTATAAAGTTTGAGATGAACTGATCTGATTAAGAAAACATGTTTATATTACAGTTTATCTTCATTATAATCCTATTCAGTGCTAACACTGTATAAATTGTTTGTATATAAACTTGTAATATTGCAAAGAAGCCTAGAAAAAGTGTCTCATGTTACAGAAAGAAAACTAAGGAAAACAACAACAACAACAACAACAAATTTTTTAGAAGTCATAATCTGGCCACCCCAAACAGGCACTCATACCACTGCCCTCCTTCACCTATCTCACACTAAATGGGTGGGTAGGTCCAAATTTCCAAAGTCACTTTGTGAGGTGTTATTTCAGACACCTGGTTTCTGGTCTTCAAGTCCAGTATTCTTTCTACAGTATTCCACTGATTCGAGCTTATTACAGTCATTAAAACATTCTTTGTTAAGTATCAAACACATTTGTCAGCTGGGGGTAAGTGGGGTAAATATATTTCACTCTTTTCTGCTGTTCTTACCTAACTTGAGGCACTGTGATATATTCTTATTAACATACTATAATAACATTCTTAAATACATGTATCCAGAATAAAGCAAATGGAATATTGAAAAGACATGAAATGGTATAATAATGGAAAATATAGGAAGATGTTGAGTTATAAATGTGATAAGAGAGCTTAATATTATATTTTATTCATTATTGAATAACAGAAATACTCTTATGAATAAAGATTAAACTTGACATTTGTGCCCACCTGTCTAACACTTCCTCCATTCTATATTTTAGTGCAACTCAAATAGTTTCCTAGTTTCTTTAAAATTTTACTTTTTTTTATTCCTTTAACTCAGTGGTTCTGAAAATTACCTATACGTTGAGCAATGGGATCATTTGAGGAACATTAAAAAGTTATTCATGCATGGTTTTATCCAGGAAGATTCAGATTTAGTTGATCTTAGGTGCTAGCTGTACAGTAGTATTTTTAAGAACTCTCCCAAATAATTCTAATATGCAACCAAAGTTGAAAATTACAGTTTTAACTAATGTTGATGTTTCTTTCCCCTCACACACACATTTTAACTTCTTCACCTAATTACAACTCATTTATCTGTATCTCAATTCAATTGTCATTTCTTCAGAGTAGCCTAATCCAGTATCCTTAGGTAGACTTAATTTACACTCCCATACTATCTTGATATCTCCCTGAGCAAAAACATTCATAAAGTTTTACTCACAATCTTCGTTTGTTTTGTTTTTTTGTTTGCTTTTTGCTAGAAGGCCTTGAGAACAGGAGGAAATTATTCATGTTTTCATTTTGATATTCTAAGTCCTTTTCTTCTTCAAGCATGTACTGGACCCCCAACAAACAGAAGAACTCAGACCAAGAGGTAAGAGTTTAGCAGTAATAGATTTGATATTATCATATACACTGTAATTAAATTATCTATAGTTGACTGAATACTCATGAAATGTCAAGGGATTTACAAGCAATAGCTATAATCTGCAATAGCCTTTCTAGATGTGACACAAATAAAACAATGAATTAAAGAGTTTAATAAAATCTCCCAAGGTCACAGCTAGGAAACTTATCTAAATTCATTTGGGCTAAAAACACCACCTGTATATTTCTACCATAAAATACTTTACCTCAATAATATAAGAAAAAAATGCTCTGAAGTTATTAGGTATATTCCAGAATAAGTGAGGCTCTGTCATCTTCCAAGTTTTTATCACTGGTAGTATTCAAGTGGATGCTTTTACAGAGAGAACTTCAACACAAGTGGTATATACCATTATATCATGAATCTCATGATTGTTTTTTCAGATTCCACTATACCTTCTCATCTTTCTATCTAAGCAGTGTGTATTGGAATGTAATTTGGAGTTATAGCTTTCGTATCTTGATGATGAAGATTGTTTTAAAAACATTACAATACAAAATTTAAAAATAATAAATTATAGAAGTTTGCTGTACAATTTGTATAAATTTATGTTTAGAATATAGTGTACTGACTTTTGATTTTTATCCGAAGTATCAATATCAATGGTTATTTACTGAGAGACAGGTGGATCTTCTACTAGGGACAGAGTACAGAATACAGATTACAGCATGCCTACATTAGTTAAAAATATTATATGATAATGCAAATTTAAAAGATTTTTTTCACTTTTCCAGGCCAGACTATTAAACTCATGTTAATTTATAATATTTAATGCTTAATATAGTTCCCATGCAAATATACAGAATTGATAAATATATGTACAATAATTGCTTATAAAAATGTATTTTCATCCCCGTGGTTTATTTTGATCACCAAAAGCAAATATAATGTTTGCATTCCCAAGACATAGAAATATGTTAAAACCAAAGGAAAATGGATGTTCAGTATTAGCAGAGAACGCTTAGCTGGCAAAATAACCTTTCTATATGAACGTACTATTCAATCTCTTTTTTTAATCAGGTTTATGGAGTTTTTATCATATTGATCATTATACATGTTTTCAGGTTGAAGCTGAGTGTGGTTATTGCATTATTATTTTTCATTTGGAGTTTATTGATTTTCTGCCAGTAATTTACAGATCAATTTATTTAAAAAATTATTGTAACCACTTGATTTATATATTTTCTAAAAGATAGTGCCACAATGGGAATCCTTTCATTAATCTGTCAGGACTATAGAGCTTTCATGCTGTGGGCATTTGGACTTTAAGGTATGTCAGATTCTGGTTCATCAGGATTTTTCTCACCAAATTTATTTTTTTAAGATTTTATTTATTTGAGAGAGAGAGAGAGAGTTCACAAGCAGCGGGGAGGGGCAGAGGGAGAGGGAAAAGCAGATGCCTCCCTCCCCTCCACCCCTTGCTGAGCAGGGAACAGGACACGGGGCTTGATCCCAGGATGCTGGGATAATGACCAGAGCTACGTCAGCAGCTTAACCAACTGAGCCACCAAGACACCCCTTCCTTCCAAATTTAAACCTTCAGATTATTTATAGGAGTAAGAAACTAAATATGATAAATCTGTTGTTCAATAGTAACTCCTGATTTTTAAAGTTGATTTTACCACATTCAAAATGGCCTTTTTTGATAAATCAAAGGTTTGTTGCCATAACGCCCTTTAAGCTCAAGGGAGTTTGACAGAAAACAAAAGCCAGGGCATTTACATTTAATCACAAATTGTTAATAACAAATTGTCATTTGTTACTGATTTTAAATAATCTGTGAGCTATTTTTTCTTGTTACCAATTAGATTTGAAAATATAGAAATTATACAAGATTTGAAATTATTTGGGACTTGGGATATAGAAATGAAATGTATCAGGCTAACTGCCCATTCTACCATTATAATCTTAGGTAGAAATGGAGCTGTTCATAGATGTTATCCACTTAGAAAAATTTCATCTAAAAATAAATATTTTTATTTGGTCATTTGTATTAACATTTGTAATTGACTTTCCATATGATCAGTTCAATATCTGCTCTGGTTGGACTGTAAAAATTCAATCTAGAATGTTTAAACAAGAATAACTACATAAAAATATCACCAAATAAGAATAAAAAGAGACTTATGATTTCAGTTCTACTTCTAAATGGCTAAATTATTTTGGTAAGGCAATTTAACACTTCCAACTACCAATTCCTGTTATTTTGAGAGCTGGACTAGAAAGTCTTCTTAGAACCAAATGTCCACTTTCATAAAAATGGATATATCTCACCACATAAAAATAGTCTGAGTTCATTGATGCTTGAATTTCCTCCCCTGCAAAAGCTGACAAACCAATATAGTATTTATTAGATCCCTTCCTGAATACTTTTTCATTGATCTCTACTTCATGCCATTAATATTTTATTCTAAATTTCTGGATTTTAACACTATATCTGAGACTCTTTGGTCTCAATGCTTTTTCTAGTTTCCAAAAAAATTATATTTTGTTTTCCATAATAGACTATAAAGCACCACTAATAAAACTTACATTATGATTCAGGCAATATGATATATGTATTTTTGATATGTTATCAAATACATCTCCAAAAACCTGCAAATATACATTATTCCAAATTATAGGCATCATATATTTTAAATATTTGATTTCAGATTCCAGCTTTAGACAATAAAATGATTTAAAGGATTTTACTAATCTTTCTTTGTTAAATGATTTCTACCATCCACTGCTTAATTTATCTAAACTTTTCCTTGTTTGGCAATTTCTGTATGCATCCAGTTTAGATGATTCATATTAGCCTTACATTTATTTAATCTGCTCCAATGTTTTTAACTATATGCTTTATTAACACTCTAAATGCAGTGACACAGATGAGATCTAGAATCTAGGTCATGGTGTGGATATTCTATTTACATTTTGTCAAAGTAGTCCACAATGCACTATCTCCTCTGGGTATGACTGCCACATGAAGTTTTATAGTATTGTGGCTGTGTTCAATGTAACAAAGTTTAGGTATGACCCTTAGAAGACATGGTATGAGTTTGAAATAATCATACATGTACCTCTACATCAGTCTACTGATTTGGAAATTGAGAAAGTAGAAAATCATTCACAGCAAATTTTATCTGGTGATTCAGACTTACCTTTATCAATTATCTTCAAAGTCCATCATTAATAGAAGAGGAAAAGAAAAGGTTTGCAGATTTCTTATAAATATCATTAAGAAATTATTTTTTTGCAAACTTAGGGACACTGGGTCATTAGGCACAGTGACTATTTTTAACATAAATATGAATGTTCTTCATATATGGCCAGCCATTCTTTTGATAAAAGCATGCTTTTCATTCAAAATCACAGAAATAATAAACCACATTCATTAGGCCACCATTTACCCTTATACCTTCAGAAACACAGGTAAATATAATGGCATTACTAATCTACTTAAGCTTGTTTTTTTGTGAGTAAATTGGAAAAAAATTCTGTGGCAAGTTTATTTTATTTTTTTTAATTTTATTATGTTAATCACCATACATCACATCATTAATTTTTGATGTAGTGTTCCATGATTCATTGTTTGTGTATAATACCCAGTGCTCCATTCAATACATGCCCCCTTTAATACCCATCACCAGGCTAACCCATCCCCCACTCCCTCCCCTCTAGAACCATCAGTTTGTTTTTCAGAGTCCATAGTCTCTCATGGTTCGTCTCCCCCACCTGTGGCAAATTTAAAAAATGTCCACAACATTTTGCAGTTTATCTCAGGAGGAGATGAAATCTATTTCCAACTTTTGAATTTGGTTTTGTCCTTATGACTTGTTTTGCCTCACAGTCCTTAGCAATTATGATGCTAGCAGAGATGTGACAAGTGCATATACTGTGGGACTTGCTCTTTTTTCCTATTCTACACCCTTCTACCACCATATGAATAAGCCAGGGATGGCCTGTTGGACAATAATAAATCTTGTATAGAAAGGTCTCCCTGTAAACCCAACTGTCAGAGATGAGTCCCCAGGTATGAAGGTGAGGCTTTTAAACCATCCACACACTGTCAAGCTATTGCCTCATCACAGGTATCAGCCAACCTATTGCAGTCCAGAATTAACACTCAGTGGATCCAAACCTATAGCCCTGCCCAATTGCTGAATATAGTCTGTCGCCTTGCCCAGGCAGGTAGACCAGACAACAACCCAGCTGACAATGGAGAACAGTATCTAGCCCACACAATTGTGGGATAAATGTAGAGTCCTTCCAACCAGAGAACCCAGCCAGGCCAGTGACCTTGCCTAACCGTGGAACACAGCAAAAGGCCTGCCTGATTGGGAAGCCCATCCTAATGGCCTCAACCCAACTTCATAGTACAGCCTTCAGTTTAACCTGAAGAGCTCTGCCTGTCGCCCTACCTGAACACAGAGTCCAGTTAGTGACACCATATGGTCAGGGAACAAAGTGTGAGACCCTATTGAACAAGGAGTGATTGCAGAGCTCAGCCCGTGACCCTACCAAATCAGATTCCAATCAGTGTTACCTCCCTATTAGGGAACACAGCCTGCAAAATCACCTGTCCAGAAATGATTGCAGAGTCCTGCTAGTGGCTCCACCTTACTGCAGACCACAGCCAGCTGCCCTACCTGATCAGGAAGTCCATCTGGTGGTTCCACTTGAACACTCTGCCCAACCAATGGCACCGCCATGACCTGAGAGCATGGGCAATAGTTTTACTCAACTAGGAATCCCAATAGCAAACTCTACTTGCTCATGGAAGCTATCATCCAGCATCCCTTAAGTGAATTGACTGGTGAGGGTCTTTCCCTGCCCAAGTGAACCTATAAAATCTGCAAGAAGAGACCACTTTCTCACATGTGCAAACACAATGCAAGGAATCAAGGTTCACAAAGAATCAGGTAAATATAACATTACTAAAAGAAACTAATAAAGTTCCAGTAACCCCGCAGAAATGAAAATCTATCAAGTACCTAGCAAAGAATTCAGAATAATCTTAAAGAATTTTAGGGAAACAGAAGAAACAGACAACTAAAAATTAGTAAAACAATGCATTAAAAATTGAGTTCAAAAAACAGAAATCAAAATAAATAAATCCTAGAGTTGAAGAATATGACTAAACCAAAGAATCTATAGAGAGCTTCATTAGTTCTGACCAAACAGAGGAAAAATCAATGAACTAGAAAATAGGTCATTTGAAATTACCCAGTCACAGGAACAAGAATGAAAAAGAATGGGGGGGGGGGAAGACTTTGAGACTTACGGGACACCTATAGTGAAATGATATACACATGGAAATCCCAGAAAGAAAAGAGACAGAAAGTTTTATTAAAGCAGGAATAGTTGAAAATGTCCTAATCTTGGGTGGAGAAATGCACGTCCAGATTTGTGAGGCACAAAAGATACCAAACAGGTTGAACCTAAAAAGGGCTACACCAGGATACATTATAATTAAATATAAGACCCGAAGCCATAAAATACCTAAAGTAGGGAAAAAGTCCTCAACATTGTTCTTGGCTGCATTTTTTTTTTTTTTGGAAATGACACAAAAACACAAGCAACAAAAGCAAACAAAGGAACAAACAAAAAAATGAAATGGCATCTAAAAAGCACAGTAAGAGATATCAACAAAATTAAAAGGCAACCTATGAAATGGGAGAAAAATTTTGCAAAGCTCATATCTAATAAGAAAATATGTAAAGGAACTCCTACAACTCAATAGCAAAGCAAAAATGAAAACACATACATAAAATAATCCTATTAAAAATGGTCAAAGAACCTAAATAGACATTTTTTCAAAGAAAATAGTCAGATGTCAATCTTTTCCATTTATCACCTGCATTTTCAGAACTTGCCTATCAATGGAAATATCAACTTTTCATATAAAAATAAAACTAATACTTTGAAGTATTTTTTGCTAATAGATTTTCAGGTTCTTGTCATTAAATCTTATTAAAGAGACTTTAATATTCATTTTTAGATATTTCTAAATTTTTTGTAAAGATTCTGGAAAATTCTGGAACACACATAATGCTCAATCACCATGGAAGAAAGCTAGCAGTGTCATAGTGAAAAAATTTGATTGCAAATCTTGGTTAAAGCTCATAAAGAAATGTTTCACATTATTAGTCATTAGCCTTCTAATTTTGTTGATATCTCTTACTGTGCTTTTTAGATGCCATTTCATTTGTTTCTTTGTTCGTTTGTTTTGCTTTTGTTGCTTGTGCTTTTGTGTCACTTCCAAAAAAAAAAAAAAAATGCAGCCAAGAGCAATATTGAGGAGTTTTTCCCTACTTTAGGTATTTTTATGGCTTTGGGTCTTATATTTAATTATAATGTATCCTGATGTAGCCCTTTTTAGGTTCAACCTGTTTGGTATCTTTTGGGCCTCACAAATCTGGACGTTCATTTCTCTGCCCAAGATTAGGACATTTTCAACTATTACTGCTTTAATGTAAATCAAATGTAAATCGGGCGCCTGGGTGGCTCAGTCGGTTCAGCGACTGCCTTCGGCTCAGGTCATGATCCTTGGAGTCCCAGAATCGAGTCCCGCATCGGATGCCCTATTCGGCAGGGAGTCTGCTTCTCCCTCTGACTCTCCCCCATCTCATGTGCTCTCTCTCTCTCTCTCTCTCTCTCTCATTCTCTCTCTCTCAAATAAATAAATAAAATCTTTAAAAAAATCAAATGCAAATCAAAACCACAGTTAGAGACTATATCTGCTAGTATGACTATAATTTTTTAAAAGGAAAATAAAAGAAGTTGAGGAAGATAGAGACAAATTGGCACTCTTTGTATATTGCTGGTTGTAACATGAAATGGTATAATTACTGTGGAAATTAGGTAGTTCCTCAAAAAGTTAAGCACAAAATTACCATATGAATTAGCAATTTCACTTCTACGTATATACCCAAAATAACTGAATAGAGGTACTCAAAAATATATACATTTATCCAGTAGCAATACTCACAATATTCAAAAAGTGGAAACAAGCCAAATGTCCATTAACAAACTGGATAAAAAAATATGGTATATATGTAGAATGGAATATTCAGACAAATAATAAACGAAGTATAACACATAGTACAAAGAAGACAAATATTAGAAACATGCTCAGGGGAAAAGAAACAAAACGAAACAGAAAAAGGCTGCTTATTTATGATTCTTTTTATATGAAATATCTAGGATAGTTAAATCCATAGAGGCAGAAAACAAAATGGTGGTTGCTAGGGACCATTGGGAGAAGAAAATGGGGACTGATTGCTTAATAGCTATTACATTTTCTTCTGGGGTGATAAAATGTTTTGAAACTAAATAGAGGTAGTGGTTGCACAACATCTTGAATAGACTAAATGTAACTAAGTATACACTTTAGTGACTTTTATATTCTGTGAATTTTACTTCAATTTAAAAACATTTGGTTTATCGGGGTGCATGGGTGGCTCAGTAGGTTAAGCATCTGACTCTTGATTTCAACTCCAGTCATGATCTCAAAGTCATGAGCTCAAACCCCGTGTTGGGCTCCATGATCAAAACGGAGTCTGCTTTTCCCTCTCCCTTCCCCTGCTCATGCATTCTCTTCTCTTTCTCTTTCTGTCTCTCTCTCTCTCTCAAATAAGTAAATAAAATCTTTAAAAAATGGTTTATAAATTTATGACACAAATAGGTGGTTGCCAAAAAATTCCTAAATAAAAATTGACCTGAAAATATGACTTACTATATGCTATACATTAAAGTAGTATATGATATGAGGTAATATTTTTAATTGCTTAAGACTGTGGTTTGTTTTAATGGTTTGTCAATAATTTTTTAGCACATGAAGAATCAGAATTGAACCTAGTAATGATATGGAGTTTTAAAAATTATCTAGCTTTAAGTATATGTTGATACATTACCTGAAATAGTCCTGTATTATCCTCCCAAATACATTTTAATTGGTTCTATATAATTTTGTATCTTCAGATACTTGGTAAATATTTTACTAATTATCAACAAATTTACATATATGTTTTTAATATATTACTTTTAAAATATATAATATTTTAGGGGCACCCGGGTGGCTCAGTTGGATAAGCATCTGCCTTCCACTCAGGTGGAAGTTCTGGGATCGAGCTCCCCCCTCAGTGGGGAGTTTACTTCTCCCTCTCCTCCCTTCTCCTGCTCTTTAGCTATCTCTGTCTTTCTCTCTCCAATAAATAAATAAAATATTTTAAAAAATTATATATATATTTTAATCTTTAAGATATTTTAAAATATTTAATCTATATTATTTAAGAATCCCTCTAGCAAATTTTAAAGATTATCTTTTTAACTTTCAGATTTAATTACCTCTATATCCCCTTTGAATTTTACTTCAAGGTGATTTTGATGTTTCATCTCCTATTTAAAAAAGTGCCTGGATAAAATGCAAGCTTTGCACTTTAAATGAATTTGCCCTTGGTTATCTAATAAGATGGCTGAGCCTTCATGACTTTAGTATTTCAAGGTCCAAAATATATGGCTTACTTTTTAAGAACTACACAGTTCTCATTATTTCAGCGGTTGTGTATTGCTTTTATTCTGCCCCATATAATAATTCGATTCAAAATTGCTATCAGCAAGTTTCAAATGGCAACGACAGGACTGTGCTAAATGGGTCCTCTCTCATTTTTCAACCAAGTTATCCATGAAGGCACACACAGAGGACATGATTCAGGAATTACATGATCATATGATTTTTTTCCCCTCAGTTCTGGAATTGGAGGCATGGACAAAATTCTATCAATTTTTAAGTCAACAGGTCTGTGTGGGGGCACGGTAAGAGACTGAAAGTGAGATTTTCTGTAAATATTAGCATGTGATATGTTCTCTTATCTAATGAGCAAATAATAATAATAATAATAATAATAATAATAATAATAATTTTAAAATATCAAAAAGAAAACCAAAATCATCAACAACACCCAAAGGACACAACTACAGTCATCAGAGGAAGATGACTATACTAATTTAATTTAGTTCTGACAAGGATAATCTTTTTGAAAGTTTAAAAGTTGAAAATGCAAATAAGCAAAAGACAAATATTAGTCATAAAGTCCTTTCAGCACAGTCTGTTCCTATGCCACATGACATAAATTATAATCAGAAACAGCCCATTTTATTGTTCTCGGGTTTCAGGTAGGAGTTACCTTTTGGAACAGTAAGAAAAGCTAAAGATTCTTTTTGTCAAAGAGGTTCCAGGCACGTAAACATAACCTTACCACTGTTTCCATTCCCTTTAAGTGATTGGCTTCAGTTTTTTTATACCTATGACTGACTGTGGTGATAACCAAACACATTTTTTTTCTCTCATTTGGAACATCGAGTGGTAAGAATTTCTTATTTTCTAATAATATATATTAACACATTGTACATTATGTAAAGACTGTCAACACTTTATACTTTAGCTTTCTTACTTTATGCTAGCATAGAATTATCTTGACCAGCCACTAGCTGTGTGGCCATATTGCTTAAATTAGTTGTGCTCCAGTTCCCTTATCTACAGTCAGAATACACATTCTCAAGAGCATATGGAACATTCTAAAATATAGGTCAAGTTATAGGACACCAAACAAGTCTTAGAAAATTGAAGGAGATTAAAGTAGCACCAAGTATCTTTTCTGACCAAAATGGTATTGAACTAGAAATCAACAACATGAAGAAAACTGGAATATCTACAAACATGTGGAAACTAAATGACACACTCCTGAGCAACCAATAGATCAAGAGAGAAATGGAAAGGGAATCAAAGATTATCTTGAAATCAATGAAAATGGAACCACAGCATACTAAAACCTAGAGGATGCTGCAAAAACAGATTTGAAAGGGAAATTTATAGCAATCAGTGCACATATTGAATTTAAAAAATCTCAAAGAACCTAACTTTAAATCTCAAGAAACTAGAAGAGAAAACAAAAATAGATTAAGCCCAAAGTTAGCATAAATACAGACATAAGTAGGTGAAATCAAGATCAGAAAAGTAATAGAAAAAGATCAAAAAAACTAACAACTAGTTTTTCAAAAAAAGTTTGAAAACAGTAGCAACCCTCAAAAAAACAAAGACTCGAACCAGAAATGAAAGAGGAGATATTATAATTGACCCTACTGAAAAATAAAAACAAATTCAATAATCTAGAAGAAATGAGTAATTTCTTGGAATCACACAATTTACTAAGACTGAGCCAGGAAGGAAATACAAAGTCTATCAGACCATTTAGTAGTAAGGACATTGAATCAGTCATAAAAACGTCCTCAACCAAAATCAAGGAGTGGATGATTTCACTAGTTAAGTCTATTAAAAATTCAAAGAAAAACACCAATCCTTTCCAAACACTTCCAAAACAACCAGAGAGGACGGAACCCTTCCAAATTCATTTTAAGAGGTCAGCATTATACTGATACCAAAACAAGGACACTATCAGAAAAATTACAGGTCAATATCCCTGATGAATGTAGATGCAAATATTCTTAACATAATATTAGCAAATCAAATTCAAGAACTCATTAAAAGGATCACAAAGCATGATCAAGTGGGATTTATCCAGATCTGAGATGCAAGAATGGTTACACACACACACACACACACACACACACACACACACACACACATCAGTGCAATATATGAGCATTGCAATAGATTATTTTTCTGCATATGACAAAATTCAATATCCTTTTATGATAAAACACAACAGATTGGGCACAGAGGGAATGTACCTCAACATAAAAAAGCTACAGTTAACATTATACTCAGAGAGAAAAATTTAAAGCTTTGCCTATAAGATCAGGAAGAAGACAGAGATGCACACTCTCACCATTTTTATTTAACATAGTACTAAAGTCCTAGCTAAAGAAATCAGGCATGACAAAGAAATAAAAGATATCCAAATTAGAAATAAAGTAAAATAGTAATTATTTTCAGATGATATGATCTTGTATAGTGACCATTCCAAAGACTCAACTAAAAACTATTGAATCTAAAAAATAAAAAAATGAAAAATAAATAAAATTAAATTAAAAACTATTGAATCTAATAAACAAAGTCAGTAAAGTTTCATTATATAAAATCAAATCACAGAAATCAGTTTCATTTCTATAAACTGACAAGAAAATATCTGAAAAAAGCCTATACCATTCAAAATAGTATCAAAAACAATAAGGTGCCTGTGAATAAACTTAACTAAGCCAAGAATCTGTACAATAAAAGCCACAAAACCTTGAAAGAAATTGAAGACAAACAAATGGAAGGACATCCTGGGTTCATGGATTGATAGAGTTAATATCTTTTAAATGTTTATACTACTCAAAACCATCTACAGATTCAACACAATTCTTATCAAAATTCCAATGGTATTATTAAAAGAAATAGAAAAACAATTCTAAAATTTGTATGGAACCACAAGGATGCAAAATAACCAAAGCCATCATGAGAAAGAAGAACAAAACCAGAAGCATCACACTTCCTGATTTCAAACTATACAATAAAGCTACAGTAATTAAAACAATATACTGGTATACTTTACGGCATAAAGGAAGACATAAAAGAAGAAACACAGGCCAATAAAGAGATCTCAGAATAAAACCCCCACACATTATCAACTAATATTTGATAAAGAAGCCAAGAACCTCCACCTGGGAAACGATAGTTTCAACAAATGATGTCAAGAAAATTGAAAAGCCACATGCAGAAAAATGAAATCAGACCCCCATCTTAAACCAATCACAGATAGTAACTTTAAAGGATCAAAAATTAAGCTTAAGACCTAATAACACAAAACTCTATAAGAAAACATGAGAATCTTCTCAACATTGATTTTGACAGTGATTATTTTTAGCTATGACACCAAAAGCAGAAACAACAACAAAAATGGAACTACATCAAACTTAAAAACCTCTACACTGCAAAAGAAAAGATTAAGAAGATGAAAAGGCAATGTATGGAACAGAAGATATCTAAATACTATGTATTAGACAAAGGCTTAATATCTAAAATTTTTATAAAGAACTCCTACAACTCCATTACAACAACCCAATTTTAAAAATTGACCAGAGGAACTAACTTTTTTTCCCCAAAAAAGACATACAGATGACCAACAGATCCATAAAAAGATACACAACTCCACAAATTATCAGGGAAATGCAAATACAAATAAAAACTGCAATGAGTATCACCTCACACCTATAAGAATGGCTATCATGAATAAGACAAAATATAAGAAGTGTTGGCAAAGATTTGAAAAAAGGGAACCCTTTTGCACTGTTACTGGTATTGTAAACTGGTTCAACCACAATGGAGAACAATATGGAGGTTCTTCAAAAAGTTTAAAATAGAAATACCATATGATCAGTAATCCCCTTCTAAGTATATAACCAAAGGAAATGAAAACAGGCTATTGAAGAAGTATATACACTCTCATGTTTATTGCAGCATCATTCAGAGTAACCACAATATAGTAACAACCTATGTCCATCAATGGATAAAGAAGATGAATAGATGAATGGAATACAATTCAGCCATGAGAAATAAGGAAATTCTGCCATTCGTGAGATGAATCGACCTTGAGGACATTCATGTCATAAATGAGATACGTCAAACAGAGAAGTGAGATAAGTGAGATATGTCAAACAGAGAGAGACAAATACTGTATGATCTCTCCCATATATGAAATCCAAAAAACCTAAACTTGACAAAACTGAGTGTTAGGGTGATTACCAGGGGCTGAGTGATGGTGGAATGGGAGAGATGTTTAGGGCACATACTTGCAACTAGAAGATAAATAAATTCTGCAGAAAGAATACACAGTACTGCGATTATAGACAATGAAACTGTATCATAAACATTAAATTTGCTAGGAAACTAGATCTTAATTGTCCCCATCACTTGAAGAAATAATAATTATGTGGCACAATAGAGGTACTAGCTAATGCTACAATGGCAATCATATAAGTGTATCAATATGCTGTACACCTTAAACTTACAAAGTTATATGCCAATTGTATCTCAAAAATAATTAAAAAGGATTTATTGGAGATAGGAATAAGGAGAATTAGCTGAAGAATAGGAGATTCTACTGTTGCAAAAAACAAATGGTATGTATAACATGAAATTATACATGTATTCCTGTGAATATTTGTATACCTAATATCCCAACAGTTATTTTGAAATCAAATTGAGATAACCTGTAAAATCACTTTAATTAAGACATTGTGTAAATAGTTGAAATTATTGTGATGGTTGGTTAATATTTCTGTGACAGTTTTTTACATTAATAATTTAATAACTCTATTACCCATAAGATAAACTGTGTATTCTTTAGAAATATATAGCCTAATGTAAATTTATTCTATAATGAAAAATATTTTGTGAAAGAAACTGATTAAATATTAAAAATAATGTTTGGAATTGTCATATAACTTGCTATGAAAATTACTCCTTGGCAGTGAGGATTATTATTATAAGTGTATGAACTGTTTTTGTTTTAAATTGTTCATTTCACTATTTACCATCTTCAAAAACTGATAATCACTCAGGATAGTTACTTTGGAGATAACATTAACTTGGTAGATTTTTCAACTCTCCCATTTCTTTTCTTCAAGTGTGGAGTACAATGGCTATGTCAAAAATTAACTAATTGAGGCTCTATTATTCTGCATATGAAATACATGCCTGGCAGTGAAAATCTTTAAATGACTGAAGTAGTACAGTTAGTGTGTGTCCTCATGAAAGAAGAATATGAGAAGGATAAAAAATAATACTCAAATGTAATCTTTTTAGCCCTCAAAGTGGGTATTTTTGAAATAGATCAGAATAGAATAATTATCCTTTTTAAACATATCATTTGTACAGTGATAGTCAAGATTATAATTATCATAAGTAGAGGGTGTTTGATTCTTCCTTTAAAAAATATATTGGGGGGCGCCTGGGTGGCTCAGTTGGTTAAGCAACTGCCTTAGGCTCAGGTCATGATCCTGGAGTCCCTGGATGGAGTCCCGCATCAGGCTCCCTGCTCAGCAGGGAGTCTGCTTCTCCCTCTGACCCTCCCCCCTCTCATGTGCTCTCTCTCTCTCTCTCTCTCTCTCATTCTCTCTGTCTCAAATAAATAAAATCTTTAAAAATAAATAAATAAATAAATAAATAAATAAAATAAAAAATATATTGGGTACAGGGGCACCTGGGTGGCTCAGTCATTTAAGCGGCTGCCTTCGGCTCAGGTCATGATCCTGGGGTCCTGGGATTGAGCCCCACGTCTGGCTCCCTGCTCAACGGAGAGCCTGCTTCTCCCTCTCCCTCTGCCTGCCACTCTGCCTACTTGTGCTCTCTCTCTCTCTGTCAAATAAATAAATAAAATCTTTAAATATATATATATATATTGGGTACAAAAGGGAAACCAACTTTAACTTACACTACCTTGTAATCTCTTCTTTGGTCTTATTTTCCATATGAACAATATTTCACACAAGAATCCAGCAGTGGAAAGATTTTTTTTTTTTAATTTTCAATTAGTTACTTATTTTAAAATGTTTTAGAAAAAAATTATTTTTGTTTTAAACAAACATGGTTGTAATCAATTGCCCAGCTAAGTATCTGTAACATACTTTTTTTCCTGCTGAGAAATTTATATATAGTTCCCTCTTTAATAGCACTGGTTACCAAGTAAGATTTGGGGAATATTTTAGGAGGCCATGTTAAGTGTCTTCTGACTTTCAAACTTACTTCCTGAGAATGGTAAATAACTCTCTATTCCAATCCAGGCATGAGATATGTTTCAGTTTCTATTATTTGACATTTGTTATTGATTATAGATAATACTCTATCCCATTTTAGTGGAAATATTACAAAATAAAAATCTAATTTTACTCATTTCCATTAAATGTAGTAACAAATACAAGAGATTAAACATGGAAATATTTCATGCTGCTATATTCTCATTTTTTAGTGTTTTTATTTTTTGCCTAATCTCATTCATCTTAAAAAAGTACAAATATATAACTTTTATCATATGTTAAGCCACTATGATATGAAGACAATGATCCCTATGCTAAATAACTCATTTGAAGGCTTGAATGGCCATGTTTATCTTTTCCTGAGTGAACTTAGAATTATTTTTACCTTCCTGACTTCGATATATATGTTTTCCAGGGAAGGCTATATTTTTAAGTTTAAAATCTAGTACAGTTTGACCTTTCATTTTGACATTCAGTCATCCGAAATTGAAGAAATCTGGCTTGATGATTGTTTTACTGAGGACATGCCTCATGGATTTCCAGATCACTTTTAACGTAGTGTTATCCTGCATTTAATCGCTTCAAAACTATTAAAGATATCAGCATAGTTCCTTAGATTGTCATTAAAATACTTTAAGATAGCTCGTTACTGCAATGTCTTCGCATTGCTCTAGATAACAGTAAGCAACCATTCCATTAAGCTTTTCCCAATAGGTGAATATAGAATATGCTTCAAATGCATAATTTATCTGCTCACCAGAATTCACAAAAATCCTTGCTTTAACTTTGGTATTTGCTCTGTTTGCTTTGCACTGTCTCCTGGACCATTTCTCTCCTATCGTTGACATTTCTTAATGATAAAAAGAAGGGAATACAAAAGAATCATGTTCTTTACTTTTAAGTACTTTTAAAATAAACACAGATAAAGGATATGTTTAAGTTTTCAACAGACTTTTTCACTTTTTCATTTGTTTGTTTTTTTTTTTTTAGTGAGTATTACTTTGTTTTTACCTTGAGTAAATACTTGACCACTTTTTAAATTATTTGATTATGTTCACAAGTTATTTTAAATTCTAGTCTATTACAAACTGAGGGTTCTAGAGGGGAGGGGGTGGGGGATGGGTTAGCCTGGTGATGGGTATTAAGGAGGGCACGTATTGAATGGAGCACTGGGTGTTATGTGCAAACAATGAATCATGGAACACTGCATCAAAAACTAATGATGTAATGTATGGTGATTAACATAACATAATAAAATTTAAAAAAAGCACAGCAAAAAAAATGCTAACAAGATGGTTTGTGAGGACTCATAAATAAAAAAAGGATCACAGGAAGTCAAAATACCTTTTCGAAAAATAATATCAAATGAAAAAAAAATTCCAGTCTATTTCAATCCTAATTAGTATAAAGACAAGTTCTTTTTCTTTCTTTTTCTTTCTTTTTTTTTTTAGACTAGTTCAGAAGAAACACCTACCCCCTTAATGCCCTCCCTCTCCCCACCCCATGACATTTTCTACACTGGGCTGCCCAGGACAGTCTCAATGTTCCATTAAACTATAGTAAACTGCAAACAGACTTCTCCTGATGATAGGCCCCTGAACTCCCTTTTCTCAAAACCTTTATTTTAGAAAACTTTAAACTGTAAATTATTTTTCTGCTCCTTTTGGCTATAAATCTCCCAGCCTTTGCCAGTTTTAAAAACAAGGGAATGTCTTTCTCAAGGATCTGGGAGCTGTCCCTTTGAAACATAATAATCAAAGCAGATAGTGCCCTAATCTCCCAGTCTCTGTGGAGCCTAACTGCAAACAGTGACAATTAGCAAACACAAATGGCCTAATCGTATTGACCAACCTCCCCAGTAACATATTCCAGTGCTCTTCATTTAATTCAGCAGAACTTTAAATGCTTTGTTTCATCAAAGTCCAGTCTCTCTCCCCACCTTTAATGGTCTTGAATAAAGTCTTCCTTGCCTGTTTAACTCTATCCACTGCAATTTTTCTTTGACAAGGCTATACAAGATTTATATTTATTCCTGAAAAAGTAAGTGTGCAAGCTAAAATCTGAGACCATTTGACATAAGAGCCTAATAATATAACAACACCGAAATTTATTGAGCACTTAACGATATGCATGACATCATTTATATGAATCAATTCATTGAATCATTAAAACCAACACACACAATATGCAAGTCTTTACATATGGAATAAATTAACATATGGAATAATTAACATAATTATTATATATTAATTATTACAGTATTATTAACATGGAATTAATGAACATATAGAATAATGCAGTACTTATTATATATTAAAATAATAGGTATAGTATTTTAAAAAATTCTTATAAATTCTCTATTCTTATCCAATCACATTATTTAATTTTCCACATAAGTAGCATAAAACAAAAGTTAGTAAATTGATACTTTTTACATACTTCTATTTTCTCAGAAACTCCATCTCTAATTCCAGAATTCCAGCTCTGCAAATGGAATGCACAGTTAGTCCCAAGACATGGTGGGTGACTAAGGAATGGTATATGCTGATGCAGAGAGCCCTAAAGCCTTTCTTATGCCAATGAGAAGAAATGGGGTTCTTTCATGCAAATGCAGTCTTATTGGTCTGGATTCAACTCATCATGCTCTCTGATCATTTTCCAAGTTTGCACACTCTTTTATTGACTCAGTTTTCAAGAATCAGCTGTCAGGCTTGGACCCTAACTGGTAATTCCCACTATTTTTCTTCCAATACTCTCTTTATCTTTTCACCAAGGAAAATAAAAATCTGTTTTTATTTCACAATATACCCTCAGTCAAAATAATTTTTAATGTGTTTTTTGTAAGGGCAAAAGTTTCAAAGTTCCAATATTCCAACAGGCAAGATGCAGGACCAAGACTACTCTTCTCCCATCCAAAAAAATCAAATGTAAGCAAATAAAATTAAGGTTTCCATACTCACCATATTTAAAATGACAGGAACTTTCATATTTTGCTTTATATTATGTGGTGTTAATTTTATGCCGAACAGAGGAGATATAATATTTTATAATAATGATTAAGTTCCTCTGGGACTATATATTTTCCAATTTTGCTTTTCTTCCTTAAATAATATCTATACGTACATCATTCCTAAATACTCATGAAATCGCTTAAATAAGAAAATGTTCACCGTATAGGACATTTAGAATCTTTTTTAAACTCAGGAATGTTTTTCTACAATGATCACAACACTGACTTATTGCCTCTGATATAACACCACATTTGCTTAAAACATAAGTTTATAATATAAATTTCACTTACATACTTTGGAAGATCTTTGAGGGCAGGGTGTGGTTCTATTTCTGTTTCAATTACCCATATAGAGCCTAAAATAAAAATTGAAAGAAAATCTGAGATCTATAAAGTTCAGTAAGAATGAAAGTTTTCTTAAAAGTAAGTTTTATCTTTTTAAGGATTTTGTTTTTGTCTCTCAAATTTATTCACAGCTAACCTCCTGCTAAAATGTAACCACTTTCTGAATGTAAATACTCTTTATTTAAATATTGTAATATTTATATAAAGCATGGTGAACTGTGACTACAAAACAAATATGATTTGATATATATACACAGACACATCCTGAGCCAAGAAAACCAAATAGACAAATAGAACAAACAAACACAAAGACACTGCCAGGAGTAGTGAGGAGGTAGATCACATTTCCCCAGGTAAGACAGGGAAAATTAAAAGCACCTGGAGGCCTATCAGTTTTCCATTACTACTAGGCTCCAAGGAGGTGGCAGAGACAAATACCTATCTGAAATAAAGATTCATTAAACTACTTCACCCCAAATTTTCTATGAATTATATCTATGAAATAAAAGTTTTCAAAAGAATTAGTAAGCTTATATTTGAACCTGAAATAATGAAGCAGAATTCTTTACAGAGACAAAAACATGAAAATAGGGAAACATAAGGTGATGTGGAGAACAGAATGAGAAGTTCTAACAAATGTCTAAGTGTGGTCCTAGAAAAATGTATACAGAAAATAGGGTAGAGGAACTATTTGAGAGTTAATGGTTAAGCATTTTTTAAAACTAATAAAATAAATGAACCAGAGAAAGAGAAAATACAGCTGAAAAAAAAAAAAAAGGAGAGGGGGAGGAATTGTAGAAAAAAAAAATCAGATTATAAAGACAAAGTGAAAATCTAAATATCAGCTAGAACAAAAGCACTTTTGACCCGCATAGTAGTCTTACTATCTATATTCAAAGAGAGAACTATATTCAAAGAACAGAGAGAAAATACTTGTCAAGTTAAGGTTTTATACCAAGCCAAAATATGTGTATTGGTTTTCAAATGCTGCTGTAAAATGTTACCACAAATGCAGTAGCTTAAGTAACACAAATTAATTATCTTAAAGTTCTGTAGTTCACTTCTACATTTTTTATTGTTATGTTAATCAACATACATTACATCCTTAGTTTTTGATGTAGTGTTCCATGATTCATTGTTTGCGTATAACACCCAGTGCTCCATGCAGAATGTGCCCTCTTTGATACCCATCACCAGGCTAACCCATCCTCCTACCCCCTCCCCGCTAGAACCCTCAGTTTGTTTTTCAGAGTCCATAGTCTCTCATGGGTTGTATCCCCCTCCGATTTCCCCCCTTCATTCTAACCCTCCTGCTATCTTCTTTTTTTTTTTTTAACATATAATGTATTATTTGCTTCAGAGGTAGAGATCTGTAATTCAACAGTCTTGCACACTTCACAGCGCTCACCATAGCACATACCCTCCCCAATGTCTATCACCCAGCCATCCCATCCCACCCACCCCCAACCACTCCAGTAACCCTCAGTTTGTTTCCTGAGATTAAGAATTCCTCATATCAGTGAGGTCATATGATACATGTCTTTCTCTGACTGACTTATTTCGCTCAGCATAACACCCTCCAGTTCCATCCACGTCATTGCAAATGGCAAGATCTCATTCCTTTTGATGACTGCATAATATTCCATTGTGTATATATACCACCTCTTCTTTATCCATTCATCTGTTGATGGATACCTTGGCTCTTTCCACAGTTTGGATATTGTGGACATTGCTGCTATAAACATTGGGGTGCACGTACACCTTCAGATTCCTACATTTGTATCTTTGGGGTAAATACCCAGTACTGCAATTGCTGGATCGTATGGTAACTCTATTTTCAACTTTTTGAGGAACCTCCATACTGTTTTCCAGAGTGGCTACACCAGCTTGCATTCCCATCAACAGTGTAGGAAGGTTCCCTTTTCTCCACATCCCCGCCAACATGTCATCTCCTGATTTGTTAATTTTAGCCATTCTGACTGTTGTGAGGTGATATCTCATTGAGGTTTTTTTTTTTTTTTTAAGATTTCATTTATTTATTCATGAGAGACAGAGGGACAGAGAGAGGGAGAGAGAGAGAGGGAGAAGCAGAGGGAGAAGCAGGCCCCCGAGGAGCAGAGAGCCCAATGCGGGACTCGATCCCAGGAGCCTGGGATCAGGACCTGAGACGAAGGCAGACGCTTAACCATCTGAGCCACCCAGGTGCCCTCCCATTGAGGTTTCGATTTGGATTTCCCTGATGCCGAGCGATGTTGAGCACTTTTTCATGTGTCTGTTGGCCATTTGGATGTCTTCTTTGGAAAAATGTCTGTTCATGTCTTCTGCCCATTTCTTGATTGGATCATTTGTTCTTTGAGTGTTGCGTTTGATAAGTTCTTTATAGATTTTGGATACTAGCCCTTTATCTGATATGTCATTTGCAAATATCCTCCCATTCTGTCAGTTTTCTTTTGGTTTTGTTGACTGTTTCTTTTGCTGTGCAAAGCTTTTTATCTTGATGAGGTCCCAATAGTTCATTTTTGCCCTTGCTTCCTTTGCCTTTCACAAAGTTTCTGGGAAGAAGTTGCTGCAGCTGAGGTCAAAGAGGTTGCTGCCTGTGTTCTCCTTTAGGATTTTGATGGACTCCTGTCTCACACTTAGGTCTTTCAACCATTTGGAGTCTATTTTTGTGTGTGGTGTAAGGAAATGGTCCAATTTCATTCTTCTGCATGTGGCTTTCCAATTTTCCCAACACCATCTGTTGAAGAGACTGTCGTTTTTCCATTGGACATTCCTTCCTGCTTTGTCAAAGATTAGTTGACCATAAAGGTGAGGGTCCATTACTGGGCTCTCTATTCTGTTCCATTGGTCTATGTGTCTGTTTTTGTGCCAGTACCATACTGTCCTGATGATGATAGGTTTGTAATAGAGCTGGAAGTCCGGAATTGTGATGCCACCAGCTTTGCTTTTCTTTTTCAACATTCCTCTGGCTATTCGAGGTCTTTTCTGGTTCCATACAAATTTAGGATTATTTGTTCCATTTCTTTGAAAAAAGTGGGTGGTATTTTGATGGGGATTGCTTTGAATGTGTAGATTGCTCTAGGTAGCATTGATATCTTCACAATATTTGTTCTTCCAATCCATGAGCATGGAACATGTTTCCATTTCTTTGTGTCTTCCTCAATTTCTTTCCTGAGTATTTTATAGTTTTCTGAGTACAGATCCTTTGCCGCTTTGGTTAGATTTATTCCTAGGTATCTTATGGTTTTGGGTGCAGTTGTAAATGGGATCGACTCAAATTCTCTGTCTTCTGTCTTGTTGGTGGTGTATAGGAATGCCAATGATCTCTGTGCATTGATTTTATATCCTGCCACTTTACTGAACTCATGTATGAGTTCTAGCAGTTTTGGGGTGGAGTCTTTTGAGTTTTCCACATAAAGTATCATATCATCTGCAAACAGGGAGTTTGACTTCTTCTTTGCCGATCTGGATGCCTTTGATTTCTTTTTGTTGTCTGATTGCTGTGGCTAGGACTTCTAATACTATGTTGAATAGCAGTGGTGATAGTGGACATCCCTGCTGCATTCCTGACCTTAGGGGAAAGCTCTCAGTTTTTCCCCATTGAGAATAATATTCACGGTGGAGTTTTCATAGATGGCTTCTATGATATTGAGGTATGTATCTTCTATCCCTATACACTGAAGAGTTTTGATCAAGAAAGAATGCTGTACTTTGTCAAATGCTTTTTCTGCATCTAGTGTGAGGATCATATGGTTCTTGTTCTTTCTTTTATTAATGTATTGTATCACCTTGATTGATTTGCGGATGTTGAACCAACCTTGTAGCCCAGGGACAAATCCCACTTGGTCATGGTGAATAATCTTTTTAATGTACTGTTGGATCCTATTGGCTAGTATTTTGGTGAGAATTTTTGCATCCATGTTCATCAAGGATATTGGTCTGTAATTCTCCTTTTTGATGGGGTCTTTGTCTGGTTTGGGAATCAAGGTAATGGTGGCCTCGTAAAATGAGATTGGGAGTTTTCCTCCCCTTTCTATTTTTTGGAACAGTTTCAGAATAGGTATTAATTCTTCTTTAAATGTTTGGTAGAATTCCCCTGGGAAGACATCTGGCCCTGGGCTTTTGTTTGTTGGGAGATTTTTGATGAGTGCTTCACTTTCCTTAGTGGATATAGGTCTGCTCAGGTTTTCTATTTCTTCCTAGTTCAGTTTTCGTAGTTGGTACATCTCTAGGAATGCACCCATTTCTTCCAGGTTATCTAATTTGCTGGCATAGAGTTGCTCATAATATGTTCTTATAATTGTTTGTATTTCTTTGGTGTTGGTTGTGATCTCTCCTCTTTCATTCATGATTTTGTTGATTTGGGTCATTTCTCTTTTCTTCTTGATAAGTTTGGCCAGGGGGTTATCAATCTTGTTAATTCTTTCAAAGAACCAGCTCCCAGGTTTGTTGATCTGTTCTACTGTTTTGTTTTGTTTTTTGTTTTTTTTTGGTTTCTATTTCATTGATTTCTGCTCTGATCTTTATTATTTCTCTTCTCCTGCTGGGTTTAGGCTTTATTTGCTGTTTTTTCTCAAGCTCCTTTAGGTGTAGGGTTAGGTTGTGTATTTGAGGCCTTTTTCTTGAGAAAGGCTTGTATTGCTATACACTTTCCTCTTATGACTGCCTTTGCTGTATCCCAAAGATTTTGAACAGTTGTGTTTTCATTTTCATTTCTTTCCATGAATTTTTTAATTCTTCTTTAATTTCCTGGTTGACCCATTCATTCTTTAGTAGGATACTTATTAGCCTCCATGTATTTGAGTTCTTTCTGACTTTCCTCTTGTGATTGAGTTCTAGTTTCAAAGCATTGTGGTCTGAAAATATGCAGGGAATAATCCCAATCTTTTGGTACTGGTGGATACCTGCTTTGTGACCTAGGATGTGATCTACTCTGGAGAATGTTCCATGGGCACTAGAGAAGAATGTGTATCCTGTTGCTTTGGGATGGAATGTTCTGAATTTATCTGTGAAGTCCATTTGGTCCAGTGTTTCATTTAAAGTCTTTATTTCCTTGCTGATCTTTTGCTTAGATCTGTCCATTTCAGTGAGGGGAGGTGTTAATGTCCCCCACTATTACTGTATTGTTGTTGATGTGTTTCTTTGCTTTTGTTATTAATTGGCTCATATAATTGGCTGCTCCCATGTTAGGGGCATAGATATTTACAATTATTAGATCTTGTTGGATAGACCCCTCAAGTAGGATATAGTGTCTTTCCTCATCTCTTATTACAGTCTTAGGTTTAAAATCTAACTTGTCTGATATAAGGATTGCCACCCCAGCTTTCTTTTGGTGTCCATTAGCATGGTAAATGTTTTTCCGCCCCTTCACTTTCAATCTGGGGGTGTCTTTGGGTCTAAAATGAGTCTCTTGCAGACAGCATATCGATGGGTCTTGTTTTTTTAACCAATCTGATAGCCTGTGTCTTTTGATTGAGGCATTTAGCCCATTTACATTCAGGGTAACTATTAAAAGATATGAATTTAGTGCCATTCTATTGCCTGTAAGGTGACTGTTACTGTATATTGTCTGTGTTCCTTTCTTGTCTATGTCGCTTTTACGCTCTCTCTTTTTTTAGAGAACCCCTATCAATATTTCTTGTAGGGCTGGTTTGGTGTTTGCAAATTCCTTTAGTTTTTGTTTGTCCTGGAAGCTTTTTATCTCTCCTTCTATTTTCAATGACAGCCTAGCTGGATATAGTATTCTTGTCTGCATATTTTTCTCATTTAGCGCTCTGAGATATCATGCCAGTCCTTTCTGGCCTGCCCGGTCTCTGTGGATAGGTCTGTTGCCAATCTAATGTTTCTACCATTGTAGTTTACAGGTCTCTTCTCCTGAGCTGCTTTCAGGATTTTGTCTTTGTCCCTGAGACTCGTAAGTTTTACTATTAGATGTCGGGGTATTGACCTATACTTACTGATTTTGAGAGGGGGGTCTCTGTGCCTCCTGGATTTTGATGCCTGTTTCCTTCCCCAAATTAGGGAAGTTCTCTGCTATAATTTGCTCCAATTTACCTTCTGCCCCTCTCTCTCTTTCTTCTTCTTCTGGGATCCCAATTATTCTAATATTGTTTCGTCTTATGGTATCACTTATCTCTCGAATTCTGCCCTCGTTATCTGGTAGTTATTTATCTCTTTTTCTCAGCATCTTTATTTTCCATCATTTGGTCTTCTATATCACTAATTCTCTCTTCTGCCTCATTTATTCTAGCAGTTAGAGACCCCAATTTGGATTCCACCTCATTAATAGCCTTTCTATTTCAACTTGATTAGATTTTAGTTCTTTTATTTCTCCAGAAAGTGTTTCTCTAATAACTTCCATGCTTTTTTCAAGCCCAGCTGGTATCTTTAAAATCATCACTCTGAACTCTAGTTCTGACATCGTACTAATGTCCATATTGAGTAGGTCCCTGGCAGTCAGTACTGCCTCTTGTTCTTTTTGTTGAGGTGATTTTTTCCATCTTGTCATTTTGTCCAGAGGAGAATAGATGAACGAGAGAACAAATGCTAACAGGGTAACAATGTTCCCAGAAAATATACTCTAAACAAATCCGAAAAGACCTGAAACCAGGGGAAAAGAAAGGGAAAGGAAGAAAAAAGAAAAAGGAAAAGGAAAATATAAAAACAAATAAAAACAGAACAAAACAAAACAAAAAAAACCAGAATATGTTCACATATGATCAGGCTGGTGCATAGATCAGTGCCATACACTAGATTTCGGGTGCATTTTGGTCTGTTAGAAGAAAGTGCCTCCCAAAATTTTAAATAAAGAAAAACTTATATACGTACAAAAATAAGGGTTAATACGTGAAGGGATGGACTATGACTGTAAGGATGAAAATTATAAAAGATTTTATAAAAGGTATTGAGAAGATAAGAGGTTGTTTGAAAAAAGAAATGAGGATTTAAAAAAGTAAAAAAAATTAAAAAAGGAGAGAATGTGATCAGGAAGGACACTAGAACAAAGCCATACACTAGAGATTTAGGGTATATTTTGATCTGTTAGATGAAACTGTATCTCAAGATTTTGATGTGAGAACAACTTATATAATTATGCCAAAAATAAGGGTAACTACTATGAAGGGATAGAATATGGCTCTAAAAATGAAAAATAAAAATGTTTTTTAAAAAAGGGATTGATAAGATGTTGGTTGAAAAGGGAAAAAGAAACATTAAAAAAAAAAAGACAGTTAAAAAATTAATTTGAAAGACTAAAGAATCGTGGTAAAAAAAGCCATGAATTCTATGTGCAGTATTCCCCTAGCACTGGAGTTCTGCCGTTCTAATTGATTGGTAAACTTGGTCTTGGCTTGCTGGCTGTTCGTGCTAATCTTCTGGGGGAGGGGCCTGTTGCCGTGGTTCCCAAATGTCTTTGCCGGAGGCGGAATTGCCCCACCCTTGTTGGTCCAGGCTAAGCAAGCTGCTCAGGTTTGCTCTAGGGAGCTTTTGTTCCCTGCAAGCTTTCGGTACAGCTTTGGATGAGGAGAGTGAAAATGGCGGCCTCCCAATCTCCGCCCCGGAGGAGCTGAGAACTAGGGGCCCCACTCCTCAGTGAGCCCCCAGAGAAAAGCAGTCAATCACTCCCGTCTCCCTGGTCTCCAGCCGCACTCCGTGCTCACCCGGCCTGTGACCGAGCATTGCTATCTCTGGCACCTGACCCGGTGTGGAGTCTCCAAACCCAGCAGATCCCTGTGGTGTGCTCCCGCGCTGCTCCTTCCGGGGGAGGAAGGGGAGTCTCCCCGGCTCTGCCGCTTGTTAGGTCCCTGCTGGAGGAACAGTGGCCCGACTGGGCCGCAGATCAGTTTATGGCAACCCTGAGCTGAGAGCCCGCGCCTCGGCTCCATCTCTGCAATTGGCTTCCCCAGTACGGTACCTGGGAGCTCTGCGGCACTCAGGCACCCCTGGTCTTTTTGTGACCCCGAGGGTCCTGAGACCACACTGTCCCGTGAGGGTTCCACCCCCCGCTTAGCCACTGGAGCAACGTCCCTCAGTGGAGCCAACTTCTAAAATTTCTGATTTTGTGCTCTGCGGCTCTATCACTTGCCAGAAGCGGCCGACGGAGGCCCCCTCCCCCGCCGTCTATCCTCCCGAATATTGCCTCGGATTCACTTCTCCACACGTCCTACCTTCCAGAAAGTGGTCGCTTTTCTGTTCAGAGAGTTGCTGCTATTCTTTTCTTCACTCTCCTGTTGAGTTCATAGGTGTTCAGAATGGTTTGATCCCTATCCCCCTGAATTCCTGAGACCAGAGGAAATCCAGGTCTCCTACTCCTCTGCCATCTTGCTCCGCCCCTTAAAGTTCTGTAGTTCAGAAGTGCAGCAGGGCTTCATGCATCTGACATCCCAAGTCTGCAGGGTTACACTTCTTTCTGTAGACTCAAGGAGAGAATTTGTTGCATCACTTTTTCCAACTTCTGAAGCCTCTTGTGTTCTTTGGCTCATACCCCCTCTCCCTTCATCTTTAAAGCCAGTGACACAGTATCTGACTCTGCTTACATTTTTATAACTCTTCAATTGTCCCCTTCTTGTCCCTCCTTCTCTTAGAAAGACCCTTGTGATTACATTGGGCCTACCTGGGAAATCCATTGCTGTCCCTAGTTTAAGGTCAGCAGATTAGCAAAATTGATTTCACCTGCAAGCTTAATTTCCTTTCACAAGTAAACTAATATATTCACAGTTTTCAGGGAATAGGATGCAGATATCTTTGGAAGGCATTATTGGGCCTATCTTTCAGGAGGAAGGACGAGTTAACATTTTCACATAAGAAAAAAATGAAAATCATCACCAACAACATACATTCCATGAATTAATAAGGTAAATATTTCAGGAAGAAAAAAATAATCCCGTAACAGAGATCTTTGAAATAAAGAACTTTGATGGGGCGCCTGGGTGGCTCATTTGGTTAAGCGTCTGCCTTCAGCTCAGGTCATGATCCTAGAGTCCTGGGATCAAGCCCTGAGTTGGGCTCCTTGCTCACTCGGTAGCCTGCTTCTCCCTCTCCCTCTGCTGCTTCCCCTATCTGTGCTTTCTCCCTCTCTCTCTGTCAAATAAATAAATAAATAAATAAATAAATAAATAAATAAATAAAACATTAAAAAAAAAGAAAGAACACTGAAGAAATTATTTGAAACAAAATGTTGCAAAAAAACAATAATTTGTAAAAAATGATGATCACATTAGTGTGTTTTTGCATGAAATTAATAATAAGCAAAAGTAAAATAATAGACAACAGCAATAGTAATTTTGTGGCAAATGTTTAGATTATTTATATTTTCATGAGCTGGGTTAAGATAATAAGTTTAGACTTATCAAATTATTTATGCATGTTAAAAGATGAAGCATATTCACTAAAATAAAAAAGAAATTGAATATAGCTCTCAAACTCATACAGCAAAGATTGAGAGAAAATAATTAAAGTCAACCTGCAACAATAACATAGCTAAGTGAAGAAAACAAACTACAGAAAATTCCTAAGTAGAAAGTAAATCAAAGGTGGTTAAAAAAAAACAATAATCACAAAAAAACATAAATTTAAAAAGCATTCAATTTAAAAGATAGGGAATTTTCATTTGGATGTTAAAAATCCAGGTGAATATATATGCCTGGATTTTGAAAAGCACACCAGAACTTAGGCCACAAAATATGTTACCAGTTTTTGTGTGAGTTGAGTAATGGTTTAAAAACTAACAACAACAAAAAAATTGTCAGGGATATTAACTTGACTTGTGGTGATCATTTCACAATATATGCAAATATCAAATCCTTACACTGTACAGCAGAAATTAATATAATGTTACATGTCAGTTATACCTCAATTAAAAAAGAGAGAAGAAAAATATCAACATTTACCCAAAAGATGGAAATGTATGAAAAGGAATCTTATGGTTTGAATTGTGCCCACCCCCTTCCCCCAAAATTCATAGTTGAAGTCCTTACCCCAATACCTTAGAATGTGATCTTTTTTGGAAATAGGTTCATCTCCAATGTAATTAACTAAGACAAGGCCACACTGGTAGGATGAACCCCAATCCAATATGACTGGTGTCCTTTTAAAAGAGGAAATTTAGAGACAAACACAGAACATAAAGGCAGAGATTAAGGTGATATACTCACAAGCCAACAGTTCCAGATTGCCAGCAAACCTCTAGAATCTAAGAGATAGCCATGTAACAGATTTCTTTGCACAGTCCTCAGAAGGAAATGACACTGTTAACACCCTGATCTTAGACTTCTAACCTTCAGAATTATGAAATAGTAAATTTCTATTATTTGATACTCAGCTTATGATATTTTGGTACAACATCCCTAGAAAACTAATATAAGGACCAAATTCTAAAACTGTATATTTACAAACTCAAATTCAACGAACAATATAAATTTGATAATACTCTGTAGTAAATAAACAAATTTAATCCTTAATTAATTTTCTTGTAAAAACACTAGACCAAAATGATTTTATAAGTTCTACCATACTTATAAGGAATAAAACATTTCCAAAGATACACAAAATCATACTGGAGATATAAAAAAGAAAGAATCCAACTTAAATTATGAGGTCTCAAAATATTGTTGTGAGGGCAAAATTAAAACATTAACAAAACAAATTTCTTTTCATAAAGCTCAATGTCAGTGAAAGAATAAACAGATGGATTAATGAACAGAATAGAGAGCCCAGAGAGAGACCCACACAAATATAGTTAACTGATATTTGACAAAGCCCTAAAATCAATTAAGTAGAAAAAAATAGGTATTTTTCACAAATGGTGCTAGATTAATGCATAACCATATGCAATAAAGACAACAACAAAAACATTCAAAGACCTTGCACCTTACACAAAAATGGACTCAAATGGATCACAAGCCTTAATGTAAAGTAGAAAACTATACAGTTTCTAAAAGACAATGTAGGAAAAAATCTTTGTGACTTTGGGATAGATGATGAGATTTTAGACACAACACCCAAAGCATGATCCATGAAAACAATAAGTTGAACTTGACTAAAATTAGGTGCTTGTTTTCTGTTAAAGACATTGTTAAGGGAGAGAAAATATTTGCAAAACATATTTGATAAAGGACTTGTTTCCAAAATATATAAATAGCTTTTCAAACTTGACAAGAAGAAAACAAACAATTCAATTAAAGTAGAAAAAAAAAAAGGCAACAAGAGATCTGAACAGGTAACCTTCCAAAGAATATGTAGGGATGATAATAAGGATATGAAAAAACTGGTCAATATCATCTGTCATTAGAGAAATGTAAATTAAAACAAAAATGAAATACTAAAATTTCAGTGTTTTGGCATGGACCTAAAGGATGATCCTGTAGACTTAAAAATTAATGAATCACTCCCATAAAAGGTATTTATTTCTTAAGCAACGAATTAAGCTTATCACACTTCAAAAGGTATTCTCTCTCTTTTTAATCTTGTTTTGGATCATCAGCTATTTTGTAAATGTCAAAATAAATTAATTAAAATGCAATTAAAATGAAAAAAGAAAGAAAGAAAAGAAAAAGAAGGAAGGAAGGAAGGAAGGAAGGCTACTTCACAACTTTTAAGCTGGCTAAAACCCAAAACCTAATGACACCAAATGCTTGAGAGTATGTGGAGCAACAGAAATTCTCATCCATTGTGTATGGGGATATAAAAATGGATATAAATTTGGAATTTGGTATTTTCTTACAAAACTATATATAGTTTTATAATTTGATTCAGCAGTCATACTTCTAGATGTTTACCAAGTGAATTGAAAGCCTAGGTCCATCCAAAAATATGCATGTGAATATTTATAGCATCTTTATTCATAATCACCAAAAATTTCAAGTAACCAAAATGTCCTTCAATAGGTGAGTGGATAAGTGAAGTATCATATAACCACACACTGGAATACTATTCACTCATATAATGAATGAACTATCAAGTAATGCAAAAAAATAGATGAAATTTAAATCTATATTGTTAAATGAAGAAAGCTACTTCAAAATGCTACATTTTGTGTGCCATCATTTACATAATACTTAGAAAAGCAAGCTTATAGAGATGATAAACAGATCAATGGTTGTCAGAGGTTTGGGGATTATAATAAGTTGAATAGGTCTATCATAGAGCAGATTTCAGGGAGGTGAAACTATCCTGTGTGATACTGTAACAGTAGATATATGACATCATATGTTTTTCAAAACTCATAAAAATTTCCAGCACAGAGAGTGAATCTATAATATACAAATTAAAAAAAAAAAGAAAAGAAAGGAGGTTAGGGCATCCCAGGATGTAATACATATTGTAAAAAACGAATTGAATCATATTAGGACTGTGTAAAATGATCTCACCAAGGAAGGTAAGAGAAAAAATAACTGGTTTAAATAACTTCAGAAACAAGTGAGTTATGTAAGACTCACAACAACAACAACAAAAACTGTACATAAACAGTTTACTATAGTTGATAAATTTATTTCACATAAAAACAAATACTGAATTTTATCAGTTCATGTATATACATATGTACTATACTTATTTATTTTGTATTTTCTTATTTATTTATTTTTATTGATATATAATTGACATAAAACATACTAGTTTTAGATGTATATCATAATGGTTCGATATATATGTACATATTACAAACTAATTACTATAGTAAGTCAGGTTAACATCCATCACCAACATTGTTACATTTTTTTCCTTGTGAGAACTTTTAGAATTACTCTTTTACCAACTTTCAAATACATGATACAGTAACATTAACTAAAGCCACCATGCTATATATTACATCTCCAAGACTTATTTATTTTGTAGCTTTTGACCCCCTTCACCTATTTTGCCCACCCCTTCACCACTACTTCAGCAACCATCAATCTGTTCTCTGTATCTGTGAGTTTTTTTCAGTTTTTCTTTTACCACACATGTAGTGAGATCATCCAGTATTTGTGTTTGACTTATTTCACCTAGTAAAATGTCTTCAAGGACCATCCATGTTGTTGCAAATGTCAGGATTTCCTTCTCCTTTATGAGGGAAATATTTTAATATTCCTTTGCTTGCATGTGTGTATACACACACTACATTTTCTTTATCCATTTGTCCACTGATGGGACATTTAGGTTGTCTCCATATCTTGGCTGTTGTAAATAATACCTCTTTTGGATAGTGAGAAATGGAATTGCTGGATCATATGCTAAATCTATTTTTAATATTTTTAATATTTTATTTATTTGAGAGAGAGAGAATGTGAGCAGGGGGAGGTACAGAGGGAGAGGCAGACTCCCCGATGAGCAGGGAGCTGGATGCAGGGCTTGATCCCAGGACCCTGAGATCATGACCTGAGCCGAAGGCAGATGCTTAATCGACCGAGCCATCCAGGCACCCTCTATTTTTAATTTTTTGAGGAACTACCTTGCTATTTTCCACACAGGCTCTACAAGGGTTCCTTTTCTCCTCATTCTCACCAACACTTGTATTTTTTGTCTTTTTGGTAATAGCCATTCTAACAGGCATAAGGTGATATCTGATTATTATAGATCTGCAATATAGTTTTTTTTTTTAATTTTTATTAACATATAATGTATTATTTGTTTCAGGGGTACAGGTCTGTGATTCATCAGTCTTACACAATTCACAGCGCTTACCATAGCACATACCCTCCCCAAGGTCCATCACGCAGCCACCCCATCCCTCCGAACCCCCACCACTCCAGCAACCCTCAGTTTGTTTCCTGAGATTAAGAGTCTCTTATGGTTTGTCTCCCTCTCTGGTTTCATCTTCTTTCATTTTTCCTTCCCTTCCCCTGATCCTCTGTTTTGTTTCTCAAATTCCTCATATCAGTGAGATCATATGATACTTGTCTTTCTCTGATTGACTTATTTTGCTTAGCATAATACCCTCTCGTTCCATCCACTTTGTTGTAAATAACAAGATTTCATTTTTTGATGGCTGCATAATATTCCATTGTGTGTGTGTGTGTGTGTGTGTGTGTGTGTGTGTGTGTGTGTGTGTGTGTGTGCATAATCACATCTTCTTTATCCATTCATCTGTTGATGGACATCTACGTTCTTTCCATAGTTTGGCTATTGTGGACATTGCTGCTATAAACATTGGGGTGCATGTGCCCTTGCAATATAGTTTAAAATCAGGAAATGTGATTCCTCCTATTTTGTACTTTTATCTCAGGACTATTTTGGCTATTTGTAATCTTTATAGTTCCATGTTAATTTTAGGTTTGTTTATTCATTTGTGAAAAATGCCATTGGAATGTTAATAGGGATTGCATTGAATATGTGGATTGCTTTGGGTAGTATGGACATTTTAACAATATTGGTTCTTCCAGGCCATGTGTTTGGAAGTGTTCTTTCCTCTCCTATTTCTTGGAAGAGTTTGACAAGGATCAGTATTAATTCTTTAAATATTTGGTAGAATTTACCAGTGAAGCCACCTGGTCCCAATCTTTTCCTTGTTGGAAGCTTTCTGATTATTGATTCAATCTCCTTAGTAGTTGTGTTCAAATTTTCTATTTCTTCATAATTCAGTCTAATTAGGTGTATGTTTTTAAGAATTTACCCATTTCTTTTAGGTTATCTGATTTGTTGGCAAACAGTTTTTCCCGGTAACCTCTATTGATCCTTTGTGTTTTTTATGTTATCAGTTGTAATGTCTCCTCTTTTATTTCTAATTTTATTTATTTGAGTCCTCTTTTTTTTTTTTTTGGATGAGTCTAGCTCTGGGTTTGTCTATTTCATTTATATTTAGGCAGTCTTTCATTTCTCTTTGCAACATTTGGACTTTTCATTGTAAAGGTCATCCCTGTATTAATGTGTCCTTAATTATTTCATGCTTTGGGATGATATAGTAAATTGAAAGTTTTCTTTTAAATTTTAATTCCCACTCATTTATTTATAGTATGGTAATATAATTACTTTTCTTTATGTTGATTTAGTATTCTGAAATCTTGTTACATTTCATAATTTCTAGAAACTTTTTTTATGTTTTTTTTGTTTTTTAGATTTTCCACATAAAGAATTTCATGTTCTGCTTAGAAAACAGTTTTATTTTTTTATTACAATTCTTCCTAAAGGTGCTACTTTTGCATGCATTACTGCACTGGCTAGTTTCTCAATAAAATAATGCATAGCAGTGGTGAGAGTAATTTTTTTTTTTTTTTTTTTACTTTTCCTGAATTTACAGTGAAAGCATTCAGGCTGTTGTTATGATATTAACTTTAAATGTTTTGTACATCTCCTCTATCAGCTTGAAGTTCCATTTTATTCAAGTTTCTTGAGAGTTTTCAGCATGAATAGGTAGTAAATTGTACCAAATAATATTTATAAAATTATTGTAATAATCTTTAACTTTTCACAATCTTTTAATATGTTGAATTGCATTAGTTTTCAGATATTAAACCAAATTGCATGCTTGATATAACCCCACTTGGCCATGTCATATTGTGCTTCTGATATTTTGCTGTAATAGATTTACATCCGATCTTTCTAAATTCTTATTTGACACTTCACTATAACTCCTCCAGACATAGTTTTTCTTAGTAACTTGTATTTTCCTTTGAAAGCAGTTATAAAAATTGGTAACTTGTATTTATTTTACAACTATTTTATTTATAGCTGTGTTGGCATTATGCTATGAGTTTCAGGGAACCAGAATTTTAGCTGTTATGTAACTGATTTATTATGCATTTAATACATAATAAAAATTAAATGTGTCATATAAAAGAGTAAATTCATGAAGATCATAACATTAAAATATATAATGTAATAGAATACATTTTTTCAGATGATTAATGCTAATTAACAAATGTAGTAATATGGAAGACTGGTTAATATCTACATTATATATCTTATTCTCTATCACTCCATTTGGAATATTTGGATTACTTGGCAAACTTTTATCATTGTTATATGGAGCTATTATGTTAAAAAAATAAATGCATGGATAATATAATCAAACCCTTGAATAATGATTTTCTTTTATACAATGAAAATACTCAGATTGCCTTTCATTTTCATGTAGATTGCTTTAAACTTAAAATTATAGCCATATTTTTAAATATGTAAAATTTTTAAGTACATAACTAAATTCTTAGTCATCATGGTATGAGAGAAGAATATCCAATGGTATACCATAATAAAATAGAAAATAAAAAAGAAGTCAATAAATACATAAAACTAAAATGCTTGCTTTGATAATAAACATTACATGTAAGTGATAGAGCCAATTCACTTTAATAAGATGAAATATTATATAAAACTGTGATTTTTCTGTGAATTTTCAGTTTAATATTTTGGCTGTAGTAATTTTAAAACATAATATATTTTTTAATTTGTTTAAACTAGGGAAGTATAAAGTAAATCAATAATAAATACAGATCTTTTTCTCACATTGTTAAGATGATCAGTTAGTTGTGTTAATAAGAAATTATTAGAGTTCCATCTAAGAGCTAATCTTGATATATCCATAATTTTTCTAAGCTAATCAAATTCATTTGCAGAGACAAAATTAACTTTATAGGTGAATAAACTGAATATTTGTGGTCTAAGCCTTTATATATCAGTAAGAATAAACAAGAAGCAACTGTCTATCTGGAAGAAACATTGGCACCTCTGATGCTTGGCATAGACTTTATGACACATAAGAACAGTGGATCCAGAAAACATTTATAAAATTTTTACCAACATGTTTTCAAATTATCAATTACAGTATGATTGTTAATGCACAGACATAGACTACTTGCTCTATTGGATAGAGCTCTTTGAACATCTCTTTTTTCTACATGTAAATGCACCTTCTGTCTGTCTGCCCCAACTCCACCACCACAAAGGACAGCTAGTTTAATCTGTGCTATGTAAGAAATAAACATCGTTCAAAGGAAAATTCTGAAGGTTTTCTCCTCACAAAAGGAGTTAGAATTTTGCTTAAACTTTTCACACTAAAGTTGTCAATATAAAAATGATTTCTAGAATTTTAATTACAGAGACAAAATGTCACTAACAACATACTTTAGATTTTAATCGTCCTTATTGAAGTAAAATAATTCATTACTAAATTCCAACTGGTAGAAACATGATAAAATATACAAATTCCCTAGAGAAAGTCATCAAGATAACATAACCATAACATAATACATAACATAACTTAGTATAGAAACAAATTATTTTGTGAATATTCTAGACCCTTAGGTTTAGTATAAGAATTTTCTGACTTCACAGAAAGATCAAAATGATTTGCAAATGTTTCTAACAGTACAAAAGCGAACAATAGGGGGAAATTTAATTTGAAACTTGAGTGTAGAATATTCATTAAAAAATGCCTTAAGAAAGGAATAATTTAAATCAAGTTTAATCAAACATTTGTGTGCCTGAGTTCAAATACATGCAACATATATTAATTTTTTGCACAAGCTTGAATATAATTTTTAAATAATAGAATTAGCATTACTATTTCAAATTTTTCTTTACATAACAGTATTTCTTCACAATTTAATTGTCATATATATTGTTAAATGCAATCTCTATTACTAGAGAAAAAACTAAATACATAATTAAATTTATACTCCTACTTTTTAAAGATTTATTTATTAGAGAGAGAGAGAGAGAAAGAGAATGAACATGTGCGAGGAGGAGGGGCAGAGGGAGGGAATCTTTCAAGCAGATTCCCTGCTGAGAGTGGAGCCCCATGCCTGGCTGATCCCACCACCCATGATATCACAACCCTTGTGGAAACCAAGAGTCAGACACCCAACCAACTGAGCCACCCAGGTGCCCCTACTCTTTTACTTTAATACAAAATATTAAGAAGCCCCAATTAGGCTTTCACTCATCCCCCCAAACCTATTCTCAACCACTATAAAATTTTTAAAACAATCTATACAGCCTTTATTTAAAAGCTTTCTGAGTAGGCAAAACAATTGCCATAGTTTTTAGAATATCTTTTCCAATCTTTCTTTTGATTTCCTGTCATATTTTTAATCATTTCTCCTGTTCTGATGGGATATATATTTACTAACAGACTTCCATATTTTTACAGTTTCAGATAGTTTTACTAAAATACTATGATTCTATTTCATTTTTAAAGATTTGTTTTTCCAAAATAAATATTGGTAATACTTCTTGAAAATCCATACCTATAGTAAAAATTTTAAATTGCTTATAAAACTTTTATGAGGTTGTATGGGATTTTTTAAGGGCTCTTTCATTGCTTCTCTTTGAGAACCTGGGCTTTCTTTGTTCTTATAGTTGGAAAAAAAAAAACCTTTACCTTACCATATTATTAGAATATATTAGTATATCATCACTGCTTTGCTATATAATTATTTCTTCCAAATTCATAAACCCTCTCAGATTGATAGGTGTTATTTGTTGTTCTTCAACATTTCTTTTGTTATTATTTTAAAAATATTTTGTATAACTCTTCCTTATTTTTCCTTTTTGTGTTCAATGTTGTCATTCACTCAATGTTTTAAATATAAGCTACATCACAGTGCTTATTTTAAGCTTATAGTCTCATAATAGCAGATGGCTTTTTCTTTTGCTTTTATTTTGTTTTTAAATGAGATTGTGAGTTTGGGTTATATTAATTTCTTCTTCAAAACAGTTACAAATATTAATCATATTTATGTGTTTGTATGTCTGCTCCTGTGTGCAATTGTATTCTTCACCAGGATGCGAGTTCTGTGAAGATAACATACTTCTCTGTTTTATTTGTCAATATATCCATGGTACCTACGTCAATGTCTGACATTATGTTTATTGATAACTAACGACTATGATTTGTTAAACCTTTTCTCATAACACATGAACCCATTAATCATGTTTCAAAACCTGTTCTTGGCATCTCCCCATACATTTTACAAGAGCTTATCCTATTAATATTTTATAGTATTTCAAAGAATCACACAATTTTCTGTGGTATTTCATGGCATGGTTTTTCATATTTTCTTTCTTGAAAGTTTTATTTCAAAAGAATCAATATAATGTTTTTTATGAGGTAGGGTTTATTGATGGTATTACTTTTGGCCAGTTTCCCACAAATGGTGTTCTTTGATGTAGTGGAAGCATTTAATCCAGTTTCTTACTTTCAGCTGTCTGTTATATTGGGCGCCAATTCTTAAGATAAATGGTTCTACATGAAGAAAATATGAACGTGATGATAAATGGTTCTACATGAAGAAAATATGAACGTGACTTTCATTGGTTAACCAAATCTGCCACTCTTATGTGACAGCAACCCTATCTCCACATGATAATTTTGGTCAAGTATCCTGACAGCATAGTAACTTTTTCTCTATCTGCTGTTAGAAATTATAAATCTTTATAGAGGGATTCTTCTGAAAATATATTTCAGTATGGTTCCTTTGTCCTTTTCTCCACCCCAACCTTGGATAAAAATGTGGCTTTAAGAGAACTTTATGATTTCATAGAAAGTTCCTCTGTGACTTGATTCTATGGAAATCTCCAGTGGTTACTCTTTACAATGGCTTTGGTAAAATTGAATCTATTAGAGATTTGTCTAGATAGATGATAGATAGATAGATGATAAATAGATAGATAGTCTGGATAGCAGGGTATTAACATTTTGTTGGTATGTTATTAAATTGTAACAATTTCATATGATATAAAATTTTTCTTATGATATTAAAAATGGCATATACAGTGGATTTGTTTCCAAATGCTTGTTAGGCTAGATAAGATGCTTTGAATCAAATGTGTAGGAAGACTTTATTCTATATTTGATATGGTAGTAAACTGAAGGCAAACACATAAATATAGATAGATATAAAACTACTAGAAATAACTGCATTCTATACTAAAGGTGTATAGACATCTATATGCATGTCTAAATAGCTATAACGTAGAATAAACAGTGCTGTATATTATATTTTTTCCTCCTTTATCTTTGTATTAGATATCCATCTTAAACTTCAGTATCATCCTCATGGTTTTCATCTTCCATGTCCTTGCCTTTAGAAACTAAAAGAAACATATTGTTTCAAATTTTCCATTAATAAAGTCCTCACAAAATTTGCATTTTATCCTATAGATTTGCACATTGTGGGATATTTTCTGCCCATAGCATTTTATTATCACTGCATGGTTGTTGAATATTGACCATTGGAATTTAGGTAGATAAATAATAGGTGGTAGATAAATAGATTTTATCAATTACAATCATTCTTTTTTAATATATATTATATACGGTCCAATAAATATTTTGCTGTTGCCATGAGTTAGTTGATTTCCTATTGATTTATCATTAAATGTGTCCCGTTTTCATAATAGTATATAACCCTAGTATGTGACTTGATGAATGGTGCAGGGGTATTTTACCAAATTAAAATCTATAAAGTTTATATTAGTTTATTACAGTTTTTAGGTACTTAGTTGGTACTACTGAGATGTCATAATGAAAAAATTTGAGGTATTCTTTTATTTTGGAGAAGAGTACTTACATCTTTGTCTCATGTATGTTTTAATTACCCAGTGTCTAAATATTTATTGATTCCTTTATATTTAAACATTTGTTTGACTTTGTATTTCTTTCTTTTTTTTTTTTTTGGCTTAAAACATTAGGTGTTTATTTTTCTCAAGTAACAAGTCTTGAAGACACTAAAAGTTTTTACTTTTGGCATCAAGTGGTCACATATCTAGGGGATGAATAAAGGATTTATCACAGTCATTGCATAACTTATATTTCTCCCACAGATCTATTATTCAGAGACTTTCTCCCATTCTTTACATCCAGTTCTCCTCTGCAGTTAGCATTTGCTTGTATGCCTTTAAGATTGAGAGTTCACTGAAAACTACTGCACATGGACATTTACTAGGAGTTTTATCCAGCATGAGTGCTCTCATGATGCCGCTGAAGGGAGGAGAGCTTATGAAAGCATGTCCACAGACACTGCATTGATAGGGCTTTTCACCAGTATGGACTCTCTTGTGCACACTAAGATTACACCTTACGCTGAAGGTTTTCCCACATTGATCACACTCATAGGGTTTCTCTCCAGTGTGAGTTCTTATGGGTATTGTAAGGGACACATGCCTCCTAAAAGCCTTTTCACACTCATTACACTTGAAGGGTTTCTTTTCCCCTCGTGTGCTTTTTTATATATCTCCTATTAGATAAGAGACCACCGAAGGCTTTCCCACACTCCTTACACTCATATTGTTTCATTTTCATGTGAATTTTCTTATGTAAAGTGAGGAAAGATTTCATTCTGAAGGCTTTCCCACACTGATTACATGCAAAGGGTTTCTCTCCAGTGTGAATTCTCACGTGTTCTTTAAGGCACGAGTGATCCCTGAAGGCTTTCCCACAGTCATTGCAAGTACACGGTTTCTCTCCAGCATGCATTTTCTTGTGCACATTAAGATTACAGCTCATTCTAAAAGTCCTCCCACACTGATCACACTTGTAAGGTTTCTCTTTAGTATGTATCCACAGGTGTGTCTTCAGGGCTGATGGACTACTTAATGCTTTTCCACAGTGGCTACACTCAGTGGACTCCTCACCAGTGTGGACCCTCTTCTTGTAAGGTATGAAAGAATATTGAAGGTTTTCCCACAATCATTGCAGGCATAGGGCTTCTCTTTGTTATGTATTATCTTGTTCATGGTAAGCCTAGAGCTTCTACTGAAGGTTTTGCTGCATTGATCACATTTGCAAGGTTTGTCCCTTGAATGAATTCCTTCATGTTGTCTAAGAAGTGAACTATCTCTGCAAGTTTTTCCACAGTCACGGCATTCATAGGGCTTCTCCCCAGTGTGAATTCTCTTGTGCCATGTAAGATAAGAGCTTGAACTGTAGGCTTTCCCACACTGGTTACATTTAAAAGGTTTTTCTCCACTGTGGGTTCTCATGTGCAATGCAACAGATGAGTGGTTCTGTAATACTTTACCATACTGGCTACACTGAAAATATTTCTCTCTAATGCAAGTTTTTTCATGCTTAATATGTAAGATTGAACTTGAGACTTTCCTAGAGTCAGTGCATTTGTAGGATTTCTCTCTTGTGTGTTGCTTCTTATGCACAGCTAAGAAAGAACTCCTGATGAAGGTACTTTTATCATTTTTACAGTCACTGGATTTTTCCCCCAAAAGAATGTTCTCATGTGGGTTAAGGTGTAAACAATCTCTGAGGGCTTTCCCCGAGATGAAGGCACTGATGGGGATTCTCGCCAGGATGAATTCCCTGATTCTGAGTGATGCTAGATTTCATGCTCAAGACAATTTTATTCTGTTCAATGGATCTTCCTCCATGAGTTTGCTCCTTCTTGCCACTGAGTGCTTCTTTCTCCAAAATACCTTGCTTATGTTGTGATTGTTTTGTTTTGAGGAGAACCATCCCATTTGAACAGGTATCTTGGTGATTTCCTGTCTCTGTTTTCATTTCATCTTCCTGTTCCATCTGGGTGATCAGAGTGGGTTTCCTGAGCTGCTTTTCCAGAGATGCCAAGTTTCTATAGTTCTCCAGGATAACATCTCTGTACAGTTTTCTCTGACGTGAATTCAATAACGCTGATTCCTCCTGGGTGAAGTCTATGGCCACATCCTCAAAGGTTATTGAGTTCTGTAATGCAGAGTGGATGTTTTCCACCTTTGTGTTCCTCTCATGGATCCCAGCATGGTCAAATATAGCAGACAGATGTGTGGCTGCCATTTTGCAAGGCTGTGAGTAAATATGCCCAGGATGCTCCTCTGCTTGCTTCTCTGGTCCACTGCAGGCAGGGCTCAAGACACACAGAAATCCATAGGTCAGCGAGGTCAGAGTTTGAGCCAGGAGGCTATTCACATATTTCTGAGCTACAGCATGCTTTTGGTCTCGACTTTGTACTTCTTAATGGACTCTTCCTACTTCTGTGATATATTATTCCAGTTTAATGGTGACTCAATATCTAAAATATCATTATGACACATTTTTTTCATTTAATTTCCTTATCTGTGTTTAGAGTTTGCTATTCAAATATAACACAACAGTTTGTTAAATTGGTGCTGTGTTTATATTCAGATAGGACTCTCTCATTATCACATCCAGTGTATTTGGGTTTGGCAAGTAAATATTTGTCATGCAAATATCAAACCTATATTCTGCTTTCCTCTTAATAAACCACTAATGGTTGTCTCTCTAAAGAAGTGTTTTTCAAAGTGTGGTCTCCAAAATGTCAGCATTAACATCACCTGAGAACTTGTTAGAAATGTAAATTTTGGCTCCCACCACAGGTCATTTGAATCTGAAATTCTGGGAGTCAATTCCTACAACTTGAGGTTGATCAAGCTCTCCAGGTGATTTGGATAAAAAAAGTTTATGGATCGTTGCTTTAACATAGCTTCTCCCATCTTTATGATATGTCACTCTGATGTATCTCATAGTCTCAATATTTATTGCATAGAATGTTGGACACCAGCCTTAAACATCAAGGAGTTTTAAGGAATGCCAGAACATAGTTATACTAGTTATACTAGTCTCTCAGGGATCTAACCCTTATCCACCTTGGGTTGGGTCACTCAAAAACAGATTCTGAGAATGAGATTTGTGTTTAGGTGGTTTAATTATGGCATGTCCTGCAGAACAACCCTTGAAGGGAGCAGGATTGGGTGAGGAGGAAATCAAACTACAGAGCAGTCACAACTGTGCCCTCAGACAATCCTATTAGAGCCCTGGAGATGGGATGATCCTTCCAGAGCTATATAAATTAGAAGCAAGTGGCTCAGTCCTTTCAATGTTCTCCTACTCCAACCAGGCATTGAATGCTAGTTCTCCTCCCAGAGTACCAAAATATTGACAAGACAGTTCCCTTCATCTGATTCCCGTATAGGGATATTTAGTTACAAGCTATATAGCCATTCCCACAGCTGGAAATCTGGTTAGCAAACCAGTGTCCATGGCACATACCTCACTTCCTACGTTGTTACAAGACTATATGTTCCCTTTCTACAAACATGTTCTTTTGGTTTTGTTTTTATTGCAACACAATTTTCTAAACAAAATGGAAAAATATATTTAGATGAGCAATTGGACAAGTTAAAATATTTATAAGATGATTGAGATGTTTATAATTTGTACTAAGTTCAAGTCAATTCCAATTTTTTATGTACAAAAATGCTTAGAGCTTTCAATTACATAAAGCAGAAGATGAAATAAAAACTATTAGTTAAAATTAATACCACTATGGACAAATATTTATATGATGCTTATTGACAAATCTATTCATAAAAATATGATTCTGGTAGATGTCTCAGATCCAGTGCTGGTTACCTGGATCAAAGAAATAAATAAAATAAAAATAGAAAATGTGATCATGTTGAGAAGCAGCTTTGGAATAAAGTTGGAACAAACAAATTTTGGAACAAAAAGGCAATACAATTGATGAATATCAAAAATTCTTTCTTCTTCCCTAGAAAATATTAAGAAAATGGAAAACTTCTTATACATTTAATCTATTTTGCTATGTAGAAAAGTAGCATTAAGTGATCATGTTATATTTTGAGCAACTGATTTATTATTTTAGCATTTTTTAAATGACATCTCTAATTGCATTTGGGATCTCTACTAAAACTTAAACTTTCTGTGCTTTTCACCTCTTCCTGGAAATTTTAGTTTTGATATTTTAATGAAGGATAGCTATTTGCACAATAACTTCAGGATATAATACATTCATATGTCAGTATAAAATAATCCACAATGAAGATAAACCAGTCACCTGGTAATTTAGAATTAATGTATATCAATGATTTGAATTATCACTACTTGAGCCAAATAAATTTGTGAATTCAGTCCTGAGAAACTAGAACAAGATCAGTAAATCAGACATCTCTGAGCAACATAATATTTAGCTTTCACAGCAAATATGGGATATAACTTGTTGAATCTTTGGAAAAGGCTCTTTGTTTCAAGTTGTGAGGGTCTTAAAGGCAATTTCCTACCTAAGAATGTTACTAATTCAAGTGACAGGAGAGATGTCATTAAAATGCTATAAAAGTGAGGCACCTGAGTGGCTTAGTGGGTTAAGTGTAGGACTTTTGATTTTAGCTCAGGTCCTGATCTCAGGGTAGTGAGATAGAACCCCACACAGACTCTGCATTGCATGGAGCCTACTTAAGATTCTCTCCCTCCCTTTCACTCGGCCGTTCCCTGCCACCACCCACACGTGTGCTCTTTCTCTCTCTCTTAAAAAAAAAATGCTATAATGGTATTATGATATACAGACAACACCTGAATTCCCAATCGTTAAATCACACTTATTGTGGTGCTTCAGGGGCAGAAGTGTTATTTTCAAGAAGACTCATCTGCATAATTAATCTGTAATAGGTACAGTAACTGTTTAATGAGATAAAAACCAATTTTGGAGCAAAAAGACAATACAATTGATGACTATCAAAAATTCTTTTAATTGCAATGAGAGAAATATCCCATTACATTAGCAAAGTTCTTAAAAAGGAAAGTAGTATTTCACATCTTTTGTTTACTTCTTTATCATAACTTTTTACTATGATATAATTTGAGACTTACAGGGAAATTTTAAGAAAAGAGTATGATATAATTTGAGACTTACAGGGAAATTTTAAGAAAAGAGCAAGTTCCATAAACATATTAATACAGATTACCAATTGTTTACATTTTGCTTCTCTCCCCCTCTCTTTCTTAATACAAACACATTTGCACACACAAACGTGTGCATGCTCACACAAGCACACACACAGAGGCAGTTTTGCTTTAGGTTTCCATGAGAATGAATTCCAGTTACCACGTTTTCATTAAATAGTACCAGTCGCGGAACAATGCAATTCAAAACAACGGTGATGGTGGGATACCAACTTTGTGTAATTGCACAAAATAGGAACTTTGCTGCTAGTTCTCCAGTCCACACTAGGTAAATAATGCATGCACATCATGATCAGTGACCAAACATGTCCTTTCTTTCAAGTCTGACAGTATTTGTGGCTGTGCATCTGTTACGCAGTTGATTCACAAACAGAAAAAAGTGTGTGATTGTGTTACTTTTTTATCTCCCAGTGATAAACCATGAGACATTTTATAAAAATGGATTATCAAGAGGGAACTGAAAGTTGAAAGTGCAACAAAAAATCAAACGTGGTAATGCTAGAGTGAAGTTCAAATTGAAAACAAATGGAGTTATAGAGGTAGCTACCATGGGATGTTGACTCCACCACCATTTGACAGACTAGATAAGCAGCCAGAGGAAGTCAGTGAAGGCAAACTCATCGACATAAATGAGACAAATGGTTGTGAGAAAAAGGATGATGATATGCCAGAAGGGATGCTCGTTCAAAAAAAAAAAAATCACATTAAAAGAACCCACAGAATATTTCACAATGTTGAAAGGACAAAGGATAAAAAATTAAAACCTAATCCTAATTTAGGAAGTAGAATAACAATTTGTTAAGGCATAAAAAGGTGCCTGTGTGTGCTGTGAATATATGATAAGAAGGCAAGCACTGTTCATATTTCTTCTAATGTTTTTTTATTGCGTGCCTTTATTTTTACTTTTATTGAAGTATAGTTGACACACACTGTTACATTAGTTTCATGTGTACAACATAGGGATTCCACAACTCTATACATTATGCTGTGCTCACCACAAGTGTAGCCACCATCTGTCACCAGACAATGTCATTGCAAGGTCAATGACTACATTCCCTATGCCGTACCTTTCGTCTCTTGATAACTTTTATACAAATAAATACAATGATTCAATTGTAAATTTTTTTCTAATATTTTAAATTGCAATGTATGAGATAAATATTGGTTTTACTAATTTTAATTTTCTTAGATTGAGAATAAAATGAATTTTAATGTTTTGACAGAAAGGTTTAAAGGTCACAGAACATTAGTAATTTTTCCTTTTGATTGTTAAGATTGCTTTGCATGATTTCCATTTACAGAGTCATATTTACAAACTGGCACTACTCATCAAAGGGAAGCGTGCCATGAGACTAGGTTGGAAACATGGCCATTTACCCAAATAATTCTGTGCGTGTTGCTTTTTTTGTGTGTCAAAAACAAGAATCTTGGTCCAAATAGGCAGTGCACTTATCACAGCAGTTATCAAAATCAGAAAATTTAACAATGGTATAATATTATCTAATCTATACTACATTTTAATTTTAACTGTCTCAAGTAAAATATAGTATTTTTAAAAAATTTTCCCCGAAGATCCAGTCTTAGTTCATGAATTGCACTTAGTTGCTATGTATTTGCAATCTCCTTTGATCTGAAACACTTCCTCAGCCTTTCTTCATCTTTTCTGATCTTGGCAATAATTTTAGAAAATGTCTCTTTATACTTAATTCAGTTTATACATATTTTGCAAAAATGAGATTGTCCATCTTTCTTGATGCATCATATCAGGAAGAATGATATCTGGTTCACCCCAGTATTGGTGATGTTTAGTTTAGTTATTTGATTAAGGTATTATTCTCAGGGTTTTCCCACTGTCATGAGATTATTTTTCTCTTTGTAATTAATAACTACTATTGGGGAGTCCATTTTGAAACTATGGAAATATATTGCTTCTTATCAACATTTCATCCACTGGTTTTAGGATTTTTTTATTATATAGTTGGCATTAGCCCTTAAAATATTTTCCTCTATTTATTATCGACATATTTACATAAAGACTTTGGATTTTAGTCTCATTCTGTCATTGTATATTTTGATATTCACATTGTCCCAGATTAGGTCAGAGGAAGTCTGTTCAAGATGGCTTCTTTGTGCTTTTGACCTTTCTTTGAGGATTTCATTACTTTCTAGAGCAAAAAGACACTGCAGGTACACTAAACTTTTTTTTTTTCCAACTTTGAATTGGAGGAATTCTTTATGTATTCTGAATGTGTTCCTTCTACTGGTATGTGTTTCACAAATATTCAGCATTTTTTTCTACCTTATTCATTTACTTGATAGTGTCTTTGATTAGCAGAAGTTTAATTTTTTAAATTAAAATATTTTAATTTTTTAAAAGCAATTTTAGGTTCAAAGCAAAACTGAGTGGAAAGTACAGAGAGTTCCCATATACCTCTTCTCCCCCAACATCCCTCCCTACACCTCACACAAAGCCTCTCGCACCATCAACATCCCCTATCAGTGTGGGACATTATCATATTCCCGCACTAACATTGACACCTCATTATCAACCAAAATCCATAATTTACCTTAGGGTTCCCTCTTTTTGTTATATACATTCTATAGATTTGGAAAAGTGTGTAATGACATATATCCACCATTGTAGTATCACACAAAATAGTTTCACTGCCTTAAAAATCCTCTGTGATCCACCTATTCATTCCCTCCTGTCTCCTCACTAAATCCCTGGCAAACACTGATCTTCTTAGTCTCCACAGTTTTGTTCTTTCCAGAATGTCAGATAGCTGGAATTATACAGAATGTAGCCTTTTCAAATTGGTTTCTTTCACTTAGCAATATACATTTAACATTCCTCCATGACTTTTCCTGGTTTGATAGCTAATTTCTTCTTAGCGCTGAATAATATTCCATTGTGTGAATGTACTCCAGTTTATTTCTTCACTCACCTATTCAAAGGCATCTTGTTAGCCTCTAAGTTTTGGTAATTATAAATAAAGCTGCTATAAACATTTACATGCAGGCTTTTGTGTGGACATCAGATTTCAAATTATTTGGGGTACAATTGCAGAATTGTAAGTATATGTTTAGTTTTGTAGGAAGTTGTCAAACTGTCTTCCAAAGTTGTGCCATTTTGCATTCCTACAAACAATAAATGAAAGTTCCTGTTCAAAAATTTTGATTTATTAAAATGAGATCTAGTTCGTAATATTTAATATTGCTGCTTTCTGGGTTCAGTTTTAGAAATTGTGCCTAATCAGAAGCCATAAAGTCTCTACTTTCTTACAGAAGCTGAATAATTTGAACTCTAAATTAGGTTTAAAGTTTGCTCATATTACTATTTGTGTGTGGTGCAAGAAAAGGATAATTTTCTTTCAATATAGATATCTGGTTGTTCCAGCACAATTAAAAAACATTTAATTTCTCTACTGAATTATTTGTCACCTTTGTCAAAATCAGTTGCCCATATATTTGCAGGATTATTTCTAAACTCTATTCTTTTGCATTAACAATTTTTAGTTCTCATGAAAATATAGCATGTCAGTTTTGAAGAAATCCTTGACATGCAGCAGTGTAAGTCTCCAATTTCATGTTTATTTTAGAAGCTGTTTTTAGAAATGCTAGAACTTATACAATTTTAGTATAAATGTAAGAGGATTATTCATTTCCATAAGAAAGAAAAATGTTCAGTGATCAAAAACATTGATCATTTAGGGGAGAATGGACATCTTAAATATATCGTGTCCAATCCATGAACATGGTATAATTTCCCATTTATTTAGGTCTTCATTAATTTCTTTTAGCAATGTTTTGTAGTTTTAGTAATCTTGAAAATATTTTGCAAAATATGATCCTTAATATCTTATGCTTTCTGATACTATTGTCAAGAGATTTAGAAAAAGTGTTTTCATTTTAAATTATTTAAAGCTAGTATATATACATAAAACACATGTTTGTTGTTGATCTTTTACCTGGAACATTTCTAAATTCACTAATTAGGTTATAATATTTCTCTTATAGTTCCTTGGGTATTTCTATATGGGCAATCATTTCATTTCTGAAAAGACTTTTACTTCTTCCATATATATGTATATATCTTTCGTTTATTTTCCTTGCTTTCATGCAATGGATAACTGCTCCAGTACAATGCTGAAAAGAAATGGTGAGGGGCGCCTGAGTGGCTCAGTCGGTTAAGCATCTGCCTTCAGTTCAAGTCATGATCCCAGGGTCCTGGGATGGAGCCCTGCATCAGGTTCCCTGCTCAGCGGTAGCCTCCTTGTCCCTCTCCTCCCGCCTTGTGCTCTCTCCCGCTATCTCTGTCACTATCTGTCTCTCTCTCTCAAATAAATAAATAAATAAATAAATAAAAAGAAAAGAAATGGTGAGCTGTCATGATTGATTTGATAACTTTATTAGGGGAAACATTTAACATTTCCCAGTACAAAACGATAACCTTAGGTTTTTAATAGATGCACTTTATTGGATTGAAGTTCATTTTCTTCCTAATTTGCTTAGAATTTCTATCATGCATAGGTGGTAAATTTTATCAAATTCATCTTCTCCTATTGAGATAATCATACTATTTAAAATTTTTTATTCATATGGCAAAATACATTAAGTATCTCTTTAATGTTATCCAAATTTTTGTTCCTAGGAAAAACAGCATTTAGTTATGACATATTATCCTGTTTCCATATGACTTAATTTTATTTGTCTGTAATTTGTTAAGAATTTATACTTGTATTTATGAAGGTAATTGATCTATAAATAGTGTATACAACTTTTATCCAGTGTTTGTACAAAGTTAATGCGGATCTCATGAATGTTAGTGTGTATGTGTTTTCTCCTTTTGGGGGACATTTTCTATATTACTTATGTTAGTAATTCATCAGGCAAACTATTTAGGCCTGTAGATTTTGGTGGGAATGCTTTTGATAATGAATTAAGGTGTTTTTGGCAAATATAGGGATTTTAAATTATCTGTTTTATCTTAAATTCATATTCCCTAAATTGTGAAATGTGTCTGTCATAAAGTGGTCCATTTTTCCTCTCTTTCTCTCTCTCCTCTCTCAGAATTGTTAACAGCTTATCAATTATATTGACCTCATTAAGGAATCAACTTTTCTCTTTGTTTGCTTTCTTTGCCACATATCTGTTATCTATTTCTGCTCAATCTTCATTTTTACATTAATTATTACATAATTATTACTCAGTTGGCCTGGCTGAAACCATGAGAATGGGTGTGCTATTTTTCTGGAGTGGGACAGTTATTGTCAAAATGGTTTTCTGTTATTAGGCTACCATTTTTTTAAGTAATTTCACTGGAGCACAAAGATTTTTAAAAAAATGTTTTTCTTTTCTTGTGTGTTTTTTGTCATTACAGGAATGGAGGCTACTGCAGAGCTTTGTCCACAGTGTATGAAAGACAAGAAAGAAAACTGGGGGACTCATTACCATGTTTTTCTTCAAGTGCTGACATCCCTACAGTGTCTACCCTCCTCTCTCCAACTTTCAGAGTCTTTCTATACTTGTTGCTTGTTGTGTAAAGGCATTTTCGGTTATATATATATATATTTTAAAGCTTTAATTATTTATTCGACAGAAAGAGAGAGACAGCAAGAGAGGAGACACAAGCGGGGGGGGTGGGAGAGGGAGAAGCAGACTCCCCACTGAGCAGGGAGCCCGATGTGGGGCTCGATTCCAGAACCCTAAGATCATGATCTGAGCTGAAGGCAGACGCTTAACAACTGAGCCACCCAGGCGCGCTGACATTTTCGGTTATGAGAGGGAGGTCTGGAAGCAATGGGGCTACTTCATGTGGTGAAATCACAATCCCCTAACTTCTTTATACTGGCACTTTTATTCTAATGTTCTATTATGAAAATTTTCAAACAAAAAGCAAAGATAAAAGAATTTAAAATGAACATTCAATCACCTTTAACTAATCTTTACTATATTTGTTTTATCACATTTTTATTGATCCTGCTACTCAGTTATTATTTCATCTTCCTTTTTTGATATTATTCTAAGTAATTTTCAGACATCTGTTAAATATTTTAGCATGCATATTGTTTAATGAAATTTAATATTATTGCACAGAATTTTAGATGAAATTTACATGTAGGGTCATGCATAAATCTTAAGCATACATATTCAGAGTTTTGACAATTGCACATGCCTTTGTAATTTAAACCCCTGACACAATAAAATGATATTAATATCACCTCAGAAATCTCCCTCATGTCTCTTTCCAGTCAGTTACCATGCTCATTCCCCTTGAAGCAACCATTGTTTTGACTATATCTACCATAGATGACTTTTGTTTCATTTTAAGACATGTACTTCCCTATTTAAGATTTTGTTTGCAGGACCAAGAAAAATTTAATACGTAGTTTGTTCCTTACTATTTCTATGTTATTGTATAAATATACCACAGGTTTTATTTACCCATTCTCTATGGATTGACAATTAGCCAATCTCTAGTTTTGGGATATTATGAGTTATGCTGGTTTTTTGGTTTTATTTTTGTTTCTGTTTTTGTATGCATATGATTATTTATCTTTATGAAAGCTTTGGAGCAAAGTTGCTGGCTCACAGTGTTGTGTGTATTTAGTCTTATACATATTTTAAAAAAACTACAAGAACTTTTCCCAAAGTGATTGCAACATTTCACATCCTCAACAACAAAAATGGAGCACTTCAGTTACTCCCTACACTCGCCAGCATTTTATCTTTTCATCTTTTCAGTCTTTTTAATTTGAATCATTATGGTGGTTGTGGTGATATTCAATTGTGGTTTCAATTTATATATAATATAAAATATTATATATTTTATTCAATACAAATTATAACTAATAAGCTTAAGTATTTTTATGTTTATTAGACATTAGTGAACTCTTTATGAATGTTATTTAAAATTTTTTCCATGTGTTTTATTAGAAATTTTTGTTGTCTTTAATTTTTAATTATAGGAGCTCTTTTTATATGTTTTGTGAACATTTACTCCCAACTTGTGGCATACCGATTTTTTTCTTGATGGTATATTTTGATAAACAGAAGTTTTTAATTATGAAGCCTAACATATTTTTTATAAGTTTATGCATATTCCTTCTTCGACTTATCTGAGAAAAATGTTTTTTTGCCCTAAAGTCATAAAGACATTATTCCACGTTTTCCTTTAAAAATATTAGGGTTTTACTCACAAAGCAATAAATACTATTAGACTATCAGGCATGTATGATCATAAGTAATCAAGTGGCCAAAAAAAAAAAAGACGAAGAAGAAAAAGCATCCATATATTCAGTGTATGGCTATACCAAAGAACCAATAATTATTAAAATCTACTATGTAGCAGTTTGTTTAGTTATTAAAAAAAAAAACTTTTTTGTGGTTAAAAAAAACTTTTAGATAAAAATTGAATTGTGAAGATGACATTCCCTAAGCCCTACTAAGTTATCAATGGAGACCGCAAAGTACTGATATAGTGAATTAATTTCATCCAAATATAACAAAATACTTTTAACAGGAAAAATACTATGAAATGAAAATATTTTATTCAAATCCATTGTTAAAATATACATTTTCATGTATTCCTAGAAAATATTAAAATATTTGAATAACAGATTATGGGTACTAGAAACAATGGAAATCAAAGCATTCATTTATGAATACATGGTTTATGTATAAAGCATGCTTTTATAATTATGTAAACTATGTAAACCATGATTTTTTTCCACCTAACAGGTTACTGCTGAGTTGTACTGAAATGTTCCCTGAAATTTCTGTCATTCTTGAGGATGTTGTAAACCAGAAGAAAAATTTGCCATACAAAATAGCTTTCCTCAAACATCTGCTGCCAGGAAAGTTTGTTTGGAGCTTGTGATGATGGATGAATTTTTGACAGGTAATTGCAATTCAGATCAGATGCAGACAGATTTAGTACCTAAAAGCTTCTAGTTTATTAAAATCACCATTGATTTATTTAGTACCCCTTCTCCCCTCCAAACTGTCTTGCATTTTAACACTCTTTGGGAATTAATAATTTATCTATGATACTTATAATTTATACAGTTGATTGAAACATATTAGACTGTTCTTGGTTCTGCAAACAAAATCTTAGATAGGGAAGTACTTGAAAAATTAAGCAGCGTTCTTGTATTGTTAAAAAATATCATGGCATATTTACAACTATACTTATCAATAATTTCTCATTAAACATTTCCAATTAGTTATGCAATGTTTCATCTAACAACTGACTACGTCTTTATGAACAGTTAATCCAAGCATTAGGTCTCACCCCCTTTTTCTTTGGTGATTTTCTGGAAAATTGACTCTGGGATGCAGAAAGTGTATAGGGGAGTGCCCTATGGATTAACTCCTGAGGAAAGAGAAGGAAGTAAGATTGGGTAGAGTGACAAGTTGAATGGTGACTTAGTTATAACAATTCTCAGCAGAGCCTACAAGGAACTCTGGAATTATGATGGCTTTAAGCAAAGGGGCCAGATCTTTATACCTTTGCTCTTTCCTCCACAAAGACCAGTCAATGAATATGAACTCCCTTTACAGGGAAGAAGACAAGTCCTTGTGTGGAAGAGCTATACAGAGAGCCACCAACTGAGAGCCATCAGTAACATACCTTATCTGCTAGTGCAGCTGATGAAAAGAGTGTCCCAGTCCTAAAGAGAATCTGGACAGCAGTATATATACATATAGTGTGTGTATGTGTATCCTAAATTAATTTTAAGGTCAACATTATTTTATATGCTATTTATACAAAAGTATAAAAGTATATACCACTTAAAATAATAGTAAAATTAATGGACCTGTATACACTATATTACCAACACATCAGAAACCATCTCTGTGGTCACACGACCTCTTCAAACATATCACCTACCATTTTTTTTCCAAAGACAATCAATGTCCTTTCTGTATTTCACTAACCATTTCTTATTGTGGTACCAATAGCAATTTTCTATGATACCAGAAAAGCAAAACCATATTGGGAATATTTTTCAGTCTAAGTAAACACTAATGGAAATATTTTTCAGTTGTATGGGATTTGATGCAATCAATTTGCCACCAATGGTCTAGTTGATCTCCTTGAGAGATGGTATTCACCATGGCTCAACATTGATCTCTGCTACTGATATATTAAACATTCAGCTGCAGTCACTAAATAAATAGGCCTTGATCAGAAGAAGCTTATGGTGTTGGACACATGCACAGTTCTTACCTCTACCACCATGACTATGAAGATCTGTCACCACGCAAGGAGATCTATTAATTCATTGTGCAAAAACTAGAGTTTTTACAGAGGCTGCTGGACATCTACTGGACCAATCAACTCGTTCCCCTGGTTGAGTGTATCTTCTGCAAGGGATGTTTTCTAGTGGTCATTAATGAGATCTCATATGACACTTTATGACCACTCCCAAAGTCCATTGTCATACTTCTGTTCTCCATACCTCCTCATCAAAATCTATCAATCTTTTTCCTTCCAAGCCCTGACCAAAGAGCCACACCATTCATCCTATAATAGGAGTCCATGTATAACCTGAACTCAAGCAATTCTTCTTCCACACACAGTGGATTACCATTGCTGCACACTGGAAGAATTCACTCTGATCACATTCTTTTTTTTTTTAAGATTTTATTTATTTATTTGAGAGAGAGAGAGAACATGAGAGGGGGAGGGTCGGAGGGAGAAGCCAAATCCTTGCCGAGCAGTGAGTCCCGATCTTGGGACTCCAGGATCATGACCTGAGCTGAAGGCAGTCGCTTAACCAACTGAGTCACCCCAGGTGCCCCGATCACATTCTTTTAAAACCACCAGTGTGTGAGGTTGTAGCACAAAAGAAATTGACTGTCAACTTGTATAAACACAGAACTGATCTACACATGAATCAGACTAGGTTTATCTTTCTCCTCTAACAGCTGGTCATAAAATATTCTCCATGAAATCATAGGTGTAAACTGATGGAAAGACAATCTTATCTACCATAGATTACTCTAGTAGCATAAGATCATGTCAAATCATATTGGCATACTAGGACAGCTTATACACAGAGCCATCTATTGCTCGGACATCCATTTAAAAATGGTATTCTTTCATTTGATCTGTTAAGTACACCAGAGTAGTAGTCTCAAGTGCAATATATCATGCATCCATAAGCCAAAAAGACCTGCCAAGCACTGTTTTTTTCTAAGAGGTAGAAGATGCAAGGCATAATAACATGTCCTCCTAAGAAATATCCAATGCATTCGTCCTCATCTTCTGTGAAGGGAAGACTAAAATTGTATTAGAAGAACAAGAGATTTACTGGGGGAAAATGTTAAAGAGGAAAAAAAGGAAAGAAAGGGAACTATAAGAGCCTAAGAGAGCTATCAGATTGAAATAAAGATTTGACTCTTGTGAAGGTGAGAGGGAAGAGAGGGAAGGAAGAGGAGAGAAATAAAGTGAATCGAACAACAACAACTTAGCAGCAGCAGCAGGGTAGTACGACACCCTAACATCATAAAGGTACAAAAACCTCAACTGGGAACATCCAGTTCTTTGTTAGTGATTGAGAGTAGGCAACTACCTAACACTTTCAGAGAGAATAACAACACCTTCTCTCATTAAACAGGAACTTATAAATTAAGTTCCCAGAAAAAAAATCTAATGTATGAAAGACAACAATGCAAATAAATAATCACCGCATAATTTCAACCTAGTTTAATTAATTATAGATTAATTCCATCTAACAACAGTTTTAAAAGAAATTCATTTAAGGTGACCTAAAATACAAATAAGGGGTAATGATTAAGACACAAAAAAGCTTCATGAAATAAAAATAAGTAAAAGTAACATAAGAACAGATATCTATGAAAAAGAACTCATTTGAAGATATAAATATATATTCATTTATATCTATGTTTTTGTTTATAACTATACTTATATCTCCATTTTATCTATATATTTTGCAAATTAAAAAATGTATTGTCTCCTTACAAAGATAGAGTGAATAAAGCACACTCACAATTTAAATAGACAAAAACACAAATTTGGAGGAATTTATACATTTCAAAAGACATAGAGACAAAAGTATAAAGAGTTAGGTAAGAACCGTGGAAGATAGTTTAATGTCCTCCTAAATAATTACCTCAATTTTGCAAATGAAAAGAAAACAAACAAACAAAGCACAGAGAGACTAAGCACTTTGCCTCTGGTCACAGAGCTACTAAATGATCAAGCCAGTCTTAATCTAGACAGAGGTTTTATTTTTTTTTATTTTTATTTTGTAAATAATTTTTTTTAAGATTTTACTTATTTGACAGAGAGAGAGAGAGTGAGAGCAGGAACACAAGCAGGGGAGTGGGAGAGGGAGAAGCAGGCTTCCCCCTGAGCAGGGAGCCCGATGTGGGGCTCAATGTAGTACTCAATCCCAGGACCCTGGGATGATGACCTGAGCGGAAGGCAGATGCTTAACGACTGAGCCACCCAGGCACCCCTAGACACAGGTTTTAAATATGACTCTCACCTGTAAAATTGTTCATCATTCTGAAACCCTCAAAATATTAGCTGTGTCTTTCAGTGAAAAGGAAACATAAATATTGAGAAGACACCTGAGACACAAGAAACAATAGGGCATCTACAAACTGTTAAAATTGATCTATTTTTTAATATCAATTAATTAGTAACTATACAATTGTTAGAATATTTAGATATTTGTCTTAAAATTTAAGGACAATCCATAAAATAAAAATATAACCAATGATTCTGATAAAGTAAAGGAATTAATGAAATGATCCATTAAAAGAACGGAAAACCTCCATTCCAATAGAAATCAGGGAGGGAGAAAATATATATATATATTACATATATATGTATATATATATTTTTTAAACTTTTAAGTGACTTTAAACAGACAATATAAATAGGTTGGTAAAAGTAAGTCCCTTTTCTGTCTAACTCCTAATTATTAATTATTTTGAGTTTATATTTATTTACTTTAACAAATTTACATGACTTGTATTAATTTCTAAATTTAAAGAATGAGATTATTCTAATGACACACCTTGTCTCCTCTAATTTCCAAGTGTTAATTCTCAAATTAATCATTCTGCACCTACAGTATATATGACATTTATATTTTTAGATGGTTACTTAGTCATAATTTTACATATGAGACTTGATATTTTACTAAAGTTATATATCATTCTATTAGATGGCTAGATTCCATCATTAGGTAGATTGTTTTCATTTTAGAAATAATTTTAAGTTCTATGTTCCCTGCATTCTTACATCTCTGAGAATATTTGCTGTATTTATATTTTCAAGTCAGTATAATATGGCATAAAATTGGGTATTCAATTTTTATGACTTTTGCTAAATATTGTTCTGTTTTTACCTGCAATTGAATAGTGTTTTTTTTTTTTTAAGTATCAATTTAATTTCCTCCACTATTGACAGAGAAACAGGAAGATTTATTTATTTCTTAGCTCTCTTCTCCCTCCTGGAAGACTTGATAGTACAAGTCAGAAAATATTGGGTGAAATAAAGCCAGACAAAAAAAGAGTACATATTGTATAATTCCGTCTATGCAAAATCAAGCACAAGCTAAAGAAATCGATAGTTAGATGTCGGATAGTGGTTAAGGTTTCAGGGGTTGTGACTCCAGGAAGTTATAAAAGAGGCTTTAGGGAAAAAGTGGTTCCATTTCAACACTCCACAAGGATACTGGGAATGTTTGTGATTTTTATTTGAATTTGGTTACACGGCTGATTACATGGGGGTTCATTTGGTAAAAATATATTGAGTTTTTTTAATTATAACTACAGTTTTTTCAGAATAAATACCATACCTCAATAAAAAACTTTCTGCCCGAAAGCCATACATAGGGGCGCCCGGGTGGCTCAGCTGGTTAACCATCTGCCTTCAGCTCAGGTCATGATCCCGGAGTCCCGGGATCATGCCCCGTGTCTTGCTCCCTGCTTAGTGGAAAGCCTACTTTTCCCTCTGCCCTTCACCTTGCTCTCTTTCTCTCTCTCAAAAAAACAAAATCTTTTAAAAGAATTAAAAAATAAAATAAAAAATAAAAAGCAATACATAGATTTTACTCTTTTCCAGGAAGTATATGTCAAGCATACTGTATGCTAAAGCACATTTAATACTCACAATACCACCATGGGGGCGGGGGATGAACACATAGGCACACGCACACTGAGAGTTACAGTGGTAGAGTGACTTGCACATTGTCACGAGTGAACAAGTAGTTCATCTGAAGTTTGACCCTGACCTCCTGCCATTAGAGCCCACGCTTGCTCCTACTGTGTTGTATTTCAGGCCATTTCTATGTCAAGAAGGGGCAACTCCATTGACTAGAGTGTTCCAAAGTCCTTCAGCTTCTCCCCATTTGTTTATGCTTCAAATTAACATAATTGCTTCATTTGTCACTAGATTCTGAAGGCATTTTTTTTTTTTTTGGTCTAAGGAGGAGAGGATACTAACTACCCAAGGAAAGTTTCACCCGCAATCTCAATAGTCAGTCTTTCTACATTGTCCATCTCAAATTATCTTTTTATAGAAGTATGCCCTTTCCTATTTTAAGGACAACAATTGTTTCATAAGGAATATAAGCCAAAACAGTTAAATTATTAGCCTCTAACAAAAATTATCATTCAAGAATAAAGTAAAAGTTCCCATTTTTAAAAATTCAAGCTTTGCAGACAGAAAGCATGTGCTTGTCTCAGTAGACAGAGTGTTCATGAGGGACAGTTTCTTAATGCAGATGAGACAATCTGTCTTTGCAAGCAATGTTCTCTTTGGGGAAAAAAATAGGTTCCATTTCAACACTCCACAAGTGGTAAGTGAAGCATTTCAAAAATAGAAGCTCCTAGATGTGTTGATGAGACAATATGTCATTGCTAAAAAAAAAAAAAATCTGCTTGAAAAGGCTAAATTTCACCCTGTCCCCACATGCCAGTTATTTAAATTTCTACAGCTGTGTGGAGTTAGCAAACCTTATGGTTCAGGAGATGGAAGAAGAGGTGTTCATTTTCATCTAGTTATTGATATTTACTGAAAAATATGCATTTCTAAAAAATGCATTGAATTAATATTTCCCTTCAAACAAAATAGTATAAGATCACATTTCATAAAGAAGTTTTAGTCTTAGAATTTATAAAGGAAAAAGACTAAAGCAGTCATCTGTACACAGTTGTGTAAAACACGGTCACCTCATGATCTTTACCTTGGTGAGAATATAAAAATATTAGACTTGGAATCAAGAAACCTGAATGTAGTTATTGTTTTTCTGCTTTGTCTATGTGGTCTAGGCAAAATTCTTGTCTTGTCAATTTTCCAGGTAGGAAAATTAGGCAATTACAGTAAATCCTCCTGAAGGTTTTCCTGGCTCTGGGAATTTCTGTTCTACAACATGCAAAAATTTCACACCACAACCTCCTTCCTGTTTAAGGAAGTCTGCCTGTCACAGAGCTTTGCCTGTGCTGTTACCATTAAATTAAATGCCTTGCTTATACTCATGATCTAATTCACATCTAGTTTTACTTCAAGACTCACATTTATACGGAAATGTTCCCCCAAAGTAATGACTAGATCAATTATCTTCATATAGGTTCCCACTGTTTTTACCTCTGCTGCACTATGAAAACATAAAACAGGTTCCAAGTGACAGAGTTAGAGTAAAGCCAGGGCACAAGTGGGTCCATGTTCAGCAATATGACAGGGGTCATGGGGTTGCTAACAAAAAGTGATGGGCAAAAGATCTTGTTTCTTTTCTCTCCACTTAGCCTAGGAAAACACTAGATCATTCTGGACAGTCCTTCATTACTGACATCTGAAGAAAAGGAAGGAAAACAACAAACGCTTTAGCTTTGATTTTGTATTTTTCCTCAGCTGGAGTTTTTGGTTGTTTGTTTTCCATCTCTGCGTGTTATCATATTCAAAATCTGTTTAGATAAAACTCCAGGCATAATATTTTCTTATGCTCTGTAGAATTTGCTCCATTTTCATTTATTCATTTATTCATTTATTTTGGTAGAGAATCCCAAAACTCCTCTTAAATATTACTTTGTAATAATCTTACACATGCCACAGACATTTTTATCTCTACTTGTGAATTCTCACCAAAGCACACTTATTTGTCTATATTTTTATGTAAATTGATTTTAATTGTTCTTCTATCTGTTTTGAGTTTCTATTTGAATTTTATTGAATGTCATGACTTTGCCGACAGTCCTTCCTGTCTTTTGTGTTTTGTTTTAAGTCAGATAGATCCCTCACTAGTTGCAATTCTGATAACTTACAGAAATAGTTAGAAATAGCAGTTCTGTGGGCAACATTCTTCCCTAATTTCAAGATATAATGCATATCTATTATTATTGTTTTTCTTTGCTATTATGTTCCTTTGTTCTTTCCTTTAAACATTTAAAAAATTATGGGTGATAAAATTCATCTGCTTGCATTATCATCTTGAAATGGAAGCCTCTGTTTGTACTCTTAAATCTCAAATGTGGAAAGTAGAACACATTCATATAAATGACATATAAATCATGTAAAATGCCAGGTGTTAAATAAATAAATGTCTCTTTCTTCATGAGACAATGATTTATTCCTGATTTTAAATATGTTATAAAATCAATAGCTTTCTTATTTCTACTGTCACCTGGAGGTGATATATTAATATTGCTGTCATTGTTTTACTTGTTCTGACATCTCATAGCTAATGCAGAAAAACAACCTGTTTCTCTTCTAATGCATTACTGCTTGTATACAGCCACCCACTGGAGATCAATACACTGATAACAACGTCTCCATTTATTCCTGATACTTAGGTACATATAAAAATAGTGGTTCACATGAAAAGCTGTAGATAAAAGTTCACCTGAAATTTTGATCAAAAAGCATGGGGAGGATTTAGTGTACATTCCTTATGATCTTGGTTAAGTCACTTAATATTTTGCAATATCAGTTTCTTAATCTATTTCCTACTTTCTAAGTCCCCTTACATTATAGGTTTCCATTTTTATTAAAATATATATCTACTATTATATGTAATATTATAATTCTAAAATTCAAACATTTGAGATTAGATAAAAATCCTTGCCAAAATACAAATTTTACAAACTAAAGGAACTTCAAAAAATACACAGCAACAGAATTATTAAATCAGTTCCCTTGTACAATAGTTTAACCCTTCAAGTGTACTAAATGCTCATATATTTAGTTTTCTTTTCAGTTTTCATTGAACTATTAGTCTTTCAAAAATGTATAGTTAGGGGTGCCTGGGTGGCTCAGTTGGTTAAGCATCTGCCTTTGGCTCAGGTCATGATCCCAGGGTCCTGGGGTGGAATTGAGCCCTGTGTGTCAGGCTCCCCAGTGGGGAGCCTGCTTTTCCCCCCTCCCTCTGCCCCTCTGCTCCAGTTCTCTCTCTCTGTCATATAAATAAATAAAATCTTTAAAAAAATGTATATTTAGTTCAATATATTTGTTTAAAATTCAGAAAACTTAAACTTGTTATTTACAAGTGTTTAGATTTAGCTATATAGGTGTCAATTATTTATTTGTTTGGCAATTGTGACAATACTGCATCAAAACTGAAAGGACCTTAGAGTTCATTTCTTTAAACATATTTCTCACCCAGATTAGAAGAAAGACAATTTGTGTCAATACGTAACATCTTTCCAAACACATACTTTCACGTATTTCAGAGCTAATACTGAAAATGCAGGTTGCCAGTTTGTTGTCAGTGAATTGCCAAAACCTTGGGAAGAGGCTGTATTTTCTGAGTTTCTGACTGGCATCCTTTCATTTTAATTACAAAGGGTAATTGCTACAAACTTTGATTCATCAGGTTAACCTTTTTGTAATTACTAACCATCATCATTTTTAGAGCTAGGATAATGGTTTCTTTATTTTCAACTTTTGCCTAGTAACTATAGTAGAACAGACAGTCAATAAATAGGTTGCTGAGTAAATGAATATACATTTATTATGTATCAAAAGCATGTTATGTGTTTTAAATACATTATGTCATATAATCCCAGAAAAATCCCATGAGTGAAATAGGATTGTTTGTTCTATTGACCAGATGAGATAGCAAAGAATTTTCCAAGGTTCATACAATGTTAAAGCCAGGATATAAAGGTTTAGTGGTTTAAATGTATTTTAAATGTTCCAACTCCAGAGACAATGATCTTTGTTCCCATACAGTAATGCTTAACCAAACTATGTCACCCTACGTTAGTATTTCATTTTACGTCGCATATACGATCCATACATTCACACACTACATAAAACAGTGCTCTTAAATAATAGACACATTAAAAATACTTGGTGAATTTAAAACATACATACATATTGTACTACCCAATTTTTGTGAAAATTAATTTGGTTCAAAATATATTTTTGCATGGTAATATTGTTATTTAGTACATGAATTTATTCAATACCACCTCTTTCATATATTAATAATTAATATTTTCCTAACTAGAGGGAAACTATCAATTGGTATTATAGATGAACATAAATGCAAAGATCCTTAACAGAATATTATCAAATCAAACATAGCAACACATAAAAAGATAAGACATAATGACTACTCGTGGTTTATTTCAATGAATAAGTGTCTGGATCAACATACATACATACATACATACATACATACATACATACATAAATAAATGTAATTCATGATGTTAACAGATTTTACAAGAAAAATCATTAGATGTATAGAAAGCATTCAACTGAATTCAACACTACCTGTGATTAAAAAGTCCCCAAATACTAGGAATAGACGGAAACTTCCTTACCCAATAAAAGAGGTTATAGACAAAATCCGATAGATACATCATACTTAATGATGAGAAACTGCCACTTTTGCCTCTAAAACAGGAACTAGGTGAGGATAACTTCTTTCTCTATTCCCATTCAGTATCATACTAGAAGACCTAACTAGTGCAATGCGGCAGGGGGGAGAACTCAGATAGGAAAGGAAGAATAAAAATTGTATTTATTTGCACATGAAACACTTTTCAATGCAAGAAACATAAAAGTCAGTTGCTTTCCTATACATTAGTAATAAACTATTGAATTTGAAATTTAAAAAAATGATAACACTCATTAAATCTCATCTTCATGTGGAAAATGACAAGTCACGGAAGAAAGACAAGTTTTTAAAAGATCTAAGTAAATGGAGTTATATTTTACATAGATTGGAGCATAGGTTGCATATTGGAGCATAAATTGGAAGAAAGAATTAGAAGACTTGATATATTTAAGATGTCAATTCTTCCCAAGTTGATCTATAAATTCAACACAATCTCAATCAAAATCTCAGAAGACTATTTTGTAGATATCCACACACTGATTCTAAAATGTATATGGTACAGCAAAGGATAGTATAGCCAATACAATATAAAAGAAAAACAAAATTGGGTCATTTACACTACCCAACCTTAAGACTACACAGTTATAATAGTCAAGAGCACATGACATTGATGAAAGAATAAACAAATAGATGAATAGAACATGATAGAGAACCCACGTAAACATAGTCAACTGATTTTTGAAAAAAGAATGAACGCAAATCAATGGAGATGAGAGAGTTTTCAACAAATGGAGCTGGAACAACTAGATGTGCATGTGGAAAAATTGAACCTAGATATAGACCTCTCACCTTAAACAGAAATTAACTCAAAACGTATTATAGTCCTAAATGCAAAATATAAAACTGTAACATTTCTGGATGAAAACATTGGAGAAGGTCTGCATGACATTGGATTAGCTGCTGAGCTTTGGTATAACACCAAAAATACCACCCATGAAAGAAAAAAACCTGATAGTTGAAATTTATTAAACTTAAAATGACATTAAGCCTTCTTTAGCTAACTGAAGATTATTTGTTCTTGATGGCCTAGGCTAGTAGTGGTCCTGTTGGAATTGAGTTGTAGTTTTTCATTCGTTGACTTTGATCACAAGGCATGGTAATACTAAGAGATGCCCTAGGGGATTTCATGAATACCAGACATACTCTCCCTTATCTCCATTGTGGAATAGCAGTCCAATTTCACCTTTGGAAGTCAGCATCAATTACCTTAGCCTATACAGTAACCCCTTCCTTCTCCTATTGATTCAGAAGCATGAGGAGTTCAAAATAGCTTGGTGGTCATCTCAACTTCCACTTTGGGATCACTGCTCTGTCTCCTGATGGAAATACTCTTCTCTTTGGGACTGACTTCTATGCTAGCAGAGCATAAGCCTGCCATGACAAAAATTTTACTAGTGAGTCATTAAAGGTAATAGTGACTGGTGCCACTCCCATTTCCAGACCTTTATTCCTGGACCTGCATGTCCTGGCTATGGGAGAAACTACCATATATTGGACACTGATTGAGAGCCTATGAAATCACCTAAGGAACCTTGCCCCAACCTTTCAAGGCATTGTCCCATAGGTAACACTGTGACTGGATCTTCAAGAAGCCATTCCACAGTTCTATAAAGCCAGATGCTTCAGGATGTTGGATAATGAGATAAAACCAGTTAATTCCATGAGCATGGGTCCATTGCCACTCTTGGTTTGTGTGAAATGAGTTCTTTGTTCAGAAAAAAATGCTAAAATGTTAAAAATGTTAGTATAGACTAACATGACAGTACATAGGACATTGTGTAAGTTCACAAATAGCAGTTCTTACAGAAGTATTACATGTAAGGAAGTCAAATCTATATCCAGAGTAAATATCTATCCCATTAAGAACAGAAGACTGACCATGCCACAGCAGAAGTGGTCCAGTGTAATCAACCTGCCTCTAGGTATTTAGCTGATCAACCTGGGGAATGGTGCTATATTGAAGATTCATTGTTGGTCTCTGCTATTGGTAAATTGTTTACTTGGCAGTGGGCATAGCCAGGTGTATAGAAGTCTATGTTACTGAGCCCATGCATAACCTCCAACCTTGACCTGATGGCCAATTTTGTCATAAGCCTGTTGGGGTACCCACTGTATTATTAAAATATTCCTCTGACAAGGTCACTTTCTGGTGGGCAATGACATGGGACATAAATATCTTTATATATATATATATATATATATATATATATATATACACACATACACACACATATACACACATACATATACATACACACACATGCACACACACACACACACACACACACACACATATATATATAGTTGCCATTTAGAAGAGTCTATCCACACACATCTTTCTCAGAATTCCTTGTCACCAATTCTCCAATCATGTTCCTTTCAAGTCCCTGAACATCCAGCTGAAACACTGGTCACAGCTATGACATGATATATAATCATAAAACTGGCCATTTCTCTTTTCAAGCAAAGTGAAGTTCTTGAAATTCTGACCACTTGCAGGATGCTCCTTTCTCACTATCATTCAGGAATGTTAGAGAAAGTGGCTATAGTGCTGAGTCTATTCACTTTTTGGTCATGCCTACACACCATGCAGAGCTATCTGTAAACCAGGCCCAAGTTTCCTCTTCCCTGTCAACAGATGGAAGGAATTCCTCATGAGGTCATAGGTGCAGACTGAAGGCTATGAACAGAATATTCATGTCACACTAAAATGCATATGTTGAAATCCTAAACCCCATTTTGATGTTACATTGGGCCCTTTGGGAGGTTATTAGATCTTGAGCGTGGTGCCTTTATGAATAGGATTAGTGCACATGTAAAAAGAGACAAGATAGTTTGATTTTGCTCTTCATTCTCTGCCATATGAAGATATAAGGAGTAGACAGCTTTCTGAAAACTCTGAAGCAAGCTCTCACCAGAACCAAATCTGCCTACACTTTGATTTTGGACATCTCAGACTCCAGAATTGTGAGAAATATGTTTGTTGTTTAAGTCACCCAGTCTATAAGACTTTGTTATAATATCTGAGCTAAGACACTGTGATAGAGAAAGTAGTGTGGCAAGAATGGAGACCATGGGCATTTGAATCACTTTTCATGTAATTTACTTGTGCTTTTAGGGTCTGCTTGGACCCAGTCTTATATACACTATTTGCATTGGAGTGCTGCTGTGTGTGGCAAACTTAATGGCTGAGTCTGATAACACCTGGTTCATGATGGGCAGCTCAGGTCACATGAAGCTCAGTGGCCCATGGTTAAGCATTCAGCCTCTGCTGAGGCCCCGAAGCAGGCCAAGAGCTGTCTCTAAACAGAGGAATAGTTAAATGCAGAGGATGGCACAGCTTTGCTCCAAAATCCTAAGGGCTTGTATTATGATTCATCTATAAAGGCCTGCCAAAATTCAAAGAGAATCCCTATCTGCCACTGCCACTTTAAGCATCATTGAATCCACTATATCATATAACCCACATGGCAGAAAAATATGTGAAGCAGCCTGGATATTTTGCAGAGCCTTCTCTTGTCCTGAATTGAACTCAAAACTAGAAGTTTTCACATCAGTGAAAAGTTAGCCACACAGTTAGTGGGCCAAAACCACACCCAAATTAAGAATGTGTTGCCTCTGAAACCCAAAGAGGCCTCCCAGAGGTATTGTACCTCTGTTTTGGTTGTAGGGGGGTAGTTATAACTACTTATGCTTCACCTTAGAAGAGATATCTTAATATACCCACCTGACTGGACATCTAGATATTACACTGAGGTGGAATACTTCTGATTTTTTGTTAGATTTGTCTCCTACCCCCAGGGATGTCTTAATAAGTCCAGAGTAGTTATTGTTTCTAGCTCACCAGGTCCAATCAGCATGTCGTCAGTGTAATGGACCAGTGTGATATTGTGTGGAAGGAAAGGTAATCAAGATCTCTGCAAATTAAATTATGACATAGGACTAGAGAGGTGATATACCTCTGAGACAGGACAGTGAATGTGTATTGTTGACCTTGCCATCTACTCCTGCCAAGGTAACTGCTTCTAGTGGTCTTCACTAAATTCACTAGAGACCCAAAAATGTCAACAGTGTAGTATCATGTATTTATGCCTGACAGACCCAGGATAGATGATGGTACAAACAAAATCCACAGTCTGCTAAGGAATTCCCTCTTGCTGAGAGAGGCAGATTGTTTTGCTTTTTGTTTTATTCAGCCCTTTAACTAATTGGATAAAGTCCACTGTATTATAGAAGGCAATCTATTTACTTAGAGTCTACTGATTTAAATGTTATTCTAATTCAAAAATATTTTTCAAGTTGGCACAGATTTTACCACCATATTGCTTCATGTCTCACTCTCTTCTCCTTCAGGGACTACAGTTACATACATATGAGGTCTGTGGAATTTCTACCAAAACTCACAAATACTCTTTGTATTTTTTATTTCTTGTATATTCATTTTTTTACTGTGTGTTTGATTCTGGGTAGTTTATACCATGTCTTCAAGTTCACTCATATTTTCTTCTAAAATATCTAATTCACTGTTAATTATAACCAGGGTACTTTTCATCTCTGACATTGTAGTTTTCAGGTATAGGTGTTTGATTGGTGTGATTCTAACTACATTATGAAAGTAAAGGCAACAGGATTTGTTGATAAATTCAATAAGGTCTGTAAAAGAATGAGAAAATTCAGTGAGTTTGTTGTTAGGAAGCTAATAATCAGAGTTTTTTGGACAATTTTTTTTTCAGTAATCTACTAGACACCCAGATAAAAGAAGCAAAAATCAAGAATGTTTTCAAGGAAAAGTTTGAGTTTAGAATAATTACAGTGTTACTAGCATAAAAACAGTATTTAAAGTCATGAGACTGAATAACTTTACCAAGAACATAAATGTATATGGAGAATAGTAGCAAAGATTTGATCATTATGTTGAGAAGAGGAGAAACCAGCAAGAATACAATAAAGGATTACAGTCTGAGGTAAGAAGCAAATGAGAAAATTGTGGTATCTTACAAACAAAGGTAAGAGTCTATAATAAAAAGGGGAATAAATCACCTTGTTAATTTCAGAAGTACATCAGGACTGAATTTTGGCACTAAATTCGGCAACACAGAAGCCAATTATTGCCTTAAATTTGGAGTTTCTGTTGATTACCTGAGAGGAGATCAGGATTAGAGTGGATTTAGGGAAAGTGGGTGACAAGGAACTGGAGACAAATGGATATTATGATAAAGTTGGAGGAGTTCTGTTGCAAATAGGAACAAAGAAATAAGAGTTGTACATAATGAGAAAACAGTGTTAAAAGCATTTTGAGATTATGAGAAAAAGATTTTTTTATGCTGATAGGAATGCTCAAGTAGATTAAAAAAAATATTGGAGTAAACAGAGAGAGTAATTGCTGTTATGATGATTTCAACAGGTAAGAAGAGGTGAAATTGAATGCAAACGTGGAGATCCTGCAGAGAAATGGTAGGGGAATGTTGCTACTCATTTAAGAAATGGAACTTTAAGTACTTTACCTGCAATTGTTCTTTTTTCTGTTATAAAATTGCTGCCTTAAATAATGTGAGATTATATTGCCATATTTATATGTGTTCTTTATTACAATATTGTATGAGCTATTATTTTATAACAAAATATCTTCCCACTACCATTTGCACTATTGAGATTTTTTTTCTACCGTTTGGTTTTTATTTCTGATATTAAAATTGGTAACTCAGCTTTCTTTTTCGTCATGTGCTCCTGTTTTATCTTGTCTGTTCCTTTGTATTTGAACAGCCTCTATCATCTCGGTCTGATTCTTTATTTCTTCAACAACTTCTTATACACTCAGTCTCAGATTCTTTCCTTTACATAGTGAGTTTTATCCCATCAATCTTATAATTAAAATAAATTTAGGACTTACATCAACCATCATGGTGTCTACACAATTTTCTTTCTTGTTTCCTTGTTTCCTGTCTTCAATCTGATAGACTGAATTTTCTTTTAAGAATCCAAATTGTGTGTATGTGTGTGTGTGTATATATATATATATATAATTATAGATTACTTATATATATTAATATATAAGTAATATATAATATATTACTCTTATATACAATAATATAATATATTATATATTGTGTATTATTTATACATATATATTATTATTTTCTTATTGTGGTTACCTACAAGTTTTTCTACTGATTTTCCAAATGTATTAACACCTGTATCTTTCCCTGAAAAGTATAATTCCCCTCTTCTCCAAGTTTTACACTTTTGTATATTTGGATATTTGATAAAGCATAAGTTACATATATTTTTGTATTTATTATTATTATTGAATTCTGGATTCCTGGATTTTGATTTTATGACAATAAATTTAGGGAGGAGAATTTGGTTTTGGCTAAGAATACATTTCACTTTATCAATTTTTTTGTGCCATTTAAACTTTTACATCATGGAGTTTACTATCAATTCATAAATTATAGAAATTTGAAAAAATATATATGAAATACCTAAAATGTAAAAGAACTTGTGACCTAATTACAATTATTTTTCATTTTAATTATACAGACTTTATTTTTTCCATTCTAGGTAGCATTCTATGTCTTTTGCGTATTTGTAATATAAAAAAATTCTGTCTCAGTGTTACTAGATTAGAATTAATTTTTTTAAACTTATTAGAAAATTAATTTAATTTCCATTTCTGTTTAGTTTTATTTTTGTTGAAACCATATATTTAACTGTTTCTGGGTGAAGATCTTACTATCGCTAAATAATTTACATATATATAATGTTTAGTTAATAGCATCAAAGCTGTTTTATACATTTTTGTTGAAGTTTAAAAATAGTTTTGGAAAATCAGTATGAATTCCATATTGTTTATCTTGTTCAGGCACAGGTTAATCTGCCAAGGAAGGGTGAACTTTCCAATATCAGATTATCTAAATTTAATAGATAAAACATATTCTCTGTAAGACTTCATTTTGACACCAATTTCCATATTAATTCACATTATAACTAAAGCAAAAAAAAATTCGTAGAGCTATACTTAGCTCTACACACTAAAAACTATCATGTAGATTTCTCACCTTAAATACATATCCTAGGTTTCTCAAGAATTATTTCCCATGATCCTTAATTTAGCTAATTAAGTAACTTAATCTTATATATTTCATTTTTAGAAAACTAATAAACCAAATTATGTTACTGATAATCATTTCCCAAACATTTTTTAGCTCTTACTTTAAGGGAGACCTTAGATTGAATTGCAACTACACTTTTAAGATTTAAGTCACCATTTATAACTTTGCTAGTATTCAGAAGACTTCTATAATAAATAAAAGGATGAGCTATGAATCTCATATTATGGTTGTAAATTTCACAACAGGCAACATTTCACTGTTGTATGGGCTGAATACTAGGAAGGTTTTCATGTGATAAATTTATCAATGTCTAAACTCCCTGAAGAAATATGGCTGTTTTTGCCTTTAAAAATGTGGATCAATCAATGTTATTGAGGACTTTTCATCACTGAAAAATTTTTCATTTATACTTGAGACTTTGATAAAGTTTCAAAGTGATTTATTCTTCTCAGATTATTATTGTAGTCAAAATTTCTTTGTCTACTAATTTTAAGAAATAAGAACTTCTATCTATATGTGGTATTTGGTATATTATTTTATTTATAATTGTTTTCTGCTTTGGATTTAATAACTTTAAAGAATTGCTAAAATAAACTATTCAAAGAGTGATTATTAAATAGCCCGTACATGACATATATTCCAGTTAGCTGTGGTTATGTATAATCAATGCTAAGATACATTTTTTAATAAGATGTGTAAAATAAATGTCCTACTTAAATAATTTTAACCTTATCAGGAAAACATATGTAAGTGTATTGGAAAGTGTTTTCACAGACTCTAGAATACATATCTGTGTATAGTAGCAGAGCTGATTACTCCAATAACTACATATTTAAAATATAGGAATTTATAAAGGCACCTAACACTTTTGAAGTAGAGATTGGACTCACTGAGATTGTTTCTGCTTTCACAAAAAGCTGTTAAAAATAGACCTCACAGAAAGGGGAACCCTGCTACACTGTTGGTGGGAATGCAAGCTGGTGTAGTCACTCTGGAAAACAGTATGGAGTTTCCTCAAAAAGTAGAAAATAGAGCTACTCTACGACCAGCAATTTCACTAATGGGTATTTAACCTAAAGATACAAATGTAATGATCTGAAGTAGCATATGCACCCCAGTGTTTATAGCAGCAATGTCCAAAATAGCCAAACTATGGAAAGAGCCTAGATGTCCATCAATAGTTGGACAGATAAAGATGTGGTGTGTATATACACACACACACATATATCTACAATAGAATATTATGCAGCCATCAAAAAAAATGAAATCTTGCCATTTGCAATGACAGGGATGGAACTGGAGGTATTATGCTAGGTGAAATAAGTCAATCAGAGAAAGACAATTATCATATGATCTCACTGATGTGTGGAATTTGAGAAACAAGACAGAGAATCTGTCAGAAGGGAGGGAAAAATGAAACAAGATGAAACCAGAGAGGGAGACAAACCATGAGAAACTCTTAATCTCAGGAAACAAACTGAGGGTTGCTGGAGTGGAGGGAAGTGGGAGGGATGGGGTGGCTGGATGATGGACACTGGGAGGGTATGTGTTATGGTGAGCGCTGTGAATTGTGTAAGACAGATGAATCACAGACCTGTACCCCTGAAAAAATAATATATTCTATTTTAATTAAAAAAAAAAAAAAGAACGACATCCCACAACTTTCAACCACTTGCTCAGCAGAAAGAAAAAACTGCACGCTGAACACTGGCAAACATTCATGGTACCTTTGTTGAGATGTAAAGAAGGGAAAATAAACTTAGGTAATACATCCTTATAAAAAAAAAGTGTGATTTTAACTTTGCTGGATCAAAGACTGAAGCATATTTTTACTCTCTCTATAGAAAATTATACTATAAAATTATTTTCAAGAAGTGATCAAGGACTATGCATTTTGAAAAGGAAGGAAAATGTAGAGTCAAGCAGTTCATTAAAATTCTATTATTTTTTAGATTTTGTTATGCTTATAGTGTTTTTAAATTTGTTAATTTTCTCATTTTTAATAACTATTTAATCATTCATTAACAAAAAATGGACCTGATGCTAATCTAGTTACTTTTCTGCTGATCATTTTTATAGGAGAAAGGCTCTGGAACAAACAAGAAAGATACATCCATCTGTAAATTCCACATTGTCTTTGGGGTAAAAGAAATCTTGTCCAGATTATCCTTGTTTTTGCATAATAGAAAATATCAATGTAAGTATTATATATATATTACTTTTGGAATAGATCTGTCTATCTAGATAGATAGTTATATCTATCTCCAAATGTTCGATTGGATTTACCATTTTCACATTTCACATTACATCTTTTTCTGCCGTGTAATTGTTTTCAGAGTTTTTCTAATACTGAATATAATCCTTCAGTAAATTATTTCCTAAAGATTGTATTATTTTTTAGATCACTAATGTGTCACTACTATTTCTTTAATGTAAGCATTTTAGGGATGAGTTTAATTTCAGTAAAGTTCATTGGGTCATTCCTATAAAATACATGAATTCAAACATTATTACTTAATGAAACATCATGGCAACTCTCCTGTGCTGTAAATATTATTATTCTGAAAAATAAAATTAATCAATATATTTTGAAGAATAACTTGTGAGGAAAATGTCCACATAGGAAACTGAAATTGAATTTTAATAAAATGTCCCAAATATATTGTATTTAGAAAACTTTTTTTATAATTGTTTCACGTACATACATGGTGTATTTTTTAAATTATACAGGGTAGAAACAAATACAAAAGCTAAACTTTGATGCTTTTTCCACATATTTTTAATATATCAAATGTTTTCATAGTCAAAACAGGAAATGTTAACAAAAGGCTATGTGTATGTTTTGAATACAGATATCTTTAATTTGATAAATATTAAATGCCAGTTTATATTATTGTTCAAAATCATTCATCCTCTTTTGTTTATGGCCCAAATTTTACTTTGAATTTTTTTTTTTTTTTTTTTTTTTTTTTTTGCAGAGTGCTCGTGTGGTGGGGAGAGACAAAGGGAGGGGAAATCTTAAGCAGACTCCATGCCTAGCAAGGAGCTCAAGGGAGGGGGTTCATCTCTCCATCAGAGATCATAACCTGAGGTGAAATCAAGAGTTGGATGCTTACCTGACAGAGCCAACCAGCTGCCCCACTTTGGTATTTTTATGTAGCTATGAAAATACTTAATTACATAATACATAATAAAAATTCATGTAACATGGAAACAGTGATTTAATATAGACACCATCTTTCATTGCATGGATAGTTAAATGATGGCTGTGTTAGCCCAAAGGAGAGGAAAATATAGAAATTGCCCACTTTCAACAAAGAGTCAAGGATAATCTTTAAAATTATTCCCTCCTCTACTTCTTAGTTCATTTATTTTTTAGCTCTGCCCCTAAATTGATGATGCAGCAGATTTCTTCAGTCCCCAGCGTCATGTCCCTCAGTCTTTGATTTGAGCTACAACTATGATGGACAGGTCCAATTCTTCTCTCACTGACAATGTCCCAAGCATTGCCATGTATCTTTCCACATACTTCCCCAAAACATTCTGTTGTCAAGAGTTATTTCTCCCTAGGTATAGGTGCAGCCCAAAAGTGTGGGTAAATTAACCCCATCTGCCCTACTGTAATTTTTAAAAAATGGAGAATGAAACAGAGAATACATGATCCAACTTCTCGTCTGTCAGAAAAAATTCTGGAAAACTTCTAATAAAATTTTTAGAGGTCCCAGATAACTGAGCCCCTGTTATCTATAGCACCAACCTTGATTATTTATCCTTATATGGGCTATATCTCCTTCCTTCCTACTCTGTTGTTGCTCTCTCTTTTATTGATTTATTTTAGTTATTTATATATTCTGCATAGAATATCTTATTGGATATATGTAATACAAACACTTGCTACTACTCTGTGGCTTTCTTCTACTCTTAATGGCAATTTTTAAAGACTTAAGTTCTTGATTTTAATGTAGCTCAATGTATCAAAACTTTCTTCTAAGTCTGGTATACCTAATGTCCTATTTTATATACTGTTTACTACTCAAAGTTAACAAACACATTGACCCGTAATTATTTCTCAATACTTTATTGTTTTACCTTCACATTTAGGTCTATGATCCATTTAGAGTTGATGTAGTGTCTGTGGAGGGGTCAAGATTCATTTTTTCTAATGGATATTCATTTGACCTAAATTCACATATTTAAGGAAACCATCTTGTCTTCACTATGTTACTGCCTGGTGTGAATGAAAGTCCCAATTCTCTGGTTCCCTACTTAGACAACCCCTGGGTGATGTAAGATATCTAGTTAAGGCCTAGTGAAAATCTGGGTTTTCTCTATTGGCCTTTGCTGGCGTGGGTGAATGTGGGATCAGAATTTGTGTGTGTGTGTGTGTGTGTGTGGTGTTTTGCATTTATTTTCTCCAAGTTTTCTGTCTTGCTACTTTTCTATGTTTCCTGTCTTTTGACTAGAGAATGTATGCTTTTGGTAGGGCCTTTTTGTCTGCCTCTGTTAGCATTGTTGGGTTGCTGGTTTCTTTCACTCTAAGACTAGGATTTATGAGGCAAAAAGCCAACCTAGGAAATTCACTATATACTGTTCCTTGGGTCCTAAGATCCTTAGCTGGCCTGACTTCTGTACATCTTTCAGAGTCATTATATATTTGTTTGAATTATAGTTTTCAGGGTTTTTAGTTGTCCATACATAGAAGAATTGGGAAAAGTATGTCTACTCTATCTTCCTAGAAGCAGAAATTAAACATCTTTCAGATTTCTAATGCCTGACCTTATATATCTTTGAGGGGAAAAAAAATGTAGTCATATGTTCCCCACATACGCTTCTCATATCCCTGAGACAGGCCAATCAAGCCCTGCTACTTCGGCAAGTCTAAAATACAGAGATTGAGATAAATATATACATATATATTTTTTATTTATTTATTTTTTTTTACACAAGCCCATGTTATTGCTGAAAGCTCAGATGGATTATTGCCTCCTTTTGGCAACTCTCTGTCCATAGCTTCTTTCTAGGAAGTCTATGAATTAGCACATGGAGCCAAAACAAAACTGGCATACACACTCACTGTGCAATAGTATTGTAAGTGATTTTGGTCCCATTAAATTATAGTTTTCTCAAAAATTCCCCAATATGGGGTGCCTGGGTGGCTCAGTCATTAAGCGTCTCCCTTTGGCTCAGGTCATGATCCCAGGGTCCTGGGTTGGAGGCCTGCAGCGGGCTCCCTGCTCACAGGAAGCCTGCTTCTCCCTCTCCCACTCCTCCTGCTTGTGGTCACTCTCTTGCTATGTCTTTCTCTGTCAAATAAATAAATAATAAATCTTTAAAAAAAATCCCCCAATACTTCAAAGCAGTATTTCACTTTATATTACCCCAGCACTTTTAGCCCTCATCTGCAAGATCACTGGTTTTCTACTAACTACTCCATCATAGTTGAAAATGGAAGTATGTCATTTATTTTTATTTACTTTTTCAAGGAAGAAGTTACTAAAGATAACTGCAAAAATTTACAAAGTGTGTTTCAAAGTAAGTCAATTTCATATACAAAAACGAGAATACATGAAAAATAAGATTTCACATATAAAAATAAGAATCAATAAAATTGAGATAATTTTGGCAACTCTGACCATGTTAAAAATTAAAATAAAATAAATAAAAATTAAAAAGACTAAAATATATCAGGAATACTGTAAATTTTATACTGATACCATGAAATTTAAAAATATATTTGACAATATTATTAAACTCTATTCATTTAATAAAATTGAAAATCAAGATCAATATTATCTTATTTTGTACATGTTATCTGCAGTGTTTTAAATAAATTATAATTTGTTTCCAAAATCTAATCAATTTCAAATTGAAATAAGAACTTGTAGCTTATCTTAAAAGGACAGAAAGTCCTACCATATGAGAGCTGTATTCTTCTGTGGAGCTGAGTAGTTGCTGTATATTTTGGATGAGACATGTAGTCACCAATTTGCCACATTACTTCCTTTCCCTATTTGTCCTTGACTTTGTGGTCAAGTGAAAATGCAGAAATTATTTTTCTTGTATTATTCCTCAATTTTAAAGAAGATCAAAGTGAAAAACTTAAATTTACATCTCTATAAATATCTGAAAAATCAGGTTTTGCTGAGAAGTTTGTGCATTATGAGAAAAATGGGTAGTACTTTGGTAGATACAGGAATATAGACATTGTTAAACCCAGGCCACTTTACATAATTATCAGCCTGCCACTTGTACAGCATGTTTGATTGCCAAACCTAATCTAAAAAACAAAAAGCAAAAAAACCAAAAACAAAAACAAAAAACAAATTTTCCTGGGAAACTAGGTCAAGGAATGATCACTAAAACTTTAATGAAACAATTATCCTTGAAGAATGTAAAGATATTAAAAATAAACCAGAAAAATTTCATACATCTTTACTCCTATATAAATTCCAAGAATACATAATTCCCATCCAATATGAAGTATTTTAGAATCATTTTGAAGGTATTCAGACTGATGGATATAGAGTGGTGAAGTAAAAAATTATTAGAAGTTGTGGGCTTTTTGGGGGGGCGGTGGTCCTTGAAGGTAGTAGGATTGGGGTTAGGGAGATTTTTAACTATTATTTCTTTAGTGTTCTCTTGCTTAAATTTTTACAACTGTAAATTTTTTGCTTTGTAATTCAGGTAATTTAAAACAATAGAAACAATGTTAAAATTTTGGCAAATATCTTTAAACAGGCTTATATAATCCATAAAGTTATATTCCTTGATAAACATAGCAAGTAATATTTTTGTAAATATGTAATTTTTTTAAGTTTTCATTTTAATTTCATTTAGCTAACATACAGTGTTATATTAGTTTCAGGTATACTTCAAAATGATTCAACAATTCCATACATCAGCCAGTGCTCATCATGATGAGTACACTCCTTAATCTCCATCACCTACTTCACCCATCCCCCCGCTTGCCTCCCCTCTGGTAACCATCAGTTTGTTCTCTATAGTTAAGAGTCTGTTTCTTGGTTTGTCTTTCTCTCTCTTTTTCCCCCTTTGCTCATTTATTTTGTTTCTCAAATTTCATATATTAGTGAAATCATATAATATTTGCCTTTCTTTGACTTATTTCATTTAGCATTATACTCTAAAGCTTCATCTATGTTGTTGCAATTGGCAAGATTTCATTCTTTTTATGGCTGAATAATATTCCATTATATATATATATTCCATTTTATATATATATTCCATTTTATATATATATTCCATTATATATATATATATATATATATATATATATATATATATATATATACACACATATATATAAATCAGTAACCACACCACATTCCCACCAAGAGTGCAGGAGGGTTCCCCTTTTTCCACATCCCTGCCAACACCTGTTGTTTCTTGTGTTGTTGATTCCAGCTGTTCTGACAAGTATGAGGTGATCTCTCACTGTAGTTTTGCTTTGCATTTCCTTGATGGTAAATGATGATGGGCATCTTCATGTGTCTGTTGGCCATCTGTGTGTCTTCTTTGTAGAAATGTCTCCTCATGTCTTTTGCCCATTTCTAAATGATTTTTTGGTTTGGGGTGTTGAGTTTTATAAGTTTTTTATTGAGTTTTATAAGTTCTTTATATATTTTGGATACTAACCCTTTATCAGATGCATTAATTGCAAATATCTGCCCCCATTCAGTAGGTTGACTTTTAATTTTGTTGATTATTTCTTTTTTTAAAGATTTTATTTATTTGAGAAAGAGAATGAGATAGAACATGAGGGGGGGAGGGTCAGAGGGAGAAGCAGACTCCCTGCTGAGCAGGGATCCTGATGCGGGACTCGATCCCAGGACTCCAGGACTATGACCTGAGCTGAAGGCAGTCGCTTAACCAACTGAGCCACCCAGAGGCCCCCAATTTTGTTGATTTGTTTCCTTTGCTGTGCAGAAGCTTTTTATTTTAATGCAGTCCTAGGTTATTTTTGCTTTTATTTTCCTTGCCTCAGGGGACCTATCTAGAAAAAAGTTGCTGCCTGTGTTGTCATCTGGGATATTTATGGTTTCAGGTCTCACATTTAGGTCTTTAATCCATTTTGAATTTTTCTGTATGGTGTAAGAAAGTGGTCCAGTTTTACTCTTTTGCATGTTCCTGTCTAGTTTCCCAACACCATTTGTTAAAGACAATCTTTTTCCCATTGGATATTATTTCCTGTTTTGTTGAAGGTTAACTGACCATATAATTGCAGATTTATTTCTGGATTTTCTATTTGTAAATATATAACTTTTAATTCCAGCCAAAAGATTGCACTTTTTAACATGACTCCTCAGTTAGGAGGTGTGTGATCTGAAGTTTGGGTCTTCATCTCTAACATGAATGGGCCACAGTGAATTTTACAGATGAAAGAGGTAAAGAAAATACTTAATTCCTGTATTTAAACCCAAGATTTTAAAAGTGATATGGCAGACATTTACAAAAGAAAAAATCTTCCTTTAAACTTTCAAATTTTGCATTGCAGATATTGCAATTTTACATGCTTATTACCCATTGGGGTGATTTTAGTAATTAAATCATAAGCAGATGTATAAGTACATTACTACATGACACAAGGTGACTGATTAAAATGCAGGTACTAACTGGAAAATATGTATGTATTATTGATGAGTCATCCTAGCATTTAACATAAGGAAACATTTCTCCCCTTATTTCTCTGTTAATCTCAAAGGACGTATCAGTAAAATAAACACACACAAAAATAAAAATAAATAAATAAATAAACACAATAATGTGTAGCCACCCTTGGGATTCTGACTCAATTTTTTAACTCTATACAACTCTAATATCTTCGGGTAGAATTTTTATTAACTCATTTATGTTTCCTGGAATATAATATAGTTTTACTAACAGTGATTTCCAAAGGTGAATAAAACAATCTTGTCTTTAAAAATATCTCTAATTGGTGGGGAGCCTGCTTTTCCTTCTCCCTCTCCCTCTGCTGCTCCCCCTGCTTGTGCTCTCTGTCTGTCAAATAAATAAATTAAATCTTAAAAAAAAAATCTCAAACTGAAAGGGACAAATTTTGGAGTATTTTAGCAGAAAATTGAGAATTTCTTTTTGAAGGGATGCTAAGTTTAAACAAACCAAGTGGTGACTGTGATTAAAGTAAGAAAATATCTTATGAATTGGGAAGAAATTTCAGGTTAAGTGTTCATCATTAAAAAGGACAAATGGTACTAGATGATATCTAAATTTCATTCCATTCTAACACAAACACCGTTTTATCTAGATAGGTTCATGAGTGTGTAAGGCATATAGTCAGGGTCTTATGATTTTTGCAAGCAGTTACACTTTTTCTTTTTTGTTGTTGTTTTGTTTTGGAAAGAGAAGATCATGAGAAAACTTTAGTCCATAATCATGATTTGTAGTATAATCTTCCAATCAGTTTTTGAAAATCCTTTTGGACCAGTACTCTGTTTCAAAATTTATAACCACATGACATAGTAAAAAATAAAGATGATCCATATTCTCCAAAAATGGAACCTTAAGTTAATGGAAAAGCAAAAGTAAGGGATATTACATTATAGCACAGATAAAAAGAAATAATGAATATGTTAGTGTTCAATGTTCTTGGAAAGAATATTTGCTTTAATATTTCTACTCCTTTTTTTTATTTTTATAGATATTTTGTGTTACATTTTGATGCAAGATTCTTAATAGATTTTATTTTTTAAAGAATTATATGTATAGGTTAAGTCACTGTTTACATATTACCTTTTAATGTGATTCAAGCAAAGGAATTATTTCTATGCAATTATTTGACTCAACTAGGTTTGAGATGTTTAGTACTTATTACGACTACTTGAATAAACTACATACTAAATAAATAACGGTCAATGTTTTATTTTTAAATAAGCTATGATGTCTTCACAGACATGAATACAATTTTGCCATTATCAACAATGGCATTGACAAATATAAATCTAATTTTGTATAGTTCAACCATCATCAAATGGGATAAAATATCCAAATATTATTTACATTATTCAAAAGTATATTAATTTAATTATGGTCTTCAGAAGTATCAGTGCCTTATTTTTTCAACATATTTTAAATTGTTCAAATTATTTAATATCCTGGGTATTGTTTCTTTTTTCAATTCCTAATATTTCTGTATTTTTCCCCCACTGTTTTTATCTTCTTTCAGAGTATGTCTTTTGGTTTTGAAGAGTAGTAATGGTATTGAAAACAAACTACTGCCTAAATGTTAAGATTCTAATTATCGTTTTACTCTGTACTGTTTTCTCTTCCAACTTTGAATTCAAAATGTAGACTGGCATTCAGTTAATTTCTTTCATGATACTTCTATGATCAAATCTTTATAATTATATTTTTTCTATCAGCTGAAGATTTATTAATTTATGTATTCCAAACATACTGAGTTTCTACTATATGCCAAGAGGTATAGTTGAGAACAAAATAAAGTCTCCATCTTCATAAAGCTCAAGTGATGATGGTAGAGAAAGAGAGACTATAGATAAGTGAATAGATATGAGTTTAATATCACCTATTCATGTGTTCTAGGAGTAAAATGAGGCAAGATAAAGTAATGGAAATTGGAGAATAGTGCATCTTAGACAGGAAAGCTAGAGACATTTTCAAAGGAGGTGACTTTGGACACATGACAGGATGAATGAGGGAAGCAAAAAAACAAATAGTAAGAGATTATCAGGCAAAGGTAATAGTAAACACTAAGTCTCTGAGGCTGGAGTGTGTGTGAAAGTTTGATGGATAAAAAAATATCCAGTAAGGCAAAGTGTATTAAGAGAACAGTGACTTAAAAAAAATTGAAAAGTTAGGCAAAAACCAGTATATTTTATATATTTCTTATTAGTAGACCCATCTAAAGTCTTTAGATCTTATTTAGGATTATGTGTATACCCATGGTGATTCCTGAGTGGAGAATAGAGTTTAGAAGTTCTAGTGTTAAAAGAGTGAAACCAAGTGTGAGATTACTGTAGCTGCATAAATGGTTTGAGCTAGTGATAGAGGTGGAGGTGATGAAAATAATTGTTAGAGGCTATGTTTATAAAATTTGTTTATGAATTAAATATTGAGTGTGAGGAAAAAGTAGAAGTCAAGGATAATTTCAGGAATTTTGGCTTCTATACTTATATGAATGAAGATGCTTATTAATGATACTGTATTTGGGAATGTGGTTAAATATTTGTTTGGCTATATTAAATATGAGATTAAGAAGACTTCCAAGGAGAGAGTAGAATATAGGGGCTGGATCACATGACTAAAAATATAAATGCAGGATTTATCAACATGTATATATGATTTAAAATCATGAGATGGGATAATACTAGCTAAAGTGTGAGGAAAGATTTTTTTTTTAAGATTCTATTTATTTATTTGACAGAGAAAGAGACAGCAAGAGAGGGAACACAAGCAGGGGGAGTGGGAGAGGGAGAGGCAGGCTTCCCGCGGAGCAGGGAGCCTGATGTGGGACTCAATCCCAGGACCCTGGGACCATGACCTGAGCCGGAGGCAGACACTTAACGACTGAGCCTCACCCAGGCACCCCAAGTGTGAGGAAAGATTAAAAGCAGAAGAGGTTGCACATTTTTGTACAAATGTTTTCTAGCCTCAATAATTGGGAAGAGAAACAATCTAGAAAAAGTGTCAGAGTTGGAATAGTGAGGGGTTTGGGAGTCTCAGTAATCTACGAGACTGGGCAAGATTCCTCTAAATTGAATTTTGGGTGTATCTGGTAGGTTTTATTCATAGACTTTAGCACAATAACAATCATTTTAAAACTATTAGCTTTGTTTCTATTCAATTATCATTTATACTTTTCATGAAAAAAAGTATGGTATCTATTTGGACCCCTATTTTGCATAGAATAATGCCTAGAATGTATCAATTATTGAGTATGTTTATGTGAATAAAAATATTGAATACATAAGCATAAAATTTAAAATATTAGGTAAGCATCATGATTTCAAATATGTTTTTCTAACATTATTTGATATTGTACAAAATATGCCTTGAAATCATTAGTTTTTTCATGTACTCATTTTGAAACATTAACAGTTAATCTCATTAGGAAAAGGATCACAAGAAATGAGCATGTGTTTCTACGAGGTTAATCCATAAATAGTAGCTTTATTAATGGACAATTTCAGAATTATAGAAAAGCAAAAGAGTCTCAAATTAGCATAAATTTATAATTATTTCCACATTTTTACTTTTTTTATTATGTTCAGTTGGCCACCATATTGTACATCATTCATATTTTCACTTTTGTTGGTAGAAATAGTTTTTAATAAGAGACAGACATTCTTATAATACTTTTCTGTAGCATAAAATGTCTAGATTTAAAATATAATTTAACTGGGCAAAATACATACAGATACTACAGGCATGCCTCAAAATCTATTGACTAACAATGTGCATATTTTTTTTAAAGATTTTATTTATTTATTTGACAGAGAGAGACACAGCTAGGGAGGGAACACAAGCAGAGGGAGTGGGAGAGGGAGAAGCAGGCTTCCCGCGGAGCAAGGAGCCCGATGTGGGACTGGATCCCAGGACCCCAGGATCATGACCCGAGCCGAAAGCAGATGCTTAAAGACTGAGCCACCCAGGTGCCCCACATTGTGCATATTTTTATCTAGGCAGATTTTATTATTAGAAAATATAATACAAATATACTAAAAATTACTAGATAGCTAAAATAAATGAAAATACTAATCGTAATGTAATCTTCCCATAAGTGGTTGTTGCAATGACATATATATTATATATATATGACATGTATATATAATATATGTATATATTGTATATTATATACTATATATTGATATTATATACTATATATTATATATGTATACATAACAAATGCTTATATGTAATTACATATAAAAATATACTGTCATAGACATATATCCATATTGATCAGTGATATTGGTATAAACTATGACAGCTGGGTGCTGCTGTTTATTGTTATTTTTTTTTAAAGATTTTGTTTATTTATTTGAGAGAGAGAGAGAGAGGGTATGTAGTGTGAGGAGGAGAAGAGGGAGAGGGACAAACAGACTCTGCTCTGAGTGTGGAGCCCAATGTTGGGCTTAATCAACCTCATGATCCTGAGATCATGAGCTGAGAGGAAATCAAGGGTCAGAGGTTTAACTAACTGAGCCCCCAGGCACCCTGGGCACTGCTGTTAAATGGAATGACAGGCCCAGATAATCTAATATATAATAACTGATGAGGGAAGAGAAGGCAAGCTGAGGACAAAGCAGAAGCTGACACCCCACAATTCTCCCCTCATAGGATATATGTGACATTCTTCAGGCACTTTTGGCTGCCCTAAAGCTAAGGAAAGGAAAAACAATAGTTAATTTATAGAGATCATGATCAGTTTACAAATGTTTTAGCAATTACAAGAACAAAGCATTTCTATTGATAACCTAGCTTCCAAAAGGAAATGTAGATATAATTAAATGTCCTTATAACCTGCAGCCCATTGACACATACTTGAAGCAGGCAGAGTGTAATGTTTCTCCGGAAGCTCCCAACTATCTTAATGTTAATGCCTTGCTAGAGGGAAAACAACCTTAACTTGACAATGGCAAGTCCTCACATATCCCATGAGCCTTCTTTAACATAGGAAAATCGTTTTGAAACCTCCCTTTTCCTTACCTCCCCCAACTACCAAGTATATATCCGGCCACCCCTCACAACCCCAGTGCAGCAGCTCTTTCTGCCAAGGGTCCTGTCGTCATGCTTTAATAAAACCATCACATTGCACCAAAGACATCTCAAGAATCCCTTCTTGGTCATGGACTCTGGTCCTCATTCCACTGAAGCTCCCCTATATTCCAAAACCCCATCAATAACATTGGAAAGCTGACATATTTTTGAGCAGGAAAATTTAAAAATACAAGCTTATATGTAAAGAAAAATAAAACAATCTTTACATTGCCCCATATACGAGACAGGAGTTAAGTAAAAATGCGAACAGAAAAAGTGTAAAGTTAATTGAATGTAAGAGATGAGAATGGCATTAGGACCTATTTTTGTGAATAACAATGTCTTAGGCAAAAACTCAAAACCATAAGCATATAAAAACAAAGAGAAGAATTTTTTCCATTAACTGAAGGACACTATAGACAAAGTTAGCAGAGAAATATTAAAAAGAGATTCGATAGAGAAATAGGAAAGAGATTTAACAAGAAATATCAAAGACTAACAAGCATTCAAAGACATGCTGAAAGTCATTATATATGAGATGCAAATTAAAATATTAAAGACTACATGCATTAAGTTGGTTCACATTATAAAGCTAGTTAATGCCAAGAATTTCCCTGGATTTTGGTAGGCAGGAAAACTGTAGATTGGTGTTGAAGTTTTACAAAACAAACATAATCCATTAATTCAGTTCCTGAATATATAACCCAGAGAAATTCTCCAAAAGATCAATGAGAATCTATATATATGCATGTGGAAAAATAAATCTTTCCTGGATTTCTCAGTGTTCCTATAAAGTTTCAGCCTCCTGAGCCACAGAAATTGGTACACTATGAAGATAAAGAAGGTTTGCTTTTAAGTCCCCAGAAACATTTTACATTTCACAGAAGAACAGAAGTTGATTTGTAGCCACTTTTCTCCCTAACAGTATATGTAATTATTCCCAACCAAAAGAAAATAGCCATCTCTTATCTCTTTTGAAGTAAAACTGTTCAGTACCATAGACCTGGGTTAACTCCAAGGGTGGATGAAGAACAAGGAAAACTGGAGAGATTCAGAAGGTTATTTTAATAGGTATTTACATGTCAAAAGGGAGGACTTCTGGAGAAGCTGGTCTTATCTTTCCCATTAGAGATTTATTTACATACCAAAGCTCAAAGGAAAGAGCCCATACTATAATTTCTTGGTACTTAGAACATTTCCCTCAGAAGGAGAATGCTGACAGCTGTCTTCCCTTCTACCCCCATAAGCAAAGACAATTTATATTTGTGGGTTCTTAGCCTAAAATACAAACCTATGTAAAAGGTGAGAACTAGCTTTCATAGTCTTGTCCTGTGGGTAAAACCTGGGGTGCAGGGGAACCAAATGGTTATCGTTTGTCATAAGTAAATAATAATAATAATGATAATTTATTCTGGTTCAAAAACTAGGTATGCTTTCAAGATAATATTCATAAATACAGATTAAAAACATAACAGTGAATTTTCATTATAACATTATGTTAAAATGAAGTTGGAGGTTATCTAGGTGCTCACATCCAAGAAATGTATGAAAGCTGACAGACTCCCTCCCTGACTAGACTCTACTCAGGCCATTCTGAGTTATTTTTCAACTCAGCCTCAACTTTTGGACTTCTGTATTTGTCTGCATTGTCCAATTTTAGCAAGAATCATGCTAAGTCAGTTTAACCAAAATCCCCCATCCTCCATATCTACTCATCATCAATATCTAACTGGATTCCTGATATCCTCCACCATTCTCCAGGTGGTATCTGACCACTTTGGCCTGTCTTCAGTAGGAATCCTGGTAGGTAGGGTTAACTAAAATATACCCTATACCTGATGGTTTTTCTTAGTAAGTTTATATCCACTAACACCTCCCACTACATCTTGGCTACAAGTTCCCACTTTTCCTTGTGTTTGGGGTTGAGCCAATTTCTCTCTTCCACACTGCAAGATCCCATTGCAGTTTTCCCTATACCTGTTACAATAGCTTTTCTTGAGTTAAGTTTCCCTTACCATCTTTAACAAATATCCTAGTTTTTTTTCTTTAACAATGCTGTGAAATACTAATTGGTAACTTGAAATAATAGACATAAAACTACCTGCATGGACTTCAAAACAGAGCTGAGTGGGAAACACACACACACACACACACACACACACACACACACACACACACACACATTTCAAAAAAGAATGAAGTCATTTCATGATTCCATTTACATAAATTAAAGATATATATACAGACAATAAGAACACATACTGTACAAAACACATATGCTCAAAATATAGCTATTAAACATATTAGAATGGGGTGACTGGGTGCCTCAGTCGTTAAGCGTCTGACTTCAGCTCAGGTCATGATCCCAGGGTCCTGGGATCGGGTCCCGCATCGGGCTCCCTGCTCCGCGGGAAGCCTGCTTCTCCCTCTCCCACTCCCCCTGCTTGTGTTCCCTCTCTCGCTGTGTCTCTCTGTCAAATAAATAAATAAAATCTTTAAAAAAAAAAACATATTAGAATGGCTGTCTAGGATAGTGGGGCAGACAGGAAATAGGATTAAGGAAATATATATATTTCTTAAAGGAGGAAGTGGTATGTTGATGATACTGTGGCATGAAGTGAAGAATAGTGTTCATTCATTTTTCTGCCCTTGATGAGGAAAAAATGAAAATATGTCTTTCTAGAATACTTAAAATAATTGCTTAGTATAATCACAATCATACATAATAAATTATATTTTACATCTGGACTATCACAATTGTATACCTTTATATCCATTTTAGAATTGCAGACTTTTAAAAATAGGATGACATTTAAGGAGATGAAAATGAAATGTCATTAACATACTTTCCAAAGTCCTTACTGTTATTTGAATAATCTAAAAATTGCAATTAGCATTTTATCTGAACTTATCATTATTTATTAATGCTAATACTGTTAAAAAACAAGACAACTAGTCAAAAATAGAGTCACTTATGTTAAGCTCCATGTCACCAACCTGAGATTTAATTACAGTTTTGATTATTTCAGGAATAAAATCTTAAACCAGTCAATGAGGAATCTCCTGATCAGCACTAGGGAGGTAGTCTGTCTACTAAACCCCTTCCATCCCCTAAAGAAAAGTAACCTTGCAATAATCAATCAACTTTTTTGCCTAGTATAACTTCCTTGTTCCCACTCCCTTCTGCCTCTAATAGTCTTTCTTTTTGTACAGCTCCAAAGAGCTCCTTTCTATCTGCTAGATGGGAGGTTGCCTGATTCAAATTGATTTTTCCTCAAATAAACTCTTAAAATTTTAAATATGACTCAGTTAATCTTTTAAGACTTCTGGTATTAGAAGCAGGAACTGAAGGAAACCCTGATGGCCGCCAGAAGCAATGAGCAGGGTAAGTTATGTGCTGAGCCCTGTGAGTTCATTGTGCTCTCACCACCTCTGGAGGTGGTGGGTAAGTTCCTCTCAGATCCTAGCTCTGCAGTTCTTTGCACTATAAATTTTCAGACTTTATCTGAACATTTGTTTTTTCTGTACTGGGTCCAGAAATTGGGCGGAATCAGCCTGGGTCTGACTTAGAAATCGAACTGAGTCCAGGGTCACACTGTGTCCAACTTAGAAATAGAATTGAGTCTGGAAACCAGCTGGAAGCAAACTGTGTCTGACTTAGAAGTCAGCCTGGGTCTATTGTGAAGCCTGACATTCAGAGCCTTATAGGAACTTTTTTTTCCAGCTCTTCTGTCCTAAGCTAAAATGAAACTGTGTACCCAGAGGGAAAGAAAAACATTCTGAAACCTTTGTAGATTTACTGAAACATTCCAAAAGTCAACAACTTGAAATCTAGAATATAGGAATTATTTGAATTCTATTTTGATTGAAGTCTTTTCCCTGATCTAAAGAGGCAAACTCAGTATTATGTAGTTGAATGGGTATGTCATCCTCTTGACATCATTCAGGATGAACCCAATTCTTTGAGGAATTAAAAACCATTGTACTTGTCTTACAAATCAAGTCTTTACAAAAACAAAAAATGGAGCTCTAGATATAATCCAAAGCTCATCTATCCTTTTTACCAAACCCAAAACTTCCCCTATTTATCTCAAAAGGCTTGCAGATATTGTAAAAGATCTGGACTTAGGGAACAAAAGCCCTTCTTGGCAGAACTTGCATTTTTTTTCTCTATGCCTTTTGAAATATAACATTCTAGCTGATATCTAGAAATCAAGGTAGTTCTAACCAGAGAAGGGGGAAAAAAGGAAAGGTTATTTTGAAAACTAGGTCTATGAAAAAAATCTTTATTTTTTTTCTTATTATTATTTTTTATTATGTTAATCACCATACATTACATCATTTTTTTTTATTTGAGAGAGAAAGAGAATGAGAGAGAGAAACACATGAGATGGGGGAGGGTCAAGGGAGAAGCAGACTCCCTGTCAAGCAGGGAGCCCGATGCGGGACTCGATCCAGGGACTCCAGGATCATGACCTGAGCCGAAGGCAGTTGCTTAACCAACTGAGCCACCCAGGTGCCCTACATCATTAGTTTTTGATGTAGTGTTCCATGACTCATTGTTTGCGTGTAACACCCAGTGCTCAATGCAGTACATGCCCTCTTTAATACCCATCACCAGGCTAACCCATCCCCCCACCCCCCTCCCCCTAGAACCCTCAGTTTGTTTCTCAGAGTCCATAGTCTCTCATGGTTCGTTTCCCCCTCCAATTCCCCCCACCTCATTCTTTCCTTCCTGCTATCTTCTTTTTTTTTTAACATATAATGCATTATTTGTGTTTTTCATAAATATTTAGTTTTAGACATCTGAGCAGGTAACCTTAGCTTATTCTGACTGCAAAAACCACAATTTGGATCCAACTGTTCTTTAATAAACTAGTGAGTCTTGTATTTTCATACCCATATCATGGCTAAAATTTAAAATGAAAGCCATAAGAACACCATGTCTATCTGTAGGCCGATCTATGTCTATGCATGGATGTTATAGATGTGTGTTATTTTTCTACCTTCAGATGATATTGCTGAAATTAATTTGCAAAGAGATCTATTTAATTGACTTAAAGACAAACATATAAATCAAGTCTACTCTCAGAAATATAGAAACAAATTCAAGTGATTTTCAAATTCATGTGATCTGGGATAATCTTCAGAAATAACTAATTTAAGTGTATTGGTTTAATTAAAACAGACATATCTTTAGAGATACCGATATTAAATGTAACAGACATACAACTTTTATTCTACTTAGGTTCACTAAAAATCTAATAAGCTTGTGTTACCTATGTTACATAATTTGTTAGCCAGAAAGAGAACTAAGATGGTGGTTAGCTGTTTAGTGTCATTATATCATAAAGTAATTTTATAAAGGGAAAATAAACTCTATACCCATATGCCTAACATTTCTGCTGATCTACATTGTTCTTTTTCTTCCCATTGTTTCATATGTTGTCATTTTACTTATGCCTAAAGAAATTATTTTATTTTATTTTAATATTGTATTTATCTGGGGTGAAAAAAATATATTGTATTTGGATGTTGTTGTTTGTCTCATTTTTTTTGTTTTTTGCTTTATTATTGCAAGAATTTTTGCTGGGTATGGATTTCTAATTCAGGAGAATTCCCCCTCCCTCTCCCAACCCATTTTTTATCAGTTTGTTAAAAAAATATTAAATGTGTTACTCCATTGTGTTTTTGCTAGCATTGGTTTTGACAAGATTGTGATTTTTATTTTAAAATGGATTTTTGTTTCTTTGTTGTTTGAATGCTTTTATAATTTTCTCCTTTACATTGATTTTCACTGACTTAGGTTATAAAGTCCCTTGCTGTAGATGTCTGTCTGATTATTTTGCTATTTTGGGGGATTTAGTTACATATACCTTTGACTACTTGATATTGTCCAATGGGACCCTGAGACACTGGTTTTATTTTTTCATTCATTTAATTTGGACACATTCTCTCTGTGTTTTATTTCAGATCAGAATTTTCCAATAGGGTCTCTGCAATGATAAAGAATGTTTTGTAATATGCACTATCCAAAGCAGTATCTCAGAAACACGTGGGGCTATTGAGTATTTGAAATGCCGCTTGCTGCAACTGAATCTATCACATTGGAAAGCTCATGTTAGGATGTTTTATCCAGCTGTGTCTTCATATTTTCTTTTGTTTCCCAGTGTCCAATAAGCTCTTTAGCCCATTTGGTAATCCCTAAAATATAACTTACTGTGTTTTCCATCTCTAAAATTTCCACTTGATCCTTTTTTTTTAAAGATTTATTTATTTATTTATTTATTTAATTGACAGAGAGAGAGAGAGGCAGCGAGAGAGGGAACACAAGCAGGGGGAGTGGGAGAGGGAGAAGCAGGTTTCTGGCTGAGCAGGGAGCCTGATGCGGGGCTTGATCCCAGGACCTTGGGATCATGACCTGAGCTGAAGGCAGTTGCTTAACCAACTGAGCCACCCAGGCGCCCCTCCATTTGATCCTCTAAAAAAATCTTATAATACTGTCTTAATTTTCCATGTATTTTTTCTTTAAAAATTTTAACATATTTATGACAGCCTTTTAAAATCATTGTTGACTCAAACATGACTGTCTTTTCAAAATGTGTTTCTATTGACTAATATTTTCCTTAGGGTTACAGTACCCTGATTTTAGTACATATCTAAAAATCTTACTAGATGATAGACATTGTCAAATTTTGAGTTTCTGATTATCTTGTCCCACTTTCAGGAGTTCTGAAGTATATTTAAGCAGACAATTAAGCTATTTGAAAATTAGCTTATACATTTATGACTTAGTTTTGAATTTTGGGAGGCAGATCAATGTTCATCTTTATGCCAGGTCCAGTTTAGCTCCTCTACACTAAGCTGACACTTCCGGAGGTCTTTCCTGAATTTCTAGAAGTATCTTCATTCTTGCACATTGGCACCTGAATATCTCTGACACTTATGTAATCTTTTAGAATTGTTTGGCCCACAGTTTCTCTGTATATCTTTGCTGGTCTCAAGGATTTTCCATTTCAGGTTTAGTTGCTGCAGAAGCAAGGGATTACATATGCAGATTTGTAAGGTTTTGTCTTTGTTATGCACTCTTCTTTCTACTGCTTGGCCCCATAAATTCCAGCTACCTCAGTCAGCCTTTCCAATATTTAAACTGCCTCCAAAACTCAGTGTTCCGCTTGCCTGTCTCTGACTGCACTGCAGTCCACAAGTGCTTCCAGGTAGATAGCAGTGCGATCACTGGGGCACCTTGTTCGTTTCCTACTGTGCATGGAATCACAATCCTGTGTGGCCTGTTTGAAAACAATTGAACCTAGACTATTATATCCATCTCCAGTATGAAGGCATGATAAAATATTACCTGCTATACAGAGAGAAAATTGAAGACAGTTCTAGCTGTAGTACTCAAACAGGATAAGAACAAATCATTATATGTTATAAGGATAATGGACAGAGATAATTATGGATCCTGATCAATGGTATATTCTATAGATAGTGCTATAGGGCAAGAATAGTGTCAGAAAGAAAAAAGGGGAGAAAATACTGTCATTATTTCTAGATGACACAGTTACTTAGAGAAGAAAGTGAATGAACAAACTTTACAAAGTATGGGACATAGGCTGGGTATAAGCTCAACTTACAAAAATCAATTGAATTTTCCTTTTCATTATCTAAACAGTTAGAAAATTTAGGGAAAAAATAATATGTAATAAAAATTTGCAATAAAGGTTGGTCTCCAAAATTTTCTTATGCAATAATGCAAAATAATTCTATAGTAAAATCTTTGTAATTTAGAAATGTATATGGGGGAGTAACTGCATACACTGGGAAACATTTCATGATTTATTTATAAATTTCATAAAATTATTCTAATAGATATACACAAATTAATTCCATAAATAATGTAGATGTTTTAAAAAAGAAGAATAAAGGGTAATATTTATTTTACAGCCACATATATCCATGGCTGTATATATAGCTATATACACATGCACACACACACACACACACACACACAAACACACACACAGGGAGCTTACAAAGGCATACACGCATAACCCAAAGCCATAATAATTGAGCCCATGAAGTTTTCATATGAGGAATAAATAGATAATAAAACAGAATATAAACTCAGAACTAGACTTGTCTATATTTGATAAAGTAGCATTACAGATCAATAGGAAAAGAATGAATTATTTAAGGTAACATTAAAAAAATTTCTTTTTTTCTTAGTTTTTATTTATTTATTTGAGAGAGAGAATGAGAGATAGAGAGCAAGAGAGGGAAGAGGGTCAGAAGGAGAAGCAGACTCCCTGCTGAGCAAGGAGCCCGATGTGGGACTCAATCCCGGGACTCCAGGATCATGACCTGAGCCAAAGGCAGTCGCTTAACCAACTGAGCCACCCAGGTGCCCCCCAAAATAATTTCTTAAATGGAAAAAATGATCATGAATCCTGATCTACTATCAGATACAAATATGGACTCACTGGCTTTATGTTTTGAACATTGTTAAACTAAATTTCTACTTTTTAACATGTAATTTTCTAAAATGTAATATCTAACAATTTATAATAATCACAACTCAATTTATCTATAAATACCTTTCCTTTATGACTTCTAGGTGTTTTTGTTTTGTTTTTAATTTGGAAGGGGATCAGTGTGCACCTAAATAAAAAAAAAAACATGGACATTTGTGATAGGAGTATAGAGAATTTTCACATCAGGTGACTTGCACATTCCTTAAAACAATGCATAAGTCTCAAAATTATTTTTTTCTACTTTCACCTGATAAAACGTTAAGCCATGATGCTGCATATACAAGCACAAAATATGCTATTTTTCAAGGCAAATTACAATATCAATATAATTGTGAAACATCTTTGATAAATAACAGTCATCCTGTTAAAGTCTTAATATCCAATGACATTACTTACAGTTAAACTAAGGTTTTCATTTTAAATTAAGAATAGAGAAAATAAAAATGTGGATTTATCTTTTATAGATAATCAACAGTGTAGTTTTAATAAGTTTACCTTTCTTATTTCTCCTTCTCATGTTTATATGTATAATGCTTGTTCATATTTTCTTTCTTGAATAATTTTCCAAGGTAGGAAACTAAATGTGGAACAGTAATGAAACACACCTTTGACAGAAAATTAAGCACATAAGACCTAAAATGTAGAAAAAAAATTGAAGTTAAGATGACAATAAATTGCATTTAACCATTATTTTTTCTAGTAGAAAAAATATTTTAGTCAAGTTCATAAATATAATATGTACTAAGTGGTCATTATGTCAAAATCAGTATCTTTAAATGACAAGGCAAATGACAAGACCTATTGGTCTTATAACATAGTTGACCTGAATTTTTCACATATCTTTATTTGTTAAAAATTTGTATTATACAGAAATTTTCCTATTTCCCTGTCACTTGCATTTCAACATTTAATACTGTTTTCTCTCTGGATTATTTTTTTTAATTGCAATTATCTTTACAATAGTAAATAGTATTAAAGGTGATATAAGTGATCATAGGAAACTACTAAATAATGCAAAAAGAGATATGCTATTATCCAATATCATTCTTTCAAAAAATACATTCAGCATTGAGCACATGCAAATCTGTATCACAGTCACTTATACCTGAGACTGACAATGGCCTGTGGATCAAATCCAGCCCACAATCTGCTTTTGGTAGATAAAGCGGTATTGGAACACAGTTACATTAACTTGTTTAGAAGTTCTCTATGAGTGCTTTCATAACTGTGACACAGAGTTGGAGAGCTGTTACCTTATAGCTCACAGAACCTGAAATACTTACTATTTGGCCCTTTAAGGGAAAAGCTTGCTACCTCCAACTTATACTGTTAACTCTTTCTCCCTTCCTTTCTTCCAACGTTCCTTCCTTCCTCCCCTCCTTCCTTCCCCCCTTTCTTCCGTCCTTCCTTCCCTCCTTCTTTTCTCTCTCTCTCCTCCCTTTCTTCTTCTTCTTCTTGTTCTTTTTTGTTTGTTTGTTCAGAGAAAAATTTCACTCATCTCACTTATTATCACATTCCCAGAGAAAGACAAACTCTTTACAGAGTCCAGATAGGTTATCAGAAATATAAACTGAAATAGATCTTAATGCATATTCAAATCTTCATACTTAATGTTAAATTTGCCATTGCTAAATAGCAAATATTTTTCATTTCTTTAAAAGGAATATTCTTTATTTTTTTAAGATTTTTTATTTATTTATTTGACAGAGAGAGTGAGAGAGCACAAGCAGGGGAAACAGTAGAGGGAGAAGGAGAAGCAGACTCCCCACCAAGCAGGGAGCCTGATGCGGGGCTCGATTCCAGGACCCTGGGATCACGACCTGAGCTGCCGAAGGCAGATGCTTAACCATCTGATCCACCCAGGCACCCCAAGGAATATTCTTACTTAATAAACAAAATGGCATACTTTTGATAAATGACTTGCTCATGTACCTCAACTACAATATTTTTAGCATATTTCGCTAGAACAGTCTAAAACTTTTCAAATATATTTGCTAGGTTTAGAAGTGAGATTTTATTATCTTTCTTGGGGTGGGGGAGTTAAGCTTTTTTCTTTTAAGTACTGAAAAGATTCTTTATGATGCAAAGAGAACTCAATAGAATAGTACAAAATAAAAAAAAAATACATATAGAAAGGACTTGAATTTTCAAAGTTTTGAGCAGTGAATTTAAACCAAGGGTTGGCAGTTAAGCAAGAAATATGGAATATATTTTGGGTTAAAACTGATGCAAACAGACTGTTTCTGGATCATTGTTTTAACACACTGACCACAGAACAGTTTGTGTTTGTGGCAAAGACCCAGATATGAAATAGGCTGAAATAGAATTTGGCAGAATTAAGCAGCTTAGAAAGAAACATATTCCTGTTGGAAGAGTTGTGACTTTTGGAATAACTGGCTTGGGACAATTTACAGAATTTTTAAAAAATCATCTTTTCCTTTTTCTTTTTGCCAGCATACAACCAACCACCTGTTCTTCCTATTGCCCAGGGAAAAATTATAATAAGAGAGAACATCTGGGTGATTTAACTAAAATATAAGATTGCTCATTACACTACTGATTTTTTTTTTCTACAAAATGCTGACAGTAGGAACACAGAAAGATTGGCATAATGGCTTGTCTGCACAAATATGCAAGTTTGGTTAAGTTGGAGTTCAATGGGAGAAAATATTTATGTTTCAAATTTAGAATTTTTTCTTTGTAAAGTTATCTTTTCCTTTACTGGAACTGTTTGCAATTAAAACCAGTGTGTGCACATTTAAGGAATCTCCAACAATTAAGTGTGTTATTTAAGAAACATTAATGTTTAACATATTAAAACTCATGCATCTAAGTGAATACATTCATCAGACAACTTTATGGATATCTGTTCCATGCAATTGGTTCCAATCAGTAACACTTATTGTAAGACTTCTCTGGATTATTTGGGTCCTGATAATGAAATTGCTTTCAGAGTTTGATATATTGTTTAAACACATTTAGAAGGCTGTATTTTATTTACTGTGCATTTTGGAAAAGATCAATAGTTATTTAGAAGTTAAATCTCGTTCCTAATATATAAAGATCAAGTTAGATGATATCTCAAAGAGAAATCTCAGTGGAAAATACAATAATTTAGAAGTAAACTTTATGTACGAATTAAACTGCCTTTGAGTGATATTTGCGGTAGATACTATTGGAAAGACACACTGATTCTCTAACACTAACCTACTTAACTACACACAATGTCTCTGCTTTCTTATGTCCTGCTAACAATTAGTTGAGGCATCTCTACATCATCTCTATATCATCTGTAAATTCAAAAGAGAGTAGCAAGTGATAATTGCGAATGAATTAGAGAAATAATGATATTTGTTTAACACTAGTATATACTCATCTAAGCGATATCTAAGGTATATACAGATGTTGCTTAGATTTCACTTTGCAATGTTAAAAAATATTTTCCCTTATTCATTATCATCAACACTTATAATAAAACAAACAAGGCCAAAGAGAAGAAGGTAAAGATTAAAATGAAGAACAGAAAATATTAAAGAGGAAATGAGGATACAAAGAGATGGCAATAAAAAAGATAGAAGGGAAAACACAACATTTTTAAAACTCTGCAAACTGGTTTTCATGCTAAATTCTGTAAAGACACTGAGGTAAAAATATATACATACATGCATAAATTAATGTATTACTTAATTAAGTGTATAATAAAAAGACTAAATTCCTTTAAGGCGTGAAATTTTATTTTTTTAAATTAATTAATTTATTTATTTTTAAAGATTTTATTTATTTATTCATGAGAGACAGAAAGAGAGAGAGAGAGAGGCAGAGGGAGAAGCAGGCTCCCAAGGAGCAGGGAGCCCGATGCAGAACTCGATCCCAGGACCCCGGGATCATGACCTGAGCCGAAGGCAGATGCTTACCCATCTGAGCCACCCAGGCGCCCAAGGTGTGAAATTTTAAAGCTTATTTTTAAAGTACATATACTTACAGAGACTCAATTTAGTGCTGTAAGGTAGAATTCTCAATTCTATAAACCGTATTACTATAGATACATACATGTATACTGTAATGTTTATATTGTAAATTTTCATATTTTTCCATCTTTAGAATCAAACCAAAGTGATGGCGACATATTGTATTTGTAGGAATATAATTGTCTCTATATTGACAATGTTCAAAATATAAGAAGGATTTCTACTTCCAGTAATGGCAAACTAGATTATTTTGGGTCATGAGACAGCTAGGATTTGCAGGACCAAACAATGAGAGAAAGGGAGTACGAAAGTGACAAGCTTATTGACATGGACCCACATTAGTCCATGAACCACTTTCTTAGTTTAAAGTTGTGGCTGAGATACTAAGAAGTTGAGGACAGTCTTCAACAGGTTTTTGGAACCAAAATATTAGAAACTGAGATTTAAGTACTGCTGAGCCTTACCAAACACCCAGATTTTAAGTTGGATACGAAGGGTGAGAGTAAACCAGAAATAAACCCAATCTTCACAAAATTACAGACTAGATTCAAACCATCTCACTTCCTTCTTTTTCAGTCAGGATGGCCTGTGTCAACTCTTAATACTCCACAAGGAGTATTAAGGCTTCACTGTCAGAATAAAGTTTCATTCAGAGGAGATACAAAGTTCCTCTACACTTTTTCTTTTGCTATGTCTGTAACTCAACCAATCACAACAAAAGATACAAAGTCAACCTAACTAAAAACCAAATGAAAACACAAACAAAACGACAACAAAGAAAAAGTATATGATATATTCAGATATTAGAGTTATATGATAGAGAGTTAAAACAATTCATATATATTAAGTTTTAGTATATTGAGAAAGATTGGATCTATTAAAATAGAAAATAAAAAATGAAAATACATGAAAAAATGGAAAATTTCAACAATCTTTGGATACTACAAAAATATTCAATGGACATCCTGGAACAAAATGATAATGTCTAAAATAAAGAACTTAACATATAGGTATAATAGCATATTGAACATATAAGACCAAATTAGTGAACTGGAAGACAAAATAATAGAAAAGTAAAAGTTTAAAAAAGAAAATGGTGCCTCACTGAATGAACTAAAAAATTTAATAGTGGTGTAATTATATTAATACATCTATAGTAGACTTTAAAGCAAGAAGCATTCTAAAGACTATTAGTCATACTGATAAAATATTTAATCTAACAAGAAAAAGAGACATAATGAGGCTAACCCTGTATGCATAGAATAAGAAAATTGATTGAACTAAACAGATGAAGAGACAAATCTTAGACCAGAACAGCAAAACATAAATTCCTTAAATGTATAAAAATCTGAACAATACAAATAATAAAACTAATTTAATTAAAATAATTACTAGTTTTATTATCATCTTGCTTATCAACTTGTCTGCCTCAAGCACAGTATTTCTCAACCTTTTGCACATTAAGATTACTTGTTAGGCCATTTTAAAATACTGATGACCTGAAACTACTCCCACATTCTGATTCAAAGGGTTTGGGGCAGATCTTGGACATGAGATTTCTTTTTTAGCTTCTCAGATGATTCTAATGTGAAGTCAATGTTGAGAATTTTGCTCTAGTAGATTATTTGCCAGATCTAATTATTACTACACTGTTGTCTTTTTTTCCTCTACTAGGTTGGGAGCTTTTGAGGATAGGACTGTATTTTTCATCTTTGTAGCCTACACATCTACAAGAGTTTATACTGAAGCCTGGCACAAAGTCAGTGCTAAGTTCTTTGGTGAAAAAGTTTCAAAAGATGGTTATTTCAATTCAATTAAAGAGCCATTAATCAAGTTCTTACCATGTACTAGACTTTATACAAGGTATTGGTGTACACAGGTAGATAACTCCTTTAGAAAAATCAGTATTCAATCGGGTGCTCACAGATTAGCAATTGCTATACTGATAACTGTTAACTGCGTAGTATTGGGTCACTACAACTTTACTCTTCCAGTCTCTCAATCTAAAATAGTAAGTCATTGTTTCCTTAAATAATATTCCATTATCTTAAGTAGAGGTAATTATACAGAACAGCCCTTTAACAAGAGCTAGAAATAAGTAATGAAAAAAGAAAAAAGATAAGTAGAAAAATCTCTGTTTGGAAATTATGCAATACATTTCTAAATAACCCCTTAGTAAGGAAGAAATAAAGTTTGAAATTAAAAGAGATTTTGTACTGAACAATAAAAATTATAAAATATATAAAAGCTTGACGATATAGTTAAGTGTGTTTTAGATAGAGAAAAATTATAAATGTAAAGGCATATATTACAAGAAGGAAAGTTGAAAACAAATAAGGTATGCATCATATCAATAAAAAAGAACAGCAAAATAATGAAATAAATAAGAAGGAATGAGATAATAAAAATAAGTTAAGAAGTTAATGACATAGAGTTATGTAACAAAGCCAAAATTTAGATTTTGAACCCTCCCAAAAAGAGAAAAAGAGAGAGGATAAACACTGGACAATACTGTCACTGTTAAAAATGACAAATAGATCTCCTTAAAGAATTTTACAGGGAAAAAAACAAATAAACTGAATTAGCAATTAGAATTAATAAATAATCAAAGTTGCTGGACTCAAATACAAAATTTAGAAAGTAGTGGTGTTTTTCTATATTCCATCAATAATTGAATAGAAAGTATTAAAATGACAAAATATGCTATTTATATAACATCAATAAAACAAAACATCTCACTAAAATCTTCAATAAATCTATGTTGAAAATATGAAATATTGAGAAAAAACAACTATGTTAAGTGGATGGATATAGTATCATGACAGATTTAAATTCTCAATTTTATGAGATTTATTTTTCCCAATTTGATAAAGATGAAATGCAATATAGTTCATAATATAATAATAAAAGGAAAATAAAAGTGTGAGAGATTATTGTCGACAGACTTACTCTACAAAATAAGGGAAAGAAGTCTTCATTCACAAGGAATAGAATTCAAAGATAGAAAGTTTTCTCTATACAAAGAAATGTAGAACACTGAAAATGATGTAAAGAAGATATTTTAATTAGCTTAATTGCTCTGAAAGGTAATGAACTAATGCAAAATTAATTATAAAGTATTTTATAATTATATACAAAAGATTTTTATCCTGATTGCTTTAAAATTTAGTAAGAGGTACAAATTTTTAACAGAGCAGATGAAATAGAATCATAAAAATATACTCAGTTAAGCTAAGGGAAATCAGAGTAAGTGGAAATACATCACATGTTGGAAGAATTTATTCCAATCATATCAGTTATCACGTTAAGTTTCAATTACATAAGCAAACCAAATTAAAGAGATTGTCAGATTGGGTTAGAAAAAAAAAAATCCAACTGCATTCCAGCTACTGGAAACCTATTTAAATATAAAGAAATAGACAATGAAAAGCTAAAAAGACAGGAAAAAGTTATACCATTCAAACATTAACCAAAATAAAGCAAGAGTACTATATGTATGCACTTAACAACAGTGTTCCAATATGGATGGTGGAAAAACTGACAGAATTTAAAGAAAAAGAAAAAAATCCAGAATTATCTCAGACTTCAAAATTCCTCTGTTAGTAATGGATGGAATAAATAAGCAGACAACCAGTATGGATGTAGAGGACCTGAACAATACTATCAACCAATTTTACCTAATAGACACACAACCGATCAACAGCAAAATATACATTTATCCCAAATGCACATGTACCATTCACTAACACATTTAAAAGAAACCACACAAAACTCAGACCACAAATAATTTAAACCATGAATCAATAATAGAATGCTGCCTATACAATTTCTAAGCATTCAGAAATAAAATAACTCACTTCTAATTAATTTGTGGATAATAAAGAAAATGTAAAAGGAAGATAAATGATAATTTGAACTAAATGAAAATAAAATATTATCATATTGAAATTTTAGGATAAATTAAGGCTGTGATTAAAGGAAAATGTAAGCACAAAATACTTATTTAAAAAAAGGAAGACCTCAAATCAATTATATAAACTTTTAACTTAAGAATCCAGAAAAGAACGGGGTGCTTAGTCAATTAAGCATCGGATTTTTGGTTTCTGCACAAGATTTGAACCCGGTGTAGGGCTCTGTGCTCAGTGGGGAGTCTGCTTGTGGATTTTCTCTCTCTCCCTCTGCCTCTGCCCCTCTCCTTGCTCATGCTCTCTCTCTCTAAAAAATAAATAAATAAGTCTTAAAAAAAAATCTAGAAAAGAAAATCAAATTAAGCCCAAAACTAGCAGAAGAAAGAAAATAAGATTCACAGCAAAATCAATATAATTTTAGAATAGTTGCAGAATAAAATGTCAATATACAATAATTAATTCCTTCTCCATGGAATTAACAGCAATAACAACAATTGAAATTTAAAATAGAAAATAGCATTTATATTAGCATCAAAAAGTTAAATACTTGGATATATTTTTTTTAAAGATTTTATTTATTTATTTGACAGAGAGATAGCACAAGTAGCCAAAGTGGCAGGCAGAGGGAGAGGGAGAAGCAGGCTCTCCACTGAGTAGGGGCCCGGATGTGGGGCTCGATCCCAGGACCTCAGGATCATGACCTGAGCTGAAGGCAGCCGCTTAACCAACTAAGCCACCCAGGCACCCCTACTTGGATATAATTTTAACAAAAATATATGCAAGATGTGTACGATGAAACTTCAAAATACTTTTGAAAGAAACCAGAGAACACCAAAATAAATAAAAAGCTATGTCCTGCTTGATCCCGGAGTCCCGGGATCGGGTCCCGCATCGGGCTCCCTGCTCGGCGGGGAGTCTGCTCCTCCCTCTGACCCTCTTCCCTCTCGTGCTCTCTATCTCTCATTCTCTCTCTCTCAAATAAATAAATAAAATCTTTAAAAAAAAAAAAGCTATGTCCTGCTTATGGATTGGAAGACTCAATGTAGTTAAAACAATTTTGAAAACAACAACAACAAAAATACAAATGTAGGACTCATCCTAACTATATCACAACTTACAAATAAAACTATGATATTCAAGAGAATATGGTATTGTTGAAATGATAGACACACAGATCAATGGAACAGAGTAGAGACTTCATAAATAGACCCACACAAATATATTGATGTGATTTTTGACAAATGTGAAAATGCAGTTCAACAAAGGATAGTTTTTTCAAGAAAATTTCACTGGAACATTTGGCCTTTAACATAGACAAAAGAAACCTACACATGCTTCACATCTTATATAAAATTTTCTCTAAATAAATCATTACCTAGATATAAATATCAAATTTTAAACTATAACACTTCTAGAAGAAAAGTTAGGTGAAAATCTGATTGACCTTGAATTTGGCAGAGTTTACAACATCAAATGCATGATACTTAAAACATATATGTGACAACTTAACTTTATCAAAGTTAAAAACTTTACTGTGTGAAAGACATTGCTAGAAGAATGCTAAAAAATAACCAAATAAATAGGGCACAGACTAGGAGTAAACATTTCTAATATTCCAACATATCTGATAAAGAACTAATATCTATAATAGAGAAAAAGTAATTAAACATACTAAAGAAAGCAAGCAATGAATTAAAAATAAGCAGCAGATTTGACCAAATTAATGATGAAGATATATGAATGGCAAATAAGCATATGAAATGGTAATAGCAAGATTTAGAGGGGCATTGAAAAAATAAGAATATGATATAAAAGGCAAAAATGTAAGCACCCTTTTCTGGAAATCTCAAGAAAAATTTGTAGGCTTTTGGACATTCTACCCAAGTTATGTTGTGGACATCTTCAACCTTCCTAATATTTTTAAAGTGAACTTCAGTCAATTTACTTAAGGCAAAGAGTAAACTCAGAAGAGTAACTGCTCTGATTTTGACAAAGAAAAATAGTTCTGGGGATTAATGATTATCTTACATGAGCTTTCCAATTTGTCTCAACTTTTACTTTTTTTTAAAGATTTTATTTATTAGAGAGAGAGAACAGAGGGAGAGAAGGAGGGAGAAGCGGATTCCCCGCTGAGCAGAGAGCCAGATGTGGGACTGGATCTCAGAACCTGAGATCATGACCTGAGCTGAAGGCAGACACTTCCCCAACTGAGCCACCCAGGCGACCCTGAACTTCCAAAATAAAACTTGGAATTCCACACTTCAACACTAAAATCTCTTATTTCTCAAATCCAATACTGGTAATGTTTTAAATGAAATACCTTATTTTCTCTTTTGAGTAAGTATAACTGAATAATTGTATTTTTTTGAACATTACAAACTTTCTGTTTTGTTTTCCACACACACAAAAAATAAGGGTGGTGGGTGGCAGCACTTTCATTAACAAAATAAAAGGACCACCAATGCACATTTCTAAACTCAGCATAAACATTCTTCAAATATAAAACAGAAGATATATCAAAAATAAAATCTGATAGAATTCGTCACCAGTAGTTCTTCAGATGGGGGAAAATAATCTAGATGGAATCAGAGCAATGTCAGAAAGACTAAAAATGAGTAAAAAGAATAAAGATGTAATTACAAATACACAGGTACTTTAACCAATAATAATAATGTCTTGTTGGTTTCAAAATATATATACAATCAAAATAAATGAAAAAAAAGTAAGTAAATGGATTTAAGATTTTCTCAATTCCATGTATTATCTAGAAATTGGTAAAAATACAAATTTAATTTAAATATTAATAAATCAAGAACACATGCGATAGTCTGTAGGTTAGCTGACAAATGAGTAGGAAAAGAATATGTAACTTAAAATATCTCACTTCCTCCATTCTACTGTTTCTCTCTCTTAGATATCTGTTGTAATTTCAAAATCTATTTACCATGTATCTTTGTATTTTTCTACAATATGTCTTAGATTACTTTACCCTATGTTCTGTGACTTCATATTTTACCTGTTCTGTTTCAGTCACAAGCTTATTCCTAAACTTTGCCTATTTTGGTCTGTAGCTCATCTAATTATTTTCTTATTTTAATTATATAATTTAATGGATTTTGACAAAGATATATTCCTAACTGACAACACAAAAAAGATATAGAACATTTCCATCAATTTAAAAATTTCTGTTGTACTACTTCTTAATTTCTCCACTTCTTAATTCTCTTAATCTTTGTTTCTGTCTCTATATATTTTCATTACTAGAGTTTTGCATAAGCAGAATCACATAATATATATTCCCTCATAAATATTTCTTTCTCTCAGAATAATGTGTCTGGGCCTCTTCCATGTTGGACACAACAGTATTTTTTTTCCTTTTGATGATGAAGTAATATTCATTATAGAGATGCAACAGAATTTGTTTATCTAGACATTTATCGTGTTTTATTTTGAACTATCACTAATAAAATTACTATAAACATTTGTGTCCAAGCATGTGTGCAGACCTATTTTCTTTCTTCTTGGGGAACTACCTAGTAAAATAACAAAAAGGTCATATAACAAGAATGTTGAACTTTTTGAAGAATCGCCAGACTGTTGAGAGTTAAAGTGTCAGTGCTGAGTATTCACTACCACACCTCTTTGCTGCTATGATATTTCCTCCTATTGATATCCACCACCTTTGGAAATATATCAAAATGTGATTTCCAGAATGTGTCTCAAACATACTGGGATGGGATATTATGCTTCAAACCAGTCCTACCTTTTGTCTGCCTTTTAGATTTTTTTTAGAATTTCTGGTAAAAGAAGATACCTAGTTATTTTATGCCATTATGCTTTTGTGAACTTCTATTTTATAATTCATGCCATTTCAAAGATTTGGCACAGAAGCCTACAATTACATGTTCAGTCTTCATCAAATGCATTAGTTAATTTTAGTGGCAAAAAAAAATAACTATGGAATAAGTAACCACATAATTTATTGTGGAAACTGAGACATTGCAATGGTGAAGCTGTTATTAAATATGATTACATTAAAGTTTTAAAATATTTATTTGAAAAAATATTTATTTGATAACTAACACATTTACTTTATTATTTTGGTGAATTTAAATTATTTTAACATTAAAATTTATTCCAAGAAATAAAAGTAATTTATATTTGTGTATTAAAGAAATGTTTATAAATAACATTTATATTTATCAGGTAAACCATAAAGTATACCATGGGCAGAAGAATTATTCTTGGTATATTCTAATAAACTCTAATAAGTTTTACCATACAATTTTTGAAAACTATATTACTGCTATTTTTCTGTAGAATATATTTGTCTGGGATGATTATATTTTTATTCTTTAATGAAATTCCCCAATATTTTAAATTTACCTTTTTTGGATAAAATGTATCAAATTATTACATTTGATATTGATACATATTACAAATTATTGGCTTTTCAATTGGTTCTACTTTTTGAACCATAATATTTCTCTGCAGGAAAATACTATTACTATATATAATAAGGTACTTAGTAAGCATAGAACAAATTATTATAAATGAATATTTTAAATCTAATTTTTGGTAAGTATAAATCAATGATAAAACACTATTTAATATAAAAATCTGACATGAATTCTAAACAGGATGAAATGCTAAAACAACATGATGGTCTAGTAGTAATTTATGTTTTACATTTTTAATTTAAGCTTTATATCACTGAGAAACTACTAGCGTTACTCTCATACAAGAACTTCATCAAGTGTTCTTCATAATTTCAGCTATCCAATTTTCCTCCTCTTTATTTATCATATAGCTATAACATATTCCTTACATCTTGTGATTTAGTGTCACATCAAGCTATATATGTTCACACTACAAAGCTGTTGAAAAATTTATAAACATTAACATTCAAATGCCAACTTATGGTTGCTCCCTCCCATAAAATATTATCTACATAATGCCAAGCACTCAATGTGTGTTGCTTTATTTTTGTGAATGAGCTTACATTTTTGAAGTCTACAAATTGTTCCTTCACTATATTTAAGGCATATGTAAAAATGTTCATATTGGATGGAATCAGTGTTTTGGTAGCAATTCTCATTTCACCCAAAGTTCATTTTTCACTCTTGGATGAGATTGGAGTACACCCAAGCATAACAGAAGGAAAAATTCATGCACATATGCATAAAGACTCCATGGCAGAACCTTCACCCATTTAAATTAGCATACGGAATCATTTTACACACAATAAATCCAATACAACAACATCATCACACAAAATGAATAGCATTTAATGATTTCACAAAATCTGTTCCACCATAAATTTTAGTGTGAATTCTTGGCAGAAAATCATATTTCTTGCAGTATTAAACTATTCAGTCTTACTTCAGATCTCGTATTTTGTACTAAGATTTATAGAAAGTCCCATAACTGATAATCTTGATTCACATTATTTCATGGATAAGACAGTTTAAAATATTTATATCCACACTTTGCATCTAAATATTTTGTAACTACATAAGATTCACTGACATCTTCAGCATCAATAGATTTTTAACCCCTTTATTGAAGTATGATTGATGCACAAAAAGTTGTATATATTTAATGTATACAACTTGATGAGTTTGGATATAAGTGTACATCTATGAAACCATCAAAACAATCAATGACATAAATATATACATTACCTCCAAAAGTTTTCTCCCATCCTCTTTACTTATTATCTGTGTGTGTATGTATTATGTGTGTGATAAGAACACTTAACATAAGGTCTACTCTCTCAGCAGATTTTAAAGTATACAATAAAAGATCTGTAAAAGTTATTCATTTTGCATAACTGAAACTTTGTACCCTTTGACCAATGTCTCTACATTTTCTGCTTCCTCCATGTCCTGGCATCCACCATTCTATTTTCTGCTTCTATTAGTTTGACTAGTTTAGATATACCATATATATATATATATATACAATAGTGTAGTATTTGTGCTTCTGTGTCTGGCTTATTTCACTTAGCATAATGTCCTTCAGGTTTATCCATGTTGTCACAAATGGCAAGATTTCCTTTTTTATAAGGATGAATAAAATCTCATTGTATTTATATACCACATTTTCTTTATTCACCCATTCATCAATGTATATTAGGTTGATTCATGTCTTAGTATAGTGATTAGTGCTGCAATGAACATGGGAGTACAGGCATCTCTTTGAGATATTGATTTCATTTCCTTTGTTTATATATGGAGAAGTGGGATTGTAGGATGATATGGTAGTTCTATTTTTTTTAATTTTTATTGCTATGTTAATCACCATACATTACATCATTAGTTTTTGATGTAGTGTTCCATGATTCATTGTTTGTGCATAACCCAGTGCCCCATGCACAATGTGCCCTCTTTAATACCCATCTATTTTTAATTTTTTTGGAAATCCTCCATACAGTTTCCATTGTGACTATATCAATTTACAGTCCCACCAACAGTCTACAAAGATTTCTTTTCTCCACACCCTCATCAATATGTTTTTATCTTTGTTTTTTGTTTGTTTTTTATAATAACCATCCAAACAAGTATGAGCTGATATTTCATTGTGGTTTTGATTTGCATTTACTTGATGATTAGTGATGTTGAACACCTCTTCATATACCTATTTGTCATTTATGTCTTCATAGGAAAAAATAACTTTTCAGTTACTTTGCTCATTTTTTAATTGGGTTATCTGTGTTTTAGCTATTGGGCTGTAGAACTAGGGGTGCAGTCCAGCTGTTGAGATTCATGTTATGATTGTTAAGAGCCCCTGCCTTTCTTTGTTCTTAGTTACACCTCGGCAGTTTATTCCTGCTGATTCACCCACTCTATGGTGTGAGGTACTTTAGAGACAAACCTCTTGGGCAGAGCCCTGAAATGCTGGGAGTTCAGATGCTCACATTGCTCTCTTTACACCACAAGAGAACTTGTGGATGAAGGGATCTCACTTGGCACTATACTGTGCTTGCTTGGGGGAGAGATGACTTAGGTAAATTAAAATTGTTCTTCTTATCCTTTGATGCATCTTTTTTTCCTTTCTCTGCTCAACTGAGCTACTGTAACCTCTCATCTGGATTCTGGGGCTCTCATAAAGGTCTACTCATGTGTGGATGACTGTTAAATTGTTTTTGTTTGAGATGAGGACTGGGACCTCCCTATTCCACCATTTTCCCCATGTCAGTTAACAGAATTTTATTTATTTTTTTTAAAGATTTTATTTATTTATTTGACAGAGAGAGACATAGCGAGAGAGGGAACGCAAGCAGGGGGAGAGGGAGAGGGAGAAGCAGGCTTCCCATTGAGCAGGGAGCTCGATGAGGGGCTTGATCCCCGGACTCCAGGATCATGACCTGGGCTGAAGGCAGATGCATAACAATGAGCCACTGAGGCACCCCACTCTCAACAGAATTTTAAACAAGTGTATCTTTACCCTTTGATTATTAATAATCATAAACAATGACTATAGGGATATTTAAATTTTTTCATTAGATATAATGTATTCACAGGGATTGAACAGTTTTCTATGATTTTTTTTTTACCAAATTTTGTCATTTATCACATATTTTTAGGGCATCCTTCTGTCCCTCTGAAAGAACACACACACACACTCACACAAACACACACACACAGAAATGATGACTTCAGGTTAAGGAGCTTACTATAATTATTTAGCAATGCATCACATAACCTACATTTGGAAAAAATCGCAATAGACATAGATAAAGCATTTGATAAAATCCAACATGATTTCATTATAAAAATACTCAATATTAGGAATAAAAGGGAATTTTCTTCAACCTACTAAAGAGCATATACCAAAAAATCCAGTTAGCTTCATATTTACTGGTATGTGGCTGAATGCTTGCCACTAAGATCAGGAGCAAGGCAGTGTTTTTGCCTATTCAACATTGTACTGGAGGTTCTATCTGGTAAGATAAATTAGGCTAATAATAATAAAATAAAATAAGAAGTAAAAAAAGAAAGATATTCAGATGGGAAAGGAAAAATAAAATTATCTCTATTCATAAATGACATGTTCTTTATATAAAAAATCTGAAGGAATCAGTCAAAAATTTTTAGAATAAATTATTTCAGCAAGGCTGCAATATACATAAGTACTATAAAAAAAGTGAGTTGTATTTTTATACACTTGTAATGAACAATCCAAAATTAAGTTATGATAACAATTTGATTTATAGGGTGCCTGGGTGGCTCAGAGGGTTAAGTGTCTGCCTTCGGCTCAGGTCATGATCCCAGGGTCCTAGGATCGAGTCCCACACCAGGCTCCCTGCTCAAGGGAGCCTGCTTCTCCCTCTCCCTCCACCCCTCCCCCCTGCTCATACTCTCTCTCTCTTGCTCTCTCTCTCTCTCAAATAAACAAAATCTTTAAAAAATTTTATTTATAATAGCACCAAAACCAATGAAATATTTACTAATAAATTTATCAAAAAGTACAAACCTGATACAGTAAAAAATATAAAATATCATTTAAGGAAATTAAAGAAAATGTAAACAAATGGAAAGATATTTCATGGATTGGAAAACTTAACGTTGTTAAGATAGAGGTACCTCCCAAATTGATCTATAGGTTCAACTAAGTTCCTATTATAGTCTATCCTGCCTTTTTTCCCCCAGTATTGATAAGCTGATCCCAAAATAATAATGGGAAATCAAAATATTGCTGGGACAATTGGATATTAAGAAAGAAAGAAAGAAAAGAAAAGAAAGAAAGAAAGAAAGAAAGAAAGAAAGAAAGAAAGAAAGAAAGAAAGAAAGAGAAAGAAAGAAAGAAAGAGAGGAAGGAAGGAAGGAAAGATGGAAGGAAGGAGGAAGGAAGAAAGAGAATAAAATAATCCCCTACCACATACAATAGATAAAAATCAACTTAAAAGTGATAGAAAACCTAAATGGAAGAATTGAATCTGTGAAACACTTAACAGAAAACCTAGAAGTATTTGTGGCCCAGAGTTAGGCAAAACCTTCCATAATAGGACATGAAAAACACAAGCAACATGCAGTAGATAAACTGGACTTCACTAAAATTAAAAATATTTGTGCTTCAAGGGACACTATCAAAAAAGTAAAAAGTTAACCAAAGAATGGAAGAAAATATTTGCAGACCGTATATCTGATAAGGGATTGATGTTTAGAATATATTAAAACACTTCTAACAACACTAAAAAGACAACCCACATTAAAAAAAAGTCTAAATCTATATCTAAACAGACATTTAGATATAAGAAGATATAAAAACAGCCTATAAAAATCTGATGCTCAATCATCATTAGCCATCAGGGAAATGTGAATCAAAAATGAAATGACATACCACCTCACACACACTCGGACAACTATAAGCAACAAGACAGATAATAAGTGTTACCTAGGATGTGGAGAAATTAGTACCTTCATACACTTCTGGTGAATGAAATAGAAAATGGTGTGGCTACTTTGAAAATACTCTGGGAGTTCCCCAAAATGTAAAAGTTGAGTTACCCTATAACCTTGCAATTCCACTCTCAGATATCTATCCAAATAAATGACAGTATAAATCCACACAAAAACTTGCATTTGAATGCTCTTTGCAGCATTATTCAAAATAGCCAAAATGCAGAAACAACAGTAATGTCCACTGACTGATGAATGGATAAATAGAATATGGTATATTCATATAATGCAATATTTGGCAATAAAAAGCAATAATAATAAAGAACATGCTACAACATAGATGAATCTTGAAAAAAATTATGCTAAGTAAAAGTAAAAAAATGCCTGTTACAAAAGGTTACATATGATCTCATTCTTACAAAATGTACAGAATATATCTGTAGAGACAGAAAGTACAGCAGTTGTTATCTAAGACTGAGGACATAGGGGGTAATGAAGGATGAATGCCAATGAGTACAAAGCATCTTTTCAGGGAGGTGAAAATTCGTAAAACTGATCTGATGATGGTTGTGCAACTCTATGAATATGCCAAAATCCACTGAATTATATAATTTAAGTTGCTAAATAATATGGTATGTAAATCATATCTCAATAAAGGTGATAAAAAGTTATGTTCATATTTACAGTGGTTGAATTTAACAAATCAATAGAGATTTATCCTAGATAAAGAAAAGTAAAGGACTGAATATTAAAATTTGGGGATCTCATATTTTGAGATCAGAAAGAAAAGGAGAATGGGGTAAGTAAAATTTAAACAAAGAAGCCAACAAAGGGAACAAAGATACTCTGGTATCTTTGCAAGCCATGCAAACTATTTCAGAAAAGTTACAGTAATAGTCCTGGGAGATTAATTAATTTGATGCAAAAATAATGGACTTTCTGTTGCCCAACTTTCTATGAAAGCTTTTGGCAAATTTGATACATGGGCTTCAGTGGAATAACAGTTAAAAAAAAATCCTGGAGTTAATGAGGAAAAAAAAGGAGGTAAAAAATGAGAAATGTTATAATGTACAATTCTTTGGAGTTTTGTTACAAACAGACCAATGAGGAGGCATCTGAAGGTGGAGATATAGTTCCAGGGAGATTTATGCATATGGTATAGATATTACTACACTGTAAGAATACAGAGCGTTAGGCAGAAGGAAGGGGAATATAATAAAGAAGGAGAATGCAACCACCATTATGAGCGCAGTGTTGTTCAATACCAAGAGTAGATGGGATCCACTGAAAATAAGGGACATTTGAGCAATTGTAATGAGAGGGTTTTTAGAGTCATACATGCAGTTTCAGATACATTAGAGGACCTGCCACTGAGAACATGAAGTAAGTCTCTTATTTGCTTATATTTCCTCAAAGAAATACAAAGTAAAATCATGAGTTAAATGTAATACTGGAGTTTTGAAAAAAACAAAGATACAAAATATCATTCCCAGAGATTAGAAGAGATAGTTGATTAGAAAAATGTAGAAACTTGCAGGGTATTGCAAAAGCTTTTTGCAAGATTTGTGGTCATTTATTTAAAGTACAAATAATCAGTACAATTAAGAGTGTCTTTTTCATCCACTTGTTTTTGTTCAATTTTAGGCATGGAGAGTGTAACAACAACAAAAGGTTTTCATATAATATAGGTATAATTATCCAAGTAAAATTAATTCAACCATTACAATACATGTCGCAACCAGGTTTTTGGATGGATGACTACCTCTTAACTTTTTAAGAAATCTGATTTCTTAATTTTGTATAGATTAAGTTCTGACCAATTAAAGAAGCTGTGGGAGAAAATTATCTTCCCTATAGAATATGAATATGTGTCTAAGATAAAATGTAAGTAAGTAAAAATATACTTCAGATGATTGATCCCAATGCTGTCCTTGATCTTTTTGACAATTGTGTAACTCTAATTATTGAAAGTTATAAATAATTTTGGTACTTAAATTATCACTTTTGAATACTTAACTCCGCAGTTTCACTTTCTCACCAACATTTAAGCAGTATTAAATATTATCTAGAATATTAACATTATATAGTAAAAGTGTTCTTAATGTAACAATTAAACATAAATATATATAAAATATAAGGCCCTCTTGTTTTAAAGCATCTTTAATGAAAAATACTTTAATGTTTGAACAAGATTTATATCAATTAAAAATCTTAATGGTCTCTAAGTTTGAATTCTTTTTGTGAAAAACATCATACAGCTCTAAAACCTAAAATTTGGAAACACAATTCATGTAATCATTAATTATAGTTTTATTATAATTATAGGCCATTTTCACAGGAAAAAATATAGCCATTTGTACAGTTAATTTCAGGGAAAATCACATTTTACTATATTTTCATTATTTTTGTTTAAAGTATTCAACCTCATAAATTGAGGTGTGTTTGACATCCCATTAGCATTAAGATAATCTGTTTATACTTTTTGTTTCCATAAAGTAAGGCTGACTTTTTGAGTAATTGAAAACTTAGTAATATTAATATTTCAGAAGTAATCAGTATATGAGTATGCAAGGAGTCATGCCTCTGCCAAACTGTCAGTTTATTTAACTGCCTTGTGGCAAAACCAATATTAATAGTTGAGAGTTCTTAATGCCCAAGGGCTCTCTTCATTTGCTAAGACATGATAATCAGTTATGCCAGGCTATATGGCTGCACCTCTGCCAACTCATGAATACATCATTCAAATGAATACCATAAACAGAAGTGTAAGTTGCTTCTGTCTTCAGAGCCTTCTGTCAAGAATTAGAAGCTGGTTTGTAGGGACAGTGAAAGTTAAATAGAAGACTTACTGAAAAAATGCAATAAATTAATGATGAGTCTTATTGGAAAAATAACCGGTAAGCCACCAATCAACTCCATGTAGTCTTAACATAATATTAAAAAAAAATTCACAATCTCTAATCCAAAATATCTTAAGACCTAAACCACTTCTAAGTGAGCTATATTCTTTTGAGCTTACTGAATTTCAAGAGAAAGTAATCTCTATTGGTCTGGTATTACAAAATGATAGCATAGATTGTTTATTTCCTAATTATTTTACCTTATACTCTTACACATTGTAACTCATATGTTTCTTGTAGGTAATACTTAAATTTTGTATATAAAAACACATTTATGGGGGGCGCCTGGGTGGCTCAGTTAGTTAAGCAACTGCCTTTGGCTCAGGTCATGATCCTGGAGTCCTGGGATCAAGTCCTGCATCGGGCTCTCCACTCAGCAGGGAGTCTGCTTCTCCCTCTGACCGTCCCCACTCTCATGCTCTCTCTCTATCTCATTCTCTCTGTCAAGTAAATAAATAAAATCTTTAAAAAAAATACATTTATGGGCGCCTGGGTGGCTCAGTTGGTTAAGCGACTGCCTTCGGCTCAGGTCATGATCCTGGAGTCCCGGATCGAGTCCCACATCGGGCTCCTTGCTCAGCAGGGAGTTTGCTTCTCCCTCTGACCCTCTTCCCTCTCGTGCTCTCTATCTCTCATTCTCTCTCTCTCAAATAAATAAATAAAATCTTAAAAAAAAATTAAAAAATACATTTATGTTTCAGTACTATTGGCAGAAAGACATTTTATTTTATCTTTTTCTACAGCAAAATCATTACCAATACTAGAATATAAATATATAAATTTAACAAAATTAACTTCCAGATTTAAAGCCATGATATAATTTTAAATGCGTTTTAAGTGGGGTGCGTGGGTGGCTCAGTTGGTTAAGCTTCCGACTCTTGATTTCAACTCAGGTCATGATCTCAGGGTTGTGAGATCAAGCCCTGCATCAGGTTCTGCGCTGGGCATGGGGCTTACTTAAAATTCCCTCTCTTTCTCTCCCTCTGCCTCCCTCTCTTAAAAAACAACAACAGGGCGCCTGGGTGGCTCAGTTGGTTAAGCCACTGCCTTCGGCTCAGGTCATGATCCTGGAGTCCCAGGATCGAGTCCAGCATCGGTCTCCTTGCTCAGCATGGAGTCTGCTTCTCCCTCTGACCCTCCCCCCTCTCATGTACTCTCTCTGTCTCTCATTCTCTCTCTCAAATAAATAAAATCTTTAGAAAAAAACACAACAAAAAATGAAATAAACCTTAAATGTGTTTAAACTAATTAAGGCAGTCTACACCCTATACTGTTAGACATGTGTTGGGTTTACATATGTTTCAGAATTTCGTCCCTTCTCCTCTAGCAAGGTTTAACTTTTACCCCATATTACAAAAAAGACAAGCATATGCCTGAAGGGAGTACTAGGTTGCACTCACATGTTTTATAAAAATATATAATATTAATGTAATTCTTAGCTTATGCTAATAAAACCATGTTTTACTTGTTTTTAATTAGTTCGTGGGCAAAAGAGTCATTCGTTTAAGAATTTTCCACCAATTAAAATATACATTTTTAATAATAAGGAAAAATATAAGACTACGGGGTATCTTCAATTTTGAAATAGCAAGCTCACTTTAAAACTTTCAGTTAGTGTCACTCAACCACAAACATAAACAATTGCATTTACATAGCCAAATCTATATAGTTATCATAAGAAAGTCTCAAAATGCCAACAACTACCAATTTTGCTTCATTCTCTTGAGAATCTTCAATAGGAAGCTGAAACTATTACTTAATTTTCAGCCTCTCTACCTGCCAGCAACAGCTGGGCAATCATTCATTAATATCTTCAGTAGTAGCAAGTTCACGGCCAAGTCAGTAATTATAGAATCAAATGGAACATCAATTTCTATCCAAGATTTAATTTGGCAGTATAGTGCTGTGAAAAATAATACCCTCATATATTATTGTTATAATCTCTGAATTTACTATCTTACTAATATTTCTACCCAAGTTATTTGAAATGATCATGTTTCCACTAGCATGGCAATATAATCATTTAAAAATTGAATTTTTATAGAAACCCCCTCACTTAAAAAGAACTACTTTATATTGCTCAGTTGCTTATGATAATAAAAAGATATATTTAAATATAACCACCTTAAATAATACTGTAAAATTGTTTTTCTAATTTATACTAATTTATTTATTTATTTATTTATTTATTTTAAATGTACTTTTGTTTTTGGAGTTGGGTTTGTTTCTTTGTGCTTTCTACATTTAAATTTTTTTTCTCAATTCTGGATTGATACAAAACAGTTTTTTGGGGGGCCAAAAATCTTCACATGTTAAAAATGATAGACTTGTCTCACTTTGTCAATCTGTAAAACAAATGAACTGATGTTCACTTGGCTTAATTCCAAGAATTTTAATGCTCTCTCTTGCTTCTGCTATAGTTGTTGGTAATTATCCCAAAATGTAGATTTCTGAAGGATATCTGAAGGATAGACCACCTTGGATGTATCTGGATTTTGTTGGTGATGATAGCCTCCTCCAAACTGAATAGGTTTTTCATATTAATGCAGGTTTCTCATACTAATTTTTGCATCTTTCTGTTTGTTACTCTAAATCCCTAGTCAAAGATCAGAAAATTTTAACTAGATAATAAGAGTAATGACTTACAGAGCATTTTTCACTGTATATATATATATATTATTAAAAGATATAATATTGTAAGATATCATGTTCATTATGTAACATATTTTTAAAGAACATGCAAATGATATGCTATTTTCAGAGAAAAATACTTGTAATATTTTTCTGTCTTAAAAATGGGTAGTAGTTTCTTTGGAGGAAATAACCCTCTAGTAAATATAACAAAAAGGCTTTAACATTATTATGAAATAACAGATGCTGAAGAATATTTTTAATACTGCTTTTAAAAGAAATGAAAATTCAGGGAAAGGTAAATAACTGATTATCGCAAGCTATAATGGCTTTCAAAGTAGCTGAAGTCATTATTCCATTAAAGAATGGAAAAGATGAGGGCGGATTTCTTATAATCTTCCGCAACTTTAAGTATCATGAATCGGTTCATTATCGTTCCTATTTCCCCTCACCAATTCTGGCTTCATACTATCAAAAAAATCTTATGGTACCTTTTGTTGGGTAGGCGGGTTGGAGAGGTAGAATTCTAATTTCATCAAGGCATTTCCAGATTTGATTATTCATAGCATCTTTCCAATGTGCAAATCCTTTTCCTATTACAAAACTACATTGGAGTTTGAAAGAGTTGATTTTTAAATTAGCTATATGTGAAACTTATAGTAGACTTTTTTCCTATTTTGAGTTGAATTAACTTAGTTTGGTAATCGTGTGTTTCATATAAAATTTGAGAATTTCACTCAAAATGCTTCTATAATACAATTTTAAAGCTAAGCATAACCAAATTATTTATTTAACATTATTAAGTATTCTTTAAAATTATGTTGATGCATTCCAAATAATATATTTTAATAATTTACATATATTTAATATATTAATTAAATATGTTGTTAACAATATTATCATCATATTTCCTGAAGAGTTTGAAAAAAATAGTTGATTACTCCATTTAATATATATAGGTAAGATTAGTGTAGCTACAAAGGGCTTCCTTTTAGAATTTTGTTGGGTTATAAGAGACCTAATGTAGGAAATTAAAATGAAATGGAAGAAATATATTGTTGTGGATGTGTCTCTAAGATATTCTAGAAAAAACTTAATTTTGATTTATACAAGCAAAATTTATAGTTCACAAGTTGGACCACTTATGAAACAAAATGGTTTTATATGCAATTAGTTAATACATATATATCTATATTAGACTAAACATTTAAGGATAAAATTTGTTATATAATTAAAAAATAAACCTACATAGTTATAATCCATTTTTCTCATATATTTGTTTTTCTGAATTTTAACTTTGTATCTAAATTATTCTTCTGAATCTAAAAATTTCCCAAGTGTGCCAGCTATTTCATATTTTAAAATATTGCCTGGCTTGGCAATGTTTCCATAGGTCCACCCAAAAAGCAATTACAAAATAAATATATTTAACTAATAAAAAAATGTTCATCTCTTAAGAAATGGAGAATTTAGAATGTGTTAATAAAATGCCCCAAAGATAAAGTTATTTAAAATTTAATTATTAATCTTTTCCATTATTTTTGTAAAAGCACTGAATTTATAAAGTCGCAACTAAATTAGTTATTTCTTACTCAGGTTTTCATGACATTGAATATATTGTGAGATAGATATATTTTAAGCATAATCATCGTCCATATTAGGAAGCTGACTAATTCCCATGTGAATGTTTCTTTGCATAATCACAAGTTCTCATCCTTCTACTACTTCCTCTGTTTTAATTTCTATGTGTATATCTTCCCTTCTTTTCCTTCCTTCGTTCCTTCTCTTCCTTTTTCTTCCTGTTTCTCCTCTTCTCCCTCCTTTCCTTTTGTTTCTTTTGTGCACCCTTCTTCTTCTCCTCTTTATTCTTCTTCTTCCTCCTTCTCAATAGAAATATGTACTTTTTTTTAAAGATTTTATTTATTTATCTGACAGAGAGAGACACAGCGAGAAAGGGAACACAAGCAGAGGCAGTTGGAGAGCCATTGGAGGGTTCTTTTTTTTTTTTAATATTTTATTTATCCGACAGAGAGAGACACAGCCAGAGAGGGAACAGGTGGAACAGGGGGAGTGGGAGAGGGAGAAGCAGGCTTCCCGCGGAGCGGGGAGCCCGATGACGAGCTCGATCCCAGGACTCTGGGATCATGACCTGAGCCGAAGGCAGACGCTTAACAACTGAGCCACCCAGGTGCCCCGAAATATGTACATTTTTTGAAAGGTTCTTAGCTACCTTGTTGATAGGAAGGAGGTTATCGTAGTATACTGAAAGCAAGCTAAATGTTTTGCATGAATTACATAATGAGGATAGGTGAATAAACATAGTATACTGATCAAGAACATAAATGAAATAAATAAAAGCCAATTAAAGATGGCCTTAAAAAAAAGATATCCCAGTGATATCTAGTAGACAGAATCAGAAGTTTGGATCACAGCCAAGATAAAGGCTATAAAAATGTGGACTATTTTTGTGGCTTTTTCATTAAAGGTATCAACAGTTTCTTTTGGAAATACAGGCAACATACAGCATTTCAAATAAGCATTTCACATCATTTCAAAAGTAAAGACAATTGTTTATTTGAAATAAGCATCAATCAAATATGAAAAATTAATATGTAGTTGAAAAGAAGTAAGCAGAAATAAAGATGATATATAGGGAAGAGTAAAACATGACAGTCAAAATAGTAATTAATACTTATAGAATAAAAACAAATATTGCATTCATACAAAGAAGGTGAAGTATACAAAGATAATAGATGCTGGAAAAATAGATGTTTTGAGAGATAGATTAAACACATATTTTACCAAATAAAACAAAAAGAGTGAAGATTATAAACTTAGAAGATAATTCTAGAAGTTACAGTAATAGACTAATAGAAGTTCCATTATTCCAGAAATATAAAGTAGGTAAAACAGAAATAAGGAAATAATTTTAAAGAGTGAAGGAAAATACATGAAGTTTCCATAATGGATGAAACTCAACTTTCAGAATCTAAAGAACACTTAAAAAAAGAAATATAAAATATTCTCTACAAAGTACAGAATTTTTAAAAACTAAGAGTAATAGAATATTAAAATTAAGTTCATAGGAAAAAACAAAAAATTAACCACAGATGTGGAGAAAATACTGAACACATATGTTTTAATGGACTGTGTCTTCAATATACAAAGAACACTTAAAACTCAATAATAACACAAATCAATTCAAAGTGGGCAAAAATCTGAGCAGATACTTCAAAAAGAAGATACAGAAATGGTAAATAAAAATGAAAGTATGTTCAATATAATTAGGATATTACAAATTAAAACAACAATGAGATACCCCTACACACCTATTAAAATGGCTAAACAACAACAAAAACAATGGCTAAACAAAACCTGAAAAACTGTACTACCAATTGCTGGCAAGGATGTGGAGCTGCAGGAACCCTCATTCATTGTCAAAGGAATGGAAAATGGTACAGCCACTTTAGAAGACAATTTGATAGTTTCTTGCAAAACTAAACATAGTCCCACCAGCAAATCCATTAATTGCATTTCTACGTACTACATAACTGATTTGAAAACTTACGTCAACACAAAAATAATTGCATGCAGATGTTTATATTAGCTTTATTTATAATTACTCCAAACTGGAAGAAACCAAGATGTCCTTGAATAAGTGTCCTTGAATTAAAACAAAAACAAAAACTGTTACATACATACACTGGGATACTATTCAGTGATAAAAAGTATGAGCTATCAAATTTTGCAAAAACATGGATGAATCTTTAATGCATATTGCTAAATTAAACCAATCCTAAAATGACTATGTACTATATTATCCCATTTATATGACATTCTAGAAAAGGCCAACCTATAGAAACAGTAAAAAGATGAGTGGTTGCCATTGGTTCAGTTGGAAGAAGATGGGAAAATTGAGTAAATAAAGTACAGAGTATTTTTAGGGTAGTTGAAACTATTCTGTATGATACTGTAATTATGGAAATATGGCATTAAGCATATGTCAATATCCATAGAACTTTACATCACACAGACTGAACCTTAATGTATGTAAATTAAAAGAAATCATTTTGTAGGTTAAGAAATTACAGGATGGAATCCACCATAAGAAAAAAAAACAATTTAACTATATTATGCATCTACAAAACCACCTCACTGAATATGATGGGAGAAAAAAATGCTAACCTAAGTAACCTTGGAAATAAACAGAGACTGTAAAGGTAAAGGCTACTGTACATAAACAGTGTAGTTCGTTGATACACTTGTGTGCAAAGGAGGTACTTGCTAACAATTTTGACAACGCTATACATGAACACTGCAATTAAACAATTAAGTAAATGGATGGCAGATCATGAGAGCCAGATCTCTCACTGTTGGAGAAAACAAAAGTAGTTCAAGAAAACAAAAGTAGTTGATGATTACTAATACAAAAATTATTGTTATCTTTCATATGTTATTGACTGAGATGGTACATAAAGGAAGTTACTGGGGTGCTATAAATATTAAATGTCATTATTAGGTAGTGGCTACACAGATTCTTACCTACATTAACATGTGTCACAATCTATATATTCAAATGTATTTAATTTGCTGTTATACTTCAATTAAAGAAAGATATGCAAAAAAAAAAAAGGTCGGCAGGAAAGATATAGCCAAGGTAATAATGGATTAACTGGAAGATAAAACTAAAAAATAAATAAAACCCAGCTTAAATTATGGAAGTATAAAAGGGTATAAAATGCAAAGTCACAAATTCAAAAAGCCCTAAAACACTAAGCAGCAGATATTCATTTATTAGGAAAAACTAATGAAAATCAAGACAATGTGGAAATTTAATTAGTACCGGGTAGTTTGATTGCCTTAAAATAAATAACAATTGCATTGAAATTGGATTTCTTAGGAACAATGGAAGTCAGAGCCAATATAGTGATATTTTTCTTACTGAAGAAAATACCTGATAGCCTAGATTCCCTACCAAAGAAAATATTTTTCAAACAGAATAAAAATAAGATTTCCAAACAAAGATTAAGTGAGATAATTCATCAATAGTATATCTCTACTTACGGAAATACAAAAGGCAGAGAGAAAATTATCCCAGACGGTTATAAGAAAGTTGAAACGAAAACAAAAACACTTAAAATAGAAAATATTTTGGTAAATACGTGTGATTGTGACTACATAAAACAGCAATAATGTCTTATGTTCTATATCTAATAATACACAAGTGATTATTTTATCATATTAATAGGAAGAAAAAATTAGTGTTCCAGTATCCTTTCATTACCTGGGAAGGGTGTAAAAATGCCAGTAACATTGTATTTTCTTATGTCAAGAATACAAGCTTATACATTTTTGCTCTAGGTCATGATAGTTTAAAACAGACTAACTCTCCCACTACTATGAAGCTGAAGATAATTCATGAAGTGATGACAATGTTTTGCTTTTGTTTTTATTTTTAAGGGTCAAGGTGTTGAGCAGCAGAGATAATAAAGAGGAAGAGGAAGACACATTTTTCTTCAGACTGTTTGCCAGTCTTCATGCAAAGTGCCTTTCCCTCTTTGGCTTACCTTTGCACTCTCTCATTTTTGTTCCCTCACCAAATTCCTGTTCACCTAGTCCTCAAGCAGTCTCTTTGGGTCCTACAATAATCTTTATAAAAGTGGTTCTCTCTCCAAACTGCACTTTCAAATCACCTGGAGACCTATTGTTAGATAGATCTCATAGCCCATGAGCAATTTATTCAAAGTAGTGACCCCAAAAAATATTCACATTATAATCCTCAGAATTGCAAATGTCGGCTCACATGGCAAAAGTGACTTTGCAGAATCTTTTCTATTTGCAGAGAGCCAGAGAGATAAGAGCATGAGAAAGACTCTGCCTGCCATTGATGATTTTGAAGATAGAAGAAAGATAGAAAGTCAAGGGGTGCAGGTGGCTTCTAAAAGGTGGAAATCGCGTCTGTTTGTGGTAATTCATTGCATGTGTTCACACATGCATGTGCATGTATATAGAAAATTTCATATATTTAACTTATTTATATTTTTACATATATTGTGTTGCACTTACTCAAAGATCATGTCATAGTTCCCTTAACTTCTCTACACCTTTTGAGCAAAGAATTCATGGCTGATTATAGAACTGATTTTAATATTTTCTAAATATTTGATGTGTAATAGTTGCAGAATAAATGCAGTGGTTGTTACTAATTTTTTTGTGATGTTTCACTGAACTCCGCATGATTTTAGATATTATGCAATCTGAAATGTAAGCTAAAACATGAACATTGTAAAGTGTTTTGAAAAATGTTCAAAGTAATTTAGGATGCTCTGGTAATGGTAAGTGAGAACAGATGGCTGATAGAAGATCATCATCAATCTCAGTTACTTAGACTGAAATAAACTTCCAAAATAAAGAAGAGTAATTCATCAGGAGAGAGAAATATTCGTTAAAACACTAATTCCCCCAATCCGATTTTCCAGTCAGAAGCATACTACTAAGTTATAGTTGTGCCTATTGTGTGAGCCTGCTCCCAAACTGGAGAATATCCTATCCAAGCAGTTTGTCCTGATTTTTCAGACAGATATCAAACTTAGTTCAACTACTTCAGTCTACTCTGCTGTGCTGCTATTAAAATATATGCATAACCCAAGAACTCAAATTTGTAAATTTATGCAAATCCACTTCTCATAAAAGGTCATGCAATTATATTAAAAAATATTGATTTATAAAAATAATTTGAAACAAAATTTAAAAAATATTTAAATTAACAGAGATTTACATCTGTGTATAGTATTTAGCAAAACAAGATAGTCAACTAACATATTTATAACTATCAAATTTACATTATGGACCATGGAAACACGCACATGCACACACACCCTTTCACATGTTCATGTAAACATATACACAAATTTATATGCTGAAAAATATTACAAATGGCATTCTGATACCAATTCTCATATCTCTATTTTCTTAGCACCTCTTAAACATTTAGCATTATCTGAAGACCAAAAGAAATGCCACAGCTTTGAATGACATGATTCCAATTTGTATTCCATAACGACATGTGTTCATAATAGTTTAATGTGTCCTATTCTCTTGCCCCACACTATTTGACTAACATGATCTTTTTATGTTAGGAACTGTTCCCTATAAACTCATTAGTCTGTGCATTTGCAATTGGTTAAATGTTCATTTCAATTCAACTCTACCTATTGTCTTTATGGAAGATTTCTTTTCCTTTCATTCAATTTTGCAAATGCTTGAAGACTACCTTACCACAGTATTACATTTCCTTTCTAGTCAATCGAGTTGGAAGGATTTATAAAATCTCCACAATTTCTTTTCTTCACTCCTGGTTACAACCATTAGAAAACAGTATGTCATAACTGTATTATAATAACTTACAGAGATTCTAAAAACGCTTTAGTCCTCTTTCGAATTTTAAAAACTTATATTGTCAAAGTTTTGCAATTATGTGACCACACATTAAATATGTTGACAAGATTTTTGGACAAAGGAATTATAATCTATGATTTTAAAATAAAAATGTATTAAAAACTTAACACACATATTAAGTAAATAATTAGGAACTTCATGAATTATTATAAAAACATCAATTAAAATATAAGCCAGATTAATAAACTGAGCATTAACAGCAATGCTAAAACCCTATTGTGCCCATGTTTATGAACTAACCAGATAAATGCATTATTTCTAGAGTCAACTCATATAAACAAAAAATGGCCAGGAGTGCAAGTAAGTGGTCATGAGTGTAAATATTTCTAGTTGTTATTTCTACATTAATTTTGTCTAAAACATTTTATCATATTTTATATACACTATAATATTCTTTCTGCAATTAAGACTAATGGATATCTTTAAAGTGATTAGACTATTACTGTGAAGGAAAAAATCAAAAATGTGCAAAAGGCTCTGCCGGTTTAGTATTACTATGTTTATAGATACATAATTGCTAAAATAAAAATTATAAAAGGAAATCAAAATTCAAACATAAGAAAATACTTAAGCAAAATCAAATGTAGTGCTTCGAAGAAAAGAAAGAAGAATGCTGACATTTTGAAGCCAATTACAGAAAGCATCAAGTAAGTCCATCTGGCCCTCCAGTACAATAGTTCCTGGAAACATGGGCCACTTAGGTCCCATGCTCCAGTCCCAAATTTTTGACAATTAGTAGCCACAGTAAACTCTTAAATTTTCATCCCCAATATATTTAAATCACTTAGAAACTTATGACTCCTTCTTTATTTAAATGGAGTTATTCTCTCCCAAATTTTTGAAACTACATATGCTAATGAAAAAACAAATCAAACCTACATTACCAATATTCTGAATCACTACGTTTCAAATGAAGTATTATATTTCTTATATAAATTATTTGTAATGCTTAGTAAAAGAAGATATTAATTCTGAGTTGGGGTAAAAACTACAACAGAATTGAATAAATTTAACCAATTATTTTCATATATTTAATTTACTACTTTGTAAAGGAATTTTAAGTTATTTAGACAGTTTTTTTCTTAGGGGTACACATCTGCCCTGTCCAATGTATGGTAAGATAATATCACAAATCATAGGAAGGGGAGATTACACTGTGGTAAGTTTCTTACATTTCACATTTTATGGGATAATATTACTTAGAGGTAGAGCACAATTTACTAGAAATATAAATTGAAAAATAAACCAATATTAGACATTGAATAAAAAATTGTCAGTAAATCAAAACATAGATGGAAAACTGGGAAGAGAAAACACCAACAGCATATTAACTTCAAAGAAAATGTTATATTTTAATATAATCATGAATAATTACATTTAATATAAATGATCTAAACTTGCCAATTAAATGATTGCATAGATTGCAGACTCAATTATTTGTCATCTGATAGGAACACAGCTTAAATAGAAACACATTGAGACATAAAATTTAAGATGAAATGGTAGACTCTTCAAAAAAAACTTCAAAAACTATTCAAAAGAACACATGAGTAGCTGTATTAATATGAGTAGTAATAGACAATATAAGGAACTATTATCAGAGATAAAAGAGACATTATATTATTGAATGAAGAAGTCATAGGGATAGAAGGCACAGCATAGGAAATATAGTCAGTGGTATTGTAATAGCATTATATGGAGGCAGATGGTAGGTAGCTACACTTGCGAGCACAGCATAATATATAGACTTGCCTAATCACTATGTTGTACACCTGTAACTAATGTAACATTGTGTATCAACTATATGTCAATCAAAAAGAAACAATGCATGATGACAAAGTAATCATTTCACCAAAAATACATAATAAAGCTTAGTATTTATACATTTAGCAAAATAACTTCAAAGTACATGAAGCAAAAATAGAAATGACTAAGTCACAATGTAGATAAATCTAAACTTATAATTGGAGATTTCAATACTTATATCTGCAGTTGATGAAATGAGTAGGCAAGACCATTAGTAAGGATAAAGAAACTCTGAGAAAGGCTATCAACCAATTTTACATAATGACATTTGCAGAAAGCTACAACCAATGACAGCAGAATGCCTTTTCCTTTGATGTGTACTTGGAACATTCACAAACATAGGCCATATACTGGTCCATTAAATAAACCAACAACCACGTTGAGGTGGAATTAGAGATTGAGATTTGAGAATAAGAGTAACCACCAAGAAAGTCTAAAGATTTGTTCACAAAAAGGTGAAATTTAGGAGTAGGAAAGAAAAACAGAGAAAGGCTGTTGAGACAATATCACATGACCACTGGTAAGACAGATATTTGCTTAATTTGAGTATTTATGTGAGACATGAATAAAGAATAGAAACCTCACGTGAGTGATGATTTGTTAGTAATTTGGCTATGTTTGTTATTTTGAAAGATTATGAGGGACAGTTAAATAGTTTTGAGATATGCAAGTATGAGGTAGGCAGAATAATGGCCCCCCAATCCGCACATCCTAATCCCAGGAACCTATAAATATGTAAAAGCATATGGTGAAGGAGAATTAAGGTGGTAGATGTAATTAAGTTCGCTAATTAGCTGACTTTAAAATGAGAAGATTAGGATGATCCAGGTTGTCTGATTGTAATTACAAATGCCCTTAAAGTAGAAAAGGGAAACAGAAGAGTCAGAATCAGACAAGGAGATGTGATGATGGAAACAAGGGCAGAGGTCACAGTTCGGAACATTTGATCCACTGTTCCTGGCTTTGAAGATGGAGGAAGGAGCTGTAAGTCTGGGAATGCAGGTGGTCTCCAGAAGCTTGAAAAGGAAATAGATCATCTCCTAAAGTCTTCTAAAAGGAATACAACTCAGCTGACGTTTTGAACTTAGGCCAGTAAAACCAACTTTGGACTTCAGATGTACAGAACCATAACTGAGGAGTCTGGCACTGGTTAAAAACCTACACGTAATTTTTCAGGACTGACTACTGGTCTTACCTGGCAGTTTTCATGAAGAAACCAGCCTCCCCGCAACAGACTCAGGGTACAACCAGTGGATTGCAGCCTCTGAAGGGAATTGCAGTTAAGGACTCAGCCTTCTTGGCTGGTCATGCTCTTTTACATATTTGTGTTCCTACTTTAAATGCCTTCATTCCCGTATCTCTTTATTTGAGACCTTGAGCAAATATCTTCTTCAGGAACATCTTATGTGGGGGGAAGGGAGAGAAATCTTGAAGATCTTTTTTCCCACTGTAACTCAGTGTTCAGTACTTTTGCACTCCTACTCTTCTTTCTCAACTTTCCCAGACTCCAGGGTACATAAGACTGATGAACCTTTTTGTTTAGAGTTCCTCAATAGTGAGATGATACCCGCATCTGCCTCAATTCTTCTGACTCTTGACCAGTGCAAAACTCCCCAGGGAAAAGGACAGGGGATCCATGTTTCCCCAAGTTTTAGCCTCTTATACCATCATAGTAAGAGAATAAAAGCTTATCTCTTTCCTTCTTGGCTTGTTGCTTTAAAGATTTTTTTTTTTTATTTGATAGAGAAAGGGAGAGCGAGAGAGAGAGAGCGAGCACAGAAGCAGAGGGAGCAGCAGAGGGAGAGGGAGAAGCAGACTCTCCGCTGAGCAGGGAGCCTGACTGAGGACACGATCCCAGGACCCCGGGATCATGACCCGAGCAGAAGGCAGACACCCAACCCACGCCACCCAGGCGCCCCTTGGCTTGTGGCTTTAATCAGCCACTCTAACACCTGGCAGCTCAGCATGCTTCCAACTTAGCTGAGCTCCTGATAATAAGGTAATACATTTGTGTTATTTTAAGCCACAAAGTTTGTGGTAATTTGTTACAGTGGCAATAGAAATCTAATACAACTAAATAAGACTTTATCATTATTCAATTAGAAATTATACCATTTAAAATATGTAACTTGTTTTTTAAGAAAATATTTTAAATAATCTCTAGTTGCTTAACCACATTTGGATATATTTTTGATCAGGTATCATGTTTTTTCCAGTATCAGAAGTCTTTCAAGATAACTTAAATAAGAAATTTTAGGAGGGACAAGTTCCTCACTGGCAACATGAGTAACTCTGTGGAGTTGCTCTCTAATGACATCATCATAATTATTAAAAAGTAGTTAAGAAGAGTTATTTAAAGTATCTGGAAATATGAATGAAATCTTGCCATTTGCAATGGCGTGGATGGAGCTAAAGAGTATTATGCTAAGCAATTCGAAATAAGTCAAAGAAAGACAAATGCCATAGGATTTCACTCACATATGGAAATTAAGAAACAAAACAAATGAGCAAAGGGGGAAAAGATAGAGAGAGAAGCAAGCCAAGAAAAGGAGTCCTGACTATAGAGAACAGACTGATGGTCACCAGAGGGGAGGTGGGTGGGTGCTTAGGTGGAATAGGTGATGGGGATTAAGGAGCGCACTGTGATGAGCACTGGGTGATGTATGGAAGTGTTGAATCACTGTATTGTACACCTGAAACTAATATTACACGTTATGTTAACTATTCAACTGAAATAAAAACTTTTTTTTAAAGAAACTACCTGGAAATTATCCTAAGGAAATATAGCAAAGGAAGAAATATTTAATCAAGAAAATGTACTAAATCTTGTTAAAAACAGTGAGTCTATGGCATTTGACTCATGGCATATTTCTTACTCCACCATTTTAGTGTGACCAACTCTGAGCAATGGTGTCCAAGAAGATGGGGCTTTCTTTCCTTCCAGCTCCTGTCCAAAGCTATTGTCTCTCCTGCAGAAGCAGACCACCGGGATTTCTCATAGCCATCAGCTTCATATTTCAAAAACTCTAATCCAGGCAAGAGTAGCTGAAAGCTGGCCTCCTCCACAGAGCGCCTGATCATAAGGCAGAAGCTCTGCCTTAGGCAGAGAATAATGAATCCTCAGTTGCTTTTGCTCCAGACTGCTTGTAAGGCAGAGGTCCATGTTGGGAAAGACTATCTAAGAAAACCAGAGGCTACTATTTCAGCATAATTCTCTACTTGTAAAGCTGGAGTGTCAGTTGGAAAGTGAACCAGGGAAAGAGACAAATAAAAAGAGCCCTCCTGGGGTCTAAATAACATTTTTAAATGTTGAAAGACAAATACAAAAGAAAATCTCAAAAGCAGCAAGAGAAATAACTTTGTTACATATAAGAAAACCCTGATGAAAGTAACACCTGATTTATCATGAGAAATGATAGAAGCCAAAGGTTGTAGGATGACATTCAGAGTGCTCAGAGAAGGAAAACCATTGGTCCAGAGTCTGATATTCAGCAAAATTATCTTTCAAAAATGAAGGCAAAACTCTGGAAAATAGTATGGAGTTTCTTCAAAAAGTTAAAAATAGAACTACCCTACATTCCAGCAATTGTACTATGAGGTATTTACCCAAAGTATACAAAAACACTGATGCAAGAGGTACATGCAACCCAATGTTTATAGCAGCACTATCAACAATAGCTAAACTATGGAAAGAGTCCAAATGTCCAACGACTGTATGGATAAACAAGAGGTGGTAGCAGGGGCGTGTGGGTGGCTCAGTCAGTTAAGCCTGTGACTCTTGGTTTCAGCTTAGGTCATGATCTCAGGATCCTAGAAGCAAGCCCTGCTTTGGGCTCTGGGCTCAGCAGGCAGTCTGCTTTTCTGCCTCTCTCCCCCTCTCTCTCTGCCCCTTCCCCCACTCACTCTCTCTAAAATAAATAAGAAGATATATACATATACACACACAGAGACACACACATACAATGGAATATTATTTATCCATCAAAAAGAATGAAATCTTGTCATTTGCAACTACGTGGATGGAGCTAGAGTGTATTATGCTAAGCAAATAAGTCAGAGAAAAACAAATAACATGGGATTTCACTCATATGTGGAATTTAAGAAACAAAACAGATGAACATAGGGGAAAGGGAAAAAAAGAGAGGGAGGCAAACCATAAGAGACTCTTTCACTATAGAGGAAAAACTGAGAGTTGATGGAAGGAATTGGGCAGGGGATGGGCTAAATGAGTGATGGGTATTAAGGAATGCACTTCTTGTGATGAGCACTACATGTTATAAGAAGTGATGAATTACTAAATTCTATTCCTGAAACTAATATTACACTGTATGTTAACTCATTAAAATTTAAATAAAAATTTGAAATAATGGAACATAAAAAATAAATATTTAGATGTTAAAAATGATGAGACAATCCGTTAGGAAGATTAACAATTACAAAAATATATGCACATAAAACTAAAGCCTCAAATATATGAAGATTGAGGGAAACATGAAATACATAGCAGAATTGAGGGAGACAGATGATCCAATAATAGTTGATTTCATCATTCAATTTTAAATACTTAATTGGACAACTAGGCAGAAGATCAACAAAGAAATAGAAGACCAAACAACACTTTAAACTGTGACTATAAACTATGAACTAGACGAGACATCAATAAAACATATTGAATAGAGATTGGTCTCAAGTATTCATGGAACACAATACAGAATAGACCAAATTCCAGGCCATAAAACAAGTTTCAATTAATTTAAAAGCACTGGGACAAGACGATGTGTATCCTCACACCACAATAGGATGGAATTAGAAATGCATAGCCAAAAAAAAATTAAAATTCAAAACAACATGATAATTACACAATACAGTTCTGAATAACCAATGGTTGTTGAGGAAATCACAAGAAAAAAAAATAGAGTATACTTTGAGAATAAAAAGGGTCACCTACATACCAAAATTTGTGGGGTGCAACTAAATCAGTGCTCACAGAAAAAAATTATAGCTGTATGTGCATATATTAAAAAGATCTTAAAAAAAACCCTACATTATAGCAGGACATCAGCAAATTGAGCTATTGAAATGCTTTAGAAAATATGTAAACATTTGAATTAGATATGAAAATGCAGGATACTATTATACCTCCATTATTATCAATAATATATAAAGTATCTATTTGATGTGTTGTGATTTAAAAGATTGTTTAAGGTAATCACACTTCTTTCCCAATATATTTTACCCAATCTAACAATAAGAATTGTTGAAGTAAAATGTAATATATAATTTAATTCTTGTAAATTCCTAATAAGAAAAATTTATCTGAAACATCAAAGTGTAGCCAAAAATATTTTCGACTTGTAATTATAAGTATGTGAAATAAGTTGCATTTTATAAATATACATTTCAGAAAACTCACAACTGCTATTGTAAATAAGCTAAGAACAGAAACACTTCAAAAAACTATTTTGATGGGTGCCTCGGTGGCTCAGTCAGCTAAGTGGCTGACTCTGGCTCAGGTCATGATCCCAGTGTCCTGGGGTTGAGTCCGACATCAGGCTTCTGCTCAGTGGGGAGCCTGCTTCTCCCTCTCCCTCTGCCTGCCACTCCCCCTACTTGTGCTCTCTTGTTATTTTGATTTTTGGAGGGAACAGATTTGTTGGTTCACAACCTGGGGAGTTTGGGTGAAATTCAAAAGCAGCCCCTTTATGCTGAGGCCAAGAAGAGCCTGAAGAAAGAAGCCACTCCAGAATGTGAGGTGGCAGTTTTAATAAGCAAGGGAACTTCCAGGTGTGTCTTCTGTGACCACAAGATGAGAAGATCTCCACACATGACTGACAGAATCTTGAGACTGTATATAGACAACTTAATGTGGTTCAGCCACATATCCAGTCCAGGTGGTCTCAATTACACATTGCTTTCTCAAAGCTGCATCCTTGAAACAGCTCCCTTATGGAATGAAGGGTGGATCGAATGTTCCTAGGAGAGAGGAGACGAGTAAGGAGTCTTTGATCAAGTCTAACTCACAAGTCAACTGAAGGTCACATCCTCTTGATGGTCTCTTCCAACAAGATTTTAGTAAATAAATACTGTTCTACTTTCATCATTCTAACTGTGCTTATAACAAACATGTTTGCTTTGAAATTCTGTGAAAAAGGAGCTAAAGAAACCACAGAGGCCATGTTTCCTCAGGGAAAGAGTAAAATGTCTTTGCTGGGTTTTTCTAGGAATATTTTAACAGACCACTGAATAATGAAAACATATTTTCAAACGTGAAAATTGTACTATGCTCAAGAACATGTGGGTGGCTTCTTAATTAATATTTTATCAGTAAAAGCATTTTGAAAGTACATATTCAGATTTAATAATCATTATAGACATGGCTTTCTTTTATGATACAGAGGCAAGTTTTACTTTTCCCTAAAATCATGGGATTATCCCAGCATCATTTTTTTTTTCAATGACTAACCATCCCTTGTGATTATTTCCTTGTCTGTTTGCCAAAAAACAATTGACATATACATATGGATCTATTTCTGGACAACCTGTTTGGTTCCATTGATCTCTTTGTACTCACAACAAAATGACATCCTTTTAATATAGTGTAAGTTTTATAGTAAGTTTTGAAATCTGAAATCTGGTAGTATAAGTCTTCCAACTTGAATCTTCCTCCAGATTGGCTAGGCTATTCTAGATCACTTTTATTTATATATACATTTATAATCATTTAGGGGCGCCTGTGTGGCTCAGTTGGTTAAGCATCTGACTCTTGATTTCGGCTCAGGTCACGATCTCAGGGTCCTGGGATCCAGTCCCATGTGGGGCTCCACACTCAGCAGGGAGTCTACTTTTCCCTCTCCCTCTCCTCCCTCCCCACTCACCTTCTCTCTCTCTTTCAAATAAATAAATAAAATCTTTAAAAAAATTATAATCATTTTGTAAATTTTCACAAAAATAAAGCTGTGTTGACTCACTATAACAATGTGGGGAAAACTGACATCCAACAATAGTCACTAATCAATATAGATGATACACAACTGCATTTAATTGCCTTTATAAATTTCTGTCAGCAATATAATCTAAACAAATTTGACTCTTCTTTGATTACTAATATATTTGAGGTTATTTTAAATAGAATTTCATATTACATTTTCAGTTGTTTGTTGCTAGTATATTGAGACACAATTGATTTTTATGTAATGATTTTATATTTAGACATTTAATTCACTTATAAATATTAATACTTTATTTCAGAGAATCTTTTGGACTTCAGATATAATCATATCAACTGAACAAAATCTAATGCCTTTTAAATCTTTATTTTATTTAATACGCTGGTTTGGAATTTCCTCATAAAGATGACCAAAGAATGAATAAAAACACATCTTTGTCTTTTATCTGTTTTGAGGAGAATGGGTTTGATAATTAACCATTAATTATAAGATAGCAATAGATTATTTATAGATAATCTTTGTATTTTTGGAAAAATTATAATCCTTCTAATCCTAGATTGCTGTTTTATCATAATGTGTGCAAACTGAGGGTTCTAGAGGGGAGAGGGGTAAGAGGATGGGTTAGCCTGGTGATGGGTATTAAAGAGGGCATGTACTGAATGGAGCACTGGGTGTTATATGCAAACAATGAATCATGGAACACTACATCAAAAACTAATGATGTAATGTATGCTGATTAACATAACAAAATAAAAAAAATGTGTGTTGAATTATATCCCTTTAGTGTGATGATTTCAAAAAATGATAAATTTGCATTCTTTTTTTCTTTTTCAGATTTTATTTAAATTCAAGTTAGTTAATACTGCATTATTAGTTTCAGGGGTAGAATTTAGTGATGCATCAGTTGCATAGAACACCTCATTACATCAAGTGCCCTCCTTAATACCCATCACTCAATTTCCCATGCCTCCACCCATCTCATCTCTAGCAACCCTCAGTTTATTCCATATAGTTAAGTCTCATTACAAAAAAAAAAAAAAGAGTCTCTTATGGTTTGCCACTCTCTCTGTTTTTATCTTATTTTATTTTTCCTTCCCTTCCCCTAAGTTCCCCTGTTGTGTTTCTTAATTCCACATGAGTGAAATCATATGGTATTTGTCTTTCGCTGACTGACTTATTTCACTTAGCATAATACACTCTAGTTCCATCCATGTTGTTGTAAATGACAAAATTTCATTCATTTTGAAGGCTGAGTAATATTCCATTCTAATATATATATATATATATATATATATATATTTTCCATTATTTGGCTATTATCGATAATGCTGCTATAAACATTGGGTGCATGTACCCCTTTGAATCAGTATTTTTGTATTATTTGGATAAATACCTAGTAGTATAATTTCTGGGTCATAGGGTGGTTGTATTTTTTATTTTTTGAGGAACTTCCACACTGTTTTCCAGAGTGGCTGCATCAGTTTGCATTCCTACCAACAGTGTAAGAAGTTTCCCATTTCTCCACATTCTTGCCAACATCTGCTGTTTCCTGAGTTGTTCATTTTAGCCTTTCTGACTAGTTGTTCATTTTAGCCATGCTGATCAATGAGCCATTCTGACTCATTATGGTTTTGATTTGAATTTCCTTGATGACTAGTAAAGTTGAGAATTTTCTAATGTATCTGTTAGCTATTTCTATGTCTTCTTTGGAAAAAAATGTCTATTCATGTCTTCTGACCATTTCTTAACTGGATTTTTTGTTTTTTCAGGGTTGAGTTTGATAAGTTTTTTCTAGATTTTGGATACTAGCCCTTTATCTGATATGTCCTTTGCAAATATCTTCTCCCATTCCATAGGTTACTTTTAATTTTGTTGACTATTTCCTTTGCTGTATAGAAGCTTTTTATCTTGATGAAGTCCCAATAGTTCATTTTTGCTTTTGTTTCCCTTGCCTTTGGAGACATGTCTAGTAAGAAGTTGCTGCAGCCGAGATCAAAGAGGTTGCTGCTTTTGTTCTCCTCTAGAATTCTGATAGATTCTTGTCTCACATTTAGGTCTTTCATCCATTTTGAATTTATTTTTGTGTATGGTGTAAGAAAGTGGTCCAGTTTCACTCTTCTCTATGAGGGTGTACAATTTTCCCAACACCGTTTGCTGAAGAGACTGTCTTTTCTCCACTGGATATTCTTTCCTGCTTTTTTGAAGATTAGTTGACCATAGAGTTGAGGGTCCATTTCTGGGTTCTCTGTTCTGTTCCATTGACCTATGTGTCTGTTTTTGTGCCAGTACCATACTGTTTCGATGATTACAGCTTTATAATACAGACTGAATTCCAAAATTGTGATGCCTCCAGCTTTGGTTTTCTTTTACAATATTACTTTGGCTATTCAGGGTCTTTTCTGGTTCCATACAAATTTTAATATTCTTTGTCCCAGCTCTGTGGAAAATGCTGGTGTTATTTTGAGAGGGATTGCATTGAATGTGTAGATTGCTTTGGGTTGTATAGACATTTTAACAATATTTGGGTTGTATAGACATTTGGGTTGTATAGACATTTTGTATAGACATTTGGGTTGTATAGACATTTAACAATATTTGATCTTTCAATCCATGAGCATGGAATGTTTTTCCACTTCTTTTGTCTTCCTCAATTTCTTTCAGAAGTGTTCTATGGTTTCTTTCAAAAGTGTTCTACAAATCTTTTACCTCTTTGGTTAGGTTTATTCCTAGGTATCTTATGATTTTTGGTGCAGTTGTAAATGGGATCAATTTCTTGATTTCTCTTTCAGCTGCTTCATTATTGGTGTATAGAAATGACTGATTTTTGTGCATTGATTTTATATCCTGAGACTTTGCTGAATTCCTGTATCAATTCTAGTTAAATTTTTGACGGAGTCTTTTGGATTTTCTACATAGAGTATCATGTCATTTGCAAAGAGTGAAAGTTTGACTTTTTCCTTGCCAATCTGGATGCTTTTTATTTCTTTTTTTGTCTTGATTGCTGAGGCTAGGACTTCCAGTACTATGTTGAACAACAGTAGTGATAGTTGGCATCCCTGCAGTGTTCCTGATCTTAGGGGAAAAGATCTGTTTTTCTCCAATGAGGATGATATTAGCTGTTGGTCGTTCTTATATGGCCTTTATCATGTTGAGGTATGTTCTCTCTATCCCTACACTGTGGAGGGTTTTTATTAAGAAAGGATGCTGTATTTTGTCAAATGCTTTTTCTGCATCTATTGTGAGGATCATATGGTTCTTATCCTTTCTTTTGTTAATGTGGTGTATCATGTTGATTGATTTGCAGATGTTGAACCACTCCTGCAGCCCAGGAATAAATCCCACTTGGTCATGGTGAATAATCCTTTTAATGTACTGTTGAATCAGATCAGATAGTATCTTGTAGAGAATTTTTGCATCCATCTTTATCAGAAATATCAGTCTTAATTCTTGTTTTTAATGGGGTCTTTGTCTGGTTTTAGGATCAAGGTAATGCTGGCCTCATAGAATGAGTATGGAAGTTTTCCTTTCATTTCTATTTCTTGGAATAGTTTCAGAATAATAGGTATTAATTCTTATTTAAATGTTTGATAGAATTCCCCTGGGAAGTAATCAGGCCCTGGACTCTTGTTTGTTGTGAGATTTTTGATTACTGATTCAATTTCTTTGCTCCTTATGGGTTTGTTAAGATTTTCTATTTCTTCCTGTTTCAATTTTGGTGGTTTATATGTTTCTAGGAATTTATCTATTTCTTCCAGATTGCCTAATTTGCAGGCATATAATTGCTCATAATATTCTCTTATAATTGTTTATATTTCTCCAGTATTGGTTGTGATCTTTCCTCTTTCATTCATGATTTTATTTATTTGGGTCCTTTCTCTTTTCTTTTTTTTTTCTTTCTTTCTTTTTTTAATATTTATTGTTATGTTAATCACCATACATTACATCATTAGTTTTTGATGTAGTGTTCCATGATTCATTGTTTGTGCATAACACTCAGTGCTCCATGCATAAAGTACCCTCTTTAATACCCATCACCAGGCTAACCCATTCTCCCACCCCCTCCCCTCTAGAACCCTCAGTTTGTTTTTAAGAGTCCATCATCTCTCATTGTTCATCTCCCCTCCGATTTATCCCCCTTCATTCTTCCCCTCCTGCTATCTTCTTTTTTTTTATCTTAACATATATTGCATTATTTGTTTCAGAGGTACAGATATGTGATTCAACAGTCTTGCACAATTCACAGGACTCACCATAGCACACACCCTCCCCAATGTCTATCACCCAGCCACCCCATCCTCCCAAACCCCCTCCCCATGCCAGCAACCCTCAGTTTGTTTCCTGAGATTAAGAATTCCTCATATTAGTGAGGTCATATGATACATGTCTTTCTCTGATTGACTTATTTTACTCAGCATAACACCCTCCAGTTGCATCCACGTCCGGCAAATGGTAAGAACTCATTCTTTTGATGGCTGCATAATATTCCATTGTATATATACACCATCTCTTCTTTATCCATTCATCTGTCAATGGACATCTTTGCTCTTTCCACAGTTTGGCAATTGTGGACATTGCTGCTATAACATCGGGGTGCACGTAACCCTTCGGATCCCTACCTTTGTATCTTTGGGGTAAATACCCAGTAGTGCAATTGCTGGATCTTATGGTAGCTCCATTTTCAACTTTTTGAGGAACCTCCATACTGTTTTCCAGAGTGGTTGCACCAGCTTGAATTCCCACCAACAGTGTAGGAGGGATCCCCTTTCTCCGCATCCCTGCCAACATCTGTCATTTCCTGACTGGTTAATTTTAGCCATTTTGATTGGTGTGAGGTGGTATTTCATTGAGGTTTTGATTTGGATTTCCCTGATGCCGAGTGATGTTGAGCATTTTTTCATGAGTCTTTTGGCCATTTGGATGTCTTCTTTGGAAAAATGTCTGTTCATGTCTCCTGCCCATTTCTTGATTGGATTATTTGTTCTTTGGGTGTTGAGTTTGATAAGTTCTTTATAGATTTCGGATACTAGCCCTTTATCTGATATGTCATTTGCAAATATCTTCTCGCATTCTGTTGGATGTCTTTTGGTTTTGTTGACTGTTTCCCTTGCTATGCAAAAGCTTTTTATCTTGATGAAGTCCCAATAGTTCATTTTTGCCCTTGCTTCCCTTGCCTTTGGCGATGTTTCTAGGAAGAAGTTGCTGCAGCTGAGGTCAAAAAGGTTGCTGCCCGTGTTCTCCTTTAGGATGCTTATGGACTCCTGTCTCACATTTAGGACTTTCAACCATTTTGAGTCTATTTATGTGTGTGGTCTAAGAAAATGGTCCAGTTTAATTCTTCTGCGTGTGCCTCTCCAATTTTCCCAACACCATTTGTTGAAGAGACTGTCTTTTTTCCACTGGATATTCTTTCCTGTTTTGTCAAAGATTAATGACCATAGAGGTGAGGGTCCATTACTGGGCTCTCTATTCTGTTCCATTGGTCTATGTGTCTCTTTTTGTGCCAGTACCATACTGTCTTGATGATGCCAGCTTTGTAATAGAGCTGGAAGTCCAGAATTGTGATGCTGCCAGTTTTGCTTTTCTTTTTCAACATTCCTCTGGCTATTTGTAGTCTTTTTGGTTCCATACAAACTTAGGATTATTTGTTCCATTTCTTTGAAAAAAAGTAGATGGATTTTGATGGGGATTGCTTTGAATGTGTAGATTGCTGTAGGTAGCATTGACATCTTCACAATATTTGTTCTTCCAATCCATGAGCATGGAACGTTTTTCCATTTCTTTGCGTCTTCCTCAATTTCTTTCATGAGTATTTTATAGTTTTCTGAGTACAGACCCTTTCCCTCTTTGGTTAGATTTATTCCTAGGTATCTTATGGTTTTGAGTGCAATTGTAAATGCGATCGACTTCTTAAATTCTCTTTCTTCTGTCTTGTCGTTGGTGTATAGGAATGTCACTGATTTCTGTGCATTGATTTTATATCCTGCCACTTTACTGAATTCCTGCATGAGTTCTAGTAGTTTTGGGGTGGAGTCTTTGGGGTTTTCCACATAAAGTGTTATATCATCTGCAAACAGTGAGAGTTTGACTTCTTCTTTGCTGATCTGGATGCCTTTTTTTCTTTTTCTTGTCTGATTGCTGTAGCTAGGACTTCTAATACTATGTTAAATTGCAGTGGTGATGGTGGACATCCCTGCTGCATTCCTGACCTTAGTGAGAAAGCTCTCAGTTTTTCCCCATTGAGAATGATATTTGCTGTAGGTTTTTCATAGATGGATTTTATGATATTGAGGTATATACCCTCTGTGCCTATACTTTGAAGAGTTTTGATCAAGAAAGGATGCTGTACTTTGTCAAATGCTTTTTCTGCATCTAGTGTGAGGATCATATGGTTCTTGTTCTTTCTTTTATTAATGTATTGTATCACGTTGATTGATTTGCGGATGTTAAACCAATCTTGCAGCCCAGGGATAAATCCCACTTGGTCGTGGTGAATAATCCTTTTAATGTACTGTTGGATCCTATTGGCTAGTATATTGGTGAGAATTTTTGCATCCGTGTTCATCAAGGATATTGGTCTGTAATTCTCCTTTTTGATGGGGTCTTTGTCTGGTATGGGGATCAAGGTAATGGTGGCCTCATAAATCGAGTTTGGATGTTTTCTTTCCATTTCTATTTTTTGGAACAGTTTCAGAAGAATAGGTATTAATTCTTCTTTTAATGTTTGGTAGAATTCCCCTGGGAAGCCATATGGCCCTGGGCTTTTGTTTGTTGGGAGATTTTTAATGACTGCTTCAATTTCCTTAGTGCTTATAGGTCTGTTCAGGTGTTCTATTTCTTCCTGGTTCAGTTTTGGTAGTTGATACATCTCTAGGAATGCATCCATTTCTTCCAGGTTTTTTAATTTGCTGGTATATAGTTGCTCATAATATGTTCTTATAATTGTTTGTATTTCTTTGGTGTTGGTTGTGATCTCTCCTCTTTCATTCATGATTTTGTTGATTTGGGTCATTTCTCTTTTCTTTGTGATAAGTCTGGCCAGGGGTTTATCAATCTTGTTAATTCTTTCAAAGAACCAGCTCCTAGTTTCGTTGATTTGTTCTACTGTTCTTCTGGTTTCTATTTCATTGATATCTGCTCTGATCTTTATTATTTCTCTTCTTCTGCTGGGTTTAGGCTTTATTTGCTGTTTTTTCTCTAGCTCTTTTAGGTGTAGGGTTAGGTTATTTATTTGAGACCTTTCTTGTTTCTTGAGAAAGACTTGTATTGCTATATTCTTTCCTCTTAGGATGGCCTTTCCTGTATCCCAAAGATTTTGAACAGTTGTGTTCTCATTTTCATTGGTTTCCATGATTTTTTTTAATTCTTCTTTAATTTCTTGGTTGACCCATTCATTCTTTAGTAGGATGCTCATTAGCCTCCATGTATTTGAGTTCTTTCCGACTTTCCTCTTGTAATTGAGTTCTAGTTTCAAAGCATTGTGGTCTGAAAATATGTAGGGAATAATCCCAATCTTTTGGTACCAGTTGAGACCTGATTTGTGACCTAGGATGTGATCTAGTCTGAAGAATGTTCCTCTGGCACTAGAGAAGAATGTGTATTCCATTGCTTTGGGATGGAATGTTCTGAGTAGGTCTGTGAAGGCCATTTGGTCCATTGTGTCATTTAAAATCTTTATTTCCCTGTTGATCTTTTGCTTAGATGATCTGTCCATTTCCATCAGGGGGGTGTTAAAGTCCCCCACTATTATTGTATTGTTGTCAATGCGTTTCTTTGCTTTTGTTATTAATTGCCTTATATAATTGGCTGCTCCCCTGTTAGGGGCATAGATATTTAAAATTGTTAGATCTTCTTGTTGGATAGACTCCTCAAGTAGGATATAGTATCCTTCCTCATCTCTTATCACAGTCTTTGGTTTAAAACCTAATTTGTCTGATATAAAGATTGCCACCCAGCTATCATTCAGTGTCCATTAGCATGGTAAATGATTTTCCACCCCCTCACTTTCAATCGGGGTGTCTTTGGGTCTAAAATGAGTCTCTTGCAGACAGCATATTGATGGGTCTTGTTTTTTAATCCAATCTGATAGCCTGTGTCTTTTGATTGGGTCATTTAGCCCATTTATATTCAGGGTAACTATTGAAAGATATGAATTTTGTGCCATTTTATTGCCTGTAAGGTGACTGTTACTGTATATTGTCTGTGTTCCTTTCTGGTCTATGTTGCTTTTAAGCTCTCTCTTTGCTTAGAGGACCCTTTTCAATATTTCTTGTAGGGCTGGTTTCGTGTTTGCAAAGTCTTTTAGTTTCTCTTTTCCTGGAAGTTTTTTATCTCTCCTTCTATTTTCAATGACAGCCTAGCTGGATATAGTATTCTTGGCTGCATATTTTTCTCGTTTAGTGCTCTGAATATATTATGCCAGTCCTTTCTGGCCTGCCAGGTCTCTGTGGATAGGTCTGTTGCCAATCTAATGTTTTTACCATTGTAGGTTACATATGTCTTCTCCCGAGCTGCTTTCAGGATTTTCTCTTTGTCTCTGAGACTCATGAGTTTTATTATTAGATGTCAGGGTGTTGACCTATTTTTATTGATTTTGCAAGGGGTTCTCTGTGCCTCTTGGATTTTGATGCTTGTTTCCTTCCCCAAATTAGGGAAGTTCTCTGCTATAATTTGCTCCAATATACCTTCTGCCCCACTCTCTCTTTCTTCTTCTTCTGGGAATCCCAATTATTCTGATGTTGTTTCGTCTTATGGTATCACTTATCTCTCGAATTCTGCCCTCGTGATCCAGTAATTCTCTATCTCTCTTTTTCTCAGCTTCTTTATTTTTCATCATTTGGTCTTCTATATCACTAATTCTCTCTTCTGCCTCATATATCCTAGCAGTTAGCACCCCCATTTTTGATCGCACCTCATTAATAACCTTTTTTTATTTTGACTGATTAGATTTTAGTTATTTTATTTCTCCTGAAAAGGGTTTCTCTAATAACTTCCATGCTTTTTTGAAGCCCAGCTAGTATCTTTAAAATCATGATTCTGAACTCTAGGTCTGACATCGTACTAATGTCCGTATTGAGTAGGTCCCTGGCAGTTGATACTACCTCTTGTTCTTTTTGTTGAGTTGATTTTTTCCATCTTGTCATTTTGTCCAGAGGAGAATAGATGAATGAGAGAACAAAATGCTAACCGGGTAACAACATCCCCAGAAAATATACGCTGAACAAATCAGAAAAGACCCGAAACCAGGGGAAAAGAAAGGGAAAGAAAGAAAAAAGAAAAAGAAAAAGATAAAAACAAACAAAAACAGAACAAAACAAAACAAAAAAAACAGAATATGATCAAATATGATCAGGCTGATGCATAGATCAGTGCCACACACTAGATTTTGGGTGTATTTTGGTCCATTAGAAGAAAGTGCCTCCCAAAATTTTAAAGAAAGAAAAATTTATATATGTACAAAAGTAAGGGTTGATATGATAAAGGGATAGAATATGACTGTAAAGATGAAAATAATAAAAAAAATTTATAAAAGGAATTGAGAAGTTTTTTGAAAAAAGAAAGAAGAGGATTTAAGCGGAAAAAAGGAAAAGGGAGAGAATGTGATCAGGCAGGGGACTAAAACAAAGCCATACACTAGAGGTTTAGGGTATATTTTGATGTGTTAGAAGAAACTGTATCTCATAATTTTAAAAGAACAACTTATATATATGCCAAAAATAAGGGTAACTACTATGAAGGGATAGAATATGACTCTAAAAATGAAAAATAAAAAAAAATTAAAGGGATTGATAAGATGTTGGTTGAAAAAGGGAAAAAGAAAGATAAAAAAAACTGTTAAAAAAATTAACTTTGAAATACTAGAGAATCATGGTAAAAAAAGCCATGGATTCTATGTGCAGTATTCCCCTAGTGCTGGCATTCTGCCGTTCTCATTGAACGGTAAACTTGGTCTTGGCTGGCTGTTCTTGCAGATCTTCTGGGGGAGGGGCCTGTTGCCATGGTTCCCAAATGTCTTTGCCAGAGGCGGAATTGCCCCGCCCTTGCCTGGTCCAGGCTAAGTAATCTGCATGGGTTTGCTCACAGGAGTTTTAGTTCCTGGGAAGCTTTCAGTACAGCTTTGGAGGACCAGAGTGAAAATGGCGGCCTCCCAGTCTCCACCCCAGAGGAGCCAAGAACTCAGGGCCCCGCTCTTCAGTGAGCCCCCAGAGAAAAACAGTCAATCACTCCTGTCTCCCTGGTCTCTGGCCGTACTCTGTGCTCACCCGGTCTGTGACCAAGCGTTTCTATCTCTGGCACCCGACTCAGTGTGGAGTCTCCAAACCCAGCAGATCCATGTAGTGTGCTCCCGCACCACTCCTCCTGGGGGAGGAAGGGGAGTCTCCCCAGATCTGACACTTGTTGGGTCCCCACTGGAGGAGAAGTGGACCAACTGTGGTGCAGATCATGGTTTATGGCAACCCCTAGCTGAGAGCCCTTGCCTCGGCTCTGTCTCTGCAGCCAGCTTCCCCGCTCCAATACCTGGGAGCTCTGCTGCACTCAGGCACCCCCGGTTTTTCTGTGACCCCCGAGGGTCCTGAGACCACACTGTCCCACGAGGGTTCCACCCCCCACCTAGCCACTGGAGCGATGTCCCTCAGCGGGGCCGACTTTTAAGAGTTCCAATTTTGTGCTCTGTGGCTCTATCATTTGCCAGACATGGCCGATGAAGACGCCCTCCCCCTCGTCTATCCTCCCGAATATCACCTCAGATTCACTTCTCCGCATGTCCTACCTTCCAGAAAGTGGTCGCTTTTCTGCTCAGAGAGTTGTTGCTATTCTTTTCTTTGATCTCCTGTTGAGTAGGTAGGTGTTCAGAATGATTTGATCACTATCTGGCTCAATTCCTGAGACCGGATGAAATCCAGGTCTCCTACTCCTCTGCCATCTTGCTCTGCCCACCTCTCTTTTCTTTTTGATAAGTCTGCCTAGGGATGTATCAGTCGTGTTCTTTCAAAGAACCAGATCAGTTTTGTTGATTTGTTCTACATTTTTTTTGTAGTAGTTGTTGTTTCTGTTTTTCTATATCATTGATTTCTGTTCTAATCTTTATCATTTCTCTGCTCCTGCTTATTTTAGGCATTATTTGTTGTTCTTTTTCCAGGTCCTTTAGATGTAAGGTTAGGTTGTGTATTTGAGATTTTTCTTGTTTCTTGAGGAAGGCCTGTATTGCTATATTTCCCTCTTGGGACCACCTTTGCTGCATCCCAATGGTTTCAGACTGCCGTGTTTTGTTTTCATTTGCTTCCATACATTTTAAACATTCTTCTTTAATTTCCTGGTTGAGCCATTCTTGTTTTAGTAGGATGTTCTTTAACCTCCATGTATTTGTGCTCTTTCAAAATTTTTTCTTGTGGTTGATTTCAAGTTTTAATGCATTATAGTCAGAAAATGTGCACGGTGTGATCTCAATCTTTACATAGCTATTGAGGGCTGATTTGTTACCCAGTATGTGATCTTTTCTGGAGAATGTTCCATGCACACTTGAAAAGAATGTGCGTTCTGCTGCTTTAGGATAAAATGCTCTGAAGATATCTGTTAAGTCCATCTGGTCCAGTAAATCATTTAAAACCCTTGTTTCCTTGTCAATCTTTTGCTTAGATGATCTGTCCATTGTTTTGAGTGGGGTGTTAAATTCCCCAACTATTATTGTATTATTATCAATGAGTTCCTTTAAGTTTGTTAAAGGAACAATTGATTTATATATTTGCCTGCTCACTAGTTAGGGGCATAAATATTTACAATTGTTTGATCTTCTTTTTGGATAGACCCCTTAATTATGATAGAGTGTCCTTCGTCTCTTTGGTTTGAAATCTAGTTTGTCTGATATAAGTATGGCTACTTTGGCTTTCTTTTGATGTCCATTAGCATGATAAATGGTTCTCTACCCCCTCAGTTTCAACCTGGAGGTGTGTTTGGGTCTAAAATGAATCTCTTGTAAACAGCATATGGAGCAAGACAAACAGAGAATCAAAAAACTATAAGCCTGATTCCAAAGAAAAGGAAAGAAAAAAAATAAGGGAAAAAAAAATACAGCCTGGTCCTATTTCCCCCAGAACTGAAGGGGATGCTGTGAGGCATGGTATGATCAGTAGACTTGGTGCTGGCAGCATATGCTGCCTGTGTTGCTCTTCTCAGGGAGAGGCCAGCTGAGCTGGCTCAGAGTCAGTCCAGTTCAGGTAAAAAAGCACTTACTAAGCACAGGGTGGTGGGGCTTGGTCTAAGTGGCTCCCACCTCCACTGGGGGCTGCTGTGTTGCTCTCGAGGACCACCAGCTTGCTAGTGAGAGTAAAATGGCACCACTCCACTCTCTTGTCCCCAGACAGGGGGATCTCATACCCCTGCTGTTCAGGAAGCCTTCACAGAAAAGTGAGGGCTATCAGGCTGCCGGGTTTTTATCTTAGGTGCCTGGATTTTATCTTAGGTGCCTGGCTGGGATTCAAAACTCCAAATATCCCGCATTTCATCTTTGGCATAGGGCTGGGATTCAAAGCTCCAAATCTTAAAGGAGCCACTACTGCTGGGATCTGCTCCCTTCTCTGGATTAGAGCTTCACTGTGCTGACTAGTGCTCTTTTCCAAGATAAACAGTCCCACCCCTGTGTGGGCACAGAATCTATTGTGTGGCACCACAAAAAACAGCGACCAGAGAACAGGTTATCCACCCTCTCTGTGCCTGCCTTTGTCCCCTGCCAATGAAAGGTGATTCGCTGGAGCCTACAGGGTCCTTTGTCCTTGGTGAAGCAAAATACCCTCTTCCAAATGTACTCCAGGAAGGGGAACAATCTCTCCCAGTGGCACCCAGGAGATTCCTACTCCACTTTGTGGGCACTCCTGGGCCAGAGCTCTCCTTCCCCCAGGAGCGCAAGCTACAGCTTTGCTTGCACAAAAGTTACCCACTTTGAAAACCTCAGAGTTTGAGCTACGTTCACTGTTTGCCAAGAACCTGGGACACTCAGTTGGCCTGTCTCCCAGTCTGTGGTCCAAGAGGTTTTCTTCTTGGTGAACCTGACTCCACATTCTCTCAACCCATCTCCACCTCCTCCTCTTCCCCCCACCAAAGGGCTTACCCCCTTTCAGATCAGCAGGGTTTCTCTCCCCCAAATCACTTCTACACACCTCACACCTGCCACACTCTCTCCCTCCAACCGTGGAGATCCTTCTTCCTGTCCTCAGACTAATTTCCTAGGTGTTCCAAGTACTCTGATCTCAATACAGCTGTGTTCAATGGGTGAGGAAAGCCCAGGGTCCCTCCAATTCTCTGCTATCTTAACTCCTCCAAGAAACTAGCATGTTTTAATTAAACTCCACTAGTCATGTCCTTACTGATCGTTGATTTTGTTCTCCACTATCTAAAAGAAGTGTCTTATAATATTTAACTAAGTGTGTTAAAATATCTCTGTAATTTATCTATTTCCCTTTCTCTCATGCTCCCTTTTTAAAAAGTGTGTTTCTGAATACATATTATTAATATATTTCCTGTTGATTGGACTTTTTCATTTGAAGTGTCCTTTTGTATCTCTGATAATTTTTGCATTTAAATCTATGTTTGTGATATTAGTGTAGATATTTAAATTTCCTTCTGGTTATGATTTTCAGCTTTTTACTTTATAACTGTGTCCTTATTTTTAAACATGGATGCTATAAACAGAATTTGAGTATATTGTGTTTTTATCTAGTATGAAAATAGCTTTTAAAGAATTAAATCCATTCATAATGAAAAAAATTACTCAAATACTTAGGTTAAATCTACCATTTTCTATTTTTCCTTCTTTTTTGTTCCATCTGTACTGCGCTGTTGTCTTCCTCATCTCTTAACTTCTTTAGTATTGTTTATCTTTTCACTTTAATTATTTTTTAAAATATTTTATTTATTTATTTTGACAGAGAGGGAGAGACAACGAGAGCAGGAACACAAGCAGGGGGAGTGGGAGAGGGAGAAGCAGGTTTCCCACTGAGCAGGGAGCCTGATGCGGGGCTCGATCCCAGGACCCTGGGATCATGACTTGAGTCAAAGGCAGACACTTAACGACTGAGCCACCCAGGTGACCCTTCACTTTAATTTTTAATGTAAACACCTTATATAAATGTCTTATTGGTTATTTAGAGACTACCCCCTTCACTTATTATAGTCTAACTTAAACGTAGTTTAACTACAGTTTTCCCATCCCATCTTTTCCATTATTTTGTCATGAATTTTACTTCTAGGTCTTTAAAAATCCTGCCAGATGTTATTGCTGCTACAAACCATTGCACTTTTAATTATATGTTTATGTATATTTAATATTTAATTATATGTACAATGATCTATTATGAATATATAATATACACCTTTGCATATCATTATATATTAATTAAATATTTGTAAATATATGTTTATATTTCATCATATGTTTGCTTATTCTGGCATATTTCATTCTTTTGTGCAATTCTCTGCTTCCATCTGGAATTCCTGGATTTATCCTGAAGAACTCCCTATACCCTCCTTGTAATGTAGACCTGTTGGCAAAACGAACAAAATAAAAGCAGATTTTTCTTTTTATTTATGAATATATTCTTTTACTTTTACTTTGGAGAGCTATTTTGCTAGGTAAAGAATTCTAGGTTGGTAATGTGCAGACATTATTGTTGTTGGTGTTGTTGTCATTTTCAGTACTTTAAATACATTATTCCAGTGTCTACTGCCCTCAGATTTTCTATAAAGAAAAGCCATCCATCTTTCTATTGCAGCTTTGAAGTTACTGTGTCTTTTAACTCTGGCTGCTTTTAAGGTTTTCTTGTGTATTTGATTTTCAGTATTCTATTATGTGTCTAGATGTAATTTACATTGTGCTTATCTTATTTGCTATTTACCAAGATTCTTGAATTTGTTGGCCATGGTATTTATCGTTTTTATAACATTCTCATTCATTAACTATTCAAATAAGGCTTCTGTTTTATTCTCTTCATCATCTCCTTTGTGATGTCAATTACACACATTTTAGATCATTTAACTGTACATTTTATATACCTATTGACAAGATATACCAGAAACAAAAATGAAATCTTTAATGAACAGGCACATACCAGGGGACTGGCTGCAGTGGAGAAAACATTTTGAAAAAAACGTGTACAAAACATTCCAGAGCTAACAGTAAGATTACACTTATGAACTGAACGGCAAAAGAATGTCTAGGAGAAATACTGGACAAAGAGGCACAGGAAATATAAAAATCAGGAAGTGAAGAACATTTTATATTTATGTAAGTATTTAAAAGTCTAGGTAGCCAGACATATGAGAATCTCAAAATAATAGTGCTGCTACACTATTAGATAATTTTAAGTTATAAATTTTTTTTTAAAAAATCAGGAGACTGGAATAAATGTTTTACAATAAGAGAACACAGTCAAAGCATCTAAGCAGACAATAAACGACCACATTCCAGATAAAGTCAGTATGGTCTTAAACATTTCCCACCGAGTCAGAGAAATTTCCTATGATTTTTCAGTGTAACAAATAAATGTGGAAGCAGGACAATGGGCATGAATATCATGGCACTTACGGGAAGCCAATAACTGCAAATTGTGATAATTCATTTCCTTTTACCAGTTTCTTTCTCACAGTGCTAATGACGTTGAGGAGGAAAAGTTTAGGTAATTAGAGAGATTGAAATTGAGAATATTTCCCCTTTCATAGGGGTGTGTTGCACACTTTTAATAGAATCCAGTCTGTTTTTCTTTTCTTTTTTTTTTCTTTCTTTTCTTTTTTTTAAGGGGCTCCATGCTGACCTGCGCTGAGATCAAGAGTCAGATGCTTAACTGACTGAACCACACAGGTGCCCCAATATAATCTAGTTTTTTAAAAGAAAAACTTCAGGGCACCTAGGTAACTCAAATGTTAAGTGTCTGCTGTCTGCTCAGGTCATGATCCCAGGCTCTTGGGATTGAGCCCCGCATTGGGATCCCTGCTCAGCAGGAACCCTGCTTCTCCCTCTCCCACTCCCCCTGCTTCTGTTCCCTCTCTCTCTGTCAAAAAATAAATAAAATTTTTAAAAATAAATTAAAAATAAATAAAAGAAAAATTCCTGGGGTGCCCAGGTGGCTCAGTCAGTTAAGCATCTGCCTTTGTGGAATCAAGTCCCACATTGGGCTCCCTGCTTGGCAGAGAGTCTGCTTCTCCCTCTCCCTCTGTCTGCTGTTCCTCTTGCATGTTCTCCCTCTCTCTCTCTCTGTCAAATAAATAAATAAAATCTTAAAAGAAAATAAAAATTTCTTAGGAGCTTAGAAACTATTTCTTACTTTTTGCGTATATCCAGTTAATGGTTTATACTACAAAATTTAAAAACAGCTTTAAGGAATATATAAAAATATATTTAATGATTATCAAGCCTTTGAACAAAAGTTGATATTGTAAGTCAATTCATGCATTATTTCAAGATCAATTATCTAATTGTGTCATTATTTAATGCACTTTTCCATGTAAGTTTGTTATTCTGTTACTGACATCAAAGACATTAACCAAACTGTCTTAGTCATTTTGAGAAATTACTTTGTCATTAATTTTATCTAGCTCATATAGTGTTATATGAGGCATATGGTAGGCTATAAACAGAGGAGGGTTCCTTACTCTGATTTATACATAATTGGTGCTTGTCAACACTACCATCTGTAGCATTCACTGATTGAACATATTTTTTTTCCCAAAGAATAGTGAAGTAACAAATCCCACAAAATCAACAATGTCTAAGGAGAATATCACTATTTTTACATTAGATTTACCTCAATATAATTATCCTATATGATTCTAAGTCACTACAGTATGTTATAAAAATCTTGTTATTGAAAAGACATACCATTTCCCTAACTTTATTTTATTTATTTTTAAAGATTTTATTTATTTATTTGACAGAGAGAGACACAGTGAGAGAGGTACCACAAGCAGGGAGGAGTAGGAGAGGGAGAAGCAGGCTTTCTGCAGAGCAGGGAGCCCGATGCGGGGCTTGATCCCAGAACCCTGGGACTGTGACCTGAGCGGAAGGCAGAGGGTTAATGACTGAGCCACCCAGGCACCCCACTCTAATTATATTTTAAATGAATTAATATTGCCTATAAAATGAAGTATTCTTTCACTAAGTTAGCATTCAAATTCATGACAACCTGTATTATGTCCTCATACAAACTATTCTATTACCAGATTTTTTTTTTAATTTTATTGTTATGTTAATCACCAAACATTACATCATTAGTTTTTTTTATTTTATTTTATTTATTTATTTGAGAGAGAGAGCGAGCACATGAGAGGGGATAGGGTCGGAGGGAGAAGCAGACTCCCTGCTGAGCAGGGAGCCCGATGCGGGACTCGATCCCGATCCCAGGACTCCAGGATCATGACCTGAGCCGAAGGCAGTGGCTTAACCAGCTGAGCCACCCAGGCGCCCACATCATTAGTTTTTGATGTAGTGTTCCATGATTCATTGTTTGCATATAACACCCAGTGGTCCATTCAATACGTGCCCTCTTTAATACCCTGGTTAGTCACCAGGCTAACCCATCCCCCCACCCGCCTCCCCTCTAGAACCCTCAGTTTTTTTCTGAGTCCATAGTCTCTCATGGTTCGTCTCCCTCTCCGATTTCCCCCCCTTCATTTTACTCTTCCTACTATCTTCTTCTTTTTTTTAACATATGATGTGTTATTTGTTTCAGAGGTACAGGTCTGTGATTCAATAGTCTTACACAATTCACAGCACTCACCATAGCACATACCCTCCCCAATGTTTATCACCCAGCCACCCCATCCCTCCCACCTCCCACCACTCCAGCAACCCTCAGTTTGTTTCCTGAGGTTAAGAATTCCTCATATCAGTGAGATCATATGATAGATGTCTTTCTCTGATTGACTTATTTAGCTCAGCATAATACCCTCCAGTTCCATCCACGTCATTGCAAATGGCAAGATCTTGTTCCTTTTGATGGCTGCATAATATTTCATTATCTATATATACCACCTCTTCTTTATCCATTCATCTATCGATGGACATCTCAGCTCTTTCCATAGTTTGACTATTGTGGACATTGCTGCTATAAACATCGGGATGCATGTACCCTTTCGGATCCCTACATTTCTATCTTTGGGGTAAATACCCAGTAGTGCAATTGCTGGGTCATACGGTAGCTCTATTCTCAAACTTTTTGAGGAACCTCCATACTGTTTTCCAGGGCGGTTGCACCAGCTTGCATTCCCACCAACAGTGTAGGAGGGTTCCCCTTTCTCCGCATCCCTGCCAACATCTGCCATTTCCTGACTTGTTAATTTTAGCCATTCTGACTGCTGTGAGGTGGTATCTCATTGATTTTAACTGGGACTGGAATTCATTGTTGTAATTTAATAGCTGTGTAAACTTGTATATGAGATTTAATTTCTCAAGTCTATTTCATCAAACTTAAAATAAGAATAATATTGGTCTCTATCAGGATCGGGACCCTTGTAAGAATAAGAATATCCATCTTTATGTATTAAATAAACCTTTTCATTGCTTGTAGAAATCTACATTTTTGTAGCTAAAATACCTTTTTTTTGTACCAGTTTGTGTGCCTGTAATAACTTTTACCTATAGTATTTCTACCCATTTTTCTAAATCAAATACCAACAACAACCAAAAGTGCTCCTATTTTTTTTTTTTGTATTCCCAGGAGGAAGTTCCCTACATTACTCTATGCTGATGTCATTAATCAGTATTAAATAGTTGCCAGTTTGCTTGGGTCAGCAATAATAGGTAATGATAGGGTCTCCCATTTTGTATGACTCCAGAACTACCTGCTATGCTCTACTTTGGATAAGAGTTATGCATTCATTTGGATTTCTCTTGTTAAATTGAGGTCTGAGACTAAGTCTTCCCATTTGGTACATGATCCTCCTTAAGTGTCTGCATACTGCCTTGAATGTGGATGTGACAAATAGATATTTACTGAACTATATTTTGATTTTGGTATCATAATTGGCATTATTTGGCATCATTCAAAACATTAAAAAACTTTTTGTCATTACTTTCAAAATATGAGGTTGGAATCTTCATATCAGAAAGCCTTCTTCCCATGTTTAAACTAAGTTTAAACAGTTTGTATGAATGAGTGCAATAATAAAAGGATTGTGAATGAAAAGATAAAATAATATATAATTTCCATACCATAAGAACTCTTTTAGATTCAACAGATACAGAGATTAGCTAAGCAAGCAAACAAGTAAGCTTTTGTTTCCTTGATCTTATAGTAAAGTGAGGTAGATTGGTATTTGAGAAATTAAATACCCACTTAGAAAAATGGTAAATTTAAATAAATACAAATAATAGTAACTGTAAATTATCTAGTTAAACTTAAATAATTACTACACTAGAATAGAACTTCAGATAGTAAAACTTGAAGTTTCCTTGAATCAGGAATTATTTGCTAAAATCTGAAGGAATGGACTTCTACTTCCATTAATATGATGATTTATATACTTTGGAGAATTCTGCCAGTAAAAAAGCCAAAAGCTGATTAAAATATGAATATAAGAGTTTATTTGAAAATGTATCACTCCTTGGCAAGATAATAAGGATTAATCAGAAGCTAAAAAATGAAGAATGTAGGAATAAAAAGGCTTATTATGTTAGAATCAACTAATTGTTTTAACAAACCGCAAGTCTCAAAGACTTAAGACATTAGAAGATTTTTGTTTTTGTTTTTGTTTTTGTTTTCTCCCATAAAACAGTTCAGTGCAGGTGTTTGGTGATGATTCCATGTGATAATTCTAAAAAGTCATGTTCCTTACACATTGTGGATACTCACTAAGGACTTGGAGCTCACTGCTTACAATTTTGGTTTATAATCAGTTATTTTTTGCAGCTCTGCCGGAACAAGATTTTTGCACTGTATTCCATTTCATTCTGGCTTATAAAATGACCAAATCCTCTGGAACTCAACAATTTTTATCTAATATGTTGCTAAATCCATCTATTTGCAACCAATATCCTTCTAACACACAATTTTCAAGTTTTTCCAGAGTTTTAGCTTGGTAGGTCCTTAGTTTACCTTCCAACTTCTAAGTACCACAGATAACAGGTGTTTTCTCACGCATGTGTTTTACTATTGTTTAGCATGAATATACTGCAGATAATTCTGTAGAACTAAACAACTTCATACCACAATGGAATGAGACCCAAAAAAAAAGTTTCTATTTTACTGATAGCGTATGTGAAATGATGGTGTGGCTTTGAGTTCTGCTCTGCTTTTCCATCTATTCAGGGATAAAAGCTGATAATAGAGTTACTACCAGAAACATTGCCAGTCATTGTAGCAGAAAGAGAAAGAAAACTTTGAAGGATCTAACACCAGTTATTTAATGCTTGGGTCCCGAAGTGTTATGTCACTTTGACTTGTAGCTCACCTGAAACGATTAGTTCCATGACATCATCCAACCACAAAAGGACCAGAAAATGTAACATATGTATGTAGAAGGGGGTGAGCCAGAAATATTGGGAAATGACAATAATGATTAATACATAGATCTCTATGTGTGTGTTCTAATTTTATGGTCTGTGTGTTCTATGAAGGCTCAACCAACGTTGTTCTGTGATTCTTAACAGTTGTCACCTGTCATTAAGGAATTACCACATTTATTATTACAAAAATGCAAATTATCATTTTATGGATTAGATAAGTAATATTAGGACTCTAAGAGTTAAACCTAAAATATCAGTGACTTAACACAAGAAAATTTACTTCTTGTTCATGAAGAGTTACATCAGTGGCATGGGGGTTCCACTTCAGGTGATCATCAGGGACCCGGGCTCCTAGAATCTTCTGGCTCTGCCATTATCAACTCATGGACACTGATCCAGGAGACAGAAGAGAGTGATTAAATGTCTGTGTGGGAGATTTTCAAGCTCCAGGTCTAGAAGGCTCACATGTTATTTTGCACATGTTCCATTGTCCTGAACTTAGTCACATAGTCACACCTAACTAAACATACATGGTCCAGGATAATGTGACTCCTGGTTGATCAGTGATATCCCAGTAACATTTTTAATTCATAATATATTATGGCTCAAATTAACTTTTCTTTTATTAGCTATTTAAAAATAAAAATCCTGAAGACATTTTTATTTAAAGTTTTCTGATTTGCTAGTATATTTAACCAATTGGAAGAAGCATTTTCAAATTATCTCTGGAAAAGTGTAAATTCAAACCAGACTCAAAGTATATAGGTTAATTTCCCAAGCATTTGGGTTTATGTCAAAAAATTATGTTATTAAAAAACATGAATGAAGAATAACAGGAAAACAAACATATTGTTTGCTTTTGGAAGTTTTACAGAGAATACAATAGAGGTAAAATCTATATAATTTAAATCAAAATTAAAAGCTTTTGAGATTAACTAAAAACAAGCCTTACAAAAAAGTCCAAGACTATTTTAATAATAAATAATTCTAGAAGTTAAAAAAAACATAATACAAGCTATTAAAGCATAATTGACTCCTTAAAAGGTACAGTAGATAAACATGAAGAAAAAATGGTGAACCTGAAAAAAGGTATAAAGACCTTAAAGAATATAGTCCAGATATAGAATTAGAAAAATAAGGTGGTGGTGCTGGGTGGCTCAGTCAGTTAAGCCTCCAACTCTTGATTTTGGCTCAGGTCATGATCTCAGGGTTGTGAGACTGAGCCCTGCATTGAACTCCACACTGGACATGGAACCTGTATATGATTCTCTCTCTTCCTCTGCCCCCGCTTCTCTCTCTCTCTCACTTTCTCTCTCTCTGTCTCATAAAAAAAAGAAAGAAAAATATGATGCAATTACTATGGTACAAGAAGACAGTAAGAGAAGGCTCACATATAGAGTAACATTATTCCAGCAGGAAATAATGAAAAGAATAGAAAAGAGGTGATTTTAAAAAAGATATTAACCTTTTTCACAATTGCCAACACATGTACAACATAAATATGAAATTCACAATGAAACCCAAAGAAAAGCCTTAAAACACCAAAATAGAGGATAAAATAGCAGCCAGTTCTTTTCCAACCAGAAAATGGTCACCTAAAGGTTAAAAAAAAAAATTAAAAGAGCCAGCTCTTTTCAATAACATCCACAGGAATCATGAAAATACACACACGCACACACACACACATACACAGATCTGAGAGGAAATACTGTCAGATTAAAAGTTTAGACCCAAAGAAGTGAGTTTTTAAAAAGCAAGGGCAAAATCATTTCTGGTTAACAAAATATGAGAGCATTTATCAATATACTTTCATTTCATAAGAGAAAAATATTTCAGAAGAGGTATGAAATGCAATAAGAAACTTGATAATGAGGTTAAAACTAAACATACATTGACTAAATAATAATAATTATACCTAATTTGTTGGTTTAAAAATAGAATTTAAAAATTAGACAGCAATAATTTTGAGTGGCAGGTGACTAGGTTAAAACATTCTACAGAATTTTGCATCGTTTAGCACAGTATAAGAATATTAATAAAATTACAATTGGCAAAATGTTATTTTAAATTATATACAATTAAAATAATAGATGTATAGCATTTACTTTTTAGAGAAGTACAAGGCATAAATTGAATAAGAAGTTTAAAAAGTATAATTCACTGGATGAGACAGTAGGAAGAACTAAAATGGGAAGAGAACATTTCATGGAAACAGAAGAGTTTATATAACAGTCATATGGTGAAATAAAGGGTACCTTTTATGAATAACCAAAAAATGTGTGTCAATCCTTCAGAAAAGCCTTGTGATTATTAATTTTATGTGTCAATTTAACTGGACTGAGGAATGAACAGAAAGCTGGTAAAACGTTATTTCTGGGGGTGTCTGTGATAGTGTCACTGATATAGATTAGTATTTGAATCAATAGACTAAGTATAGATCATCTTCCCAATACGAGTGGGCATCATCTAATCCAGTTGAGTTAAGAAAAGCTGAGTTGAGCTCAGAAAAGCTGAACAAAACACACTCGTACTCATGTGCCATCACTTGCATGCATGCACATGCACGCACACACACACACACACACACACACACACATCTATGTGAAGGTGTTAGAGAACCACAAGGCAACCAGGACACAAGATGCCAGGATTGTGGGAAAAAGGGACATGAGTTGACATAAAACTTGTGTTTTGAGTTCTAGCCCTTGAAATATTTGTTGATTCTTAACCACTCTGGATGCTAAAGGATAAAAAGCAGGATAGAAATCTGAAGCTAGAAGGCTGGGAACCTGAGTGGAATTTTGGGGGTTTTTACATGACATAACTGTGGCCATAAAACCGTGAGTTGAGGAATGTCAAAGCAGCTAGGATGTGAGGGGATAGTTTTTGGTTATAAGGAAAGGACACTGAGGTAGGCCCAGTGTTCTTCATCAGTGTTTAAAAAGTGGGGCTAAGGGACTAAAAACCAAGCAGAAAAGGCTGGGTAAGAGAAGTAAAAAATTGGAGTTCAAGATTCACCAAGTAGTAGAAATACTGGTAAACATTATCCCAGACTTCCTTTAAGGTGGAACAAGCTATAAGTCAATCTTCACAAAAACTGAAATCCACCTTCAAATGGACCCAAATCCATAAATTGATGTGCATATACTTTAATGTCATTCTACAGAGCAAAATTAAATCTTTGGAGGAAGGTAACATTGTAAAGAAAAAATTATCTCTATAACTGCCCATGCAAAGTATCTAGCTTTTAATAAAACAACAGCAACAAAAAATTCTTAAGAAATTAGATGTTAAAATGAAGGATGGAGAATTTTGTGAAACATCAAATATTTGGGATCAGAGATAAGGGAATACAGATTAGTGGAGTGTTAGCCTCTACCACCAAAAAGTTAAAAAAAAGAAGAAATTTAATGGAAAAGTCCAGGAAAGTAAAATAATTGAAATTAAAAATTCAATAGACAGTGGAATTACTAAGTGAGGTGATTTGTGACCAGAAACATAAGTCAACAAAAACATGCAAGTCACCATGCGAAGAGGGAAAAACAAATGGAGAAGAGCATATGGGACATGATGATTCCATCTAAAACCTAATGAAAATACTACAAAAAGAAACATTTCAGGCCAATTTCTCTCATAAACGTAAATGTAGAAATGATAAGCAAAATATTAATAAACTGAATCCAAAGATGTATTCAGGAACTCTGAATTGCTTTAACATCTGAAAGTCAAAAATAATTTATCACATTAACAAAACAAAGAATAAGCACCACACAATTATGCCCAATAGATGCTGGAAAAGCACTTTATAAGTTTCATATCCATTAAGACCAAAACTCTTGGCAAATCAGAAATAACAATTAACTTCTCTAACTTCCTATTATGCATTTATAAAAGAAAATATGCAAGTTGTCAATAAGCATACAATAACTACTAACATACATATTAATCAGGAGAGTGCAAATTAAAACTGCACTAAGATATATTTATGAACTCATCAAGGTGGCTAAAATTAAATTGACTAAAAATACTAAAAATTGGAAAGATTGTAGAACAACAGAAGATTTCATATACTTAAAATAGGAAGGAGAATTAGTAAAATCACTTTGGAAACAGTTTCTCAACATGAATGAAGATGACTGTATAAATATACTACATCCCCAAAAGTTCACTCCTATTTGTATAAATAAAACAAACCTGTGGATATATGCAGCAAAGGACATGTACAAGAATGTTAGTTTTAATATTATTTGTGATAATATCAAAGCAACCCTAATAACCCATCAACAACCTACAAAGAAAATAAACTTCTGTTTCATATAACATACATGAAACTCATCTTGAGTGAAATATGGCCAGAGACAAAATAAGGTATAACATGTCATTTACATGTATTTGAAACATACAGAAAACTAATCTATCATGTTTATAATAAGATACTCTGTAGGAGAGGGTCAGATGGTGACTGGGAGAAAGCATGAGAAAGTTTTGGGGCTGCACTTAGTGTTCTGCTTTTCAAGAATATTGTGGCTGTTTTGTGATTACATTGTGAAAAACTATATATACATTTATGAATTATCAATTTTTATAAATGTATTCCATACATGAATAAATAAATTTGAAGTATTTGTGTTGAGCATGGTATCACATTGTGAGAAGATGCTGGAGGCAAGTAAAGGTCAGACCACACAGTACCTCGAGGCAAATATTAAAAATTTTTGTGTCGGGGCTCAGTCGGTTAAGCATCTGTCTGTCTTTGGCTCAGGTCACGATCCCAGGATCCTGGGATGGAGCCATGTGTCGGGCTACCTGCTCAGTGGGGAGTCTGCTTATCCCTCTCCCTCTGCCCCTCCCCCAGCTCTTGCTCTCTCTCTCTCTCTCAAATAAATAAATAAAATCTTAAAAAAAAAATTTTGTGTGTTGAAGAGCGTTGAAGAGTCATTTAATGAAGAGCTTGGTCTCATGGGCACACTTGCGCTTTAGAATTCTGAATGCAGAAATAGAGAATAAATTGGAAGAGGGAAAAGTGGGTTTGGGAGAATAACTAATATTCCAGAAGATGCATGAGGACAACTTGGACTGCTGTGTGTGTGTGTGTGTGTGTGTGTGTGTGTGTGTGTGTGAGAGAGAGAGAGAGAGAGAGAGACAGAGAGAGAGAGAGAGAGAGGCTGTGAAAAGAAATGGGTAGATTTAATAGATGTAATGTTGATCATTATATCAATATGATTTGATGTTGGGTTGGATTTTGGCAGGATTAGGGAAGAAGAGAAAGGTTCAAATATAACTCCTGTCATAGAGTAGTTGGAAATGTCTTAATAGGTAACATAAGGTAACATGTTTACATAAGGAAATTTGAATAGGTAACATAGGTAACATGTTTACATAAGGAAATTTGAATTTTTTTCATACTTTAGAATGTTGAGTATGAAGTGTTTTTAAGATACTCAAACAGAGATGTCAAACAAGCATGTTCCATCTTGGCTCTGAGGAGAAATCAGACCTGATGATATACATCTATAAGTTTCCTGTGTGTAGTGGATTTTAAAACCAAGGGTATGAGAGAAAACAGATTGAGAAGCGAAGTCTTCCTAGTGCTAAACCTGGAGGTACTTAATTCACAATAGCATTTAGAGTTGAAAATGAGTCTGCAAAAGAGAATGTGAGTGCAGAGAAGTAGAAAAAGAAACCGTGAGAACTTTGTCAAAGCGAAAACAAATGAAAATTCAAGGAGCAACACCTTGGGATAGAAGGAGGGTTGGATTTAGTGACACGGTGGCTATGGTGTAATAGTAAGAACTATTTTGGTCATTGAAACAGAAAAAAACTTGTATTCAATTGCAAGATATATATATGACAGAATAAAAACAGTAAAAACAGGCAAATGTTTTGAGAACATTGGTTCCAAAGGAAGACTTACTCAGACTAGTAACAGGAGGGAGTGGGATTCAGAAATTTTGTTGTCATTGCTGCTGCTGTTGCTACTGATTTTTGAATGACGAAATTTGAGGACATATTTGTAAAGATGAGAAGAATCCAAATGTGAGAATCTGATTGCATATTGAAGAGAGAGAATAGATGATAAGCAATGAGAGAGAAGACAGCCGAAAAGAGATCCAAAGCACAGATTGAGGCATTCTCCTTTCAAAGAGGAAGAGGGGCTCATCTGGTGTAGCAGGTGGTTGGATTCCAAATCAATGGGTTTTGCAACTGAATAAAAAAAAACAACAACAAAAAAAGATGCTCCTATCCAAAAATGTGATTTTGGGAATGAATTTTAAACATACATTTTTAATATACAATTTATTTCGAAGTTTTATATTCTAGAAAAGCCTTGAGAGGTAGATATACTCAGAAATGCTCAAACAGTATTAAATGAATAAATTTTTTTTAAAGATTTTATTTATTTATTTGGCAGAGAGAGACATTGCGAGAGAGGGAACACAAGCAGGGGGAGTGGGAGAGGGAGAGGCAGGCTTCCCCTTGGAGCAGGGAGCCCGATGTGAGGCTTGATCCCAGGACCCTGGGATCACGACCTGAGCCGAAGGCAGACGCTTAACGACTGAGCCACCCAGGCGCCTCTAAATGAATAAATTTTTTAAAAAGCATTTTTTGCCATACTTAGTTAGTGAAAGTCATATACATTGTCATATTATATACTCTTCCCTTTAAAGGTATTATCGATATTAGCATTTACATACAACTTAGTCATTTCAGATTTTAAGGGTGAAATTCCTGGTAATGAAACAGTTACAATCTCCAGGTTTATAGCTCTTATGGGAAATAGAGGATGTAAATATTTTCTCCTTCATAATTGTAATAAGGTAAAGTGTATCCTTTAACTAAAAGAATATTAGGATTATATTTTATAGTAATAATAATTAATTTACATAAAAGTGAATGTAATTAAACAAGTATTTCTGTTTGTATCTCCACAACTAAATTTCTTTGTAATATTCCTCCAGCTAGTTTCATGTTTTGGATATAACAAAACATATTTTAATTGCCTGAATTCTATATTGGGAAGTCATAACACCAACCTGGGAGTTATGCAATTCTTGCCTCTGCAAGGTTCAAGTTGTCAAAACAACGTAAACAGTACATTCTGATTTTAAAGTATATCCCTTTGTCTTTGTTAAATTTAGATATTTTAATATTTCAACAATCAGGATGCATCTGGAAGTCAATATCATCAGAAACCTTACAGCTACCAGTTAGAGAACAAAAACAATTATTTTAGCCAAATTTTTCATAATAAATGTTAAGCTTTTGAAGTCTAGAACAGACAAGTGTGATGTATTTATTCTCCCAAATAATTACCAGAATCTTGCAGGAATATGTAATAAAATATGGAAATACAAGGGAAGAGAAAGAACTATAGGAGTTTATCCAAATTTAAAGAGCAATACACATGGTTCCAATACACTCGCTCTTAATATGCATTACAATGTCAGTATCAATTTCAAAGTTATACTAAATTCAAAGATTGTAAATACATGCTTTAGAAGGCAACATGTTATTATGATTCTATGATGTAAAATTGTTAATGGACTAATGCAATACAAAAGAATCATTTTTTCAATTAAAGAAAGTTTAAAATTATTTTTTATTGTAATGCTGGAAAAAATAAGTTGTCAATTAACTTTAAGCCCTCGAAAACTCCTATTAAATAAATTAAATTTAACAGATAAGATCTAGAACATGATATTTAGTGTTTGATTTGCTCCTTTTGAAATACATGATTATTAGCACTTCCAAAGAATTTATGGGCTAACCAAGAGAATTTTTTTAGAAGATTTATGTGTAAACTTAACCTCTGTAAAAAGCAGTGAGTGGAAATTTTTTAGATTTTCATCTCCACCTGTGATAAGCCTCCTAAATTTATACCGTTTGTTGTGCAGATGTTATCACTTTCAATTATATCATAATGTAAAAAAAGAAGAAAAGGTTGGCTTTTAGCTACAAATGGGGAATTTTTTTCTAGATGTAAATTAGAAAATGTAAATAGGCTAGAACAATTGTATATTGACTCAATGACAAAATCATCTATATACTGGGTCAACTTCATGTTGATCTAGATTTGACAATATCAGAAAAGATAGACTCTTTTCTTCTGTAACATATCATCTTGTAATATATGTTCTATATTCTAAGGTTAGCTTTGCTTATGGTAGCAAGATGACTGGCAGCAGCCTCTCATGCTATGCCCTGCCATGTAGCTTCTATAGCATATCGATGAATATTCTTTCCCTGGTAAATTTCCCCTCTTGTCTCATTCAAAAAAAAAAAATAGGCTAATTGCTTATTAGCCTGTTAGCCAATCACTCTGGATAAGGGATGAGACATTTAATCAGATGAAGAAAATCATGCTTCTCAAGAAATTCCAGGGAATGATGGCGCCAGCTTACTGAAAAACACTTAGGAGTTTGTTTTTGGTGTTTCTTTTTTTTCTAAGATTTGATTTATTTATTTGAGAGAGAGAGAGCATGAGCACAACTGGGGTGGGGGGTAGAGGGAGAAGCAGACTTCCCGCTGAGCAGGGAGCTCCCATGTGGGGCTTGATCCCTGGACACGGAGATCATGACCTGAAGAAAAGGCAGATGGCTTAACAGACTGAGCCACTCAGGCATCCCCCAAATACTGAAGGTTCTTGGAGGAATGATGGCTATTCTATCTAAAATTGTGGAACTGTTTTGTTACAAGTGGAATACGAGAATGTAACCGAATCCTAAATGGCATATTTACACATGCATGCAATTACACTTTAATGTTTATCTGTATTGTGGAAGAAAATAGAAACTACAAATTAGACCAAGGAACAATTTTTCTATTTTCTAACTTTCAAAAAGATCTCAAAAAAGATCATGGTTTATCTACGAACTCACACACCAATTCCTTATTGACAGTAACTAAGTGGCAGAAAGACAATGAAAATAATATATGTTTAAAAACATTTCAAGTGTTGGGACAATCTAACTTAGCTCTGCTCAACACACATAATTTTTATCAAAATAACATGAAAACTAAAATTTCAGTCTAAGTCAGTTTATTTTTATAGGATTAAATATGATGGGAAAATTTTCTAAATCGAAAAAAATATGACAGAATTTTAAATAGCACCAAGCATATTATTAGTGTAAAATGTCAATTTTCCTTTTTCTTCTGTGGCATTGGCTTTTATATATAGTGTGTACCTTAAAAAATAAAAATCTATACAAAGTAAATCTTTCATTGGCTTCCTTAGTTTCTTCAGCATAGTTTTGCATGTGTATAGCATGCAAAATTCTACATTTCTAAAAATAAATTCATCTTTCTATGAGAGGAAAAATGTGCTTGGTATTTAAAATAATTTAGTCAGTTACACTCACATATTTAAGTAGTTATTTTAAATGTCATCATGAAATGTTAATTTTGATATTTCCCTTATTATATTTAATCTTTTGGGATGTATATATTTTTTAGTCCTGGAAGATGAACAATTCACAAATAAGATCAATGAATTTCAATTTTAAAGTTACCATCAGTGGTAATTACGAAGTATGGATTCTTTGCAACCCAAAATGAAGATATTTGATACTACATAGTAATCTGAGGATTGTGCTTATAATGATGTTCCTGTCCTTTAAAGTTTTAAAAATTTTACTGGCAAAACATTATGACCTGAGTTTTCCAGCAAATGAAAATACAATAAAAAAGGATTCAGTGTTTTACACCAAGTCTCACACCCAATGTCAAATGTTTATCTGAAAATTAGAGGAAATCTTTTCTCAAATTTTAGAGTAGAATTTTTTTTGTTGTAAAACCATTTTCTTGAACACTAATTCAAGCAAAAAATCAGAATCCATATACCTGTTCTTTCTATATATGCTTCACAGTCTTAAAGTATCCTTCTCCAATATTATACATAAACTCTTTATTGGAATTCCGTTTTTTATGCAACCATGTTGTGGACACAATACTTTGAACTTTAATTTCCCTTTCCTCAGTGAAGGTTTCTTGGTCCATGTCTTGGATTCTAAAATCAGAGAAGCTATTTCAGATGTGTGATGAGGTAAGAGTTGCAGAATATTGCATCTCTCTTTTTCATTAAGTTAATATTTTAACAAGGACATTTTCAAGATAATTTTCTTACTTTTGTTTTCAACCCAACAGGATGAGTCTAATGGATGGGGCTTGAGAACAGAGAAAAACAGACAACATTTCCATTGACTAGTGAGAGAGCGAAGCTTGATAAAGCCTAATTTGATTATATTCCATTAAAATGTTCCCAGTGGTGGTATATTTTGTGTCCATCCTTATAAATCTTGCTCTGACTAAACACTATGATTATGTAGGCATTCATCTGATTTCAAAACGCTTCTTTAATGTTAGAATTATTGGTTAAAAGTTAACTTAGTAGTGGGAGGAAACTAGCTCATTTGACTCCGGATGTTGCATTCCTCCCAGTAGCTGTGGTATATCATATATACATACACACATAAAATACATACCTATATACATATGTAATACATATATTACACATATATTATATACACATATGTATATAAATACACATATGTATTATATTACATATATGTTATACCATATATACTCGATATTATAAAATATAATGTATAAATGTTAATATTTTAGTATTATATGTGAGGAAATTCAGGGTTCAAAAACTCATTACTTTTATCAAAGCCATATATCTAATAAGTTACATAAATTTGGTCTGAACCCAAATCCTGAGTTCATATTCACTGGAATCTAACACTTAAATTCTATATTTTCTACCTTAGTTACTTACCTGTAAAACATCTTGGTCTCATTATGAGGTCTTCTGGAATACTCTAATTTCCTCAGCAACAAAATTATAACTCCCAAATGGGTCGCATCTGCAAATGGCTCATTACTTTATTTTGAGATATCTCTATTATCCTGGAAAAAATGCATTGGATCTAGCACCAGATTGCCAGGAACTGAGCCTTGTTCTGGCAGCTTGCTAGCTGTACAATTTAGGACAAAGGAATTAATATCTCTGTGGCTCAGTGTCTTCATCATAAAAATGAAAATTGTATAATATATTAACTCCATAGAGTTGTTGCTTATGATTAAATTATATAAAGCACTTGGAATAATGCCACAGTTATTAATATTATTGCTCTATGTCAGAGTACATTTTCCTTCTTTTTCCCCCTCTATCTTCAGAAAGTATGTTCTAGAAGACTTTGGTCCCTTGTGGTTGATAGTCATTTAGTTTGTCACCTTGTGAATGGTAGCAATTGAGTTAAATTTTGACTAGGCTTATCCTCTTTGTAATTTAATATATTTCAATGAGGTTTGATTCATGTGTAGAAATAAAAGACAATAGAGGCCATTACATGGAATGTCCTTACATGTTTAGTTTTACAAACTAAAACTAAGTACCTTGACACTTCATTAGATTCTTAATTGATGAACTTAATAGAGACATTTGAGAAAAAAGCTTACAAGATAGTTGTCATTTGAACAAATATTTTTATTTGAATAGCAATAACTTAAGTACCTATTATTGAGAATTAGTGTGCTATTTCCTAACTCAGAGAAGGTTATTCTGGTAGTAATGCTAATCTTATCATAGCTTTTAAACATTTATTTCATTATGACTATTTATACTGTGATTAGAGCTATAGTAATTAATAACATATTTTATTGTTTATTTTGAGGATCACAATATCAATATACAAATTAATGATGTAATTGATATTTAATAGCTCAAAGCTTTCTGCTGAGCATATAATAAAAATTTTCATTTGTCCTTTTATTTACCCTGCTGGAGAACAAACTATAATTTGTATCCATCAGAGAAGAATGAAATTCAACACCTTATCTGTCAATAATATTTATTCATAGATTCCACTCTCCCCTCAATAATATAGACTCCAGAGATTTAGAGATGTGCCATAATCTCTCTTAAGTTGACATATGTTCAAAGTGTGTATTAAGATACTAGAATGTCAAATAGATTCAATAAAATACAGACAACACATTCATATTTTGTTCATTCTTTGTTTTGCCAATTTCAAAGAAAGAGAAAGAGGGAGGAAAAATGAAAACACACTTTTAAATAAATATGTCTTTGTTCCAGCACAGTGCAAGCATAGCTTTACCTATAAAATGATTTCAAAATGCACTTGAAGGGAGGGTTTATTATGCCATTAATGTGCTGCCAGGCCGGTTTTATTTTTGCACTTGGCAATTGTCATAGCAACTTTGGAAGTTCAGAACTTCTTGGGGCTTCCTTTCTGTACACAGATAAATATAATTTGTTTTCAAAATCTGTACATGGGTCAAGAGTAAATTTAAGGATATAATATAGGGCCAGAATAAAACAGCTCTTGTACTGAGGGATTAATTATAGGTAAAGTGAAGAAATATTAAATGGAACTAAGTGTGAAAAAGCTCCTTGTCTTCTTTTTTTAACTAATTCAGGAATGAAAATATCTGAAAATCTAAGTAAGAATGATGCTGAGCCTGGGGAAAGAGAAGATTGAGTTTAAAGTGATCAATACATGGAAATGGTAAAAATAATTGTTCAAGTTTCTACATCACTTAATTCTGTTCATCAGGATGGGCGATATGGATGAAATTATAATTTGGGCGGAATCATTTGTACTTTGTTCACTTGTTTGCAGAGTTCTTTCTTCTTTATCATAAACAATGAATGACAAAGTGAAGAAAGGAAGAAATTAATACATAAGGGAATGAAGGAAAGACAGAAACAGCAATATCCGCCTTATCTGGTTCCTCTGCTGGCCCTAATGACCTGCTCATCATGTTCTAACGCCCGGTTTCCTAAGGAAGAACTCTATAAAAGCCCTCAATCACCAGGTGGTGCAAGATAAATTTTGAAATGATTCAAGGTTTTTCTGAAACTTTTCCAGGAAACTTTTGCAGGTGTTTTTAATAGAGAAAATGTGCCCATCTGTGAATGTTTACACACAAAGACTGTATCAACGCATCCATAGATCCCAAACACCCCGACATTCAGCAGGCTCCTATTATGTGCATAAGCATATGTGATTAATTTTATTTACAGTAGTTTATTACTGTGTGTATTTATTCATGAATGAAACAATGAGGAAGATATGGACACAGCTGTCTGTGATTTAGCATTCAAGTTATTTGGACCTAATGAGTAAGCTATTACATACTTCTTCAAAAAGGATTTTATGAAAGTTATCGACCACCTAAAGCTCTCAATGCTGTTGCTGATTGCCTTTTGTACAGAGTTTTCCCATTCATGAAAAGCCTTACTGAGTGCAGTATTATGTGCGGCCACTTCTTTACTAAAGCCCTGCAGGGATGAATCTGTATTTCATATACAGTATGTAGAGGAGGAGGGAGTACACAGTAAACCTTCATAAGATATGTATTTGCATGGTCCTGATTTCTAACCATTGAAGGAGATTTTAATACCTCCCAGCACTGAGTCTATCAATGAAAATACGGTCTGGGATGGGAGCAGGGCATCAATCCTTTAGTTACTTATTTTTACATCTCCTCAAATAATTCTGATGTGCAATCAGAGTTGAGAAGTCCTGGTCTATAAAGAAAGTGTACAAGCTATTTTGAAAGAAATACAAAGTACATTAAATACCAAACATAACAATTTTAAGAAAAGTAAATGAGAATAATACAAATTTTGGTATTAAGCTTAGGAAAAAATAATATAAGAAGGTAACAAATTTGTTATGTTTTAACTAACATACATATTATAATAAGAAGAAAATCTTTGCCTAAGGAGTATAAAATAAACATGTTTGAATTTCACAGCAGTTCAAGATCAATGGACAAGTTATTTTAAAGAGGACAGAAAGAATGAAGAAAAATCCCTATCGTATGTATGTTATGTTGCAAATCTAGTTGATAATGATTAGGAAAATCAAAGATTCAGTACTGTTACAGCTCTCTTAAGGTTCTTGACCTACCTACAAAGCATAATCTATAGCTCCACTCAAAATACCCTTATCTTCTAGCCAAGTCGGCCCTTTGTCCCCTGAACAATTAATGGAAATTTTCAGCGGTGTAATCCCCTCGACTTCCACATGGTGGCACTGATTTCCTCCTTTTCTACTTAAATCCCTGTAGTAATAGGACAGGGAGACTACCCCAAATTAATGAAAGTATTCTCAAATTTTGTTATCTCTGACTGTGTTCTTTAGAAATCACACCTGTTCTTCACAAGGATATAGACTTTTGTTACTCAAAGTGTGGGCCAGGGACCAGAAGCAGTATCATGAGTTGTACCCCTGACCTACTGAATCAGAATCATTAAATAAGGTTTAAGGTCTTCTGCAGGCAAATTCGAATTAGTAGGCATTTTTATAGAACATTTGTGTTGAGTCTTGCTGTAAAACCATATTCACTTTTATACTAAACCATCAAACATTAAATCATTAAACAATCATTATATTAGACTCCATGTACTCTTCTCAAAAAGAAGTTTACCCAGCTCTGCCATCCGTTTGTATGTTTCAGACACCACTACTCCTACCTGCTTGCTCTCCAAACCCAAAGTTTTGTGTTTAAATCTCAGAGATCTTAGTGCCAGTCTCTTGCATCTGCCTGTCATCTTCGGTACCTGATCTCCATCACAGTGGAGAGAGTGGAAAGGAACACCTAATCCCACAATAAAAGATCACCATCACAGGGCTTATTTTTAAATGGCATAAAGCATAAATACACACCAGCCTAAAAGAAAAAATGACTCTAAGCCCACCATGCTTTAGTTTCCTATTTTAATCTATTACCACTCTTCTAAATCATCTTTGGTACTTTTATCCCCATTCTGCTTTGTGCTTCCTCTTATCTAACACTCTTCCGTTCTCTCCCCAAATCATGAACTTCCCTCTTTTGACAGTTCTTCTATGAGTGGTCTTTCCGAGTGCATACTTTAACTGAAATAAGGCCCATCACTCTGGACTTCCCTTCCCCTGCAATATTCTCAAGATGAGGAGGGCTAGTTCTCAGTATCTCACATACATCAGGGTCAGGAGATGATTTCCTCTTCCTCCTCGCTAAAAATATCAGACCACTATTACTCTATCTTCTTGAAATGAACACTACTTCCTTGAGATAGATGCAATTGTGTTTGCATCACTAGGTTTCCTTACTGTTATTGACCCATTTCTGTAGAATTTCCCTGCCTTCAGTGAAATGTTTGGAACTTGACCTGATCTTCCTTTCTAGTCCTATGACCTACCGTCATCTCAAGTTGAGGGGAAGAGTTATCTCAGTTCATCACCCGGAAAGATGTGCCAATCACAGCAGCCAACCACCATAGCTAGAGAGGGCTCAGAATTTTAGTAAGGACTTTCATTCCACAAGGAATCCACACCCAATAAAGAAAACCCTCAGTGATTCTCTGAAAAACCTATATTTGAAGTAGGAACTTATTTTAGATTAATTCAGGAGAGAGTTGAACTTAATAATGATTGGTCCAACTGATATATTCTACTTAGACAAAGCTAATTCCTGTCATTGAATTATTGACATGGTCAAGTCTCAGTGAAGAGTAAAACATTAACTCTGACTTATTGCATATTTAACTCAATACATCCTGACTATGTAAAAAATGTATTACATTTTCATGTGTAATTTCAGTTTACCATTTGCTAATGAACTGGAAGACATTTTTCGTTTCAAGAATATACAGTTTGCAGTGATATGAAAAATATGACATATAAAAGTGTATGTTCTCTCACTTAAGTTATACTGTTAGCATTTATTCACATAAACATGCACATCCACAAAACATACACAAAAAGGGCTAAGTCATTTTATTCAAAAGAAACAAAAGGGATTGGGCGCCTGGGTGGCTCAGATGGTTAAGTGTCTGCCTTCACCTCAGGTCATGATCCCAGGGTCCTGGGATCGAGTCCCACGTCGGGCTCCCTGCTCCTTGGGAGCCTGCTTCTCCCTCTGCCTCTCTCTCTCTCTCTCTCTCTCTCTGTCTTTCATGAATAAATAAATAAAATCTTTAAAAAAAAAGAAACAAAAGGGATAGATAATCTTTTATTTTTTAAAAGATCCAATAGAAAATAAATACAGATTAAAATGGACACAATAACTTCCCACCAACTAAAACTATAGATAACACAGTAGTTCTGATAGAGCTTTGGGTCTTTTCCTTAAGCAGGAACTGAGTTACAGACTGGTGTAGTGAAGAAATATTACCTAGCTCTATAAAACTTACGGAAAAAGGGACTAAGAAAGATGACTTATGCATAATGCTCACCATTCCCTAGAGTCTTATTTAAGGTCTCTTTTTCATGTGAATTAATTCTAAAAAAAAAAGTATCCGCCATTACCCATTTATCTATATCATCATGCCTCTCATCAATTTGCCTTGGCTAACAAAATCCCCCTAAAGGGATATATACTGGAATATGTATTTTATGCAATCAGGAATACCGTGAAGTGCTAAAACTGTATTTAAAATATAACAGGGTAAAAAAATATAACCTTACATTAAAATTATAGGTGACATGTCTAATTTAATAAATCTCTTCTTTGAAACAATATTTTAAGATTTGAGTAATAATTATTATAAAAGAGTTAATTTACATTCTAATATCTAAAATAGATATTTATATTAAGAAAAAGTATTGGAATTTTTGTTTATGTTTCTCTTTTTTATACTTTAGCACCTTTACCCTAATATACAAAAATCAGTGTACAAGTAAAATAAAAGACAAGTTAGTTATTCAATATGATTGATTTTGTTTTATGAACAGAGTGAATTAAATAGTATTAAAAATTTTTCTTGAATATTACCATGTCAATGAAGTAAACATACTTGATTTACTCTCTCCTCTTTAAATTGATAATGAATATGAAAATAATAATGATAATAATATGATAAATCTTTGGCAGTATAAGCTCTGTGTTAAAAATGACCATATACCAAAGTTTTCTGTCACTAAATTATTAACTTATCTGGATTTAGAAGCATATATCTGGACTGATACTCATATTCACCTTATTAAAATAACACCTGCCCATCCTCAAGAAAAAAAAAAAAAGTTGACAGTTCCAAAGGATATAGTCAAAAGCTTCATCTTATTGATAATCTCAGCCAGCATCCAATTACAGTTGATCTTGAGCAACACAGGGGTTAGGGGCACCAGCCATCCTGCATGGTCAAAAATCCGCATATAACTTTTGACTTTCCCTAAACTCTACTAATAGCCTACTGTTGACCAGAAGTGATAACATAGTAAGTTAATGCATATTTTGAATACTATATGTATTATATACTGTATTCTTATAGTAAAATAAGCTAGAGAAAATAAAATGTTATTAAGAAAGTCATAAAGAAGAGAAAATACATTTACATTACTATACTGCCAAAAATCTGCATGTAAGTGGACCTGCACAGTCAAACCCCCATTGTTCAAAGGTCAACAGTATAACTCTCAATTGTAAAACTGCAAAGATTGTTACAGTCAGAAACTAGTACTAACCTATGTTGCCATCAGATTTATACTTCTATATGTCCATGCAAAAACATATCTCTCAAAATGTACATCAGGAAAAAGAAAGGATTTAAAAGCATGGAGCACTGGGTCTTATATGCAAACAATGAATCATGGAACACTACATCAAAAACTAATGATGTAATGTATGGTGATTAACATAACACAAAAAAAGTTCAAAAAAATTATCTTCAAATATGCTCAATTGCCTTTGATAAAGTTTTAAAAATACTTTTGGAGAAAAAAAAATATAACAATCAGAGCAACACAGACTGCAAGATATGACCTGCATGCATTACCTAAATCAGAAACTGAACTTCGTCTGATATCAGCTAAGTTGAGGAGAGTACAGATATCAGCCATTGATGATCTAGAATCAATTCAGAAGACTCCAATAGATAACATTGTATCAGCTGTGGAAAACTGAAGTAAAAACTGGACCTATAAGTCTGACTACAGGAAAATGTTCTAGATAAGCCTGAGTTTGGAAAATGGAAGCAACGTGGAAGACAAATTGGAGTAAGATGAGAATGATGGTAAGGGGCTCATTTATCATCAAGATCGTTTTGGCAATCTTGATAGTCAAAGTAAGATATGAAAGTGAGAAGTGGGTACTTAGAGTAGTATACACAGAAATGTGTGACACAATAATTACATGGGTAAAGAGAAGCAGAGAGGAAAAGATGAAAAATACTTTTAAAATAGTATACTAATTTCCTTGGGTTTCCATAACAAAATACCATAAACTCATGGCTTAAACAATAGAAATTTATTGTCCTCAATTACAGAGGCTAAAAAATGTGAGATCAAAGTGTCAGCAAGGCTCCTTCTGAGGACTGTTAGGAAGAATCTGTCCCATGCCTCTCTCCTAGCTTCTGGTGGTTTGCCAGAAATTTTTGATGTTGGTTGGCTACAGAAGTATTACCTTGATTTCTGCCTTTATTCTCACACCATGTTCTTCCTGTGTACATGTCTGCTCAAAATTTCCCCTTTTTATTTATTTTTTATTTTTTTAAAGATTTTTATTATTTATTTATTTGAAAGAGAGAGAATGAGAGATAGAGAGCACAAGAGGGAGAAGGGTCAGAGGGAGAAGCAGACTCCCTGCTGAGCAGGGAGCCCGATATGGGACTCGATCCCGGGACTCCAGGATCATGACCTGAGCCAAAGGCAGTCGCTTAACCAACTGAGCCACCCAGGCGCCCAAAATTTCCCCTTTTTATAAGGACACAAGTCATATTGGATTAGAGACCCAACCTGCTTCAGTATGATCTCAAATTACCTAGTCCAATGACCCTATTTTCAAATTACATTCTTAGGGGCTGAGGCTTAGGACTTAAATATATCAGTTTTTTGGGTAGACCAATTCATAGTAAATGGTGAGAAAGGAATCTTGTAAAGTGTAATCTGGCATAAGTATTTTTGCATAACTTTATAAAATGAACAAGGATATGGAACAAATACCCAGATAACCTCAAAGCAGGAAGTTCAGGGCATAGAGGAAGAAAAATGTTATATACTTCTTGTCAAATTCAGGTGCAAATACATATATTTCTGTGCAATAAATTTTTCTTGGTTTGCAGTGGAATGTAGTGCTAACATGCACAAATTCTGGAATGTTAGAAAATGAGATGGGTACTGGAAAGGAGTTTGTAGATCACTCTGGAAACAAAACCAAAAAAAGGGCTATCATAAATAAGTAAAAAGCATACAATGTATAAATTGCTTAAATCCTTCATTAAAATTCAGAGGAAATCGAGGAGCACCTGGGTGTGTCAGTCTGTTAAGCACCCTTTGATTTCAGCTCAGGTCATGATTTCAGGGTCCTGAAATCGAGCGCTTGGGATTCTTTCTTTCCCTCTGCACCTTCCCTGCTGGGGCTCTCTTCCTCTCTCTCTCTAAAAAAAAAAAAAAATCTAAAAAGCAGAGGATATTAAGTTAAACAAACAAACAAAAAATCACGTTACGTTAGTTTAGGAGACATCTAAAAGAACAAGAAGAGTTGAAAATTAATGAATGGAAAATGATACATCAAGCAAATGAGACTATCAAGAAAACAGGTAAATCAATATTAATATCAGACAAAACAGAGTTAAAATTAGATATCTTACAATAGCACAATGACAATATCTCATATTGATCATATATACAATTTAACAAGAATCATTTGTAAAGATAAGCACTTCTACATCAAAATACATAGCATCAAAATATGTAAAGTTAAAAGGTAAGAAATTACAAACACAAGATAATGGAATAAAATAAAATTTAAAAATTAACTTTGCTGTAGAAAAATATTTAAATAAGGTGCCTGGGTGGCTCAGTCAGTTAAGCGACCCCTTTTGATTTCAGCTCAGGTGATGATGTCAAGGTCATGGAATGGAGCCCAGGTCTCTGCTCGGTGGGGAGTCTGCTTGGGATTTTTTCTCTCCCTCTCCCTCTGCCCCTCCCCTCCATGCTCTTTCTCTCTCTCTAAAATAAATAGATCTTTAAAAAACATTTAAGGATATAGCATGTTTGAACAATATAATTTTCAAGCTTGATCAAATAAATCTCTTGAACTTTACCAACAATCAGAGAATACATAATATTCTCGGGGGTGGTTGTTGCCTTGCAGGAGCAATCTTCAAAAATAAGCAGAAGCACTAGCCATTAAAATGAAGGAATGAGTCAGTTGTATAGGCTCATGATGTCCAAGGGAATCTGGAAAGTCAAGATTTCCAGTTGTATCCATCCAGTTATTACCATCTGGTGTCTTAGTCTTCACTAATCAGAACCCTGACCTTGATAGATCAGGCTATTTTCATTGAATTTACCTTCTTTTAACTTGAATACTTACCATTCCGTCCTGATTCTGATCTCCATCCTTCTCTTGGTACGACCCCTGTGGAAGTTATATTAAAAAAAGAAAAAAATCGGGATTCGGCAGGAAGAGAAAATGCAATCCTGGTGAAGGCCTCAGCTATCCCAATGGGAGGCTCTGGAAGTGAAATGACCCTTCAGAATTATCCAGAAATGAGAAAATTCTTACATGAATCATCATTGGCTTCAAGCCAACCTGGGGAAGTATGTGTAAACAGTTGTCTTGGGGAAGCGCTGTGAACCATTTAAAAATTTTATACTTTTCCTGTGCATAGCTGGGTTTAACAAAAGTGGGTGAATTTTCAGGATCAATTTTGTGATAGAAAAAAATATCTACTTATATGAATAAAACATGTCCAGAACTTCAAAGAGGCTTTCAAACACATACTTTGGAATAAAGAAGAGTTGTCACATTTGTGATTTAGCAATTATAAGTGATATAATCAGCCAGCAGAGTATTTTTGATGCTTTGTTCTTCTTAAAAATAATTTCCTTACACTAAGACTTATAATTCTCTGATTTAATGACAATTCTGTTTTGAAGATTAGACAATTAAAATATCATTCTGTTAAATATTTTGAGATATGCAACAGTAAAATTCTGATAAATTTACTTAGATATTCTGAAATTTTTAATAAACTAAAGGAGTAACAAAATCATTAATGTCTACAACTTTTAGGATGAAGTCATTTATGATTCCAAAACATTTTTCAAAGAGATCAATACAATTTTGACCATATCGTATGGTGTCACTTAGAAAAGTGATATCAAATTTGGGCTTGGCATGGGATCCCTGGGTGGCTCAGCTGGTTAGGCATCTGCCCTCCACTCAGTTCATGGTCCCAGGGTTCTGGGATCGAGTCCAGCATCTGGCTCCTTACTCCTTGGGGAGTCTTCTTCTCCCTCTGCCTGGCGCTCCCCCTGCTTGTGCGCTCTCTCTCTCTCTCTCAAATAAATAAATAAAATCTTAAAAAACAATTTAGGCTTGGCAGGGAATCAATTTTTACCCATCTCAATTAACACTTAACCAGCACTAATAGAAGTTCCCCAAGGTTTGCTTTGCTTTTCATGATTCAGCAGAGATCAAATTTAATGCTATTTTAAGTAGTGTTGTTACTGGAGTGATAGAAAAATAGGGTGAAAAGGCTAACTAACTAGTGACACATAGCTAGCAAAGGTACAACTTTAAATTGATGATATTCTATGAGAAAACAGAAAAATAAAATGATAGGTCCATGCTAGCTTTTTTTGTTGTTGTTGAACTAAAATAACTAGTTTCCAGTAACTTAAGCACACTTAATTTAAAAGTGGAAAAAATGTCAAGTGGGCATAAAAATAAAAGTTGTTCAATTGATTTCAACACATTTGTATGTAAGAATTTTTCAATAAAATATATTAATTTTATACATATATGGTTTTAATAGCATTTTATTTTTAATTCACTGGGTCATATAACTGTTTTAAATAGAAGTATTTATAAATTGCACAAAAGACATGTTTAGTACATTTATTATCATCTATATCCAATTTAACCATCATTTTCTTTTAAATCACTTTACTGTTTTTCTCTTTCTCCATTTAATTATACTATGTATTAATTGTCATAAAAAAGATTGCTTAGCTATGAAACACTTTCTTTTTTAACATTTGGAAAATATTCATATATAAAGGTACGTATCTCAAATTTATATTGGTGATTTCTTTTATATTTAATTGTTATTTGACAATTATATGTTTTCTTCACAAACTTTATTATAAAATGAATGTATTTGTTTTACTGCTAATTGAATTTCTATGAAATCCATAATCATTTTGTCAGAGAGGGCACATTGTTTTAAAAATATTCCAAATTTTTACTGTTTTTCCATTGTTTTATTTTAATGTATTGGGATTTTTCTTACTCTAATGTTTATTTTAACATGGTTTTCTTGTTTTCAGAGTTCATTCCTAATTTTAGATTTTAAAAAACGTCACACAGTCTTTACCTAAGTAATCCAAAGGTTAATTCTCTTCCTAACTTTTAGAACATCAAACCTATATCCAAATAGAAATACAATTTTCCACAATTGCTAATTCAAAAATGATTTATTATTTATTTCCTCCCAGAATGCTCTCAAAAAAAAATCATTCCTTGGTATTAGATTTAACTTGAGAAGTTTTTGTTTTAATAATTTATTTTTATAAATCCATTTGGCCTAGTTTTTCAATACTTTAAAATTTTTCAATGCAGTTTTGTTTTTTACCTCACATTTCATCATACACTTTAATGCTTATTTCATATTTACATATGAAATATGTATCCTTAAACTTTTTTTTCCTCCTATATTTTTCTTTAACCTGTATGATTTTATCTGAAAGTTACTGACTTCTCTTTATTCCTGTTACCCTTTGTAAAATGACTATAGATAAAATACTAGTTTGTTTCATTATCTTACTATTTTCTCATCACTTTGTCTTTAGTTACACTAACATTTTTCTTATTCACTTTGATTTCATGCCATATTACCTTTTTTAAAAAAATTCACATCTTTTTTAAAATTTAAATTCAATTAGCCAACATAGGGCACCTCATTAGTTTTTGATGTAGTGTTCAATGATTCATCAGTTGCATAGAACACCCAGTGCTCATCACATCATGTTCCCTCTTTAATGCCCATCACCCAGTTACCCTATCCTCCACCCACCTCCCTTTCCACAGATGACATGATACTTTATGTGCAAAGCCCAAAAGACTTCACCCCAAAGTTGCTAGATTCATACAGGAATTCAGCAGTGCGGCAGGATACAAAATCAATGCACAGAAATCAGTTGCATTTCTATACACTAACAATGTGACTGAAGAAAGATAAATTAAAGAATCAATTCCATTTACAACTGCACCAAAAACCATAGGATACCTAGGAATAAACCGAACCAAAGAAGCGAAGGATTTGTACTCTAGAAACTACAGAACACTTATGAAAGAAATTGAGGAAGACACAAAGAGATGGAAAACCATTCCATGCTCATGGATTAGAAGAATAAATATTGTTAAAATGTCTATGCTGCCCAGAGCAATCTACACATTCAATGCATTCCCTATCAAAATCCACATCTTTCAGTAGTAATTCTTTTTCTTTGTATATGAAAGCATATTTTTAAAAATATGGAAATATATAACCACTCCCAGAGAAATCTTGTAAAAAGGAATAAAAAGACATGCATTAGAATGTTTATTGCCATATCATGTCTATTAGCAAAGAGTTGAGGTTAACCTACCAGCTTATTGCAGGCAATGGTGAAGTAATTTGTACCTATGCTTTTGACAGGATGTTATGTAGTAATCAGAAGGAAGGAACATTTGTTCATATAAAAATAAAAGCAGATAATAAAAATAAAATTCTGGATAAAAATAAACAAGAAATTAATTTATTTCAAATTGTTATTTATAAAAACTTTAGGGGGTGCCTGGGTGGCTCAGTCAGTTGAGCGTCTGCCTTTGGCTCCGGTCATGATCCTGGGGTCTTGAGATCAAGCCCTGTGTTGGGCTTCCTGCTCAGCAAGGAGTCGGCCTCTCCCTCTCCCTTTGCCCCTCCCCCACTGCTTGTGCATGCTCTCTCTCTCCCTCTCTCTCATATAAAGTCTTTAAAAAAGTAAAATAAAATAAAATAAAAATTTTAAGTGCACAGATTGATTTTTTGTGAATATATGTGTGTGTGTGTGTATGTGTATATGTAAGGATATCTGAGAAGGGGTGTGTGTGTGTGTGTGTGTGTGTGCATTTGCTCATGAACTAAATAACCAAATCAGTAGTGTATTCAAAGAAAATACATTAAACACAAAAGATAGGGTGCTGGTGGTGATTAAGAATTGGGACTAGAAGTAAATGTAAAACAATTTTTATTTTATTTTATTTTTTTAAAGTATCTTTTTTATTTTATTTTTTTTAAAGTATCTTTTTTTAAAGATTTTGTTTATCAGAGAGAGAAAGAGCATGAAGCAAGGGGAGGGGAAGACAGAGGGCAAAGCAGGTTTCCTGCTGAGCAAGGAGCCAAATGTGGGACTCAATCCCAGGACTCTGGGATCATGACCTGAGCCGAAGGCAGACGCTTAACGACTGAGCCACCCAGGTGTCCCAAAAGTAAAACAATTTTTTAAAAATATTAGACAATAATAATAAGCCCAGGTGTTTCTTCAACTCAATTTTTTTACTTCAGAATACTAAAACAAATACATAAAAAATCGAAACTACATTTCATCTTGACTTCATGCTTTGCTTGGGGACTTGTCTTTAATAGCGTATTTGTTTCTTATATATATCATGACTCCTTCCAAAACCTTCTCCCTCTTCCTTCTTCCTTTTTTCTTTCTTTCTTTTTCTTCCTTTCTTTCTTTCTTTCTTTCTTTCTTTCTTTCTTTCTTTCTTTCTTTCTTTCTTTCTCTCTCTCTCTCTTTCTTTCTCTCTCTCTCTTTCTTTCTTTCTTTCCTTCTCTTATAGGCACTAGTCTGATATAAAAAAAGAAAATGTCTCCACATCTTTTGTTCCTTATATCCTTTTCATTGTGAATGTTTGCATAGGGCCAAAAAATGGGCCAAATATTGACATATTCTTGAAAACTTTACATCATATTTTAACTAAATTTTATATTTTATGATGACTGTAGATTCACATGTAGTTATAAGAAGTACCATACCCTTTACCCAGTTTCCCCCAAGGGTAATATCACATTTAGAATATCACATCTAGAATATTGATATTGATAAAATTGAGATATAGAACATTTCCATGAGGAAATGTGGTATGTAGAACATGTGGAAATGTAGAACATTTACCACAAGGATCCTTCCTGCTACCCTTTTCCTTTTTTGTTTGTTTGTTTGTTTGTTTGTTTGTTTGTTTTAGAGAGGAAGTGGGGGAGGGGGAGAGGGAGAGAGAGAATCCCAAACAGGCTCCATGCCCAGTGCAGAGCTGGACACAGGACTTGATCTCACAACCCTTAGGTCACGACCTGAGCCAAAATCAAGAGTAGAATGCTTAACCCACTGAGCCACCCTGGTGCACCCCCTCCTGTTACCCTTTTATATACCCTTTCTACCTACACCCTCTCTTTAATCTCTGACAACCATCAATTTGTTCTTCATTGCCTCTTTCTTCACTTGGCATAATGTTCTGGAGATTCATCTGAGTTATTTTATATATCAGCAGTTCATTGCCTTTCATTGCTGAGTAGTATTCCATGGTGGAGATGTACCACACCCTGTTTAACCGTTCACTAACATACATTTGGGTTGTTTTTAGCGTTTGGCTATTACTAAAACAAATGAAAAATAATTTCTGGAGCTGATGAAAAATCTGTGTATAGAAGTTGCTATTAATGTTTATGTGCAGGTTTTGTGCAAGCATACATCTTCATTTTTCTAGAATAAAGACATGCTTAGGAGTGCTAAGAACAATTTTAAAAAAGTTGGATGTGTTCTCTCCATTCTCTTCACCCCCACTTTTAGGTAATTTTACTGTATGTATACTGTCTGAGCAAATAGCTCTTACTCTGCTTTCCCCTTATATATCATTTCTTTTTTTTTCAACAATAATTCTGATTATTTTTGTTGAAAAACATTAAGTTCTCTTTCTATTTTGGAGGAAGCACAAGTATGTTCTTAGGCTTCAAAACTAAAACACTTGTATGGCAGCACTTTTATTTATTTAAGTTTCTTTCTTTCTTTTTTTTTTAATTCATTTGAGACAGATAGAGAATGAGCAGGGAAGAGAGGCAGAGGGAGAGGGAGAAGCAGACCCCCCCACTGAGCAGGAGCCCAAAGCGGGGCTCAATCCCAGAACTCGATCCCAGGACCTGATTCCAGGACCCCAAGATCATGACCTGAGCTGAAAGCAGACACAACCATCTGAGCCACCCAGGCGCCTCTAACACCACTTTTATGTTCTATCTGTGGCTTATTTGAGGATCCACTATTTATCACGAATGAAAGTTTCTCGGTGGGGAGTTCCCTTATTCCTCCATAAACAAATTCCACTTGGCAATAACATTCAATTTTTACACCAAATTTGTCTGATACCCTTCTTGAGCTGCTTTAAGGATATTTCATCCAGATAACACCTGGAATATTATTTTTTCTTTACCTGGGGGAAAAAAAGAAATATCTTTCAGTCTCACCATATAATTCAATTTTTCAAAAATGTCCTCAAATAATCTTAACTTTATTATGATATTCTTTTAACCATGATTTAAGTCACAGGATCCTGTAGTCATCTCTAGTGTATATTATCTAAGGATCTAAGTACACAATCTCTTCTTGGACAGAAACTCTCAAATGTTTGTAAAGTGGACCCCTACAAAGTCTTACTTTGTGATGGCATTGATGTTTTCTTCCCTGCTGTAAATGAGAAATACAGATTTGTTTATTTTGTTTTGCCTCAATCTTCATGCTATATGAGAGCAAAAAGAAATGAATATTGATAGACATTTCCTTTGTTTTTATTAATTTTCCCAGTCTTTTTTTTTACTTTCATTGTTCCAGAATTGTTTAACATATTTAGATCTTCTATTCTCTTAATCATTCTAATTTGCTTTTGACCACTGTCATGTCTTAACACACTCTTTGAGGGAAAGGGATGAATTTGTTTCTTACTCTCATACTTCTGTTTCTCAAAGATTTTATTCTCATTTTGCACTGTATAGTTATCATGCTGTACGATTACCCTCCTCCTCACTACTTTTACTGCTTTAATGGGGGAACAGCAATAGCAACCCACGTGTAGCAGGGCTGGTGTTTCCTCAAATGCACCTGTCACAAATAAAATTGATCTGAGTCCCATAATAATCTTTGGAGATTACTAGTTGAAATTTCATTACTGTACTTTCCCAATGGGAAAATTAAAATACACGAGGGGAATATTTTTATTTAGTACTAAAATATATCAGATTCTGTTAACTCTTTTTGGATACATTATCTCAATGAATTCTCATTAAAGTCTTTAATATAACCAATTTTGTACAAAAAGAAAAAATTGGAAATAATTCTTTCTGAATATCTCCAATTTGAGTTGTTTAAATTTAGAACCTTTCTTCAATCTGATTTACAAAGATCTACTTTAATGTTAAGGTTTTATTTTAAAACCATAGTTAAGAAAAAGCAACCAAAAATAGATCATTATTTTAACATAATTTAGAAAAGTATACTGCTAAATATAGACTACTATAATCATTCCAGGTTTTAAAAAGCAATATTAAGGAGCAAATAGAGAAATGTAGGTAAAAGGAGATATAACCTACTTCATGATGAGTATCCAAGGTTTCTTAACAAGGGTAAGAAATTTACACATATTAGTGATATGCGTTATTGAACATATACTTCACTTAATATTATTTGTCATAATGTATATTACTTCATAACATATATTATATAACATTATATACATAAATGTATTTACATGAATATGTGCTTAACGTTGTAATATATCTTACTTAGTTATCACAGAATTGTCAGTGCTATCATTCTTTTGTGAAAAGCATTATGGATCAGTAAACAGCAAAACTTCCCTTGGAAAGCCATATAATTTTCTTGTTTTTATTTCTCAATTTCACTTCCAGACTACCTTAATTACTAAGGTTAGGCTAAAGGTTTAGTGGCTTATGTTCATTTCATTTGAAACTATGGAAGTAGTAGATATTAAGCTATTCTGATGTTTATTTAAGTTTATTAATAATGATTTCCAATACCCTACCAAAATAGACTATTTATGGAATATGCAGAATGATCTGGAATTTAGATCAAAAATAACAAAAGCTATTAGTTCTCATTGATCAAGAATGATATTATTGAACTAAATATAGCAATACATCTTTTTTTTTAAAGATTTTATTTATTTATTTGAGAGAGAGAGAATGAGAGACAGAGAGCACAAGAGGGAAGAGGGTCAGAGGGAGAAGCAGACTCCCTGCTGAGCAGGGAGCCCGATGTGGGACTCGATCCCGGGACTCCAGGATCATGACCTGAGCCAAAGGCAGTGGCTTAACCAACTGAGCCACCCAGGCGCCCAATATAGCAATACATCTTATGGACATTACAGATACGAAATTTTAGTGAGATGAGAATCAGCACAAGCAGTAAAAAGCTGAGCCCCTGGAATTAGCCAGACAGTACTGTACTTTGGTCTTTTACTTTCTTATAATATAACTGACAAGCTCTTTTACTGCTTTCAATACCCAGAACAACCTTATTGTTACAAAAAGTTGACATGCACAGGTGGAAGAGATATGGAGCTTGCTTGAAAAAACAAGATTCTCTAAGTGATGTACGCAAGCAAAACATATTGGCTTTAGTGCACCAGGGTTTTGCAAGAACAAGCAATTAAGCACTCATAGACTGTGCACCTGTGGCAATGCCAGTTCCAAATTCATTAAGCAGGCATCTGTTTTCAGAAGAAGGTCTGTTGATTTTGTATTTGCTAACATGAAAACCAAAGCTAATTTATACATTGCTACAGTAAATTATAGAAGAAAAGATTACCATTTAAAGCAGCTTTAATTGCCAATGTTTTATTGTTGTTGCCATGTTGTTTTTGTGTTTCCATGGTCCACAGAGGACTTTGTACATTTAAATGATGTATATGTGAGAGGATTTCATCCCCCCAACATAATTTTCAAAGTGTTTTTAGCAACAATAACTAATCATATTGGGGTCTTTGAAAATCTGATTAAAGTTGGAAAATCTCTCCTCAGAAAGTCCATGAAAATTCCGTATTTTTCATATATTTCAACAAGTATTAGTTAAGATAATAGGCTTTTTTTTTCCAAGTGACTGAGGAGAAAAAAAGGCTTCAATAAGGTAGGAGCTTATCTTTCTCTCACACAGTAGTCTAGTCTAAGAGGAGTAGATGGGATATGCTTAAGATTCCATTCTTTTGCTTCATCCCTGTAACCTAGGTTGTTATTGCATATGGTCAAAATACAACAATGCTATGTTTGTATTTCAAATAGAAAGAAGAGAGGGAAGATTTCATTCTTTTTTATGGCTGAGTAATGTTCCATTGTGTATATCTATATCACATCTCTCTCCATTCATCTATCAATGGACACTTGGGCTTCTTCTATATCTCGGCTATTATAAATAACGCTGTGATAAACATAGGGGTGCATGTATATTTTCAAATTAGTGTTTTTATTTTCTTTGGATAAACACCCAGTAGTGGAATTACTGGATCATATGACATTTCTATTTTTAATTTTTTGAGAAACCTAAAGGGCAGTAGACTAAGTGAAATAAATCAGACAGAAAAAGACAACATAATTTCACTTATATATGGAATCTATAAAAGAAATGAACAAAAAACAAAAACAGAAACAGACTCATAAATACAAAGAACAAACTGGTGCTTGCCAGAGCAGAGGAGAGTAGAAATAGTTGCATTAAGTAAAGGGCATTAAGAAGTATAAAAACTTCCAGTTATGAAATAAATAAGTCACAGGGCTGGGGGAAAAGGCAGAGAAAACATGGGGCACGAGCAATTGTATTTGAATATTTTTTTAAGCAGTAGGGACATACATCATTTTCATTCAAACACAATTGATCAGTACTTATGGCACAGTTGCCTACCTACAAGGGTTGTTAAGAAATAAATTCCATGGCAAACCAATCATTTACACAGCCAGACACAGAGAAAAGGATCATACTATTAATAGCCACTTGCCATAATTGTATTCATTGAACTCTGGTTCTATGGACAGTTTTCAAGAACATAAATACTTTAATATTTCCTGCAAATATGTTCAGATGTGTGTGAATTTAATCTGATTCTTAAAGGAGCCTCATGCTCCCCAAATTTTTAAGGCACTCCTTCTTCCATTGTACATTTACCATCTGATTGTTAATATCAAAACATTGGAAATAATTCTTGATATTTCTCACTCACACCATCCCTATATCCAGTTCACATATTTTCATTAATTCTTCCACCAAATGTATTCCTAATTTAGTCACTTCCATGAGTTTCCAATGTTATCAACCTAGTCAAAATCATCAAGTTAAAGATATCCTTTCTCATGACTGCATTATTTCATTTTAACTAGTCCCTGGTTGTTCTTTTTGTTCCTTTCTTATCCTTCCAAAGATAAAGGCAGATTTCCTTTTAAAAAAATAGAATTATATGACTTCCAAACTTAAATGTTTAATAACTTCCTTTTCAGTTTTTAGATCATATTTAAAATTTATCAATATGACATGTAAGATCATGCATTCATGGCCATTATATCTCTAACATAACTTTGTATCAAACCCCTCTGTTCTTCATCCTTCAGGTTCTGCAATCTGTTCTTCAAACACACTAACCTACTTCCCAACTGAGAGCTGCCGAAAATGCTTTTGCTTTTACTTTACATATTTTCCTCTCAGTGTTCACCCTTTCAAAATACTTCAATGAAATTACTTTGAAAATGTTTTTGTTGATAATTAGCATAAATATTCAGACTTCTAAAAAGGACACTATAGATTTTTCTGGTCACGCTAATTTATTTGCATTTGTTATTTATCTGGGTTTTATCTTTCATTTGTCCATAACATCTATATTGCCTAGCTAATCAAAGTAAGGAAGTAACCACTAATTTTTATTACCCAGATTAAAATGGGTTAAGCCCCTGCTGGTTTGATTGATAAATCCCTGTCTCTTCTCCACCACAAAACAGTGGTCCCCAATGGTTTTTAAGGATGTACAAAAGAGAGACATCTGCCATGTTAAGTATTAAAGGTAACATCAATTTAAAGTTTTCTTTCTGCCAAGAACTGGTTTATTTCAATTGTTTTCCTTTTGCATTCTGGTTTCTCCATCTAATATCTTTAATTTGCCCTTAAAATGCTGAAGGTTGATAAGTATTCACACTACCTCTGATGTCCAGCATGAGGTTATTATTACCCATCCCAAGTACATAGGTTTCCATTATCCCTAAAGATATCCTTCTCTATTGCTTCCAGAACAGTAATGGATTCTGTAACAAGAAGGGTTAATGATCTCCACATCTTGCCATACTTTAACTTCTTGATCCTGGACCTGTATTGCTTATAAACATATAAAAATACCACCTTCTAACATCTGCTTCAATATACTACAATCAAATATTCAATTTAGAGTGCTTTCAATCCCACATAACAAAAATATCTAACTCAAATTAGCTTAAAAGCATAATCCCAAAAATTTGGACTGCAAAGTTTATGTGAGAAATTCTAAGCATAGAAAATGATATGGTAAATAGATAAATACAATAAATTGATAAATAGAAAAACTGCTGGTTAATTTATCTTCCCAGTTACCAATTGCCAAATATACACATATACATGCACACAGTACGGTATATGTTTCAATAAAGATTATATAACATCATAATTCCTCTTATTTTGAGTCTAAATAAAGGAAGACATTAAAATTCCAAATCTGTAATACTCTAAAATGATATTAAATTTATATAAAGCAAAACTTGATAAGACTAAAAGAATATAAGCAAATACACAAACCTAAGTCACAAAATTTTATCCTCTATAGAAATTGAAAAAAATGAAAAGATATACAAGAGTTAATCAAACCCAAATGAATAATAAAGATGAAAATAATATGGAAAATTAAATAAATGAAATATGGAAGAAAAGAGAATATCTTGAGAGAGACTCCCATATATGGAATCAACTTATCCCAGATGTAATCAATATGGCTGTGTAGTGAGAAAATTGAAGCAATTGGATCCTCAGGAGGGAAAACTGGATTCCTAAATCATGACATTTATACATATCAATTTTAGTTGGATTGTGAATATAAATGTAACAAATAAAGCAATAAACTTTTAAAAGCAAACATAACATAATATCTTTACGACAAATGGTAAGCAAAGATTTCTCAAATAGAGCACAAAAACACCAACCCTAAAAGGAAAAATTATAACATTGACTGTATTAGCGATTAGATCTTCTGGTCATCAAATATTCCATTGATATAGTAAAAAAACTCAGAGAGAGAGAATGCTGGTATCTGACAAAGGACTCATTTCCATAATATACAAAAAAAAAATCCATAAACATTAATAAGATAAAGCTACAGGAGCAAAAAGGCTGAAAACCTTACCAGGTGCTTCACATTAGAGAGGTTATCTGAATAGCCAAATGATACATAAAAAGACATTTCATTTTATTAGTCATTAGGGAGATAAAAATTAAAGCCGCAATTATATACACTACACACTTGTCAGAATGGCTAATAATAACACCAAGTATTACTGAGAATGTGTAACAACTTCAAGTCTCTTATACAGCTGGTTGGAGAGTAAAGAGGTGAAACCGTGACCTAATTATGCTATGATCCAGCAATTCTATTCCTAGTTATATATTCAGCAGAAATACACACATATTCACTAAAATCAATTATTAGAATGTTCATAGAAGGAATATTCAGAGTGACAAAAACAGTGAGAATGAGCAAACTAGAACTCCATACAATGATACGGATATTACCTACAAAATAATGTTGAGCAAAAGAAAGAAGACACAAAGCAGATCAAATGTTCAAAAATCACTCAACTGAAGTCCTAAAACAGCAACACTAATCTATGATGTTAGAAATCAGGATAGTGGTTATCTTGGGAGACACAGTTTTCTGGAGTTCTGGTGATGCTGAATTATTAATTTGGGTGCTCATGGCTTGTGTTCAGTTGTGAAAATTCATACAGCCATATGTTTATGATTTCTGTACTTTTCCTTTGATATAAAAATTACATAGGACATATTGCAACATATTAAAACTGACCAAGTAATAAAATGGTGTTATCAGTTGGCTTCTACATATGTTATTTAGATATAGCCACAATATTTTAAAACTGTGACTAAAATAATCCATCTTGCAATTCAAAGAAAAGAATCCAGAAAAATATCTTTAGATTTCAATCCAGATATTGTATAGCTGATACTATTATATTACCAATCTATTCATGATATCATGTTAATACATTTTTCCATAGTAGATTCAATTTGTTCTGCCAAGCTACAAAATAAGCTAATCAATGTCAAATAACCAGCAGCCAAATGGGATTATCTTTGAATGAGTTTTGTCAAAAAAATAAAAACTGCTTAAAATGAGCCAAAAATAATATTATTACTAAATCAGAGATCCAAATTTATGCCACAGTAGACTGCAAATTAGCTCAGGTTCAGTAAGGTGTGAGAGAAACACAGAGCATTTTTAAATTGACATAAAAAAAGAGGTAAGTTCAAGAAATCTAATATTTCAAATTAATTGATGTTGATTACTTCAGAAATTGAAGTGTAAGAAAGAAAAGTAGCTAGAAGGAGAGATGTTGAAAAAGTAAAATTATAAAATGAAATCCTGGAATTAGCCATATGCGTAAAAGTCTATGGGGAGCAAGTCTCTTAAATGTAACTAAAAGAACATGGGAAATGTGCAGATTATTATGTATCCTGTGAACAAATTTCAAAATAAACCCAAAAAACTATATTAGAAGCTTTAGAAACGCTAAGGCTTTAGAAAAAAGAGAACATCAGAATGTGGCATATTGGATATGAGGGATAAAGGTAATAAGATAATCACACAAACAAAATGAAATCTAGTTGAGACAAAAATCATAGATATGTCATCAAATATGCCAAGTAAAGTGAAAATATCAGTGAAATGAAAAGTCTCCAAAGAAGACTTTACTAATAGCTAGTTGTCATATCTGCTAACTATGAACCAGATAAAAGATGGATACATTTGAAATGTCTTACTGAATAAAAATCACAAATGCTACTCAAATAGTGATATGTGAATATATAGCACAAATTTTGGTTAAGACTAAAATAAGAAATGACAATAAGAATAGAGACAGACATACTTGTTTGCTTGGAGTATATTTGCACCAATCAGCAATTGGACTTATTAATTCACTAATTATTGAAAAAAGGGTGTTTAAAATCTATAGAGCTACTGATTAGTAACCATATTTCTATTTTTTTATATGGAACTTTCCATATGCAATTTAAGAAGAGATTTTCATTGAATTTAAGGTGATATTCTACATATTAAAGATTTTATTGTATTCGAATTAAACAAAAATAAAATGATGATTCAGGGGAAAAGTGAATTTTATTATATTAGATAGATCTGGGGAGTCGACACATTTTATTTCTGAAATCAGAAACATTAAATACCAATCCAAAGCACATTTACATTGTAAGTGTGTTAAACAGATTGTTGAATGTATTAATGAATTAGTAAAGGACCTTCATAAAATACAGCTAAATTCCATTTGAACATATTTATATTTTTAACAGAGTAGATGACATTAGTCTTTTATAAAACATATCAATTAGAAAAATAATTGTAACATACAATATAAAATAATATTGTTATTTAATATAAAATATATTATAATATAATATGATATCCATTACTTTGCTATAAAAATACATGCATATGTGCACACACACACATACACACAAACTCGGCATGAGAAGTGGGGGAGAGGATGGCTCAGATGATGGAGCATCTGCCTTCCGCTGAGGTTGTGAACCCAGGGTCCTGTGATCAAGCCCTGCGTTGGGCTCCTGCCTCAGGGGGGAGTCTGCTTCCCCTTTCCCTCTGCCACTCCCCCTGCCCATGCTCTCTCTCTCTCTCTCTCTCAGTATCTCTGTGTCTCAAGTGAATAAATAAAGTCTTTAAAAAAAAAAAAGAAGTGGAAAGAAAGAGAAAACTTACACTGACAAAAATACAGTCTTATAAAATAAATATTTTCTTTCACCTTGGTCTTTTTGCGTATATATATAATTTTAAGTTAATAAATTGAAAACTTTAATAAATTTGGTAAATATTAAAATAAGCTTATTCATTCACTTATTAAATAAAAAGGAGTCTGGGGAGAGCAGGAAGAAAAAAAGGTGAACAGATTCATAGAAAATTGAAACAAAAATATGCATAGATATAAAATAGACTATAATGAGAGTTCCAAAGCAATGAACTGAAGGACAATATAGTGTCATGAATGTTTTTTGCATAACTGTTCATCATGACTATAAATGTAGTATAAATTAACATTCTTCAACATATTTTTGGTTAAGCAAATGAGAGTCATGGGTAGCTGTTAATACCTATTTTATGTGATTTTTAAAGTTCTTTGTTCTTTAAATGTGTACATTCTTAGCCACTTTAAAATAAAATGTCTAAACTTTCTTCAGGCAACATATTATTTTAAAGCTGTGTGTTAATCATAATTGCTTTGAGATGACCCCCCCATCCCAAAACTCATTAAGCTTCAGCAACTTTTTATTTCCAAGCAAAGCTTGCAGAAACAATTTCCAATACTTTTTTTCTCTAACCCAGATTATCCTCTGAGTAGACCATGTTAATGGTAAGTCGGGGTTTATCAAATATATTGAAGGGTTTGGGTACACAATTTGAGAGTAGGAGCCAGAGGTAATAAATTTTTTCTGTATAATAGTGAAGTAGGAACTTGAAGCTAGGGGATGAAGATCAAAAGTTGTGGGGTGTGTTAGCAAAGTAGCAAAATAAAGAAATGAGCTCAGGCTAAAAGTTGCCAGTTAATAAACAGTAATAGAAGGAAATAGAATTTAGATCTAGAGTCCAGAGTTTCAGAAAACCAAATGTAGGATCCTATTCTCAAAAGAGACTTTCTCAAGTGCCTATTAAGACTATTAAACCAAACCAAGACCAAAACCGAAAAAAAAAATAAAAGAAATAAAAAGGAGGAACTCCTGCGGCAAATGTCAAATTAAGAATGTGCCTTCCTACATTCAGTCTAGTGTTTTTGATGGTATAAGGTAGCTCCCACTGAAATGAGAGAAAAACGTGAGTATAGGGTAGAACAACAACAACAACAACAACAACAAAATAAGTAAACATAAGTATTATATCCACTAGTAGTACATAGTACTGGTTTAAAACAAATAGAGCAGAAGTCTGCTAAGTTTTGCAAACTGTATGCTAAAGAAATGATAAGCCTGGTCTGCATAGCCCACCCTAAAGATGATAAAGCAAGGCATATTTTCCAACACCTACTTCAAAAGGGGTTATAGAGGACAATAGACATTATATATTATTTACTCTCACAAAAGGCAAAAGCACAATTCTCAAAATATAAAAAAATATGTACCCCCAAAATTCATATGTTGGAATCCTAACATATGGGTACTATATAGTATTATAAGGTGAGGCCATTGGGATTAAGTCATGAAGGTGGATTCCTCATGAATGGGATAAATGCCCTTGGAATAAAGATCCCAGAGAGCTCTCTCATCCTTTCCACCATTAGGACACAGAGAGAAGATGACCATCTCTGACCCAGAAGTGGGCCCTTAAAACTTCCAGCCTCCAGAACTGTGAGAAATAAATGTTTATTGTTTAAGCCACCATTCCATAGTACTTTTTTATTATAGGAACCCTAATGTATTAAGATGAGGAATAATGAAATTATGCCAGACAGCAGAACCAGGGCTGTCGAGATGGACTAAGGAGAACATTTATTTCACCGTTTGGGTAGGAAGTTCCATAATTCCTGTTCAGGTGAGTTTTCTAATTATTATCAATTAATAATAGTTTCCCAGTCTTCCCATTTTTAATTGGATGTTTGTTAAAGTTATCTGCACACTGTATACTGGGAGGAATCACTAGTTTGGGGCTACTATATATTAAAAATGGGTTAAATTTGGGGGCTCATGAGAAGCCATATATAAACTGATAGAGAGGTTTGGCATATCATCCAGATAATTGGAATTTGAAAAACTCTATGGAATTTTTTTTTTCATCTCATGAGGGAGTAAGTAATTAATTAGGACTGTCAGAGGAGAAAACTATGGTGAGACCATTATCATCACACAAACACAAATTGTTTCCCTCTTCCTCTTTAGAATTTTAGTTGTTGGAGCACAAAGCTTTTCAGGAACACTTTATTACCCACTTCCTTTTGCTATCAGGCCAGTGGAATGTAATGAGAAGGAATGTACGTGTACTAGTGATACCTCAGAATCTTAAGTCATTGATTTACTTCCTTCTGTTTCTCTGTCCAACCAGCAGAAATCTAGATAGGATGATGTCATTTTTTGAACAGCCCGTTAATAATAATCCCCTAGAAGGTGGTGGAGCCAAGCAATGGAAGAAGCTTGAGCCCTTAAGAGTCTATCAAAGAGGGCATGTACTGAATGGAGCACTGGGTGTTATGCGCAAACAATGAATCATGGAACACTACAACAAAAACTAATGATGTAACGCATGGCGATTAACATAACATAATAAAAAAAAAGAGTCTATACAAAGTAGAGATGTATGCAGACCTTGACCATTCATATCAGATCAACTACATAACAATAAAAAATTCCTCTTCAATAATCAATGAATTTGTGTGAGTCTTTGTTATGGTACCTTACCTTCTGTTCTAACTACTGCAGAGTTGTATAAATATAACATTTTATATTGCAGAAGCCAGAGCTGAAGAAATATAAAATTCAAGATTCAGGGAATTTGCAGAAATCTTTGAAAAGCTTAAGACTTAAAAACACTAACATAACATAATAAAATAAAATTAAAAAAAATATATACTAAAGTTAAAAAAAATAAATAATGAATCACATAAAAATAAAGAGTCTTAAAAACACTATAAAATTCAAGGTTAATGTTGAATCATTCTTCAGTATAAAGAATGAGAGTTCCCTGGTGATAAATGTGTCTTGCAAGTAAAACAGCATGCTATCTTTTATCTTCCTGCTTCATACATGGTGTGGAATTGGATGAGAAACAGAGATTGGGTCAGGTTTAGCAAATGAGTGAAGTCTGGGAATGAAGTGAAAGTCAGTGATACAATGCTGGTTATTTGGTAAAACCATGAATATAGATTTTTAAACACCTCTTAAATTATTGTTAAAATTCAGTCAAATTAAAATGGTTAGTTTTCTAACAGCCCCATTTCAAACACACATACATACCACTCTCACCTTGGTTTTTTTAAAACATAGGGGGAAAAATGTATGTTACTGCCAAAGATGTTATTAGTTAGAGGATTCTAGTGTTAAGGAACTCAATAGAAAATTTTGAGCTGAAGATTATACTGAAGCAAACCAAGAGAAGCTGATTTTTAATACGTCCTTCTAAATGTTAAAAGTTCAAAGACAAAACAAAACAAAAACAAAAATAAAACAGATGCATACTCTAATGTTAGTAAGTTGGCCTCATAATTCTAGTGATAGCTATTTTTCTTGGTATGTTCACAATTAATGCAAAATTATGTTTTAATCTTGATCAAGAGAAAAAAGTAACACATATGGAACCAATGACAAATGATTATAATGTTACATAGGACGTGTTTAAAGAGTCTGTTATTAAGTAACAAGGTCCTATCTGAATTTATGCTAAATGCAGATCTGGATCTGATTTCCACTAGCTACTAAGACTATGATTGCTGGAATAGTCATAGTTCTTTGTTTTTGTTTTTCTTTAAAGAGAAAAAGGCGATATTATAAGATATATTAGAGGAGTTGAGTAGGATGTATGAAACAAAAGAAAGCATGAAGTTGGGAGATATTCAGAAAGAATATAGAAGGATTTTGGACAATGGGTGTTCTTACTACTTGATGTCAAGGAGGAGACAAAGGCAATTTAAATCACAGTACAAGTTCCATTAAAAAAAAAAGAAATGGAATTTTCTGGTCTGCTACATGAACAAATTCCTTCTCAAGTAAAACTGTCTATAAAATATATTGTGATAGAAAACTTTGGTATATGGTGTTGTGCCAATCCTGTAAATCCTAGAAAACACAAACACAAAAACATTATTTTTATTCAATATATAGAGCACATTTGGGGTATATCACTGTGCGTGATATATGTGAAAGTGTTACAAATCTTTTTTTCTTAAGGTCTTTTGGTTGCTTAGTAACATAGGAATGGAAGGAGTGGTAAAAATAGGTCACCATTAAGTGAGGGATTTTCCTGTTTTTTATATCAGGAAATATTATTTGAGGATAATAATAGATATAAATCATGGATATGCTGTGCATTGCCCTGAGACAGCCCAAACTCTGTGAGCATTACTATTTTTTTCTATCATTTGTCAACCCTTTTTTACCCTTCTGGGGAGATGTTAAACATAAAGGAAGTCATTTCTCTTGCTTCCATAAATGTTAACAATTTTTCTTAATAGCTTATGAGTCCTTCAAATTATATATGAAATGAAATAACACTCATTGCACAGTTAGAAGTACTGCCAATGTTTATCACAACAATAAGAACTATTTTGGGACTTCCAAATTCAAATGAGTCATTCTTTTCCTGAAAACAAAATAAAATATAAAATGTATTACTTCATTAAGTTTTGATTTTATGTTAATGGTAAATGTAAGTATCTAGGACATTTAATTTAAACTGATTTAAGTAATCACTTTGCAGGTATGCTACATTAATATAATCACATTAGTTTAGTGATATTCTAATTATGTGTTTGTTTACATAACACAGTTTAGCCCGAAATCATTGAGGATTTCTTTTCTTGGATCTGAGAAGAGACAACAGCACTATAATTATTTATTTTCCAAAATAAAAAGAGATGACTTTGGATTCTGCTTCCAGATACCCAGATACAGTTATTAAATGTGAACGATGTAGATTAAAAACAAACAAACAAAATATCTGAAGGAACTGGAGAACAACCAAAAGGAAAATATAAAACAAAACTAGAAATGAATAGATACTTAAATGGAAACTATACAATGGAATATTTGCATAGATATGACTTTCCACATGAAAGCATAGCCTAGTTGTACCCTAGAGGGCAAATAGAAATTCAGCACAAAGCTATAGTGTTGATGGTTGAAACCGAAAGCTAAATATGACAAATTGAAGAGCTTCCAGAGCTGTTGTGAAATGAGGGGACAGATTCTTATAAGGGAGGGATCATAAAAGGGAAAAGTCCCACATAAATGGGAGAGATACCAAGATTCTAAAGGGAAAATGTGGAAGACCAAAGAGACTAAGCAAAGTTTCAGCAGCTGCTACCACAGGAAAGACAATGTTTGGAATTTGAGTCCAGTCAAGGTAAATATCAAGTAGACCAAAAAATCATCAATATACATAAGAAAATAACAGAATCAAAAGTTTCTAAAAATCAGACATTCACAATACCTAGTCTACAGGGAGAAAACAAACAAGCAAAAATACTAGGCATTACAAGAAACATTAAGCTATAGTTAAGATGAGAAGCAGTCAATAAAAACTGACCTTGAATTGGAGAATGGATTAGAATTAGCAGTTAAGAAATTAAAGCAAAATGGGGCTCCTGGGTGGCTCAGTCAGTTAAGTGTCTGCCTTCGGCTCAGGTCATATTCCCAGCCAGGGTCCTGGGATGGAGCCCTGTGTTGGGCTCCCTGCTCATTGGGGAGCCAGCTTCTCCCTCTCCCCCCTGCTCATTTTCTCTCTCTCACTCTCTCAAATAAATAAATAAAATCTTAAAAAAAAAGGAAGTTAAAGCAAAATATGTTTACAATGAATTTATAGGTTGGAAACTGCAGTAGAGAAATGGAGACTATTAAAAAACAAAAACAACAACAACAACAAAAATGTAAATTGTAGAACAAAATTGTGAAGTACCTGAAAAGAAAAATTCAATGGATAGAAAGAACAATAGATTGGAGATAGCAGAAAAATTGGTAATTGGAATTGATGATAATCCATAGATTTCCAATGTAAAGGACAGATTTAAAAAAATATTAAAGATTTTATTTATTTAGTTTAGAGAGAGAGTACATGGGTGCAAGCAGGGGGAAGGGACAGAGGGGGAGGGAGAGAGAGAGAGAATTTCACGTGGACTCTGCCCACGGAGTACAGAGCCCAGCAGGGAGTTTGATTTCACTACCTTGAGATCATGACCTGAACTGAAACCAAGACCCAGGCACTTAACCAACTGAGCTACCCAGACACCCATAAAGGACTAATTTTTTAAAAGATTAAAAAATAACAGATCATCACTAAGATGTGGAATATCAAATATCTAGTATTTAACATATGTGTCATTAGGACTTCTAGAAAACAAAATATATTTAAAAATAAAGGCTAGAAAGTGCCCAAATTTTGTGAAAAACATGAACTTTCATAAACAGTAAGCCCAGCAAACCCAAAACAAGATACATAGAAAGAAATAAGTAGCAAGATAAACCGGGGTAACATATCAAACTGATAAAAAAGAGAACATTTTGAAAGCAGTTAGACAAAAACACTACAGTATATATGAAGAAACAATGATACAAAGGGTTACTCATGTTCGTGCATGAAACCAACTTAAGGACAGAAGACAGTGGAATAGAATCATTAAAATTCTTAAGGAAGGGACACCTGGGCGGCTCAGTCGATTAAGCATTTGTCTTCGCCTCAGGTTATGATCCCAGGGTCCTGGGATCAAGTCCCGTGTTGAGCTCCCTCATCTTCAGGGAGTCCGCTTTTCCCTTTGCCCCTCCTCCTACTCATTCTCTCAACCTCTCTCCCTGTCTCTCTAATAAATTAATTAATTAATTAAAAAATTCTTAAGGAAAAATATGTAAACATATAATTCCATCCTCATTTTTAAAACCTCCAAAACAGAATAAAAATGATAGAATTTTTTAATGCCTACTATCTAAAAGAATTAATCATCATCAAAACAGAGTTACATGAAATTTGAAAGCAAAACCTCCAGGTTGAAATAAAATAACAAAGGATGGACACTTAGTTTTATAGAAAATAATGAAGAATACAAAGAATGATATAAATAAGAATAACATACAAAGGCTATAAAGTTCTCCTTCCATTATTTAAAATATATTTTATTCTTTAAATGAAATAATACTACCCTGTGTTGAGGAATTTATACAGTATGTAGATACTGTAGATATATGACTCATGACTGCTATAGAACAATCCATTGGTCTAAGTAGAGCTCTACTGAATCAGGCTTCTCACATTTACAGTGAAGTTGAAAAATATTTACTCTAAATTGACTTTGATAAAGAGTAATTTTTTCTTTTTTTTTTTTTTTAAAGATTTTATTTATTTATTCGAGAGAGAGAGAATGAGAAATAGCACGAGAGGGAAGAGGGTCAGAGGGAGAGGCAGACTCCCCGCTGAGCAGGGAGCCCGACATGGGACTTGATCCCGGGACTCCAGGATCATGACCTGAGCCGAAGGCAGTCGCTTAACCAACTGAGCCACCCAGGCGCCCAAGAGTAATTTTTTTCTTAAAACTACTATAAGAAATAGTGCAAAAATAATTTAAAAGGCAATAGGGTAATTAAAATGTCATACTAACTGTACTCACTTTAAATCAAACAGGAAAAGAGGAAGAAACAGAGGGACAAAAGACAATATATCTGCTTCTGACTCAGATGGACTAAGAGGGACTCACTTTACTTTCTCACCTGAAACAACTTAAGACCCAGAAAAGTTATATGAAACATAGTTTTTAAGACCTTGAACAACAAGCAAAAAAGTACAGCCATCTCTGAAAGACAGGAAACACATGAAGTAAACCCAATGATTGTCCCATCTTACTGCCATGAGAGAATTTCCAGGTTGTGGTGCAGGAAGGGGGAACCCAGAACTGGCCCAATAATTCCTGGAGTAGAGGGGATGGAGGTGAAAACATAGGAAGACAAAGTGGCTAGAGCATTTATAATAAAGTACTAGAGAGAAAAATATTACAAGAAAGAATTCTAGAGATCTGCAGAGGGTCCTCCTGAAATAGTCTACAGAGTAGTGATCATTGCAGGCCTGTGAAGAAAGTAACTGAGGCTGAGGATAGAACCACCTGAAAGCATTAGAGGAAATAGATTGGATTTAAAAAGATCCAACTAATTGTCGGTACAGAAAAAATTATATGATGCTGACACTACTCAAGATAAACCTGGCTTGGCTCTCTCAATATTAAAAAAAATTAGATTTTGGAGCAAATAATATTACCAGGGATAAGGAATGATATATGATAATGAAAAAGGTGCTGATTTATCAAAAAAACATAACAGTACCAAATGTTTATGCATCTAATAACAAAATTAAATAATACAAGAAACAAAATATCATGGAAATTCAAGAAGTAATAAAAAATCCACAAACTTTGACCAATATTTTAATAACTCTTTCCCAATAATTGAGAGACAAAGTGAACTATTAGTAAGGATACAGAAGAACAACACTGCCAACAACATTACCAAAAAAACTGATGTATCATTTACAGAAAACTTTACCCAATAATTGTAGAATACACATTTTTTTAAATGAACATCAAACACTTATCAAGATAGACCACATTCTGGGACATAAAATAAATCTCAGTAAGTTTGAACAGATTCAAGTTATAAAAAGTATGCTTGTCAAAGACCATGGAATTAAGTTGAAAGCAATACCAGAAATCTGGAAAAATCCCTGTATTAGGGTTCTCCAGAGAAACAGAACCAATAGGGCTGAGAGAGAGAGAAATTATTATAAGGTTTATTATAAAATTTATTATATCAAATGGGCTTACATTATTATAAGTCCCAACAATCTGTCATCTGTAAGCTTGAGACCCATGTGACATAGTTCCAGTTGGAGTCTGAAAGCCTATGAAGCAGGAAAACCAAGGGTGTAATTCAAGTCTGAGAGCCAGGGAAGGCCAATTTTCCAGCTCAACAGTCAGAAAGAGGAAATGAATTCTCTTCTTCCACCAATTTGTTCTGTCCAGGTTTTCAATGAATTAAGTGATGCCCATAGACACTGAGGAGGGCAATCTCCTTTACTCAATCTACCAAAGCAAATGCTAATCTCATCTAGAAACATCCTCACTGACCCTCAGAAATAATGTTTAACCAAATATCTAGGTAGCCGATGGCCCAGTCAAATTGATACATAAAACTAACCGTTAACAATTTCCAAATATTGAAAACTTCAGAATGGGAGAAGATATTTGCAAATGACATATCTGATAAAGGATTAGTATCCAAAATCTGTAAAGAACTTATCAAACTGGACACCCAAAAAACACATAATCCTGTTAAAAAATGAGCAGAAGACATGAATAGGTATTTTTCCAAAGAAGATAGATGACTAAGAGACACATGAAAAGATGCTCAATATCACATTATCAGGGAAATACAAATCAAACCTACAATGAAATATCACTTCACACGTGTCACAATGGCTAAAATTAGCAACACAAGAAAAAAAATAGGTGTTGGCAAGGATGCAGAGAAAGGAGAACCCATTTACACTGTAGGTGGGAAGGCAAACTGTTGCAGCCACTCTGGAAAACAGTATGGAGGTTCCTCAAAAAGTTAAAAATAGAACCACCCTATGACCCAGTAATTTCACTACTAGGTATTTACCCAAAGGATACAAAAAATAGTGATTCAAGGGGCACATGCACCCCAATGTTTGTAGCAGCATTATCAATAGCCAAATTATGGAAAAGGCCCAAATGTCCATCGACTGATGAACCAATAAAGAAGAGGTGGCATAGACACACACACACACACACACACACACACACACACACACATATTCGAATATTACTCTAATATATACTAGAATATATCTATATATATTAGAGTATTACTCAGCCATGAAAAAGAATGAAATCTTGCCATTTGCAACAATGTAGATGGAACTAGAAAGTATTATGCTAAGTGAACTAAGTCAGTCAGAAAGATGAATACCATTTGATTTCACTCATATGTGGGATTTAAGAAACAAAAGAAATGAACATGGGGGTAAAAAAAAAAAGAGAAAGGCAAACCATAAAATAGACCCTTAACTATAGAGAACAAACTGAGGATTGCTGGAGGGGAGGAGGGTGCGGCATGGGCTAAATGAGTGATGGGTATTAGGGGGAGCACTTGTTGTGATGAGCACTGGGTGTTGTATGTAAGTGATGAATCACTAAATTCTATACCTGAAACTAATATTGTACAGTATATTAACTAACTGGAATTTAAATAAAAATGTGAAACTAAAGTAAAAAATCTATTACATGAATAAAAGAGGATATCATTTCTAAAATGAAAGATATAATTGAAATATTTGGCTAATAATAGTAATCATGTATATTTGTATATTCATATAAATATTCATTTATCAAATTATTTACTACTTATCTACTACATGTCACCAACCCTGTTAGATATTGGGATTTTCAAATAAATCAAATGAACATGAACTTTTTACCTTGAAAAGGCACTAGAAGATTCCAATTCAAGTCTATCATTTATTTAATAAAATAGTGATAACTGAGACATTATCATGATGTGTGTCTATGTAGAAAATAGGATTTTCAGTAAAACCAAGTGCCCAAAAGAAGGAAGTGAGATGGATTATCTAAAACATTTTCTTCTTGTGGTGATGAAATGTTTAATTAAAGGATCCTCACTTTATAAAACCCCATCATAAATATGAACAAAAAAACACTAAATAACATGCTTCTAAATAACCCATGGGTAAAAGAAGAAATCAAAATGGAAATTATATCAGAGGGGGAGATGAACCATGAGAGACTATGGACTCTGAGAAACAAACTGAGGGTTCTGGAGGGGGGGATGGGTTAGCCTGGTGATGAGTATTAAAGAGGGCACATATTGAATGGAGCACTGGGTGTTGTACGCAAACAATGAATCATGGAACACCACATCAAAAACTAATGATGTAATGTATGGTGATTAACATAACATAATAAAATAAAAAAAAGTTGTAGCAAGTTAGGAATGGATGGAAACACAGTCAAATAAAAATAAGGCATAATGAAAAACAAATGCAGCCAACCTACAGTTAATGGTAAAGATTGAAAGCTTTTCTCTTACGTTCAGGAAGGTAGCAGGGATGTTTGTTTTCACCAGTTCTATTAAACATTTTAATGGAGATTCTAATCAGTGCAATAAGGCAAGAAAAATAAATAAGCAACCAGTTTGCAAAGAAGGGAGTAAAGCTCTCTTAATTTATTGATGATATATTTGTCTATGTAGAACATCTGAAAAAATCTCCCAAAAACTAATAGTACTAATAAGGGTGTTTAGCCAGTTTATAGAATATGAGCTTAAAATACAAAGATCAATTGTATTTACCAATATTAAAGACAAACAAAAATTGAAGAAAAAATGGCATTGGCAATAGTTTCAAAATATAGCATATAAACCTTTGTCCGGGCATAACCCGACAAAATATATATTAAACCTATACACTGAAAACATACCTGAACCTACAGGAAACACATATTTTTTAATAAGAGATAAAATCTGTTTATTACTCATTAGGGGGGCCCCGGGAAGCAGCCAGAGCAATATCTTGTTTCTTTTGTATTGCTTCTGAGACCCCATCCCAACAGAGTGACCCAGAAGGGGCCAGATAGCACCTGCATCTGTAGTGAGAGGCACTATAGGAGAAGACACTTGAATTTAGAAAACTGATATTATATAGGGCTGCTGGTTTTGTCTCCAAAAAGACACAGAAAGAGAGTGGGTGGGGTTGGGGGAGAGTGTCTTGGCCAAATTTCACTTCACAGTGTCCCCAGGATTGGGGGGCAAGTCTGAAAATACACCAGTTACCATTTCCTACAAATTTAATAAGAACTGATAGCTGAGCAACTGGCAAAAATGCTCACAGTAGGTTTCTATCTCATGAAGAAAAGTTATTATAGTAAGAACTGTGAAGTAGAAGATCCTAATGCTGCCATACCCAACAAAAGTAGCCAATCAATACCAATACAACATGTTCAAGGAGGTTACAAAGTTTAATTCTACCAGAAAATCATTACAGATGCAGAGGTTTCAATTTCAAGAGAGGTCGCTTCAATTCTTAAGTTTAGCAAGGACAAAAATAAGTTTTGAAGAATGACATGGGTGATAAACTCTTTCATGGGGTAAATCCAGTTGTATCTGCTGCACTAGATGTGGTCCACCTAGTGGAGAAAATCAATAACGATCCTGACCTCTGACTGATCAGGTGAATTTTTTTTTACCTCTTCTGATAAACATAGACTATCAAGATATAATTATTAAGCATCATTATTCCGTCAAATGCAATAAAACATGTATAAAACTAATCATTGGTAATCTACAATAGAATGAATAGATAACTATCTAGAGTAAGATATTTTCATATTGCTGAAACATAAGATGATACACAAAATTCAATAGTTTCCTAACACATAGACTCTACACTTTAAGAATATTCTCTATATATACTCAAGAGAGAAACAGACAAAATGTATGTGAATTTCTATATTGTGTGTGTGTATTTGTATCTCATTCAACACATAGACTATTTGATACACAAAATAAAATTAAAGCATATGAACGCTTTAAGGAAAAAAAACTCAAAATTTACTGAGCTGTATAAATGATTATCTAAAAGACTCTGGCAATGTCAATTCCTAAAATTAGAGTGTTTCATATTGTAATTTTAAAATATTATTCATTTACTATAGGGACTATTATGAGGACTTTGAAGAAAGATAGTAGAAGGGGGTACAGTTGGTCAAGGTAATATTTACCATGTGCTGAAGACTCAATTCCATCAACAGAGTTAAGAAAAATAGGGACGCCTCGGTGCCTTGGTTGGTTAAGCATCTGCCTTCAGCTCAGGTCATGATCCCAGGGTCCTGGGATCAAGTCCTACATCAGACTCTCTGCTCAACAGGGAGCATGCTTCTGCTTGCTTCTCCCTCTGCCTGCCACTCCTCCTGCTTGTGCTCATTCTCTCTCTCTCTCTGTCAAATAAATAAATAAATAATCATTAAAAAAACAGAGTTAAGAAAAACAAAGTAAATTTGTCTTTCTCTCAAGGCAAGAAGGAACCCAACACTTGAACAAAAGCTAAGGCTTTGTACTCACATTATAGGAATGAAGGGGAAGCCCCAGACATAACTTTCTTTCCCACAGTGTGCACGGTAATTACTGCAATTCACCAAGACTAGTTTCACTGTATCTTTTATACTTGATTATTTCAGCTACCAGAAGTCCCAGACCCACCAACTCAATCCTCATTTCCCATGTTTTAGCCCTGTAATTCTTCATATTCTTTGTTTTACACATCGTCCTAACATTCCCCAACTCCTGAACCTCTCACAGTCCATTACTAGAAAAATTTATAACATACTCCACCTCTTCTCTGGATATTTCCTTCAAGTTCCTGCTCTGGAAGTCTATTTCTTTCCTTAAAACACTTCTCATAAAGCCCTCTAATTTTTTTTTCCCTATTTTCCCCCTTAATTCTTGTGCCATTGAACTTAGATGTAGCTAAGAGGTATCTCTTGCTTCTCATGGTCACTTTCCAAGTAACCTTTCTCTAATCCTCAGTGGTCAGGTAGGGGCCCTTAGTGTTTAATCTTATATTGTCAGATTGTATCATACATGAAACCTATTGTTGGTGTGATGTACCAACTGGCAGGATATCTCCTTCTTTTTTAATGTGTTTAGTTCTTGGCTCAATGTATGATCATGTCCTGTTCCTTACCTCAGTTTTTCACTCCAAGTGCATACAACTGAAAACTTGCTATAATCATAAATTCATGTATGCCAACCTGGGAACCACTATATTTTTAACTTGCTTTTCCTGAATTATGACTCCAATAATTGTTCTCCTACTCCCTTAGCACTGTTTCTCAATTCCTTGAAGTTTCTCATTCCACTCTGTTCAATTTAAACTTAGTGATAAATCATTATAATCAGTCTCTTGTACATATATACTCTCCACTCCCTTGCCCTATTGAAGGAAGAGGACATTACTCAAAAAAGCTAGATTTATTGATTCTAATCAAGGGAGAACTGCATTTGTAGAACACAATGCATCTGAATGAAGCAAACTGTAAAACTTATGTAGAATTTGGAGTTTCAGAAGCAAGGATATTTGGGAATGGTGAACTTCAACAGATAAAGTATAGTTAAAGAGGTGTGACTGATGCTGATTGATGATGAGCTTACAGAAGTGAGGGAATGACACTAGTTGGATGGCGTTCAGAGTATTAGTAATTGACATAGAGTTGTCAGTGATCAATTAGATTGGGCTTAAACTAAGCACTGGTGCTATTTTTATTTGTTTTTATTTTCTTGTTGCAACAGAATAATCAATCTTTTCCTTTCTTGAGTTTGGAGCATAGGAACATTTTTATCTTTCTTTTTTCTTATTTTATTTTCTTAGTTTAAAAACAAAAATTATGATTAAGTTTAATTCTTTCTCTGATATGTGCTTGGAGTTATCTGGCTGAATATTCCTGGAGAAAGCTACAAGACTATAATGATGAGTTTCATTCCTAATTCATAGTCTGGATGTCAGATGTGACAACAGAAAATATTATTTACATCCCTACTACATATGTTCTTCCACTCTACAAGACCACTATTCCACATCTTCTCTTTCCTCCTTAAGCCCCTAAGACTTTTCCTCCATCCTGACTTGCAACATCATGTTTTCTATTTCTCTGAGAAAATTTAATTCATCAGAAGAGAATGCCTAGGGGCGCCTGGGTGGCTCAGTCGTTAAGCGTCTGCCTTCGGCTCAGGTCATGATCCCGGGGTCCTGGGATCGAGCCCTGCATCGCGCTCCCTGCTGCGCGGGAAGCCTGCTTCTCCCTCTCCCACTCCCCCTGCTTGTGTTCCTTCTCTCACTGTGTCTCTCTCTGTCAAATAAATAAATACAATATTAAAAAAAAAGAAGAGAATGCCTATAGCGACCTTTAATCACATTTATGAGTTTACTAGAGACTTCCCCAACTATTTTGCCTCACTGCCTGTTACACACTAGGTATTCTAAAACTGATCCTTTTTTTTTTTTTTTAAGATTTTATTTATTTATTTGACAGATAGAGACATAGTGAGAGAGGGAACACAAGCAGAGGGAATGGGAGAGGGAGAATCAGGCTTCCCACCAAGCAGAGAGCCCAATGCGGGGCTCGATCCCAGGACCCTGGGATCACGACCTGAGCCAAAGGCAGCCACTTAACCGACTGAGCCACCCAAGCACCCCTAAAACTGAATCTTTTTAAAACTATTCTTTCAATTTCAAAAACAAATCCCATTGTTTTTTGTTAAAAACGGTGATTTAGAATTCTCTACTCTCTCTCATATTATCAATTATTTGCCTTGTACTAAATGACTCTATTCACTTAACAAACTTCCCGTTATTCCTCAAATTAGAAAAAAAAAAAAATAATACATTATTTTGGCCACACTTTCTACATCAGCTATTGCCCTATGTTTTTTGTTCATTTTTGAAGCCAACATCCCTAATCCTTTATACCTCTTTATATTTAACTGTCTTAAGTTCCCCCAGAGTGGGAAGGAAAAAAAGCAAGAGGTTTATTTCTTACTTCCTAATGGTAGTTTAGAAATATTCTACCTCTCTAGGTCTAGATTAGCCTAAGGAATATAAAACCTGATAATACCAGAGTCTGAGGTTCAGAGTCATATTCTTTTCAACAAAGCCATTTTCACAAAGAGGAATCTTGGTAACTAACATACTAGTCATTTCTTTTTTTTTTTAATTTTATTATGTTATGTTAATCACCATTCATCATTAGTTTTTGATGTAGCATTCCATGATTCATTGTTTGCATATAACACCCAGTGCCCCATTCAGTACATGCCCTTTTTAATACCCATCACCAGGCTAACCCCCCACCCCCTCCATCTAGAACCCTGTTTGTTTCTCAGAGTCCATAGTCTCTCATGGTTTGCCTCCCCTTCCAATTTCCCCCCCCTTCATTTCTCCCTTCCTGCTATCTTCTTCCTTTTTTTTTAACATATAATGTATTATTTGTTTCAGAGACACAGGTCTGCGATTCAACAATCTCACAGAATTCACAGTGCTCACCATAGCACATACCCTCCCCAATCTCTTTTCTTGATCCAATTACAACTTCCTTCTAAATACTCAACATGTCATGCAGTCAGTTTGCTTTCTTGGAAAACTTGCCCTGCTGCATATAACCATGCTAGCCTGAGCAGGATTGTGAAATAATGGGAAATCAAAGGATCACATTGAACTTTTCTATAGCTCTGCTTCTGCTTCTGTTTTATGATAAAAAGTATGTTATGCTTTCATTGCATGTCACTATTGGTGTATGTCTACATTCCTTTATGCAACCAAATTTTCTTCCATATATGTTTGTGTGTGGGTGTGTATGTGTGTGTGTTCATATACATACATATATATGACAATGTGAATCCAGTCCAAATCCTATGAATCTGATAGAGTTTTAGAAATGTTAATATTTGATTTACAATTGCACCCAAAACCATAAGATACCTAGGGATAAACCTAACTAAAGAGATTAATGATCTGTACTCTAAAAACTACAGAACACTTATGAAAGCAATTGAGGAAGACACAAAGAGGTGGGAAAATAGCCCATGCTCATGAATTGGAAGAATAAATATTGTTAAAATGTCTATGCCACCCAGAACAATCTACACATTCAATGCAATACTTATCAAAATATCATCGACATTTTTCACAGTGCTGGAACAAACAATCCTAAAATTTGTATAGAACCAGAAAAGACCCCCAAATTGCCAGGGGATTGTTGAAAAAGAAAACCAAAACTGGAGACATCACAATTCTTAACTTCAAACTACATTACAAAGCTGTGATCATCAAGACAGCATGGTATTGGCACAAAAAAAGACATATAGATCAATGGAACAGAATAGAGAACCCAGAAATGGACCCTCAACTCTGTGGTCAACTAATCTTCAAAGCAGGAAAAAATATCCGGTTGAAAAAAGACAGTCTCTTCAATAAATGGTGCTGGGAAAATTGGACAGCCACATGCAGAAGAAGGAAACTGGACCATTCTCTTACACCATACACAAAGATCAACTCAAATTGGAAGAAAGACCTCAATGTGAGACAGGAATCCATCAAAATCATAGAGGAAAACACAGGCAGCAACCTCTTAGACCTTGGTCACAGCAACTTCTTCCAAGACATGTCTCTAAAGGCAAGGGAAACAAAAGAAAAAATGAACTATCGGGATTTAATCAAGGTTAAAATCTTCTGCATGGCAAAGGAAACTGTAAACAAAACCAAAAGGCAACCTATGGAATGGGAGAAGACATTTGCAATGACATATCAGATAAAGGACTGTTATCCAAGATCTATAAAGAACTTTTCAAACTCAACACCCAAAAAACAAAACAAAACAAAAAATCCAGTCAAGAAATGGGCAGAAGACATGAACAGACATTTCTCCAAAGAAGACATACAAATGGCCAACAGACACATGAAAAAATGCTCCACATCACTTGTCATCAGGGAAATATAAATCAAAACCACAATGAGATACCACCTTACACCAGTTAGAATGGCTAAAATTAACAAAACAGGAAACAACAAATTTTGGTTAGAATGTGGAGAAAGGGGAACCCTCTTACACTGTTGGTGGAAACACAAGCTGGTGCAGTCGCTCTGGAAAATGGTATGGAAGTTCCTCAAAAAGTTAAAAATAGACCTACCCTATGACTCAGCAATTGCCCTACTGGGTATTTATACCAAAGATACAGATGTAGTGAAATGAAGGGGCACCTGCACCCCAAAGTTCATAGCAGAAATGTCCCAATAGCCACACTTTGGAAGGAGCCAAGATGTCCTTCAACAGATGAATGGATAAAGAAGATGTGGTTCACATATCATATACAATGGAATATTACTTAGCCATCAGAAAGGATGAATACCTACCATTTGCATGACATGGGTGGAACTGGAGGGGATTATGTTACATGAAATAAGTCAGTCAGGGAAAGACAATTATCATATGGTTTCACTCTTATGTGGGATATAAGAAATAGTGCAGAGGATCATAGGGGAAGGGTGGTTGAACTGAATGGGAAGAAATCAGAGAGGGAGACAAACCATGAGAGACTCTTGACCCTGAGAAAAAAACTGAGGGTTGCAGAAAGAGAAGTAGATGGGGGGATGGGGTAACTGGGGGATGGGCATTAAGGAGGGCATGTGATGTGATGAGCACTGGGTGTTATATGCAACTGATGAATTATTGAACACTACATCTGAAACTAGTGATGTACTATATGTTGGCTAATTGAATTTAAATTAAAAAGAGAAAGAAATTTTAATATTTGAGTCTTTTTATGACTTTTAATGAATTTTAATTAAGAAATACAAAGCCCAGATGTCCATCGACAGATAAATGGATAAAGATGTGGTGTGTATACACACACACACACACACACACACACACACACAATGGAATATTACTCAGCCATCAGAAAAATAAATCTTACCATTTCAAATATTTTCCTGTTTAGGATGGATTTCTCTGATGTATTAATGTGACAAATGACATTTATGGATATGTGGAATAAAACATCATCCTTGAAAAATGGGATTAAATAGATTTAATGATTATGTATTATCTTTAGAATCACAGTTGAATTTATCCTTTTTTTTTTCTTTTACAAATTTTACAACTTGATACTTGAGGGAAATTGCCTGTGATGCTTTAGCCTGGTTTTATCACATAAAGCTGATCTCACTGACTGAGTCATGAGGAGTCATTTATTTATTCAAAACAGTAATATAAAATGAGATGAGCATTTCTTGAAGTTAGATGGATTTCTCATATAAAATTATCTGAGTCTGATATTTTCTTTATGTGCAGTTATTTAACCACTGCCTACATTTATTAAATACTTATAAGACTGCTCAAGATTTTTATTTCCTTTTGGTAAATTTTATTGACTTTTTTCCTAAGATTTCTTCATTTAAATTTAGGCTTACAAATGGCTAGCAAGCAGTCAGTGATAATATTCTCTTATTATCTCTCTCATCTCTACTGCCTCTGTAGTAATTCCTCCCCCCACTTTTCTTTCATGTGTTATGTCTTCTTTCTGTTTTCCTGTCATTCTAGCAAAGATATTTCCTTTTTGGTACAAATTTAGGACTTTTTGTGAGGCAACAATTTTCTCAACAGAATGTGAGTATATGAATGTGGCATAAATTCGTATTTTTCACTCACTCTTAATTTATTATGGTTCTCCAGATTCTACTTGAACTGTATGGAAATATAACTTGGCATTTAATTTCCAGAAACTATAGAGTTTAAAATATGATCAATTTTCTTTAAAAGGAATTACAAACAATTCAGAACGATTACCTAATAACTCTTCAAGTTAAGGTTAACACAAATAGAAATGGAGATAATATCAGGTAAAGTGAAAGTAGAGAAATACCTGAGTGGTTTTCTGGTCCTCTCATAGCTGAACACTTGCCCTGAAAGACAATTACATAGAGTTAATTTTTTTCAGTCCTAAAGGTTATTAGACTTAGTGACACATATTACAGGGTTTTTTTAGAAATCAGACCAGAATAATGAATAATACTATTTATAGTAAATATCATTTGATGACTAAAAAAATACTTCTTTATCAAAAAATAATCAGAATAATGAATGACATAAATATCTCTACTTCCTTTTCTCAGCTGTGCTTTCCTGTTCAAGCTGCCAACAACTATTTAAATACTGTGGTTACCATGATGTACTCAAGGTAGGAACAGCACATAGTCACATTTTCCAGGCTAGTAAAGTAGTAATGACTGAGAAATTAGAGGAAATAACGTACATTTTAAATTTCTGAATAAAAATGTCATTGAAAAAAATAGGAACTATGCGTTGTAACACTGCTTTTTATCTTAAATCCATAGTTCTTAACAAAACTTTTAATAGATCCACTCAACACTCCACCCCATATGAATCATATTCCTCACAAGCCCATGAAATCACATAATGCCTTTAGTTTTGTAAATAAAAAAATTACATTTTTTCACAAAGGTATATTTTTAATTCTTAGTTTAGACTTCTGCTTACCTTCAACTTCATAGTTTCCCTGTTCATACACCTAATATAAAGGAAAAGAAGATCATTCTAATGAATGAACTCATCAGGTTTCAGATGAATAATAGTATGATCATCTCATCCAATTGGTAACATCAATATGCTGTAAAGTTTAACTAAAGTCATTCAATTTTAACACTAAAAGTCTAGTTTGAAGCATTTAAAATCTTCAAACATTAAAATGTTGAAAATGCATCTTAATGGTTAACCCCAAATTAATGATTGAATTTATTAATATAAATATGAAAAAGAAGTCAATGAGATAGTTTCTTACCACTGCTGATTGAAATTGCTCTTGTTTACATCTAATAGGAAAGTTCAGACCACGTAATCTCAATTAATTTGCCCTATCTATAATGTTGATTTTTAAATAAATTTAAGCCTTTTTTGGTCTTTGTAATTATAAAATTAAATCACACAAATTGTTAAACCTGAAAAATACATAGGGCAATTAAAATAATAATAATAATAATTTATCACTTGATGTATAAACAAAAAGATATGAGACAATGGATATAACAAAAAATAGAGCTTTTAAAACACTAATAGAGAATGGTAAAATAGCAAACTTGAAAACTGATTAAATTTAAACATTCTCACAAACAAATTGTATTACTAAAATAGGGTCAAACAATAAATGGAAAAATTCCAGTTTCATATGGTACTTAATGTATCCCCTCTCAATTTACATTTGTATTAACCATGATGACATATAATAAAGGAAAATCCAAATAAATGCAAGTGAAGATAAAGTGAAAATTCCTGAGGAAAATTTCTATTAACCACATCAATAATTGAAATTCAACTGTAAGGTCCACACTTTCATTTATAATTAGGTAAGAGGCTCCAGTGTAGGTAAAGATGACTTTAATTTATTTCCATTGTTTCTTACTAACTTGAGATCGCAAGGGATATAATAACTAGAACACAAAGAAATCATACCTAATGTATGTTGGAGCTATCTTTCAAATCAGCTAGAGACAAATCTCAACTCCTTATTTACACGTTCAACTCTACATTATCAGAATTTCTTATAACTTAGATTTCTTATAAATTCTTGTAAGTAATTATAATTTAGCAACCATTTATAGGCATTTATGTTTATAATAAAACAGAAAGTGGAAAGGAATTTTATAACATGTGTTGTATCCTAGCACTCACAGGAGCATAAAGGGAAATAGTTGCATGAAAATGCAAAGATGAAAACAAGAGGTGAGTTTTTAAATTGTTATATTAGGAAAAGAAAGTTTATTAAGGTCTATCTATTCTCTGGTCTTGTCACAGGATCAAATGGTCAATCCACACCATTATTTAGATGCCTGGTATTTATAGCAAATAATTAGAATGAGGACTATATTTGAGAGATCAATGCTCAAAACGTGTAAGTTTAAAGTGAAGAAAGCTAATGACACCCATGAATGTTGAAAATCACCATACCTGAATGAAAATATTCACAAAATATAATTATGGCAAGCAGATTCTAGGATGTTCTATGTTCATGCCCTATATTACTGCCCTCCCCTCTTGAGTGTGGGAAGGTACTGTGCCTTAAATATGGCAGTGTTGATGTGATGTCACTCTCGTGTTTATGTTATGTTGTTATATGCTTGGTCACATTAGTATGGATGAGAACAATGACTCTTCTTCGCTGGCTTTGAAAAATGAGCTGCCATGTTGTGAGTGGGCCAATGGAGAGGGACATGTTCCAAGAAAATGTGGAAAGCCTCTAGGAGACGAGTGGCCCCTTGCCAAGAGCCAGGAAAAAATGGGAGCTCATTCCTCCAGATACAAGGAGATAAATTCTGCCAGCAACCTGAGGAAGCTTGGAAGCAGATCTTTACCCAAAAATTCCTGATGTGATGACAGCCATGACCAATACCTTGATTGCAACTTTGTGAGACACTGAAGCAGAGAACCCAGCTAAGCTGTGTCCAGAACTCTAACTTATAGAAACTATGAGATAATACGTGTTGTTTTAAGCTATTATGTTTGTGTAATTTGTTTCACAGCAAGAGAAGACCATTACAATGATAAAACTTTACAAAATAAAATATCATAAAAAAGATTTTATGAAAGATTTTTTATGACTAAGTTATAATAAGATATAGATGAAAATTATTTCTGTAAGAAATAAGTGAATGTTTTAAACATATGTAGTTGATTTTCTCCAAATATGAAAGGAGATGTTGCTTTTATGAAACAAAAGAAACCATTACAGTTTGACAAAAAATTGAACAGCTTTAAAAAAGAGAGAGAGAGATAAAAGCTTGCCTAAAATTCTAAAAATAATACGGGGCTCCTGGGTGGCTCAGTTGGTTAAGCGGCTGCCTTCAGCTGAGGTCATGATCCTGGGGTCCTGGGATCTAGCCCCATATCCGGCTCCCTGCTCAGCGAGAGCCTGCTTCTCCCTCTCCCTCTCCCTCTGTCTAGTTGTGCTCTCTAGCTCTCTGTCAAATAAATAAATAAAATCTTTTTAAAAATTCTAAAAATATGGGGCGCCTGGGTGGCTCAGTTGGTTAAGCGACTGCCTTCAGCTCAGGTCATGATCCTGGAGTCCCGGGATCGAGTCCCACATCAGGCTCCCTGCTCAGCAGGGAGTCTGCTTCTCCCTCTGACCCTCTTCCCTCTCGTGCTCTCTCTCTCTCTATCTCATTCTCTCTCTCAAATAAATAAATAAAATCTTAAAAAAAAAATTCTAAAAATATGAGAAAAATAAAATTCAGTAGATTTTCAAATATATTAAATGTTAATTAAATAAAAACAATCAGGACACTATAGAAATATCATCAATTTGTAAGCATAAATGCAAGGATATCTCATAATAGGCAGAAGGTTCTGGGCTTAAATGTGACCTGATTAGCCTATCTTTTAAAATTTCATTCATCCCCCACATTCCTTATCCTTCCTACTCCGTTTTATTTTGTCACCAGTAGTTGTCGTCTTCAGATTTATTATATATTTTACTTACTCATTATGTTTTTTAACTCTCTATTTCTACTGGAATAAAAGGACAATGATGCGGAATTTTGGTTTGTTTGCTCATTGATGTATCCCAAATATTTAAGCAGGGCATAACTCATCCTAAGTGCCCAAGAGATATTTATTCAATGAATGGAAAAAAATAAACATGAAGAAAGAAAAGAATGGTCAATAATAATGAAACCAGAAGAGATAAGGGGCAAAAGAGAAAAAAAATGCATCATAGAAAACATCCGTGAGTTTTCAGGAGTTGTTAGTCTATAGATCATCAAAACTCATTAATTTCCTATGAGCACTGATAGTGAGAGCTTAAAAATAAGAGAATTTCTATGTAGATGATAAGGTTTGGAAGTTACTTTTCCTATTACTTTTAAATGTTCAATTAGACTTTAATAAGCTTCTATTAAATTACTGGTTAAGATTGTATTCATTAACTAATACTGTTTGTTTATAATATAATAAATGCTAAAAACAAATACAGTATAATTATTAATAATATTTATAAAATGTTTTGGTTCTTATAAAATCACTGATATAGTACTGATATTTTACCAATTTATATATTATACATTTCAGATTAGCTTTGATCTAATATTTATCAAGCCAGAGATTTTCTTTTTTTTTTTTAAAGATTTTATTTATTTATTTGAGAGAGAGAGAGAATGAGAGATAGAAAGCACGAGAAGGAAGAGGGTCAGAGGGAGAAGCAGACTCCCTGCTGAGCAGGGAGCCCGATGCGGGACTCGATCCCAGGACTCCAGGATCATGACCTGAGCCGAAGGCAGTCGCTTAACCAACTGAGCCACCCAGGCGCCCGAGATTTTCTTATCTTTCAATACATTTCAATACATTTGGTTAATTCAATTTGATAATTTCATAGTTTGCATTTATTTGATGATTTGGAATAGTTATCTGCAGAAAAATTTTGTCTTCCTATTTGTTTTGATATGAGCACATTCCATTCCAAGCTGTAAACACTTGAAATACAGCCAAACAGCTCACCTTCACATTGCTTCATGTTTTGTTTCATGTTCTCTGTTCCATTTCTTACTGGTTTTTAAATTATTTTTCTATTCCTTGGGAACATCTGGTATTCTTTCTTTTCATGTTCTAAAATGTATTCATTTGTCTAAGCAATAGCTTTCGTTGGTTTGGAATACTTTCAATCTGAAGTTTAATTTAATTTAAAAACAGTAATTTGGAAACTACACTCATTTATAGTTAAATGTGCTCCTGCAAGTGATCTCACATTCTAGGAAAGGAAAACACAGGAATTCAGGAAATACACTCATGCAACTGTGACATCTATTTAAGATAAAGTGTGATGACATACTATCTATTGTAAATTCCTCAAATACTCTAAAACTTACTAGTAGTTTATGTTAAATACCATTGTTTAAAATGCAGTCGGCATGTTTTGTTTTGTTTTATTGATGGATATAAAACCTCAATATAATGGCAAGATCTCATCAGTTTTTCATGGCTGCATAATATTCCATTGTATATACATTCCACATCTCCCTTACCCATTTATCTATTGATGGACACTTAGGTTGCTTATAGATCTTGGCTATTGTAAATAATGCTGCAATAAATATAAGGATGCATATATCTTTTCAAATTCATGTTTTTGTTTTCTCTGAGTAAATACACAGTTGTAGAATTATTGGCTAATACCTAGAGTATTATGCTAAATGAAATGTCAGACTAGGAAAGGCAAATACCATATGATTTCACTCCAATGTGGAATTTAAAAACAAAACAAGGGCAGCTGGGTGGCTCAATCGTTAAGCGTCTGCCTTCGGCTCAGGTCATGATCCTGGGATCGAGCCCCGCATCGGGCTCCCTGCTCAGCAAGAGGCCTGCTTCTCCCTCTCCCACTCCCCCTGCTTGTGATCCCTCTCTCGCTGTCTCTCTCTCTGTGTCAAATAAATAAATAAATAAAACCTTAAAATAAATAAATAAATATTAGAAACAAAACAGATGAATAAACAAACAAAAAGCAGACTAAGACCTGGAATTACAGAGAACAAACTGACGGTTACAGTCAATGAGGCTGTAATAGAGTGTATGGTGACCGATGATAGCTATCCTTATAGCAAGCATAACATAAGGTATAGAGAAGTTGAATCATTATGCTGTACACCTGAAACAAATGTAACATTGTGTGCCAACTCTACTCAAATATAAAAATCAAAAAAAACTTCAATCGCATTTTTGATGTTACAAATAATACATATAATTTTCTTCTGTACTACTTCGTCATGTTTCAGTGGCTATAGATAGCTCTACTTTTTACTTGTATTCTTCAAAGCAAGTAATTCTATGAATGATCATATTCCTTAATTAATCAATGAACAGGTAATTTTTGATCATCCAGGATACTCAACACAAAGCATTAGATTTATGTAGAATAGAAAATAAATAAGATTTACTCCTACCATCAGTGATGTTCTGGTCTATCTGAAGACAACACAAATCTGGAATGTAATTGGTTATAAATTCCAAAAACATTCAGAGAATTGAGAAGCAAATCATGCAGTAGATATTTGAAGAGGTCAAAGAGAATGAGGGACACCATTAGATTTTGAAGGCTAGATCATATTAAAATATGAAATGCAAAGAATGAAAGCAGGGAGCACATGTTTGTCCACAGTGAGTTAAAATTGCGGATTGACCCTGCCCATGAAAATGAACAACTTGGAGTTTTTGCCTAATTAGCAAGTACATTATGGAGATAAATATGTATAAACATGTGTTATTGTGATATAGAAATGAATTTCATGTGGTACTGCATTCCTAAAAGAAACATAATTGATTTTGTAAATTTACCTAATTCTTACAACTTTCCCCTGCCTTTGTCTCCCTTATTTTTGAAATAAAATGATGATACAGCTAGAAAATTAAGATTTTTGATGAAATTTATAATTAATTTCATTTGTAAGAAAAAATATAGACATTGGATCATAATTATTTATATAGATTTGAAATTTTATATTTATCTTTGAAAAATTAACATTGATTATGCAATCAACATTGATCTTTATATACTTCCTACTATGCTTATTGCATGTTCAGAGTTTTTAAGATTTATATAATATTTTAAAACATTTTTAAGAAAGGTAACATATTTCAATTGTTCACTACTGAAGCCCAAAAAGGACCAATGATTCCCTTAAGTACTTTAAGCATATAAAACTTTTTATTTATTTACTTATCACCATAGTTGACACATAATTTTCATGTTGAAAAATCACCAGATTCACCAGAGAACACCTTTAAAAACTTAAGTCAAGATTTGGGCAATATAGTTAATATCTAACATATGATTTTTACATGTCTTGGTAATGTTTCTCTTCCTCAGACTTTATCTGAATAGAAAACTTACTGAATAAAGTAAAACCACCTTTGTTATACAAAAAGTATTGATGCATCATATTGGCTTTTGGTGTTTCTAATACATTACATGTTCTTATTTTCTACCATTTATCAAAGCCACACTGTCCTACATAACATTACTATATAAATCTTGACATCTAGTGGAACAAGTCTAGCCACTATGCTCTTCAAGACTATCATGAATATTCTTTGATCTTTTTGTTTGAGATTGCAACAAATCTACCTAGCAATTTGGAAAGATTTATCTTTTTTCAGTTAAATTTATAAATAAGTGTATACATATTTAAGTTACTAATTCATCTCAATAAGTAATATATATGCTAATATAAAACTTGTGAAGCTTTGTTGAACTTATTCTACCATATTTACATCCCAGTATTATTCTATTTATTTATTTATTTATTTATTTATTTTAAGATTTTATTTAGTTATTTATTTGACAGAGAGAGACACAGCGAGAGAGGGAACACAAGCAGGGGAAGTGGGAGAGGGAGAAGCAGGCCTCCCGCCAAGCAGGCAGCCTGATGCGGGGCTTGATCCCAGGACACTGAGACCATGACCTGAGCCTAAGGCAGATGCTTAACGACTGAGCCACCCAGGCGCCCCCCCCAGTATTATTTTAAATGATACATAATTTCCAGTTAGATGTTGCTGACATAAAAGAAAATAAATGCACTGTACACATTGTTATCTAGCTACCAAGCTAAATAAGCTTATTTTTCTCCAGTTTCTATGGAGATTCTTTTGACATCTCAAGATACTATTATTATATTTTCATTTCTATTTATTTGCATATTTAACCTTTTTAAGAGATTAGATCAGATAATGCACAGTGCTTGGGCCCAAACTGTCTCATTTTCCTTCGGTTGAGTACATTGAGACACACAGAGGTTTATTAATAGTTTATCAATGGGTGCAGCAGTATGATTCAAATCCATGCTTGCACGACTACTCAACTAAAAAACAACACACACACACTTAAACCTAAAACCTTAGGGAAAAAAGCTTAGATGATCCATGGACTAAAGGAGCTATATTATTACAAAATACTGACAATAGATTAACAATAATATCATTACATTTATTAGGGTGTGGGGCACAGGTAGGTCAGTAGTAGAGAGAAATTCAGAGTTAATGTTTGTATTTACTCACTTATCAAATGTTTATTGAGCAAATACTATGTGCTAGGCAATGTTATTCTTGCCAAAATGAAGAGTAAAATATGATCATGGTTAGAGTGATTCTAAAGGAGATAGAAAAAGAAAAAAAAGCATCAACACAAACAATAATTAAGGAAATAATAGGTTGAAGTTCAGAAAGAGAATGAGAATAGTGTAAAAGTAATAGAGCTGATTAAAATTACAAATTGTTATTTGAAATATAACCACACTCTAGAGACACAAGGGAGACAACAGAAACTTAAAATCTTATTATACATGAAAACACATGATTAACTTGACATGTCAGATACTATTCCAGGAAATATATGTAACAGGTGAATAAAATACAATATTTTTTGTATTGGATTTTCAGTTAAAGTTCCAAAACTGACAGCAATAAGTGGTAAGTGCCCCACAAATTCTAAAGAGAAGCTGTTCAACTTAAGCATGCAGGAATTAATAAAGAATAGATAAACTCCTAATCCACTGCTAGTCATTATCAAGAGACTAGCAATTCAAAGAATGATGAAATAATATATTAGAATGATGAGACAACTAAGCAAGAGAGGATAGCTTAAGAAACCTAGTGATAAAGACTGAGTCTGCATGAAGGGGAGACTCTCTTGTCATGGCCCTTATGTCGACCCTTGCTAGGTGGCAGTTATCCCTAGACCCATCCAAAAGCGATAGTCAAAATGTCACTGAGAGTTCAAAAAAAACAAAAACAAAAACAAAAACAAAAACCCAAAAAACTAGACTTGTTTAAATCCTAAAGTTTAAAACATATAATAACAAGGAATCTGTCTGGCTCCCACCTTGTGAATTCTAAATACAGGATACTGTTTGGAGGATCCCTAGGTATCAGGATGAATGGGGAGGGCAGAGGTCAGCAGCCGAAGCTACCAATGTTTGGCATATGTTGTACATTTCCTGAGTGCCAACTAGATCTGAAGAAGATAAAAGACTTGGGCAATCACTATTAACCCAACAAAAAGGGACAGCCTGCCTGTGGTGACAAGACCACACAAATGTGGTCTGTAAAATAAAAAATAAAAAAAAAAGTTTATCCCTCAAGATAGCAGTGCAATATTCTCTGGTAACCTCTGAAGAACTCGTATCTACAGCCTAGAAAGGAGTCAGCATTTAGTAGTTGAAAGTAGACTGTGAAACATGAAAAATGTATATAATAAACCCTAAGGTAACAACTCAATTTTGTAGAAAAAGAGGTACTGATAAACCAATCATAAAAAATGCTCATCCAACAAAGACAGGAAAAGAGGGACAACAGAAATATCAAATAGGAAAAATAGGAAATAACTAGATTTAGTTGTGAAAGATACAAAAATCAAGTATTTTTACAGTACTTTCCATGAGAACATTCGGAAGAACACATGGTGGGTGTGCTACACTAGCCAATTGCTCACTGAAAGCTGGGCTGCTATATTAACTTAGACAAAATACTCTTTAAGACAAAACACTATTAGATTCAAAGAAGGTCATTACATAAATATAAGAGGAAAATGCACCACTAGTACGTAAAATTAATAAATAGAGAAGTTAAAATAATAGTAAGGACCTAGAAGACTTGAAAAGTAAAATTAGCATATTTAATCTAATGGATGTGCACACGGGTACACACACACACACACACACACACACACACACACCATCCTACATTCAACAATTACAGAATACCCACATCACTTAAGTTCGCATAGCTATAACAAAACTTATTCTTCAGAAGAGAACTGCATTTTTAATGCAAATATGATTGTGTCTTCTTGACACTTAAAAACTTTTAAACCACCTGTTTCCTTGGAAAAAAATCAAAATTGTTGTGAATGGATGCAACAGTTTGAATGTACTTGCAGGATCTAATCCCTGACTCTATCTTCACCCTCTGCTTTTGTTTTTCTTTCTCTTCCTTTGTTTTGTTACACTTTCAATAGATGTGGACTTTTGATTTTTTGATGATAGTTTCTTTTTAGATCTATTACTACAAATTTACACTCACCTCTATCTGAAAAACTCACAGTTCTAACTCATGATTATCTCTTCATGCTTTAGAGTTCTTCTGAGATGCTATTTTTACAGGGAGACTTTCTCTGACTTCTAGCCAAGGTCAAATACCTTAATATATGTTGTCCCAGCACATTCTACTTAAACTTTTGTATTCATCATAGTCTACAATTAGTTTAATGATCTTTATTTACTCCACAGGTCTTCTTTTTTAAAGATTTATTTGTTTTTGAGGGAGAGAGAGAACATGCAGTGTGGGGGGTAGAAAAGAGGGACATGGAGAGAGAGAGAATCTCAAGCAGACTCCCCGCTGAGCACAGAGCCACACACAGGGCTCAATTTCACAACCCTGAAATCATGACCTGAGCCAAAATCAAGAGTCGGATGCTCAAGGACTGAGCCATTCAGGTGCCCTCCCACAAGGTTTCTCAAAAGTTAATACCATATTTTCTAAATTCAGCATTATATCTATTGTCCCTAACAAAGTCACATAAGAGAACCTCAGAAATATTTTGAACTGATAAATAAATGATCACATTGGTAATATGTAAACCATATGCTACATAGAAGATAAATATTGTTAGCATTTCTAAACTTACTATTTCATAAATCTATTATGAAACTGTATTGTTATACCAACATTGCACGTAACATTTTTAGCTAATTCTAACACAAATGCCTCATTTCAGGAACTATCCTAATCCCAATCCAGTCCCTACTCCCCAATGCTAGTAATATTTCCTTTCTCTTATCTTCATTATCAGCACTTATATTATAACAAATAACAAGACCTACTTTGCTCTGTAGCTATTTTCATGTACAACTTCATTTCTTATTACTAAATCTCCAGGAAAAACTGAAAGGGTTTTCATTGTTGTCTAAAGTGGAGTAATGCTCATCATTATTTGTAGAATACAAACTGAATGAGGCCAGATATTATGTAAGTATTCCCAAATTATTACGTAGGTACTCCAAGTAGCCAACAGGGCACTTGGCAAATATGTGAATTTTAATTTGTTAAATGTATTAATTAAATAAAATAACAAAAGTGATACATTATTTGAACATTCCCAAATACCTTGGTATGACTGATACTCCTTCTAAATCTAAATGCGGCTCTGGCCGCCGGCTGCTTTCTCTGTTTGCCAGATCACCTCCCATGACCCTTGATATATATGGCTCACTGAAGTCCAGCCCAGTGTGCTGCTGATTCTTGCCTCCTCTTCAACCAAGTTAAATTACTGGTTCTGAATGAGAGAAGCAATCTCATCTATTAAAAAGATTATGTCATTTTAGATGGTAGTGCAAATCCTAGCAATTGTATAACTTTTGGCAAATTGTTAAAATGGTACAAATACCAAATGGTGGCAAATATTACAAAAATGGTGCTGAAGACCTGTATACATATTGCACACTTGTGAAGATTACAGACAAAATATATCCAATTACTGGCAGATGCTAGGAGTTTAAACAAGTACAGGAAGTACTGTGACTCTTCATCCATGTAACCTTTCTAGTCCAGTTCTTTGCCGTGTGTCTATTTCCAACTCATTGTTTAATTCTGATCCAAGAGGATGCTTTATATTTCCTTCACAAATTCCTTCTTCTTAAAATGAATGAAAAGTAATACAATTTTGATATGTTAAAGATATAAGGTCTAGTGTAACTATGAGTGAATGAAAAAATAGAAGTCACAACAAAATTGAGAGGAATTAGGAAAAGCTGTATAAAATGAAGAATCATAGTTAATGGGCTAAAAACCTTACTCAGCCACCTTAATGGCTCTGGAAGCAATTTAGTTTTGCCCAAAGACATTTTAACTTATAATAACCTATTTTAACATTACCTTAGCATATCCCATGAGAAATCATTGTAGTTTACTAGAGTCACAGAGTTAACATGTACTGATTGGCTTCACTATCCATTCAGTATCTTTCAGCTGAAGAAAAAACAATTCCTCTGTGCACTGGGGCAGATGCCAAAAAAAAATGCATGAAAATTTCTGTTAAAATACGGCAACAGTGGGGCTCCTGGGTGGCTGAGTCGTTAAGCGTCTGCCTGAGGCTCGGGTCATGATCCCAGGGTCCTGGGATCCAGCCCCGCATCGGGCTCCTTGCTCCGTGGGAAGCCTGCTTCTCCCTCTCCCGCTCCCCCTGCTTGTGTTCCCTCTCTCGCTGTGTCTCTCTCTGTCAAATAAATAAAATCTTTAAAAAAATAAATAAATAAAATAAAATACAGAAACAGTAATAAATGCAAATCTTTCGCATTTACTGTGAATTACTTTACATGGTATACCAATGTTTGGTAGTTTTTCCCTCCTCAAGATTACCACAAAACGGCTGCCTTTTTGTACTGTGGATATCAGGATAAATGCATCCCCCTAAACTACAGGAATGTGCTTGGCAATGTTAAATATACAGAGATTATTCCAAAACCTAATATTCTTCTCTGAATTTCTGAGTAACTACAATTACAAAATATATCAGTGAATAGTGATATATGCAAAAGTTCTTTCTTTCACAAAGTGACATTTTGAATTGCCTGCAAGTGCAACAATATTTGATTGCTGTCAATTAATTTATCTTTGCAATTATGACTCATTAGTGTTATCTTCCCAAATGACTGATTCAACTATTCAAAGATTTCTTCAGTACAAAAAAAAAGGTTAGCTCTTATTACCAGCATATCTTTTGAAAACTATTAATAAAGTAATGAGAAAAAACAAATTATCATTTAGATCCTAGTTTTCTGCTACTGTCCCACTGAAATTGCAAATTTCTCCCATCTGTGCAGTCTTTACGCACCCTTTTTCTTTTGGTCCTATGGGGTTATCAATTAGCCACAAAGTCACTTCCACTAAAACATACCATTAGCTGATGCATTTAATATTCTACATATTTATAAAGCGTAAGCAATTATTTATAATATCAATGGACCAGCATGGGACACAAACAACAAATTTAGAGGCTGAGTATCCTTAAACAAATTCCAGAATGAAAACCAAATAAAATAAAATTCACAACTTAATCTGATTCCTATTGATGTGTGTGACTCTTAATGGCTGAACAGTAATGAGGTACAACTGACAAAAATGTGTTGTAAGTGACTGAAATTAATATTTACTTTTCCAAAAACAAAGTTGTGTGCTGTTGTTATTATTGTTATTTGGAAAGGATTGTGGTCAAGGAGGGAAAAGTTATAAAAAAAAAAAAAAAAATTCCATCTTTCCCCAGTTAATGGAACTAGAAGAATTGATCTTTTTTTTTTTTTTTTTTTTTTTTTTTTTTAAATCCTACACCAATTTCTGTTTGGGGTTTAAAGTCAGGCTTTTGTGTCTTTTTTTTTTTTATTATTTTAGGTGAAAAGGCCATGTTCATCTAAGTTGGTCCATGGATAATAGTGACTGGTCTGCTCTGTAACTCAAGAATGGGATACAGGGTCCTCTGAGCAGAGGGCTCCCAAACATCTTCTGGGGGTGGGCTTTCAGCTACCACTGTTTATCAGGTATTCATGGTAATGCTCTCAGAGCAGTTTCCTACTCTACATAGGTTCCATTTCTCTCTTCCTCCATCATTTTGCCCAGTAAGAAAGAAAACTGCTTAAGAGTTTTTATTCAATACTAATTATCTTTGTTCCCAAAATATATCTCATCGAGCTTTCTGAAAAATATGCCAATTAGATTTGATGTCACAAGCCAAAAAACTTTAATTTAAAGAGAAATCTAATTATTTGGTCACTTCTGGTGCTCTTAACACCACAATTGTTTCTGGTAAATAATTTCAGGGAATCATCAAAGAGTTATAATCATCATAATGGTACAAATAAATTATCCTTATTAGAGATGAGGAATATCTGGTAAGCCTAAATTCTTCTATTCAATATTTAATTATGTAATAACAGAAAGAATATTATGCAATAAATATGAAAAAAAATGATAGGCAAGGATAAAAAATTATTTTGGCTTACAAGGTTCAGGAATGTAGGAAGTAATTTAGTGCAGTATGACAGCTATTTGATTCTCCAGGGTGAAAATACAACTGCCCCTAGATAGTTTTCAAGAACTCATTAGGAAGCAAAGGTGACAGGTGATGCTTTCTTATCATTAGCTAAACAGTTAGAGAGAATTCGTCTGCAGTAAAAATGGAATTCCTATGAGTCCCTGGATCTGGCATTTGGATTAGCTCAAAGCACAAAGTCATTCATGCATGCCTGTATTTTTTGAAATCAAAATGTTAAATATGGGACTCCACTTTGCTTTGCCTAATAGCATCTGGGAATCACAGTGAAATCGCATCCCTACAATAATTGGAGAAAAAAAATGATTTTTTTCTTACATGTTTCAAAATAAACTCCAAGTCTCAGAATTATGAGGCAATCCTATCATACATATTTTTTCCTCTAGCATTTAAGGAAATAAAAATATGGATAAAGAGAGGGAAAGAGTGAGAATAATTTTAGAATATGGTAATCACAGAGCAGAGATTAAAAGTGGTAACATCTGACCTCTTAAGGTCTTGCTACTCAGTGTGGTCAAAACCATCAGCATCAGCATTACCTGGGACTTTAAAAAATGCAGAATGCATGTTGCCAAGAAACAGTCCTCTAGAGGAAAATTAAGCATACTAAAAAAGCAGAGATTAATAAAAAGGGAGAGAGAGTCTGAGGGAGATGGGCAGTAGAAAATGAATTTTACCTATTTTAGACAACTGCCTTAAGCTAATATTATGCTCTGCCATCCATTGTAAAAAAGGTAGTGTACTGCCTTGATCTCCACCTTGTATCTTGCATAATGTTGTATCTCCTCCACCTTGTATCTCACTGATTGCCTCTTTCTTTTTTCATTAGTTCTTCTTTTTTCATTCCCATCAATAAGTATTCCAAAAATCTCAGACCTCAGTTCACAATTCTTTTTGAATTTTCTTTCCTGAGTAGTTCTTGTAGTTCTTCATATAACCTCTAAGATAATCATTCTTAATTTTCTGTCATCACTTTTTCCCTGAAAATTGATCACAAAAATATCTTCCCGCATAATATATTTCTACTTGGATGTTAAACTAAGATTTCAGATACACGTCTAAATCCATTCATTGTAAAACAAAACTAGTTTTTCTTCTCAAACCGGTACTTCCTTCACTCAGTCATGTCAGTCAACCAGACCAAATTTTAACAATTTCTCCTCCAGAGTCTTCTATATGTATCAAGGCCCCGATAAAAAGTAAATTATATTTAAGATAAAATTTAAGATAAATAATATAATGTAACAACTTGTTGCATGGATTCATAATTTTTCTCCAGGCCCATTCTAACAAGTCTAATTTTGACACCATTAGCTCACTTCTAGAATATTCTGACTTAAATCTGTATATTCTAATTCTACCTTTTTATCATATCTCTTCCCTGTAATTTTCTCAGTCTTCACTTTTCCATGTCACTAAACACTTAGACTCAATGTTAAACACTAAACAATATATTAAACATATTCTTACCTATTCTAAGTCTCAGCACTCTGATTTTGAAGACTTTTTTTAAAAATTTTCCAACTGCTAGGCTGGGTAATTCATTACATAATATTAATAATTCCTAATCTAGATTATCATCACAGACTCAAATATCAACTGGCATGGCATATGAAATTTTTTTAAGTTAATAAATTATTTTAGAAAAGTTTCAGGTTTACAGAAACATTCATCAGAAAGCAGAGAATTTCCATATGCCCTCTCCCACAAACCAACCCACATACGGTATTTCCACACTTTGCATTAGTGTGGTACATTTATTATAAATGATGGACTAGTACTGATACATTATTATTAGCTAATGTCCATAGTTTACATTAAAGTTCACTTTTTAGGTTGTACAGTTCTGTCTGTTTTAACAAATGTATAATGACATGTATCCACCATCACACCATCAGACAGAATATATTTATTGCTCTAAATATGCACTCAACGTATCCATTCCCTCACCGCCAGGCAACCACCAATCATTTTACCATTTCTATAGTTTCGCCTTTTATAGCATGTCATATAATTGGGATCAAACAGTCTGTAGACTTTCCAGACTGCTTCTTTCACTTAGAAATATGCATTTGGGGTTTTCTATGTAATTTTGTACCTTGATAGTTCATTCCTTTTTATAGCTGAATAATATCTATTGTATGACTATACCACAGTTTTTTTAAACATTTATTTTTATTTTTTTTAAGATTTTATTTATTTATTTGAGAGAGAGAGAATGAGAGATAGAGAGCACGAGAGGGAGGAGGGTCAGAGGGAGAAGCAGACTCCCTGCTGAGCAGGGAGCCCGATGTGGGACTCGATCCCGGGACTCCAGGGTCATGACCTGAGCTGAAGGCAGTGGCTTGACCAACTGAGCCACCCGGGCGCCCTATACCACAGTTTGTTTACCCATTCACCTACTGAAAGCCATCTGAGTTCCTTCTAAGTTTTGTCAACTATGAATGAAGTTGCTATAAACATTTGTGTCCAAGTTTCTGTGTGGATTCTTTCAACCTTCTCTCTATCTTTGATTCTCTTCAGTTTGAATATGAAATGCCTAAGTATAAATGTTTTCAGTATTTATTATGGTTGATGTTTTCTGAGCTTCCTGGATCTGTCATTTCATATCTGTCATTACCTTCAGAAAATTCTCAGTCATTATTACTTCAAGTCCTTTTTTTTTTTGTTAATTCTTCTCCTTCTGTTATTCTTTTTTACACATAAATTGTATCTTTTATAACTGTTCCACGAGTTTTGGGTATTCTATTCTGTTTTTGTTTTCTTTGATTTTCAATTTGAGAATTCTATTGACATATATTTAAGCTCACTGATTCTTAGCTCAGCTAAGTTCAGTGTACTCATGATGCCATCAAAGGCATTCTTCATTTTTTTTACAGAGTTTTTTATTTCTAGCATTTCTTTTTGATTCTTCTTTAGAATTTAAATCACTTTGTTTATATTACCCATTTGCTCTTGCATGTTGTTCACTTTTTCCATTGGATTCCTTATAATATCAGTCATAGTTGGCTTCAATTCTCACTCTGATAAATCCAAAATCTCTGCCATATAAGAGTCTGGTTCTGATAATTGCTTTGTGTCTTCAGACTGTGTTTGTTTTTAGCATGCCTTACCATTTTTGTTTAAAGTTGGACAGGATATATTGGATTAAAGAAACTGAGATTAAGAAGGCTTTCCTGTAAAATTTTCTGTTTATCTAGCTAGAAGTATAGGTGTGTTTCTGTTTGATATAGCTGTGGTGTCAGAGCCCGAAATGTCCTCCAGTCCCTTTGCCTCATCTGTCCCTCCTCCTTTCCTCCTTTGCCTCCTCTGTTGTCTTTGGGTTTCCACAGATATTTCTTCTTAATTAAGGTCTGTGCCTCACATTTCTTTCAGCTGTAATCTCATGTTATTATACTGAAGGTCTGTCGTTGTTTTGGTGTGGTGTGGCAGGAGGAGAAAGTCTTTGCTCCTACAGTTAGATCTGAAGTCTTTTAGTGAGTTTGTGACTCAGGGCTGTGACTTTCACAGGGGCTTCTCAGCTCTCCCATATGGGTAAGACAAGAAGTCTAGAAGAGACTGGATTTGTATATTTCTCTTCTTTCAAGCCCATTAGATTCTGGTAACCAAAGTTGTTTAGGCTCTAGTAAAATAGTGTCCCTTGTGGGAAGGCTATTGCGAGGAAAACATACCACTGTGCAATTTTTCTTGTGACAGCAAGTCTCTGATGGGTCTAAGAGTCTTTGAATTTCAGTTTGCTCAGTGGTTTTTCTTGTGAGGATGGTGGTGGCAACTTCCAAGTTCTTTGCATGTTGGACTGAAAACAGAAGTTTCCATTTTTAATTCATATTTTCTTTAATCAAACATATAGATATATGTATAAAGTTATAAAAGATGACTTAATCTGAAAGTTTATAATAAAAAATGGTATTTTTTTTATCTTCCAACCCTGATTCTTATTCTCCAGAAACAACACATTTCAACTACTTCGGGAGGTTTTTTTCCCCTTATATCTATCTCTGTCTTTTTTTTTTAAAGATTTTATTTATTTATTTGAGAGAGAGAGAATGAGAGATAGAGAGCACGAGAGGGAAGAGGGTCAGAGGGAGAAGCAGACTCCCTGCTGAGCAGGGAGCCCGATGTGGGACTCGATCCCAGGACTCCAGGATCATGACCTGAGCCGAAGGCAGTCGCTTAACCAACTGAGCCACCCAGGGACCCATATCTATCTCTGTCTTATATATAACTGCCTTACACGAAAATTTCTTTATTAAGTTTCCAATATATCAAGTTTTCTTATTGAAATTTAGGAAAGAACTTTCATATGTCCTTTTCATTGCCTCTTTCTACCAGGCACTTTTCATTTTCTTATATTCTCACAGTTTACTTACAGGATTTGGTTAGCATAATTCATATTGCTTATATTATTATAAGTACTTTTCTTGCCTGTTACATAGATAATAATATAATTTTGACATATTATGGCTTTACATTTCTTTATTCTTTTCATTTTTTTTACTTTTCCATGTACTAAATATTAATCCAAGTTTAAGCCTTTTGTCATCAATAACAATGTCTCCTCAATACAATGAAAAACCCCAGAGAATCTATCAATATTACTTTTTATTTATGGTGAAGTTACTCTGGGATAAATTCATTCTCTGCTTCATTTGGAATAATTCTATGTTTGCTGTTGGGTTTTGATTTCCAGCCTCCAATTTTTTTTTAATGTATTTGTTTTTGCTTGCTTGCTTGTTGTTCTTTCATAGTCTCACAATACTTTTTGATAAAAAGAATATTTGGTCTTATCTCTGAGAATACAAATTATAGTTTTGATATGTTTTCACTTTCCTTATTGTCTATGTAATTATACCTAATTTATAATAACATCTGTGTTTGGTTAAATTTAATACATTAGCAACTGACTACTAAGAAAGTTCATTATTACCGACCAGGCCCGAACTAGAATCAAATTATGGATATACTTAACAGGAAGACAAATATACCGAGATTCATGCAAATAAACACAGGAAAATATTGAATTTATATAAAAGAACATGTTCATAAGCATTTCAACATGTCAATTTGCTTGTAGAATTATTATCAAGTTATCATCCATTCAATAAACAAAAACACTAAGACAAGTATTTATATATTGTTTAATTTAATAAATTATTAATAATTATAATTGTATGTACATATGTCCAAAAATGGGCATAAATATAGGACGGATATAATTTTGTTGTAAATTGGTGGTTCCTGATCTGAATCTGGACACCTGACTTATTTTACTTGACCAGCAGGATTTTTTGGTTTGGTTTTTATTCTTTTTAATATGATGAATACCTTTCTGGGACTGATGTGCTCTCTAGTTCATTGCAACAACGGCTATTTATTTCTTACACGCAGATGGTTCACACATTTACAGGCCTCTGAAGTCATTGTGAGATCTGTAAATAAACTTCCCTCCTGGGAACATCTGACTTTCATTCCTTTATATTCTCCATTCCATCACTCTCAGTTCTTGCAAATAAATTTAAATCCTGACTGTCTAGTTCTAAATTTTGATATAAGTTCTTGAGATACCAAAATTATTTCTGGAGCAAAGTACATTATGCATAATAAAAATGACTTTACCATTTACCAAAAAATGACAAACAAAATTAAATTCTATGACACTGAATTGTTGATGACACTGAGTGGGAATTCTGGCCAGTGACATAGTTTCTCGATGGACAGAACTAGTGCTTATAACCATAAGACACTGAATGTATTAATGCCCTCTAGACTTTGGTTTCATGCTGTGTAAATTATAATCACAATTTATCTGCTTCCAAAGGTTGACAAAATTCTCTAATTTGTATATATTTACGAATGAAACATAAATTAAACTATGTCAGTCTTGTAATTAACTGAATTAATTTCTATCAATAAAGTCCTGGATCGAGACTGAAAGTGTGTTTATATATATTTTTAAACAAACATATTCTAAAAACATATGAGAATCTTAAAATACAAACAGGAAACAGGATAAAAGTTAAATGAAAATGCATAAGAAATAAAAAAGAAAGGAGGAAAAAGTAGAGAAATAAGCACATTACTTAAAGGGTAAATTAGCACAAAAATTATCACTAAAAGTTACATAATATTTCTACAGATATCAGATTATTTAAATCCTAGAATATTGAAAGCAAACTAAAATAAATAAGATCAGTTATATAGTTTATATTACTAAAGAAAATAATATAATAGGTAACATATTGTGTTTTATGAATACAAACATAACTACTCATTTGTTGAATAAATATAATAAAGTTAGGGACAATCAAAAGAGAACATCTTTTAATTGGCTTACTTAGAAGTGATTCTGCATTTTGTAAGAATTACCTGGGTATTATCTGTGAGATATACAAATATTTCTTTCAGGTTTAATATTAACATCCTAAGTTTCACTCATTACTGTAGTGTTTCCTCTCAATGCCACATGGTTTCCCATATCTATTTTAATCTCAAATTTTCTGATTTTATTCTATAATAGTTTTAACATTGTAAATGGCCCCAAATCATTGCTGAATAAAACCTTAGTATGGAAGAATACTTTTATAATAATCACCTTCTTCCTTTTCAGAATACTTCTCATTTCCTTTGGACTCTTGATTTAAGGAAATCTTTGGACTCAGGATCTAAGACTAAATGTTAAAAAGTCAATGGGGCAGGGGCACCTGGGTGGCTCAGTCGTTAAGCGTCTGCCTTCGGCTCGGGTCGTGATCCCGGGGTCCTGGGATCGAGCCTCACATCGGGCTCCCTGCTCCGTGGGGAAGCCTGCTTCTCCCTCTCCTACTCCCTCTGCTTGTGTTCCCTCTTTCGCTATGTCTCTCTCTGTCAAATAAATAAATAAAATCTTTAAAAAAAAAAAGTCAACGGGGCAAGTCTACAACAACACAGAATGTAATAAACATACATATATATGTATATTTATCTCCCAAGATGGCAGGAAAACTTATTCCATGTTTTGCACAAAAATAATTTGACTTATTGCTGGTGTTAACATTTGATAAGCCAGTGTTATGTATTTATTTTCATTATACAAACAGTTAAACTATTGAAAATGGAATAGAATCAGTTGTTAGTGGAACATTTAACATAATTTGAAAACTGTTCTTATAACAGAAAGAGCATGATATTTAGAATAAGAGACCTGTACTCAAATCTCAAAAAATGTCAACAACATAAAAAACAGGGTATAGAGAAAGTATTTTAGAAAGTCTGAAATCTCATTACTAATTCAGAGGTTATATGACTAAAATTCAGTTCTTTGAACCACTCTCTATCTTAAAAACTAGGGTTCCAAGGAAGTACATTATTGCCATAACTTAACATGAGTCTTCCTGACATATTTATGAAAAATATCCAAACATCTTATTGTAGTGTAAATGTCCCACAAGCCCTGCACTCTGCCTGCCATTGACCCTTATCTGATATTTTCTCTCTCACCACATATGATCTCATCTTTGGAAAGTTCCAGTCTCATTCCCTTTCTATTTCCTGGTCTATAATTGCAATTTTCTTTTCACAGATCACCTGGACAAACTGGTTCTCTTTTATAATTTAGAAATTCATATCAGTCTTTTTTTAAAAAAATTACAGAATTTTGTCTATCATAAATAATTAATTGCCTTCACCCTTTTCACTAGAAGGTATGTTCTATGAAATCAAAATACACATTATTTTTTATCTTTTTTACAGTTTTAATCCTAATACCCTGGATGGAGCCTGACATTATAATACTGCTCTAAGATATTTACAGATTTCAGAACCACCATATCTCTCTTTCCTTCATTTCTTCCTTCCTTTCTCCTCCCCCTTCTCCTCCTCTTTCATTCTCTTCCTCCTTGCAATTTGAAGAAAAAATGATGAGCCAAGGCCACATCCCTGTCAGGGCATTTCTCATCTCACTAAAAGCAAAGTGGATTTCAAGCAATCAGTATGTATATAGACATATTCTATTAAGGTAGTAATTAGTGGCAGTGGACTTCGGTTATATTAAAAGACTTCCTAATTAGCAATAAAGAACACAACTTCACTGGCATTTTAATGACAACATCTCTACTTGACAATGTAAAGTCACCTTGTTAAGGAAGAAAAGAATGGCTAATTATAATGTAAATAAGTCACCTCTCACATATTTAGAATGCCTACGTATCCTATAATATCTCTGTTCTGAAATATAAAAATATTCTGAATGCCATTGTACTTTCTACTGATCAAGTAACTTGGAGTGAATGAACTGTAGGACAAGAAAAAATCTTGGAAAACAGCTACAAGCATGTTCTTTTCAGTCTTTTCTGAAATCAGGGACAGTGGCAAATGAATATATTGAGTATCACATGTTAATTTCATCTTGGTATACCACGAAGAACTGAGACACACAGTAGGCGTTGGCTTCAGAAAACTTCAGCAACTAATTCTAGTTCTCTTCCTTACTATATAATGGCCACTATAATCGTTATTAACATTTTGAACACGAATTTCAGTGTTTTATTTTTAAAACTAAATAAGAAAATGAATGTAAAGCTGCTTACAGGTTTGTCATCAAAAATATTTCTCTTGTCCTTTCCTCTCTATTAATAGTAACAAATGTTTTTTACTGGGTGGTAGATATTTTCAAAACATATAAAAGCTACTAAAATATTCTTGAAATGGTTTTGAACGCAATACATTTAAAATGCAATCACTATAAAAATTCATGTCTATTCTTGTTTACAAGGTAGAAAAAAAGAAAAGCTTAAAGACACAAAACAAGTATGTAACATCAGGGAATATATTTCAGCCATCTTTACCTCTGTATCAATTACTAATTTATTGTCTCAGCTCCAGATTCACCCTACAGTGTGTGTTTTGATAAGATTTCCTTTAAGCATTTCTCTATTAAAGTGAGCCCTGTGCTGCTAAGCTTCTCAGTAGCAGGTGCTATAGGGACATTAACTTTTCTCAAACTTTCTTTTCTAATCAATAAAATGGGAACTGTTATATATTTAATAAGGTTAATGATAAAAGTAACTGAGATGGCAACCTAAGATGACTTGCACATAATTTCTCATTCCTCTTTGGTGATACATTAAGCTGACATTTCATAATGAAGTCATCACAAATGACTGTCAAAGAAAATAATATAATTCTACACCTAGGAATCACCAAGTATTTCACTTCCTCCTGGATCTGTAGCATACAGAGAGTGTACTGATGTAAATAGTGTGAAAGCTGTTGTATTGTTTATCCCTCCTATTCACAACCCCATATAAACAAATAGAGATCTATATATAGTCCCTACTAACTGGCCTGGAAATCATACAGGGCTTATGCTCAGTAAATATAGATTAAGTTGACTAATAATAGTTGATTTCAGTTTTTTTCCTTCTATGATATATTTCTGCATTCCCAAACACATACATACACCACACACACACACCATTCTTTATCAATTCAGTCTTTTTTTTTTTTACCTTGAAAGAAGAAAAAAGGACAATAAAGGGTAAAACTTACTGAGAAAATGATAAAATCTTACTAGTAGTTTTAAAATTGTAGGTCAAGTAAACTAGAATAAAGAAAACATAGATCAAAAATAGATTTTAAGGGGTGCCTGGGTGGCTCAGTTGTTAAGCGTCTGCCTTTAGCTCAGGTCATCATCCCTGGGTCCTGGGATCGAGCCCCAGATCAGGCTCCCTGTTCGGTCAGGAGCCTGCTTCTCCTTCTCCCACTCCCCAACTTGTGTTCCCTTTCTCGCTGGCTGTCTCTCTCTCTCTGTCAAATAAATAAATGAAATCGTTTAAAAAATAAAAAAAGAGATTTTAATAAACTTAGATACCTGGTTAAAGGATGGTTTGATTGCTGAATAGATTGAATTCACTTTCTCTAAATAATATACATCTATTGATATCACATTTAGAGAACTCCATAACTTTTCTACTTCCTATTATAGGGACATTGCAGGAAGAAGGGGTTCTCATGCACTTTCTGGCTGCTGTGAGCTGTCTGAATGTGAGAACACACCATTAGGCCTGCTCCAGCCATGAGTGCAAAACATGGTCCCTGGATGACCTTCCAGGCTTGACTTGGTGATAACTTTCTCTATGAATCTCTCAACACAAAAAATAGTGACTCAAAGGCTTCCTGACTGCACAGACTTCCTGACTGCCCTCTGTAAGCACATGCGCAGGTTGTCTGCAGCCAGGAGAGCCCACATCTAACCACATTCACTATCTCTGCAAACCCAGGTATGTTCTGCCTTTCCCCCCATGGGTTCTATCGAACAGAAGCAGCTCCCTCTGCAACTCCTCCTCCACCCATCCTCCTCCACAGGGCATGTCAAGAGTTCCTGCTTGCTTCCTGGTTGCAGTTGGAGGGTTTGCTGCCTGCTCGTTCACTTATTGACGATCAACTTTTGCTTGGACAAATCAGCAAATTTTACCACTCTCCAGTAGATTGAACTATACTTTTTCCATTGAGGTATGAATCCCAGCCTTGGGAGGAGGCCCCTTCCAAGTTTTGTTCTTCTTTGTGTTCTTTCCCTCAGCCACAGGGTACGATAAAGACTTTCGTTATACCTTATAGTTACTTTGCTATCATAGTTTAATGATTTTTGTCACTAATTTTTTTTTTTTTTCTGTTTAAACCACTGTATAGTTTCTATCTCCTGACTGGACCTAGAAGGATAAATTTATGCCATTTTTTTATGCTACTACCCAGGCCTATGGAAAACACAAATTAAACCTTTGCTTTAAATTACAAATCAACATTCACCTTTTATTTTTAAGTATCCACTGGTCAACTTTGAGCTCTCTCCTACTAACAGATATTTTTGTGTTTAGTCATATACTCTCCTATGTTGGTCTTAAAACTCAGTAGGCTATTAGACACATAATAGATATAAAGTAAGTCCAGGAACAAGGTTCACAAATATAAATATTGTAATATACTAAGATGGTGACATGACATTTTAGCAAATTTGAAAGCATTCTCGTGACTTTTAACACATAAAAGAGGTGCAAAAGAGAATAAATATTTAATTATATGTGTGCAAATAGGAAACTGAAGCTCAGAGAGAAAAACTAACATATAAAGCCAATAATGCTATAACACTGAGTGAGGATTTTACCTCAATAGGTCTAATTGTGAAGTTCATGTTTACCTATAGAGTGAACTATGTGTGCTCAGTTTATTGGCTCTAGATTGGAGAAGAGAAGAGAAGAGGAGAGGAGGGGAGGGGAGGGGAGGGGAGGAGAGAGGAGGGGAGGGAAGGAGAGGGGAGGGGAGGGGGAAAGGGAGGGGAAGGGAGGGGAGAGGAAACAACTCAGAAAAAGAAAAGAGAAGTGACTGAAGGAACAGTGTAATTAAAAAGGTTTGGGGAAAGATGGATTAAAAGGTTTTTAGGACCTATTTAGACTGATATTGTATATACTGTAGGAAACAGAGTTGTTTCATCCTAGAACTCATTCATCTTCCACCACACTGGATACAAACTTTGGCACTTTTGTAAGGAAATGATGGAAAGAAAGATATTCATATTATTTTAATTTTCATTGAGTTTAACTCATAGCCCCAAATAGAAGGAAAATATGTATGTATTTTACAGTAAAAGTAGTTAAATTAAATGTTCCAAGAAGTTAATATAGTATGCTAGAAACCTGGTCTCACAATTTGCATCAAAGTATCTGTTTTAAAATTTTATATCTGATGATTCTGATTAAAAGATATCATCAAGGAAGTAAATAATGTATTGATGCTTATCAGAAAATTAAGAAAATCATATAATTGAATTTATTTGCAATTAAAATATTCATAATGCTGGTATAAAATCGACATATTTTAGCCTCTACTATAATAGACTAGTTAATTATAAGTGGTAAAATACTTACCAATTTATGTTAAAGATAATGTTAAAATTAAAAAAGATACAAAACATATTCAATATCATATCAGCTTCAGAATATAGTCTTTGCTGGGAGCCAAGTATATTTATCATAGTGGGGAAAGTTCCACATTAAGGTATATAGTAATTGTGACAAACTGAGGGCAGGAAAGGAAAGGTATACAATTTTTCAAAAAAGTTTATAAAATTCAACTTACTCTAGCATTCAGACTCTTACATTAACATTAATTAACTTATCCTCTTTAGCTATTACAATGAACAATAAAATATTTAGTACAATCCTGACAACGTGAATTGGAGGGACTATCAATTTTAACCCAGAACACAGAAGCATCCGCTGTGACTTTCACATCGTTCACATAGCAGCGCTAGTGTTAGCAATTTGAAATCATTTCCTGCAACGCTGTACTCAGACTAGAAGGATACCAAGGCATTACAGCCGGTGTAGTTAAATGAACAAAGAAATCAACAACAAATTTATTAAACATGGATAAGTCTTAAAGCATTCTCTGAAGACAGGACTCTGCTTCTTTTAAATATGTATCTTATTTTAATTTTTAAAAACAATGTATGCTGCATTTTATCAAATATATGTGGTAATTTCCTTAGGAAAATATTTGCGTATTAATCATGAATACAAGATGTAACAAAAATGAATGTCACCTGTAGCAAAATCTATGTAAAATACTGCCACAAAGCAAGCAGCAGGAATTCTCTAAATGGAAGAAGATAAATCACATTTAATAAATTATAAACAGGGAAAATGCATGCCAAAATTTTCCTTGAGGCTCATAACCTCAGTACCTGACTATAATTATTTTAAATACTAAAGTTGCTTTTCTTGATATCTCTGATGGATTGTTCCTGACAACTTTTCTACTTCCTATCATAAATTTTGTGAATATTGAAACTCCAAATACAGCAAGGCATGGTTGTACTGCTGAAATTCACTGTAAGAAGTGTGGAATTCACATAATCATATTGAGGGAAACAGGTCACTTTTACTTAGCTTTTTAATTTATATTTAACAAATTTTCAATTTGGCAAACATGTTGGTCATTGGGAATTACTTTCAAAATGTATTATCACATTCTCATTTTCTTACTTTGTCAAATATTCGTTGAGAAAACATTTGCAATATTTTTATATTTCAAATGCAGTTTATTTAAGAATCTCTCTTGCATCAGAAATAGTCATACAGTTATAGGGATTCCGAGTAGTAGATAACAAAAAGGGAAATTGGATGAAATAATTGGCAATTAAAAAAATATATATATATAATCTTAGTAACATGGTAAGATAAAAACAGCATCATAAACCAGAAAGCACAAAAGTAATTGTCTTTATGGATCTGATAGCTTAGAGTAGAGACCATGAGCTCTTGTTCTACAATGCCTGGATTTGATCTTGATTTTTCCATTAACTGGTTTTATAACTGTGGGAAAATTATCTAACTCTTCACTGCTGCCATTTCATTATCTGTAAGATAGAGATTAATATGAGTAACACTAACCATAGATTTCTTAGGAATATTAGTTCACATATATGAATTCATACATATATTCATACGTGAATATCTGTCCTCCCAAAATTCATGTTGTGATGGTATAAGGATGTTAGGTTTTTTAGCAGGTGATTAGGTCATGAGGACAGAACCCTCATGGATAGGATTAGTGCCCTTATTAATAAAAGAGACCTTGAAGAGCTCATTTGCTCCTTGTGCTCTGTGAAGTTAGAGCTAGAAGGAGCCATCTATGAATAGTGGACTGATCAGACACAGAACCTGCAAGTGCCTTTATTTTGGACTTCTCAGACTCCAGAATTGTGAGAAATAAATTTGTATTATTTATAAGCCACACAGTCTATGGCATTTTGTTATAGCAGTCTGAAGGGACTAAAACAGTTAATATATGTTAATATGTATTAATTAATATATGCTAAAGTGCTTAAGGGTGTGTTTGACTTACTATTTACATTCAGTAAAACTTAGTTGCTATTATCAAGTCTTTCTTGTTAAGTGCTTACAATTTATTCTATAAAAAGAGTATTATTTACAACCAAATTCATTGAATTTATTAATGTAAACCAGTTAAAACGCAGGATTAATTTATATTTGTTTTACATTAGAACCATATGTGAATCAATCTACCCTTTGGCATGTGAAAGATAAAGACCCCAAAATAAAAGAAACTGAGATAGGGTAACTGAAGGACCCCATAAAAATCTCCTTTTCCTGCTATTCTCATTAGGGCCTACACCACCACCTTACACTTGACTCAAAGTTCAAATAATATATGTCCTCCTTATGAGGGACATGGAGTTAATGATTTCTTTCAAGTCTTCCAGCACAATAGATAACATCTAGGGAAGGAATGGGCAAGAATGAGCAGGTGAGGCCATACTGTGCGTATTCCAGCCCACTAGCATTAGACATCTCAATGCTGAGACCCCCTGGCTCCAAAGAATAAGTGACTTATGGAGGACACCTGGACCCTTGTCCTTGTTCTGAATGGCTCCTAGATGCCTGAGAGGGCTTGTATACCAGACCACAATCTTCAATAAAAACCCCAGACCCCAAGCAAAGATGAGACTCTCTGTCTTTTTCCTTTCCAGGTCTCTTGGATGCTCTGTCTGCATCTGCACTCTCTCTCTATCTTCAATAAACCCTGCTCACATTTCCTGTCAACTCGAGTTTGATTTCTAACCTGTGTGAAACCCAGGACCTTCTTGACTGGTTCTGTGGGACTCCATCTGGGTCCTTGGACCTGTCCTGCTGACATCGAAACTGCTAAAATTCAAATGCACATAATTAATGTGCACATTTTCCAACATTTTTTAATGACACATTATGACATGTGGTTTAGTCATTCTTTCTGGTCAACAAAATATGTAAGGGCCTATAAATGAAGAAAAACATTGCTTTAAAACTAGGCTTTATTGGAAGCCAAGCTTCCTCACTCTCAGCTAGTGGGGGCTGGGGGGCAGAGTGGTAGGGAAGGGGGGCACAGCCTTGCTCCTTGGGGTGATAATAAGGTCCTGATGGGATGGCACTGTCCAGGCTCTGGCACAGACCAGTGCTCATGAAATTCTGTGCTGCCTGGTTAAATATCATAAGAAAACCTGAAGGGAGGAGTCCTGGCAAATAGATATACGGCCTGGGGACACAGGGGACATTAAGGCAAGAAAGAATCATTATTGGGGAGGAGGCAGCGAAAAAAGGGAGAAGGACTAAGGGACCTACAAATCTACTGAAGAAGTTCCCGTATAGGCCCAGCCTTCCATCCTCAAGTTTTAGGCAGTCCTAAAATGCCCCTTCTTCCAGTTTATCCTTGCCACTGGAACCCAGCATGCTCTTGCCAAGCTCCTGCCTCAGCTCCAGCCTACTCCTACTCCTAACCACAAATCAAGACCACCTTTCTTCACAGTCACTATTTATTATTTTTCTCTTTTTCTTTTTGTAAGAAGCAGTCACAAAAACAATTAAAAAAAAAGTTTTGTCAGGAAAATGCTGGGAAAATATAAACTGGTAATCAATGACATGTTTATTGCATTAGTTTTTGGAGTGTAAATATGCTTAATGACTCCTTGAATTCATTCATTCATATGTATACCAAGTTAGTAATGTTAGTTCAGTATAATTCAAGATTTGGGGACTATAGCAACAGTGAACAAGACATATGAAGCCCCTATCCAAAAGCAAAAGAAGGGAAACAAAATGTTAAGTAAATAAATAAGTGAAATTCAGTAAGTAGTGTTATGTAGTAAATAAAACTATGATGTTCAGAGTAGCTGGATATGAAGGTAATTTAGAGAAGTTGATGAAGTCATGAAATCTGAAATCAGAAAGGAACCAGCCATTGAGGATGTGGTGACCACTTACAATACAGCGGGTTTTTTTAAGGCACAGGAAGGAAGTTGTCCCACTTAGAACCCTGAACTAGGGGAGATAGGGATTCAAGATTAAGGGTCTGTAACCAGTTGTGGTGTGTGTGTGTGTGTGCACGCGTGTGTGTGTTAGGGGGTGTGTTCCCCCATACTAAGCAAGCAATTCTGCAACACAGGCTGGGTGACCTTCAATTCAACTCAATTCTGAGTTTACCATTTACCCAGAGATAGCATCAAATTTCACAGGTTAAGGGCTCAGTTCCACAAAACTGCCCTCGTCACCCAACTTCAGATGCCAGTCAGAACTCAGATTGTTACCTGTGCTTCTGACCAGCTTTCCACAACCCCCTACTTGGGTTTGATTCATTTGCTAGAGTGGTTCACAGGGCTCAGGAAACCAGTTTACTCACTAGGTTACCAATTTATTACAAGGATATTAAAGACGAAGTATTATACATAGGGGGAGGTCTTGAACAAAGGAACTTCTTTCCTCCTGGTGGAGTCTGGCACCTAGACAGTGGCACATGGAAGTGCTCCTGTTCATTAACCTGGAAACTCTCTGAACCTCGGTATTTTTGTTCTTTTATGGGGGCTTCAGTATACAGTTGTGATTGATTACATCATTGTTCATTGATGATTGATTCAAACTCCATGAAAGTTCCAACCCTCTACTCTAGCTTTGTTCCCATGGCAATCAACTCCCCTCTTGAGGGGGGGAGTTCAAAAGCCAGCTTATTCACATAACAAAAGACACTTTTGTTGCTGTCATTACTTAGGAAATTTCCAGGGTTTGGGGGTTTTGCCAGAAATTCGGGTAAAGACCAAATATATATTTCTTATTATAAATCACAATAAGTCACAGAGATGCAATTTGAAATATAGGATGGTAGCAGATCATGTAAGTTTAGACTTAAAATAGTCTTCTAAATGTAGAAAAATATAAAACCAAACCTGAAGATTCCAACAGATGAGGGAATTTATCTAACACATCTGGGTTCTGTAAGAAGTATGTCATATAGAGGACAGAGTATAAATAGTGAATTGAGATAGTAGCTATCATAATACTCTAAATGGAAAATAAGAATCTTGGACAATAGTGGTAACAGTGAAGCTGGAAAGAAATGAACATATTGGGCATTTATTATGAAGTCAACTCTAAAAATCCTTTGAAGGATTAGTTGCAGGGGGTTAAGAATGAGTGGAATCAAGATGGCTTCTAGGTTTTCAGAATAAGCAACTAAGTGGAGAGCAGTTCCATTGCTATTTACAAACATGGAAAAGATGAAATGAAGGGATAGCTTGTGGAGATTGAAGACAAACAAGAATTCTATTTGAGCATGTTAAGTTCAAGATGCCAATTGGACACTTAAATGAAAATGTAACAGGTAGTTTTATATGTGATTCTCTGGTTCAAGGGAGAAGTGGGGATTAGAACCTAAATCTGTAAGTTACCATTATAGAATTGGCTTTTAAGGTTAAAGTATGTGGATAAAGAAGTTAAGCTATGATTAAATCCAAGGGAACATTTAACTTGAACAAAAAGAGAGGAATTGAAAAAAAAATTTCTAAGAGCTAAACAAAGAGATATGAATAGAAATTGAAGTTGTATAGAATAAAATCAAGACAGAAAACAAACATGGTATAAAGCACCATTTGATAATGAAAATAGTATTGTCATAAACATACAAATAATGATAGATGAAAATTATTTACATTATGTTTATATTCCATATAACATTTGCCAGACAATGTTCTAGGCTCTTCATCAATGTTAACTCATTCAAACCTCATAGCAACCCTTTTAGGCATTTGACAATAAGATAAATGAACATAAAAGATTCAATATAGTTCTAAAGATCACCCACATGATAAGTGCCAGCCATTTGATTTGAACCACATCTAAACCTACAACGAATAATGTTTCTCTAAGTTATAGGAAAATTTTTTAAGTACATGGTTTGAACTAAATTAAAGCAAAAAAAATTTAAATAGCATGCAGTGTACAGTTTGTGTCTAAATACAATTAAATATAAAGCAAAAACAATGTACATTGATAATAGTTTGAAAGTTATGAAATGAATCAACATGTATAATTTTTTCATGTATAAATATTTTTAAAAATTAGCAATCTGATTAAAGTAATATTTGCTTTTATAATTTAATCTTTCATTAAATTAATAAAACTTGTGAAATCCCTTTCATACTTTTTAATAATTAAAATATAATTGATGTTTTAGAAATACAATAACGTGTGATTTATTCAGCTTCCTGACACTTCACTGATTAAATGGCTAATTCTATTGATCTTATTGACTATTAAATCATATTTCTTTTCCTTTACCAGTCTATGTGCACACTATCTGAAATTTAAGGCTGGGTCAGAGAGGCATGGTAAAGAAAAGTATAGTTCTTCAAAACATAGTATTCAGATAGCTGCAGTTCTCAGCCAAAGCGTTTGCTAGTCGGATCACTCCAGGTGAACCTCTCTATTCAAAATACATTATGACAGAATATCTATTAAGTATCACGAAATATTCTACATAAATAGCTGGAAATTCTAATCAACAGTATTGGAAATTCTAATCAACAGTATTTATTTTTTGTTCAAGTTAGGCATTCTATACAATTTCTATCCTGGAGGATTTTTTTTTTTTTTTTGCTAAAATATGTTTAATCAGCCTTTTAAAATTATTTTGGAGGGATGGATATTAGCAATCAAGGGCACATGCAAAAGGGATTTTTATCTCCGTATGAGATGGTCAAGGTCAAGTTAAAATTATTCTAGGCAGTTTTTCTCTAAATAATTTGTTGTCATTGTCATTAACTTTATTTTTCTTAAGTTTTATTTTTCTCTAATGTAAGCTACTTTTGGTATTGTTTAGTGACACCTTTTTCTTTGCAATGAGCTCGGCCCTTTCTAACTGAAAAGATAGAGCATGTGGTATTCCCAGATTTAATTAAACAAAATAGAATTTATATATGAACCACATTATGATAGAACAAAAAAGCTCAACTAATTTTAATTTCTAGAGAAAACACAAAGCAGTGATTCCATTCACACCAACTGCCACATGACTACCATAAAGAGACAATTTAAAAACCATGTCAAAATTTATTCAGAGACACATTATGAAAATATTAGGAAAGAGCACAGATCGTCGTACAACGTCTTAAAAGCGATCAGAGGATAGGTCAGAAACCACATACAAATCAAATCAAGGATACAAAATAGGAACTCCACCAACGATGTGATACAATGTAGACTTTTTGATATCTAGCAAAGACCACACTTAATCACAGGGTGTTTGTATGATCTTGTAGCCATATTTTATATTTCATAATGAAACACTATCAGAATCTTCAGAGTGGGCAAAACTCTGGTAATAAATTTGTCACAATGTGATAAATCTAAGCAGAGTGAATCAAGATATAAATATAAAACTTTGAAGTTTTCATCCACTTTGGCTCTTAGGGAGACTTGACTAGACTGGCAATGTCAATGTAATGAACTGTAGTGAAGAGCTTATTGAGTGTTTCTTAGGAAAAAAATATTGTAGGAAAAGCAAGGTCATTCTCTTGTCATAAAAATCGTGAGTATCAAACTTGGAAATAAAACATTTATATAGTACAAAATAAAACGGAGCCTTTAACTTTTACTCTTGATTTTTTTTAGTTTAAAAAATTCTTTTTAAGTATAAACAGTTGCATCATCAATCTGTATAATCCTGCCTAAAAGTTGTTCTTGAAGTGAACTGGGTTCAAACTGAAGATAAGGAACTGAGCTTTGGGATTCCCAGGTTTATTTGTTTTGTCTCAACTAAAGTCTTGCACACTTATTTCTGTGTATAACTAAAGTGTCATTCCCTAAATGCTAAGGCTTGTCACATAAGTTCAAAAAGAGGTATGAAAGTGGAATAATTGAACACCTGTTGAAGAACTCAATTAAAATTGAAGAAACCCTGAAAATATAACATTAAAGTAGAAATAAAAAAGAAAATGTTTATTGTTAACCTAAGCTAACAATATACTTTTCATATTTCTTTTAGAATTATTCAACATCATATAACATGATAGTAATGCTTCAACAAGTATTTTAACTGCTTGCTCTAAAGAATTTTTTAACAAAAGTGTTAAAGATCTATATTAGTTGCCAACATAGTAAATGAAATTAAGAGAATTATATTTTAATTATGTGGGAGTAAGAAAAACTATGCTTATAAGCAGAAGGTAATAATTCACAAAGGAGAGAGGAGTGGAGAGCTAGAATGGAGACACTGGGCTGCCAGGTAGGCACAATAAATATCCCCAACCTCTCTTTCTTCTGGCCATTAGCTGGACGTACCTTCCCCAAAAGGGAAACATGCATGATTTAGTCAGTAGAATTTTGGCCCCTGGGCACAACCTAGGAAGGGAGAAACAAATAATGGATAAGGCTAGGGAGAAAAGCAGGGCAGATAGAGCAAAATCAGCACATTTCCCCTTTTCCCCAAATAAAGGATTCTATTAGAAATCTTAATCCATATTACAGATAATGAAAGAATGAAACAGTGTTGTGTGGCCAACACTTGAGAAATAAGTTTCCTAACTAAGAAAATAAGATAAGACATTGGGTTTAGTTTTATGAAATATTCATATTTAATAATAAACATTATTAAAATGAGTAATCAATATTTCTACCTTTAGTAGGAACATTGTTATGTTTAGGTGTCTCATGAAAAAATGATATCTATTTACTTTGATATATCCCAATATACTTTATGAGGTTCAAATAAATATAATTGTGGTTATGTTTTCATTTTTTCAATTTACCAGTCCTTACTCAGCATTCACACTAAGATTTCTGTTAAATTCATTCCTACTGGTATTTTTGAAGTACAACATTATTTATTGTATGTTGTTTTTATATCTTAGACATGAAGGAAAGGACTGTACAGATGAAAGGTCATTTTTTCTGCTATAAAAATAGACCTTAAATACATTTTGTCCAGCTTTCTTTTTTGTTTCAAAGCAACACAAATTCTCAAAATTATTTAAAATACTTTGTTCATGGTAATGCTTCTATATATTTTACAGAAGTCAATGAACAATTGTTTTTTTATTCTATAAAATACAAAAAATGCAAAGCAAACAGATATACTAATGAAAAGTTCCAATAATCTTTAAAAACAATAAAATTTTAGTATCATTTAAAAGATGAAAAGATATGCATTCCCTAGGAGCCTCTATTTTTGGTGATTTTATAATATACAATATGTAGGTTGACTCATACTTTCAAATATATGTAAGGAGTTTTAATTCTTTGAATAATTATTTCTGATGTTAGTATAATAACAAAAATAAATGGGGGTTACAATTATCTATAATTTTGCTAACTAAGCAATTTATAAATACAAAACAAAAATTTTTTAAACAAATTTTATCTAAAGAAGAATGTTACCGATTGAATACGAGGTGACAAATTATTGTGTGTATTAGTAGTAACCTGTGCATATTATGAGTTGACGGTTTGATATTGCATTGAAACCTCATTAAATCAAGGCACTTTAATTTCTGAATTAAAAAAATTAATTTGGTCTTATAAGAAGTTTATCTTTTCCTGGGCGCCTGGGTTAAGGCGGCTTCAGGGTGGCTCAGTTGGTTAAGCGACTGCCTTTGGTTCAGGTCATGATCCTGGAGTCCCAGGATCGAGTCGCACATCGGGCTCCCTGCTCAGCAGGGAGTCTGCTTCTCTTTCTGACCCTCTTCCCTCTCATGCTCTCTGTCTCTCATTCTCTCTCTCTCTCAAATAAATAAATAAAATCTTTAAAAATAAAAAAATTAAAAATTAAAAAAATTTTTAAAAAGTCTATCTTTTCCTTTCTTAATAATAGCAACATGTTTTAGAATTTGCTGTGTGAACAAGACTATGTTAAGTGTCTTATATGCATCACTTTATTCTTTTAACAAATTTAAATAAAGCTATTATCTTAAATATATAAAGCTATATAAATAGATGTAAATCTATCTATAATTCATACATCTATATTCATGTTTATTTTACAACTGAAGAAATGAAGAATCAGAAGAATGTAAACTGATACTGAATACAGAACAGTTAAATGGCACAGACTAACTCAAAGTGACTCCATAGAGATTTTATATTATTTTCTTCACTTGTATGAAGGCGTGATTATTTAAAATATGCAAGTAAAAGTTAATAAGTAGTCATGGATAATGAGTTGAATATATAACATATTACAAATACAAATATATAGTAATATGTACAAATACCACACATACGTATATATAGTCCACACATTATCTTATCTCTTAAGAGCCCACAATCTACCAGGAGTTAAAAAGTTCACCAAAGAAGAATATGAAATTACTTGCCTAAAGAGTTTTGAATCTAATTGAAAAAAAATAGTACACATATGAGATAATCTATATCATACAGAGAATGAGTGCTTCAGAAATGTTAAGAAGGGGGCGCCTGGGTGGCTCAGTTGGTTAAGCCACTGCCTTCGGCTCAGGTCATGATCCTGGAGTCCCAGGATTCAGTCCCACATCGGGCTCCCTGCTCAGCGGGGAGTCTGCTTCTCCCCCTGACCCTCTTCCCTCTCGTGCTCTCTTCCATTCTCTCTCTCTCAAATAAATAAATAAAATCTTAAAAAAAAAAGAAATGTTAAGAATAGAGTTGTGGGTTAGGTAGTTTTTAAGGAGTGCACAAAACCTGAAATGGGAATTGAGGCAAATTTCAAAGTTGTATTAGGAATAGAGCACTGAGCACTGCTCTAGAAATTAGAATATGCATATCCCAATTCCATAGGATTTGCATTTAATAATAATTGTGGAACTTCCAGAAGAAAACACCTTCACAGAAAATCACTTGAGTTGACTGCACTATGACTTCTTCAGATCAATACTGTATTAGTTCTAGGGTACAGCTGTCCATAGGATAGTAATGCAAACTATTATTCTTTTCTTAACAGCATTTCAAACATCCTCTAACTCAATCAAAATCTTGATGACTTTTGCAATACTAAGGCTAAAATATTTATGAAAGGATTCTAATCTCCTTTTAAGTGTGTCTGTAGTCATAATCTATCACATTGCAGATTTATATAATTCTCACTTTAGAGTATTACAGTATGTTTGTTGTAGTAATCCTTTTTTTAAGAATTACCCTTCCAAATCACCTATTTGTAAATTTCAGAATCTAACATTTTAGAGATGTGTGTCACATAGAGTTCATTCCCCTTGTTCTCTATAATCTTTGGAATCTAGTATGTTAGAGTTAGTCATCTTCATTTAGGTTCCCTGGCTTCAAGGTTGAATTTGTCTATTCGGGTTTACATTTTGTAGCTATCACTCAGGGCATTCCTAATAAGATAATAAATATAAACCCTAAGAAAACAAAATTGGATTCAATTCTCAAGAGGATATTCAACTCTGAATTATTACAGTACTCACCCACATTCTATCTTTCTTAAATATGTATAAATGACATGTTACTCCTTATCAAGTTACTGTGTCTCTTGATATATTATTATAGAAGATAGAAGATTTAAGAATATTGTACATGTATTAATACATATACACATCAGCAATTTTTTAGAGTTTACGCTAATAACGTTTTCTGTAGTCTTGAGCTACTCAAAAAATAGAGATGACATGGCTTTTTTGTAATAATCATAGAAAATGACATTTGCCTTAGAAGGTCAAGGATAAAGATATTACAGATTGACTGGACTATATACCATATATTTGGAAGGATTTCACTTGATAAACACTTTTGAAATTATTTTAACATGTTGTATTTTAGAACATTTGTAAAATTCATTTTTAAGCCATAACTTATTTCTATAATATTCTAATTCAACTAATAAATACTATGAACTGTCTTCTATCAGTTGAGCACTTTAAATGTATTATTTCTATTCCTAAAGCCACTCTGCAGGGCAGGTATTAATTCTCTCAATTTTTAGGCATTCTTTTGTAAATCACATTTCTGCTTAATTTTATTCGAGTTGTTTTCAATTTCTACTAAAAACAATGGACTAACATAGAATGCTAAAGATTTTTTTTGTTTTCTAATAATCAAAAAGATACAAACCTTGACTTTCTGCATTGGATTGAGTTCAATGTATCAGCATATTCTCATTTTTTATGATACCTATAAATCCAGGTAACATATTATATATCATTTTATGCATATGATACAAAAAAATAAAAGAAAGAAAACAGGCATGTTTTATTAATCTAAGACATGTGTTTATGTGCATATATGCAAACAGATATGTGTGAATAAATGTTGCTTTGATTGCTATTTATTTTATACTGTCTGTGGCCTAACTAAATTAGGAAAATATATTTTTAATATATTTTGGTGCAAAATTAGGAAGGCTAGATACTTTTAATTAGCTACAGCTATATTCATTTTATGAATCATTTGTCTTCTATCAGGGTTTTAATTACACTGTTTTTACATTATCCTATGATAGGAGACAGTAATGTCTCAGGGTAGAAGATGATATTTAATTTGCTTATTGTCCTTATAGTGCGAGGAAAAACCATTAAAAACAATGGAGGAAAGCAGGGAAAAAAGCAGGAAGAAAAAAAGGAAGTTCCACTGGACTAGAGAGAAACAGAGTAAAGTGACAGTAAAAACATACTAACTTTGTATTTTTCTGTCCAAGCAAACCTTGTTGGAACAGACCATAATTTCCATAACTTGAACAATTTATTAATGTATTGAAGCTACATTTTAGTTAGAGTAATCTATAATTTCTAGCATTGGTTTTAAAAAGAATTTAGAAATTTATCCAATAAGCAATTGTATCATATTTAGCTGAAATATAGGTTTATAAAAAATAATTATTGATTTAATCATTAAAATTTATATTTTTAATCACTCTCTCTTCTTCAAAGACCAAAATGTTCAGGAATATGAAATCAAAACTTTATATTCAGTTGAGAATTTAAAAGTTTTAATATCATAACACAGTGTTATTTTGTTTCTAATAGAATTAGATATATAATAATTGGGATTTTTTTTTAGGCAATGTAGTGTTACACCAATATTTCAATGTGTTAGGAAACTCTTCACCCAGTCATTCAGCAAAATAATTTGAATCTTTCTCAAAGCTTCTCTTTCTCTCACACTGCTCTCCGCATGTCTCTTTAAATACTATCATCCCTAGGGCACCTGCATGGCTTCACTGGTTAAGTGTCTGACTCTTGATTTCAGCTCAGGTCATGATCTCAGGGTCTTGAGATCGATCCCCAGGTTGGGCTCCGCTCCACAATGGGGGTGGAGCCTGCTTAAGGTTCTCTCTCTCCCTCTGCCCCTCCCCCTCTAAAAAATTATGTATACTATCATCTTCAGAATGTATCTGAAATCTAAACACACCTCTCACAATTTTTCTCTTTCTTTATGTCCCTAGCACAAGGCGCCATTTTTTTCTTCCCAGGAGAAATGCAATTACCTCCTAACTGGCCTACCACATTATATTCTTGACTCTCACTTTATACTGTAACCTAGTGTGTATTATTTTACACATATTCAATATGAAACACATATGTAAATTATGAAACAATACGGTAAGAGAAACACCCATCATATGAACACTCAAGAACAAATTAGTAGGTGGCTCAGTCAGTTAAGCATCTGCCTTGGCCCAGGTCATGATCTTGGGGTCCTGGGATCGAGCCCCACATTGGACTCCCCACTCAGTGAGAAGCCTGCTTCTCCCTCTCTCTTTGTCTCTCCCCTGGCTCGTGCTCTCTCTCTATCTCAAATAAATAAATAAAACCTTAAAAAAAAACCAAATTTGTGCTAATATCACTGCATGTCTTTCTGTGCTCCCATTTTAAATCAAATTACCCTCTCACTTTGAAACAACGTTTACTCTAAAATTTGTTTTTTAATTTCATTTTTTTTTATTTTGTGAAGATTTATTTATGTATTTTAGAGAGAGAGAGCGGGGGAAGGACAGAAGGAGAAGGAGAGAGAGCAAGTAAACTCCCTACAGATTGCAGAGCCCAACGCGTGGTTTCATCTCACAACCTTGAGATCATGACCTGAGCCAAAATCAAGAGTCTGATACTTAACCAACTGAGCCACCCAGGTGCCCCTAAAATTGGTTATTTAATGTGAACTTTTTATATAGTTTTATCAAATGTATAGTTATCAAATATAACTTGTTGGGTTTTTTCTTTATTTTTTTTATTATTATGTTAATCACCATACATTACATCATTAGTTTTTGATGTAGTGTTCCATGAGTCATTGTTAACTTGTTGGGTTTTAATATTCATTTTTATTAACTTTATCCTCAAAGTACACATGGGGTGTTTTGGATCAGAGACATCTTTTTTTTTTTAAGATTTTATTTATTTATTTGACAGAGAGAGAGACAGTGAGAGAGGGAACACAAGCAGAGGGAGCGGGAGAGGGTGAAGCAGGCTTCCCGCAGAGCAGGGAGCCCAATGCGGGGCTTGATCCTAGGACCCTGGGATCATGACCTGAGCCGAAGGCAGATGCTTAACGACAGCCACCCAGGTGCCCCTGGATCAGAGACATCTTACAGTAATCATAAATGTTAGGTCCCTCCTTCCCCAAGTCCTTACCACTGGGACAATGCAATGAAAGACAGATGGAAAAAAATATGACAGGAAAATCTGTAAGTGAGGTGTGGGTAAAAAAATAATCTCTGCTTTATATTCAGGAGAAAAACAAGGAGAAAAACCTCTGCTTCTTGAAGAAGCCATGGAAAGGTTTCTAGGTTCTCACTGTAACCTTTTTAAAAATAAATACCCCTCTTCAAGTGTCTGATAAGTACTAGGGTCACTAGCATTTACAAACTGGAGGTATCCCAAAAGTCCAGGCATCATTTTCTCCTGAAATGTAAAAACATGACTCTGGAGTTAGGCAAATTTCTCTGAAGTTCTCTCACTATCCATTTATAAATTAACTCTCCAAGGCTTGCTTTTAGCCAAGGATCCCAAGTATGCAGCAAAATATATTCAGAAAGCCCCACCTCTGCAGAAATACAAAAATATTTTCTCTTCAACCTACACATCCTAAAATAATAGTTTTAGGGTTTTTTTCCATATTTCTATTCATTTTTGAAGAAAAATACACCCAAGGGGTTCAAATATTCAAACATAAAGAGCTACACAGTAAAAAGAGCCCTGTTTTGTTCTTCATTTCTTGGATTCCACCTCAATACTCCATAATTAAATACTTGTTTAGTTTCTTATGTTTCCTTCCAGAGTTTCTCAAATGGAATATTCTGATTACTCCTTCTACATAAAAAATTACCCCAAATTCATGGCTTGAAACATTTATTTTTTTAAGTCTCATAGTGCTTACAGAGCAGAGCAGGGATGGTCTATCCATGCTCCACGATGGCTGTAGCTTCAACCAGGACAGTTCAAAGGCTAGGGTAATTCCAAAGCTGGCTTCTGGAATCACTGAAGACTCAATGTCACAAAGTTTGCCCCTAAGCTGAAATGACTGAAAGGTCAATCAGAGCACCTGAACCTGGCCCCTCTTATGTAGCTTGAATTTCACAGCATATACAGGTTTATTGGAGTTTTTACAGGACATCTCAGGGCTGGTTCCAAGCACAAATGGTCCAGTGAACAAGGTACAAGCGGCATTGTTCTTATGGCCCAGCCTCAACAGTTGTACACAGAGCATAATACAGAATGAAGATGCCAGGCCACCTTGTTCAATAATTATTAAGAATTTTAAGACAGTGATGTTTAGAGCATTAAACTAAGTATGAGACTCATGAATGTGGAGTTCTATGTGACTGACACGTTGCATGTCCACAAAGCTGGCTCTTGATTACATAGCTTCACATTCTGTTCTCTGACACATTCTGTTCTTTACAAGCGAGTCACAAACCTACCAAGCTTCAAAGGGAGATCACTTGTATGCAACCTCTTGTTGAAAAGATTGTTGAAGAATTTGAGGACATTTACAAAAATAATTATAGAATTTAAGCAAATATAAATATCTGTATTGATTTTTCCTGTTTTTCCACAAAATGTGGCCTTATATATAAAATTCTATATCTTGATCATTTCACTTAATACTGTATGTTGGATCTTTCATATAGTCTTACTTCAAGTTTCCCCATTCTTCTATATAGCTGGATAATATTATATTTTTTATTTTATTATGTTTTGTTAATCACCATACATTACATCATTAGTTCTTGATGTAGTATTCCATGATTCATTGTTTGCATATAACACCCAGTGCTCCATGCAGTACGTGCCCTCTTTAATACCCATCACCAGGCTAACCCATTCCCCACACCCTCCCCTCTAGAACCCTCAGTTTGTTTCTCAGAGTCCATAGTCTCTCATGATTTGTCTCCCTCTCCGATTTCCCCCACCTTCATTTTTCCTTTCCTGCTATCTTCTTCTTTTTTTTTTTTAACATATAATGTATTATTTGTTTCAAAGGTACAGGTCTTATATTAAGTAAATAATACCAGAATTTTACAATCCCTTGTATGAGGGACATTTAGGTTCTTCCAAATCTTTTATTAAAACAAATGCATGTTGGAAGAGCTAACGCTAAAAAATTCAAGATATCCAAAAGTGAGAAGGTAGGTCAAAAGGTAAATGCTTTTGAAACTTTATTCAATTGAATACAATGATTATTTTTATATAACATATATATATATATAATACATATTCAGACATAATAATACTGCTCTTCATAGTAGTAGTTTCCCTGTAGACCCCATTAACATATGGAAGCACTTATTTTCCCATCTTGGTTTCTTACACATTTGCCTTCAATGTTTACTATCAAACTTGTGATTTTTTTCACCAATCTAATAGGCAAACAGTATTTGCTACTTGCAAGTAGCATTTTGCATTTCTCTTACTATGACTGACTTTGAGCATCTTTCATATTTCATGGCCATTTATACTTTATTTTATGTTAATTTTTTATTGATATCCAATATTTATTTTTATTATTTGTTCTTTCTTATTGATTTAAATGATCTCCTGTGGTATAAAAAAACTACCTACAAGATGAGTCATTCTGGCATTACTTGTATCTATATTTCTTAAACACCGAAATTACCATTTATAGAAGACTAAATAAATATGTTATAGTAAATTTATCCATACAATGAAAACTATGAAGCAGTAAATATATGAGCAAGCCCTTTTAATTTTCTTCTAAATCTACTCCAACATATTAAAAAAGCAAAGTGCAGAACACATTGCATTGTACTTCATTTTCACTTTTTAAATAATTGTATGTGTTTTTATAGTTATACAAAATAAACTTTTGGGGCACTTGGGTGGCTCAGTCAGTTAAGCATCTGACTCTTAGTTTCAGCTCAGGTCATGATCTCAGGGTCCTGAGATCGAGCCCCAGGTAAGGCTCCATGCTCAGCATGGAGTCTGCTTGAGATTCTCTCCTTCTACCCCTCCCCCTGCTCATGCTCTCTCTCTCTCTCTCTCTCAAGTAAATAAATAAAATCTTAAAAAAAATGAAAAAAAAACTTTTGAAAGTATACATAAGAGTAGTAATAGCAGATACCTATACAGGAGAAGTCATTAGATAATGGAGGGAGGACAGAAGTAATAGGATTTTTTTTTACTATAAACTAATATTTTTAATTTTTAACCAAATATTTTTAATTTTTAAAAGGTGAATGTGATAACTATGTATAAATAAATATAATTATAAAATTATTCAGAGTTAAAAATGGTACATATTGATCTTAATTTTGTATACTTTGACAGTCTGAGATTATTTTGTTTAATTATTTCTTTTTGAATGCTAGAAAAAAATACTAGAATAATAGCTTCATCTTTATAAGGAGAGTTTTTTTTTTTTTGTCTTTTTTCACCACCGCTATTTTTTAAAGGAAAAGGAAATTTATCTGAAACAGAAACAAAAAAAAATTGGGCAATCAAGGCTTGTGTTGATGGCAATTTTTTAACTCAATTTATTCTGATTTTATAATTATGAATTATATGGTGAAAATAATCATTAAACATGTTTTTTGCTTTCACTTTTCATGATCTTTCTTAATAGAATTCTTCACGAGTTATTTCAGTTCTTCATATGTTTACTGACATTTAAAAAAAAACTGAGACATAAAGCTGAAAATACAGAGCAATAACATAAACTCAGATGTCCATAGAGACAAATTCTCAAATTTTGTGATTTTTATATGACCAACCAAATCATTTTATTCTTAACATTTCTCTTTCAAATCTATTAAAACATCAGCAAGTCTCATTTTCCTGAAAGAAAAACTACCATGTATATGCCATTTTCTCATAAATTACCGATTCTGTTAATCTCAACAATTATTTAAGTCCATGACCTTTCACTATCAGTTCTGACAAAGGAGGATTATAATATATGTCCCTGAGATATTTGGCATGTAATGAAAATGGTCTGATTTAATTTAAATGTAAGTTATTGTTAGAAAGAAAGGTCATACTAAGAAAATGTCATTTCAAGAAGTATATTAGCAAGCACCCTTCTGGGTTTGTTACACGTAAAATATACAGTTAGTACCTGACATTTAAGGAGGAAATTGGAACTATTCATGATATATACTTGAACATTTTTGTGTTCTCATGTTGCATTTGTTCATCTCATTCAGATTATTTTTTAGTCAGATGAATGGTAGCTTTTGTCTTGGGTACCCAAATGCTTTACTGATAAGGAAATTTATTTAAAACTTTAAAAGAGTAAATGTGATTTAGGGAATGTTTGAAGATTTTTTTAAAACACAGGATTTATGTTAATACTTACACAATTAAGATGTTGTAATTGCATAAAATATATCTTTTATTGAGGTAACATAAGGTACACATTTCATAAGTTAATCTGTTGGAAGCACAGAAAGTTGATTCTTCGTGTACTATCAATATTCCTATTAAAAGATTAAACTATTATTAGATATAGTATGTTTTATGGTGATACCTACTGGCGAAATTGTTTGAAATTCAGTTTTGGGCAATTTATCCCTAAAAAATCAATAGATAAAGATGTTTTGGAGTCTCAGAGAGTATGGAGAAATACATCAGTGATGGTACAAATTAAAAACTTGATATAGGTAAGAAATAAAATTTTTTTCCTTAAAATTACTCATTTCCACAAAAAATAGTAGTTCTATTTCTTTATTTACATCATCATGTGATTTGCTGAATACTGAAGCATGGAGACCTGAACTAAATTGGCATCTGGGCTCATTACAGATAATGCAATCTTAACTCAGTTTTTCAGTTTTTTACTGCATGTTAAGTTGGGAAGGAATAAAAAGTTCAGATATTGTTTTTAAAAATACCAATCTCTTATTCTTCTAAATTATAGCTATCATTAGGAAGAATTATAAATTTACTATTTCAGATTATATATTTTGTTCCTTCAAAGAATGAATTTTACTCTATTCTATGTTAGCATTATGTCATTTTAATTGGTAAAGTCAAAAGAAAACTACATATATATGTACATATATATATGATAGTATTGAAGATACTGTCCATTTTATTACTCTCCCTCTTTTAATAAAGCACATGGAAGACTTTAATGTCCTGTTTCAAAGCAGGAAAAAATATGCTTTTCTTACTTCAAAATCATGTTTTTTTCTCTTGTGGATCTTATAACTGTATTTCTTATAATGACTAATAGGAAATTTTTACCATAGGCACATTTTTACCAGAGATAGATTTGTACCATAATCTATCCGTTCCTTCTGATTTGTGACATATGTCTTTGTATAATACGATCAACTTCATTTTTATTTTATTTACCTACACTTATAATCTCCTACCCCAAATTTCGTTGTTAATTTATTATCTTCATATTGTTTGTAAAATATTGTAAATCATCTCTACTATCATACCATTTTTATAGCATAACATCATGTTTTAACTAGTTATTTAATTGCTTCCAAGTAATAGTTCATGATGAACAAATAACTCCTGGATGAGAGCTATAGATCCCATCACATATGTTGGAATGGTTTTCTCATACAGAAGACATAACATGGAGTCTACATATACTTCTGAAGGAACACTATTCTTTTAGCTGTTGTTTTTAGACAAACCATTCTTTGAGTCAGAGTATACTTCTAGAAAGTGTCTTGATAAAGCTGTAAGAGAATATGTGAGGTTTTTCAGCCACCCTGTTAAACTGAATTGAATCTTATGAAAAGTAAGATACTGTGGAATAGCTAATTAGGGCTACCATTTATGCAGTGGATATATCATCTTAATTCCTTCATCTAGAAATAGCTCAAAGAATGTTAAATTTGAAACTATAAGGTAATTATACATATCTGTATTTATACTAGATGAAAGCAACAAAATATAATTTTTATTAAAATATTTCACAAAATGCATCATTGCTCAAAATTTTTCTTAAAATCATCCATTGATTCATCAAACAGACACTGATTACCTACTATTATTAGGCATGATTCTAGGCAATAAGAAAGCAATGGCCATCTAACTGTCCATTGATAGATAAATGGATAAAGAAGATGTGGTATGTACATACAGTAGAATATTACTCAGCCATAAGAAATTAGATCTTGCTATTTGTGACAACATGGATGGGCTTAGAGGGTATGATACTAAGTGAAGTAAGTCAGGCAGAAAAAGACAAATACCATATGATTTCACTTCTAAAAAATAATCAAATGAATAAACAACAACAAAAAACAGAATGAGACCTATAAATAAGAGAACAAACTGATGGTTGCCATTGGGGAGGGAAATGGGGGAATGGGCAAAGTTGATGAAGGAGAATGGGAGATACAGATCTCCAGTTATGGAATAAATAAGTCTTGGGAATAAAAGGTAAATCATAGGGAATATAGTCAATGGCATTGTAATAGCATTGTATGGTGACAGCTTGTAGCTAAACTTGTGTTGAGTATAGCAGGGCGTATAAACTTGTTGGATCACTATGCTATACACCTGAAATTAATGTAATATTGTGTGTTAAATATACTTCAAGTAAAAAAAAAAAGATATCAAGGGTCAAATTGGGAAAGACCCCTGATTTCATAGTTTATGCTTTAATTGGGGGAGACAGACAGTAAAAAAAATTAAAAAAAAAATATTTATAAAATAAATATATGAGGCAATGAAAAGCATTGCACAAATAATTTTTTAAAAAGTACTGTGACATATTGGTGACTTAGTCCCTTTTGGTAGGATAGACAGGGGAGAAGTTTCTAAAGAGGTAATATTTAGGTGGAGAGATGAGTATAAAAAAAGAGAGAGAGAGAAAGAGGCAAACCATAAAACAGATTCTTAATTATAGAGAACAAATGGAGGGTTGCTGGAGGGAAGGTAGGTGGGGGAATGGGCTAAATGGGTGAGGGGCACTTGTGATGAGCACTGGGTATTATATGTAAGTGATGAATCACTAAATTCTACTCCTGAAAGTAGTATTACACTATATGTTAACTAACTAGAGATTAATTAAATACTTGAGACAAACAAACTATAAAAGAGGAAATGAGCCACAAAGATATCAGATGAAAGCATTCAGGCAGAATGAACAGCTAGTACTAAATCTAAAACTAGTAACAATACCGATGTATTAGAGAAATAGAGAGCAAAATATAGGCCTGAAAAGATAGGTCAAGGACTAGAGATGTATTATGTGTGGTTGGACTGATTAATTCTAATATGTTGGAATGTGTGAAACAAGGTAAGAAATATTGCTGTTATTCTACATGGAACTGGGAGTCATTGGAAAAGCGTAGGCCTGGCAATTGAGTGTTCTGATTTATGTATTAAAGAGATAATTACAGATTATGTAAGTTTCACTAATAATAGAAATAAAACTATGAACACAGGACAGTCAGTTCAGAAGGCATTGATGTAGACCATGAAAAAGAAGATGGTATCTTGGACTACGTTGGTAGTAGTTGAGATAGAAAGAAATAGAAGGACTTGAGCAATGCTATAAATACAGGGATAATGGCGTGCTAATTTATTGGATGTTTATTAGAGGGGTAAGGAGAAAAGATAAGGAGATACACATATATATGTACATATATACATATATATAATTTTTTTAATCTACTGGAATAAATGATGACTGCAAAGTGAAGGAAATGGGGATGCTATTGTGAATGTGAATGTATTCTAGAGGTTCATTTTGGTGGTGTAGAATGTGAAATGAATGTAACATATCTAACTGAGTATGTCAAGTAAGAACTTGGTTTTTGGACCCTCGTAAATGGAGTTCAGAGTTAGAGGTATAGGATGCACAGTCATCACCTTGTTACAGTTTTTAAAGCCATTGAAATGGACAAAATCACTTTGGGAAATGCATGAGAGAGAAAGCGAGAGAAGGAGAGAGAGCTAAGGCTTATGTCACTTCAAATTTTAGAAGTTGAGCAGTAAAGGAGGAAAAACTACTCAGAAATGGAGCAGCTAATGATTTAGGAGAATATGAGAAATTAGATTTACAGAAGTCAAGAGAATATGGTGTTTCAATAAGAAAGGAGCTGCTGTCTTTGAGGAATGGTCCTAAAAGAATAATTAAGTAAAAATGACACATTCAAAAAAATCCAGATTTATCAATGTGCTATCATTGATTATGTTGATAAGACAATTACCAAAGGAACAGTAAGGAGAGAGCCCAATGAAGACGAATTGAGAATACAATGAAAGGTAATATTTACAGTTATCTATTGTAAATGAGAGATAATTCAAAATAAAATAAAATTATAGAGATAACAAAAAATAAATTTATCTGTTTCTGAAATCTCAAATTACATTTACAAACTGAGAAGTAGATCAGAAATGGGGTAGCAAAGTTTCATACAGTTAAGCAATAAGTATGTTAACAGTTTTGAAATTCCAGTTTTAAAAGAGTGATAGTAGATCTAAATTAAGCCTGAAGGTGAGCACACACACACACAAAACCAGGGACTTCTCCCCTATCATTAAAGAAAATTAAAAGAAAATACTATATAAATCATATATGAACATAAAGGAAGCAAAAGAATTAACAGAAAAGAATGACAGAAACAAACTGAAAGCACTAAACATGAGAGAAGAAAAGAGATGCAATCATTTTTACAATTATATTTTGATTACCACCCAAAGAAAACAATTCACACTTTATACCAAAAAAGCATCATAAGACCCCGCCTAATTTACAAAGTATGCAAAAAGGGACATGAAACAGAATGTTTAAAATTTTTTAAATTAGACAAAATTCAAGCAAAGTAAAAAGTAAACATCTGATATTAACACCAGACAAAACAACTTTAGAAAGTTTCAAAGAATAAATGAGTCATTATTTTATTTTTAAAATTAAACAAATTGCAGTAAAGATGTAGTGTTCATGAAATTTTGTGCAGTGGCACAAAGAAATATAGACGTTTAAAACTGTTAATTGTCTAAGTTAAATTGTCCTGTTTTATTAAGGAGTAGCTAGGGAAACACAATACTAACATATATTTTATAATACGTTTCAGTGGTAGGCAAATATGACCCTCAGGCCAAATTTGGCCATTTACCTATTTATGTATTACCCAGAAGTTGGGGTTTTCTTTGTTTTGTTTACAGTTTTAAAAGTTTTGAAAAAGATAAATAGTAATATTTTTGTCACATGAAAATTATATGAAATTCTAATCCATTCATCTACAATGAAATTTTATGGTAATATAGCCATATTCCCTCATTTATGTATTGTTTATCTGTGGACGCTTTCCTGCTAAATGACAGAGGTGAGTAGTTGTAATAGAACCCTATGGTCAGCATAGCCTAAAATATTTACTTTCTAACCCTTTACAGAACCAGTTCTCTGACTCTGTTAGAGATATAAAGATATCTTTACATCTCTATCTATAACATTTCCTAAAAATAGGTGTATGGAATACTTCCCTGTGATAATATATTTGTCTAAAATATAATCCTTATTCCATACCTGTACCATACTTCTTTACAGAAAATGCAAAAACAATAAAAATTACTTCATAAGTGTCAAGTAAAACAAAATCCCTAATTCATGAAGGGAGACAGGCTCTGAAATGCTGCTGGGAATGAGGACTGTGATCCTCCTCAGAGGCAGAGTCCTCCATGGCTTGTTCCTCAGGTAGCAAAGTGTATCTTAGCAATTTACAATTTTAACATCTATTCACTGTTGTGGTTTTCTGCTCCCTTTCTGGTCTATAAAGATGTCTGTTTGTTTGTTTTAAATTGAGGTAAAATTTACATAAAAAAGGCATGGATTCTCAATGTAAAATTTGGTGAATTTTGAAAAACATATACGACTATGTAACCAACACCCCAATCAAGATAGAGATATTATCCCTGTCAGTCAATCCTCAACCCTTATAGGCAATTACTGTTCTGTTCAGAACTACAGATTTTTTTTTTTAACTCCTCTTGATTTTATACAAATGGGATCATCCTCCATATATTCTTTGGTGTTTGGATTGTTCCGTCAACATAGTGTTTTTGAGATGCATCCATGTTGCACGCCCATCAATTGTCAATTTCTTTGTTTTAGCTGAGTAGGATTCCATTATATGAATATACCGCAATTGACTATCCCTTTTATTGTTGATGAACATTTGGGTTTGTTCAGTTTTTTGCTATTATGAATAAAATATAAGTCTTTCGTCCCAACAGAAGAGAGAATTCAGAACTAGACCCACACGTATATGGTCAATTGAATTTTGACAAAAGGAAAAGGCAATTATATGAGGAAATAAAAGCCTTTGAACAAATAACGGCATTGCAGTGACTGGATAATAACACAAAGGGGAAGTGGTCTTGATTCTTTGTCACAACATGAACAAAAACTACTTTAATATTGAATTATAAACTTATATAGAAAACCTAAAATTATAGAAAACATAGAAGAAAATTTGGGGAAGGTAAAGATTTCTTTGAGGAGACACTAAAAAGCACTAACCACAAAGAAAAAAGAAAACAAACTTCGCTTTGCACAAATTAAAAATTCTATTGACCAAAAGACACTGAGAATGAAAATAAAAAAGCAAAGAGACTCTAGTATACATTGCAAATAATTCTATTCCTGTATATATAACTTCTTTGACAAGAAAAAGATGGGTTCCCATGAACTTAATTCATGGGCATAAACAGAAGTTATTCGTTTTTTCAGCTTCTCCTATCAGATTTTTAACTCATTACACCAGTTATAGCATTTTTGCTTCTTTTTAGCGGAAGGATCAATACAGGAACTCTCCCAATCGAAAGCTAGTGAGATATACCTCCCGTGTACATGTTTTGTCGAGAAAATCATTTTAAATTGTTTTACCCAATGTGACATAGTATTGCACGTAGATAAGAAAGGATTCAGATTTCAGAAGCATCTATTTTGAGAAAACTGTGATGTAATCCCGAGTTTGTTCAAGCAGAGACAATGCCAAGCCCTTGGAGAGCTTTGCTAGGTAATCTCCACAGTTGCAGCAAAGTGTAGAGTGTGATTCTGGGACTAGCTGTTTTAGTGTCAGAGCCAGGAAAGTGCTGACGACTTAGAGAAGATCAAGGACATCCCCAAACCACAGTAAAGCCAGTTTTAGAATTCAAATTTCCTAAATATATCATTCCAGCACTGTTACTCTGTGCAAAGTTGTGTTTATTTTCCTATGCTCAAATAAATTACTGAAGTATTAGAAAACTATATTGGAATATTATTCACATCCCTGTGAATAAATGGCTTGTTTTTAATAAGAGACAGGGAGGATTAGTGAAAACATATTGGCAATTTTGCTAGACATAACACACACATACATACATACACTCTTACATAAACAGTTCTGCGAGATGGTTTTTAATAGTATTATTCAGCATGTCAGAATAAATCTCTCCATATACATCTTTATTTCCTTTTACAATGGGCTATAACCTTGAGTGTGTGAATAAGATTAAAAATAAAAAGATGCAAAGGATATTGCCATTGCAGGAAAGCTGACGGCACATGCCTTATTAAAAAAAAAAAAAAAAGAAAGAAAGAAAGAAAAAAGTCCTTGCACATTTTCAGAGCATTAGCAAGGTGACTACGGTTTTAAATGTTTTGTTCTTTACTGCATGTCAAATATATGCTAATGGGAACATAAGGACAGACCATAACCTACTATTTCAACCTAGGGTAAAAGCATAATAGTTCAAAAATTACAATCTAGCCATTTACTTGTTTTTTTCCTTGATATATTCTTTCCTTATTAAGCAAGGTTAGTTCCTTAGGAACGTCCAGGAGTAGGAGTAAATTCAATTGATCAATTCATAAAATGTATACAGAGACGCCAAATATATGCCCTTACCGTAGTGTAAATATGAAGGCATGGCCCCTGCGAATAAAGAGATAAATTGTTAGACCTTGTATCTTTTTGCTAGAAAATAGGTGAATTTGCTATTGAATTAAATACATAATTTAAACTATTAGTAATTTCATAATTATAAAAGAATGCAATCCATGACTAGGAGTACAGGTAACTTTTTTTTTAGATTGATTGATGATTGATTGGTTGATTGATTGATTTTAGAGAGAGAGCAGAGGCGAGGGGCAGAGCAAGAGGGAGAGAAAGAATCTCAAGCAGCCTCCCCACCGAGCGGAATCCAGATATGGGGCTTGTTCTCACAACCCTGAGATCATGACTGGAGCTGAAATCAAGAGTTGGATGCTTAACCAACTAAGCCACCCAGGTGTCCCAAGTACAGGCAACTCTTATAAATTCCATAAAATATCCAAACAGTATTTGATGATGGAAATAATCTCACTTGAGAAAAGATACGGATGTATGCTTTTTTCAGAACTCACTGAAGGGGGTCCCTGGGTGGCTCAGTTTGTTAAGCGTCTGCCTTTGGCTCAGGTCATGATCTCAGGGTCCTGGGATCAAACCCTGCATCAGGCTCCCTGCTCCGTGGGGAGCCTGCTTCTCCTTCTCCCTCTGCCACTCCCCCTGCTTGTGCTCTCTCTCTCAAATAAATAAATAAAATCTTAAAAAAAAAAAAAAAGAAAAATACCGTCTGCCTTGCTTTCATGTTCTAGACAACAGTTTGAAATGAATCCCCAGTCTGAATGCCTGCTTGGCCCAAGTGAATGGAAAGGCACTCGCTCATGCTGACCTTAAGTTATCCCCACTGTCCTGTGGTTATCACCATTGAAATCATTATCTATAGGGTTTAATTATCTTTCCTACTAAAATTCCCTTATCTAATAGATTAAATCATTTTGTGTGTATCACATTATAGTCAACACATCTTTAACTTTTTAATTTCAGGTCGTATTGTCTTCTTGTTTTTAAATTTCTTAGAAATTGGGCTGATCAGGGGCGCCTGGGTGGCTCAGTTGGTTAAGCGACTGCCTTCGGCTCAGGTCATGATCCCAGGGTCCTGGGATCGAGCCCCGCATCGGGCTCCCTGCTCGGCGGGAAGCCTGCTTCTCCCTCTCCCACTCCCCCTACTTGTGTTCCCTCTCTCTCTGTCTCTCTCTCTGTCAATTAAATAAATAAAATCTTAAAAAAAAAAAAGAAAGAAATTGGGCTGATCACATGTCTGAATGAGTGAATAATCTATGCAAATTTAAAATTAAATTCCAATAATAAAGACAGTTTATTATCACAATTATTAGATCATGCAGGTTGTATTAGTTTGCTAGGAATGCCATAACAAAGTATTACAAACCAGGTGGTTTAAATGACATAAATTGATTATAATCAATGGCTCACATGATTATGGGGTTTGGCAGTCCAAGTTCTTGGCTCCTTCTGAGGGTTTTGAGGGAGATATTTGTCCTGGGCTTCTCTCTTTAGCTTATGGGTGTCCACCTTCATGTTCACACAGATTTCTTCTTGTATAACCTATCTCTATGTCCAAATTTCCTCTATTTTTAGGACACCAGCCATATTGGATTAGGACCCACCCATTTTAACTAGAATGTCTCTGTAAAAACCCCATATACAAATAAGTTTTGAGGTTCTGGGGGTAAGGGGTTCAACATATGAATTTGGAGGGGACATGAGTGAATCCATAATACATATGTATATAAATTATGCATATAATATAGTTTATGCATTATTATGCTATACATCACTCAGGGATATTTAAAGATTATAAGTCAGGAAAAGAAATACAAAACTGATTTACGCCACAGTCCTCATGCTGAAGGAGCTTAAAGAGGTGAGATGAAATTTACTCAAATAAATGAGACAGAACAGTATTCATAATATAGCAGGACTGGTATATCCTAAAAAGAAAGAAATGCCTTTTTTACAAAGTATGTTCTTCTCACCACAGCTCTTTTGAACACAACATCCTATATACAGAGTCTTCCAGAAGGATCTCTTCTATTTCTGGCTAAGGCTTTAGACCCCCAGCACTCCTACTCTGAAGAAAAATGAGCAGGAACACTTGTGAATCTCAGGCCATCATGGCCCCCATCCTAAATGCATCGGACCAGTCAGTGGGAAACTGTCTGACATATTCCAGCTGTGTTTTTCCCAAAGGATTAGAAATCCATTTAGGCAAGGAAATATGCTTACCTACAGCTATCTTTGGCTTCCCTATAGATCACAATCCACCTACTCAGTGTTGTGGAATTGCCTGCTCAAATGCCCGGAGTCCATTTGCATGATATTTACTAGTTTATTTTCAATCTGTTTTCATAAGGGCAGACCATGCTGCACATATGCATGTCCTTAGATCCAGACACGACTAAGGATTGGTTTGTATGAGATGGGTGTCAACCTCTGAGTGTCGGGGACCTGGGGCGGTGAAGGAACTAAGAAAAAGAGACGACAGTATAGCGAGGCACAGGGGACCCCGAGCTAACAGCCCGAGGTGCCGAGGTTTATTTTCCATACTCTTATATACCTTCTACAGCGATATAGATCTATAATGTTTACAGCAGGGGCGTAGTAAGGCACATTCCTCCATGTATACAGGATTAGTCAAGCACGTAGAATCTTTTAAAACAGAATAAAGGAACAGAGGGGAGTGCCCAGTGTGCTGTTTACAGCTGGCCTCCTATCTACAAAACATCTTCTGCGGCGTACTTTAGAACTGACCACACACGTTCCAAGGGCATTTCACCCTGATCCTTTTGGGTTATTTTTAACCCTGCAATCTCGAGTTTTCTCAGAGATCTCGGAGTCTGAGCGAACATGCACCACCGGTGGTTGTGGTGTTCTGTTTCCCACAGATGGGTTCAGAGCTTGGAGGTATGTATTGAGTTGTCTATATATATATATATACACACACACAAGGCCTTGTGATAAAGGATGAATCCAGAGTGGGAAGAGAACTGAGGGCTGCTGATCTGTGAACTGAGGCCATTTTGCCATTTCTCTATCTTCTCCATTTCACCATTAGCAGCTCCTAAATATTGGAAACAAGTTTCTGTTTTATTTTGGTGAAAATGAGAATTTTTATCCATAAGTATTTCGTAATATAAGGTGACTTTGAATGACATTATTTTTCTTTCAGTTGTGATTGTTTCTGGTTAGTATACTAGAAATGCATTTAATTTTTGTAAACTGATTTTGCAATTTTCAATTTTGCTAAACACAGTGTTCTGGGAGTGTTCTCATATATAGATGATCACTTATCTATTAATAAGGAGAGCTTTACATGTTCATTTCCAATCTAGATGACACTTATTTCAATTTCTTGACTTACTGCATTAGCATAAACTTCAGTTACGATGTTAAATAGAAGTGGAAACAATTGATATCTTCACCTTGGAGGAAAAATATTAAGTTTTTGAGATGAAGTATAATGTTAGCTGTGGGTGCTTTGTAGATGTTCTTTACCAGTTTGAGAGTCACCTCCTATTTCTAGTTTGATGAGAATTTTATCAGGAACAGATGTTGCCTTTTACCAAAGCTTTCTTGTATCTATTGCAAAGCTTATATATTTGTTTTTGTGTATTTTCCTACTATGGCAAATTGCATTGATTTTAAAATGTTAAACCAAACAGGGGCGCCTGGGTGGCTCAGTCGTTAAGCGTCTGCCTTCAGCTCAGGTCATGGTCTCAGGGTCCTGGGAGCAAGCCCCACATCGGGCTCCCTGCTCAGCGGGAAGCCTGCTTCTCCCTCTCCCACTCCCCCTGCTTGTGTTCCCTCTCTCGCTGTCTCTCTCTCTCTCTCTGTCAAATAAATTAATAAATAAATAAATTAATTAATTAATTAAAATCTTTAAAAAAAAATGTTAAACCAAAACATAATTCCTTGGATAAACCTCACTACATACACACACATACACACACTATATGATTCGTTACAAATTTATAAGAATTTTTCCAACTATGTTCATGAGTGATTTTGGTCAGAAGTTTTATTTATCCTCATTTGGTTTTGAAATTAAGGTAATGTTGATTTCTAGATGGAATTGTTGATTTCTAGATGGAACTTCTTTTTTTCAATTTTCTAGAAAAGTGTGTTTAAAATTAGAATCATTGCCCATTTAAATCTCATTCTGGATTTGTATCCTTTAATAGAATTTATCTGTTTTACCTAAGCTGTTGAATTTACTGCCCTAATGTTATTCATAATATTTCCTTACTACACTTTTATAATATAGAGAGAATATAGTAAAGTCACCTCTATCATACCTAGCGTTAGTAAATTTTATCTCTTCCCCTTTTTCCCTGCTCAGTTTGGCTAAATGTATAACATTTTTGGTAATTTTCTCAAGACACAAGGTTTTATTTCTCTTTTATATTTTATTGATTTTTTTCTCTGATATTTATTATTCCTTTTATTACACTTACTTTATTTTCCTCTCCTTTTTCTATTTTCTTAGAAGGGAAGCTGAGGCAATTTTTTTGAGACCCTTCTTCTGTTCTAATAGTGAAGTTTAATATTATAAAATTTACCCTAAGTACTGTAATATTTTCACATAAAAATTTTGATATGCTGTCTTTTCATCTCCATCCAATTCAAAATATTTTTTCATTTTTTCTTGCTATTTTGGCTAATTGTTATTTAGAAATGCGTTACTTAGTCTCCAAATATATTAGTGTCATTTCCCTGTTTTATCTCTGTCTTTGATTTCAGAAAATGTCTATTATTACATCTTAAAGTTACCATTTTTTTTCTTCTGCAGTTTCTACTCTGCTATTAATTCCATCAAGTGAGCTTCATCTCAGATACTGTATTTCTCATTTATAGAAGCCTGATTTGGGCCTTTTTATAGGTATTTTCCATATTTCCAGCTAGCTAACATGCTCAATCTTTCCTGTACCATCTTGAACATATAAAACATATTTAGTATTTTTTTAAAAAAAATCTTTATCTTCTATCATCCTTGTCATTTGTTTCTATTGATTGATGTTTTCTTAATGTTTAGTTCATATTTTTCTGCTTCTTAACACATATAATAACTTTTTATTGCATTCCAGATACTGTGAATTTCACCTTTGTTCTGGGACAAAATTTAAGTTCCTTAAAGTTATTTTTAAGTTTTATTAGGTAAGACCAAAGCAACTGTTAGTGTAGGGCTAATTTTGTCCCACTAATGAGGAAAAAACATCCAAATATCTTGAATTACGAGATTTTTCTAGTATGGCTGGTTGAAATACAAACTATTCCTGGCCTTGTGTCAGCTCCAGTAATTATTACCTCTGCTTATTCCATGTGGTTCATTCCCCCGTTTGTTTTGTTTTAAGATTTATTTATTTGAGAGAGAGAGAGCACACATATCAGTGTGTGCATGAGTCAGGGGAGGGGAGGGGCAGAGGGAAAGGGAGGGAGGGAGAGAAGCAGATTCCCTGCTGAGCACAGAGCTGGACGCAGGCTCTATCTCAACACCCTGAGATTATGACCTGGGTGGAAATCAAGAGTCAGATGCTTAACCAACTGAGCCACCCACCACACCCCTCCCCCAGTCTCAGTTTTGTTACATACACACAGTGATCTTTAGTTGGCTGAATGCTCCTGGTATACTCTGCAGGTCTCCACAGCAACCTCCAGCTCTGGCTCTCTCTGTCTTTCTCCGTCTCTCTGTTCTCCAGTAGTCTGATTTGCATATTCTAAAATCATTGTCCTCCTCAGACTCATAACTCCATGTCTTCGACTTAGGGATATACTGTATGCCCCTCTTTCCCTAGCCTCAAAACTTCCCTTAGGCAGTAAGGTGGGATTTTTATGAGGTTTGATTCATTCATTTCCTTTCTCTCAGGAATCAGAGTACTGAGCTACCTGATATACAATATCAGAATACCATTTAAGGTATATTTTGACCCTTTTTCTAGTTGCTTCAGAAGGTAAGTCTGGTCCTTGTTATTTTGTCGTGACCAGAATCAAAACTCCCTGAAATTCTTTATTCCTGAAAAACAACTACAACAAAAAACTTTTTTCCATTACCTGAACAACTTTTAAATATACCACCACATGTTACTCTAGAAGAAATACTCTTTAATTACTTGTACTGTACTTAGAACAAATTCTCTCATATATATAAATACAGTAATATTTTGTAGGAGCTTAATAAACAATGTTTTTTTAGAAAAGCAATGATCGTATAAATTAAGGAAGACTGTAATTACACTATATACCAAGATTTGCTCACCATCAGAGAAAATCGCTTCTCCAATGGCAGAGATTCTTACGTATTATTATTATTATTATTATGGCCAATATAAAACACTCATATCAACCACTATTTGTGGTTATAACACTCATGGAATTTAAACATATACACAGAAAAAAAAAACACTCGCTTAATTTTCAATAAAAAAGCCAACTGGAAATAAAAGTAAGGACAATATTTCAACTGATAGTTCCAAATAGGTTTTAAAATTTTACTAACAAACGCACAGTTACCACCAGCATGCCTCCACTTCTTTTTTTCGGATTGTGGGAGGGTGGGAATCAAGATTAAACATTTTGCACGGAAATTTTCTTAAAAAGTTGAAAAGGCATAAAATACTTCTAAGACTTGAAGTCTAAAAATACAGTTTCCTTCACAGTAGTAGAAAAGATGAAAAATAAAAATGGACAATCTTACATTATGTGAAAAATTCTTTTCCCAGCGGCCCAAGGATATTTTTGGATGAATATCTAATGAAATAATTAATTTTATCCCATTAAGCAATGACAGTGTTTAGAGAAGAATGTGTGAGAGAGTGAATGATCTCAAACGAGTATCATATTGTGTCAGCTATGCCCACTTTGTGTCAAATACGTGTCAACTGTATAATAAGCTGTCGTCAAGCAGCTTTTCGTTAGCCGTTGATGAAAGTATCCTGCTTGAAAAACGACGCTTTACTGCCAGAATTTGTAATGTCCATAAGGAAGTAAAAGGTCTCAGAAGAAAGATTATTTTCAATATTTGAAACGCTAAAATATATTTCAGAAATATGAAAACAAATTTCCAACGGCAGTTTTGTGCAGAGAATCACCATTATTTGGATTGGTCAGAAACACTGCCCTATTCATGTATGACACTAATAACCAAGAATTTAGTGAAAGACTTCATAAACCAAAAAACATTATCCATGCTATTAATAACATTAAGAGCATTCCTTTGAATAATTGATAATTTTATAATCAGTGCAAAAGACTTTTAATGGTTTTCCTACACAGAATAGTCTTTTACCCGACTACATTTTTAAAGAATTTTTATTTATTATTAAATATTAGTATAACAATTTTATTCAACCAATAATAATTAAATATCTAAATGTAATTTAAATTGAAATACTAAAAATAATGTAACATATACTTCAGATGTATGCAAAAAGTTTAATCAGATTCTTCTGAAGCTTCAAGGAAAATGAGGAATCAATCATATTAAAGTGAAGTGAAAATGAAAACCATTGTTTTCATAGATATGTTACTTAAAAACAATATTAATATTTAAGAAAAGCTCTACTGCTATTCTATAAGGATGCACTTAAATATGCTGATCTAGAACTAAATTACTCCTATTTGGATGCTATTAAAATTATGCTTTGTTGATTTTAAGTTCTTGTAACTTTCTGATAAAAAGTCATGGTATAGGATGTTTTGGCTCTTTTTAGAGGGAATTGGAATAACTTTTTAGAGGGAATTGGAATAACTTTGATGTGAAAGCAAATTATTTAATCTGTCTAATTGCAAAAGATTTTATGCTCGGGATAAGACTAAGAAAATATTCAAGACTCCTCTGAACAGACTTTAAAGAAATACTAAATTTGCAAAGACATATGCAATGAAACGATATTATTCAACCTCATTAATAAAGGTAATTTTCACAATATTTCCCATATTTGTTGCCTCTGCATATTCAAAAATTACCTGTAGCACAATTATTAAATATTAATGTGAACATGGCATATTAACTCTTTTTATATATTTTTGCATTGCCTACTTTTCCCCAATCCTACTTTGATACTCTCCTCAGTTTTCCATGAAAACGACCTATAGCCTTTCATCCCACTGCTTCTTTTCCTAGTTAATCTTCTATTCCTTATCACTTACCAAACGGCGTGGTCTCCAAGGTATTTTTTAAGTACTGGAGGTTGAAATATATAACTTAGTATATTGGGGGATTTCAAAACAGAAGATAGGTGATCTGTGTTAATTCCTCATTTTATCATCATATAACACACTGTAGAGAATTATTTTGTCACTGTCCTTATAAATAAGGTCCAAGTCATCTGTAGGAACTGCATACTTCATTTGCCTTTTCCAGCTTGACTTCTCAGGTGTTTTTTTATCATGTCTTAAGTTAAGCTTATACTCTTCTTCTTCTTCTCACAGACAAATAAATTACGTGTTTTATTAGTTTTCCAAGTAACTATTTTTACTCTAATGTCCACTTATACATCTGGTTTTAAACTTTCCCGTACTGCTTGTACTTTTTAATGACTTTTTAAACCAATTTCACTTACAAATTGATGTATTCACTAGTAGTTGACTATTACGTGTATCAGTTTAGTCGTATAGGAGAATTTATACATGGTTGTGCTATAAATTATTTTTCTTTTAACTCTCTCTTACATCCTTACATAATCTGTATTTTATCTTTTAAATAACGTGTATAGAAAATTTTTTATTAGCAATGAATTTTAATAATAAAATAGTGAAAGTCACATTAAAAATTATTTTATCAAAAGGAGTAACTGCATCTATTATATTTAAGAAACAGACTAGAATTATTCTCATTTTACTATCGGAAAATTGTTACAGTCTCCTCAGGTTGATACTATTTACAAAGGCTTTCTTATCAGAGGGTCTAAAAAGAAATAAGATGGAGACCTCACTGGTCCTATGTCTGCTTCCATTCTGCCTGCTAACTTGTTATTGGCAGTAGGATTCTGTTGGAGAATTTATTTTGTTGTACCATATAAACTATTAGAGATATAATAGGGAAAAGAAACACAGTTCCTGTCTTAGTCCATTTAGACTGCTATAACAAAATACCATAGACGAAGCTCCTTATAAAAAACCAGAAATTTATTTTTCACAGTTCTAAAGAATGGAAGCGCAAGATCAGAGGGCCAGGACAGTCGGGGGAGGGCTCTTTTCTGGTGGTAGACTTTTCCTTGTATCTTAACATGGCAGAAAAGGTTAGGGATCTCTCTGGGGTCTCGTTCATGAGGGCTCCATCTTCATGACTAAGCACCTCTCAAAGGTCCCTCCTCTTGGTACCGTCACACTGGGCATTAGGATTTCAACATATGAATTCTGGGGAAACACAAATGTTCAGATCATGCAGCGCCTTTCTTTTTTTTTAATTTTTTTAAAGATTTTATTTATTTAATAGATAGAATGAGATAAAGAGAGAGCATGAGAAGGGGGAGGGTCAGAGGGAGAAGCAGACTTCCTGCCGAGCAGGGAACCCGATGTGGGACACGATCCCGGGACTCCAGGACCATGACCTGAGCCGAAGGCAGCCGCCTAACCAACTGAGCCACCCAGGCGCCCTCAATTTCTGATAATATAAGGCCACTTATTAATAGAACGTGACCCTTACTGAAAAAAAATGACTGAAGCCAGTTTGAAACTAGTAGCAGCTCTAATGGGTGGTGGGCAGTGTATAAGCTAAATCTTTTTTTTTTTAAGATTTTATTTATTTATTTGACAGAGAGAGACACAGCGAGAGAGGAAACACAAGCAGGGGGAGTGGGAGAGGGAGAAGCAGGCTTCCCGCGGAGCAGGGAGCCCGATATAGGGCTTGATCCCAGGACCCTGGCAGACGCTTAAGGACTGAGCCACCCAGGCGCCCCTGTATAAGCTAAATCTTGTGTTACGTAGTTCCTTGTTCACACTGGCTTCTTCTAATTCAAAGACCAATTTAATAACTGCGTATGTCATTAGGCTTTATTACACTATTCTTCCTTTCCACTCGTCTTGTCCTTTTTTCAGGGTATACAAATGTATAAATACATAAGTTGATAGGGCTTACATTTATCCTAAAGTACTGTGAAAATAAAATGAGGAGCAACAACAACAATAAAAACCAGGAGCATAAAGCTAAACCGCGTTGATGATTTTAGTCCCTGAGTAGATATATAAATAAATGTATTGATGAGATACAGTGTGTGAAATGCCCTGGCCAATTCAGGAAGCTACACCTACACTGTAGATGGGTGTTTGCCTTCCTTTAGTAAGCAACCACCTAGAATCTCTGAGGTTAAAATTGTACATATACAAAGGGGGTGAATAGACATCTACAGACTTCCTTCTTGACTTCACTCTTTTGACTCAGGGTCCTATCATATATACCCCTTAGTGGATAACTTTCTAGAGGGTTATCAATATTCATTGATTCAGTAATCTACTTTATATCTATGTTCCATGAATATTTCAACTTGTAAGGGAGAGTGAATCACGGATATCTATCACTAACATACATTCTGAAAACATGTTATACCAGACTTCCCCATTTCCTTAAATCGTACTAAGTCATCATTTCATTATAATAATAATAGCAGTCATTTATATTTAATTCTCATAAGTGATGAGGTGATATTATTATCCCACTTTTATAGATAAAGAAACTGAGGTACACAAAGATAAGTAACTTCCTCAAGATCACAGCCCTGTAAGAATGCTAGTCAGGCTCTAGTATTTGCTCTAAATTATTATACTATTCTGAATTCTATCTTCTTTAACCAATGATTCTGAATTCTGTCTTCTTTAACCAATGAAAAACAAATTGCTAGGGACCTTAATTAAGATTACCAAGGAATGCTGGATTTTCCTAGCCAAAGGTATGTTTTGCGCTTACCTTGGACATCTCAAATTACTGGACAATATTTTCTTTTTTTTTTAAAGATTTTATTTATTTATTTGAGAGAGAGAGAGCACGAGAGGGAAGAGGGTCAGAGGTAGAAGCAGACTCCCTGCTGAGCAGAGAGCCCAATGCGGGACTCGATCCCGGGACTCCAGGATCATGACCTGAGCTGAAGGCAGTCGCTTAACCAACTGAGCCACCCAGGTGCCCGGTGGACAATATTTTCCAACCTCTACACCTTAAGAGTCTTTCTCTAGAATAGTGTCTGCCAGGTTACAGTCCTTCCTTGGCTTTCTCCTCATTCTGATTATTCCATCTCATCTTTCTTAAATTCCTCCTGAACATTTGCTTCTTTAAAGTTCTCAGTTTCTACTAAGGTTTTGCCCTTGATTCTCTTTACTTCTTCCTTGGCGCTTTCTCCCTGGCTGAACTTGCTTAATTTTATGACTTCATCCATCATTTATAAACAATGACTCCCAAATATGTGTATATATATTTGGGAAAATATATATTTTCCCAAATAATGGGAAAAATATATTTTTCCTCAGTTAAGAGGTTTCTGCCTAATAGACATATTTTGCTCTATGTTCTACAGGGACTTCAAAATCAATATATCAAAATAATTATGTTTTCTCCAAGTGCCTTCAGTGGTATTCCTCATCTGTGCAATCAACCAAATCTTCCAAGGTATAAACCCCGGAATTATTCTCAATTTCCAAGTTTCCTTGATTCTTACAATCACACTGGTCACAGTTATGGGTTGAAATGCATCATCTCAAAAACACGTTGAAGTCCTAACACCCTGTATCTCCTAATGTGACCATATTTGGAAATAGGATTGTTTGCAAATATTGTCATTTAAGATGAGGTCATCCTAGAGTAGGCTGGGCTTTAAGTCCAATATGTACTTATAGGAAGAAAAGAAGAGGGAGAGACACAAAGGGAAAACATGCCATTTCCTTAAAAGTGGAGGAAAGGTCAGAGTCACGCAACTGCAAGCAAAGGAAAGCCAAGGTTTGCCGGCAGACCCCAGAAGCTTAAAGAAGGATATGGAAGTTATTCTTGCCTAGATGCTTCAGAGACTATAGCTCAGCTGTTCCCTTGATTTTAGATTTCTAGCCTCCAGAACTATAGACAATAAATTTCTATTGTTTTAAGCCACCCAGTTTGTGCTACTTTGTTATGGCAACCCTAGGAATCTAATACAGTGTCTATGTTTTGACTTTTATTTTTAATGTCCATTTCTTCCTTCCTGCACAGTTTAAGGTCTCCTGGTTTTGTTTTGTTTTGTCTCAACTATTTATAAAGCTTCTGTCAATATTTCTCTCCCATCAACCTCAAATAATATAGCCAGATTGATCTTCCAAACATACAAATCTGATTCTGTCATCACTCTGCTTATATATTTGCTGGCCCCTCACTGCACATAGGACAAATCTCAAATTTCTTAATGTTGCTTATAACGTATAAGCCAGCCTCATACATTACACAGGTGCTCCCATGTTATAAAGCCAGCCAATGCTAAACTTTTTTTTCAGTTTTCCTTGAACTTCCTATTCCTTCTCAAATTTCAAAACAACTACATTATGAAATTCTTATTTCCAAGAAAACTGCCTGCCCTTATCCTGCACCTGCACCTTATGCTCTCACCTTTCAAGACTCTGCTGAAAATTAACTTAGAAAGTAAAAAGATCCTAAGTCCTGGGATCTTTAGGATGCTTGTTACAGATTCTTAAAAAACAGGACCATCTTCACATTTTATTGTCATTATTTATAAAAGTGTGTTTCCTTGCCAGACTTAGATCACTGGGAGGGCAGGACCCATGCCTGGTTTGCTCAGTCTTAGCTTAACTCCTACCACCCAGTAGGTCCAGATAAATAGTATTTGTCAGGTACTGGGGACTGCCCTTCTTAAGGTCCAAATATAAGTCAGCCCTCCTCTACATTGTTGCCAGAATTATCATCCTTAAAACTAATACGAGTTATTTTAAAATACATAAATCAAATCTTAATGTTGTCCTCACTTAAAGTTTTAGTATATACCAGTAATTTAAAAAAATATGAAAACCAAATAAAGTTCTTGTAAACTATTATACATCAAGGTATTAGAGAATGCATGTTTTAATACGTATGTAATTATGTGTGTAATAATGTATCTTTTATTATTGTCTATGGTAATTCCAATAGGAAAAGTTCTGGAAGGAACTGTTTTCTTTTCCTGTGATTTTTTTAATTAAAAATAACATGCTTCTTGGAATAATAAAGAATATCTAAGTTGAGTAAAATTGTTATGTCCCAGCATTTACCTTGTTACCTGAAATGTAGAAGAATAACTGCATACGGACCAGGTAACATAATGTATTGCCCTGAGTAAAATTTAGCTCAGTTGTCATCAAGATTCAGGGAAAAGAGAAAAAAAAAGTTATTATAAGTTATTTCCTGCATGGAATCTTTATAATTGAACCATTTTAAATTATTACTATTCCTTCAATAGGATCCCACACAAATAGTTACATTATTCAATATATGAACTACAGTAAATAGTATAGACAGAAGCATGATGCATCACTTGTATCTAATACGTACTTCTCTGTGATGTAGAAACGAGTTTCATCTATATTCTTTACAGAAAATAGGCATATTTCTCCTTCTAATGGCAACAATGCTTCTTAGCACATTTTAAAAGGATTTTTGGTGATGCTTCATTGCTACACATAGGTAATAATTTTGTCTTACTCTAAATAATAATAATTCATTGAGGCATTATTTAACAGTCTAGAGGTTATGCATCTGAAAAATAAAATAATTCCTTTCAAAAGGAGATCAACATATTTAGTATTAAACAACTAGGATATGCTTTTTAATCCTTTTTCATACTACAGCTTAGTTTGATTATTATTAACACAAAGGACTACCAAAAGAAGATCAATTAGGAATAAAAATGAAAAACATGTCATCATGATTACAACATTTTTGTAATGTTAAGTTGAATCACAAATGGAACTTTGGGCTCAAGATGCTAATTTTCCTGACAATGAAGTTATGGATTCATCTCTATTTTTGAAGGAACTCCAAAGTTATGATTACAACCTCTGATTCCAGAACTTGTCTCCCTTGTGACAAAGAACCTCTGTCCTTTCGATAATGCTCATCACCACAACACAGTGCTAAATAAACAAAACAGAAATGGACAAGATGTGTGTATATGAATGACTTATGAAGTGTGGAAAATTGAAATTGCTTACACTAAGATGGAATTTTCCCAAATAAAATTTGTACAAAATGACCTCCACAAATATGTGCAGCCAAAAGCCATACATATATGTCCCTATATATGTACATACACACACACACACACACACACACACACACACACACACGGTAAAGTCCATAAAGCAGTACACAATTATCTGTTGTTGGCATTGGTTTTGAAGTTGTTGTCACAGCTGGCTATTCAATGAAAAGCAGGTATTAATAAATAGGACCTGATACCTAATATGACATTTTACAATGTCAGTGCTGTATGTACTACAGGAAGTTTATTATTTAACTCCATAAGCTGTCACTGGGAGCTAGAATCAATTTTTTAAATGACCCTAATTTGCAATCATGTACAAAAACCATGTAATAACAAAACAATACTATGCAGAGCTAGCATAGTCATTTTTGAAATATACTGTAATAGGAAGTGCTCAAAGGAAAAGGTTTGAAGTACAAGGATTTTTAAATCATTGTCATACTAGGTAACTATGAGAAATTTTATTTTAAGTATAAATCTCCAAAGAGCGAAAATATTTTATTTATTTTTTTAAAGATTTTATTTATTTATTCATGAAAGACCGAGAAAGAGAGAGAGGCAGAAGGAGAAGCAGGCTCCCAAGGAGCAGGGAGCCCGACGTGGGACTCCATCCCAGGACACCGGGATCGTGACCTGAGCCGAAGGCAGACGCTTAACCATCTGAGCCACCCAGGCGCCCAAGAGCGAAAATATTTTAAAGTGCAGGTCACAAAGCTCATAGTAAACACAGTAAAAAAAAAAAGAAAGACAAATTGTAGGGACATTGTCTACAATATCATTTTTATGTGGCATGCTAAAATATGCATACAGAAACCTGTCTCTTCAGCATTCCCTTTTCTGCTTCACTAGACGTAGAGGTTAATACTTGTCTTCAGAGAGTTCCACTGAATTCTCTTATATCTATCACTTGTGTCCTCATCTCCAGAGCCACGTTGGTAAATATTTGATGACAGACTTGATAAGCCAGGTATCTCTGCATGCCACTCCAACGTTCTCTTAAAACCTCCATATAAAATTACCTTACTACTAAAAGTCACATTATCTTTCTGATATAACTCTCTTTAATAAAAAGTATTCAAGAAACAATTACTCTGATACATGTTCTGCAAAAATAAGAATAATTTTAAGTAAAATTTACTTAAAACCTATCTGCCCTCTCCTGACAGGGCTCCCCTCCAGTCCTGAGAGTGCCCCTAATACAGAGGCTGCCTAATGTATAGCACCCAACTACTCTCTGAGGTCTACCCTCCTCAGGCAGTGCTCTTGAAATATAATTATCTGCCCACTCCTTTATTCAAAATTCCCATCCAATGCTCAATGCTAACTATGCGGGGAAAAATTTGGTAAGTCAATATATATGGACATCTGTTTACATAAACACCTCAGGCCACATTTTTATGGTAGAATTTCAGATGCTTAGGAGAGGTGTTGCGTGACATATTTTGAGTATTAAGAGCTTTCACAGCATTTCGTGGAAACGTACTCCAATTATGCAAAAAGTCAACCTTTGACAATAGGTATGCTAAAGTGCCTTGGAGTATTAACATATGTATAGAGCAGGAAATGCAATTTAGAAAACAGTGACTCCTGTTATTTATAGTTTGATTACCAAGATTATTATTTAATATGTAATCACAACTCTTGATTATAGGTACTTTTACTTATTCCTAAAATTAAGAATTTTGTTTAGAAATGTATATGTTAGAATGAGTATGTTACTGTTGAAATCAGTAAGATATGGTATTTTAATAGTGTTACCCTGAGAGGAGTAAAATATGACTAAAAATATCCTATCATGTGTTACTGGTAGAAGTCTCAAAATAAAGAATGAAGAAAAGCAATTCTGGGAAGAAATAAAAAGATTAAACTATAAGTGATCTAATGGACACAGATTTGGAAGACTTATATGCCGCAGCATTCAAACAACAAAATCCTGGCTCACTAAGATAAATTCCTCCATTATAATCCTTATATCCAAGGTTCGTTTTTATGGGTCATTTTGTCACTCTTCTTTTAAAATCATAAAGGTGATTATTTAGCTCATTTCCAATTATATCCAAGGACATAGGTTCTGAAAGAAGGAACATCTTAACTCCGCAAATTTCTGCATCACTCAACCTGAGTCCCAGTCTTCTGAGGTTTTAGGTCAGCAAATCAAAAGTAAGCAAATTATTTTGACTCCCCTGAAACTCCAGCTACACTGATCTCTCTGCTTACTGTACATACCAGGTACTCTGCTGCTAAAAGCTTTTTGTAGTCCCTTTAGCTAGAATGATCTTCTCCATCTCACCCTACCCCTATATCTCTATGATTCCACTTCATTAAATCCTCTACTCTTTACTCGAGTGTTTCCCTCATGGATTCCCATGCTCAGAACAGTGTCTGAGAAATAACAGAAATGCCTAAGTACTTACTGAATGAATGAAAAAGTGAATTGCCTATGATAGAAAGATGAGGGTATAAGAACAAAGTGATTACCCATATTACTATCCAGACAATAGGATAGATTACCACTTGTTCTATCCTAATTTATATTGACTTTCCCATATTTGGCAGCACAAATGTTTCAATATTTTTTCTCCTCCTTAGCCTTTTTTCAGTAAAGTATCCACAGATTGAATGTTCCTGCCATTGCAAAATTCTTACCATGACTAAAAATGCTGTCTTATTACAACCTGAGCCTTTGTATATGGGTTCTAATTTTCCCCAGATTTAGTTGAACTGTGAGTACCAATAAAATTACAATAATTCCAGTAAAGAAAAAAAGGATTATCAAACAACTGTTACATTTTGGATACTGTGCAAAGTTATAGGGACTAAAATTAATCTTACCCTCAAGGCTCAAGATGACAATGTACACAGATGAAAATTTTTAAGCAAAGAATAGTGATATGGTCATTATACATTTGAGAAACATCAATCTAATAATGGAGATTAAATTTTTGTGAAGTCCATAGAGAGGAAATCCTACAGAAGTCATGAATTAAAACAAAATTAATGGAATGAGTGAAAGAACAGAAGCCGCAAGTACTTAAAAGGGGAAGTCAGACCTCATGACTAATGGAATGTGGGAAAAGTGAGAAAATAGTCTTATTGACCCATAGTAATGACTTGAGAAATGGTAAGCTATAAAATATAGATAGAGGGAAAACGGTGGTTGGGTCGTTCGGTTATATTTGGATTAGGTTAAATTTTTTGTGTTCATAGTACTGTCAACTGAAAATGTAGGTCAGACACTCAGTAATGAGGTCTGAGCTGAAGCTGTAGATCTGGAAGCACCAGTGTACAAAAATGGGAACTATAGATGGGGAATCGTGAATAAAGAATATAAGAAGGAAGAGGAGGGGACCATGAAAAATTTTTCAGTAATTAAGAATTGAATGGAAAGAATAAAGTGAAGATTTTAAACATAAACCAATTCTCAAGATGTTTGTTGAGAGAGAGAAGATAGAAGATAAATGAATGTAGAAATATATGGTTAACAGAAGATTGTATAATGAATGAACTTGTATTGATTTTACAAATTTTATATTTTATGCCATAGATATTTCATATATTTCATTTTTAAGTGAAAATACATCTATTTTATTGATGACTGCCTAATTTGTCACTTATTTTAATTTTCTCACTTTTATGTTAGGTATCGCCACACACAAAGATTAGTGTCCAAATTATATTCACTTATTGCCACTTCCCCAAAATAAAATGACCCTCTTTTTACTATTTGAAAACGTCTACTAAGATTAAACTATGTCAGATATTAGCATTACACTCTCAAAATTCTCTCTTTTTTTTTTTATGACTGCCTCATTTCCTTAGCACCTTGGATATGCATGTTAACTGTTATCTCTGCTTTAGATATCTGTTTTGCAGCCATTATTCACTCGTCATGATTAAGTTCATGAGATGACTTAGCTAAAATTGCTTTTCTTACTTTATTGGATACTAATCAAACTCAGTCAGAAAAAACACTCCAGGGGCACCTGGATGGCTCAGTCAATTGAGCTTCTGACTCTTGATTTTGGCTCAGATAATGATCTCAGGGTTGTGAGACTGAGCCCTGTGTAGGGCTCCACGTTCAGTGCAGAGTCTGCTAGAGATTTCTCCCTCTTCCCCTTTAGCCCCTCCCCCCACTTGTGCTCTCTCTCTCTCTCTCTCTCTCTCTAAAAATAAAGAAATAAAATCTTAAAAAAAAAGAAAAGAAAAAGCATTCCATGTGGATTTCCATTAACTGTGTACAAAGGGGATGTTATTATTCTAGATTATACTTATAATTATGATAGTCCCTTTCACAAATTTATGTTCTCTTATATACTTTATTTTTTGTTATTTTTAAAAGATTTTATTTATCTATTTGAGAGAGAGAGTGAGAAAGAAGGGAGGAGGGAGAGGGACCATCAGACTCCCCACTGAACAGGGAGCCTGACATAGGGCTCCATCCCAGGACTCCAGGATCTGAAGGCAAACTTTTAACCGACTGAGTCACCCAGGTGTTCCTTCTCTTGTATACTTTAGAGTATGTATCACTGATATTGAGGAATGAACTACTTTTACTCCCATCTGCCACATGAAAAATTTTTCAGGAATTAAGAATTATGAGGTATGTATACATAATAACAAATTCATCACCTCCTTGCAAAAAATAATAAACTTAACAGAACAAATATACATTGTCTAGTCAACAAGACCCTTCATATATGAACCATATTTTTTTTTTTACTTTAGAAGGACTGGAACAATGTAAGAAATTAGTTGAGTAAGATAAAAATCTTAACTCTCCAGAGGCTCAAAATAGTATATCAGAGATAGCTCTTAATCTGGAATGCAAAGGAACTCACAATATTGGGCAGAAAATTTCAAAGAATATATAGAACACTGAAGCTTACTCAGCGGATCTACTTGATGTCATATGCAAAATTTTATATCTTTTGAAAAGAGGATATCTTCCATTTTAGTTGTAAAAGAAATGTTAGGATATGTGGTTTTCTCAGGACACGTGGAAGCCCGCAGGAAGACTGGCTAGGACTTCAAGTGGTAGAAGAGAAACAGCTGTAGGGGTAAAACCCTTGCTTCACCTCAAAGGACAGACATCTGCAACACACCCACTCCCCAGCCCCTGAGCAAGACCCTGAGCTCCAGACTGTTCCTCCAGCCACTGCTGCTATCCCTGCAGCCCCACACAACAGTGGCAATGAGGAAGTCATCTTGTAGGGCCTCCCTGTTAAATGGTATTAGGGGATTTGAGACAAATGACAGCAGAGGTTTTTAAAGCTCAGAAGACATAGATCTGTTGTGCCTTATCAGGCTAGATGGTATGTTCTCACTGATTGTGTTCTCTCTAAACACCTTCTAGACAGTGGTAGATGGAAGTAAAAGTAGTTCATTCCTCAATATCAGTGATACTCATACTCTAAAGTATACAAGAGAAGGAGCACCTGGGTGACTCAGTTGGTTAAAAGTCTGCCTTCAGATCCTGGAGTCCTGGGATGGAGCCCTATGTCAGGCTCCCTGTTCAGTGGGGAGTCTGATGGTCCCTCTCCTCCCTTCTTTCTCACTCTCTCTCTCAAATAGATAAATAAAATCTTTTAAAAATAACAAAAAATAAAGTATATAAAAGAAATCACTAGGATAGCCTATTTAAAAAAATCCAAGCCCCACCTCAGGAAATGATAATTGAGCTGTTTTGTGTGGAGTGCAAGGATTTGAATTTAAAATACAAGTACACATACACACATATACTTGCATGAATGTGATGCAAGTGGTCAGTGAACCAATATCTGAGAAATAATCCTGCAGATATAAGAACCCAAATCTTTGTTGTGCTGCTAATAAATGTTTTGGTTTGGAAGTGAATCACAACCTGCTGACATTTCAATTTTAAAATTCACAAAGTTACTGAAGAAAGTAATATATTATTTCACATATTTATTTTCATCTGTGGAATAGCTATAATGAGGACATCGTTGGAAAAACCACATTGGAAAAAAGCCCATATCCAAATTGATGAAACTGACATAGAGCCAGTATTACTTAAGGAACGGCAAAGAAATTGTAAAATATATAGTTCAATGGAGAAAATGTTATGGAGCATAATACCATACTTTGTAAAAATTATAAAAGCTTTCAGAACTTATTTGAATTTTCTCCTTCTGCACATTACTTCAGCTTATCTTTAGTAGTTTGCATATATTAATTTATTTCTTCGCGGCCTGGCTTTTTCTTTTTTTTTTTTTTTCCATCCTGTGGTTTTTCTAACAGGTATTCAGGACTTCTGTAATCACATAGCTACCCAAGCTCCACTTCCCAAATTTTAAGAATTTTAATCGAAAGTTTAAATTGAAGGTGCTGTTTGTAGACACCCAACACCCGATGAAAGCCCAGCCATCATGACAAACCCTTGAGTGGTGTCTTGAGAAAATGATGCTGGTCATCACAGCTTCAGCATCTCCTGGTTTTTGATGTTTGGCTCCCCCTGATCTTGTCAGAGTTTCTTGGCTTTTTCTCCTCCCCCTCTCACCCCTTTGCTGTCCTGTGTAGTGATTTGGTGAGATAAATTTTTGCTGCCTACCCCCCACCCCCACCTCCCCGCACTACATAAGAGTTTCAAGTTTTATTATTGCAATAAAAGTGCTTTATGCTGGCTTTTCTCAAAAAAAAAATCTTGACTTAAATGATCAGAATTCTTAATGAGAGTCAACATATAGATTATATATTTACCTATAAAGATGGAAGGTTATCATTTGGATATACCAGAAGATCATGAAAAACAAATTTTTTGAAAGGAAACTCTAGCTGAAAGAGACCTATGATTTATCCAAGAATAATAAGAAATAAAAGAAACTTTGATCAATTGTGACCAAATAGGAAAGCCTCAATAGGAGAGGTGGGGAAATGAATGAAGACTGAAGGTTTGGTATATTACATTTTAGATATACCACAAGAGAAAAAGAGAAACACTATTCTCATGAAAGTCAAGATATATATTAGATGAAAGGGTTGCTTAAAGTGTAAATTCATGGTAAGAGTAGGAGCAGGTTGAGAATTGAGAATAAACTGTTGGCACAGACTTGTGAGCTTAAAAGAGAGCAGTTTTAGGAAACTGAAAGTGAGAAACTCATACTCTACAAATACAAAAAGGAATGAAGATAGAAACCGATAACTGTTGGGTAGAAACTAACCTTTTCTTAAGTTTGTCCTTTTGAGAATATAGTTTCAGACATTTATTACTGCCACATAAACAACAAATGTAGACTTAAGAGAGATTTTATCCAAAAAGACCATTGCAACAGGGAGAACACTCGGAACATTCTAGAAATGTCTCAAAATTAAACAGAAAAAGTTCTTTCTTTTATAGGGTAGCATAAGCAGGGCTAGGAAGAACTTTGTGCTGGAGAAGCGTAAGCAGATAGAGGTGAGCAGATGGCATGATCCGGGGGAAGGGTAAACAGGAATTTTTCTCCCCTGCAGTCAGTCCATTCTTAGAATGAGTCTTTAAGGGAGAATGTTATGCTTGTTAGTGCTTGTCTAAGCTAAGGAGTGAGCTAAAGTTCAAGAGCCTATAGGGAGGAGAAAGCCTGACTAAAGTTAGATCAAGTTCAATCAAGTCAAATGAATGGGTAAGTTAATGGGCAAATGTGAGCACTTGGTCATTACAACCAGACTATGTATATGTGGAAGGTTGGGTAGATAGATAGATACAGAAAGAAAGAAAAATAGAAGACAAATTGAGCTAACAGCATCTGGATGATAAACAGTTCTGTTTGACTGCAGGTCACCATTAAAAATGAATAGCTCGGTGTTGTATAGTGACACTTCAGATGTTTTGTAGTTTTGGCCTAAGGACACAGCCTAAACAACTGACTTTTCTCCTCCTTCTCCCCCTCGGATGAGCCTTCCCCCCACCTCACGCACCACCTGGAGCTCATTCAGTGTGGAGGCTGAGCAGCCGAAGAGCACTTCTGTTCAGATAAGGGGGATCTTGGCCGCTAGAAATGAACCTGAACCCAAGGGGCCTCTGACCCTTTTTTGTTCCTCTCCTGCCCCCACCCAGCCTCTTGACTTCTGCAGACACTTTTTGTGTTCCTTATTGCTGCCGCAATCAGCATGATTGTATAGCGTTCAGCTAGATCATTTACATACCAAGAGTTATATTAAAGCAAAATGTGCAAATGAACATGTCATAATTTTTGTTATAATAAATATAAAATTTGCAAGTTAAAAAAGTAAATAAATTTTATGACCCCTCTCCCCAAGGCTCTTGCCCTTTCTAAGCCTAATGTCTCTCAGGAATATAATGAAGGCATAAAATCAGATGGTCTCTCCAGGGCTCTCTACAGTCAATACATTATGATTCTCTGAACCCCTCTTATGACTAAACAACGAAGGACATCATATAATTAAGACAACTAAATTCAGGGGCACCTGGGTGCCTCAGTCAGTTAAGTGTCTGCCTTAGGCTCAGGTCATGATCCCAGGGTCCTGGGATGGAGTCCCTCATCTCGGGGCTCCCTGCTCAGTGGGGAGTCTGCTTCTCCCTCTGCCTCTCCCCCAGCTTGTGCTCTCTCTCGCTCGCTCTCTCTCAAATAAATAAAGTATTTTTAAAAAGCTAAGTTCAGGAAAATGATTCGTAGCCTGGGGATGTAGAAGTAATGTTGGTAATGTGGAAACTTTGGGAAGGAAGTACAGGTAGGCTCTGACTCTCTCTTCATAGGCTCTTCATGCTGTTTGTTGTTGGGATCACTGTTGTAGGTGCAATTACTCTGAAATAGGGTTGTTTTCTTTCTCTCTCTTCCTCTCTCTCTCTCTTTTTTTCCCTCCAAAACAGAAATCAGAGTTTTAGCAATTTTTTCTCAAAGGTGGAGAAAAAAATGCCAGAAGAAGATAAAATGGGAGCTAAGTAATTTAACCCATTAACATACTAGAGTAAAATGTATAGAACTTTAGAAAACTAAATTACTTTTTACCTAGTCTGCAGAGAAAGAATTTGTGCCACAACTGTCAATGGAAAGTACCCTATTTGCGAAATGATTTATTTCACTTTTTCCTATGAGAAATTAAGATAACATAATTCTTTTTACTTTGGCCATTGAAATCTGATCATATCGGGCGCCTGGGCGGCTCAGTTGGTTAAGCGACTGCCTTCGGCTCAGGTCACGATCCTGGGGTCCCGGGATGGAGTCCCTCATCTCGGGGCTCCCTGCTCAGCGGGGAGTCTGCCTCTCCCTCTGACCCTCCCCCCCCTCATGTGCTCTCTCGCTCTCTCAAATAAATAAGTAAATAAAGTCTTAAAAAAAAAAAAGAAAAATCTGATCATATCAGCGTGAGCAACCATTTATTTATCATTATATCTAAGAAGGAATAAGTGGATACTAATACTAATACTGTTTTTGGAGCTCTTGTGGGGATGTGTTTTACTATTTTTTGCCAAATATTTTATATTGCGTACCTCACTCCTTTCAAGTGCATTGATATTCTAATTAACTGTGTTTGATGATAGGGACAACTCTGCGAGAGAGTCTGCTAAAGGACAAGGCTCACAGCACATTCATGATTAAGCAGAATTAAGGTACATGCAGTGAATAATGGTTTCTTAACATTTATTTTTTAAAGAATCAAATGTATATAAGTTGCATATACAAGAAAACTTCCAAACATTATTTTGAAGCTTTTACAAGTTTTACTTTCTCTCTTCTGATGAAGTAAACAATTTCCAGCAAAGGCGTGCATTCTGCTTTCTGTCTTATCGGTGATAGATTATGATGCATATGCAAACCCCTTTCCAGCCCTTTGGCCCTTATTTCCAGGGTATTTGATCACCATCCAGCTTTGCATTTGGTCAGTTTACTGCCTGCTTCTCAGAAAGCTCAGAATGACTTTCATCACAGTGGGTACAAGGAGGTTGCTTATAATCTGCTTAGCAAGAAAAGTCTTGAGGACACCTTGCTCTCTCTACTCTCAGGGTCAGGTGTTATCCTGTGTGGTGATCTGTCTTGGTTATGAAGGCCTGAGGGGGAGAACGGCAGTGACAGTCTGTTCTATTTTGTACTCTTGAGTGCAAGCAGCAGGGTGCTCTGCATATGGTACTTTTAAAGATTTAACGATTAGGATTTAGGTTCAGTCTGAGGGAAAGATTGATTTTAGCATATTGGTGAACCTTCGCTTCAGGCTAAGAATAAAAACCTTACTTCTCAAGTCTGATGTTATTACTTTTCATTTGTTTTTATTGATCAGCTGTCAGTGATAAGATCTTGCCTCTCAAAATGAGACAGGTGCTGGTAGCCATTTTTCCTTTTTTAAAAGCTTTTGTAGAAACAACTTAAAGAAAATAGAAATAAAGGAGATGGAAATGAAAACAAATACTCATGTCATTTTGGAAATAGTAGTTTGATGTAAAATACTGAAATATTAGAATTAGTGACTCAGTGAGATAAATTTTAGAGAAAATTATGAAACATACTTTTCATGGGTAATCCACACATTTTTATCTTAAGTGATTATATGTATATTCATATACATATATATTTATTTACATATATGTGTGTGTATATATATATATATATATACACATATATATATGGGATAGAGAAAGAAAATATTTTTAAAATAAGATAAAATATTTTTCAAATATTCTATTATCCACTCCATAGCTTGACTTCTTTTTTGTTTGTTTGTTTGTTTTGTTTTTTTATTGTTATGTTAATCACCATACATTACATCATTAGTTTTTAATGTAGTGTTTCCATAGCTTGACTTCTTAGGGAAGGAGGAGGAGGGCATTATTTGACACTTTTGTTAGTAGAACTTTTTATTTTTTTTTATTTTTAAAGGTTTATTTATTTATTTTAAAGAGAGAGCGAGAGCGAGAGAGAAGGAAAGAGAGTGAGTGTGCAGGGTTGGAGGAGGGCAGAGAGAGAAGGAGAGAGAAACCTAAACAGACTCCACACTGAGCTTGATATGGGGCTTGATCTCAAGACCCTGACATCACCACCTGAGCTGAAACCAAGAGTCAGATGCTTACCAACTGTGCCACCCAGGCACCCCATTAGTAGATCATTTTAAACCAGCCTGTCTACTAATAATCACGTAAAAAGACAAAAAGTAACAATGTCCTGAAAAGAAAGGCAGGAAACATTTTCTTTTACATGAATAATCATTCGAGTAAAAATAAAATGAATATATAAATTAATAAATATATTTTTAAAAATTAAAAGTAATCTTATTTTCCACTTATAAGAAGTGGGAAAGGTAAAGGGTTTTTATTATATTTATGTATTTTTTTAAAAAAAGGACATAAATACAAAATGAGAAACACTTCTAAAAAGTGCACTCTAGAAGTTCAAAGAATACCATGCACATACAGTGACTTCATTGAAGTAATGGGAGTTCTGTTTCTTTGTATTTATAGTAACTGTGTTATTGTTTTATACACAAATAACAAAATGGAATATGGAGTACCACAGGGCTGGGAAATATGAACTCTACCCTATGCAAGCTCAAATGAGTCTGAACATTATGAACTAACTCTCCTTGGGACCCATGTGGCAAAGCCCTGGTGTGTCGGGATCTCACTATACTATTGGGAGTTCTCCAAATTAATATCCACAAGGAATACAACTTTTACCAAGGTATAAGTAACTTGAATACACCAATTAAAAGCTTAGTAAAACATATAATATCAGCAATAACTGCAGCAGTTTTCTAGAACATAGACTGACAAAATTTTTTTTTTCAGGGAAGAATATTTAATCAGTGATATTAATAAGATTGACAACACAAAATGATATTTAAAACAAAGCAAGCTGACGGTTGAACTGATTTCATCCCATAGACAATGCACCCCTTTTTTTGTACCCCTGGACAAGGTACTCTCACTCTCCCATGGTTTGTCCACCCTTGGAGAGATTAATTAGTAAGTACTTCACATAGAATGTGGCATGAGATTTAAGTTTAAAAAGACTTAAATGATATCGATGTTAAAATTAATTAGAACCCTCTCAATTGTGTTTGGCAGAAATTCAATTCAACTTAATATAAGAAGGCAATTATTATTAGTTTACTATAGTAACTATAGAATTGAAATAAAATTTTCAAGAATCAAGAGAGTTCCAGGTAAATCAGGCTCCAAAACAAGAAATTAAGTTATTGTGTTCCATTTCTTCCTCTCACACTTTTATACAGTATGGGAGAACCTGTAGAATCTTATTTGGAATTGACATTCTCTAATGTAATTTTGGCATGTTAACGTAACTGTCATCTTTGGAGTTATATTCAAAACTTCTGACCAAGAAATAAACAGAAACTGTCCCTTACTACCTCCCAGTTAAAAACCCTTATGAAAAGAATTTGATTGGTTTGGGTTGTTTTGAGTATGCCTTTCATAAATTACTTCTGAGCAGATTTTTTAAAAATGGAATTGAATATTTTTGCCTGAATATTTATTTTTAAACTATACTGCATTATAATTTCTGTGTGTGTGTGTGTGTGTGTGTGTGTGTGTGTGTGTGTGTGTTTCACAGTTACCATGGAAATCTAGAATATTTGAGGATGACAGCTTAGGTTCACAAAAGTCATGAGGAACTCGAAGATTAATTGGAAAATTCTGTGAAAATAACTAACAGTATAATATTAAGGCAGAATGAGAAGTTATTAGTTACTATATTAAATATCTGTTTAACTCTATTAAACAAATGAAAACTGTGGTGAAAGAGTCTTAGATATATGAAATGAGCTTTCTCAGTGCTCAGACCAAGACAAATACGTTAAATGGTGTGAATATAGGCTTTGAAGTGTACAAAATATTGTAAGAGATTTTTCCCATCTTTGCAGTATTTGGAGAGATAAGGGGCATGTTAAATTCTGTAGCAATATAAAGTTGTGTCTGATTGATTTAAAATGAGTATCACCATCAACAGGTATATTATATTTATTATATTATATTATTATTCTATTATAAATTATATATAAAAATTTAGAGGAAGAAAATTTATAGTTCACTAGGGTGCTCAGCTCCGTGGAAGATAAAAGGCTTTGAGCAGGGAAATAAACAATGCGCAATATTTGGGTCTAAGTACAAAGTGAGATATGGCATATGTCCCTGTGCAAAGACACAGAAAACAGATAATCTTGAGCAAATTATTCTCATGAGAACAACTTATTTATTTTGGAAAGTGGAGGGAAGAAATGGAAATTTAAGATGCAAACTGAGGAGAACCTTAAGTACTAAGGTGTGTATGACAACGCAGAGCTAAGTAAGTATTTTTAACAGAACAATGAAGTGATGAAAGCAGATTAATTTGACAATCAAGCTCAGGATTGTTGAAAATAAAACAAAATAAGAAACTGGAAACAAAAGAACGCTGAGATGTCGGTCTAGGTGTGTGGTCATGATGGCATAGACTAGAGGGAGAACAGGCACCCTGCAAAGGGAGAGCCTTGGCTAGAGGTTATTCACTGAAAACTGATGATAAAAGAAGGGGACAATAAGGACACATTTCTGAGGATTTTATTCTCAAAATCTCTGCCCTCTTTTTTTAAAATTTTTATTGTTATGTTAATCACCATACATTACATCATTAGTTTTTGATGTAGCGTTCCATGATTCATTGTTTGTGCATAACACCCAGTGCTCCACGCAGAATGTGCCCTCTTTAATACCCATCACCAGGCTAACCCATCCCCCCACCCCCTCCCCTCTAGAACCCTCAGTTTGTTTCTCAGAGTCCATCGTCTCTCATGGTTCGTCTCCCCCTCTGACTTACTCCCCTTCATTCTTCCCCTCCTGCTATCTTCTTCCTTTTCTTTTTTCTTAACATATATTGCATTATTTGTTTCAGAGGTACAGATCTGTGATTCAAGAGTCTTGTACAATTCACAGCGCTCATCATAGCACATACCCTCCCCAATATCTATCACCCAGCCGCCCCATCCCTCCCACCCCCCCCCACCACTCCAGCAACCCTCAGTTTGTTTCCTGAGATTAAGAATTCCTCATATCAGTGAGGTCATATGATACATGTCTTTCTCTGATTGACCTATTTCACTCAGCATAACACCCTCCAGCTCCATCCACGCCGTTGCAAATTCTCTGCCCTCTTTTTAAAGAGCCTTTCTAGGGACGCCTGGGTGTCTCAGTCAGGTAAGCCTTCAGCTCAGATCATGGTCCCAGGGTCCTGGGATTGAGTCCTGTATCTGGCTCCATGCTCAGAGGGGACCCTGCTTCTCCCGCGGCCTGCCACTCCCCCTGCTTGTGCGCTCTCTTCCTCTGACAAATAAATAAATAAAATCTTAAAAAAAGAGCCTTTCTAGACTCTCATTATTTTTCCTAATCGCATGGAAAGTTGAGAAAATTACTGTAGCTTGACTGTGCTACATTGATATACTTTATATTGATATAATTGATACATTGATATAATTTATATATACAATTGATATAATTGACATATTGATACAATTAATACATTGATAGAATTGGAATTCTGTTATTAAAGGAGAGAAAAAAAATGGTTAAATATGGATACAGGAAAGACGATATTGCATCTCTGCAAAAATATCAGCAGTCTGTTTTTAATTAATAGAAAACTGAACTTTTTTTTCTAAAAGACATAGCAAATTCTGGAACTGGAAGTAAATTGAGTTTCCAATTTGCAGTTAAAGGCCTGAGCAATTCTGATATTACTTGAAATATCCTCCATAATATTGAAAAAAAAAAGTTTGATTTTAAGCAAGCATATTCATCATGCAATCTCTACTTCATCATATATTTGAATGAGAAAGTAAATGGACATAAGATTATATGATATTTTGAGCAAATATAGATGGCATAAAATTAAAAAGTTATATGTATTCCTACATCAGGATCAAGTCACATATTTTGAAATGTTTAGAGAAAAAACAATCCAGGTGAGTGTGAAAGAGTTTTCCAGTTACATTCCAGTGTTCCACAAATATTGAAATTAAGATAGGTTAGGGTAGGAGTTATGCAGAAAGGGATGAAGATTTTTCTCTTATTTGTAATATACTATATTGTTAGAAGCATTTTATAAATATGAATTAATGCAAATAACTATGATTGTATTTACAATAGCATGTCACATAAATAATACTGATTGCTATATATTCACTACTGCAGTAACGTGCTTGTGCTGAAATATGATCACCCGTTATGTAAAGGTCAAGGAAAGACTTTCTAATGTTCTTATCTGAGTGACTTAATTTTTGCTGCTGCAGTTTGTAAATCCTTACACCTGCTTAGTTAGGGCCTATTGATTACACTGTTACACTACTCTCCAGTTTACTGCAGCCACAGTACCCATTTCAATATAGAATAACACATCTGCATTTGACATATGTAATCATTAGAGGCAGAAGGGGGATACTTTACCATGGTACAAGAAGGCATAAATGGGAGTAATGGGATGGAAGTAAGAGAATGACAAACATCTGTCGTTTCCTGACTTGTTAATTTTAGCCATTCTGATGGGTGTGAGGTGGTATCTCATTGAGGTTTTTGATTTGGATTTTCCTGATGCCGAGCAATGTTGAGCACTTTTTCATGTGTCTGTTGGCCATTTGGATGTCTTCTTTGGAAAAAAAAAAAAGAGAGAGAGAGAGAGAGAGAATGGCAAATATCAAGAGAAATTGCCAAAGTCATTTTTTAACGTCTGAACAGAGAACTTCTAAAAAACAAAAACAAAAACAATCAGGGCAGAAATATCTTTTGTGACACTGGACCAAGACTAAAGAAAAAAACATTGTGAAATAGAATAAGTAGGGTTTTACCTTGAGTGTGAAATTAAATAAATGAACTTTAATCTCTATTCCCTTCATCAGAAATCTGTTTTATTATCACCTAGGAAAGCACAGTAACTGAGTTTAAAAGTAGTCTACCCCCAAAGAACTCACAGTAAAAATAAATATAATGTATAATAGTATTTATCTTAAGTACAGAACAAATAAAAAATTATTTATTGTTATGTTTTCTTCTATTCTCAAAAAATAATAGGTTTGATTGGTAGATTCAGTTCAAATTGGGGAAGATGAGTTTCTATTGTTTCCTTTCATCCAAGCTCTTTTGCAACTGAAGGAACTTGAAAAACTAGGTTAGCATTTTTCAAAAATTACCTGTTAAACTTACAGAATCCTTTTTCCTTCCCTTTGGTGCCTATTTTTTAAACTGAAGCATAAATGGCATATAATAATACCTCAATTTAAAAAAAAAAAAAGAAATGACACCAAGAAAAAAAAATCTGTAATTTCTTTTCCTCACCACAGACTCACTAAACCAATATTTCTGAGAATGATTCTGTATACACTGTGATATACCCCAGGGAAATCCAAGACACTCTAAAATTTGAAAAACACTGGACTATACTAATATAAACTTTACCCTGAGGGCTTCGCAAGAATGCTGGTAAGTTGAGTATCAAAGGGTAAAAGTAAAGTGTGAAAGATTAATAGTTATGTTGATGTATTATGTCCAGATTGCACATTTATGTTATTAATGCATACTAGAAATGCTAATATTTATTATGCATATATATATGTAATTTCTTAAATCTATCTAGATATATAAATGAAATGCAGTTCAAATATTTATATATCAATCAAATGTCATATAAAGGAATTTCTAAACATGTCTTATAAAAATAATTTCTAATTATTCAAACAGATTTATTTGTCCACCTAACATTCCTTAAACTTAGCAATTACTTATATATTATATTCTATTTTTTTTAAGATTTTATTTATTTACTTGAGAGAGAGAGAGAATGAGAGAGAGAGCACGAGAGGGAAGAGGGTCCGAGGGAGAAGCAGACTTCCTGCTGAGCAGGGAGCCTGATGTGGGACTCGATCCAGGGACTCCAGGATCATGACCTGAGCCGAAGGCAGTCGCTTAACCAACTGAGCCACCAGGCGCCCTATTATATTCTATTTAGATGGTATCTTGTAAGCTAATTGACAGCAATATTTCTGCCTGATAAAACTTTCATCATATCCCTGAACACTGTGCTTTACATTTAGTATTCTAGGTCCACAGGTTGAAAATGATGCTGTCCATACTTTATAGGAACATATACTCAGATGTAAGAAAAAAGATAGGCAATACATTCTAACATGTGGCTGGGATGATACTTAAATGGGGTAGGATTTGTTCTTGTGTGAATACAGTTCTTCCATTATTATCATTTCTTCTGTTTCTCTGTGATCATCAGCTATTGAAACACAGACAACTCTGAAAGCTAAATTTAAGACAACTTAAAATCAGTCTAAATGGTCTAGTTTGCTTTGAGTAGCATAAATTAGAATAATTTATTGGTTTTAACGCTAAAGGGAGGTGATTCATGAACACATAAACCTAACCAGCAAGTGATCAGATATAAAAAGCATCTGTGACAATTATAACAGAAGTCATCTCCTGCAATTTAGAGAAGAAAATCACTTTAGAAAGAGCTAGCTCAACCATACAATTTAAATATCAGAAAACTCAAGCCAAGAACTGTTAAGTGATTAAGCTAAATTAACTTTAAAAGTTAATTACACACTTGAGGCTAGAATCTAGTTCTCTTGACTTCAACTTTGATGCTTTGTCTTGGTTTGTTTTTCTGTGCTCCCTTCATAGGCCCCATGATGTTTACTTAACCACTCTTTTTTTTTTAAAGATTTTATTTTATTTTATTTATTTGAGAGAGAGAATGAGATAGAGAGAGCATGAGAGGGGGAGGGTCAGAGGGAGAAGCAGACTCCCTGCTGAGCAGGGATCCTGATGCAGGACTTGATCCTGGGACTCCAGGATCATGACCTGAGCTGAAGGCAGTCGCTTAACCAACTGAGCCACTCAGGCGCCCCATACTTAACCACTCTTTCTTGAGGCAGATCAAAATGCCTTTTCCCACCGTAAGTCTTCAGTCAATATGTGTAATTTAGCATCCTGAGTTCACTCTTGTTGGCTGTCTGAATATGCAGTCTGAATGCCTATGTATGACTAGGAGTGTAAAAAATCCACTGGATTACTGTAGCTGAGGTAATGGTTATAAAATCAAATGAAAAGGGTTATAGCATCTTCCCAGTGGGACAGAATGTCCATATTTTTTATCATTTCCCCAGCTACTTGTAGCAGCTAAGCTCTGAGTGAGTGAGGTCAATTAGTGTGTGGCAGGTGGGGGGTTGGGTGGGGATACTGGGTACCATGAAGGACAGCAATGTACATGTAATGGAAGTGTCAGAAGGAAAGAAGAGAAAAATATTTAAAGAAATGATGCCCGGATACTTCCAAGATTTGGTGAGAATTAATCTACATATCTAAGAAGCTCACCAAAAGCTAAGTAGGATAAATACAAAATCATCTACAAACAGACTTGTTAAAGTAAAAAGGCTGAAAGCTAAAGACAGGGAGAAATCTGTAAAGCAGCAAGAGAAAAATGACTACTTATAAAGAACCTCAGTAAGAATAGAGACTTCTCATTAGAAACAATCAAGGCCAGAAGGCAGTAGGATAACATATTCAAAATGTTAACAAAGGGGGGTGCCTGGGTGGCTCAGTTCTGCCAAGTAGCTGCCTTCAGCTCAGGTCATGATCTCAGGGTCCTGGCATGGAGCCCCTCATTGCATCGGGCTCCCTGCTTGGCAGGGAGTCTGCTTCTCCCTCTACCTCTGCCCTTCCCTCCCCCTCATTGTCTTTCCCCCCACTCAAATAAATAAACAAAAAAATCTTTAAAAAAATGTTAATAAAGGAAAAAAAAGTTAACCAAAACCTCTGTATCTGGAAAAACTACCTTAAAAAATAAAGGTGAAATGAAGACAATACACACACAAAACAAATGAACAAAAAGGACACTGAAAGAATTTGTAGTTAGCAGACCCAGTTTACAAGATACAGGAAAGGAAGTTCCTCAAGCTTACTGTGATTGCAGACAGTAATACAAATCCATCTGAAAAAGCAAAAAACCCTGGAAAGGACAACTATACAATTATAAAAGACAGTGCAAATGCATATCACATCTTCTTTCTTCTCTTAAGTGATTTAAAAACCAATTATATTATACAATATGTTTATAATTATATTACTGAGCATATAGTATATAAAAACATAATATATTTTTCAATACCAGCACAAAAGAGGCAGGTGAAAGCAAGGCAGTATTAGGCTAAGTAAATGACTCCAGACTGTAACTGAATGAAACCCATAGGAAAAAATGAAGTTAAAGAGACACAGCAAATAGATGGTTTATATTACAAAAGCAATGTGTGTGTGTGTGTGTACTTGCTCTCCATCCTTGTCTTCTTTAAAAGATGTAAAATTATAAAAATAATAATTATAATTTTGAGTAAGTAGTATGTATAGATGAAATATGTATAATATTAATGCCATCCCCAAAAGGAAAAGGAAATAAAGCTAAATGGGAGTAATATTTTTGTATCTCACTGAAATAAATCTGAAACAGATTCTGGTAAGATTTGTGTGGTAGCCCTAGAGAAATCATTAATAACTAAAAACTAAATAATGAAAAATGATAGAAGATATTGAAGTGTTACATTAGGCATTAGGCAATATTTTCTTATTGCAAATAATGCAGTAGAGTTAGAAACACACAAGACCTGAGACATACAGAAAACAAAAGTAAAATAATAGACCAAATTATATCAATAACTTTAAATGTAAATTATTTAAACAATCCTATCAAAAGGAAAGGAGTGAAAAAATTTAAAAAAGAAGATACTGTCTACATTACACACACTTTAGATCCAAAGATACAAAGATGCGGAAAGTAAAAAAATAGAAAAAACGATAAATCATGCAAACGGCAACCAAAAGGAAGCTGTATGAGCTATATGATTATCAGACACAATTGATTCAGAATGTTTCTAGAGATATAGGGGTGCATTTTATAATAATAAAAGGGTCAAACATCAGGAAGTTATAACAATTATAAAGATATTCACACCTAAACATAGTGTCCCTAAAGACATGAAGCAAAAAACTGATAAGAATGAAGGCAGACATATGAGTGGCTCAGATGGTTAAGCGTCTGCCTTCGGCTCAGGTCATGATCCCAGGGTCCTGGGATCGAGTCCCGCATCGGACTCCCTGCTCCTTGGGAGCCTGCTTCTCCCTCTGCTTCTCTCTCTCTCTCTCTCCCCTCCTCTGTCTCTCATGAATAAATAAATAAAATCTTAAAAAAAAAAAAAGAATGAAGGCAGACATAGACACTTCAACAATAATAGTTAGAAACATCAATACTTCCACTTTTGATAATGTATATAAGCACTAGGCAGATGATCAACATGAAATAGAAGACTTGAAAAAACTTGTAAACTGATTAGATCTAACAATAGAGATACAGCACACCATTCAACAACAAAATAATATGTATTCTTCTCATGCTAGTGACTTAAAGTATTGTACATAAAAAGAAAATATGAGATATTGTAAGGCCAACATATCAGGAGACACTGTATAGAAAAGATAGTTTATTACCCACAGTTTTCAAGAGTTGGGGACATACCACACTACACAGGGCCACAGAAGAAAACAGAGCTTGGCAGCAAACAGAGAGATGAGAACAGTGGGCAAAGCCTTTATTGTGGTTTTATGTGGGAAAGAATACATGATGCAAAGGAAACAGGCTTAAAATTGGGTAGCTGGAGTAATTTCAGCAGCTTTGAGGCATTTGGGGCTGTCCCTAGTTATCTGATATCTCGTCTGGGGTGATAAAAGTATATAGGGTGATAAAAGTAGATCTGGATTGTTTGGCATGTGTATTCTAAAGCATATGAGTAAGCAAATAAATTGGCTAATCCTGGGCGAGGTAGTCTCTCCAGGTCAGCAAGACTCTAAGTCCTCAAAGCATCAGAAGACAGAAAATAACAAAAACAAAAACAAACAAATAACAATAACAAACACAAATACCTCAATAAATTTATAAGTTTGAAATAATACAGACTAGGTTATCTGACCACATGGAATGAAATTAGAAATCAATAACAGAAATAAATTGGGAAACTGAGAAATGTGAGGAAATTAAACAGCACACATAAATAGCCAATGGGTCAAAGAAGAAATCACAAAGGAAATTAGAAATTACTTGAGATGAATACAAAATGAAGAGATAACAGAAAAACTGGGAGGCAATGGAAGTACTGCTTGGAGAGAAATTTATAGAAAATGCCTCTATTTAGAATAAGAAGAAGAATGATGTCAATGCAATAGAATAACTTTCTACCTTACAACACTGGAAGGAGAAGAGCAAACTAATCTTAAAACATGCAGAAGGATCCCCGCCAACATCTGGCGTTTCCTGACTTGTTAACTTTAGCCATTCTGACAGGTGTGGTGGTATCTCAGTGAGGTTTTGATTTGGATTTCCCTGATGCTGAGAGATGTTGAGAACTTTTTCATGTGTCTGTTGGCCATTTGGATGTCTTCTTTGGAAAAATGTCTGTTCATGTCTTCTGCCCATTTCTTGATTGGATCATTTGTTCTTTGGGTGTTGCATTTGATAAGTTCTTTATAGATTTTGGATACTAGCCCTTTATCTGATATATCATTTGCAAATATCTTCTCCTATTCTGTCAGTTGTTTTTTGGTTTTGTTGACTGTTTCTTTGGCTGTGCAAAAGCTTTTTATCTTTATGAAGTCCCAACAGTTCATTTTTGCCCTTGCTTCCCTTGCCTTTGGCGATGTTTCTAGGTAGAAGTTTCTGTGGCTGAGGTCGAAGAGGTTGCTGCCTGTGTTCTCCTTTAGGATTTTTATGGGCTCCTGTCTCACATTTAGGTCTTTCAACCATTTGGAGTCTATTTTTGTGTGTGGTATAAGGAAATGGTCCAGTTTCACTCTTCTGCATGTGGCCGTCCAATTTTCCCAACACCATTTGTTGAAGAGACTGTCTTTTTTCCATCGGACATTGTTTCTTGCTTTGTCGAAGATTAGTTGACCATAGAGTCAAGGGTCCATTTCTGGGCTCTCTGTTATGTTCCAAGGATACATATGTAGGGATCCGAAGGGGTACATGCACCCCAATGTTTATAGCAGCAATGTCCACAATAGCCAAACTGTGGAAAGAGCCAAGATGTCCATCGACAGATGAATGGATAGAGAAGAGGTGGTATATATATACAATGGAATATTATGTAGTCATCAAAAGGAATGAAATCTTGCCATTTGCAACGATTTGGATGGAACTGGAGGGTATTATGTTGAGCAAAATAAGTCAATCAGAGAAAGACAGGTATCATATGACCTCACTGATATGAGGAATTCTTAATCTCAGAAAACAAACTGAGGGTTGCTGGAATGGTGGGGGATGGGAGGGATGGGGTGGCTGGGTGATAGACATTGGGGAGGGTATGTGCTATGGTGAGCACTGTGAATTGTGGGAGACTATTGAATTAAGAACTGTAGCTCTGAAACAAATAATACATTATATGTTAAAAAAAAAAGAAGATGAAGATAGTAGGAAGGGAAAAACAAAAGGGGGGAGATCGGAGGGGGAGACGAACCATGAGAGGCTATGACTCTGAGAAACAAACTGATGGTTCTAGAGGGGAGGGGGGTGGGGGGATGGGTTAGCCTGGTGATGGGTATTAAAGAGGGCACGTACTGAATGGAGCACTGGGTGTTATATGCAAACAATGAATCATGGAACACTACATCAAAAACTAATGACGTAATGTATGGTGATTAACATAACATAATAAAATAAAAAAAAAAATAAAATAAAACTATTCTTAAACTAAAAAAAAGAAGAAAAAACATGCAGAAGGAAATAAATAATAAAAGAACAGAAAATAATGAATACAGAATGTAAAATAATAACTCATTTTTTAAAACTCAAAAGTTCATTCTTTAAAAAGATCAATAAAATGGACAAGACATTAGAAAAAATAAAAGATAAAAATCAAATTGCTCGATTCAGAAATGAAAAAGTAGATATCACTACTGACTTTAATGAAACAATAGGTGAATTGCTTAACATGAAAAAGATAAATTCTTAGAAAGTCACAAACTACAAAAACTGACTCAGAAAATAGAAAAAGTTAAGAGATCTATAAAAAGTACAGGGATGGAATTTATCATTGAAAAAACTACACACAATATGCTCATCTCCCTGCTTAAAAAAAAATAGCAGAGAAAGGACTATTTTTTAATACTGAGGCCAATATTACTCAGATACCAAAACCAGCCACAAATATCCATAGCAGCACTGTTCATGATGGCCAGGAAGTAAAAATAATCCAAATACCCCTTAATGCATATGGATAAATGGATCAACAAAATGTATATATACAATTGAATATTATTCAGCCATAAAAATAAAGTACTGATACATGTTGTAATTATGGATAAACTTGAAAAAAAACAGGCTAAATCAAAGTATCTATACACAAATTTCACATATTGTATCATTCCACTGATGTGAAATATTCAGAATAGGTAAATCCACAAAGACAGACAAAAACCAGATTGGTGCTTACTAGAGGTTACAAAAGGAAGGAACGGGGCATGAGAGTTAAGAAGTATGTAATATATGGTGATTAACATAATAAAAAAATAAAAAAAAAAAGAAGTAGAGGTTTTCTTTTGGATTAATGAAAATATTTTGGAACTTCATGTTGGTGGTGGTTGCACATTATGAAGGTACTAAATACCACTGAATTGTATAATTTATAATAGCTAATTTTATGTTATATGAATTTCCCCTCAATAAAACATTAAAAGAATCAAATGGGCTTACTTCTAAATAGGGATTACTGAATTTAAAGGTTTATACTCTGCTTTCTTTGATAATTTTACCCTTGTTCATCTTAAATTAATGAAGTAGTGTTAATTTTCAATGCTTTCACACACTTTGGAGAGGCTAGAAGTTCAAATTTGGGAGAGATATTATTGGTGGATTGCAGTTTTGCTTAAGATACTAATTAACGTGTATTATTAAATCTCTTCAAATCACCCAAAAATTGGGCAAAGGGTCTTAGTAGGCATTTCTCCAAAGAAGATATACAAATGGTCAATAAACATATGAAAATATGCTCAACATATTAGCCATCAGAGAAATGCAAACCAAAACCATAATGAGATACCAGTTCATACCCTAGGATGACTATAAGAAAAAGGTCAGATAAAACCAAACGTCGGCAAACCAAATGTGGATAAACTGGAACCCTTATATACTGCTTGTGGGAATGTAAAATTATGCAGACACTTTGGAAAACAGTTTGACAGTTCATCCAAAAGTTAAGCATGGCGTTACTATTTGACCCAACTACTCTACCCCTAAGTGCATATCCAAGAGAAATGAAAATATTTATGTCCACATAAAAACTTGCACATAAGTAATTATAGAATAATTTTTCTTAATAGCTAAAAGGTGGAAACAATCCAAATGTTCATCAACTGATGAATGCATAAATAAAATGTGATTTGTGTATATGAAGGAATATTATTCAGCCATAAAAAATGAGTATCTGATACATACTTCAACATGGAGGAATCCTGAAAACTTTATGCAATTTGGAAAAGTCACAAAGCACATTTTATGTGATACAATTTATGCTAAATGTCTAGAATAGGCATATCTATAGATGCAGAAAGGGGATTAGTATTTGCTTAGGGCTATGGGGTATAGGCCAATTTACTGGTAGTAACTAAACAGTACAGGTTTTGTTTTTGAGGTCATGAAGATGTCTTAAAAAATGGATTATAATGATGACTGCACAACTCTGTAAATATATTAAGAACACTGAATTGTAAACTTTCAATGGGTGAATTATATAGTAAGTGAATTATATTTTTATAAAACCATCACCAAAAAAAAAAAAAAAGGCCCTCGGGGCGCCTGGGTGGCTCAGTCGTTAAGCGTCTGCCTTCGGCTCAGGTCATGGTCCCAGGGTCCTGGGATCAAGCCTCGCATCGGGCTCCCTGCTCCGCGGGAAGCCTGCTTCTCCCTCTCCCCCTGCCTGCGTTCCCTCTCTTGTTGTGTCTATGTCTGTCAAATAAATAAATAAAATCTTAAAAAAAAAAAGGCCCTCAATAAATGGCATTCAGTCAATACAGGAATCAATTTCAGAATAACAAATAAAAAAGAATTGTTTCTGTTTTAAATTTGTAAAGGTCAATCTGTTATGTATATTTAGCAATGTAATACGTGCTTGATTTTGATTTATGCTTAGAATTATGTGAATTTTAGAATACCTTTTAGGAATCCATATTGCAGTGCAAGCATATTGTTTTCCTTATCCTTTTTGTTTTCCTAGTTTTTTGTGACATGAGACTTATATAAGCTCAAAAGGATTTTATAAAGTATTAAATATGTTATTCACAACAAAAATATATTTATAAATTCCATCCTTACAAAAACAGGCATATGCTAGATACAGACAAGGTTTTATGATCTTGAATCTCTAACTTAGTTTCCAGCCTTCTCAGACAGATGGGTAAAATAATGATTATAAATGCTTTAAGTAAGGCTGATTTCATGATCCCCTTCAGGAAACTTTTCCATGTATTTTAGCAACAACTCTAAATTTAATGTAAATTAGATCCAATCAAACTAATTGTGACTAGTACTATCTATATGGTTTCACGATAAAATGACAAGTTTCAAGATGTTGATACAATTTTGAAAATACAAAATGTAGTAATAATAAAAAGATAGATTTAAAGGAAAGCACTTCCTAATACATGGAACTCCTACAAAACAAGAAAGGAACCTCTTTACTTAGATTGACATAATTAGTTAGACTTATCTTGTTATGCACTGTAATTTTTATCTACCTCACCATGCTGCTTAGTGATGAGTACTTTGATCTCAATTGAGAACAAGAAGCGTTGGATAATATCTGTGTTTTGTGAAGATTTCTACTTCCCAAATAATCCCTTTCACTACCTCACTCAAATCTTGACATTAGGCCCTCAATAAACCAATGGTTACAAAAATGTGATAAATCTTAAATACTTGCTATATAGATTAGACCTGGTAAGATTAAAAAAAAAAAACAACCTTTACTGAAGTAAATCATACAGTAGGATTTTGAGTTTCAAAGATGACTTAGTGGGAATGGAGACAAAAATGAAGTGGAAAGAAAAAAGAAAGATAAGGAGCAAACAAAAGAAAACTACTCTAGCTATTTTAATAGCCATACATTTAAAGGTAAGAGGTATTATTAGACATAAAAGAACACATTTCACAACAATAAAAAGTTCAGTTCCCTAGGGTTTTTATAATTATAAATTATCGTTCTCATACTAATCTAAAACTGACTATAAACCAAAACTAAATGAGTATACAATAAATAGTTTAATATAGGAAAATACATAAAAATACATTTCATCTGGTGAAATAAATATACATGTGGGTATACAAGGATTCAAAGACCATGTCATCTGCATATCAATATGAGGAAAATTATAGAACTATTCAGAAATAGCCATCAGGAAAAGAAGCTGTAGCACCTCAAAATAGAATAAAGTAGTTTTAAGTTGTTTGTAATAAAAAAAGACTTTTTATCTAAGTGATTATATACATTTGAAATGATTGAAATGATTATATTCAACTGTACGATAATTAGTTATAAGTGGTTATTAAAGATTCTTGAAACAGGAAAAACTTAGAAGGAAGTGTGTGTGTGTGTGTGTGGCATGGAAATGCAAGTATTTTGATAATTTCTGTAAAACTTTGGTGCTGAAGTGCACATACTTATTATATTACAGAAGGTTCAAAATAAAAGGGCAATCCAAGAGATAATAAGGAACAACAAAGTAAAATAGCAGTACTGCTCTTAAATTGAGACATGAAATCAAACACATAATTGGTGTTTCTTAAAGATATTTTCAGAAAAAAAAGTTGATAGTCAATTACAAAGAAATCCTTTAAAATGTTTAAAATCAGACATTTAAAAATCTGCATTCTATAAATCAATACAATTAGAAGTGAATAATAAAATAATTACAAATTATAAATACTTAGAAATTAAGAAACACTGTTAGATAATCCTTTTACCAAATAAACTCAAAATGAAATTATAATCTCCCACACACCAATGAAAAGAGGAACATTTCACTGAATGGCTGTGGGAAAATATGCTCAGAGAAAAAAATTAGTATTTAAGGACATTACTAAAGAATAAAAAGCAAATGGACTTTGTACTAATCTTTAAAAATATTAGGAAAATAACAAGTTATTCTTAAAAACTTTCTAGAAATGTTAATTACTAAATCTCAAAGCTGAAAATAATGAAATGTTAAAGAAGAAGTAAAAATAAAAAGATAGAAATGAAAAAAATAAAAAATTTGGTTGTTTTAAAATATACAAAACTAGAGATAAGCTTATTATAAATTTGTTCATAAATGAAAATAGATTGCAGAAGTTAAAGATGGAAAGAGAAGTTAACTAAATTAGGTTAATTTAGGATAAGTAAAAAAGATATAACCATGGGTATAGAAAGAATAAATTATGATTTTGTCAAAAAACCTTAAATTCAATTATAAGGTGAATCAAATGCAACATTAAAGGATATCAGTGTTTTGCTGGAAAAATGCAATGGCTAAAGTTGATCAAAGAAGTAATTTTGGTGTTAATTTTAACATTATTTTTGTCACAAGCTTTATTTTGAAAACTATTAATTTGTAAATCATTGGTTTTAGAAGTCACCTATTTATTAATGCATACTTTATAGGAATTTTTTTCAAAGATTATGATCTGTAAAAATCTCCTTAGAGAGAAGAACATGACTAAGTGTTAGAGACTGTTTTGAAGCGAGACTGATTTCAAATCCCAGCAGCATGTGGTCAAAAGACATCAGAATAATGAGTCGAGATCACTTCAGTTTGGGAAAGCCACGATCTCTGAAGTCATTTTTCCTTTCATGCCTTTCTAGTCTGATAACTTAATCTGGTTCTGGTAAATTTGTTCTGGATTTATATTTACTTTGGAGCCACTACAGTTAAATTTCTCTAAATTTCTTGAATTATCGTTTTGTGGAAAAGTGTGAAAAACTAGATGGAAAGCCTTAGAATCAGATGCCTACAACACCAGGAAGTCTGGCTGTTCAGAACTCCACATCAGCTACTTTGAAGGGACAGTCAGACTCCTATTAGCTACTCACAAATGGATACACAAAGCAAACATTTGATGAAAAACCAATTGTCACACTTTGTTATATCTTTAAAAGGTACTAATAAAGTCAAGTACAGGGACAGAATAGCTTCATAACTAAGACAGCATTTCATTAATAATGTATGCCAGGAAACTGGAAAATATAACACAACTATCAATACTACTTCAGCACATTAGATAATAGATAAACCGTTCAGAGGAAAATGGATATGAAATGTATGTTTCAGGAAGGGAAAATAAACAACTAAGAAACAAAACCAAATTGCTCAATGACACCTGCAACAGAAGAAGATCAGCTTGGATTGGTTTAACTAAAAAAACATTACTAGCAATTGGCAAATTATTTTACACAATGTGTTTTCTATTGGTTATTAGTAGTTATACTCAGGAAGAATGCATTTTGTGTCACCAAGATTGAGTTTCCAGCTCCACACACTTTACTAAGAGGATGGATGGGCTGCATATGTAGTTAGTGCCTAAATGTGCGCCCTAACCTCTTAGTGGTAGTGCTCCAGAAACTTGGTAGAAAAGCGAACTTGAAATAATATATCTGATCGGATATAAGTCAAAAGAGAAACAGAATGGTTCTCAAGCAAGCAAAGTTTGACTAGAATATGAATGAGTAAATTTATACATGCAAGAAATAAATGTATGAGGAGGTTTGAAAGTGGTTGAATTCAAGAATTGTAAACAGGAAACAAAGAAGCAAGGGCAGTATCCAGGAGACACAAGGCAGTTGAAAATATCAAAACTTAAATATTTATGGATTGTCTCTAGAGAAGAAATAACTTTATGTAGCATAAAATCAGAAATTCCCTCAGTACTATAAATGTTTCTATTGTGGGTTAATGCATCTATCAGAATTTGTAGATGTTTAATATTTGGATCCCGCCATCTCTCCTGTTCTCACACCATCCAAGGAATAGCACCAATTTTTAGTAGCGATTTATAGGCATAGCATGATTCTCTGAATACTAACTTGGTACCAGGTACCAACACCAACACTTCGCATGTATTAACTCGTTTTGTTCTCACAACAACCCTGATGAGATTCTATTGCTGTCCCTTTTTTGCTGATGGGAAAATTAAGACAAAGAGTGATTGCCTTGCTGAAGAACGGTGGAGCCAAGATACAAACAAAGGCTTTCCGATTATGTAGCCTTCACTTCTGCAAACTACTGCCTGGTTCTTTTAAATAGATCTTACTCATGAGGAAAACTTCAAAAATCATCCAAAATTTTGATTGTTTCATTTTAAGGTGATTTCTAATGATGGGTTAATAAAGTAAGTTCTAATTATGAGTTGTTTTCTTCCACAGTTGCATAAAAAATAGTTCCTTTGACCTGTTTTCATTGTACACTAATACGAGACTCTCCTGGGGTCAATTTAAAATAAGAATATATACAAAATTTGTTGATATGAAGAGATTTCCTTGCAGTGCCTGGGTGGCTCATATGGTTAAGCATCTGCCTTGGCTCAGATCATGATCTCCAAGTCCTGGGATCAAGCCCCAGGCTGGGCTCCCAGCACAGCTGGGAGTCTGCTTCTGCCTCTCCCTCTGCCCCTCCCCCTGTCTTTGCTCTCTCTGACTCTCTCTCTCTCTCAAATGAATACATCAAATCTTAATAAAAAAGAGATTTCCTGAGTTATTGGTGAATGACAAAAATAGTAGCAGTAAAGAGTGTATAATACTTTATACATCAATTTAATATAAAAATCTTGCATGTGTAAGTGCTCATAGACTGAGAATATATATATGGCATTCTTTTGATCATGGAGAAAATCAATATGAGTAATCAGTAGACTCTTAAAGTGAGTTTATAAATAACTGACAAATATTACATGTAAATTGGAGAAGATGGAGTTTAGTGTATTAATGATTTACAGTTATGCTCTGGAAAAACATCTGAAACAGGAAGCATAAGAATTATCTTAAAATTAGACTATGTTTAAGAAAAAATTATAGATATGTGACAATGAAGTGGGGTTATCAATACATATTATGTACAATGCACATATAATACAATGTATTTATATTAATTGTATAAATACCGTATTTTATATATATGAATGAAGTAGTAAGCAAAAACACCTATGAAATCAACTCAAGATTATTAAATATAATCATTTACAAGTCTTCAAAGGAAGCAACATTCAAGTTTATGAATTAATCTTTTACACTCTGAATTTTCTTCCAGATAATGAAGTATAGTTAGATGTAGAAAATTTCACAGACAAGCCATCAAGTTCATGAGAATCAAAAGAAAAAAACTGTAGTGGACTCATTTTAGTAAAATGCTGGCAAAACTTATGAATCTGGAAAATTATCAAACAAGAACAGAGAAGAGAAACTCATGCCAGCTAATTTTCAGAACAAAATTTTCAGGCACAAGATGACTCTTATAATGGTTGGCAAGAATAGGGCTATTACATAACTGCAGAAGATGCCGTAAATCAAATCAGCTTAAAAGCATTGGCAAGGGCCATATTTTGGGATGAACAGCAATAGCCAGATAAGGAAGACAAAAATGACATCAACAAAGTAGAACATGATTTATTTTCCCCTTATTAATACTAACCTTCATTATAAATCACTATTTTGGAAAAAAATTATAAAATTACCTCATCAATTAGAAAACATTTACACCTAACATAATTTAAAAACAAACACAAAAACAATGTATGATCAGTTTTGCAATTCATTTTTATACCAGTAATTCTCAGCTATCAACCTTTCAACAAGTGATGCACTAATGTTTATTATCACCTCCAAATCACTGTCTCGCCTTCCTAAAAACTGCAGTTTGATTTTTCTATTCTCACTTCTCCTGTTCTTCCCAATACAAAGGTCAGTCTATGCTAGAGACTTTAGAAAGATGGACAGTCTCTTGGTTTTGGATGGAATCAACGTCAACAGACAAGAGTAGTGAAGGCGAAGAAAAACAGCAATCCTAACAAGGCGTGGAGTGAATTTATATGCTACATGTTAACTTCTAGATATTTTATCCTTTAATCACCATAGAATACAACCATAACTTAGAGTAACAAAAAAGGATTTGACATTTTTACACTTTTCAAAATTTCTGAATATTTTTTAAAATATTGGCACTTATTACATCTAAAAACTTAAAAATAACTTTAAAGTTATCATGCTAAATTGATGATTTTCCTAAAACTGTATTTCAGTTCATACATTCTGTTTGCCAAATTTTTTTGATGTTAATAATAGTAATAATAACCTATGGCATTTATGCCCAGAGATTCTTTGAAAGGATTTAGGTTTATTATTGATTTATTCCTAACTTTTGAGGTAGCTATAATTATATTTTTCAAACATTATTTGTTAATACATGGACTTCTCAAATGTTTACAAAGATTATCTATGACTATCCCCATTTTAAAGGTAGAGAAAGAGAGCCTCTTTTATGGATTTAATAGGATCTGTGAACTCTGTGAAACACTCTACAATATTTTTTAAGGTTCTCTTTCTTTTCTTCAGAGACTGACCTATCATTCAATTTTTGCTGGTGTCTACAATGTAAAGCAAGTAAAAGCAACTACTCTAAGGTACAGATTTAAAGATGTCCAAGTTGTTTCAAAGTAGCTCTTATTTTTTGTCAGGAGACCAAGTAATTAGTAGTCCATAGGTTTATGTCAGATAAATGTTTTTTAAAAACCTTTGGCATGATTCAAAGTATATATTTTTACCTTGAATGCAAAAACTGCCCAACATTGATTAAATTAACTTGCTCGTAACCAGATGTGAAGCTATAGTCTTTTTAAAAAATATATTTTATTTATTTAAGAGAGAGAGAGAGAGAGAGAGCATAAGGCAGGGGGGAGGAGCAGAGGAAGAGGGAGAGAGAGAGAATACCAAGCAGACTCCCCCCATGACCCCAAGATCACAACCCAAGCCAAAACCAAGAGTTGGACACCCAGCTGACTAAGCCATCCAGGCATCTCTAAAACTATAGTCTTAATTTTAATCATTGATTTATTTAGAGCAACTCAAAAGAAATACGGGTGGTGAAGGTCTTAAACCTCAAATGTAACATTTTTATAATATATGTAGTCTTTTGGTCACTAATCTGATCAGTTTGACCGAATTTTTTAAATTTTTCAAAGACTTCTTGGTGTGCAAAAGGAGATTGGTAAACTTTAAAAAAATTCCAAAGTCTAACTCCCTAATTGAAAAAAACAGCCTTTGTAGAAAAGAAGAGACTCTAGAATTTAGTAGTATTAGCATATCTCTACTTCGAGCTCACCTGTCCAATATTTTTCTGTTCAGCTATAGAAAAAGGAGGAGGAAGGCGCCTTCCAAGTAATCTTGGTGTATCTTTCCTCACAAATTAAAATAAATTAATAAATACCCAGAAATAGGTCTAAATATCCATGTTTTTTTTTTAGCGCATGATAAATAGGGCTTAGTGTTCTAGCTTGTTAATAACCTCCAAACATCAGTGGTTTATGTCTCACTTTCATTACATGGGCATGGATGGCTGAGACTCTGCTATGAATGCTTACTCAGATGTCCAGGTTGATGCAGGCTCAGCCACCTTAGAAGTGAAACCTGGAACATGGGGCATTGAAGTTAACACGAAAGGAGAAAGGAGGGATGAGTGAAGTAAACCAGCTTTCAACTACCTCCTACACAAAAATAATACCTATTACAACTGTTTTGTCTATTTAGACGCAAAAATACAAATGGCCTTGGCCGAAGAGAAAGGCAGACGGAAATACATAAGAAAACATTTGAACTATCTAGTGAGCATCAACTATCTTTGCTGGTGGTAACATCAAATCAGAATAGAGGGACAACTGATTAAATACTACTGACAAAATAGGTAGGTAGTAATTAGGAAAAAATATTGAAGACAGAAAATTATTTTTTAATTAAAGAAAGCTTTGCATTGAAACAATGATACAATGTAGGTGCAGAAATAAAAAATTAAAAAAATAGACCACATTAACGAAAAATTGGTTGAAAAATTTGGACTAGCTAATACACCACCAAAAAATACAAATAGCAAAAGACAAAAAATATGGGCAACTCATATCACACACACACACACACACACACACACACACACACACATTACTCTTCTTAACAAGGTGGAAGCTTCTAGAGAATTGGAAAAGACCAATAACCTCATAGAAAAATATATAAAAATATGTGTATAGTACCAAAAATATATTTAAAGTATGATTTACTAAGAGGGAAATTTCATAGTATTTGTTACAATCACAAATGCTCTCCAAACAGTGACCCAGCAACTCCACATAAAATATCCTACATGATTACAGGACCTCTTTTGAAACAAAACATTTACAGTATTTTCAATGAAGTGTCATTTTCAATTCCAAAGTAACAGAAACAACTAAAATGTTCAGTAGGGTACTGGATAAAATTCAATCCTTCCAACCAGTGGAATATTATGCAGCAGTAAGAATAATGAAGACTCTTTGTACTAAGATAGGCATATTTCTAAAATACATTTTTAATTAAAAGGAAGCAACATATAAATGTTGTGTATATACATACTCTTGTGTAAACAAAAGGGAGGAGATGATAATCTATAATAACATTTTCTTCTATAGCCATAGGGAAACTTAAGGAAGAGTTTGGGAGAGGTGGAAATAGAGAAGATGAGGAACTATGATTCAGGAAATCTCACTGTGAACATCCCTATGCTTTGTGATGCTTATACTAAATAAATGCAATACCGATTCAAAAAATCAAATAAAATATTCAAAAACAATTAGATTTAATCTGGCCAAAGTATAATATTTTAATGAATTAGACACAATTCTTATGGACATGTTTTTAAAACACTGATAATATAATTGCAATATCCAGTTCATACAGTAAAACTCTGGTGAGATTAAAATCACTTAAATCTTCTACTTTTTCATAAGCACTACTATTAAGGAATATATTTCCAATTCCATTTTTGTGCTTTTGGTGTTTTATGTATATATGTATATTGATTTAAACTGTTTATATTTCATTTTGTTCTGATATATTGGGACTTTGCTGAGTGAGAATCTGGAATTATTACCCAACAAACATCATGCAAACATACAAAGGCATGTTATTTCCATTTAGCTCACTCTTGTTTAGTGACTAGAAAGAAAAAATTTCCCAAGGTGGTTCAGTCAGCTCCTATTTGCCTAATAGTTGTGTAAGAAAGGCAGGGTGTTTCTCTTTCTGTTTGCTTCATCAGAAACCCTCAATTCTAGTCATGCTAGTGTTTCACTTCTCTTGTGATTCTATCAAAAAATAATGTTATTGTTATGACTATTATTATTTCCTGATAATTACTTATTTTTTTCTTTTTTAAGATTCAAGATTCTAATTACATTTTTAAGATGCAAAATTTATCCCTTTTAGCAATGCACTTGATAATCTTTTCTGGAATTGACTGTTTTATAAACTATGCTTTTCATCATTGTGGAGTCAGACCTTCATTTACTTCATATTAACTTGTGGTACTTCTGGTTTAATAACTACTTTCCTATCTCTCAAAAGGTTATCAGACTCAACTTCAAGAACTTGTAGTATCCTAAGATATAATTCACAGAGATCAAGAGATTTAGAATCATTTAGAGCAGCTATCTACTTTTCAAAAATCTCATTTATTTTGAGCCTCAATTTTCTATTTCAAATATTTGTTCTAGTCTATAGAACATTTCCAAACAAATGTATTATCAACACCTCAAACTCAGCATAACCAAAAATAAATTTGTCATCTTCATGTTCCTCCTCAATACACAGACATACAAACTCCTATTTCCTACCTCTAATGAATTGCTTTTTTATATAATTATGAAATAACTATATTTTTTCTTTAGTCTATGTATGTATTTACAAACAAAATCACAACTATTCTATTATCAAGCTAAACAGGCAACTAAAGTCTGATGTTAATATCTCATAAAAATCATTGAATTGGATTATCTTCCTAGAAAAGCATAATGGCAAGTATTAAATATTTCTAACATTTCCAAATAACAACAAATCATCCTTTAATGTATGCTAAAAGAAATACTTATGAAATGTAATAAAGGCAAGAAAAAATAGTTTCAAAATGGCTTGCAACATCTATTCCTTCCAAGCACACCTGAGTAATACCATACTCATGTCTTTTCTCAAAGAACCTGAAGGAAGAAGATTCTGATTTCCCTGCCTAATTTCTTGAGACAGCACTACATAGAAAGTGGCATATTGTACAGTATGAATGTATATTCTTTTACTGTAGTCACACAATCCCAGTTTTTGGCTGAAAAAAATGTCGATAATGCTGACCAGGCACAAGACGCTGTTTCCCAATCTCCTTGCTACATGAGATCATGTAGCCAAGCTTTTAACAATGTGGGTAATTTAGAAGAGTGGAACTCTCAGAATGTATCCTTTTTTTTTTTTGAAAGATTTTATTTATTTATTTGAGAGAGAGAGAGTGAGAGAGAGCACAAGAGTGGGGTGAAGGGAGGAGAGAGAAGCAGACTCTCCACTGAGCAGGGAGCCTGACACAGGACTCCATCCCGGAACTCCATCCCAGGACTTGATCCCGGGACTCCAAGATCATGACCTGAGCCAAAGACAGATACTTAACCAATGGAACCACCCAGGTGCCCTCTCAGAATGTATCCTTAAAGTAGGAAGCTGTAACTTCCATCTTCTTATTCTTTCATCGTGTTTCTTAGGGTTGGGAAACACCCCATATTTATAGAGCAGAGGACTTAATGCTAAAATCTCACTATTTTCCAAATTGATCTACAGATTTGATCTTATAAAATCATCACCCTTCCTTCCTTCCTCCTTTCCTCCCTCCCTCCTTCCCTCCCTCCCTCCCTTCCTTCCTTCCTTCCTTCCTTCCTTCCTCCCTCCCTCCGTTATTTTATTAAAAAAAAATTTTTGCAGATATCAACAAGCTCACCCTTAACTTTATTTTGAAACACTAGAGATCCAGATTATCCAAAACATCCTTGAAAAAAAAAAAAAAACAAGTTGGAGGGCTCATACTTCTTGATTTGGCAAGAAAATGGAGAAATTGGAACCCTAACGCATTGCTGTTGGGATTGTAAAATGAAGCAACTACTTAGGAACAGTTTGGCAGTTTCACAAAATGATAAATGTAGAGTTACCATATGGCCCAGCAATTATACTTCTAGCCATATACCTATGGAATTAAAGATATGTGTCTGCCCAAAACTTGTATATAAATGAAGCTTTATTTATAAAAACTCAAAAGTGGAAACAGCTAAAATGACTCTCAATTGATTGAATAAAAATGATGTAGTATATCCATACCATATCTTTTTGTCATTAAAAAAGAATGAGGTGCTGACACATGCTACATGGATGAACATTAATAAAAGTTTCTAAATGAAAGAAACCAGGTGCAAAATGCTACATATTCTATTATTCTGTTCATATGGAATGTTCAGTATAGCCAAATTAGTAAATATAAAAACTAGATTATTGGGGGGGATGGGGAGTGATTTCTAACAGGAATAGAGTTTAGTTTTGGGGTGATGAAAATGTACTAAAATTAGATTATGGTGATGTTTGCATAACTCTGCAAATACACTAAAACTATTGAATTGTTTAACTTACATGGGTAAATTTTACAATATGTGAATGATGTCTTAATAAAGCTGCTTAAAAATAAAAACTCAAGCCATCCATTGCTTTCAACTGGAGATAGGACATAAATTTCTTACTCTAATAACTAATAGTTTAAGGGAAAGCTGTAAGTATTTTGGACATCTCATTTTATCCAGTGTACCATACATTTTCATTTCTGACCTCCAAGTCTTTACCAGCAGCCTCCTAGACATCTGCTTACAACATAATGCCTATAGTTAGCAATACAGTATTGTGCACTTAAAGATTTGTTACAATGGTAGTTCTCATGTTAAGAGTTTTTACAATAAAAACAAAAAGGAACAAATGGAACTTTGGGAGGTGACAGATATGTTCATATTACCATGACTTTGTTGACAGTATCACGAGTGTATGTATATGTCCAAACTCATCTGGTTGTATGCATTAAATATGTGCAATTTTTTGCATGCCAATTAGCCTCAAAAAAGCTTTAAAAATTATAGAAGTGTGATATTGGTGTTCAAGTGAATAGATAGAAGGAAAGAATAAATAGAGATATTTGGAGAAATGGACAATGGTATGCAATGTCAATAATATGTGTATTCAGCATTTAATAATTCTATGATTTTTGAAATACATATTATATACATACACATAAACAGTAGATTTTCAATATACCATACATGACTGTATTATAAGTTGTGGAAAACCATAAGATTAAACTGGACTATGTCTTATATCATAAACAGAAAAAAATCAGTACGGTTTGATCATAAAATATAAACCATATAACCATGAAAGCACTAAAACTTAAAAGATAAATCTTTAATTAATATCAAAGGAGGAAGGTCCTAATGTTGTCCCAAAGTCAAAGACAATTAAACATGTTTTGATATGTAATACTACCTGGAAAATATAAACTTATGTCCACAATATAGATGTGATAAAAAACAAATAACCAACTAAGTATGATGATTTTATTATACAAAATTTTAAAATCTTAAAAAACTCAATAACTCATATTTAAAAATAATTCCAAATCAAATTTTGAAAACCAAAGTCCAAAATAATTGAATTAATTCTACCAAATATCGAGTCTATGTAAGTTAGCCTTTAACTATTATTCTCCCTGAATATTTGTTCTAACCTTTTTTAAATTCTTTTTTATTTGAGTATAGTTGACACACAATGTTACATTAGTTTCCGGTGTACGACATAGTGATTCAACTTCTCTGTATGTTACCTCAAGTGCTCACCACAAGTGTAGCTACCATCTGTCACCATACAACTCTACTACAACATCACTGACTGCCTTTTAGCCCCATCACTTATTCATTCCATAACTGGAAACCACTCTCCTTCACCCATTTTTAACCATACCCCAACTCCTTCCCCTCTGGCAACCATCTGGTTATTCTCTGTATTTACAGGTCTGAATCTGCCTTTTGTTTCTTTGTTTATTCATTTCTGTTGTTGTTGTTTTTAGATTTCACATATGAGTGCAAGCATGTGGTATTTGTCTTTCTCAGTCTGACTTATTTCACTTAACATAATACCCTCTAGTTCCATCCAAATGGCATGGTCTCATCTGTTCTAACATACTAACTTTCAATTTTTTGGTATGTCAATTAAAATAACGTATCATTTCACTTTTGCCCAACTTTGTAAATGTTGGGTCAAAGTGCTTATTTTTCAGGTCAGAATATTCTTTGCAAGTTATAAAAATTTACATAATAAACTTCTAATGATCATTTATATTTAATGTGGTTATTGACATGACAAGCTTTATTGCTATTATTAATGGCTCCTTTCACTTAACAAGTAAGTTGCATCAAATAGAAGACAGTAAGGTATTATTAAGTTCTTAAATAATACTTAAACTCAGATACATAAGAACAAGTAAAATGAAACTTACTCCCCAAGAGATATAAATTCAAATTGATGAGAATTTTAATTCTCTGCCAATAATAATAAAGTTTTAAAGCCATATATGTACATAAATATCCATAACTATATGAAATGTATACATATATATGCTTATTCATATCAAGATGTCAGAGAGTGCCAATGAATGTCAATAAAATGCACATAAACCTTCTAGTACAGTTGATTAAGGGTTCATTAGCCATCAAGATACATAATTGACCATTTTCATTAGTATTAAAATCCTTCCACTTGACATCCTGTCACTCATAAAGATGAACAGAAAATGCAATTGCATTGGCAATCAACTAATGAGCAATAAAGTAGAAAGACCATTTAAGAAAAAAAATCTAAACATTTATAGTTGATCTAAACAGAAGACAAACAGAACCACCAAGTCATGTACAAAATTCCAAGTGTTTAAATAAACCTCACATATTTTTAAAAAGTATATACTATGTGTCTTTGTCACTGGCAGGAGGTAATAATCTGGAGGAATCATTTAATATAAAATTTATTAGTTATTATTGTATTCCTAAAGTTATTCTAAGTGCTTTATACATACTAAATATTTTAAATTTCATGACTCCCCTATGAGGGCCATATTATCATTTCTATTTTATTGTTGAGGCACAGAAATGTTAAGTAATTTGCACAGTGTCACATAGTATGTGAGGGGTGTAACCATTATTCCAACCAAAATAGTCTTTTTCCATAAACTGCACCCTCAGGCATCATGGTACACTGAGTGTCCTTATGTTCTGCAAGGCAGTGCTATTGGGAAGCAGCAGAAGAAGGAAACATAATCTTGAGGGGGAAACCTGGTACACATAGACAAGCAGCCTCAAGGCAATATTAGAAAATACAAACTAAGAACCTCTGAAAAGCAAGTTAAATTCATATTTCACATAACAGACAAGCAAAAACTAAAAGTCCACAGAGGCTAAATTCAAAATTTGATTAATAACGTAACAAAAAATAATGATGATAGGTAACATTAGGGCAGGACCAGGCAGAATAAACACCATGCTCCACATTTCAGTTTCTCTGTTACGATCTACAGTTGTGTAAATCAGGTGAGGAAGTAATAGATGTTTGCACATGGTTAATTGGAAAGAAAACATAACACTAGAAAAAAGACTCCACAAATACTGAAAATCTTTGATATTAATAAATGGACAAACACTGTACCTACAAGGGTTTTTTTTTAATGTGTGCCTTAAAAAAAGAAAAAAGAAAAAGAAAAGAAGCAAAGAAAAATAATAGGGAGAAAGGAAGGAAAGAACTAATAGAAAGAAGGAAAAGAAAGAAATGAAAGAGAAAAAAGAAAGCAAGAAAAGAAAAACAAGAAGGAAATAAAAGAAAAGAAAAGACAAGCTCCAGAGATCTTCATCGCATTAGATCTCATCTGTCGATCCCAGTGCACATTTCAGGCCATATAGCTATTATCACCATTTCTCAAATGGGTTTGTCTACTCTTTACTTTTTCCTTGCATCTGTTCCTTTTTACATGATGTTGCTTTAATCAAAAGCTTCTCTCTTTAACACCAACTCAAGCAGTATATGTACTTCATGCCAAGTCTATTCCACTCTTACATGAAACTTTGACTAATTCTAGACCACATATCAGGAATATAGTTATTCTTTAGATGACCCTATTCAGCATCTTTTGTGGTCCAGAAAGTGTGATAGGACTTAAAAATATAAATAAAGCTCAAGTTCCTAAAGCTTGAATATACTCAACACAGTCATGATTCAGACTATAAAATAATCAAAGAAATCAAAGTGCAATGTTTAAGTGATTTTATAGATGCACGGAATGCAAAAGGAATCATGTCAGAGATTTCTCTAATTCATCAAAATGCATTCAGAGAAAACTTTCTAAAGTAAACCCTGTTTGACCTGAGAAAAATAAAATGAATAAATACACAAAAGTGAGAAACTACACTATACAATTTGCATGTAGCATATAAGGATTGTATATACACTTGTATATAAGTAGAAAAATAATCTAAATAGAAAAAATAAGACAAAGCTTTACACACTAAGCTGTTTGAACTTTATACTGAAAGCTTTGGGAAGGCACTGAGGCTTTGAGCAGGGAAGTGTCCTGATCAAATTTGTTTTTTATTTTAGAAAGGTCATTCTGGAGTTATTATGGAAAATACATTACCCAGGAACCACCTGAGAAGTAGCAAAAATAGATATGAGTCTTTTCCTGATAAATTCACGTGAGAAATGGTAAGAGTCTGAACTATAGCTGTGAGAGAGGGAAGGGAGAAAAAAAGATTTGTGAGATAATGACTGATAGAATCTGCAACATTTATTGACATGATAGAGTGTGTAAATTAAGCGATATAATGACCAAGATTCTAACTAAAGAATATGAACGAAAGGCATATTAGTCACTGAGATAGAGAATATTGGAGAAAAATATTTTCTGAAGTGGCAGAGTCTGATTAGAGACATGATGAATTTGAGATACCAATGAAACATCCAAACTACTCGAGAACAGGCTCTTGGCTCTGGGTTTCCAAAGCCAAAAACTATGTCTGCCACACAATAATAACCCCATTACAATTTATTACATGAATGAGTGTTGAATGAGATAATTTTGAATGAATATGAAATAGAAACGTATCACAGCTTGCTAAAGACAAGAGTCATCAGACAAGGCCAGGAAAATAGATGTGTTTGACCAGGAATTGGTTATCTGTGGTAGAGGTATCTGATCAAGGATAGAGCTTCAAGAATAATATCACAAAGTTTAGTAGCAAAAATTAAATAAAAGAGAGGCCCAGAAAGTGGGAGAAAATCTAGCAGGCAGTGGTGTCCCAAAAGCTGAGGGAAAAGTGATTCAAGAAGGAGGAGTTTCCATGAGTATCAAAGTTTCAGAATAGTTACTTAATAATATAATATCAGGACAAAAACAAAAACAAAGTGGCCTTTCTGTTTGCTAATATGGATGAAGTTTAGGAATTCACCAAGAGCTGAATTTTTCTTTTATTTTGCTTTGTATCTTACAACTCAACACAGTATTCTACAATGTAGCTACTTAAGAAATACACACTTAGTCTTAAAAATAATCTCTAAGATCCATTACGGCAGAGGCAATACTCAAATCTGATTTGTTGTATGCGCAAGCGCATGCGTGTGCACACACATTTTAAAAATAGGGCTTTGGATTTAGAGAAACTTCAATTGCCATTCCAGCTGTGTAAACTTGGATATCTCTGAGTAATTTCCTATTTGATACAATTGGCAAAGTAATACATGCCCCCAGGGAAGTTTTAATCACTAAACAAAATAACAAATACAAAGCACTCAAAACAATGTTTGAAACTTAGTAGATGCTGAATAAAGGGCAGCTGTTGTTAATGTCAGGGTTTAGAATCTTCTCAGTTAAATTCATTCATTCATTGAGAGTTAAATCTGAATGCAAATCTATTCTTTCACAGATTCTGAGTACCTGATTTAATATTCTGAGAAAGACATGAAGGAGGAAAATGAGAAGCACTAGTTTGTACTATGGATTCTCTAAAGTATAGTACTTCCTGGCATTGTTAGCTAGAGCCTTACCTAAAACATGCATAAAGAATTCATTACCAGAAAGAACATAAACTTTTTAATAAACAATTTTGAACATAATCAGAATCCAGCATCCAGTCATGAATGAGTACATGAAAGTTCCTTCTTCCCTGATTTTTTCCTTCTTTCATTAATCCCTCTTTCCTCCCACCTCTCTGATAAATCTACTAGCATCAACTGTCCCATCTTCTTACCTCTTGTGGTCAGATTCCAAAAGACCATTCTTTCTCGCTTTTTCCAAAAAGTGATGAATCAAAGCATTCCCCCACATAAATTAGCTTGTGCCACCTCTTTTCTTCAGACTGTAACTTCTGTAAGACAAATCCAAAATTAATTTCTTCTTATATACCTGTCAAGTATTATTCAAGTATCATTTCAAATATTCAAGTATTATTATGTTAAAAGACCCTACCACAACAGAGTTAGATGAAAATCAACACCATGGACAAAGATTATCATTGCATCACACCAATTAATAGAATAAAAAAATCTTACAAAGGTCATAGAAATGACTACTTTAGAAAATCTCAGTCTTTACTATTACATAAAACTAAATAACTGTATTATACAGTTAACTTAAATATAATACCATATAATATATTCAAACTATAATGGGTCTCTTTTTTTTAAGATTTTTTTTTAAGTAATCTCTACACCCAACATGGGGCTCAAACTCACAAACCTGAGATCAAGAGTTGCACTCTCTATCAACTGAGCCAGCCAGGAACCCCTATAATGGGTCTTTGAATCAATTTTCCTTCTCTAAAGATCGGGTTCTATTTTTTTTCAATCTTGATTGCCTCTTGTTAATCCTCATCTGAATATTACTGACTTACTTTAACCCTGGTACTTGGATGTGCTATTCCTAAACTGGAATCTTTCTTTCTTTGTTCTTTTTTTTTTTAAATATTACCACTTTTTTTAAAAGATTTTATTTATTTATTCATTTCAGAGAGCGAGAATGAGAAAGAGAGAGAGCACATGAGAGGGGGGAGGGTCAGAGGGAGAAGCAGACTCCCTGCTGAGCAGGGAGTCCAATGCGGGACTCAGTCCCGGGACTCCAGGATCATGACCTGAGCCGAAGGCAGTTGCTTAACCAACTGAGCCACCCAGGCGCCCCGGAATCTTTATTTCTATTTGTAAAAAGGGTTCTCATCTGTTATGAAGTAGATCAAAATTCATTTTAAATGTAGTCTTTTTCAATTGCCTTCCTAAAACATTTTGCTCCTATACATTCTGCAAAAGCCCTGGAGCCCATTGCACTATAACCTGGAAATGGCTCTCTTCATAGATTAACAGCTGTTTTCTGACCTAAATACTGTGCCTTCATGAACTGTATATATGGTTGCTGTTGGTTTCATGAACTTGGCATTTGGGCAGAAATATGGACATAAGATCTCTATTGCATGGTATCTCAAAGTGCCTCCTTAGAGTCCAGGTGATGAACGTGTTCCTACCAGGTTATCTTTAACACAATATTGGTACATAGAAAACAACTGACAAATTATTTTTAACACAGGCCAGCCCAGGACAATTTAAAACGGATAAATTATGGAAAGTAACCTAAGATTTAAAAAGTATAGAATAGGGGGGAGGAGCAAGATGGCAGAGGAGTAGAGGATCTAAATTTCTTCTGGTCCCAGAAATTCAGCTAGTTAGGGATCAAACCATTCTGAACACCTATGAACTCAACAGGAGATCAAAGAAAAGAATAGCAGCAACTCTCTGAACAGAAAAGCAACCACTTTCGGGAAGCAGGGACTCAACAAAAGGCAGATCTGGGGAGACTCCCCTTCCTCCCCCAGGAGAAGCAGCACAGGAGCACATCGCAGGGATCTCCTGGGTTTGGAGACACCACATGGGGTCATGAGCCAGAGATAGAAACTCTCGGTCACAGGCCAGGTGAGCACGGAGTGTGGCCGGAGACCCTCTGGGGGCTCACTGAAGAGCAGGGCCCCAAGTTCTCTGCTCCTCCAGGGAGGAGATTGGGAGGCCGCCATTTTCACTCTCATCCTCCAAAGCTGTACGGAAAGCTTGCAGGGAACAAAAGATCCCAAGAGCAAACCCGAGCAAACTACTTAGCCCAGACCAGGCAAGGGGGGGGGGCAATTCCGCCTTGAGCAAAGACATTTGGGAACCACGGCAACAGGCCCCTCCCCCAGAAGATCAGCAAGAAAAGCCAGCCAAGACCGAGTTTACTGATCAATGAGTACAGCAGAACTCCAGTGCTAAGGGAACACTGCACATAGAATCCATGGCTTTTTCCCATGATTTTTTTAGTCTTTCAAAGTTAATTTTTTTAATTTTCTTTTTTTTTAATTTTTCTTTTTCCCTTTTCAACCAACATCGTATCAATCCCTTTTTAAAAAATCTTTTTTTTATTTTTCATTTTTAAAGTCATATTCTATCCCTTCATAGTAGTTACCCTTATTTTTGGTATGTATACGTAAGTTGTTCTCTCTTTAAAATTTTGGGATACTGTTTCTTCTAACAGACCAAAATATACCCTAACCTCTAGCATATGGCTTTTTTCTAGTCTCCTGCCTGATCACATTCTCTCCCCCTCCTTTTTTTTTTTTTAATTCCTCTTTTTCTTTTTTCAACCAACTTCTTATCTTATTAATTCCTTTAATAAAATCTTTTATAATTTTCATCTTTACAGTCATATTTCATCCCTTCATCATATTTACCCTTATTTTTGTACATATATAAGTTTTTCTTTCTTTAAAATTCTGGGAGGCACTTTCTTCTAACAGACCAAAATATGCCCAAAATCTAGTGTGTGGCACTGATCTATGGAACAGCCCTGATCATATTTGATCATATTCTTTTTTTTTTATCTTTTTTCTTTTTCTTTTTTTTCTTTTTCCTTTCTTTCCCTTTCTTTTCCCCTGGTTTCAAGTATCTTTTGATTTGTTTAGTGTATATTTTTCTGGGTTCGTTGTTACCCTGTTAACATTTTGTTCTCTCATTCATCTATTGTCCTCTGGACAAAATGACAAGATGGAAAAAATCACCTCAAAAAAAAGAACAAGAGGCAGTACCGACTGCCAGGGACCTAAACAATACGGACATTAGTAAGATGTCAGAACTAGAGTTCAGAATGACAATTTTAAAGATCCTACCTGGGCTTGAAAAAATCATGGACGATATTAGAGAAACCCTTTCTGGAGAAATAAAAGAACTAAAATCTAACCAAGTGGAAAACAAAACGGTTATTAATGAGGTGCAATAAAAAATGGAGGCTCTAACTGCTAAGATAAAAGAAGAGAGAATTAGGGATATAAAAGGCCAAATGATGGAAAATAAAGAAGCTGAGAAAAAGTGAGATAAACAACTACTGGATCATAGGGCAGAATTCGAGAGCTAAGCGATACCATAAGACAAAACAATATTAGAATAATTGGGATCCCAGAAGAAGAAGAAAGAGAAAGTGGGACAGAAGGTATATTGGAGCAAATTATAGCAGAGAACTTCCCTAATTTGGGGAAGGAAACAGGCAATCAAAATCCAGGAGGCACAGAGAACCCCCCTCAAAATCAAGAAAAATAGGTCAACACCCTGACATCTAATAGGAAAACTTAAGACTCTCAGAGAAAAAGGGAAAATCCTGAAAGCAGCTCAGGAGAAGAGATCTGTAAACTGCAATGGTAGAAACATTAGATTGGCACCAGACCTATCCACAGAGACCTGGCAGGCCAGAAAGGACTGGCATGATATCTTCAGAGCACTAAATGAGAAAAAAATGCAGCCAAGAATACTATACCCAGCTAGGCTGTCATTGAAAATAGAAGGAGAGATAAAAAACTTCCAGGACAAACAAACACTAAAGGAATTTGCAAACACAAAACCAGCCCTACAAGAAATATTGAAAGGGGTCCTCTAAGCAAAGAGAGAGCCTAAAAGTAACACAGACCAGAAAGGAACACAAACAATATACAGTAACAGTCACCTTACAAGCAATACAATGGCACTAAATTCATATCTTTCAATAGTTACCCTGAATGTAAAAGGGCTAAATGCCCCAATCAAGAGACACATGGTATCAGATTGGATAAAAAAACAAGACCCATCGACATGCTGTCTGCAAGAGACTCATTTTAGACCCAAAGCCTCCTCAGATTGAAAGTGAGGGGGTGGAAAACAATTTACCATGCTAATGGACACCAAAAGAAAGCTGGGGTGGCAATCTTTATATCAGACAAATTAGATTTTAAACCAAAGACTGTAATAAGAGATGAGGAAGGACACTATATCCTACTTAAAGGGTCTATCCAACAAGAAGATCTAACAATTGTAAATATCTATGCCCCTAACATGGGAGCAGCCAATTATATAGGCCAATTGATAACAAAAACAAAGAAACACATCAATAACAATACAATAATATTGGGGGACTTTAACACCCCCCCCCACTGAAATGGACAGATCATCTAAGCAAAAGATCAACAAGGAAATAAAGACTTTAAATGACAAACTAGACCAAATGGACTTCACAGATATATTCAGAACATTCCATCCCAAAGCAACAGAATACACATTCTTCTCTAGTGCCCATGGAACATTCTCCAGAATAGATCACATCCTAGGTCACAAATCAGGTCTCAACTGGTACCAAAAGATTGGAATCATTCTCTGAATATTTTCAGACCACAGTGCTTTGAAACTAGAACTCAATCACAAGAGAAAAGTCGGAAAGAACTCAAATAAATGGATGCTAAAGAGCATCCTAATAAAGAATGAATGGGTCAACCAGGAAATTAAAGAAAAATTAAAAACATTCATGGAAACAACCTAACCCTAAAGCTAAAGGAACTGGAGAAAGAACAGCAAATAAAGCCTCAACCCAAAAGGAGAAGAGAAATAATCAAGATCAGAGCAGAAATCAATGAAGTAGAAACCAAAAGAACAGTAGAATAGATCAACATAACTAGAAGCTGGTTCTTTGAAAGATGAATAAACCCCTGGCCAGACTTAATAAAAAGAAAAGAGAAATGACCCAAATCAACAAAATCATGAATGAAAGAGGAGAGATCACAACCAACACCAATGAAATACAATTATAAGAACATATTATGAGTAACTCTATGCCAGCAAATTAGAAAACCTGGAAGAAACGGATGCATTCCTAGAGATGTATCAACTACCAAAACAACCAGGAAGAAATAGAAAACCTGAACAGACCTATAACCACTAAGGAAATTGAAGCAGTCATAAAAAACCTCCCAACAAACAAAAGCCCAGGGCCAGATGGATTCCCAGGGGAATTCTACCAAACATTCAGAGAAGAATTAATACCTATTCTTCTGAAACTGTTAGAAAAAATAGAAATGGAAGGAAAACTTCCAAACTCATTTTATGAGGCCACCATTACCTTGATCCCAAAATTAGACAAAAACCCCATCAAAAAGGAGAATTACAGATCAATATTCCTAATGAATACAGATGCAAAAATTCTCACCAAAATCCTAGCCAATAGGATACAACAGTACATTAAAAAGATTATTCACCACGACCAAGTGGGATTTATCCCTGGGCTGTAAGTTTGGTTCAACATCCACAAAACAATCAATGTGATACACTACCTTAATAAAAGAAAGAACAAGAACCATATGATCCTCTCACTAGATGCAGAAAAAGTATTTGACAAAAACAGCATCCTTTCTTGATCAAAAGTCTTCAGAGTATAGGGATAGAGGGTACATACCTCAATATCATAAAAGCCATCTATGAAAAACCCACAGTGAATATCATTCTCAATGGGGAAAAATTGAGAGGTTTCCCCCTAAGGTCAGGAACACAGCAAGGATGTCCACTATCACCACTGCTATTCAACATAGTATTAGAAGTCCTAGCCACAGCAATCAGACAACAAAAAGAAATAAAAGGCATCCAAATCAGCAAAGAAGAAGTCAAACTCTCATTCTTTGCAGGTGATATGATACTTTATGTGGAAAACCCAAAAGACTCCACCCCAAAACTGCTAGAACCCATACAGGAATTCAGTAAAGTGGCAGGATATAAAATCAATGCACAGAAATCAGTGGCATTCCTATACACCAACAACAAGACAGAAGAAAGAGAAATTAAGAAGTTGATTCCATTTACAATTGTGCCCAAAAATATAAGATACCTCAGAATAAATCTAACCAATGAGGCAAAGAAATTGTACTCAGAAAATTATAAAATACCCATGAAAGAAATTGCGGAAGACACAAAGAAATGGAAAAACGTTCCATGCTCATGGATAGAAGAACAAATATTGTGAAGATGTCAATGCTACCTAGAGCAATCTACACATTTAATGCAATCCCTATCAAAACACCATCCACTTTTTTCAAAGAAATGGAATAAATAGTCCTAAAATTTGTATGGAACCAGAAAAGACCCTGAATAGCCAGAGGGATGCTGGGAAAAAAAAAAAAAGCAAAGCTGGTGGCATCACATTTCCGGACTTCGAGCTCTATCACAAAGCTGTCATCATCAAGACAGTATGGTACTGGCACAAAAACAGACACATAGATCAAGGGAACAGAATAGAGAGCCCAGAAATGGACCCTCAACTCTATGGTCAACTAATCTTCGACAAAGCAGGAAGAATGTCCAATGGAAAAAAGACAGTCTCTTCAACAATTGGTGTTGGGAAAATTGGACGGCCACATGCAGAAAAATGAAACTGGACCATTTCCTTACACCACACACAAAAATAGTCTCAAAATGGTTGAAAGACCTATATGTGAGGCAGGAGTCCATCAAAAGCCTAAAGGAGAATACAGGCAGCAACCTCTTTGACCTTAGCTGCAGCAACCTCTTCCTAGAAACATCACTAAAGGCAAGGGAAGCAAAGGCAAAAATGAACTATTGGGACTTCATCAAGATAAAAAGCTTTTGCACAGCAAAAGAAACAGTCAACAAAACCAAAAGACAACAGACAGAATGGGAGAAGATACTTGCAAATGACACATCGGATAAAGGGCTAGTATCCAAAATCTATAAAGAACTTATCAAACTCAACACCCAAAGAACAAATGATCTAATCAAGAAACGGGCAGAAGACATGAACAGATATTTTTCCAAAGAAGACATCCAAGTGGCCAACAGACACATGAAAAAGTGCTCAACATCACTCAGCATCAGGGAAATCCAAATCAAAAACTCAATGAGATACCACCTCACACCAGTCAGAATGGCTAAAATTAACGTCAGGAAACGACAGGTGTTGGCGGGGATGCGGAGAAAGGGGAACCCTCCTACACTGCTGGTGGAAATGCAAGCTGGTGCAGCCACTCTGGAAAACAGTATGGAGGTTCCTCAAACAGTTGAAAATAGAGCTACCATATGATCCAGCAATTACACTACTGGGTATTTACCCCAAAGATACAAATGTAGTGTTCTGAAGGGGTACATGCACCCCAATGTTTATAGCAGCAATGTTCACAGTAGTCAAACTATGGAAAGAGCCAAGATGTCCATCAACAGATGAATGGATAAAGAAGAGGTGGTATATATATATACAATGGAATATTATTCAGCCATCAAAAGGAATGAAATCTTGTCATTTGCTACCACATGCATGGAACTGGAGGGTATTATGCTGAGCAAAATAAGTCAATCAGAGAAAGACATTCATCATATTATCTCACTGATGAGGAATTCTTAAACTCAGGAAACAAATGAGGGTTGCTGGAGTGGTGGGGGGTGGGAGGGATGAGGTGGCTGAGTGATAGATATTGGGGAGGGTATGTGCTATTGTGAGTGCTATGAATTATGTGAGACTGTTGAATCACAGACCTGTATCTCTGAAAAAAATAATACATTATGTCTTAAGAAAAAATAAGACAGTAGGAAGGGAAACATGAAGGGGGGAAATCAGAGGGGGAGATGAACCATGAGAGACAATGGACTCTGAGAAACAAACTAAAGGTTCTAGAGGGGAGGTGGGTGCGGGAACAGGTTAGCCTGGTGGTGGGTATTAAAGATGGCACGTATTGAATGGAGTACTGGTGTTATACGCAAACAATGAATCATGGAACACTACATCAAAAACTAATGATGTAATGTATGGTGATTAATATAATAAAATCTAAAAAATTAACCATCAAAAAATAAATAATAAAAAGTATAAAATATATTTTATGTGTTTTATGGTTAAAAATGTGTGATTTTTTTTGCTGTTTTAAGAAAGATGCTTCAAAAGTGATTTCTATCCTAAGTTACTACACAATGAAAAGTGCATCATTTAACCCTGTTAAAATAACAGGAAAAATATATTTGATGTTAATGAATCACCATCAAGAGATGGAAGTGATATACAGCAACAGCATGGTGTTACTCTCATAAGTATTCTGACATTTCAGCATGAAATTTTAACACTGAACTTTGATGATTCTTCATTCCTTCCATCTGTTTTCCTGGTTGGCTGATATTGTTTATTTCTTGTTTTGTTTACAGTTGCTTTCTGGAAGATTTTAATAGCATACTTAGGTTCCCTCTCCCTGCCACCAACATTTTGTAAGCTATTTAATTGAAATAAAATCCAACTTCCATTTATAATGAAACTACTAAAAATGGATTTTTTAGGTGATGTAAAATCTGATTTAAAACAAGGAAAGCTTGTTGGCAGTCACAACAATCTGGCACTCAAAGATCTCTGCAAGTTGCACATTTAATTAGAGGGGAAACTCATTAAAGTATCTGGGAATATTAAGATGATGCCATGATTCTAAATAGCTGAGTCCAGCCCTTTGAAGAGCAGTTGGCTGGGACTGTCAGCACCTGCCTTGATTGTCTCTATCTTACCCACAGACACAAATATTCAGAAACATCCTTGCGTGATACAGAATCATTAAGGAAATCTTGTGTAAATTGAATATCTTATACTCAATCTCATTCAGAGTAGCATGTTACAGAAATGGAATATATGAAGCAATGTATGTTTTTGTTCAGGTAGTACATCTGAAGCATAACAAATAAACGATACTAATATTAAAAAGTTGTTCTTAAATTCTCCTCAATGTTGCAAGGTAACAAAGAAATTACTGCCAAACTCTTCAATATTTCCTATGGAAAATCTTTAGAAGGTAGCATGGGAAGTAGAATTATAATTAAATAAGTAATTATTTTAAAGTAAAATAAAACAACTCAAATATAAATAAAATTATATGCTTACAATTATTTAATAAAACATGTTTTGCAATTATTTGAAAAAGTATTTTTCCTTCTAAAATGGCAAAATGAATCACAAAGAAGATCCAAAAATTCGTGTGGAGAGCATAATAAAATCCATTTTTATTTAAAAGCACCATCTCCTATAAGTTTAGACTCTACTATTCTGAAATACATTGAGAGAAATAAAACTATCAAATATTGCCTAAAAAAGTAATATATTCATTCACACCCAATTTTATAAAATTAAAGAACCTGTATTTTTCTGTTATACAAATTTGGATATGAGAGATCTTATGGAGATTTAAGGAGAAGGTTGGCAAAAAACATAATGTGTCCTTCAAATACAATTTTATTTTTTAGAACAAAAATTAAAAAAAAACAGCTGCTGAATAATATCACTGCTCATTTTGAATATATTTCAGTGAATGAAATTTTTACTATAACAATCACAGACATATCACACTATATAACATGGTGCATGTAAAGCACTCAACCTAGTGATGTTCCCATAATCTCTAAACTCCAATGTCTTATTACTATTAGGAATTTACTATACCAACATTTCTCCATAAAAGTCCAAAATTGACTTGCATAATACTAAGTAATATATAGAATGAAATAAGTTTTTCTAATAGCAAAAGAGCACTGAACTAGGAGTAAGAAATGCCTACACTAAATTCGTAATTCTACTATTTACCCATTATGACTTAGATAAATCATTTAACTTTTTAACTTTTCACTTTTTCTCTGTAAAATATAGATAAAAACAATTTTTTAAAAATATTTAACAAAGATTCTGTTAATTATGGATATAACACTCCCATGTAAACTGTATACTGCTGTACAACCTAACAGCTCTTTTCTAAAAAAATCGTCCTTATTATTTTGTTCTCTGGAATGCACATACCATAAATGGAAGCATAAAATTTTATTTATAGTATCTCTCATTTCTACACACCAGTCACTTAATATGCATTATATTTTTTTATCTTTATATCATTAAAATCATATTATGAAACATATTTTTGCTTCCCATCTTTTGCATTAAGAGAAAAATAACTAAAGCTCAGAAATATTAAGCTGCATGTTCAATTTCTTAAGCTAAAAAGAGCCAATCACATACAAACGCATGTCTATCTCCTTCAGAACAAATGAAATTTTATCATATAGATACCAAATCCCTAATCATTATTGATTTTTTAAAAAATGGTGCACTATATTAGAATGAATGCTATATTCACCTTGCAACATCTACAGTGTTCCTGGGTCTCTGTTGTCAAGTGTTGTCAAATGTTTTGCTGATCACCCTGGGAAGGACAATAATGACAGTGTATCACGTTGTTCTCAATTGTCCTAGATGCCAGTATTTGAGAAATGCCAGTCCTTGAGGAAATTCTCTTGGAGGCATCTTGAGATTTTAAAAACTCACTCAAACAAAAAGAAACTGATTTATTTACCCTATCCCCAGTTTTATGTGCTTTAGAAGTAAATGTAGAGAGAGTTACTTTTGAATTTCATAGAACTTTTAGATCATATCTGGGTGACGTGGCTGTGTGAACTTGTGACCAATAGAGAGCTTAACAAGATTCATTGGAAGAAAGCCCAGCTGCAACTGTCAGATTCAAGATGCTTGGAGATTTAGGACACTCTGTTTAAATATTACTGCCTAGCCACTACTGCCTAGTAATCTGAAATACAGTCTAAAAAGAGTTTTGCCACAAGGATAAAAAAGACTTGTTCTCTAGACTCCAACAAATGTACATAGTTATGACCCTACAGAAAGAGGTATATGTAAGTTCTCTTTCTTTACCAGAATAAAGTTATCCCTGATAAAAATTCATTGTGCAGAAAATAAAATGAATATCTATTAATTTATTCCAAGAGAGTCTGTTCTCTTTCTCTTTTCTCTAACTTTGGTCTTTTCTCTAACCTTTACCATTTGGCTTAATTTCAGAGTTTCTACTTGTTTCTGGTTTTTTAAATGATTCACCTATTTTACATCACCTTACCTAAATTATAAACTTTAATGTCTTATATACTGGGAATATATCCAGATTAGTGTAAAGCTAATGGTAACTATTCTGATTTTAGATAATAAACAAATAAATTACTATCGTTAAGGGAGGGCTATAGGCAAGGATATGATTTTGCAAGGTAAATTTGTCTAGATCCCAGTTCCAATTTGTCGGGGAGAAAGAACTTCCCTACCACCAAAAACCAGTTCCCAGACACCAGCAGGATGTCTAAGAATTCAACTAAATTCTGATACTATCTACCCAGAGATACTCAGATCCCACAAGCTAAGAGCTCAGTCATACAAGACTGCCTCCCTACCCATACAACTTCAGATACCAGTCACAAGCCCAGGTTGTGACCTGTACTTCTGACCCACTGGTTATAAATTAGAGGTTCCCATGACTTCTTCCTCGACTTTAATTAATTTGCTAGAGAAGCTCACAGAACTCAAAGAAAGTTGTTACTTACTGGATCACCAGTTTATATAAAGGGATATGTCTCAGGAACAGCCAGATGGAAAACTTTCATAGGACAAGGTGAGGTGAAAGGGCACGGAGCTTCCATGTTCTCTCTGTGTGCACCACTGTCCCAGCACCTCCACGGATTCATCTATCCATAAGCTCTTTGAACCCAGTCCTTTTAAGTTTTAAGATTTTATTACATAGGCATAATTGATTAAATAATTGGCTGTTGGCAATTGATTCAACCTCCGACCCTTTTCCTTCCCCAGAGGTGAAGGGATAAGATGGAAAGTACCAACCCTCAACACGTGGTTGATTCTCCTGGCAATCAGCCTCCATCCTTAAGTGCTTTCCAAGGGTCACCTCGATAACATAAAAAAAAAAAAAAAACCTATATTGCTCTCATTACTTAGGAAATTCCAAGGGTTTTAGCAGCTCTGTGCCAGCAATGCGGAGAAAGATCAAATATATATTTCCTATTATAAATCACAGTATCACAAAAGTTAGAGAATAAACCAGAGAACATAATCAATGGGATGATGAAGTACCAAAATATGAATAATTCTTTGAAAATGCTTTATTCATGTTAAAAAGTCAGAGAGAAAATCAGCACATTTATCTGGGACTGGAATGACATCTGGCCAGTACTCCTCACTGTAGTGTCACTTAACCTACCACAGGAAAAGAACAACAGCAAAAAATGTTGAAACCCTCAATAACACACACAATGAAAAAACCTGAAGAAAATATCACCTAGTATAAGGCCAATATAGCATGATTTTTAAAAAATAGGCAAGTAAGTAGCTCCTTTTGTCTCACCATTTGAAAGTTAGAACTGGAAATTTATAAATTCTGCACTTCCATTATTTCTTCTGTTTCAAAATACAAAACTTGTGAAAATCAAAATAATGTCAATAATGCTACTAGTAATGTACTTGATTCCCACTGTATCCTCAAATATTCACATCTATTTCTTCATTTATTTATAGACTATATATCTTAGAAAACAACTTGGCTTGAATTATCTTTAAATGTGATAGTCTTAAGCAAAGCAAAATCAGTGAGTGTAAAGAAAAGAAAAGCTCTGCTAAAAGTGCAATTTACAGGTTAAATAACTTCACTTCTAAGAATTTAAAGATAACAGCAATCAAAATCAGATGTGAAGGTAAAAAAGAGTACTATTTCCTCAATATAATTACCCACATAGCATTATAAAAATGTTTGAATCAATTGTTGGCTATCCACAGCATAAAATGGTATCAACATTTAAATTGTGTTTTTATAAAATATATCATGATTTTAGAAAATATCCATGAGATAAAACTATAAAAAATATGAAGCTATGTGCTAATAAAACTTAGGTGTAATTGTGTTTCTAGAAAAATATGTGGAAATACATCAAAATTATTATAGCAGATGTTTTTGATGTGGGATCATTAGTACTTATTCATTTTTAATAACTTCTTGGTGTTTCACAAATTTTATTTCATAATCCTGTGTTTTATAATCAAATAACAGCATTGTTGAATTCCATTGTTAGTCCATAAAATTTTTAAAAAAGCAAGCACATTAGTATGCAGTTTCATGTGAGACAAATTATTGTAAAATGTAAGACATTAGTGGAATAATTTCAAAAAATTTTCTCTGACACATTAGTCCTTTGACTACAAGAAAAATATAGAGTAATATTGTTGAATAAATTGAAAGCAATCATAATTAAAGTAGGAACAGTATGTTTTGAGAGATAGAAAATTTAGAAAGGAAATAAGCAAAGAAGAAAAAAGCATAAAAAAGATGTCAGTTTAAAACCACACAAATTTGTGATGATGATAAATTTAAGGTTATTAAATTCTCCAATTAAAAGAAAATGAGTCTTTTAAACCAAAGTAATAGCTGGGTAAAAAATAAATGAAAGTAATGATAAAGATTTATCAGATATATGCAAACCTAAAAAAAACTTGGAGTACAATAATTTGACTCATTATGTCAAAATATACAATTTAAAAGTTAAAAGAAGTAAAATTTTATTAAAGCTGTGAACAAGGAAACAGTAGGATGGTGAAATAAATTCAAAGAACATAGAATTGTCAGAAAATGTTAAGTTAGGTCCAAAACCAGTTAATTTCCTATGGCACAATTAAAAAAAAAAAAAAAATATATATATGCACATGTATGTATACATAGACACACTATATAAGCTTTATATACAATATATATTAATATATAAATATATAATATAAAATATGTTTTATATATATTGTTTGTTCTTATTTTTTCTTTACAACCTACCAATTAACCAAGCATTTCTCATGCCTATTATCCAATGTAAGAGTAAAGTTAAAAATAGTTTTGTGGGGTTTTTTTCAAAGGGCACATGCACCCCGATATTTATAGCAGCACTATCAGCAGTAGCTGAATCATAGAAAGAACCCAGATGTCCATCGACTGCTGAATGGATAAAGAAGAGGTGACATATATATATAATATAATATTACTCAGCCATCAAAAAAAATGAAATCTTGATATTAGCAACAGTGTGGATGGAAGTAGAATGTATTACGCTAAGTGAAATAAGTCAGTCAGAAGAAGACAAATATCATATGATTTCACTTATATGTGGAATTTAAGAAACAAAACAGATGAACACAGGGGAAGGGAAGATAAAAACAGATTGGGCGGCAAACCAGAAGAGACTCTTAACTACAGAGAGGGTTTCTGAGAGTTGCTGGAGGGGAGAAGGGTCAGGGGAATGGACTGAGGATTGCTGGAGGGGAGATGGGTGGGGGGATGGGGTAATTGGGTGATGGGCATTAAGGAGGGCACTTGCTGGGATGAACACCGGGTGTTAAATGTAAGTGATGAATCGTTAAATTCTACTCCTGAAACCAATACTATACCATATGTTAACTAACTTGAATTTAAATATATTAAAAAAAGACCTACTCTATTAGCAACTTTCAAATAGGCAATACAGTGTTATTAACTATAGTCACCATGCTGTACCTTACATGCCTATGACCTTATTTTATAACTGAAAGTTTGTACCTTTTGACCCTTTTACCCATTTTGCCACTCCATCCACCCCCCACCCGCAGCCTTTGGCAACCACAAATCTGTTCTCTGCAACTATGAGCTTGTTTTGTATTGTTTTGTTTTGTTTTGTCTAATAGTTATATTCTAATAAAAAATTAAAAAGACGTTGGCAGGTCTGTTAAACAACATCTGGGCTTGACTTCTAATGATAATGCTCCCCCACTTCACCTTATTTTCAAGTCTGGGATGATTCTTTTTTGTTTGTTTGTTTTTGTTTTATTTTTTTATTTTTTTATTTTTTTTTGTTTTTTTTGGGGGGGATGATTCTTAATTACAAAGTAAAGACCATAGGATAAATTCAATAGAGCAAAATCTATTAGAACTATAAAAAAGGGCAAATACAGTTTTAGTAGGTTACATATTTGAGTTGTCCTCAAGAAATTAAGTAGATAATTAGACTAAGATACTTTTAAAAGTTCGATAAATACTATTGTCTGTATATGTATGAATTAACACATATATAAATTGAAATATATTTATATATCAATAGTATTAATCATTCAATAGTATCAATAGTATCAATACATTATGTATGCACATATATACATATATAAACCCCACACATATATTAATACATGATTTTTATCCTACAGTGAAAAATAATCATCTTGTAAAATAATATTTGATTTTCTTTTAAAGAGTTTCCTGGAAGTAAAGCATGGGTAGCTCATGATTGTTCTTTCAATCGTGCTGCTTACTTAAGAATTAGGGGATATTTATTACATTCCTGGCAATATTTCTTTGAAGTTTTAATTTTCTACTATTGTTATAATTTGCTATTTCCAATTTTAGTTTTTAAATTATATACATGCTCATGGTTACAAATCTGAGTCATGAGGAAATGATTTTAATGAAAGCAGTTGCTTTTTATTTCACTGCTCCTTATGTATGATCAGGCTTCCCAGAACAATATCATTTTACTAATTTTGTTTTAATTCATTTGGGTAACAATTCATAAAATAAATGCATATATTTTGTGATTTATCCATTAGAATTCTCACTCTGATCAATGTAGATTTAGTTCATATTATCACTCATCACCACAAGGACTTCTCTCCATCTCTATGTTCCTTACCTCTACTGTTACATTCATAACTTTAAATTTCATTCTCTTTCATTGTGCTGTGGTCATTTTCTATTATTTATAAAGAGAATCCTTTAGCTTGATTACTAGAGGTGTTAGGGATAGAGTAAAGGCTGAAAAATTTTTCTTAGAATGTCTCAATTTTTTTATCCTTAGATTATTGGACTTAAGTGAATGTGGGATGCTGTTTGTTGTACATTTCCATAATCCTGCCTTTGACTGTTGTGGCTGAGGACTCTGAGCATGAATAGAATCTTCCTGATCTCTTCAGTGGTCATTTTGAAGTTGACAAGACAGTTAATTTTTCAATTGGTGAGATTTTTATACTGATTGTACACTACTCAAAGGTGCTGACAATTTGCAACCCACGCTGTCAGCAACAAAGACGAACGATTCAGGAATGGCACAAATATAGCATAATCCTTCAAGGTAAATACTCATAAAATTCTAGGGGCATTTTTGTAAACTGCCTTGTATATTCCTAAAGTTGTGGCTATTACGCCTCTCTTCTGTAACTCTTATCTTTCATGCTTCATGTATAGGTTGATTGGATAAGTTGAAATCCATTAAAAATATGTATATATTTTTAAATTGTGTAAATATAATTCACTGCAGAGACACAATGTGGCAGACAAATTCTAGGATGGCTCCTCATGATGCCTGATTCCTGATGTCAACTACAATCCCCTCCCCTTGAGCGTAAGCAAAACCTGTGACTTGTATCAAACTAGTAGAACACAGCAAAGTTCATGGGATGTCTTCCCATGTTTGTGTTTTGTTACATAACTTCTTCTTGTTAGTAGAGTCTTCTAAGGACTCACTTTTGCTGGCTTGTTGAAGTGACCATGGCCAGAAACTGTGGGCGGCCTTTCTGAGCCAAAAATTTCCCTAGGAACTGAGAGTAACCTTCAGCCACTAGCTAGCAAGATTCCAGGAACCTCAGTCCTACAACTGCACGTTGCATTACACATTCTGTATAAAGTGAATTTTTTCATTCATTCATCTTGATCAGCACTGAACAGAACCATTCAATTTGGAAGTTTCAGACTTCACAAAATCCCTTCTGTTATTTCCATGGTAATAGAAAAAATGAACCCCCAAAAGATATCCACATCCTTGGATGTAATCCTTGGAATAACTTTATACTGTAGATCAGGTAATGTCTTAAGAAGGGGGTAGTTCTTGGCCTCATGAAGTTTACATCTTAGTGCCAGCGACAGATTAACAGATATTTGATGAGTATTTAAATAAATATTTATTGGGCAGTTAATAAAAATGACAAAAGAAAAACAGTTGAAAGGGTAGAAAAGTGGTTATTTTAGACAGGTGTTAAGAGAGGCCTCTATGAGTATCAGACTTGAAGCAAAGACTTGAACATAGGGAGAGAGGAAATGTTAGTGATATCTTGTATAAGATTATTCCAAATTGAAAGATCACCAGTGGAATGTCTGTAGGAGCCAAACTTGTTTTGTATATTATGGAAACGAAAGAAGCCAATTTGAGACAAAATAAGTAGGGAAGACAGTTGTGGAAAGATGGAGAGTCAGGTGTGGTTTTTATTTTAGATGTCTTGGGAAGCCATCACACTTAGAGTAGGCTTCTGCGCAGAGGTGTGGCAAAAAATTACTTTTGCTTAAAAGGGATGACTGTTATGGACTGTAATTGTGTTCCCCCAATTCATATGTTGAAGTCTTGAACCTCAGTACCTCAGAATGTGACTGTATAGAAGAGTCTTTAAAGAGATAATCAAGGTAAAATGAGGTCAAATGCATGGTCCTTTTTTTTAAATATTTTATTTATTTATTTGACAGACAGAGACATAGCGAGAGAGGGAACACAAGCAGGGGGAGTGGGAGAGGGAGAAGCAGGTTTCCCGTGTGGAGCAGGGAGCCTGATGCGGGGCTCGATCCCAGGCCCCTGGGATCATGACCTGAGCCGAAGGTAGACGCTTAACAACTGAGCCACCCAGGTGCCCCAGATGCATGGTCCTTAATACAACATGACTGGTGTCCTTATAAGAAGAGGAAATTTGGACATACTGAGAGACCCCTAGGATGCATGCACACACAGGAAAGACCATGTGAGGATGTAGTGAGAAGGTGGCCGTCTGCAAGCCAAAGAGAGAAGCCTCAGGTGAAAGTAATCCTGCTGACACCTTGATCTGGGGCCTTTCAGAATTGTGCGATTTGTGAGATAATAAATTTCTGTTGTGTAAGCCACCTAGCACATGTTATTTTGTTATGAAAGCAGTAGCAAACTAATACAATGCCTCTGGTTAATATGTGGAAAACATATACTAGCATGGTAAGTTCTGAAGTAGTACAGGAGTGAGATATTGGTGACATGGGCTAGAGAGTTAGTGAAAAATGATGAGAGGTATTAGAGCCATCAGGATTCCTTGACAAAGCGGATGTGGGATATGACATAAATTAAGGCTTTAAGGAAAGGATACTCCAAGGGTTTTGCCCATTGCTATGTTTCATTCTTATTTCATGTTGAAATTAAGATTATTTTTCTGGTCTAAAATATGTTTTAACAAGCAGTAGCCTTGTTCATTTGTTTGTTTTTAAGAAATATCTTTCACTAATGGAAATTTGCCTTACACATTATACATTAAAATAGGAACTAAATAACTTACTAATAGATTTAGCTAATCTCACCTCTTCATGGTGAAGTTATTAGACAGCCTAGTTGGAAATATATTCACTGAGTGACAGCATGGCAAGGCTTTTTTCAGTTTTGAAAAGTTTGGATGAATTCCAGAGATCAATGTAGAAATTAATTGCTTACAGTTTTTGGCACAATTCTTCTCATCAGCACTGATTTTTTGAACAGCCATCATAACAGGGCACTGCTTGCCAAGGTAAAGAACCTGACAGTTTGCAATTAGAGAGGACTGGGGGTTGATCTGTTGGTCTTAGGAAGAGATATGCACAGTGTACAAATTACATGCAAAGGCAAATTAACCAGAGTGTTTTAAAAAGAATTGTTTAACATTCTCTCATTTAACTTCTCTATCATTCATTTCATCTCGCCCACTAAGGACAGACTTGAAAATAATTAGACATAAATATTTCTGAGCTTAGCTATTTTTTGTATGTATTCTCACAATATTGTAATTACAATTTAATCATTCTAGAAATTATGGAAAATTGATTTTTATGAAAATAAAGTAGCTGGTGACATAAATCATGTTTACAAAATTGAGTCATTTATAACACCTAAGGCATTGCATGTGGTGAACTTTAACTCAAAGTGATAATAGAAGACATCACCCTACCCTCTGCAGGTTTCAAGAAAAATGCTCTGTGCTATGAAGGAATACAGAAAGATGGTTTGTGTAATTAGATTTAAATTATTTATGAAATGTTAACTTTACTACCTCATTATTTATTCCATATGAACTTTCCATGTATTCACCACTAATCCTGATTATACAGCTAAATAACTTTTGTGATATATAAATATTATTTCCCAAATAGATGTATTTATTTAATTCTCACACACATTTTCATACACACAAGCACACTCCAAATTTCAGTCTTTACTCTAATAATGTTCATCTTTATTTTTCTGTCACTCAGGTTAATTTTTATTTTGAAACACCTATCAATTAGGAGAAAGTTAATTTTAGTTAATCTACTTACCTCCTTTTGCGAGGGTTAAGTGAAAATTCTGGGAGGACATTATACTACCAAGTAGTAGGAAGCATATGCAGTCCTCACATCATTTGTCTATATACACATCAACCAATTCATTGACATGTATCATTTATGTTTGTCTCTACTTTGTCAATGTTGTGGGCGTGTTCTTTATCATTGTCTATAAAGGCACTTGGGTCCAGTAGCTCTCTCTGCTCATCTCATGCTATAGTTAAGAGTTAGTCTGATACTTTTAAGTCCCACTGAGATAAGAAAATCTGCGAAGCCCTTTACAGCTTAAAGTGACTAGGTTCATGACCGCTTTTTTTTTTTTTTAAGTCTTTCTGAATGCCTATAGAAAGGAGGGCACAAAGCTTCCTTCCTTCAATTCAGAGGATACAGGCCCTTCTTTGGAACAGGTTGCTCTATTATTTGCTCCTTTTGCCTTTACCCAGGAGACTATTTTGTAGTCTTCAAAGGAAGTCTACATACTATGGATCCCTTATTATAACCTCTGAATATCTATCACATATTCTGCCTATGAATAGAGTCTTTCAAAATTGCTTGAGTTCTTGGAAACCAAAATATATTTAAAAACGTTTTATTTTTAAAATTGTTTTTGGTTACATCCCTCCCCTGGGAAAATAAGCACTTAAAAGTTCTAAGTGCCTGGATGAAAATTGGGCAGAAAGGTGTAAAAAGTAAAATGAAAAAAAAAAAAAGACCATAAATTACTATCACTGAAAAAATTATAAACATATGTTTGCAATGCAGATTATGCTCATTTTGTAAAACTTTCAATGGTGTTTTGGTTAACATTATTTTTAATATATTCAGAATATATAATATGTAAAGGAGATTTTTTTCTTGATTTTAGGTGTGGATCCTTAGCTGAAAACAATAAATAACTGGTGTCAAGTTGTTCTGCAATCTGAAGCCAGGGAAAGAATCACCTCTGAAGAATAAGCTAAACAGATATTGAAGGGAACTCTCAGAAATAGCCTATCACTACTTCCATGCTTTTTTTTCTTTAAAGATTTTATTCATTTATTTGACAGAGAGAGAGAGAGAGAGCACAAGCAGCGGGGAGAGGCAGAAGGAAAGGGAGAATCAGGCTCCGCACTGAGCAGGGAGCCTGACACGGGGTTCGATCCCAGCACCACCCTGGGATCATGACCTGAGCCAAAGGCAGCCACTTAACAGACTGAGCTACCCAGGTGCCCCTACTTCCATGCTTTATAAGTAAATCTATGCCTGAAGAGATTAAACAAGGTTGTTTGTAAATATGCATAAATGTATATACTTATATTCATGTAGATACAGATATAGATGAATTCTTTATATAGCCAAGGAAGGTTTTGATTGTGTGTGCTTTGTATTTTCTTTCCCTTCTCATACCAAACCCAAGAGGTATGAGAGGAAGTGCTTCTGTCCATATCAAGTCAATTGAGAGACTTCAAAATAATCACTGGGAAAGCTGGCCATGTGTCCACTGAAGTCCAAAGGGCATCTGACTCTATTGGTCAACTCTAAGGTAAGCAATGGTTACCAGAGTTGCTACTATTTAAAAGCAGAGCATGGATAGCTGGCATTTCCAGAAACAGACTGGGTAAGGATGCCTGTAGTTCTCCTGTGAACCTTGCATAAGGACTCAGACAGGGCCATCTCTAATAGAAACACTGGAGGGGCTAGGATACACAGATATTAGTACCATTATCCAGGGGGCTATAGAAAAAATGCCCAGAGAAGACATTACTCACTTGATAAAGTGAACTAGTGAGAGATGCCCAACAATGGAATTCTCTAGAGAACCCACCATCTAGAGAAAACAGCCAGAAATTCTGAATCTATAATATATAGCTTGCTACATTTTCCAATTACATGTAAAATTCCCAATCATATGAAATCCTTCCCTGTGTCTTCATTGAACTCTTGCAATTGCCCTTATTATACTGAGGGACAAAACAGCAAATAAGAAAGAAAGATGTACAGCAAAAAAGTCAGAGAACAACCATATGTATATGGGATTTAATCCAAAGGGAGCTATTAAAAGGACAATAGATGAAATGAAAATGTTTACCTTATAGTATGGAGTCTAGTTTATTTGAAATACTTTGCATATAAATATATATATATATATTTAAATACTTTATGTATATATAAATGCTATAATACTTCGTGGACTCTTATAAAGAGTCTGATTTATTCAAAACCCTTCAAAAATATATATTATAAATGCATGATACTATTTGCTTCTACTATTAAACATATGTTTCCCGGGACACCTGGGTAGCACAGTCATTTAAGCATCTGACTCTTGGTTTTAGCTCAGGTCATGAGATCGAGCCCCATGTTGGGCTCTGTGCTCAGCCCAGAGTCTGCTTAGGAGTCTCTGCCCCTCCCCTCCCCTCCCCTCTCTCTCTCTCAATAAATAAATAAATCTTTAACACAAACACATGTTACCTTTATACAACTTTACATTATAGACTTAAATTTAAAAAAAAAAAAATAAAGTTACCTGTGAATCTGTCTCCTCTTTTCTCTAGATTATTTGGGCAAAAGGGGAATTAATTTCACAGGGCTGTTCTAGGATACAACTGCTTTTTTGTGTTATATGTGTCTCTACTGCATTCACTCTACTATTATCATGGCCGGAAAGATCAGAATTGTATTACCCTTCCCAGTGCCGGCCTCACTACCATAACTTAAACAGAGGATTGAGGATTGGTTGGTCACTGCTTTGTGCTATTTTTCTCCCAATACCATCATTCAAGGCTTTCTTGGTATACCAGATTTTACTGAATAATTAAGGCAACGGATCGGTTTTATTATACAATAGGACAAACGACCTAAAGTAAACATAACATATTTCTTTTCTTTACGATTTTATTTCTTTGACAGAGAGAGAGGCAGCGAGAGAGGGAACACAAGCAGAGGGAGTGGGAGAGGGAGAAGCAGGCTTCCCACGGAGCAGGGAGCCCGATGTGGGGCTCGATCCCAGGATCCTGGGATCATGACCTGAGCCGAAGGCAGATGCCTAATGACTGAGCCACCCAGGTGCCCCAAACATAACATATTTCTAATATTAATGAAAAGTTAGCTGACAACCTCTCTCAAAGAAATTTCATAATTTCTAGCTTGCTAGTCATAGCCTAGTCTCTCTCTCCTTTTGATTTGCATCTATTCTCTATTCTTTGTGTATTTGTACTCCAAAAACATTGTTCATGTGTACAGAAATTTATCTTTGTCCGTTTGTCCCTCCCCTTACCCTTTGTCAAATTGCATCCTCAGGTCTTTATTCCCAGGCAGCTTAATTTCATTTTCATGAATCAAAAAAAAAAAAAAAAAAAGTCCTAGGTATATACACATGCATTTCTATATTTATAACTTTAATAAAGATACAAGTATCAAGTAGACAATCATTTTTCATTTCTTTTACATCAAGGCATTTCTTTTTTATATTGTATTAAATCTCACCTTCTTTTACTTTTACCAGCAGCAGTTATCTTATATACAGCAGAAATTATAATTAATGTAGATAAATATTTTTAAACGATCTTTAGCAATCTTAACAGTATAAAGTGTCCATAATAGTATTGGTTAGAATGCTCACATGAAACAGATGGTGATCTCAAATGGTATAAATGAAGAGAGTTTAATGAAACACTATCTACAGAGGTGAAGACAAGGTTAAGGAAAACAGCAAGGGATGGTGAATCGCTACAGCACTAGCAACAGTAGTCAGCCACTCTCAGCCTTAGGGTTGGTAGGGAATGCGGAACTAATGGTTATCACATCTGATTGCTGCAGCTATTAAAAAAAAAAAAATGTGGTGAGCAACCACTGCCAAAGTGCAGCCAAACAGATTAAAGTGAGCGGGTATAATAAATGACCTTCCTTCTTTCTCCAATTGTCTTTGAACCCCTTCTAGGGCTGCCCTTTGGGCAATTATCCTGGATGATGAAGATCAAAAGGCTTTGTCAGTTGTGAGCACTTAAAAGACAGCTGGTCAATGTTTGTAGCAGGATAGAGTACATGGAAGAATGGACCTGGAGGTAAAAATGGAAAATAATTTCTACAACCTACCTCTTTTTCCCTATTAACATCAACTCAGATGCTTTGACTCGATGAAAGACTCAGGTAAGTTAACAGAGCAACAGAAATGATGAGACCAAATAAAAAATTTGTTGCTTTTATGTAGCTGACCATTATCCCTTACACCATTTATTCCATGTTCCCCTTACCTTCTAGAGGCATATGCACTGGTTGGGAAATTTTTATGTAGAGAGTTAACTTGACACAAATCTTCATCCCATGGGACACAAGTTCTCCATGCTTCTGTCCTTACCAAGTTGACCACCATTACTGAGTACGGGGGAAGTAGGAGGAACTTAAGAGGAATTTAGTTTATTTAGTTTATAATAAAGTGGTATAGTTGTTCTTGACACTATTGGGGAGAAGCAACTTAATTTTCCCTTAACAATCAGGATGAATCACCTTGGCCAGCACATTAATGCCTCTCTGTTAGTTCAGTAGCAGAAACATCAAGTAAGAAGTAGACATTCTTAATTTTCAGTTTAAAAGATACAAAACTATATTTCCCAGTGAAAGCATTCCTTCTAGCGTGTTAGGAGACCTAAACATAATGAGCCCAAGATCACAAATAGAACACAAAAATTTTTAAGTGGGTTAACGGAGTAATAAGGGGGGTGGGTAGTGGCATTCTTGACCACTCCCAACCATGGATCCCAGGGCTTTGCTCTCTTTCTGTGGAGGAGATCACACTGAATATTGGGTCATGGATTTAAAGCCAGAGTGATTATATTTCCCAGTTTACACCAGGCAGTGCCAGTTCTAAACTTTTTTCTTATCATCATATTGCATAGTTTCCCCTTTCCCTCTGAAAAAATGTTCTGGTTTGCACAGTAAGTTAAACAGTTACATTTTACAGGCACATAATGCGTATTATAGAACAGCTCCCTATACTTGTAGGGAATTCTTTTTTTTTTTTTTTAAAGATTCCGTTTATTTATTTGACAGAGAGAGACACAGCAAGAGCGGGAACACAAGCAGGGGGAGTGGGAGAGGGAGAAGCAGGCTTCCCGTGGAGCAGCGAGCCCGATGCGGGGCTCGATCACAGGACCCTGGGATCATGACCTGAGCCAAAGGCAGACGCTTAATGACTGAGCCACCCAGGCGCCCCTTGTAGAGAATTCTTTTTGTCAATGGACATCACAGCAAATTCTGCAATAAGCCATTTAAAAATTTTACCAGGTCAGCTGCTCCTGGATGATAGAGTACATTAAGACAAATGAATTCTTGTTTTTTCCCACAGCCCCACTTTTTAGTGTTTATATTAATTCCCTGGTTGAGGGCTATGCTTTCAAGATACCAAGGCAATGACTAAAACATTACTACCAAAAGTGCAGCTTGTACCTTAGTGCTAATTGCCAAATTACCAATTACCAGACCAGGACTAGATTTAATTCAGAAACTGAGAAAAAAGATTAGAATATTTTATAGAATTTTGCCATGGCTGCTTTATTGCGAGCACATTATTGATGGGCACATCTCTGAAAATATTATATATCCATTAGAATTCTACAAACTTATGCAGTGAATCAAATGTCAAACCAGCTGGGTACTTACTGTACATGGTAAGCCCCCTTGTGCCATTTAATATTTTAAGATTAGTTTGTCAACTATAACCCAAAATTATGTAAAACTCTGAGAATATGTAAACATTTATAAATATTTAACATTATTTTACAATAATTTTAATTTTTATTCAAACCCTGCTTTATGTATTTTAACTTTATTAGCTACATTTGGGAAGTAAAACCTCTATTATTTTTTTTTAAACTGAATTTTAAAGTTGTCAAAAGAAGCTTCACTGGACATTTTTGTCAAGAAAAGGCACATATATTCTAATAGTAGTAGTAAAGAAAATGAAATCAACGGAGTGATTCTGAAGTAAATGAGGACTGAAGAGTTCATCCTAGTTTTATTTATTTGACTTATTTTTACAGCTGTAATTTTTGGTGAGATGCCAAAACTAAAGTGTGTCCTTTGAGGAGATGTACTGGCTAATGAAGCAATGAAGTCATCAAAACTTTATCTATCTATGGTTAACATTTTGGTGTCACCTGCCCATAGACTGTAGGCATATCCCACTGTGGCCACATTTTTGGCTGGCATAATTGTTTCCTTATAAAGAGAAATCAGATTTTTTTAAATGTTATTTATTTATTTGAGAGAGAGAGAACAGAAGCAGGGGAAGTGAGGGAGGGAGAGGGAGAAGCAGACTCCACACTGAGCAGGGAGCCCCACACAGGGCTCAATCCCAGGACCCTGGGATCATGACCTAAGCCAAAGGCAGATGCTTAACTGACTGAGCCATGCAGGCACCCCAAGAAATCAGAATTTTTTAATGGAGACATTTGTAAAATCAGATGAATTTGGAACATAAATATTTATGCTCCAAAAGGAAGAAACAAAAATTGTATCTGGTAGAGACTTCAATTGTAGGTTGAATACGTCTTTAAGAATACCTCTGGTAGGGGCACCGGGGGTGGCTCAAACAGTTGAGCATCTGACTCTTGATTTCGGCTCAGTTATTGGTCTCAGGGTCCTGAGATTGAGCTCCTCCCCGCCACCCCCCCCCCCCGGCATGGAGTCCTACATCGAGCCCGGCATCCAGCTCTGCATTCAGCGGAGAGTCTACTTGAGATTCTCTCCCTCTCCCCCTCCCCCACCTCTCTCTCAAATAAATAAATAACTCTTAAAAGAAAAAAAAAGAAGGGGCGCCTGGCTGACTCAGTTGGTTAAGCGTCTGCCTTTGGCTCAGGTCATGATCCCAGGGTCCTAGGATCCAGCCCCCAGTCACTGGGCTCCCTGATCAGCAGGGAGTCTGTTTCTCTTTCTGCCCTTCACCCTACTTGTGCTCTCTCTCTCTCACTCTTGCTCTCTCAAAAAATACATAAAACCTAAAAAAAAAAAATGTCTCTGGTAACTGTGTGACTCAAAATATTAAGGTGAATTGTAGTCTAATTTAAAGAAAGCTATGTATCTAAGAATCTCGTTGTAAAGCTAATGGGGGCCTAAATAGGTTATACAGTTCTGCAAAGTAATAGAATACAAAAATAAAAAGAGCCAAAAGAAGAAATCATAAATAAAGGACAAAACCAAATGTAATAGTCATGAATCTAAACTAAAAAGGGTATATTTACTTTTAAAGAAAGGGGACATTTAAAAAATCTAGCTTCAGGACAAGAAAGAAACCCTAATTTTTGTTTGATACTGATAATGATTCAAGAAATATTTAAAACTAAAGGACATAAAAGAAATTAAGACAAAAAAGTGGCCATTAAATAAAAAAAAAATGAATGAATAAAACTCAGTATATAACTAGCCAATAGGATCCAACAGTACATTAAAAGGATTATTCACCACGACCAAGTGGGATTTATCCCTGGGCTGCAAGGCTGGTTCAACATCCGCAAATCAATCAACCTGATACAATACATTAACAAAAGAAAGAACAAGAATCATATGATCCTCTCAATAGATGCAGAAAAAGCATTTGACAAAGTACAGCATCCTTTCTTGATCAAAACTCTTCAGAGTATAGGGATAGAGGGTACATACCTCAATATCATAAAAGCCATCTACGAAAAACCTACAGCGAATATCATTCTCAATGGGGAAAAGCTGAGAGCTTTTCCCCTAAGGTCAGGAACGCGGCAGGGATGTCCACTCTCACCACTGCTATTCAACATAGTATTAGAAGTCCTAGCCACAGCAATCAGACAACAAAAAGAAATCAAAGGCATCCAAATCGGCAAAGAGGAAGTCAAACTCTCACTCTTTGCAGATGATATGATACTTTATGTGGAAAACCCAAGACTCCACCCCAAAACTGCTAGAACTCATACAGGAATTCAGTCAAGTAGCAGGCTATAAAATCAATGCACAGAAATCAGTGGCATTCCTATACACCAACAACAAGACAGAAGAGAGACAAATCAAGGAGTCGATCCCATTCACAATTGCACCCAAAACCATAAGATACCTAGGAATAAATCTAACCAAAGAGGCAAAGGATCTGTACTCAGAAAACTATAAAATACTCAGGAAAGAAATTGAAGAAGACACAAAGAAATGGAAAAACGTTCCATGTTCATGGATTGGAAGAACCAACATTGTGAAGATGTCAATGCTACCTAGAGCAATCTACACATTCAATGCAATCCCCATCAAAATACCATCCACTTTTTTCAAAGAAATGGAACAAATAATCCTAAAATTTGTATGGAACCAGAAGAGACCCCGAATAGCCAGAGGAATACTGAAAAAGAAAAGCAAAGCTGGCAGCATCACAATTCCGGACTTCCAGCTCTATTACAAAGCTGTCATCATCAAGACAGTATGGTACTGGCACAAAAACAGACACATAGATCAATGGAACAGAATAGAGAGCCCAGAAATGGACCCTCAACTCTATGGTCAAGTTATCTTTGACAAAGCAGGAAAGAATGTCCAGTGGAAAAATGACAGTCTCTTCAACAAATGGTGTTGGGAAAATTGGACAGCCACATGCAGAAGAATGAAACTGGACCATTTCCTTACACCACACACAAAAATAGACTCCAAATGGTTGAAAGACCTAAACGTGAGACAGGAGTCCATCCAAATCCTAAAGGAGAACACAGGTAGCAACCTCTTCGACCTCAGCCGCAGCAACTTCTTCCTAGAAACATCACCAAAGGCACAGGAAGCCAGGGCAAAAATGAACTATTGGGATTTCATCAAGATAAAAAGCTTTTGCACAGCAAAAGAAACAGTCCACAAAACCAAAAGACAACCGACAGAATGGGAGAAAATATTTGCAAATGACATATCAGATAAAGGGCTAGTATCCAAAATCTATAAAGAACTTATCAAACTCAACACCCAAAGAACAAATAATCCAATCAAGAAATGGGCAGAAGACATGAACAGACATTTTTCCAAAGAAGACATCCAAATGGCCAACAAGCACATGAAAAAGTGCTCAACATCGCTCGGCATCAGGGAAATCCAAATCAAAACCTCAATGAGATACCACCTCACACCCGTCAGAATGGCTAAAATTAACAAGTCAGGGAACGACAGATGTTGGCGGGGATGTGGAGAAAGGGGAACCCTCCTACACTGTTGGTGGGAATGCAAGCTGGTGCAACCCCTCTGGAAAACAGTATGGAGGTTCCTCAAACAGTTGAAATTAGAGCTACCATTCGATCCAGCAATTGCACTTCTGGGTATTTACCCCAAAGATACAAATGTAGGGACCCGAAGGGGTACGTGCACCCCAATGTTTATAGCAGCAATGTCCACAATAGCCAAACTGTGGAAAGAGCCAAGATGTCCATCGACAGATGAATGGATAAAGAAGAGGTGGTATATATACACAATGGAATATTATGCAGCCATCAAAAGGAATGAGATCTTGCCATTTGCAACGACGTGGATGGAACTGGAGGGTGTTATGCTGAGTGAAATAAGTCAATCAGAGAAAGACATGTATCATATGACCTCACTGAAATGAGGAATTCTTAATCTCAGGAACAAACTGAGGGTTGCTGGAGTGGTTGGGGGTGGGAGGGATGGGGTGGCTGGGTGATAGACATTGGGGAAGATATGTGCTATGGTGGGCGCTGTGAATTGTGTAAGACTGTTGAATCACAGATCTGTACTTCTGAAACAAAAAACGCAACATATTTTAAGAAAAAAGAAAAAGAAGAAGATAGCAGGAGAGGAAGAATGAAGGGGAGTAAGTCAGAGGGGGAAACGAACCAAGAGAGATGATGGACTCTGAAAAACAAACTGAGGTTTCTGGAGGGGAGGAGGGTGGGGGGATGGGTTAGCCTGGTGATGGGTATTGAGGAGGGCACATTCTGCATGGAGCACTGGGTGTTATGAACAAACAATGAATCATGGAACAGTACACCAAAACAAATTATGTAATATATGGTGATTAACATAACAATAAAAAATTAAAAAAAAACCTCAGTATATAAATAGCATGCAAAATTGAATCCCTAGTGAAAAATTAAATATTTATTTAAACAAAACACTAGTGGAAAGGTTTTTATAAAAATGCAGTTAATGGTTATTATAATTAAAAAAAAAAAGAAAAGAACCGTACTGAGCAAGCATGTTGGAAGTCCTTGGGATGCCATGGTAACATGCATTAGAGTCAATGATTTAGGTATCAAAACAGGACAAAGCTTTCCCTGTAGTAGACTAGTCTTATTTGAATTAGTTTAAACACATTTGGTTTTAGAAAAATTTAAAAACACAAATAATATCTCTACGGTTTGATGAATGTGTTTTTTATATCTTTTATTAATTGTCTATTTTTAAGATTTTTATTTATTTGAGAGAGAAAGAGAGAGAGAGCACATGCATGAGTGGAAAGAGGGGCAGAGGGAGAAGCAGACTCCTCCCTGACAGCCCAATTCAGGGTGGGGCTTGATCTCAAGACCTGGAGATCATGACCTGAGCCGAAGGTAGACATTTAACTGACTGAGCCACCCAGGTGCCCCTATTAATTGTCTTATACTTAAAACAGTAATTTAGAGCTTAGACATCCTTAAAGATTAAAGAAAACCTGCCACATTGTAGAGATTAATAAAATGTGGCTCAAAAGATTAAGAAGGCTGTTCAAAGAGGGCTGTCTTAAGACTAAATGCAGAAATCACGATTTCCTGCCGAACACACCTCCTATTCTTATTTTTTTCCTCCTTATATGCATGTAATACATAACTTTTCAAAATACATGAATGAGATCACATGACATTTAAATTATTATAATTATGATACAAGTAAGAATTCCATATTAAAAATATAACTACTGATTGTTCTAGATTTTCTCAGTAACCACAGGATTTGACAAATTTTTGCAAATATGTATGTTAGATGGGTCAGTTTGCTGACAGAGCCCTACATATGATTAAGATTTCCTTTAGGAGGAACTATAAGAGCAACTCATAGAATATAGATAATAATCTTTTTAAACTAGCTACATGTTTTCCAATTATTGGTCAAGAAATTTTAAATTATAATTCCTTAAGAGATAATTAGTTTTAATAGAAATTATGGATTGACTTATAACTGATGTCAGGCAAATTGTGATTACTCATCTATTTTCAAAAGACTGCTGTGCAAATTTTTACGAAAAAAGGAGTCTCAAATGATACTTGGATTGCATAAAGTCAATTGAATCAATTTGACCTAAAAGAAGTGATTATGTCAAAACGAAAATAACCTTTAAAGTAGGACAATGAGGAGCCATCCATTTTATTTATTCTTTCATTTTTCTTCTTTTATTCAACCTTATGCTAGTTTATCTTTGTATTTCAGATAGTAATACCTTTAGTGGAGAAATAGACTTATCCCTTATTTTGTCTGGTGCTTCTGTTGCTCCCATTCTGTTGCTTTCCCAAGTTAACCCAATAAGGATTTATTAAATGCTACTACCGTTTATTTTCCAGGAAAACATTTATTGAAGTTTAAATATTTCATTAGACCCTAAAGCTATAATAATGAGGTTTACTATCACAGAAGGATTTTATTTATATCAAACTTTAAGAAAAAACAAAACAAAGCAAAAAAATAGCTTTTGTACTTTTATACTTTAGAGACAAAAATTACAAATTACAAATGTTTGAACAGAACAGATGTTTGAACAGAAACTATTAAACCAAGTCAACATCTACAATCTTACCTCTACACTTTTTTTTTTTTTTTTTGGCTGACAGAACACCGTGAATACTGTGAGTTTCCGAGTATTTGAATATGAGATTTAGACAAGATTTGTTACAGTATTGATTTGGCTTTCAGCAGCTTTTCCTTCTTACAAACACAGATAGTAAAAGGAAGTTGTGTTTCATGAAATAAGAATAGCTCATTTATTTGATTATAAAACCAGATCCCAAAATGATAAATGGTTCTGGGAATTTTGGGTTTCATCTCTTTCAGTAAGAGGAAGACCCTTTCATGCTAAGGCCATGATGTGTTATATTAAATACTAAAAGAGACTCATTGATTTCCCAGCTCTCTGATTCATGCGTTCCTAGATTTGAAAGTTCACAACAAAGATAGCCATCAGTAAGCCTATAAAATATAAAATACATTCCAAAAATATGTTTAGCTTTTGGTTAAAGTTCCATTTTAGTTTTTGGTTTTGTTTTTGTGGTTTTTTTTTTTTTTTTGGTAAACGAATCTAGTTATAGAGCATGGTGATTAATGGCATATGTGAATAAAAATACCTGTAAAAAAATTGTATAATTACAGTACAACTTTTGGCTAGGATTTGTCTTTAAAGTTCATCATCTTGGAACAGTTGCATTAAAATTTTAAAAATGTACCATTTAAAAAATAAAATGTAGGGGCGCCTGGGTGGCTCAGTTGGTTAAGCGACTGCCTCCGGCTCAGGTCATGATCCTGGAGTCTCGGGATCGAGTCCCACATCGGGCTCCCTGCTCAGCAGGGAGTCTGCTTCTCCTCTGACCCTCTTCCCTCTCGTGCTATCTCTCATTCTCTCTCTCAAATAAATAAAATCTTTAAAAAAAATAAAAAAATAAAATGTATAAGGAATCTTTAAGCCATTAAAAAATGACTGTAAACTATATGACTTATTACAGCCTCATAAGTGTTTCACAAAATGGAAATTTTAACTGATGTTATATTTTTTTTATTTAAACAGATCAAGGATTGGGCGCCTGGGTGGCTCAGTTGGTTAAGCGACTGCCTTCGGCTCAGGTCATGATCCTGGAGTCCCAGGATCGAGTCCCGCATCGGGCTCCCTGCTCGGCAGGGAGTCTGCTTCTCCCTCTAACCCTCCCCCCTCTCATGTGCTCTCTATCTCTCATTCTCTCTCTCAAATAAATATATAAAATCTTTAAAAAAAATAAATAAACAGATCAAGGATTAGTTAGAGAGATTATTTATAAAGGTAATAATAGAGAGTGGCAATTTAACACTTTTCATGTCATGTTAAGTTTTTTTGAGTGATACTGACAAAGCGCCAAATTAAAAAAAAAAAAGCTTTTATAGTAATGAAACTGCTTAATACTTTGACCCTACTGAATAACTTGGCATAAGCATATATATTTATATCTCTATTTATCTCTATTTCTCATATTTAATGTTACTCTGTTAGCAATAAGATTTTTTTCTGAAAAATTATTTTTATAGAAGATAAAAAATTGCTTAATTGTTATCATAACAAGGAAATACTTTAATACTAAGTTTTATACAATATAATTATTAACTGGTTACTTCATTCTTTTTGAAGCTAAAAATGAGCCAATTTCCTTATGACTGTTTCTCCTATTAAAAAAAGAAAAAGAAAGAAAGAAATCCTGCCAGACACTTAATATTTTGAAGGTTAAATTTACTACAACCATGGCATAGATGACTATGTCTGTAGATCTAAGGAAAATCTGCCCTGGATAAGTAAATCCCTTGAATTTTTGGCTCTGCTTTCCTCATACATGAAGCAGGGAATTAGACTAGATCACTCCAAGACAACCTCCCCACACACATTCTATGAGAGGTACTCGGACAGCACTAACCACAGTAATCCTGGCCTGAAAGAATTCAGTAAGGTCACAAACCAGCTCAGGCTTGGACTGGCATCCTGGAATAGGAAAGTCTTATAATTATATCCATTTCTGTCAGGCCCTTTAATGTAGACCTGGTCCAGTTCAGTTCTCAGTTCTCAGTAGAATTATTATAAATGGAGGTAAGGAATCCTCAGGAGCAAGATGTGCCTGTCCCTAATTCTGTGCATGCTCTGGGACCTTGATCCCAGAATTCCCTGAATATGCAAACCTGCATGGACCTCTTTCCTGAGTCAGTGATGCAAGGAGGTCAGGTGTGCATCCCTAAAACCAAGTGCCCCTTGGCTCTGAATAATGCTCAGTATTTTAGGCTTGAATAGATGCATCATCTGTTGAGAGCATCTACCTCTACTTAGATGCTCTAAATATATGTTCATGAGAAAGGGGATGGGAATATGGGAGTAAATAAGAGTTTAGATTTGAAAATGTTCATTAAGAGATTCCCAGGAGGAATCAAGTGTACCTATAAAAGAGGTACCTAAAGGTATGTGTTGAAGTTAATATGAAATTCCTGAGCTGAAAGCAGACACTTCACCAACTGAACCCACCCAGGCATCCCTACAAGAAGGTATTTTTAAAAGTCGGTGAACAATACAAATGTTTTAAAAAACATTTAATTAGAACAGGACTATGATGAGAAAATGAGTAAGAATGACCTAATGAGTATAAAAACACTATCTGCCTGTGCATTTCTTAACCCCATATACTTTAGAGTTTAAAAAATAAAGTAAGGGTGCCTGGGTGGCTCAGTCGTTAAGCATCTGCCTTTGGCTCAGGTCATGATCCCAGGGTCCTGGGATCGCGTCCCATATCCGGCTCCCTGCTCGGCAGGAAGCCTGCTTCTCCCTCTTCTACTCCCCTGCTTGTGTTCCCTCTCTCGCTGTCTCTCTCTCTCTCTCTGTCAAATAAATAAATAAAATCGCTAAAAAAAAAAGTAAAATTTGTATCACATTAAAAGATATTAGAAGCATAGAAATTTAACATATAACTTATGTACAGAAATTTAGCATATCATTTGTGTATGTTATTTAAGGAAAATGTCTTAGGAGAAAAACCATAAAATGAAAAATATGTGAAAATAAATAATATTTAAGGCATATATGATAAGATATGATAAAAGCATCAAATAAATATTTAAATTATGTATAAGACGAATAAAGAATTCCTCCCTCTGGCTATTGAGAGTGTTGATGACTCAAAGCTTGCAGCTGAACTACTCTTTTGAGAGTACCCTTGGCCAAAGATAATCTCTCAACGTATGCTCTCCTTCTGGAGTAATGTACATTCAATTACTGGTCAGCACTGGTGTAAGGAGCTTAGCCTCATTATCCCAATTTGGGACAACTCAGAATGGTCATTCAAACTCCCGAGATCCCCTTGGATCAGCTGAATCTTCTGTAATGCACTGCAGACCAACTTCCCTATCTACTAATACTGTCTTCTTAATTTATAGGTATTGAAACCAAAGACATGTCGTAATAAGCCTCTTACACACAATATGTTTCCTATAGAACTGACCTCTGATAGTTGCCATAAGAAGTGGCAAGATATTTTAAATTTGGATTCTGTGGTTGTATCAGCCACTAGTCAAGTTGAGTCCCATCATTGGTGGGTAAATGGAGCTCAGAAAGATCTTAGCATGTAATAGCAATACAATCATTAAACTTAATTAGTGATGACATGGGATAAACTCATTCTGAAAGGGAATACAATGTATCAGGAGTTTGAGAAATATGGAAGGAATAGTAATTCTAATGACAATGGTATCAAATGGCTGCTCCCTGGGGGCAACTGATATGGTTGCCAAAGTAAGAAGAAAGTCTGTGAGTAATTAATCACCAAGTGGAATTTGTGTGTAAAAAGCCAGAGAACCTCTCTGACAACATATAAAGAGATTCTTATGTCCTGTGGGACAAGCTGAGGGCAGAAAACTGAAGGTTGTGCCCAGGACTTAATTATATTATAATAGCAGAACTTCAGAGAATGTTGAAATTTCAGCTATAGCAGGTCTACTATCCCAGGGTCACGGGACACTGAAATGTGATGATGACATCTGTGGAGTCAATCCAGTTGCCCTGCAAAAGTATCACCCTTCACATTGTTCAGGAATACTGTTTTCACCCTCTTCCTTGATCAGGATGATGCAGAAACCTGCAACTGTGAGGCAACACATATCCACCATCAGGATCTGCCCGCAAGTCCCCTCCTGTCAATAAACCAATAACTAGTATTAAATCTTTACATAACTTCACTAGGGAAATGAGAGTCTGCTCAGGGAGAAAAGAATCTGTACCCCAAGAAGTTACAGAACCTACCAGCAGTAACTGGAACATGATATGACATTAGATTCAAGAGGATTAAGATATAAAAAGAGAGTTTATTGATATGGGAATGTGTCCCTGTTGCATAGTATGTAACACCTTGACAACTGCTAACACACTCTTAGGCTGGCTCTTAGAAGGTTTGAGAAAAGTAAAGTTGTTACTAATTAAAGTAGCTTGACCACATTGTGAGGAAGGTAACAAAAGGCTCAAATGGTTGGCATGCTATGATACATAAACTGTGAATGGAAAGCCCACCAAGAATTGTGGACCACTCTAGGGTCTAGCAAATAACCCATTTAACAAAAAGCAAAAAGTAATGTGTTTGGTGAGAGGAATACCATCATGTCTGAAAGACTAGGTGATGGCTGTTGTCTTTATGCCAAATCTGTCAGTAGGAAGATACTGTTATAAAATTTGCCATCCTGAGAATTATCCACTTAAATGGCCCTTAATTAATCAAAACCAGATCTTGATGCTTAACTATCAGAAGCTAGTTGAGCAAAGTTACTGTGATGGATAGGAGTACTGAACTCAGAAGCTATGACGATAATAACAGAATATGGGGCTCTAGGGACAAGACAGACGAGCATCCAGCAAGGGTAAATGTATACAGCTAAAAGTAATTGATGATGGATTATCCAAAGGCTGAGATGGCCACCCCAATAAAATTTCATGATTCTTTGCCTAGTTGCCAGATCTAAGCCAGTACTTACACCTAGAACACATTGATTTCCCAGGACCCACTGCCTGAAAGAGAGGCCAGGCCTCAGGAACCAAGAACATTGGGTGAGGATTACCCTATCCTTCCCGCAATAAGAATTATAATCTTTTACTTATGTGACATACTGAGGAAAGGGAAATGTCCAATTTATTCAGGTTCAATGATGATATTGGTATTCAAATGTGTGACATATTATATTTACTACACTTAGAATCAGAGCCTATGTGGGCTAGGTATTCAGTGGTTTTCTCTTTTAAGTTCAGCTCCCAGTGGGCCCACTACAGTCAAGATCCATGTACTGGTCTTCTCCCCAATCCATGAATGTATAATTGGAATGGTCTTACCTGGTAGTTGGCAGTACTCTGATCCCTCTGCTTTCAATAAATTATTTAATGTAGTGATTATCTTTTTTAGGAAGATTTGGCTAAACATGGGCCTAAAATATTTTGCATTTTTTTTTGTTGTTTTTAAGGAAAGGAAATTACTCTTCTTTCAATTTCTGTTGACTTGTGCTTCTATTTTGGTTAATGATGTTTTCTCTAGAAAATCATCATTTTAAACTATATTTTTAAAGATAGTGGTAAAATATAACATTTTGTTAAATTTTTATTTGAGCTTTTAAAATGTAAATTATACATAAATATTTTTAAAGAATTTATATTTCCATTTATTCTGTAGTTTCCATGGTAGTATCTATAATTGCTTATGTACTACTTTTATATGTCCAATTCATTTGTTGCATACAGAAAGAAATCTGTGACATGTACAACTGTAAGGCTAGATAGACCTCACCCTTAAGCCAAACTTCACACACTCCCTTTCCTTCCTATCATAAATTATATCCACCTATATTGTCTAAAATACCCAGAAAAAGGTATTTTTAAACCTAATTATAAAAATTGGAATACCATCACATTACTACAATACCTGAGATAACGATCACAACAATATTTATTTTTTTCATGGTAAATTAAAATAAAAAAGACAACAAAAATTCAAACATCATTCCCCCCAATATCTCATTCACCACTATTTCCACAGAGGGGATTAATTCAAGATTGATTTGGTCTGAATTTTGATGGTGGTAGTGTTAAGAGCAGCACCATGAGATGGTTTTCTATGCTACATTTATCTCTCTGCCTATCTTGCCACATATGTATATCTATTTCAGTACTTTCAAAATTGAATTAAATTATAATATGCAGATGTATTTTCCAAAGTCTCAATGGCAAAGAAGAATAAACAATTTCAGTTAAATTTAAGACAAAAGTACTCAGTTATGTGGTCAGTAGAGTTATTATCTGTATTCTTCTATTGCTGCTGTAACAAATTGCCACAAACTTAGTGGTTTACAACAAAACCATTTTATTATCTTAATTACTGTATGTCAGAAGTCTGACATGGTCTCACTGGGCTAAAATCAAACTGTCAGTAGAGCTGCATCCCTTCTTCCATCAGAGAATCTATTTCCTTGCCTTTTCCATCTTCTAAAGGCTGCCTTCAGGTCTTGGATCTTAGAATCTTCCACTTTCTTCAAAGCCAGTAATGTTGCATCTCCTTCTGCTTCTTTGCTATGGTCTGAATGTTTGTGTCTTGTCAAATTCATGTTGAAATTCTAATGACCGTTGTGATGGTATTAGGAGATGGGGCTTTTGTGAGGTGATTAGGTCAAGAGAGGGAGGCCCTCATGAATAAAATAAGTGTCATTATAAAAGAGATCTGACTGAGCTTCCCCTTCCCTTCCGCTGCATGAGAATACCATAAGTATGCAACCCAGAAGGGCACCCTCATTCAATCATGATGGCAGCCTGGTTTCAGACTGCCCGCCTCGGAACTGTGAGAAATAAATTCCTGTTGTTTCTAAGCTATCCAGTTTGTGATATTTTATTCTAATAGCTAGCCTGAATGGGCTAACACATTCCTGGTTCTCTCTCTTTCACTTTTAAAACAACCCTTTAATTGCACTGGGCCCACAAAAATAGTCTAAATTAATCTCTCTGATTTAAAATCAGCAGACTAGAAAATTTAGTAGCATCTATAGCCTTCAACTTTCTTTGCCCTAAAAGATAATAAATCCATAACATGCTCTACCTCATTGAGAGGACACTATTCTGCCTACCACACTGTGCAGCCAGCATTCATTCCCTTTTCCTCTGACCACTTGGAGGAAGTACCTTTCCCCATACCTTTGATATTGGATTTGGTCATGTAACTCGCTTTGGCCAATGGAATATAAACAGAAGTGACACATTGCCAACCCCGGGTTTATCTTTGTCTCTCTGATGTGTCTGAACTCCATTATGAAACCCACTGTCTACACCTTGAAGTAGAGCCATCTCATACTATCCAGAGACCTGAAAATACTCGGTTTCAGGTTAGTTTTTGATGCAGCAAAGGATAACTATGTTAGTATTAATTGCATCTCCAAAGCATGATGCCTGCTTATAGCCATTGCCGGATAGGGGCAACAGCAGGGATGCTATTTGCACAACTCTGTGGGTAAAGGGTCATTTGTACCCTATTCTGTGTGATTTCCAAAGTTGTGCACTTGGTGGCCCTGGACTATGACAGTAATTTGATGTTCAGGGAGAAGGTAAATAAACACAGAAACCTGAGAGAAATGAACATGTCTTGGAGTTCAGTTGTCCAGAATGTGAATTCATCACTCTCAGCTGTCTGAGATCCACAATCTATGGACTATCCCACTTGTAGAAACCTATCATCAGGGCGCCTGGGTGGCTCAGTTGTTAAGCATCTGCCCTTGGCTCAGGTCATGATCCCAGGGTCCTGGGATCGAGCCCCGCATCGGGCTCCCTGCTCAGTGGGGAGTCTGTTTCTCCCTCTCCCTCTCCCTCTGCTTGTGTTCCCTCTCTCACTGTCTCTCTCTCTCTCTCTCTCTCTGTCAAATCAATCAATGAATCAATCAATCTTAAAAAAATAAAGAAACCTATCATCATAAATTCTACTGAGATATTTTGCTCCTTATTTGATCTTTAGGCATCTTACCTCCTCTCCAAGTAATATTTGAAGCAAACCTAACTTCTTGCAAAATTCTAAAAGTTTAAATAAAAGTACTTTAATTTAAATATACATTTTGTTTTTGTTGATTATTAGTTTCTTTGTATTTTATTAGTCTCTCCTCTCTCCTGAACATCTCTGTTTATATAAACACTCTTCACTCAAGTGTGTGATTATTTGCATTCTCCCCTGAATACGATTCTTGTTATTCCCTACATATTTCCTTATCTCTTTGAGGATTCTAAGACTTCTTCATACCAGTGCCATAATGGATGCTTCAGCTGTTTATGAATCTTACTTTCTAGAAGTGCATCCTTACAATTATCAAGAATCAACTTTACCAGATATTAAACTGCTGTTGTAAATATTTCCAAGCCCTGTGTCTCTATTGCCACTGAAGACATGTGAACCCTAAGCTACAGCCTAGTCTCTACTTCCATTCCTCAACATTTTAATTTTCTAAGCCTGAACTGACTTTTAAGTTTGCTTCTAAATGTTCCATTTCTATTATTTCCTATTCCTTTAAAGCAGATCCAGTGAGGGGAGCCTGGGTGGCTCAATTCGTTAAGTGTTTGCCTTCAGCTCAGGTCATGATCCCAGGGTCCTGGGATCGAGCCCCGCATCAGGCTCCCTGCTCGGCTGGAAATCTGCTTCTCCCTCTCCCACTCCCCCTGCTTGTGTTCCCTCTCTCTCTGTGTCTCTCTCTGTCAAATAAAAAAAAAAAAGAAGAAGAAAAATTTTTTTTTTAAAGTGTCTGCCTTTGGCTCAGGTCATAATCCCAGGGTCCTAGGATCGAGCCCCCGCATCAAGCTCCCTGCTCAGCAGGGAGCCTGCTTCTCCCTCTCCCTCTGCCTGCCGCTCCCTCTGCTTGTGCTCTCTCTCTCTCTGTCAAATAAATAAATAAATTCTTTAAAAAAAAGCAGATCCAGTGAAATTTTCAAAGTTCTATTCAGTTTCTTAAATAGATTTGATATCTTTTCCAACAATGGGGATCTGCATGTTTTCTGTATCTAAGTGCCATTATTCCCTGATGTTTCTCTTTCCTGAGACCACACCTCTATTGTTTTTATCCCTGATATGCTCCATTGTATTTTTTCTTGCAAATTCCACTCTTACTGTAAGATATAGAAAGCCAATAGTTCTGAGTCTGCCATTACATTCATTGTTTAAACAAATCCTTTTGACTTTTACTTTCTTATTTATGGTTATCCATCCAGTAGATATTTTCCTAATGTCTAGTCAAAGTCTGGGAGGAATATCTGTGGTTGCATCAGGTAGCTCTTTGCTGTACAAAACTAACACTTTCCTCCCATCTCCCACCTTCCCCCCCAACACACACACACTCCTAGATCAAACACTGTAATTCAGAATCTTCCCTGGCCATACATACTTTCTCTTAAATACAGAAACTTTGTCACTCTTTCTGAACTTGCAGGACTTTTCCATCAAATTGTTTCAAATAATGTATAATCACCTAACTACAGCTGACCAAACGATATAGGAAAGTTTCCTCAATTGCTCTGATAATTAACTTTCTCTCTCTACCAGTTTAAGAGCACGTCTCTTAATTACCTTTTCTCAATTCAGCTTTCTTCTGGATAAGTAATTCCAGGCTGATCACTAAGATCTTGACTTTGTTAAACCATGTTGGGTCCCACTGGCCTCTTTGACCTAGTAATAACTGCGCTGTTCAGTGCTTCCTAGCTCTATCTTTAGTAACACTTAGGTACATATTCTTTTAACTTTTATGTATATCTAGCTGCTAAATTTTTAATATTTTTTCCCTGAAAAAAGTGTCTTTTCTTTCCTCTAGTGTTTTCTCCTTAATCTCTGTGTGTATATGTGTGTGTTTCTTATTCTTTCAATTTCTAACAATATGCATTTTACATGGCTTGTGAGAAAAATGTTTTCTGAGTCTCCAGTCAAAGTCTCCAATCAAACCTGCCGCTTAGGACAGTTTCAAGGTACAAAACTTTATAATGGTCTTCTTTGCCTTTGAGCTTTTATATATATAATCTCATATATGTATGTATGAGTGTATATATATAATCTCATATATAGATATAATGTGTGTATGTAGGTGTATGCATATACACGTTACATATATACACATTGTGTATAAATATACATATATACGTGTGTGTATGTACATACTAGATAAGTATACACACACATCATGCATAATTAAGCTTCTTTCTGCAATTTAAAATTCCAATAATATAATAGTAACTGTGACTATTTCGCTGGTGTCACACCTAAAGCAAAATGAAGCACCCATAGAATATGGACTTGGGGAAATACTCGTGGTCAGACTAGCTGACATCCCATTGAAGCAAAAATCAAATCTTTCTCTTTTCCTCATGCTTTTCCTCTCTATTCTCCTTTCCCTAAATAACATAGAGTTGGCTAAGTCCGAGCAGTCAAAATTGATGTGAAAGCTTCACTTCTCCTTTCAAGAAATGCTTTTGGTGGATATCATGTTTTGTTCTCCCTGGGGGCCATTTATATATATGGGTGTATATATATAGGATCATTTTAATGGAAGTAATAAAGAAGATACTCCCATCTGAATTAATCTTAGGCTTCCAATACTGCTATTGTGTGAACATATAAAGCCACTCATTTGAAAACTCCTCTAGCTAAGTCAAAACAAAATAGTAAATTGGAAAGAGAAGAATTTTGCAGTTTAATTTTCTATGATTTTAATTAATAAGAAGTGATGTATTTTTCATTTGGCACTCTAATTATTTCATGTAATTTAATAATGAGATCAACCTAGAAAAAATTTAATTAAATGGGATTATTATGTAACATTTCCTGGTGAGCTATATAGGGCACTAAGGCATAATTTGAGATTGAAAATAGAACATAAAGTACACGTGTCCTCAAAGAACACACCACAGCTTGAAATTAACTTATGTCTTGATTTGATCCATTTTGATCAACACTTGAATTATTCATCTGAGTCCTGTAGAATACTGCCCCTCAAACTTCACTAATTATCAGTGGCTCTTTTAAAAAATGCAGGTTCAGATTCAGTATATCTGAGTGGGGTCTGAGTTTCTGCATTTTTCACAAACTATTGGTGATGCCAGTGGATAGTGGTAGTGGTTACCCTTTGAGTAGCAAGGCCACAGAATTCATAAGGATAGTAGCAGGAACAGGCAGTAAGTTAACATAATGGAGAATAAGAATTAATTGATATGCTAGTGTTTTCTTCCAGAAAGAGCAGCTTCACCCTGATTATTAAAGTCCATGAGAAAAAAAAAAAAAAGGAAAAGAACAAAATACTTGGGAATAAAACGGGATCTGGTCCAGTTCCTATGGTGAGGTGGTTATGTGCTTATAGGTCCATGGAAAATTCCCGCTATCCTCTCCACATTAGTGGATTTTGGAGAAAGTTTCAACTTCTCTAACCATTTCTTCTTACCTCTTCCTAAAGGGAAGAGTTGTTTATCTCATTGCTCAGAGGACAAGACGCTCATTGGACCACATTTTAAAAACTGGAGTTGTTTTGCCTAAGTCCAAATGCAAAACAACATGAAAAGACTGATAATGGAAAGACTGGCAAAATATTTATTTGACAAATATAAACCATAAGAAAATAAATGACACAACACTAATACTAAGGTGTTTTAAAAGAAATTACAGGGACGCCTGGGTGGCTCAGCTGGTTAAGTATCTGCCTTCAGCTCAGGTCATGATCTCAGCATCCTGGGATGGAGATCCACTGTCTAGGGCTCCCTGCTCAGTGGGGAGCCTGCTTCTCCCTCCTCCCCTTCTCCCACCCCACTTGTGTGCTTGCGCTTGCTCTCTCTCTTTTCCGTGCACACATATGCACGCTCTCAAATAGGATTTTAGATTTGAGAGAGAGTGCATGCACGTGGAGAGAGAGAGAGAGAGCGAGCACACAAGCAGGGGGAGAAGCAGGCTCCCTGCTAAGCAGGGAGCCCAATGCAGGGCTCAATCCCAGGACGCTGGGATCATGACCTGAGCCGAAGGCAGATGCTTAACTGACTGAGCCACCCAGGTACGCCTAAATAAAATCTGTAAAAAAATAAAAATAAATTATAAACATCAACATGGCCAACCTCCAGTCAGCTCAGGATCATGAGAAGTGATTTCCCAAGAAAAAATAAGTTTTAGGAATATAAAATGGCCAGAAAAGAAATAAGATGAACAAGAATTCAACCCCTCTTCTGCCTAGTATCTAAGTGTATCTTGCTTCTCCTTTGACGCATTTCAAAAAATTGCATCGCTAAGGTACAGTTGTGTCATTTTCAACCAAATATGCATTCACCCTATACAAAGAAAAAGACAATGCAGAGACTTATCTATTTATTATATCCTGTTATAAGTTCAGGGCATTTGCATGACAGAAGTGTCTCAGTGACAATATTTAAAATGACTTATGCTAGTACAGAAATATAAGCCTATAAAATAAATATAATTAGTTCAAAACACCCATTATAAAATAAAGACATGAAAATAGGATAAACCAAAATTAACTTCCCATTTGCAAATTAAAGAATAGGAAACAACTATTAGAAAGCTAAAAATGGGCATAAAATACTTAGTTTGCAAGTGGTATTTTATCTTAAAAATTAAACCAACATCATACTCTAGCAACATTTGATACCATTAATTACTTCTTGGTCACTTTTGCCCTTCACCTGTCACATCCACATCTCAAAAGTGAAGTTCCTCAAAGCTCAGTCCTTGCTCCCCTTCTTTTCTCTATGTTTATCTTGACTCCATGGGTGTCTTAGAGATTTTGTTCTGAATAAAGTATTTAGATATCAGTTATAGAGGGACAATTTCCAAATCTCTGTCTCCAGCCCTGACTTGCCCCTTAAATTCCAAACTCCTGTATCTGACTGCTTCCTCAACATCTGTACTCGAGTGGCCAATAGTTTTTTTCAAACATGACATGTTACAGACTGGTTTTCCGTTCTTACCCTACAAGGTTGTTCCTCCCATATTCTTTTCTATCTCAATAAAGAACATCCTTCACTTTCTCAGTCCAATTATTTGGGTTCCTCTATTTCTTTCCTGTATCATAGACAATACCTCAACATGTCATACCAGCCCTAACTTCATAATTTATCTCAAAACTGAGCGCTTCTCACCAATAACATCACTAACATCCTGGTATAAATTATGCCACCTCCATCTTTACTCATATATGTTTAATAACGCATAGAGCAGATAATATGATTTTTCTAGAATAATTTAGGCCACATTCCTACTTTGTTCCAAATCTGCCTGTGGCATCGTGTGTCAGCGAGAATAAATGCCAAAGTGCCTTTCATGGCACAGAAAGACTGTTTTTTGTCTGTCCTCCACCTCCTTCTCTGACCCTCTCTTCTACCACTAGTTCATTCCACTTCTGCCTCACTGACCTTCTTATTGTTTCTGAAAAAGATCTCCTATTGTCCTTTGACACTGCTTAGGATACTCTTTCTTCCAGATGTCCCCATTGACTCACTACTACATTTGGTTCTGGTTCATATCTCTCTTAAACTCAGATGTCACCTTATCAGAGAGGCCTTTCCTATTTCCCTAAATAAAATAGCAGTTCCTGCTACCTCAACCCCATGATTCCCTACTTCCATTACCCTGATTAATTTTACCTGATAGTAGTTGTCACCATCTGCAATACATTATTTGTCTATAATAGTTAAACTTCTTTCAGAATATAAGTTCCTTAAATGTAAGCACTCTATTTGTGTTTTGATCATTGATGTATCTTCAGCATATAGAATATGTATCTATATGTAATAAGTACTTCTAAATGTGTTGAATCAATGAATGAATGGTGACTTTTTGAAAGCAATTGAATTAAAGCCAGAATTTAGAACAAAGGAGATAAACTATTATTCAACATTGTATCAAGAGTCCTAGTAACTTATATGTATTGTGAAATTAAAATGTAGTATAAATATCAGGTGCTATGATTTTGAGTTCTCATTGTGTGCAGATTTTTTTTGTCTACTGAAAAAATACAAAACCACACACTAAAACATTATTTGAAATAATTAATAAGCTAAAAAATACAGACATGTTATATATTGGATTAATGGCCTTAAAATTTTATCATCCCTATATCCACACATTTTGCCATGTAGTTTTGCAGTTCTTATAACTAGAAAGATTAACTTTGGTTTTAATTATGTGACTTTCCACCAGTGGAATGTTATCAGACCTGACTCAAGCAGGGGCTTAAAAAACATTTGTAATGGGACACCTGGGTGGCTCAGTCAGCTCAGCCTTCAGCTCAGGTCATGATTCCAGGGTCCTGGGATTGAGTCCCGCATCGGGCTTCCTGCTCGGCAGGGAGTCTGCTGCTCTCCCTGTTTGTGCTCTCTCTCTCTGACAAATAAATAAAATCTTATAAAAAAAAGCATTTGTAATATTGGGCTTGTTCTCCTGCATCCACCTCTGCCATATCCATGAGAAGAAACATGTCAGTTCTAGCTTGTTTGTGGCAAGCTGAGAATGAGAGAAACCTACAGCTGAGGCATCCCCAGCCAAGCAGATTCTAGATCAGCTGACTGCCCACCAGCCTCAGATATGTGAGTGAGCCTAGACAAGACCAACATATTATAATGGTGATAGTAAACCTAAGCTTGGTATAATCTCAATTTATTATTATATATATTATACATATAATATATACTTATTATAAGATATATTATTATGTATCTCAATTAATGCTGCATTCTACATGAGCAATAACAATTCTAAAATGTAATGGAATAAAACTCTTACGAAAGCAATGTGAATAATGAATTGCCTCAAAATAATTCAAAAATATTTAATATGTTTGTGTAGAATGTAACAAAATTTGTAAAAGACATAAGGATGAATAAAAACTTGTTCATGGCTAGAGAAGGTCAATAATATAATAACTTCAATTCTTCTCTCGTTAATGTACCTACCCAAAACCAAAATTCCTATCACAGTTTCAAATTATTATTCAAGAAAACATATTCTAAAATGAATATTAGAAATATATATACAAAATAAAGCAAGTCAATTTGGGAAGAGTCCGATTCAAGGAAAGTCATCAGAATATATTTGCACAGGACTAGATAAATATGTCAATTGTATCAAATAGATAACCTAGGAATTTTTTTAGGTACATAAGGACCTTATTCTATGGTAATGACTCTTTTCAGATAAGTGAGGAATGAAGAGATAATACAAACAACAGTGCTGAGACAATTTTGAGAAATTAGATATCTTAGAACATTCATAAAAATAAGTGCTATTAAAATTATCTAAAGTATTACTATAAAATATAAGATAATATGTCTATGATTTCAAGTAAAACTTTTTAAATGAGATATAGACAGGGCAGTATGGACATCAAATGTACAAAGACAAATGTGTCTGTAATTTATACTTCTTCTTCTTCTTATTTTTTTTTAATAAATAGGCTCCACACCCAGCATGGAGCCCAACATGGGTCCTGGACTCAGGACCCTGAGGTCAAGACCTGAGTTACTTAGTGACCTCTCCCCACCCAGGCGTCCCTGTAATTCATGCTTCTTAATTAAATATTTATGAAAAGCAAAAATATTATAACCAAATTTCACAAGTGACTGACCCATGACACTATATGCAATATATACAACAAAGGACTAATATTCACAATAAGAACTCCAAGAAATTTATACAAAAAAGTCAAATAATTCAATACAAATTTTTGCAATTATATAAAAATCAATGGCAGAAGTAGAAATGTGAGGGGTCAATAAAGGCTGAAATATTTTTACTCTCACCAGTAAAAATAGAAAAACAAAATAAAACAATTTAATAGCATTCTTTAATCATCTTCCTGAGAAGACAAAAATGAAGCTATTTCACATTAATCTTTTCTCTAGGCATCCTTAGGGGAAAAAAAAAAAGTTGTAGTTGAGAAACAGAAAAGTTTGGCTCTTATGATGAACAATAACAACCTTTCTGATAACAACATTTTCTGATACTCAAAAATGTGAAGAGAATGATCTATATGATTTCTATGGTTTCTTCTAAGAGAAAATTCAAAACCATCTTCAGGGAAAATAAAATATATGTTGTAGCAAAGTAAAAGAATAACTATAACATGTAAAAAGTACAGAAATGAAAATTCTTATTCTGTTAATTATGAAAAGATAAATCACTCAATAAATAAAAAATAAGCAAAACATAAGATATCTCAATATCATTATTTTGTACTATAAAATTAGTTCACATTTCATTTAAAAATGATGAGAAGCATATTAACTACATAAAAAATATTTAGAAATGAAATATTCTGTTATCACAGAGGAGATGATCTATTTTCTCCAGCTAGAGAATATTTTGTTTTTGTGAGATAGACAGCAAAGGAAAGTATATTTCTTAAAGCTCAGATCAGTGATAATGCAAGTCATATTGAGCATCTTAAAAACTGTTTCAAAAATTATTTGAAGCCTCAGTGCTATTTAGAGATGCTATTACCATTACCTTAAAAATTGTTTTTCAGCTTTTATGATAAGTCAAAAGAAATTGGCTAGTCTTTTAGAATCATAGTCTTAAGTACTCTAAAAAACAAGATACCAAAAGTGTTCTTTCCTGAGGATATTCACTTACCCAGAACTGTTATTATTCCAAAGTAAAAATAATTGTTCCTGAAATAAAACAAAAATACATGAAAAAATCTAATAATAAAAAGACTGGCAAAATGTGTGTTTGGCAATTACAAACTATAAGAAAATAAGTGATGCAACACTGATCACGTATTTTTAAGGAAATTATAGGTATAAACAACAACATGGACAATTTGAAAACCTATTCTCTTGAGTTAATATAAAATAGTGTAAATCATACATTCAACATGAAGGTAATTAAATGTTCTAAAAGAAATTGCTAGAAATATATATATGTATATATATAAATGAAGGAAAATTCAACAGTGATCAGTAGGTAAAATACAGTCAAATTTATGTTTTTAAACAAGTTTATAGTTGTTGAGTGTCTTCATTATTATTAAATAAGAAAACTTTACATGAATGAACACAGAATTCGATACAAAAAGGCTGATAAAATAATACAAGGAGGAAAGGAAAGGGAAAGGAAAAGGAAAAATGAATTTAAATATAAAAAAGGTGGAAATACTGAATGATAGCTTATATGTATATGATCCACTGGGCTATATATAGTCATCCAGTTTTTCCAAATAGTTGTTATTCATTTACACTCCCACTAACAGTGTATATGAGTTCAAGTTGCTTCACAGCCTCAATAACACCTGTATGATTTGCTTTTTTGGTTGTTGTTTTTAAGTTTAGCAATTCAGTTAATGTGTAATGGTGCAACATGGTGATTTTTAAGTTGCATTGCCCTGGAATCTGAAATTGGGCAACTTTTCTAAAATTTGGTCATCTGAATCTCTTCTGTTTCTGTCATATATTTTGCACATTTTTCTTTTTTTTTAATTGTGGAAGAAAAATTTAACGTGATAGCTACCCTATTATGACATTTTAAAATATGACACTTTATGTGAAAAATCCAAAAGATTCCACCCCAAATTACTAGAACTCATACAGCAATTCAGTAATGTGGCAGGTTACAAAATCAATGCACATAAATCAGTTTCTTTCTTATACACTAACAATGCAACTGTAGAAAGAGAAATTAGAGAAATGATTCCATTTACAATAGCACCAAAAACCATAAGATACCTCAGAATAAACCTAACCAAAGAGGTAAAGGATCTATACTCTAGGAACAACAGAATACTCATGAAAGAAATTGAAGACACAAAAAGACGGAAAAACATTCCATGCTCATGGATCGGAAGAATAAACATTGTTAAAATGTCTATGCTACCCAGAGCAATCTATGCCTTCAATGCCATCCCGATCAAAATTCCTATGACATTTTTCAAAGTGCTGGAACAAACAATCCTAAAATTTGTATGGAATCAGAAAAGATCCCGAATTGCCAAGGAAATGTTGAAAAAGAAAAACAAAGCTGGGAGCATCACGTTGCCTGATTTCAAGCTATATTACAAAGCAGTGATCACCAAGACAGCATGGTACTGGCACAAAAACAGACATATAGACCAATGGAACAGAATAGAGATCCCAGATATGGACCCTCAACTCTATGGTCAACTAATCTTCGACAAAGCAGGAAAAAATATGCAATGGAAAAAAATCTCTTCAATAAATGGTTCTGGGAAAATTGGACAGCTATATACAGAAGAATGAAACTCAACCATTCCCTAACACCATACACAAAGATAAACTCAAAATGGATGAAAGACCTCAATGTGAGACAGGAATCCATCAAAATCCTAGAGAAGAACATAGGCAGTAACCTCTTTGACATTGGCCACAGCAACTTCTTTCAAGATACATCTCCAAAGGCTAGTGAAACAAAAGCAAAAATGAACTTTTGGGACTTCGTCAAGTTAAAAAGCTTCTGCACAGCAAAGAAACAGTCAACAAAACTAAGAGGAAACCCACAGAATGGGAGAAGATATTTGCAAATGACACTACAGATAAAGGGCTGGTATCCAAGATCTACAAAGAATTTCTCAAATTCAACACCCAAAAACAAACAATCAAGTCAAAAAATGGGCAGAATACATGAACAGACACTTCTCCAAAGAAGACATACAAATGGCTAACAGGCACATGAAAAAATGTTCATCATCACTAGCCATCAGGGAAATTCAAATCAAAACCACATTGAGATACCACGTTACACCAGTTAGAATAGCAAAAATTGACATGGCAAGAAACAACAAATGTTGGAGAAGTTGTGGAGAAAGGGGAACCTTCTTACGCTGTTGGTAGGAATGCAAGTTGGTACAGCCACTTTGGGAAAGAGTGTGGAGGTTCCTCAAAAAATTAAAAATAGAGCTATCCTATGACCCAGCAATTGCACTACTGGGTATTTACCCCAAAGACACAGATGTAGTGAAAAGAAGGGCCAATGCACTCCGATGTTCATAGCAGCAATGTCCACAATAGCCAAACTGTGGAAAGAGCCGAGATGCCATTCAACAGATGAAGGGTGAAGAAGATGTGATCCATATATACAATGGACCACATCAGAAAGGTTGAATACCCAACTTTTATATCAACATGGATGGGACTGGAGGAGATCATGCTAAGTGAAATAGTCAAGCAGAGAAACTCAATTATCATATGGTTTCACTTATTTGTGGAACATAAGGAATAGCACAGGGGATGTTAGGAGAAGGAAGGGAAAAATGAAGGGGGGGAATCGGAGGGGGAGACGAACCATGAGAGACTATGGACGCTGAGAAACAAACTGAGGGTTCTAGAGGGGAGGGAGACGGGGGGATGGGTTAGTCCAGTGATGGGTATTAAGGAGGACACGTATTGCATGGAGCACTGGGTGTTATATGAAAATAATGGATCGTGGATCACTACATCAAAAACTAATGATGTAGGGCGCCTGGGTGGCTCAGTCGTTAAGCGTTTGCCTTCGGCTCAGGTCGTGATCCCAGGGTCCTGGGATCGAGTCCCACATCGGGCTCCCTGCTCCGCGGGAAGCCTGCTTCTCCCTCTCCCACTCCCCCTGCTTGTGTTCCTGCTCTCGCTCTCTCTCTCTCTGTCAAATAAATAAAATCTTAAAAAAAAAAAAAAAAACTAATGATGTATTGTATGGTGACTAACAAAACATAATAAAATAAAATTAAAAATAAAATTAAAAAAATAAAATGTGCAGCACAGTATTGTTAACCATAGGCACAACTCTTTATAGCAGATGTCTAGAATATATTCATCTCGCATAACTAAAACTTTATACCTGTTAATGGCAACTCTCCATTTCCCCTTCCCTCCAGCCCCATATGTTTTCCTATTGGGTTGTCTTGTTTATTCTCATTTATTTTGCAGGAATAGATAAATAGACAGATGATAGATAATAGATACATAGATAGATAGATAGACAGATAGTAGAGTCTTTTCTCTCATATCTCTTGCAAATATTTTCCCCAATACGAATATTTTATCCTCATTCTCCTAAGATTTTTTTCTGATTATCAGAAATTCTTAATTTTAATGTAGTCCAAATTATTTTTTTCTCTCATAGTTAGTGTCTTTTTGTCCTGTTTAATAAATCCATGCCTGCCCAAATAGGTTTTCATCTAAAGCCCTTATTGTTTATTCTTGTTTCTTTTTCAGATCTACAATCCATTGGAATTAATTTTTGTGTAGAATATGAGATGTGGCTTAAAATTTAGGTATTTTTTTTCAGTATAGATACCCAATTGAACCAGCACCATTTATTGAAAACATCATCATTTCCCCACTTCAAGACAGAGTCCCTTTAGCCATAAATCATACCTGTGTGAGCATGTTTCTGGAATTTCTGTTCTATTCATTGGTCTGTTTATTTTTGTTATTGCATCAGTATTATAATCACTTATTTTATTTTAGCTATATAAGAATTCTTGACATTTGTCACTGTACATTTACCCAATGTTTTATGAGAAACATTATTGTATGCAGCTTGATAAATTGTCTCAAAATGAATTCCAACTGGCAACCAGCAATAAATAAAGGAAAACAGGAGTACCCAGACCCAGTACTCAGAAGTTTCCTCAGGCATGCTTCTAGTCAGGATTCTGGCTAAAGGCTCACAATATACTGACACCTAGCACTTGTGTAAAATCGTATAGGATATACTCTTTATCTCTGGTTTCTTTTATTCAGTACCTTGTGAGATTTATTTTATATGAAGTGACATTTAGTTTGTTCTCATTACTATATTTTATTGCATTGAATGTTTGTGCCACAATGTTTGTATTCATTCTACTTTAGATGGAAATTAGAGTTGTTTCTAGGCTGGGCTATAGTTAATAGATGTATTAGTTTTCTATTACTGCCATAACAGAGTAACAGAAACTTAGTGGATCTCACAGTTCTGGAAATTTTTGGTCCAGGTGTACTCCTTTGGTTCCCTGTTCCAGGTCTCACAAAACTAACTTTAAGATGTCAACTGGTCTGAGCTCTTTCAGGAGGTGCTAGAGAAGAATCTGCCTCCAGGATCATTTGGTTTGTTGGTAGTATGCAGTTCATTTGGTTGTCATTCAGTTCCCTTTTCCTTGCAGACTGTCAGTAGGAGCCTCTCAGCTTCTTAAGACCACTTGCATTCCTTGTCATGTTCCCACCTCCAGCTTCAAACCCTCCAAGATCAGATCAAGTCCTTCTTATGCCTCATCTCTTCTCGAGCTGGAGAAAATTCTCTGCTTTCAGGGCTCATGGGATTAGATTGGGCTCACCTGAATAATCTAAATTAATCTCTCTATTTTAAGGTCTTTAATTTTAATCATATCTGCAAAGCCTCATTTGCCATGTAACATAACATAATTTCAGCTTCTTAGGATAAGATGTGGGTGACATCTTGTGGGGGAGGGGTGGTATTATTCTGCCTTCCATAGTGCTGCTTCTAGTAGGATTTTTGCAGATAGCTTTGTGAATACATATTTGCATTTTATTAGCATCTACTTGGGATAATATGTTTTTGCCATAGAGTGTCAAATTTAGTAGATACTGCTAGTTTTCCAGAAAAGCCCTCAATTTTGTTTTCATCTTCAAGTTTACTTTATTACTAATTGTCTATCTACAGATGATATATTTTTGCTTATTTTTCTTAAATAAGATGCACGTTTAGTCAATATCTAGCAATCTACAAGATCTCCTGTTCTAGATTCTCATTAACACTAGATGTGTTATGACTATTCCATCTAGCCATTATAGTATTTTACAATATTTCACATTGTGGTTTCAATATGGATTTTAATGATAATTAAAAGATTGATAAGGTTTTCTTGTTTCTTACCTTTGGATATCCTTTGTGTGTGTGTGTGTGTGTGTGTGTGTGTGTATGTGTGTGTGTGTAGTCTCTGTTTAGGTCTCTTGCTCATTTTTTGTTGTCTTCCTTCTATTTCATTGACTTGGAAGAGTTATTTATGTATTCTTTATATTGATGCTTTGTTGAATATACATACTGGAAGTATGTTTCCACTCAATAACTTCCTTTTGCACTTAATGATATCTTTTAATGAATAATATTTTATTTTAAAATAATATATTACTTTATTGTATTATGGCTTATCATGTTTTTATTCATGAAACTTTTGATAAGGTGTATGTTCACGAAACAACTCCTCTATATTTTATTCTAATATTTTTATTATTCTACCTTTCTTAGAGATAAATGAATTTGAAGATGATATGTAAATGGCATAAGATACAGATCAATACTCACTTTCTCTCCCATAAATATCCAATTGACCCAGCATAATTTCTTTTGAAGAATATCTTTACTCTAGTTATTACAGCATTTACTTATGTCAATTGTCAAGCAACAGTACATGTGTGGGACTTTCCAAATACCTTTATCTGTCCATTGTTAAGTTTGTCACTTAGTATACCAAATCTACACAGTCAAGTTTACTATAGCTTTTTGGTGAACCCTAGTATGTATTGGTTTAAGCCCTCAATTTTGTTTTCCTCTTCAAGTTTACTTCATTACTAATTGTCTATCTACAGATGATTTTTTTGCTTATTTTTCTTAAATAAGATGCATGTTTAGTCAACATCCTCCCCTCTAAACATTACTTTATCTGTCTCTTAAAAATGCAATAGATATAATCAATAGAAATTAAAGAAGTAAAGCTGCTTTTATTTCCAGACTAATTAGAATGTATACACAGAAATTGTAAAAAAACTTCAAAAAGGCTTCTAAGACTAATAAATGAATTTAATAACATCAGAAACTATAAGATGAATATATATACATATATATGTGTATATATATGTGATTTGAAAGAATCTATATTGTTAAGGTATAATTCTGCCTACATTAATCTATAGATTCAGTGAGAGCCCATATGAAATTACAAACACAATTGCCAACTGATTCTAAAATATATGTATTGAAATACAAAGAACTTAAAATAACTAGAATAATATATTTCAAAAAGAAGACAAAGGTTAAAAATTGAATCTCCTATGGTTAAAACCTTCTAAGAAGCTACTATGTTCAAAAGAATAAAGTTAGTGCCAGGGTAAGCATTTATATCAAGGGATTTTCAAAAACAGTACCAATGCAAATCAAAAAGAAAAAAAAAATATCTACAACAAATAGCACTAGAAAAATGGATCTCTACATAGGAAAAAATACATCAACACCTCTCTCATACTATATATGACAATAATTTAAGTTAGATCATACACCTAAACATAAAACTAAAATTATAAAGTACTACAAGAAGACATAGGAGACCATCTCTGTGATACTTCTTAAATAACTCATGGAAAGTACTAACCATAAAAAAATTGTTAAATTGGACTTTATTAAATTTAAAATCTTCTTGTCATCAAAAACCAGTTAAGAAAATTTATCTATAAACCAAAGATGGAGGACTATGTTTGCAACACATATACTTTCCCTTTCTAGAATCTGTTCTATTCAAATTCTCCCTAAATTTCCATGCTAGTGAGTAAAATTTAGATTTCAAATCCTTATTGAATTTCTCTGCTACCTTTCAACAACAAAAAGTGAACCATTAAGTAGCCAAAATTTGAGTGGGCTACAGACTGCAGATCTTAGTAGTTTTGTAAACAGGGAAAAAATTAAAATTTTACCCTTTCTTTTCTCCCTTCCCCATCAAAATCTCTGAGGAGATAAGTTTTAAAACTTTCTATCTCCGTTCACAAAAATTAGACTTCTGACCACAAAAGATAGAAATAACCTATATCAGTCTTTGTTTTCACTAACATTTTCCCCATCACATATATTTTCAAAATTAGTCTAGTAAATATATAAAATGAAGTAAGATACTTTAAATTAAAAATAATCTGATATAATTTTTTGTCTATTAAACTAACAAAAATGAAAATCATATGAATACTCTTTTGATGAGTGAGTGGTAACTTCCTCAATTATTGCTGTGGGAATAAAAATTGTACAAAGTGTCAACATTGCAATACACACCTATATAACACAAAAATATAACTTTTCATAGAGTTTGTCTCATTAAGCCCACTATATGAATAATTAGTCCCAGAAAATGGAGGTTCTCTCCAAAATTATGTACAGAAGTGTTTCTTTATTGTTATTGCTATTGCTATTATTATTATTATTATTATTATTTTTATTTTTATTTAGAGAAACTAGAAGTTTGGAGAAAACACAAATGCCCAGCAATAAAGTAAAAATAATAATAACTGGTATTTATTGAGCATAAACTACATGGCAGTCACTCACTAAGCATTTTAATAGAATTAACTCATTGTATATTTATACAAATAAGGGAGGAGAGTGAGGCTAGGGTCTTATATTTCTAGGCTCCTTTGTTTTGGAGTTCCCATAGGTTGACTACATCTCAAGACTAAAGTTTCAGCTCCTGACAGGTTCTTGTCCCTATGAAGTCCACTTGGTCCCTGGCTCTAGAAATCAGTAACTACTCTTGCTGTTTCAGGTCTAAGGCTCTTGTATGGTTTCTTTATGTTGCCCAGACCATGAGTGGAAGAAATATTTAAAGTAAAAAAAAAAAAAGGGGGGGGGTAGATGGGTGCAGACTAGTGATACTTATATATTCTACAAATATTTACTAGAACCTAATATTTGACACCAATTTATCAAGACATCAACATACAGTAGTGAATCAAGTGGACAGAGTCTTACAGAGATTAAAATGTAGACATACAGTAAAGAAAATAAATAATATATCAAGTGCTGAAAAACAAGCAATATTAAAGCAAGAAAACATAGGGATACCTAGGTGGCTCAGTCAGTTAAGCATCTGCCTTCAGCTGAGGTAATGATGCCAGGGTCCTGGGATCAAGTCCTGCATTGGGCTCCTTGCTCAGTGGGGAACCTGCTTCTCCCTCCACTTGTGCTCTCTCTCTCTCTGACAAATAAATAAAATCTTCAAAAAATAAAGAAAGCATAGTATATAGTGATGGGGGCATAAGAGAGCTTCCATTTTAATATCAAGTAGTCAGGAAAGAACAGTGTGTTAAAAAGAATTTGAGCCAATGTGTTGTAAAGTATGGGGATGAATTCTGTAACTCTCTCTTAAAGTATAATGGATATAGTCTTGGAGTATAAGGGATATCGACAACTACAACCCAGGCCAGCAGCCTTCTTGGAGGGTTTAAGAAATAGCCAGGAGGCCAGTAACGGTTAAGTGAATTATGGGAGACATTCCTCATAGGGTTTTAACAATTTATATTCTTTATATTCTTTGTATATATTATGTGAAATTAAAATTAAGTTGTACATGCAAAACATTGAATGTTAGGCAATGTTTCCCCTGGTGTATTTTTGCTGCTATCTACTTAAAACCAGTCATTCACATTTCTAGGGCTTATATTTATCTTCTGTTCAGGAATGGAACCACACCATTTCCTCAGAACTTTCTATGAATATGTGAATAAGCAAAATTATTGTGTAACATCTTTCTGTATATCCAAAAAACACTCAGTCTCTAAACCTTATCAATATTTCAGTAGATCATTTCTTTTTTATCTTTGTACATTTTAAGTTTGCTAAAACTTCCCATTCCTTTTTGGAGACTTAGTTCAAAAATATATAAAAATACATTATATATATATTTATATACTTATATATACACTAATTTTTTCTTCACAATGTAAATTAATATGGCAGCTTAAAAATTAAATGAGAGTAATAGTAAATTTATGAAAACTGTAATGCTTATGTGAAATCAGTATATTCTAAGCAAGTCAGAATCCTGAATGACATGCATTTTATTTTACATTTTTGTATCTATTTTATATCATATTCTTTGGTCAATGCACATAGGCCACCAATAAATGAAATTTTCTAACAGGATTTTCTAACATCAAAAGGTATTGTTTCTTTAGTGCAGATAACAAAAAAGTATTGTTTCTCACCTGATGATCTATGTTTGCTACACTTTTTATAGAAAGTGAAATAAATGTACTAAATATTATATATCTTATAGTGATATAAGAAAATAATGTATAACTTCTTTAAAATAATATTCCAGGAAAATAAAAAATCTTCTATTAAACTTTAGATTTTTTTACTTTTTCAGGGATAACATATATTTTAGGCTTAATTTTTTGAAACTATTTTAATTGTATTTATTCTGGAATAACATTTATTCTATAATTAATATTTATAAATTCTCATTTGATACCCACCTCTGATAAAGCTTTGGATGGTATGTATAGAATGTGGGTTTTTTCACCATAAATTTTAAGGTTAAGTGTAGAATTCAGACACAGTAAGCTTTTACCCAATTTTCCAACCTAAGTAAATCTTTTAAAACTCAGTGAAGACCCAAATAGAGCTATTTGTCCTCTCAAAAACTAATTTGAGCTAGCATTTTCAGCTCTGCTTAGCACAGAGATTTGATAGCTAAAGACATATTTTATAGCAGGTTTCAAACTAGAAAGGCGTGACTGCTCTTGGTGAGATTGATGAAAAGTCATTCCTGTTTAGTATTCTTGATAGATAAAAATAAGTATTCCTATAGAGATAAGTGCCATACTCTATAGTAGATGACTGAATATATCAGTTGCAGTAATAGTATGGTTTTGATGTATATTTTCATTCTTTCTGAAGGCAGTAAGACCATATATTTTAGTGCTTATCCAGAGGCTAAACTAATTGATAAAGTCTAATTCTTTTTTTTCTTCTTCTTTTTCTTTTTTTTTTTTTAGAGATTAGGTTTCATATATTTTGGGAAACCCTGGGGAACTATTTTTCATGTATAATCTAAGAAGTTGTTTTGAATGACAGTATTTTGAATTAATAATATATAACTTCTGCTAAAATATACCATTTATCAAAAAATATGTACTTTATAATAACATCAGAGTAAACAATAATGCAAAGCAAAATATTATTTTTTGAAATGAAATGCATAAATATGATTGAAGTAAATACTGAAAAATATATGACTTTCCTAGATAGGTCTTACCATTTACATTTTATAAGTGAAACTAGAATAGATAATTTTAATATTCATATTAGATTAAATCAACATTTAATAAGCTGGCATGTGCCATTCACTGAACATTTAAGAAATATAATGTTTCATGCTTATACAAATGCACACAATATATAACATGTTACAAGTCTTGTCAAATTCTTATTTAAGTAATTAAATGGTGTGTGGTATTATTCTTGATAATCGACATTTCTGAGTATGCTTTGTAGTAGTAATCAGCAAAAATAATAAAATGTTACTGCTTATACATCAGAAAATAGTGTTTATAAATAAGCCATTGATCCTTTGATAAAATGAACTCATTCAACCAGTAATTATTAAGTATTATTTTTTAACATTTCAATAGTTATTAGGGATAATTTGAAAAGTTATAAATGAATATTTATAAAATACAATATGGCCAATCCTTGTTTTTATGGAACTTATATTTATTAGGAAGAGACAAATAGGGAATGAAGCAATTATGTCATTATAATTATATAAGTATTAACAGAGTATAACAGTTTTTAACAGAAACCTTAACAGATTCGGGGATAAGGAGGTATCTTTTCTTAAGAAGGAACATTAAAGTTGAGGTATAAATTAGCTCTGTGAAGAGGGAATGGGAAATGACAAGAGAAATGCTGGGGCTCCAGATATAATTTTGTGCACTCAATTGGTTTAAGAACTTAAAATTATGAGTACTACTCTCAACCAAGCTATCTCCACATTTAATTGAAAGCAAATGAATCACAAAATAGTTACATAAGAAAGTGATGATTAATAACCATTGACAAGATCAGGATTGCCTGGAAAAAGAAAACACTTGCATAACTGGTACACTTTAAAAAGATACTTGAGAGGCATCCAGCTAGCTCAGTTGGGAGAGCATGTGACTCTTGATCTGGGGGTCATGAGTGTGAGCCCCACATTGGATGTAGAGATTACTTAAATAAATAAAACTTAAAAAAATAAAAGATTACTTGATTTGATCAATTGAATATTTCATTAATACAGCAAATATGTATTGGCCACCCACTATGTGACAGGCACCTCATCTTTATCTTTCTTCAACCTTATATTCCAAAGGAAGGGAACAGTTAATAAATTACAAATGTAATATACTAAGTGCATATATACATATAATTTTAATATATTAATATTAATATAATAAATAAAGAGAAGGGTATGGAGGATCAACAATAGTAAGAAAGCAGATTTGTGCAGTTTATACAGGGTAGTAAGTCGCTGAGAATACAACAACTTTGAAAAGACTTAAAGAAAATTGGTCTGCATCTAACAGGAAAGAAGAATATGCCAGGTGAAGGAAAAATCCTTTGCAAAAGCCTAAGGCAGGCATGTGCTTGGTGCGTTCATGGACTGGCAAAGCAGACAGTGTGGCTAGAGGAAAATGAGGAAAGCGAGAATGGAAATGAAGTCAGAGATACCAGGGGGCCAGGAAATTCAAAGGAATTAACAAGGCATTTTACAGACTTTGCTTTTAGACTGAGTGAAATGGGAGCCATTTAAGAATTTTAATAAGAGGGCGCCTGGGTGGCTCAGTTGGTTAAGCGACTGCCTTCCGCTCAGGTCATGATCCTGGAGTCCCAGGATCGAGTCCCGCATCGGGCTCCCTGCTCGGCAGGGAGTCTGTTTCTCCCTCTGACCCTACCCCCTCTCAGGCTCTATCTCATTCTCTCTCTCTCAAATAAATAAATAAAAAAGAATCTTAAAAAAAAGAATTTTAATAAGAAAATTATCATAGCCTGGGGCACCTGGGTGGTTCAGTCATTAAGTGTCTGCCTTTGGCTCAGGTCAGGATCCCAGGGTTCTGGGATCAAGCCCCGCATTCCAGCTCTCTGCTCAGCAGGAAGCCTGCTTCTCCCTCTCCCACTCCCCCTGCTTGTGTTCCTTCTTTCACTGTGTCTCTCTCGTTGAATAAATAAATAAAATCTTTAAAAAAAATTATCATAGCCTGAAATATGTCTTTAAAGTATTTCTGTAGCTGGAGTGAAGGAAATAGACTTTCAATGGGGCAAGGATAGAATAAAGAAAACATATTTGTTGGCTATTGCTATAATCTGAGTGAGAGGATGGAAACTCAGACCAGACCTACAACAGCTGAGATGGTGAGACATGGTAGGACTCTGAATCTGGTTTGATTGTAGAGCTAGAAGGACTTCTTGCTGAAATATATATGGTATGTGAAATAAAGGAGAATTAAAGATAACTCATGAATTTTTGCCTTAGTAATTGAATGAAAGCAGTTGTTGTAAAGGGGAAGGCGGTAAGTAGAGTAGGTTTGGTGTGAATATTAAGAGATCAATTTTGAACATGCAGACCTTGAGATGTTTGTAGCTACTCAGGAGAATGATTTAAGAGTTTAGAACTGTTGTCTGAGCTAAAGGTGTAAATGATATAAATGTGGGATTTTAATCAAAATATAGTTGTTGTTTCAAGCTATAAGACTGGCAGCATCCCAAAAAGAGGACACCATGCCAAAGAAAGGTATTGAGTACTGAGTATCCCAATGGTCATATCTGGGAGGAGGAACCAGAAAAGGAATGATATGTAATGATACAAAGACACGATGAAGGGGCCTGGGGGGCTCAGTTGGTTAAGCACCTGCCTTTGGCTCAGGTCATGATCCTAGGGTCCTGGGAAGGACCCCTGCATCAGGCTCCCTGCTCAGCAGGGAGCTCACTTCTCCCTCACCCTCTGCCGGCCGTTCTGCCTCTCTGTCTGTCAAATAAATAAATAAAATCTTTAAAATAAAAAAAATTAAAAGACATGATAAAAACCAAGAGAGTTGCAATTATTAGTAGTAACCAGATCTAAGGTATGATCATAAGAATGGGTAGCTAAGATTACCAGAGGAGAAGAGTTCAAGGACTTGAACCAGGATGTTAAAAATATCAGTCCCATAATTATTAGAATTTTGAAACATTGAAATGTGCTTACTGTTGGAGAAAATCATAAAGAGCCAGGAGTTAAACTTATAAAGGAATTAGGGGGAGTATGCTAAAGGATTGCTTGATAGACTATTAATGAGCAGTAATGAATGATATAATCTGATGACGTGTTTCAAAACTGAGGGTTTAAAGGAGAGAGAAGGGAGAATGGTTTGAAATTAATAGTGAGGAACAAGAAAAATGCCTACCAATCTCTATTCCCAGAGGTTTGAGAACTCAGCGAGGGAAAAAACAATTAGTCTCTACTTGAGAGGGCTGCTGGTGATACAGTGTCTTCAGATGAGCTACAGTTTTCTGTTGGTATGAGAATGTAAAAGGACAATTCAGAAAAGAGACTGATGATATAAGTGATTTTGCTGATGATGGACTGTGAATTCAAGAGAGTAGAGTAAGAGTGGGGAGGACATTTGGGCATGTGTACAATAAAATGTTATTTGTTGTTTAAATAAAATTCAGATTTAACTAGATGCACTTGCATCTTATCTGGCGACCCTATATATACTGCACAGAAATGCATGCACATGTGCACAAGGAGACATGTACAGGAATGTTTCTAGCATTATTAGTAATAATAATAATAATTAAAACTTGGAAATAGTCCAATATCTATCAATAGTAGAATTGAAATGATATTTAGTGGCTGCACAGAGCTCTCTGGAGTTTAGAGTATAGTAGTAAAAAATGACCTGGGAATTTGGGCTTTCTCATGGTGAATAATAAAAACATAGAAAAGGTAGAATGAATGTAGTTATAGCAGATTCAAGATAGATAGTGGGTGAAAAAAGTCAAGGTGTCAGTGGAGCCAGGGAGTTTAGGAAAGCTGTGATTTAAACAGTGAAAACCTCTCTGGCATCTGATGGCAGTAATAAAGCCTAGAGGTAGTTATGTCTTATGTCTGTGAATTCGCCCTAATATATATTAAGGGAGAAGTGAGTCTACCACCTGGTTCCTGGCCCTAATTGGAAATTTTAGATGGGTCCAGACTTCCTCAGATCCACTTGTTAAACTAAGGGCTCAGACTTCCTCTTTATCTCTAAAGAAGAAGATGGAAAGCTCAAATACAGCATGGGGACTTTAGACCTAAGTCAAAAGTTAACTCTTGACCAATGTTGAAAGGAGACTGAACTTACTGTTAAAATGTTGTTTTACTTTTGACCACTTATAACAAGTTTAAGGGCATCTGGGGAATTCTTTATTAATCCTTCATACTGGAAATAAAGTGATTTTTATGACCCCTTTCCTTTTCGCAACAGTAGGAAGAGCTTGAATCCTCATGCTTCTTCCTTTCTTTGAGTAACTAAGATTAACATAGTCTCACATAATCACATCTCCTAACTTCAGGAGAGAATTCTGTATGATTACTACCTGCAGAACTATAGAAGTATTTCTTTCAGTTAAGTAGTCCATGTAGTCTGGATGATGTTTTTAAAGTTTGGTCCCACTTAAGCAACTGAAAATTACCCAAATTATTTTATATTTAAACTTGATTAAGAGAGGAAGTGAATCAGGTCATTCCATGCCTAGTGAAGATATTTCTTTGACTTGAGTCAATTATTGGTCATGATACGTAGTCAGAAAAACTTTAACCAACTAAAATTACCAATCTTCAGACCCAAGAATCCCCAAGAGTAATCTAAAAACATATTTATTTATATATATTTTAAGGTTATGTCATCAAGATCATCCATCATTTGCTAAACTGACATTTTTAAACCATTGTACTCTAAATATTTTCTTTCACTTAGTCTTAAAACATCATATGGCCAAAGCATTTGCTTTTTGAGGGTAAAGACTTTCTTATCGCTATAGTCATTTTAATATTATAATGATCTCTTTGAGTGTTCCAATTATATCTTTTTATTAAACTACTTTAAATGTCATTAAAATATTATTCATTCATTTAGTCATTCCATGGTATATTCAATATTTAGCACTTTCTATTTATCAAACTTTGTTTGATCTATTAGGGATAGGAGCAATATGTCTGTTCTTATGATCCTCACAATCTAGGGAGGTGAAACAGATGATAAAGCGGAAGAGGGGTTAATGAGGTCAGGAAGAAGAGTGGTGATTTGCAAGTTCATTTATTTTTTTAAGATTTTTAAAAATTTATCTGAGAAAGAGAATGAACAGAGGAGGGGGTAGTGGGAGGGGGTGTAGAGAAGGAGAAGCAGACTCCCTGCTACGCAGGGAACTCAGTGACTGGGGGCTGGATCCTAGCACCCTGGGATCATGACCTGACCAAAGGCAGATGCTTAACCAGCTGAGCCACCCAGGTCCCCCTGCAAGTTCATTTAGATGGTAAATGAAAACTTAATGGAAGAGATGACATTTCAGGGGGGGAAATGGATGGAGTTCAGGAGAAGGAGAAGCAGACTCCCTGCTACGCAGGGATCATGACCTGACCAAAGGCAGATGCTTAACCAGCTGAGCCACCCAGGTCCCCCTGCAAGTTCATTTAGATGGTAAATGAAAACTTAATGGAAGAGATGACATTTCAGGGGGGGAAATGGATGGAGTTCATGGAGAAGGAGAAGCAGACTCCCTGCTACGCAGGGAACTCAGTGACTGGGGGCTGGATCCTAGCACCCTGGGATCATGACCATGACCAAAGGCAGATGCTTAACCAGCTGAGCCACCCAGGTCCCCCTGCAAGTTCATTTAGATGGTAAATGAAAACTTAATGGAAGAGATGACATTTCAGGGGGGGAATGGATGGAGTTCAGGCAACTAGATATTTGGAGATCTGGGAGGAAAAACCAAATGCAAAAATCCTAAAATGGAGACATTTTGATATGGATGAGGAAAGCACAGAGGTAGGTGAAGCAACATAATAAAGGAGAAGGGTAGAAAGAAATGAGGTCCGAAAGGTAAGCTATTTGGTATTGATGTAATTGATTTGATGCAATTTGCAATTTCAGTGGTTTGAGCAGAAGATGACAAGATAGGATTTACAGCATCACAGAACAGCTCTATTTAGCTGTATTCAATAAACTATAAGGGACAAGAGTAGAAACAGACATATAATAATAAAGTCTAGAGATAACAGTAGTCTGGACTACTGATAGAGCAATAGAGAGAGACAGTGGCAAATTGTAGAAGCAAAAGGATTTCCTGATGGACTGAATGGTCTAAGAGAAAGATAAATGTCAAAGATGACTCCAATATATTTTATTTGTGTGACCAAATGGAAGAGGTTGGCTATAACAGATGAAAAATGTTCTTGATGGAGCAAGTTAGAAGAAAAAATATTTGGAGTTCAGTTTTGGACATTTAAAGCTTGAGTTGTTTATTGGGCATCCAAGTGGATGTGTTAAATATAGAATCAGATTTATAATTCAAAGTTCATGGGAAAAGTCTAGGCTGAAGACAAACATTGGGGAGTTGTGACTTTGAGATGTTCTTTGAAGTCTCATGATAAACTCTTCTGGAGGGAGTATATGTAGAGGACAGCATTAGTCCAAAAAGATGTTTTGTTTACAGTAGCAAACTTTTCTGAAGTAAAATGAGAAAGTGTTTTCATTTGAAAATTAAGAGAAGTTATGTAGAAAACTTCTACAAAATTTCACTATCAAAAGAGATAAACATACATTTCTCCACCATATTTTATTTCCCAATAAAAGATAATTTGTATTTATCTTTGCTAAAACACTGTCCTGTGTTGAATGTTACATGATTTCTTCCTAGGTAAAACTGGCCTATGAACAAGTTGTTCTATAGGGTCTTTTTAATCAATCTTAGATGGAGCCTAATACTTATCGGCTATAAATGGAATATTGAAGTATTGTGATTTTCATTGGTGTTATTTACTGTTATATAAAGGCTAATAATAAATTATTTATTATATTTTAGTGCCACTGAAAATGTATACCTTTCCAGGAAATTAATTAAAAAATTAATTACCTTTGTTAAAACTGTAGTACCCTATGCTTTCACCGAAGCATCCTGAAAAATGTTACCTACTTCCCTCTATCCCATTTAAGCAACAGATATGTTTTAGTTATTTGTTTTAATTCATATGTAAGGGCATCTGGGTGGCTCAGTTGGTTAAGCGACTGCCTTCGGCTCAGGTCATGATCCCGGAGACCTGGGATCAAGTCCCACATCAGGCTCCCCGCTCAGCGGGGAGCCTGCTTCTCCCTCTGACCTTCTCCCCTCTCATGCTGTTTCTCTCTCTCTTTCTCAAATAAATAAATAAAATCTTTAAAAAAAATAAAAAATAAATTCATATGTAAGTAGTGTGATCCATATATACTAAAACAGAGTAAGCTTTTCCAATGAATATATATTCTCTTCAATTAACACATTTTTAATGAAGTCATAGAAGATGGACTGATGCAAATGAGGTGTTGAGAACACTGTTTTTCTTTACTATTTTCAATAATACACAAATAATATTTCAAACACTTTTAATTTATCCTAAAGTGATCATAGAGCACACAGCGCATTTTCAAAGGGTTTGCTTTAAAAAAAATCTATTTACCGCATAATTTGCTCTTATACTGAAGCTGATTTACAGTATTAAATGTTAAAAGTACCATATTTTACATCCATAGACAGATTTTGATTATATGAGGCATTCTTTTAGTGTCTACAAGATTAAACACCTCATAAAATACAAAACATAAAGTACAAATATATGATATATACATACATTCAATACTACTTCATCAAAAATATTGTCTTCAGGGGTGCCTGGGTGGCTCAGTCGTTAAGCATCTGCCTTTGGCTCAGGTCATGATCCCAGGGTCCTGGGATCGAGCCCCACATCGGGCTCCCTGCTCCACAGGAAGCCTGCTTCTCCCTCTCCCACTCCCCCTGCTTGTGTTCCCGCTCTTGCTGTGTCTCTCTCTGTCACATAAATAAATAAATAAATAAATAAATAAATAAAATCTTTAAAAAAAATATTGTCTTCAATTAAAAATGGTTTGTAGAAGTTGTACATATTTTTATATAAAAATTTCCAATTTGTTTTTATAAGATCTATTTTGTGGAATTTGATACTTATAATGAATTCTAGATAAATAAAAACAGTATTTTAATATATGAATGCATTAGTTTTTAGGTGAATTAAAAAAAATTAAGTACTCTCTGTACTCAAGGAGAGGCGTGAACTCATGACCCTGAGATCAAGAGTCACATGCTTCACTGACTGAGCCAGCCGGGTTCCCCTAGGTTAATTTTTTGAAATGTCAAAAAATCTTCAACCACTGCTTTAGAGGCACATATATTGTATAAATTATCATGTATTCCTGATTTAGTAAAGCCATATAAAATTACAAAAAAAGAAAGACAATATAGGGCTAATTTTTGAGGAACTTGGGGTCCAAAACAAATCAACAACATTGCAGGTACACCACTTCTCCCCCATACCCTCCTCATTTATGGGTGCAGGCAAGTGAAATCCCTCGCTCTACAGGGCAACTGGGGCTTGCTTTGATTGGGTGATTATTGGTGGAGATACAGATTGCTTGAATGCAATACACATTTTTGTTACTTTTTAACAGCAGTTGATGAGAAGTTTAGGATGGAGGGCTAAATTTGTTTTCTCATTTGAAACACTAGCAAAGTCAAAATAGTGGTTTAAAAAAAACAAGTATAATAAGTTGAAGAAAAGGATATTCTTCAAGAAACATAATTTAATACATTGCAAGGGGCAGCATGTAAAAAGGGTGAAAACCAATAATAGAAACCAAGGGAGAAGGCTGGAGCTTGGACAGGTGAGGGGTCCTGTCTGCCCCATGAAAACCAGCAGCATTTGTTGTCTCCAAAGAGCAGGTAAGACGGCGGGAGGAAAAAGGAAGCCAGAAAAGGGAGATAATAAATGTTTTTCTTAAAATGCCTCAGGTCCTTTTTTTCATATCTGTGCAGAAAGCCCAATATTTTACATGGGGGAAAAAGTCTTCAGTACTTTTCTTTTAAAAAGAAACAATCAAATTCTAGGAGAAAACTCAGTATGCCAAAATAGATTTTGAAGTGAGAGTAAATATCTTGGTTTTGACTCTATTCAGCTCTCCACTTACTCACTTGCCTAAAAAGTAAGCGCACTAATGTCTAAGCGTATACTCATTTAACCCCTCTGGAATTTCATGGTCTATGATGTGAGTTGAGTATACAACTTCATTTTTTCCCAAAAATTATCTAAATTTCCAAGGGCTATCTAAATGAATACTGCTTTGTGATATTTTCCTTAGTAGATATACCAAGGACAGAATATATATACAATTTTTAGGTTATCCATTTTTATACAAGTGCCATACATTAAAAAATAAAAAAAAGTTTTGAAATAGTGTTTTACAATCTATTTTTCTATATTATCTACTAAAGAGACTTTTAGATTTTTTTTTTTCCTAATCACCATCCCTAACCATGTTTGTGTTGTCCAGTAGAGTTGAGCTTAGGAGGGTCAAACTATTTTAACACATAATATTAATACTAATACAAACTATTTAATATCTAGGAAGTTTTCAGTCCCAAGAACCAATATTCATCCCCTTAGGGATGCTCATTGGGAATGCATGATTTAAATCGAATTAGTGTAAGACAATTTGAAGCCTTAAATGTGCAAATGAATGAGGCAGAAAATATAATACAAAATATTTTCCAAATGTATTTGAATACAAATTCTGGTTTTCTCAGATTTCAAGGAAATAATGTTACAATACAGAAAATTTTGGAAGCAGAGAACCTATAGACCTTGAAGACCTGTGAAATTCAGTTCTTTGATACTTTGTTCATATGTGTACTCAGGTCATGTGGTTTGGCATTAAATCACTGACCTAGAATTGTGCTTGATTTGTTTTCCTCTACCTTTTCCCTACCTGTAGGGAGAAGGTAATTGAAGTTTGAGAAAAATCTATAAATGATGAACATTGACTGAAAGAGATTAGCCAAGTATGTTTTTTTCAGTCATCTTATTTGAAAGATTTTCTTTCTCTGAGAGATTTGTTTTATTTTACTTGAGATGTAGTGAAACTTCTCTAAATAAATCTAGCTTTTCTAGCAAAGTATTTTTTTAGCAAAGTATTTTTAATAAAAACTATCAAATGATCAAAATTCAGAGAAAGTAAAATATTATTCTAAATCTAAATGTCAGTAATTAAATCAAATATTTAATATTTCTCCTTAACCAAAACTGGTTCTGAGTATTCTCAAACTATATTTTTTAAACTCAGTTGGGAAACCCTTTTAGTAGAATGAGATATGATTACTATATTACTATCATGGCCTCTATTTTGCAAAATGTCATTCACAAATCATTGTGCATATAAAGAAAAAATCTAATTCAATTTTTTAGTAAAATAAGTTACATCAATGAAATGAAAAACAACCCCAGATAATTGCAAAGATCAGAAATATATGTAATATCTATATGAAATGTTTTGATAAAGAGTGATAGTTGCTTTTCACTTTCTTTGATAATTTTTTTCTTATTTTTAAAATTTAAATTTACTCATGATGATCCGTTAGCATTAGATTGCTTGGAAGCAACTAAACAATGATTTTACATGATAAATATCTATTTCTAGCTCATAGAAAACAAAAACATATGTAGGCAATTCAGAACTCGTGCAGCAACTTCACAAAGTTGTAAGGGACTCGGGTACTTCCTTTTTACTGTCCTCTCTTCTACAGCATTTAATCTAATGTTCTGAGATTTTTGAGAGTTGCAGATTTCATATACTCATTGCAGCCAGCAACAATAGGAACAGACTGGAAAAAGAAAAGTGTTTCCTCCTTCTAAGATTACTTCTTATATGTAGGGTACACAATTTCTCCTTCCCTCCCACAGGGGAGAGGGTATGTCTTTACTAAGGAATAAGGGGTATATGTGTAATAGAGAATTAGAAGTCACTACTAAATTATACAATCTAATATTATCTATATTCATTATACAATAAAATTTCTATGGAACAATTTTACATTCAATTTTTCCTATGTCTTAAGAATTAGGTATTATTTACCTGGTTATTTTATTTACATTTCACTGATTTTTACTTCCTAATATATGTTAGTTTATTAATCATACATAGTTACCAGGGTTTTTTGAGATTTACTTACAGCATTGTTCATATCATTGTGTTTTCAATGTATGCTTGGAAGTAAGAACACAATACATTCACTAGGGAACCACCACCAATACTCTGCAGAAACTCATATACTTATATTCCAGAAACTTTAACAGTCCAATAAAGCACAGTATATTGCATTCAGTTCAATTTTGTTTACCTCGCTAAAACTGACACATCCAACTTCATGTGCAATCAAAAAGATACTGAATATACAATCGTCCATCCTGTTTCACAGGAAACATAATGTTGACAAAACTGTTAAAGTTATATTAAATAAAGGAATTCTATAATACAAAGGATGGATTATCTTTTTTTCTAATAATATCTCTCTCTCTGTCTCTCAATATTATATTTCAGCAAACATACTACGAATGATGAATGATATCAGGTAAAAAGGAAATTTCAAATTTTAAAATATAATTTCTGTAGTTGAAGAACACATCATAAATTTAAATGTATTTTGGTATTCTTTTCCATTTCCTAACTCAACAAAAGAGATTCAATCTCTTTAAAAGTTTCAAACACGTATCATCAGCAAAAAAACTGTTTAGTATATCATTGAACTAGAACGTGGAGTGGGAGCAGGGGTTCTATGTTAATGTGCTTTACAAAAAAACACAATGCACATCTGCTCATGATAAAATATTTAAAATGCTAGTATTAACTGAAATAATATATGTTAGAATGTATCGTTGATTGGTCCTTTTAGGGTCAGGCATTTTAGGGAAAGAGATCATGTATGTTATTACACCTTTACATGAGTTCCAAAATATGAGTTTAAAAGTTAACTTAGTGTTTTAAGTGAAATTTATTAAGCACATTTAGCAACTTTGCTGAATAAAAATAAAATATATAAAGATCTACTTTATACATGATATTATTTAAAGTAGCCACAAAATATAATATGCTCAACTTCTTTACATAAAAAACTACAAAGGACTATTAAAGAAACGCTACATAAATGGAACATACACCATTTTCACCCATAAAAGGTCAATATTAAAAAGATATCAATTATCTTCAAACTGCTTTAATGATTCAATTTCCTCTCAAAGTTAATTCCAGCACATTTTTGGCAAACTGAATTAATCATGCAAATGGAAAAACAAAGGGTCAAAAATATTCAAGAAAAACTGAAGCACAAAATGAATCTGTAGACCTCAAAGTATCATATATCTAGTTTAATCATAAAACTACAGTAACTGAGATAGTATCATTTTGGCCCCTTAAGATTTCATGTATATTTTTAAAATAAAGAATAGAGAATAATATTATGCATTATTATAGGTATCTATGTAGATATACATATAGACATATAGGTATAGATTGAGAGATATTCGTGTCTCTTCCTCTTCTTACAAGGACACTAGTCCAGCAGGAGTAGGGCCCCCACCTTTATGATCTCATTTAATTTGAATGACCTCCTTAAAGGCCTTATCTCTAAATTCAGTTACATTGGGGAATAAGGCTTCTAAATATGAATTTGTTGTCGAGGAATACAATTCAGACCGTAGCAATCTTTAAAAAAAAAAAAAATCCCTCTCCTTCTGTAGGAGTATGGTACTAGAGACCTTACCTAGAACATACAACTTAAGAAATGGACTCTCACTTTTTCTATAGCAAATTACAACAAAGTGCCCCATTACATTCATATTCCTCCGGCTGGCAGAAACATATGCTCAGAGAATTTCAGAGCTGATAAGATAAAATTGAAAGGATTATTGACTCCAAACCCCTTATTTCACACATGAAGAAACAAAGCCTTGGAGAAGTTTAAAAACTTCTCAAGATCACACAGGAAGTTAATTCCAGAAACTTTCTCTCAGTGAAGTGCTTTTCTTGTATTCATTCATTCATTTATGTTTATAGCATATTATTAATAATTTATTCAAAACAACTTGCCAGTATATGATTAAATAATGAAGTTATTAGAAGAAGTCAAACCAGGGTGAAGTCTTAATAATATTAAAAAGAGCTTCTGTGTTTAAATGGCCTGTTATTGGAAAAACAAAATAAAACTATGCTATTGTGTGTAGCACATCAAAATTCATTTCCAGGGCTCACTGAGTTTATAAAGAGCTAAATTCCAAAATAATTTAAAGAAATTTGGTAAACATGCTATGTTTGTTCATTTGTTTTACTAGATTTAAAGTGGAGTAGAACAGGATGTGAGGGTGATCTGCCTACATCTGTCACCCTATTGATCGTCAGAGTTGATTCCATTGCTCTGGTTGACCAGGCATGTGTCTCTGTCCTCCATCCCTGCTCCATGTCCTTCCTTCCTGAAGCTGTGTGCTCCAAGAGGATGACCTTCCCTGCTCGAGGAGGACCATTCTTGGGTCAAGGGTTTAATTTAAAATAATTAAATAGATGATAGATAGATAGATAGATAGATAGATAGATAGATGATAGAAATTTCACTTCTGTTCAATCTGCATCCATGACATTAACATTTCAGGAACATTCAAATCGCACCTGGCAACACTGAAACTGAGCTTGTTTATCATGTGGTCACATTTTTGGCTTTAATAACACGTGGTTGTCATTTTAAGAAAGATGAAAAATACTTAGTGTAATATAAGTGAATCAATGTTGAAAAAAGCAAAGAATAAATAATATTTTTGTGGGGGCTTTATAAGGAATTATAATTTGAAAAGTTTTAGATAAGGTATTTTATCTAGAGCTATATCATAGTATCTTGAAAAGGAATTGGGCACTTGACTATATTCAGTTACATGTCTAATTTTCTATTAAAGAGTTCCTTGTTCAACCTTTTACTCAAAGAAAATTATTTTTGCTTTTTCAGAAAACAGCAACAACAATATTGTAATGTATAACTTTTATATTTCAGAGTTTTGAGCTAAAAAGTCCATTTTAATGTTGAATAACATTCAACAACACCTAACCCAAATCAAAAAAAAAGAAAGAAAAATAATGACCACATAATATGGAAGTACAAAATATTTAAATGAGGTTGAGACATTCTGACATTAAATCTGAAGATGATAAAAACTATATTTCCAGATTAATTATGAAAATTATCTGTGCTAATACATATAGAAATGTTCAAATTTTCCTGTACATATGAAACATTAATAATATTAATTAACCTGTTACTTACTATGAGTTAAGAATTAGGTTAAATGTTTTAGATGCACTATCTCCCATCCAAGTACTAACCAGGCCCGACCCTATCTCTTAGGGTAGTATGATCAGGTAACTTTTCTTTCCAAACACAAAGATGAAGAAACTGATTTAAATGACTAAAGAACTTGGCAATTTTCACAAAGATAAAAGTCAGTAGAAGTGTGTGATTGAAATCCTGGTTGTTTGACTCTAGGACCCCACACTTTAACTGATGTGCAATGTTAACATCTTCATTCAATACATACAGGATACATTTAAACATTTGTTTCTCTTTTTGTAATCTAATAACCATATCTAATTATATAAATCTTAATAACAGATTATTGACAAAATATTGACTAAAAAACAATGTACCGAAATTATTTGATCAATTTGGAAATACCATAAGTCAAAAGCAGATAGATGATAGATACATAGATAGATGCATCTAGATGCACTGATAGATAGTTGAGCTCTACTGTGAGATCATTGGACCAAATATTTAGGAAGGAAGGAACGAACGAAGGAAGGAAGGAAGGAAGGAAGGAAGGGAGGGAGGAAGGGAAGGAAAAAGGGAGGGAGGGAGGGAGGGAGGAAGGAATGGAGGGAGGGGGGAGGAAGGGAGGGAGGGAGGGAGGGAGGAAGGAAGAAAGGAAGGAAGGAAGGAAGGAAGGAAGGAGATTGTCAACAGTTCCAAAATATCACCTGAGAGGAATTAGATTAATAAATTATAGATTAATAAATATTTTGATAGACCTCATTTACTATTCAAAACTCATTATTTCTCTTCTAGAAATGTTCTTATGGAGAATTGAGCCTCTTCCTGCCCTTCTTTCCCATGTTAAATATATATATTTGGTAATTTGGTAATTTTATATTGATGCAGTATCCTCTAGAATCTTTCAGTAAGTACATTCTAATGAGAGTCTGTAATTTTTTAACAAAACTAAATATGAAGAAAATGGATGAACTCTAGATTGGGGAAAATAACTGTCAAAAAACTTTGTAAAGCGTATACAGGGAATTGGGAATACATGGTATCCCAAATTTTCAAAGGGACAAAGGAAGCCTTTGTCCCTTTAGAAAACTGGAGTATTTGAAGAGGTGTACTAATACTACTATTGCTAATAACAATAATGACAAAAGCTAACAATAAGCTAAAAATTGCTTGTGCTCAAATTTTCCATTTTGGTTTTCTAGGAATGGTTAAATTTGCTGTAAAATTTGCACAATGATAAGATCAGCATGATCTAAGGGTGCATTTATTGTAGTCCACTAATTTTTTAAAAGATTTTATTTATTTATTTGACAGAGAGCGTGAGAGAGGGAACACAAGCAGGGGGAGTGGAAGAGGGAGAAGCAGGCTTCCCAGCGAGGAGGGAGCCCGATGCGGGGCTCGATCCCAGGACCCTGGGATCATGACCTGAGCCGAAGGCAGACGCTTAATGACTGAGCCACCCAGGCGCCCCTAATTTTGTTTTTAAATTCTAGCTGTAATAGCACTAGATGTTAATAGTTTCCAGGAAAAATAGGTTACTGTCATTAGATAAAATTTTCTCACCTTACCTTTCCCTCCAGAAATTCTTCTTCTGTTTTTTATCAGAGGAATGTGTGGCAAATAAAGACAGCATAATATTAAGTTTTGTGCAATAAATGACATACTAATCAAACAGAAATAACCTGAGTAGAGTGTCATGAAGGAGTTTGTGAACATTATAGTATAAAAAAATGCAATTAATTTGAAGAACAATTAAAGGTATTGAGTCCTATATTTAGTTGCTCAGAAAAAAATAACATTTTTAAATTTTATTGGCAAAATTTAGTTAATAGAATTAATATAAGAATCCTAATTTTTAATGCCACACTACTTTTCCTAATAGTTTTTTTCTTTCTATGTACAGTTATTATATACTAAATATTATAATGGAATTTGAATATTGCCTTTATATAATTCAAGACCCTCTCCATATTGACCTTGGTGAAAGCAAGCTCAAAGCAGAAATTTATATACTGAACAAACATGAAGCCAGCTAATTTAACTTATTTAATCATTAGAAACTTTGTTAGAATTTGAAATATTTTATACAGTAATTCATGCCAGAAGGTGGCACCAAAAGACTCAAATTCAAAATCCCTTTATTAATAACTTCCTAAGATTTTTTTACATTTGGAGTCTAAGTGTGGGAAAATAGCAATGCAAATGTGGATTAATATTATAAAAATAATACATACATTTTAAGATTGTGTGTAACGCTGAAACAAATAGTCTGTGTTTGACTTCAGATATGGCACTGCAGAAATCTAACAGTGTATGTTCATTTCTACAAATATTTATGTATTTCTGATCTCTTTAAAAATAGTTACTTGTAAATTGTGAAATGGTAGTCCAAATGCCAAAGGGAAGTATCGTGTCTTCTTATCAATGAAGTATCTTTCATGCCATGTGATTTAATTTTGTTATGAAACTTTGACCATTCCAGTTAGTTTTATCACTTTAAAGATATATCTGATGCCACATAAGCGAAAAAAAAATGTCCAAACTCCATCAGTATTATCAGTAATATATCATTCCTTTTCATTTGTTTTTTCTCTTGGGAGACAGTTAAGGTCAGTGATCAGGTACTCAAGCGCTAGTGTCAGAATATGTAAGTTTGAATTCTTGTTCTGCCATTTAACAGCTATGTGATCTTGAGGAACTTAAATTCCTTTGACATCTCTCCTCTCATTTCTTAAGCTTACTTTTTGCTTGAGTTACAATGGAACTTGATAAAATACACACTTAAAGGGCTTAGAGAGTTCTCAGGGCCTTGTAAGCATTCAATGAATAGTAGGTGTCGATAATATTTCAAATAGACACATACCTCTGAAACAATTAATACATTATATGTTAAAAAAAAAAAGGAGAAGATAGTAGGAAGGGAAAAATGAAGGGGGGGAAATCGGAGGGGGGAGACGAACCATGAGAGACTATGGACTCTGAGAAACAAACAGGGTTCTAAAGGGGAGGGGCGTGGGGGATGGGTTAGCCTGGTGATGGGTATTAAAGAGGGCACGTTCTGCATGGAACACTGGGTGTTATATGCAAACAATGAATCATGGAACACTACATCAAAAACTAATGATGTAATGTTTGGTGATTAACACAGCATAATAAAATAAAATAAAGAAAGAAAAAGAAGTGTTCTCTTCTGAAAGTTATCTCCAAAAATGCTTTAATCTTAAATTCCCCCAAAAATGAAACTTCTTGATTAGAAATCATATAAGTAAACATTATCTGATTAGCTTCTCAGCAGATAAAACTACATTGATTTTTAACTTTTTCCCCAAATTGCCACAAATATAAGCATATATTTTAACCCACCACTACAAAGAACTTTCTGAAAACATTTATGCCTGAGCACTTACCTGTCTATAAAATAGACAAACAGAAAAATATGGAAAAAATAAAATTTAAGCAGTCACAATGTTGATGAAATAAAAAATGATGTTAATTTAGGCAGAGAAAGAGAAAATTTAGTGAGCCATTTTTAATAATGAATTTCATTTCAAGATAAGTAATGTTTTTACTATATTTTATATATATTTTTAACTTATGAGTGGCTGCTATGAATATATAGCACATTTATCTTTGGAGCATGGACATCAAAAATTGAAACTAAGAAACCCTAATACATTAAGTAAATAGGTTGTAGGGAGATACAAAACTCTTCCATTTTGCATGTAAAGTCATAGCTGCTGTATAAGATGAAAAGAACAAGTGTACACTGTTTACAAAACATACACTTGCAAAACAAAGGCCTGTTGAAGTAGCTAAAACTTTTTTTTAAAAAAAGGATCTAATCTTCTAGTCTGTCACTCTCAAAAGGACAATGTCACTCTCAAAAGGACACAATTGTTCATTTTGTCTCCATAAAAAGATATCTCAATAATAATAAAAATATAGAGAAGAGACAGGAGACAAACATACTATCACTACAAAGAACTGAAAAACTATTTCTATAGCAAGAACATGATTTATAACCCTGGCATATTATCACCTCATCAACTTTTTCTCTGTTCTAGAAACTTCTAAGTTCAACACACCTTTATTAACATGGCATAGAAAACCAAAGTTCATGGTTGATTATTACATCGCTTATAAATCAAGTTTATAGTCTATTTACTTTTACCAGTAAGACAATAGGACTTGAATTAGTGTTAGGCTAATCTCAAGAGGTATAAAGATCCACCTCAAATAAATATTCCTGGTTCAAATTGGCTTTTGAAAGCTTCTTGAAATAGTCACATTATTCTGCCATGTTTCTTGTTAATAATTACGGAAATTTGCACATCTGTACATATAAATGTTTAGAATACACTTTCATATATACCCCACATTTTTAATATATATCCCTCATACATTCCAATAAAAATCCTACTAACCAAGACTTCATTCCTTTAACACCACTCTACACTATAAAATTAAACTTTTCCGGATTTTATCTTAACAGCTGCCATTTCAACCTACCACGCTTTTTCATCCTTTTATTTTTAAAGACAAGCTTATATCTGGCAAACTTATAACTGGCAAACTACCTCACTTTTAAAATAGCAGAAGATGGTTTTGATAATATGTTGGGGATTTTGTTAAAAGTTAAACATCTTTGGGGCACCTGCGTGGATCAGTCGTTCAGCGTCTGCCTTCGGCTCAGGTCATGATCCTGGGATCCTGGAATCAAGCCCCACATCAGGGCCTGCATCTCCCTCTCCCATTCCCCCTGCTTGTGTTCCCTCTCTCTCGTGTCTCTCTCTGTCAAATAAATAAATAAAATCTTAAAAAAAAAAACCACTTGTTGAAAACAATTGAGCAAAGATGTATGGGTTCATTTCTGGACTCCCAATTCTACTCCATTGATGTGTGTGTCTATCCTTGTATCACACTCTCTTGGTAACCCTTCCTTTGTAGTAAAATTTGAAATCTGGAAATGTGAGTTTTTCTACTTCATTCTTTTTCAGGATTGTTTTGGCTATTTAGGGTTTCCTTGCATTTCCATATGAATTTTTGAACAAGCTTGTCAACTTGAGTTAGAGATTATGTTGACTCTATAGATTAGTTTGGGGAGTACTGCCATTTTAACAATGTTAAGTCTTCCAATCCATAGAAATGGGATGTTTTCCATTATTTGGATCCCCTTAATTTCTTCCAATAGTCTTTTGTAGTTTTCAGAATATAAATTTTACACCTCTTTTATTAAACTTATTCCTAAGAATTTTATTTTTGATGATCTTGTGAATGTAATTTTCTTAATTTCATTTTCAAGTTGTTCATTGCCAGTATATAGAAATACAATGGATTTTATGTTAATCTTGTATCTTGCAACCTTGCTAAACTCAGTGACTAGTTATAATAGTTTTCTAGTGGATTTCTTAGGATAATCTATATATCAGATCATATCATGTGTAAATAGAGATTCTTCTCTCCAATCTGAATGCCTTTTTTAAAATTAATTTTTATTATGCTCAAATCTATAAGCCCTTTTGACATTTATTAACTTTTATTATAATTTATCTACCATTATTTTTATTTCATTTTTATATCCTATTCAGCACCTTCTCAACAAAAGTTTTTTTTTTAATTTTTTTGTTGTTATTTTGTTTTGCTTTAGATATTTTTCTCCATTTTGATAGTTAACCCAGGGCTAGAGTGCTGATTATTACTATTTTTTGTCTTTCTTTTTTTGTTTTGTTTTGTTTTTCTATTTATAAATCTCTCACCTGTGATATATCTTGCTGACAGCCCGTAAACTTTTCCTAGAACTTCGGGAGCCTCTACATATTTATAATATTTTAAAATTGCCTATGATATTTTACCAATTTATGGCTATTCTATTTAAGAATAAAAATACAGCCACTGATTTAACATTACTTATTCAACTTACTTTAAAATTATTTCCAAAATGTTTTTCCATCGAAAACCTTTAGGCATCTACAGAAATTTTTGTGTTTTTCTTTTCCTCATGTCTTATCTTGAGTGCCAAAACTTGTGTGGTAGATGGAACATGATATAATTTAAAAATGTACTCTAAATGGAGTACCAAAGGCATACTAAGTTCAGTAAGACATTCAGCATCCCATCATTCAAAGTGAATTGCTAGTATATGTTATGTATTTAACAATTAATTGTGGATACCGTATTTTATGAGCTCTTCTTGACTTATTATTGAACTCCTAAAATCAACTTTTTAAAAGGAGTAAATTCTCAAATAAATTTGTACAATGTTTCAGGAATTTTTTTAAACCCTAGAAATCATTACTGACCGAAATTATTGTCTCTCAAGTTTTCTAATTAGTAACTATAGCACAAATATATTTACCAAGTTATACTTAATAAAAAGAAAGGGGTTTGGCCAAAATGAGAAGGTAGTTATTTTCCTATTCCCTTCTAAATAGTTGGTCTTCAAATAATATGAAACTTCCTCATTCTACAATAACCTATACTAGATTAATGAACTCACATCAGGAGTACACAGTTTCAATAATAGGTATTTTAATTCTGATCCACTGTTCTGGTTCTTGACAAGGAATAGATTCTGAATATTATAGATCTTTTTAATCTACTGATTTTCTAAGTATTCTAATAGAATACCAATTGTGAGCTAAAAGAGTAGCCTCATAAGTTTCTTTTCTTTAAGATTTTATTTATTTATTTGACAGAGAGAGACAAAGTGAGAGAAGGAACACAAGCAGGGGGAGTGGGAGAGGGAGAAGCAGGCTTCCCGCTGAGCAGGGAGTCCGATGTAGAACTCGATCCCAGGACCCTAGGATCATGACCTGAGCTGAAGGCAGATGCTTAATGACTGAGCTACCCAGGCACCCCTCCTCATAAGTTTCTTAATAAATCATCCCATATTTAAGACTTCCACTGGCTACTGACTTTATTGAAATTCATTTATATGTCCCTTATCTGAAGGGTTCTTAGCGTAGTTTATGACACACAGTACCAAATAAATGCAATTATTTTTTTTTTTCCTGGCATTGATGATGGTGATGATGATGATTATACCCCACTACTGGTCTATGGATAGTATCAAGGATGAGGTAATGGTGAATCAGAGAGGGCAACTTGCTTAAGTTTACATAGTTAATAGCTACAAAATAAGCATTCCAAATTAAGCTATCTGATTCCATATTATGTGAATAGTGTGACATATATTCTGACCACAATTATTTTTTACTAAGTGCTTGTAGAATAAAGAAATAAAATCAAATATTTCTGTGTTTGATTTTCAGATAAGGAAATGAAATCCAGAGTAATGAATTAAGCAATTAATTAAAAACATTCACTTTCTCTAAGTATCTATTTTGCCTTCAGCTTTTCTAGGATTTGTAAGAGATACAAGAGGAGAAAATACATACACATACACATACACATAAAAATATATAATGTTGACTTAGATAGTATGTGGGGCACCTGGGTGGCTCATTCAGTTAAGCATCTTGCCTTCGGCTCAGGTAGTGATCCCAGGGTCCTGGGATCCAGCCCTGCATCAGGTTCCTTGCTCAGCGGAAAGTCTGCTTCTTCCTCTCATTCTCCCTCTGTGCTCTCCCTCTCTCAAATAAATAATAAATAAATGAAATCTTAAAAAACTAGATAGAAAAAATTAAGGTATATGAGGTAATCAAAAAAAATTAAACTATGGCTTAAAAATGCTAGATACTTCAGGAAAAGAAAATGTGTGGCCTTAACTATAAAAGGCTTTGTGGCAAAGGATGACAGTGGTCAATAAAATCCAAAGATTTTGAACAGAATAAATAAAATCCTGACAATGCACTGGTGAAAATGTATCTAACTAAATCTTGCTTTAGGTGTCTGAGAAATACTGGGAAATACAATTGCTTAATTATAACAAAATCATATTATACTAGATTATGAAAGCTAGGAGAGATTATTAGATTTAATAAATTAAGTAGTAGGGTAAAATTGTGTACATAGGAGAACAATAGGAAGAAAAGAATGATTTATACATGTTATTATGTCAACAGACCTCAGGTTGAAATTAAAAAAAAATAAAGGCATACTTAAGGTAATAATTCATTCAGCAAATATTTAAAATCAATTCCAAGAGAAGAAATGGTTTAGTGGGGAAAGGCAGTTACTTTTGATAAGAAAATTTAAATTAAGATCATATTAATCAGAAGAATGTGCATTTTTTAATTTTTTAATTTTTTTATTATTATATTCAATTAGCCAACATATAGTACATCATTAGTGTTTGATGTAGTATTCAATGATTCATTAGTTTTGTATAACACCCAGTGCTCATCACAATGCATACCCTCCTTAATACCCATCACCCAGCTACCCATCCCCCCACCTCCCCTCCCTCTGTAACTCTCAGTTTGTTTCCCAGAGACCAAGTCTCTCATGGTTTGTCTCTTTTCTCATTCCTTCCCATTCAGTTTTCCCTCCCTTCCCCTATGGTTCTCTGCACTATTCCTTATGGTCTACATATGAGTGAAACCATATGATAATTGTCTTTCTCTGCTTGACTTATTTCACTTAGCATAATCCCCTCCAGTTCCATCCATGTCTCTGCAAATGGTAGTTATTCATCCTTTCTGATGGCTGAGTAATAGTCCATGCATGTTTTGGCCAGCATCTGGATAACATAACCATTCTGTCAGGGTCAATAACCCTGGCAGAGATAGAAGTAGAACTCATACTAGTGAGTTTGGTAAATTGTGGAGTGATGAGTCTGCCCAGGGCTAATTCTTCTTAACCATGCTTCTCATTTTACCTTGAATAGTTCTATCACAGAAGTTAAAGAAAAATTTCTAGGAGTGGATTCTTAACAGTATATAATTCTGCATAATTTAAGGATTAGAATTTAGATGTGGCATGTGGCCCCTGAATTTATTGGAATCTAAATACAAGGAATCTTAGAGACATTAAATGTGGTATAAAATCAAGGAATAAAAAGTTGATTCAGTGAACATAATCATATAGCAAAATGCCTAGAAAGAAATGAAGAAAAAAGAATAATTATATAGAAGCTAGGAAGAAAATCAAGATTTTGTATTTTTCATGTTGGCTGTGAACCTGTGAGAAGAATGCCATGAATCCCTGATAACTCCAACTCACTCACACTGCTGAAGACATATCAGGATATTGCTATTCTCTCTAGAATATGATTCTTCTCTCTGGTCTTTTTCAATCCCTCTTATAATATTCACTCTCCAGGAAGCAGGACTTTTAGATTCACAGAGACTAAGACTGGAAACTTTAATTTCCCAAGTAAGTCACTAGCATTGACGCACTCTCTGATAGCAGAGCCAATCCTACTTCAATGCTTTGTTTCTAAGCCCATTTATTCTACCTGTTAAAATTAAAGATCCATACAATGTCCATTGATTTAAGGAATGTTCTGCATCATGAAGGATAGTGTGCCAGCCTCACAGGGTGTAATCACCAAGCTGGTGCTTCTGCTACATTTTCAAGAGGTCACCCCAGTGTTCTTTCAGGATGGGAACTTCTGGATGATATAGCATCTGCTGAGACCAGTAATTCATGGTAATGTAACCACTGTAACATCATATTTTCCATAAAGTAGATTTCTAAATCTGAGACATGTTATGCAGGATTACCCTTCAGTAAATGAGACTTCTGTGAGCCTCTGATAATGATGCTAGGTGAAGTCTGTGGGCAAAGGGGCTATCTTAATACATGAATACATGCAGAACATGATTAGGATGATATGTTATTTCTAGAGTAGAAGGTTCGCACTGTTATCAACTTGCCACCAAGATATTGATTGATCTCCTTAAGGTATCATAGGGTTGGCCTTTGTTGCTGGTATAACTAGATGTTCAGGAAGAATATTAGTTGATCAGCTTTGATGAGAGAAGATCATTGTTGTGATACATATTCATATATGTAAGAAATACTTTAGTAGAAAAATCTTAATAAGCCAGCTTCAGGAGAATAGATAGACTATAATTAAACATATGAATATTAAAACATGGAAAGTAATTATATATGTGTGTATGTATATGTGTATATACATAGTTATACATGAACATAGTGTGTGTGTGTGTGTGTGTGTGTGTGTGTGTGTGTGTGTATAGTTAGTTAGGTTAGGGGTACACAAATGTGTAGTAAAACAAAAATGAAATTCATGGAAGTTACATAAACCACGTGTGGTGGGGAGTGTGGAAAACACAAACAAAAGTGTTGAGCAGAAACTTCCAACATATTGGTAACAGTTTATCATACAACATGTACAATAACGGCTTGGGTGTTTTACATGTCATTATTTATGCCTATTTATTTGTGATATATTTCATAATATTTTAAAGAAATATTGCTTCTGAGAAACAAACATGGTTTTAGAGGGGAAGGGGTGGGGGGATTGGTTAGCCCAGTGATGGGTATTAAGGAGGGCACATACTGCATGGAGCACTGGGTGTTATGCGAAAACAATGGTTCGTGGATCACATCAAAAACTAATGATGTATTGTATGGTGACTAACATAACATAATAAAATAAAATAAAATATAAAATAAAATAAAATAAAATAAAATAACATAAAATAAAATAAAATAAATAATAAAACTTCCTAACAATAAAAAAAAGAAATATTGTTTAATAAGCTATTATTGCCAATTTAGATAGTTTTTTTGGCCACGTGTTTGTTCCCAGTGAACTTGTTATTTTTACGATTTCATTTCATTTTATTTATTTTCTTAAAGATTTTTTATTTATTTACTTGAGAGAGAGTGAGAAACATACTCCCCACTGAGCAGAAAGCCCCATGTGGGGCTTGATCCCAGGACCCCGGGATCATGACCCAAGCAGAAGGCAGATGCTTAACCCTGTGAGCCATGCCACCCAGGTACCCTATTTTAGTTTTTTAGTAATTGAGCCTATAAGTAATATTAATGTATTAAATTCATTCATTAATTCATTCTAGATTCTGGTATAGTTAACATACAGAGTTATATTAGTTTCAGGTGTATAATATAGTGACTCAACTATTCTGTACATTACTCAGTGCTCATTATGATAAGTGTACTCTTTGTTCCCCTTCACCTATTTCACTTCCCCTCTGGTAACCATCAGTTGTTCTCTATAGTTACGAGTCTGTTTCTTGGTTTGTGTCTCTCTCTTTCTCTTTTTTTTTTCCTTTGCTTGTTTGTTTTGTTCTTAAATTCCACATATGGCTGAGACCATATAGTATTTGTCTCTCTGACTATTTCACTTAGCATTGTACTCTCCACATCCATCCATGCTGTTGCAAATGAGATTTCATTCTTTTTATGGCTGAATAATATTCCATTGTATATATACACCACATATTCTTTATTTATTTATTCATTTGTTGATGGGTTGTTTCCATAATTTGGCTATTGTAAATACTCCTGCAATAAACATAGGGGTACATATATACTTTTGAATTAGTGTTTTTGTATTTTGGGGGTAAATACTCAGTAGTGTGATACTGGATCATAGGGTAGTTCTATTTTTAACTTTTTGAGGAAACTCCATACTGTTTTTTGCAGTGGCTGTCTGAGCTTGCATTCCCACCAACAGTGCAAGAGTGTTCCTTTTTCTCCACATTCTCGCTAATATTTTTTGTTTCTTGTGTTTTTGATTTTAGCCATTCTGGCAGGTGTGAGGTGATATCTCATTTTCGTTTTGATTTGCATTTCCCTGATACTGAGTGATGTTGAGCATTTTTTCAGGTGTATGTTTGCCATCTGTATGTCTTCTTTGGATAAATGTTTATTCATTTCTTTTGCCCATTTTTAATTGGATTATTTGTTTTTTTGGGTGTTAAGTTGCATCAGTTCTTTATATATTTTGGATACTAACCTTTATCAGATATATCATTTGCAAGTATCTTCTCCCATTCAGTAGGTTGCCTAATGTATTAAATTTAAATAGAACTTGGCATACTTTATACTTTTATATACAAAATTTAGATGAAACCACAGAAGTTACATATGCCAGATTTTCTGATTTGAAGAAGCTAGGAATAACAGTAAATTATTTTGATGGAATAATTAGAATCCAAAATGATCCTAACAGGCTGGAGTAGGCCAAATAATCCCTGTATAAATGGAACCAAAAATGTGTAGCAGCTGAAAATCTCTATCTATTCATCCATTGATCCATCTATCTATCATCTATCATTCTTTTTTTTAAGAATTTACTTATTTATTTGAGAGAGAAAGAGAGAGAGATAGCATGCATGTGCACACGTGTGCATGAGAGAGAGTAGGGGGAGAGGCAGAGGGAAAGAGAAAATCTTAAGCAGGCTCCATGCCCAGTGCAGAACCCTTAGGTGGGGCTCCATCTCATAACTCTGAGATCATGACCTAAGCCAAAATCAAGAGTTGGACACAGCCAACTGAGCCACCCAGGTAGCCCTCATTTATCTTTATTTCTTACAGAAAATAGTTGATTAAAGTATACTATGAATTACTAGCATGAGGAATGTGTCAAAACTTCTGTAATAAGTTTTGACTTCTTTAACAGGAATATGGTACAGAGAACAAGACGCTAATTGAATCATGTGAGGCCATATCTGTAATGTATGGAATTTTCTGAGCCATATAGTAAGAAAAACGTTAAAATCTTAGAGCATCAAAACTATAGTTGTTTTGGGGCGCCTGGGTGGCTCAGTTGGTTAAGCGACTGCCTTCGACTCAGGTCATGATCTCAGGGTCCTGGGATCGAGCCCCGCATCGGGCTCCCTGCTCAGCGGGAAGCCTGCTTCTCCCTCTCCCACTCCCCCTGCTTGTGTTCCCTCTCTCGCTGTTTCTCTCTCTGTCAAATAAATAAACAAAATCTTAAAAAAAAAAAAAAACTATAGTTGTTTGGCTAATATTTATTTATTTAATTTAAGAAATTATCTGTAATGACCTACCAATACTTGGAATCTATCATTCTTTCCAATGCAATCTAGTTTTTTAAATAAAAATATTCTTCTAGGGCGCCTGAGTGGCTCAGTTGGTTAAGCGACTGCCTTCGGCTCAGGTCATGATACCGGAGTCCTGGGATCGAGTCCCACATCGGGCTCCCAGCTCAGTGGGGAGCCTGCTTCTCCCTCTGACTCTTTCCCCTCTCATGCTGTTTCTCTCTCACTCGATCTCTAATAAATAAATAAAGTCTTAAAAATAAATAAATAAATAAATAAATAAAAATATTCTTCTAATATGTTAAAAAATAAAACAATTTAATAAAAGTACATATGGCAATAATCTAGATTAAACTATTATTAATTTTTCATATTTGTTTATTCACTACTATGTACGTGAATAATTTGAAAGCAAATATCACATATCATGTAATTTTATTCCCATACACCTCTGTATTCATTTCCATAAAATCTCATTTCCTTGCAATCAACATTTTTATTACTATAAATTACCAAAATAACAGTAATAGATGATAATGATGTTTAAAAATATGTTTTATAGTGATTTTGAGAGAGAAAAGACCTAGGGTTAAATATTAAGTATTGTCAAATATTGGATGATATGCCAGGTGGATGGAGAAGTTTGTATTTCTCTATGGTCTCCAGACAGAAGGACTAAGACCAATGGTTGCAGCTTATAAGTAGACAGATAAACCTGTATATTGAATAGAACTTTCATTAGTTTTGCGTGCCTGAAATAAAGTTAGTAAGTTCCTCAACTCTGAATGTGTATAAAGATTTTGCTGATCATAATATTAGAAAGTTTAAAATGTTCCAGGGGATTAATGAATAAGCATGGGTTAAAGTAGAAAGTCATATCAATCAACACAGATATATTTGCATAATATATTTGAACTGAACATTTTGATGCATATTTGTTTTAATGTGAGAAACCTGTAATAAATATTAAAAATAGAAAACAGTTAATTTATTTTCCAAGCTTTAAGTTAAGATAATCTCCAAGACAAACAAAAATAGGAACCCTAACAGAAAGATATCCCTGTAATAATAGTCTTTCTCAAATATATGCTAATCTCTCATCTCATTCTGATTTCTTATATTTTTTCCTGTGTGTACAGCATAAAACCACCAAAGTTTGTTCCCTAAATATGTACCCTCAAATGTAAAAAAAAAAAAAGTTGTTAAACTATATGATTTTTTTTCCTTAAAAAAATAACATGATAGAAACTTATCAAACTTTGAAGGAAAAACTCATGGTGGACAATGAGTACTACTAAGATGTTCATCAAAAATGAATAAATAAGTAAATAACATAGAGAAGTAGTCCTTTAACGTTTCAAAAAATTGAGTTAGTCTTAGTGTGATTATTTGTCTGCATGTTAAACTTTTTACTCATTAATACATGTTTTAATATCAAGTTCAAATCAATAAATACAAGACTCTTTAACTCCCACAGCCTCTACTCTTCATCACTGAAATTTTTACAACCTGTTACCTATGTTTCCTGCATGGAACTCTGATAAGACCTACTCAGTAAGAGCAGGAGTAGAAGAATCATTAGCACATCATAGGTGGTAAAGTGTACTGAATTTTGTCCCTTCGAACACAAATGGGAAAATATATACCTAGAACTGTAGTTTGAATTGTAATGTTTGTAGTGTATCAGTGATGAATAGTGTTGCCTTGTGGGAATGAACTTGAAATAAAAATGCCTTAAAATATAGCTAAAGTTGTATGCAGGTAGTCCAGGGCTTGTTTTGTGTCTCTGAAAACATGTCCCATAGGATTAATGAGGTTGAAACTGGCAGAAAGTTTAAAGCTTGTTTTCAGAGAATTGTTTCCCCTTGATCAGCTATTATGTCATGTCAGCCCCACTAACAAAACCACTATCTGCCTCTGCAGTGGTCTAGACTCAAGGTCAACTGATTCGGTTCCAGCATATGAACAAGCAAAACCCTCCATTCCTTACAGGAGATAATGAGCCCAAGACCCCATCATGTTTATACCAGCTCTTAAAGAACACCCATAGCCCCTTCTCTTTGTCCTGGAAAACTTCCTGTTGTCAGGAGCCAAATTTTGCCTCTTTCTGAACTCCATTCCAAAGTGAACATGGGATGTATGTTATATTATGCTTGCTGAAAACAATGCTCCATCTTTCCTCATGGGATCATGACCCGAGCCGAAAGCAGACGCTTAACGACTGAGCCACCCAGGTGCCCATTTCCTCATATATTGTCATCATAAATTTCCCCACCCTTTTCCTTAATATGAATGTAATCTCTTACCCTGAATTTTCCTCTAAAAACTTCCACTCTTTAATCTGGAATCTGGGAGACGGTCTTCGGACATCAGTCCACAATCTTCCCAGGTTGGCAGCCTCCTGAATAAAGCAAACTTTCCTTTCCAATCACCACTTGTCTCTTGAGTATTGACTTTTGAGTGGCAAACAGACAAACTTGGGTTTCAGTAACATCTCAACAATGTCAGTAATAGGTGCCAAAATCCTTCCATATTCAGTTCTCATCTTTAGTACTTCAAGTAATCATCTGTCAGCAAGATTAATACTAGAGCACTAACAAGTAATTCCTAGTCATACTCAGGAAAAAGAAAAGACAGAGAAAAGGGAGGAAACTTCAGCTTTTCCTCAAAGACCTAACTGATGTTTTATTTTTTATTTCTTTTTAAAATTTTATTTATTTATTTGTTATTTATTTATTTATTTATTTATTTATTTATTTATTTATCTGAGAGAGAAAGAGAAGGCATGAGCAGAGGTAGGAGCAGAGGGGGAGGAAGAGGGGCAAGCAGACAGAGGAGTGCTGTCCTGGGGCTGGATCTCATGATCCTGCGATCCTGACCTGAGCCCAAACCAAGAGTCAGACACTTAACTCACTAAGCCACCCAGGAGCCACATGATGACTTCTATTTTTTATTTTTTTATTTTATTTTATTTTATTTTATTTTATTTTATTTTATTTTATTTTATTTTAATTATGTTATTATGTTAATCACCATACATTACATCATTAATTTTTGATGTAGTGTTAATGATTCATTGTTTGCGTATAACACCCAGTGCTCCATTCTGTACATGCCCTCTTTAATACCCATCACCAGGCTAACCCATCCTCCTACCCCCTCCCCTCTAGAACCCTCAGTTTGTTTTTCAGAGTTCATAGTCTCTCATGGTTCATCTCCCCCTCCGATTTCCCCCCCCTTCATTGTTCCCCTCCTGCTATCTTCTTCTTCTTTTTTTTTTAACATATAATGTATTATTTGTTTCAGAGGTACAGGTCTGTGATTCAACTGTCTTACACAATTCACAGCGCTCACCATAGCACATGCCCTCCCCAATGTCTTCTAATATGTCTGACAACTTAATTTTGCAAAGGGAAGCCAAGACATGAAGGTTCTTTTTATAGCTGAATATCTTCCTCCCTCTATCAATATATTCTTCTTATTGCTAAAGTAAAAGGAGAGAATGGATTTTCAATAGGTAATTAGCAATCTCTGCCACATTTCCCAAATAAGAAAGTTTCAAATGCCCACAGATAAAAATTACTTGAAAACTTTGGGAAGTAAGATTTCAATTCGTTAATATATCTGAAAAATTCTTTTCAAATGTATTCATATTTTTCCATATTTCTTGAATGCAAAAATGGAGATTTTAAAAACACATAATGTATCATGCTATATATGCCATAATAAGAAATGTTCATTTCAGTTCCAATGAGAATAATAGGCCCTTGAATAATGAGCATGACCAATCTGAAATAACCTTTTATAAAATGATTTTATGTAATCAATAGTAATTTTAGGAAAATAATTGCATTTATGCCCCTTACAAGGAAATGTTAAATTTAGCCTTTAATATTTGGGTTTAATGTTGTTACCAAGGAAATAATATGAAAAGAGTGTATTTTCTTCTAAAATTGAGTATAATTATTTAAATTACTATAATGGTATTTATTTTCATATTTTTATGTTTCATGTTTAAGATTGGCAAGCTGAACCAAAGAAACATAATTACATTGCTTACATTTGGCACAGGTATGCTAACTTAGTTGTGTTAGACTTTTTATAAAACTTATTTTATTAATGAAAGCTTTCATTATCATAAAGCTTTTATGTATATTCTATCGTCTTTAATTTTATTAGAACTTTTTCAATGTAAACACTAAACACTCTTTTGAAAGCATGTGAATATTCAAATCATCACTTTCAGCATGTATAATGCTTCTAGTTGTGAGGAACATGCACAAAGCAGGCTTAGCCAAATATCACTGACTCTCCCACTTCCCTGCCCATCCCCTGGCCCACATCCAAGTGCCAATCCTGTTCTCTGCAACCACACTCACCCTCAGCAAGAGGATCTGAGATGTTTGAGCAGGCATTGATAAAGAAAGAATGAGTGATGAGGGAAGAATAGTAGAAGAGTAAAAGGAAGAGAGGAAGAAAGAGAAAGGGAAAAATGAAGTTTTAAGTAAAACATGTTAATTTTGCCTCTATTTCAGTTCTCATTAATCTATTAAATTATTTTATTAAGTTTCTATGATATCCTCAAGATTAACGGAACCTGGTAATGAACAACAACTCAACTTTACTTGCTGGAAAATGAAATCCAAACAAGAATGACAATTTCAGAATATTTTTCTTTTTTCTTTTCAGAATAATACCACAGCCACTATTATCCATAAGTAAGTCAAGCACCTGGCGAGGTGAGTTATAGAGGATTAAACAATGAACAAGGCAGTCTGAAATGCTGCTCCAAGTAGCTTGCTTATTACTTAAAGAGGCAATGGGAGAAAAGCAACAACTGAATAAATAAGAGGCTGAATATTCATTCTTTTGGCTGGATTCCTCTCTATGGTGTGTTTATGAAGTCAACATCAATTCCCAATGACACGTACAGAGCAGTGGCTCGAAGGCATTGACTGGTTTCTGAACCTGCTGAGTTAATCTCAAAAATGTCCATTTTGCTTCCACTTTTCTATAGCAATGAAGTTTTCTACTATCTTGATAAATGGTTAGTCATACACCCAAATATACAGTTCTAATTTTTTCTCTCACTGTTCCTCACTTTTTAGTCATGGCTATTGCCATTTGATTTCAACTTTTAGCTGGTAATTTCAAGCATAGTCTCATTTCTGCTTTTTCAGTATAGATGTTATGTATAAAAGTCTGCTGCTTAAAGCCAGTCATTTACAGAAAATTAAATTGAAAAGTTCACAGAGAACCTATGCTTTTAAAAGCCCTGAAACTTCTCATGCTGTTGCCCTGCCTCGCTTTGGTCTTCATTTTGAATGAAATTTTTCTTCATGGTTTTTGATTATGCATTCAACTCTAATTCCCCTTCAACACAGACCCATTCATTGACATTAAGGATCACTCATCTGAGGAATACAGAAAGAACATGCAGACTAATAAGAATTCTCAATATAATAGGAAAAGCAAATATATAAAAATCAAAAAGAACAAAAATATTTCTTAAGCAAATCACAAGTTTAAGTAATGTTTTACTCTTAATTTTTATCAGAGAGTAGAAATATAGAAATTTTACTTAATTGAGAGCTATTTGTTATTTTATATGGTAGTTATAAATATGAATGCTGACCAGATTCAGATGTTCAATGATATTCCATGAGGAGTTTATGATTAATTTTTTATATAACCTTCAGTCTACTCTATTTAACAAAGCAGTCATTTTTTTTGTTTTTTTGTTTGTTTGTTTTTGGGTTTCCCCACCCCCTAAGTTGTTATGTTCATTGGTTGGCTGGGGAGAGAATGATTAGTATTTATAATTAATAAAATATAGTAACTTTAAATAAATTTAGATTGTATCCTGTCACTCAGTGTATCCGACTTTACAAGAGAATGAATATTATTTTTTAAAAAGCAATAGAAAGTGAAAGCAGCTCATATTCACCACACCTTACTTACAGGGATTTTAGAACAAGCATTCTCTCTCAGAGAAAAAAGTGACATAAGCAAAATGACCTCCCAAGATGTTTTAGGTAATGTCTGTCCTCAGTTGTTCAGATTTCTACACCAATATCCCATCTGTGATTTTAAATGAAATTACTACTGTTATGACAAGCATATGGAAAAACTTCTACCCAGATAAAACAAAAGGAACTATTACTTCTGAGAATGTTATGCAGATAAAAATTTTGAAGTAAATCATACCTTATTTTCAGGGCATAAACAATGCCATTTTAGTTACATAAACCCAATAATTTATATTCTCTAGTAATGGGAAAAATATATATAATTTTTAAAGACTCAATTATTAGACATTTAAAGAAATAAATTATTTATGTGTATTATATCCAGAAATTAGATTGAAGACACTACAATGCTTCTTATTAATTAAATATTCTTACTTCAAAAAAGCATACCGTAAAATAACCATTAATTTGTTAAGTCTAAGCATTTCTTTGTCTGGTTGCAGACCCTAGCACTCATTGAGTATTCTCACCTACATATATACTATGGCAGTGGTCCTCAACCTTGACTAAACATTGGAATCACTTGAGGAACTTTTAAAGATTTTGGTGCCAATTAAGTCTCTATTTTGATAGGAATTCCCCTTGGGGAAATATTTGTAAAGCTTTCCAGGTGATTATAATGTGCAGCCAGCATGGAGAACCACTGTACTAGAAAATATCTTAAATGTGTCATAACCAAAGTTTCTTTTATATCTCGGGATACTTGACATAGGCAAATTCACCTGCCAATTAGATCATCAGAGGGAACCTAAAAAGAGAGTGGTGGGGTAAAATGCATGAATTTTTTTTTCTTGTGTTATTCCACCTCCTTTCTGAAGATGTTGCAGAAGACTCCAACTTTTAGTGCCTTTTTAACTTCTCTGAAATCTTAAAGAACCTAATTTTCTTCAACAAGTATTCAATAAATTTAATGGAAACATACTATGTAGCAAGTACTCTGTTATTTCTTGCATACTGTAATTTTTTATACCCTGATGTTTGTTCTTTAAATTAAATATCTAACATCTCCAATAAGATTGTAACGACTTTCAAGGCATGGACCAACCTTATTCATCTCTGTAAGGCAGTTTAGTATCGTGAAACAGATAGACTTTGCTGTGGAACAATATGGAATATAGAATCAGACATGTATGAGTAGGTATCCCAGTTTTGCTACTGTAGAGTCTCAAATAAAGTAATTTCTATGAACCAGAGGTATCTTGGCTATAAAATAAAAGTGATAAACTCATTGGAAAGCTGTGAGGATTAAATGAGACCTCAAATGTACTTACTATAGATCTGAGCACAGGGCGCCTGGGTGGCTCAGTTGGTTAAGTGACTGCTTTCGGCTCGGGTCATGATCCTGGAGTCTCAGGATCGAGTCCCGCATTAGGCTCCCTGCTCAGCAGGGAGTTTGCTTCTCCCTCTGACCCTTCCCCCTCTCATGTGCTCTCTCTCTCTCAAATAAATAAATAAATAAAATTAAAAAAAAAAGATCTGAGCACAAAAAGGGTGCATTTCTACATCCATCCATTTATATAACAAATATTTGAGTGCTTGTTCTCTAAGTCACTGTTTTAGATACTAGGAACACTGAGTGAATCAAAACATTTTAATCTCTGCCCTAATGGTGCTTAACTTTTCATGAGGGACTCAGACAATAATAAAAAACATATTTTTCAAAGAAAGTAAGGCAGGGTAAGAAAATGATAGTGACAGAGAATATTATAATCAATAAGTTGGTTAGTGAAGGACTTTTTGGAAACAGGCTATTTGAGTAACTAAAAGAAGCAAAGGAGACATTGATGCATGTGTCTTTGAAAAGACTTCCTGTTCAAGAAAGAGGGAAAAGATGGTATAATATCCCTGCCATTTGAATGAAATCCATGTTTTATTTTTTATTCTTTTATTTATTTTTTAAGATTTCATTTATTTTTTTGAGAGAGAACGAGAGAGAGCACAAGCAGGGTGAAGGACAGAGGGAGAAGCAGACTCCCCGCTGAGCAGGAAGCCAGATGCGATGCTGGACTTGATCCCAGGACTCTGGAATCATGTCCCGAGCTGAAGGTGGACGCTTAACTAACTGAGCCACCCAGAAGCCCCTAAATCCATGTTATAAAAAGACAACAAAGAGTTCACCATAGCTTAGATGCATTTAAGGAGGCACAGAATTGTAAGAAATGAAAGTGAAAAGATCACCAAGGGAAAATTATATGAAATTATAATAAAAATGTGTGGTAGGCGGAATGGTCCTTGAAGATGTCCAAATCCTAATCCCCAGAACCTATGAATATTTTATGCTACATGGTATGGAAGAATGGGAGAATTAATATTTTAAATGGGATTAAGTTTTGCTAACCAGATGCCTTTAAAATAAGATTATCTTGTTTTTTCTGAGTGGGCCCTATATAATGACATGGTCTTTAGATATGGGAGAGGAAGGCAGGAACAGTTAGTGTAAGAGTGATGAAGCATGGAAAAGATTCGACTGTCCATTGCTGGCTTTGGAGAGGGAAGGAGGCCATGAGCCAAAGAATATGAATAGACTTTGGAAGCTGCAAAAGTCAAAGAAACAGATTCACCCCTAGAGCCTCCACAGGAAGCACAGTTCTTCTGAAACCTTGATTTCAGCACGGTGAAACTCATCTCAGACTTACGAACTCTAAAACTTAACAATAAATATGTGCTATTTCAGGCTACTAAATTTGCGGTAATTTGTTGCACCACCAACAGAAAACTAATACAATATGATCACGATGATTTTGGTGAGTCCCCAGAAGAGTCACCTTATCTGCTTAACACTTTAAGAAAGGCATTCATTCAGCTGCTCTATGGAGAATAATGTGTAGAGAACAAGAGTGGAAGCAGAGAAGTCAGTTGAGTAGGGTAGGTATTTTAGAAGTTCAGGTAGGAGTTGATGGGTGCTTGAGCTTTACATTTAGCTAATAGATTTGATGCAAGGTAAGATAGCAATAAGGAAAGTAAAATATACCCAAACTGTTTGCTTTGCTTAGTAAGATGAATTGTGAAGCTATTTATAATTGAAATGAATTTGAAGTGGGACTTTCCCTATTATACATATAATACCTAATACCTTAACAACAACACAGTAAGCACTCATAAACAGTTAATGAAAACAATAAGAACACTGATGAAGATGATAATAATGGCAATGTAAATAGTAATGATCCAAAATGATATTGATGATGAAAAAGGTAGGAGGAAAAAACAGAACCTTAATGGGCCTCCATTGAATATTACAAATAAGAATATTAAATACCACTGTTTAATTTTCCTCCCAAATTCTTTTGCTGGAATTCTAGTGAGTTAGTTGCAGTGAGACAAAAACAGAATGTACCATGAGCTACATATGGAAATACTGATGCTTAGGATTTTCTCTTAATTTGTCTTTATTTTCAACTTTATTATCATGCTATCTTTAGTCAACTAAGTAAAAATTAGTTTCTATGATCCTTTTTATATGGCCATGATGCCTCCATACCACACAGAAAAACCCTAGCAAGCCCTGTACATTTAAACCTTTCCAACATTTTATTACTGAAGGTATTGTTCATTAGGGTAGAACTTTGCTTTGTTTACTGCTGTATCCCCACCACCAAGAATAGCACATTGCATATAAAGTTCTCAATAAAAACTTGTTGATAAAATGAACAAGTGGATATGTCTTGTCTAATATTTGCTTTGTCAGCATTGCCAGCAGATCCTAGAGTGACTCAATTTACCAAAATGTTCAATAAATTAAGTTTGGTTTACATTCTACATGGGTAATACCAGGCATGTTTATGAGAACAACATAGATCAAATTCAGGCCCAAAGTTCAGACATTATTAAAAAAAATTACTTTTGTGTGAGATGATACATTCATTTAGGCATACCTTGCAAACATAATAAAATAAAATTTGATATTGTGTTTGTTAATATACTACTAATTTTATCTCTAATCTCATAATAAATTAACATATTATAAAACAAACACTTCATTACTTTCTCTTAAAGAATTACAGAGAAAAATGATCAGATATGTAGGTTTGTAGAATATAGATAATATTCTGTTAGGTAATCTTTGAATGTATGATGCTCATTTGTCTTCAATATTTCCAATTTCCACATTCATAACTGGGGAAGTAGACCAAGCCAAAACCACCAAATATTTAAAAATATTTTTCAGAACATGACATTTTGGATATTAAAAAGAATTCTATTAATAGACATACCATATTGAAAATAAAAATGGGAACAACACACTGAACAAGTTGAATAACTGACTTTAATTTTGATTTACAATTGAATTTAAGTACCTAAATTTAACATTTTTAGTTACTTAGATTTACTACTATCCAGAGGTCACTTGTTACTGGAAATATTTATTTATTTTCGAACTATTAGTTATATCTAAAAATTAATGTATAACTAACCTCAAACTGCATATGATTGAAATAAATTTAAACTATAACAAACTATCATTTATACATAAAGTAAGGCAAGCAAAACTGCCCCAGCTTCTAAATGAGTTGGCATTTCTATTACTGAAGAGTTTTATCCTGCTAAGCTTTTACAAAACTCAATTAAGAAATTTTTTAAAATGCTAAAAATAATTTGAACTCAAAACAAAATACTACATTAATTTGAAAATCTTACTGAAGTAACTATCTTTAGAAATTCAGAATCCAAATTATTACATGTGATTGAATTTGCTCTTCATGCATACATGTAAGAATATATAACAATTATGATCCTGAAAAAATCATGGAATATAATGTGATTATAATAGGTAGCCTATAGAAAACCATGTGTTTTTTGTTTGTTTATTTGTTTTTTATTGATAATGTAGGATTAGGAGTTGTCCATGAGTGTACTTAGGCATCATACTTTTTCTAATGAAACAGTCATCACAAAGTATGGGATCAAATCAAAGCTAGAACCTAAACAGTATGAGAATGTCAAAAAACAGTCTTGAGAAATTTATTACTATCTTTAGTGTACTTGTCTGCTTGGAAGTTCATTTAAAACACACACACACACACACACACACATACACACAGACTATGCATAGGCTTAAGCAACAGAAATTAGTTTTTTCACAGTGCTGGTGGCGAAAGTCCAAGCCAAGGTTTTCAGCAGGGTTTGGTTCCTGGTGAAACCTCTCTTCCTGACTTGCAGACAACAGTTTAAATTAATTATCGATATGGTTAAACTAAATCTACCGCCTGATTAGATGTTTTTCACATCCTCCAGTTTTCCTTTGTTTCTTTCATTCTCCCTGTTTTTTAGTCTTCTGTCAGTTTGAGCATTTTTATGATTCTGTTTATCTCATCTATTGATTTACTATCTCTTCCTTAATTTTTCATGGTTTCCCCAGTTTATAATACATATATTTAAAATAATCTAAGTATTCTATATTAAATATTATAATATATCCTGTGTAGCATAAAAACCTCATAATTATATTTTCAATTCCTATCTTCCATTTCTTGTGCCACTGTATTCATATATTTTACTTTTATGTATGCCATAAACACACACTACATTGTTCCTCATATTGCTTTAAACAGTCAGTTACTTTTTAGAAGAATAAAAAATAAGGGGGAACAAGATGTTTAACCTTCATTTATTCCATACTTGGTACTCTTCATTTCTTTCTATAGACCTATCTTTCTGGCTGCCTTGTATTCTTTCTATCCTTAGAAATTCTTTTAATATTTATTGTAGAGCAGGTCTTCCAAAGACCCATTCCTGAGGAATATTTCTATTGAGTATAGAACACTCAGTTGTTTCTTTTCTTTCTTTTTCAGTGTTTTAAAGGTGTCACTCTTGTCTTTTTGTTTACACAGTTTCTGTTAAGAGTTTTGCCGTAGCTGTTATCCTTATTCTTTTTTTAAATAATATGTACTTTTCTCTGCCTACATTCAAGATTTTCTGTCTTGCATTTTTATCAGTTAGAATGATACACATTTGTTTAGTTTTTTGCTTTTTTTTTTGTATTTATACTGTTTGATGTTCTCTGAGGTTCTTGGTTCCATAAATTGGTGTCCGTCACTAAAAAAACTGTCAGCCATTATCTCTTAAAATATACTCTTTTCATTTTTTCTTTTCTTTTTTCCTTTTTTCTTTTTTTCTTTTCTCTTTTCTCTTTTCCTTTTTTCCCCCCTTCCTTTTTCTTACATTTGTTTGCTTATTCCCCTCCCTCCAGCTGCAGTGGTTTTCCACAGTTATTCCAAATACCTACAATTTACCATTTTGTTGCCATTCTCTCTGCAAAGTAAGGCTTTTGTTCTACAGGGAAAATAGGAGAGATAGATACAGATTTTCAGTGGTGGCTGCTTCTCTGCTCTCTAACTCCAGCGGGTATCCATTAGGGCCCCCAGGCTACTATGTTTTTCCCTCAGCCTTCTTCCTATAAACACAGGTCACTGTTCCACATGAAAGAGAAGGAAGATGGACCTAGGCTCATTTTGGAAGTGTCTATTATTTTTCTCCTCAGCACCACAAGGTAAACTTTTTTAGAATTCTCACCAGTATTTCCTGTCAGTCTCTTGAGGTTCTTGAAGAAAACCTTCCAAGATGCTACGACCTCCCCTATACTCAGCTAGCCCACACTCATTCTTTGACAATTAAAAAAAAAAAAAAATCTAGCTAAATCTTCCTTATACAACATCCAGTAGAATCTGTCCTAGGTAGGCAAATTCTCAGGTCCTTTTTCTCCCCGAAAGTGCATGTATTCCTCTAGATTTAAAGTTAGTTTTTGGCTAATGACTTCAGAGAGAGTTTGTACATCTTTCTCCTTATGGTGTGGAACACTCTATCTAGCACTCTTTGCCTGCAAGCTAAAACTGGATAGCCCTTATGACACTTCTAATTTTTTGGTCCAATCAGTACATTAAAATTTAATTTTAAAAGTATTCAGCACAACTTCTTCATGTCAAAAGACAACATTTGTTAAAAACATATTCTTAAGTCATATATAGATTATAGGCTAAGGTTGTGGAGCTATCCATGTACAAAGACATGAGCTCAGAATGTTTTCTGCAATTAGAAAAACCTAAAGATAAAACCTGCTCTACCATTTCTAAGTTGTTTGGCATGCAGAAAATGAAAGAACTTAGGTCATATTGATATGAGTGTTAAAAAAAGCTAATGTATATGAAGAACTGAAGACAATGCCTACCATACAGTAGATCTTCAATAAACATTATAAGTCATTATTGTTGCCAACCCAAATGTCATAGAAGTCTTCTGCAAAGGTTTTAAATGAAAACATCTACAAAAACCATCTTAAATAATAAATTCTAAGACCACAAGATAGTTACATTTTATCTGAAGTCAGGCCAATAACCATTTTGAAAAGCTTATAACAGCAATCTACATGTGGCTATGTAGTAACTGTTTAATAAGTATGTCTATGGATAAGAAATAAATATATCTATGGGGGTCCTCATCACTGTGTTGAAGGTTTCTAAAACACAAATACACACACACACACACACTTATATGGTTCTTAAATTAGTTGCCATATCGTACGATGAAATAAAAACAACAAAATTAGAGAAAATGAATATTTTTTTCTACGGATACAGTATTAAATTAGGAACTCACAGAAAAGTTATATATGGTCAATCCTCATCATTAGCAGATTCCTACTAGATACAGTTTATCTTTAGCACCAAAATTAATACTCACGGTACTTTCATGGACATTTGCAGATATATGAACAAAGCAACAAAAAATTTGAGTCACCTTAATCTCATGTTCCCAGCTGAGGTCAAACAAAACAATGTTCGGCCTTCTTGCTTCCGTTCTCATAAAAAATGACCAGAAAGTGGAAATGATAGGGAGCAGTGCAGTATAGTGCAAGAAGCTCTCTTCTCTGGGGCCAGTTGGATCCGGTTTGTAATCCCAACTCTGGTACTTGTTTATGAAGTGGCATCAGGCAAATCACTTAACACATGGAAATCTCATTTTCTCTCTGGTAAAATAAATAGAATCTACCAGGATGAGTTATTTTTAAGATTTAGTATTATAACCCACATGAACTATGTGTGTGTGTGCATATATAGTTAGAGATACAGTTATACATTTAGATAGATATATTATTTCCCCCAGGAATAAGGGTTCAATATTTGGTAATTCAGCGTTCACAGCAACTTTATAGAACAAAACTCCTGCAAATATGGAGAAGTGACTGTATATTACCGTAAAAACAAAAATGTGCGGGTTAAATATGGTGAGAGGACACATCTCTCTTAAATAAGACTTCACAGTCAAGAAAGGACAATAGATTTAGATATACAAGCATGCATGAGAAGTAAGATCTGGGGGACAGGAACTGTGAGAGAAGTTCACTTTATGGAAAGCCTTAGAGGCCAAACTGAGCCATTTGGATAGGATATGCTAGTTAACTCAGAACTAGCAAATGTTTTGACCGAGGGAATAAGTCTGACAGCAATCTTTGAAGAATATTAATCCGGAAACAACATAGAAGTTATCTGTCTGATAAGTTCAAAAGAAAGAGATTGGAGAATCTTGTGACAGACCAAATAGAAGAGATGAATCTGGAGGTCGTTAACATGGAAAAACTGATAAAAGATATGAGTGGGATGAAGCAGTGATAGGAGTCAAATTAATGCTAAAATTGTGACCCAGAGTAATTGGAAAGAAGAGTAATGATCTTGATAGAATTGTGAATTTAGAAAGCAGAGCAGGATGAGGAGACAGATGTAAAGCATGACATCTGAACAGCTGGTGTTTTTCATTTTAAATGAAGGCAAAAGAAATACTATCAGGATGTAGCAACACACAGCTGAATTCACCGAGGCATAGATGTGGAAAACAGAGAAACGACAGTGGCAAACAAACCAAAATGATGCGCTACCCAGAAAAGATGAATTGCTCTTTTTCAGCGATGACTTAGTTAGCAGAGGTTGCTAACCCTGCCAAATTACTGCTAGAGAAACTGAAATTTTCAAAAATAATGTTAGACAGCCAAGAAACTTCTGAGTAGCATATGGATATAATAGGAAAGAGATTTTTTTTTCTCCTGATAAAGTCACAAGATGAGTAGTGTTGATTCATTGTAATGAGGCATCTGGATGTCAAATCAACTATTTCATCTTGCCTCTTCAGGCATGATTCTCATTCTTTCTGGGGAACTACATTAAGTGGATCTGATTAGACTGGAGAGGCTCTTCTTTCCTCTAAGAAGAATAACCGTTGCAGAGGGCATGCACTGCCTGTGTTCATGAGAAATTCCTCCCCTTTTTCTGTTGAGTTCCTCCCTGGTCAGTGGATTAGGTTTTCCCTTTTGGCCACTACCTTACACAGGGTGTGCAAAACCCCTGTCTTCCATTGGTTTGGGACAGGGGAGGGAATATGCTAATGAATGTCTTACACCATTACAGGGCAGTTGGCACATAGGTAAAAGCAAGAAGGGTAAGCATGACAAATGTTAGTTTATGCTCACCACTCCTAGTCCTTTCTCCCTAGTTCCAAGGCCCTTGGTTGTGGCCTTTTCCCTTATATTGAATATTTCTCTTCCACCAATATATGCAAGCATGTTGCTTCTCTCCTTCCTTTCCAGGCACTTAAAGTTAAAATGTGGTCTACAACATTCTACAAAGGATTTCTGTTACACTAAGATATGTGTTTTGTTTGGACCACTGTTTTTAATTTACATGGTTGGGGAAAGAATATGCCCTAAAAAAGCAAGGTAGCAGGGGGTGGGGGGTGACAGGGATAAGCACAGGAAAGCAAAATGTCTTTGATTATTATTGTTCTGTTTTAGCACAACGGTCTGTTTCTACCACAATTGCAGTGAACATTGTTCTTCACTCTTATTTACGAATCAGCAAACCATGTATCTTAGTATAATCACAAAGCAAAAAGTCAAAATGACAAATTACGAGAAACTATTGATAAATTACATAATAGATTTCACATATTTTCTCTGTGTGAAATAAAACTTCCTTGATCTCAAATATATTTAGAATTCAAAAGTCCACAAAAGTACATGCACAGAGAGTAAATTAAGTGTAGATGTTTTATGTAGACAGTCAATAATACAACTCATGCCATTTTTTAATTCTTCAGCTAACAAATACTGATTATCTCCTATGCACCTGGTACAATGGAGGATTCATCTTTATATTAGATATATTTCTACAGACCAATATCCTTGATGAACATGGATGCAAAAATTCTCACCAAAATACTAGCCAATAGGATACAACAGTACATTAAAAGGATTATCGACCACGACTAAGTGGGATTTATCCCTGGGCAGCAAGGTTGGTTCAACATCTGCAAATCAATCAATGTGATACAATACATTAATAAAAGAAAGAAAAAGAACCATATGATCCTCTCAATAGATGCAGAAAAAGCATTTGACAAAGTATAACATCCTTTCTTGATCAAAACTCTTCAGAGTATAGGGATAGAGGATACATACCTCAATATCATAAAATCCATCTCTGAAAAACCCACAATGAATATCATTCTCAGTGAGGAAAAATTGAGAGCTTTTCCCCTAAGGTCAGGAATATGGCAGGGATGTCTACTAACACCACTGCTATTCAACATAGTACTAGAAGTCCTAGCCACAGCAATCAGACAACAAAAAGAAATCAAAGGCATCCAATTCGGCAAAGAGGAAGTCAAACTCTCACTCTTTGCAGGTGATATGATACTTTATGTGGAAAACCCAAAAGACTCCACCCCAAAACTGCTAGAACTCATACAGGAATTCAGTAAAGTGACAGGATATAAAATCAATGCACAGAAATCAGTGGCATTCCTATACACCAAAAACAAAATGGAAGAAAGAGAAATTAAGAAGTCAATTCCATTTACAATTACACCCAAAACCATGAGATACCTCGGAATAAATGTAACCAAAGAGGCAAAGAATCTGTACTCAGAAAACTATAAAATACTCATGAAAGCAATTGAAGAAGACACAAAGAAATGGAAAAACGTTCCATGCTCATGGATGGGAAGAACAAATATTGTGAATATGTCAGTGCTACCTAGAGCGATCTACACATTCAATGCAATCCCTATTAAATACCATCACTTTTTTCAAAGAAATGTAACAAATAATCCTAAATTTGTATGGAACCAGAAAAGACCCCGAATAGCCAGAGGAATGTTGAAAAAGAAAAGCAAAGCTGGTGGCATCACATTTCCAGACTTCAAGCTCTATTACAAAGCTGTCATCATCAAGACAGTATGGTACTGGCACAAAAACAGACACATAGATCAAGGGAACAGAATAGAGAGCCCAGAAGCGGATCCTCGACTCTATGGTCAACTAATCTTTGACAAAGCAGGAAACAATGTCCAATGGCAAAAAGACAGTCTCTTCAACAAATGGTGTTGGGAAAATTGGACAGCCACATGCAGAAGAATGAAACTGGACCATTTCCTTACACCACACACAAAAATAGACTCCAAATGGTTGAAAGACCTAAATGTGAGACAGGAGTCCATCAAAATCCTAAAGGAGAACACAGGCAGCAACCTCTTCGACCTCAGCCGCAGCAACTTCTACCTAGAAACATCGCCAAAGGCAAGGGAAGCAAGGGCAAAAAGGAACTATTGGGACTTCATCAAGATAAAAAGCTTTTGTACAGCAAAAGAAACAGTCAACAAAACCAAAAGACAACTGACAGAATGGGAGAAGATATTTGCAAATGACAGATCAGATAAAGGGCTAGTATCCAAAATCTATAAAGAACTTCTTAAATTCAACACCCAAAGAACAAATGATCCAATCAAGAAATGGGCAGAAAACATGAACAGACATTTTTCCAAAGAAGACACCCAAATGGCCAACAGACACATGAAAAAGTGCTCAACATCACTGGGCATCAGGGAAATCCAAATCAAAACCTCAATGAGATACCACCTCACACCAGTCAGAATGGCTAAAATTAACAAGTCAGGAAACAACAGATGTTGGCGGGGATGCCCAGAAAGGGGAAGCCTCCTACACTGTTGGTGGGAATGCAAGCTGGTGCAGCCACTCTGGAAAACAGGATGGAGGTTCCTCAAAAAGCTGAAAATAGAGCTACCATACGATCCAGCAATTGCACTACTGGGTATTTACCACAAAGATACAAATGTAGTGATCTGAAGGGGTACGTGCACCCCGATGTTTATGGCAGCAATGTCCACAATAGCCAAACTGTGGAAAGAGCAAGATGTCCATCGACAGATGAATGGATAAAGAAAAGGCGGTGTATATATATATATGTGTGTGTGTATATATATATAGTGTATATATGTGTATATATATATATATATATATATATATATATATATATAATGGAATATTATGCAGCCATCAAAAGGAATGAAATCTTGCCATTTGCAACAACGTGGATGGAACTGGAGGGTATTATGCTGAGCAAAATAAATCAATTGGAGAAAGACATGTATCATATGACCTCACTGATATGAGGAATTCTTAATCTCAGGAAACAGGGTTGCTGGAGTGGTGAGGGTGGGAGGGATAGGGCGACTGGGTGAGAGACATTGGGGAGGGTATGTGCTATGGTGAGTGCTGTGAATTGTGCAAGACTGTTGACTCACAGACCTGTACCTCTGAAACAAATAGTACATTATATGTTAAAAAAAAAAAAAGAAGATAGCAGGAAGGGAAAAATGAGGGGGGGTGGAAATCGGAGGGGGAGACGAACCATGAGAGACTATGGACTCTGAGAAACAAAGTGAGGGTTTTAGAGGGGAGGGAGATGGGGGGATGGGTTAGGCTGGTGATGGGTATGAAAGAGGGCACGTACTGAATGGGACACTGGGTGTTATACGCAAACAATGAATTCTGGAACACTACATCAAAAACTAATGATGCGATGTATGGTGATTAATATAACAATAATAAATTAAATAAATAAATAAATAAATAAATAAATAAATAAATAAGATATATTTCTTGCCTGCTTTGTGCTTACATTATGGAGAAGGAGCTAGCTGTAGTTCCCTCAGTTTTATTGATGTATAATTTTCATAAAATACATGTTATTTATTTGAAATATATGATTTGATTAATTTTGGGATTTATATAGTAATGTAACCACCATTACAATAAAAATATAGAACATTTCAATCAACTTAAAAAGTACCCACATGTGCTTTTTGAGTTGAGCTCTGCTCCCAATTTCCCACTCTGGCAATCTTTAACCTGTTTTCTTTCTTTCTTTCTTTTTTTTCTTTCTTTCCTACAGATCTGTTTTTTATCACTGATTTTCCTTTTCTAGAATTCATATGCATCAAATCATACAATATATATTTTTGTGTTTCACTTAACATAACGTTTTTGTAATTTTCCATGTTGTGTTCATTAAGACTGTACTCTTAAATTGCTAAGCATGATAGCACAGTATGGATATAACACTTTTTTAACTCACCAGTTGATGGGCATTTGAGTTCTATCAAATTTTAATTATTAAAAACAATACTGTAATACAATTTTCCTTGTTTACAAATCATTTTTGGAGACATGTTTTTATTTCATTTCAGTGAATTCTGAAGAATGAGATTGTTGGGTCACATGATAAGTGCATATTTAATCTTATAAAACACTGCCATACTGTTTTCCAAAAAGACTATCATTTTGCATTCCACCAGCTGTATGAATTCCATTTGGCCCGTATTTTTGCCTGCACTTCATGTTCTTGGTCTTTTTACTTTTAGCGATTCTAGTGAGATTGTAGTAAAATCTTACGGTGGTCTTAATGTGTATCTTGAATCTCTACATGTATGTCTTCCATCAATTTCAGAAATTTCAGTTATTATTTCTTCAAATATTTTTCAGCTACATTTTTTTTATCTCCTTTCTCACTGGGATTCTAATTCATTGATATTTTCATCCCTCTTCAACTTCACTTTTTCCTCCATTATCTCCATTTGGCTGGTAAGACTGTTCATTGATTTTCTTATATAAGATAATTTAATCTTCAGTTCCAAAATTACCACTTCTTTTTCTTATTCAATTTCTCTGCTAAAGATTCATTATCTTTTTTATTTGTTGCCAGCGTATTTTGTTTTATATCATTAAAATTATTTTAAGGGAAGCACTTTTAAAATTTTTTAGTTTTGATTTAAATTCTAGTTAGTTAACATATAGTATAATATTGGTTTCAGGAGTAGAATTTAGTGATTCATCACTTACATATAACACCCAGTGCTCATCACAACAAGTGCCCTTAACCTTAATACCATCACCCATTTAGCCCATTCCCCCCATCCCCTACCCATCTCCCCTTCAGGAACTCTCTGTTTGTTTTCTATAATTAAGAGTCTCTTATGGTTTGCCTCCCTTTATCTCTCCCTTTTTTTCCCCTTCCCCTAAGTTCATCTGTTTTATTTGTTCATTTGTTTTTTAAATTCCACACAAGTGAAATCATATGGTATTTGTCTTTGATGACTGATTTATTTTGCTTAGCATAATACCCTCTAGCTCCATCCACATCATTGCAAATGGTAAGATTTCATTATTTTTGATGGCTGAGTAATATTCCATTATATATATGTATATACATATATGTATATACATATACCATTTCTTCTTCATTCATTCATCAGTTGATGGACATTTGGGCTCTTTCTATAATTTGGCTATTGTTGATAATGCTGCTATAAACATCGGAGGGTGTGTACCCCTTCAAATCAGTACTTTTGCATCCTTTGGGTAAATACCTAGCAGTGCAGTTGCTGGGTTGTTGGACAGTTCTATTTTTAACTTTTTGAGGAACCTCCATACAATACAGTATTAGTAACTATAGTTACCATGCTGTACATTAGATCTCCCGAACTTCTCATCTCATATAACTGCAACTCTATACCCTTTGGCCAACATTTCCCCATCCTCCTCCCACCCCACCCCCCAGGTAACCATTCTAGTCTCTGCTTCCAAGAGTTTGAGTATTTTAGATTCCCATGTAAAAATAGGATCATGCCATACTTGTCTTTCTGTGTCTGGCTTATTTCACTCTGCATAAAGTCCTGTAGCTTCATTTATGTTGTTGCAAATGACAAAATTTCCTTCTTTTGTGAAAGCTGAATAGTAATCCATTGTTTATATACTGCAATTTCTTCATCCATTCATCTGTCAACAAACAGGTTGTTTCAATATCTTGCCTAATGTAAATAATGTCACACTAAAATGGAAGTGCAGACATCTCTTTGAAATACTGACTTCATTTCCTTTAGATATATACCAAGAAGTAGGTTGATGTATCATATTTTTAATTTTTTGAGGAATTTTCTTGTGTTTTCCATAATGGCTGCACCAATTTACATTCCCACCAACAGTATACAAGGGTTCCTTTTTCTCTTCTTTCTCACCAGCAGTTGTTAATTTTGTCTATTTGATAATAGCCATTCCTAAAATGTGAGGAGATACCTCATTGTAGTCTTAAATTGTATTTCCCTGATGACTAGTGATGTTGAGTACACTTTCACAAACCTGGTTGTCATTTCTATGTATGCTTTTTAGAAATGTCTATCCATGTCCTTTGTCCATTTTTTAAATTGGGTTATCTGTTTTCTTGCTATTGAGTTCAGTTCCATATATTTTGGATGCTCTCCATTTGTTTATTTTTGCTTTTGTTGCCTGTGTTTTGGTGACATGACCAAAAAAATTGTTGCCAAGACCAATGTCAAGAACATTTTTTCCTAGATTTTTCACTAACAGTTTTATAGTTATAGGTCTTATATTTAACTAAATCTATTTTTAGCTAACTTTGTATATGGTATGAGATGAGGGTCCATTTTATTCTTCTGTACATAATAGCTAATTTCCCCCCAACAAAATTTAGCAGAGACAATCCTTTCCCTGTTGTGTGTTCTTGGAAATTTTGTTGAGAAGCAATTTGACCTTAAATATGTAGATTTATTTCAGGGTTCTTTAATCTGTTCCATTGATCTATACATCTGTGTTTATACCCTACCATACTGTTCTGATGATTATGCCTTTGTAATATATTTTGGAATCAGGAAGTGTGATAACTGCACACTTGTTCCTCTTGTTCAAGACTGATAGAGTATTTGGGGTCTTTGTGGCTCTGTATGAATTTTAGGATTGTTTTTTCTATTTATGTGAAAAAATGTCATTGGAATTTTGATAGGGATAACACTGAATCTATAGATCGCTTTGGGTAATATGAACATTTTAACAACATGAATTCTCCCAATCCATAAACACAGGGTATATTTCCATTTGTTTGTGTCTTCTTTAGTTTATTTCATCAGGGTCTTATAGTTCTCAGTGTATACATCTTTTGCCTCATTGATTAAATTTATTTCTAAAAATTTCATTATTTTTGATGCTATTGTAAATGAGATTGCTATTTTAACTTCTTTTTCAGACAGTTCATTGTTAGTATACAGAAACACGATTGATAGTGTATCCTGCAATTTTACTGAATTTATTAGTTTTAACAGCTTTTTGGTGGATTCTTTAGGTTTCCTACATATTAGATTGTATTAAAAGCAAACAAAGACGATTTTACTTCTTTTCTGATTTTGATCCTATTATTTCCTTGTCATGCCTAATTTCTCTGGCCAGGATTTCCAATACTATGCTGAATGAAAGTGATGAGATTAGGCATCTTTCTTTTGCTTCTGATCTTAGAGGAAAAGTTTTCAATTTTTTACTGTTGAATACAGTGGGCTGGTCATATTTGGCTTTTATTATGTTGTGATACATTCCTTCTATATGTAATTTGTTGAGAGTCTTTATCATTCAAGGATGTTGTATTTTGCCCAGTGCTTTTTCTGCATCTATAGAGATGAACATATGGTTTTCATTCTTCATTCTGTTAATGTGGTGTATCACATTTATTGATTTGAGTATGTGGAATCATCTCTGAATTCCAGGAATAAATCCCACTTGATTATGGGGTACGGTTATTTTAATGTGCTATTGAATTTGCTTTGCTAGAATTTTGTGGAAGATTATTGCATCCATGTTTATAAGGGATATTGGCTTGTAATTTTCTTTTCTTGTAATGTCCTTATCTGGCTTTGGTATCATGGTAATACTGGCCATGTAAATGAGTTTAGAAGTATTCCTTCCTCTTCCTTTTTTTTTTTTTTTTTTAAGAGTCTGAGAAAGATTGGTGACAATTCTTCCTCAAATGTTTCGTAACATTCACCAGTGAAGATACCTGGCCTTGGCTTTTATTTTCTGGGAGGTTTTTGATTACTGATTCTATCATCTTCCCCATTATTGATCTGATCAGATTTTCTATTTCATCATGATTCAGTTGTATGGTTCTAAAAATTTTCCATTTCTTCTAGGTTATCTAATTTGTTCATAGTAATCCCTCATGATCCTTTGCATTTCTGTGGTATCATTTGCACTATCTCCTCTTCCAATTCTGATTTTATTTATTTGTATCAACTTTTTTCCTCTTATAGTCTAGCAGAAGATTTGTCAATTTTGTTTATCTTTCAAAACACCAGTTATTAGTTTCATTGATCACTTCTATTGTCTTTTTAGTCTCTATTTCATTTATTTCTGCTGCAATCTTTATTATGTCCTTCCTTCTGCTAATTTTAGACTTAATTCATTACTTATCTAGTTTCTTGAGGTGTAAAGTTTGGTTGCTTTTTTGAGATTTTTCTTTTTTCTGGAGGTAGTCATTTCTGTAAATTATAAACTTCCCTCTCAGAACTGCTTTTGTTCATCCCATACATTTTGATATGCTGTGTTTCTATTTTAATTTGTCTTGAGATATTTTTTGATTTCCTTTTTGGAGAACAAAAGTCAGTTCTTTGCTTTTTCCCAACCACACAAAGGAGTGTGTGTTGTAAGAGGATGCCTGTCCCTTTTCTTTACTGCTAACTATAGGTTGTTCAGTTCTTGAAATGAAGTATTATAGAAACTGGTCCTAAAATGCTGGGGATAGGACCCCTTTTGCTCCCTTTTCTCCCAAATAGAGGAAAATAAAACAAAACAAAATAACATAGCTCTTTTCTGTGCCTATTCCCAACCTCACAGGGCATGCTGGCTGTAAAGAAATGCTTTTCCTTTTCCTTTGTTCATACCTGTCCCAGGGCAGCAGGTTCTGCAGTTCTGCACTTGTATAAGGCAAAATAGAAACTGGTCCCATGGAGAATACCCTGATAGGAAAAGAGCACGCTCCAAAATCTCATTTTTCCCCCACAACAGGAGAAATCACAGGCAATCGTCTCCCTTGGAGCAGAGAAGTTTGGAAAAGGGACAGTTGAGAGTAAAGTGAAATTGCCTTTCTTACCCACTTAAATGTGACTGTTCTCAGGTGGTGCTCCTCTAGAACTTGTAGTTAGCTGTATGCTGAATTTCTCTTCAAGATATTTTGGTACCAATATTATTGTTAGATCATTGTTTTTGTGGAGGAATGAGAGGTATGGATTCCTATTACCCCATCTTTCTGATGTCATTCCCTCAAAGTCTATTTCTTGGACAAATATTTCAGTCTGATTTCAGATATTTTAAATTGAGCTGCTTTGACTCTGTTTGGCATATGCTTCCTTCATACTGGCCAAACATGTGAATAGACAGATTTGGGGAATCTTCTGCAGGTTTCTTTTCTACCTGAGATTGCCCATCTACTACCCAGCAGTTTCCCCAGATTAAGATTTCTGGTTCTTTAGGCAAGAATGACTGCATATGTTCCACCAATATCAACATCCCAGGAGCCATACTGGAATGTGGCTGGCAACAAACTAAATGTTGTGAAAACAAGAACTCGTGCATATGACTTTGTTCTTCCAACCATATGTATATGTGCTCAAAAAGAATTTGCCTGCTTTGTTTCACTCTGTAGTTCTTCCAGGTAATTCCTTAATACTTCTAGATTTTATAGGTGGGTTCTGCAGAGGAATCAGTCCTATAGGAACTCAGTACAAATGAAAGCTTGTTGTTGTACTTTGACCATTTGGAGATTTTCCTTTCTTTCTCAACCATACTAACTTCAATATATTGATTTTTCAGTTCTGAGAACATTTTAAAGAGCTTTAAGTATTTAAGAAGAATATTAGTAAAAGGAGTAAACTCTTTAGGAAAGAGAGTACATGCTAATTAGTTTTGAATCCGTCTAAGTACAGTGTCTGATAAATTGTATTTTTGTAGAGCCTTTAATTAATGGATAAACTTTTTAATCAATAACTTTAATCAGTTTAATAATATTGTAGCACTAATTTACTGTGACAATATATAAGCTGTAGATGCTTTCTCTCACACAGTATGATGCATAAGGATGACTTTGATGACATATCTAATGTGTGTTCTAGGACACACTGGTTAAAAGTTCTTCCAAGGAGAAGATACAAAACATTAATGATGAAATGCTACCATTAGTATATATTTTTCTCTTTGAGAATTACAGAATAACTAAAATATTTCATTAAAATTATGTTATATATTAAGAAAATTTATCTCTTCTCACAGACTGTCTCTTTACACAGCTTTGATTTGTATTATAGTAGTAGTCTCCCAGTGATATATAATGTGAGAGTCTCTATGAAATTTGCTTTTTTGTCTATATCTTAAAGATATAAAGGGTTTGTACTTTAAAGGGTACAAACGCCATGACAAGAAAATTCCATTTTTTTTTTTTTAACTCCTTTATCCCAAACTCTGGAAAAGTACCTGGCACTAAGGAGAAATAAATGAATGGCAGTATCCCTTATGCATTCATTCAGAAAATTCGTATTAAATACTAATTAGATGTGAGACTTCATTGAAAGCTCTGGTATAGAGAAAAAAATAAAATGCGGGGCACCTGGGTGGCTCAGTTGGTTAAGCGACTGCCTTCAGCTCAGGTCATGATCCTGGAGACCTGGGATCGAGTCCCGCATCGGGTTCCCTGCTTGGCAGGGAGTCTGCTTCTCCCTCTGACCCTCCCCTCTCTCATGTGCTCTCTCTCAAATAAATAAATAAAATCTTAAAAAAAAAGAATAAAATGCTGTATCTCTCATTATGAAGTTTATATTTTGATCATTTCTGAAGAAATAAGGAGAGTAATTATAAAAATATATTATAAAAGAATATAAAATTACTATAAATTATTGTCATCATATGTGGCTGTATTGAAAACAGAGTTGAACACAGAGTAGTTCCTCTGCCAGTAATTTAAACATACTCAGAAAACCAAACAGAAATATTTCCCTTCTAAATAAAATGAACAGTTCATTTTTCATGTCTCAAGATATTTTACTACTTTCTCTTATAGTCCATTAATTATATAAAATATTAAAAGGCAGTGCTTTTCTGCAAAATAAAATCAATTAAGAGACATTATATTTCAATAGTTTTAAAACTTGACTTCTATTTATTTTAATATAAATCTGTATAGGCAAGATAACCTTGTAATTGTAGCCATAAAGAAAAAAAAAAAGACTGGGGATGTGGTCACATAACAAATCTTTTAATGCATAAACTACTACGTGAAATTTATACTTTTTTTTTGATCCATAGCAGTTATCTTTTCATGGATTTCATTGTTAAATGTGCTCTATAATACAGACAGAGTTTAATTATTATAATTACTTTCATAAGAGAAACAATACTTAGAGAAAATTGTTTTTTGTTTTGTTTTTTTATTTAAAAAAATGAAGAGAAAAAATCTTGAGTCTCCTCATTTGTTGCTAATTTAGCAAAGAGTCACCACATATGAATTTAATTAAGAGCTACCCATGCCTCATTTACCACTCAATGAGCTATAACAGGTTTGGAAGAGCTACTGCCAGTTTTCTGAATTAATGCAATATTTAAATTAATGACATTCGTGGATAATATATGAAACTTCTAAATTGAGTTTATCTGAAAAAATGTTACATAGTATATGATTTTGTATTCAACAAGGAAATTTATCACTACATTGTCTTCTCTGAAGAAATACAAACTGAGATTCATAGAAAGTAATGCAAATTTTATAATCTTATTGATTCATATGTTCCTGTTTCTCATAAATGTCAAATACTGATTGCTTTAAGTGTCTTCCTGATAGCATGCTTCAATGATCTTCCTTCTCCTAATGAATTTTCCATTAAACATCTATTTAAAATTATGCTGCTCTATAATCTTTACTTCTTTGCTATAAGAAACATGGGTAATCTATCTACACCTACCTCATTCTAAGCAAATTTTGTAACTCATTTGCATTACTTTTTCACCTATAATAAGATGAAAAAATATATTTTAGAATATGTGATAATTAATATAGCAATGCTTTAAATGACATTCAAATGTATAACTTTCATAGTCCTCTAGAGTTCAACAATATATCTTTTGTCTACCTAATAATCCTCAAATAATTTGAAACATGGGGGCCCCTGGGTGGCACAGTCAGTTAAACGTCTGACTCTTGGTTATTTAGCTGGGGTCCTGATCTCAGGGTCATGGGACCAAGCCCGGTGTGGGGCTCTGCACTAAGTACAGTGTCTGTATAAGACTCAATTCTCCCTTTAGCTCTGCTTCTCCCCCTTCTCCGACCCCACCCCACTGCCGCCGCACACATTGCTCTCTGAAATAAATAAAGTCTTTAAAAATAATTTGAAACATGAATTAAAATGCAGAATAAATATTTTTGACAATAATTCTGTACCAATAATATATTTTATCTAACGAGGATGGAATAAATTGAACAGGCTTGCCCTATAAAAAGAATATGATTGTTGGTATCTTCAACTTTATGAACTTTTGAGTAAAATGCCACATTTTTTTCTGAAAAGGAAAACATGTTTAGAGAGTCAATAAGTTTTTGAGATGTATATCAGCACATAAAACACTTTTCTGTATTTATTAAAAATCTATTGCTTAATTTATGAGTCCAATATGCACTTTCTTCCATATAAAGTAACTACATAATCATTATATTTGATTTTAAATATAATAAGTAATAAACCAACATAGTGCTATTTCCTTGAGGTGAAACCTAATGTAAATATATTGAAAATTATTCATTTATCATAATCAATATTAGAAATGGAATTAGAAAATATAGGCCTGAAGTGCTAAGCTATTCTTTTTAGTTTTTGTCTTCTGTTTTTTTTTTTTTTTAGTTTTTCAAGTGTACATTTACCTCTGTTCTTTTATCTATTGATTTTCTCAAAACATTTAAACCAAGCAAAACTGAATATTAAAAAATCTTGATAAAATAACAGATTTTACCTAGCATCTTACTTTTTTCCCATCTTAACGTTTGTTAGTAGACATAAACAATCTGAAATAATGATAAAATATTACATGGTAATCACATTACCATAAATATTAAGAATTGAAAAGGACAAAAAAGACCCTATTAATTCAACAGGCCTTTTCATCTTGATATTATGTCATTTCTGAGTTAATATATTTATTTTATTACAAATCAATAAACCATTTGTTTTTCTGCTCAGATATGGAATCAACTGTGCTAAAATGCCATTAAATCTTTATTTTAGAAATATGTCCTCAGCAGATACATATTTATTTGAGAAAAATATTATTTGTGCCTTAATTCTCAACATGATCCTTCTATTTAACCAATACATCATTTGAAGATATGAAATATAAATTTCTGTTTGTATACTGGTTTTTCTAATAGCATCTTTTCTTCCTAATACATTCTTTTCAAATGTATCTTTCATGACATGTCTAATATATATTTTTTTCTGTCTAGGGTTTTTGCATTTTATGTTTACTTCCCAATGCAATTACTATGATAAACTAATATAACTTCTAAAATGTATTTTAACAATTATTACAGTAGTAATTAATTAAAAGGATTTCTTAATTATGCCACATAGGATTTAGCACATTTTATTCTTTTTATTGGCAGAGGCATACATGGACAAAGGAGGGGATTGTGAAAAGAAGAATGTACCTATTTTTATACCATTTAGCTTTCTCCTGTGATTTAAAATGGTTTTCTCAAATACTTTAAAATATGAGACAAAATTATAATTATTTCTTTTAAATCACTGTCATTATTTTTTTTTAAAGACTACATAGACAGACCCACATGGAATTATAGTATGTCAAGGACAAAACATAATCAACAATATCCAGGAGTAAACCATTTATTTTAAAAAGCTTTCAGGTAGGGCTCCTGGGTGGCTCAGTTGGTTAAGCAACTGCTTTCAGCTCAGGTCATGATCCTGGAGTCCCAGGATCGAGTCCCACATCCGGCTCCCTGCTCAGCAGGGAGTCTGCTTCTCCCTCTGACCCTCTTCCCTCTTGTGCTCTCTATCTCTCATTCTCTCTCTCTCTCTCAAATAAATAAATAAAATCTTTTAAAAAAAGCTTTCAGGTAGAAGGAATATATATATATATATATTACTCCACTCATCTTGCTACTGTAATGGACATTTAGAGATTGCTCTTTATCACTTATTGCCTCCCTTATTCTATCAAAAATACCTTTCTTTCATTGGCAAGATCTGCCTCCCTCCCTTTTGTGTTGTAGCAGTCATTCTGTTAGAGAAATTCCACTTGACTCTAGGTTCTAGGAGGACTCAATGTCTCTAATAGGGTATATCATCACCCTACTCACAGTGATTGTTCTATGGATGGGCATGTGAATTATTTTGAGCTAAAGAAAAAAGAAGTTCTGAAGAAGGCTAGTATTAAAACAATGTGATTTTCCTCATCCATAGGAGATGTAGTTCAGGCATTCTATAATTCTCTAAATGAGGTAAGATGTCTGCTCTTACCGAGAAAGATGACTCAGAGTTGAAGCACACAGATTGAGTTTACTGCCAGGAAATGGAGCAGGAATGCTGATGATATCATTAACTTCTTGATCAAATGGCCCTTGAAGTGAGAAGTATTCCAAACTCCTTTTCAAAGCAGAAGTCTAAAACAAAAGTCTTACTTTGGCCAACTAATGCCTCCATTATTTTTCTTTAACGAATGTGTGTCTTCCTAATTGAAAATAGCAAACATACATAATAAGTGAAAGATGATGACATCATCATTAGACATCATAATAGACACTGGAATATAGTAAAAATAAGTGGTGGGGAGAAGTAAAAAAGAATTATAATCAAAGGACCCTTTATAGCCATGATGACCTTCATCTATTAAGAACAAAGAATAATTTGGGCGCCTGGGTGGCTCAGTCGTTAGGCGTCTGCCTTAGGCTCAGGTCAGGATCCCAGGGTCCTGGGATTGAGCCCCGCATCGGGCTCTCCGCTCCGCGGGAAGCCTGCCTCTCCCTCTCCCACTCTTCCTGCTTGTGTTCCCTCTCTCGCTGTGTCTCTCTCTGTCAAATAAATAAATAAAATCTTTAAAAAAAAAGAACAAAGAATAAGATTTTCAGAATGCAAGGGTTCAGTTTGTATACTTCCTATGTATTCCGTGTGAGGTCAACATCTGATGAGCTATTCTGACACAATGATTGAACTAGAAAAGATATCAACACAGGATAAATTACAGCAGAGAAGATGAATCTTGATATTTATATAGTTAAACTGAAATGAATTATTATAATGTTTCTGGGGATTCATATAAAAGAAGAGAAATATTATGTCAGAAACTGTAAAATGTCTTATTAGAAACTGTCTTGTGCAAGATGCTTGTGATAATTTTTATATATATATATATATATATATATATATATATATGTTTGGACAGAACACAAAACTCTGGGTCAGATCCACAGACACAAAAGAGCAGCCAGAACAACACCTGTATCAGTTCTCCATGCCCCAATTCCCACAAAGTGACATGATGAGGGCCAGACATACCTGTGCATACAGCAGATTGTCCCACAGGAGAGAAACAGCAAAATTGTGAGATTCAGAACTTCAGTGGGATAGCTAACACATCTGTTCACCTTCCCCTTCAGAAAGAGTCAAGCAAATCTTTGGGGAAGGGTGGAGAAGTTGTCTCTCTTATATATATACTGAAGTATAGTGGACATACAATATTTTACTAGTTTCAGGTGTAAAACATAGTGATTTGCCACTTCTATATACAGTGCTCACCACAGTAAGTACCATCTGTCACCATACATTATTACATCATTGACTATATTCCTTGTTGTACTTTTCATCCCTGTGACTTACTTATTTTATAACTGGAAATTTGTATTTCTTAGTCCCCTTCACCTATTTCACTCATCCTCCCCAAATCCCCAAGGTGTCTCTTTTAATACCGTCAGGTGTAAGCAAATATCTCCAAGGGAGAGGAAAAAGACTTTATTATTTTGGAATGTCTCTCGGGACCTCTATCTTTTAGGAGATGCTATGTCTGGCTTCAAGGCACATTTGCCATTCAAACTTTCCCTTTGCTTGGAAACTTCAGAGTGTTCAGGAATGCAAGAAATCCATGGGGGAAAAAAACGAAGTCTCCTAACAGACATAATATAGGATAAAATATACATAGTTTAAACTCTCTCAGCAAAACACAGGAGTTGAGGGTAGGGAGGAAGATAAGGGAATAGGAGACAAAAACTGTTCTAAATGATTCATCTTGGAGAAGGAGGGGAAGAAAAATAAAAATCTGTCTCTAGGAAAATACACATTTTTTCACTTTTATATTTTATATTATAATATGTGACTCTAAGTTTATGATTGTTAGGAATGGGAAAATAATGATATAAGCTATTGAACAGCTTAGTGGAACGTCCAAAAAAAGAATGGGAAGAAAGATCAAAAACTTGCCACACTCAGCAGACATGAAAATAGAAAAAGACAATACTAACATAATACTGTGTTAGCATATGATTAAAAGTAAACCCTTGCCATTTGCAATGATGTGGATGGAACCAGAGGGTATTATGCTAAGCAAAAAGTCAATCAGAGAAAGACATGTATCATATGATCTCACTCATATGTGGAATTTCAGAAACAAAACAGAGGACCATAGGGGAAGAGAGGAAAAATTAAAACAAGATGAAACCAGAGAGGGAGACAAATCATAAGAGACTCTTAATCATAGGAAACAAACTGAGGGTTGCAGGAGGGGAGAGGGTGGAGGGAGGGAGTGACTGGGTGATGGACATTAACGAAGGCATGTGATGTAATGAGCACTGGGTATTATATAAGGCGAATGAATCACTAACCTGTACCTCTGAAACCAATAATACATTATATGTTAATTAATTGAATGAAAACAAAACAATAAAATAAATAATTAAAAAATAAAATAAAATAAAAACAAATAAAATAAATAAAAGTGAACTGATAAAATTTCATTTCCATAAGACAGAGTCAGTCAATGTCATTTAAATATGAACAAAATCCTGCCGAGTCGTGTGTTCTTTGTATTCTAATAAAATAAAATGTATTCCAGTACAATAAAAAGATATAACAAATTGTGCCCTAAAACATTATCAAAGTAGAAATTAAGACTAAAAGGGTCACGATGTAAAGAAAAACATAAAATTAAAATGATTATATAAAAAAAATGAACAAACAAAATAGAGAAACCAAAATTCATTTAAGAACAAAATATGATGAAAACAAGTTTAGTAGGGAAACAAATGAAGTAGAACAAATTGATATATCTTTATCCTTATATTCAACCAACATGGTGCTGCTTTTTATATGTCTTTGAAATAGTATCTAAAATTTGTACTAGAGACTAAAAGCCAAATTTTATAGTTATACATTGATAACATAATATTACATATAAATAATAAAGATACTCCAGATCCTTGACTACTTATAAATTAAGAATATTTTTAAGAAAATAAAAACTGAAGTTATATATTATTTAGGAATAATGAGAACATTTATTCCTAATAAGAAAATAAAAACTGAAAATATATTATCTAAGAATAATAAGAATGAGAACATTTATTCCTGATATATATGTATATATATATATAGTTAAAATATATGCAGATAATTAAGTGTCTTTATTTAAAAAATGCCTAAGTGTTAATATAAGTTCAATTTAATAAATTAGAAATATAAAACTAAACAATAAGCAATAAAAAGAACTTAATGGGGCTCTTGGGTGGCTTAGTAGGATAAGTGTCTGACTTCAGCCTGGGTCATGATCTCAGGGTCCTGGGATGAGCCCTGTGTTGGGCTCCACACTCAGTGGGGAGTCTGCTTGTCTTACTCCCTCTCCCTCTGCTCCTCCTCCTGCTTGTGCTCCCTCTGTCTCTCTCTCAAATAAATAAATAAAATCTTAAAAAAAAATAAAAAAGATTAAATGAATAGATTGGAATCTTCTCAATAGTGAGATTAATCAATAAATATAAAAGTGGGTTTTTTTTCAAAATTGGGTCATAAGGGCCATAATGATGCTGGGAAGAGCAAAACTAAAAGGGTTTTTTTAAGGCCAAGTATAGAAGTATACACACCATTTCTCATCTCATACTGGAATGAACTAATTCAAATATCTACACCTAGCTTTCACGAGAGCTGGAAAATACACACAACTTACCCCAGCTATGACTCTTTTACCAGGGAAGTGTTGGAGAATGTATTTTGATAAGCTGCAGGCCATGTTACCATAACCGGAATAGGAATAGTGCAGGTTCTAAGAATTTGTAATTCTTATAGTAAGTAAGTTTTATGCAACCTCTTTGTATCATTATTTTTTTAAATGTGTGAAACGCATAATTACACAATGTTTCAGATTCAAAAAGTAATATTTTCTACTATGGTATTGTTTAACTTTTGGGAGATAAGAAAATGTTTAATACAAAAATTCAACAATCATTTACAGAGGTTTACCTGAGATTTATACAGTTAAATTTTCAAAAGAATCTTCATATATATGTGTGTCTCTTTTTAATGCCGTGAGTGTATATATATATATATATATATATATATATATATATATGTATACATAAATTCATTAGAAGAACTTAGTTCATCATACTGTATGAACTACTACAGAACATGAAAAATTTTAAGCTTCCTTTCTGTTCAGAGGAACACACACACCTAGGTTTATCAGGGACTTTGGAGGTAATATTAAACTTCTGGAAAATGAAATAACTTTTTTTTTCAAAATAAAAAAGTATCAAAAGGGAAAATTTCTAAAAACAGTATCTTTGGATCCAGTGGCACTTTCTCATACACTAGGTTTTTGCTTGGCATTAATAAAACCTAGTAATATTAGTTATCACTTTATTATATAAACCTTATGTTTACCCAAGAATTCTTGTCTCCAAATCACAGCTTCTCATGCAACCCTTTTTCTCTAATTATAGTTATTTACTTGCATGCAATTTAAGGTTCCTTAAGAATACAATGTATAATATATATATATAAGGCAGTTATATTCCTGATTTGCTAAAAAGAGATTTATTATATATGGTTTAAATAATCTTTCCTAGTATGATTACAAAAACACTTTTTTTAAATGTTCATGCATTTCAAGAGCCAGTTCCTCCAATCAATAAGGTGAACTTTTGACAATTAAAAAAAGCTATTTAAATGCACATAACCTTATGGAAATAGTTCTCAATCACTCTAATAAACTGAAAATCTAACCACTTTTTATTATCCACATTTGAAAAACAACACTTAGAGTAGAGGGTGTAGGACTTCACCTAGAGAGCTACTTCCTTTTCAGCCTGAGATCTCAGTGTTAAGTCATTCTCCAAGGAGACCTCTAGCTCTTCCTCCAAGACTCACAACATCATTCTACTATTCAGAGTGCCAAACAGCTAGGTATCAAGTTGGTCAAGTGGGCAATAAGTCTATAAAAAAAAATAACAATCAAGCCTTTATTCACTTACCACAACAGTGCAAGCAAGAGACAAAAAGTAAGGGGCCAGCTAACCACTGTTCAATCCCTGCACCACCCCCTCCCTCCCCCACAGAATGGCACCAAGACTGCATCAGGTGGTTGTGCCACAGATGTGGATCATCTTCTCACTGCCAAGGAGGCCCAAACAAAGAATGATTGCCTCTTTATGGATCTGTGAGCCATGGAGATGAAGAGAGGCTAAGAGTAGAAGGATAGTGAGTCAGAGAACAGTAAAGCCCCAGGCAATGTCCCTGATAAGGAAGCCTCTGAATAGAGGCACGGGGACTGGTTAGCTTGAGGGCAGGGAGAGGAGGCTGAGACCTTGACTCTAACTCCCTGCAGAAAACTACAAGACATCGACTATGCACCAAATCTGGTGTGAGGAACATCATTCCCTGAGAGGGCTGTCAGGCGAAACCTTGTAATTGCCAATGGTTCAAGCCCGAAATATCACACATAGGATTTCTATCATGGAGCCTCTCTTCACATAGCGCCTGCACTAGAATTCTCTTAAATATTACGAATGTGATCAACTACAATTTATTCTATGATTCATGCGTTCATATTCTTCTTGGTCTTCCTAAGTAGAAATATTTACTGGTAGAAACTTTTATTGTTCATCCACGTCTGGTTCTCCATTCCTTTCCAGGAATACGAGAGGATTACACTTCTTTGTCCTCTGGAAGTTAGGCAGAACCATGTATGATTCTAAAAAAGTGATGGGTATCAGTTCAGGACAAAAATATTTAATTGTGAGTGAAAACTATCTAATGTTCTCAACCCTGGTGAGAGAGATAAAGAAGACTGCACAAAGTACACAATTTTAAATTAATAAAATATAAATTAGAAGATGATACTTTACCATATATGATTTTAACTTTGCAATATGCCCTTTTAGTAGGAAATATGTCCCGGGAGTTATCAAAACAAAATGATGATGATGATGACAATGATTTATTTTTAAAATAAATTTGGTGATACATTTCTATGAAAAATTATCAGAAAAATTGGTAAATAGAAAAAATGGCAGTGAGGAACCTAACTTTATACTCATTACAGCAAAATTAACCCTGGACAGATAATTTTAAATCAACTCTATTCAGTTAATTTGACTAAAGACCTTTAACTGAAAAAGCTCCATACATAGTCATTAATATCTTCTAGTTACTAGAATAAACTTTGTAATAAATTTAATTCTTATATGAATTTATAGGCTATAAAAGTAATGTGAATCAAAATATATTTTGACACTATAGAAAATGGCATCAAAATTAAATACAATAATGAAACATAAGATTCTTTTTCCTTATTTTATTACTTAAACCTGCAATACACATAACAAAACTAGAAAAGAATTTGGTACTCTCATGTTCTGAAAACAGATGTTTTTATATGTATGTTTTATATATTGTTGCTAAGGAAAATTCGTTCCAGATGTCTGCTAGGAAAATGTTCTAACTAATGCATTAGAGAAAATGTAAGAAAGGGAAGGTATGATGTTAAAATGATTTTTTTTAACATTTAAAGACAAAAATGAATGTTAAATTACAATTACTGAATCAAAAAACGAAATTATAACTTTATTTTCAACATTGTAACCTCTTACAAATTAATAATGCTATTCATACATTTCATAACATTTATAAATGAATAACAATTTATGAAAAAAATATCCAGCAATTTTATGCATAAAAAGCAGGCCTCCTAACTGGAATTCTTTCCCATTGGGTATTCACTGTTTACAAGGGCCAAGCAAAACTGAAGCAAGAGCAAAAAAAGACTTCTGAGAGTTTAATTTTCCCCAGGGCATCATTATGCAAAAAAAACATAATAATAGGAATGTTCTTAGCAACATAAGCTTAGGTCATTTTTCTAATCCTCATTGAATGACAATTTTGAAGACTTTCAACAATGGGATGTGTACAGGAGGAAAATGTTGTATATATAGGTGAAAACAAAAAACATCACTGAATTTTCATTAACTCTTTTCATACAATTTGAATGAAAACTAACTTGGAGTTTTTCAGACTATATTATTTGTGCCAAAGATATATACATATATTTTTAGATTTTCTTAATTCTATCTTTGTCTTCTTTTTTATATATTATTTTTAATATATTTTATGGATTAATTTGCTGAATACTGTTTATGTTGTTATTAATTTGAACAAGATATATTGAAAGAATGGGACAGACATTCCAGCAGAGAGACAAAGATATCCATTTCCACATGAACAGCATTGGTATTGAAAGTGGAAACCATAATGAGAAGTATCAACAACAGATGTTCTTGAAATATCTCTGGCACATGGTAATCACTAATGACAAAAAGAGCTCTGCAGTAATAAGACAATTCTACATGTGAGTATATCAAGAAATCTCCTGTAAAATATTTATCAAGAAAGAATACATCCTGCAACATGTTTATTGAAAAAACTCCAGCATGTTTTAGGTCCCTAAACAGAGTGTGATAATTAATAAATGAAATAAATATTTTACAAGTAAAATACTGTGACCCTTTCCAAGCATATCATTATTTTAATCACCTATTTTAAAAAAATCTTATTTTAATTGTAAAGTTTGAAGATACACTTTCCCCTCCCCTACCTGAATGTCCCCAAGTCTCTTATCCTATATAGTCAGTGTCACAGCCCTATTGACCACAAGGCAATTCTCACACAGGCCTTTAGAGGGGCTTTTTAAAGGAAACACTTTTTCTTTTTAAAGGGAACACATTTTGATGTGTTAATGAACTAAATAAGTACAGATACTCAGCCTCTAGATGGTAGACATTTTCCTTTTTGCTTCCTTTAGTGTAGCTCTTTTAAAGGGTCAAAACTCTCAAAATTTCTGAGTCTGATGCCAGTGTACTGGATAAATGAATGATCTGATGACTTTCCATAATCACTCAGTTTTCATGATTCAATAAATGCCAATTTTTTGACGTGAGGATTTCCCCAACAACTGAAGACAGAGAATGTGAGTACATCTCAGAAAACGGACTAGATTTTAGTATACCTAGTACAACGAAACAATGAGGTTCCATTAGAAAGATAGGTTAGAATAATCAATATAAGGAAACATCTCTCATTTAAAGGATACCTCAGAGGTATTTGTGCCTTACGGTCTGGCTAAGACTGAGTAATATAAAGTTACAAGAACACTTGGAGTTTTAAATGAAATCTAACTCATTCCAACTCCTTTAAAAGGAGCCAGACTATTCAAATAATGAAAGTAGCGTCTCATAAAAAAAATCAAGCATAAACATACTCCTCCACTCGGACAACTGTCTATTGGTTAAAATACTTCCTTATTCTAACTTCTCAGCTTCTCTTTTTTTCTAATCCCTATTTGGCTGTGTACTTCTACTCCTAAAATTTCCTTAGGTTGACTTACTTGTGATTTTAGAGTTAGGCCCAAATACAGGTTAAAGACACCGTCTTCCAGACTGCCAAGTCTGCTCATGACTTCTGATACCAGTTACAAGTTTAAGGGTCCCCAGGGTCACCCTCGCTTCATTAAAATTGTCACTTTGGATCAGCTACCTACAAATTCAGGGGTCTCCACAGACTCCCTCAGTTTTGGTAATCCCCTAGAATGTCTCATCGAACTCAGAAAAGTACTATATTTACAATTACAGTTTTATAACAGCAAAATGATAAAAATTACTATCAGTCAAATAAAGAGAAACATAGGATGAAGACTTCATATTCTTCAGGAATATGGTACCCTTCCAGCATCCATGTATGACGACTCTCAGAGTGTCACCAACTAGGGAAGCTCACCCTTTACCTAGTTATAATTGATTGAATCTTTGCTCCTGTAGTTGAACTCTTTCCAGCATCCTTCTATCCCAGAAGTTAAACTGATAGCACATGGCTCAAAACCCCAAAACCTCTGATTACATGGTTGGTCTTTTTGACATGGTCAGCCTCCACCCTTCGTCACTGTGTTAGCATAAACTGTCTACTGGCCCACCACGAGTCACCTCATTACCTAATTAAGTATGGTCTGAGGGACTCATCATGAATAACAAAGACTCTTATCCTTTGGGAAATTCCAAAGACTTAGAAATTACCTCCTCAGAACTGAAACAAAGCCAGACCTCTCTGAGTAAAGTTAATTCTTCACTACACAGTGATACATTATGGCCCATGTTCTCTGAATTGGTCTTTGCATGCTCTTTAGTGTCTGATTTTGTTTTTTTTTTTTTTTTCTCTTAAGGTAGGTGACAATGGGTAAGAAGCAGCCTTGATTGGTGTAATCATTCAGTCAGGCCCACCTCCTCTCTGGCTTAGCCTTGGGGAGGGGAGAGAACAACTACCTTCTCTGTTTTTCATTCTTATTAGATTAAATTATATGACATTTCTATTTCTTTTTTTTTAAGATTTTGTTTATTTATTTAGAAAGAGAGCTTGTGGGGGAAGGGGCAGAGGGACAGGGAGAAAGAGAATCCCAAGCAGACTCTATGCTGAGCTCAGAGCCCCACACGGGTCTTGATCTCACTACCCTGAGATCATGACCCGAGCCGAAATCAAGAGTCGGATGTTTAACCGACTGAGCAATCCAGGAGCCCCTATGACATTTCCATTTCTAAAAATTGTCAAATATTGTTAATTCTATGTAGCGCCAACCCACCTGGTGTCCAAATTAAAGATATAATACTACTCAAGGGTGACATGTTCCATGGTCAAGATAGTTTGAAAACGTATGCCAAAAATTCTTTAATTCTACCTCTTCACTACATGAGGATTCAGCTTTAACCAAAGTGTCATTTTCCTCAGCGTGTTAAAGAAATTGTGTTTGATCCTGCCAGGACAAATAAATTGAAACATTACCATCAGTACACATATTTAGATAAACATTCTACAACTCTGAAAAAAGAAGCTAGAGAACTGAATGGAAGATGAGAGAGTTGCCCATTTTAGGAGGATTTTTTTCTTCACTATTTTTCTTCAAAGAGTTGTAAGAATTTCCCATACATCTTGTAAGTAGTGAAAATTAATTAGATAATATTTCGAGTATAACTGTAGGAGAACGCATAAGGCATATTTTTTTTTTCTTTTTGAACTGTAGTAGTGGTGTTAAACTTCAGTTAGTCAACAAAATACAGAAAGAAAAAAAGAAAAAACATAACTATTTTACACCTTATGTTTAAAATATTTAAATTTTTTTCATTTAACCTAAACTTTTTTAAAATTTTAAAACCTGAGGTCTTGAAAAATATTTTTCCTATAAAAAGAATATTTTTTTTAATTGAGATACTTTTATATTACAGTTTGGTTGGATTGTGTTCTCCCAAAATAAGATATGTTGAAGTCCTAATCGCCAGTACCTCCAAATGTGACTTTTTAGAGATAGGTCCTTTTACAGGTAATAAAGTTAAAGTGAAATCATTAGGGTAGTCTCTAATACAAAATGACTGATGTCCTAATAAAAAAGGGAAATTTGTACCCAGAGACAGGCATACATAGTGGGAAGACAACATGAGGAAACAGAGAAGCCATCTACAAATCAAGGAGAGGGTCCTGAAACAGATTCTCAGATTCTTCTCTTATAGCCTTCAGAAAGAACTAATCTTCCTGGCACTTTGATTTCTGACTAATAACCTCCAAAATGTGAGACAAATTTCTATTGCTTAAGCCACCACTTTGTGGTAGTTGGTTATTATAGCAGCCCTGGAAAACTAATACACTTTGTCCATGGAGTACTATTACTATATTACTAATATTATAATATTAAGGTAGTATTTATTTTTGTAGTAGTATTTTCACTGCAATTTTCCCCCCATAAAATTAATGCTGGTAAAGAGCTATAAGCATCTATTATATGATGTTTTACATGCACAAAACTATAATTCTGTGTCGATGCAGCAATTGAAGTTTGACTATTACAATGTTAAATTCAGCGCACAACTTCCTCTGTAGTTTATTGTTCTAAAACAAAATTTAGTGTTCCGAGACACTTTGATAAGATGGTAATTTTGCCTTTAAAGAAATTATACTGATAATATCTTGTTTCATGGAAACTAAATGCACTGTTAATACTTGTATCTCAGATTAAGCATTGCCATTAAAACTGCAAACTCAGAGACTATGGACTCTGAAAAACAAACTGAGGGTTCTAGAGGGGAGGGGATGGGGGGATGGGTTAGCCTGGTGATGGGTATTAAAGAGGGCACATTCTGAGTGGAGCACTGGGTGTTATGCACAAACAATGAATCATGGAACGCTACATCAAAAACTAATGAGGTAATGTACGGTGATTAACATAACAATAAAAAAATTTTAAAAAAGTAAAAAGAAAAAGGATTAAAATAAAATAAAGACAGGATTCAACTTGCTTTGAAAAAAAAAAAAAACAAAACTGCAAACTCAGGGCTCCTAGGTGGCTCAGTCTGTTGAGCATCTGACTTTTGGTCTCAGTTCGGGTTGTGATCTCAGGGTCTTGGGATGGAGCCCCATGTTGGCTCTGCCCTGGGCATGGAGCCTGCTTAAGATTTTCTCTTTTCCCTCTCCCTCCCCCTCTCCCCCTCTCCCTGCTCAAGGGAGCACACATGTGCACTCTCTCTCTCCCATTCTCTCTAAAATAAATAAAACAATTAAAACAAAACAAAACTGCAAACTCATCCAAGTCATACAAGACATAAACCTATTAAAAGCAAATTAAATATTCAAAAGAGCCAGGTGTAAAGATTTAGTATGTATACAGACCTAAAAGATATTCTAAAGACCGAATACTGTGTATTTTATCAAGCTTTTATTAATACTGCTTAATTGTCTAGAGTGTATGGGTTTTGTTGTATTTCTTAAAAATGAAAATTGCCTTACTTACGAAATCTAATAATATTAAGTTGGAAATAAAAATAGGAAGGGATTACAGAATGCCAAACAAAGACTTATGAAATCTTTGTTCTGATGCAGTAAGAATATTTTGTGAATTTGAGGACAAAGGCATTGAAAGATAAGAATTAGAAAGTATGGACTGGTTGCAATATCTAAAATGAATGGAATAGAGAAATGTGAAAAGCAGGACCAATTTTAGTATGATTACAATATGTTTAAGCACTTCATAAAGCAATCACTCATATTATACTTGAATTGCTTTAAGGTTTTTCTTCTTAATAAATTCCATTTGTAATTCCCCTCAACCAAACATAAAAGCTCCTATATTTAAATTGTATCTTACTATTTTCACTTTAGAGTTTTTGATTCTGCTTTAAATCATGTCAGCCTGGCAAGTTCCTCAAAGGCAAGAATCTGTTTTTGCCACGTTTATGCATTTCATAGCATGTTACACCATACACTACATGTAGTAAACCACTCAAGAAATGATTCGTAAGAGAATAAAAGAGAATTTCAGAATACCAGAATAATTGCTCAGCACTGCTCAAGAGCAAGTCAAAATTTTACTTTTATATTCCTTTTATATATTTTACAGTCTTTACACTGTGAACCTGAAGATTAAAATATGAAAATTGAAAGATAGTGTTATTTTTATAAGTTCTGTCTTTAGCAGAGCACCTGATTTCTCAGGACCTCTATCATTCCTGAAATTGCATCTATTGAGAAATAAATACTGGCAAGAGATACCAGATACTGAGGGTGAGACAGCCATTAAGAAAAACAATAACCTGGTCTAATAACAAGATAAATTTAAAAGTGACTTGTTGCCAGAGTATGATTTGGCCTTGTGGAAAAGAAGTTTCTTAGGCAGTAAGTATGGAGAGTGACCAGAGGAAAATAATTTAAGATTTACTGAATTTGCCCTTTGATAATCAATTATGACTGATTTAAATTAAGAGGCTTACCATAACATATAAGTTGCAATTAACAAAACAAAAAGGATAAAACTATTAAAGTAATCATAATTTGATTCATTATAGTTTTAGGATTATTGGTGGAATTTTAGGTGTATGTGTGCATGTTTGGGGCCCTATGCAAAAGCAAGGAAGAAGTGTATGTATAAATGGATATTTTCCTATCATTTCTTTTTTAGTTAACAGTTTTCTGGAGAGAGGACATAATTTTTTTTTTAAGATTTTATTTATTCATTTGACGGAGAGAGACACAGCGAGAGAGGGAACATAAGCAGGGGTAGTGGGAGAGGGAGAAGCAGGCTTCCCATGGAGTGGGGAGCCCAATGCGGGGCTCCATCCCAGGACCCTGGGGTCATGACCTGAGCCGAAGGCAGATGCTTAACGACTGAGCCACTCAGATGCCCCAGGACATAAATTTTTTTAAAATGTTGTTCAGCTTACTATTATTAATATACAATTTCTGGTAAGCACCAGGGCAGTTATTGGCCTCTAAGATTAGTGTTCCTCTTATAGCAGTGGTTCTCCACTGGGGATGATTATGGGCTCCAAGGAACATTCTGCAATGTCTGGAGATATTTCTGATTGTCATAATTGGGGTAGAGGATTGCTACTGGCATGGAGTGGCTTGTGGGCTGACACATGCTGTTAAACATCATACAATGTACAGAGCAGCTTCCATAACAAAGAATTATCCCATCCAAAATATCAATAGCACCACAGTGGAGAAATCCTTACTCAAAGTCTTGTTGACTTTGACTTGACATCTCAGCTTTCACATTCCTCTGTTCTATCATTAATAAATTCTGTAAAACCTTTTTGGAATCTATTTACATACTCAATCTAACATCTTGTGATAATGTATCCCATAAAATAATTACACACTATATAAAGCAGTCCTCATTTGTATATGATTTAGCATTCCATTTTGCAAACATGTTATGAATAAGGATTCTATTTCACCTGGCATGTTAAGAGTAATGCTCAGTTTATTTGTTATATTTGTTTTTTTTTTCTTAAGAAAGACCCCATTTTATCCTCATACTTGTGAACACCACAGACCTCTGTTACATTAAATATCCCAAAGAACTAGACGATATACTGGTATTGTGACATAGTTACACTGTATTTAGGGGCACCTGGGTCGCTTAGTCCCTTGAGTGTCCGACTGGTGTCTGATTCTTGATTTCGGCTCAGGTCATGATCTCAGGGTCACAAGATTGAGCCCCACATCAGGCTCCGACCTCAGCGGGGGAGTATGCTTGAGTTTCTCTCTCTCCCTCTCTCTCTGCCCCTCCGCCCACTTGCACTCATGCACGTGTTCTCTCTCTCTCTCTCAAAAATAAATAAATTTTAAACAAGAAAAAGAAAACAAAAAAAAGAAAAGAAAAAAATAGTTACCCTGAATTTAGTTCACAAATGTTGTCTTAATCTCTTTCCCACCCACATCTTAGTCTCACCGTTAAACAAGGGAAAAGCCCACCTAACCCTGACACTGAATCATCACGAAAACCATGTATCCATTTGCCACAACAACAGTGTTACAAATTAAGGAAATTTTGATAATAGATCACAGTATCTTATTTTGTGTAAGACAGACTGTAGACTTAAACACCTTTTTTGACATGCTCAGTTTAAGCAAGCCTTGTTTTTCATCCAAACCAGTTATCTTGCCTGAAAATGAAGAATTCTTATTCCTGTTGGTAATATCCACAGAAAATGACACTGCCAGTAAGCCTTCCAGAGACTAAATCCCAGTGCATTTAAGTACCCTAAGTCCTTAGCATTTTCTAGATAGACATGAAGAACACAGATTCTGAAAGACAAAAGACTTTAGCTGGGTTTCATAAATCTGAGGTCCGCAAAACTCAGGTTTGCTACAGGTCTGTACTTGTTTTCCACAAAAATAATTATTACTGGACTGAGAATTCTGTTGAAAATTTTAAGATATGAATAGTATTTGAGGTTATAACAAGATCAAATTTTCTTTTTAGGACTCCTTGAAAATGTATGTAGACAGAGGTGACAGTACCAGGAGAAACAGAGGAACAAGTATTTGAGGTTAAGTGATATAGGCTCCTCAAAGATGTTGGAGAAGACAGAGTCAGGATGACAGGGTGAGGTAATACTCATGGCAAGAATGAACACTGTTTTCCTCAATGATTACTTGAAAAAGAATATATTTTGCAGAGAGAGGGGAGGGAAGCTACATTGGATGGTTTTTACCATTTGTCATATATAATCTAAGGTATTCTGCTGGGCAGTAGGGATAGACATGAGGTTGGGGAATTTAGTAGCATGGAAATATCTAGAAAAACAACCATGGGGAATGTGACAGAGAATTTAAAATAAATTGATGATTTACTCAAGAGTGGTGAGCAGCCAGGAGATAATTTCTTTATAATGGAAATAAAAGAAAGCTGATTCAGATCACACCCAAGTAAGGAATCAAGGATGTAAGTATGTTTCATGAGAATTTAACCAGTCACAAGGGGAAGAAGGAGAATTCTCTCAAATATGATATATATGTACAGACTGGGAAGAGTCAGGGAACTGTGCTCCGTAATGATGACATGAAAACACTCAGTAGGAAAAAAAATAGAAAATATGATAGTTGTTGAAGAAAATGGGCATATGGTAAAAGTGGGTATTCAAAGCTTGATTTTTTTTTACCTTTTTGCCTCTGTCCATAAATGCATTTGCTCAACAAATATATTGTGGCACCATTTTGGGTGATGTGCATTCAAAGGCAAATCTGCAAGAACCAAAATATTCCCCCGCAAATAACAACAACAAAATAATGATACTTCAGCATAGCTTGTTGCTCATTATTCATTGAATAAAAACATATTTGTAATATACATTTAGCTATGTAGCATATAAATTTTTAATTGACACTAAATGTTATATTTGAGTATAACAAATTCACCTGAATTTAAAAAATATTTTACATGATCAATATTCTATATATTAAAAATGTTAACTCTAAAATAAAACTCTTAACTATTTCTTGTTACAAAGTTATCACTAGGTATTTTATTTTTTATTCCCTAACAGACAGCTCGATTTTTTTTTCCATCTACAAATCCACTTTCATTTAGTGCTATGAAACTAAATAAACACTCGATTAAAAAAAATAAATCATAGGGGTGCCTGGTTGGCTCAGTCAGTTAAGCGTTGGACTCTTGATTTTGGCTCAAGTAATGATCTCAGGGTCCAGAGATCAAGCCCCAAGTATGGCTCTGGGCTCAGCACAGAGTGTGCTCTCTCTGCCTTTCCCTCTGCCCATCCCCTGCTTACAGTCTCTCTCTCTCCCTCTCAATAAAATCTTAAAAAAATCATAATATAATACAATTAATCTAGCTTCACAGAGTACATAAATATATCCCCTCTTCAAGAACAGGTAATTAAAATCTCATGTAGTCTGACCTTTCTGCCCATAAGTACTCTGCAAGACATAGGATTGTTTCCAATAACCAACTACTTATTTTTCCTCTCATAAATATTTTCTTTTTTTTTAAAGATTTTATTTATTTATTTGAGAAAGAGAATGAGAGACAGAGAGCACGAGAGGAAAGATGGTCAGAGGGAGAAGCAGACTCCCCGCTGAGCAGGGAGTCCGATGTGGGACTCGATCCCAGGACTCCAGGATCATGACCTGAGCCGAAGGCAGTCACTTAACCAACTGAGCCACCCAGGCGCCCTCCTCTCATAAATATTTTCCAAAAAATCATTTAAGACTTGATTGTAAAGAGACAAGCTTTTGAAACAATAAAAATTTATGTCCTCAGATTTTTTTTAATAAAAGAAGAACTCCATCCTGACACAATAGATTAATTTATTAGCTATCATGCTGGAGTTCATCCACCATAACAGCCTAAGTTCTAATCAGTAAGAAGTGTCTGATCAGACATCTCATCCCACTTTGAAATGCCATTGACAAGCAGAGGTAGGAAGGATAGAAAGGACAGACATCGGCTTCTGTTCAGGGTGAAGCCACAATATTCTCAATGTGCACATACAAAGACTGTGTAGTATAAATATTTTAAAAGTTAGATCCTTGAATTTTGGTTATCACATTGATAATGAAGTTAATTGTAATTTTTCTCAGGATTATGTTAAGGGTTGAATGAAATACTGAAAATTTTCTATAAACTCTAAGAACCTATTAATATTTAATCACATCTGCAAAACATCCATTCTTCCCAAATATCCCCTCCTTATTCTATTTACTACTCTTATGTTGGGCTTTGAAGTTTTTCCACCAAATGGAGAGTGTACTTCCTTGCTTCTAGAGTTTGGGCTCATCATAAGGTGTACTTTAGCCAATAGGATGTTGTCAAATGTAATGCAATAGAGGCTTGAAATGTACCTGTGTCATTGAACTTATTTCTTTCTCTTCTTCCATCATATAATAAGAACATATCCCCGACTGACCAATGATTAAAAAAAAAAAAAAAAAAAAAAGACACATGAAGCAGATCTAAGCCCAGCCTGGCACTTGGAGCCAAGCCCAGCGTAGATGAGCCATCCCTCAGCAAAAATGAAGATGAATGAGAGTAAAGATTATTGTTTTAAGCTAATGAGCTTAATAGTTGTTTGTTACATGATATTATTACTACAAAATCCAGATTATTTTTATATTTTTATTTTGTTAATGAACAGTGAAAATATAGACGTCTCTTGTAGAGAGTAAGAGAAGACTCATAAATTAGAGGACCTATAAACAACTAAAATGTAGTCCACTAAATCTTGACTAGAACCCCTGCAGTGTCAGCGCCATATTTTGTCATGTTGAGACATCTTAATAGTTTTTGATCCATAGTCATTAAATCACTATAAAATTTTCATAAATGTCATTATGCTAAGAATGACACCGAGTGACCAGAACTCTCAAAACTAGTCTCACTCTAATTTTCAGAAGTGCATGTTGTTATGTCATAAAAAACAGTGATGTGCTAATATTCAATTTTTCAAACAGAAAAAAAAATTCCATTCATTTGAGGCATCTACAAAGCACATATATCTAGTCTGAGGGCTTGGTCATGATAGTGGTAGCAATAAAGGCATGTTTGTGGCCAGCTGATTTATGAGATTTATTTATATAAGAAAAGAGGTGAGGTGCTGTGTAGGTTACTTTATTTCTAAAGTATCAAAATTGCAAAATTGATAATGAAGTGATCTGTGATTCTGTTTCTTTCTTTCTCTTTCCTTCCTTTCTTCCTTCCTTCCCTCCTTTCTTCCTTCCTTCCTTCCTTCCTTCCTTCATTCCTTCCTTCCTTCCTTCCTTTTGTTCTAAGATGTTTCTAAAAATAAAAACCAAATGTGATTAGAAGCACAAAAGCTAACAGAGGATGAGTGATTAACTGCAAACTACTACCACTCCTAGGCCAAAAACCAAATAGAAGAATGCTGTGGGCTGAATTGAGTCCCCACCACCACCAAATTCACATGTTGAAGCTTTAACCTCCACTATCTCTGGATGTGACTGTTTAGGAGATGGGGTCTTTAAAAGGTGTTTAAGTTAAAGCAAGGCCATTAAGATGTGCTCTAATTCAATCTGATTGGTGTCCTAAAAAGAAGAGAAAATTTGCTCACACCAAGAGACATTAGAAATTCACACAAACACAGAGGAAAAGATCACATGAGGACATAGGAAGAAAGGGACCATCTTGTAAGTCAAGAAGAGAGGCCTCAGGAGAACCCAAACCTGTCAATACCTTATGCTGGACTGTGAGAAAATACATTTCTGTTGTTTAAGCCACCCAGTCTGTGGTATTTTGTTATGGCAACTAGACCAAACTCGTGCAAAGAGGGCAGCTGGAATCTTAGTGGGCCAATAAGGCAAGCAGTGGAGCCATGAGAAAATACAGCTGCTGGGAGATAGAATACAATGTAGAGGAGATGATGTCTTTCTTCCTCTCACCCTTCACTCTAATCATCTTTGCTAATCAGAAGGAGAAAAGAATGCATTTACCAATCCAATGCCTCTGTACCAAGTTTCAGGGATCTTGTCAGTTCAGCTAAAATTGGAATCTCCCCCCAATTAAGTTTACAATAATGACGGTGTTCCTTAAGATTAATCAGACTTAAATTCTGGTGCAAAATGTACACTCCTTTTCATTGTTTTGTAGGCAGATTGAACTTTAGGGTTGATCTTTCCTATCTAAGGTAATTCCAAAGTCTCAAGTTGAAAATAATAACATAGCTGTTACATTGTCAATATGTATTTTTATTTTGGGGCAGAGTGATCACAGAATTTGCTAAACTTTTTGTAATGAAAATAAATGTAAATGTTCCATGGGCATACAAAAATGGATATCCTTTATTTTTTCTATTCAAAAAATAAATATGAAAATTGCTATTTAGTAATGAAATTAATAACTTGGTTGTATTTTAAATATATAATTAGTGACTTTGGACTATTAAAGGTGTCTAATTATTAAAATAATTTGTACTAATATTTCCCTTTTCAAAACTTTATTTCCCTTTTGACATATAATTTTTAACAGTATTGATTTTATATATTTTGTTGATATTTTGAGCTGCATGTGAATTTATGAATGTCATATCTAATTCATAAATTGAGCTTCTTATTAATACATGGTGCCATTTTTAACCTACTTAACAATCTTATTATTAATTCACATTTGTCTGATGTTAATAGTGCCACTTAATATTTACTTTCATGTGGTTATCTTTTGTGCATTTGCAAATTTTTTTAACTTTTGGTTTGCACTTGGTTTAAAAGTCATTTTAAGCAGTGCATAGTTGTTTATTTTCTCTAACCCAGTAGGATAATCTCTGATATTTAATAACCCATTTACTTTTAATGTAACTATATATTATATATTTTCATATTTAAAAATATATTTATTTATTATATATATTTACTTATATAAAAGATTTACATATATATACACACACATGAACACACTTTATTTATTATTTATTTATTTATTTATTTATTTATAAGATTTTATTTATTTATTCATGAAAGACAGAGAGAGAGAAAGAGGCAGAGGGAGAAGCAGGCTCCCAAGGAGCAGGGAGCCCAATGCGGGACTCGATCCCAGGACCCTGGGATCATGACCTGAGCCTAAGGCAGACGCTTAACCATCTGAGCCCCCCAGGCACCCACACCTGATTTATTTTTTAATCATTCTTTAGTTCTCTGACTTGATGAAAGTTTTCTCCCACCGTTCTTTATTTTGGCTAGTTTGATCTGTATTGCTGCTAATTGTCCCCTTTTCCCCAGTTAATCTAGTGGTTCTACTATACAAATCTATCCTTCCCCTGCTGTGCTCGTCTCCAGATCAGAAGAAACCATCAGACTAATGTGACTTCTAAATTTCCACCTGCCCTGCAGTGACCTTTAAAAGATTCTCACCTTCCTTCCATCTGGCTCTGATGTTTAGCCAAGTTCCTATTATTCTACTATTCTTTGTCATATATCCATTACATTCAAAAACCCTCTTCAACATAGACATTACCAGGTGGGACACTCCATTAATACTGTTTTAGAGTTAAACATATATATATATATATATATATATATATATAAGGTAGATAGGAGAGAGAGAGAATGGAAGAGACAGAGGGAAGGGGGAAGAGAGCAAGCGAGAGAATGAGAGAGTGAGTGAGCAGAAAGGTTGATTACTTACCACAATCCTTCTTCATCTTTCCCTCTCTCCAATTCTAGTTTGGGTTAATGCCTTGTTTTATGTCTTTTTGCCAAATATTTCCTACATAAGTGATATAATTTCTGGATCTTTGAGTTTTACAAATATCTTTCTATCACTCTGATGAATGATGTATTTCTTAGGTGCATATAAGGTGAAACATTGAGTTTCAAGCTTATTATTTTTTTTCATCATGTAGATTCTATTCACAGTCTTCCAGCTTACAGTTTCACGGATAAGAAACCTAATATCAGTCTTATTATTTCTACTTTTACAAATCATTTCATTTTCTGTAATTGGAAGTTCATAAGATTTTCTGTTTATCCATAGAATTAAAAAAAAAATTACCAATGTATACTTATGGGTTGTGTGCGTGTGTGTGTGTGTGTGTGTGTGTGTGTGTGTGTGTGTGTGTGTTCTTTTGGTCTTGCTTTGAACTTGGAAAAAAACCTTAAAACTGCAGAATTTCACATCAAGAGATTTTTTAAATGTGTAACTTTTTAAAGTTTGTCTCTCCTTAATTTGATCCTTTTAAAAGATCCTTTGTAACTATTTTAAGTCTTTTCTGTATTAATAGCCATTATCTATATTCTAATTATTTTTTCTACTTCTTTATGATTTTTGTTTTCCTGGAATTTTACTCTAAGTTTTATGATATTTCTTTAATTAATCTTCCAGATAAGAATTTATCCATCCAATGGTGAAAATTCTTCCAATTTATCTCCTACTTACAGTTCAGGGAAAAAAGTTCCACAAACTAATTTGTGGAACTACAGAAACATCTCTCCAACAATACTGAATCTTACTTGAGCCCTGTAGTCTTGGAAAATAGTGAAGGTGAAGAAATCTTCCATCCTTTGTGTTCTAGGAAAGAGCTTAGGGCAAAGAACCACCCATCCCCATATGACTTAAAGAAAACTCATGGATGCCCCGGTATATACTTACAACAGGACCAGGCATAAGATATTTTCAGATTTCCATTCTTGTTCTCTAAATGATGGGCTGATAGATTGGAACAAAATACTTGTTAACCAAACTTTGGTTAGCATTTTTCTCCTTCCCTGAAGTTCCTAAACTTTTGCCCATCTTCAGCCTGAACAAGCATACCAGCTCTTCTCAGCCTCTCCTGAGAATAGGCTGGCCTTAATGTAAAACATTCTCTGATCTACCGTCCAATCATGCCACCTCCACTCATCTCACTTGCTCACACCTGGTTGTTTCTCACCTTGTTTACTTCTCTCTATGAAAGAAAAATCATTTTTGCTTCACCCTTGGGACACTTGCGATTCTTATGATCATAGTGCTCTGCCTATCACAACAGTGCTTTTTCCTTGCCCCCATTGCAACAGCATCCTTCCTTTTTTTTTTTTTTTTTTGCAACATCCTTTCAAATAAGTCTATCCTTACTAAGTTTGGCATTGATTTTTATTTTACAGCTTAAAATCAATCTCTCTTTCTTTGTATCTTTCTTTTCCTCTCATTATTGTTCAAATTTCCACTTCTTTCTTCCAATAATTCCACTTTACTATGAATTGTCTGTTTGATGTGTTCAGTTTGTTTTTCTTTTCCATCTGGCTGCTAGAGCACATTGAGAACATTGACAAGGTTTTTGACTACTCCTTGGAGCTTAGCTTCAGGTACTGACTTAAGTGCGTCTCAAGAGGGATGGGGATAAGATCTTCCTCTCTTGTGGGCTAGAGCTCTACCAGCTTAGAAGTTGTCAGTGCCTTTGTCCAGAGACTAAGAGAAAGCTTTTCTCCTCCTAGAGCTGACTACAAATTTTATAGCTTTCCTAGTTTTAAGGTTACAGGTTTCAGTCTCTCTGATTTACTAATTTGCAACCTCTTCTGAATCAAAGAGATTGCCACCTTTCCTCGCCACACTTCATAGATCTACTCAAGTCAGTGATTCTCCAGAACCTCTGTTTGCAAATATATGCCCTGAAACATTCAACCTGTGGTCTCTCAGTTATCATTTGATCTAAGGAACAAATGTCTTTTAACTATTTTCTTTAGACTACACTATACTTTTTATCCTAATTTTCAGCTTCAAAAAGCTATTTGATGGTAGAGACATTAGCATCTGTCGTTTTTAAAGTAGTTGGGAAGCACAGTTAGTAGCAAAGCTTTGTACTGCCATTTTCTGGGATTTCACAGTTACCTCCTTTAGTGTTAATAGTTTCCCTAATTGTCTATCAATACTATGTGATTTCAGGGTTCCTTAAGATAAAGAAGTATTTCCAATGAGTTTAAGAAAAAGAGTTTGCATGTGATCCCAGAATGATCATTAAAGGCAAATGAGTGAGAACTCTGCTGGAAGGAGGAAGAGATTCAACAGTATTTGTAATGCTAGGCAATTATCAGGCTAAGGAACTTAGGCCATGCTATAGCCAGAGTTCAAACCAAACAACCCTTCACTTATAGAAGCAATTGACAAAGTGATATCACAACCTTAAGTAAGCAAATTACCTTTGCCTAAGCATGTAACATTAAAAGTGCTATTGCTAATGCTTATGGAGAATGCCCAAAGAAATACAGCTTATTACCTCAATTCCACTGAGAATTTCTGAAAGAATTTGCTTGTGTGTACTTACACATCAAGTGTATAGGAATCAAATCAACATTTACTTTAATACTATCGTCATCCATATTGATGACCAGAAATTGTAAACCATTTGAGACCACTGAAGCCAGGAGTTAAGGACAAAACACATTGTAGAGAAAAACAAACAATAAAGAAACTGAACCCAAAGTTATCACAATAAAAATGTTTCTGTGTCACAGAAATAAATAAAAAAGGAAATAATATGTATAATTATGTAATAATTTTGAAATAAAAATACAGTTTTACAAAAATATAAAAAACATATTCAATAAATATATACAGTCCATTCACAAGTTATTATAGGGGAAAAGACGTTGTTAGTAATAATAATGCAAATTAAAACAATAGTGTACAATTTTCTCTTCAAATTGATGTCAATCAGTACAAAAAGATAGTAATAAATGTTTAAAGCTAAATAGACATTAATAAAGTGTTGTTGGGAAAACAGTTTGATTAAAGCTTATTTGATTTAACAAAAGCCATAAAAACTGTCAGAGCATTTGACAAAGTAAATCTACTTTAAGTAATTCCTATTAAAAATACAGCACAAGAGTTTATGGAGATAGTTATTTAGAGAATGATTATTAAAATACTTAAGAGTTGAAAAATAAATGTGACAATCATTAGGGAAGTTCAAAATTTTTCTATTCTTGTTTACTGAATACATGATAAGTATTATGGGTTGAATAATGTTCTTTCAAAAAGAGATATGTTTAAGTCTTAATCCTCCAGTACATCAGAATGTGACCTTATTTCAAAATAGAGTGTTTGCATATTTAAGCAAATTAAAATTCTCGTTCTCTTTCTCTCCTTTCTTTCTCTCTCCCTCTCTCTCTCTCTACATATATATATTACATAGATATGTTAATTAGCTGCTTTGTTAGTGGGTGCTCTCAGGCATATATATTTAAAGTATGGACTTAATAACACCACCAACTAAAGATATCATTGTGCATCATCCACAAATCTTGTAGTTTGAGTTCCATGCTGTGACTGGATAAGATTTTTGAATTGTCTTCCTTTGGGACAAAGAGGTAACTGCATGTTTAAGGGGGAAGGAGAGTAAACAGTGAGGACGAGAGGTCTGCAGATGTTAGTTTTCAGGGCTGTTCATGAATATTTCACTTGTCAGCTTCCTACAGAAACAAGTTAGTTTTATAATTCTACCTTTTAGTTGAATTTGGCCAAATACAGTTAGTCTTGGTCAAATATAATTGGGAAATTCCATATGGTTGGCCAATTAAATGGTGGTAAAAATAACATATGTGTGTCTTCTCAGTGAAAACTTGAAGAGACAGTTTCTCATGCTCTTCTCCCCAATAGCATTGCTACCAGCATTAGAGAGATATCAACTCCTCCACCAACCTGCATACAAGATTCTGGATGATGTGGACCAGTGGCCTGGGTGACCTCTTGCACATGCTACAAAAGTGAGCAATAAATTTTTATTATTGTAAGCCATGAAAATTTTGCAGCTGCTTTCCTGAAGAAAACCTAGCACACACTGATTGATAAAACAATTGTTATTGTCCAAAAATTAGTATTACCAAAATAGGATAATTAAAATCTAATTAAATTCATGCTTCAGAAAAACAATTGACAATAAAGAAAATATAAAATATAGTGTAAAATAATAAAGTACAAACTGTAAAATATGATTTTGTGAAAAACTGTATGTATTATACCTATGTATGTTTATATTAATGTAGGCATGTGTGTATACTGAGATAAATATATGGATGGTTATACATGAAAATATAAATAATAATTATGCATGTGACATACTATTAGTTTTTTAACCTCTTATCTAAAGAATCTTAAAAAGTGAAAGTCATAAAAATAAAACATATATATTTTTCCTACAAACTAACAATGCATTCAGTTTTTATATGCAAATTAAAATTCTTTTCTTGTTTAAGTTTTTAAATATTTGGCTTAACTCAATACATAGGAAAATTACAGTCTACTTTTATGGATACTTTTCAAAACGAGTTAAAGATGCTATTGATGGGGCGCCTGGGTGGCTCAGTTGGTTAAGCGACTGCCTTCAGCTCAGGTCATGATCTCAGGGTCCTGGGATCGAGCCCCGCATCGGGCCCCCTGCTCCGCGGGGAAGCCTGCTTCTCCCTCTCCCACTCCCCCTGCTTGTGTTCCCTCTCTCGCTGTGTCTCTCTCTCTGTGTCAATTAAATAAATAAATAAAATCTTTAAAAAAAAAAAAAGATGCTATTGATTTTGTTATTAGACTAAAATTGCTTTGATAAAGAAATATATCTCTAAAGACTTTGAAAGTATTATAAATGGACCAAAACAATTTTTAATAGCTAAAATATAGTTCTCTAAAAAACCTCTTAGCTTCTACTAGGAATTTATTTTCTCTGTATGATTTTAGTGAAGAAAATGTTAAACTTTTGTGGCAATCCTATACCTTTACCAAATGTATCTTGATTGGGATAAAACTATAGTATCATGCAGTTCAAATAAATGAATTCTTTATATCATATTTTAGGACCAGTGTGGATAGAAAGTGAAGAGAAAATGAGGCAATCAATAACTCTGTAAAAGATATTAGAAAGGAAAGCTAAATGTCCTGAAATAGAATAATATTTTCACTATGTGTGAATGAACAAGCATATGTGGCTTTGAGAACAGTTGCTGTGGGCATATGAAAGAGAGGACAAGTTTAAGAAAATGTATGTAAAGAACAAGAATAATGCTGGATCAATGTATGTATCTGTATAAAGACTGCTTTTGATCTAAAAACAAAATTATAGAGAGGCTTGACATGGAAACAAAGAACCTTACAGGGCAAAGGTTTATAATAAAGGTTTATAGTAAACTAGCAGTCTGCTGGTCCCCTGATCCAGCACAAAATTAAAAAAAAAAAAAAAAAGGAGTGGGTACTATGAATAACAGGAATTAACAAAGCCATTAAGAAAAATTCTTGAAGAAACTGAAGATTGACTTGAAGTGAAATATATGTTGGGTAGTGGCTGCAACTTAAAGCCAGGGACAGATCAATGTAACACTGAAAAGATAGATCTAAGGAACTGTTTAAATGTCTGCCCTTGATTTTTCTTCACATTGTCTTTGGAAATTCTGACTGTCCCTTAGCCAATAGTTGAAGTAAAATCACGGCATAAAGGTCCTGCTGGAGTCTTCAGCACAAACCATCTGGTTCTTTTCCTTTCCCACTTCTTTCCTTGTCTGATCCCCTGAGGCTGGTGTATTCCAACCTTAGGTCATTAATCAACTTTTATCACCTTCTACAAAAGACTTAAAGTGAAATGCAGAAGAGTGAGAGCAAAGTGCTTTTCAATGCTTCCCTCTCTAAACACAAAATGGCAGATATAAAGGTGGTAGCATCAGGATTTCGGAGTCCCACTTGAAAGAAATATAAATAAAGAGAAGAAAGTGTTGATGAAATAATGAGAATAAATTTCTCAGATCTAGAGAAAGATTAAAATGCACAAATTGAAAGGATTCATACAATGACAAGAAGGTGAGATCAAGAAAATTCCACATGTAGACACATTACAGTGATATTTATAAACACCAAGCAAAAAAAGTTCTATAAGTTTTTGAAAAGGAAACAATCAACATTAAAAAACCTCATTCTTATTAGATGAATATAAGACATTAGGAAACCAATGCTGGATGGTAAAATATATTTAAAGAAAAAATGTAATATATTTAAATGAGTTTTATTTTTAATACATATTTTATATAAAACACAAATGTGCGTATTTATATATAAATCTTACAATAGAATTTAAAATTACATTGTATATTTTAAAATATGAATGTATTTAAAATAAAAGTATTACAATGGAGTAATTTTTTTAAGATTTTATTTATTTATTTATTTTAGAGAAAGAGAGAGCACAAGCAGGGGGGAGCAGAGGAAGAGGGAGAAAGAGAATCTCAAGTAGACCCCCTGCTGATCACGGAGCTGACACTGCGGCTTGATCTACATCTCAGGACCCTGAGATCATGAACTGAGCCTAAACCAAGAGTCGGACGCTCAGCCAACTGAACCACCCAGGCACCCCTCAGTTAGCATTTTTTGAGAAGCTTGATACACTTGCTCCAAAATTTACAGAGAGGGACAGAGATCCATGAGTACATGCGCTTAACTGCTAACCAGAAAAATAAGTCAAGAAAGAGGGATTGCTCAACCATGGCTTTAAAAGTAAACATGAATAAATTATGAATATAATTACATCGAAATAAGGATTCATTACAATGAAAGACATCACTGAAGAAGCTAATGCAATATTGGAAGAATATATTTGTAATGTCCAAAAGAGACAAGAAAATGACACCTAGAATATGCAAGGTATTTTTATAAACCAACAAGAAAATATTTTTTTTAATGTGAAGAAAAATTTGTAAAAAAGGAAATGCTTAAGACTAGCATGTATATGAAGAGAAGCTCAAACTTGTGAGAAATAGTGAAATAAAAGATGAAACAATAATATGATGACACTAGTTGTCAATATTTTGGTTCTCTTAATATTAAGTCATAAGGCAAGGCCTTGTTGCAGGTAGTTGTAGGAAGCAATCACAGTAAGTACAGATGAGGAAGTAAGGAGAGTAAGCCGTGAATAGGAAAAAATCCAATTAACTATGCCTTAATGAATCAGTAACTGCTATGAGCAAATGGGTCCAATTCTGTCAACAATTCCTTTTTTTTTAAGATTTATTAATTTATTTTAGAGAGAGAAAATTTGAGCGTGGAGGGGAGGGGCAAAGGGAGAAGGAGAGAGAGTCTTGAGCAGGCTTCACACCTAGCACGGAGCCCAACACAGGATTTGATCTCAAGCCCCATGAGCTCATGCCCTGAACCGAAACCAAGAGTCAGAGGCTTAACCAACTGTGCCACCCAGGCACTCCAAATCCTGCCAACAATTCTGAGAAAGGACACAGCATGTACCTAAGAATTATTCCACTAAGGAATTGAGAAGTGCAGAGTTAATCCACTAACTTCCACCTTCTCATTAGTTGCAGACTGCCCTGTAGATGTCAAATTCCTGGCACATGTGGACTTCACTGAATGTGGGTGGAGCAGATACCAGTGGCTAAAGTCAGAGGAACAGAGAAAGCTGGCACTGGAACTGGGAAGCTATCAGTATGAATGACTGGTGGTAAGCATATGGGGCAGGGAATTTACAGGATCTGCTATATTCCAATCTCTTGCTCTGCTCAAATCCACTCATGACCCACAATGAGCTTACTCCATCACTCTTCAGATTTGGGTGTAAGATTCTTTATTGCATTTCTACTCTCTCATAAAAATGTTTGTCCCAGACTATCTTTTCAAGGAGATTTGAATAGTAAAGAGCCTTGAACGACAGAGGTAATGTCTCCTAGAGAAAAAGGTTGGGTCGCAAAACTTAACATTTCTTTTTAAATGATTCAGGTTTTCTATGTTTGGAGTTCCTCAGCTTTACCACAGCTCTACTGTGTGTGTAGCATCCAAATTGTCTGCTATTCTGTAATGCCCCCATGGGTTTGGGGAGAAGGGGGACCAACACAAATATCGAATTTATGATGCTTGCTGTTCTGTCAGTAACACTGTCCTTTGTCTCTAACACAGGTGGAGCCTTATATCTTCTTTCAGCATCTATAAAACCGGCAGGCTCACTTGTTAGTTTGCCAGTAGGGCAGAATCTCAGAACTTTCACCACAATTTTGAAAAAAAAAATGCCTTAAAATGTCAGGGTTAATAAAAACATATGCACACCCCTGGGCCTGAGGACAAAATTGGTTTTCAGCCTTTTCTTCCTCTATCACCTATTTGAGACTCATGTCAAACTTAATCTAGGTTATTTGCCCAGACATTTATTCCTGAGAGCCCTAAGCCCCTGTTTGGCTTTCTTTTCTTAGGCAGTGTTTCATATATCAACCACTTACGATAATAATGATGTATTAATGACCAAGAGGTGCTCCATACTTGGTTTACTAGTTTTGCTGGGTTTACTGGTCTATTGGTATGAGATCAAAATGACAAAGTGGTCAGTGGTAGTAGGTTCAGAAGAACCCTGTGTCTCTGGTAAAAGTGACTCCTCCCAACACAACACACACCCTGCATCCAATCCAGGAAACAGGTCTTAAATCCCTGGGAACTTAGTTTCAAAGATAAAAAGCACAAATCACTGCTAAAGGGACCCATTCTAATTTCACACTCTCCTTTCTGGTGCTATATATTTTAGTAAATAGAAACAATGATACATCATGCCACTTGGATAAACATTCCGAAGGACTGTTCCTAACTTCACAATGCCATCCCTAAGCTGGATGCTCTAGCACAACTTTCGAGGCACTTCCAGTGTTTTCTCAGGCTGGCAGCTTGTGGGTGATATGGTATGTAATATTACTAGAGAATCCCATGGTAATAAACACAATGTCAAACTTCCTTTACCTTAAAAATGATTATTTTGATAGGAGATGATATTAGACTGAATGCCATGCTGATACATCAGCATGTTTGAAAGCTCTCTGGTAATGGCTTTTGTACCAAATCTGAACATTCTCTGCTCATTCCTATAGATCCATTCACAAGTCTCTTCCCCACATCTGTTTTTCTCTAATATTTCAACCTTGCACCTTCTAGGTCACTGCCCAACTAATCAATGTATTTTCTACTCTCCAAAGTTAATGTATATCTTTATCTCAGACTATTTCTCCATCTGTGCAGAATTAATGATCCCATATACTGTTTGAAATTCTGTCCACTAGGATATTTCCCTTCAACATCATCCTTTAATGCTACTACTTATGTAATAGCAATCTGTTTTTAACTCACATATATATTTCACTGACTCATCCTTGAACTATTCCTAAGTATTTTCTTCCTCCATCAGCTGATTTTGTGAAACCAGTCATAGTTGAGGGACAGGTATTGGTACAACAATTGGAGTTGATGTTGGGTTCTGTTCATATAACTTATTTGTGCCCTCTAGATCTACTTAATGACTATGACTCAACCATAAAAGAGTAATTTTCATTATGCAATGGATTGCTACTGTGCTGAACTAAATTTATTAAGTGGTATATCTGATAATCCAGCTTATGAAAGGCAGAATCAATTCCATAGTCTCTTGATGCAATTTTTTCAGGCACTAAATCTGTTCTAGGGTTTAGATACAGGCTACTTTAAAGATCAATAATAATTACTATTTACTATTTATTAGTAATTTTCTACTGCAAAAGGTATGACCTTGTTCTAGTACCCTAGAACTGGAACCCACCTTTTAGAGTTGGTCTACACTCCTTAGTGTAGTGGATACTTAAACCTCATATAGATTCATCTCTTGTTCTGGAACTTGGAAAGGGTAGCCCTTTGGTCCCTCCCTCTGTTATTTCTGTGGGTCTCAGAACAAGAGTGGAACATTCAAGAAGTCTTTTCTGTCAGTAACTAAAAAGAACACATTTGTCAGATCAATAGCTGCACTGTGCTGAACTAAATTTATTAAGCAAATGCTAGAGGCTGCATGGATTTATTCTACTAAAGGTACCATATCCGACACAATAGCTGCAATTGGGCCTGTTACTTGATTACATTTAGATAGCATGACCATTTTTCATCATGATTCACTTTCCCCCCCAATTGAATAGAGATATAATGGAAACCACTACTCTTGCATCCTTTAAGTTTTTTTTAGGATTTATCTAATCTCTATGATAAATTCTATTACTCCCCAGGTCAGGAGCCAGGGAAAGACTTCAGCAAGGTGCCAAGTATATCCATATATTTTATACATTCAAGGAACTAAGGAAATGACCATGAGGTAGATCTGCCAGCCTACCGGATGCATTATGAAACAAACATAGGCCAGGGTTGCATTTATCACCTGGGCTTAATGTTCATTTGATCTAATAAGGGATCATTAGTGCATATAGCTCAGATGCTTATTCAAATTTGTTGGGAGGTCTGGAATTTTATTTTACCTACTGTATAACTACTCTGGTAAATGCACTTAAGACCCTTTTGAGAAAGACTGGGGGAATATTCATTTTATTTACTCATGGTGTCTGCAGAATCCTTACTCAGCAGACCAAAACTCCAATAGATGACAGACTCTGGGTCTAAGAAATGGGACAAATACAGTAACTTAGTGAGAAACAATTATTTTCCACTGAAGTGTCAGACATTAGCTTTTGCTCACCATCTCTTGATGTTTTTGGAGTAAGTCAAGTTATACTCTTCTTGGATGACAACTTTCTTATTCAAAACACATACAGCCATTACCAGAGATTCCTGCAGTTCAAATCTCACTATTTACTATTATTGTCTTGCTGTCCATTTTGATAATCATATCCACTTTGCCTCCAATAGTTAAAGCCACTGTCCTCTGTTATGCTGAAATAATCTGCACTCACTTTGGAGGCCAGTTTTTGGTAACCTTTCATACTTAAAACAAAGAGTTTCTCAAGGATGCTGCCCACCCTACCCACTCCACTGGTGCATTCCTTATATCTTTAATAAAGGGAATGTTACTTAGAGCCTATGAGGGAACTTATTTACAGATATAGACTCCCCATTTTCACATAATAAATTCATCCTAACATGCCTGTTAAGATTCAGGCATTTCTGAATCTTCTGACTCCTTTTTTCAATTTTCTGTCAAGACAGTGATGCTTGTGTATATATTTCTAAGCTTCAAGGGAGATTGAATATTTGAAAAATGACTCTGTTATCTACTCCTTCTGGTATTCATTTCTTTGCAATATGATTTTGCAGCTCAGGAGGTAGAGTCTATTTCCTCACTCTCTGAATCTCAACTGCGTCTTCAACTTACTTTGACTAAGAGAATGAAGTGGAAGGATCACTGTGCCTGACTCTAACCTAGAGCCTTACACACTCCCAGTCTTTCTACTGAATCTCTGTCTCACCATTCGGGTGAGTATGAGTTACGCTCCTAGAGGATGAGAGACTCCATGAACCAGCTAAGGTGATCCCAGACAAGCTACATTCAGATCATCTGTCTGTTAATAGCATATGCTTGAGATAATCCACTTGACACAATTGAGCCAGATCAAGAACAACAACAACAAAACATCCAGCCAACCCACTGGCTTGTGAATAAATAGTTAATCTTTTAAGCCATTGGATTGTGTGGTTATTTGTTATAGGGCATTATTATGACAACAGAAAACTGATATAAAACTACTTAAGCAGTGTATTAGAACTGGCTGCAGGATTTTCATCAAATCTACTACTAGTATTTTCATCTGATACATCAGATATCACTCCCACATCAATAAACTCTCTTGCTAATCAGCTTCATATTCTGCCTCCTCATCCACTGTGCAGTGTACTCAAAGTCCACTTCTGTGTGTGTTCTCTAGGCTTCTGCTCTTTTTTCTCCAACTTCATTGAGGAATAATTGACAAATATAATTGTATATATTTAACGTGTACAATGTGATGATTTTATATACATATACATTGTACAATAATTACCAAGATCAAGATAATTAACACATCCATCACCTCATATAGTTAACACATTTTTTTGAGAACACTTAAGATCCACTTTCAGCCACTTTCAAGTATACAATACTGTATTATTAACTATAGTCACCATGTTATTTTTCGGATCCTTAGATTTTATTCTTCGGCTGTTACATGTTGGTGGGTTTCTGCAGTTCTTAAATGAATGGTCCCTTGTTCACATAATATAGCCCATACTTCCTACTTAATATATGCTAAGATTTCAGCTTAGTTATTGATTTAGGAGGCAAAAGATCATGAGAAAAGTACCATTAATGTGCCATTTATCTTAAGTAAGGCCATCCTCAATCTTCAGATAATATAATTTTTCCCTTCTATAGTAAGAGGGCATCATTTCCCCAGTTCAGAGGGCTCAGGGAAATCAGGAGTTCAAAGTTATCAGAATCTATCCAATGCCCTTTCCTTGTTTTTGGCATCCCAGTCCCTCTCTATCAAGCGCTTATGTTTTGCAGCGAAGATGCCTTTTGGTGGTTCTGCAGCTCTTAAAATCAAAGCATGGATTTGATTTTTCAGCACAGTCTGACTTTTGGCTACCAAAGATATGGGTCTCTCTGTATTTGCCTTGAAGGGTTTCTGGCTTGCACAGTGTAGCTCGAACTAATACTCAACTGGCCTGAACCTGTCATTCTCTTTCCTCACAGCTTCTAGGTCAGTAAAAAAATGTAGTCAACTCCAATATCTTTATAATCTAACTACTGCTCTAATATGTTGCAAGTGCTATGAGCTATTGCATAATAATGGTTTTCTTTTCTACTTGTATCTCATTTCACTCTCCACAAATGAGAGTGTAATTATGATGTTTCAGTTCAGCATACATTATCAGTTTGGCAATTTGACACCATTGTCACCAGCAGCGGGGTACTTGGTGCCTTCTGACTAATTCCAGTATTTCACAGTGATGACCACTACTGTTGTCATTTTTGTATGCATTTCCTTAAAATAAAATGATGAGCAAAGATTTGGGATGCAAGTCACTTAACCAGGAGGTAATCACAGAAAGCACAAGTAAGAAAATGGGGAAAGGGATACAGGAGGAAGGGAACAGGGCTGGCTTTGTGGGTGTACAAACTATGCAGTCACACAGGGCCTATGCTAAGAAGGGAGCCACACAGAATTTACTGCAGTGCTGTCATTATTTTGAAATTCTTAGTAATTTAATCTTTGAACTTAAGTTTTTTAAGTGAAATCTGATAGAACAATGAAGCACACATGTGAGCAGAGGAAATATGAGCAATATGCATACCCGATATTTTTTGCTACCCCTTTACATATAGCTTTTTTCCATGTCCCTGTGTACAGAATGCCAATACCGTGGGAATTCAATACCACTCACAATAAGACATGTAAGGCTCCCCCCCCCCAAAAAAAAAAAAAATCAAAAGCAGAACTGGAGTTAGAAATAGGAATCTAAAAAAGCTAATGTATTAAGGAAAGAAATAACATTTGGGACAGAGAGGGAGAGAAGAAATGGAGAGAGAGAAAGAGAGAATGAGTTAATAAGAGCTTAAGAAGTCAAAAACGCCGGGGCGCCTGTCAGTCGTTAAGCGTCTGCCTTCGGCTCAGGTCATGATTCCAGGGTCCTGGGATCGAGCCCCGCATCAGGCTCCCTGCTCCGTGGGAAGCCTGCTTCTCCCTCTCCCACTCCCCCTGCCTGTGTTCCCTCTCTCGCTGTGTCTCTCTCTGTCAAATAAGTAAAATCTTAAAAAAAAAAGTCAAAAATGTCACAATGACACTTTAATAAATGGACAGAAAACTTTTTATAATATTGTTGAAAGTGCTAGTTTTCTGAGGAATTTCTATAATACTTCAAAGTGAGTAATTAACTAACTGAACTCAAGATTTGTGGAAGGAAATAAGATGTTCAAGAAGGATTATTAATTTCATCCATTTATTAACCACAATGCCATACTAGGTTATAAGAGGAAGTCAGAATAAGTTAAATTTCTAATTTTAACACAATGATTCTTGATATGACTTCTAGAAAAACACTGAACTTGAAAATAAGTCCAATTTTATGTTACATGACATAATGACTTTGACTATGGCCATAAAATAATAATCAAGCCTGAGATATAAGCAATGTTAATTTAGTAATAGTATTTATATTTAAAGGACACATAAAGTTGGGTATCTGAAAAATATACCCCAGGTACTTTTTTTCAGAAAATGTACTGTGAATACAAATATTTTTATGCCAGATTTATAACATATTATCCTTATGGAATATCAGAGAATTCAGTTAAGCCAAAAGAAGTAAAGAAAATTCACTTGTAAACTGAAATCGTTCAGAAACAACATTGCCAGCTTCGGGACATATATGTTTACAAGTTATATTTGGCAGAATAATAGCGCCCTTAAAGATGCCCATGTCCTGATCACGGGAAATTGTGAATATGGTACCTTATAATAGTAAGAGGGATTCTATAGATTTGATTAAGTTTAAGTGCCTTGATATAAAGAGATTATCCTAGATTATCTAGATGGACTCAGTCTAATCACATGGATTCTTAAAAGTGGAAACCAATAGAAGAGAGATGTCAGAGAAATGCCACGTGAGGATTCAACGCATCATACCTGGGTTTGAAAATGGAGGAAAGAGGCTAGAAGACAAAGAACACAGCTGCTTCTAGAAGCTGGGAACCGCCCTCAGCTTACAGCCAGCAAAAAATCAAGGGTGTCAATCCAAAACCTCAATGAATTAAATTCTGTCCACAACCTGGATTGGCAGGAACAACATTTTCCTCTATATCCTCCACAAAGGAACACAGCCTACCAATACTTTCATTTTATACTGGCGAGACTTGTACTGAACCCCTGACCTACAGAACTGTAAGATAATAAATTTGTGTTGTTTTCAGCCATTAGATTTACAGTAATTTGTAACAGTAGCAATAGGAAACATTAGTTTGCTCATGTCATTTACTTATCTTTGTCTACTCTGTACAAACTATCTTTTGAGACAAAAATTTGGGTTGAATTTTCATAATATTCTATTTCCTGTTTTATTTACCCTACAATGTATTGTGAATATCAGTCACAAGAAGCAATATAATAGTTGAGAGTGCAGTTTATAAAGCCAGGCTGCCTCAGTTCAAATCAATGATCTGTCTTATTTACTGATCTGTCCTCTGTTTGTCTCTATAAAACAAATGAGAGGGATAAAAATAGTACTCCTCTAGCTGGTTAACACAGGAATATAATGTGTTATTATGTGCGAAACAAACCAAAACAGCATTAAATACACTGTAAGTGAAAAACATTATAGTCCTTAAATGTTATCATTATAACGCATTCAAAATACAGATCTGTCTGTACAAGTGCTAAAGTTGCTATATAACCTTCCATTGTAAGTAAGCACATTGCATAATACAGTTAAAACAATCCCTAACATATTTAGTTTGTGCTTTTTCATGTGTGTAGCTTTTGCTGTGTGACCAACCACTCTGAAACAAAATGGCCTAAGACTGCAACCATTTAATTAGATCATGATTTTGTGGGTTCTCTGAATAATTATTCTGAACTGGGCTAGCTCAGTTCATCTCCGCAGAGCTCTGTTTTATCTGTCGTCAGAAAGTAGATTGTCTGGAGGTTGGATGTTCCAAAATGGCCTAATGTGAATGGTTTGACGACTGTCAGCCAGGTTGATGGAGTTACCAGGCCATGTGCCTCTCCTCATCTGGTAGACTAACTGGGGGTATTCTCATGGTGGCAGGAGACCCAGGAACTGCAAGAGAGGATGCACCCTCTGTGCAAGTGCTTCTCAAGCCTCTGCTTCCATCACATTTGCTAACATGGTATCCACCCAAACAAGTCACAAGGCCAGAGTGGCAGGGGAGTTCACAAGGCAAGATTACAGGGAGAAAAAAAAAAATTTGGCTATGTTTGGAATCTACCACAAATATGATTTGCTTTTACTTTTACTTTATTTTTAAGTTGATGAACAATGCCAGATGAATTTACAATCTCAACTTGTCTAGAAAAGCTCAGATGTGCTTTCTCTAAGTAGGATTTCTCTGGCTCTATTTATTCAAAGAAAATATTTTTAATAACTCAGTTTCTAAAATCATTGTAAAGATAAATATCATAATATTAAAGTAATATATGATGTGTAATATGTAATGCAATATTTGGCTATTTCTTGTTAATATGAGAATTTATATAATTGTAATATTTATTGCACCATGCCAAATTATGTATAACATCCAGTTATAATTCTTAAATTATTCTCAATGATTTTTTTTTGGCCACATATATTTTAGAATCTATTGAATTTTTATAATTGAACTACATTTCATTGTTATTGCTTCCATTTTCTTACTCTTCAGTTGCAATGATAAAATGTCTGTACTTAATATTAGTGCTATGGACCATCATGCCAGTAATAGAACATAATAGAAACCACAAATTAAACATTGTGTGTGTGCACACAATGCACGTGTGTATGTGAGTTTAAAGTAGATAGATCATATATACTGACCATAGCATTATAACTACTGAGAGAATTCTGCACAGGTTTCCATTACCCATTGCTAGTGTTTTCTTTGTTAAGCCCTTGGCGGTATTAGCTGTCAGACTTGCAGAGACTCTTATACAAAAACAACAACAATAACAACAACAACAAAAATTTATACTATCACCAATAACAAAGCAAATTGATTTGTTAGCATACACTGTAAAAATGTGCTAAGAGTTCTGGGATAGTTCTGTAGCTGTTTTCAAACATAGTATTACTTGATCTACACAAAATTACTATTATTTTTCTAAATAATCATTTTATGGTTTATATTTCCCTATAGCCTTAAAGCTCTTGGAAAGAATACAAATGCCCTTAAGCTTAATAATCTGACTTTTTAGTGATGGAATAGTGTTGATTTACGTTGTTTACACTTATATTTGAAAACACTGTAAAAACATATGTGAAATACCAGTAATCTTGCAATGGTGCAAATTACGAATTCTATAAATTTCAAAATGTGATTTGTCCCTTTTGTCCTATAGTACATGTATTTCCTGAAGACTGATGCCTTTTGATGTTGTATATTAAGAAGAAAATCAAGAAATTTGCTTTCCTTGAGCAATGTGTTTTTTTAAGTCTTCTATTTTGGAATAGCAGCTATAATATCCCAAAACATTTCTTACTGAAGCTTGTATTGTTTTCACTGTTGAAGACAGAATTCTGGATAAGAACATGAAACTATGACATGGGAAGGAATGAGTACTCAGTCATCTAGACCCCAAGTAATGCCCTTTTAGGTACAACCCAACATATCTTTTAATCCTAATCAAACTTGTGCTGGAGCCAAGGGAGACATGTGCTTATGTCACATAGAGAGTAAGCATAATCAAGGCACCTGGTTCAGTGAGCAAAAATATCATTTTGAATCCCTGTGTTCTCTTGCTTGAAAAATCCAGGGTGATTTCACCACAAACCAAAATGCAGAATAAAAGCAAAATAAAATGGTTTTATCAGATATCTGTCATAGAAAGGAGGGAGTTTCTCAGTGTTTCAGCATTGCTCAGATTTAGAGGAGCAAATGAAGAACTGTGGTTGCTTGAAGTATAGCCATGCGTTGTAATTATAAGCTTTTCTCTAGCTTATCTTTGAATTAGGAAATTCCCTAGGCAGAAATACTGATGTATGTCCTACACATGTATATACGTAAACTTCATAGATTTGGAATACCTTCTTCTTACGTTGAGTGGGTATTTTATTCAAAGAATGTGTGATCAACAAAAGTAAGATAATTAAAACTTGCAAAAAAAAAAGATAATTAAAACTTGCTTGAAATTAAAAAGAAATACCTAATAAGATATTTACACAATTCAGAAAAATTTATTTAATTATTCCCCCTTCCTCATCTCTCCTATTCTGTTAATAACTCACACACAAAGTGGCTCTTTCCAAAAACTCTCGTTTACCTGTTATTCCAAATTTCTCTGACTAATCGCTCCAACTCCTGCATTTCCCTCTTGACTTTCTACCTCCGCCTACCCCTTCCCTTACAGTTTCCAATGTAATTCCTCTAGGCTCTCACTTGATCCAGCTCTCCTCTCATTCATTACTTTGATCTTCATAATGAAGCCCTGAAAAAATAAAACATGAAATCTATATTTGAAGTTCGGAGGTGGGGTTGTTTACAGAGAATTGAAAGGTAGATGAGCAATATCGTTCCCCTGATATGTGGGGGGCAGGCAGAGGTTGTGATCAAATGCACTCATTACTTAATGTTTTCTTCTCGATGTTTTGCATTTGTCAGCTTGTTAGTCTCACAATAACCCAATAAGGTATATATAATTATTACTATTTTACAGATGAAGAAGCTCATATATCCATAGGTTAAATAACTTCCAAAGGACCCACATAAAGAAGCAAGGCTTACTTTCAGGCCTAACTCTGCAAGCCATACCTTTAAATGTCTAACTGTGGTCCTGTGTTAAACTCACTTATGCCAATATTCTTCGCCCTTGTCACACATGACTGACATAACTGGGAAAGAAGAGAAGCATCTGGAAAGGAGAGTCCATGCAGACATGTATGCCTTGCTTACAGCTGAATGAAGGCCACAATCCCTTAATAGTAAGGTACCCATTTAGCATAAAGAGCCAGGTACATTAACTCAATGTTTGTTTTAATTACCATGTTTGAAATAAAACATTCATATTAACCAAATAAAACATGGCAACGCTATGCCAAATATTTTTATAAATCACCACAATTTTTTTATATCCTATTATTCAGCTTATATTAAGTTTGCATTTGCTGGCCATTAATGCCACTGTAACCATGTGCTATCTTTGAAATTCTCCCTTAAGAATTATATTTTTGATGCTATTAGCATTCCTGCACAGCAGTCTAATAATAGTTTAGTGACTTTAATTTTTCTTATACAAAAAGGTAATTGAAACATAAACGTTTATTTTTTTTAAGATTTTACTTATTTATTTGAGAGAGAGAGAGCAGGGGAGAAACAGAGGGAGAGGGACGTGAGGACGCCGCACTGAGCACAGAGCCAGATGCAGGCCTTGATCCCATGGCCCTGAGATCATGACCTGAGCCGAAATCGAGTCCGAGGCATAACCAACTGAGCCACCCAGGCGCCCTGAAATGTAAACTTCACAATAAATTTTTGGGAACTGGAAACTTAGTATTACAGGAATCTAAACTGTCAAGCTCTGGAAAGCATTCAGCAAGAATAATTTGCTAGCTCACTAGCTTATTGATATTGAAATACTGATTATGTAAAATATTCCTAAAATGACTCCCTTGCTAAGGAAAATATAAGAACTAAAGAAATTCCTTAATTTCCAAATTTTTCTCATGCCCATTGAAGCATTTGTTTTAAGGATATTATTTTCCTTTGTTATGTTAGAGAAATATCTGTTCAGAATTTGTGAATTATTCGTGAATTATTTTTAATGAAGCCACAAGTGTTACTTTTTTTAAAAAAAAGTGTCAGTTAATTCGTTCACTCTTATTTGGTAAGAAACACTGCCCAGATGCTAGCCATTCACCTGGCAAAATGTGATCAGGTGAGATGGTGAGAAGGGAGAAATACAAACACATAATTACAATAAAAAAAATCAAATATCAGGCCTTACCAATGAGTAATAAGAAATATAGGAACAGGGGTTCCTGGGTGGCTCAGTCCGTTAAGCGTCTGCCTTCCTCCTGGGATGGAGCCCCGCCTCGGGCTCCCTGCTCCACAGGAGTCTGCTTCTCCCTCTGCCCCTCCCCCCCCCCCAGCTGGTGCGCACTCTCTCTCTCTCTCTCACTCTCTTGCTCGCTCTCAAATAAATAAATAAAATCTTTAAAAAGAAGAAATATAGAATCATAAAGTAAACATATGTTGATATGGAGACCAGAGAGTTCTTATACAGTTAATATTTCAATACATTTGCATAAATCAGTTACTGCATTAGCTGGATTGAATTAGTAATAATTATTACTAATATTATACATATATAATTACTATGAGAATTATTACCTATAATTCTTTGCCTGTTACATTTTTTCATGTATCTGTTGTTTGAGTACCTACTGTGTAGTAGCCCGAGAAACTCATAACCTATGTAGAGGACAAAAATGAAATAGACTCCCTGGTATGACAGAAATAATCACAGCATTCCATGAAAGCGTATCAAAAGAATACCTAACCAAATTGTTTGATAAATTAAAGCTTCACAAGATAGGACATCCAAAGGGAATAAATAGAAATTACCTATGCTCTGGTCTATAGTCTGGAGTGAAGAACAAGTGAAACATACAGGTAGTCTTTGAGCATGAGTACATGGTAAAAGATGAGGAAAAATAAGTAGAGTTTGAGCATGGTATTTTCCAAGGCATACTCTATTGTTTAATTTTTCAAGGAACAATACATCTTTGAAATATTTTTAGCTGCAGAATAAAATGATCAGATTGGCATTTTAAAAACCTTAATTTGGTGTAAAATGATTGCAGGAGGGACATCTTGGTACCTAGAACAGTTAAGAAACATGTATCATAGAGGAGATTGCTCACCTGGAGTAGTAACCTAATATGGGGTGTCAGAACCCAAATGGGATAAGAAGGTCACTCACCCTTCAAGGAATACCTGGAAGATCCTTATAAACAGAGAGAAAAAAAATGTTAATTTGTCAAGTTAACAAAGATCAACAGAATAAATTCCAACTCATGTATCCCTTCCCAGTATATCATTCTCCCACTCTTTTACTTCCTAAAATACTAAGTAGACTCTGATATAAATAATAGATTAATAAATGCTTATTAAACTTTTACATCATTACAAAACATTAATTCTGAAAACCCAAAGCCTTGTTTGAATAATAGATATATATCATCACTAATCTCAGAGAGAGACTATGTCAGTACCCTAGGGACCCTAACTGTGTTCTCTCCAAAAGAATGAAGGTTATAATAGAACGTATCTTTAATACCATTGTTCAGAATGCCTCAGTGTTTTGTACATGATAAAGCATTAGAGACCTATAAAACATATGCTATTTTTAGCAAGTCTATTTTTACATGGCTGAAGAATTTGGAATAATCTTGCTAATTAGAAGTCTTTTATAGAGGAGAATATAAAGATACATTTTGGAAGGAATAAAGTTAATGCACACTTCAGCCATTATGAAACAACTGCCACAACTTTAAAACAAAATCATCTTTTGATAAAGTGATATTATGTATGATATCATGATAAATTTGTTTTTGATAATTTGATAGTATTTCTCACATTAGAATAAAGAAAAATATTGCAGCATTGGCTATTACCAGGCCTAAAATTTTAAAAATAATGATGTGAATTTAAAAAAAAAAACTATTTTTGTTGTTTTCCTTAGTACAGACTGGTCAGTAGAAAGTTATTCTCCTCTCAGCTCCCTGGAAATAAGATTAATCTTGGCATCTGTTATCAGGAATGCATCAGTCTCTTGCCCAGTTTGATGTCCGGGAAGACGTGTACCCTGTTGCCTCTTTCTTTATAACTTAATGCAAGTGTGGAATATAGAGAAGAAGGTAATGACAGGGTTGGCAAACTACCGCTGGGGGCCCAAACTGAGACACTCACTTGTTTTTTAAGTAAAATCTTACTGGAACACAGCCCCACCCATTGGTTCATGGTGTCATGTGTGGCTTGTGTGTGGCTTTGTCCACAGCTGCTTTTGTGCTATAACAGTGGTTGCAAAAAGGTGAACAGAGACTGTATGACTGCAAAGCTTACATTACTCACAATCTGGACCTTTAAAGAACAATTTTGCAGACTCTAAACTGAAAGATAATTGGAGGTAGCCTCAAGCCTCTCACAGTAGGATTCTGAGTACTGTCACTTGTCATTATTTTTTTTAAAGATTTTATTTATTTATTTGAGAGAGAGAGAGAGCGAGAGAGCTAGCATGAACAGGGGGAGAGGCAGAGGGAGAAAGAAAGGGAGAAGCAGATTCTCCACTGAGCAAGGAGCCCGATGTGGGGCTCGATCCCAGGACCCTGGGATCATGACCTGAGCCGAAGGCAGTCGTTTAACCAACTGAGCCACCCAGGCGCCCTAGAGAATGAGATTTTTTAAAGTAGTTTTCTTGTCCTTTACTTCCAACCTTGACATTTCTGCCTACATTCAACCCACTCTTGATATAAAATTGATTCAAATAATATGAAATCTCAAAATAAACCTTAATTTTTAGAAGTGATTTACATTCAAATGGTTAGTAAAACCATGATAGTGGTATTTAAGTAATAATCATTGAAGTAGTCAGGGACAAAAAAGCAATCAGCCCAACATTAATAAAAACTAGGAAATGAGCCAAAGAAAAATCTACTTGACCAATATAAGAAATACATTTTATGTTTTCCTATTTTCCTTTTATTTTTAGTGTGGGAAACTAGCTAATGTATAAACATAAGACTATGTCACCTAAAACAATTGTGAGAGAAAATTTACTAATGGTATCTAAAAATCATCATATAAGTAATTTATAGAAATTAATTTTGACTTTAATTTTTAGACATTTTCAATAGATATTTTCATAAAATACTAAGTAAATACCTCTGGGCATAATATAAAATTATAGTATAAATTTAAATACAGCAGTGGATAAGCATGAAAGTCGCACCTGCCCTCCGAGATCTCTGGAAAGGATTAGTCAGCCCCAAGATGCATGTTTAACTAGAAACTTGACCCTCAGGCCACAGTTATGACCATTAGTTAATAAGCCTCCTTTACAAAAGAGCAGAACTACTGTTTCATTTTGCTGTGCCCTGGGGATGGTAGATGTTTAAGAACTGTTTACAGTCCTATGGGACCCTTGAGTGTAAGCCCCACTGGCCGCCAAGCCAGGCAATGTAGAGATATCCCCTGGCAGCAGTCACATAAATTGAGGCACCAGATAGGAATATGAGCTCTTTTTTTGGGTGACACTGACTATTATAATCCCATGGGACTAGGAGCATATGTGCTCCTGGCCTTCAGAGCCCAGTGATCAAAAGATGTCACCTAGATAGCAGCTGAAATAATTGGGGCACCAGATGTATGTCAAAGCTCCCTTCCGGGAGATACTGGTGTGCTGGAGAATGGCAAAGGGAGAACATAGAGAGGGTGCCTATCGGTCTCCCATCCCTGGAGCGTGTTCCAGCCAACTCCTAGATGTGTTTGTGAAATCAGAGGGCTGCCCCTCAGGCTGATGCTTTAATATAAGCAACAAGCCTCCTTTAAGTGAGGTCATTATTAGCTGCCTCTGAGCAGGGCCCTTGGATGGGTGAGTCCCAGTACACACACCCTGTATGGGGTGTGTCTCAGATCACTAGAGTATATTGTGGGTCTTGGGACAGGAGCGCTGTTGCTTTTCAAAGTTAGATGTTTTGGGGGTTCATCTTTCAAGTGTATGTCTCAAAAGCTGGAATGCCCAAAGTGGATTTGAATACTTTGCTCCTCAGGGAGAAGCTCTAGGTTTTGAATTCCCTCCTGGTTGTGGGATGCTGCACTGGGGGTGGGTTTATTTTGAGATTATTTTGAATGTCCTGGTCTTACCTACCCACTTTGATGTGGTTTTCTTCTTGGTTGCCTGATGTATAGTTGTCACTCATCCGGGGTTTAGGTTTTTATAAGAGAAATTGCATTGTTTGTACCTGTAGACTCAGTGTGTCCATGGGAGGAGATGAGTTCAGGATCTTCCTACATCATCATCTTGAACCAGAACTTCTATACAATCTCCTTAAGCAGTTTTTTCCTTTCTTTTCTTTCTTTCAATTTTTTTCTTTATTTTCAAATTAACACCAGGTATCTAAGGGCCTCTTCAAAGCAGTACTTTCCTGAATTAATTTAGATTAGCATATGTATATATGCTAATCTATATATAGGCTATATATATGTAGCATATATATATATATTATATGTATAATTTATATATTCTTTTGTAGCTCTGTTAAGTTTATAATTTAGACTTAGCTGATTTAGACTGGCTTTCCACTAAAATAAATAAAATGTATATGTATTTTATTAGGTTAGTTTTATTCAAAAGTTATCCTCAGTTAATTTTCCTCAGAACTTATACTTTTTATAGAAACAAGTTCACACATGAATTGTGATAAATATAATCTAAGAATAGTCTCTGTAAGCATTATTTTTAATGCTCTGTAGACATTATTAATATGTAATAATACCACAATATTATGCCATAAAATCAATATGTTCTATTTAATTTATTAAATATATACAGCATTGCAAATTATAAGAATTGATGTTTCTATTATAGCTTTTATGAAAATTATATACCTTAAATTATTTTGGAATCTTAACAAAGAACTTCAAAACACAATGTTTCAGTTTTTATAAAAAACTTTCAGGTTTGCATTGCTTTTTTCAAAGACTGCAGATTAATCACCTGGGAATTTTTTTCAATGTGCATTGCTTTAGGTTGTACATAAATCTTGTAACAAAGTAAATCCCTATAATTCAAAGAACCAAAAGTACTTTTACTTCAGCATGCTATTTTCCCCTACAGCCCTGTTGTTGTTGATTACTCTCTCGGTTTAAATTTGCAATAGAAAAATAAGCTTGCCAAGCTTAAAATCAACACTGGTGTGGTGAACTCTTCTTACTAAAAAACATGATTTCAGTAAAATTCCAGCTGTTGCTCCTCATTGGAAAAAAAAATTCTTAAGTAGACATTAAAAATTAGGATAGAGGAAATACTTTTTATTCTGTTAAAAAATACACTTAGAATGTAAATTCCCATTGGGCACTTTAAGGGTAATAACAAATGCCATGGTTGTATATAAATAAGGCACTATCGGGAAATGGGAGACCAAGGTTCTAGGTCTGTTTCTCCTGGATGATAGAGAAGTAAATGTAGATATTAAAACCTGTGAAAGGTATGAGGTTTACCTACTCGCAATCTGCAGTATAGCCACCCAGTCTCATAGATGTTGGCAGAAAATATGAAATGCCTTGGTCTAACAGACTTTTACTCAGAATACCAGGTAGTATGAGTTTCATGTTTGCATTTGTTGCCCAAATCCCCAAGCCCCATGGGGGTCATATGGAGTGGTCCAGGTAGATGCTGTACACACAGTGAGTTTACATCACAGTTGAGTAGCCCTGAGCTAAGGAACCCTCCCAGTCATATAAATGGGCTGCTAGCAAACCTGCCAATCTATGTCCAGGAGGAACACGTTATCTTTATTACTTTGGTCGGGAAGCAAATTTACCTTGTGTCTGGGCAGAGGAGACACTATTTACTATCCTACTAAAACGTATGTTATACAGACATCCTTGAAAAGGTAGTCCAGAAAAGAAAAAAAAAAAAAAAAAAAAAACACGCACCCAAGATGCAAGTCACTGTGTTCTCAGAAAAGAGGTAAATTGATGTGTGATTCTCACACAGAAAGTAGAGTTCCAAGGGGACAGAGTGCCCCTGAATGAAAGTGTGTTCACACTTGTTGGGTTCACCAAGTAGGACTGGTATAGGGTTAAGAGTATTTCCTACGCGATTATCCAGGTGGCTAATAAGCATAGGGCTCCAGTTCATTTAGAATAGTTGAATCTAGTTCTTCTGTTAGGTGACCTCCTGAGATGAGTCAGGCCCACCTGTCCTGTTGGTCCATGGCACCAGCCAGGCAGCATTCGTTCACCCAAAAGAATGCTAGAGAGTGGGGTTAGGAAAGACCCCCATAAGCATTTTGAGCTGGGTCCATCCTTGCCATTTCTAATCATCTTTTCTTCTAAGATTAAGGGTAATAGCAATCAAACGATGGTCAGAGTTGTATAGCAGGCGATAGACCTAGCAGTCAATTAAACTTAAGGCATTTGTACCAGTTTGAAAAACCTGCACCATCCACAGAATTTTTTTTCTCCATCCACAGAATTTATTAGTCAAGTGCCATAACAGTCCTCAAGACAGTAAAAACAGAAGTATTCCTCATACAGCACAACTAGACCAGCAAGGAGAGATTCTAGGAGCATACCCATCCACACAGTAGTAGATGGCGGAGTTTGAATCCTCCAGAGCCCACTACCTGGTCCCAGACTCTGTAACACCATTGATCAGTGAGCAAGATGACAGAGCCCAATGGAGGATAAGCAACAATCTGCTCAGAAAGTATTTTCATCATAGATTTAATTACCATTCTGATAAAGTCCAAGAGCTAGGAAGGGCCCTTGCACAAACCTTGGACACAAAGAGGAGACTGTTCCAAGTCTGACTGCTTAGCTGTCACTAGATCCACATGGCCATTCATCGAAATGACTATCTATAAACCTGAGAACTCAAGAATGGCTAAATGCTGCACTTGTAACAAACATTGATAATCTTCCCCATGGTCGGTTATCAAAGACAAAATAATACTAATAGCTTCCCCTCTTTGTATTTTCCAGGGTCCAAAATGTTCCCTCTGCAGTTTTAGGGTTCTTGCTCTAACCACTACCTCCACAAAATCTGATGTCTCATTTTAGCAGCTATAAATTCATAGTTTTTCCAATTATTCTTTATTTGAACCCAGATCTTTTGTCTGGAAGGGTCATGTTCAAGAGGGACACAGGCACTTTTATAAAACATAACCAGAATTCAATCTGAATCCTCTATCCTCCTTTGAGGAGACTGCCAGATGAGACATGTGCAAACTTGGTGCATTGAGTTTGCCAATAGTGGAAGGAAAGACATTATGCCCAGAAATGTCAGAATGGGTCCTGAATTTTCAAAATATCTCTATAGAGTCCTTTATAACCCCCCACTCTTTGTGTCATGATAATTATTCAGAAAGCAGTCAAGGGGAAAGTTCTGGGAAAAGGCAAATTCATTTACTAAGCACCTTGTTAAAATATGTGTGGACTAGGAGAAAATAAGGCTGGTAGAGTCAAACTATCAGATCTTTGGTCATTTTTGGGATAAACGAGCCATAGCTGTCAAATTTTAAGTAGTCCAGAAAGTCAAACACAGGATACAGATTAGATTCAAAGGTCACAGTGATACGACTTGGGTTAGTTGTTTAATAATCTAAAAAAAAAAAAAAAAAAAAGAGTCAACAGTGGTGTTGCCCCACTGGTCACCGCAGAGGAGGTCCAATGTCTGACTGGTCAATCTACCAGGAGGGGAAGTGGGCAATGCCCACACAGTGTCCTTCCTCACCCTACCTCTGACATTAAGAGACAAAGAGTTCAACTTTTAGAGTCACAAGTCTAGTAAGCAATGAAAGACTCTGCATTAGACATAGATTCAGGCTTGATCAGCAACTTGATTCCAATCTCCTCAGAGAACGGGCCCTTACTGTGGGCATCTGCATGAGTGATGCAGACAGTTTAATCACTAGGCATGACTTTTTATATAGTTTCTGACCCCCTAAAGGGGTTCTTTAATCTGCTAGCCTGTAGTTTTCCCAGGGAAAGACCAAACACTTCGTCAGACCATTGGCAGTATCTCAAGGGTCAGTTGGTTTCTTCAAAATCTATGTAGCTCTGCTTTAGGCAGTGAGGTGGGGGATGAAGTTTCCCCCAGAAGAACAGTTACACTTTTTTCATGTAAAGCAGAGGAATCACCAGGAGAGAACCAACTGCATCCTTAAGTATACTGTCTTAGTCTGGGTCCAATCAGGAAATAGAATCCATACAGCATGTTAAACATGGGAAGCTTAATACAAAGAATTATTAAATACTGATAAAAGAGTGAAAATAAGATACAAGGAAATTTTATCTGGTATCTTAGGAATAAAGGATAGAACCCAAGGAAGAACAAACTTGGAAGGGGACTCTACTTAAGGCTAGGGTTTTGATCACAGTCTGGTTCAACCCACTGGACAGCAGAGAAACTCAGTTTCTCTCAGAGCAGAGTTGGTCTGAAGTTGCTAGGCAAGCAGGAAGCAATGCTCCAGAATATATGGAAGTCATCCAGGAGATCAGGAACTGTTGGTGTGGGTGAGCTGAGAGAGTAGGGTTCTGGGATGCCAACGAGGATGCCATACTGATCTCCAGAGAGAAGGGCAGTGGGTGCAAGTAAGCCAGGCAAAAGTCTGCAGAGGGACTGACAGCTCAGTGGAAATTTCCTGGGATGCAAATCTGCAGAACAGGTGATAGCCAAGTGGTACAAGTAGGGGCCTAGAGGTAACACTCTGGGCCTCAGTTTTCAGAGAGGGATTATGGTGCTGGTACATGAAGGAGTCCCTTAGGATACTGGTTTCCATTTTGAGAGAGTAACAGGAAGATTGTTGCTAGGTCAGGCTGAGAATGCAAGGTTGGTAAGGGACCGTGTGTTCTGGATATGTGGCTGAGGGAGAGCTCCACCAGATGTTCACACTACTGATCCAGTGAGCGGCAGCCAGACACAGCTTCAGTGTACTCCCAGTGTCCTTTACCCAGAAAAGTTACCATGGTGCACTATATAAAGGAGAGATGCTCAACGAAATTCAGAGAATTTACTGATACTGAACGGAGCATATACTGAGGTATGGATTTAGATCTGAGAGGTAATATGTTGATAACTGCTACATATAACAAGACTTTTGAGGCCCTCCTACTCTTTCAGTCATTAAGTATAAGTTGACCCACCCTGATGTGGAAATATCAGGCCAGAGAGTCACAGGGTCTCTATGGGTTTGGTGTTCCATTTCGATAAGAGCCCAGTAGAAAGCTAATAGCTACTTTTTAAATGAGTATCCTTGGGGCACCTGGGTGCTTCTGTTGGTGAACATCAGACACTTGGTTTCAGCTCCAGTCTCTGGGTTTCAGGGTCATGGGATCAAGCCCTGCTTCAGGCTCTGTGCTTGGAGTGGATCTGCTTGGGATTCTCTCTCTTCTTCTTCCCCTCCCCCTGCTCACACGTACTCTCTCTCTCTCAAATAAATAAAATCAGTTTTTTTTTAAGTTTTATTTATTTATTTGACATAGAGAGAGCGAGAGAGAAAGAGAGACCACAAGCAGGGGATGTGGCAGAGGTTAAAGGGAGAAGCAGGCTCACAGCCGGGAGCCTGATGTAGGGCTGGATCCCAGGACCTCTGAATCATGACCTGAACTGAAGGCAGACACTTAGCCGACTGAGCCACCCAGGTGCCCCAAAACAAATAAAATCTTAAAAAAATAAAAATAAAAGATAAGGCTATAAGTCCTAAACAGCAAAGGATCTCCTGAGGGGCGGGGAGGACACTTCTGATAGGGCTTTATTATTTTTTATTTTATTTTATTTTATTTTATTTTATTTTATTTTATTTTATTTTATTTTATTTTATTTATTATTCATGAGAGACAGAGAGAGAAAAAGGCAGAGGAAGAGGGAGAAGCAGACTCCTTGCAGAGAAGGAAACCCCATGTGGGACTCAATCCCAGGACCGTGGGATCACGACCTGAGCTGGAGGCAGACGCTTAACTGACTGAGCCACCCAGGCGCCCTGATAGATGCTTTAGATGGCAAAAGCATCACACATATTTGTATTGACCCCACGTTCAAGTAGTAAAACGTGGTGCTAGGTTTCCTTCTTGGTTGTTGGAGCTTAAGAGACAAGAGTACTTGTGCCACTGCCAGAGGGTAGAAGGTTGTGAATCAACCTACATATCCCCAAGAAACTATTTGGCAATCAGGCTCCTGAAGTTTTTCAGGGTTACTTTGGCATCCTTTCTAGGAAAGCCGTAATACACCACAATCAGAACACTGAAACTGAGGCTTCTAACTTGCCAACCAAGAGGACATCATCTATGTAGTGAAAACTTTGGAAACCATAGGGTAGGAGTGTTTGCACTAAATCCCAACTCACTTCTTACTGGTGGCAAATGGCGGGGCAGTTTATCTTACTAGCATTTCTACATCTATAGATCTTCCCTTGGAGGACTAATTTTCTCTGGCACTTATGGGATGTGTAAGTGCAAGCATGTAACACATCAATTTCTATTATACATTTAGACCTAGAAGCAACAAAAAGAGAACACTGAAGTAGCTTAAAGGACTCAACTCTCAAAGTTATATTAGTTTCTTCCCTTACTGTGAACCCTGTACAAACACATTGCATTTAATCTGAGCACCCCATACACTCCATGTTGCTGAGTAGGATGATCAATTGGGTACTTGTATCCAGCAAAATCATACAAGTGTAAGTCGCTTCCCCATTGAAGTCCTTCTGCATACTTGGAGACAGGTGTATGTACCCTTCACTACCACCTGACACAGAAAGACTTTGGCCCCACATTTAATCATCTTTCTTCTTAACATAGTCAACGTTGGGAAGGAGAGAGGGACATTAGAATGTACAGAAGGAGGGAATGGCCTTGTGCCAGCAAGCAAGATTTTACATTCACTTTCTGTTTTGAGTAGCATACTGTGTTCCTGGATTTCGCTAAATAAACTTCTGGTTTTGGTCCACATAAAATTCTACATTCTCATTGCTGACATAATTTATTTCAACTTTGGGGACTCCTTGACCCTTCCAGAAGGAAAGTGTATAACACCCCAAACACCCCTTGTTTCAATACTCACTAGCAGGTAGGGCGGTGGAGAGCCCCTATACCAACCCTTGCTGTTGACAGCTTGGACAAGATCATTCACTACCATATCCCTGGGACTTTTCTCTTATCATTTTTATTGTTTCTGTTTGAGAAAGCCATTTCTCTTTCACCACCTCATCTTCATTACTCAAACTGCCAAGAACTGGGAAGAATCTGACATTTACCCCACTTGTTAGCAAAAATGTTTACTTGCCATAGTTTCATGGATACTGACAGGAAATACAAGATACAGTGTTGGGTTAAAAACAAAGAACAGTTTATTACTCATAGCACTAGTTGTAGCACCTGAAATTTAATGGAGCAGAGGTATTTATACAGATTTTGGAGTTGCTTACATTTTGTTTACTCTCTTAGAAGACTTGCCAAAAAAAAAAAAAAGAGAACTACAAAATCAGGTCAACCTATTATCAATTCAAGGCATACCATGAATGCCAGAAAACCTTCTTGGCAACATTTAGAAAGACCCACATCATCTGCAGTTAAAGGTAGATTATGCTAAAAACAAGTTGCGATTTAAAAAATTGTACAACCAGAAAACAGACTAAATGCCCTCCCTCATTATCTCTCCAAAGCTAAAACAGGTTCCAGTTGCTCCATATCTTATCAAAAACTTGTTATTCTCAGTCTTTTCAAATTTATCTATCCCAGCAAGAATACAGTAGAATCTTTTCCCAGGCTGCTTACTATACAAACATCCTTGAAAAGTCTATAACAAAACCTGCCAATGCTTTGCTCAGAAGATGGACAGAAATGCAAGAGATACATGGAGAACTGGTTTCCAATAGTGGGCAAATCATTTTTTTCTTTCTGTGAACACCATTCATTTATCACAAACCGTAAAATCTCAGTGTTATTTATGTAAGAGAATTGTTATGAAAAATAAATAATGTAATTGATAATGGAAAGAAAATTATTTTCTTATACTTAAAATGTTATAAATAGGTTTAAAGTAATTATAATGCTATGTATAATATGTCTTAAGTATATGAATTATTATAAACTTTGACTATAATCCTTAATTTTGTTTTATTAGTTGTCTCAATTTCTATTTTGGTAAATACGAATTTATGCTGACAAATAAAAGTGAAACACAAAAACTTCACACTTTTGAGATCACTTGAACTCAGTGGCTAGGGAAGACACTGAAAGCCTTTTGAATGAACAAGTTATACAGTAATTGGATAACCAGAAATTTCTTCAGATGCCATAGCTATTCACAATAACTAAAATGGGCAAGTTTTGAATGTTTCATCGCCTTGTGATAAAAATTAAAATAAATATTAAATTTATATTAAAGATTCATAAATAACCACACAGTTGAACAAGTCTCTCCTTAATGTATTTGTGTTATTAAATACACAAAGAATTCTTCCTTTTTATATGTTATTCTTTTGAATATTATTTATCTGGCTTCTTGCTGTTTAGAAAGTACAAAAGTTGAAGTGAAGGAGGTAGGGAATATTTAAACATAGGATACAAATCACTGTAATGATAGCAGCCTCTCTTTTCAGAACAATGTCAACTTTGAACTTCTTATTTTTATCACAGTGTGATCAAGTAGTGAGATTTTTCATGGCCAATGTGTTAAATTGACTTGTTGTAATGTCATCTGCCTAGATAATGAGAAATGTTCCCAAGTTCAAGATCTGCACCAGTGTTCAAAACGCCAGCTTAATATGCCTGTGCTGTGGCTACAGGTTACAAGTGATGGTTTTCTTGTAAGTTTCCATTTACATTGTAGGAGAATTGCAGAATACTCTTCCTTCTCTGTAGAAAGTTAAATGGAATGACTTAATTTAGATCCAAATATCACAGATTGCAAGAGATCATAAAAAGTGTTTTCCTTCAGGATGTGTTTATTAGATTCTGTGAAAAATGTTCATGTTTGACAGAAGAATGTTCATGTTTAGCTTTGAATGGCATTTTCATTTGGAATATTCTTGGTCCTCATATCTGTATCTTGGACCATGTAGTGAGTAATGAGCTTTAACCTTATGCCTTTCCTTCCTAGGTACTATAATCTTCCCTTTGCAGTTCAAGTTTAGAATAAAATAGCATTTTTTAAGAACATTTCCCTGCTCTGTATTGGCTTATAGGTTTAAGGGAAGAAGATGAGGTCATGTTTGTTTTCCTTTAAAATTTTCTTACCAGTCTCGAAAAATATAGTTTCACAGAGATGAATCATTTAGGAACCATGCTACAGGAAGGCATGTTGATAACACAATAATGGTTTCTGTCTTCTAGAACTGGGAGGTGAAATATGATATGATGGCTGCAGCTTTTCTTCCAAACATTTTAGTGACAAATACAATAGGTTCCTGCCAAAAATATTAAATCATTTTTACAATTAAAATGACAAAGAGAAGCAAGAATAGAAAATAGACTGATTCTAGAAGTTAAAACAATTGGAGGCAGATTACTACCTTATAGGAGATGCTATTTCAATATAGGTGCTTTTTTTGCCAAAAGTTACATATTTAAAATAGGAATTATTTAGTGTATAGTCATAAGATTATCTGTGACCTAAAATAGATAGAAAACATATTCAAAGGGGGGCACCTGGGTGACTCAATCGGTTAAGTTTCTGCTCAGGTCATGACCTGGGTGTCCTGAGTTTGAGACTGCTTCTCGCTCTCCTTCTGCCCCTCCCCCCTGCTTCATGCTCTCTCTCATAAATAAAACCTTTAAAAAAAAAGATTTAGGGGGCGGAGCAAAATGGCAGAGGAGTAGGAGACCTGGATTTCGTCTGTCTCAGGAATTCAGCTGAGGGGCGCCTGGGTGGCTCAGTTGGTTAAGCGACTGCCTTCGGCTCAGGTCATGATCCTGGAGTCCCAGGATCGAGTCCCACATCGGGCTCCCTGCTCAGCAGGGAGTCTGCTTCTCCCTCTGACCCTCCCCCATCTCATGCTCTCTCTCTATCTCATTCTCTCTCTCAAATAAATAAATAAAATCTTTAAAAAAAAAAAAAGAGGAATTCAGCTGAATAGGGATCAAACCCATTGTGAACACCTATGAACTCAACAGGAGATTGAAGAGGAGAGTAGCAACAACTCTCCGAACAGAGAAGCGACCACTTTCTGGAAGGTAGGACGTGCGGAGAAGTGAATCCGAGGCGATATTCGGGAGGGGACCTCCGTCGGCCGCTTCTGGCAAGTAATAGAGCAGCGGAGCACAAAATCGGAACTTTTAGAAGTCGGCTCCACTGAGGGATGTCGCTCCAGTGGCTAAGCTGGGGGTGGAACCCTCGCGGGACCGTGTGGTCGCAGGACCCTCGGGGTCACAGAAAGACCAGGGGTGCCTGACTGCGGCAGAGCTCCCTGGTATCAGAGCGGGGAAGCTGGCTGCAGAGACAGAGCCAAGGTGCAGTCTCTCAGCTTGGGGTTGCCATAAACTGTGATCCGCGGCCCAGTCGGGCCACTGCTCCTCCAGCAGGGACCCAACAAGCGGTAGAGCTGGGGAGACTCCCCTTCCTCCCCCGGGAGGAAAGGCGCGGGAGCACACTGGAGGGATCTGCTGGGTTTGGAGACTCCACACGGGGTTGGGTGCCAGAGATAGAAACGCTCGGTCACAGGCCGGGTGAGCACGGAGTGCGGCCGGAGACCGGGGAGACGGGAGTGATTGACTGCTTTTCTCTGGGGACGCACTGAGGATCGGGGCCCCGAGTTCTCAGCTCCTCCAGGTGGAGATTGGGAGGCCACCATTTTCACTCTGGTCCTCCAGAGCTGTACTGAGAGCTTGCAGGGAACAAAAGCTCCTGAGAGCAAACCCGAGCAGCTTGCTTAGCCCGGACCGACAGGGCGGGGCAATTCCGCCTCCTGCAAAGACATTTGGGAACCACGGCAACAGGCCCCTCCCCCAGAAGATCAGCACGAACAGCCAGCAAGCCAAGACAGGGCTTACCGATCAAGGAGAATGGGAGAACTCCAGCGCTAGGGGAATACTGCACATAGAATTCATGACTTTTTTACCATGATTCATTAGTTTTTCAAAGTTAATTTTTTTAACTGTTTTTTTTTTAATTTTTCTTTTTCCCTTTTTCAACCAACATCTTATCAATCCCTTTTTAAAAAAAAACATTTTTTATTTTTTTATTTTTCATTTTTAGAGTCATATATTATCCCTTCATAGTAGTTACCCTTATTGTTGGCATATATATATATATATATATATATATATATATATATATATATATAAGTTGTTCTCTCTTAAAATTTTGAGATACAGTTTCTTCTAACAGATCAAAATATACCCTAAATCACTAGTATATGGCTTTGTTCTAGTCTCCTGCCTGATCACAGTCTTTCCCTTTTTTTTCTTTTCTTTTTTTTTAAATCTTCTTCTTTCTTTTTTCAAACAACTTCTTATCAATTCCTTTTATAAAACCTTTCATAATTTTCATCTTTACAGTCATCTTCCATCCCTTCATTGTATCAACCCTTATTTTGTACGTATATAAGTGTTTCTTCCATTAAAATTTTAGGAGGCACTTTCTTCTAACAGACCAAAATACGCCCAAAATCTAGTGTGTGGCACTGATCTATGCACTAGCCTGATCATATTGCATCATATTCTGTTTTTTTGTTTTGTTTTGTTTTGTTTTTGTTTGTTTTTATCTTTATCTTTTTCTTCTTTTTTCTTTCTTTTTTCTTTCTTTCCCTTTCTTTTCCCCTGGTTTCAGGACTTTTCTGATTTGTATAGAGTATATTTGCTGGGGACGTTGTTAACCTGTTAGCATTTTGTTCTCTCATTCATCTATTCTCCTCTGGACAAAATGGCAAGATGAAAAAAATCACCTCAGTAAAAAGAACAAGAGGTAGTACCTTCTGCCAGTGAACTACTCAATACAGACATTAGTACGATGTCGGACCTAGAGTTCAGACTCTTGACTTTAAAAATACTAGCTGGGTTTGAAAAAAGAGTGGAAGTTATTAGAGAAACGCTTTCTGGAGAAATAAAAGAACTAAACTCTAACCAAGTCGAAATCAAAAAGGCTATTAATGAGGTGCAATCAAAAATGGGGGAACTAACTGCTAGGATAAATGAGGCAGAAGAAAGAATCAGCGATATAGAGACCAAATGATGGAAAATAAAGAGGCTGAGAAAAAGAGAAAAACAACTACAGGATCACGAGGGCAGAATTCGAGAGATAAGCGATATGATAAGATGAAACAACATTAGAAAAATTGGGAACCCAGAAGAAGAAGAAAAAGAGAGAGGGGCAGAAGGTATATTGGAGCAAATTATAGCAGAGAACTTCCCTAATGTGGGGAAGGAAACAGGCATCAAAATCCAGGAGGCACAGAGAACCCCTCTCAAAATCAATAAAAATAGGTCAACACCCCAACATCTAATAGTAAAACTTAAGACTCTCAGAGAAAAAGGGAAAATCCTGAAAGCAGCTCAGGAGAAGAGATATGTAACCTGCAATGGTAGAAATATTAGATTGGCAACAGACCTATCCACAGAGACCTGGCAGGCAAGAAAGGACTGGCATGATATCTTCAGAGCACTAAACGAGAAAAATATGCAGCCAAGAATACTATATCCAGCTAGGCTGTCCTTGAAAGTAGAAGGAGATATAAAAGCTTCCAAGACAAACAAAAACTAAAGGAATTTGCAAACACAAAACCAGCCCTCCAAGAAATATTGAAAGGGGTCCTCTAAGCAAAGAGAGAGCCTAAAAGCAGCATAGACCAGAAAGGAACACAGACAATATACAGTAATAGTCACCTTACAGGCAATACAATGGCACCAAATTCATATCTTTCAATAGTTACCCTGAATGTAAATGGGCTAAATGCCCCAATCAAAAGACACAGGCTATCAGATTGGATTAAAAAACAAGACCCATCAATATGCTGTCTGCAAGAGACTCATTTTAGACCCAAAGACACCCCCACATTGAAAGTGAGGGGGTGGAAAACCATTTACCATGCTAATGGACACCAAAAGAGAGCTGGGGTGGCAATCCTTATATCAGACAAAATAGATTTTAAAACAAAGACTGTAATAAGAGATGAAGAAGGACACTATATCCTACTTAAAGGGTCTATCCAACAGGAAGATCTAACAATTGTAAATATCTATGCCCCTAACATGGGAGCAACCAATTATATAAGGCAATTAATAACAAAAGAAAAGAAACACATTGACAACAATACAATAATAGTGGGAGACTTTAACACCCCCCTGACTGAAATGGACAGATCATCTAAGCAAAAGATCAACAAGGAAATAAAGACTTTAAATGAAACACTGGACCAAATGGACTTCACAGACATATTCAGAACATTCCATCCCAAAGCAACGGAATACACATTCTTCTCTAGTGCCCATGGAACATTCTCCAGGATTGATCACATCCTAGGTCACAAAGCAGGTATCCACCAGTACCAAAATATTGGGATTATTCCCTGCATATTTTCAGACCACAATGCTTTGAAACTAGAACTCAATCACAAGAGGAAAGTTGGAAAGAACTCAAATACATGGAGGCTAAAAAGCATCCTACTAAAGAATGAATGGGTCAACCAGGAAATTAAAGAAAAATTAAAAAAAATCATGGAAACCATGAAAATGAAAACACAACTGTTCAAAATCTTTGGGATACAGCAAAGGCAGTCCTGAGAGGAGAGTATATAGCAATACAAGCCTTTCCCAAGAAACAAGAAAGGTCTCAAATACACAACCTAATCCTACACCTAAAGGAGCCAGAGAAAGAACAGCAAATAAAGCCTAAACCCAGCAGGAGAAGAGAAATAACAAAGATCAGAGGAGAAATCAATGAAATAGAAACCAAAAGAACAGTAGAACAGATCAACGAAACTAGGAGGTGGTTCTTTGAAAGAATTAACAAGATTGATAAACCCCTGGCCAGGCTCATCAAAAAGAAAAGAGAAATGACCCAAATCAACAAAATCATGAATGAAAGAGGAGAGATCACAACCAACACCAAAGAAATACAAACAATTATAAGAACATATTATGAACAACTCTATGCCAGCAAATTAGATAACCTGGAAGAAATGGGTGCATTCCTAGAGATGTATCAGCCATCAAAACTGAACCAGGAAGAAATAGAGAACCTGAACAGACCTATAACCACTAAGGAAATTGAAGCAGTCATCAAAAATCTCCCAACAAACAAAAGCCCAGGGCCAGATGTCTTCCCAGGGGAATTCTATCAGACATTTAAAGAAGAATTAATACCTATTCTCCTGAAACTGTTCCAAAAAATAGAAATGGAGGGAAAACTTCCAAACTCATTTTATGAGGCCACCATTACCTTAATCCCAAAACCAGACAAAGACTCCATCAAAAAGGAGAATTACAGACCAATATCCTTGATAAACATGGATGCAAAAATTCTCACCAAAATACTAGCCAATAGAATCCAACAGTACATTAAAAGGATTATTCACCATGACGAAGTGGGATTTATCCCTGGGCTGCAAGTTTGGTTCAACATCCGCAAATCAATCAACGTGATACAATACATTAACAAAAGAAAGAACAAGAATCATATGATCCTCTCAATAGATGCAGAAAAAGCATTTGACAAAGTACAGCATCCTTTCATGATCAAAACTCTTCAGAGTATAGGGATAGAGGGTACATACCTCAATATCATAAAAGCCATCTATGAAAAACCTACAGCAAATATCATTCTCAATGGGGAAAAGCCGAGAGCTTTTCCCCGAGGTCAGGAACGCAGCAGGGACGTCCACTATCACCACTGCTATTCAACATAGTATTAGAAGTCCTAGCCACAGCAATCAGACAACAAAAAGAAATCAAAGGCATCCAATTCGGCAAAGAGGAAGTCAAACTCTCACTCTTTGCAGATGATATGATACTTTATGTGGAAAACCCAAAAGACTCCACCCCAAAACTGCTAGAACTCATACAGGAATTCAGTAAAGTGGCAGGATATAAAATCAATGCACAGAAATCAGTGGCATTCCTATACACCAACAAGACAGAACAGAGACAATTCAAGGAGCCGATCCCATTTACAATTGCACCCAAAACCAAGAGATACCTAGGAATAAATGTAACCAAAGAGGCAAACGATCTGTACTCAGAAAACTATAAAATACTCATGAAAGCAATTGAAGAAGACACAAAGAAATGGAAAAACGTTCCATGCTCATGGATAGGAAGAACAAACATTGTGAAGGTGTCAATGCTACCTAGAGCAATTTACACATTCAATGCAATCCCCATCAAAATACCATCCACCTTTTTCAAAGAAACAGAACAAATAATCCTAAAATTTGTATGGAACCAGAAGAGACCCCGAAAGCCAGAGGAATATTGAAAAAGAAAAGCAAAGCTGGCGGCATCACAATTTCAGACTTCCAGCTCTATTACAAAGCTGTCATCATCAAGGTAGTATGGTACTGGCACAAAAACAGACACATCGATCAATGGAACAGAATAGAGAGCCCAGAAATGGACCCTCTACTCTATAGTTAACTCATCTTTGACAAAGCAGGAAAGAATGTCCAATGGCAAAAAGACAGTCTCTTCAACAAATGGTGTTGGGAAAATTGGACAGGCACATACAGAAAAATGAAACTGGACCATTTCCTTACACCACACACAAAAATAGACTCCAAATGGTTGAAAGACCTAAATGTGAGACAGGAGTCCATCAAAATCCTGAAGGAGAACACAGGTAGCAACCTCTTCGACCTCAGCCACTGCAACTTCTTCCTAGAAACATCGCCAAAGGCAAGGGAAGCAAGGGCAAAAATGAACTATTGGGATCTCATCAAGATAAAAAGCTTTTGCACAGCAAAAAAACAGTCCACAAAACCAAAAGACAACCGACAGAATGGGAGAATACATTTGCAAACGACATATCAGATAAAGGGCTAGTATCCAAAATCTATAAAGAACTTACCAAACTCAACACCCAAGGAACAAATAATCCAATCAAGAAATGGGCAGAAGACATGAACAGACATTTTTCCAAAGAAGACATCCAAACGGCCAACAGACACATGAAAACGTGCTCAACATCACTTGGCATCAGGGAAATCCAAATCAAAACCTCAATGAGATAGCACTTCACACCAGTCAGAATGGCTAAAATTAACCAGTCAGGAAACGACAGATGTTGGCGGGGATGCGGAGAAAGGGGAACCCTCCTACACTGTTGGTGGGAATGCAAGCTGGTGCAGCCACTCTGGAAAACAGTATGGAGGTTCCTCAAACAGTTGAAAATAGAGCTACCATACGATCCAGCAATTGCACTACTGGGTATTTACCACAAAGATACAAATGTAGGGATCCAAAGGGGTACATGTACCCCAATGTTAATAGCAGCAATGTCCACAATAGCCAAACTGTGGAAAGAGCCAAGATGTCCATTGACAGATGAATGGATAAAGAAGAGGTGGTATATATACACAATGGAATATTATGCAGCTATCAAAAAGAATGAGATCTTGTCATCTGCAACAACGTGGATGGAATTGGAAGGTGTTATGCTGAGTGAAATACGTCAATCTGAGAAAGACATGTATCATATGACTTCACTGATATGAGGAATTCTTACTCTCAGGAAACAAACTGAGGGTTGCTGTAGTGATGGGCGGTGGGAGGGATGTGGTGGCTGAGTGATAGACATTGGGGAGGTTATGTGCTATGGTGAGCACTGTGAAGTGTGCAAGACTGTTGAATCAAAGATCTGTACTTCTGAAACAAATAATGCAATATATGTTAAGAAAAAAAAAGAAGAAGATAGCAGGAGGGGAAGAATGAAGGGGAGTAAGTCGGAGGGGGAGAGAAACCATGAGAGACGTGAGAGACGATGGAATCTGAAAAACAAACTGAGGGTTCTAGAGGGAAGGGGGGTGGGGGGATGGGTTAGCCTGGTGATGGGTATTAAAGACGGCACATTCTGCGTGGAGCACTGGGTGTTATGCACAAACAATGAATCATGGAATGTTACATCAAAAACTAATGATGTAATGTATGGTGATTAACATAACAATAAAAATTTAAAAAAGATTTATTTATTTCTCCATTTTACAGTTTAATTGGCCCACTACCATTTATTGAAAAGACCATATTTTCCCCACTAGTTTGTACTGACACCTTTGTTATAAATTGTCTATATATGCATTAAATCCATTTGCATATTCTGCCAGTATTATAGTGTCACTTGTCTTTTTTATTTTTTTTTTATTTTTTAGCAATTTCAACACCCAATATGGGTGTAAACCTACAACCCTGAGATAGAGTCACATCCTTCACCAACTGAGCCATCTAGGTGCCCCAATTATTCTAATTTGTAATAATACCTTAATAATTGACACTTTGTAAGGTGTTCAATCTGATAAAGGATTCTAAAAATAATAGCAAACAGCATACTTATAGTGAAGTCTTTAAATCTTCCTTCTAGGATTAGAAACAACACAAGGAAAACCATTATCACTCTCCACTTTCACTTCAAGAGCGCCTTGCTATTTGTGCCCCTGAATCACTATGTAAATATTATACCAAGCTTATGCATATACACACGTGTACATACATGCACACATAGATATTTGTATTTTAATAATTTTGGTCAAAGTTGTGTTTATTTCTAAGTTATGCACACATTCTGTGGTAGAATGCATATATTACAAAATATTTTTAATTTTTTGAGAAATTTCTCTGCTGTTTTCCACACTGGCTGTGCCAGTTTACATTCCCACCAGTAGTGCATGAGGGTACATTATTCTCCACATTCTTGCCAACACTTGTTCAAAATATTTTTAAATGCTTAAAATTTAGTTCAAAGAAAACGAAAACACATTGTAGAAACACTGACTTCAAGATAAATGGATTTGAAAAATATTGAGCTACCTTCTGTATTCCTGCCCAAACTTTGTTTCTATAAACTGAAAAAACTTTACATACAAAGTATGATAACCAACAAATACATTTTTTAAGAAGACTATCACTACCTGCTTCAAAAAACTGCCTCTATCCTTACTTACCCTACTACATCTTATCCGGACGTCTCTCACTAAAGCCCAAGTTTATCTCTTTGTCTCCTTGAATTTCCACATTCAGGATCTTTGAAATTATTTTTGATAGGCTCTGAACCCTTATTTGCTGAGCACTTTGTAATTCACTTTATGGTTCATTACATTAGCTTTACTTCCTATATTTACTTCCAGCACATGAATCACAAGCTTTGTACTAAGAGATACTAACAACTGAAACAACTGCGATATTCTCAACTCTCGGCAAAGTATGGGAATTCAAATTTTATAAGAATAATTTAAATATTGATTTAATGTCATACTAGACTTTTTAAAAATTAGATAATAAAAATCCTTTGCAAGGTATGCTCCATGCTTTAATTTGTAATCTAAAAGAATTAATATGTAGAGTATGAACATCTCCACTTGACTCATCAAATGCCCATATCTTTAACAATTGGCATATATTCTAAATACTTACTATGTCTTATGGTTATGATATTTTCATGGGTATATATTTAATTTTTAAATATGTTTTGTGATTAGATTATGGAATTTAATCATGTTTTATATGATATGTGGAATTTAATAATATGTTTTATAACTCACAGAAGCAAATATTGCCAAGACAGTTGGTGGAGTCAGATATATTGACATGTAACAGAATAAAATGAAAGAGAAAGTAAGATCAAATGAAGATTCACAAGTGATTTCTGAATTGAAAGGAGGAAAATATTAAGAAAATTAAAATAATCAAAAGCATGGTATCTAATTAGGCACAATTTATAGACCATAATGAAAAAGAAAGAAATATGCATAAAATGTGTATGATTTAGACATTTTAATAAAGATAGTACCCTTTGTATATGTATGTTACAGAATGAAAAAGAAATTCATAATCAGTAAGATTGCTTATTCTTTTTGAAATGTATAAATGCTTAGTGAAACATTGATTACTGCATGTTAAAAATAATATCCCTCAAATGAGAGTCAATAATCAATGAAATTGGTGTCTCCTATTCAAAATGGAAATAGAATGCATTAAAAAAAAATTAATGGTTTGTTTACCCAATCATACATACATATATGTTTATATGCATATATATTAGACACTGAATAGATATTTACACATAGCACAATGCATATAAATACATACATGTATATTAATATATATTTTATATATATTAATCTATAACCCAATAGTAGTTTTAATTTGAGGAACTTGAGCAAGTAAATGTTTTGATGGAGGTAGGTTTGTATTCAGAATAGTGGTTGTAAGCTAAAGTAATAGTTATAATTTGCTACAATGGGATCACTGCAGTGGGAAATAGTTTACGGTATACAGAGTTGGGTTTCTAATTATAAAAGGAAGAAATCAATGGATCACATAACTTCAGCAGAGAAAGTCTTCAGAGCCTGGAACCCTCTGGGGGGGAATTTACTCTGATAAAATGGAAGACTATACTGAGTATATTTATCAACAGAACAATGGACTTAACTTATTGATCTACAACATTTTTGTCAAAGCGTATGCTAAACATATTACTAGATAGTCTAGAGTTTTTAATCCTTGGGTCAAATAAGAAGGCTGAAAACTCTGCCCTGAGGTAAGTCTTCACACCAGTGGCAAAGGTACTGGGAACAATTCGTCTTCCCTATCTGCTTGTCTCTTTGCTCAAGGACAAGATCTTAGTCAAAGGCAAGGCTAGAAGTTATTCTGATGCCTGCATACATGTTCTTTATTTTTACTTATTTTTCAAACTTAGAAGTCCTCCCAAGAGCTTAGATATTTGGAAAGTAAAAACAAGAAAGACTTGCTTCTTTTACATTTTGATCTGCCCTACACTTATCCTCAGGAAATTAAATATAGAGACAGCTGACTTCTTAAATAAAAGAAACTGATATTTTTAGGAAAAAAAATAAGATTAAAATCCCCAAACAGTATTCATCCTGTCATAGTGATATCTCCTCCTTCCTGAGAAGGCACAAATTATATTGCTTTCTGAATGATTTCACACTCCCACCCAGTGCCTACTCTTTGCGAGGTTGGGGGAGTTTCAATATCAAATGTTTTTGCCCAGTGGCTTCTGATGTTAGGGATTATAACTAATTTAGGTTTCCATGAAGAATTGGGACATGCTTTTTTCACATGTATAACCTATATTTGATTCAATAATTTTCTTCACTCCCAAGAACATCTAATCAAAGTTGAATTCAAAGGCTTAGCAGTAGATTCTATGATTCTTCATTATCTTACTGCGGTTTATTGGGACGGGCTCAAAATTTTATTCTTATATAAGTTGTCTTCAAATATGCTTGTGTGGTGGGCTGGAGGGCAGGCAATTCATTGTGATTGTCTCACTGAGTTTATTGTGCCTGGTTTGTTTGGCTATTTAGATTCTGAAAATTAGAAGCATGGTTTGTACCACTTTCATTGCCACCTTGACATTTGGAATCTCTTTGACTCCAATTGGATTATTTAGTTATTGTATGTCGTGTCCCTGCCAGGAGCAATAAAGGTCACTTACCAAAAATCCAATTAAAATTTAAACTTTATGTTAATAATCTGTTACAAAGAAATCCCAACATTTTTAGAAGTTTCTTTTCTCAAATCAGGTGGCACAGCATCCAGATAATTAACAAGCAGGAAATACAATTTCAATTAATGAGACTGTCTTTCTCTTTGTCTCCTTAGCCTCTCCCCCATGACATCTCACCTAATTGTGCCCCCTTTGTGAACCAAAAGAGAAAATGAATTAAGACTAAGAAAGAAGAGATGATTTTTTGTTCTCTCAAAAGAATACGAACAATTCCTTTTAGAATGTGAATGTGTGCTATGGCAGTTCTATCTCCTCCCGTGAAGGCTACTACTAGAGAAAGAATCAGACCCACTAACGAGTATTTATAAAAGACCAATCTAATTTCAATGCCTAAATGAAACAGTGAAAGAATAGAACAGTAATTTTATGAAAAACTTTCTGAGAAATGTGTGGTTTCTGCAGCAATTGCTTTAGTAAAGGCACTCTCAAATGCATCTTTGAAGGAAGATAGGAAATTCAGTCTTACCTGAAGGGAGATAACTAATACAATGTTATACTTTGCTCACACAAATGAAGTTGTAAAGAAAAAAAAAAGAAATGTTTCCTGTTAATTTTCAAAGAATAAAGGGCCTTATTTCTTGATTAAGAGTATAATGCATTTACACATTATTGAACAATGTTTTCACAGTTATTTCTTCATATCTAAAGGTATAGTAACAGCTTTGTCCTGCTCAAATTTTCTAGAAATCATTTCTGCAGAACTGGTGGTTTTAGATCATGTATGTTTCTGGTGTATTCTTTTAAACACTATCAGCTAAGGATGAAAATCCTTATTCATAATGGAGACAATCATAAAGGAAAAAAAAAAGGATTGGAGGTTTCTGGTGAGGCTGTTTACATTTTAGCATAAGTCCAGAGGCACAGATGGTCAGACTTGGAAAGCTTTAGCAGTACTACAATGGTCATATTGCTTTGAAAGACAGTGCTCATTTGATTCTCAGCAAGAGAATGTCCAAAGTGTGTCATTATTAAACCAAGTTTTCCAAAACCATCACAGTGAATAGGCAGGGCTTTTAGAGTGTTGCTACTTCATCTACAATCTCTAAGATTTCCTAACCCTCTTCAGTAATCTGTTGTGAAGTCTCAAAATCTCCACATTTTTGTCCATGTCTCACTTTAATCATCGATGAAATGATTAGAAGCTACTGCTACACTTAGTAACCTTTCTTTTGTCATCCAGAAAGGAACAAAAATACTATTAACAGGGTCCTGTCTACAAATATAAATTTATTTTATTTTTAATCTATAATTTGAATACCTCAATACTTATTTTAGATGATTTACAACACACACACATACACACACAAACATGGTGGAACTCCAACAGCAAATAATTAGACACAAGTAATGAATGGGAGTGGAGGAGAACTTATTTATGCTCAAAAATTAGGTTAAATATAACCAATTTTAATAAAATCCTAGTTTTTCTCTTTGTTTCAACAAATTCAAAGTGGCTATACAGTGAATAATTGGCTTGAATAGTCTAAGGAGTGCAAGTTCCTTTCTTAAGAGGACAGATAAAATGTTCAACACCAAACACTAAGAGTAACTTATGTTGTGATATTTTATATAAGTGATATTGAACAAAATTTAAATAAAGTCCTCAAGAATAGTATTATAAAATCTATAGGAAGCTTCTTCTAATGAGCATTACTAATATCTATCATTGGTAGAAGCTGAGATTGTAATATCAAAGCATAAAACTATGAAGCCACATTTTGAATTTTAACCCCCGTAAGTCCTACAAGGAGGAGTTAGTCAAGAAATGCAGTCCAGAAAAAATGAACTGAAACTGAAACTAGGGGCACTTGTGTGGCTCAGTCGGTTAAGCATCTGCCTTCAGTTCGGGTCATGATCCCAGGGTCCTGGGATTGAGCCCCACATTGGGGTCCCTGCTCAGTGGGGAGTCTGCTTCTGCCTCTGCCCCTCCCCCCAAGCTCCTGCGCTCTCTCTCTCAAATAAATAAAATCTTAAAAAAATGACTAAGTTAAAAACTAAGTACTTTTTTTTTTTTTTTAAGAGAGAGAAAGAGGGAAGAGGGAGGGGTAGAGGGAGAGGGGGAGAAAGAATTTTAAGCCGACTCTACACCCAGCACAGAATCTGACACGGGTCTCAATCTCACAACCCTGAGATCATAACCTGAGCCAAAATCAAGAGTCAGACACTTAACTGACTGAGCCACCCAGACGCCCCTAAGTAACATTTTTCTATACAGGAGATATTGATGTATTCTTGCCAGTAGAGTCATATCACAGTTATTTTTTTAATATATTGATATCAAAATTATACAAATAATACAATTTTTGTTCTCATATTCTGGTACTTACATCAGGAACTGGGAAAGAAAAGAGGTGAAGGAAAGACAAGGACTGACACTTACTGAACACGTAATATTGGCACAGGTTTTACAGTCATAAAAAAATATTCCCATTACAAAGAAAGGGAGGTTCAAGGAAATTAAATAACTGAATCAAAATCACATTTATGAAAATGGGTAAGCATCTAAATCAAGCATTTCCCATCTCAAGACCTATGTGCTTTCAATAAGAGTGCAAATGAGAATTGTTCTGGAAAATGCCCAGAGCTGCAATGTCAAGTTCTTACCTAGTTTGTCATAATCCCCCCGTTGCTTCTCCGATATTAGACATTCACAGGCCCCATATGGCTGCACATGATATCATAATTTTCATAAGCACTCAATATCAATTCATCACAATAGATCTATGATTTGAAACTATTCTTTGCCTACAAAGAATATATATTTATAAATATTTGGAAAATTAAAATTGAGAATCAGTGGCCAACAAAGGTCCTGGAAATAGAAAGTTGAAGAAATTTAGAGAAGGAAAATCTACCTGATCTAACAAAAAGATTCAGTCTGATAGCGATAGGGGGAGAAAGGTGTGGGGAACGAGAATATGAGTACTTTATCCAGATAAAAGTGTAAGATATTCCAGCTTGCAGGGCACCAGAAGTTAGCACCAAAGGATCTATTACCGAAAACAATTATAACACTTCACAGATGTTTGTACACATCACAAATGTGTCTACCAGATTAACACAAATGAGTACAATTTGTAGGAAAATAATTTAAAAACCCACTAATTGTTCATATTTTCTTATTAATGAAGCTAATCATTTCCCTCCTCATTTTTTGGAGGCTTAAACTAATTTGAAAGATAAATAAGAATGTTTCAGGAAAAATGTCTATCTAATTTTCCATGTCCCCATTACTTGCCGCAAGAATATAAGAAAGTTGGTAATAACTTTACATCTCTGTTTTCCCTTTATTTCTTCTATTTTTATTAATCACTGAAGCACCTCTATTTAGTCTCTCTCAAAATCTTCAGGTCCTAATGCACGATTTTCTACATTAACTATGAACACATTTGTTCATGCAATAAATCTGTCTAATGCTCAGCTGTTAGAATTAATTTTATGAAAAGACTTCATCCAGATATTGTGTACTAAAATACTTTATAGATATGGTATAAATACTTTATGGATATGTTCTCAGCCTACACATATTTGGAGGCACTTGGCTTCACTGTTCTTTCAGACTCTAAGCCCTGTTTTTGGTAATTTTTCAATATAATACGATGCTTAAGGCAAGTTATTTATTTTTTTTTTCTGATGTTACACTGACTTCTTTGGAAGACCATGCAACGTAATACAAATGCATAAAAAAGTTCATACTCCATTTAGTGTCCTATTTCCCCTGTCATCCCCATGTGGTGCCATCATAACTGCAGGGAGTGAAAAACCCTATTTCCACATCAAAACCATTTCTAGTTCCCTGATACAAGCCATAAATTCCACCTGCCTTGAGGTGTCAGTTATGAACCATTGTCTTCTGGAGCAACATCACAACATTATGTACGTACACACACACACACACTCAGTCTATATTTGGACACACTAAGATGTGATGTAGCACAGATTTGAAGTGGTTCTCTGTCAGTGGACACACACCAATTCCTCAACATCCCCTAGGGCTTTGGGGTAGAACAAGCTTGCAGAGAAAGGCAATACTCCTACAGGGGTGAGAATTGTAGTTTTCCCCACCCCCTGTGTAAACCTGTGGATTGGAGAATTAGGCTTATAATGTGCAAAATTAAAAGAACAGTAGGAAGGAAAAGGTATGTTTTAAAGAGAATTTTAAACTGAATGTGAAATTTCTAAGACACATAAGAAAACTAAAGTTTAATATTATTAAAAGGAACAACAAAATGCCTCTGATTCTAACATTGTTCAGGTTGTGGGAAAGAACAAAGAAGACACTCATTTTTGAATGTACTGTATTTTTGAATAAATTTGGTTCCATGTGAAACTGACATTAATGACTAGCAGTTATTACATTTAAGAATCAGAGAAGAAAGGGATTAGAATTGTGATGTTCAGTTTTAATCGAAAAGAGTGGCACAGAGAAAGAACCATTCTTATGTAACTCGTAATTTTCCAAGCTACAGGTTTCAGCACTTTTGGAAGAAACCAGGTGAAGAAAATGATAATAAGCATCCAAACAGCTTTTAGAACCAAAGAACTCGTGTGTGTGTGTGTGTGTGTGTGTGTGTGTGTGTGTGTGTGTGTGTTAACATTTTAAGGTGCCAAGAGTGAAAAAGAATAATGGCCTTTCCTCATTCAGTTCCAATAAATAGAATAATTAGCCATCAGTCTTATTATTAGGATGTAAATCTAGACAAATTACTTTTTCAGAATTTCCTTTTATTCTTCTACTTCTAAAACTAAATTCCTCCTAAAACTGCATTTTTCCTTTATATTAAGTGTACACATATTTGCTTGTGTAGTGTGTAAGTACACTTATAAGTGTAAATATATTATGCATTATATTTTATACATATTATATATATACATATATATACACATACATATATATGAAATGGGGTTATGTTTTTCTCCTTTAAATTTCTATTCAGATAATTAGCTATTTAGAAATTTATTTCATGCTTTGGGAAACAGTACCCCCCCCAAAAAAATCTTATATTTTGAGTTCACTCATTACATTCATTTGAAAATGACAGACTTTTGGATAGCCTTCTCATTTTTGATATATGGTAATCTTAAACTATTACCACATAACACAATTGCCATAAAGATATATAGATAAGTTGTATATGTTTTGCATTTAGAATTTTTGAGAAACGTAATGCAATTAGTTACATTATATTATACCCACAATGTATTCTTCGAAAACATAAAATACAAGAGCACACAAACTGAAAAATGACCATACACATGCAGTTGATGTGGTTTGAAGTGGGGTTCAGAGCTGATGACCAAGAAAGAATTCTTGAAATGTCTTTGATGCAATAAGGTGGTTTTATTAAAGCATGGGGACAGGCAGAGAGAGCCGCACTGGGGGTTGTGAGGGGTGACTGATTATATAAGATTTTCTATCCTATGAAGCAGAGGGTGATATTAGAGCTCTGGGAAATTGAGTCTATAGGTTTTTGGAGATTTCTTTTTTCTTGTAAATCATTAAGACTGTTGCAAACTGATGGAGTTTCATATCCTACATGACTGTGATCTCTATCAGTGAACCATTTGTTTTTCCCTTTCTTTTGTTCGAGGGCATACAGGAGTGCCCGAGGAATGTCACATATATCCCACCTTGGTGAGGGGCGGTTGTGGGGTATTAGCTTGTGCTTTGCCCTCAACTTGCCTTCTGCTCCTTTCATCACACTGAATTACATATTTTTACCCTCTCTTAATGTTAATCTAGCTTGTTGCCTGTATAGTTGTTAAAAACATGAATGTTTCAAAGATTTCTCACACTTTTCTCATAAAAAACTATTAAAGTCTGATCCATTTAGTGTATTTTATTTTTATTTTATTTTTATTTTTTTAAGATTTTATTTATTTATTTGAGAGAGAGAGACACAGCGAGAGCAGGAACACAAGCAGGGGGAGCGGGAGAGGGAGAAGCAGGCTTCCTGCCGAGCAGGGAGCCCGATGCGGGACTCAATCCCAGGACCCTGGGATCATGACCTGAGCCAAAGGCAGACGCTTAACGACTGAGCCACCCAGGCGCCCTATTTTTATTATTTTTTAAAGATTTATTTGAGAGAGAGAGAGACTGTGTGTGCAAGTGGCAGGGGGAGGGGCAAAGGGAAAAGGAGAGAGAGAGAGGTCCTCAAGCAGACTGCCCCCCTGAATGCAAAGTCTGACACAGGGCTCCATTCCAGGACCCTGAGATCATGACCTGAGCCAAAACCAAGAGTCAGACATTCAACTAACTGAGCCATCCAGGCACCCCCATTTCATGTATTTTAGATATTTGAATGATCAATAAAGACAACTATTACAAGAATCAACTCAAACCATTTCATCCTTCACAGGGATGAATAGTATATGAATTTTGTTCACCTTAATAAAATTTCCCTTTCTCCTTTCCTATAAATATATTTGGAAAAGACCAACTCAGAGTAAGCAGACAAACCCTTCTTTAGCCAACTAATATGTCTGCGAGTCAAAAGATTTGTTGAAACTACTTTTAGTGGATAAAATACAGGAGCTTGGAAGAAATTTACTGTTGTTAACTCCATTGAAAGCAGTTGCTTAAATGTAATTACCAGCTCTAATTCCAACATTTCCTTTGGCAGCCAAGCTAACAGTCATCTATCTTATATAAAATCATAGCAGCAGGTAAGAGGAAGAAATTTTCAGGCCCAATTCATAGTCTTTAAAAAAAAAAAAAAAGCCCAAATTGTCATAATGAGAAATTAGAATAGATTATCACCTCTGTGTGCCAAAGAGAACAGCCTCAGGGTTTTCCTATAATTCAGCTTCTGCTGAGCGGCTCTCCATACTGAATTTTGTAGAACAATTGGGGATTTCTTCTGCTATCTTTATGTATTTCAAAGGCATGCCAGGTCTGAAGGAAGAAATCTGGGACTAATAAAACAAAATTTTCAGAATAATAGTTGGTCATATCAGCAGATAATTACTTGGACCCAAAGCCTTTATTTTCTTAATTTTGTTAGTATATATGGCAGATGAAACAATTAAAATGTAAGAAAAAATTGCATGGTTGAAGAAGTCTAGTTTACTATCTCATTACAGTTGTATACTGTTAGATTGAACTCTTCCAACCTTGAGTTCTAAGAAATCTAAGATGCTATTAGAGTCAAGGCAGTATTAATGATGGTTTTATACCCAACATCCACCACTTTAGGTGAAATTTAAGACATAAGGACAGAGAATCAATTTCTAACATATAAACTGTGCTGCCTATGCAGGTGGAATTTTGTGGGTCCTATCATTAAACCCACCTAAGATCACTCAGTTTTTTCCTGTGATGTATCTTTATTTGTCATTTCCTTCTTTGAAATCTTTTTGGAATGATATTAAGAATAAATTCATAAAGCTTTACTAATCATTACATATGTGTATTCAATTGACACGTTAACTATAGCTCACACATTATGAACTGGAAAATTGTACATTATGATGTAAATGACAAAGTTTCTGTGAACATATTTATGAAATATTTTGCATACAAATTGAATATTGAGATTATTTTGTCATTTACTTTTTCTTGGTAACTTAATATTTTTCCAAAGTTGAACTGAGATAAGACTGGGATCACCAATTTTTTTAATGACTTCTTTCTTTATATTTATTATTCTAGTCTTTCCACATTTTCCAGAGAGAATGGCATCTTCTGCTTCTTGCATTTTTTTACTATAATTTTCTTTGGACTCTATAATGTGACTTGTCTTATATTACAGTAACCCCCCTTATCTGTGGAGGACACATTCCAAGACGCACAGTGGATGCCAAATCTGCACAAAATACCAAACCCTATATATACTACATTTTTTTCTTGCTATATATTCATACTTATGATAAAGTCTGATTCACAAATTAGGCACAGTGAAAGATTAACAGCAATAAGTAATAAAAAATAGAACAGTTATAACAATATACTCTAATAAAATTACGTGAATGTGGTCTCTTTGTCTCACCTTTCTTTACTATATTCACCCTTCTTGTGATAGTGTGAGATATAAAATGCCCATGTGATGAAATGAAGTGAGGTAATGACATAGGTTTTGTGATGTTGTGTTAGGCTACTATTGACCTTCGGACAATACATCAGAAAGAGGATCACCTGCTTCTGGACCCCACTTGACTGAAGGTAACTGAAATTGCAGAAAGCAAAACCTCAGGTAAAGGGATGACTACTATACCAGATTAAAAATGAAGGCAAATACAGTATACCTTTTATTCAAATCTTTATTTATTAAGATTCAATTCTCCCTTTTCTCCTTTCAGTGATATTTGATATTTTAGCATGTCTTTTTTCAATTTTCCCCCCTTTGGTTTCCATGCCAAAGCAATCTCTTGGTTCTTTGTTAAATCTCTGAAGACTCCTTATCAGCATCCTTCACAAATTTCTTTGGAGAATATTATTTATATTCCTCGAATTCACCCTAGCATTCTGATCTATACTGTTCTGTTTTTCCACTCAATCCCTATGTGTGGATAATTTTTTGTTGCTGTTTCAACTGTAGAATCTAATTATTCTCAACTGAACAAGAGTCTTTATATGGAAAATCCACAACGTCTATGAATTCCATCCAGACTTCTCATTTAAATTACAATTCCACACCATCACCAAGAAGCTTAGAAGGAAAATATCTAAAATTGAACATATTTATAAATAATAATATTTCCCTCTCTTTACATTTGAATTGATTGGGAAAACAAGTCAATTCTTCCCTAATAAGCTATTTCTTTTAGAGGGAATATTTCCCTTCTTCATATTTGTTATCTTCAAATTATTTTAAAATCTTTGATCTCTTTTCAATATTAAATTCAGACTCCAAATCTCTTTGATTATTTTGTTGTCTTTTCCCCTTTATTATCACCATCACCACAATAGTATAGTTTGAGAAATAATTATATAGAAATTAGGAATAATAATGTTAGTGTCAAATAGCAGATTAAATTTTAATTGGAAAAAATATAAAGTAGAAACTAGAAAGTATATTAGGGTCTGGGGAAATGATTGGTAGAAAGTATTAAAATTTTAAATGAAGCTAAATTGGTACTCAACAAAAATTTTTTAAAGATTTTATTTATTTATTTATCAGAGCAAGAGAGCACACACAAGCCAGGGGAGCAGCAGGCAGAGGGAGAGGGAGAAGCAGACTCCCCGCTGAGCAGGGAGCCCGATGCCAGGCTCGATCCCTGGACCCTGGGAAAATGACCTGAGCTGAAGGCAGACACTTAACTGACTAAGCCACCCAGGCATCCCTTAACAAAATATTTTATAGAATTTAGAGTGGTTTTTACCTCAATCCAGCTCTTTTTGGTAATTCTTTTTTTTTTTTTTTTTTTTTGAGAGAGAGAGAGAGAAAGAGCGCTTGTACGAGCGGGGGTGAGAAGGTGAGGAGGGGCAGAGGGAGAGGGAGAGGGAGAGAAAAAATAGAATCTTAAGCAGGCTCTATACCCAGCACAGAGCCCCACATGGGGCTTGATTTCACAACCCTGAAATCATGACCTGAGCTGAAATCAAGAGTCCAACGCTTAACCCAGTGAGCCACCCATGTACCCTGGTAATTCATTTTTTTTAAACACAGTGAGAACTTCAAAATTATATATAGCAATTGATTTTTACTAAGGATTTCAAATAAGTAGTTTGGGTACATATTTTTAAAGCCAAAAGAAATGATCTCTACATTTAGCTTAAATCCTGGATTCATTATAATCAGTTGCTCTGTTATCTGGTCTCTCTGTAGCACTTATAGAAACATTTCCAAAGGTAGGAACCATGGTCTTTGTTTTGTCTCATTGATAGAATTAAGTCTACAACAGACATAATATTTCAGGTAAAAATTACTGAAAATGGTATATATGTAGACAAATGTATTAAATAATTTGAGCTGCCAGAACAAAGAGAAGATATATATAAATATATTGAAAAACAAAAATGTTATGCAATTAAAGAAAAATAAAGAAACAAAACTAGAATCATTTTTGTAAAAAAAATATTATAACATCTAGACAGTTTATTAGGAAAATATTCAGACCTATCATATCATAGTCACTGTCCTCTTTTTCTGTGAGCATAAAGGAGAGTTTTAAATACTCTGAAAATACACAACTCATATACTGTTCTGGAAAAAAATTACTTAAAGGTGTAATCCAACTGACAGTGAAACAAATTAAAATGCATAATTAAAACATGAATAATTGCTTGGCCAAAAGTATTGGTGGTGAGCAGTACTCCAGTTAAATTTAGAATTTCCTAAACCATTGAAAAGACAGATATCAGAGGCAATGCAAATGTCAGAAATCACACTTTAAAGGGTAAATAAATGTTAGTAACATTATTTTAATTTGAAACTCTAGCATTCAAACCATAGATTTTATTGTGAAAGACAAATAAGGGATGGTGGTGACATGGGGGAAAAATTAGGGAATTAACGTATGTTAATCTCTATCATAGAGATTACAATAATACATTAAATACATTAAATTTGCGTATGATAGAGATTACAATAATACATTAAATACATTAAAATACTTTAAGCAGAATATACTCGCAAAATTCTATATATATATATAAAGAAAATACATAAGATTGAAACAATTGTTATGTTTGAGGTGTTGGAATTGATATTTTTGTGTTCTTTTATATATTTCTGTATTTTGAGATATTTCTAAAATGAACACATAGCACTTATAATTAGAAAAAAACATATTTTGAAACGAAGTACAAATTTTAATAACTGCTAAGAAATTGTTATGTTAGAGATCTGCTAACAGAAAAATTGTCTATTTATATGTTTATATTTTTATATGAATTAACTTTATAGTGAGTTAGCCTGGGAAACAATTTGTCAATTATCCCATATGCTTTCTTAGAAATCAACTACAGGGGCACCAGGGTGGCTCAGTCCATTAAGCATCTGCCTTCAGCTCAGGTCATGATCCCAGGGTCCTGGGATAGAGCCCCACATCGGGCTCCTTGCTCAGCGGGAAGACTGCTTCTCCCTCTCCCACTCCCCCTGCTTGTGTTCCCTCTCTCGCTGTCTCTCTCTCTCTCTCTCTCTCTCTCTCAAATAAATAAATAAAATCTTAGAAAAAAGAAATCAACTACGATGTTGAAATAATGGAAAAGATAGGACAGATATTTAACATCAAAGTAAAGAAAAATCTACAATGGTAGTCTATGCAATAAAGCATACCTGGCAAGTACTTGAAATCCATCTTAAAAAAGAAAGTAGCTGTTGTGAGATGGAAAACCACTCTCTAGGTCTTGAGTAAGAAAGAGAATTCTGTAGAAGTACGTGTCACAATAATAAAAAGTCTATTCAATGATACTTTGACTAATTTGAGAATGAGGGCAAAGATGGGAGTAAGGAAATCAGAAAATGTTCTTAAATGCCCTCAGAATATATTTCTTCTATAAAAAAATAAAATGAATCTATAAAACCTAACAGCTCGGTATGAAAAAGAAGCAGCAAGCAAGAAGAGGTCATGGAAAAGAAAAACACAATTGTCTAGGGAAAAAAATCAATATGTGTATGAGAAAATAAAGCCTAAGGAATCTACCAACATCTGTCTAATAGAATTTTCTGAAAAAAGAAAAGAATGATAGTGGAATGAAGGAAATAATCAGAATTAATAATAGAATACATTTTCACAGAGCTAAAGACTTTGGACTTTATTTAAAAGTTCTGTGAAAAGTTAGAATAAATGACACCCATATTTAGAGATATGTTCTCCTGAAATAATAGATATAAGCTAAAGGTGTACGTACAAATATACAATGTAGCACACACAGATGGAGACCATGTGCTCTCTTCTCACCTTTACTGCTCTACAAGTTGTTCCAGTCCCAACTTCCAACTGCCAGCACCTGACTTTGCCTGAGAACTCTCTCAGCTCATTGGCACCCATGCCAGGGAACTCAATTACACATTCAGTGAATTCCACATCTCATGCCTGGCAAAAACGGGTACACAGCCCCCATGTCCTTCACTCTTCAGGTGGAATTACTTTGAGGCACATTGACACTGACTTCTAGAGGATTAGGCTGCAAAAAAACAGCCTTTATTAGCTGCCTTTTCTCCTCTGTGCCCTAACTCCCTACTTTTCAAGTATTTTTTTTAGATTTATCTCCAAAATCAATTATTTGGAATCAAATCCTTGCCTCAAAGGCTACTTTGAGGAAACCCGACCTAAAAAAAAAATAAATAAATAAAAGCCTACAGATTTTACCAGGCTTTTTATTTGTAATTTTAGAAAAAGCAATGCCTGCAAAGTTCTCAGAAAAAAACAATTTTTTCACCGAAATGCTATGCCCCATCAACTGGTGTAAGGATAAAGTTTAAAAAAAAATTGACAACATGCAAGTGCCCACATACATTTCTCAAGTGCTGAAATATGACTAAAGCAAAAACAAAAACAGCTGATTAGAGTAAAAATTACTTGAATTAAAGAGTAGCCCAATAGCCCAGAGGCAATGAAGAGATTCTAGGGCAAGAGCCATATAGCCCACTTAAAAGGAAGTCAATATAATAGAGAATTATTTGTTTTATTTAACAAAGATGTTAATTTATTAAATATATAGCTATTCTTAATAACAAGATAGTGGGAAATCAGTAGGAAATTCTGGTGAAAGAGCGATTTGGGAGAATATGTACAAGAAAGTGAAAATTTTTAAAAGACATAAACTAAAACATTGTGGTTGGTTGAAAATGTGTAAGAAAATATACCCCATCTGATCCTGAAATTTGAGACAATATGCTTAGTGACGTACAATAATTATTTCTTTCTCTATGATTACATCATATTACTTGGTTTAAAGCAAATAATGATTATATAATAGGGAATGATCTCTGTAACTGGAAAGAATTAATCAAGGTTACTGCATATAACATGCTGATTAAATGCCTTGATAATGTAAACATAAGAAAGCAGACTGAGATTGAGAGATAAAAAGAGGAAGAAGAATTTGAGGGAAGTGTATAACTGTTATTTTCTTAATTTGATATAGTGCATAGATAAGATATAATGTCTAAAGTTGAATGATCAGGAAATAGAGATCTAAATGTAGTATTTTAAAACAAAGTTAATCAATAGAAAATAAAAATGGAAAAGTAAGCAATAAATATTTGAGGTTATAATAAGAAAGATTATTTTAACTGAACTAAATTCCACAGACATTTTAGTGAGAAGTTAATTAGAGTAGCTGGAGTCTTTGTGAATCAAGAAATCCACATAATGTTGGCATGGCTAAGCAATCAGCCTTGGAGTCACACTGACTGTAACCTTTGGAAGAGTATTTCCCTCCTTGTGCTTTGTTCTTTATCTACATAATGGGGATGATAGTAGTAGGTTCCTATTAGGGCTATGGTGAGGCTCAAATGATACAACACATTCAAAGAACCAACCCTATTTCTAAATCAGGTCACATCCTGAGGTACTGAAGATTAAAACCTCGACATATGAATTTGGGGAGGGAAACACAATTCAATCTCTAACAAATCATTACAAAAGAAACACATAACATATTATTTAGAGTGATGGATTTAACTGTCAGACAAACTAGAAATGGAAAAGGACACAAGTGAGGTATAGTTGTGGGAACAGCGTAGAAGATTTTACTTTTAATATTATGCCTACTCAGATGGTTTGAAATTTCACTCTCATGTACATCTATCCCTATAATAACAATAAAAAGAGTAAAACAAAATTTATTCATTTCACACAATTTAAGATTAATGGTAATCATATAAAATCTTAAAATAACACAATCTTAAGATTTTAACAGCATTGGTTCAATCTGTGAAGTAGTTTGTTTTGCAATTTGATTTGAAAATCTTGTTCAACTAAATCTTATACTACAGTCTGTGGCATTCCACAACTTCCAACGTAATTCGTATTTTGTTTTAAAGTTTGACAAATGGTTTTGAAATAAAAGCACCAGGATAAAAACATCAGCCTTTTCTACTTGAAATTTTGACTGAGCAGTTTATTAGATAAGTTCAATTTATCTGTTAGACACTATGTATATTTCTAACATAATTTTTGAAATTACAATATCGAATTTTTATCATTTATGCCAGGCAAAAGTGCATGTCAGAAGGTGATTGGTTTTCAATAATCATAGCATAATTGGCTTCTCTCAGCATCACGAAGGCATCCCTAACCTAGCTGGTCTCCTCTCTCCATCCCCAGATATTTTCTTTCCCACTATCTTGATTTTATTTTTTATTTTACTTTTGTTTACATAGTAGTTAGCACTATTTGAAATGATATTTTGTGTTTTACATAAGTATCATTTTTGTTTGTTTTTTGCTAAGTTGTATGAGTTCTTGTATATATATTTTCAAATTGGGGCATACTACTTGGATATTTTGTTTTGTTTTGTTTCCAGTTTTTATTTAATTTTTAGTTGGTAAACATATAGCGTAATATTGGGGTCAGGAGTTGAATTTAGTGATTCATCATTCACATATACCACCCAGTGCTCATCACAACAAATGCTCTCCTTAATAACCATCACCCAGTTAGCCTATGCCCCGACCACCTCCCCTCCAGCAACCCTCAGTTTGTTCTCTATAGTTAAGAGTCTCTTATGGTTTGCCTCCCTCTATCTTTTTTTTTCTTTCCCCTATGTTCGTCTGATTTGTTTCTTAAATTCCATATATGAGTGAAATCATATGGTATCTGTCTTTGCTGACTGACTTATTTTGCTTAGCATAATATAGTCTAGCTCCTTCCACATTGTTGCACATGGCAAGGTTTCACTCTTTTTGATGGCTGGATAACAGTCCATCGTGTGTGTGTGTGTGTGTGTGTGTGTGTGTGTGTGTGTGTGTGTGTGTGTATGCCACATCTTTATCCATTCACCAGTCTCAATGGACATTTGGGCTCTTTCTATAATTTGGCTATTGTTGATAATGCTGCTATAAACATTGGGGTGCATGTGCCCCTTTGAGTCAGTATTTTTGTATCCTTTGGGCAAATACCTAATAGTGCAAACTGCTGGGTCATTTGGTAGTTCTATTTTTAACTTTTTGAGGAACCTCCATAACTGTTTTCCAGAGTGGCTGCACCAGTTTGCATTCCCACCAACAGTGTAGGAGGTTCCCCTTTCCCCCCATCTGTCAACATCTATTGTTTCCTATGTTGTTAATTTTAGGCATTCTGACAGGTGTGATGCTAGGACTTCCAGTACTTGATCATAGTTTTGATTTGTATTTCCCTGATGATAAGTGATATTGAGCATTTTTCATGCATCTGTTAGCCATCTGGATGTCTTCTTTGGAAAAATGTCTAATCATGTCTTTTGCCCACTTCTTAACTGGATTATTATTTTTTGGGGAGGTGTCCAGTTTGATAAGATCTTTATAGATTTTGGATACTAACCATTTATCAGATATGTAATTTTTAAATATCTCTCCCATTCCAAAGGTTGCCTTTTAGTTTTGTTGACTATTTCCTTTGCTGTGAAGAAACTTTTCATTTTGACGAAGTCCCAGTAGTTTATTTTTGCTTTTGTTTCCCTTGCATCTTGAGACATGTGTAACAAGAAGTTCCTATGCCGGATGTCAAAGAGGTTATCATCTGTGTTCTCCTCTAGGATTTTGATGTTTTCCTGTCTCACATTTAGGTCTTTCATCCATTTTGAATTTATGCTCGTATATGGTGTTAGAAAGTGGTCCATTTTCATTCTTTTGCATGTTGAAGAGTCTGTCTTTTTTCCATTGGATATTCTTTCCTGCTTTGTCAAAAATTAGTTGAGCATATAGTTGTGGGTCCATTTCTTGGTTTTCTGTTCTGTTCCATTGATCTCTGTAGGAATTCATAATGCCTGGCTAGATAAGATTTAATAAACATATGCCTCTCTGAATGAGACTAATTGAAAATCAAAGGAGTGTCCAGAAAACCGGGGCTTCTTTAAAGTTTCTGGACTGAAAACAGCCGGATCCTTGTTGCGGCTCAGTGCACTCATCCAGGGAGTAAATGCTCAGGAGAAATATTTATCTTTGGTGGTCACACACTCCATGTACTTCCTGCCTCCACATGTGTCACAAGCACACACCCCAAGTACTCCCTGTCTGCATGCACGTCGAGAACACACTTTGTTCTAATCACAGGATACTCCCTATGTCACTGTCCTGATTATTAAGGCTTCTCACTGCTTTTTGTTTTTCTTATTCCCTTGTTGTATTGATAACATATGCAATAAAAGTGGAGGCAGAGTTTGGCTCGGGGCCTTTCTCCACTAGAGCGACTGGTCCCCACACCCTCTCTTTTCTCCTACTTAGGTGTCTGGAGTAATCTTTTCATTTGATGCCTCAGGGTTTGCTGGCCAAATCGGACGGATCTATGTGTCTGTTTTTGTGTCAGTACCATGCTGTCTTGTTCAATACAGCTTTATAATATAGCTTGAAGTCTGGAATTGTGATACCTCCAGCTTTGTTTTTCCTTTTCAAGATTGCTTTGGCTATTTGGGGAGTTTTGTGATTTCATATAAGAATTGTAGGATTGTTTGTTCTAGCTCTGTGAAAAATGCTGGTGGTACTCTAATAAGGGATGCATTAAATGTATAGATTACTTTGAGTAATATATACAGTTTATCAATATCTGTTCTTCCACTCCATGAGCCTGGAATATTTTTCCATTTCTTTGTGTCACCTTCAATTTCTTTCATCGGTGTTCTATAGTTTTCAGAGTACACTCTTTTGTTAGGTTAATTCCTAGGTATCTTAATAGTTTCTGGTATAATTGTTAATGGGATCGATTCCTTCATTTCTCTTTCTGCTGCTTCATTATTGATATAAAGAAATGCAACAGATTTCTGTACATTGATTTTGTATCCTGCTACTTCACTGAATTCATGTATCAGTTCTAGCAATTTTTTTGGTGGAGTCTTTCGGGTTTCCTGTATAAAGTAGCATGTCAACTGTGAAGAGTGAAAGTTTGACTTCTTCCTTGCCAATTTGGATGCCTTTTATTTTCTTTTGTTGTCTGACTGCTGATGCTAGGACTTCCAGTACTATGTTAAATAACAATGGTGAGGGTGGACATCCCTATTTTGTTCCTGACTGTACAGAAAAAGCTCTCAGCTTTCCCCATTGAGAATGACATCAACTGTGGGTCTTTCATATACGGCCTTTATGATGTTGAGGTATGATCCCTTCATCCTTACTTTGTTCAGGGTTTTTATCGAGAATGGATACTGTACTTTGTCAAATGCTTTTTCTGCATCTTTTGAGAGGATCATATGGTTCTTATCCTTTCTTTATTTAATGTGGTATATCATGTTGATTGATTTGCAAATATTGAATCACCCTTGCAATGCAGGAATAAATCCCACTTGATTGTAGTGAATGATTCTTTTAATATACCGCTGGATTCAATTTGCTACTATTTTGTTGATAATTTTTTTCATCCCTGTTCATCAGGGATATGGGCTTGTAATTCTCCTTTTTAGTGGGGTCATCATCTGGTTTTTGAATCAAGGTAATGCTGACCTCGTAGAATGAGTTTGAAAGTTTTCTTTCCATTTCTATTTTTTGGAACAGCTTGAGAAGAATTATGTATAAACTCTTCTTTAAATGTCTGGTAGATTTCCCCTGGGAAGCCATCTGGCCCTGAACTTTTGTTGGTTGGGAGATTTTGGATTACTGATTCAATTTATTTGCTGGTTATGGATCTGTTCAAATATTCTATTTCTCCCTATTTCAATTTTGGTAGTTTGTGTTTCTAGGAATTTATCCATTTCTTCCAGATTGCCCAATTTGCTGGCATAATTTTTCATAATATTCTCTTATAATTGTATTTCTGTGGTGTTGGTTGTGATCTCTCTTTCATTCGTGATTTTATATATTTGGGTCCTTTCTCTTCTTTTTTTTTTAAAGATTTTATTTATTTATTTGAGAGAAGGAGAGAGCATGAGAGATAGAGAGAACATGAGAGAGAGAGAGAACAAGCAGGAGGGAGGGGTAGAGAGAGAGGGAGAAGCAGACTCTCTGCTCAGCAGAGAGCCCAACGTGGGACTCCATCCCAGGACCCTGGGATTGTGACCTGAGAGGAAGGCAGACACTTAACCCACTGAGCCACCCAGGCACCCTTTTCTTTTCTCTTTTTAATAAGTCTGGCTAGAGGCTTATTAATTTTACTAATTCTTTCAAAGAACCAGCTCCTGATTTCATTGATGTGTTCTAGTTTTTTTTAATTTGTTTTTATATCATTTATTTCTGTTCTAATATTTATTATTTCCCTTCTTTTGCTGGCTGTAGGTTTCATTTGCTATTCCTTTTCTAGCTCCTTTTGGTGTAAGGTTAGCTTGTATATTTGAGACTTTTCTTGTTTCTTGATGTAGTCTTATATTGCTATATATTTCCCTCTTATGACCCCTTTTATTGCATCCCAAAGGTTTTGGACTGTCATGTTTTCATTTTCACTTTTTCCCATGTATTTTTCTATTTCTTCTTCAATTTCCTACTTGAACCATTCATTTTTAGCAGGATGTTCTTTAAAGTCCATGTATTTTGGGGGCACCTGGATAGCTCAGTTGGTTTAACATCTGCGTTGGGCTCAGGTCATGATCCCAGGGTCCTGGGATCAAGCCCCACATTGGGCTTCCTGCTCAGCAAGGAGCCTGCTTCTCCCTCTCCTTCTGCCTGCTGCTCCCCCTGCTTGCTCTCTCTCTCTCTGGCAAATAAATAAATAAAATTTTTGTTTAATATTTTATTTATTTATTTATTTATTTATTTATTTATTTGCCCGAGAGAGAGAGCTGAAGGCAGATGCTTAACCGACTGAGTCACCCAGGCATCCCAAATAAATAAAATCTTTAAAAAAATAATAAAAAATAAACTCCCTGTATTTGTGTTTTCCAAATTTTTTCTCGTGGTTGACTTCAAATTTCATAGTGCTGTGGTCAGAAAATATGCATGGTATGATCTTAGTCTTTTTGTACTTGCTGAGGCCTGATTTGTGACCTAGTATGTGATCTATTTTAAAGAATGCCACATGTGCAGAATGTTTATTCTGCTGCTTTAAGATGAAATGTTCTGAATATATCTGTTAAGTCCATCTGGTCCAGTGTGTCTTTCAAAGCTACTGTTTCCTTGTTTGATTTTCTGCTTTGATGATCTGTCCATTGATGTAAGTGGGGTGTTAAAGTCCCCTACTATTATTGTATTTTTTAAAGATTTTATTTATTTATTTGAGAAAGCAAGAATGAGAGAGAGAGAGAGAGGGAGCACGAGCTGGTGGAGAGGGGCAGAGGAAAAGGGAGAAGGAGACTCTGTGCTGACCTCAGAGCCTGACATGGGGCTCAATCACAGGACCCCAAGATCATGACCTAAACAGAAGGCAACTGCTTAACTGAGCCATCCAGGCACCCTTATTATCATACAATAATTTGTAAATGAGTTCCTTTTATGGTTGTTATTAATTGTTTTATATATTTGGGTGCTCCTAATTTGGGAGCATAAATATTTACAGTTGTTAGGTCCTCTTATTGGATAATTCCCCTTTTTATGGTATACTGGCTATTTCATCTCTTGTTACAGTCTTTCGTTTAAAATCTAGTTTGTCTGAGGGCGCCTGGGTGGCTCAGTTGGTTAAGCGACTGCCTTCGGCTCAGGTCATGATCCTGGATTCGCGGAATCGAGTCCCACATCCGGCTCCCTGCTCAGCAGGGAGTCTGCTTCTCCCTCTGACCCTCCCCCCTCTCATGTGCTCTCTCTCTCTCTCTCTCTCTCATTCTCGCTCTCTCAGATAAATAAATAAAATCTTTAAAAAAATAAAAAATAAAATAAAATCTAGTTTGTCTGATATAAGTATTGCTACTCTGGCTTTATTTCAATGTTCATTTGCATGATAAATTGTTCTCCATCCCCTCACTTTCAATCTGCAGGTGTCTTTAGATTTAAAATGAGTCTGTACTGGCAGCATATACATGGGTCTTGTTTTTTTATCCATTCTTACACCCTGTGTTTTCTGATTTAAGCATTTAGTTCATTTACATTCAGAGTAATTATTGATTGATATGAATTTAGTGCCATTGTATTACTTGTTTTGTCATTGTTTCTGGAGATTTTCTCTGTTTCTAGTCTTTGTCATTTTTGGTCTTTATTTCCCACTGGAAGAGCCCCCTTTAATATATCTTGCAGGGCTGGTTTAGTGGTCATGAACTCCTTTAGTTTTTGTTTGTCTGGGAAACTCTTTATCTTTCCCTCTATTCTAAATAACAGTTTGCTGGATAGAGTATTCTTGGCTGCATATTCTTCCCATACAGCATATTCTGCATGCCACTTTCTTCTGGTCTGTCAAATTTCTGTGGAGAGCTCTGCTGCTATCCTTATTTGTCTTCCCTTGTAAACTAGGGACTTCTTTTGTCTTGCTGATTTTAGGATTTTTTTTTTCTTTATCTCTATATTTTGCAAATTTAACTATGATATGCCTTGGTTTGGCCTGATTTTGATGGGAGTTCTCTGTGCCTCTTGGATTTGGATGTTTGTTTCCTTCACCAGATTAGATAAATTTTCAGCTATAATTTTCTCAGATAAACCTTCTGCCCCCTTTTCCCTCTCTTCTTACTATGGGACTCCAATGACATGAATGTTATTACATTTTACAGAGTCACTGAGTTCCCTAAGTCTACATTCATGATCCAATATTTTTCTTTCCCTCTTTTTTTCAGCTTCATTTTTTTTCCATAATTTTATCTTCGGTATCACTTATTCATTTCTCTGCTTCTTCCATCCTCGTGGTCACTACATTCAGTCAGTTTCAAATCTCAGTTATTGCAATTTTCATTTCAATCTGACTAGTTTTTAGGCCTTTTATCTCTGTGGTAAGGCACTCCCTGGTGTCTTTCATCCTTTTCTCAAGTATAGCTAGTATCCTTATAATTGTTTTAAATGCTGGGTTCAGGCATATTACTTATATCTGTTTTGATAGATCCCTGGTGTGACCTCTTCTTGTTCTTTCTTTGGGGATAATTCCTCCATCTTGGCATTTTGTTTAGGTCTCTATCTCTTATGTGTTAGGAAAACATGTTATATCTCCTGCTCCTGAGAATAATGGTGATACTAAGAAGAGGTCATATACTGTCCAGGGCCTAGTGCTTCAGGAAGTGTTTCAGTTGTATGCTGTGTGCACTCTGCTATTGTGTTTTGCCTGCTCTTTCCCTCAGGTCAGTTTCTCTGGGGTTTCTACTTGGCTATAGTGGGGAGTGTTTGGACCTTGGCCAGAGTTTGGTGAGTTTTAACTAGGTGTGTTCTAAAAAAGTCCTGATGCTATTTCCACTAGAGTTGAAGCTTACAGAACTTTACATTCAGTAGATATGGTACATGCGGAGGAGGGGGCTGTGGGTTGTGCTGGTCTTCTGGGACAGGGGCCTGCTATACTGGTTCTCAGGCACACTTGCCTGAGAAAAGCAACGCCTACAGAGCACAGGGGGGCAGTGCTGGGTGTAAGCAGTTTAGGCCACCATGTTGATGCTATGCTGTTTACTGAAGTTAGTTTATGCTAAGGGTGGGGAAGGAAAATGTGCCAGCCAAAACCCTAGTCCCCAGAGAGGGGAGTTCATGCCCACCACTCTCCTGGAAGCCCTCCAGAAGAGCAATCTCTCCTCATGTGTCCCAGGAATCCCTCAGTGTGCTGCCTTCACCCTGTCTGTGTTCAGGCCATCTGCCCATCCAGCAGCACAGTGCACCTTTGGGGTCTATCCCAGGCAGGCCAACTAAGTTTTAAAACTCCAAATTCTAGGGAACTGGCATGGCGGGTACCCGCACTGGTCCTCTGGGGAAAAGTCTCACAGCACTGGGACTGATGCAGGTTTGTCCCAGAAGGGCACTTGCAACAAAGCACAGGGGCCTGGAGTTTAGAGTAAAACACAACAAAGCAAAGAGCCAGTGTCCAGGTTAACCACCCTCAGTAGATGTCTCTGCATCTATGCTGAGGTGCAGGGGAGGGAAATGGCGCCCACCTGCACTGCCCTCAGGGCTCCACAGCAGCTATACCACAGACTTGTAAAACTCTGGTCTTTGAGCCCCTCTGGTGCTAAAAACCCATGAAAATCAGCCCCTCTTGTTTTCCCCAGTGAATGGCTTTGGGGATGTGTTATCATTGTGCAATCTCCTGTGCACTCCTCTCTCTCTCTCTTTCTCTCTTTCTCTCTCTCTCTTTCTTGCTCCTCTCCTTTCCTCTCCATAGCACATGTAAAACCAGGTCTCCACACCTCCTACTTTCCACAATGTGGCCTCTTCTCTCCCTCTAGTGTTCTGTCAGTCCTCAGATCAATTCCTTAGGTGTTCAGAATGACGTGATATTTATCTAGCTGTGTTTGAGGGATGAGGCAAGACTAGGGTCCTCCTACTACTCTTCCATCATAGCTCCTCCTAAAAATGTTTATCCTTTTATCCATTACTATTTTGGCTTAATCTGTTAAATGCAGAAAACCTAATCTTAACTAACATAAACCCCTTTTTAAAAAAGGTTTTTAATACTAGAATGCAAATGATTGTTAAGTATCAGTACTTCATAACTAAGTAGGATTTGTCCCAAGAAAAGATGAAAAGTATAAGATATGAATATCCATCAATATGTGGGGCTTTATTAATAGGGTATGCAATTGTTCCGGACTGCCTGGGCCCATGGCGCTTCTTGAGATGCTGGACTTGCAATGCTAAAACCAGGATAGTCCTGCGCCAAATGGTATGCTTGGTTTTGTCCATTTAGTCTGTACAATGTATGAAAGGAGAAAACAGATGATCAATTTAATATGTTTAGAGACAACACTTAATAGAATAAAACACTCATTCTTCATTAAAAATAAATGCTCAGTTTCTCTTCTGGCTGTGACCAATTAGTTTGTTTCAGATCTATACACTCATTGATAATAATTAGAAAATCTAGGGAAAAAACCAACAAAATGAAACAAAACAAAGAAACGAAAAACTAGTTGAATGCCTTAGAGAGTTAGCAAGTCACCAATAACTTGCAAGGCAGGATGGGAGAGAGAAGGAAATTCTAAAGCAGTGAGCCATTTGGGGTTTCTTGCCTGCCGGAGGCATTAACACAGAGTCCAGAAGCAGACCAACACTTACATAGACATTTGATTTATTACTACAGTGTCTCTGCTGAGAAATAAGGGAAGGAAGGCCTAATCAACTACATAATAAGATTAAAAACAAACAAATAAGCAAACAAACAAAAACTCTGGTCCCTATCCTCCACAATATATAAAAATCAATCCTTACTGGATTTAGATCTAAATGTAAAGGTAAAGTTATGAAGCTTCTTGAAAATAACATTGCAGACCTTTAGTTAAATAGACAATTCTTAATCACAAGACAGAAAATATTAATTATAAAGGTAAAAATACAGTGTTTCATTTATTGAAAGATATTAACAGAATAAAAATGCATACTGTGAGTTGGAGAAAATATTTCGAATACATAAAACTGACAAAAATGTATTTTCCCCAAAAAACAACTAAAAATGACAATATAACTAGCAGAAAAAGCCAAACGAATGGACACATCACAAAAAAGATACACTAAGGAAGACAAATATTCAAAAAGATGTTTAAACCCATTAATCATCAGAGAAATTAAAATTAAAGCCACAATAAGATATCATATCCACCAGCAAAATTTCTCAAATTAAAAAACAAAATGTGGTAACACCAAGTATTATCAAGGACATTGAGCAAGAGAGGAGTAATTTGGTAAAATCACTTTGAGAAATTCCTTATATGTTCCATCATATACTAGGAGACGGTAATTATTCTTTTTAGATATTTGCCCAATAAACACCCAATATGTGTGTCAAAGGACAAGGACAGGCATATTCAACTATAATATTTCATTCAAAACACTACTATTTTCATTTTTTCATGTTTCTTTACAATCTTGATCCAGATAGCTCAAGTTTTAAATATTTAAAACTATGAGATAAATACATTGCCATAACATTATCAATGTCTTTCAAACATGTTAAAATTCAAAAACACTTATTTTAGGCACAGTTATACTTCAATGTTTAGTTAAAGGGGGCTTGATTTTTCTGGATACATAAATATCTGTTTGAAATGAATGTTATAAATTTAGCAATTTATAGACTGAATCAAAGTATTATCATGATAAAAGAAATTACATAATTGTAACTATTGTTACTGGAATTTGTTTGTAAAAATACTTATACTCCAAAAGGCAACGAGCAACATGACATTTCCTCACTATTTTTTCTGCTTTGTTAATTTAGTTGAAATTGTTTGTTGTTAATTAAAATAAAATGAGAAGTCAGTTTGAAAATATGCTTATGAAAAATTTATTCTTCTTTCACTTGATCATTTGTATTTAATGTCTGACTGAAATATATTTTGTTTGATTCCACTTGTATATCTTGGAAAGAACTACAGATAAACATAATTGTTAAGAAAGCCCTGAAAGTCTCTTGTGACTGAATTAGTATTCACTTAAAATATGTTTAAAATTTACAAGTTTGGATATCTCTTAAGAAACAAAAGCTTATCATCACCTATTGCTTATGTCATTTATTTAAGAACTCTATGGATTATTATCAATTCCTGCCATGCTTTTTCAAAAGTCATGCAAATGTCTGATATGGCATTATTTAACATTAAAATTACAAAAATAACAATTTGAAGCACAGTTTTCATAGCCGAATCTCATTTCTGAAAATAGATAAATATTTTGCTGATTGCCAAGAAAACACAGGTATAATTTTTAAAAAAGGATACTAGCACCAACACATTATCTATTCAGGTTCTAAGTTTCAGAGTTCTTTTTTTTTTTTAAGATTTTTTATTTATTTATTTGACAGAGAGACACAGTGAGAGAGGGAACACAAGAAGGGAGAGTGGGAGAGGGAGAAGCAGGCTTCCCGCGGAGCAGGGAGCCAGATGCGGGGCTCCATCCCAGGACCCTGGGTTCATGACCTGAGCCGAAGGCAGACACTTAACGACTGAGCCACCCAGGCACCCCTAAGTTTCAGAGTTCTTATGCTTCTACCGTTACTCAAATCCTTTAATTAAAATTCTGGTATTTTTGTGCATCTACCCTTATCTGATCCTTTCAAGCAAGCTAATTTTCTTCAATTATTCCATAAATATTTGCATTAAAAAAGTTCATTATCTTTTGTTGATAACTCTATTTGGTTGATTCTCAGGTATCTTATCTAAATCATTTTAGAAAAATCAGACTTTTGTATGGAGATATTTGATAAAATATTCAACACTTCAATATCCATTTTATTTTATTTTGTAATTAAGCAAGTTATAGTAAGTTTATCTCTAAAGGCTAGTGAGTAGGACTTCTGGTTTCAACTCCAATATATGAAGAACTGGAAAGTTATCACTCTTCTTACAACAACAAAAATACGGACAGACTTAAATCAGTGACTATTCTTGGATCCAAAAGGTCAAGTTACCAACCCAATATCTAGAAAAAGAGGTGTAGCCAGAGAGACACAGCAAGTGAGATCTGCTTTCCTGGAGCAAAAGCGGCTGCAGCCATAAACTAGGAGGAACATTTACAATGTTGTTTTGATGAATTGTTGGAGACTGAGTGTGGAGTAGCATGAGAATGATAAGCTCCTGGAAGCCACCACATTTTCATGGGCTTTCCCTGCAGGAATCTTCTATCACCTTCTGTCCACTCAAATCCCTGGTTTCCATGTGAAGATCCCACAAAGATTCCCTTTTGGCTCTGGGAGTAACCACTCTAATATACCGCCAGAGCCTTCTCAGAAATAAAGACCTACTCTTCAAGGAAAATAACTTTGCTAAAGTACAGTTCTAAAACTTTATCCCAGATGAGAGAAGGGATTTCATCTTTACTCCAGTACCCTCCAGCCTGTCTATCTCACCTAAGGGAAAATGCTATGCCAAAACACAGTCAGCAGGGATCAAGGCCTAAAATAAAAATAAAAATAAAAATAAAAAAACAAACAAACAAGTAAAACAGATTGGGAGAACATTATAGCCAGGAAAGGGAATAAAAGCTGAAAAAAACACTAATGAAGTACACAGCCTTGAGATGTAAATCACCAAAAAGACTAAGATTTAATTAAAGGATTATAGAATACCACCTGTACCAGACATCTTATCATACAGGGTTCCAATATAATAAGAGTAGTTTACAGATAAAGAGCTTGAATATACAGACTATCTCTGAGGAAGAGTCTCCAGGGAAACCTAAAGTCAAGAGGGGAGACAGAAACAAAGACAAAAAGAAATTTGATGCTTCTGATATCTAGTTAAACAGACATTAAACATCACCCAACTATTATCCAGGATAATATAGATCTGTACTGTAAAGGTCCATTTAATTAATTTCCTATTACTCAGTAGAAAGTGTCTGATATCCAACAACAAAATTGTGAGGTATACCAAAATGCAAAAAATGTACAATCTGAAGTGATAAAGCAATCATAATAAAATGCATATATGACACAGGTGTTATAATTATCTGGCAGGGTATTTAGGGTATTTAAAATACCTATGACTCACAACTTAAGACCCTAAATATACAAGGTAGACAGCATGCAAAAATGGATGAGTAATGGAAACAGAGAGAATGAAACTCTAAGAAATAATAAAAAGGAAATGATAAAAATCAAACACACAGTAATATATATGAAGAATACATTTAAGGGGCTCATTAGCACACTCAGTATGGCTCAGAAAAAAATAGTGAAATTAATATATGTCAATAGAAATTTCCCACACTGAAATTCAAAGGAAAAAAGAGCAAAGAAAACTAAAAATTGAATATCTTATTATGTTGGACAATATCAAAAGCTATAACATATGTGAAATCAGAATACCAGAAGAGAAAGAAAAAAATGGAGAAAAAGAAATATTTAAAGTAACAATGACCAAGAAATTTCCACCATTAGTAGTCATCAGATTACATATTCAAGAAGTTCAGAGTACCAAGCAAAATAAATATATATATTTTAAAAAGTGTGAAGAAGAAAAAGAAAGGGTGAGAAAAACCAACACTTAAGCATATCAAATTTAAACTGCAGAAAGAAAAACAGAATATCTTAAAGAAGCAATCTAGGGAGGTAGAAAACCCTTTAATTATAGAAGAACAAGATAAGAATTATAGGAGATTCACTGTCTGAAACAATACATGCTAGAAGAGAGTGGAGTAAAATATTTAAAGTACTGAAAGAATAAAACTACCAACCTAGATTTCTATGTCCAGTGAAATTATCCTTCAGAAGCAAAGAAAAAAATAAAGATGTTCTTAGGCAAACAAATACTGAAGGAATTTATCACTAGCAGTCCTTTCCTAAAATATATGATAAAAAATTTCCTCAGGTAAGAAGAAATTTCTATAGGTCAGAATTCATATCTATGTAAAAAAAGAAAGAAGATCAGAATAGGAATAAATTAAGGTAATTTTTTTTCTATTTCTTATTCTTAATTGATCTAAAATATAACTCTCTGGGCGCCTGGGTGGCTCAGCCATTAAGCATCTGCCTTCGGCTCAGGTCATGATCCCAGGGTCTTGGAATCAAGTCCTGCATCGGGCTCCCTGCTCAGCGGGAAGCCTGCTTCTCCCTCTCCCACTCTCCCTGCTTGTGTTCCCTCTCTCGCTATCTCTGTCTCTGTCAAATAAATAAATAAAATCTTAAAAAAAAAATAAAATATAACTCTCTGCTTAAAGTAGTAAAAGAAAATGTACTGGGTAATTAAGGCATATGGGTAAGTGTAATAGTTACAGCAATATCACAAGTAACAGGAAAGAGAATTAGGAATACTCTGTTATAAAGTGCCAGTACTACATATGAAGTGGTAGTGCTACTTGATGGTGGATATAGACTAATTAAAAATGCATATTGTAAATTCTAGAATAGTCAGTTTTTTTTTTTAATTGAAGTATAGTTGATACACAGTGTTACATTAGTTTCAGGTGTACAATATACTGATTTGACAAGTGTATCCGACATGCTATGCATACTACAAGTGTAGCTATAATCTGTCAGCATACAAAGCAATGACAATATCATTGGCTACCTTCCCTATGCTGTACAACTAAAACCTTTTTTAAAGCATAATTTATATGCTAAGAGAGAAGATAGAGTTACAAATATAGTACATATAATACAACTACATCAATAATCACTTTAAATGTGAATGGATAAATACACAAATTAAAAGACAAAGACTGTAACAGTAGGTTATTTTTTTTTACCTTATTATATGCTGACTACAAGGAATCAATTTTAAATATAAAGACCTGGATAAGTTGCAAGCGATGTAATTAGAGAAAGATATATCATGAAAACACGAATTAAAGGAGGGCTGAAATACTATATTAATTTCAGATGAAACAAACCTCAGAACAAGAATTTATGAGCAATAATATGGCCATTACAAAATTATAAAAGGGGCAATTCTCCAAGAAGACATTAGAAATCCCAAATGTGTATGTACCTAAAAAGTACCAGAATATATAAGGTGAGAACTTCAAGGAGAAATAGACAAATTCACTATTAACGTTGTAGACTGAAAATACTCTCTTTTGATAATTAATTAATCAGGCAAGCAGAAAATCAGTAAGAATGTAGATGACCTGAAGAGCACAATAAATCAACTTGATTTATTTGACATTTACAGAAAACTTTAACAATAGCCAAATAAATGTTATTTTCCAACTCATATGAAACATTCACCAAGACAGGCCACATTCCAGGCCATAAAACATAACTTAGCAAGTTAAAAAAAATTAAAATTATACAAATATGTTCTCATAGCACAATTAAAATAGAAATCAATAACAAAAATATAACTAAAAATCCCTAAATGCTTGGACATTAAACACTACCATTCTAATAACCCACAGATTTTTTTAAAGTCTCAGTAGAAATTTAAAAAAAAATCTTAAACTAAATTAATAAAAAATACAACTTATCAAAATTTTACTTAAAATTTTGTGCAGCAAAAGCAGTGTTTGAGGGAAATGTATAGCATGAATGCATAATGAAGAGGGGGAATCAATGGGGGAGATGAACCATGAGAGACTATGGACTCTGAGACACAAACTGAGGGTTCTAGAGGGGAGGGGGTGGGGGGATGGGTTAGCCTGGTGATGGGTATTAAAGAGGGCACGTACTGCATGGAGCACTGGGTGTTATGCACAAACAATGAATCATGGAACACTAATCAAAAACTAATGATGTAATGTATGGTGATTAACATAACATAATAAAATAAAATAATAAAAAGAAAAGAAAAGAATGAAGATCTTAAATTAATATAACTAAGCATCCACCCTAGAAAACTAGAGAAACAGGACCAAATTCAGCTTTAAAACCAGCATAATAATAAAAAAAAGAGAGAGAGAGAGAGAGAGGAAAAAATCAAAGAAATTTAAAACAGGAAAACAATAGATAAAATCAACAAAACCAATGGCTGGACCCCTGAAAAGCTTAATAAAATTGATGACCCTCTAGCCAGGATAACCAAGTAAAAAGAGAGAAGACACCAACTACTAATATCAGAAAGGAAAGATCTAGGACACTGACAATACCAAATGCTGGCAAGTATATAGTGCTACAGGAACTCTCATTCACTGCTGGTGTGAATACAAAATGATAAGGCAACTGTGGAAGATAGTTTGGCAGTTTCTTACAAAACTAAACATACTCTTAACATACGACCCAGTAATTGTGCTTCCTAATATTTACCTACACAAATACCTGCACATGGATGTTTATAGAAGTTTCATTCATAATTGTAAAACTTGAAAGCAACAAAGATGTACTTCATTAGGTGAATGGATAAACTATGATACTTCTAGACAATGGAATATTAGTCAGTGCTAAAAATAAATGAGCTATCAAGTCATGAAAAGACATTGAGGAACCCTGAATGCATATTGCTAAGTGAACAAAGCCAATCTGAGAAGCTATGCACTATATGAATCCAACTATATGACATTCTGGAAAATACAAAACTATAGAGGCAATAAAAATATCAGTGGTTTCCAGGGTGCGAAGGGGAGATAAATAGGCAGAGCACAGAGGGCACCAAGTGTTGACTCATGGGACTCATTTTCCTCACCTGTAAAGTAGAGATGGTATTAAAACTCGCCTCATGGGGTTTCTATGGTCATTAAAGGAGTTAACATATACAAATCACTTAAGATTGCAGCCCGCATGTAAAATTATATTGATAATTGTTATTATTGTCATTCTCATTAATATTATCTTGGTTTTTATTAGTATAAGCATTCAGAAATGAAATCACAGAGGTAATGGAAAGTCAATGATTTAAGGCCAAGTAGTTCATAGTGAGGACTTTTGCATTTTCTGTGAGAATAGATTAAAAGGAAGAAAAGGGAAGAAACAAATAGAGTGAATTGTTGTTCACAGGTCAAGTAAAAAGTGTGAGAATGGACCACTCCATTCCTGATTTATCAACAGGGAAATTATTAGTGAAAAAAAAGACAGCTTCTGTGGAGTGGTGACGATGGATACCTGACCAAGGCTGGTTAAAGACATACTGAAATTGGAAGCAATGAGAAGAAAACATTCTTTCCAAGAGTTTTCTTCTGATGTGAAGGTAATAAACTGGTTGATAGTATTTCTAGGACTTGCTATTATTGCTTTGGTCACCTGTTTGTTTCAGTGTCAGATGGTCTTTGGAAGGACATGCTGTCTGCCACATTGTCAAAAACTAAAATCACTGATATTGATTATATATTTTCTGCTTGTGACCTTAATACCACTTCATAACTGTTTATTTGTTTGGTCCTTTCAGGAAATACACAGTCAGGAAAATCAATTATTCTGCTTTTATCTTTTATTTATTTCTCATGTATATTTTCTCTGGATTATTAAAATTGGTTTTCTCTAGTATTTTGAAACCACTTTCGTAATTCATTTTCAATATTGCTTGTTTTCCTATAAATAAATCCAAAACTGCTTATTTTCTTCTTAGTAAAGTTAACCATAGCCCAGATATTTTAAGATTCAGTAATCTCATTTCTCAGTATCATTTATTTAAAATGGTTTTTAATACCAATTTCTTTATTAATTCAGTAATTGTCTTATAGGTGAACATTTTACATTTCCAAGAAAGAATTCTTTAATATTGGGAAAAGGGTGAATTTGCTTCCTTTCTTCCTCCCTTCCTTTTATCTCTTTCTTTTTATTTTTTATTTCTTAATAGTGTTAAGATGATGGCTCTTAAATTTTAACATGCATCAGAATCACTTGGAGAGATTATTAAAATATAGATTACTCAGCTTTTCCCCCTGCTTCTGATTCAGCATATATGGAGTAAGGATGGAGAATGTGTATTTCTAGTAAGTTCCCAAGTGATTCTATTCTGCTGTTCTAAGAATTACACTTTGAAAAGTATAGTGCAAAAGATCATCATCTGTATCAGGGTATCTTTTGGAAGAAAATCTCTTATTTTGGTATTTTGTACTGGGGATAAGCTATACTATCTTCCATCCTCTTTTTTTTTTAAAGTATTTTATTTTTATTTTTTTAAAGATTTTATTTATTTATTTATTTGAGAGAGAGAGAGAGAGAAACAGCATGAGAGGGGAGAAGGTCAGAGGGAGAAGCAGGCTCCCTGCTGAGCAGGAAGCCCAATGTGGGACTCGATCCCGGGACTCCATGATCATGACCTGAGCCGAAGGCAGTTGCTTAACCAACTGAGCCACCCAGGCACACTTTCCATCCTCTTTTATTTACTGCAATAAGCAATTCCCTTGAAATCAACCATTCTTATCTTTTCAGTACTTTTATGAACATACCTCTATACATATTAAAATATTAATAAATTTTAGTAGGAGGGAGAAGTAGAAGTTTGATTCACATCATCATCTTGATGCATTTTCATTTTTCTTTAACTTGAAACCATAAATTATCTTGTAGCTGTAAAGTTTTTCCAAATCAACAGCTATGTGGGTAGACTTTCACAATTAAGAGTACAGGGATAAGAGAACACAAAGCTGTTTGAATCATGGGATATTGTAGATCATGTTGAGTAATTGGGGTTCTTGATAGAAATGAAAGGTTAAGTTGAAAGCTTATAAATTAAACAAAAACAAACTTCTTAGAATAAAATAAACCTGTCTTCAGGTATATTTTTTAATTGCCTAGGGCTTCTAATGCTTTGGACTGACTTTTATACAATAGGTTTTCAAAACTACATTTCATGGAAGATATTGTCTTGCATATGATTTCAAAAGATAGAAAGAGCAACCCCCCAAAAAAGAATTCATGATTTTCTTCACTGAAGAAGAAGAAAAAAAAAAACTTGATAATTTAGGTTTGGATTGCACTAAACCAGTGGTTCTCAAATTTTATGCATCAGAATAACTTGGAGGGCTTGTTAATATGCAAATTGTTGGGCACCTTTCCCATTCCATTCTGAGGTTTGGAGAGGCACTGAAGGACTGCATTTCTGAAAAGTTTCCTGGTGATACTGATGCTGCTGTGTGGGGACTCCACACTGAAAACCCACTGCTGTGAAATGATCTTGCAAAATACATAACGTATCAAATAGAAAGGTAACCATTATACAGTTAGCAACAGAATATATAACTAAAACTGATTCTGTACACTTTGAAATGTTTTAGCTATTATTTCATTAGTCTTAATAGTACCCTCACCTAGATGTACACCTATGTGCCTATTCTCAAACTCTACAAACCTATCACTTTAGGATCACTCCCTGATGACCTTTTTAAATTTCAACCTCTAGAAAGCATCTGGGGGAGATCTAATGACAGTGAGGAGACTGAATAATGAAAACAACACTATCCATGCACTTTAAAAATATGGAAAATAGAGTGAAGAAATTTATTTCATTTATATACAATAATTTTCCTTATATATTTTTCTGTGCTGAGAATCATCATTTTATATAAGGTCCATGTATATATATATATATATATATATATATATATATATATATATATATACCACTTCTAAGAATCCATAAAAGAGGAAAAACTTAGAAACTCCATGAAGAACACAAACAGCAGCCTTGAAAAGAGTGAACATTAATTCAAAATGTCTGCAAAGAATTAGGGTTCTAATAGTTTTACAAATAGAAGTATTTTTTTTCATAATGGAAATCTTTTTCATTTTAACATGGATATTATTTTTTACATTAAGAATGTCTATGACTGCATATGAATGCTTAGAGAGAAATGTTTTAAAACCTACTTAGGGACAAATCAGATTAATTCAAAGCCATTTTTAAGGCTGCTTTTAGGGCCACATATAACTATGAGAAGATATTTGTCTATGACAACTGGGGTTTGGTTACTTGACTACCTAAGGACCAGAGAAGGGGAGAATCTTCATGTTTGGAAAACAAAGATTTATGTCAGGAAGAAGAAGGAGCAAAGCAAGGGCTGTGGAGAGGAACTGGAGAATGAATGGTAACCTGTGACTGGGTGGCCTTAGGTAGGGAATAGTGTTATTTAGTAATAAATATTGCTTGAGAAATGAACAGTTCCTTCTATTTTCCTATCAAAGAAGGAATCAGAAGTAATTAATAGAGATTGTCATCATATCTTTTAACAAAGGATGTCACCATTACACCCATGGGCCTATTTTGTGCCTCTATCAATCCCAGAAAAAAAAAAAAAAACAGGAAGAAATGAAATCTCTCAGTGAAATAAATTTATTTTTCTTTGCATAAGTACAGAGTATCACCAACAGGTAAAACTTGTTTTTATTTTATTTTTTTGCTTTTTTCTCCAGGAGAAACAGAATGTGGTTTTAATAATTTAACTTACAATGAAATGGGGAGGGCCTCAGTACTCAGTGGGGAGAATATTGAGAAATGTCAAAGGGAGAGACTCATTAATCATAGCCCATGGAAAGAGGGCATAACAACCCTATACCATCCTTATGCCTCGTATCATCTCAACAGCTGACCTCTCTAATGAAGAGTGAAACAAGGTCATGATAATTAGTTTTTAATGGAGTCCACATGAAAAAGAATGCAACTTTGCTAGAGGAAAAGGAGAAGTGAGAATACTTAAAAAACAAGATATTTTCCTATAGGAGAGGAGGAATTTTCCGAAAGAAGAGGGCAATAGGACCGGCAGTCTAAGAGAAGGGAAGGAAACATTGGTGGGGAAGGAGAGTGAGGTAGGAATGGAATAAGGAAATGCCCAAGTATTTCTTCAGTGTGGAAGTACAGACATTAAAAAAGGAATCAGTCCCTGTATAGATGCAAGTGAAATTCCAAGATACCTAATATTAAACTGTCATTCCTACAGGAGAATTAGTTATTTAAGGAAAGAAACTTGCCGTAGTCCAAGGAAGCTGAGGGAAAAGGACTAAAGGAAGGGACGCAAATACATTCATTCAATGCTCCCAGCTACAGGCACACAAGAGGGAGTCCTGTGTCTCTATAATTGTTACATTGTGGTCATTAAAAGCAGGAAGACTGAGAAAGATCCACTGAGGACATTCCAGAGTCCTGAGGGAGTGTTCTTTGAGGGAAAACATTCTTGGAAAATAGTAAGTGAAAATATTTTGATTATCCCGAAAGGTATCCAAGGATTTCTCTTGAGTAGGGCCTCCGAAAATTCCTCAGGAAAATAAATGGAGTTTTGCAAGATGTATGTGTTTGAGTGTGCATGTGCCCTGTATTTTTTTCTGGACCTGGGCATAGTTTTTCAGTGGTCTGAGCCTAATTGGATAGATATGCAAATAGAAGGTTGAGCACTACAATGCAGGAAAGTAAGAGTTAACTTCACTAGGATAAAAAAGAAATTTTGTTTCTATTGTTTAAAGCACTGCTAGGTTTGCAAAAAAAAAAAAAAAAAAAGCAAACAAATCAAAAAGCTAAGACCTGAACTGTGGGCAATAAGCAAATGTAAAACTAGGGTTGCAGCCATGGAGACCTGCTTTGGGATTATGAGACTAAGTCTATGGCCAAAAGAAATATAGAGGAGCCAGTTCTCAGATGCTGGCCTGCTAAAATGGTCTCATCAGTGCCCATTCACTCCTGGTCAAAGGCAAGCCTAAATTCCTTTTGTAAGAAATTTAGTGTCTTAGCATTACCACAAATTGAGTGCAACTGATATATAGTTAAAAAAAATAACCATTTAAGTGTACCTTATAAATGAGCTTCAGCAAACCACAGCTTTAGACCTTCAAAGACTACATTTGGGAATTATATAAAGAATATAAAAAGATATATATCTATGTGTATAGATAATATATAGATATATATCCATTTCTTTTTTGTTTTCATTTTAAAATGAAGAAGGGGACAGATAAAATGCAATATGAATATATATCTTTTACCTTAGTACATTTCTGATTCTTACGAAGATGTCATGACATTTAATATTTGCACATCTAGGCAGCTACACTTGTGGTGAGCATAACAATGAACAGAGAAGCTGAATTGCTATGTTGTATACCTGAAACTAATGTAACATTGTGTATCACCTATATTCAAATAAAAATATTTTAAAAAATGATTTGCACATCTATTTACTAAAAACTACTAAATCATCAAGAATTACACAAAAATAGTCGGTAGACTGAAATCCAATTGTAACAGATGTTCCCTATTTAAACAATGTTATAATACTTGCCATTAAAAAACTACTTAAAGCACAGAAATATGCTTTTCAGAAAATGACATTTAAAAAATTAAGAGAAATATTTGGCTAAGATAATGTTATTTGTGTGGTTGTATTAGAGTTTGGATTTTCTTTAATTTCAAACTTCAGATTTGGTGTTCAGGTACCTTGGGGTTCAGGCAAGGAAGGGCCAAATAAAGTCTCTTACTTCAGAATGTGACTCAAGCCCCTAACAGAATAGAAGGTAAATTCCCATAATTTTAGACAAGAAAAATAAGACAAAGAATGACACAAAAAAAGGTAGATGAAAGCAACTCGTCAGCATAAAGGAAGCTAAGAGTAGATTCACTACCCGCTTGCCTACATATGATGAGCAGAATTACAATAAATTGTAGTACATTAGTATTTAGACTAAATTGAGAAATTTGGGTGTATATAAAAAGCTGCAGGTGATACGAAAATATTTCAACTAAAATTTTGGGAACATTCCGCCCAAAATGTCAGGGAGAAGTGGTTTATATTGAAGGAACGAGCAAACACAAAAAATGGAGGAAGAGTCAAAAGTAATAATATGTTAAGATATCACCGTTTTCTTTCTCTAGAGCTCTTATCTATATGAATTAGAGCTTTTCCTGGTATATCTCAATCTGGGGTGATGCTAGGAAGTATATCACCTTCCCAAACTCTCCTGGCATGATATAGCCTAGGTTAACTGTAAGTACATTTCTGACAAGCATTTGTAGAGTTAATCCCAACATTGGAAGTTTTTGGATGTTCACAACTGTCTGTGATACTCTTACAATAAAAGGAAAAATAAATTAAAACTTCAGTCCCTACAATATCTTGCATATGGTAGAGATATTCTATCACCTTCCCCAAAACAAACAACTAAATTCCAGTCAAAACTATATTCAGAGAAGCAGAAAAAGAGATTACTCATAGAGATGACTACTTATAAGGAGAAACTGATTTTTTTCCATAATGAGTATGCATTATTCAATTACCAAACTGTTCTGAATGAAATAAAGAATAGCTGTGAGATAATTACATACCTGTGGTTTTGTAATACAGTTTGAAATGTCCTCCAGATTTTTAAACAATTTTCTCTGTAAGAAGAAATAGGCTTATCTAGTGTTCAAGCCCAAAGCACTCTTCAAATACTACACGCTGTACCATTTAGAATTTATGTAACATTTAGGGATCTTACTGAGCTGGAAAATAGAGAGGTGCTCTTTTTTTTTTTTTTCCAATTAGTTCTTCACTCATTTTCCAGTCTAGTAGCAAAATAGTGCTCAGAAAGTGAAAGTCAGTAAAAATGCTGTAGGCTGTTCATGGTTTCCATTGGGAAGACAAGTTAGAAATACCTGATAAAATTTATAAAGGTCTGAGGCAAAGGCATCTTAGTGTCAGAAGTAAAATATTTTTTTAAACTCATTTTGGAAAGTAACTGTAGATATGCTCTCTCCAGATTGAAAATATGTCAGATATGTTGCATAAATTGATTTAAAAAGCACAATATTATGCAAATTTTTCTAAATTAAGTTCATGGTTCAGTGATCTAAGCACCCCACTAAAAAATTAAAAGATGTTCTAAGGAATTCTGAATCTAATTATGTATCAGCAAATAACTGCTGGATAAGGCCTTAGACAAGTCAAATAATCTTTCTTGGACCTACATTTCTTTACAATTCAATTTCTCTTTAAACATAGCAGTGCTCAGACAATAAAACAGAATTTAGTGAACATCTTAGAGAGCAATCCTAGGGAGTAGGAAAGTATGGGTCTCAAACAAAGCATCCTTTATTTAGATAGAGGTTAACTCTTTGCCCACTTTCCATTTTCACTGTAGTATAGCCATCTCCTGTAGAGAACTGGGGAGCTCTCTTCTCCAGATCCAGAACATACTCCACACTTGGTATTGAGACTTAAATCAAAACACACTCTGCATTACATGCTACTGAGATACTATGCCAGTGCATAAGTTATTTCTCTGAGAGAAATCATCCTATTTTACAAGACTGGATTAAACAGCATCTCATAGGCTGAAACAACTAAAATAGCTAGGAAAATCACTTAATTACATTCTTGGGGCAACCTGAATTAAACAAAGGGCAATATTTTTAAAGGTCATATTTTTTATTTTATTTAATTTGACAGAAAGAGAGAGAGAGAGAGAGAGCACAAGCAGGGGGAGTGTCAGAGAAAGAAGCAATGGGGGTTTGACCCCAGGACCCTGGTACCATGATCTGAACCAAAGGTAGATGCTTAACTGACTGAGCTACCTGGGTGCCCCTAAAAGTCATGTATTTTAACATAATTTCTAGTCTTTGCATCTTTCTACACAGTTTATATACAGCAGTGTATTTTTTTTCTAAGTTCAAATAAATTGAAGGGTCCTAATTTATTTCTGTTTAATTTGTTAAGACAAGGCTTTTTTAAAAACACACACAATTTAACATAATTATTATGACATAAACATAAAGATTTGTTAATAACAGTGATGTCAATTTCAAAACTATCTGTTCATCAATCTAGACCTCAAATTCATATACCTGTATAATACCCACCTCCCCAAAAATAGCAACAGAAAAATGAACACTTGTTGCTCTGAAAAAAACCTGAAATACCCTAGAATTCACTTTAAATTATCATCATCCAGTCTGAATTACTGTTTCCAACCATCCACTTTAAGGCTGAGAGATGGCTCACATATTGATCTCAGATGTATGTACAGTGCTACTGATGGTGCTTAAATATCATTCTGTGAATTAGCTAATACTTATTAACAAGCATGTTTTCTGCCTATGTGCAGGAATTATATATGATACTATTAGCAGTATCAATTAAATAGAAAAGTAATAGCCTAATTGAATGCATGAGGAGTCTAATGGCTTTGCTTTTCAATAATGGATTGCACTCTATCCTCATGTACAGCCAGATACAGGATCAATAGAATTTTATGCTTAGAAAAACTACTAGCCTGAAGGATACCAATACCTAATTTAGGACTCATTATAGAGGTTTTTTACTTTAACTAATGAAAAATATGCATAAAATAAAAGTCATTTATAAAAACCAAAGTTCATGTCATCTCAGCCTAAAACACCAGGACATGTATTATTATTTTTTATTTCTATATATGAACAATTCATTTTATAGCTGTAATATTCGGTTCAAAAATTTTCTTTTGTGTTTTGCTATTTATGACATTTTTGCATTATACAAAATGAACTTTGACATGGGCAAGTCAGTATACCAACATTCCACTGAGTAACTCAATAACCTATAATAAAATCTGAGGAAAAATGTGAAGTTATTGTAACTTGCCTGAGCACTCCCCTGGTAAATTTATTTTGGTGAAGAAACTAATCTTTATTTTGCAGAGCTTTTGAGAATGAGTGTCTCATATCAATCACTGTCTTGCATTCAAGTATAAAGCAGCCTTGGGAAAGCTTCAGGCTTCTAGGTATTTTCCAATATTCTTGATAGAAGCAATTCTGGGAAAGCAGGAAGGATGACAAATGGAATTCAAGTAAGGTGTATGTAGGTAACCTACTCAGATGAAGCTAGAGTATTTTTAAGCAACTGTAGAGTGAATGAGCTTTGTCACAATCAAGTTTTGTAAACTCATAAGCCATACTTCTTATACTTTCCTCATCATCTAAATCAATAACAGAAGATACCAACTAGAATGGTAGCTGTTTCATAGAAAAGAAAAAATAAGAGACTCATTGTGAAAATATGTTATATTGCAGCAGTCACAGTCTACAAGTGCACAGAATAATGACACAGGAGACTTTTAGTCTCCAAACACAGTACTAGTGCTCTCATTTAGCAGACTATGATTTAAATTTAAATATTCATATTGTAGTGGAATGTAGGGCAATAGGCAGAGTCAAACACAATTAGCTAGGAGTGAAAATTTGTACAAACTATCTGGAGAACAATTTGGTACATTCCTGTAAAATGCATGTAACTGTTGACTCAGCAATTCAATTGCATTACCTTCTGTGAATATACATTACCCATGGGATTATGGACTAGTATTTTAATTTTTTAAAATATTTTATTTATTTATCTGACAGAGAGAGAGAGAGAGAGAGAGAGAGAGAGTGTGTGTGTGTGTGTGTGTGTGTGTGTGTGCGCGCGGGGGGGTGAGGGAGGGGCAGAGGGAGAGGAAGAAGCAGACTCTCCACTGAGCAGGGTGCCTTATGACGGACCAGATCCCAGGACCCTGGGATCATGACCTAAGCCAAAGGCAGACACTTAACCAACTGAGCCACCCAGGCACCCCTGGGCTCGTATTTTTAGTAAACACATTCTTAAAAAGAAAAAATAACCAGTATATATGTGCATAATTATTCATAAGGTAGTTTACATTAAGATAAATTTTCATTTTCCACATAGAGTTAAAAATTTATTTTTTCACCTAGTTATTACATTTTTGGTGGCAAAACCATCTTTAATTATCTAAACATTTTGGTAACATGATTCTTTCCTGGGTTAGAGAATTTTAATCCTGAGATATTTTGACCACTGTAAGTTTTTGAAAAGCAGAAAATATAACCTTGCTTATCAAATATAGTAAAACAACTATGATCATTTTATTAAGTAATTTTAATAAAAATCAATACTCACAACATTAAGCTATATTAATCAATGTTCTTTTCATTAATGACATCTGTTAGCACTATATCATGTCCATTGAGGTTCTTATGGCACATGCAGCAAGCAGCATAGAAGACTGTCTTTAATGGACGGCTGCCTAGCGTTTCTGAATCAAATCTATCAGGCAGAGTACATAACAAGCTGTATTTCACACAAATAATTTTACTATTCTACAATGCTAAAATATTTATGGGACTTCCAGAAAGGTGAAGTAAGACCCTCAAAAAATCTTTTCATGAATAAAAGCAATGGAAACTACAGCAAAAACTATCAAAATCAACTTTTTCAGGACTTTCAAAATTAAAGACCTACAACAATCTGAGGAGTGTTTATTCAAGAAAAACAGCTAAATCTCAATAAGAACAGTAAACTTTATGACATTTTTTCTTTAAGTTTTTTTATTGTTATGTTAATCACCATACATTACATCATTAGTTTTTTTTTTTTTTAAGATTTTATTTATTTATTTGAGAGAGAGAGAATGAGAGATAGAGAGCACGAGAGGGAAGAGGGTCAGAGGGAGGAGCAGACTCCCTGCCGAGCAGGGAGCCCGATGTGGGACTCGATCCCGGGACTCCGGGATCATGACCTGAGCCGAAGGCAGTCGCTTAACCAACTGAGCCACCCAGGCGCCCTACATCATTAGTTTTTGATGTAGTGTTCCATGATTCATTGTTTGTGCATAACACCCAGTGCTCCATGCAGAACGTGCCCTCTTTAATACCCATCACCAGGCTAACCCATCCTCCCACCCCCGTCCCCTCTAGAACCCTCAGTTTGTTTTTCAGAGTCCATAGTCTCTCATGGTTCATCTCCTCCCCCTCTGATTTTGCCCCCTTCATTCTTCCCCTCCTGCTATCTTCTTCTTTTTTTTTTTCTTAACATATATTGCATTATTTGTTTCAGAGGTACAGTTCTGTGATTCATCAGTCTTAACACAATTCACAGCGCTCACCATAGCACACACCCTCCCCAATGTTTATCACCCAGCCACCCCATCCCTCCCACCCCACCCCCACTCCAGCAACCCTGAGTTTGTTTCCTGAGATTAAGAATTCCTCATATCAGTGAGGTCATATGATACTTGTCTTTCTTGGATTGACTTATTTCACTCAGCATAACACCCTCCAGTTCCATCCACATCATTGCAAATGGCAAGATCTCATTCCTTTTGATGGCTGCATAATATTACATTGTATATATATATATATATATATATATATATATATATATACCACCTCTTCTTTATCCATTCATTTGTCGTTGGACATCTTGCTCTTTCCACAGTTTGGCTATTGTGGACATTGCTGCTATAAACATCAGGGTGTGTGTAACCCTTCAGATCCCTACATTTGTATCTTTGGGATAAATACCCAATAGTGCAATTGCTGGATCATATGGTAGCTCTATTTTCAACTGTTTGAGGAACCTCCATACTGTTTTCCAGAGTGGTTGCACCAGCTTGCATTCCCACCAACCGTGTAGGATTCCGCTTTCTCTGCATCCCCACCAACATCTGTCATTTCCTGACTTGTTAATTTTAGCCATTCTGACTGGTGTGAGGTGGTATCTCATTGAGGTTTTGATTTGGATTTCCAACATTTATGACATTTTAACCTTCTCTAATTCTATCTTTCTCTTGGCAGCTATGTGGTAGCTTTAAAAACCAAGACCTCCCAAATAAAGTAGCATTGAAATTCAGCTGTGAAGTAGCCCCTGAAATGGGCAGAACCAGTTTAGAGCTCTATGAAAGTCCCATTTTCAGACAATGGTCATTATTTGACCATTTGTTGAAAAGCTTCATTCTCAGGGCTTGTCTTTATTTGACTTGATTCAGAGCTTACTCAATGTAAATGCAAATAGTCTTATTCCAAAAGTATTTGTTTAAAACAATAAGTGGCAATTGGTTGACATCAGAGCTGCTGAGGCATTGTTACCAGCTGGGACTTTCAAGGAGGCTGATCAAAAAACTTGAAACAACAGGAATCAAATGTTCACAGGACACTGAAAAGATAAGGCAACTTGGGAATATCTAGAACGCCACCTGCATACAGATGGTGATTCACTTGCTCAGGAAAAACTTGAAAAGGCCTTTATTTCATATCTCTGGCTAGCCTTATCTCAAGGCAAACAGAAAATGAAGAATAAGGCAGAAATGGAAACTGTCTACTGGAGTGTTAAAGGCATAAAGATATATATATACAAAAATCCTGGGAATATAAAAAATATATACAAAAAGGCTAGGATTCTTATTAGTTCAAGGCATTTAAGGAAATCTCTGCCTAATAATTATATGACCACTAAGCTAATCAGGCAAAGACTTCAGTGGCCATAAATGACAAACATTACAGATTAGGAGAACTAGTCCAGAAAGTCTCTAAATAAGCAAACATCAAGAATAGCAAAGGCAATCCCTGGGTTAGGTAATGGGAGGGAAAGGAATCTGATTTCCAAAATTGCCACATTGCATTTCTAATATATACGTCTGCTTCAATAATGTATAAAGAACACTTACAAGTCAACAAAGATAAACTACCACCACCACAATAAAAACACACACAATTTAAGAAATGGGCAAAGGACATGCATAGACATTTATCTAAAAAAAAAAAAAAAATATAACAGTGGCCAACAAGCACATGAAGAGAGGCTTGACATTATTAGCCATCAAGGAAATTCAAATTGAAGCCACAAGATACTCTTTACATGCACTGGAATAACTGTAATAAAAAAAAAAGACAGATAACTAAATTGATTGGTGGTATGGAGAAGTTTGAATCTTCATGCATGTTAATTGGGACATAAAAGGGTACTTGCTGCCTATTCAGAAAAATAGTTTGACAGTTCTTCAAAAAGTAACACATGGTTATCATACAGTCCAGCTACTCCATTCCTAGAGAAGAGAATTGAAAGTATATGTACACACACGCACACACACACACACACACACACACACACCTACACACAAATGTTCATAGCAGAATTATTCATAATAGCCAAAAAATGGAAATAATGCATAGGTGCATCAACTGATGAAGAGATAAATAAAGAGGGTCATATCCATAAAATGGAATATTATTTTGGACATAAAAAAAGAATTGTATTAAAAATGAAAATTTAGTTATCAGGAGTGCTCATCACTATTGAGTCATTGCTATTCCCTTATGCTTTCAATGAACAGAATTCAGAAATATATATAATGTGTGTGTACATACATGTGTTTCTATTTTCTTTATAACTCTACCTATAGCTATATACTGAAATCCATATGTTCAGACCAATATCTTTAATGCCAATCCAATACTACAGGTCCATTCCAATTTATTTTCTTCCCTTACTTGTAATTCTTTTATCCAACAGTGAGAAATCTGGCTCCTATTATTATCATTATTTTTATTTATTTGATCAATAACTAAACTTTAACTGGCAGCCATCCACCCTCTAACCCCAGCATAAAGGGGCATTTCTAACTTCACTTTTTTTCCAACATCCTTTCCTGGGCCACTACTGTCTCTACCTTTTATACAAATTATCTCCTCATCTGAATCAGGCTTCAACCCACCATGCCACGCTGCTAACACCCCTCCTTACTCATAGAGAACCTTTTTACTCTACACAGACCTCAATAAACTGTTCAGGATTAAACACCCCAATGGTGCCATCTTCTTCATCATACTGGTGTTGCCTCATCCCGTACCAGGCTTCCATTGTCACCTTGCCCCCATAATTGCTTTCCTCATCCCATTTGGGCTTCTGCACCCTAGTGTAGGACTCCTACATTCCAAACCCCACATAGATGCCATTCTCACATACCTTAAACTCTGACACACATAATGGGTCATCTTCCCACCCAAACGTCCTCCTCACCCTACTTTGTCTCTGAAATTTTCCTCCACATCCATTACTCCCTCCCCCCCCACTTCCTGAATGGTTATTCTCCTCACTCTTTTCCAGTGAAGACGCTCCCAAATGTCACTCAGCTGTCACCACAGCTATCTCTCAGTCCTCTCATATGATGTCTATCTTCCTTGGGCTTCTCAAAACAGATTGAATCTATAGGGAAGAGTAGGGAAAGAAAGGAAGGAGAGGAGGAAAAAAAAGAGAAGGGCTATAATTTCCACCATATATAGGGAACATCTTACAATGTTTATGTGTCACATTTAAAATATTTTTATAATATTATGGTATAAGAACATATAATATTTTAGTGAATATTTTTTCCAGTTTAAAGTATGTATTTATTTCTCATTATTTTTCACAATTGGAAATGCAAAGAGGTCAAATAATTGCATTATTTTTAGAGCTTTAAATGTACTTTGCCAAATTATTTTCTTGAGCTTTTGTGGTCATTTATATTGCACTGGCATTTATACTGACTTCTCTTGACTTTTGGCTTGGGCTATATGTTTATTATATAATACGAGAGATAAAATGTAATGTATTATTTTATTTGGTCATTGGTTACCAGTAGGATTTGCTTTTGTTTTTGTGTGTAATATCATTGAATTTTTAGTCTAATAAATATCTTGTGAACCTTCTTTTTTTAATTTTTTTAAAGATTTTGTTTATTTATTTAGAGAGACAGAGATAGTGAGAGAGAACATGAGCGGGAAAGAGAGGGAGAAGCAGGCTCCCCACTGAGCAGGGAGCCCGACTCGGGATTGGATCCCAGGACCCCGGGATCATGACCTGAGCTGAAGGCAGACGCTTAACCGACTGAGCCACCCAGGCGCCCCTCTTGTGAATGTTCTTAAACCATTTTTTTTTCTATTTTGTTCTATTCTATCATTAATTTGCATGTGTTCCCCAGATAAGATAGATAGATGATAGACAGATGAAAGATGATAGATAATAGAAAGCTTATATAGATAGAGATATAAGATTAAGACAGATACTTAACTCAAGCCTACCAATCTTAGTGTGAATATTTTCCAAATTCAGTACTTGCATTTCTTTTTTGTTGTTGTTAAAGATTTTATTTATTTGTCAGAAAGAAAGATAGAGAGAAAGAGCACAGCAGGGGGAGCAGGAGAGGGAGAAGCAGCTCCCTGTTGAGCAGGGAGCCCAATGTGGAACTCGATCCCAGGGCCCTGGGATGGTGACCCGAATTGAAGGCAGACACTTAACCAACTGAGCCACCCAGGTGCCCCAATACTTACATTTCTTTATCAGGCTTTAGCTATAAGGATATTGTAATTTTGTAGGTAAACATTTAAAAGTAATTTATGATTTCTATTTGTGAGTTTATATTTCTAAAGTCCTGTATCATGAGGACTTATATAAACATAGACATATACCTATTTTTTCTAATTTGTAATCACTTATTTTTAAAATATAATTCTTAAATTGATCTAAAATCATTTTGGCAATAGGCACAAGTTAAGAATATAAATTTATTTATTCATAGTGAATTTATAACTGAGTTATTGAGTTACTTAAACTGCAACAGTGAGGCATACTTGTATCTTTTAGATTTTCATTCATGTCCATTTCTATGCCAGTTTAATATGTTATCATCATAATACATATTAATATTTTGTAGGAAAAGTCCCCTTCCATGACTATATTTTTCCCAAAAATTTCTTGTGCATTTACTTTGCAGCTGAATTTTGCTACAATTTTTTTTAAAGATTTTTATTTATTTATTTGACAGAGAGAGAGATAGGGCAGGAACACAAGCAGGGAGAGTGGGAGAGGGAGAAGCAGGCTTCCCCGGAGCAGGGATCCTGATGCGGGGCTCAGCCCCAGGACCCCGAGATCATGACCTGAGCTGAAGGCAGACACTTAACGACTGAGCCACCCAGGTGCCCCAAATTTTGCTATAATTTTGTCATTAAAATATTATACTCACACATGGATTGGAATTGTGCTAAATATGCACATTAATTTTTTTGAGGATATAAAATGATCTTTTCATAGGACAGTTAGTTAAATTTTCATTTGTGGCCTTAGATTTTCTCACTCTTGAAGTTTGTAAATCCTGCAGATCTCCTATTAAATTTCTCTTGTTTTATATTTTTTGTTTTGTTTTCTTTTTAATTTTCTTTTGTTTTCTTTAATAATAGAGTTCATTAGCTCCTTTTAATTTTTACCATATTTTATTAGCATATCAGAAGAATCTTGATTTTTCATATTCATCTATTGTAAGCCATCTTCAAAAATTCTAACAATTTTCATACTTTTTCAGCCAAATTTCTATCTTAAAGTGAGAATTTGAGTGTGGAATATATTATTTTTTTTGTTTGGTTACCTATATTTAAAATAAATTCTTGTTGATTTAATAATGAATATGTATTTAAACTGTGGTTTATAGTAAAATTAAACCAAATCATATATATATTATAGAATTACACTCATATGGAGAAATCGAAAGACTGGAAAATTATTTCCAATAATGTGTACTTAATTGAAGAGACTTTAGAACCCTCTCCAATGCCATGAAAACTAACTTGCAGAAGAAACTCAAGTCAATAGCTAACCAGCTTTTATGTTATATATTAGGTACTTAGGGAATTTTAAGATATGGTTAAGATATGCTCCCAAGCTCACAAAAATTTTCAACTTTTATATTAAATACACATTGATCCAAACATGCAATAATCACCTCAACTTAACTATAAGGCCAATGAACACAACTAGGTAAAGTGAAAATTGCAGGGTTGTCAAATTCAAAACAGATAATACAAAATAAATCTATATTCATAAACACTCTAGTTTTAGATAATTATTTTGTCTCCAATGGGTCTATTTTCAACTTCTAATCAGACAGTATTTTAGCAATTCATAAAATAGATGTACTTGGAAAAGTTATTCAACATTTCAGGGACCGTAACTTCTTCATCATTTTGGAGGGAACATTGGATAAAATTGTTAGAAGGCCTTTTTCTATATTTATGTTCATAATTCAAATCCTTAAAGCTAAATATTTAAAGCTCACTATTGGCCAACTTTTCTATTAGGATTCCTCATATATTTTAGTGAAATGATTTCACCTACTTGGAAACAAAACTTTAGTGTTAAGGAAAAATCAGGGGTGCCAGGGTGGCTCAGTTAGTTGAGCATCTTGGTTTCAGCCTAGGTCATGACCTCAGGGTCGTGAGAATGAGCCCCTTGTAGGGCTCTGCACTCAGCAGGGAGTCTGCTTGGGATTCTCTCTCCCTCTACCCCTCCTCCACCTGCTTGTGCCTGCACCCTTGCTTCCACTCTCTCTCTCTCAAATAAATAAAAAATCTTAAAAAAAAGAAAAAATCAAATAATTCACTGGCATATACAATTACTTAATATCTCTTATTTAACATCTCTTAGCCATTGGGTTATCATGAAATGAAATATGCTAAGGAGGTAAGTACTCAGTAATGTTAGGTTATTATTACTCAACATATTTATTGAGGCACAAGTGGTCTCCTATCATTTCACCAATAATATCCTAGAATTACTGATTGTAATAACTAAGTATTTGGAGTTGTTGTCTAAACATTTTTAATAATCTGCTAACTTCGGTTCTTAAAGAAATCTCTATATTAATGAGAATTATAGTTCCTGAAAAGCATGAAGCTCAAGTATAATCACATTGAAATAATACTTTAAAAAATAGAAAAAAAAACTTTAATCTGTATATTCCAGTGGATGGCATATATTCAATGTATTACATCTTAAAAATTGCATTTGCAAAAGAAATAAAATAAATTTGCATTAGTTCATTGTCTTAGGTTCCTTGGATCTTAAGAAACACCACTTTGTGGGCCAATCATGGAATACAAATGCATATATGGGCCTGAAGAATATATGAGTAACATGTAGTTCCTACATAGAGGCTTTCAATACTTTATACTTGTATCTGACAATCTAAATATGTATATTAATTATGTCTTGAATCAATTAAGTGTTACAGTTAATGTGGAAAGGCATGATTCAGTTTGGGGCATTGGAAAAGTCTTCTCCAAGTAAGGGCTTCAGATCCAGGCCTGAAAGTATAGCGAATGTCAAGTCTTGATGGGGAGCAAAGAACGAATTAGAGCCCTTACAGGCAGAACAATGATACTGATTCATAGAACGTGAAAAAATTTTTCAAGGTTAATTCAACACTGAATCTAACATGATCTTTCAAAATAATTGGGTAAGCCACTTCAGATGAATCCCTTCATTAGTAAAGTCATCCTTTCATAGAAGTATCTTCTTTAAGTTAACAAATGTTTAGTGAAGTTTTTAGCCACAATTATTTTAAGACTTGATTTATTAGACAGAGCATGAGCAGGGGAAGGGGCAGAGGGAGAGGGAGAAGCAGACTCCCCAGTGAGCAGGGAGCCTGACATCCAAGAACCCTGAGATCATGACCTGAGTCAAAAGCCACCCAAGGTGCCCCAGGCACAATTTTTTAAAATGTATTTATTATTTGGCTATATTTTTCTTTTCTTTTCTTTCCTTTTCTTTTTTTTTTTAAGATTTTATTTATTTATTTGACAGAGACATAGCGAGAGAGGGAACACAAGCAGGGGGAGTGGGAGAGGGAGAAGCAGGCTTCCCGCCAAGCAGGGAGCCCGATGCGGAGCTTGATCCCAGGACCCTGGGATCATGACCCCAGCCGAAAGCAGACGCTTAAAGACTGAGCCACCCAGGCACCCCAGGGAGTTTTCTGATTACTGATTCAATCTCCTTGCTGGTAATTGGTTCAAATTTTCTAATTCTTCCTGTTTCACGTTAAGCAGACGCTTAACAACTGAGCCACCCAGGAGCCCCTTGGCTATATTTTTCTAAGAGAATGTAATCTATCTATATAATACAGATTATTTGAAATGTTTTTTTAAAGATTTTATTTATTTATTTGACAGAGAGAGACACAACGAGAGAGGGAACACAAGCTGGGGGAGTGGAGAGGGAGAAGTAGGCTTCCTGCGGAACAAAGAGCCCAAGGCGGGGCTTGATCCCAGAATGCTGGGATCATGACCTGAGCTGGAGGCAGAAGCTTAATGACTGAGCCACCCAGGCGCCCCAGATTATTTAAAATGTATTGAGTTTTCCTTTGTGGATTAGTTCATAGCAAGATTTTGCAAATTGTTTCTGCTTGAAAAAAGGAATGCATATTATTTATTTCTTTAAAAAAGTTCTCTTTCTATATATGTATACACACACACACACATATGCACACTTACATGTGTATATACAGATATGCATGTATTTATATGCATGTGCTATAAATTAATACATATTTGCATATGCATACATATCTATCAGCATGTAAATCACAGCACTTTACGTATATACTGTTTATGTATTATGTACATTGTATATAAGTCCATTATGTATCCGTACATATTTGTGCACAGGTTTGATATACATGAATATATGTAAATATACATGTATACACAAATATTAAAATTAACAATTTAATAGGTGAACAATATAGCAATATAGTCCCTACATATATGTATGTATACATGTGTATGAATACACACAGACACATAGGAACTACATATTACTCATATACTACTCATATTACTCATTTTTTCTTTAATTTAAACCTCCTGTATTCTATTGTTTTATCAATATTTTTTTAATTAGTGGTTTAGAATTTTTTATTATGCTTAAACATTTGGCAATTTTTCCTCAAAACTATCATATTTCACTTTATGTACTTTGAGACTGTCATCAGGTACATACAGTTGTATGATCAGTGTAGCTTCCTATTGAGCTTTTCTTTATAGTATTATGTTCCTCCTTTTATATTTCTACCAACACTTCTTTTTGACATAAAATATTTTCTGCTGATATCAACATTGCTACTACACCTTTTAAGAAACAATTGTTGGAGATTTTGGTAAATATTTTTTGAGTTAGCTACATTTTTCCTTACCCTGATTTGGAAAGTTATACTGTGGTGTCACTTAGCTTTCTAACCCTTCTCCTAGTTAGCTCAAGAAATTTCACAATCTTAAAATACCCTTGGAACAGCATATCCACTTAATTTTATCATTATAATTTTTGTTTTCTATTTTATCATATTTTCTTTTAAAATATATGTATATATAATAAAATCAATAATTAAATTTATCAATTTATTTCATCTATTTGTGTGCTTATTGTGTCTCTTGTATATCATGTCTTCCCTATGTGTTCAATACTTTTTTTAAAATTTTATTTTGTGTTATGTTAGGCACCATCATTAGTTTTTGATGCAGTGTTCCATGATTAGTGTTTGCCTATTACACCCAGTGCTCCATTCTTTAGTAAATAATATCCTTTAAAAGCTACATTCCTAATATATATATATATATATATATATATATATATATATATATATATATATGACTTATAGTTACTCTTGGTCTTCAGCATATTGGAAGAGATCTTTATTTTGCCCTCATCTTGAATGATAATTTTCCTGCATATGAGTTCTTCAACCCTTTGATGATATTACTCTTCTATCTTCTATATACTTCTATGGCTGCTGAAAAGTCAGTCCTTCATAATTTGTAGATAATCTATTCTCCTTCAGGCAGCTTTTAAATTACCTTCTTTATCTTGGACATTCTACTGCTTTTTTGTTAAGTTTTTAATTCCAATATAGTTAACATACAGCATTATATTAATTTCAGGTATACAATATAGTGATTCAACAATTCCACAAATCACCTAGTGCTCATCACAACTGCCCTCCCTAATACACTTTACCTATTTTACCCATCTTCCCACCAACCAACCCTCTGGAAACCATGTTTGTTCTCTATGGTTGAGTCTATTTATTGGTTTGTTTCTGTCTCTGTCTCTCTTTCTTTTGCTCATTTGTTTTGTATCTTAAATTCCACATATGAATGAAATCCTATGGTATTTTTCTTTCTTTCACTGATTTATTTAGCTTACACTCTCTAACTCCATCCATGTCATTGCAAATGAAGATTTCATTCTTTTCTATGGATGAATAATATTCCATAGTATGTATATATATACCATATCTTAATTCATCTATTGATGGAGACTTGGGCTGCTTGCATAATTTAAGTATTGTAAATAATGCTGGTATAAACATAGGGGTGCATGTATCTCTTTAAATTAGTGTTTTTTTATATTCATTGGGTAATTACCCAGTAGTGTGATCACTGGATCATAGGGTAGTTCTATTTTTAACTTTTTGAGAAGGCTTCATACTATTTTCCACAGTGGTTGCACCAGTTTGCATTCTCAACAACAGTGCAGAAGGGTTCCTTTTTCTCCACATCCTCACCAACACTTGTTTCTTGTGATTTTGCTTTCAGCCATTCTGAGAGGTGTGAGGTGATATATCATTGTAGTTTTGATTTGCACTTCCCTGATGATGAGTGCTGTTGAGCACAGTTTCATCTGTCTTTTGACTATCTGGATGTCTTCTTTGGAGAAATGTCAGTTCATGTCTTCTGCCCATTTTTTAATTGGATTATTTGTTTTTTTTATATAGAGTTGCAGAGGTTCTTTATATATTTTGGATACTAACCTTTTATCAGATATGTCTTTTGAGAATATCTTTTCCCATTCTGTAGATTGCTTTTTAGCTTTCTTCATGGTTTCTTTTTTTTTTTAAAGATTTTATTTATTTATTTGAGAGAGAGAATTAGATAGAAAGAGAGCATGAGACGGGGGAGGGTCAGAGGGAGAAGCAGACCCCCTGCTGAGCAGGGAGCCCGATGCGGGACTCGATCCCGGGACTCCAGGATCATGACCTGAGCCGAAGGCAGTCGCTTAACCAACTGAGCTACCCAGGCGCCCTTTCTTCATGGTTTCTTTTGCTGTGTAGAAGCTTTTTATTTTGATGTAGTCCCAGTAATTTATTTTTGCTCTTATTTCTCTTGCCACAGGAGACCTATCTAGAAAAATGTTGCTATGGCCATTGTCAGAGACATTACTACCCATGCTATATTCTAGCATTTTTATGATTTCAGATCTCACACGTAGGTCTTTAATCCATTTTTATTTTATTTTTGTGTATGGTCAAAAAAAGTGGGCCCGTTTCATTCTTTTCATGTTGGTGTCCAGTTTTCCCAACACCATTTGTTGAAGAGATTGTCTTTCCCATTGCATATTCTTTCCTACTCTGTTGAAGATTAATTGACCGTATAATTATGAGTTTATTTCTGGGTTTTCTATCTTGTTCCATTGACATATGTGTCTATTTTTGTGCCAATACCATACTATTGTTTATTACAACTTTGTAGTATAACTGAAATTGTGATATCTTCAGTTTAGTTTTTTTCAAGATTGCTTTGGTTATTCAGGGTCTTCTGTGGTTCCATACAGATTTTAAGATGGTTTGTTCTAGTTCTGTGAAAAGTGTTGGTATTTTAATAGAGATTGCATTAAATGTCTTGATTGTTTTAGGCAGTGTAGACATTTGAAAAGTATTTGTTCTTCCAATCCACAAGCACGGAATGTCTTTCTGTACTTTTGTGTTGTCTTCAATTTCTTTCAACAGTGTTTTAGTTTTCAGAATACAGGTCTTTCACCTCTTTGGAAAGGTATATTCCTAGGCATCTTATTATTTTTGGTGTAACTGCATATGAGATTGATTCCTTAATTTCTTTCTGCTGCTACATTATTAGCATATAGAAATGCAACAGATTTCTGCACATTGATTTTGTATCCTGCAACTTCACTGGATTCTTTTATCAGTTCTATAAGATTTTTAGTAGAATCTTTAGGGTTTTCTATATATAGTATGATGTTATCTGTAAATAATGAAAGTTTTACTTCTCCCTTACCAACCTGGATGCCTTTTATTTCTTATTGTTGCTGTTGTTGTCTGATTGCTGTGGCTAGGACTTCCACTACTAGGTTGAATAAGAGTGATGAGAATCAGGGCACCTGGATGGCTCAGGGTGCCTGGTTGGCTCAAACCAATTCTTGATTTCAGCTGAGGTCATGATCTCAGGGTTGTGAGATCAAGCCCCACGATGGGCTCTGTGTTGGGCATGGAGGCTGCTTAAGAACTCTCTCACCCTTTTCCTCTACCCCTCAGCTCCCACTTGCACTTTCTCCCCCCCCTCCAAAAAAAAGTGATGAGAGTGGACATCCTTGTCTTGTTCCTGACCTTAGGGGAAAGCTCTTGGATTTTCCCCATTGAGTAAGATGTTCACTGTGGGTTTTTCATATGAGGCCTTTATTATGTTGAAGTATGTTCCCTCTAAACCTACTTTGTTTAGAGATTTCATCATAAATGGATGTTGTACTTTGTCAAATGCTTTTTCTGCCTCTATTAAGATGATCATGTGGTTTTTATATTTTCTCTTATTAATGTGATATATCATGTTGATTGATTTGTGAATACTGAACCAACCATCCTTTCATCCTGGGAATAAATCCCACTTGACCATGCTGAAGGACTTTTTTTAACATATTGTTGGATTCTGTTTGCTAGTATTCTGCTGAGGATTTTTGCACCTATATTTCCCTATGGTTCTGTTTTTTCCTGGTGTCTTTATCTGGTTTTGGTAGCAGGGTAATGCTGCCCTCCTAGAATGAATTTGGAAGTTTTCCTTCCTCTTCTATTTTTTGGAATAGTTTGAGAAGAATAGGTATTAACTCTTCTTTAAATGTTTGGTAAATTTATCTGTGAAGACATCTGGTCCTGGACTTTCATTTTTTGGGAGTTTTCTTTCATTTTTTTTTTTAAGATTTTATGTATTTGACAGAGAGAGACACAACGAGAGAAGGAACACAAGCAGGGGGCAGCAGGAGAAGGAGAAGCAAGCTCCCTGCAGAGCAGGGAGCCCGATGCGGGGCTTGATCCCAGGACCCCGGGATCATGACCTGAGCCAAAGGCAGACGCTTAACGACTGAGCCACCCAGGCGCCCCAGGGAGTTTTCTCATTACTGATTCAATCTCCTTGCTGGTAATTGGTTCAAATTTTCTAATTCTTCCTGTTTCACTTTTGGTAGGTAATATGTTTCTAGGAATCTAACCATTTCTTCTAAGTTGTCCAATTTGTTGGTATATAGTTTTTCATAATATTCTCTATATAATTGTTTGTATTTCTGTGGTGTTGGTTGTTACTTCTCCTCTTTCATTCATGATTTTATTTATTTGGGTCTGTTCTCTTTTCTCTTTGATGTCTGGCTGGAATTTTATAAATTTTATTAATTTTTTCAAGAACCAGCTCCTGATTTCACTGTTCGTTCTATTGGTTTTTTGTTTGTTTATTTTCTATATCATTTATTTCTGCTCTAATCTTTATTATTTCCTACTTTTGCTAGTTTTAGTCTTCATTTATTGTTCTTTTTCTAGCTTCTTTAGGTGTAAGTTTTGGTTGTTTATTTGAGATTTCTCTTGCTTCTTGAGGTAGGTCTGTATTGCTATAATCTTCCCTCTTAAATCACTTTTGCTGCATCCCAAAGATTTTGGACCTTTGTGTTTTCATTTTTATTTGTTTCCATGTAATTTTTTATTTCTTCTTTGATTTCTTGGCTAACCCATTCATTGTTTAGTAGAATGTTACTTAACCTCCTTGTATTTGTGGTCTTTCCAGATTTTTTCATGTGGTTGACTTCTAGTTTCATAGTGTTGTGGTCAGAAAAGATGCATGGTATGACTTCAATCTTTTTGAATTTGTTGAGATGTGCTTTTTGGTCTAATAAGTGGTCTATTTTAGAGAATGTTCCCATGCACTTGAAAAGAATGTGCATTCTGCTGTTTTAGGATGGAATGTTCTGAATATATCTGTTAAATCCTTCTGGCCCAGTGTGTCATTCAAAGCCATTTTCCTTGTTGATTTTCTGTTTGGATGATCCGTCCATTGATGTAAGTGGGGTGTTCAAGTCCCCGACTATTATTGCATTACTATCAATTAGTTCCTTTATGTTTGTTACTAATTGTTTTATGTATTTAGGTTTTCCCATTCTAGGTGTGTAAATATTTACAAATATATGTCTTCTTTTTGGATTGTTCCCTTTATTATTGTATAATATCCTTCTTGTCTCTTTCTCCTTTGCATATCTATTACTGGTTTTTGATTTGCAGTTACCAATAGGTTTGTATATAACATCTCAGCATCTTTGGCATATAGCAGTCTCCATTAAGTTGATGGTTGCTTAAGTTTGAACTAATTCTTTACTTCCCTCCCCTCCACTTTTTAGGTATATGGTGTCATATTTTATATCCTTTTATTTTATGAATCCCTTGACTGCTTTTTACAGAATATAATAATTTTTCATATTCTCATTTATGTTCTTTCCTTTCCACTCAAAGAATTCCCTTTAACAATTCTTGTAAGGCTGGTTTAGTTTTTGTCTGAGAAACTCTGTTTCTCCTTCTATTCTGAATGATGGCCTTGCTGAATAGAGTATCTTGGCTGCAGAGTTTCCCTTTTCAGCACTTTGAATATATCATGCCATTCTCTTCTGGCCTGTGAAGTTTCTGCTAAAAAAATCTACTGATAACCTTATGGGGTTTACTTTTGTATGTAACTGTCTTTTCTTTTTCTGCTTTTAAAATATTTTATTACTACTTTTCGCCAATGGTCATTAAAATGGCCATTAAAATTTAATGACATGGTCATTAAAAGTGTCTTGGAATGGACCTCCTTGGGTTGACTTTTTGGGGGTTCTCTGTGCCTCTTTTATCTGGCTACCTGTTTCCTTTCCTAGATTAAGGAAGTCTTCAGTTATTATTTCTTCAAATAAATTCCCTGCCCCCTTTTCTCTCTTCTCTTTTTCTGAGATCCCTATAATGCCAATGTTATTATGCTTGATGGAGTCACCGAATTTCCCTAAGACTATTCTCAATTTGCATATTTTTTCCCTCTCATTTGCTCAGCTTGGTTACTTTCCATTACTCTGTGTTCCAGGTCATTAATTTGTTCCTCTGCTTCCTCTAGCCTGCTATTTATTCCAAGAAATGTGTATTTTTAATTTCATTTATTGTGTTCTTCATCTCTGATTGGTTCTTTTTTATCTCTTTGTTAAACGTCTCACTGATGTCCTCCACTCTTCTCCAGTCCAGTGAGTATCTTTATGATCCTTAAATTCTCTATCAGACATATTAATTACATCTGTTTTGTTTAGGTCTCTTACTGTGGTTTGCTACTGTTCATTCATATGGGACATATGTCTCTGACTCCTCATTTTGTCTAACTCTTCACGTTTGTCTCTGTGAGCTGGGAAAGTCATCTATGTCTCCTGCTCTTGTAGGAGTGGCCTTATAAAGAAGAGGTCCTGTAGTGCGCTATAGTGCAGTGTCCCCTGTCCCCCAGGACCTGGAGCTTCAAGAGTGATTCCTGTGTGTGTTTTGCCCTGTTGTATTCTTGACATTTTTGCCTTCAAACCAGCTGTCTACACATGCTCTTTGCCTATTTTGGGCAATGTTTTGTCCCTGGTGGGTGTGGGGTGTGTTTTAACAGGGTACATACTAGTCTACATGCTAAATGAGACCTGGAGCTGCAGCTGCTAGGACCTGGCCAGCTTAAGTGGATCTTCAAAGTGTATGTAGGTGAGGTACACACTGTTAACTAGATGCACTTCAGGCTTCTTCAGCACCTATCACAGCTGCCAGGACCAACACAGACAAAAGGTACAGGTAGGGAGATGTAGTGTTGGAAAGATTTGCAGGAGTCTTCTAGGGGGAGGTTGGGGAGGGCAGATCTGCAGAAGCTTAGGGGGGCAGGGCTTGGTGCAAGCAAGTTAGGTAGGCGAGTGTTGGCACTGTGCTGGTTCCTGCAGGTGATTGTGTGTTTATGCTGGTTCATGGGGGAGGGAAATGGTGCTTGCCAGCTCTTTGTTCCTGGAGGGGTCTATCTGAGGTCTCTATCTCTCTGGGACATGCTCTGTGATGAGTAAATAATTCTTCCTGTGCATCCCAGTCATTTTTCAAACTGCTGGTTCTACACTGTATCACTTCAGGCAAGCTTGTTGTGCTGTGTCTTTAAGGGTGGGACTCAGGTTCCTAACACCTTCAGGGCTCCCCCAGAGCCCAGCCCACTGATTTTTAGAATTCCAGGCTTTGAGTCTGGCTGGTTGTAAGAACTCATGAAATTCAGCCCTTCTCACTTTTAAAGCCAAATGTTATGGGGGTTCATCTCCCCTGTGTGGGGTCTCAAATGTGATCATTTGTTCCTTGCTCTTCACTGTGCTCCTGGTTCCCTCCTGTTCACTGAAGGCCAAAGTCTGTTTAGGTCTCAAATCATGTCACTGCCTTTCCTCCCTTCTTCAATGGCCTCTTCTCTACCTTTGATTGTGGAGTTTATTCTGCCAGTTTGGGGGTCATTTTCTGGGTTACGTATGCTTATGTGGGTGTTATCTAGTTGTATCCCTGAGATGAGGTGAGCTTACAGTCCTCGTACTCTGCCATCTTCCCCTCTTGGATATTCTACAGTTCAATAGAGTTCATATTCTTCTTCTTCTTCTTCTTCTTCTTCTTCTTCTTCTTCTTCTTCTTCTTCTTCTTCTTCTTCTTCTTTGGCTTTAAGTCACACTATGTCTCTATTTCTGGGCTAGTACTTTTGTCTTCATTTCCCCAAACATTTTAAAATTTCTTTCACAACTACTGCTTGCTTTAGGATCAAAATCAAGCATGTCCACAGATTCAGGCCTTGTTCACTCTTCATCGTTTATGGCATGTGTCTATTCCACTGAGATATTGGGTTTTGTTTTAGACTAGACATTCTTTTATTCCCCTCTTTTTTCATGTTCTTTTCCTGAAGAACAGAAAGTTTTCAAGTATGAAATTATCTGTATCTTATAAGTCTAGAAGAGATAATTTTATTGCTAGAAATAATAACCTACAAATAATTGTTTCTCCTCCAACTTTGATTTCCAGGGCATAATACTTACCTAATTTTCCTTCAACCACACTGGTTAAGCCTTCACAATCTCTTTATTTGTTTTCTTTTATCTCTCATACTCTTTAATGTTATAGTGCCACAACTCAGACCCTGGACCTATTATTATCTTTTCTTTTGTACTCACACTCTTGTGATTTCATCTAGTCACTTGGTTATATAAATGTCATATTTACCTACAGCTCAAAACTCTAAACTTGAATTTCCTTTAAATTCTAGATTTGAATACCATATGCCTTACTCAACATCTCCACTGGAATATCTAATAGGTATCCAAACTTAATATGTACAGAAACAAGCTTCTGAACATCTGAAAACCACTCCTTCAACATCTTTGTAAAGCTTGAAAAGATTGCTTCTCATGAGCCTTATCTTAAGAAATTCATGCAGTCTTGCTGTATGAAAACAAATAAAGACAAAGAAGATAAGGAACTCATGACAAGTAGGCTACTACACATGAGAATGTAAAAAGAATATCTTCTGAAATCTTTGGATGATGGTTAAGGGAAATTGAGGGTGTTAATTATGCAACATGACCAAAGAACAACGGTAAAGGTTGAAACAGGAAGTCTAAAATTCAACAAGTCAATTCAATACTTTTCACCAGAAAAACAAGAAGCAAAAAAATTGCTGATACAATGGGATATATGATGGGATATGTTGAAAGATTTACACCTATGTTAGAGAATGTGTAGAATTAGCACCATGAGCAAATAAAAGTATATAAATGAAACAAAGTCAATTATTAATATTAGACAAAAGTAGTTGCATGGAAAAAGATATGTGATAATAATCTCCTTATAAATAAACATATTTTCACATGGTCAAATTAATAAAAACCAGGAATACCAATTTAAAATTGAATACAATTTTATCTGAAAGATAGATCAAGGGGCCTGTAAGTGTGCAGGGTAGGCAGAGGGGGAATAGCAAAAGTGTTAAATCATTATCAACCAAAATAGCATGGCAACAGAAAATGTCTAGTGTAGATAAAGAGATACATATCATTAGAAATATAGAGTTAAATACCTAAAGAAACAGCTAAAATGATTACAGTTTGATTTTGGTGAATAAGACTACCACAGCAAGGAAAGGAATTGGGTAACTGAATTCTTCTTAAATTATAAATCTTTTAAGATGATTTGACTCGTGAAGCCATGTACAAGTATTATTTTGATATGAATAAAACATTTTTATTTTATTTTTTTAACTATTTTATTTTATTTTTTATTTGTCAGAGAGAGAGGGAGAAGTGGGGAGCCCGATGTGGGACTTGATCCCAGGACTCTGGGATCATGATCTGAAATGAAGGCAGACGCTTAATCAACTGAGCCATCCAGGCGTCTTAAACAAAACATTCTAAAAAGAAATAACTATAGGGGCGCCTAGGTGGCTCAGTCATTAAGCGTCTGCCTTAAGCTCAGGTAGTGATCCCAGGGTCCCGGGATTGAGCCCTGTATCAGACTCCCTGCTTGGCAGGAAGCCTGCTTCTCCCTCTCCCATTCCCCCTGCTTGTATTCCCTCTCTCAGTGTGTCTCTGTCAAATAAACAAATAAAATCTTAAAAAAAGAAAAAAATTACTATAAATAAATAAATATATGTATATATTTCAAATTAAGAAACTGAATGAGAAATATTAAAATAAACATCATAATTTAGAATAAAGATATAGCCAAGCACTGTTTCATTAAAAAAGATAAACAAGGGGCACCTGGGTGGCTCAGTCATTAAGCATCTGCCTTTGGCTCAGGTCATGATCCTGGGGTCCTGGGATCGAGCCCCACATCGAGCTCCCTGCTCAGCGGGGAACCTACTTCTCCCTCTCCCCCTCCCCCTGCTTGTGTTCGCTCTCTCCCTGTGTCTCTCTCTGTCAAATAAGTAAATAAAATCTTTAAAAAAAAAGATAAACAAAATTGACAAATCGTTAGCTGGATTCACCAAGGAAAAAAAGAACTCAAATAATGAAATCAGAAATGAAAGAGATGTTGCAACTGATACCACAGGAATACAAAATTCACCAGAGACTATTATGAACAAGCATATGCCAATTAAATAACCTAGAAGAAATGGATAAACTCCTAAAAACATACACTCTACCAAGACTAAATCATGAGAAATAGAAAATCTGAGCAGATTGGTTACTATTAAGGAGACTGAATTAGCAATAAAAAAATCTCCCAAGAATCAGAAGTCCAGGAACAAATAACTTCACTAATGAATTCTACTAAACACTCAAAGAATAATTAATAACTAATCCTTCTCAAACTCTTCCAAAAAATTGGAAAAGGAGAGAATGTTTCCAAACTTATTTTACAAGCCCAGCATTATTATGATACCAAAACCAGGTAAGATACCACAAGAGAAGAAAATTAAAGGTTGATATCCCTGATGAACATAGATGCAAAAATCCTCAACAAAAAATTAGCATACTGAATTCAGTAATACATTAAGAGGATCATACACCATGATCAAATGGAATTTATCAAAAGGATGCAAGGTTGGTTCAACATCTGCAAATCAATCATTGTAATCTACCACATTAACAAAATGGGGAAGGATAAAAATCATACAGTTATCTCATTAGACACAGAGAAAGCACTGGACAAAATTCAGCATCAATTTATGACAAAAATTCTATACAAAGAGGGTATAGAGGAATATACCTCAAGATAATAAAGGCCATATATGACAATCACACAGCTATTATCGTACTCAACTCTAAAAAGTTGAAAGCCTTCCTCTAAGATCAGGAAAGAGATAAGGATGCCCATTCTTCACACTTTTATTCAAAATAGAACTGGAAGTCTTAGCCAGAGAAATTAGGAAGAAAAAGAAAAAAGGCATCCAAATTGACAAGGAAGTAAAACTGTCACCATTTGCAGATGGCACGATACTGTATATAGAAAACCTTAATGACTCTATCATAAAACTATTAGAACAAATAAATTTAGTAAAGTTGCAGGGTACAAAATCAATACAAAAATCTATTACATTTCTATGCACTAATAATGAACTATCAGACAGAGAAATTAACAAAACCCATCTACAATTGCCTCAAAAACAATAAAATACTTAGGAATGAATGTAATCAAAGAGATAAAAGACTTGTACACTGAGAACACTAATGTATTGATAAAACAAACTGAAGAAGACAAAAATAAATGAAAAGATATCCCATGCTCTTGGGATTGGAAGAATTAATATTGTTAAATTGTCCATACTGCCCAAAGAAATCTAGATTCAATGTAGTCCCTATCAAAATTCCAATTTTTTTCACAGAAATAGAACAAATAATAATAAAGTTTGAATGGATCCATAAAAGAGTACATAGCCAGAGCAATCTTGAGAAAGAAAAATAAAGCAGGGGGCATCATGCTGCCTAATTTTGAACTCCATTACAAAGCTATAGTAATCAAAACTGTATGGTATTAGGATAAAAACACACACAGACCAGTGGAACAGAATAGAGAGCCCAGAAATAGACCCAAACGTATATAGTCAATTCATTTATTGCAAAGCAGCCAAGAATGTACAAGGGCAATTATTGAAAAGACAAGAAATAACAAATGTCGCAAGGATGTGGAAAAAAGCAAGCTCTTGTGCACTGTCGGTGGGAATGTAAATTAGTGCAGCTACCATAGAAAACAGTATGGTAGTTCCTCAAAAAATTAAAAATAGAACTATCTTATAATCCAGCAATTCCACTTCTTGGTACTTATCTGAGGAAACTAAAACACTAACTCAAAAAGATATATGCATTCCCATGTTCACTGCAGCATTAGTTATAATAATAGCCAAGATAAGGAAACAATCTAAGTGTCCATCAAATGATGAATGAAAAAGAAAATCTGGCATGTGTGTACGTACATGGAATGTGTATAGAATATTGTTCAGCCATAAAAAATAATAAACCTTGCCACTTGGTCAAGGACATGGATGGTCGTTGAGGACATTTTTTCTAAATGAAATAAATCATAAAGAAAAAGGCAAATACCATATGATCTCACTTATAGGTGGAATCTAAAAACAAAACAAAACAAAACAACCAAAAAAATAAACAAACAAAAATAAGCTCGTAGATTTTGGCGATTGCCAAGGCAGGGGTAGGGGTAGTGAGTAAAATGGATGGAGGGGGTAAAAATGTACAAACTTCCAGTCATAAAATAAGTCACATGGATATATAATGTACAGTATGATGGCTACAGTTAATAACATTGATTCACATATTTGAAAGTTGCTAAGAAAATAGAATTTAAAAATCCTCATCATAAGAAAAAAGAATTATAACTATGGTAGTGACAGATGTTAACTAGGTTTATTGTGGTGATCATTTTGTAACATTGATACAAATATCACATTATGTTGTACACCTGAAACTAATTATAATTTATATGTGAATTTAAATAATGAATATGAGTAGAAATTAGCTAAATAATAAATAAATGTATTAGAGTTGATCAATAAATCAAGGGCTGGAAGTTCACTAAAAGTACTTTTCGTAAAGACCTAATTTTGCTCCCTCCTCAATCAGCATACAACTACAACACTGAATTACCTTATAAAGGCATAAATGCAAAAAGATAGGGCAAATAGGTGAATAAGAAAAATAAATCATGGGGGCTGGTAAACAGATAGATGAGGCAGAATCACTAAATCTAAATCCTAAGACAAAAAACTGAAAACTAGTCTGATTTTTACATCTGAGAATTTAAAGCCAAAGGATGTGATGGGGAAGAAGATAACAGACTGATTTAAAATGGAAAGTTAAAAAACAACAACAACAACAACTATCTTAAGAGGCAGTTAGATTTCTCAATCCTCTCCTATACTATATAGATGGACAACTATTATTGCAATCTTCAACATAAAACTGAAGGTTTATTATTTGAAGAACATAAAACAGCATCTGTGGGCTGGGGGCAGAGTTACAGTTAATGACTCTGGGGACATACCACAAACATAGGAATAAAATAAGCACATACATGAGGGATGCTGAGCTGCTCGTCTTTTGCCCAACTCTTCTAAAACTTCAAGAGAAAACCTTAGTAATAAAAATAATCACCCAATAAGTATCACCAGCTTTCTGAAAGAAACTTCAGTATAAAAAGATAAAGACCAAAGGAAACAGGAAAAAAGTTTGGAGGAAGTGGAGAATATTCAAGAAGAATACCACTTACCCCGCAAAAACCTACCATTAATATTAGGTGAGATGTATTAGGTGAGCTGTAATTTGCAGCTATCAAACTATAGAATGTTTTTAATAATAATAAAAAAATGAACTTTGAAAAAAATTGGTAATAGGAACAAACAAATATATAAATTCAGAAATATAGTTCAGGAAATCTCACAGAATGTAGAACAAAATGACAGAGGTAAAAAACAAAATAGGAGACAAATGCCAAAAAATTTATAGTCTAGTCCACTTGAAGTAAGTCAGAAAGATCCAAGAGAAGCTTACATGACAAAAAATTTTAAAAAAAGAAACTGATAGAATAACTGATATGAATTAATGTGTCAAAAGAACTTCAGACAAATAGGGAGTTTATGGTTGAAATAGTGGTAAGTACACAGCAAATCTAAGCAAATGTAAAAACAAGACAAATTAAACTTAAGAAAAGCAAAAAAAAAATGTGTAACTGTATGTTCCATCCCTTAATATATCACATAGTCAAAGTAATATAAACTTCACATATATCCTTATTTGAAGAATGGAGGAACAGATGGATGAAAGAAAAGTGGGGGGGTGGGGAGAAGAAAAATGTAAGGGGACTTGTTAAGAGGAAAGAGAATTAAATCCTCATATTCCAGAGTTGAAAGTGAGCAGATTTATGACTAAAAATGAAAAGCCAAGACTAACAATACATAAAGAAAAGAAGTAAGAAAAGAGAAAGTTATTCCTTTTAGGCAAGGCAAAAGAAAATAAGAAAATGGAAACTACCATTTGCCCTAAAATATTTGCAGTATTAATCAAGTCTTTAAGTTATATGCAAGCATAACTTTATTTTAAAATTTAAAATTATAAAGTTTAAAACCCTGGGGTAATATTTCATATGATGATGTCAAATTTTGATAGCATATCTTTGCATTTTATAATGTTTAAAAGAACATATTCCATATCCACACTTGGATAGTTTTATGATTTTAATTTTAATTACAATGACCATTTTATTCAGAGTGCCAGATTAGAAAGTATTTTTCATCTGTTTGTGAAAAGGTATGTTTTTTTAAATTGGAATGTAAATTGTTGATGTTACTAAACACACTACTGTCTTCTGTGGACTTTTTCTTGAGGGAGGTGGGGAGGTATCAAGTGTCTCTTCATAAAGGAAACAATGTATTGATTGACACATTTTTCTCTGCCTTTTAATATAACACATATGTAACCTTTTTAATATACTTTATTTTTTACCATCCATATATCTGTAGATAGCCAATGTTTTAAATCCTTGAAATTAAAAACATTCACCAGTATCTTTAAATGGTTACCTATCCTTTATTATTTTCCCTGTGCTATTTATTAATCCCTTTGACTCTACAGATTCAGATCTCTCTTTGGTTCAGGAAAAGTTCTTTTACATTAATTCCCACATCCTCAGATTTTAACTAAAATATCTTTTTTTTAAGATTTTATTTATTTATTTGAGAGAGAGAGAGAATGAGAGATAGAGAGCACGAGAGGGAAGAGGGTCAGAGGGAGAAGCAGACTCCCTGCTGAGCAGGGAGCCCGATGTGGGACTCGATCCCGGGACTCCAGGATCATGACCTGAGCCGAAGGCAGTTGCTTAACCAACTGAGCCACCCAGGCGCCCTTAACTAAAATATCTTAATCTCAAAGAATCATTTCTCATCTACTCTGCAAATTATGTTCTTGTTGAAGCGCATACCTCAGCCTCATTCCATAATTCCCTGTGTCAGTCAGCTCCTGATTGTTTCCTTGGTAGCACTGCCATGGACATGTCCATCTGCACTTTTCATCTGTTCACAGAAGGTATTACTTTATGTCATGCCCAGAATTAGGATTTTTATATAGAACTAGATGTTTTTAATTCTAGTTTAACTTATGTTTAGGACTCAAATGGTCATAGGATATTAAATTTCCTTTGAGTGTTAATCCTGGTCAAGAGGAAATATTTTCCTGCTGAATACATTGTAAAGAGAGAGTGAGAAACACAAATAAAGATGGTTATGATTATATGCCATAGGTTTCAATTTTCGAAGTAGTGGTTAGACACATAAACTAGGTGGTTTCAGCATATTAAACGTCTCAATAGAGTTTAAGTCATTGATCATATAATTTGTTTTTCTTATTTCTTTAAATACAAAGCACTTAGTCATTTGAAATTGATGTAAATAAACTCTACCACCCAGATTGGCTAAACAATAGATCTTATTTCTAGTACTAAAGTACTGGGTAGTATAATAGCACCACTGATTTATTTGTTGTGCCTGGGAATTACAATATGGAACAGTCTGGTTTCTCATTAGGAAGAACATAGGCTTTTGCATTTCTTGCGAAGTGACTGAAGCTCTATGATGTAGTCATAAAAACATAGTCTTGGGGGCACCTGGGTGGCTCAGTCGGTAGAGCATTAAGCCCTTGATCTCAGAGTGGTGAGTTCAAGCCCCACACTGGGCGTGAAGCCTACTTAAAAAAGATAGTCTTGGTTTCTAGATCCCAAAAAACCAAACCAAAACAAAACAAAACAAAAAACTGAAGCAACCTAGTTAAGATTAAACAAAAATAATTTTTAAAAATACAAATAAAAGCCTTCTTAAATATTACACAAAATAATTCTAGAGTATAAATGTCCCATGAATATATCTCCAAGTAAGTTTAACAATTAAAATCCTTCATCACTTAACTGGTAAAGGTTTACTGTGTAATCTTACATTTTTTCCATAGTAATATTGTTTACAGTTTTGTTCTGCTCAAGGGCATTGTGATGAGAAAACAGCAGTAATTAAGTCAGGAGTTGCCATTCTAGTGCTGTGTTAATTCAGAATTTAATGCACAACTCAAAAGGAATATGAGAGATGTTTATCTTTTTTTAAAAAAGATTTTATTTCTTTGGCAGAGAGAGACACAGTGAGAGAGGGAACATAAGCAGGGGGAGTGGGAGAGGGAGAAGCAGGCTTCCCGCTGAGCAGGGAGCCTGATGCAGGGCTCGATCCCAGGATCCAAAAAGTCCCATTTTATATAGTAACCCATTATTTTAGACTTTTGTTTATTGCTCTAGAAAATGTTATCATTGTAGTGGAGTCAGGCAGACAAGGAGAAATTAATTTAAAACCTATCATGTCCTCACATTGAGGTCTTTCAACCATTTGGAGTCTATTTTTGTGTGTGGTGTAAGGAAATGGTCCAGTTTCATTTTTCTGCATGTGGCTGTCCAATTTTCCCAACACCATTTGTTGAAGAGACTGTCTTTTTTCCACTGGACATTCTTTCCTGCTTTCTCGAAGATTAGTTGACCATAGAGTTGAGGGTCCATTTCTGGGCTCTCTATTCTGTTCCATTGATCTATGTGTCTGTTTTTGTGCCAGTACCATACTGGCTTGATGATGACAGCTTTGTAATAGAGCTGGAAGTCCAGAATTGTGATGCCGCCAGCTTTGTTTTTCTTTTTCAACATTCCTCTGGCTATTCGGGGTCTTTTCTGTTTCCATACAAATTTTAGGATTATTTGTTCCATTTCTTTGAAAAAAGTGGATGGTATTTTGATAGGGATTGCACTGAATATATAGAATGCCCTAGGTAGCATTGACATCTTCACAATATTTGTTCTTCCAATCCATGAGCATGGAACGTTTTTCCATTTCTTTGTGTCTTCCTCAATTTCTTTCATGAGTATTTTATAGACAGGAGTCCATCAAAATCCTAAAGGAGAACACAGGCAGCAACCTCTTCAACCTCAGCCGCAGCAACTTCTTCCTAGAAACATTGCCAAAGGCAACGGAAGCAAGGGCAAAAATGAACTATTGGGACTTCATCAAGATAAAAAGCTTTTGCACAGCAAAAGAAACAGTCCACAAAACCAAAAGACAACCGACAGAATGGGAGAAGATACTTGCAAATGACACATCGGATAAAGGGCTAGTATCCAAAATCTATAAAGAACTTATTAAACTCAACACCCAAAAAACAAATGATCCAATCAAGAAATGGGCAGAAGACATGAACAGACATTTTTCCAAAGAAGACATCCAAATAGTCAACAGACACATGAAAAAGTGCTCAACATTGCTTGGCGTCAGGGAAATCCAAATCAAAACCTCAATGAGATACCACCTCACACCAGTCAGAATGGCTAAAATTAACAAGTCAGAAAACGACAGATGTGGGGGGGTGCAGAGAAAGGGGAACCCTCCTACACTGTTGGTGGCAATGCAAGCTGGTGCAGCCACTCTGGAAAACAGTATGGAGGTTCCTCAAAAAGTCGAAAATAGAGCTACCATACGACCCAGCAATTGCACTACTGGGTATTTACCCCAAAGATACAAATGTAGGGATCTGAAGGGTTACACGCAACCCGAAGTTTATAGCAGCAATGTCCACAATAGCCAAACTATGGAAAGAGCCAAGATGTCCATTGACATAAAGAAGAGGTGGTGTATATATACAATGGAATATTATGCAGCCATCAAAAGGAATGAAGTCTTGCCTCACTGATATGAGGAATTCTTAATCTCAGGAAAGAAACTGAGGGTTGCTGGAGTGGTGGGGGGTGGGAGGGATGGGGTGGCTGGGTGGTAGATATTGGGGAGGGTATGTGCTATGGTGAATGTTGTGAATTGTGTAAGACTGTTGAATCACAGACCTGTACCTCTGAAACAAATAATACATTATATGTTTAAAAAAAAAAGAAGAAGATAGCAGGAAGGGAAAAATGAAGTGGGGGAATCGGAGGGGGAGACGAACCATGAGAGACTATGGACTCTGAGAAACAAACTGAGGGTTCTAGAGGGGAGGGGGGTGCGGGGATGGGTTAGCCTGGTGATGGGTATTAAAGAGGGCACGTACTGCATGGAGCACTGGGTGTTACACACAAACAATGAATCATGGAACAGTACATCAAAAACCAATGATGTAATATATGGTGATTAACATAACGTAATAAAAATAAATAAATAAAATTTTTAAAAAAGTGAAAAAAATGAAACCTATCATGTCCTGACAAATCATATCAATACAAAAAATTTTTAGGAGACAAAAAGAAATGTAACTTTGGATATTGTACTGCCACGGTATCAAAATTTGGCAATAATTTAGCAAACAACAGCAAATTGAGCTTTATGTATTAACAGTATATGAATGTAAGAAAAAGCACAGGGTTTGAATTAATGCATGAATAACACAGAGGGGGAGTCTAACATGAAACAAAAAATAAGAATAAAAGTTTGTGTGGATCCCAGTATATATTCGGTATTAGAGCCAAAAACAGTGTTCTCGTAAGTTGCCATTTGAGAGCAGCAAGTAAATACTATCATTATTATTTTGTATTAATGAAAACATGTAAAGTGATTGGAGCAGATAGTCTTGGTACAAATGATTCCCAAAATTTTTACATTTTGTATCCAAAATATAAGAATAAAACACTAATAGTACATTTCATTATTATATGATTACATAGTGTTGGCATTTTAATTTTATTCATGGCATCAAGCATATGTAAGCAGTGGACCTTGTATATTCTAGTAACTTCAGTGAATTCCTTTTTAAACTGTCTTTTAGGTGAAAAATCTGGAAATAGATTTAGAATGTATGCATTTTAGAAAAATATTTGATAAAATATTGACATGTCTGTAGGCAGCATGACACTTTCCAGTGAACTACTGACAGCTGGAGAGCATCATCAACCCAGTTTGCATTCAGCTGTTTCAAATGGCATACATTCTCCACAAAATGGCATAGATAAATTTATCAATTTCTGCAGGATGTAAATTATAGATTCTGTTTAAGAATGTGTTAGGCATGCAAACTAAAAAGAAAAAAAATGAGCTGACAGTTGAAAACTTCTCAAATTATATTCTCTAAAATACTTGTTAAGCATTCCAATTTAGTAATTAATTTCAAATTACTGGATTAATTAGTATGGCAAAGGTAACAATATTGAAGAATAGCTTTTATGATATGTAAAATCCTAATAAATCTAATTTTATATTATATATTTAAGAGGTCATTCTCCACACTTTTTGTTGTCTGGCTAAATTATCACAGGAAAATATTGTTATCAATATGCAGCATTTTTTTTTCACCAAATCCTGTGTCATTATGACAGAGATTACTTGTTTTTCACCAAAATCCTTTCTCCACTCATTCCATAAAGACAAAATAAATAAACAAAAACAAATGAACCTGTAGCTGCTAGACACACCACTGCTTAGCTAAACTATCAATTTTCGATTCTAGTCTTCCTTGTAGTTAGAAATGGTGAATAATTTTTGCTAATCGAATGGAAACCAAAGTGATATCTGTCACTTCCATGTCTGGATGTTACTTCCTTTCCTCTCCTTGCCAGTGGAACTGAGACATGGCAGTGACCCAATTTCAACCACTCAAATAACAATACCCTAGTACAAGGTTTGGCAAACTGCAGCCTATAGGCCAAATCTCTCCCTCTGCCTGTTCTTTTAAAAATTTTATTAGAACACATCCATGCCCAATCATGACATAGTCTATGGCTACTTTTCCAGCAAAACAACTGAGTTGAATAGCTGTACCAGATACCATATACCTTGGAAAGCCCAAACCATCTACATTCTGTCTCTTGACAGAAAAAGTTTACAGACCCCTAACCCAGAGAATAGAACAACAGTATGGAAGCAGCCTGGGTCCCTGGATGAGCACAGTGATTGAGCAGAACGGTACCACTGTCTTGTACTCTTCCCTCCAGAAGTGTTAGATGAGAAATTTATTTTTTTTAAGCCACTACATTATTGGGTCTCCTAATTATCAGTAGTTTGATGTTTTCTGACATTAAGCCACTCCAGGAAGGATATGAACATTGGTAAGGAAATAATGTAATAGAAAACCAAAATATAAACCTAAATATCTAATTAACAGTGTCCTAACTCTGTAACATGACTCTACTTTATTTCTGGGGAATTTTCCTCTTTCAGAATAAATATCATAGAAACAAACATGCTATTTTAGAAATTAGAATAAAGTACGTTGTTGGATTTTACAATAGACCTTTAAAGAAAGTCTCCTTGAATTTATAATTCATATGAAGGTAATATAATTAACTAGTGTCATGAGTATTATGTGTTCATGACCCAAATGTAGACTGTATACAATAATAAAAATTGTTTTAAAAAAGTCTATTTACATGCTAGTCATGTTTGTTGCTTATTTGTGAACAATATAGTCTCATTAAATTAAGCAAAAATAATTTATTAATATTAATTTAGATAATCTCTAGGATGGAGAAACAGGCTCAGAAAGTCAGCAGGAGGAAAAAGAAGCTGATCAGCCAGAGCTATGACCAATTATCACTCACTTAACCTTTCTAGTGAAGATATCAGCTGCCAACCTTCAACACCAGACTCCATACCTTGCACCATAGGGAGTGTTTGAAATGGACACTGGATGCTATTAGCAATCATGCTACTGTTTCTCATGAAAACTCCATGTTGCTGCTTCTACTAGGGGCAACATTTAGTCACAAATGCATTCTTTGGTTCCCGCTTCTTTGTATCACTAAATCCTGCATACAAGTCAAAGGTAAGGACCTCTGAAGATAAGTAATTTTTGTGTAATCTAGGTGAGAGAGGCAACCAGGGAAGTAAATATCCAGTCATTTTTGGTTTCCTATAATTAGAGTCAAATTCTCTCCTTGTGGACATAGAGATTCTCCCAGTAAAATGAGTCATATGTTGGGAAGCCAAAAAGAAAACGGAAGTATCCTAAGTATCCACACTTTGGCTTCACAATGTCAATATAAACCTTTCCTCCTATTGTTTCACTCCCCCCAGCTATATTCTTATTAACATAATTCAATTATCCTCAAACAATACAAAGTGTACCTCAAGGCTAATCAATTCCACATTCATCTTCAAGCCCACTATCTCTGGGTGATGGCCACTCCTTCTTTAGTTCTCTCCACTCAAACATGAAATAAAAAAATTCTCTACATAAATATATATTACATATATCGAAGAGATATGCATGTATAATACACATGAATCCATCTATATGATATATAATATGTACGATAATGCAGAAAAACAAGTATGATATATATATGTATATAATAAGAAAGAAAGAGAGAGTGGTATACGGCAAAGTACACGGTTCTCACTTCACTTTTCTTACTGCTACTGGTGCATAGTACTTCTGATTTCTCTCTTTTATGCATTACATTTTACCTTCAACTGTTTAGGGAAATGAATTTTTTCAGCCTGAGACACCTAAAACTTTGTCCCATGGGTTTTAAGCCATGGGTGACCTGCACATAAAGTTATATTGGTGGTCTTAAACTACACAGACAGTACACAAATGGTCCTATGTATATAGTTAAGATTTCTTAATTTATGCCAGTGTGTTTGTTAATGAAGGGAACACTCTGGGCTCCCATTCCCTACTCCTTCCTTTTTTCTTTTCACAGCAGTAATCTTCTTCACTTGTCCCCCAGCAGACACTACAACTTCCTATTTATTTTGAAAACAGATTGTTAATTGTAATCAAATGATCTATCCCACTTTGCCATCTTGGAGGCAAGATATATGTATATTGGCACTGAGAAAAACGATCTCATATACAGATCACTGATCTGAGCCTATTTTGAATTATGCTTAGTGTTGGCATCCTTATTCTTTAAGGCTAGGTGCTTTGAGGTAATGTATAGCAACACCAACAGATCTCTTTAATGATGCCTTCATTTGCTCTGAAATAAAATCCTAAATAGGAAGCAGTATAGATGGGCTACCATGATATAATCAAAGGCATTCAATGCAACCACAGAGGCTTTCAATAATCCTGAAGAAAAGAAGGCAGGCATGGAAAGCAAAAATAAATTCAGAATAAATGCATATTTCCCTGAGGAACATCACTGCCTACTTTGTATTAGAAATGGTTCCAGTGTAATCAGCTGCTTTAGAAAACAGGCTGGTCACATGGTGCAAAATGCCAGCTTAGGCTCATGACTGTTTCTACTGGAGGAAAATTGGTTCATATGAGAACTTCATGAGAGGAGGAACATGTTATTGAGGTTCTGTAATAACTGCCATCCTGCCATTAAATCCACACATGTATGAGTTCTGCTCAGAGTCCTTTTCTGATTGTTCTTTCTAAAACACCATCTGTCAATGTTTAATATTTATCCCCTTACCCTGACAGCACACATAGCATTATCTGACATAATATTATATTTTTAGGTTCTTTATTTTATTCACTAAATTGTAAGTCAAGGATTTTGCCTGATTTGTTTCCTTCTATATCCCCAGCACCTAAAATACTGCTTGGTACATTCAGACTCCCAAATAATCTTAATATTGGTTGAATGGGTGAACATAATCATTGAACAAACATGGTAGAAGATAGAAAAGAGTGTTGGATTAATATTCTATAAATTTGGATGATTTCTAAGAATATTTTCATAAATTAGGTACTTTAATGATAATTCATAGGCCACCTATATTTTTGTGCTACAGATTATTAAAATGTCTTCCCCAATCTTTTTTTTTTTTAATTAACACATAATGTATTATTTGTTTCAGGGGTACAGCTCTGTGATTCATCAATCTTACACAACACCCAGCGCTTACCATAGCACATACCCTCCCCAATGTCCATCACCCAGCCACCCCATCCCTTCTCCCCCCTCCCCTCCAGCAACCCTCAGTTTGTTTCCTAAGGTTAATAAGAGTCTCTTATGCTTTGTCTCCCTCTCTGGTTTGGTCTTGTTTCATTTTCTCTTCTCTTCCCCTGTGATGTTCTGCCTTGTTTCTTAAATTCTGCATATTAGTGAGATCATATGATAATTGTCTTTCTCTAATTGACTTATTTCACTTAGCATAACACCCTCTAGTTCCATCCACGTCATTGCAAATGGCGAGATTTCATTTTTGATGGCTGTGTAATATTCCATTATATATATATAATGGAATATATATATATATATATATACCCATACACACACACACACACACACACACACACACACACACACACCACATTTATCCATTCATCTGTCAATAGACATCTGGGCTCTTTCCATAGTTTGACTATTGTTGACATTGCTGCTATAAACATTGAGGTGCAGGTGCCCCTTCAGATCACTGCATTTGTATCTTTGGGGTAAATCCAGTACTGCAATTGCTGAGTTGTAGGGTAGCTCTATTTTCAACTTTTTGAGGAACCTCCATACTGTTTTCCAGAGTGGCTGCACCAGCTTGCATTCCCACCAACAGTGTAGGAGCATTCCCCTTTCTCCCCATCCTCACCAACATCTGTCATTTCCTGACTTGTTAATTTTAGCCATTCTGATTGGTGTGAGGTGGTATCTCATTGTGGTTTTGATTTGTATTTCCCTGATGCCAAGTCATGTTGAGCACTTTTTCATGTGTCTGCTGGCCACTTGGATGTCTTCTTTGCAGAAATATCTGTTCATGTCTTCTGCCCATTTCTTGATTTCCCCAATCTTGACACCAGTTCTTAACTATTGCTTCTTCAAAGCCCATAATCATCTAGCAAAAGGAAAAAAAAAAAGATAGCTTATAAGTAGATGCAGACATATTTCTTAGTCCTGCTCTTCTAGGCAAAGGGAAAGTAAGAGATATTCCCTAAGTTCTGCCTAGTGGAAAAATTCCTAATTGTTCTGAACCTTTTTCAGAAGATTTCAACATATTGGGGGGCACCTGGCTGGCTCAGTAGGTTAAAGCAGAAGGCTCATCTGCCTTCTGCTCAGGTCATGATCCCAGGGTACTGGAATCAAGCTCCATGTAGGGCTCCCTGCTCAGTGCGGAGTCTGCTTCTGCCTCTCCATGTGCCTTTCCCCTAGCTCATGCTCTCTCTCACTCTCCCAAATAAATACATAAAATCTTAAAAATATATAAAAAGAAGATTTCAACATATTGGAGAGAGGCATCTGTGGGGCATAATAGGAATCAATGCTCTATCATCCTTTAGTTGACTTTACAAGTTTTTTTTTTTCAAATCTATGAAAACTTTTGGCCCAACCTATAATAATAATAATAGATGAGAAAACATTTAGAATGAGAAAACAAATGGAATAATTCTACCTAAAAATGTCTTTTCCAACTATACTACCCAATTAAGGAACTTTGGAAATAAGCCTGGTATTATTATGGGGTCTTATTGGCATTACTTTGAATCACACTTCTATCAAAATTCTTTTTAGTAACTTCTGCATATGCACTCACAGTGATGAGAAAAGGGTCCTTCTGGATCTGCAGGAATTAGTGTTAGCTCCCATAATTATGGATACATTTTAATATTTTGGTTTCCTTAGTTCACAGATACTCTAGTAATTATTCTTAGAAGCCTGGGAAGGCAACATTTACAACATACTGTAAAAATGTTAATGCAGTATTATCATATCCCAGTTGTATACTATTTTTTTTTTAATGTGGCTATCCAGGTATTCCAGCACCGTTTGTGGAAGAGATAATCTCTGCCCCATTGTATTACCTTTGTTCCTTTGTCAAAGATTAGTTGACTACATTTATTTGAATATATGTAAGTATATTATTGGGCTCTCTAGTCTTTCCATTGAATTGTTTATTCTTTCACCAAAAAATACTGTCTTGATTACTACAGCTTTATAGTGAATCTTGAAACTGGGTAGTTTCACTGTTCTTTGTTCTCTACCTTCGATATTGTGTTGGCTATTCTGGGTCTTTTGCCTCACCATGTAACTTTAGAATTGGTTTGTCAATATCTTCAAAAAAAAAAAAACTTGCTGGGAATTTCTGTGACTGAATCTGTAGATCAAGTTGGTAAGAACTTACACCTTGAGAGTCATCCTATCCATGAACCATGGAATATCTCTGCATTTATTGAGTTCTTCAATTTTGTTCATCAGGGTTTTGTAGTTTCCCTCATACAGATCTTTTACATTGTTAAATTTATACCTAGCTATTTGGTGGGGAGGTGGGGAGTGCTAATATAAATGGTATTGTGTTTTTAATTTCAGATTCCACTTGTTCACTGCTGGTATATTAGGACTTACGTATATTAACCTTGTATTCTACAACATTGCTATAATTGCTTTTCAGTTCCAAGAGTTCTTTTGTTGATTCTTTTGGAATTCCTACGTATAGGATCCTGTTATTTCTGAATAAAGATGGTTGTATTTCTTCCTTCCCAATGTGTTTATCTTTTATTCTTTTCTTGTCATACTGCATTATCTAAGACTTCCAGAACGATGTTGAAAAGGAGTGGTTAGAGGGAACAACCTTGCATTGTTACTGATCTTAGCAGAAAAAATTCTAATTTCTCCCCAATTAAGTATGATATTAGCTACAATTTTTATATATTATTTTCCAAATTGTGGAAGTTCCCCTCTATTCTTGGTTTATTGAGTTTTTATCACGAATAGTCATGAAATTTTGTCACATGCTTTTTCTGCAACTATTGATATAATCATGTGATTTTTCCTTTTTAGCCTGTTGATGTGATGGATTAGTTTATTTGATTTTCTAGTGCTTAAACTGTCTTGCGTACCTGAACTAAATTCCACTTGTTGTGGTATATAATTCTCTTTATATTTCTTTGAATTTGATTTGCTAACATTTTGTTGAAGATTTTTACATCTATATTCATGAGAGATACTGGTTTGTAGTCTTCTTTCCTTTCATTGTCTTTGGTTTTTGTGTTAGGATAATGCTGGTTTCATAAAAGGAGTTATGAAGTATTCCTTCTGCTTCTATCTTCTGAAAGACATTGTGAAAAATCAATATGATTTGTTCCTTAAATGTCTGGTAGAATTTGCCAGTGACTCAATCTGGGATGGGCTTTCTTTTTACAAATAGAGTCTCAAAACCTGATAAAGAGAATTTTGTAGATCCATTCAAGGAAACTTAAGGTGCTTAAAAAAGATTGTACATATTAAATATATTCCCACACCCATATTTTCTTATACCTTGGGATTTTTTTTCCTCTATATAATATCAAGCAATATCTGAAACTTCGGGTCTATCATTATCCTGTCACTGTTGAATCAGGGTTTTATTTTTTATTTTTATTTTTTTTTCCTTTTTTAAAAATTTTATATTATGTTATGTTAATCACCATACATTACATCATTAGTTTTTGATGTAGTGTTCCATGATTCATTGTTTGTGTATAACACCCAGTGCTCCACTCAATACGTGCCTTCTTTAATACCCATCACCAGGCTAACACATCCCCCCCTCCTCTCTAGAACCCTCAGTTTGTTTCTCAGAGTCCATAGTCTCTCATGGTTCATCTCCCCCTCCGATTCCCCCCCACCTTCATTTTTCCCTTCCTACTATCCTCTTTTTTTTTTTTAAACATATAATGTATTATTTGTTTCAGAGGTACAGGTCTGTGATTCAACAGTCTTACACACAAATCAGGGTTTTAGACAACCATTAAGGCAAATGAGGTAGGGCCCTTTCCACTAGGACTTGGTGCTATGAAAGAAATGTTTTAAATTTGGGGAGCCTGCAAAATAAAAGCAAAACAAAAGACAATATCCTCTAGAAAATTGAAGAGTATGAGAGACATCACAATATTCAGTTTGGCCAAGACACAAATAAAAATTACTCAACCTTAAAAAACAAACAGGCAAACAAACAAAACTACCACACACACAGGAAAACTGAAGAGTCACTGGCTCTGAGCCAAAGGCTATGTGTGATCTGTCAAGCCCAACCCTAGCCTATTATAAAGACTTTATCAGGAAGGTTTCATTGAGGAAAATTGTCCTCCTCACACTAAGCAAGTACACTACAGTCTCTGAAAGCACTTGTAATCAAGGACTCAGGAGCTGACAGCCCATGGTCTTACACAGTACTGCATTGTGAACCCAGGTGCCTCCATTCAGAAACCTCCTTAAATGTGTGAGTATACTGGGGGGAAAGCAAAGCCTGACCCAGGTGCCTCTACCAAGATCTCATGTGGAGGGGAAAGGTGGAAGCTTTGAAAACATCTTTACTCAGACTCAGTATTTTTTCACTCCGAGCTCTTCTCTTCCTCCTCCCAGGTATACAAAGAGCATGAGCCTTTCATTTGGACTCCCTCAGCAGTGAACAAATCCTCGTGTCTGAGCTGATCCACCTGACCCTTACCTGATGCTGTTCTGTGGGGAAGAATGGAGCATGAGGGAGCCAGTGCATTTTCCCATTTGGTCTCTTGCTTACACTATTGCAGTAAGTGATTAAAGACTTGACAGTTACCTTCATTTGGGCTTGTTTTACTGGCCACCTAGACACCTGGCAGCCCAGCTCTTTCCAGCTCAGCTCCTGATAATTCTCTAAGGAAAAGAGAACTGACAAATGCCAATCCTGTGATGACAAAAACTTCAATGTGGCTATTATCGAGTAACTGGAGACAGATGTAAATATTGAGATGAAAAGAAGGATAGGAGTTCTCAGCAGAGAAAAAGAAACTATAGAAAAAACAAAATGAAAATTTTTGAACTGAAAACTATAATATTCAAATAGCATATTTGCTAGATAAGCTTAATAGCCTATCCAAAGAGGGAAGCAATGGTGAACTTGAAGACTGAGGAATATAAATTATCCAGTCTTAAAAATGAAGAGAAGAAAAATTGGGAGGACAAACAAGAAAAATGGAGGATCAGACCAGACTAAAAAAACTAAAAAGGTCTAATATTTGCATCACTGGAGTCCTAGCTGGAGAGCAGAAAAATGGTTCAGAACAATAGAAGAGATAATGGTTCAAAACTTTGCAAATTAAAAAAAAAAAATACACATTCAAGAAGTTCAGAAAACCCTAAAAAGAATAAACTGATCCAGATACATCATTTAAAAACTGCTAAAAATCAAAGATAAGAGAAAAAAATGAAAGCAGACAAAAAATGATATAGTACATATAGAGGAGCTAATAGAATGACTACATAGTTTCCTGCAGAAACTATGAAATGTAGCAATATCTTCAATTGGTTGTGGGTGGGGGGAGAAGTAGCAAAAGTAGCAATCAAGAATTCTATATCCTTCAGGTATGAAAAGGTAAATAAATGATATTTTCAGGGGTGCCTGGGTGGCTCAGTTGTTTAAGCAACTGCCTTCTGCTCAGGTCATGATCCCTGAGTCCTAGGATCCAGCCCAGGCTCCCTGCTAAGCCTCCTTCTCCCTTTCCCTCTCCCCCTCACCCCTTCTTGTGTGCGCATGTGTGCTCTCTCTCTCAAATAAAATCTTTTTTAAAAAGTTATTTTCAGAAGCATAAAAACTAAAAGAATTTGTCAATGGCATACCTTCTCTCAAAGAAATACTAATCTAAATTCTTTGGGCTAAATAAAAATGATCAGAGGGAAAGTTGGAAATTCAGGATGAAAGCAACAGAAATGACAACTACATATGTAAACACAATATATTTCTACTATTAATTTTTTAAATATATATATTACTGGTGAAACAAAAGTTACAAAATTGTCTACTGCATTTTCAGTGTATATAGATGTACTACATATGTCAACTATAACAATGTGGGGAGGATAAAGGGGCTTATATGGTTGTAGGTTTATATATTTGTTTGCAGTGGTAAATATAAATTCCAGGTAGACAGTGAAGGATTAGATGTAACAATCTACAATAACCACACACACACACACACACACACAAAATACAAAGAGATAGAGTCTAAAATCCAATTGACAAATTAAAATTGAATACTAGAAAATATTTAAATAATCCAAATATGACAAGAAAGGGGAACAGAGGGACTGAAAAAAGTGGGGAGAGGGAAACAGTAAAAACTAATAAAATAATAGACCTAAATCCAACCATATCAGCAATTACATTAAATGGAAACAGTTTTACAGTTTCCTTTTTTTAAGATTTTATTTATGTATTTACTTGAGAGAGAGAGAGAGAGAGAGAGAGAATGCATGATCCAGGGGAGGGGCAGAGAAGTAGATTCCCCACTGAGCAGGGACCCTGACTTGGGACTCGACCCCAGGACCCCGGAATCACGACCTGAGCCGAAGGCAGATGCTTAACCAACTGAGCCTCCCAGGTGCCCAGTTTTATAATTTCTTATTAAGCATATATTTACAGTATGCTGTAGAAATCCCACTCCTAAGTATTTAACTGAGAGAAGTAAAAACTGTGTTCACAAAAACTTGTACGTAACTGTTAGTAGTTTTACTCATAATTGTCAAAAGCTGGAAACAAACCATGTGTCCTTCAACTGGTGAAGACATTTTAAAAAAATTGGTAATCCATATAATGAATAATACTCAGAATAGGAAGGAACTAAATATTGATAGATGCTCAGTTTATTTAACATGACAAATATAAGCATAGCAAAATTTATTATGCTAAGTTAAGCCAGACTCAAAACCCTATGCATTGTATGATAACATTTATCTGACATTTTGGAAAAAGCAAGCCTATGGAAACAATGGACAGTCACCTTGAGTTGGGAGTGAGGGGGTGGACTGATTATAAAGGAGAATTGTGAGGGATTTTTGGATGATATTAAAATTGATCTGTATCTTAAGTGAGGTGGTAGTTACATGACTGCATTTGTCAAAGCTTAATAAACTCTATACCATAATAAGTAAGTTTTACGTAAAGTAAAAACAATTATTAAAAAAAAACACAGTGCCCTGCAGGAATATTCAATAAATGTTAGCTATAATTGTTATCATTATCCCCATTATAATAATGTTCTAATGTATTTAAATATGGAATGACATGTAGTCTAACCACATCTATAAATTGACCTCCATCTAAAATTATGTTCTTGGGGTGCCTGGGTGGCTCAGTCATTAAGCATCTGCCTTCGGCTCAGGTCATGATCCCAGGGTCCTGGGATCGAGCCCCACATCGGGCGCCCTGCTCAGTGGGAAGCCTGCTTCTCCCTCTCCCTCTCCCCCTGCTTGTGTTCCCTTTCTTGGGGTGTCTCCCTCTGTCAAATAAATAAATCTTTAAAAAAATAAAATAAATAAAATAAAATTATGTTCTTCTCTGCTCTCCATTCCCACATGTATTTGTTCAAATTTTGCTTATTTAAATGTCTTGAAATACTTTTGTGAGGCAAGCCATCTAGCTTTGTTCTTGACTTTATAATTTGACCACAGAGACTTGAGGTCCTGACTCTAGTTTTGTGTACAGAAGTAATGAGCAGTATTAGAAAAGGAAGGTTAGGAAGGGAGATTTTAGGAAAGAGGGAAAATGGCTTTTCTTCACATGCAATTTGCTTACATTAAGTTATTGCACAAACTTCAACAAATGCAAGAAACCATTCCCGAATAACAAGGTACCAGTTGTTGAGGTGAGGATCCCCTAAGGGGACTGGGAGGGGAATTACCAGAAGCCCGGATTCCAATTTTTAGTATCTCCCTTTATCTTTTATTAAGCACCCTCAATTTAATTTTTAAAACCTTGTGAGACTGTAAATCCTACTAAGATTGCAAATTGGCAACAAACCAATTCAGTCTTTTCATATGAAGTTTGGCTGCCTTGGCACTATGACTGAATGAGTTAAGAGAGTTATAGAAGTTCCTAGAATGTAATTTGTGCCTTGAGATTAAATTGTAGGTGTTCGATTTGTCTTTCTCTTTCTTCTGGTAATCTATAAATATTAGAGGCATCTAATCTACCTCCAATCCTTACACTCCCATCCTCTACAAATAGTTGTGTTATGACATTGTTATTGTTTTATTACTGGTTTTAATCAATGGCCACTTGATCTGTCAAAGTCTTTCCTTAATTGTGTCCTTTAATTCCAGATGACTATACATTATGATTTATTGTTTTATTATTGCATGCTATATGTTGCCAAATTCTAATTATGTAATACTTGCTGGATTTTTAATTGCTCTCATTCCCAACTAGTGCCAAACAATCAATTTCATACTACCAATTAAAAAAAAAAATCTGTGTGCAACCAGCAACCATTCCTGGTACCTAAATCTCTATGTCAGCTTCAGAAATTTCAAGAAATGCGAGCTGATTCTGACTTGAAGCAGAAAAGTTGATTCTGATTTGAAGCAGGAAAAAAACAAATTCAATGAGTCTCTGAAAAATCTGGAGAAGCAGTCTGCCCTAATTTCCAGAGTTCAGAAAAAAAATTGGAAAATATGTACTAAATACCTAAAATGACAAAACACGGACAAATGAACAAATGTAGAAATGAGCAAATATTAGAAGACACCTACATGTGAGTTTGGTCAAAATTGCAGTTTTGATCAAAGTCAAGGAAATATTTCAGTCTATTTCATAACTTCTATTACTAACACTCTCATGATAAAAGAACATCACTTTTGAGACTTTTTATCTAATAATGCTTTTTTTAAAATTTTTTAAAATATTCTATTCATTTATTTGACACAGAGAGAGAGCGAGAGAGGAACACAAGCAGGGGAGGTGGGAGAGGGAGAAACAGGCCTCCCACGGAGCAGGGAGCCTAACGCGGGGCTGGATCCCAGGACCCCAGGATAGTGACCCGAGCCGAAGGCAGACGCACAATGACTGAGCCACCCAGGAGCTCCCTAATAATGCTTTTTTAAGCACAATTTCATCTGCTTTTATTTTATATTCCATTTTATTTAAGCAGCCTTATAAAGCTGTTTTATTTTTTAAAAAAATTAACATAGCTGAAAGAGTATTTGTGGGTAAGAGATAGGGTCCCAGAAATGACATTCAAATTCTATTTATTTATTTATTTATTTATTTATTTATTGCCCATATGAGTGGAGGAGGGGCAGAAGGAGCAGGAAAGAATCTTAAGCAGGCTTCGTGCCCAGCGCAGCCACAGAGGCGGAGCTCCATCTCATGATCCTGAGATCGTGACCTGAGCTGAAATCAGGAGTGGGATGATGCTCAACTGACTGAGCCACCCAGGTGCCCCAATGATTTTCAAATTTTAAATACTGGTAATATTTGATCACAAAAGAGTTGAAATATTCGACTAGTTTATTTCACATACACATATTATTATAATGAAATCTTAGCTGTTATAAAAGCAAAAATAGAAATCCAAAGGGTATAAATACTGCAGTGAAAAGAGAAGTACTTTTTGTCCATAAGGTGTTAGGATGCTTTACTAAAAAGATTACTCTTAAGCTGGAACAAGTAGTTAGCAATATGGTAGCAGTTAAGAACATAGATTCTGGAAATTTACTTTGGGTGCAAATATTAATTCTGCCACTGTTATGGACTGAATATTTGTATCCCTCCAAAACTCATCCTGCCTCTGCAATATGAAACTATTAGGAGTTGTGGCCTTTAGGAGGTGATTAGGTCATGAAGGTAGAGCTCTCATAAATAGGATCAGCATCCCCATAAAGGAGACCCCAGAGAGCTTTCTTGCCCCTTCTGCCATCCGCGGACATAATAAGAAGGCCATCTATGAACCAGGAACAGTCAGCTTGCACCTTAACCTTGGACTTCCCAGCCGCCAGAACTATGAGAAATAAATGTTTAGAACTGCCCCCCCCCATCTATAGTATTTTTATTGTAGCAGCCCAAACAGACTAAGACAGCCACTAACCGACTGGGTGACTGACAACTAGTTCTTAACCTCACTGTGCCTCAGTCTCCTCATCCATAAAATGAGAAGGGTAGTAATTATTTCATCAGTTTCTTTGAGGATTAAATGATTTAACAAACATAAAGCCCATAGAGTAATGTAGAATCGAGTTAGGGGCAAACAGTTCTCATGAAATAGAAGAGGAACTTGTGTTTTGGCATGTGGACAATGGAGAAGCCATATCACAAACAGGGAAATGCAGACCATTTGAACAATAGGAATCATTGCTGTTTTGCTGGAATGAAGTAAGAAATTTCAGTAATAAACCTGGGAGTACAGGGAATATAGGGAGGATGTTGACAATCAGAAGGGATTGATTTTATGTGCAAGGAGAGCTAGTGAAGGTATTTAAGCTTGCAAATTACATGGTGTTAGTAGTAGTGATTGTCATGGGACTGTTAGCCTTATTTTAAAAAAATATATGGTAATTACAAAATAAATGTTTTTTTCAGTCATATGTATCTAACATACAGGGTACCCTGGAAATCAAACTGCAAAATCACAAATAGGAGTAAATTGTAAACTTTTTCTTAATATCAAAATCTCTAGCTCAGGAAGAAGTAATTCAACTGTCTGACAAAACAAAATGCAAAGATGCCAAATATAAAAATATATACAATACCCAAATGCTTACAATCTGTAAAATTCTAAAAATGTTGGTATCATTGCAAGGAACATAGAATACCTAGCCTTTAGGAAATTGCAGACTTACAGACAAGGAGATAATGAGTTATTTGAGACAAGTATAAAAAAATTAGAAAATAATATAATCTTTTAACAATAGATCTTTTAAAATTAACTGATTAAACTTAAAAGACTATTTATTGAATGTCATTTTAAAATTAATAATTGAATGTTTTTCCATATCCTGAAGGAGGACTAGGTCCACATTAACTATAGTCAATAGGAACATCTATTATTTATTAGTCATATTGGATGTTCCAATCACTTGGCAGCCTTCAGGCATATTTCTAATGGAAAGAAGGATACTATAGGATTGCAAAACAGTCTTAATTTGCAGATTTAAGTATAGAAATTCAAAGCTAAGTTGCCTACAAAGACAATGGTTTTATTTGCATATTCATCTAAGTACCACTTAAAGTAGACCTTTAAAAAATAAGTTTATTTCTGTGTTATTCTGTTCATATAGCCACATTTAACAATAAATAATATTAGGACCAATTACATCCTGAATGTCAGTCACCTGGGAAAGCTGTAAGTTATAGGCCTGCAGGGTAAGTGTCAAGTGAATGTGTTTGGAATGTAGCCATATCTGATTAGCAAATCTGGTTTCAGCATATTCAACTGCCAGGCATATGTAATTTTCCCTGGATTCCTAAAACACAATGGTAGAAAGAAAATAGGGTATTCTACAAATCCTAGACAGCTAAGGCAGTGGGGGTAAGGATCAATTCCAATTAATAAACACTAGATACCTAAAATTGTTGAAATCAATGGACTAAATTTTGTCAAATCCTTTTATAAAATCTCCTTTACAGCTGCGTCAGCTCTATATTTAATTTTTTAATTTTTTTCAAATATATTGACCATATTTATGATCAGATACTTGCTGTACTTAGATTGCAGACTATTTATATGTCTTCTCTCCTTAACTGGATTTTTAAAATGCTTGTCAGTTAGGTCATCTATTACTATTATATGTCTTCAATGTTTCCTTTTGCCTTGTGCAATGCAACATATAAAGTAGATATTAAAAGAATTCTTAAATGAATTAATGGATAAAGTAATAGATTTCTAATTCTTGAAAGTATGAAACATACTTGCACAATAGACAACTTCATGAAAAACACCCAGAAACTTTTGTGGACTCAGAAAATGAGAATAGGATTTTTGATGCATTGAAGGGATGTATATTAATAGGCTTTTCACAGGAACCAAGGTAAGACCTATGAATAAGATCGGTGTTGTCCAAAAGTGACACTATTAATTTGGCCGAGAAAGCTTGATAGGCTTGAAGCAAGCAGTAAATGATTGGCTCTTTCCTACTGCCGGAAATTACTGACAGTAATAATAAGAAATATTAAATATTAACTCTAGGAGTCAAGATTTAACTATTCATATGCTGTATTGCAAAATGATCTTTGGTGCAGTATCTTTATGAACATGTTAGAAGTGTAAAAAGATTGCTGTCACCCCATGAAAATACTGTGTGAAGGGTAATTTAGTTATTTATGGATTATTCTAAACTCTGAATCCCTAAATGGTAATCTAATTCCCGACATTAAATTCTCTAATGAATTCTACACAGTTTTATAACTTTTCAAAAAGCTAGTGAATTTGTATTCTTATATTTATGGCTTAAAAAAACAGAATAATTCACAAAATGTATCTAGTATGTCCATAATGTTTTTATACAGAAACACTTTCATTATTTTTGCATAATGCAACATTCATAAATAGCACTTGTTAGGGTGCTTCACAAATATCTTTTTTCAGTTTTTCCTTAGAAGGAGGAGAAGGATGTAAAAGAGGAGGAAGTGTAATAGCGGTGGCATTTCTAGGACTTCACTCCTCCATGTCCACTGAAAAAGTGGTTGCTGACCCGAAGTCATGGTTGGGCCCATGAAATACGCACATCTTGAAACATAATGTGCACCCTAAAATATAAATTCACATTTTAGCAGTACAATACTTTCCTCAAATTCCCCCTCATTTTAAATGAGAAAGTAAATTAAATTTTTGTAGTCTTCTATTTACCCCAACTGAAAGATCTTTTCTTTTTCTTCCTTTTTTTATTATTATGTTATGTTAATCACCATTAGTTTCTGATGTAGCGTTCCATGATTCATTGTTTGCGTATAACACCCAGTGCTCCATGCAGAACGTGCCCTCTTTAATACCCATCACCAGACTAACCTATCCTCCCACCTCCCCTCCCCTCTAGGGATGGGGTGGCTGGGTGATAGACACTGGGGAGGGTATGTGCTATGGTGAGCGCTGTGAATTGTGCAAGACTGTTGAATCACAGATCTGTACCTTTCAAACAAATAATACATTATATGTTTAAAAAAAAAAAAGAAGAAGAGGGCGCCTGGGTGGCTCAGATGGTTAAGCATCTGCCTTCAGCTCAGGTCATGATCCCAGGGTCCTGGGATTGAGTCCTGCATCAGGCTCCCTGCTCCTTGGGAGCCTGCTTCTCCCTCTGCTTCTCTCTCTCTCTCTCTCCCTCTGTCTCTCCCTCTGTCTCTCATAAATAAATAAAAATAAAATCTTAAAAAAAAAAGAAGAAAATAGCAGGAGGGGCAGAACGAAGGGGGGGGGAATTGGAGGGGAAGATAAAGCATGAGAGACAATGGACTCTGAAAGATCTTTCCAAATTAAATTATATCCAAATTTTTCTATTTTTCTCCAATCTATCCTTTAAATATTGTAAGGTAACAAAGCCCATACCTATGACTATGTCAGGAGTACCTTTGTGATTACAAAAGCTACTTCTCAGTGGTAAAAGAGGTTAGCTACCCCTAATGTACAATATAACACATTTGTTTTAAGTATTTATATAATCAAAACACCTTCATTATATATATATATATATGTTATATATATATGTTATATATATATGTTATATATATATATATATGAAAACTAGCAAATAAGAACATTCATAGAAGAAAACTAAGCTAAATATGAGAATGATCAGTTGATGAGTTAGGAAAAATTTAAATTCAACCTTAACAAGCCTATCCATGACTCTTCTCAGGTCCCAAAGGTAATATCTGTAAATTAATTCTGCCAAGATTCTAGCACTTGATAAGAAGTATACAGCTTTACCTCAGGAGGAAATAGACATAGGAACATGGATTTTAAAAAAGTATCATTCAGGGACACCTGGGTGGCTCAGCTGGTTAAGCTTCGGCTTTAAGCTCAGGTCATGATCCCAGAGTCCTGGGATGGAGTCCCAGTGGGGACTTGCTCAGTGAGGATGCTGCTTCTCCCTTGCTCAGTGGGGAGCCTGCTTTCTCAGTAGGGAGCCTGCTTCTCCCCCTGCTTGTGCTCTCTCTCTGACAAATAAATAAAATCTTTAAAAAAAAATCATTCAAAGGACTGAGCACAGCTTAAATCTGAATAACAGCATTTTATTCATATTTTTATAATAGAAAAAAAGGTTTTAAGAAGAAACCTCAAAAATTATCCTGCTTTTTCTTCTATCAGTAGACCTGGCATGTCACAAATAAGTATTTTTAGAAGATGAAACTGGCCTAATTTCTCAATTAAAAAAAAAAGGGAAGGAAATTTACCAGAGAAATCTTATCATATACTTAACCTTTTCATAGTTAATATAATATGCCTTCATATATTATGAAATCATATTTATGATTTTATTTAAAAAGAAATATGCATCTATCTCTTTTTTCTCATAGAGGTAAATGACTTATACATCACCTTTATTAATTAAACTCAGTTTAATTCCTGCTCAACCAACATATTTTTAGAGTTCCCTTCAATTTTTTGTGCCTTGCCTGGGTGGTACATGAAAGGTTCCCAGAGCAGTGATCTCCTCACTTTACTGTTTAAAAATTAAGTTACTTTTGAATATATCTTTAGTTATTTATAAATTATATGACTATATTATATTAATATATCACATACATAATAGAGCTAGATAATACTGAAAAGAATAATGGGATGAGACAAAAATAAATGTGATAAAGTTCTATTATTTTCTTCTCATACCAACATTGAAAAGCCCCATTGGGTGCACATAGTTGAGAGTAAATAGGTCATGAATATTCATGTATTTAAGGATGCCTTAAATCATCTTTCCTTCGTTCTTTTTCCATAATTGATGATGCCACCCTATTCAGAAATTAAATTTCAAAATATAGACATCATTACTCTCAAATCTGACCAATTTTCTACATATCTTCTTATGTTGCCCAGGCCCAAAACTAGTAATAATCTTTTAAATAGTATCCTGTCAGTGGTCAGAGTAACCTAAAAAAATTAAAATAGACCTTAATTTTATTTGACAAATCAATGTTTAATAGATATAGATAACTGAGTTATTTGTACCACATAATATTTTTAACAGCTCACTTTTTCTTCTTTTTTTTAATTTTCACATTTTCATTCATTATAATCATATCCTATTAAGGAAATAATTTTAATATTCTTTTTATATTCACATTGAACTGTGTGAATTTCATTTTTTGAAAATTGGGATAAACATCTTTTTAGTGGTTAAATGTGAATTGCATCTCTAATTCTTAAAAAGGAATATAAAGGTAAATTAAAAGCAGAGTGAAAAATAGTCTCAAATATATTTTCCCCATGCATTCACTGTATCTTAAATAATTTGCATTATATGTATAAATTTTTATTTTTTATGTTAAGCTATATTAAGTACATATGTTATGTTTTGAAATCAAAGTACCTTATTGGCCAAAATTCTAGGCCATTTGGATTGACAACACTTTCCTGATAAATGTGTCTGTTTTTTGTTGTTGCTGCTCTTTTAGGAATCAAAATTCATTCACATATTAAGTTTTTAAAAGATATCTACGTAACACCTTTAATCTATGACTCAAAGCGTATTATAAGCATTAACAGAGGCTGAGGACAAGTGAAATTTAAGGCAAATATTACTCAACACACTGTATAGATAGATTAGTATGAGTAAGCCCTAAGTATAATTATTAATGACCAGTATCAATCCTCATTCATAAGTTACATGTTTCTTATTTCCACACCTGTAAATTCATGAATTCCAAGCAAATTTGACAAGTAAACATTCTAATATTGACCCAATTATTAATCTTCTCAATGTATGTTCAGGATTTAAATTAAAAAAAATCAATTATTTAACGATTAACTCCTCCCCCCAATGGCTTTGTCCTTTGCCACTTCCTGTTACTGTCTTGCAATAATGAAAATACAAAATATGTATTTAGCTCTTACATACAATATGTTAGTTTGTGAGGGCCACAGAATTATTGAATGTTCATATTTGAAGGATATTTGGAATGGAATAACTGCGCAAAGTGTCTGCTTGGTAGAGAGAAAATGATGCAGTGGCAACAACTGTTCTTTTTAATTATAATCCTGAATTTACAACTTCATAATATTTATATATATATGTATATATAAAGAAAAGGTCTCTTAAAATATTTGAGAGAGAGAGAATCAAATGCAAAGCAAACAGGAAAGTGAATGACAGTAAGGCAAGTAAGAAAAAGGTACAGTTAAGTCTTTTTACTTTATTTCATTTTTTTTTTAAAGATTTTATTTATTTATTTGAGAGAGAGAGAATGAGAGATAGAGAGCACGAGAGGGAAGAGGGTCAGAGGGAGAAGCAGACTCCCCGCCGAGCAGGGAGCCCGATGTGGGACTCGATCCTGGGACTCCAGGATCATGACCTGAGCCGAAGGCAGTCGCTTAACCAACTGAGCCACCCAGGCGCCCTTTTTACTTTATTTCAATTTAGAAAGTGTAAATTTATGAAATTAATTATAAGCTAGAATTTTACCTACTTGGAAAGTATTTTTAAAGTGCACTTTTTCAATGTCCTTTTTATTGTTGCACCTGATAAAGCACATGGAAGAATAATTATATTTTATACCAATATATCTATTAAGAACTTCTTCCTTGAGGTGCCTGGGTGGCATAGTTGGTTGGGCAAAAGACTCTTGGTTTCTACTCAGGTCATGATCTCAGTGTCATGAGATCAAGCCCTGCCTTGGGCTCTGCGCTCTGCACAGTCTGCTTGAGATTCTCTCTCCCTCTCCCTCTGCCTCTCCTACTCATGCTCTCTCTCTAAAATAAATAAATCTTAAAAAAAAAGAACTCCCTCTTTACAGAGTCTTTATGAACTCTTGCTCTTACCATTACCTTTCTTTGAACTATCTTTCTTTACCTCCCATGTTACTATTAAAAAATACTATTATACAGGTATACCCAGGAGATATTACGGGTTAAGTTCCAGACCACCACAATAAAGTGAGTATCACAATAATGTGAGTCTAAAAAATAATAGTTTCCCAGTGCATATAAGATATGTTTACACTAGACTATAGTCTATTAAGTGTATAATAGTACATGTCCAAAAATGTATATACCTTAATTAAAAATACTTTATTGCTAAAGATTGCTAACCATCATCTGAGCTTTCAGGGAGTTACAATCCTTTTGCTGGTAGAGGGTCTTGCCTCAGTGTTGATGGCTGCTGACTGATTAGGGTGGTGGTTGCTGAAGGCTGGGGTGGCTATGTCAGTTTCTTATAATATGACAAAAATAAAGTTTGCCATATCAATTGACTTTTCCTTTCACAAATGACTACTCTGTAACATCATTATTTAATAGTTTTACCCTCTAATTCTTTCAAAATTAGAGTCCATCCTCTCAAACCCTATTGTTGCTTTACAAACTTAAGTTTATACAATATTTCAATCCTTTGTTATTTTAACAATCTTCACGGCTTCTTCACCAAGAGTAGATTTTACTTCAAGAAACCAATATCTTGGCTCATCCATAAGAAGCGACTCCTCATCTGTTCAAATTTTATCATGAGATTAAGCAATTCAGTCATATCTTCAGGCTCTATTTCCTCTGCCCAAGTCTTGCAACCCTCAAAGTCATCCATAAGGATTGGAATCAGCTTCTTCCAAATTCCTGTTAATGTTGATATTTTGACCTCTTCTCATGAATCACAAATATTCTTAATGACATCTAGGATGGGGAATCCTTTTCAGAAGGTTCTCAATTTACTTTGCCTAGATCAGTCAGAGGAATCACTATCTATGACAGCTATAGCCTTGCAAAATATATTTCTTTAATCTTCATTTTTTAAAGATTTTATTTATTTATTTGCAAGAAAGAGAGACAGAGCAAGTAAGAGCACAGTGGGGAGAGAGGGAGAGGGAGAGGGAGAAGCAGACTCCCCACTGAGCAGGGAGTCCGACCCAGGGCTTGATCCCAAGACCCCAGGATCATGACCTGACCAGAAGGCAAACACTCAACCTACTGAGCCATCCAGGCGCCCCACAAAATGTATTTCTTAAATAAAGACTTAAAAGTCAAATCACTCCTTGATCCAAAGGCTGCAGAATGGATCTTGCATTAGCAGCCATGAAAACAACATTAATCTCATTGTATATCATCAGAGCTCTTGGGTAACCAGATGCATTATCAATTGGCAAGTAGTATTTTGAAAAATATCTTTTTTTTTTTTTCCTGAACAGTAAGTCTTAACAGTGGGCTTAAAATATTCAGTAAGCCACATTTTAAACAGATGTGCTGTCATCCAGGCTTTGTTGTTCCACATATAAAGCACAGGCAGAGTAGATTTAAGGGCCCTAGTTTTTGGTTATGTTTGTTTGTTTATGTTTTTTGATAGTAAATGAGCATTGACTTCAACTTAAATTACCACCTGCATTAGCACCTAACAAGAGAGTCAGCCTGTCCTTGGGGCTTTGAAGCCAAGCACTGACTTCTCCTCTCTAACTATGAGTCTTAGATGACATGTTCTTCCAATAGAAGGCTGTTTTATCTACATTGAAAGTCAGTTGTTTAATGTAGCTGTCTTTATTAATTATCTTAAGCTGAACAACTTGCTGCAGTTTCCACATTGGCACTTCCTGCTTCACCTTGCACTTTTATGTTATGGAGATGGTTTCTTTCCTTAAACTTCATGAACTGACCTCTCTTAGCTTCCAACTTTTGTTCTGCAGCTTCCTTACCTCTCTCAGCCCTCAGAGAATTGAAAAGAGTTAGGGCCTTGCTCTGAATTAGGCTTTGGCTGACAGGAATGTTGTGGCTGGTTTGATCTTCTGTCCAGACCACTACACTCTCTCCATATCAGCAATAAGGCTGTTTTGCTTTCTTATCATTCATGCGTTCACTGCAGTAGCACTTTTTAATTTCCTTAAAGAACTTTTTTTTTTTTTTTGTATTCACTAATTCGGCTAACTGGTGCAAGAGGCCTAGCTTTTAGCCTATTTTGGCTGTTCATATGCTTTCCTTACTAAGCTTAAACATTTCTAGCTTTTATCTTAAGGTGAGAAACATGTAACTCTTCCATTCACATGAACAATTAGAGACCATTTTGTTTTAATTGGTCTAATTTCAATATTGTTGTATTTCATGGAATAGGGAGGTCTGAGGAGGATGAGAGAGATGGTGGAATGGCTGGTCAGTGGAGCAGTCAGAACACACAATATTTATCTGTTAAGGTCACCATCTCATATGAACACGGTCTATGGTGCCCCCAAACAATTACAATGGTAACATCAAAAATCACTGATCACAGATCACCATAACAGAATAGTAATGAAAAAGCTCGAAGTATTGTATAAATTCATACATTTTGCCTGTAATTTAAACAAATATTGGAACTGTATTTCTGCTTATTCAATATGTAAGCAATTTGTATGGCGCAACATGGGTAATATATAGAAGGTATGATGTTATTTTGTTAAGAAGAATGACTATATGTTTATGGGTTGTATTTTTCATTTACCTTACTTTGTTTCAAAAGTATCATGACAACCACCTAAAACAAAAACAAAAAAAAAGGAGAAGGGATTTCAGCATTTGCCATTATTACTACAAGAACGCAGAAGAAAAGCTAATGAGAAGCTGGGATAAAAAACTGCCTTCCTGGTCCTGAATATGGGATTGGTTTCTTGTGTGTGGTAACAGTACATAAAGCATTTTTATTTCTTGCACTGTGCTGAAAGGAACACTGCATAAAAACATGTTTGCTTCTAATATGCAGTGTTCTTCAGCATTAATATCTAAATATTCAGTCATAGTTCAACATGGAAATGGGTTACCCAAGAAAGTATAGAGACTAATATGTTTTTATAATAGTGTAAAGATTATTTTTTATATATTGAATTATTAATGTGAATAATTATAGGAGTTGATGAGAAGAGGATTATAAAAAGATTTGAGATTAAATTATCCTTTTTTCTTATTTAATTTAAAGATGGTATTATGTTTTCAAAATATAATAAGACATCATAGTTATTAAATTTTACATGGTTTAAAAACCAAAAACTTATTTAATGAGTTAGAACTAGTCAAGCCCATAATAATTATGCTGTTAATCACAACTAAGTTATCAAGAATATAGTTTGATTTCCATGAACGTATATGTGCACATTTCAATCCTGCACTTTAGAAAAAGTCAAAACATTCTTCCAATGATGGACCTTTAAATACTGAAGAGCTAACTATATCCTCCTTATACCTGCCTGTTTCATTCTAAGCATTCACATATTCTTCTGTAATTACTTAAGTGTCATATACTTTAGATACTGAATTTTTATATTTCTTCACCTAAGTCCCCTAGTTAATCAGGGCAACACTTAAAATGGGTTATCTAGGATTGACTGTGGTAACTCAAATGTGCTAGCCCCATCCAGAATACACTGAAATTATTACTGTTCTTGCCTCTTATACTGTATCAGACACTGTTCACTGACTGTTTAAACTTCACTCACTACTTTAAATTGCTAAGAACCCTGACTTTATTATAGTATCCCTCACATAAAATGCACTGCAAGGGGTAAATCCTAAACCAATTATAGTGGTCCCATCCAGTGGTGTGCTGAGAAATGCTTAATAATCATCTCTGTAGACTAAAGGAGAGAAAAGAGAGAGAGAGGGGAAGAGAACTCTGATTTTAGTGACTGGTTATTTTAATGTAAATATCCCCACCATGGAGTATTCTAAGCTACTAACATGATGTCACTGAATATGGAGTTAGAAACTGATACCTACAATCAGTCTCATGAACTGGCTCAAGCCATGCCACTTGATCTCATCTCAGACTGGAGCTGGTTCTTATATGAGAACCTGGTTTTGATTTACATGTGTATTTCAGCATTAACTAATAAAATGTGAAATAAGGTTCTCTTTAACTACCGTGTAATCCCACTCAACTTCCCAGAAATAGCTAAAGTAAACTGTTCCATGTTTACCTATCCAGGTCATTATGAAGATGGGTAAGATAGAAATAGATTTACATTTAAAACATGTATACTCGTGTGGCCTTCCATAATGGAGATCTATTCATATTCAATTGATAGCTATTCATATTGTCCCATAAACATGATTTCTTACATTAACAATACATCTTGAATACTGAAAATTCTTCCATAATTGTCAATCTGATGTTTACATTTTACCTTTAAAAATTTGCTTGACTTCAAAGATCTTATTTTTATTGTCCATAAATCTTATTTTTTATCTTTTTATAAAAAAAATAACTGTGCATATTTGCCTCCTATTTGCCATTGAGGGTCTTGCTTTTTCAGTTAAGTTGTAAACAGGTTTGGCATATAAAGGATATAAGCCCGCCAATATATAGAGCAAATATTTTTGCCCAGTTTATCTTTTTTTAAAAAGTTACAATAGTTAAAAAAAAAAGCTACAATAGTTAAATGTTGCAATTTTTTTCTTCTTAGGTGTCTAACCTTTATGGACCTGCTTCTAGCATGAAAGAAGTTCTACACACTAAAATAATAAAAAAAGTCACATGTATCCCCTAGCAATTTTATAAATATTTATACTTGTACAGTTTGAATAGTTATGTGAAATGAACATTCTCACCGCATGGTCTCTACACAGGGAGGGGATAGGGAAGTGCTGAGAGGCAGAATGAGGCACAAACTTGAGGTAGGAATAGGGATATCTCCTGAGTTTGCACTTGCTTTATTCCATCTTGAGTTGTCCTTTGCATCTAATGGTAACTCATGTTAGCTGTATCAAGCTGGCTGCGACAAAAATGCTCTCTTTCATTCAAGTGTGTTTAGGACCTGACATTCAGAAATGTACAGGGGAGGCTGGGAAACAATGGAAATAAATTTCCCCTTCTTCATAGTTTTTGCACAAGCTTAATTTTGAATTGCATTTTTAGATGGAGATTCCCCAGTAGTAATTGTTTTCTCCACGGGAAGGTGATCTCAAGAACATTTTTTTCTGTCTATTTAAAGATGTTATCATTGCTGTTTCTCTCACTTAGTCAGCACACACCATTTATTCTTAGTATTAGAGCTTGGGAAAGAGCCTAAAACCCACTCTGCTAACCTCAGGCTGACTTTGTGCTTTTACACCAAATTAAACCACCACATCTACTTACTGCACAAAGGCATAATCAGTGATGGCTGCTGCTTCTCCAATAACAATGTCATGGTTATACTCTTCCAAAATAAAATTTCTACCTTCCTTTGCCTTCAGCTGTTGCCATTGTTTGAGTTTATTGATTCTTCTTCAGTTGTTCATATAAAGTGCTGTTTTGGCATAATGCCTAGTGATCTAATTGCCGTATTAACTCCTCAAATTCCCTCTCTTAGTTTTTCTTCTTAACACATTCACCTAAAAACAAGGAAGAGGAAAAGGAAACTTCTATGAATATCTAAATACTTTTCTACACCTATCTTTGGCTTGAAGTAAAAATGTCCATTGTGAAGAACTGCCATAAAAAAACAATCAAATGTATACTTAAAAAAAAAAGGCTGTAGCTCTTTTACCTTCTTATAGCACAGCGTATCTTTTTAATGCCCTTCTAGTTTCATGAAAGCCTGCTTCTTCTTACAGAATAAATAAATGTGATATAAAAAAAACTACAGAGGCACCTGGGTGGCTCAGTTGGTTAAGCATCCAACTCTTGATCTCAGCTCAGGTCTTGATCTCAGGGTTGTGAGTTCAAGCCCTGCATTGGGCTCTACACTGGGTGTGGAGCCTACTAAAAAAATTACACAAGGGTGCTTATAATTTATATAAATGTATGTAAATTTATTGTCTTCAAATAAATATATTCATAAAATGGTTAACAAAGACAGGTTCTCTTGAATCAACTCCCATCTGTGCTTAAAATAACCTTTAAACTCTGAGAGAAATGCCCTTTTGCCCATCATGTATGTGCTTCTATTTTCATTTTGAATAAAATCTCTTCCAATAGGCCTTTTCTGACTGATCCACTGAACGGTGTTTTCTATTTATACTTAGTACTGATGACATACAGAATCAGTATCGTTGGCATAGTCAACACAACATAATACTTTTTGAGCACCTACTCTTTGCCAGACACACCTCTAGGCACTGGATCATATATGTAGAATGGACATAGGTCACAAGATCTCCCTCACACTACTTGGTGCTATAAGTTCTTGTTAAAGCTTAAAATTTAACTTTTTTTTTTTCCTGTAGGAAAATGTATCTTCCCTAAAGAGATACTATGACTTCCCATTCTTTTAGATGTTACAAAAGGTACCAGAGAGACTGGGGTCCCCAGGGTTGAAACAGTATCTATTCTTCTTAATTTCCTAACACCTACCATAGTGCTTAATATATAGATAAACATTCAATAAATGTTACTAACACAGGTTTGCTTGTATGCTATAAATGCTCCCTACCTCAACCACATAAAAGAACAATTTGTGCATGTCTTTGTAAGCATGTCCTTGGAGATCTTTTAAATAAAGCTTCAATGGTTTGCAGCAGGAAAATGTGATCAAGCCAGTAAATAGGTTCATGAAGATGTGATATAAGGGTGTTGCAAAATGAAGGATCAAAACAGGAGTGAAGTCAGTAGGCAAAGAGATCAAACCAAAGAACTGAGAACACAGCAAGCCAAAATAAATGGGCTAATCAGTGTTTTGAGGCTACAAGAACTGGTAGAAAAATACTGGTTCAGACTTAGCAGCAGGATTAGGTCCTAACAGAATTAAACTCATGGCAATCATAAATGTCAGCCTGTGCTTGATGTTACCTATATTAATCCTAACCCATCTGCCTCTCATTCTTCCTCCCAAGTTCCTATTTATTCATCAGAAATCAAATGGAATAGAGAAAAGTAATTTGAGGATATTTAATTACAATGTGATATTTACATTAAGAATTTCTTCCAGGGCGCCTGGGTGGCTCAGTTGGTTAATCGACTGCCTTAGGCTCAGGTCATGATCCTGGAGTCCCAGGATCGAGTCCCGCATTGGGCTCCCTGCTCAGCAGTGAGTCTGCTTCTCCCTCTGACGCTCCCCCCTCTCATGTGCTCTCTCTCTCTCTCACTGTCTCTCAAATAAATAAATAAATAAAATCTTTAAAAAAAAAAAAAAGAATTTCTTCCAGAGTTCAAGGAACTCCATGGGAAGTCAGTGTTTGATTCTCCAGTTCACTGCTGCATCCTGCTATACAGAGCTAGCCCTAGAAACAAACTTGAGATGACATTGTAGGTAGAGTGAGCAGTAACTAAGGGAAAGCTGAAAGAAGTAGAGAAGTAAAGATTTGCTGTTCCTCATCTCTGCCAACAAAAAGGAGTTGGGCTCTATTTATTGCATCTTTCATGTAATCTTTTTCTGTCCTTGTGCAGAACACACAGTGTTAGTTTACTTATAAACGTATTATTCCCTTAATATGAGAACCAGGTATACCAAAAAGACTTAGAACAATGGTTGAAATGAGGGCCTTGCTGAAATTTTCTTTCTGCCTCCAGCTCTAAAATGCAATTAATGTTCTTAAAGCTTCTAGTAGGCTCTGCTGACAGCCATGGTATCGACTTCAAAATGAGGAAAATTAAACCTGCCAATAAGTTTGCATATACTAAGCTATCCAGTAGAGATTATCTATGGAAAATCTTTGTATTAATATTATTTTCAAACATAATACCAGGGGAAAATGCATAACAAATATGTTACACAGCATACAAATAAGTATAGTTAAGAATATGGAGCACAGGGGTGCCTGTGTGGTTCAGTTGGTTAAGCATCTGCCCTCAGCTCAGGTCATGATCCCAGGTTCCTGGGATCAAGTCCCTCATCAGGCTCCTTGCTCAGCGGGTAGCCTGCTTCTCCCGCAGCCTGCCGCTACCCCTGCTTGTGCTCTCTCTCACTCTCTCTCTCTGACAAATAAATAAAATCTAAAAAAAAAATGTGGAGCACACAGAATTTATCATTTCCTTGGATTTTTGTGGTTTTCTTTTTTTCTTTTTCTTTTTCTTTATTTATTCATTTACTTATTATCATTATTATTATTATGTATTATGTATTATTTGTTTCAGGGGTACAGGTCTGTGATTCATCATTTCCTATGTTTAATAAGCTAATAATTATCTTAGATATTATATATCTTGTTTGTTATTTTTCCTTAAAGGAGCCCAAAATGAAGCTATCTGAGCATATATTGATAAAAAATAACAATTTCTTAACATTAAAAGTATGTGAATATAAAGAATAAAACTAGAGATTGTCATACTAAACAAACAAGTAATTTAAATATATCCAGATGTTTTAATTACAGATTCAAAAATATCAACCAAATATGTCTTATATCCACATGCAATAATCCTAATTTATATTGTTGAAATTCTTACCTAGGATGTGTTAAGCAAGATACTTAATCACAATTGGTCCTCTTTACCTCAGTCCACACATGGAAAAAGTGAAGCATTTGTGCCAGAATATCTCAAAGACTTTTTAGCTCCATAGTTCTTATGTTCACCTTTCACTGCCTCTAAGGTTTCCAAAATGTTAAGAGTGCAATGGTGCAGAAGAGTTTATCTTATAGAGGTTTAAAAGGGCAATAAAACTTAGCTCTGTCATTTATAGATCGGTGGAATTGGTTCATTCCTTAAACTTTATATGTCTAATTTGAAAAACATGGAAAAACATGGAATCCTTATGTTAATAAATTAAAGAATATATACAAATTACTTAACAAAATGGCTGTCATTCATTCTGTATAGGATATGTTTTAATTATAGAGCTACTATAAAACTTAGGGGCTTCATACGGAAGCCAAATCAGGAGAAAACTGCAGAAGATATTAATGTTTTTGGGTTTCAAATTCACAGTAACTTAAGGTTCATGCCAAATTAAAATTTTTAAATAATCATCCATTTTATATCAACTATAGAAACAAAAAAGTTCATAAACTTACATAGATATGACTGAACACGTACGCAAAGATACACACATATAAACACACACACACACACACACTGACACACTGACACACTGACACCATACACAACTCCTAGGAGGAAGAAATGAAAGGGAAAAAAATCAAGGCAAATAAAGTAACAAATTATGAAAATAAAAACAGGCCAAGTTCACTGAAGAGAAAGGTTTAATAAATTAGTAACAAATGGGAGCAAGCATCTAGTAGAAACATTCCTAAAGAAAAAGAAAGAGATAAAGCAATTCAACAAAAGCAGGTCAAAGAAAAAGATAAAAAGGTATTCACCTCAAAAATATATTAAATATGAAAATTAAGGCAACACTGAATAGCCAAAGTAATCTTGAAAATGAAAGCAAAGCTAGAGGCATCAAAATTCTGGATTTCAAGTTATATTATAAAGCTGTAGTCATCAAGACAGCACAAAAACACTGGCACAAAAACAGACACGTAGATCAATAGAACAGACTACAAAACCCAGAAATGGACCCACAACTATATGGTCAACTAATCTTTGTTAAGCAGGAAAGAGTATCTAATGGAAAAAAGTCTCCTCAACAAGTGGTGTTGGGAAACTGGACAGCAACATACAAAAGAATGAAAATCAACCACTTTCTAACACCATACACAAACATAAATTCAAAATGGATGAAAGACCTAATGTGAGAGAGGAAACCATCAAAATCTTAAGAGGAGAACATAGGCAGTAACCTCTTTGACATTGGCTGTAGCAACTTCTTAATAGATATGTCTCCTCAGGCAAGGGAAACAAAAGCAAAAATGAACTATTGGGACTTCATCAAGATAAAAAGCTTCCAAACAGCCAAGGAAACAATCAACAAAACTAAAAGGCAACCTACAGATTGGGAGAAGATACTTGCAAATAACATATCTGATAAAGGATTAGCATCCAAAGTATATAAAGAACTAATTAAACTCAAAACCAAAAAAAAAAAAAAAACAAATAATCCCTCAAGAAATGGACAGAAGACATAAACACACATTTCTCCAAAGAAGACATACAGATGGCTAACAGATATATGAAAAGATATTCAATATCACTCATCATCAGGGAAATACAAATCAAACCACATGAGATACCACCTCACACCAGTCAGAATGGCTAAAATTAACAACAAAAGAAACAACAGGTGTTGGCAAGGATGCAGAGAAAGGGGAACCCTTATTCACTGTTGGTGGGAGTGCAAACAGCCACTCTGGAAAACAGTACGGAGGTTCCTTGAAAAGTTAAAAGCAGAACTACCCTATGACCCAGCAGTTGCACTACTAGGTATTTACAAAAAGGATACAAAAATACTCAAGGGGCACATGCACCCCAAAGTCTATAGCAGCAGCAGCAGCAGCAGCAGCAGCATTATAACAGCAGTCTAAAGCAGCCAAAATTTGGAAAGAGCCCATACGTCCATTGACTGATGAATAGATAAAGAGAAGGTGGTAATTATACACACACACACACACACACACACACACACAATGGAATATTAGCCATAAAAAGAATGAAATCTTGCCATTTGCAATGACATGGATAGAGCTAGAGTGTATTATGCTAAGTGAAATAGGTCAGTCAGAGAAAGACAAATACCATATGATTTCACTCATGTGGAATTTAAGAAATGAAACATGAACATAGGGAAAGAAAAAAAAAAAAAGAGAGAAAGGCAAACCATAAAACAGACTCTTAACTATAGAGAACAAACTGAGGGTTCATGGAGAGGAGGTAGGTAAGGGATGCGCTAAATGGGCGATAGGTATTAAGGAGGACACTTGTGATGAGCACTGGGTGTTGTATGTAATGAATCACTAAGTTCTACTCCTGAAACCAATAGTACACTATATGTTAACTAAATAGAATTTAAATAAAAACTTAAAAAAAAGACAACACTGATATTCTATTTGTATGTTTCAAACTGAAATAGATCATAAAGTTATAATAACATGCTACTTAGTATGGATATAGAGGAGAAAACAACAAATAACTATCCAAAGATTATAATACCATGTATTGCTTACCATAATAGAAATATAAACAAGTAATACATAAAAAAAACAAGTAAGGTATGTAGTTGGATTTTGTACCAATAATATTAGTTTTATAACTCCTAAAATAAATTTTGATAATTTTCATGTTAATTTGATCCTAAACTCTGAATCTGGGAATAGAACTAGCTTGATAATCTGTATATTCCCATTGGGCAAATCTGGGCAATTTCTTGATAAGCATCAAAGTTCTAAAAATCATGCTTCATCTTTTACTCAGAAATTCTACTTCTAGGAATGTATTACATAATTATTATTGTCTTCATAATACCTAATAATTATTGAGCCGTGCCATATTCCAGTTACTATGCTTTTTTTGTTTTTAACATTTTATTTATTTATTTGACAGGGAGAGAGAGCACAAGTAAGCAGAGCAGCAGGCAGAGGGAGAGGGAGAAGCAGGCTCTCCGCTGAGCCGGGAGCCCCATGTGGGGCTCGATTCCAGGACCCTGGGATCATGACCTGAGCCGAAGGCAGACGCTTAACTGACTGAGCCACCCAGGCACCCCTCCAGTTACTATGCTTAAGAGATATTAACTCACCCAATCCTCACAACTCAATGAGACAACAAACATTTTTATCTACGTTTTCAGTTAAGGAAATGGGTACAGAGTTTAAATAACACAGCCCAAGCCATTTAGCTTGAAAGAGGCTGACCCTCTATTTCTACAACCTGTATTTTGTCCCCTATATCATGTAATTATGTCCAACAATAAGCTATTTCATTATTATTTTTTAAATCCTCATCCTCATTGGGTAATAGAATAATGCCATTAAAAACAGAGTTACATAAGACTATTTCATGGCATGGCAAAATGAAGACAGATTGTAAAAATGAAGGATCAAATTTAAACTATCTAGAATTATGACTCCATTACTGAGGGGTGGGCAGAATAAATAGACAACGAATAATAATGTTCATGTCTGTGTTATAGGTAATTTTAATTTTTGTTCTTTTTGCTTATATTTCTTTCTTTAAAAAAAAAAGATGTTATTTATTTGAGAGAGAGACAGCAAAAGAGAGAGCATGAGCAGGAGGAAGGGCAGAGGGAGAGGGAGAAGCAGACTCCGCTGAGCAGGGAGCCTCACGTGGGGCTTGATCCCAGGACCCCAAGATCATGACCCAAGCCAAAGGCGGACACTTAACCAACTGAGCCACCCCTGCTTATATTTTCTTAACATATTCTACAATGAACCTCTTTGTTATTGTAATATAAAAATATGTTTACTTGTTTGTTTTTATGCTGGTCCCTTTGGAAGGCCTTGAGGAACTGAACAAATCAGTTGTTTTTGAAATGTTTATTTATTTTGGCTGAAGCTTTTTCAGTGTGTGGGAAGTAGATACTTGATTGCTACCATAGGTGGGTAGATAAGGAATAACCTATTATTTTAAGTAAGATTCACATGACCAAAATTATCATCTTAACTTTTACCTCATTTTGTTTGGTTTTGTGTCTGTTTTGTTTCTAAAGTGTGATTTTCACATTTAGAAAAGTGACTTATTAAATTAAAGCTTCCATAAATTATCCAATAGTACCTTAAAATATGAATATTTACATAGGATTTCAATAAGCCAAAATTCAAGAATTTGACTAAAGCTATTTAAAAACCTGAAACACACTGAATATTTCTTTCATCCATATTTGAAACATTCAACATCTAAATTCCTGCTTTGATATTCTCAGATTTTAATTTTTTTTTCCTGCCCAATAGGTCAGTTTTGAGTTTGTTTTTAATACCAAATGGTGAACAAAATTTGTCTCACTTAAATATCAAAGACCTTAAACAAACATATTTGTTTCACCTATTATAACTGTTTAAAACCCCAGGAAAGGAGGGCTGATACTAAAGAATTCTAATTATGTCTGTAAACTCCCTGTGATGTATTCATTAAAAAGCAAGAGTGGTACCTACAAAGCTTCTTAAAACAAACTAAGCAAATGTTCAATATTACTGGGACTGGAGTAGACTTTTACAGCCCATGCTATGGTTCCTGCTAACATTTCCTCTCAACTAATTGTTGCCAAAGAGACAAGTTAAATATCAGCCTCCAAATACACAGTTTGTTATAAAGAACTCATCTGAGTCAGAAGTGAAATCTAACAAAAGTACTGTCAAAAGGCTTCACCATTTTAAGTATCATTGAAATAGGCAGTTTTCTACTAAAATAGGCAGTTTGTCCCCACTCTACTGTTGGGCTGTCTACAATCCTATTTATTAGTACATTGTTTCAAGTGAATTAGACTCATCATTAATTATTTATGGTATTTCTTGTCTTTTGTAGGCTGCCATATATAAGAAATGTGAATTCTAGTGCAAATGTTAAAATGCAGACTATTATGTTCCACAACCAGAAATTCTGATTCAGTAGGTCAGAACTATTTGATAATCACCTAAAGAGTGATAATCTTCCACATAACAGCATAATTACTCAAAAATGTATTACCTTTTTCCTTATTATTATTGTTATTCCATGAGTAAAGCACTTCTTCTATACAGTAAAATCTTTTTCTCTCACTTTTTAAAGTTTCGACTCTATTTTGATTTGCATTATTCTAAACTCAAGGTTAAATTCTGATTCGGTAATAATGAATAAAGATCAGATTTTATGTTATTTTACTATGTGTAATTCTCATTTAACTTGGAAATACTAGTTTCTAACACTGTAATAAATTTTAGTTTTGTCTTGATGTGCAATAAAAAGTTTTACACAAAGACAGCTCTGCTATGAATTTTCTTCTATCTAGAAAATGTGCATTTTAATTTAGTAAAATAAATAAATAAAACTAGGAAAATCTGATTATCTGAAAGACAATCCTGAGGAAACAAAGTATTAGGCAAAGACTAATATGAGACTTATAAGAAAGATAATAAAAACACACATTTAAAAATAGCAAGCATATAAAAGTAGCACTGCATTGAATATAGTGGATATTATAAACTTTATTATAAATCAAAGGGTAGCTTTATAACTTTGTCTAGAGTAAAGATATGTCTTAAACGCTAGAGGTATGAAGTCTATAAAATGAAGGCAGAATTGCAGCAGATCAGAATGGCAAAGAGAAAAATCATCATCCTGAACCATAACTAGTTATGATTTCTCATTGTACAAATGTGCCTTGAATTTCCCCATTACTGGAAGGTTATTACACTCAATAACTATTGACCTCTAGGTCACATATTAAAATCAACCAGATCTACAACTCCATTTAAATTATAATGTACCTCTCATTTCCTGGAAGAATCTCATCATGGAGATCATAATTGCAAATTGGCCACCATACACATTAGAAGTACTTAGATTTATTTTAAATTAAAAAGTAGCATCTAGTATATCCCATCAACATAATAGAAGGCTGTTTATAACACATTTAAAAGAATTAAGTTTGAGCATCTACTTACCTACTCTTAGAAGGATATAAGATACATATTTAAATTAATAACACAAATGTCTCTTCAGATGAATGTGCATAGAAAACAAGTATTGTAACAAATACAATTCACCTTTATTCTCTTGACATAGATTCTTAATTAAAATATTGTAATTATAATCTACTTCCTATAAAATCTGTCTTTGGCCAAAAGGAAATAAAAAAACCAAGACAAATTTTATTTTATCATAAAAATGAGGCCTTATAATGTCTCTACTTACTAATAAAATTCTATGTGAATTACTTGCTTCAGCAATGACATATCATTTTAAATCCAAAATAGTTACTTCTCATAACTAAGCAAATAAGGCAATGAGACTCATAGTAATATTTTAGAAGCACAATTTCCAGGTGGGAAATTAAAGAACCCCAAAAGTAGAAAGAGCCACCTGTTTTACAAGAGTTCAGTTCCACAAAAAACATCCAATGAGGGTAATTATCTGTTGCTGTCTGAAATACCTTCAAAATAGAGACCTTTTATCTATTATACTTTTAGTCTAGGCCCCATAGCCCATATGCCAGGTAATATTTTCTAGTATAAATCCATCTTGTGGGAATGTAAATTTATTGGGTTTTACCATAATCTTAGGGGGAATATAAATTAATGATTTTGCCAACCTCAGTCTAACCCAGACTATTTTTTAAAATCATTATTTATTTGAAAGAGAGAGACAGCTTACTCTCCCCTCCTTACTGTGAACACTGTGACATCACCACAGCTCCTAATGTGTCCAAATTTCTAGTGAGTTTAACATCTATTACTGGTATCAGGTTCGCATGCACAGTTTCTTAAGGAAGGTGGTAGTGGTTGTTTACTTGTTCATTTGTTTGTTTTTTATCTAAAACTCAAAGATAAATCTCAAAAAACTTAAGAGAATTTGAAAAAATTTGTTATTTTAGATGTAATATGTAATATAATACTAATGCCGATAAAACCAACTTTAATTTCAATATATATCACTTTGCTTACATGAAATAAAGAACTTAATTTAAAGATTAAGGAAAAAAACACTGAATGCTAAGATTACTATGTAATATTATATATTACATGTTCTTACAAGCTTTAAATTCCTTATTTTAAACAATTTTTTGGAAAATATATTCTGTTATGATTACTTTGGTAAAACAGCCCTGTTCATTAAAGATAAACTACTATTATTAGAGCTCAGTCTTAGTCACTCCTTATTTGTGAGGCACACAATTAATGAGTGTTAATATTTTCAGTTTGATTCACCGTAATTCTCTCTTTACTACTAGATCTCTTTCATAGGCATTTAAATATACTGTATTTTTTCTGCTAAGTTAAATACATATATAAAAAATGCATATGGGGAAAAATACCCTCTTTTTTAAGTCCTAATCAACCCTCTGCCCCCTGCAAATACAACTCTATGCATTTAGTCCTTTACATTTTAACTTCTTGAAAATGTTGTATATTGGGGTAGAATTAAGCCAACAAAGAAAATACACTGTCTTTTAAAAAATTGAGTTTGAGAAAAAGTGGAGCCAAAATCTTAAGTGCCATCAGGACTATCTTACTGCCTCTTTTCTGCTATTCTCTGTTTGTCTGATGACTTCTCTTCTACAGCTGTCTTCCTTTTTTCCATACAACATCTAGTTCTAAGGTCATCTACTCACACATCTTACAAGAACAGAAAAGAATATTTTTCTCCCAGCTCTAGTTTTTTTTTCTTTTTTCTTTAATTTTTTATTGTTATGTTAATCACCATATATTACATCATTTGTTTTGGTGTAGTGTTCCATGATTCATTGTTTGTTCATAACACCCAGTGCTCCATGCAGAATGTGCCCTCTTTAATACCCATCACCAGGCTAACCCATCCCCCTACTCTCCTCCCCTCTAGAAACCTCAGTTTGTTTTTCAGAGTCCATCATCTCTCCTGGTTCGTCTCCCCCTCTGACTTACTCCCCTTCATTCTTCCTCTCCTGCTATCTTCTTCTTTTTCTTTTTTCTTAAAATATGTCGCGTTATTTGTTTCAGAAGTACAGATCTGTGATTCAACAGTCTTACACAATTCACAGCGCTCACTGTAGCACATACCCTCCCCAATGTCTATCACCCAGCCACCCCATCCCTCCCACCCCCGACCACTCCAGCAACCCTCAGTTTGTTCCTGAGATTAAGAATTCCTCATATCAGTGAGGTCATATGATACATGTCTTTCTCTGATTGACTTATTTCACTAAGCATAACACCCTCCAGTTTCATCCACGTCGTTGCAAATGGCAAGATCTCATTCCTTTTGATGGCTACATAATATTCCATTGTGTATATATACCACCTCTTCTTTATCCATTCATCTGTCGATGGACATCTTGGCTCTTTCCACAGTTTGGCTATTGTGGACATTGCTGCTATAAACATTGGGGTGCACGTACCCCTTCGGGTCCCTACATTTGTATCTTTAGGGTAAATACCCAGTAGTGCAATTGCTGGATCGAATGGTAGCTCTAATTTCAACTGTTTGAGGAACCTCCATACTGTTTTCCAGAGGGGTTGCACAAGCTTGCATTCCCACCAACAGTGTAGGAGGGTTCCCCTTTCTCCACATCCCCGCCAACATCTGTCGTTCCCTGACTTGTTAATTTTAGCCATTCTGACTGCTGTGAGGTGGTATCTCATTGAGGTTTTGATTTGGATTTCCCTGATGCCGAGCGATGTTGAGGACTTTTTCATGTGTCTGTTGGCCATTTGGATGTCTTCTTTGGAAAAATGTCTGTTCATGTCTTCTGCCCATTTCTTGATTGGATTATTTGTTCTTTGGGTGTTGAGTTTGATAAGTTCTTTATAGATTTTGGATACTAGCCCTTTATCTGATATGTCATTTGCAAATATTTTCTCCCATTCTGTCGGTTGTCTTTTGGTTTTGTGGACTGTTTCTCTTGCTGTGCAAAAGCTTTTTATCTTGATGAAATCCCAATAGTTCATTTTTGCCCTGGCTTCCTGTGCCCTTGGTGATGTTTCTAGGAAGAAGTTGCTGCGGCTGAGGTCGAAGAGGTTGCTGCCTGTGTTCTCCTTTAGGATTTTAATGGACTCCTGTCTCACGTTTAGGTCTTTCAACCATTTGGAGTCTATTTTTGTGTGTGGTATAAGGAAATGGTCCAGTTTTATTCTTCTGCATGTGGCTGTCCAATTTTCCCAACACCATTTGTTGAAGAGACTGTCTTTTTTCCATTGGAGATTCTTTCCTGCTTTGTCAAAGATAAGTTGACCATAGAGTTGAGGGTCCATTTCTGGGCTCTCGATTCTGTTCCATTGATCTATGTGTCTGTTTTTGTGCCAGTACCATACTGTCTTGATGATGACAGCTTTGTAATAGTCTCCCAGCTCTAGTTTTAACTCTGATTACCATCATTTGAGTCACATGTCTACTCCTTTTACCAATAATTGTGACCAAGGGAAAGGAGTATTTATGATTGGTCTAATTTAGGCCAAGTGCACAGTCTTGTGCTAGAAGAATAAGGGAATGGAGACTGGGAAGACTAAAATGATAGTATTGCACTATCCCTCAAACCTTCTCTTTCCTACACATTTTCTATGACAATTTGTCTACTTTAAATATCATCACTAAATTAGCAATCCCAAATCTGTATTACTAGCTCAGATTTCACTATTAAACTTCAAATCAATATTTAAATGACTCAGTGCATCTTGACCAGAAAGTTCCCATGCATTTCATATCAGCATGTCCAAAATCCCACCCAAACTTGCTTCTACATCAGCCTTTTCTAGCTCAGTAGACTCCACAAGTCACTTAGTTTATTAAACTTGAAATACAGTAAACCTCTTCGAAAATTGAAAATTGTATTTGCTTTATCTCTGTATTGTTAAGTCCTACTCAATCAAAATTCTTTAATATTTCTCATCACTCACTTATTACATCCCCATTATATATTCTTAGTTCAGGCCAGCACTCCGTCTAGACTAGACTACTAATGTGGACCACTTACTTATCTCACCACCTTTAGGCATAATCACTTCTAATGTTTTCTACAAATTAGTATTTTGTCAAAGCAATAACTATAAAATATCCATAGCAAGTGTGTGAGCTTCACACAACAAAATACTTATAATAAAAATCATATTTACTTCAAGCTACTTAATAAAATTTAATCTATTCTACATACTATCCCACCAAAGGAGTACAAAATTCAATGAAGTCATTGGAAGATAGATATCTTAAAGTACAGCAAAAACCTAACACTGGACATAGGTTCATATTTATACCTATCAATAGGGGTACATTCCAAACCAACATGATTTTTGAAATTCACATCTTTCTGAAACATATCTCTCTCAATCCTACCATCTACCATGCATGTATTATTCGAACATTTCAAGGACCAAGTATGCTTCCTAGTTTAGAGGGATGCATTCAGCATCTGTCCTTGGATAGCTGCATCTGCCTCCTCACTTCCCAAATCTTAGCTCCATTTCTCCCACACTTGTATATGAGCCTAAACTAGAAATCCCAAAGATCTCTTTAAGTTCTTAAGTCCATTTTGTTTGGAATAAAGAATGTTTAAATATTGATTAACTAAGTGCCAATATTCTAAACACAGATGGTTTCATATAAAAATATGGACTTACAGTTTCTTTTGAAAAATTGAACATCTGCCCAACACTGAATCTATATTTCCTCATGTGCAGAAAGCTGAATAATGGCTTTCTAATTTATAACACTTCTATTCAGGTTAGACAGTGCCTAACAATTTTTACTTATGTTTTTATACTTATTCACCTTTGTTGGCAAATGTACACATCATGATATTCAATTCTAAATGTTTCAGTATTCATCTTGAAGAAAAAAAAGCCTAAAAGAACTTTTTCTACATAACCAGAATACCATTATTACATCTAAAAATTAGCAAAATTAATTAATCACATAATATGTAGACTATATCCAAAATCTCCAATTATTCCTCTAAATATCTTTTACAGTTAATTATTTAAATTGCTTATTCATTTCTTATTCATGACCAAATCTACTCTTTTAGTTTACTTACACTATTCAAGTTCCCATTTGAGTTTGTGTACTTGATTTAAGATAAAAGGCAACCGGGCGCCTGGGTGGCTCAGTTGGTTAAGGCTCAGGTCATGATCCTGGAGTCCCGGGATCGAGTCCCACATCGGGTTCCCTGCTCAGTGGGGAGTCTGCTTCTCCCTCTCCCGCTCCCCCCTCTTGTGCTCTCTCTCTCTCTCTCTCTCATTCTCTCTCTCAAATGAATAAATAAAATCTTTAAAAAAAATAAGATAAAAGCCAACCTTTGGAATGGGAGATGATATTTGCAAATGACATATCTAATAAAGAATATCCAAAATATCTATAAGGAAGTAATCAAATTCAACACCCAAAAAACAAAAAATCCAGTCAAGAAATAGGCAGAAGACACGAATAGACATTTTTCTAAAAACATAAACATGGCTAATAGACATGTGGAAAGATGCTCAACATCACTTATCTTCAGGAAAATACAAATCAAAACTACAATGAGATATCACCTCACAACAGTCAGAATGGCTAAAATTAACAACACAGGAAACAATAGGTATTGGTGAGGATGCAGAGAAAAGGGAAATCCCTTACACTGTTGGTAGGAATGCAAACTGGTATAGCCATTCTGGAAAACAGGATGGAGTTTCCTCAAAAAGTTAAAAATAGAACTACCCTACAACCAGGAATTACACTACTAGGTATTTACCCAAAGAATACAAAAATACTGACTCAAAGGGGCACATGAACCCCAATGTTTATAGCAGCATTATCAACATAGCCAAATTATGGAAAGAGCCCAAACGTCCATTGACTGATGAATGGATATATATATATACCACCTCTTATATATATACCACCTCTCTCTCTCTTTCTACACACACACACACACACACACAAGGGAATGTTACTCAGCCATCAAAAAGAATGAAATCCTGCCATTTGCAAAGATGTGGATGGAGCTAGAGTGTATTATGCTAAGTGAAATAGGTCAGTCAAAGAAATACACATACCATATGACTTCACGCATATGTGGAATTTAAGAAATGAAATAGATGAACATGAGGGAAAAAAGAGAGAGGCAAACCATAAAACAGACTGGTAACTATAGAAAACAAACTGAGGGTTAATGAAGGGGAGGTAGGTGGGGGGATGGGTTAAGCAGGTGATAGGTACTAAGGAGGGCACTTGTGATGAGCACTGGGTGTTGTATATAAATGATGAATCACAAAATTCTACTACCAAAACCAATATTACACTGTATGTTAACTAACTGGAATTTAAATAAAAACTTGAAATAAAAAAAAGGATATTAGGAAACAAAACTAATTTTAAAAATGTCTTAACTCTTCTCCTTGAACAAAGGAAACTCTTAAGACTTCAAAATCTGAAAATCTGACTAATTTAGCTTCCTATTTACGTTTATTGTGGGAATGGTAGAAGGAAAGTATAGCTGGAAAGAGAAATTAAAACCAAACTTAAAAGTTCCCATTTTTCATGATTCTTTTACAGCAACAAGCATAAATTTGTAATTATAGAACTTTTTCTGACACATATAAATCTTTGTTAACTCTTAGTTTATGCTCATATTGGCCTAGAAAAGGGGAGATGGACTCTAGGCTTGGGGAAAGGAAAATGAGTCATAAAAAAAAGAGATGCAGAGAAACTTACCCCAAGTCCTGGAAGAGGAAGAATGCTTCAGTGGTTCCCCAGTGGCTTCCCATGGTTCTGGGAATAGAATAAAAATCTCTGAATGTGACTTCAAAGCCACATCATAATTTGTCTTCTTCTTATATACCAATTATTTTTCTGCCATTCCACCTAAGCTGAATGTATTATGTTCTCACCAACTCTGACCATTGCCAGGAACACTTTCTCAAGCCTGAAGTCTTAGCTGAAATGTCACTAACATAATGGAAACCTCCCAACTACCCTTGTCTGGATCAGCAACCCTCAAAGCTTCCTCAGAGCCCTCCACCTCCATTGACAGGTCACTGTACATGGTCCACCATGATGATCAATTATCAGTCTTATCAATAAGACTGCTTGCTCTGTGAAAGCTAGAGCCACCTCTAGCATGTCATCATTTTGTGTTCAGCATATTGTATGGTCCTGAGCATGTAACACATATCCAATGAATGAATGAAAAAATACAAACTTGTAGTTTTATTCTAAGACAATCTTTGTTGAAAATTTAGGATTGGTTCATCAGATATACTGTAAAATATGTTGCATACACTTCAAATCTCTATCTTATTTCTTCTTGAATGCTGCTTCACTGCCATAAATAAAGGCTAGATTATATTGTAGGGGAGAGAGAGAATTTAAAAGAATGATGTCTTAGCAGATCATTCATGTGTTCTAGTGCTGTTTCTGCACATTGTCAGCTGATAATATACTTCCTGACTACATTTTTCCCTTGCTCCACCAATAAATCACAAGAATCAGATTTCATTCCTTCTATACATCTCAACAAAGGGGAGAAATTTTAAACAATATTATTACTAAAATATTGATTTTGGACTATAAGAACTCAGAAACAGATAAATGGCAGAAATGTGGCTTCAAATAGTTAAATTCAGTGAAAGATTATGTAAAACAATTACCAGTACAGGAGCAAAATTTATGTCAAGCCAGTACATTAAAAAAAAATAAGCAAAGATATAAACATGTCAAGCTCTGGTCAAGAACTTCTGAATTTGGTTATGTCCCTGCCCAACAATATGTGACCTTGTGCAAATATCTTACCTGTCTTGGTCTCATTTCCTTCAGCTGTAAAATAAGTGTTTGGTAGATACACTCTTTAATGTCTACTCTATATTGAAATGTCTCTATTTAATTTCCTCTATCTGCTTTCAAACTCAATATAGTGGAGACAGCACATTTATTTGACTTAATGGTTAAGCAATTTTCCTCCTTTCTGAAATCCTCATATATGGTAAAAAATACACACACACACACACACACACACACACACTATATATATATAACATACCACTTTTTTCTCATTATCTCATTTCAAACCCAAACAAATATGTATATGTATATATACATGTGTATGTATATATATATATATATATACACACACACGCATATGTGTGTGTGTATATATTCCCTTTTTATACATGAAAACACTGAAGCATTAAAAACTTTAGTAAATTGCCCAAATATATGTTGACTATTAAGGGATAAAGAAGCCAGAAACCCATGTCTCTGATTCCTAAGCAAGTATTCTTTTCATTCCAACTCATTACATAATCATGTCTATTTCCAAGGCTTCTAGTTTTTAATGTATAATTTAACACTTTTTACCCCAGAATGATCTGCAGAGTGTGTCAAATATGAATGATCAGCCTGGTTCCTATATTTGGCTGGCTGTGAACAATGAATGATGCCCTAACAACTGGCAAGGAGTTAGGAAATGAGTCTACTATCTGGTACTAAAAAAATAATTGAGAAGATTAGAATACATGTATATTGAAGTGGTTTTAAAACATGATTGCAAATTCTTTGATACCCATCCCAGTTAGATGTGGAGTTAATTCTCTCCCCTTGAATATTAGCTGGTCTTGATGACACATATTGTAACAGAATACTGAAGAAGTGACACCATGACTTCTAAAGATAACTTGTAAAAGCTTCTACTTGGCTTTCTTTCCTGGAATCTTGTTCTTAAAATCCACCTGTCATGTTGTAAGAAAGTCTAGGACACATGGAGAGGACATGTGGAGGTGTTCTGACTGACAATTCCACATGAGGTCCTAGCTAATGGTCAGCATAAACTGCCAGATATGAAAGTGAAGACACTTCCCAGACAACTCTAGTTCTAGCTACCAGTTGACTGAAACTTCATGAGAACCCAACTGAGAATAGCCTAGTTAAACCCAATCATCCCCAAATCATGAGATATTTTGGAGTATGTTATGTAACAAAAGATAATTGAAACATACACATTTTATCTAAAATTAGATTTATTTTTCTCTCAATCACAAGAACAAGAGACAGATATTAAGACTAATACCTTCCCCTGTAACTTTAGGTTGCACATAGCTTATATAGTGATGCAATAAGAACCCCTATAATTAAGAATTTGGACACTAGAATCAGATATTCTTGGTATATAGTTCTGATTCAGGTATACCTCATTGTGTGATCCTAGAAAATTACATAATCAAAGACTCAATTTCTTAATCTTCAAAATTTATAAAATGCCAAAACTTAACTTGTTAGTTTTTCTAAAATTATAATTAATATTAGTCATACAAAGTGACACAAATACTAAATCTGTTAACTTGTTAACTTGCTGATTAGAGAACTCAGAGTATATTAACTTTGATTCCATCCCTACCACTTTAGCCCCATATACAGGCTGCCCTCATTCTCATATTGTCCAAAGCCCAGCTATAGATTGCTCTGCCAAAAAACCACTGAACTCACTTTCAGGAGATTTTTAAATCTAAAGAGAAGGTGTGCAAATGGAAGAGTTAACTATATGCATCAAACTTAACTTGATTTTCACCATAGCCAATTTATTGGAAGGACAAACTTACAGAAGCATTTGCATTTATTCCAAGACTAAAAAGCAACACATTTAATAATACAAAGATGATGATTATAATGATGACAAAGTACACTAAAATGTTATTTTAGCACAATACAAATTTTTTTCACACTTTCCAAATGCTAGAATTAAGAAGAATTAATTTTATGGAAACAAGTCAAGTCTGGAACTAGTTTTACTCTCTAATACTCACTTGATTTGAAAAAAAAAATGGTAAGGAAGTTCTGAACAAATTTAAATATTTCCATTTATTTCTCAAACAGCTTGATATAATAGGCAAAACCTCTTAATGAAGAACTTTATGACTTATGAAGCTCATGTCATGAACATATAAAATTCTCACCAGATTTTCTTTACTAAAGAAACATACTAGCCAATGAGAATTGAATTTGACAACTTAATTAAAAATGATGATTTAGGGATGAATTTTCCAGAACTCATTCAAATCTATTACCTTGCACTCACAGGTTTAATTGCTTTTAAGAATGAAATAATGGAGATATTTATAAAAATGCATATTTGCTATTCTTCAATTTTTGAAAACGTATTTTTTAAATAGCTACTTATACCTATTCAAGAGTTAGGAGGAAATAATTTTCTACCTCAGATATGGTATAGGTAAAGGTATGATTTCAATCTTTCCTAGGACAGATCTGCAAAAACAAATGCTTCATGAAAGCAAGAGGTTAACTTTGCTGTCCATGGTATGAATAAAAAGTGTTCAAGGAGTTTTATCCTCAGCTAATTGAATTGCACACACAAATACTCCTCTTATCCCATGGATTTTCTAACAGGCAAGGCAGGCCCAACAACTCCATGCTGTTCTCAAAAATAACACTCAATCTACATTACTGACTAAAAATTATTTGTAGCTTGGATATGCATGACATCTTTCAAAGGCAGAGGAACTAAGTTGATTCTAATAGATCCTAAATTACTCTTTTTCTCTTGAGGAATTCGGAAGAGGTAAAGGAAAAGTCTTTTATCAAATATGATAGTTATAAATGCCTGGTTTATATACAGTGGTTATTTAATAGTACTAAATTTTGGAAAACACACTTTTCTGGATACTTTCAGTGTTTTCATTGATTCCTTTGAACTGCTAGTTCCTTTTTTTTTAAAAAGATTTTATTTATTTATTTGACAGAGAGAGACACAGCGAGAGAAGGAACACAAGCAGGGGGAGTGGGAGAGGGAGAAGCAGGCTTCCTGCCAAGCAGGGAGCCCAATGCGGGGCTCGATCCCAGGACCCTGGGATCATGACCTGAGCCGAAGGCAGATGCTTAACAACTGAGCCACCCAGGTGCCCCGAACTGCTACTTCTTATCCTACACTTAGGATCATTGCTTTTTTTCCACAAGGCTCAACTCACTCAAAGTTTCCTTTTATTTCATGTCTCCGATTACCATGCTCCATTAATATTTAAAAAAACTTATGTATAAATTATGATTATACATTACACTCCTGTAGTATTTTTAATAATTTCCCATCTGGATTATAAATTCCATGAGAGTGATATTTCAACTTTTTCTTTTTTTTTAAGTTTCTATAAGGATTTAAACTTTTTTTTTCAATGGGAGGATGAAGATCATTTGTGAAGTGTGGAGGAAGATCTGCAGCAAAGAGAGGACACTGGAGTATTTGACTCTAATCCACAGCTATAAAACAATTAAGTGGATTTGGGAAGTTTTCACAGGTCAAAACTGAAATCTGGACAGGTCATAGAGCATGCAAATAGATTTAGGCCACTTTCCCAGGAAAAAATTAATGAGAAGGATGCTAGATTGAATGAAGAGAGTAGTGAACTACAATCTGGTACATTAGGTAAACACAGCCCACATTCCATAATAAAAGATAAACTTAGAACATATTCTAGAATATATGGTCTCATAACACCTGGTATGGCTGATTTTGGATTCCTTCCTTGTTTTCCAGTAGAATTACATTTTCTTCATCAAATTACATGTTTTTCGTTTGCAATAACCTCCCAGCAGAACACCTCACACACATTAAACACTGAATAAACATGTCTATCTGCTGGCTTTCACTGCATTAGAAAAGAAGTACTTTCCAAAATCATTTCTTTACATGTAATGCAAATTTATTGGGTAGAGCCCAGGGATATTTTAAGTAAATCTTTCACAAATTAACTTATTCAGGAAATTATTGAATACTTAAATCATTCTGTTATTAGTGCTCTGAATCTGCTGAAATGAACAAAAGGTCAAAGGGTCCTTTCTTTGAGGTTAACCAGATAAGAGAGAAGTTAAAAAAAAGTGATAGGAGGAAAGATGGCAGAAGAATAGGGGACCCTCGTTTCATCTGGTCCCTTGAATTCAGCTAGATATCTATTAAATCATTCTGAACACCTGTGAATTCAACCTGAGATCTAAGAAAAGAATTGCTGCAATTCTACAAATAGAAAAGCAACCACTTTTTGCAAGGTAGGAGGTGCAGAGAAGTGAATTTGAGGGGATATATCAGAAGATAAACCATGGGGGATGAGGGGGTGGGAAGGGAGCCTCTGTAAGCCAGCTACTGGAAAGTGATATAGCAACAGAGTGCAAAATTGGAACTTTTAGAAGTCTGCTCCGATGAGGGACTTCCCTGTCTGAAAGGTACTCAGGTGGTGACGTGGGGCAGAATCCTAGGTGGAATAGTAATAACCCATGATCCTTGAGGTCAAAGAAAGAATGGGGGTGCCTGAGTGAGGCAGAGTTCCTAAACAATGGAGTGGGGAATTAGGCTGTTGGCATAAACTGGAACTACAGCACAATCAGGTGACTCCTCTCCAAGCAGGGGCCCAGCAAGCAGAAAAACCTTGGGGAAACCTCCTCTTTCCCCTGGGAGGATTGGTGTGTGTGCATATCGCAAGAGTCTTCAGAGTTTAGTGCAAACAAAAGTGACTGACTGCTTTTCCCTGAGAGTGCACTGAAGAGTGGGGGATGGAATCATCCAGCACTGGTGGTGGAGATCAGGGTGCTGCCATTTTTGTTTCCATCCCCCAAAGCAGCCCAGAAAGCCTTCAGGGAACAAAAGCCACATAGAGCAAGCAATCCCAAGGAGCTTACAATGAACCCACCCCCTGGCAAGAGGCAGTACAACTCTGCCCAGGCAAAGACACCTGAGAATCAGCAAAACAGGCACCTCCCCCAGAAGACCAGCAGGAACATCAGGCTAATACCAAGTTTATGTATCACACAGAACGGAAAAACTCCAGTGCTGGGGGGAATAGTATATAGAATTCGAGTTTTTTTTTTTCTCATGAATCTTTAGTCATTCAGTTTAAAATTTTTGTTTTTCTTTTTTTTTTCCTTTTCAACTAGTTTCTTATTTTATCAACACCTTTTTTAAGTCTTTTTTTAACTTTCATTTTTACATTTACATTTTATAAATATATTCTTTATTCAATTTTATTTTTGTATGTATTTAAGTTTTTCCTTCTCTACAATTTTGGCATTTAGTGTCTTTAACAGACCAAAATACACCCAGGACCAAGTATACCACCCTATTTTGTCCACTGGTGAGATTATATTCTCTCTGTTTCCTTTTTTTTTTTTTTTTGGTTTCTGATCTTTTTGGATTTGTCTAGTATGTATTTCACTGGGGTCGTGGTTGATATTATGGATTTTGTACTCTCATTAATTTATGCTTCTTTGGACAAAATGACTAGAAAGAGAAAATCATAACAAAAGAAAGAACCAGAGGGAATACTCTCTGCCAAAGATTTAATCAATATGGATGTAAGTAAAATGTGGGAGCTAGAGTTCAGAATAACAATTATAAAGATACTAGCTGGGCTTGATAAAAGCATAAAAGACACTAGAGAATCCCTTAGTGCAGAAATAAAAGAACTAAAATCTAATCAGGCCGAAATTAAAAATGCCTTAACGGAGATGCAGTCTAAAATGGATGCTCTAATGGCTAGGGTAAATAAGACAGAAGAGAGAGTCAGTGACATAGAAGACAAAATGAGGGAAAGTAAGGAAGCTGAGGAAGAGAAAAACAACTAATGGATCTTGAGGGTAGGCTTCCAGAAATCAGCTATACCATAAACCAAAACAATATTAGAATAATTGGGGTCCCAGAGGAAGAAGAGAGAGGGAGAGGGAGAGAGAGAGAGAGAAGATATATGTGAGCAAATCATAGCTGAGAACTTCCTAATCTGGGGAAGGAAATAGGCATTCAACTCCAAGAGGCACAGAGAACACCCCTCAAAATCAAAAAAAAATACATCAATGGCCTGATACATAATAGTGAAGCTTGCAAATTTCAGAGATAAAGGGAAAATCCTGAAAGCAGCTCAAGACAAGAGGTCCTTAACCTATAAGCGTAGAAACAGAAGACTGGCAGCAGACTTATCCACAGAGACCTGGCAGGCCAGAGAGGGCTGCCATGATATATTCATGGTAATAAATGATAAAAACATGCAACCAAGAATACTTTATCCAGCAAGGATGTCATTCAGAATGGAAGGAGAGATAAAGAGCTTCCAGGACAAACAGAAACTAAAAGACTTTGTAATCAATAAACCAGCCCTGCAATAAATAATAAAGGGATCCTGTAAGCTAAAAGACAGCCCAAAAGTAAAATAGAACAGAAAGAAACAGGGGCAATATACAGAAACAGGGACTTTACAGGTAATACAATGGCACTAAATTCATCTTTCCATTGTTACTCTGAATGTAAATGGGCTAAATGCTCTAATCAAAAGATACAGGGTATTAGGTTGGCTAAAAAAGCAAGACACATCTATATGCTGTCTATAAGAGACTCATTTTAGACCCAAAGACATGACCAGATTGAAAGTGAGGGAGTGGAGAACCATTTATCATGATAAAGGACAGCTGGGATAGCAATCTTTATATCAGACTAATTAGATTTTAAACCAAAGACTGTAGTAAGGGATGAAGAGGGACACTATATCATACTTAAAGGGTCTATCCAGCAAGAAGATCTAACAATTAAAATATTTATGCTTGGGAGCAAGCAATTATATAAACCAATTAATAACAAAATTAAAGAATCACATTGATAATAATACAATAACAATAGGGAACTTTAACAACCCACTCACAGCAATGGACAGGTCATCTGAGCAGAAGATCAACAAAGAAACAAGGGCCTTGAATGACACACTGGACCAGATGGACTATATAGATATATACAGAGAATTCCATCCTAAAGCAACAGAATACACATTCTCCTTGAATGCACATGCAACAGTCTTCAAAACAGATCACATACTGGGTCACAAATCAAGTCTCAACTGGTACCAAGATTGGGATTATTCTCCACATATTTTCAGACCACAATGCTTTGAAACTTGAATTCAATCACAAGAGGAAATTTGGAAGGAACTCAAATACTTGGAGGCTAAAAAGCATCCTACTAAAGAATGAATGGATCAACCAGGAAACTAAAGAAGAATTAAAAAAAAAAGTCATGAAGGACGCCTGGGTGGCTCAGTTGGTTAAACAACTGGCCTTTGGCTCAGGTCATGATCCTGGAGTCCCGGGATCCAGTCCTGCATCGGGCTCCCTGCTGAGCAGGGAGTCTGCTTCTCCCTCTGAACCTCCCCCTCTCATGCTCTCTCTCTCTCTCACTCATTCTCTCTCTCTCAAATAAATAAATAAAATCTTCAAAAAAAATAAATAAATAAAATATTTTTTTAAAAATTCATGGAAATAAATGAAAATGAAAACACAACTGTTCAAAACCTTTGGGATGCAGCAAAGGCAGTCCTAAGAGGGAAGTACATAGCAATACAAGCCCTTCTCAAGAAACTAGAAAAGTCTCAAATACACAAGCTAACTTTACACCTAAAGGAGCTGGAGAAAGAACAGCAAATAAAGCCTAAACCAAACGAGATGAGATATAATAAAGATTAGAGAAGAAATCAATGAAATAGAAACTAAAAGAACAGTAGAACAGATCAATGAAACCAGAAGTTGGTTCTTTGAAAGAATTAATAAATTTGATAAACCTCTAGCCAGACTTATCAAAAAGAGAGAGAGAGAGAGAGAGAGAAAGGACCCAAATTAATAAAATCATTAATGAAAGAGGAGAGATCACAACCACACCAAGGAAATACAAACAATTTAAAGAATATATTATGAGCAACTATATGCCAACAAATTAGGCAATCTGGAAGAAATGGATGCCTTCGTAGAGACATATAAACTACCAAAACTGAAACAGGAAAAAATAGAAAACCTCAGTAGACCCATAACCAGCAATGAAATTGAAGCAGTAATCAGAAATCTCCCAATAAACAAGAGTCCAGGGCCGGATGTCTTCCCAGGGGAATTCTACCAAACATTCAAAGAACTAATATATTCTTCTGAAGGTGTTTCAAAAAATAGAAATGGAAGGAAAACTTCCAAACTCATTCTATGAGACCAGCATTACCTTAATCCCAAAACCAAACAAAGAGCATACCAAAAAGGAGAATTACAGACCAATTCCCTGATGAACATGGATGCCAAAATTCTCACCGAAATACTAGCCAATAGGATCCAACAGTACGTTAAAAGGGTTATTCACCACGACCAAGTGGGATATATTCCTGGGCTGCATGGATGGTTCAACATTTGCAAATCAATCAATGTGATACATCACATTTATAACAAAAGAAAGGACAAGAATCATATGATCCTCTCAATAGATGTAGAGAAAGCATTTGAAAAAATACAGGATCCTTTCTTGATTAAAACTCTCCACAAAGTAGGGATAGAGGGAACACACCTCAATATCATAAAAGCCATCTATGAAAAGCCCACAGGGACTATCATCCTCAATGGGAAAAAACAGAACTTTCCCCCTAAGGTCAGGAACATGACAGGGATGCCCACTCTCACCACTATTGTTCGACATAGTACTAGAAGTTCTCAGAAATCAGACAACAAAAAGAAATAAAAGGCATTGAAACTGGCAAAGAAGAATTCAAATTCTCATTCTTCTCAGATGACATGATACTTTACGTGGAAAACCCAAAAGACTCCACCTCAAAATTGCTAGAACTGATACAGGAATTCAGCAACGTGGCAAGATATAAATTCAATGCACAGAAATCAGTTGCATTTCTGTACTCTAACGAGACAGAAGAAAGAGAAATTAAGGAATCCATCTCATTTACAATTGCACCAAAAACCATAAGATACCTAGGAATAAACCTAACCAAAGATGTAAAGGATCTGTACTCTAAAAACTATAGAACACTTACGAAAGGAACTGAGGAAGACACAAAGAAATGGAAAGATATTTCATGCTCATGGATTGGAAGAACAAATATTGTTAAAATCTCTATGTTACCCAGAAAAACCTACACATTCAATGCAATTCCTATCAAAATACCATTGATATTTTTCACAGAGCCCGAACAAATAATCCTAAAATTTGTATGGAAGCAGGAAAGACCCCAAATAGCCAGAGGAATGTTGAAAAAGGAAACAAAAGCTGGAGGTATCATGATGCCTGACTTCAAGCTCTATTACAAAGCTGTGATCATCAAGACGGCATGGTATTGGCACAAAAACAGACACATAGATCAATGGAACAGAATACAGAACCCAAAAATGGACCCTCAACTCTATGGTCAACTAATCTTCAAAAAAGCAGGAAAGAATGTCCAATGGAAAAAAAGACAGTCTCTTCAACAAATGGTGTGGGGAAAACTGGACAGCAACATGCAAAAGAATGAAAATGGACCATTTCTTACACCATACACAAAGATAAACTCAAAATAGATGAAAAACCTCAATGTGAGACAGGAATCCATCAAAATCATAGAGGAGAACACAGGCAGCAATCTCTGTGACCTCAACTGCAGCAACTTCTTGCTAGATACATCTCCAGAGGCAAGGGAAGCAAAAGCAAAATGAACTACTGGGACTTCATCAGGATAAAAAGCTTTTGCACAGGAAGGAAACAAGTCAACAAAACTAAAAGACAAACTACAGAATGGGAGAAGATATTTGCCAATGTCTTATCAGCTAAAACTATCCAAAATCTATAAAGAATTTATCAAACTCAACACCCCCAAAACAAATAATCCAGTCAAGAAATGGGGGAAAAATTATAATTAAAAAAATAAAAGGAGAAATCGGCAGAAGACATGGACAGAAATTTCTCAAGGAATACATACAAACGGCCAACAGACACATGAAGAAATGTTCAACATCACTTGGCATCAGGGAAATACAAATCAAAACCTCAATGAGGTATCACCTCACATGGGTAAGAATGGCTAAAATTAACAAGTCAAGAAACAAATGTTGGTGAGGATGTGGAGAAAGGGGGACCCTCCTACATTGTTGGTGGGAATGCAAGCTGGTGCAGCCAGTCTGGAAAACAGTATGGAGGTTCCTCAAGAAGACCCGAAGACCCAGCAATTGCACTATTAGATATTTACCCAATGATACAAATGTAATGATCTGAAGGGGCATATGCACCCCAATGTTTATAGCAGCAATGTCCACAATAGCAAAACTATGGAAAGAGCTGAGATGTCCTTCAACAGATGAATGGATAAAGAAGACATATATATATATATGTGTGTGTGTGTGTGTGTGTGTGTGTGTGTGTGTGTGTGTGTATGTATGGTGTACACACACACCATTGCAAATGGCAAGATTTCATTCTTTTTGATGGCTGAGTGATATTCCCCGTATATATATATCTGTGTGTGTATGTGTGTATATGTGTGTGTGTGTATATGTGTGTGTACACCCACATCTTTATCCATTCATTTAAAACACAAAAGAAAGTCTAAACCAAGTCTTTGCAACTCTAATGTTATACTGTCTGGATTGAAATCTTGGCACTCTAATGCATTAGTTATACATATTTGGAAAAGTTTCTTATTTTTCTGGGAATGTTATATATTTCTCAGAGCATACTCTGCTGTAAAAGAGAATACAAGTAATATATTGAAGCAAATTATTGTGGTTTGATTTATTTATTTATAAATGTTTTATTTATTTATTCATGAGAGTCAGAGAGAGAGAGAGAGAGGCAGAGGCAGAGGGAGAAGCAGGCTCCCCGCCTAGCAGGGAGCCTGATACAGGACTCGATCCCATGACCCTGGATCATGACCTGAGCTGAAGGCAGATGCTTAACCATGTGAGCCACCCAGGCGCCCCTGTGGTTTGATTTAAAGGAGATATTACATTAAGTTACTTATCAAAGCCTGGCTATTGACAAAAAATGCTAATACTCAGTAATACCCATGTTCTTCCTCTTTAATCTAGAAATAATTCTAAACTATATTTTCTAACTACCTAGCATATGGTAGGATCATGTGACCCTATTCTGGGTAAAGCAGTGTGGAAATTTTATATATATATAATATTTATATATATATAATATATATAATTTTATATATATAATATTTATAACTATATTTATATCTCCAAAACTTTGCATAAAATATCCCATGAGCAATACGCTTGTTTGATTTATGAGGCTAAATACATTTGAAAAGCAAGTAAATGGACAAGAAATGTAGAGTATGGTTGGCTGCGGTAGTTACAGCTACTTGAGGCTTGCAATCACAAATAAAGTGAGATCATTCAGTATAGTTGCAATTTTGTTTTATCTTGTTTGTTATGTTTTTGTTTTTTATTAAAGATTTTGTTTATTTATTTGAGAGAGAGAGCATCAGCAGGCACAAGTAGGGGGAGGGGCAGAGGGAGAAGGAGAAGGAGATTCCCTGCTGAACAGGGAGCCAGCCGCGGGGCTGAATCCCCAGACCCCGAGATCATGACCTGAGCTGAAGGAAGACACTCAAATGGCTGAGCCACCCAGGTACCCTGTTTTGTTTTTAAAGTAACCATATTCAGTTGCACTGGTGCAGAGAGATGAATTTAAACAAGGCTATGGTTTTGCCAAGAGTTTACACAAATAAAGAAGCTATGGAATTGAGGGAGTATACAAAGAAGTGATTATACTGATTGAACATAAATTAAGAAGGCATCAGGAAAACCAATTACATGAGGGAAATCCAAAAGTTGGTAGGACAATGTATTTGAAGACTCAGTGTGGTTGAAAGATTTTTGAGATCAGGATAAAAGAGAAAATAAGCTAGGAAAAAAATAAAATGTAATGGTCAGAGGTTAGAAGCATGAAATCGACTCTGGAAGTTTTGCAGTTATTTGCATCAACAACATTGTAAATATGATTATGAGTATGAGGTGCTGAGATAGAGTATAGACAATATCTTTAAAGAGGATTTCAAGGAGAGGATTGTCTATAACATTAGAAAATTACCTGCATGACTGGAGAAATTACAAGTGAGATTTATATTATTGGGAATAATAGTGAGCTACAGAGCAAAAGCAATCAAGACTCGGAGTTGTTATGGTAAAACATTAAAAATAAATATGCTTTTTCCTTGTCAATTAGAGACATCTATAGGACCTTGAGGAAAAGGTGGAGTATCACACAGAAATGTGTAATTTTAGAGTTAATATCACTTTGCTTTAGTTTTCTTTTGTTTTGCTTCCTAAATAGACTTTTGAAAATCAAAATGAAAGGTACTGAGAAAAGAGAATCATCCAGTTTATACTATAAATAGATTAATGGACAGTAGTACTAAAAAGAGCAAAGCTTGCTCTTTCCCATTATAGAGACTACATGGGGGCAGCTGGACCAAGGTATGGAGAGAGTGCATTGGGGCAAGAAACAAGGTAGTAGTCTTGTTAGATGGTCACCAGAGAGAGATGATTGAGTCAAGTGGAAGCGAAGCCAACACCTACATAGTATCATCCCATATCATGTGACAGAGAGTTTCCCAAAATGCCCATGCTGAGGAGCCTTGCTCACATCTCATTCAATATGTTGAAGTGTTACCAGGCCATTGTCTGTGGGTCTTCCTGCAGAAGGACTGTCTCTGAGACACTGGAATTTGAGTATCTATCTGAGATTTAACTGTGGTTGCCTTCTTTGTTAAAGGCCAAGGGACATCCCCACCCCAAAATAGAAATAGAGTCCTTAATCCCCAAAGATATAGAGACATTAATGGGAAAATTCCAGTATAGGTACTTGGGTGGGGCTAGGTAACGCTCCACCCCCATAACACCTGGTGACTCTTGATGCAACAAGACTCATTTTGATAAAATTAGGCCATGTGACTTAACGATAATTTATTCAAGAATCAGAGAAAATGCCAATCTGTATTTCATAAATCATAATTGTCAAGAAAAGAAATATTGAACTGAATTTTTTAAGTTCTAAAGGAAAAAAGACATTGTCCTATACCCAAACTCGAGAAAGACTGTGATTAACATTTTCAAAGATAAAATGTTGACATTGATAACTTGACCAGAAATTAAGGAAACACACCTATAGATAGTAATGCAGCTATACATGGAGTTCTTCATTAATGGGTTTTATCTTTATAGAACATTTTTAAAAGATGGAAAAAGAGAGTTAGGTAATATACCAAAAATTACATTAAACTAGAATAACATTTTCTGATAGGTTAAACAATAGAATTAATTGATCTTTGAGAAACAGAAACAATAAAATAATTACTTGGGCAAGAACGTAAAAGAAAACAAAAAGAGATAAGACTGAGATGAGGCAAATAAAGAACACCATATCTTTTTTTGTTTTTTCCTACCGAAAAGTTGTCTGTAAATGGCAGGTTCCCTCTGTCTATAATATTGTGGAAAGTTAGATTATTTTTATTTATTTTTTTTGAGTAGATTATTTTTAAATTAGAAGGCATAACTTCCAAGAACACAATCGGTTCTGAAACATTTTTCATATATACCCATTCCAGTTCATTTTCATGGTCATTATTTTGGCTCAGATAATGATCACCTAGTTCCTAGCAACAGAAATCAAGTAGAATTTCTCTCTTTTCTCTGTATTCTACATTCCACAAACAGCATTTCTTTATTGACACAAGAAATCTTTATAAATAAACTCATATATTTAATATTCCACACATGGGACATGGGCTAATTTCCTCGTGCAGCAAAATGAAAACCCAGCATTCCTTTCTACCTGCACAGTATAAATTGTTAATTGTCTTTGGTCAGCTGGCAAGTACTTCTTTCAAAGGTCCCCCCGGGTTTAGCTTTTTAAATTGCATCTTCTATTCACTCTTTTTCAATCTATATTACTCAACTAGGGAACTACCTTTTGGCTTCCCTCCATTTTCCCACCAAAATCTATCATTTTAAGGCCTGTAGAAAGTGTTGTTTCTGTTAGTAAGGTAATACTTTCAAGATAGTATCTTTTCAAGGCAGGTAATTTACATAGCTGCCCTTTACTATGAGTTGTTTTGTCAACTCCAGGAATGCTTCAGAATTGTCAGTATGGACCCTGAAAATTGTGTAGAAAAATTTTGAAATGAGCAAAATACACAGGTCTCAGAAAACAAACACTGCCATTTAGATTATTAGCTCAAAGAAAAATCTTGAAAAAGTAAAGTAGATTTACTACCATGCTCTCATTATTAGTTGGCAGTGGAGATAACTGTAATTCATTAGATTGAAAATGTAACTTCTGTCAACTAATTATGCAAATAACTAGTAAGATTAGTTTGCATGTATATTCTTTGAAATATACAAATTTGATGACAAAAGAAGTAAGCATTAACAACCACTCAATATCATTACCAAATACATCTATTTTCCTGATTTGTGACTAACTAAACTTAAACTATGAGGGATATATAAAAAGATTAGACAAATACATCATTTTATCTTTTGAAAATACTTTATGAAAGCAATATAATTATCATTGTCTGCTAACAGTATTCTCATTTTTTATCACTTGCCTTGTTCTTAAAAATTAAAAAAGTATGTGATGGGTGCTTGGGTGGCTCAGTTGGTTAAGCGACTGCCTTCGGCTCAGGTCATGATCCTGGAGTCCCAGGATCGAGTCCCACATTGGGCTCCCTGCTCAGCAGGGAGTCTACTTCTCCCTCTGTCCCTCCCCCCTCTCATGTGCTCTCTCTCTCTTTCTCTCACTCTCTCAAATAAATAAAATCTTTTAAAAAAAAGAAGTATGTGATGTTTCTTTCAATAAACTGCAACTCAATGAAAGTGACATTATAGCTGACTCTTTTGTCATTTCAAAATCTAATATAATTCATGTGCATACTTTTCTTATTATTAGCTTTATCCTGGAAGAGTACAACCAATACATTGAAAAAGTAGATGAGTGACAAAGTATGCATTCTTCCTGAACTATTACTATCAAAAACCAAGGTCCCAAAGTTGAGAAAAGATTAAAACAAATGGGCATTAAGAAAAAAAATCAGTTATTATACTTGCCCCATCTTGTTCTTCTTGTAACCATGTATAAAGTAGTCATCATCTAAAGTTTGAAAGAGAATATAATTAAATATTTTAAGTTGTCAGTTCGCACCTTATTTATTTGAGATTTAGATTCAAAATATGTTTCAGTATTTTATAGACATTCAATATATTTATCTACCTATAAAACTGATAGTTTTCTGTTCCAAAAGTATATATTTTACTATAAATTATTGGAAACAATATTGTTGATTATTATAATGATGATAATGATGATGGTGTATTATTCAGCTGTTTCAACTTTTTCTCTATACAAATTCTCTCCTTGCTAACAGAAGTTGCAAAACTATACTGCTGTTCAAACAAAAAAGTTTTCATTGTATTGCCTTAATATTGGAAAGAGCATACAAGTCTATAAATGACAGATTATTATTTTTAATTTTATTTTTTAAGGAATCTCTATACCCAATGTGGGGCTCGAACTCACAAACCTGAGATCCAGAGTCACATGCTCTACCTACTGAGCAAGCCAAGTGCCTGTTTATTTATTTATTTATTTTTTTCCTTTTGAAATTTGTCTTTTTGCTGTTGTATCAAACCTGAAATCTGATAGAAAAATAATAGTTTTAGGGGTATAGCAAGAAAATGAAGAAGAGACTCCCAGGAAAATGGAGGTTAACAAAATAGCTTCATAAATACAGTATGTATTTGTCATTTTTATAATTTTACTTAGCACTTTCAACATATCATTTCTGTAGTATTAAATTAAAATAAAAACTATGAAGTTCTGATTAAATACATTAAACACTGACAGAGAATACTAAGCAGTTATATTATTTATTCTTGTTATGTTTCTTTTCCTAAGACTTAAATTTCAAATTTATCAGGCATCAAATCCTTTTCTGTCAACTTCAGGATTCTGTAACCAGTATTCCAGCATTTCAATTAAAGTACATTTGCTGTTTGTTATCTGGATGCAATTTCCCTCTATGCAGATTGGAAGAAAAAAATGTAGCTTTATGTAAAAAAATATATAATGGATTACTTTTTCAAACATAGCCATGGAAGGCTGAAGATTTGAAAAGGAAATATATTACACAGAAGGATGTTGAGTTGTGTTCTCCAGTGAGGTCTAAAAGTTCATATAATTTTATGACTGCTATTCTGCTAGTGCTCTTTGACCTTCACATATAATTTCATGATCTTTTCATTAACCACTTATTCTCTTTCATTTTCTTTTGATATGGAAAGTTTTTTTATATTAATGTGAATGAAATACCAGAGGAAGTATGCTTTGGTAATAATAATAGTGAATGAATATAATCTTAATTTTTAAAAGTACATTGTTGGTCAACAGTAATAATTATTATTCATTGAATACTACGTGCTGATCACTTTAATAAACACTTTATACATCATGTCATTGTCCTTCCCAGCAGAAATATTTCCCATTTACAGATGGAACTAAGACTGAAATTAAGAGGTGTTATAGGGTAGACAACGAAGCTAAGATCTGAATATCAGTTTGCCTGATACAAAAATCTATATTTTGCCATGCAATCTTCACTATTTTTCTTTCTTTTTTAGTAGTCTTATATTTTGCTATTAACAAACAGGTGCAATTGAAATATAAGCATTGATACTGGAAGTGATTGGCTTGGTATCATTTTATAAGAAAATAAAATTAAAATTGAGAAAATTTAATCCTCAAACTTTTAGGTAAGTACAGTAACGCCAAATTTATTTTCACTAGCTTTATAAAATAAAATCAGCCTAATACTCCAACCTAATTCCCCTCTTAAAAGTATATTGCTAAAACATTATCAGCATGTGCAAAGAAGGAAGATGAAGCAGTATAAATTACCGGTACGCAGTGATTATCCCAAAATCCTAGTGCTGAAAAATGAAGCTTAATACCAGTTAAGCTGTCACTAAGTCAGAGTTATAAGTATAGTCAGGTAAAATTCTTATAATTGCTTATAATTTTCAGAGTTTGGAAAACAGTTTCCTGGGCAGATGTTTTTACATTGTCCTAAATGTCCCTGTCCTGTGAAGTGATGAACACTATCTCTGGTTTATGCACCAGCATATTAATCATTTCCTGTCTTTCAAGATGACTACCTGGTAACATTAACATATAAATATACAGCGATCGCTATATTATTATGAATTCCTTTCACTTGACACACTTGAAAAAATCAAATTAGTCTCTGTTACTTGGTAGGGTGCATTGTTCAAAAAAATGAATTTATCACTAAATTGCTGGACTTGAAAATTAAGTATTAATTGAAATTTGACTATTAGAAAATTATCTCAGAGAAACATCTTTAACATGTAATTCTCTTAAATTTGTGACATTATGAATGAGGTTACTGGGCCAAAGCTTGTTTATGCCAATGGCATAAGTTACTGTCATTTCTAAGAGCAGTGAATGCTTATCAACCCTCCCTTGTCAAATTTTATTTTAAATTATCTTTCAACCAAGTATAAGCTATTTAAGAGTTAATTATCCAGTTTATGGCTTCTCTGTACCTTTATTTTTATCTATTTCTATAGTTTTTTTTTCCTCTATAGTGGTCAAAATTCCAAAGTCTATAGATTATGGGAAACTAAATATACATTGATTATTCAGTTTTATAAATTATATCTAGTCCTAATGAAAAGTTTGTGACAGAGATTATTGATAATTCTGAAACATAAGACTAGAACCTTGTAAATTTAATTTATTCCAGTTATTTATAGGCCAGAATAATAAAAGATTGTGTAGGATATCCTGAATTAAAAAGGTAGTGAACCCAGAGGAATAAATACTAGTTAATTAAGAAGGAACAATAAATAATCTTAAAATCTTAAAACCATTCTCTATAACATGATATGCTCATCACCATAAACTTCAAAACAAAATCAAATAAAATGACCTAAACAGTAGATATCTAGAAGTTATCCTATGTAAACATTTTTATAAAATATACTTTTTCCAAGTTAGTTCAAAAATAACATGACCTAAATATTTCAAAAGAATCTCAGTTCCTCCTAAGAAACAAAAATTAGTTCTGTTGAATCTTCTATTGTCTTATTTGCTGCAAAAAAACAAATTTCAATGTTCTAAAAATAAAATAAATTCTACCTGTAAATGAAATATCAACACTGGTAATTACTTGAACAGTTTATACGTTTTCTGATTTTCAGTTTTAAAACACACACACACACACACACACACACACACACACACACACACCAATAAACTCCACCCCTCCAGTCTCAAGTCAGTCTTTAGTTCCTACTTTTCTTTCATGCACCATATCTCTTCCATCATCAAATCCTATTGACTCCAATTTCAAAACATATTCAGCTTTTCTTATGACTACCATCTCATGATTTTGGTCTAAACCATTATCATTTCTTGCCTTGATGATGGCAATATTTTAAAAGATAGTTTTCCTATTTCCAGTTTTAAATCTAAGGAGCTTGGAACTCACCACTCCATCCTAACAAGTAAAAAGCTAACCACACTGAAAAATCAACAACTCTTCTTGGATCCATAAGAGAGGGGTGGACCCAGGGAAAACCATGGCATCAACTGGGCTTCTTGGTATTTACTCAAAGGGGCTGAAAACTTACGTCCACACAAAACCTGTACAGGTTTGTTTCCAACAGCTTCATCCATATTTGTCAATACTAAGAACCAAGGTGTCCTTCAGTAGGTGAATGTAAAAACTGCAATACATCTAGGAAACAGAGTATTATTCAGTGCTAAAAAGAAATGATCAAACCATAAAAAGATATGGAGGAACCTTAAATTCATATTGGTAAGGGAAATAATCATTTTGAAAAGGCTATATACTGTATGATTCCAACAATATGACATTTTTTAAAGATTTATTTGAGAAAGAGAGAGAGAGCATGAGTAGGGGGAAAGGGCAGAGGGAAAGGGAGAAGCAGACTCCCTGCTCTGCGGGAACCCCAATGCGGTGCTCAATCTCAGGACCCTGAGATCATGACCTGAGCTGAAGACAGACGCTTAACTGACTGAGCCACCCAGGTGCCCCAATGACATTTTGAAAAAGACAAAACAGTGGAGACTATAAAAAGATCGGTGGGTATCAGAGTTTAGTGGGAAAAAGAGACAGATTTGTGGAACACAGAGAATTTTTAAGGTGATGAAACTACTCTACATGATACTGTAAATGATAAGTATATATCACTCTATATTTATCCAAACTCATAGAATGTAAAACACCAAGAGTGAACCATAATGTCAACTATGGGCTTTGGGTGACTGTATCAATGAAGGTTCACCAGTTATAGCAAATGCACTACTCTGGCGGTTGCCCCACTACTCATGTGGGGCAGGGGATATATGGGAAATATCTGTACCTTCCACTTGATTTTGCTGTGGAGTTAAAATTTTTGTAGAAAAATCAAGTCTTTAGAAACACACAAACAACGATGGTTTTGTTTCTAACCTTATAGGAATCAGTGCATTCTCTAAGCACCAACTATAAGGTTCTTTTTAAATGAAAATAAGATTAAGATACATTTTGTAGCTCAAAACCCAATAATGTAGTCATATGCTATTAAATTAAAAGCCAAAACCTATATTAAGATATAGCATATCTTAATAGGTGCTCTGTGCCTCCCCATTCCCCAACTCTCTGATATCTTCTCCTCCCTGACTCAAATCCTTCAACTCACTCTGCTCCAGCCATGTTGGCCTGATGGCTAATCCAGGAATGTACTAAGCATGCTCCTGCCATAAGGCCTTGGCATTTGTCTTTGCCTCTACTGGGAAGTGTTTGTGTCAAATACATAAAAGGTGTATTCTTCACCTCTTCCAAATCTTTGCTCAGGTATCACTTTCTCAATGACCCCTTTTGAAAACTGCTTCACCACATAGCCTATATCCCTTTTGCCCCTTTATTTTTATCTTCTACTGTACTTATTAAGACACTATATAAATCAGTGGTCATTATTGCATCTTCTTCCTAACATAATGTAACCCTTGCTTTTTTATACTCCTGTATAGACACACCCCTGGAAAATTACCTGTCTCCTAGGAGGCATTCAAAGGATATTTGTTGAATAAAATATCACTAACAGATAAAAATGTTATTAAAAGAAAACAATCAAGATAGCAAAAGTAAACAATGACTTAGGGAAGGATTTAGATGTATGTATTCATGTTAAATCTGTAAAGATTTTTTGAGGATCAGTAGGGATAAAATAGCACAGTAAATACAAAACATGGGAAATAAAAGACTTCGGTCCTCTCAAAAAACATGCTGCCTTTGAAATAAATACCAATATTACTCTATTCCTTTTCTGTAATACAGCAAAGCAGGAAGTAATGCAACTAGTAAGTGAAATGGTGTACCAATTAAAAAAGATATAGAGACATGTTTCAGAAATTCCAATTTACCCGTAAGATCCTCAGAAAAGTATCTACCTAGAAAGTGTATTTATAGACATATATAGCCTGCACCCAGGTGGTAAACTATGTAACACTGCATCAGAATCAACTTGTCCTCCCAAATGCAGAAAATCGAAAGGAATTAAACTTGGAAAAAAATAATTTCCTATGCTTACATAGAAGGAAAAATATGACTTCTTTACTTACAATGAACCTGACTAGATTTTGAGTCTCCATTCATGCTGACAATGAAAACAAATCTGCCAATCCAAAGTAGCTTTGTTATTTATGGAGGATTTAAGCTTTTTGAAGAATTGCTTAATTCAGGTTTCTTCTCAAGATTTTCTCCCTTCTCCCAAGTGTGATCAAATTTAAGTGTTGGACAAGGAATGCTGCAGTGGGTGTTATATCTAACCCCATAATAAGAACCTAATGAGTCAGCTGGTCTTTGGTGGTCTACAGTCTGTGTTGGTATGATCAAATGTACAAATTGCACTGGACTTTTGGCATTTATCTGTCCTATCATGGCTATTGGCCACCAGATTGTTATCCTCTGGATTCCCACACAAAGTTAATGTCGTTTTGTGAGTTTTCCCCTCAAAGGGAACACAGAACTTTAGCTTATGAGCGTCAAGTTCTGCAACAGGACATAGCAGAGATTTCCTTAACACCTGACAACTGAGTTTTTAGAATGCATCTTCATTTTTTTTTATTTTTTTATATTTTCTAATACATTTCATATTTTTTATTATGTTAATCACCATACATTACATCATTAGTTTTTGATGTAGTGTTCCATGATTCATTGTTTGTGTATAACACCCAGTGCTCCATTCAATACGTGCCCTCTTTAATACCCATCACCAGGCTAACCCATCCCCCCACCCCCCTCCCCTCTAGAACCCTCAGTTTGCATCTTCATTTATTTTATCTTGAATGTGTACACAAGGTGTTCTGGATCAGAGGCAGATTTCTTATTATTTATCTTATAGTAAATAATAAACAAATTAGCTCTCCTTGGCTCAGGCCTTATCCTCCTACAACATGATGAAAACCAAGCCAAATGTCCCACAGAAGTATCTTGGAAGTTAAAGGTAACAGGTGGAGAACAATGAATTTTTTCTCTGTACCTAAAGGAGAAAGAGAGAATTGTCCCCTCATCTTCCAAAAGAATAGGGGGAGGGGAATATGTTTCTTTGGGGTGGATGGAAAGGATCCTGGGTTCTCTGTCTAACATTTTGGAATATAAATACATCTTTCCAAGGTCCAATAAACCCCTGATATCTGTGGCTAAGTGACTGCCTTCGGCTCAGGTCATGATCCTGGAGTCCCAGGATCGAGCCCCGCCATCAGGCTCCCTGCTCAGCAGGGAGTCTGCTTCTCCCTCTGACCCTCTTCCCTCTTGTGCTCTCTATCTCTCATTCTCTCTCTCAAATAAATAAATAAAATCTTTTAAAAAAAAAGAGTAAGATGTTCTTGAGGAGGTGAAAGCAAATATTCCTTATTTTTATATTGTACACATCTCCATGGCTTAGAAAGCCAGGACTTTTTTATAGAAGCACTGAGATATGTGGGAAGTTTTATTCCACTACACTACACTGAGTCAGCCATTTCTGCCAGAGTGATACCTGCTCCAGGTGAGGCTGCTCTAGGAGGAGATATGACAGGAAGTGAAGGGTAAGGCCCACTGCTCTCAGATTCCACACTTATCTGTGGCTCATTGTGGGTTGGGCAAGGCCTTTCCAGCACCAAGCAAACATCCCAGCTAGTTTATTTTCTTGTTCTCTAGTCTTTCAGCTGATGAAAACTGGGTTCCTTTGGGGCAGAAATTAGCTTGTACACATATGCATTCTTCAACTCCTTTATTATATAAACTACTTATTTTTACTATTTTGGCTATGATTTATGGAATGTCCAAACACCATTTTCTCTAAAAAGCCCGGTTTCTGCATTTGAAAGCCCTGGTGTTCAAAACTTTTAGTTGTTAGTATGGGCTTAAAAATATGTCTATTAAGGAAAAAGGTGAAGATTAATTATCATCTAAACATTGTATTCAACCTAACTTTATTTTTTTTAAGATTTTATTTATTTATTTGAGAGAGAGAATGAGAGAGAGAGTGAGCACATGAGAGGGGGGAGGGTCAGAGGGAGAAACAGACTCCCCGCTGAGCAGGGAGCCCGACGTGGGACTCGATCCTGGGACTCCAGGATCATGACCCGAGCCGAAGGCAGTCGCCCAACCAACTGAGCCACCCAGGTGCCCTCAACCTAACTTTAAAACTCTGTTTAATAGAGACTATGAGAACCCCATACACAATGTGGAATTTTAACTTCATGATAAAAATTAAATGAATTTGCTAAACACTATTTGTTCATTTTAGAAATAATTAATAAGCAGCCTCTATGCACAACAGTGTTAGTGAACAAAGCACTGCCTTCCTCAGAATTGCATTCTAGCCAGGAAAGATAGAATTAGCAGCATAAATAAATAATAACATATAGTGTGATAGCTAATAAGTGGAATGAAGAGTAAGAGGCAGCCGGGAGGATGGGGACAGTTTTTATTCTTTTTTTTAAAGATTTTTATTTATTTATTTGTCAGAGAGAGAGAGAGAGCACAAGCAGGGGGAGCAGCAGAGGGAGAGGCTCCTCACTGAGCAGGGAGCCCGATGCGGGACTTGAACCCAGAACCCTGGGATCATGACCTGAGCCAAAAGCAGATGCTTAACAACTGAGCCACCCAGGAGTCCTGGGACAGTTTTTATTCTTGGTGGGGGGTATTTAGGTGAAGACATATCTATTCACATATTTAGATAGAGTATTTGAATTATTCTGGGATATTGAATTTTATTTTTTTTTAAGATTTTTATTTATTTGACAGAGACAGAGATAGTGAGAACAGGAACACAGGCAGAGGGAGTGGGAGAGGGAGAAGCAGGCTTCCCACCAACCAGGGAGCCCTATATGGGGCTCCATCCCAGGACCCTGGGATCATGCCCTGAAGTGAAGGTAGACGCCTAACAACTCCACCCAGGCACCCCCGGATATTGAATTTTAAAATAACAGAGTATAAAAGATCTGTGAAAAAATTCCATAGGATAACAGAATTTAAATATGATAAATTTTGAATTAATGATATCTGCCTCCAATCTTTTACACAGTCTCAGGGAGAGGAAGGCTAGAGTTCTTACCTTCTTTGGTATGAGAAAAGGTAGACAGGAGAGGGTGAGGATGGTGAAGAATCAACCACATGACCAAGTAATTTAACCAGACTGAAAAAGGGCATCTAGTTGCCCCAAAGCACAGGTCAGTGCGGGAGAGATTCAGCTGGGAAAGTCAGAGCAACTGGCTATAATAGGCTACTTAGTCCATTGCATCGGCTTCACAGTGATGTATCCCTGAAGGTTATGCTCTTTATCTTTTTGGACCCATCATACTGTGCTGTGTTGAAGCTTTACTGGACTTATGTTAAAGCAATAGATATATTTTCATATACAGCTACATGCAGAATTTACTAGAAAAAAAGAATTTTCCCCTCCATCTTGAGAAAAGTGATAATTAAGACTTGCTGAATTTATTCAGGTTAAATTATCGTGTGTGTGTGTGTGTATATATATGTATATGTATAGAGAGTATATATCTATACTCTGTGTATGTATATATACATGGATATATATGTATTTGTGTGTGCATGATCTTCAATGAAACAGCAAGATCTAATCATAAGAAAAAAACTTACTAGTCCTGCTGATGAGTCAGCAGCTGAAGTATCAGGAAGTAATTCTTTAAATATCCATGATTATACACCACAAATCCACATATGCTTCTTTGACGCTGTACTCTAAGTTTCGGTTCTTCTCCTCTTGACTTTCAATTCAAGGAGAAAAATATAAAATGACTTGGGGTGGAGATGGCAAAAAAGAACCAAAAGTGAATTGTTCTCCTCCCTCAAATTTGTATAAAATTTAAAATTAGAATGTTTAAAATTACCTGGCCTAAATCTACTTAAAAATAGATCCTGTTTTTCCTGGAAACGGGACAAGAAGTCATACATGTCCTAAGGTTATACAGTAGATTAGTGGCATTCAAACAAGGATCCACATTTCCTGATTTCAGGACATGTGTTCTCTTATACTAACTACTCAAAAAAAAAAAAAAAATACTTTTATTATTAGAATTTAGAATGTTGCCCTTCTTGATAAGCAAGATAGAGTAATTGAGCTAATAATTATACTTTCCCTTAGCTTTAAGAAGAAATAATTCAATGAGAGATGACCCCTCTTTCCATATAATAGCAGGACTGGCAACGTGATTTTCAGGACCCAGAGCAAAATGAAAACGTGATGCCCTTGTTAAAAAATATTAAGACTTCCAAGATGGTGACAGCAGAGCATGAAAAAAGCATAAATCCATTCTAAGCTCAGGGTTCTGTGTAATGACACAATTTATATGCCTTTGAGGCTGGTCCTGTATATCAATATTGGGGAAGGTATCAGAAAGAGGTAAGCATATATTTGATGAAAGATGGTCACAAGTCTGAAGGGGAGTTTGAGAGAGAGCACCCATCAGACCTGGTGATTGGATAACTACATTTTATGTGTGTTGACCTTTTTCTCAAAACCAATGAATCAATGTTTTCCAGCCTCACCAGTCCCTCTGAAGATTTGGTGAGGAGGCCAGTTAATCTGACTCTTTCTCAGGAGGAACCAATGAGTCTATATTTCTCTTCATCCACATCCTTCCAGTAGGAAAAAGTGCACAGAACTTGAAAGTATCCTGGTGTCCTGGAAACCATGTTAAGAGACAGGTGTAGGTAGTTCCTGTCAATTCCTACTTTGTCCACTGCATTTATTACACAGTTTTACAAAAATATAATTTCTGGACAGGCAGGCACATAATTCAGGCCATACAGATAACCTATGGGGTAATAAATAAAAAAGGTTTTTATTCATTTTTCTTATTTAGGAATTATAGTAAGTTGGAAAAAACAAGCATCAAAAATGTAAACAACAATGCTGAAATGGTATGCTCTTCAAGAAAAAATTTCCTTATACTACTTACATTTTCTATCATTTTAATTTTATATATAGTCCTCTAAGCTACAACCATTGGATAAACAAAGGGAAATGCTATTATAATAAAAATAAGAATGGCTTGACACGTTGTTACCACTCTTGATGCCATAGCTCTGCTAAGATTCCCCTTATATATTTTTTTCATTATTTCTGGACTCCTTTCTTTGATCATTTTACTTAGGGAAAACTCTGATATCTGTCCCAAGAAGCCATCCATTATGTAATGTAAATGTTAATGTGCTTTATGAGAGTACAAATAAACAATAAGAGATTTAGAAACCATTATCTTGGCTTTTACACACAGGTATACAATTAAGAAGCTTGACAGAAATTTAAAAGGAACTGAAAATATTATTGTGCCTAGAAAAAGCTGAGTAACAACTTTTCTTTGCATCTCTCTAAAGAACTTAGCCTCTGTAAATATAACAATAAGGTAGATCTAGAAATTTAATTATCATTAAAATAATCCAGAGTGTAAATTCTTTAAAGACTGAACCTTACACTTTTGATATGCAGAGCACTTTTATCATCTGACAAAAGTATGCTCTCCATATACAAATTAGCATATTCTCATAAATACAAAGACTCTTCAAAATAAGTCAAAGTCCAGTCCATGGCCCAGAACATAAACTGTTAACTCTCTTTTCAAAAGACCACCAAAATAACCTATTGCTCTAGTTTAGCTAGGTTGATTAGACCTTTATTAAAGGAGAATACATCTTCGATAGAATCTTTGCAGTTTCAGAAAAGGGAGAGGTTAGCAAAGTATATAAGATTTTGGAATCTAGGCTCTGGTGGTTTAATAGTATAGACAGGAGACTGGAAGAGTACGTTTTCAGGATTTTGTAATCTGGGCTCAAGAGAACTAATTTAGATGTAATAGTTTGTGACATAATAATTTAGAATTGGTAGGTATGGTAAAGTGAGCAAAGATCAGTTGTCTGGGGCACCTGGGTGGCTCAGTCATTAAGCGGCTGGCTTCAGCTCAGGTCATGATCCCAGAGTTCTGGGATCAAGTCCCACATCAGGCTCCCTGCTCAGCGGGAAGCCTGCTTCTCCCTCTCCCACTCCCCCTGCTTGTGTTCCTGCTCTCTCTGTCTCTGTCAAATAAATAAATAAAATCTTTAAAAAAAAAAAGTATCAGTTGTTTGAGTAGATGAGCAATCTATTGTCCTAATGAAAGAGGTATTTACCCAGATGAATAAACTGGAAGTATGGTTTGACTCTTCTAATAGTGCTAAGATAACTGAATTACATGAATAATTTAATCTTCAAAATAGTTTTAAGTGTTAAAGTATGATTTTCACATGTTAAAAACATGACTTCCATTAATAGAATGTGTGCATTTTTTTTGCAATTTCCAACAGTGTACATTTGACACTTTTTTTAATTACTTCATTTAACTCCTTAATGAATTAATAAGATGGTGACTCCACAGGCATTTAAAGAAACAAAATATATAGTCCATTATTGAAGCCATCTAAAAAAATGTATTATAAAAAGGCTGCTAGGTTAAATACAAACATAGTTAATGTTTATAGCCCCTGAAGTTATCTTTCGTACCAAAAAGAAATTTATAAGTGGACATGCAACTTTATAGTGACAGGGCAAATAGCAAATAATCAGTAAATTCTCCTAAAAAAATGAATACATTTTAGGTGTTGTTAGAACTGCTGTAATATTCTTTCTTTTCTTTTTTAATTTCATAGGTATTTATAGTTTTTCTTTACAGTTTATCCATTTTGATCAGAAATAATCTTTAGTGGTACTCAATTTAACAAGAAGGCTTGTCATATTTTGGTTTGTTTTGAATGTCTACAACTAAAGGAAATTAACTACATAAACCTCCGTAAACACAAACTGTTAAGCAACTGCTAAGACCATAGAATTAATTTCTATCCTGAACTTCTATTAAGAAATACAGTATTGGACTTTGTAAAAGCCTCTATCATTTCACCCGCAGTATTTGTTGATTTTGAAGTATATTCAAGGTGCTCAAAATACACTGAGCTTTTGGCTTGCCAGGAAATGAGGCCAACAACCTTTCGGTATAAAACAGGTAACAGGTCAGTTTTGTCTGTGTTTTAATCACACCATCTTTGCAAATAAAATACAACTCTTGTTATTTAATAGAAAGGTTTTCAGTTCTGATTCAGTAAGATTTATTCTGAATATGACACAGAGTATATCTTCATGGTACAATTGATACTGGTTAAATAAGGGGCAGGGACAGATTCTTACTGACTGTATGCACATAGAAACTAAGGAAATAGTAAAATACTTGTTTCTGAAATCTGAAATCAAACACAGTGGGTCATCAGCAAAGGAATGATAAGACTCTCAGTGGTTGCAAAACAAGTATTACTATACCTTCTAACTGTTGTATCAATACTGGTGTTTTGTTGTTGTTGTTGTTGTTGTTTTTCTCTCCTTCTAGAGGCAAATAGTTTTTTGGCAGATAAAAAGCCAAAATGTTAAAGGGCAAATTCAATGTGATCGACTCAATTGTATAAGAAAATCAGGAAGTCAACTTAATGATTAACTTCCCATTGCAGCTGAATTTGAACTTAAATATTTCTTTGAACTACCTGCAGGTATATAGCTTTGCAAAAGATTGGATTTGTAACCAGCTGTGAGCTTTCAAGACAATGTTTTGGGCTAAATGAATTAGCAAATACCTTCAGCCAGACAGGTTAACCTATGTGTCTAGGAAGACTGCGGCATGTTTAATACATAGTTTTTTTCCTTTACTACCTTTTGCTTGTTTCATTGTGGCTGACTTCTTTTTGGAAGAAAAAACTGCATTTCTGAATTAGATGCAATGGCTCAATAGAATTTTTGATAATATATGACTTAAATATACCTTATAACACTCAAATCTAAATATGAGATAATCCCCATAATTTCTGTTAAATGTTAGTTCTCAGGCTATTCCAATGCTTAATGTCAAATTAACCACATATGTTTACGTAATTTTTATATGACCCAATACAAGGTAGATTTAGTAGCTATGTTTAGTAAAGCATAGCCATTAATTTTCCAAAGTCATGATTACCGATTTCTCAAGTTAATGATATTTTATATCTCCCCTCCTGACATTTATTTGGTCTGCACAGATTGACAGAATTTTAGAACTAAAACAACTTTATAAATCATAAAACCCTCATTTACATATGAGGGAGCAAGACCCAAGGGTTTACATGACTCGCTCCAGGTCCTATAGCTAGTGTGTAGAAACTTGAGCCTGTGAGTCCAGGCTCTTAATCCAATATTCTTACCACTGTATCATTCTGCAATAATGGGAAGACTAAATTCAAAACTTTTGTTCAGGTACATTCATAGAGGGTAACTTGGCATCATGAATTTTTTTTTAAAGATTTTATTTATTTATTTGACAGAGACACAGGGAGGGAACACAAGCAGGGGGAGAGGGAGAGGGAGAAGCAGGCCTCCTGCTGAGCAGGGAGCCCGATGCAGGGCTTGATCCCAGGACCCTGGGATCATGACCTGAGCAGAAGGCACACGCTTAACCGCTGAGCCACCCAGGCGCCCCTGCATCATGAAATTTTAATTTAATAGCTGTTTTATGAGTTTGATGAAGCAATTAAATGAAAGTTGACTTTATTTTTCACATTATCCAATATTATAGGTGCTAGCCACCTACAGCTACTGAGCACTTGAAATGTGTCTTGCCTAAGCAAAGATATGCCATTAAGTGTAAAATACATACTGGAATTTGAAGGCTTAAGATAAAGAAAATAATATAAACAAACTCATTAATAATTCTATATTGATTATATAAGTAGTATTGTGGATATACGGGCTTAAAAACAATGTATTAAAATTAATTTCATCTTTTTCTATTCTAATTTGCCTACTAGAACTTTCAAAATTGCATATGAGCCTCATATTATTTATCTCTTGGACAGTACCACTCTAAAGTGATTTTTGAGACCAAATTGATGAATTTAATTTGTTCACATCTGAAAACTATACCTTTATGTTCAACTAATTAAAACTTCTACTTAAATAACTTCTTTAGGCTGGATAGTCCATTAATATCCATTTTTATAAACAGCCTTCATCTGAAATTAATGACTTTATATAGCACTAATATTTACATTGGCATTTAACTATGTTCACATTCAGTCCCTTATATTTTCTTATTTTATAAAATGCATGCATCATGTCTTATTATAGCCATTGCAATTTACATCCCTCAAGGGAAAGGTCCAACAATCATTTGTCTGTGGCTCACATTGCTCATATAAGAGGCCACAGGCTGTGGATAATTAAATATTAGCACCATGAGCTTCTCTAAACAGAATGCAGAGAAGAAGCTGGTTAAAGATGACACTAAATAAGTATCAAAACATTCTGACTCAGCCCAGTAGGAGAAACAGATTTTGGCTCAAATTGTAATCTAGATGTTACTCTTTTTAGTTAAATAGAGTAGAATGAAATTGTTCTCCTATTATGGTAGTAAGGACAGAAAAAAAGAGATTAATATAACCTACAGATGTTGAATAGAAACATACAACATCCATAGATACAGAGGCTGCCTTGGTAGGACTCGGAGGCAATTCCCCATTGATCTCTTATGTTTCTGCATTATCTTACAAGCAGAGACACTGACTATCTTTGTTTTGAACTCTTTCAAGACTGTTTTTATAGTGAACCATTTAGAAGATACTGAATGTTTCCCTCTAGAGTAAAGAGCAGGCAACCCTCCTGCTTATTACATTCAAGTTCCCTAAGATTGTGGTTCTCTCTTCCAAGTGCAGGTACCATTTGGTCCTCTTAGTGTTGCCTTTCCAGAACTGGCAGTTGGGGCATCATGCAAGGAAAAGCTGATACACTGGATAATGATATCGCTGTAATAAACTCCTTTGCTTCTAACCTAATAGTTTGTTTTTGTTTTCGTTTTTCAGGAAATATGAAAACTGGTAGATTAAGTTGTTAACTTGCAAAGTGAGTAAATTCTCAAGACTTTCACAGTTATTGTCAGGGAGGTAGTACATACACTCTATTTTGCTTTTTTAAAATACCAAAGAACTTAAGACCAAACGTGCTTAAAATAAATTGTATAATTTAACAAAGACTCAATAATTTTCCAAAGATTATGAAGATCTTTTATAGGAAGACAACACCCAAGTATATGAATAATAACAAAAAGAACATACTCAGAACTGAATAATATAACAAGAAAAATTCAGGTAAGAACTGAATAGAGATATTTCTTTTAGCAAAACTGGCAAAGGGATTAACTCCAAATCTCTCACAAATAAAATACTTAACATTAATATCAAATCTTTACTGTGATATTTTTATTCTGCAGTTAACTGAATAAGTATATAACATTTATCCCTATATTTAAATATAATTATAAAACATTTAAGTATATATTAAACAAAACATGTACACTTATATATTGTTATATATAAATATAAAAATATATAAAACATGCATACTTATATATTAAACTATATAATAAATATAAATATAATGTAACTTCATGTGATAATATGATTTCTGTAATTCAAATAGGTATTTCTGTAATATCTGTTACAATTTTTAAGTCCTGAGATAAAAAACTTCTTGCAATATGCTTAAACAGAGATATACGAATCATGCGGACTTCAAAAGAACATTATAGTTAAGATTCTGGCACACAGAATAGGCAAAACATTTAAGTAACACTTTTTTTTACGGGATGGGAAAATGTCTACAGTTGTGTCTACCATATCTCAGTAGTACGAAATGACAACTAATAGTCTGTGTTGGTCATGGTATTATTAATTACTATTTTTTTTTAAAAAGCTCTAACATCTCAGTAATTTAATGCAGTCAGAGATTATTTTTCACTCACCATGGAGTTCAATGGCCATTGGCCTTTGGGGGACGCTGGTTCATAGAGTTATTCAAATAAACAAGGCTCCTCCCTTATGTGGCTTTCAAAGATCTTGGAATAATCACTAGATACCTGCATTTTGCCAGCAAATGAGGAAGGTGGGAGAATTTGGGTAATTTTGTGAGAAATTTTACATATCTAAGAATAAGCCTGAACCTAACCTGAAAGTGCAAGGAAAAAATATGTTTAGAGGTTTCTTTTTCTCAACTTGGTGATGCTGTGGTAGTGTTGAAACTTGTATTTAGTTGTGATTTCTTGTCTCACTCTAAATAAATCTTCATTTCAGTGCCAAAACAACAAACAAAACAACAATCAGCTCTGGAACTGGTACCCACCACTTCTACTAACAGTGCACTGGCCACAACTCTGTCACATGTCTCCAAGTAACAGCAGAAGGACTGAGAAATGTTGTCTAGCAGAGTGTAAGGAGGGAGAGAGTGCAGCTCTTATCCAACAACAGAATAGACATCTCAGCAGAAACCTAGAAAGCAGGAACAGAAAAGTAGAAAATGCCATGTTAATAAATGTGAAAAAAGAATTTAGTCTCATTCTCTCTACTACCACTCACCCTCACATTCTCTGTACCCATGTGTTTCAAAGTCATTTCCCCTTTGATAATATTTCAATATCTTAACTTGTTTCCCCTTTCTTCCTTCTATAGCTTCCATAAAACATACAGAAAGACTTATAGAACTGAAATTGTTCATCTGTCTGAGTCCATGCACTTAAAAAGCAACTCAAGGCTTCTTTCAATGTGATGCCACTCTGGCTCATATGGTTGCTTTAGATTAGTAAATAGATTAGAATCTAAGAACAAAACAATAAAAGGCAAAGGACAGATAATTTTTTTTAATCCTATGACTCAGTATGTCTATAAAATCATGTTTATAAAAGATATATTGAAACCAGAAAGTTATGTATGGTTCCAAAAACAAAACTCTTAAAATAATACCAAACAAAGGAGGCTTATTCTTTAGTTTTGTTTTTAAGAGCTATGACTAGCTCTTTTACTAGTCTTGAGAGAGTCAAAGAAGTTTCATCTATACTTATTCATTTGTTCTCAAAATAAACTCATATTTGATCAAATTTTAGAAAGCAAATGTTTTAAGCATTGTAGAATGAGAGGAACTGCAGCAATTCTCAGATATACAAAATGATGTAAAAAATCAGTAGTTTGTGGTTTTGTTTTATCAATGAAGAAAACAAATTATTTTACATTAGGAGTAGTACAGCTCTGGAGAAATCATTTAAAAACTGTTTTTCCATTTATTTATGATAGAAAGTATAAAACCACTTTAAACAAAATAAATTTTAATAGAATTTGTATTTTACATCATTCACTTATTGTATGTAGCAATGTGAAATTTATTTATTTTTTTTTTCTCTCACGCTTGAAGTCCACGATTTTATTTTAATAATTAACTGCCAGGAAGCATTTGGTCAATCCCAAGGAACTGAAATATTTCCTATTTTCTGATAATGGAGACCTTGAAGTAATTTTCGCCCATTTTATCCTCTATCTTCTGAAACACTCGGAACCAAATTTATTGCTCATTCCACAAGTATTGCCCATTCTCCTGCATGCGTTTTCTTCTTCCACTTTCTAATTTATTTTGCTGTGTTGTTAACTTTGGGTGATACAAACCCTCCATCACAGACCATCTGTTTTGAAAATAGATACCGTGTTTTTTCCCCTTAATTTTTTATTATTATGTTAATCACCATACATAACTTCATTAGTTTTTCATGTAGAGTTCCATGATTCATTATTTGTGCATAAAGCCCAGTGCTCCACGCAGAATGTGCCCTCTTTAATACCCATCACCAGGCTAACCCATCCTCCCACCCCCCTCCCCTCTAGAACCCTCAGTTTGTTTTTCAGAGTCCATTGTCTCTCATGGTTCGTCTCCCCGTCCGATTTGCCCCCCTTCATTCTTCCCCTCCTGTTATCTTCTTTTTTTTTTCTTAACATATATTGCATTATTTGTTTCAGAGGTACAGATCTGTGATTCAACACTCTTGCACAATTCACAGCACTCACCATAACACATACCTTCCCCAATGTCTATCACCCAACCACCCCATCCCTCCCACCCCACCCCCACTCCAGCAAACCTCAGTTTGTTTCCTAAGATTAAGAATTCCTCATATCAGTGAGGTCATATGATACATGTCTTTCTCAGCATAACACCCTCCAGTTCCATCCACGTCATTGCAAATGGCAAGATCTCATTCCTTTTGATGGCTGCATAATATTACATAGTATATATATATATATATATATATATATATATATATATATATATATACACCACCTCTTTTTTATCCATTCATCTGTCGATGGACATTTTGGCTCTTTCCACAGTTTGGCTATTGTGGACATTGCTGCTATATATATCGGGGTGCATGTACCCCTCTGGATGCCTACATTTGTATCTTTTTGGTAAATACCCAGTAGTGCAATTGCTGGGTCGTAGGGTAGCTCTATTTTCAACTTCTTGAGGAACCTCCATACTGTTTTCCAGAGTGGCTGCACCAGCTTGCATTCCCACCAACAGTGTAGGAGGGTTCCCCTTTCTCCACATCCCCGCCAACATCTGTTGTTTCCAGACTTGTTAATTTTAGCCATTCTGACTGGTGTGAGGTGCTATCTCATTGAGGTTTTGATTTGGATTTCCCTGATGCCAAGAAATGTTGAGCACTTTTTCATGTGTCTATTGGCCATTTTGATGTCTTCTTTAGAAAAATGTCTGTTCATGTCTTCTGCCCATTTCTTGATTGGATTATTGGTTTTTTGGGTGTTGAGTTTGATAAGATCTTTATAGATTTTGGATACTAGCCCATTATCTGATATGTCATTTACAAATATCTTCTCCCATTCTGTCGGTTGTCTTTTGGTTTTGTTGACTATTTCTTTCGCTGTGCAAAAGCTTTTTATCTTGATGAAGTCCAAATAGTTCATTTTTGCCCTTGCTTCCCTTGCCTTTGGTGATGTTTCTAGGAAGAAGCTGTGGCTGAGGTCAAAGAGGTTGCTCCTTGTGTTCTCCTTTAGGATTTTGATGGACTCCTGTCTCACATTTAGGTCTTTCAACCATTTGGAGTCTATTTTTGTGTGTGGTGTAAGGAAATGGTCCAGTTTCATTCTTCTGCATGTGGCTGTCCAATTTTCCCAACACCATTTGTTGAAGAGACTGTCTTTTTTCCATTGGACATTCTTTCCTGCTTTGTGGAAGATTAGTTGACCATAGAGGTGAGGGTCCATTTCTGGGCTCTCTATTCTGTTCCATTGGTCTATGTGTCTGTTTTTGTGCCAGTACCATACTGTCTTGATGATGACAGCTTTGTAATAGAGCTGAAAGTCTAGAATTGTGATGTTGCCAGCCTTTTCTTTTTCAACATTCCTCTGGCTTTTCGGGGTCTTTTCTGGTTCCATACAAATTTTAGGATTATTTGTTCCATTTCTTTGAAAAAAGTGGATGGTATTTTGATGGGGATTGCATTGAATGTGTAGATTGCTCTAGGTAGCATTGACATCTTCACAATATTTGTTCTTCCAATCCATGAGCATGGAACGTTTTTCCATTTCTTTGTGTCTTCCTCAATTTGTTTCATGAGTATTTTATAGTTTTCTGAGTACAGATCTTTTGCCTCTTTGGTTAGATTTATTCCTAGGTATCTTATGGTTTTGGGTGCTATTGTAAATGGGATCAACTCCCTAATTTGTCTCTCTTCTGTCTTGTTGGTGTATAGGAATGCCACTGATTTCTGTGCATTGATTTTATATCCTGCTACTTTACTGAATTCCTGTATGAGTTCTAGCAGTTTTGGGGTGGAGTCTTTTGGATTTTCCACATAAAGTATCATATCATCTGCAAACAATGAGAGTTTGCCTTCTTTGCCGATTTGAATGCCTTTGATTTTTTTTTGTTGTTGTCTGATTGCTGTGGCTAGGACTTCTAATACTTTGTTGAATAGCAGTGGTGATAGTGGACAGCCCTGCTGCGTTCCTGACCTTAGGGGGAAAGCTCTCGGTTTTTCCCCATTGAGAATGATATTTGCTGTAGGTTTTTCATAGATGGCTTTTATGATATTGAGGTATGTACCCTCTATCCCTATACTCTGAAGAGTTTTGATCAAGAAAGGATGCTGTACTTTGTCAAATGCTTTTTCTGCATCTATGAGAGGATCATATGACTCTTGTTCTTTCTTTTGTTAATGTATTGTATCACGTTGATTGATTTGCGGATGTTGAACCAATCTTGCAGCCCTGGGATAAATCTCACTTGGTCGTGGTGAATAATCCTTTTAATGTACTGTTGGATCCTATTGGCTAGTATTTTGGTGAGAATTTTTGCATCCATGTTCATCAAGTATATTGGTCTGTAATTCTTTTTGATGGGGTCTTTGTCTGGTTTGGGGATCAAGGTAATGGTGGCCTCATAAAACGAGTTTGGAAGTTTTCCTTCCATTTCTATTTTTTGGAACAGTTTCAGAAGAATAGGTATTAATTCTTCTTAAATGCTTGGTAGAATTCCCCTGGGAAGCCATCTGGCCCTGGGCTTTTGTTTGTTGGGAGATTTTTGATGACTGCTTCAATTTCCTTAGCGGTTATACCTCTGTTCAGGTTTTCTATTTCTTCCTGGTTCAGTTTTGATGGCTGATACATCTCTAGGAATGCATCCATTTCTTCCAGGTTATCTAATTTGCTGGCATAGAGTTGTTCATAATATGTTCTTATAATTGTTTGTATTTCTTTGGTGTTGGTTGTGATCTCTCCTCTTTCATTCATGATTTTGTTGATTTGGGTCATTTCTCTTTTCTTTTTATAAGTCTGGCCAGGGGTTATCAATCTTGTTAATTCTTTCAAAGAACCAGCTCCTAGTTTCGTTGATCTGTTCTACTGTTCTTTTGGTTTCTATTTCATTGATTTCTCCTCTGATCTTTGTTATTTCTCTTCTCCTGCTGGGTTTAGGCTTTATTTGCTGTTTATTCTCTAGCTCCTTTAGGTATAGGGTTAGGTTGTGTATTTCAGACCTTTCTCGTTTCTTGAGAAAGGTTTGTATTGCTATATACTTTCCTCTCAGGACTGTCTTTGCTGTATCCCAAAGATTTTAAACAGTTGTGTTTTCATTTTCATTGGTTTCCATGAATTTTTTTTATTCTTCTTTAATTTCCTGGTTGACCCATTCATTCTTTAGTAGGATGCTCTTTAGCCTCCATGTTTTTGAGTTCTTTCCAACCTTCCTCTTGTGACTGAGTTCTAGTTTCAAAGCATTGTGGTCTGAAAATATGCAGGGAATAATCCCAATCTTTTGGTACTGCTGGAGACCTGATTTGTGACCTAGGATGTGATCTATTCTGGAGAATGTTCCATGGGCACTAGAGAAGAATGTGTATTCTGTTGCTTTGGGAAGGAATGTTCTGAATATGTCTATGAAGTCCATATGGTCCAGTGTGTCATTTAGTCTTTATTTCCTTGTTGATCTTTTGCTTAGATGATCTGTCCATTTCAGTCAGGGGGGTGTTAAAGTCCCCACTATTATTGTATTGTTGTCAATGTGTTTCTTTGCTTTTATTATTAATTGTCTTATATAATTGGCTGCTCCCATGTTAGGGGCATAGATATTTACAATTGTTAGATCTTCTTATTGGATAGATCCTTTAAGCAGGATATAGTGTCCTTCCTCATCTCTTATTACAGTCTTTGGTTTAAAATCTAATTTGTCTGATCGAGGATTGCCACCTCAGCTTTCTTTTGGTGTCCATTAGCATGATAAATGGTTTTCCAACCCCTCACTTTCAATGTGGGGGTGTCTTTGGGTCTAAAATGAGTCTCTTGCAGACAGCATATCGATGGGTCTTGTTTTTTAATCCACTCTGATAGCCTGTGTCTTTTGATTGGGGCATTTGACCCATTTACATTCAGGGTAACTATTGAAAGATATGAATTTAGTGCCATTGTATTGCCTGTAAGGTGACTGTTACTGTATATTGTCTGTGTTCCTTTCTGATCTATGCTGCTTTTAGGCTCTCTCTTTGCTTAGAGGACCCCTTTCAATATTTCTTGTAGGGCTGGTTTCATGTTTGCAAATTCCTTTAGTTATTGTTTGTCCTGTAAGCTTTTTATCTCTCCTTCTATTTTCAATGACAGCCTAGTTGGATATAGTATTCTTGGCTGCAAATTTTTCTCGTTTATTGCTCTGAATATATCATGCCAGTCCTTTCTGGCCTGCCAGGTCTCTGTGGATAGGTCTATTGTCAATCTAATGTTTCTACAATTATAGGTTACATATCTCTTCTCCCAAGCTGCCTTCAGGATTTTCTCTTTGTCTCTGAGACTCGTAAGTTTTACTATTAGATGTCGGGATGTTGACTTATTTTTCTGATTTTGAGAGGGGTTCTCTGTGCCTCCTGGATTTTGATGCCTGTTTCCTTCCCCAAATTATGGAAGTTCTCTGTTATAATTTGCTCCAATAGATCTTCTGCCCCTCTCTTCCTTCCTCTTCTGGGATCCCAATTATTCTAATGTTGTTTCATCTTATTGTATCGCTTCTCTCTCGAATTCTGCCCTCGTGATCCAGTAGTTGTTTATCTCTTTTTCTCAGCTTCTTTATTTTCCATCATTTGGTCTTCTATATCGCTGATTCTCTTTTTTGCCTCATTTATCCTAGCAGTTAGTGCCCCCATTTTTGATTGCATCTCATTAATAGCCTTTTTGATTTAGACTTGGTTAGATTTTAGTTTTTTTTATTTCTCCAGAAAGGGTTTCTCTAATAACTTCCATACTTTTTTCAAGCCCAGCTAGTATCTTTAAAGTCATGATTCTGAACTCTAGGTCCGACATCGTACTAATGTCCATATTGAGTAGGTCCCTGGCAGACAGTACTACCTCTTGTTCTTTTTGTTGAGGTGATTTTTTTCCGTCTTCTCATTTTGTCCAGAGGAGAATAGATGAATGAGAGAACAAAATGCTAACAGGGTAACAACATCCCCAGAAAATATACTCTAAACAAATCAGAAAAGGGGCACCTGGGTGGCTCCGTCGGTTAAGCAGCTGCCTTCGACTCAGGTCATAATCCCAGGGTCCTGGGATCGAGTCCCGCATCGGGCTCCCTGCCTGGCAGGGAGCCTGCTTCTCCCTCTCCCTCTGCCTGCCTGTCTGTCTACTTGTTCTCTCTCTGTATCTCTCTGCCAAATAAATAAATAAAATCTTTAAAAAAAATCAGAAAAGACCTGAAACCAGGGGAAAAGAAAGGGAAAGAAAGAAAAAAGAAAGAGAAAAAAAAAAAGAAAAAGATAAAAACAAAAACAGAACAAAACAAAACAAAAAGAATATGATCAATATGATCAGACTGGTGCATAAATCAGTGCCACACACTAGATTTTGGATGTATTTTGGTCTGTTAGAAGAAAGTGCCTCCCAAAATTTTAAAGAAAGAAAGACTTATACATGTACAAAATAAGGGTTGATACGATGAAGGGATGGAATATGACCGTAAAGATTAAAATTATAAAAAATTTTATAAAAGGAATTGATAAGAATTTGTTTGAAAAAAGAAGAGGATTAAAAAAAAGAAAGAAAAAAAAGAGGGAGAGAATGTGATCAGAGAGGAGACTAGAACAAAGCCATACACTAGAGATTTAGGGTATATTTTGATCTGTTAGAAGAAACTGTATCATAAAATTTTAAAGAGAGAACAACTTTATATATATATATATATATATATACATATATGCCAAAAATAAGGGTAACTACTATGAAGGGATAAAATATGAATCTAAAAATGAAAAGTAACAATGTTTTTTTTAAAAAAGGGATTGATAAGATGTTGGTTGAAAAGGGGAAAAGAAAAATTCAAAAAAAATAGTTAAAAAAATTAACTTTGAAAAAGTTAGTTTGTTTTGGAGAAATAAATTACTGGATTAAAAATACAAAGGTACTTCCATATAGGACTCCTTGTATGAAAACAAATATTTTGTATTATCCAAGAAGGTACCAACATCCTCCTCAACTTGAATAAACTTTAGATAGGTTTCTTCCTGACTATAGTCTTCTAATCTCCCTTTTCTTACAGCATTTACTTTAGAAAACTTGTCATTGAAAATTATTCCTGTGCCTCATGAGATGTATATCTTCTACAACCTAAGGATGTCTTTCTCAAGAACCTGGAAGTCATCTCTTAGAAATGTAATCATAAAAAAGATAGGGTCCTACTCCCAGTCTTTGTGGGAGGGTAGGACCCCAACTTTGATGAGCCAATTGGCAAACACAGATGGCCTAATCAGACAAACCAACCTCCATCCCTAGTGCATTCCAGTACTTTTCCATTAGCTGAACTCATCCTTTAAAAATCCTCTTGCCTTTTGTTTCAGTGGAGTTGAGTTCACTCTCTCTCCCCTATTACAATAGTCTTGAATAAAGCATCCCTTGCTTGTTTAACTTTGGTGCAATTTTTATGTTCCTTGACAGTTCATATAATATCCTCAAAAACAGTTCAATATTAATGCATTATTCCCAAATGCCCTGACTGCTGTTTTTGTCCCCAGAATTAAAATTGTCAATCCACCACATCAATAGTTGTTCTCTGGGATCCCTGGGTAGTTCAGTCCGTTAAGTGTCTGCCTTCAGCTCAGGTCATGATCCCAGAGTCCAGGAATCAAGCCCAGTGTCAGGCTCCCTGCTCAGTGGGGAGTCAGCTTCTCTGCCCCTCCACTCCCGCTCATGTTCTCTATCATTCTCTCTCAAAAAAAATAGTTATTCTCTAAAACATTTGGGATAACAACAAAAGGAAACTACTATAGTTTATGTTTTCAACCTATTCTAAAATGTATTTGAGGATAATTTTGCATAGTTTGTCTTAGTATACGTATGGGGTTTGAGAATCTCATACTGCAAATAGTATACATTAAAGCCTTACTTTTAATAGCACTATTGACAAAAGTCTCTAGGGAATGTTGAAATTATGTATTAATAATAAAAACCTAAAATTCCAAATACATATAGTCCTTGGGAAGTAGAATTTCACTCAAGCAATAGAATTGTATTTAAGTGAAGAAGGAAAGATATAGCTTTACATATTATTACTAACTAAACATCAAGATAAGAAAAAGTATAAATGACACAACTGATTGTTTAAAATAGAGATAAAGCTAACAATGTCTGAAGAACCATCAAGCATGCAATGTGCTGGTGAGAAGTCTAGAGCCACCAGATAGGATAGATGTAACTGAGTAATTCTTTCCTTAGTTTTATATAAACTTTTATTTTGAACAAGTTTAAGCAAGTTTTTTTCCCCATAACTTTCTAAGTTTCTAGGAAAACTGTGAGATAAAAGAGTAATAAAAGGAAAGGTTTTAGTAAATTAGGCATTGACTTGGCTTAATTATAAAGGTTTCCAAAAAGAAAAGGAAATAAAATAACCACAAAGTCAGTAGCTACTTAATTAAAAAAAATGTTAGAAGAGTTTTGAACTCTTTGTAGATAGTATTTTCTCAGGTTTTCACATGATGAAAACAGTAATAGTTCCTTGTTCTGGGCCACTAAACATTGATTGCCAAGTGTTGGACAAAGGGAGCTGTTTCAGGATGGCAGTAAAGAGGTAAAGAATAAGTAGGCTATTAACAATCATTCTCTGGAGCAAACATCATTCTAGGCAAATTCATCCTAAATCAGAAAAATGTGCAACCAAAGTGAAAGGCAAGAAAACACACACATCAAACCACAGTACTCTGACATTACAGAGTAAGCAGAATGAAAGCAGAATGAATGAACTACTACTATAAACAGTGATGTGATAGATTTCATAAGCATAATGCTGAGACAAAACAAACTCAAGAGTACATTTGTTCTAAACCGATATGCTGCCATATTTTCAGCAAAAAAAAAAAAACATATAAGAATGTTCACAACAGCACAATTTATAAGAACCAAAATCTGTAATCAACCAAATGCCCATCAATATTAGAATGGATACACAAATTGTGCTATCCATGCAACGAAATACCACACAATAATGGGAATGAATAAAGCTCAGCTAGATACAAACTAGAAAGTGGATGAAGCCAGACACAAAAGATTATATACTGCATGATCCTATTTATATATAGTTCAAAAAGGGAAGAATTATTCTAACATGAAAGAAATCAGCACAGTATTTACTTTGTAGGGGAATGACTTAAAGTATATAAGAGGCAACTTCTGTACTGTTAATATTGTCTTCTTTCTTGGTCCCTGTGCTGATTACATGAGTGGTTTATTATATGAAAATTTGCTGAGTTGAACTCTGATGATGTGTACACTTTTATATTTATTTTTTTCAACTTTAAGTTCACTTTAAAAAAAAAGTACACCTTAAATATATACTACCTTTTCTTACTTAGCGTAATTTTAGTATAATCTTAGCTTGTAAAAAGATGTTTTTTCACAAAGCCAACTATGTGTTATACAAATAGGTTTAAAAATACAAATTAATTCAACTTTTATGATTAAAAAATTATTGCTCTAATTGTTTTTAAAGATGATGACAAAATAGATACAAAGCAAGAGTTAGAATTTTACAATTTACAATTCCTCAGAAAAATACCTAAGAAATTTTGAGGTTGTTCCTTTAGTAACATAATATCTTTATTTGAATGCTATTAGTGAATATTATACTTAAAGATGCTAATTATTGATTATCTTGTGCTGTACAGTTTAATAAGAATCACAAGTATTATCTAATTTCCTTCACAACATCTCTAGTCTATATTTTAAGTACTGAGGTGAAGACTGTGTTAGGTCTTTCTGATACTGAATCCAGTCTATATGTGTACTAGACTGCAAATTCCCTGAGGGTGGATATGCACCTTACTCAATATTTTGTCTACCTCTAACACTTCTGTTGTTCATAACAAGTAATACTATCTACTAAAAGCCTACTAAAAGAATAAATGTGCTAAATGATTAAAAACTTGACAAAGTTTTGGAAATCCCTTTACATGAGGATATAAAATTATAGGATCTCCAGTATTTCCAAATGAAAGAGTCAATAGTCTTGGGTAAGGATGATTGTTTATTCTATTGGAATTGTGTCATCAGTGACTGATAAGTTTAGAAAGCGCTGAGGTTTGCAAAGACCCTCTATTTCAGCATACGAAGGACTCCAAACAGTAACCATTAGTGCTGATTAATTTTCAGAGCATTTATAGTCTTTATAGTCATACTTAACCTTTTTATTGAGCCCACTGAAAGATGAAATGCCACTCACTATTTTTTAAGCAATGCTACTCATTAGTTTTATTTTTTTGTAAATCTGTATATATAAAATATGATCATCTCTCCATATCTATATCTATCTACTGAGAAAGAGAGAAAGGTATTTAAATGGAAATCAATACATTCATTTCCCTATTTTAAAACAAAAGGAGCAGTTAAGAAACAAAACAGATCAACATAGGGGAAGGGAAAAAAAAGAAAGGGAAGCAAACCATAAGGGACTCTTAACTACAGAGAATAAACTGAGGGTTGCTGGAGGGGAGGTGAACAGGGGATGGGCTAAATGGGTGATGGGTATTAAGGAGGGCAATTGTATTGAGCACTGGGTGTTGTATGTAAGTGATGAATCACTAAATTCTATTCCTGAAACCAATATTACACTATATGTTAACTAGAATTTAAATAAAAATTTGAAAAAATCATGTAATTCATGTTGACAAAATAAAGAATAGTCATGATCTCTGAGAAACAAACTGAGGTTTCTGGAGGGGAGGAGGGAGAGGGGATGGGTTAGCCTGGTGATGGGTATTGAGGAGGGCACGTTCTGCATGGAGCACTGGGTGTTATGAACAAACAATGAATCATGGAACACTACACCAAAACAAATTATGTAATATATGGTGATTAACATAACAGTAAAAAATTAAAAAAAAGAATAGTCATGATTATATAAAAAAAAAATAAAAAATATGTTGAAAGGCTTGTTGTCAAGAAACTTGCTAAATAATCTCCTAAACATGCAGACATGAATAACTCCTGATTTATGTTGAATAAAAAGAATTGATAGAAAACACACACACACACACACACACACACAAATAAAAGGAACATTTCTAGTTTTACAGTTCAAAGACATGGACACAAATCACAACACATTGAACACACCTTAAATATTTAATTGTACTTAGAAAATAAAGGCAGGAAATTAACTGGCATTTCCTAAAGTTTGCTTGTTCTAAAGACATAAATACTTTCATTTCCAGGAGCATAAGCCACAATTATTTTACCTTTAAAAAAAGTCAGCTTCAACAACTTCCACAAAACACTTGTGAGAAAATGGTGTGAAACATTATTAGTTATTTGCAGTAGAAAATTTGCTAAACTGCTAAGCCAATTTATGAGTAATGGTAGAAATGCCACAGTACCTTCAGACATCATTCTCTTGTCATTCAAAGTACAGTTCAGGTGTTTGACCTTACCAGAATCATGGATACCAGTATATCATGACCACGAGCTGCCAGATGTTTTCATTTGCACTGAGAGCACCTGAGCTTCATGGTAATAGATTTTGAACATGTTCTTGAGGAGAACTTTGTCTTACAGAATCTGTTTTTTGAATTCTTGAATCTGCAAGTGAAGCATTGATGCAATCCTCCATGGTTGAACATTTATTTCTTTGAATATATAAAATGAATACAAATTTTTCTGAGTTCCTTTGTTTTTCCCACAATATTTTGGAAACAACATGCAGCTGGAATCTACACCTTTAAATAAAAAGATATCTAGTGATACAATGTTACATGCTAGTATATATTCTTGGGTCAAGTTACTTCTGTTTTAGTTAAGAGATGCTAAAACATATTCCAATTTGAAAAAAGCATACAGTTAGTGGCACTTGATACAATCTTTTTCATCTTCCCATGAAAACACACAAAGACAACCAAAAACAGAATACTTCAAAAATTATGACTTGTCTTCTGTCAATTAACTTGTCAGAAATAATAATTGGCTTTAGTATTTGTGACAATATGTTGATTTGAATCACCAAAGGCAAGTATTTTGCAGAGCAGAGCCATGAATGTCCTAGTTAAAATTCTTAATCTCAGGAACAGAGTGTTACTGGAGTGGTTGGGGGTGGGAGGGATGGGGTGGCTGGGTGATAGACATTGGGGAGTGTACGTGCTACGGTGAGCGCTGTGAATTGTGCAAGACTGTTGAATCACAGATCTGTACTTCTGAAACAAATAACACAACATATTTTAAGAAAAAAGAAAAAGAAGAAGATAGCAGGAGAGGAAGAATGAAGGGGAGTAAGTCAGAGGGGGAGACGAACCATGAGAGATGATGGACTCTGAAAAACAAACTGAGGGTTCTAGAGGGGAGGAGGGTAGGGGGATGGGTTAGCCTGGTGATGGGTATTAAAGAGGGCACATTCTGCATGGAGCACTGGATGTTATGAACAAACAATGAATCATGGAACACTACACCAAAACAAATGATGAAATATATGGTGATTAACATAACAATAAAAAAATAAAAAAAAATTGTATATGGCCATGTTGCAGTTGGAGACAGAAGAGAAATCACCCTTAATATATTTTCTAAAGAATTACCTTATCCGTATGATTTGACCACAGGTCTTTGCATTTCTTTGTTATTGCTATAGCATAGTGATATCCAGTGGGGCTCTGAAAATATCAATAATAAATACCACTGTTTGAAATTTTATATAACCAATGGAAGTACTTTCTCTTCCTCCCAAGACTGCATGTTTAAACTCCCACAAGCAGCTTGAGAAATCACACTTTCCTCCCATTGAAAATCCAAGAGACTATATCAGTTGTCAACTGAAAGCAGTGGCATTTCTTTATTCTCAGGTCAGTCAAGGTTCATAAATAATACCTGAAAAATGCACATCAGTCAAAATGGAGTTAGGAAAAATGTATAAAAAGGGATATTTGTCTTTACAATGTGTGTATGCTTCTACTGGCCTCAGACCTTTTGGAGGGAGTATTCTGAAGTGGCTTAGAATGTAAGTTTTGGAGGTAGTGCAGCTGTGATCAAATCTTGAGTCTCTCTCCAACTGATAAGTGATTTGATTTGCTAATCCTAAATTTTATCATCTATGTAATGAAAATATTTTCAATATCTACCATATAAGAAATGGAATAACTAGTGTAAAACATTTAGTTCAATGCACATAGTAAGAACACAGTAAATGTTAGTTATTATTATTACTACTAGTAATAATATAATTGTAACAAAACTCCGATTTATAATATTAAAATTTATTTAGGGTTTGACAAGAATTTTCATTGTAATATTATAATCTGTATCAAGTGGCTTTCTTTTCCCTTCTGTTTCTCAATCATTGGACCCTATTCCTCATCTTAAGGGGATACTTGGGTGGCTCAGTCGGTTAAGCGTCTGCCTTCGGCTCAGGTCATGATCCCAGGGTCCTGGGATCGAGTCCCTCACTGGGCTCCTTGCTCAGTGGGGAGCCTGGTTCTCTCTCTGCCTGCCGCTCCCCCTGCTTGTGCACTCGCTCGCTCTCTCTGACAAATAAATAAATAAAATCTTAAAAAAACTTCAAGTTCTCTCACCTAAAGATTATTTATGCATTTGTAGCAAAATAATAATTTTCCATTAAATCAAAATTTTAAAATACGAAATTTAAATTGAACATTTTTCTTTCTCTGGAATTTGGAAGTGGTGGGTTGTCATAAATTCTCAGTATGATTAAAGGAAGCACAGTAATAGGACCTAGGACCTAGACAAATGGAAAAACATTCTCCCTATAGGTCAGTATGGGAAAGAAGACAGAAGAGCATGAGCAGTAGACATGAAGGTGGTTTTTCATACATCTAAGCCTAGGGGGAGAAGTATATGAAATTTCTGTTTTGTTCAAAAGATAGAATCATGTCCTTTATATCCTTTGACAAATATCTGAAATAATCATCTGATTTTTTTTTAAAGTTCTGATATACTTAGTTAACGCTAATACAGAGGATGTTGTTCACACACCTCCTATATTTCAGATTCTGGCATCCTCCGTTCCATAAAGTACTCTGCTATCCTTCATACAAATTTCCATTGAGGCATTAAAAAATCCTATTGGCACATCATCATATATCTGCCTTCAAGAAAGCAGCAGGACTTCAGAAAAAATTGCTTCTCCACTCTTCCATTATTGTGAAATCCTTTACAAGAAGAATATGATTTATTCTTCATTTAAAAAAATAAATGGTCCATATCATTATCATTATTTAGTAATATTAAAAAAATATGGGGGGAGGAAGGAAGGAGAAAGACCTGGCAAATCTGAAGAATTATAATTTGCCTATTTAGTTAACTATTATTCACTAAATTAAATAATCTTAAAATAGTTAATTATACTCTGAGGTGGCAAATAATAATACTGAAAGGTAGGTTTACATTGTACACTGAGTTGGATCTTGTATTTAATAACTACAATAGTGAGAAAGTTACTTAAAGTCCCTGAGCTTCATTTGTCTCATTAGTAAAACATTTAATACATATTTCCAAAGTTTTCTTGTAAAAATTAAATTATACAGCAAATGAAAATTATATTGCAAATGGCCAATGAACTGTAGCTATACTCTATAGCTCTACAATCATAGGTGTGGATCATAAATAGTTTTAATGCCTTTTTAAACAAATGAAATGTTTTCTTATTGAATTTCCATGCTCTCCTAAAAGATCGATAACCAAATTATTATAAAATACAAACAAAACAAAACAAAACCCAAAATATTGTACTATTACAGCTGTTTTTGTTACTGAAAAGTGAAACAGTTTCTTGACATAATTCTTTTCCTCCATTAGATATAATAACTTTATAAATGTTTCATTATTATTTACATAACCCAATGATTTAGCATGCATCCAGTTTTTGTCATATTGCTGATTGAGAAACTAAAAAACAGAGATAGTGATATTTTGATATGACAGTTTTATTTTCTTTGGCCTAAATTATTCCCAGATCTCAAGTTAAATGAGTAAGAACTATTTACTTGTTCATCTCACTAGAAAATCATTCAATGAAGATAGTAATGTACCACTGATTTGGAAATATATAATAATAAACATTTTAGGTGACAGTCTGAGAGGGAAGAAAAAAATAAAAGTAATTCTCAAATAGCCCCAAATCAATTCTATATCAATCAAAGGCTGAAGAAAATTACTGTTCTCTGTATTGCAGAAGAGACACTTTGAAGATTAGAAATACAAAAACTCTAAAAACTTTAACAGGACCATACCATAGAAAAAAGGACACCGAAATAAAAGAAAGTAATGATTAGACACTGAGATAAAGCCTAGAGAGATAAAGGTAGATCAAACAAACTTTCAAAGGGAGAATGTAAAATATAGATATGTTTATAAAATAAAAATATATTTTTTCTGCTAGAACAATTAGATTGTTCTACCCTCCTTCTTTTATTGATTTACTTGTAACTTGTTTTCATTCTTTAATGAATTTAAATTTCTCTCTCTAAGGGAGAGCAAGAAAAGAAAACAGGGATACCAGTTTAAAGGGTACTGCAAGGCTTTTGATTCTGGGACAAGATGAACTAGATGCATTTCTCTCTATTCCTCCTGCTAAGTACAGATACTAACCCTAAATATTATACATAAAGCAAATATAAGAAGGCTTTAAAAGGTGGCAAGAAGAAAGCAGACAGGCTAGCAATCTCAGCAACAAGGAGCAACACGGTGTTAAGTCTTCTCAGTTTTCTTTTTACCTGATAAGCCCAGACTTGGTGCTAGAGAAGCCAGTATCCTGGAAATCTCAGAAAATAATAATAATAACAATAATTCAAGAAAAGCCTCTCTTTTTAATTTTTAAAGGAACTTCCATATTGTTTCTATTGCTGATCTAGCAATCCTACTTCTGGGTATTTATCAAAAAAAAAAAAATGAAATCAGCATCTTGAAGAGATACCTACATTCCCAAGTCTACTGCAACACTATTCACAAAAGCCAAAATATGTAAACAACCTAAATGTCCACTGACATATGAATGGATAAAGAAAATGTTATTTGCATTTATATAAATTTCACTCTGCCCTCAAAAGAGAAGGAAATTCTGCAATATGCAACAACATGCATGTACCTGGAGGGCATTATTCCAAGTGAAATAAGCTAGTCATAGAAAGATGACCACTGCATCATTTCACTTATATGAGTTATCTAAAATCGTCAGACACATAGAAACAGAGAGCAGAAAAGTGGTTGCCAGGGTGGGGCAGGAGAGAGGGAAATGGGGAGTTGGTAATCAATGGGCATAAACTTTGAATTAAACAAGATGAGTAAGTTCTGGAGATTTACTTTGGCATTGTACCTATAGTTAACAATACCGTACTGTACACTTAAAATTCTGTTAAGATAGCAGATCTCAAAAAAAAGATAAAAGAGGGCAGATCTCATGTAAAGTGATTTTGCCACAATAAAAAAAAATGTACTTAAAATTTTTAAAAACTAAAGAAAAGGCTTCTCTCTAGAGAAAAGGACCAAGAAAGTGTAGAGTAGCAAGACAAAAATCTTTTAAATAATCATCCTACTTCAACTACATGTCTTGGACAAAATGGTGACTTCACCTTCACACATTTCAGCAAAGGTCCTTACCCCTTACTAGGGTGATGATAAAATTTAGGCAAACTGATAATATATGGATATTCTGGATATTTATACAGACATGTGATAAAGTTGCATAGAACTATACACACATTTGTACCATTGCCAATTTCCTCGTTTTATGTACTATACTTACGCAAAATATAACCAGTGAGGGAAATTGTGAGGGTACATATACATAGGACCTCTATGTACTATGACATGTAATTTCCTACAAATCTGTAGCTTTTTCTGAATAAAAAACTAAGATAAATTTTCTTTTCACAAACTATTGAGCTTTTTTCAATTATTTAAATAAAAGTTTTGAAATTTCTGAAATTTTCTAAGACTTAAAAATACATTTTCTTCACTGATGGGTAAATCTCAAACATATGAACATTTTTCTACGCCATAACATATTGTAACTTACTACTTTTCAATCAGAATTTAAGACTGTGAGTTAAGAACCAAGGTTCTATATGCATTTTGAATTAAGAAAACAATGACATTATTATTCTAAGTTAATCTTACACATTAGTGAATACTTTAGGGATTTATGCCTTAAATAGAAATCTCAGAAAAGAAGGCCCCTATGGGAAGAAAATAGTGTTTTCAATTTAAGTTTATTATGATATGAGATGATATTCCAATTATTTTAAATTTATTGAGACTTATTTTAAAGACAAGAACTTGTAGAGAATGTCCATTTTGCATTTGTAGGTTCTATAATTATCAGTTAGGTCAAGGTGATTAACAGTGTTGTCCAAATTATGTCTTTATTACTGTTTCATTTATTTATATTCTTTTGTCTAATTGTTCTCTCAATTGTTGAGAAAGGGCTCTTAATTTTTTTTTTAAGATTTTATTTATTTATTTGACAGAGAGGGAGAGTGAGAGAGAGTATGAGCAGGGGGTGAGGACAGGAGAAACAGGCTCCCTGCTCAGCAGGGAGCCCAATGCAGAGCCCATCCCAGGACCCTGGGATCATGACCTGATCTGAAGGAAGATGCTTAACTCACTGAGCCACCTGCCCCAAATTTTTCTAATATGTTTTTGAATTGTCTATCACTTCCTTTAATTATGCTAATTTTTGTTTCATTTACTTTTAAGGCCTATTATTAGAAAAACTAATGTTATAATTGTTATGTCTTCCTAAAGAATTAACCATCTTATTGTAATGAAGTATTCTTCTTTATCCTGGGGATAACCTTTCTCTTGAGATCTATATTATGTCATTAATATAGCCACTCCTGCCTTTTCATGTTTTCTATGTTTATGGCAAATCTTTTCCCACCTATTTACATTCAAACTATCTGTATGTTTCTATTTAAAATGTACATTTTGAAGATAGCTTATAACTCTTACTTTTTTATATTTCAACAATATCTAATTTTTAATTGGAATGTTTAGTCCATTAACATTTAATATATTTATTGATATATTTAGATTTACATTTACTCCTTTTGAAAATGTGTTTTCTTTGCATTTTGTTCCTTTGTTCCTGCTTCCCTGTTTTCTTTTGGATTATTTTTAAGCAATGATTTGAATAAGCCTGTCACTGTTTTAATCAGTATGATAATTCATAATAAAGTTGAATAACAACCATATATCAGGGACCACTGATTTCAAATAGGGTTAAGTTTACTCATTCATTCTTTTTGGAAAACATTTCATATGTTTTCATATTCTTGGAGTTATATGGGAATACTTTATATGATTTTGCATTTCATTATAAACTTTATTCAAATTCCATTGAATTTCCCAAAGTGCCCCTTTCTGATATCATGTCACATATTTAACAGGCATGTTAAATACTTGATTTATTGGCAAAAGCTGTATATATGAACATTTTGGGCACTGGCCCCATACTGACTGGATTCAAATTTTGGCTCTATAATTAACTAGCTTTATGTATGTTGTTACTTTGCCTTTTTTGGCCTCAGTTTCCTTCTCTGATTTACAGACCACAGTATATTTGCAGAAAACACAATCCGTTTAAGACTTAAGAAGGAAAAAATTAAGAAGAAAGTAATTTACTACAGGGTTTTAAGGGACATAAAGTGTTCAAGAACTGAAGAGCTTAGTTTGACCTATCAGGAAAGCCCTTCAAGATACTCTGTAAAGCTGGCTTGGTGAGGGAGCCAGCCATTGGTGCTAGCTTGGCAACATTCAATCTAGGGACTGTTTGGACACTAGAGCCACTTAATAAAGTTTTGCAGAAGGAAATTTAAATACTTTGCTCAAAAGCTTCAAAAGAGCTATGCTGCTGCCACTTTGAAGTGGTCACTTTTTTTTTTTAAAGATTTTATTTATTTATTCGAGAGAGAGAGAATGAGAGATAGAGAGCACAAGAGGGAAGAGGGTCAGAGGGAGAAGCAGACTCCCCGCCGAGCAGGGAGCCCGATGTGGGACTCGATCCCGGAACTCCAGGATCATGACCTGAGCCGAAGGCAGTCGCTTAACCGACTGAGCCACCCAGGCGCACTGACGTGGTCACTTTTAACTTCCATGTCTCACAAGGCTATGTGTACTTGAGGAAATCTTTATAATTTATACTTCACATTTTCAACCTTGAATTTATAGAAATTCAAGCTATTATAAGGGATAAAGAGGTATTGAGAGAGGCAATTTGCCGTATCTCTTTCCTATGCAAACTGGCCATAATACTACCACTTACCTCCTACAGTTGTTTAATGTAGTTAAATGCCCTAATGTAGGTAACATATATGGTACATTGCCTGGCACATTGTTTTTGCCAGGGGTCTTTTCCTTTTACATTCAAGAGATGGTGCCTTTCTTATTTCTCCGAGGGTTGCACAGAATTTTCAAAGAAGAAAAATGGATTTCTTAAAACTATAAAGATACATTAAAGCCTAAAATATTGTTTTTAAAAAAATCAGGTAGATTCATTGTAGGCTTAATTTCTGGGCTAGAAACATAATTTACCTATATAGTTTTTACTCTGGGAACACTTTGGTAGAGCTTCTCATCTTATTACAGAGATTAAGAATGAAATATTATTATGAGTCCTAATGAATATTTTCACAAATAGCTCAAAGATACAGAAAGCAATAAATATTTAGTTGTCACTTTTACGATATCATTGTAGGATCAGGATTCATTGAAATGTATAGTTATAGGATGCAGAGTATTCTAAAAAGGAATGCTAAAAATTAATTGACTATGTATTAATGTATTAATAATTGTAGCTTTTGTTTGGCCTTGAATGACAGGAACAGCTCTCAGTTTTATGTGACAAAATGTGCATTTTCTATTTGATTTTAAATAAACTCTAAAACATTCTAAAATAGCAAATTAATTTTAACCTTTTGGGTGTAAAAATTAATGCATACAATATTATACCTTAAGGCATCATTGCAAATCACATTTATATTCCATAACATATATTTTTGGTAAAAATATAAATAGAAATGAAACAATAAACTTTATATACACACTAAAGATTTGGATTAAATGTTAAAAGTAAGTCTAGGGGTGCCTGGATGGCTCAGTCTTTAAGCATCTGCCTTCGGCTTGGGTCTTGATCCCAGGGTCCTGGGATCGAGCCCCGCACTGGGCTCCCTGCTCATCAGGAAGCCTGCTTCTCCCTCTCCCTCTCCCACTCCCCCTACTTGTGTTCCCTCTCTTGCTGTCTCTCTCTCTGTCAAATAAATAAAATATTTAAAAATAAATAAAAATAAAAGTCTAATATGTTTATTAATGCCATTAAAATCTTAAAATGTGTGCAGCTATACTTTGATTTGATTTGAATTGATTTTTGTGCTGACTCTGATGACTTTCAACAAAAAACTGTTGTATTCACTAAAGTGATTTATGATGGCAGTCTTCTCTATTACATAGATACTCTCCAAAGCATTAGCTATTAATTCAGTACCTTATTTCATGAAAACAAATATAATCAATTTAAATCAGGTTTATATACTAAATAAAAGAAGAGAAAGTTCCTAACTTCGTGGGCTCATAATTTCAATTGTATAATACGGTACAATTGTAAAGAAAAAACTAGTATTCTTAAGTTTTTATCCCTACCCATACCACCATGATATCTTATTTAATAAATTTGCCACATAACTTTGATGAAAATATATACATAAATATCTGCTAATTGAAATACCAATTAATTTTTGGGTGCCTGGGTGGCTCAGTGGGTTAAGATCTGACTTTAGTTCAGGTCATCATCTCAGGGTCCTGGGATCTAGCCCCATATCAGGCTCCCCACTGAGCGGGAGAGCCTGCTGGCCCCTCTCTCTCTGCTTCTCCCCCACTCATGCTCACTGTTTCTCTCTTAAATACATAAATAAAATCTTAAAAAAAAAGAAATATCAGTTAATTTTAACAGTAGGTAGGTGAATTTAAACAGCTTTCAAAATTTCAATGCATCAACTCCTGACCAAAGGGGAATTTTGAAGGTAGAAAATATATCATTTGGGGCTAGATACTCAAAGCAACCCTTGTGCCACAAATTATGCATAAAACTGTCCTTGTATTTTTAGGCTCACAGGAAAGATGAGAAATCTCCATGGGTCCAATAAAAAATGGTCTCACAGAATATTAAGCAATGACATATAAAAGGGAGGGTTGCTCTAAAGACATTGTTAGTGGGGGCGCCTGGGTGGCTCAGTGGTTAAGCGTCTGCCTTTGGCTCAGGTCATGATCCCAGCGTCCTGGGATCGAGCCCCGCATCGGGCTCCCTGCTCTGTAGGGAGCCTGCTTCTCCCTCTCCCAGTCCCCCTGCTTGTGTTCCCTCTCTCGCTGTCTCTCTCTGTCAAATAAATAAAATCTTAAATAAATAAATAAAGGCATTGCTAGTAATAAGCAGAGAAGCTACATATCAAATATATTGGACTCTATCACAGAGAAGCAAAAGCAAATCTCCTGTGGAAGACAGTCTCATCAACTTAGGCCTCCAGATTTTCGGAGTTTGTGATTTGTTGAGTTAAATACTTAGAAGTATTTAAGAGATAAAGAAAAAATTATTCAGAACTGATGAAAGACCTAAATTCACAGGTACAAGAAACACAATATGTATCCAACGATAAAAAAAATACAGATGATTCAAAAATAAAACTGGGCAAACCAACAGCTAAAAGAATTTCTTAAAGACAGAAAAAGAGAACTCCTTTAAAAGAACAGTAATTAATCTTTAAGCAGACTTCTTAATTTTAAAAAAGAAAGTTAAAAAATGAAGTAGGATATTTAAAATGCTGGGAGTTTAAAATATTTAAAATTTAGAATTCTGAACCCACCAACCCGCCCCCCCAAAAAACAAAAAAACCTGTCAAGGATATGAATGAAATAAAACACCTTCAGGTAAAGAAAAATGAGTATACCAAAAAGAGACCAAAACTAAAGGGTGTAATAAAAAAATATACTGTGGGAAGAAGGAAAATGATATCTGTAGTGAGAAAAAATTAATAAACAGAGGTGAATCTAACTAAACTTTCTCTATGTAAATAATAATTATCCTAATTCTTTTTTTGGTTGTTAAAGATAAAAAAACTCCAAACCAAAAGGGCATGGAATTTCATAAGGAATGAAAATAAGAGAACTCCAAGGTCCTTATATTTTTTTGGAATTGTATTAAAATATATATTCTACACTTTAGTAAGTAAATGTAACTTCCAAATAATAACCTATATAAAGTTCAGTTTTTGAAGAAATAGAAGTAGATACAATTCCACAGAAAGGATAGAGTGAAAGGTACAAATGTACAAATCATACCTAAAATTTTTGGTCAAGGCCAGAAAGTCAATGGAAACACAATGAAATGGAACAATAGGAAAAAGCAGAAGCAGATTTCAATGAACAATCAATCCTCAATAAATTTTCATTTAAAAGCAAAATATTTTCAAATTGGGATTTTAAAAATCAGGGGTATGATGTTTATGAGATGTTCCTAAAATAAGTAAAAGAAAACACTGAAAGAAAAAAATGGAAGAATACATACAGGAAAATGCTAACAAAAATAAAGTTGGTATTGACACTGTTAAAGTTATATAAAATGACATTAAGAAAAAGCAGCATTAAGGACATGATTAAAGATTCAACTCAGTAAGAAAATAAAACTTTTAAACTTTTATTTCTCAATAGAATTGCCTTATCTTATATATAATAATGTGCAAAACAGGGAGAAATGGACAAATTCCCCATTTTAATAGAAAATTTTAACAGGATCTTTTCAATTAATGAAAAATCAGGTAAAAAAATAGGAAAGTAAGAAGCATCTGTATAATGAAACAAGTAAATATGATTTGTTGGACATTTGCAGAACCTTGCACCTAACAATGAGAAAATACAAATTATGTTGTAGCACACATGGGCCATTTATAAAAACTCACTATAAACTTGGCACTAAAAACAGTCTAGGAATGTTAAAAAATCATTATCACACAGAACATTTACTCTGCTTGCAATACAATTAAATTCAAAGTCAATAATGACAATATAAGCAAAGAAAACAACCATCTGCTCTGAATTTTAAAAACATATTTCTAACTACCTCTAGTTTCAAAAAGACATTAAAACAAAACAAAACAAAATTATACATTAAAACCTGTAGGCTTAAAGCAAAATAGTAATAAGAGGGGAATTTATAGCTATCTATTAGAGAATAGAAATGTTAAAACTAAATAAGCTAGTGATCCATTTTAGAGGTCTGAAAGAAGTATAGAATAAACCCAAAGAAAGTAGAAGAAAGCGATGATAAAATAAAGGTACCTTCTATTAACAATGATAATGTCTGTCAAAAAAAAAGAGAAAACAAAGAAAAAATGGAGATCTGAAAAAGCAAAATCAGTTTTTTAAAGAAAATAATGAAACAGTTGAATTTCTCATTTGATATTTAATATGACCAAGCTAGAAGGAACAAATTAAAAAGTAAACTATGGACAAAGCAGATATTAATAAACTGAAAATGAGTTATGCTGTAGTAACAAATAATACCAAATCTCAGTAGTTTAAAATAGCAAAGAACCATTGTTGTTTGGGTAAATTCCTCATGGCTAAGTGTGTTTATCAATAAATCCCTTTTGTTCTGAAACTTGCTAATATCATAGCTATGGAATTAAAAAGTGTTGTGATCTCATACTAGCTCTTAAAACTGTTTGTCACACATTGTATCTTTTCATATTCAACTGACCAAAGTAAGTCACATGGTCAAGCCGGTTGTCAAATGGGCCAGGAAATTAATATAATAAATAAAATATAATATAACACAATACAATAAATACAACATAATATAATTAGCATTTCTATATACATTGAAACATATAAAGAAAGTCATTCCTCTAGGGAATGGTTGTATAAAGAGGAAACTGGTAGGAAATAGGAGCAATTATTTTGAACAATTATTACCAGCTAGCAAAAGAATAAGAAAACACTACGAAAATTTATGTAAAAAGCAATTTGAAAATGTAAGTGAAATGGATATATTCTGATAGTATATAATTTAAAAAAAAATTGATTAGGTGAGAAATAAGTCAGGCTTTTTACATTTGGTATCATAGTCTAGCTCTAAAAATGGGGTTTTGGGGGCACCTGGGTGGCTCAGTCGTTAAGCGTCTGCCTTTGGCTCAGGTCAGGATCCCAGGGTCCTGGGATTGAGCCCCGCATCGTGCTCTCTGCTCCGCGGGGGGCCTGCTTCTCCCTCACCCTCTCCCCCTGCTGGTGTTCCCTCTCTCGCTGTGTGTCTCTCTGTCAAATAAATAAATAAAATCTTTAAAAAATAAAAATAAAAAAATTAAAATGGGGTTTTGTTTTGTTCTCCACTAGAATCAAGCCTCTGTTCCACACAATAGTGCCTTTTGTTCTTCTGTTTAATCCATGATTTGGCTCCCTGCTCAGACACCTGCACTGGAGTTCTATTAAAAAAAATGCCCATTTCTACTATTGCTGTTTCCTAAATGCTTAGTCCTTGAAGACTATGAATTCAACAGCAGCATACAGGTAAAAACATTAAAAAAAAAAAAAAAGTAAACTGATAGAAGCTAAGGACAGTCCCAAAGAGATAGTCTTGAGTTGAAGGCAGGTACACAAAAAGAATTTATTTAGGAAGCAAGTGGAAGAGTATCACTGACTGAGGGATAAGAATGCATAAGAGAGTTAGAAGGATAGGAGAGGCACTTCTTAGAAATGTTACATTAAGAAAAGCAATAAAGTATGTGCTTAAAACGAAATATTTTTTTGATCATTGATAATCTATTTTGCTTGGATTAACAAAGAAACTGCTATAGGACACATTAAATAATTAGATTCATCAACTAAAATTAAAAAACAAACAATATTTTCTAATACATGGTTTTATAATAAGCATATTATTTAAGCTCCATATACTCTGTCTCTACCCATTAGTATATGGGACAAAAAATCATAGTAATAAACTCATAATTAATTAAAATTATAGGCTACACCACTGTCATTCTGATCCACTTTCACATGTTTGAGAGAAAGAGTTAAGCTATATTTCAGATAAAATGCACTCCAGACACAGTGTGGAAACATAAAGAACCACACATTATAAATTTACAGAAAAATCACCATTTGTTTAGAAATGAGTATAAAAATCTTAGTCACCTGGTGGTCACAGTATTGCCTTCAATAGCTTGTGGATAAGCTCTATTTTCTCCCCTTTTAGGGGTCTCACATTACTAAAAAATGGAAAATGAGCATGAAAATAGTCTTTTTTTTTCTTTTCTCCTATACCCAGAAGAGCCTTTTGTTTAAGACAATGATCAAATACAGTTGAATTTTTGTCAAGACTTCACATGTCAAAGGACCTGTTAGAGACCACTAGGTTTTAAAATAATAGGTGTATGTGCACACACACACTCATTTCATTCTACCTACCAGGAATGGCAGATACTCCTTAAATAAGCTGATAGTTGTTAAAAGAAAACATATATTTAGACTCTCAAAGACACGGAGTTGTTAAAAAAGAAATTGTCTTATAGAAGGAGATACTGAGTGAGTAAGATTTGGTTTGATTTAAGAGAATTAATTTGGGAAATAAGAATATCACAAGATCCTGGATCCTCATATCAGTAAATGTCTCAGTTCTCCAGAGTTAAAAGTCATGAATATTATGTTATCTTTCTTGCATGTGTTTTGAGAAGTAAGTGAATATCTCACCTTCATTTAGAGATTGTAGCAGCTTTAATATTTAGCAAGAGCTTTTGCCTGGCTTTCTGACAGCCAAAAAAAAAAAAAATCCCTCATTTGCTTTTTCCTCTTCTTTCCTCTCTCATAAAGAACCAACACAGACCTATAACTAATCCATAGTAGTAAAATTTAGGTGCAAATATTTCCTTTTGTCAACACATATTATTCTGCAGTGTATTCTACTAAGAAATGAAAGTCATCTGGTGGTAGGGACTGTACCTTTCTATTTATTATGTTCAGAACTCAAAATAAATACCAAATAGGAACACTGAAGATTATGGTAATAATGCCTAGAAAGTTCTTCAAATACTCTAATGAAATTCATTATTGGATTACAAAATAGTTAATTGAAGTCATCATCATTACAATGGTTGATTCCTTTGATGTACTGCCTCTGGGCATGATTAAAGATTTAACAATATTGGTCTTCCATCCAAAGATGTGAAAAATGCCTAATCATTTGTTCAATAGTATAAGGATTATTTAGAATCAGAAGGATAGGAAAATGCTGTCTGCATATAAATTAGCCTGACAAATTTATTTTCCAATCATAATAGCCTTCTTCATTTTTAAGAAATACGTATATAGAAAAGAATTTGTTCATTTTTTTAAGAGCATGCAATTTAACTGCTGAGAAGAAGAGCAGAGTAGCATAACAAGGAAAACACAGATTTAAGTCTCAGAAGATGGGCATTCCACTCTCAGATCCTCTACCCTTGTTGAGTGATTTTCAGAAGGTCTATCTGGATCCAGATCCCCCTCTTCTTGTAAATAACAACCTCTAAGCTTTCTTCCAGCTCTAGTCTTCTATGTTATTCAAGTAATACATAAAAAAATGCCACCCCAATACGGAGCTAAAGTAATATAACTAAAGGCATTTATTTCAAGGACTATTATAACATTCCCAAGAAAAGTTAACCTCAACATGATAATTCTTAAACATAATTTTATGAAGGTTTTAGAATACAAACATCAAACTAACAAAAATAGAGACTGAGAGAAAAAGATTAGAAATCACTAGTGTTTGAACATTAGATACATACATTTCATTTCTCATATGAGTAACTAACATTTACTGAGCATCTACTATCCTAGGCATTGTTCATATGAAGTATGTATTATCATTACAACCAATTTACAAAACTAAGGTGCACACAGATTAAGTAATTTTTCCAAGTTACCAGTAAGTGAAAGTCAAGATCAAAACCCAGACAGGAGGGGCACCTGGGTGGCTTAGATGGCTAAGCGTCTGCCTTGGGCTCAGGTCATTATCTTGGGGTCCTGGGAGAGAGCCCTTGGGTTCCTGGCTCAACAGGGAGTCTGCTTCTCCCTCTCCCTCTGTCTCTACCCCCTGCTCATGCTCTCTCTCTGTCTCAAATGAATAAATAAAATCTTTAAAAAAAAAAAAAAGACAGTCAAGCTACAGAACCCACATTTTTTCTTTGAATTATGATACTATTCTTTTTTTTTAAGATTTTATTTGACAGAGAGAGAGAGAATGAGAGATAGAGAGCACGAGAGGGAAGAGGGTCAGAGGGAGAAGCAGACTCCCTGCTGAGGAGGGAGCCCGATGTGGGACTCGATCCTGGGACTCCAGGATCATGACCTGAGCTGAAGACAGTCGCTTAACCAACTGAGCCACCCAAGCGCCCTGATACTATTCTTAATGTGAGTCTCCCTGTGTTCTCCCCACACAATGAAAAGCCAGGTAGTTCAAGTACTCACTGATCTTTCCTTTATAACAGTTAACAAGAAAAGGTATTTATTTGTTTGAATTGTGCTCCAGACAGATTATCAAGGTTTATGTTACCTTCCCAATGTAGCAGTACTTACACAAACTAAATACTAATGCCCAAAATTCCATTCAGTGTTTAAGTTAATAATGAACATATAGTAGAGATTACATAAAATATTGAATCATTTTTTAAACAAGAATTAACATTTCATAGGTCTTTGATATTTGATCTGAGTTTTCACTTTAAAGATATAAAGTTATAAAACACCAATAAGATCTGAGACTACAGCTTCGTTTAGAATCAAGTTACGCTATTTCCTTACGTCTGGGGCTACCATAAGGATGGTAGTATTCTATGAGCCTCTATCAATGGTTATGGAAATTTTAACCTGCTCACTAGAGGATGTTACCCATTTGGAAAGAGTTATTTCATTTAACTTGTTCTCAGATTAGCATGGCACTTCTGATTTCTAGGAGGTATTTGCATGCATATAATCACGCCTGAAAGGAGTTATACTTGGGAATTATACAGTATTATTTCTATGTTTATCCCTAAAGTCTAGCAATTTCTAGATTCAAGAATGCCAGTATAAAGACTTAAATGTACCTACCTAGATTAATATATAAATGGGATTTAAAAACCTTGATCATAGAATATTTTTAATACTTTATTACAATTACACTGTCCAATAAATTTTCTCACTTTTTAAATGAAAATAGGGGTTTCTAAAAGGTGTAATACACTTTCTAGGACTGGTCAAAGTTGGAGAAGTAAGAAGTTATTATCATGTTCTAAAGGCAGTTAGGTTGGAATTATTAACAAAAATAAAAATATACTTTAAAGGAGAAGTAAAAACTAGTTAATGACTCCATCGACATTTTTTGGTAGGATGTACATCTACATTTATTTTCCTCTTTTTTACAAATATGTGTGAATGAAAAGTGGAAGAAAAATAAGTTAAATCTATTTTCACAGTATCTCTACCATTATTATAATTTAGCAACATCAGATATTAATATCCTTATTCAAAATAATTGAAAAAAGGGGATTTAGAGTCCCTCCTACAAAAAGGTTTCAACAATAAACTATACCAAGGTTAGTCTACAAATCACCACTGGTTTCTTAAGAATCTTTAGGGACTGGTGAGATCTCCCTGTCAATAGAAGGAACAGCAATTGTTAAACACTATTACAAACAGAAAACAACACATTTATGTATATATGATTTATCATACATCTCAAAAACTGTGCTGCTAACCTATATTTCCATGCCTTTGCTATTTGCAGGATAAGGTTGATATAAATCTTAATCTTATCAAAAATACTATAACAGAGGGGTGCCTGGGTGGCTTAGTCCGTTAAGCATCTGCCTTCAGCTCAGGTCATGATCCCAGGGTCCTGGGATAGAGCCCCGAGGAGGGAGCCTGTTTCTCCCCCTCCCTCTGCCCACTGTTTCTCTCTTTCTCAAATAAATAATAAATAAAATATTTTTAAAAAATACCATCACAGAAACATCTACAGTAATGGTTGACCAAATATCTGAGTACTGTGGCTTAGCCAAGCTGACACATAAGCCATCATTGGAAATATCAACTGGAGTTAGAAACTCATTGTATGTGAAGTGATGTGATTTGTCAAAAGTATTAGTAACTAAGAAGAGCAGGTTTGAGAGAAAAAATAATGTTGAATTTGAAGGGTTTACAGGACTTGGTAGGGGGCAGGTAAAACCACGTTAAAATCCTAGTAATACTGAATGACATTACCAAACCACAAAAAGCTTCCAGAACAGTGAAAAAGTAGAAAAGCCTATGAGAGACACTACAAAGGACTCATTAGAGAAATAGGCATGGCCTAGGGTTGAATGGTGCTGCAGGAGTGCATGTGGTCAATACTCTTACCAGAACAGCAGTCAAATAATGTAAGTGGGAAGTATGTCCTTAGATTTAGTCACATGGAAGTAATGATGTGAGGAACTGAAGGAGTCATAAATGTAGCTACATTTGAATGTAGCAAGAACAGCAATGAGTGCTGTTCTTATGATACCACAGCTATAGCTGCTGTTTACTGAGAGCTCTCGAGAAGCTGTAAATTGAGGGGCTACTTCAAAGATTCCTCACTGGGTGCTGAGAACAGGTTAGAGGTGCGTTGTTAGGTCATCAAGAATGCATCAAGCTCTAAGTAAGATACAGACATTGATTAGTGAATTAGAGTATGGTTCCAGCCCTTAATACACACACACACACACACATACATATATATATATATATATATATATATATATTACATGTAGTCACTTCAAAAAATAGAAAATTACAAACAGGTAAATTAATAAATTTATATAGGTGGTATGGAGGAAGTAATCAGATTTCTTCAGGAGAAATCAAAAAATATTTAGGTTGTGGCACTGGCAGTTCTATTAAATAATTTGTTTCATTACTAAACATAAGAAAATATTGGCATTAATTATCTAATAGTACAACAATCTCCCCCAAAATATTTCAAAATAATATATAGGATTCATGATTTTCATTTTTACATTAGCTATTTAAGAGATTCCTTATCTTATAGAATCCATCTCTTTAAAAAGAAAAAAAATCTGGGCTTCATAATAGGGTGGAGAAATTTACTAAAATAGCTCAGTTTTTTGTAACCAAATCAAAATTATAAAGTGAAAAAATTTAGTAAATATAAAAATATATATTTAATAAGATCAATAATTGTTAAATATTAGGTATTTAGAAGATAAAAGTGTTTTCATATGAGATGGAATTAGTTCAAGCCCAAGTAATAATGAGAATTAAAGTAATATTTAATTATCATTGAATATAATTGTATGTAATTAATAGACAAAGGGATTTGATTCAGTGTAAGAACAATTCAAACAGCAAATAAAGTGACAGAAACTATAATAGAAATGTATTGTTGGTCCCCATCATAATAGGAACAGGGTATGGAATGATAAAAAAATGAAATGCTATATTCTGTTAATAAGTTATAATACCTCTCGTATTATAGGTATTATAATACCTATCAAGGGCCAGAGTGAACAGTCTTAGACAATAACAGAAAAAAATCAGTATTAGACTTTTGGAGAAAATTCCTGATAATACAGAAATATCTAACAAATAGTTGGAATTAATTAGCAAGGGGCGAAGTAGACTTTGCATTTCCCAAGTCTCTCTCTGATAGTTGCACATGTAATTTCAATGTAGAAGCATCAAAGGCAAAAGATAACATTTACATGTCTGCAGGCCTTACAGGTATTTCTGCATTTGGAATAAAATTAGTCTGTAGAGTTTCATATGAAGTCATATTTTTGGACCAAAACAATTACCATATAAAGTGATATTTAACCAAGCCTCATTTAAAAAGTCTTTACTTTGGTATAGAGTCAGATCACATAGGTTCAATATTTTATTTTCTTCAAATCATTAGTTCAAAATCCTCTCTCATATGTAATTTATTCCTTTTAACTTGCATCTCTTGAAATTCTTGGCCATTTCAGTATCCAAAGTCAAATTATTTTTTGAATATTTTACCTATTTTAAGTAACTCAAATATGTAATTAGTTATATCTGTAATATAAATATATTTTGCTAATATGCATAATAATTAAGGAAACAAATTCATAGAGTACAATATAGAAGACAGAAATACAATCATACACATTTACTACTAATCACTGAAAAGTATGTCTTCTATGTACACCATTATAATCCAATTTATGTAATTCTTTCCTTCAAAAGAACACACAGTCTAGAAAGAGTTACGGATGAGCCAGACTTTTGTTCACATAATGATAAATGTCTTCATGAAAATGTAAAAAGGGAATGAAATATATTAGGTAACAGAAAATTATGTAAGATATCAATTCATAAACAAATAATTGTATACCTAAATTTAAATCAGTAATTGCTGAAGCAAAAGATAAATACATTCCAACTTAAAAAAGGGAATAAGTGGTCATGAAAATATTAAAATTTAAAACAAAGCCAGAAGGATTTGAATCTGATTGTACCACTTACGAGCTGTGAGACCTAGGGCAAATTGTCTAACCTCTCCAAGCCCCAAAATATTATATATCTTCACCTGTTAAAAAAAATCAAAACATAAAATAAAACCTACCACACAGAAAGCCCTTGAGGATTAATACCTGGTATATAATAAACACAATAAGTAAATGATTTGCTATATAGAATCATATGAGAAAGTTGCCTTCTTGCCCTTTTCTGATTCTGTCTGTCCTATGCCAATTGCAAAGGAGTGGCAAAGAAAATCAAGAGGTGTGTGTGTCTCTGTGTGCCTGTGTTTGTGTATATCCAGAAATAATATTTCTACACCCTGTGAAGCTTGTAGGAGTTGGTAGCCTTATATATTTTTTTAGTGAATTACCTGAAAGTGTTAGACATTTTAACAAGTGAGTTGTACAGGTATATATCCCAATTACCAGTACATCATACAGGAACTCAGTAGAACTTTTTCATATTCAATCAAATTCCCTAAGAAGTATGGAAAGCAAATTGATATAAATTGCATTTCTAGCTTTTGAAAATGTAATAAAAGACTCTAATGAATACATGCCACAGAGATTCACAATATAATAAGAGTGCTTCCAGTAACAATGCACTATAAAAGGTAACTAAAGTCAGTTTGTGCATGAATTTAGCAATTCTCTTATGTGTCTAATCCTACTAAATTTAATATCATTACAAATATATTATTCAAACAGTGAAGCATTTGGATTCCCTAATCTAATTCCCCTAGGATTCCTAAACTACATTTGTAAGTACTGGGCCTTTCTGTTTTTCCCTAATTCATTTATGATGTAATATAGTTCTTTAAATTTCAGAGACAGGGGAGTACTGAAAGCCAAGGTAGTACTGGTTTGGGTGGAACTACCTCAAAGGAAGAGAGAAACTTTGTTTAAAATGTACAGTGGTGATCAATAAAGAGGGAATAGACATTACATATATATAATACTATATGTATAAAATATATGATTACATATTAATATATAATCTATATATATAATCAATTGTAGAAAATAGTTGTGTGAAAAAAATAATGAGATATTGTTGGCCTCATAACTGAAAGAACTGTTTTTATTCATCGGGTAAACTTGTGATATAATTACTTTACAAAAATATTTATCTCTTATAACCATGCAGTTAGATTTATTCTTAGAGGATATCTTAGTCTGGGAAACCCTTGAAACAGAGCCTGAAACAAGAACTTAGGAGCAGGCAGTTTCTAGGAGTTAATCTCAGGGAGCAGGAGATAAAGACATGAAGAGTTGAGGAAAGGAGAAAAAGCCAGGAAATGTGAAAGAATACACACTGCTATGGACAACTGAGGTTCAGTTCCAACTAAGATATTCAAAGAAGGTTTCAGAATGTCTCCTGTAATTATCCACCTGAGTTTAACGCCTCTGCTTCTATCACCATAGTGGTTAAGGGTTGTTTTCAAGAGCACTAATTGCTTTTTGTTTTCAGATTACTATTCAGTGTTGGAGTAAATCCCATCTAGGTCTGCAGCTCTGGAAAAGCCTTAAAACAGACAAGTTACCATTGGCACCAGGTGTATCAAAACCCATGCAGAACTATCCACAAAGTTCCATTTAGAATTGTGTGTAAGACAGAGAAGACGCAGAGGAAGGCAACCCAGGCACCTGATACTGTCTACCACTTGCACCATTTTAGTCTTTTTTGTCATTGAGTTTTCAAATTAGTGGCTGACCATTTTTTATATGCAGTACAAAAGACTGTATCATAGCTACTGAAACAAACTGTATCTGTCACTGTTATATTCATCATTTTCCTCTTCCACCATACATTCTAGATTTTTCTCAGCCTGAATCAGCAATTCAGCTGTTCTATATTGCTTTCATGGTGGGTTGATTCCTCCTTAAAGAGTCCCACAAAGCTCTGAATTCTTTATCCCTTTCCTTTTTAGACCTATGGTCACTACAAAAGCATGGAAGTACCAAGAGACAATCCAGGACATCCCCTGAACACTGGACACATCCCACCCTGCCACCATTATGTACAACCACTCTGCCCAAATAATCTAAAAATTTTCACTAATGTGTCATGTCTCTGATTTTTTGTAGAGTTTATTTCCCATAGGCAGAGATCCACATCTTAGCATAATGTATTAAATATATCATTTCCTGCTCATTGGGTCCAATTTTCATGATATAATTAAAATAGTGAGCCAGTGTGATGTTCTGCAGAATGTCAAGATAATCAAGGTACTGCAGATTATTTTTGAGCAGAGAAAAGAAAGTAATGTTAACCCAGCCTTAGGTCAAGATAGTACATTCCCGTGTTCTTTTCACAAAAGGCAAACAGCTTTGGATCCTCTCAACTGAGGAGAGTGAAAAGAAAGTGTTTATCATATTAATAGCAGCATACTCAGTGTCCAAGTCTGTCTTGATACATTTAGGTGAAGATACCTTTCAAGGCTACAAATGTAACTGGAGCTAACAAAATTATGATAATCCACTACCATTTGTTACAATCTATTTGTTTCTGCAAAACCAACATAACTGAAATAAACATAGAAATGAAAGAGATCACAATTTCAACTTCCTTAAAGTCTATGAAGGTAGATTCATTTCTTCCTGAGGTATATCATTGCTTTATTTTTACTGTTTTGTCTGGTAGGAGTGGAACAGTTTCAGTACCATCCAGTTGTCTTTTCCTAGGACAATAACAGCTCTTACTCCACTGGTCAGAGAGATGATGATTTTTGCCAGCTGCTAACCCATTCCAAGTGGTCAGCTACTTGTACCCTTACTAGAAAGTAAGGGTAATCTTTCTGTACAGCCCTGTGACCAAGTTCTTACCTTAAATTCTAGTTTCTGTAATTTGGAGCCCATCTTATCCACCCATGTCTGAAAAGCAAGTCTAGGTAAACTCACAGATGGGAGTTTAAAGGTAAAAGACACTTCTGAAAGTGAGGACATCCAAGTTCTAGTCTTGGATCTCCACCAAGCACAGATGTTTACATTCAGGCAAATCACTTAAACTGTCATTTTAGTATTTTAGCTACCGAACCAGGAAGTTGGACCAGGTGATCATTTGATCATTCATTTGAATATATACATTACAGCAATGAGATATAAGAGGTTTTGTCAAATATCTGTAACATTCAAAGCGTTGCTGTAGAAAAGTGTTGCTGTATATTTAAATCCAACCATTGCCATGTAAGGGGTTAATGTTAACAAATAATTCATATTGAATGCTTATGATGTTAAATGCTTCATATCGATTACCCATTTTATTCTCTGACCAAAACTTTGACGTTGATGAAATTGATGATCAGAGAGGACGATGTGTCTGTCCAAGATTAATCAAATAGCTAGTAATTAACAGAAATGGATTTGAGCCAAGGCAGTCCATTGCCAAAGACCATGCTCTGAACTCTGGATTATAAAACCACTTATAGTTGTTTATTAAATAGCCTATTAAGAAAAAATGGAAATGTCCAAATCAGTTTAAGCTGTTTTTTTTTTTTTATTCAACTCTGCCAAAGTGATGACTCTGGTAGCTCTAGCAAGGGGGGATTTTTCTTAATTTGTCATTTATCCAGCTAGTGTCCTTTATTGTGACCATTACTAAATACAAATACTGAAAAACATTTCGACAAAACTTTCTGGAGCTTTGTGGTAGAGATCTTAACTTTTCTGTTTTGCAAAAGAGTAGGAGAGTCAAAGACGGGGGCAGAGGGGAATAAAAAAGGAAGCTGTTAAAAAGAAGATCTTTGCAACCTCTCCAGAATTTGATTACTTCTCATCTGGTCTAATTTTTCCCTGATGAGAAGCTGTGCTTGAGAGTAATAAGTACTGCATGAACTAAATACATCACACTTGACTGTCTGCATAATGGCAATGGTAGAAAGGAATCAAATGGATTTAGGTTTCATCAACCTGAAGCTATTGATTTTTCAGCTTTCCATGAGCAGCAAAATGGAGTTAGCAAAAACCACTTTTTGCACTCAAAAGAGTGAACAGCAAGGGAATACCAAGCCATACTTGAATATAATGTGCATTTCTTAAACAGATTGCAACTCGCCCCTGACTCCTTCAACAGTGATAGCATACCTCTACTTCATAAATAGCACAGAGGTGTTCTGTTAATGTTACACTACTGATAAATCTGAAATTCTACCATTCATCATATATTTAAAGTTCATTAAACATCAGCAGATCTTATCTTTCTTTATAAAGATACAGGAAGGAAAAGACTTTTGAAAGAATTACTTCCTGACAGAGGTATAGTAAAAGCTGGGCTTCAGTTTAACTCTGGATGCTTAAATGAATATTTTTTAAATGCCTCACTGCTATCAAAAAAATAAAATAAATTAGATATCTGACACATAGAACATATTTGCTCCATTATATTTTGAAAAAATAATTTGCCCGTTTTCTGTGATTTTTTTTAAAGACATGGTATATAAACCAACAGCAAAATGAATGTGTTTTCATTTAAATCTATTTTTTATCAGTTTCGAAAGGGCAAAAGAGGCTTTTGGTTTTTTTTCTTTGTAGGCAGGAAAATTGTACGTAAATGTCATTTAAAATATGCGTGACTTTGTGAAATTCACTTTTGTCATTTCTTATATCTTTTTTCTTTTCCATTTAATCCAAATTGTTTCATTTTCAGAAACAAGCAGGGCTATTCATCTATTAGTTTCAAGTTTATCACATGAAATTAACCAGGATGTGAAGTAATTAGAAATCACCTCACCCTGGAAAATGGGATAATGACAGAGTCCTTGAATCAGTGGAGGTTAAAGCTGCATGTTTAGAGCACCTTTGTATAAACCTGAGATAGGCTTCTGATTAGATATTGTATGAATGGCACCACAATTAAAGTTATATTTAATCTAGCAGTAAGAGTTTGTTTTAAGCACTGTGGCCTTAGAAATACATCATGTAAGTAGAATAATTTGACAAAAAATAATACATAATGCCCTTTCCTCAACTTTTGTCTTGAGTTCAAACATTTTTCAAGGAATCACTTAGTATCAGTAACAATATTAACATACAATGCATATAAATTATGAGGTACAATGAACTCATATAAAGATATAAAAAACTGTGGCAATTATTAGTTGTTTAAGTAGAAAAAGAGGTTAAGGCTGACCACCTTAACACATAGCCAAGTAAATATAGATAAAGGATGCAAAACCTGAAACTATGTAAGTAAAAGCATTTATCTGTCAATATTCTTAAATTTGGGGTTGGGTGTGCCCCTTTAAGCATAATAAAAAAACAGAAATCATCAAGAAACTGACCCAGCTAACATGACATTCTCAATATAAAAATTTATGTGGGGGGGGGGTGTGCCTGGGTGGCTCATCGGTTAAGCATCTGTCTTTGGCTCAGGTCATGATTCCAGAGTCCTCGGATCCCGCCCCATATTGGACTCCCTGCTTAGCAGGGGGTCTGCTTGCTTCTCTGTCTCCCCCCACGCCACTCGTGCTCACTTTCTCACTCTCTCAAATAAATAAAATCTTTTAAAAAAATTATGTGGAATAATACATAATACATAAAATGTAACCTGGCAAATGACATAATACATAACCTGACAACCAGGTATCCATTAAATTTATGAACTATATATTCTATTCTAATGAATGGAATAAAGGTATCCATTCATTAGAATAGAATAAAGGTACTGGCTTTATGACAGAATCTCTAGGGACATTATAAATACAATTTACTAATCTTTAGTTTCCTAATATTAATAAAATTCATATATCTCTCCTAATATCTCCTTCTTCCCCAGTAAAAACATGAAAGCATTTCTTACACACACTTTTCAATTCCTGAATGGTGGTGGAGGCCAGAGGGAATTCTGATTAGCTTTGCTACTATCTACACTTGGTAGCAGCCTCTACACCAAACTACACTGTGGACTACTGGTCTAGTTACATAGATTTGCACATGAAAAGATTCTACAACATGAAATAAAGGGGGGCTTCAGTTCAGTACAACACAAGAAGCATATTAAAATCACTAAACTTTTAGAATTCTGAGAATGTGTCAGATAATAATGAAAAATAAGATAAAGTAACAAACTGAAATGAAAAAGTGATTAGAATACATGTAAAGATTATGTGAGAGCAAAAAAATATTGGAAGGTAATTAACACTTCCAAAGCCATATTAATATCAAATTCAGATTCATAAAGAACTGAATATTCCAAAAAATAAAATAAAAAAACTGAAAGAAAAGTTGAGAACCACTCATAGTATATGAAATAAAGAAACAAGAAGATAAAAACAATAGGTTAGAAGTTCCCAGAAATCTGGAAATGGTGTTGTAATATCTAGAAGTAACCAAAACTAAGAGAACAGAAACAATAATCAAATTAAAACAGATTTTTAAAAAATAGTGATCTTAAAATTAACTAAAAACTTATAAATGGTGATAGCTCATTGGTATTTCTCAGAACAAGTAAAAATAGGTCAGCACCCTTGAATAGGTGGATTGTTGTTTTTATTTTTTAAAATCAAATAATCTAGAAGCATTGAAACTGAAAACCTAACTAAACAACTACCCACCCCTCCAAAAAAAGTAACTTAGGAAAGAAACAAAAATCACAGTGGCCAAAGATTTCTCAACAACAAAATTTAGTGGTAGATGATCATTCTTGTGTTGTCAAGGAAATAAGGTAGAGACCCCAAATTTGAAAAGATAGCTGGAGATATTAATACCATGGAATACACAAAATACAATTCAGAAGTGATATTTCAAAAAACACAACTAAAAATCATCATGTGAGCACTTAATAATTTTTGTCTAAATAATTTTATATAATTTTATAAAACTTAATGTAAACATTACATATGATAACTTCTGAAATTGAAGATAGAAAACAAACCAAAAAATTGCTAAGAAAAATAAATCTAATAATCTGTAATATATGTGTATATATGTAATAATCTGTAATATATGTATATACACATATATACACATATACATATGCATATATATATCTCAAGTTAGGAAGAGATGGAAGAGAATAACAAGGGGAAAAATTACTTATCTCACTTAAGTTAATGCTAGCTACACTTCCAGGCAAGGTCTCGTTCCTGTAAAGCCTCTAATGATTCCTTCTTCTTACCTTGATCACAAATCTTTCATGACTAGACCTTGAGAGGCCACCTGAAAGGACAATTAGGGACAGGCCAAGATAATACTGGGGACACTGGCCCCCTTGTACTTCTCTGAACTAACAGCAGCCATGACATACTTCCAGATTTGTTTTTCATGAGAAAAATAAACTCCTATTTCTAAATGTAAACGTAATTTAAGTTACTTATAGTCAAATACAATTTCAACTCTTAAGACATCACTAGATCTTTCCTCACCCTTAAAACTCATAATAAAAAATTGAACTAGCACATCACATTTAGCAATGAGTGTAAGCATAAAATGACCACTAACAAAATTTAAAACATCATGTACACTACCTATTTTCCTATATTAAAAAATATATGTAAAGAAAAATGGTCCATAAAATAATAACAAAACATTGAAAGCATCAAGAACAGAAATCACAAAACAAAACAAATGGTCTATTAAAAAAAAGAAAGTGTAAACTCATTAAAAAAGGTTTAAAAAACTTTGTCAATGTTAAAGATTTATATATCCATTACTTATAAAATGTATAATATTCACAAGTAATAAGTAACAGATTGAGCAGTTTCATCAAAGAAATCCAACAAAATAATGCAAGATTAGTTATAATAATAAACAATAAACAATGAAGTATATGTCAAGGCAAAAGCATTAAAGAGAGCAAATGTCCATAGAAAAAAGATTTTGCTCTACTACATAACTTTAAATATATATAAATCAGAAATTCTTAGAAATACAAATATAAATTAAAGGAAATACAAGAGGCACTAACAAAACACCCACAGTCTTTCAAAATAAATGTAAAATACATATATACATACTGCCCTTGTAAAAATGTAGTTTACATACAAAATGAAGAGAACACATAATATTTGCTTTTGCTTAATCCCATTGCCATAAACAAAATGAGGATATAGGGGAGTTGTATAGTACATTTAATAAATCTAAATATGTAATATAGCTCTTATTTCTAAAAATTATTTCCTCAACAGATTCAAAGAATAGATCATGAAAAAAATCTCAATAAACTCCAATGAGTAGAAACACTTTTATTTTTTTACAAATGGGTAAAATTATTTAAACATTAAATTAGGAAGTTGAAAAAATATGAGAAACACAAAGAAAGAAAAGTGGAGGAGATAGACAAGTTAAAGAAAGATTTTATATATTATAAAAAAGTAAAGCAGAAAAATAAACCAATTCCAGGCATCCTTCTCTGGGGGATAAAATAAGAAATAAAATATATTAAAGTATTGCAAGTTTAATTAAATCACCACCCAATTAGGAAGGATTATGACTGATGATACCACAAATAAAATTTTCAAATGCAAATTTCAAATACTATATGTAACATTTGACAGTATATATATGAAAAAGTAAGTAAGTGGGAAATATCTGGGAAAGTGTAACTTACTGAAATCTCCGAAAAACAAAATAAAATTTCAACAACGAATATCTACAGGGAAACTGAAATGGTAAAAAAACTAACTTTAAAATTCTGGATGAAGATAGTTTCACAGCAAGTATTACAACTGTTTGTGATATTACAATGCAGGGCAAAATCTGACAAAAAAATGAAATTTTAATTTTATTTCACTTATGCATATAGGTACAAAAGTCTAATAAAAAAGGAAAATGCTGGGTGTCCTGGTGGCTCAGTGGGTTAAGTGGCTGCCTTTGGCTCAGGTCATGATCCTGGAGTCTGGGGATGGAATCCCACAATGGGCTCCCTGCTCAGCGGGCAGTCTGCTTCTCCCTCTGCCCCTCACCCTGCTCTCATGCTCTCTCTCACTCAATCTCTCTCCCAAATAAATAAAATCTATTTTAAAAAAAGGAAAATGCTAACAAATCTGATATTTGTTATTCAAATGTTCTATGATTACTTAAATAGCATTACTATCATAAATAAATTCAGTAAAGTTGCAGGATTCAAAATCAATATACAAAAATCTGTAATACATCTATACACTTATTAATGAACTATCAGAAAGAGAAATTAAGAAAAATCCCATTTACAATTGCATCAAAAATAACAAAACACTTAGGAATCAATTTAACCAATAAAGTGAAAGACCTGCAAACTGAAAACTGTAAGACACTGATGAAAGAAACTGAAGACACAAATAAATGGAGAGATATTCCATGCTCATGGATTGGAAGAATTAATATTGTTAAAATGTTCATACAACCAAAGCTTTCTTCAGAACTCAATGCTGTCCCTATCAAAATTCCAGTGGCATTTTTCACAGAAATAGAATAAACAATGCTACAATTTGTATGGAATCCCAAAGATCCTGGGTTAGCCAAAGCCATCTTAAGAAAAAAGACCAAAGACCAAAGCTGGAGGCATCACACTCTCTGATTTCAAACTATATTACAAAACTATAATAATTAAAATATGGTATTGACATAAAAGCAGACACACAGAGCAGAACAGATCAGAAAATCCACACATATATGGTCAATTAATTTATAATAAAGGAGCCAAAAATATACACCGAGGAAAGGACAATCTCTTCAATAAATAGTGCTGATTAAACTGGACAGCCACATGTAAAAGAATGAAACCACATTACTATCTTACACCATAAACAGAGTTAACTCAAAATGGATTAAGACTTGCATGTAAACCTGAAACCATAAAACTCCTAGAAGAAAATACAAGCAGTAGGCTCCTTGATATTAGTCTTGGCTATGATTTTTTGGATCTGATTCCAAAAGAAAAGGCAATAAAAACAGAAATTAACAAGAGACTAAGCCAAAAAGCAAAGGAAACCATCAACAAAATGAAAATGCAACTGAATGGGAGAAGATATTTGCAAACCATATATCTGACAAAGGGTTAATATTTTAAATATATTTTAAAAATCTCATACAACTTAATAGCAAAAAAAATTGATTTAAAAATGTGAAGATCTGAATAGACATTTTTCCAAAGAAAATATACAAATGACCAAGAGACACATCAAAAGATGTTCAAAGTCACTGATCATGAGGGAAACGCAAATAAAACCACAATGTGATTATTACCTCACACCTGTTAGAATGGCTACTATCAGAAATAATGTGTTAGGATGTAGAGAAAGAAAATCCTGTGCACTGTTGGTGGGAATATAAAAAGGTACAGCTACAGTGAAAAAAGAGTGTGAAGGTTTCTCAAAAAGTTAAAAATAGAACTACCAACAATTCCACTACCGCGTATTTATCCAAAAAAGCCCCAAACACTAAGTTGAAAAACATATGCACTCCCAAGTTCACTGAAGTGTGATTTACAATAGACAAGACATGGAAGCAATCAAAGGGTTTACCTATGGATGAATGGCTCAAGAAGATGCCCCCCCCCACCCCGCCAGACACTTAGGAATGCTACTGAGCCATAAAGAGCAAAATCTTAATGTTTACAACAACATGTATGGACTTTTGAGGACACTATGCTACGTGAAATAAGTCAGAGAAACACAAATGTCATGTCCTCACTTATATGGAGAATTAAAAAACAACAAAACCAAGTTTATAGATACACAGAACAGATTGGTGGCTACCAGACGTTGGGGGGGGGCTCAAAATGGGTAAAGGACGCCAAAAGGTACAAAGTTCTAGTTATAAAATTAAAAAGTCATGGGGAGGGGCGCCTGGGTGGCTCAGTTGGTTAAGCGACTGCCTTCAGCTTGGATCATGGTACTGGAGTCCTGGCATTGAGTCCCGCATCGGGCTCCCTGCTCAGCGGGGAGTCTGCTTCTCCCTCTGACCCGCCCCCCTCATATGCTCTCTCTCTCTCGCTCTCTCAAATAAATAATAAATTCTTAAAAAAAAAAAAAGTCATGGGGATGGGGTGCCTGGGTGGCTCAATTGGTTAAGTGTCTGCCTTTGGCTCAGGTCATGATCCCAGGGTCTTGGGATGGAGCCCCACTCAGATTAAGGAACCTCCACAATGAGGAGCCTGCTTCTCCCTCTCTTCCCTGCTTGTGCTCTCTCTTGCTATCTCTGTCCCTATCTCTCTCTCTCAAATTAATAAGAATCTTTTTTAAAAATTAAATTAAAAAATAAAAAGTCACGGGGATATACTGTACAGCACAGTGACTACAGTAAATAATACTGTATTGCATATTTGAAAGTTGCTGAGATATTAAAAGTCCTCATAAGAAAAAGCAATTTTTGTAACTATATAATTATGATAAATGTAAATCAGATTTATTGTGATCATTTCACAAATATACAAATATGTTGCAAGCTTAAAACTAATGTTATATGTCAATTATACTTCAATAATTAATAAATATCACTACTATCAGTTAAATTTTGATATACATTGCAAAATACTAGCTACCAGGTCTCCTAAGAGAGAAAGGACTAAATAACTGTCTTGCTTCTCTGTTCTTTGAGTGTCTTACTCTGCAGGACTCGCGTTCTGGCCTAAAGCCATGATGTAAAACATTTTTTTAACTAATCTCTATTCCCAACATGGGGCTCAAACTCAAGACCGCACGATCAAGTCACAAGACTGAATGACTCCTGTTAGCCCTTTACTGTCTTGTCCTATTTCATTTAACATTGAAACACTTGAAGTTTCACCAAGAAAATCTGGATTCTCTCACACCCCAATTTTACACCCAGAAGGACAAACTTCCAACGTTCGTAATGCAAAATAAACGGAGCTAGAGCAGAGCAAAGCTTACTGGAGATCCCTGAAAAGCAACCGAAGTCCCTTCACCTGTGTCTAGCAGCAGTACTGAGACTTCAGCAGCCTTCTTCCCACCTCATCCCTAAAACTTTCAAGTGAAAACTAATTTAGTAATGAGTTTGACCTCCTTCATCCGAAGGAAAACAACCCACGGGCTGGGGAACGCGGTGCCTCACACACCAACGTGTTCGCTTCCAACTCCGCCCAAGGGATTTTGGGTAAGAGCGCATTTATAGAGCGTCAGAAGCGGCGGCGCAGAACACATCGGCGCAATTGGCTGGAGGTCCTATTTTCTAAGGCCGCGTAAACTAAAGCCCAGCTGGAGGATTGGGATTGGTGTGTGTTAGGTTTCCTTGACGGTGAGGCTTTTCCCTAAAGGCAGGCTGATTTAGGTTTGAATTTGTGACATGGGCCACTGGCACCGCCTGCATTTTTTTCTGTCCGACATACAGAGTACCTTTATCAGTTGTAGAGAAGTGACCTGGGAATGAGGAGTTCAAATACAGACTTTCACACCATCTCCTGTTTTCAGCTCCCCATCCTATCCCTGCTTCTTGACTAACTAGTTTTCAGGAGCTGTGGAAACGGTTATTTTTCATGTCAGCCGTGCCCCCTGCAGGCATTATGTTGTAAATCGGCTAAGCGAGGAGACTTGCTTCTCCACTGCAGCGATTTGCTTTCTTGTTCTCTTTGACATTATGGGTTTTTATACATTTAGAATTCCTACTTTAATGAGTTTTCATAAGGAGATAAATGTATGTGATCTGTCAGTCCTCTATGTCTAACCAAAAGCTTCAGAGTCAAGTTAGTGAGTCAGAAAGTTATAATTCTTAAAAATATTGGTTTTGCAATATTTTTGCAGTATTTTTGCAATACAATTGATATAAATGTATCAAAATTATTTTTATACATTTTATCTCATATAATCATGGATTTATTTAACATGAACTTATGAACGACCCTAGGTAAGACAAGAAAATTTTATCTTGCCTGAGCCTCTAGAATTTAATCCATCTTTTATTAAAATTTAGCACCGAAATTTGGAAAATAACTATATCATAAGATTTGAAATGACTCATAATATTTTTTTATTTTACCTTATTGCTCTTATAAGCTATTCTTATTATTTAATGCTTCCTTCTTTAAGTGAAATGAAGAAAAAAATTGCAATTGATTAATGCTATTTAGCTGATTTCATTTAATTGAAAATTTAAACTTATGCATTATAACTAGCAATTTAATTTAAAAATGAATTTTGGATACATATTTATGATAGGGAAATATTTTCTGAGTATGTATTTTTCAAAATTACTCTTGTCTTTTTTTTTTTTTTTCGAAGTGACTGAAGCCATATTTTTTTCTGAGAGCAAATAAGCTTAGACCTCAAAGGATTTTCTTCAGAAGTTAAAAGATCCACTTAGGAAGTGAAAACCCACAAAGCCCTAATGGAATTTAAACATAGCAAAACCTATTATTCCCCCATACTATCATTAACTGGTATGAGGCTTTTCTGATGAAGTTTAAAAGACTTCTTCAATAAATTCCCACAAGCAAGCCAAAGTAAGGACAAAGTGGTCATCTGAATTTTGGAACTTTAGTTTCTTGTTTGATTTTATGTAATAGTTCTTTCTTACTGTTAGCCAGTTTATTGTTTTCTGTAATTTGACCCTCGAGATAAAAACAATACTGTTTGTTTTAATATTAAAAGTCAATAAGGAGGGAAACAGGAAAGGCAGAGTATGAAACTTTTTAATGGACATTCCTGGAATTCACTGACAAATAATCTTTTCTCATTATTATGTGCAGGGGTGCCTTCCTAACCATAAAAAATAGGTTTCTGAAATTCTTTGGTGGGAATATTTTCAGTTGTGAGTTTTAAGACTTTTTAGGAATATTTTGCTAAAGTAGACCCAGATGCCTAAAATAAAATGACAAGGACAACATATATGTACAAAAAGATCAATGATGTGTTACATTTCCTTGGCATATTAAGAACCAGAATAATTTAATTTTTAATTACCCTTTTCTTTAAAAGATTTTATTTATTTATCTGTCAGCGAGAGAGAGGGAGACAGAGAGCACAGGCAGGGGGAGCGGCAGGCAAAGGGAGAAACAGGCTCCCCACTGAGCAAGTAGCTTGATGAGGGACTCCATCCCAGGACCCTGGGATCATGACCCAAGCCGAAGGCAGATACTTAACTGACTGAGCCACCCAGGCATCCCTAATTACCTTTCTTTACTCACTATAAACTTTACAAGATAATTTCACCATAAAGAATTAATAAAATGCTAGTTTTCTTTTTTTCCCAAAGAATGTGAATATTGAAACCTTCTTTTAGTCATATTCTATTTTCTGAAATTATAGCTCAAAATCCTAGACTACAGCTATTCTGGTCACAGAACTGTAAAGCCTTTTTAAAATAGAAAAAAAAACATGAAATAAAATTTCATTGAGGTATTAATAAAGAAAACTAAGTAGGTAACATTCAAACACAGTTCCACTAGGAGAGAATAAATAGTTCAAGCTATACTATGCCATAACATTTTTTACTGTTTCTTACACGTAGAACCCCCTTTTTCCTGACTCTTCCCAAGACTCCGTTCCTAAGACTAGTTTGAATATTTAACTTTCTTCTACCCGGCTTCTTTTAGTTCTTCTGGGGTTTAATTCTCCTACTCTACCTTCTTAGCTTCTTAAGTCTTTCAAGGTCTAGAGTATGCTGTGGTAATAACAATCCTAAATTTTCATTGGCTTAACCCATTTTTTTTTCTCACACATCACTGAGGATGTGGAACATGTCCCAGAGCACCTGTCCTTATACTTACTGAGAATTCGAGGCTGCTGTTGAGTTTATGGCACCTCCACATCAACATATTTTTCACAATCACTGAAGCAAAGAAGAATCAAACTGAAGAATCTATCACTGACTTCCAACAGAAGATGCCTCACTCCTTTTTCACATTATATTCGCCAAAACAAGTCACATGGTCACTATTTAATTCAAGGGAATAGGGAAGTGCAATCTTCTCCTATGCCCAGAAATACAGAAGGATATATTTGTGAGCAGTGATAACATCTACCAAGATTCTTTTTTTAACTGCTCATAAATAAGTTTTAAATTAATATAAATTAGAATCATAATCTTGAGGTTGGCTTAAGAGTACAACAAAATGTAGAGAGAGAGTTTTACATCAAGGAAGAATTATAGTAAGTATAACTTTATTCATACTCCTGCCCTCCTGCATTTATAAGTTCTTCAGTAGTTCAGTAGACCCATAGCACTTTCTATTGAAAGAATAACTCTTTAACCTCCATCAAGAAAAAATACTTTCCCTATGGAAACTAAAGAAAGTAAAATTGTATCAAATTATCTCCTTTGGTCTCATGATATCCATGTATTTTTCGCTAACGAATACATTACATCTTTCCTTGTCAAAAGGATTATTCCAGAAGTATTCCAGCATTTTTTTTCTTTCAGCTAATTTCTATTTTTTCTGAAATGTAATAGAGACTTGAAAAAGAACCCAGTGCTATTCCAGTTTAGGTCACAATGTCTTCACTTTGTTTGCTTTCTTCTTTTAAGATTTTATTTATTTATTTGAGAGAGAGAATGAGCAGGGAGGAGGGGTAGAGGGAGAAAAAGAGATAGAGAGAAGCAGACTCCTGCCTGAGCAGAGAGCCTGACTCGGGACTCGATTGCAGGACCCCGGGATCATGACCTGAGCCGAAGGCAAACGCTTAAGGACTGAGCCACCCGGGCTCCCCCACAATGTCTTCATTTTAATTATGCTTCATTTATATCAAATTTAGAGGATTAAGAGTTCCCCGAACAAACTTTTAAGTAATTGATTGACTTACCCTCTTGCATCATCAAGGTTTCACTCTTTACTGGATCATTCATATCAGCCTATAAATATGCTCTGTATTCCAACATTATAAATAATGTCCTCTGGTCCTCGCTTCCCTAAAACTAGTATCTAAATTATCTGCTTTTCTTCATAGCTAAACTTCAAAAGTTATTTATAATCACCACTTCCACACCTTTCATTCACTACTCTTTTAATGATATTTGCTATTTTGTTTCTTTTCATTTTTATAAATGAAGAAAATACAAGGAAGAAAGTAATATTTTTTTATATTCCCCTTAACCCAAACCAACTGTTATTATTATCTTGTTGTTATTGGTATTACTGTCACATTGTGATTTAAGAATCTGTTCTTTCCATACCACTGTGTTATTCTTGCTCTATATCAAATCAGGTTTCAATATTTGCATGAATCTATTTCAATTTCTGGGTCTATAGCTAAGCTCTCTCCTCAGTCCCCTTTGTATAAGTGTTTATTTATACTTGTATTTGTTACTGTATCTTTATAGCTGCTTTTTAATATCTGGAAGGACCCGTCTTCACACATTGTTCTTTTTCTAGAATGCCCGCTACCGCTCTTGGTCTGTGGCTCTTCCATATAAATATTAAAACCATATGTTAAATGTAAAATTGAGTGAAACAAACCACATTGAGAATTTTACTAGAATTACAGTGTATCAGTTAAGTTTACATCGTAAGTATTGAGTCTCCCAATCCTTGAAATAGTTATGTTTCGACCATTTTTTTTCAGATTTTCTTTAATGACTTACAGTAAGTTTTTATAATTTGGTACCTATAAATTTTACACATTAAAAAAGATTTTTTCCTATGTTTTATGCTCTTGTAAATGGTCACTTTTTATTTTATCTTATTAAGAAGTGTGTTAATTATTTGCTTTTATATTTCAGAAATGCATTGATTTTTTTTTAAGATTTTTATTTTTTATTTGAGAGAGAGTGAGTGCACAAGTGTGGGGAGGGGGAATAGCAGAGGGAGAAGGAGAAGCAGTCTCCCCCCTTAGCAGGGAGCTGGATGTGGGCCTCTATCCAAAGACACTGAGATCATGCCCTGAGCCAAAGGCAGATGCTTAACTGACTGAGCCACCCATGCACCCCTAGAAATGAATTGATTTTTGTATTTTAAACCTTGTTAAACTCTCATTAATTCTATCAATTTATCAGTAGATTTTAGGGAAGTTTTCTGTGGAGAATTATATCTTACATAAGTAATAAAAACTCCTTTTCATTCCTTATATCTACTTTGTTTTTCCCTTGTCCGCACAGACAAGGACCTCATTATTATGTTTTATTAGGAGTAGTGATGGCAGGCATCCTTGTATTGTTCCTGATTTTAGAGAGAATGCTTCTTTCATTTTTTTCCTCAATCAAGTGTGATATGTGCTAATTATTTTTGTACGTGTGCTTTACTAAGTTAAAAAAAGAATTTCTATTTCTCTTTTGCTAGAAATTTAATAAAGAATAAATGTTGAATTTAATTGCACATTTTCCATTATTAAGATAATAATAAGATCCTTCCCTTTCATTTGTAATATGTTAAAATATATTAATCACTTGAAGAATTTTGAATTGTATTATTTTCATTGGACTTCATGCCAAGTAAAGACCAGCTTTTGATTATGAATACACAGGGGGCATTTTTCTCTCTACCCATTATCAAGGTCAAAATTTTTAAGTTTTTCAGTCGGTCTTTTTATGTGTGGTGGGATTTAATTTTCATTAAGCTGTGAAGATTCTGTTTTATGTGGAGTCTCCAATCCAATTCTGTACCATAGACAGGCTAAAAGCATGTCCTCCATGCCTTATGCATTACTTAAAGCAGAACCTCAAGGTTCCAGAGTTTGGCAGGACCTCTGGCTGAAAACTAGCTTTGGTGCTCTTGAAGTAAACTTCTAGGCCCAAGATGGAGCCACTCTTGCCCAGGGTGTCATGTCAGCAAAGCAAAACTTAGGTAATTTTAATGCCCTTGTAAACACTCAGCGTAACCACAAACACAGTATATTCAGTCAGCCAGTCCCCAAACTCCAAGCCAACTCCAAGAATTCGTACCCCAAACAAGGCTGCCTGTGTGAACCCAGCCAATCAGATATTTTCTCTTTGTCTCTTCCTTTTTCTTTATTCTTTATCCTATAAAAGCTTCCTGCACTCTGATCCATTTTGCAGTTCTCCAAACGGAGCCTGTCTGCTTCATTAAAGTGTTAAATAGAATTTGTTTATATTACCCAAGTTGTTTTCTCAATAATTTTTTCAACAGTTTTTGGTGACATGGAATAGGATCCAAAGCTGACTGCCAACACCCTTGGGCCAAGGATGTGCACAGGAGAGGTGCCCGCTGATATCCCTTTGAATTCACTGTTCCTCCTGTTCTTATCTAAGAGTCTTGGGTAAGTCATCCACGGATTTGAGCTATATATAACTTGAATCATGTAGCATATTCCATTTTATGTTTGGTTCTTTCACTCAATATCATGAATTTGATATTTAACATTGGTGTTCTGTATAGCAGCAATTACTAAGATATATTTGTTTTTACAAATAGGACAAAACATATTTATTTATTCTTCTGTCAATAGTCTTTGGGCTGTTTCTGGTTACTAAGCTTCTATGCATAATGCTTCTATGAATACTCATATACGAGTTTTGTTGAATATGTGTATACTTACCTGCTGCGTATACATCAAGGAGTGAAATTGTGTGTCACAAAATAGGCATATATTCTGCCTCAGTACATACCACCAAACAATTTTCCTAGTTGTTTTTACTATTTTATACTGCCACCAGTAGTATATACAAAGTTCAATAACTTCAAGTTCTCACTGAAGCTGATATTGTCTCTTTTTGATTTAATATTCTGGAGGCTGGGTAATGATTGCAGTGGATTTTTTTTTTTTAAGATTTTATTTATTTATTTGCTAGAGAGAGTGAGCAAGAGCGCAAGCAGGGAGAGCTGCAGGCAGAGGGAGAAACAGGCTCCTTGCTGAGCAGGGAGCTCGATGAGGGACTCGATCCCAGGACCCTGGGATCGTGACCTGAGCCGAAGGCAGCCGCGTAACCGACTGAGCCACCCAGGCGTCCCTGCAATGGATTTTAATTTGCATTTTTCTGTGGTTAATAAGGTAGAGAACCTTTCATATGCTGACTGGCCATTTGGATATCCTCTTTTGTAATGCCATTCAAATTGTTTACTAAGTATTCTGTAGAGTTATCTATTTTGTCCATTTGTACAATTTATATATATGTATAGTCTATAAGCCTCTATCAAATGTACACATTGCAAATATATTCTTCTACTCTGTGTATTATCTATTCATTTTCTCAGTGATAAACAGAAGATCTTAATGTTAATGTATCTCTGTTTATCTTCTTTTCTCTACAGTTAAGAGTTTGCTACCTAGTTAAAATGTCACCTAATCCAAGGTCACAAAGAAAATCTCCTATGATTTCTTCTGTAAGATTTATTTCTTTTCCTTTGACATTTACATTTATTTTCCATCTGGAATTGTTTAATATAATGTAAAGTAAAAGGTAAGACTGATTTTTTTTCTTACATGTTTATCCAGTTGACCCATGGCCATTACTGAAAAGATCATTCTTTCCTAATTTTACTGTAGGATAAAAATTGTTGTATCAGGTCACTATATATTTTTGAGTTTGTTTCTAGTGGTTTTATTCTTTTCCATTGGTCCATTTTTCTATACCTATACCAAAAGACACTGTTTTCATTACTGTAGTTTTGCCTGTCTTGATTTTGATAGCATCAGTCCACAGGCTTTGTTATTTTCTTCTAGATCATCTTTCCTAGTTACTTTTTGATATGTTTTCTTATTTAGATACAATTTGCATGTGCCAAAATGTAAAAATCTTCTTTTCAGTTTGATTGTGAATATCCATTTCAGAATCACCAAAAACAAAGATGTAGAACATTGCTATTATACTCCTTGCATTATTTTGATGCAAATTCCAGGTGTCATAGTCAAAAGTATTTTAGTATATAAAAGAAAAGGGTTCTTAAAAACTAAACCATGATATCATTTTCATTCCTAAAAGTATTAATTATAATTCTTTAATAATATCTAATATCAAAGACTTGATTTTGTATTAAAAACATACTTTCTTCATTAGAGGTCATGTTCTAGAGAGTTACAGCCAGAAGGATCCTATAAAATAATACAATCAACTTTTCTCAAGATCAGTTCTACTATGGTTGAAATGAAGATTTTTTAAATATCTGCCCTGCCTTAATTATAGCATGAGATAAGAGAGACAAAATATATAAAAACATTGACAACCACAGATTGCTACATATGTATATCAAAAATTATACCCACCAACCCTTTCATTTTATATAATCCAAACAAAAACCAAGGAGGTTTGATTTGCTACCTTGAGTTCCTCCTTCCCTTCTTTCTTGATGAAGCCACTTCTCTCTCCTTGTGCAGGAGGCCTGTCCTTTTGTGATGGAGGACTCCTCTTCTGCATCTTGTGGCAGACCTCTCATGAGAGCATCTCTCTCCTCTTTCTTTGCCTGCTTCCTGATCATTGATACAGTCAAGTTCACCATATTTTCCACATATCACTTTCCCATTCTAGCATCACTATTTTTTTTACTGATATCAGTATTTGCTTCCTTTACCCAGATACAGAACTCTGATGGTATTAGTGAAGGACAAAGCCATGGTTCTCCTTTCTCTATAGTATATCCTATTTGGGTTTTTTAGCATTTCTTGTCTGTGGGTTGAAGACTTTTACCAATCTTGGAGTATTCTTGGCCATCATTAAATATTGTTCTGCTTTGTTCCCTTCTTCCTGTCCTGCTATAACTCAAATTGAAAGTATGTTAGGGTTTTTTTTTTCTTTCTCCTATGCCTCTCATCCCTATTTTCTATTTTCTATCCTTTCATTCTCCACAGAGTTTAGTTGGGATATTTTCTGTTGAACTTCACTTAAAGTCACTAAACCTCTCTTTTGCTTCATCCAATTTGTTATTAGACTCATCTGTTTATTTCTTAATTTGTTACTGAAGCTGGACATAGTAAAAATTATGTTGATTCTTCCTTGTTTATAGATTTCACTTCTCTGGTGAAATTCTTCATTATATCCTCTATTTTCTTAAACTTGAATTATATTTACTTTAAAGTACGTCTTTAATAAATATAATGTCTAGGTCTTTCTCAGGTCACATTTTGTTGTCATTCATTTTTCTCGGTACGCTGAGTATTTTTTTAATGATTTTGGGACATTTTGCATTAATAATTTTAAAGACTGAATAATTTGCATTTTACTCTGAAGAGGATTCATGTTTCCTTCTGTTGAATAGCTAGAGTGGAGCTGAATACCCTAATCTAATCAAGAGCTGATATACTCATGGTGTGTTTTTATTAAAAGTCCCTCTCCTTGCTATGTCTTCCCATTTTACTTTTAGTTTCTTCAACATTTTAATGTTGTCAACAATTACGTGATGTTTTTGAGTAACTATCCCTTTAGCTTCTTTGCTTCTTTCTCTCTGCAGTTTAAGAATTCAATAAATCCCCCAAAGAAAAATCACAAGATTTTGCCTCATTTCCCTATGCCTCAATTTTTCTGAGATCTTGGCCTCTCATGTTTTGGCTGCCACTGTAGTTTTAACCTCTACTTTTTCTCCCCAGACTTATGAAATTGGTGAAATCTCTGCTAGTTTTCCATTCTCTTAGTAATAGCTCTGTGCCTGAACTCATTGCCTTTTTACCTTCTCCAAGAATTGGCAAATGCACTGCGCTTACTGCAGCTTATAGAACATCAATCTACCTCTCCTTGCTTCCCTCAAATCCTCTCTAGCAATTCTAGACACAGATTTGTCTTTTGCATTTTAACTGGCCTTGTTTTGCTGCAAGCTACCCACTCATACCCAGAAGCAAAAATTTCCTCTAAGACCTTTTAAGATTATTGCTTTTGTTTTTTTGTGGACTAATCAGTGAGGTAGAGGTAGAAAATTTAAATTGTTAAATAGAAGTGAGGATGTTAGATACTCTATTGTCAACAAAATGAATTGAATTCCAGAAAAAAAATTATGGCTATTTATAGTTATTTTTACCTTACTTATTTCTTGGCCATGTTATATAAAAAAGACACTTATTAAGTCAACTTGTAAAATTAGTAAATAGGGATTAGATAAAAAAAAATCTAACCCCACCTAAATATTTTCCAATTTTCTTTCTTTGTTTTCATTTGATTATATTAATATATTTTGAACTTCATGTCAACACTACTTAAAATAACTGCATATACTTTAATAGCATCAAAATTCAGTACTGCTTCCCAACTGTTTTTCTTTAAATTTCTAAATTTTTTCTGCATTCTCCAGATCCCGTCTTGATCATAACTTCACCTTGTAACATTCTCAAAGTCCCAGAATAGTGAGTAGATATTTAGGTCATTCTGACTAATTTTCTCTTCTTTTCATTGGCCATCTGTTGAAGCACAGTATATTGTTCTAGCTATAGAGCTATAGAACAAGTTCAAATTTTACTTCTTTTCAAGACCTTTATCCTTATATAAGAAAGATAAAGTGTATCATGCTCACATACACTCATTGAATTTGGGAGGGGGCTATATTGTTGGACACGATCTTTTTAACTAGATCAGTTCCTTATGGGACCCTCATAGCATGATCCCCATATAAAAATTTTTTTCAGCATAGTACAGGTGTTTAGATAACAGGAAACTTACAATTGCTCTCATCATATTTTCTTTCAACTACCTTATATTCAATTCTTTAGCCATACTGGCAAGTTGCTCTAAATTTCCTGATATCTTTCATATAATGAAATTCCATCCACCAGCCCTAATTTGTATGATAATCTTTACCATTTATTTTCTCAATCACTTTCTGATGGGTCTTTCAACATCTATATGACTTCCATTTTAATATCCTGTGTGATACATCTTTTATTTCTTTTCATCAGGTTAAACACATCACTCTTTTTCCTTTTGTCAGACATATGAGTCAAAACTGTAAATCAAAATAAAGAAGAAATGGCAGATAAAGAGGTTGTAGTGGTGTAAACCATACTTTATAATAAACATAATTGAGGATAGCAACTTAGAACAAATAATTGACTGAGAAATAAAATAGAATAACAGTCAAATAAGATTATATATTATACTCTAATAAATTGTTCTATTTTAGTATATGTGAAATTATCATTAGCATTTCAGAAACAAGTCTCACTATTATAAACCAGCAGGGTGCTATAAATGACACATCTATGGACAATGCTTGGCTTATGCATCGATAAATGCTCAACAAATTTCAGGGCGTTATTTCATTCTCCCTTAGGTAGAAGTAAATGCTTCTCAGTTTACGTTCTTAGCACTTAAATATCTTCTATTATGACACCAGCCTAGAAGATCTGTGAATTCAGAAGTCACAACTGGCTTGTTCTCCCCTGTATCCAAAGTGCTATTCAGAATCTGTCATAGCATATGTGTTCCTTAAGTATTTGCTGAGTAAATGAATCAACATTCAGCATTTCCTCACTAAATTAGGAATTCCCCAAGCCTAGAAAAGGCTTGATAATAATGAATATCCAGCTGGTATTTATTGAATTCATTATTTCAAACAATAGACATCTATTGAGTCTTTATTGTTTGCTATGAATTGGTGCTAAATTGAATTAGAATTACCATGAGCAGATTGAAAATATATTCCCTACTACCCTTCTGTCTGCCTATTCTCTTCCTTCCTAATTTCATCATTTAATATTTTTCTATTTCAAGAAAAATAATTATTGCAGACCGAAGTTTAAGATAGCTATGAAACAATATAAATGTCTCTTGAAAATCATTTATGTTTAAGCTTTTATTCATCTCTAATGCTAGACAAAATCCTTGATTTTTTTTCAGATTAATCTTCCATTAACAAAATACAAGTTCAGAGGACATAAGTATTTAGAGGGTGACTGGGAAGAAGACTGAGGGGGCAAGGTCCCAATTTGCATTATATAGTTTCTTCCTCCTAGGAAATTCCCTTTATATACAAACAGTTACAGACTTTGCCTGAAAGAAGACATTTTCAGTAATTCAAGGATGACTTTGTCATTGATCTTGGGTGGGGATATCTGGAAGGAGTAAGAAATGAAGGAAGTAACCATAGTTAAAAAGGCAAGAAAATTATATTGAAGATTCAATTAGGATTTTAGGAGATACAGAATTTAAATACAATAATTTCCTGATAATTTAAAGTTAAACCTCTCATCTCTCACTCAAATTCTTTATCTAAAATTTTTTATTTGAGTATAGTTGACACAGTGTTACATTAGTTTTAGGTGTACAACATAACAATTCCACAAGTCTGTGTGTTATTATTCTACACTCACCACAATTGTAGCTACCATCTCTCACCATACAATGCTATTACAATACCATTGACTATATTCCCTATGCTGTACCTTTTATCCCTGTGACTTATTCCACAATTAGAAGCCTGTATCTCCCACTCCCCTTCACCCATTCTCCATCCCCCCACTCTTCTTCCCTCTGGCAACCATCAGTTTGTTCTCTGTATTCAGGGGCCTGTTTCTTCTGTTTGTTTGTTTACTTGTTTTATTGATTCCACATATGAGTGAAGTTATATGGTATTTTTCTTTCTCTGACTTATTTCAGGTAGCATAATACCCTCTAGATCCATCCATGTTGTCGCAAATGGCAAGATCTCACCCTTTCTATGGCTGAGGAATATTTCTGTGCGTGTGTGTGTATCACTTCTTCTTTATCTGTTCATCTATCTGTGGACACTTGGGTTGCTTCCATGTCTTGACTATTGTAAATAGTGCTGCAATAAACATAGTGGTGCATACATCTTTTTGAATTAGTTTTTTTGTTTATTTTGGGTAAGTATCCAGTAGTGGAATTACTGGATCATTTTTTCTATTTTTAATTTTTTGAGGAACCTCCACACATCTTTTTACCGTGGTTGTACCAATTTATATTCCCACCAGCAGTGTATGAGGGTTCCTTTTCCTCCAAATCCTCTCTAACACTTGTTCTCTCTTGTTTTTGTTTCTAGCCATTGTGATAAGCATAAAGTATATCTCATTGTGGTTTTGATTTGCATTTCTCTGATGATAAGTGAGGTTGAGCATCTTTTCATGTGTCTGATTGCTATCTGTATGTCTTCTTCATCAAGATACTTTTATGTCTTTAATTGAGCATAAGATCAGTGCCCCATTATCAAAAACATACATTATCAAAAACATGCATGATTATTACCTGTACACAAACAATGAACAATGCAAAGAATATCCTTTAAGCTTACATTCACAAAGTATATAATGTATATTATTTTTATTTAAAATAAAACATAGACAATGTAGACTCTTTTGAATTACATGCTTTTAGTTTTATATAGTAAGTTCATGTCAAAACAAACTTTTACCAAATTTTTAATTAACAAAATATGATTTTCTTTTGTTGCTATTCTAGACTTTTCCTTTAAGCAGAGGAGTGTTAGAAAAAGGTTTACATTAGAAAATAACTCTTGCAGTCTTGCAAAGGAGAAATTAGATAAGTAGAAACTGAGAACCAGAAATGAGATGGAATTAGAAAGATATTTCACAAGCAAATCTGATAAAGTTAGTGACAGACTAGATGCTAGGGATGGGGGAGACTGGAGAGTAAATAACAGATTTGTAACAATGTGGGAGTCAAGTGGAGCATAGGAGTGAGTTTAACTAGAATAGGAACCACAAGTATGGACAAATCAGAGGACATAACATGCCTCCAATCATCAGAGTTGAACTAACATGAAAAAGTAACCCAAAACACCAAAGGAAATGAAAATACATTTTTGTAATTATATATAAAATTCAAGATTGTCTACTGCTGTTTTTATTGTTTTTTAAATTATAGTAAAATCCATAATATTGTAGAATGCCATTAATTAATTTATATTTATTGAATCTCTACTTTTCCATTTAATATCCCTTCCCAGTGCCACTCTGATTAGAGCAAACATAGTCAACAGTGCCAGAGGAATTAGACGCCCTGTTCAGGGGCATGTGGAGTCCCTTATTTTGTCAAATTCAACAGATTCTCTTGACTGTTCCTTGACATGTGTGATTAATTGCCAGCAGTCACTTTATTCTCAGCATCACCCTCACCCGTATTGCTCAGGCTCTGCTCTCCAGCTGCCACAATGCATCTCTCAGAAGAATTGAAATATGCCATTATATTTAAATTTAGTCCTTGTGATCAGGCTGAACCTGTCACACACCTGCCATCCTCACCTAATAATAGGCAAGCCTGAGTGAGTACTAAGACTCCTAGTGTATATTCAATGCACTATCCATTGTGTAAAAATACTGATGTGTCTCCTGGAGCCTGCATTGATGCATACATTTGTTTTCTCTTATGCCCACGTTCCTTGGCATCTGACAGTTCATTAAACCCCGTGTTTGGTTAGGTAATGTTTGCTATGCTTTCTTGTATATTTGCTTCAAATGGAAAATCATCAAATTTAAAAACAAACTCCAACCTTCTAGATTCTTGTACCTAAAACTTACATAAACCAAAGTATACTCAGACAACAGAAAGGTAGCAAGGGTAAAATTAATAGTTACTAATTTTAAGTGGTACTTCAGAACATTATATTTCCTGTATTTTGAAAAAATATATATTTTAAATTAGCCAAACTGTCATGGGACAATTTCAAGATGCATGAAAAATGGAGTGTTACTAGGATGCAATCAATGCTTTAAAAAATATTTCTATTAACGACAGCTGAAATGGATGTTAATACAGTATGAAAAGGACAGTGCTTTGTATTTGGCACAGATAACCTCTTTTAATTCCAAATGGAAATAATATTCTTATTTTCCAAGGTGCTCATTAAGTTTCCAAATTAGAAAATGGTATTCTTCCATTTTTAAACCTGGAAATGACCCTTGACATCCTCAAGTCTAATCATTTCACTTATTTTTTAATACTGAGTTCAAGAGAAGGCTAAATATAGAAGAGGCATCTTCACCTCCATGTTTTACATTTATTTACTTTTAGTAACCTTTAGAAAGTAAGTTCTGCACATTCATTCCCTTGCGTACATTTCCTGCCATATATCCAGGAGAAAGCCATGGTATCAGTGATGAATATAAATAGTGACCTATCCTTCTCTATAAGAACACCTGATATTCTCTCTTGAGAGAACCTACTCTGAATTCTGTGCTACAGTTCCTTCTGGTAGCTGCTTTTTCTGTGCTCAGCCACGATAGAGGTTGAGTAAAAGAAGGTTTTCCCCTCCCCCGCTTTCACAGAGGCACAAATTCAGACTCTCAGGAAAGAAGACCAAAATATCCATGTTGAATTAGCTGCATTAAATACTCTGATTAGATTCAACTATAGATAGATTCAAAGTCTATTCGAATCTATAAGATATGTTTTTAAATCCATGGTGCTTCTTTCAGTACAGATAGAAAGTTCAAATCACTTTCTTTTTTACATTAACGAGAATAAAGTAGCCTCTGCCAAGCAAGGTTATTCAGACACCTTTCCCAAATTTCAGGTACATTTTCTTTCATGTGTTCATTCATTTATCTATTCATTTGTTTATTAGTTTATTCATTCATTAATGATTTTTTTCTACAAACATTGATTTTAAGTGTGAATACAAAAATAAAGTAGTCTTTGGAAATGGTATAGATTGACATAAAAACCAATTATTGGTAATTCAATTTATATTTTAATAAGCCAATCTTATAAGCTAGATGAAATTTTAATGAATTATGAATATTTCTAAAATCCTTCCTTGAAAGATGCCTCAACTTAAGAAATTTGATTCTGTAAACTAAACATGTTTTTTTCTGATAAAATAGTAAATTTCATGTTAGGTGTTTGATCTTTTAGATGTTCCATTCATAGCACTTGAAAGATATGTTTGGTAACACTTTGAAATTCAAAGTTATTTATGGAAAAATTCATTGAACAAGTGGGGCTCTTATGGTATAATCAGAAAACAAATTTATTTTTCTTCTCTTTCTATTCATTTAAGCCTGTTCTGTGAGAATAGAACTTCCCTGCCTTAGATGAAATATTTGACAGGTTCTTTAACTCTTTGATTGTACTCAGTTTTTATTCAAATGAGAAGGATCTCACTTGAATAGTTAAGACCAGTTCAGCATAATAATTAAAAACTAAGAACTGAATTCAAAATTAAATCTTATTCCTTTCAAGAGAATGAGACTTCCAGAGGGGAAGCTTGAAGATGGAAAGGGCTGAATGCATGGTTTCTTTTCTATTTCCTGCCTAGGTTATTACTCTCTCCCAACCTCACTAGCCTGTGGTAGGCTGCTTTATAATTAAAGGGAGTAGGGGATTAGTGAGAAAAGAGGTAAAGGGCAGAATTTTGTTACTTGACAGTTATTGATGTTATTTGGCATTGAATTTCTCTGTGCTTAGAAGGTCTTTAAAGCTAACTCTTTTTTGAAGCACGTTCACAATGCATTTTCACCTGGCTAGTCATTTATAATTCCCTCATAAGTTCCTGATTTTGTGATGTTCAGTTCACTCAGCCTTTCTCTGTTGGAATCCCCTTTTTAACCTTCCTCTTGTCACTTTTGGGCAAAATTTCTTGAAATCAGCTTTGGTGACTCTCATCTACTGTAAGCTAAATGCTTGTGTATCTTCTGTTCTGGCAAACTCGGGAATTCAGGTTATTCCTTTTAATTTTGTAATTAGAACAACTAAACAGTTCTACTCTTCTTCCAAGGGCGGGTCTGACACAAATATCTATCCCCCATTCCTCTAGGGTGTTGTAACAAGTCAATGTTTTTTTTTTTTTTTCAATCTTAGAGCAGTCTGAGGTTCTACGAATAACCAAGACATTGTTTTCACATATTATGTTTGGTCAAATTTAAGATTGCACTGACTTAAGATGTGTAGTTGGTTTATATTCTGCCATAAAAAGACAACATCAGTTGAAATACATGTCCCGATCCTAAAGATGTTAGAATGTGAACAATGATTCATGTTAGAATAGCTGAAAAATTGTCTTTGGCTTTCAGAAGTGGGGAAATTACTGCTGACAATAGATTAAACTAATCCCATTGCTATTGTGGGAAAGCAACTTTTGCTATTGCCACTGTGGTCTGTGGATGGAATCCTACAGATTTTGACAAGTTTGACACAGAGATGCTAAGAGCAGTGGCAAGTAGTGGAAAGGAGTTAGAGGTGGGTGATGTAGGAAAGACGTTAGGGTTCGAAGCTGATGGGCAAGAAAGAATTCTTGGAACGTCTTTGGTGCAAAAAGGTGATTTTATTAAAGCACAGGGACAGGACCCGTGGGCAGAAAGAGCTGCAGTGGGTTGTGAGGGATGGTGATTATATATCTTCAAGTTGGGAGGGGGCTAGGGATAGCATAAGCCTCCCAGGTATTTTGGAAACAAGGTTTCCAGGATCCTGAGGGGGCTAGCTATTATTAGGAAAGGTCATTTATTACTGTTTAGTTAAAACTCAGTCATGAGACCATTCAGATGTATTTCAGTGGGTCATATACTTCGGCAATGTTTGCCAACATATATCTTGGGGGGGGTGGTGAGAGATAAAGGAAGTCTCCAAAGGAATTCTTGTATGTTAAAGTAGACTTACAGGATCTTGGAGGTTGGGCTAAGATTGCCTTTTGCCTTTAGCAAAGTATAAATATTCAGGTAGTTGAGTCTCTAAAGAAAGGTCACTCTACCTGTTTCAAGGACTTGTCAATGGGCGGTAGGTAGTTAGGAAATTTAATAATTTCTCTTCTGCCTTTGTTTCCCACATTACTGGGCACAGCTGTGTCCCCTAGACTGAGAAGTGATAGGTCTCTAGACAGGTGCTGATGGTTCACAGTTCTCAAGTGAGCCCTTTGCCAAAAGTCATCGAATCTGTTCTCCTTTCCCCTCAAACGTAATGGCTTGGCTCATTCCCTATACTTCTCATTGTCTTTTCTGCAACTTTTAAAAGTCGCTGTTCTGTCAGAAGCCAGGCAGGGGGTATGGGAACTTCAAACAACTGCCTCTTGGTTACCGCCCCTGTAAGAAACCTGGGTGGTTTCCATTCTGCCCATATCCTGAGAAGGGGCAGTTAACAGGACTTCTTAGGGCAATGCATCTGATACATTTCTACCAAAGTACTCTTATTTGGAGGGTGAATCCATGCCCATCACTCAATTTCTAAATTTTAAAGTATATTTATGGAAATTTTAAATCCTTTGCTTTGATATTTACTAATTTTTTGGAAATTGATAATTTTGGAAGAGGTGCCATGTTATTCTGGGTCGATGTCTTCCCTAAATCTCCCTCGTTTTGCTTTAGAGGGAATTATCATGTCAATCTCAAACATATTTTAGTTGCTCCAGCTTCTTTTTTAAGCTAGAGGACGTATCACCTCTTTAATTTTCTTTTTTTTTTTTTAAGAAACATTTAGTCTTTATTTGGTCAGTCGATCAACATACAATTTCATCCTAAATAAATTGTATCTATGTTACAGTTGCTGCAAAATATAAAAATCAAAAACTATTATTTATCTAAGCTTCATCATCCAATCTCTATAGCATTACAAAGGCTCTTTGATTTCTCTCTGTCATAAAAATGATGTGGTTTTGTTGCTAACATGGGGAAACCATATAACTATTTTTTTTAGATTTTTTGAAATGTTATTGTTATGTTAATCACCATACATTACATCATTAGTTTTTGATGTAGTGTTCCATGATTCATTGTTTGCGTATAACACCCAGTGCTCCATGCAGTACGTGCCCTCCTTAATACCCATCACCTGGCTAACCCATCCCCCCACTCCCCTCCCCTCTAGAACCCTCAGTTATTTCTCAGAGTCCATAGTCTCTCATGGTTCGTCTCCCCCTCTGATTTCCCCCCTTTCTTTTTACCCTTCCTACTATCTTCTTTTTTTTTAACATATAATTATTTGTTTCAGAGGTACAGGTCTGTGATTCAACAGTCTTACACAACTCACAGTGCTCACCGTAGCACATACCCTCCCCAATGTCTATCACCCAGCCACCCCATCCCTCCCACCCCCCACCACTCCAGCAACACTCAGTTTGTTTCCTGAGATTAAGAATTCCTCATATCAGTGAGGTCATATGATACATGTCTTTGTCGGATTGACTTATTTCACTCAGCATAATACCCTCCAGATCTATTCACATTGTTGTAAATGGCAAGACTTCATTCCTTTTGATGGCTGCATAATATTCCATTGTGTGTGTGTGTGTGTGTGTGTGTGTGTGTGTGTGTGTGTGTGTGTGTGTGTGTACCACATCTTCTTTATCTATTCATCTGTCGATGGACATCTTGGCTCTTTCCATAATTTGGCTATTGTGAACATTGCTGCTATAAACATTGGGGTGCATGCACCCCTTTGTATCACCTCTTTGATAAGTCCTGCTAAGATATTACACAACCTTATTTTGGAATATAATAGTAGTGGACACATACTAGGGAAAAAGGAAGATGGGTTCTCATGTGAATGTGAAATAGAGTCTAATTTCAAAACTTTGTTACCTTTATAACATTCCTTATGTAGTGGTGCATAAGGGGGCATTCATAATTTTTTTACATGTTAAAAATACCAGCATGTCCATTAAAAAACATCAAGTTAGTGATTTTTATTCAAGTTCAGTTTCTGAAAAAGGGAGTTCTTACAAATAGTATCTCCATATTGATTGGCCTTTGACAGAGTTCTATATTATAATTTTCATATTTTTGTACTGATGATGACAAAATCCTAAAACCCAGAGAAACACCTTCACAAATAACTATTTAATAGGGTATTAATACATTTACATTACAGAAATATAAACTAATTTAATAATACTAAAGTAGAAAAAATGTTTTTTAAATTGTTCAGATTTTGGCTCAACAGGACCCTGTAGGAATTAGCTGCCCAGTGTTGAGCTAATTGAAAATTAGAACAAGTAGCAAATGTAAATAATAAGACATATCCAGAATCTCATAATTTATGTATAAACTAAAATATATGAAGTACAAATGTATTCCAGAAGTATATTAGAAGAAATCTGCAAGCTTTTTAAAGAAAATGTTTCATTTACCTTATTGCTTTCTTGATTCCTCTATCCAGACAGCTCCCCCAGCTCCAAGACACAGGTCTGTACTTTGACATCCCCACCTATCTGAATGGAATCTTAATAATGAAGTAAAACAATGTGATTAAGATTTTGTAACAAGCTGGGGCACCTGGCTGGCTCAGTCATTAAGCGTCTGCCTTCGGCTCAGGTCATGATCCCAGGGTCCTGGGATCGAGCCCCGTATCGGGCTCCTGCTTGGTGGGAAGCCAGCTTCTCCCTCTCCCAGTCCTCCTGCTTGTGTTCCTTCTCTCGCTGTGTCTCTCTCTGTCAAATAAATAAATAAAATCTTTAAAAAAAAATTTGTAACAAGCATCTTCCATAACCCATGCACTTGTAGTAATCTCTCTGGCCACCTTAACTCACTGTCCTTTGTATTTGATACTTTATTCAAAACAGTACTGTGGGACCCAGTGACCCAAACTTACCCAACTTCATTTCTCCCCACTTTAGTATCTAACTCCATGCTCTCTCATAGATATTCAATAAGTGCTTGCTTTTTTTGGTTCCCCTTTAATCAAAATGAGGAAGAAGGCTCAATGAACCTTGGTGGTTCTGAGATTAAGGGTGAGATTGGGGAGAAAATGGCTAAAATGATAACAAAATGTTTTAGTCTTTTGTAAGCAGTGGGTTAGGGGGATTTTTCCACCACCAAGCTCAAGATACTTTCAAATTGTGCTTAATATTGTGTACTCAGGGCACCTGTGTGGCTCAGTCAGTTAAGTGTCTGCCTTTGGCTCAGGTCATGATCCCAGGGTCCTGGATCAAGCCCCGCATTGGGCTCCCTGCTCAGCGGGGAGCCTGGTTCTCCCTCTCCTCCCTGCTCATGCTCTCTCTCACTATCTCTGTCTGTCTCTCTCTCAAATAAATAATAAATAAAATATTTAAAAAATATTGTATGTACTCATTCACTAAACAATTACCAGCTCTTTAATATGTTCTGGACCTGGGGTGTGTGCGTGTGCGTGTGTGTGTATGTGTGTATACACACATGTTTTGAGGGATAGAAGTTAGAGAGGAATGATGATAAGGGGATGGAAATAAAATCCCCAAGGCAAACTTAGTCAAATTATGGATAAATCAGCCATATAAATAATTAAAATATATATGAAAACAATGAAACAGATATAGGTAACGTGCTTTGGGAGCATAATACAGGGTCAAATGAACAAAATCATCATGGGCCCACTGGAATGCATCAGCATCCATGGAATATATTGTAGGACTTTAAGAATAGCATTGAGTAACTGTTGCCCAAACTTGTTTTATTTATTTATTTTTAGAATAGCTAATGTGGCAGAAGTCTGCAAGATTAAGAACTGTGATCCCTATATGTGAGAAGGGATCTACATGAAAACAAGAAAATTATAGAACACTGAGCCTTAATCAAATCAGGGTACAAAACCTGTAATCAAGAACTGCTGAGCAAACCAACCTATTATAGAAAAACAGCATTTTTAATGTCAAAAAATTTGAGTTACTTCAGGAGGAAAATAAAGAGGAAATATTTAATACTATCTGCTCATCCTTTCAAAAACTACCATGGGTGTTCATAAGATAACTGAATAATTGTTCAGTGGGTTGTTGATTTCAGATAAGAAATACTAAAAATCAGTACTATTAAGTGTTTAACATGTGTCATGTATTACACCATTTGCTCCTGACAATTCTGTGAGATACATAAATTAACATCATCCTCTTGTTACAGATAAGGCAGGTGAAGTGTTTAAGTGAGTAACATTTCTGCATTCCTAAAGTCTGACTCCAGAGTCTTAACTTTTATTTTATATTTTATACCGTCTGTTTGGAAACAGAATACACCTCATAAAGATAAGCTGGCAGTTTTGTTAAAGATGATTCCTTAGTGATCGGTGCTACTAATCATCTCCTTTAACATCTTAATACATTTTCTAAAGGAGGACATATACTATGATATCCCCAAGTTTGAAAGTAACCTAAAGTCTTCTGAAATCTAGTGATAAAGTAAGAACAAGGGTAAATAATTTTTTTATCATTATAACCAAGGAGCTGATTCTCAAACAGTATCACACAGAAACACAGACTAGATTCTACTAGGTTATGACAGGTGCATGAAGATGCAGAACAAAGGAGGGGCAAATAGAGAGGAAAACAAGCTGTGTAGTGAGAAATTGGGATAGAAAAGGACTAGTGGAGGCTTTCTCTGTGTGTGTGGTGTTTTTTTGTTATTGTTGTTTGTTTGTATTGTTTTGTTTTCCCTACTCCTGAGTTTTGCTGGAAAACTTTGGTGAGAGAAAGTAATGCTTAAAGATGAATTTTCTGTGGAATATGTTGTATGCTACTTCAAAGATACCTACAATAAAGATCTACAAAATTCCTCAGGGTTTTTAGAGTAGTCCTTGTAATTCAATAATTTTTTAAATGTGACACCTTGGAGATTAGCCATTATGGTGACTAGTTATATCTAGACTAAATCTAGATATCTATCTATTTATCTGTCTACCTACCTACCTGTCTCTCTCAAGAAAGAGATATTGTTTAGGGCATATGCAAAAATATTTTATCTGGGAGCAACTCTAATATAAAGTATTTATGAAATGAATGAACACACTTATAAAATAAATTGAGTACTGAGCTCTAGATAGCAAACAAGAAAATATCTGGAAAAAAAAAAACCTTTTTAATTGTATGATAAGAAAATGGGCCCAAAACTCAGCATTAGACTTAAAGGCCAATGAAATGGTTTCTCAGAAAGGCATTAGAAACTCAACAGAAAATTATCCTCTAGTTTTATATAAAAAGCTATGTGGTTATGATCACTATGCATCAGGAAGGATATGATGGAACCACAAATGGGCAATGAAAATAAACTGATATATAAGGGAAGGAAGATTATATCAGGAAATAGTAAAATGAAGAACTAATTCAAAATGAGGAATTAAAATGAGGGAGAAGGAGAACAGAATTTCAAAATTATAGTTGTGAAGCCATGAGTAAGGTAAGCTCAGAATTATTCACCAATTTCCCAAATTCAGAAAGAGGTTCTATAGCAAATGACTGTTGTTTTACTGGCCAGCCAACCATCTCTCCTTCTTCTAGTAACAGAGCAAGCACCTACTCTTTTTCCTTTGAGAGTAATGGCCCTGCCACCCAATTATCAGTTCATGCTATTAGTTTGGCAAAGACCAGGGATCGGCTCAGGCTTGAGTCTTCCCAGAAAAACTCATCCAACTCAATCTGAACCAATGAAAGTCAATGATGAGAAATTGCTAGAACTATCGTGATAGATAAATTCACTTTCACTGAGATGATTAAATTAAAATATATTTTAGTAATTTTTTAGAAGATAGCCTGCATTAGATTGAAGCCATCAAAATAGATTATCAAATTGGGTGATGGGGAGAGAAAGAGTGAGCTGGTGAATTCAGCTGATAAGAGCCAGGTTTATCTCGGGGATTTTTAGGTATATGAGCCAATAAATTATGTTATTTTATGCTTAAAATAGTTATAGGTAATTTTCTTCTACTTCCAGCAAAAAGAATAAGTGCATACTTTGAGGTCCAAATGAGAATACTGGAAAATAGTGTTGGTTCAAAACCTCCTCGGGAGCTTTCTGGGTATAATCTGAAACCAGCCTCTGTACATGAGGGGCAAAGGGAGATCAATGAAAGAAGCGGACTACCCCAGAATGACAGGTAGCAATTTCAATAAACAAGGGAACTTACTGACGACACTTGCCTTAGGTACAAGATGAGTAAATCTCTGGACCTACACACCAGAATCTTAAAAGTTAATATAGAGGCCTTAACTGGATTCAGTCACATACCCAAGTCCGAATGAGCCGGTCATGAAGGCTGGAGTGTTGGAGGAGGTCTTGAAGAAGATGTAACTGCCAGATGACCCATAAACTGGACCCCGACAATTGAAGTCTCCTCACCCCCACCCTTGTCCTAGGAATGTATGCTCCACTTGCCTTCCCTGCTTCCAGGAGCCGCTCAAAGGATACAGCCTTGAGATAGAAATGTGGTGTTGAAGCCATTCGGACTTGGGTATAATTGGGTTGGTTCTGTTTAGAGTGAATTCTCTATTCCCAACAAAAAGGATAAAATACAGGTTGTCCATAACCCAAGAAAAGCCACATAAATCTATCCTAAATCTAAGCAATGCCATCCATGGCTCTAATAGTGATTATTTTTAGGACCCTTCCAGTCAACAGTTTAATGGGCTGCTTTGCAGTTTTTTTAGCAGGGAAAAAAATACCCATGCCCAGTGTCATTGATAGTGTGTGCCACAGGTCGGGTCTCTGGAACAATATTGGTAATATCAAATGAATTAAAAGTACTAGTCCTGGGGGGTGCCTGGGTGGCTCAGTTGGTTAAGTGTCTGCCTTCAACTCAGGGTATGATCCCAGAATCCTGGGATCGACTCCCACGTCAGTCTCCCTGCTCAGTGAGGAGTCTGTTTCTCTGCCCCTACCCTGGCTCATGCTCTCTCTCCCTCTCTCTCTCTCTCTCAAATAAGTAAATAAAATCTTAAAAAAAAAAGAGTACTAGTTCTAGCTTGTTCTTTCTTAATGTACTGCTTTTAGGGCTTTCCAGTCCCCTCCCTGGAGTGGTGATACCCACCATGGCAATCCTGACAAGCTAGAGAGAAGCAGCTGCCCACATACCTAACAGTGGATTGATTCCTTTGTTCGGCAAGCAAGTGGGTCCGCTGTAGAAAGGCATTTCCCTCAGGTGCCCATACTGTGCCTGGACACCACAGGAGCAGCAGAAGTATAAGGTCAAAGAGGGGAAAGATATTTAGTAGGAACTTGTATGAAGTATTCCCTTTCTATAAGAATTAACCTTTGTGGCTTGATCCTTAAATGTTAACGTGGCTGCAGCTTTAGGAATTTGACCAGACTGTGCATAACATACATGTTGACCAGGGGAAGCAGCACGGTCAGGCATAAGGAGGGGGCTGCGAGTGGGATATGCCAGTCCAGGACTCTCACTTTCCTCCCCTCTTTCAATGATGTGTATTCCATTCCAGGTATCATGTGCTTCAACAGGTCCAGTTTGCAGCAGAACGAAGAGATTGAGTAGTTTCCCCTCTCCGAGGGGTGTGAAGTAACACCCAGTTTGGTGGGACATCTCATTGCAAATTGTGACTGCTGCTTTTTCACAAGAGTCTGGATCTTAACCCTTGACATCATGTGCCCTTCTACTTTTGTAAAACGGCACACTAAGTTCTCTAATTTATTATCCTCTTCTCCCACCTTGTCTGCCAGCCCTGAAGTTAGTAATATGTGGACAACCACATGTCCTTCTCTAATTTCAGCTCTTCTTCCAACTTTCTAACTTGAATTTCAGCCTCTAGTTGGGCATTGTTGTCCAGTCAAACTGCCCACAATAAAGGCCAGACCCCTCTGGCAACAATTTGTTTTACTTCCTTCCCTAGGTGTGCTATGTGCAGTGCTCAAACAAGTGCATTAAAACATCTGGCATTTTCAGGGTATCCCTGTACTCAATGAGATGGCCCATAAGCACCTAACATACAGGCCACATCTCCCCATATAGAGGTGGGTGGTCAATGCGAGATTTCCCCCACAAAGAGCCCCTTTCCCAAAACCCATTTCTTCAATCTCCTGGCTGGCTTGCCAGTTTCACATTCACAACATCCTTGGGAATCTCTGGGTGAAATCTGAAACCAGACCCCATACACAGAGAACATGGAGAGATGAATGAAAGAAGCCCACTGTTCCAGATTGGTAGGTGGCAGTTTTCATAAGCAAGGGTACTTAAGGCACTTACCTTGCCTGGTGACAAGACAAGTAGACCTCTGCACCCACATGACAGAAGCTTAAAAGTTCATATGGCAGCCTTAAATGGGTTCAGTTACTTACCCAGTCAAGATAGGTTCAAAACCACATTTCTCCGTCAAGGCTGTATCCTTGGATCAGCTTTTGGGAGCAGGGAATGCAAGGACAACACACATTTCAAGGACAGGGGAGGGTTAGGGAGTTCCAATTACCTGTGTCCAGCTTGAGGGTTAACTGGTTGTTATGTCTTCTTGGTGACCTCTTCCAACAAATAAAGAAAATATCTTGTAATTTTTTTACATCTAATAGAGCCGGTGTCACATCTGTAAGTACTATTCATGGGGAAAGATAAATGGATCTAAAACTAGAATGATTTATGAATAACACAATTATATATATAGTTCTGCATTTTCAAAGTCAAAACCTTAGGATAGTATCATGGAGAACAGTCATAACTACCACAGAATTCTTGTTAATAATGCATTTTTTTTCCTGAATTAACTGTTGGTGTGATTGTATTGCTTATTCCTATGTTACATGAAAATTGATAATTTTTAAAAATGTTTTCTTAATATGTAAAGAAGTGAGGTATTAATAATCTTCTCCTAAAAAAAGCCTATGTGGGCTTAGTAGAAAGCATAGGAGTGGATATATTATGCTACTGGATGAAATTTTAATATCTTCTTGAAAAAAATGTGTAACAAATTATGGATTATATCACAATAAAATCTAAGAATTTGGAGGATTTTTAAAGACTATCTAGGCCATTCTCAAACTTTTACAGTTTAATTAACAAATTAGCGTATGGTACTAGAAATTTTCACCTACTTGTTTCTGCATTAGTTAGCTCTTTCCATTGAAGATATTTTAGTTGTATGGAAGCTATTTCTTGCATTGACATATATGTCCCCTTTCAGATTCAAACTATAATTTCTCAGTCTGTATTCTGAAACAATGCAGACTATTTCAATCAAGCTATTATATTTTCCTTTAAACTTCTCTAGTTCAAATATCCTTATTAAAACATTTCAGTAGGATATTCTACTGTATTTGAGTTTATTAAAAGTTAGTAGAATTTGTTTATTAATAATTAATGGAAAAATTAGTAGAATACAGTAGAATATCCTGTTAAAAAATTTATCATTCATATATATTTGTGGCTTACTGTGTGCCAATTGCAGTGCTTGGCAGGAGATATAGGAATATGCTAGGCAGAGAAAATTTCACCCCCCATAAATCATATTCTCTGGATGGAAAATATACAGATATATAAAATATTATACATTGTTGTGACCATAAATAAACAAGATGATGAAAAGGTGTTGCCCTGGGAGGGAGAAATATTAGATACAGTGAATGATCAAAGCATTCGTCTTTAGGAGGTGATATTTGACTTGAGACCTGAATAATAAGAAAGAGTCATCATGAGAAGATCTGGGGAAAAAGCATTCCTGACAAAGCCAAGAAAAGATCTCTAAACACATAATCACTAGGAGAAAACTGCTTTGCTTATAAAGTGATTTCTAATCCCTTCTTTTCTGATACAGTCTAGAACTTTTTCACCCAAAGTGTAAGTCTTAGAGATACATATATTTTAAACTAATTTTTAATAACATGAAGTACAGTAGAACTATTATTTCCTGTGATTTGATGTCCTCATTCAGTTAATGCAGCCTGAGATAACATTAGCCTTTTTATCAGTCAAATTATATTATTGATTCATATTAATGAAGCACCATTTTCAGTATAATTTTTAAAAATAATTTTTACCAGGTAATTAGTTTCATCAACATAGCTCTTTTTCCTTGCACTCTTGGGAATGACTAAAATAAGGAATTGGGACTTTTACAACAGAGTTACATTAATAGTTATAATGAACACCAAAAAACTTTAATTCAGTTGCTATTATATGAGTCTGGCAAATCTTTCCATTCTCACTCTGCAAACAAATTCTTGATTTTAATACGTGTTTGCCTGCAGGCTGACAATAAATGGAGTTGGGTAATCTTTCTATTTAGAATTCATAGACATTGTGCCTTTCTGAAATGACTCCTTCATTGCAGTTTCTGTAATTGTCCTTTCTACACTGCTAGGATTCACCATGCTTCTTCCCTTAGCTGTACGCAGATTTGCATGCTAGAACTCACCAGCCAGTTACTATAAAGCTTTCAGTAATTCTACAAAAGTGAAAAATATATATGTATTTTTTAATTTGTTAATCATACTTTTATCTCTTTCTGGTTTATGGCTATACCAGATATCTCAAGCTTCATCATTTTATCATCCCAGAGAGGGTTATTTCTAATCTTCAAAGGTCAAATTTCCTCTCTAACCAATCTACAAACTTATTCCTCTTTAGCCCTTGCCACGCCTCTGTGTTTTTCTATGAATAACTTCCTATGAATAATCTACAGTAGAATTAAACATTAAGACTGACATTAACACTCCTCTCGAGATGTTTTACAGAAAATAATTTTTCTTCCAATATTTTCATTCTTATTGCTTCTCAGGACTCAGTTCTAACCCTCAGAAACTTGCATTCTACTTTTGCCTTTGTAATTACACATTCATACAACTATGTGCTGATGACTGAAAATGAATGATTTCAGTTCAGAATTTTCTCCAGAATTATTTGGACTAAGTCCAATTGCCTAAATCAATATTTTAATATTTCTACTTGGATGTGTCCCAAACATTTTGAAGCTAAGCCTGAAATTATAAGTAATATTTGATGACATAGCAACTAACATATATTTTTATTTCTTTGTTTGTTTGTTGCATTTAACAAATACTTACATAGAATTTATTACAGACTGGGCTCTGGATGGCTACAGTTTTCACTATTCAGATTTCTTCCTATTCATCCTCATTTCCCACTACCTCGTGTCCTAGGAAATGAATTTTTTAGAAAAGAGAATGAAAGGAAAGAAGACTAGAAAAAGCACAAAGAATAGCTCAGGACAGTCCCCAAATCCTCTTTTTATATAAAAAGCATCTTTATCTGTTTTTATTTTCCTTTTTTCTTGCATATTACTACAATTTTTACCATTCTAATAATGTCCTTCATTATGCATTCTAGGTTGTATATATCTCTTACTAAAAAGTTGAAGCCAAAGTAATAGTTCTAAAAAGGACTTTAAAAAAGTGATCTGTTATTTATTTTTATTTGATTACAAACAAAATAAAATCCTGGGGTTGGGGATGACGGTGACATCTGACTACTGAGAAAAATTCTAACCTTTCCCTTCTGTAGGCTCTATATTTTAATATAAATTATTATAGCAATTGTGGGTTTATATACATAATCCTGTACTTCAGTAATTTGTTTTGGGTTAAATGTACAACTTTATTTTTAATTTTTTTACAACTTTATATTTATAACATATAAAATTATAATTTTAGAATAGGGTCATCATTTAGGCCGATGAGTTTTAGAACACTAGTATTCATTGTATTTGACATCAATTCCAGCTTTATGGAAAGTATGAATTCAATTAATGATTCAGTTTTTTGCTTTCTTTATTATACTGACATCTACCACATATTAATATGCTGGGCACAGTGCTAGAAACCTTACTCCATCAGTGTCAGTGTTTCCTACTTAATGATAACCATCTGGAAGAAAACAATATATAGTTTTCTAGCATGCTGTAGGTTAGATTCAGCGCATAGTGCTTAACCTATTTCAAATTTAAATGTTACTTGATGACAAAAGACAGGTACAAACATTGGGTTACAATTAAAAATTCTTTTAAATACCTCAAGTAAATAACAATAGCAGAAATACCTTTTGTTCTTAAACTATTTGGTAACTTGGTATAGTCAAACTCTTTTTGTAATTGAGATATAATTGACATAACATTGTATTAGTTTTAACATGCAACAATTTTTGTCCATAACAGAGGCAACATCTATGTCAGATTAATATTTCCAACCTTTTTAGTGTGTTTAGATAAAAATTGGGATTTTATTTTTTAAAAGACTGATTTATGAGATTGAAACCAAATAGCATTTATAATAAGGAAGTTGTATTCTTTGTCTTCACATTAATTTTATATTTTCTAGTATTACTTTGTAAAATATGTAATTTATTTAGAAGACAACATGACACTCTGCTCAACTCACGTAAATCACTTGTCTTAAAAGTGATTCAAAAAGAAAAAAGTGATTCAATGGTGTAGAATGGATGTTGCATTTTCCTTTCTTATGATAAATTTTGGCTTTCATGTCACTCTGTGCTTGAATGTAGGGTAAAATAAGGATATAAATTGTGACAGAATTATATTAACATAATGGAGGAAGAGGGTGTGGCCAAATATCAGAGAACTAGAATGAATTTTCAAATAGAAAAAAAACAAGGCGTATTATATTAGTAAAAGAGATGAACCATTCTTTTTTTTTTAAAGATTTCTTTATTTATTTATTCATGAGAGACAGGGAGAGAGAGAGAGAGAGAAGCAGAGGGAGAAGCAGGCTCCCAAGGAGCAGGGAGCCTGATGTGGGACTCGATCCCATGACCCTGGGATTATGACCTGAGCTGAAGGCAGACGCTTAACCATCTGAGCCACCCAGGTGCCCAGAGATGAACCATTCTTAACTAATAAGAAAAAATCAAATATTTAGTGAATGAAAAATGAGTGAAATAATAAATAGAATCATAATAAATCAAGAATTAAAAAATTAGGACATTTAAATGTTGCATAGTTCAACTACCTACATAATGACTAAAGTCTTTATACAACATCCTTATAACATCATTATGTGAGCCTATACCAAGGAATATATTCAAATTTTGACTGGTTTGTTGAAAATTTTGGCATTCATGAGTCCTTTCATGTTTACTGATTTTTTTCCTGTTGGCCTAAATCATATCATTGGAGGTCCTGCAAAATTACTCTCATTCTTCATTCACAGAACAGTTCAACAACCATTTAAAATAAATCATTGTGTTCTTTTATTCAGTACAATACATGCCTGTTCATTCAGATGTTTCATATGTTGGTTGTAAGGTTAAGTCCCTTCACAAAAAGTCTTCCCAGCTCACTCTCTTTCTCATTTTATAATTGAAAATGATAATACCTATATAATCTGAAGAGTGTATAAGGGGAACCTGATTGTCACCTATTTAGTTCTAAATACCATGTTTCTTTTAATGAATGTGAAGAATTGACTATTTTGGTTGTCATATCATGGATTGTCTCAAATGTTCATAATGTTAGTAATCATAAAAGGGTCATCATTTTTTAAATTATTTTAACTTCTCACAATTTTAGCCTCAAGCAGTTTTATCAACTATACAGTTCTAGTTAGATGGTGTGTCTTGCAATCCAATATGCTCTATGTAATTTAATTATTCAATAACGAAATCCCATACCCCCATTTCATAGGGCAGAAAGATATGATAAAGGCTTATTGGGTGACCTGATCTTTGAAGATAAAACATTAGAATTGTGCTGATTAATGGTCATTTTTTTTAGGTTTTTATTTAAGTTACCTTAGTTAACATACAGTGTAATGTTAGTTTCAGGTGTACAATATAGTGATTCAACACTTCCATACAACACCCAGTGCTCATCACAAATGCACTCCTTAATCCCCATCACCTTTTCACCCACCCCCTTACCCATCCCCTCTGGTAACCATCTCTTCATTCTCTATAGTTAAGAGTCTGTTTCTTGATTTGTCTCTCTCTTTTTTCTCTTTCCTTGTTTTGTTTCTGAAATTCCACATATGAGTGGAATGAGATTGGAAACAGGCTTGATACAATGAACAGCAGGCTGGAAGAAGCAGAGGAATGAATTAGTGACCTAGAAGAGAAAATAATCAAAATAATGAGGCTGAAACAAAGACGGAAAGAAGAATCATGCAACACAAGAATAGACTAAGGGAACTCAGCGACTCCACCAAATATAATAACTTTCATATTATAGGAGTCCCAGAAGAGAGAGAAAGGGGGGCAGAAAATTTATTTCAAAAAATAATAGCAGAAAACTTTTCTAATCTGGGAAAGGAAGCAGGCATCGAGATCCGGGAGACACAGAAAACTCCCATCAAAATCAACCAAAGCAGGCCAATGGACATATTATAATTAAATTTGCAAAATATAGTGATAAAGACAAAATCTTAAAAGCAGCAAGACAAAAGAAGTCCTTAACTTACAAGGGAAAAAAACCCATAAGGTTAGCCGGAGATTTCTCAACAGACACAAGCAAGCCAGAAGGGGATGTCATGATACAGTCAAAGTGCTGAATGGGAAAAATCTGCAGTCAAGAATACTCTAACCAGCAAGGCTATCCTTCAAAATAGAAGGACAGCTGAAGAGTTTCCCAAACAAAAATGAAGGGAGTTTGTGACCACTAAACCAGTGCTGCAAGAAATGTTAAAGGGAATTCTTTGAGTGGAAAGGAGAGACCAAAAGTGACAAAGACAGGAAATGATCAGAGAAAATCTCCAAAAACAATGACAAAGCAAGTAATAAAATGGCAATAAATACATATCTATCAATAATTACTTTGAAGGTAAATGGACTAAATGCTCCAATCAAAAGACATAGTGTCAGAATGGATTAAAAAAAAAAAAAAGAGCCAGCTATATGTTGTGCAGAGGACACTCATTTTAAAACTAAAGACACCTACAGATTGAAAGTGAGGGGATGGAGAAATATTTATCATGCAAATGAATGTTAAAATAAAGCTGGAGAATCAGAAAAACTAGATTTTAAAACAAAGACTATAAGAAGAGACAAGGGCATTATATAATAAATCATAAAGGGGACAATCCAACAAGAACATATAACAATTGTACATATTTATGCACCCAACATAAAATAACTAATTGATAACACAATGCTAGTAAGGGACTTTAACACCCCACTTACATCAATGGACTGATCATCTAAACAGAAAATCAACAAGGAAACAATGGCTTTGAATGACACAGGGGACCAGATGGATTTAACAGATATATTCAGCACATTCCTTACTAACACAGCACAATACACATTCTTTTCAAGTGCACATGGAACATTCTCTGGAATAAGATAAACGTATTAGGTCACAAAACAGGCCTCAACAAATACAAAAGATTGAAATCATACCATGCACCTTTTCTGACCACAACACTATGAAACTAGACGTCAACCACAAGAAAAAATTTGGAAAGACCACAAATACATGGAGATTAAACTACATGTTCTAAACAATGAATTGTCATATTAATGCATTTTTTATAGGTATGACTCAAAGTAACGAAGAGGGAGAATAGATAAATTTCATGTCATTTGTACAGGGTGTGACCTTTAACTTGCTGTTACCTATGCTGAAGTCAAGCCTGACATATGGGCTTGTCACTGAGAATACCCATGATCATCCTCTAGAGTCCTCAAACGGTAACTTCTAGCAAACTATATTTCTTTTGGCTAAAATATAATTGGCTAAAATGTAATCAGAAACATAGACATAAACACAATAACAATAGGCATAATAATGATACCAATAACAATCTTCAATTAGTTGTGTAGAGGGCTTGACTCAGTTTTCTACTATATTGCATTCTTTTATCTTAAATTTCTTTCTTTGAAATAAGAAAAATATCTTACATACTTACTTTCTAGTTAACATTGTATAGACATACTCCTGTCAAAACTGATGACCTTTAAACTTCATAGTTTTCCTAAACATTATAAGCCTTCCCTGAATTATTAATTTCAAAATATCCTAGCTACTTGTTCTATGTATTACAGCCCTTGTTAGTATTTAATACTAATTTATGTAGTAGTAAAGGAATTAGGATAAAGAGCATCAGCTGTTCCAGGCAAGGCATGGACTGTCTTGAAGTTACCATAACCAGAATCTTTTCTCAGCTATTAAATAATAAAATATGTTCTTAGTCAATCCAGAGGTAATCTGACTTTAGAATGCTAACTTCCACTAACCAAACTCACAAGGTGCTGATAAATAAAATATACCACTAATTTATTCTTATACTGAAAAATATTAATACCAAGATATTATGAAATTAAAAAATAGCTTGAAATAAATACTTAGCTAGGCATTACTAGAATATAACTAATATAAGACCTGTAACTTTTTCAATTTTATCATTACACATCTGAGGCAAGATTTAGGTCAGTCATACTAATACAATCCTATGCATGCACGTAAAAATTCATAGAATGTGAGAAAGTTGAATCCCTATTTATTAACCATAGGGAATATTCAAGAATTTATTTTCAATTAGAAAAAGGTTGTTCTGTATTTCTATCTAATCTTCAACTAATTTTTGGAAAACTTATTACAGTTTGCTCTGGAATATTTTGAAGTTATTTGTGTATGGTGGTATTCAGTTGTGTTCATCACATACGCAGAGCCTCTTTGTAATATCCTAAGATTATGGTTTCCAGTTGGAGATGTGGAGTATGTAGGGAGTAACAACATAATCACCTAGGAATATTTAAAAATAGGCATGTTCCTTATTCCCGGATTGCAATATGTGAGAATGTCATAATCCCCCCTGGGGTTGCAGAAAATATGCATTTATTTTGGAAAATCATTCACAGATTATTCCAGTTCTCTCTTTTCTCTCCAGTTGAAAACCAGTTACTTTGACTGAATTACAGAGCCTGAATGCCTACAAACTACATCACTTGTTCATTGCAAAGAAAGAAAGAAGTAGAAAAGAAAGAGGGAAGGAAAGGAGGGAATGAGAGAAGGATGGAAGGAGAAAGGGGGGAGATGGCAAAGAGGAGGGGAGGAAAGGGTCGATAGGAGAAAAACAGAAGGAAGGTGTAAATTAAAGCAAGCAACTTGTTCTTACAGGTTTAAAGCATTCAGCCATCAATAAAAACAAATTTTGTAACAGAGATATTGAAAAAGAGAAGAATTTAAAATAATTCCATACAATATATCTTATCTTTATTAAGTATATCTGAATTTTTCAGATAATCACTGGAAGATTTATTTACCTAATGTAAATCTCTTCCTTTATGTCACAAAGCATATTAACACGGCAGCTCTAGGTAAAAAGAAAAAAGGGGTATTTTAGCTTCCTGGAAATCAGCCTATACTTGGTATGATAAAAAGAGCTAAAAATGCACAAACGGTATTGTTTCTTAAACAATCTGAGATATAGATATTTTCAGAAAGCTAAAAATAATAGAAACAACCATGAATACTTATTTTACCTATTTAGACTCTCTGTATCTCTGTGTATCTAATGTCCCTAAGTAAAATAAAAATTATTTTTGAGTAATATGTTGGCAAACTGGAAGCCCCTGTGATATTAATGGTTCTATCAGAACTTCTACTAAAAGTGTTTCTGATTTTAGCAGCATCAATGTATAGTTAATAGAACTCTGCACATGTAAATATATATCCGAAACAGCTGCCAGCTTGAAATTCATGTATCACCTGTATTAGTTTAGGATTTACATTGTTAATATTTAATTTGGCATTTGCAGTAGAGATATGCTGAGCTTTCTGGTATATATTTAAAGAAGTCAGCAAACCACAGACAGGCACCTATCTTCTGGCTGTATTTCTGTCTTTATTTCAGATAAGCTTTTCTCATATCAAATTAATACCAAAAAATAGATAATGCATTTTAAAAGTTAGGATATGGATTTTTTTAGTTGTTATAATGTTGTGTGTTAACATATAACATGGTTTTTTGTTGTTAATGTTATTTTTGTTTTATTAAAATGTTAATAATATTCCAGCAGTAAATATTCAAAAGATAATTTTACTTAGGCATATACAAAGCTATAAATTGTTTATTTTTCCCAAGCAGTTTGTTATAATAGTGATAATGACTACAACCAATGTAAAAAGAGAAAAGGAAGCACTACTTTCATAAATTCACAATTAGTTCAAGCATAAGTATGAACTTTTGATTTTATATTAAGATTTCATTTTTTGAAATCTAAAATATTTGTTTGAGATCTGTCTTGCATACTCAGTGTAGAATCTGTGTTGCTTAAGTAATCTCTCCGATGAATTTTAAGCTCAAATAAACTTAGCAGAGACTATATATGTTCTCCATTGAAAAGAATAAAAAGTAATGGCCATTAAAACTTAGAAGAGAATGGCAGTAATACGCATCTCAAACGTAAAGGAACAAGAAACAGAGTAATTTGATAAAATTTAACATAAAATTTACTTGAAATTTAGCCCAATTTATTAGGTTATGCTCTACAAATGTTTATGCTGTTTTAGTAAATTTTCTATTATTTCCACCAGGGCATGTTATTATATAGCCCCATATCTCATATAACAAAAACATATTCCAGTGAAATGAATGATTTATTTGCAAACAATTGGACGGTACCAAAAAAGGGTGTACATGAAGTAGAAGAACATATTGAAATATGCATGTAAGAAATGAAAGAATGTATTTCTAATCCATCATTGAACTGGCTATGAGTTGCTTCCTTTATGATGAAATTATAAAAGCTTTTTTTTTCTTTTGTTTTTGTTTTTTTGGTCTCTGATTTTTGGGTCCAGGAAGTTTACTACTGAGAGGGAGAGCATGCAAGAATTTAAGGAATAATTGATCTTTTAATTTTTATACTGAATAGCAACTTTTATCAATCCTTTTATTGCATGATGCAGTAATTTCATTGATTTAAATAGATGGCTTATGTTCACTAGCTTCAAATGTAAGAGATACACTGATTTTTGACAGAACTTGCAGGAAGAAAAGTTTATATATACATATGCATATATATGTATATATACACATAAATACATATGTTTACATAAATACATGCCTATATTTAAAAAGATTTATTTATTTCAGAGACAAAGTGTGTGTGTGCGTGTGTGGGGAGGGGCAGAGAGAGAGAAAATCTTCAAGCAGACTCCCCGCTGAGTGCCAAGCCCAATGCGAGGCTTGGTCCCAGGACCTGTGAGATCATGACCTGAGCCAAAACCAAGAGTCAATTGCTCAGCCTAGTGAGCCACCCAGGACCCCAGGAAGAAAAGTGTATTTTAATCAAAGTTGGTGGATGGAACTTTCAAAATATTTTGTCGGTAGCATGGATAGGAGCCTGGACTCGGAAGCCAGACTCTCTGGGTTCAAATGCCTGCAACATCCCTTGCCAGGGGATGATTCGGGAAGTTCACCTAATTTTCTGATTGTTTCTCTATCAGTAAATATGGTGTTGAAAATGAAAGCAGTTCATAACTGAAAAGTGTCTGGCACATAGCATGTTCTCAGTAAGTGCTCATTCCTGAGAATAGCAAAAGTCTGCCTATGCTTGAATGTATGTTTGCCTGTTTGTATCTGCGTATCTCTGCATATATGTCTAGTAAGAATAGAGTGGATGAAGGATAAATATCCTAGAATACTTTTCCCATTTTCAAATTGGGAGGGGTGGTTCTTTTCAAATGCAAAAATGCAGGAACTGTGATTTAACCTCTCAACACTAAGTTATATACACATTACATAAGTACGAATGCCCTGCCATTTTTTTCCATAAGAGTATTATTTCAAATAATGGAAAAACATGTTTCAAGAGTTTGAAGATCCTATAATGACATAGTCTGTGTATTTTTAAATAGTATCAAACAAAAGAAAACCAATTTTGCAAGCATTTTGCTTTCATTGAAATGAATAGGGCAAAGAAAACTTTTTTGCTTGCTTTATAACAATTTTTGGTTAAAATGATATGGAGAATACTATTAAAACTTCAAAGTTAGAGAAATTATGTACATGACGAAAAAGGTTTTTCATATTACAGTGTAAAAACACTGAAGTATTACCTTTTCGTTCAAAAGATTACCTGTTGCCTTTTTTTAGAACTATTTGTCAGAATCTAATAAGATTTCAGTAACAAGTTTAATAGAATTTGATTATCTCTATGTACATATGAATAACAAAATAATGAGTTACATATTGATTTTTTAATTAATCACATATTTCTTTCAAAATAACATTATATTATGCAACTTTTTTGCCCTCTAACATTGATAATTGGCACCTGTTTAAAAAATATCAGTTGTTTGGAAGGAAAGTCATTACAGCACATCACATGTAGTGATTTATGCCACAGTAAATGTTTGTGCATTTTATGAAATCTTTTTTACAAGGATATTTAAATTACAGTTTGAATGTATTGTGAAATATACGGATACTGATTGTCTTACTTTACAATTGCATGTATCTGCAATAATCCTTCAGCTGATAAAATTTATAAAACAACATCTCAGTAGCTCTAATGTAGCAAGTTATTTATACTCTAAAAAGCCAAACGACAGTGACTGCAACCACATAATTGATGAGTTAAATGAGTTTTATGTTCCCAAAACAATTTTAAAGCTGAGTAACCCAAATTTATTAGCCATATCCAGATGGAATATAAAGTCAATATATTGCTGTTTATGTATCAAGTCAGAGAAAATTGTTAAGGATGATTTCAGCCATGGATATTGAGGGTGTGGGGGACCTTGGTTAAATTCTGAGGCTATAATTCAAGGAAATTTTGGTAGCTGCTAAGCTAGTGTAACAAATAAGATAACTGTGCTGTAATACACTTTAGCTAAATTATTTTCTTAAGTTAAAAAATGTACAACTGGAGTTGAAGTAGCAATTCCATAAAACATTTCAAAATATAATGTTGGAAAGAAGTATTTTATTCAGGCTTATTAGCAAATAAGACTTCATATATGTGGAATTTGTAAAAAATATATAAATAGATACTTTAATACAACTAAAATAGAAATGAGCTATTGGCAATTACTTAAAAATGATTCTGTTTTAGCACCATTTTGTGGCAGGAAATTGGTAAGATTTTTTTTTCCAGAATGATAAAGTACTAAATGGCTTTAACTGAGAGTATAGCATGCATCTTGGTCATTAACAATTATCATATAAATATGAATGTAATCATGAAATATCAAAAGATATTAAAAGGATACATACAAAGGGAAGATTAAAATACATATTTGTATAGTCATTGGGGGGTTTCATTCTAATATTAAATTATATTAAGTAGAATAAATATGACCCAACCCCCAAAATCTCAAGTTATTCACTGTGTAATTTTGGACAAGAGGCTTAAATCCTCAACATAGTATATCCAAGCATACTTTACCTCAAATCATAACTGTATAGTTAATTCATATATAATTGTCAAGAAATATGAAGATTCGAGATCTTACCCTATAGCAAGCCAACAAGTTAGCTTATAAGGTTTCATGAATGCTTAGAGAACAGATGAACCTCCTGGGTCAGAGAAAAAGAACTATAGTACATATGTACTAAAGGCAGGATTTGCATCAGTATGTGTGGTAGTTTCTTTTGCTCCACAATTCCACAAGGACAAAGCAGATGGGCCCATATGGGCCCACTTACTGGGTTGTATTTCAGGAAAGGAATAATGAGCATAAGCTTGCTTACCCTATATTTTAAAGAGAAAAATTATTATATTTTATCCATATTTATTTATTTTATTTATCTTTATTATATTAAACAATAAGCATGTCTCCCCTTTGCTGTAGAGGGTGACACTATACCTATCTTCAAAGGCTGTTCACTATATAAACAACCTTGAAAAGATAATCCAGAAGAAAATGGCAGCCAGTGTCTCACTGCAGGATATGCAGAAATGTGAGGAAACTATGGGAAATTGTCTCCCAATAATAAGTACCACTGCTCAAAATAAAAAGGAATGAAAAAAAACAAGAAAGAAAGAAAAGAACATTCCCAACACATAGTATAAGCCAAGTGTAAATTTCATATCTAAATCAGAGGAGGAATGAATAGAAAGGATATTAATGTCCAGTCCTATTCAGGGACAGAGAATCAAAAACTGTAAATAAAATATTAGTGAAAGAAAGGAGAGACTTTCAAGATGAAAGAAGTGGTCAACTTGTTTTGTATACTGTTGAAAACTCATGAGTCATGATTAAAATTCTTTAACAATTCACACCTGTGACCTTAACCAAGAGCACTTTCAATGAAAGGGTTAAGAAGAAAACCCAATTAACATGGTTTCAGGAGGAAATATGGGTGAAATATTGCATAGGGAACCACTTTTTTCATTTTAAAGTGTTAAGATGCAACTCAAATATCATCTCCTTTCTGAAACCTTTCTTAATTCTTTTGCCTGAATAAAATGTTCATACTCTGATTTTAGCACATATCCTTGTTGTTAATAAGATGACAACAGGATGACTTACTCTACTATTGAAAACTATTTTTATGTAATTAATGTATGCTTTCTTGTTTATAAATACCTGATTTAAAAAGAAAAAAGAAAAAGCTTGGCATATTTATCTACTTCGCTGTGTACCCGTTAGTCCTTTGGCGCCCCTCCCCCAAACAGATGACATTGTAAAATAAAGGACTTTGAGAGTAAAAAAAAAAAAAAATAAGATGTCACTCAGTAGGTGTTGGGAATATTGAGGGTAGTTACCTCTTCCTTCTTGTCATTCCAACAAAACTGCATCTTTATATGTTAAACTGATTAACAGAATTTTTGCTAAGTCAAATTGAGTTAAATTGAAATATAAAGTAATAATCAAATTCATCAAATTTAATAATTGCATATATCTTATATAATGGATTCACATTATTCTTAATAAGACCTAGATTCATTCATAATCCATGATATTGTTAACAGTATGTCAACTACTCCAAATAGTTTGGGGAAAATAATAACATCACATTTAGACATGTGTTCAAATGCAAGTACATTAGTTAAGCTCACCATTATGATGTTTTCCTAAAGATCGTGTATTACTTGGAGTTTATTTAAGCTGTCAAAGTGAAACAGCAGGAGACTATTTTTGCACTGCTTAAGAGTGTTAAAAATATAGTGCATAGGGGGTGAGTGTGTAAACAACTTTAAATAACAATATTTTATCTGAAGTTCATTGAAGCCTGTATTGAAACTTGAAGCAAAACTAAATATAGACGTGAATGTGACTTTCTCTGTCATCAAAAACATGCTTTTTCTGAACCTTTCATTTTTTCTGTTTGTCTTCTCTGGAATAGCTCTTGCTGAGACTACTTGTTCCCACTTCCTCTTTTGGATGATGAAATGTAAATCCATGAATATGTGTGGTTTTGTTTATATTTTATTTTGATTCACCGTAACCCATAACCCGTTAGAGGCAAAACCAAGGGATGCTTATGAAGTGAAAATGAATGTAGTTTTGGTTTGACTGTAGTCTGTTCTTTACATGCCTGAACAAAGCTCTATGAAAGTGTAACCTTTGATACATATGAAACTTCATTAGCCAAAAACAGCCCCTTGATTTAAAGAAACCCCGTCTTACGATCTCTACTTTTTATGTAGTTTTCACTTTACTATATTTATATTAAGTATAAAACTTTGAGGATGGCTTTTATAAGGGAGATTGCAAAGGAATGCACATTTTTTAAGCAATCTAGGAAAGTATTGTTATGGATATGTATATGTCTTGGTATAGTTTCTTCTGTAAAGTACCTGAGAGAAATTGAATTGGTGCTACCTGATCTGTGCTTCCATTTCATAGTGAGTTTGGCTTGAATTACTCAGTTAGCTTGAAATTATACATTCAAGGAAAAATGTTGAAAAAATAGACTTATAGACTTAAAAATGTCTCAGTTATTATAAGTTGAGGCCCTTGTTAATAAAAAATGCAAATCAATCAAATAGTGGTTTGCAAAGGCTAATTAAATTCAGATATAACAGTACTCTAAGGTTTAAGAATGGATTCACATAAGAAACAAAACAGAAGATCATCGGGGAAGGGAGGGAAGAATAAAATAAGATGAAATCAAAGAGGGAGACAAACCATAAGAGACTCTTTTAACTATAGGAAACAAACTGAGGGTTGCTGGAGGGGAGATGGGGATGGGGATGGGGATGGGGCAATTGGGGGATGGTCATTAAGGAGGGCATGTGATGTAATGAGCACTGGGATACAACGGATAAATCACTGAACTCTACCTCTGAAACTAATGATACACTGTATGTTTGTTAATTGAATTTAAATATATATTTTTTTAAAAAAAGAATGGATTCACTTGGATAAAATGCTGAAATTTACAGTATTTTGAATCATTGTTACTTCAATCTCTCTCCTCCCTGTATTTTCTGTCCCATAACTCTTCTTCCCTTTTTACCCAATCTTCTCAGCCTCCTCTGCTATTTCCAATATATCTTCTTGAACTCATTTGGATATGATTTTTGCTCCACCACTCCTTGAAAGAGTAATTAATTACTTCCACTCTGCAAAATCCAACTGCCATTTCTCATCCCCTCATCTTTGATTTATTGGCAACATTTGACACTCCTTTATCTTTGAAACATTATCTCTACTTATCTTCCAAATTAATATTTTCCTGTGTTTTTTTGTTTTTTTTTTCTTTCCTTACCTGGCTGCTCCTTCTCATTTTCTTTTAATGGTTCTGTTTCATCTCCAGTATTGTGTGCCCCAGCAACTAGACCTTAATTTCGTGTCTTTTCTATCTTCATTAAATCCCAATTTTATTATTTTAAATAACATTTTATAATAATGATGCCCGTGTTTATATCTCCGCTCTAAAATTTTCTCCTCAATTCTAGATTCATGTTCATCCACTTAGTGTTTCTGCTTTGATTCTTACAACCATTTTAAACTTAAAATTCTTAAAACTGAACTTTCATTAGTTAACCACCCCTTCCCATCATCACCACCCAAACTCTCTCTTCCCATAATCTTGGCATCTCATTAATGACAAACTCATCCTTTCAGTTGTTCAAGCCAAAACTTTGGGTGGCCCCTTGATGTTTCTTTTTCATCCCACCTCATTTCCAATTTCCAGAAAGCCTGTTAGTATTTTCTTTAAAATTTTTCCAGAATCCTACCATTTTCCACTGCTTCCACTACTACTTCTCTGGCCCAAACCACCAATATGTTTCCAATGTATTATTGTCATTTCCTTGAAACTATTCTCCCTGTCTCTTTTCTGGTCACATTTCAATCTGTTTCTTCCACAGAGCAGTAAAATAAACCTATTAAAATGTAAGTCACACAACATGGGACCCTTCAGTGGGCCTCTGTTTCACTCAGAGTTAAATGTCAAAAATTTTCAAGAAGTGTGTAAGAGAACACGAGATTCTCACTCCCACTAGCACCACTACCAACACCTTCCTGATTTAATCACCTACAGATAGACGTTTCAGCAAAACTCACTTCCCTGTTTTTCTAGTCTCATACCAGGTATGCTTGGGATCGACTCTTCCTCTACGGGGAATTCTCCTTCCCGCATATCTACATGGCTTGACACTTAGTTCTCCATGGCATTTGTATTCAAATGCCACTTGACTTAGTGAAGCCTTTCTTTGCCACCCTATTTAAACTGATAACATGAGCCTTTGCTTGCTTATTTTTCTTCATAGATATATCACCTTCTAATTATTATTTATTTTACTTACATATTTTGTTACTTTCTGTTTCACCCCACTAAAATCTAAGCTTATAAAATGATGTTTATTTCTGTAAAATTGTGATTTGGAACAATTCAAAGACACCTTTTTTTTTGGTATTCTGCTTTCAGTAAGTAACAAAGCAGACTTCTTCATGTCATTACTTGATAACTAATTAATTTTTGTTTCTATATACTTTCATAATTCTTGAAATTAAAAAAATGATGTCTGTGGAAAATCAATATATTCTATTTTAAAATTTAAAACTTGTTTCATGATTTCTTTTTAAAAAATACAGAAAAGATATTTTAGAAATAAAAATTCTTTTCCCTTGGGACACCTGGGTGACTCAGTCGGTTAAGCGTCTGACTTCCCCTCAGGTCATGATCCCAGGGTCCTGGGATTGAGCTCCAAGCCCCACATGAGACTCCCTGCTCTACAGGGAGCCTGTTTCTCCCCCTCCCTCTGCCTGCTACTCCCCCTGCTTGTGCTCGCGCTCTCTCTTTCTCTTTCAAATAAATACATAAAATCTTTTTAAAAAATTATTTTCTCTGGCAAGTACTTTGATTACCTATTGTACATTTTTTATAAAATTAAATAATCATCCTTGTTATTAGAATGCTCTTAACACTATCTTTTCTACTATTTGCTCAGTCTTCAGACAGTATAAATGAAAGAGAGTAACTTCTAAGTTCTCATTTATATATTTTAGAAGAAGCCCTTAACAAATTTAATTTACTTATTCTAAATCAGCCAGTTCCATGCTCATAAACTGTTTTAATTAATTATTTGGGATGTAAGACAATTATGACATAGTAGAATCAGAAAGCACATAATAGTATACTTATTTTTTAAAGCACTGCGGGGATAATGTAGGTTAATGCCCTGTTGGTCTCACTGTTCCTTCTATTCAGTGTGTCACTGACATTTCATATTTCTACTTACTTGTGAAAGACTAGGTCGCTTTATTTTGGATTGTATGTCACAAACTCTAATTTTGGATGTTGTATCCACCTTTGCAAACATAATGTGATGAACGGTGCTAAACATAATATAGTTGCTTAGAAATAGTAAGGAAGACATAGGAAATGACAGGAGCAAAGTAATCTGGTACAAAGACTTACATAATTTTTAGTGCTTTGTTTATTGAATGGCAAATAATGTATTATTCAAGTGAAAAGCAAAAGCAGAAAAAGAATATTATTGAGATTAGGGTAGCAGCTATTGAATATAAAGGTAGAAGATATAAGTGAAAATAACCCAAAATCTTCCTTTACCTTTGAAAACCTGAACATTTCAGCAAACTGCATATAAATGACAGAATGAGACCTATCCATTATTGTATTATTTTATAGATTTACCTGCTCACACAGGTAAAGTAGATACTTTTTTATATTATAAGAATAAAATCAATATAAGGAAGAGGTATCGTTAGTGTTTAGGGAGCTAAATAATGAATGTTACTTTCTTAGGAATTTCTGTTCTCCTTTAGGAACTTAGATCTGGCATTGATATTTATTTCTCTCTGTTCTTGGGTCTAGTTTAACACCATCGACTGTGCTTGATTGATTGTCTTTGATTAACAATGTTTCAATTTCCTTAATTATAAATACTTATAATAACCTTCTTCCTTAGAGGAATATTGTGCATTTACTAAGAACCACAGAAATCCCAAGAAAATTGATTTATCAGGGTAGAAATCAAAACCCTAGGTAGAAATATATGTTGAATAATTTTGCATGAATGTTGCTGTTTCCCTGCAGTCATCATTATGTTTTAATTTTATTCTAGATTGAGGAAACATCATAGAATCGTATTGAAACTTCTAGTAAACATTTTATTTTCTTTTAGGTAGGCTACAATTTTATGTACTGTAAATGCTAAGTTGTTTCCAAAATGAGAAATTGGAAATAAGACATGTATTTGAAGTTTAAAGCAACTTATCAGTAGAGGGGGAAAAAAAATAGGTTCAGAACTACATCATTTGTCTTATACACTCATTGCAATTCTGCTCACATGTCCCTACTGTGATTCTTCCATGTCCGGTTAGAAATACTATTCCTAACTTCAACATATACATACCCAGAGCTCCAAACTGCCCATTCTTAATACTGGAGGCAGTGTCAAGAAAAAGAATGAAGCCTGGGAACAAAATGAAAACAGGTGAGGAGATTGGAAGAAGATAGTGGATGGGGAAAGACCTAAGAGTTACAGAGAAGTCTAATCCACCAAGAGAAGCCAAGGAAATGCTTTTTTCACATAATATTTTATGGCTGAAATAGGAAAAAATGAATACGTAGATCAATAAAATTAACTACAAAGTCAAATAAAGCCTACAGACTAAAGAAAGTAACAATTAAGGAATGATATATTTATGATACCAAAAGATGTCTCTGGAAAATAACTTTCATGTGAAATTTCATACAAAGTTTTCAAAATATAGAAGATAGTAACCAAAGAAAACTATAGAAAAGACTTTGATAAGGATTTTATCATATGTATAACAATGACAAAGGAAGTGTCTCAGTATTCATCCAGTAGGAAAAATGGTTAAGTGATCTTAGAAAGTTAGAAAACAGTTCTGGTTCTCTGTCTTTCTGGTAGGAGTTTGATTCAGGTTAAAGAGTAGCAAATAATGTATCAGTAACATAATTTGATATGTCACTTAATGCTGTTTTTCGTCTGTGAATTAATGCTATTTTAATTGGGATTTTTATGATTGTTAATAAACTGAGCATACTTTTTTATTTACTGATTCTTCAATTGCATTTCTCCATTTTTGAGTCATCTATTGAAGTCTTTTGTCCAATTTTTTATTATTTATTTTTCTTACTTTTTCCTCGCTGATTTGTAGGATTTTGTTATTCTAGATACTAGTCTCATGTGAATTTTAAATGTTGCAAATAATCTCTGCACAATGTGTCTTTTCTTTGTTAATTTGTCAGTGTTTAGAATTTTATATCAACTTTGGTGCTAGTTGAATACTAATCAATCCATCGTCTCTCTGAGACGATTTTTCTCGTACTTTTCGTTTTATTACCTTTATAGTAAATTCTGTCATTATTTGGTCTTTAATCCAGCATAAAGCCACTTGTATATAGTTTTTTTTCTCCTTATGTGAATAAGGTTTCAAAACCTATTTACTACACAATCCATCCTTTATTAACTAATGCTACTATCTTTATGATATATAAATTTCCCTGGTATATAAAATATACCAGTGTCCATCTTTGAACTATTTATCTTGTTCTACTGGTCTGGTCTTGTTTTTTCTTGTAATATTAGCATCAAGGTTTTAATTTATTTTACTACCTGACAGGGCAAGTTCTTCCCCACACCCTCCACTTGGCACATTTGTCTCTCAAAATTGACTTAACTCTTTGAGGACTTCATTCTTCCATATTTGTTTTTAAAAACATTTTTGATTTGTCTCTCTTCTGTCTTGTTGGTGTATAGGAGTGCCACTGATTTCTGTGCATTGATTTTATATCCTGCCACTTTACTGAAGTCCTGTATGAGTTCTAGCAATTTTGGGGTGGAGTCTTTTGTTTTGTTTTTTTTTTTTTTAAGATTTTATTTATTTACTTGACAGAGAGAAACACAGCGAGAGAGGGAACACAAGCAGGGGGAGTGGGAGAGGTAGAAGCAGGCTTCCCGCTGAGCAGGGAGCCCAATGCGGGGCTCGATCCCAGGATCCTGGGATCATGACCCAAGCCAAAGGCAGATGCTTAATGACTGAGCCACCCAGGCGCCCCGGGGTGGAGTCTTTTCGATTTTCCACATACAGTATCATATCATCTGCAAAGAGTGAGAGTTTGACTTCCTCCTTGCCAATTTGGATGCCTTTGATTTCTTTTTGTTGTCTGATTGCTGTGGCTAGGACTTCTAATACTATGTTGAATGGCAGTGGTGATAGTGGACATCCCTGCCGTGTTCCTGACCTTAGGGGAAAAGCTCTCTGGGCAGCCACATGCAGAAGAATGAAACTGGACCATTTCCTTATACCACACACAAAAATAGACTCCAAATGGTTGAAAGACCTAAATGTGAGACAGGAGTCCATCAGAATCCTAAAGGAGAACACAGGTAGCAACCTCTTTGACCTCAGCCACAGCAACTTCTTCCTGGAAACATCGCCAAAGGCAAGAGAAGCAAGGGCAAAAATGAACTATTGGGATTTCATCAAGATAAAAAGCTTTTGCACAGCAAAAGAAACAGTCCAAAAAACCAAAAGACAACCGACAGAATGGGAGAAAATATTTGCAAATGACATATCAGATAAAGGGCTAGTATCCAAAATCTATAAAGAACTTATCAAACTCAACACCCAAAGAACAAATAATCCAATCAAGAAACGGGCAGAAGATATGAACAGACATTTTTCCAAAGAAGACATCCAAATGGCCAACAGACACATGAGAAAGTGCTCAACATCGCTCGGCATCAGGGAAATCCAAATCAAAACCTCAATGAGATACCACCTCACACCAGTCAGAATGGCAAAAATTAACAAGTCAGGAAACAACAGATGTTGGCAGGGATGCGGAGAAAGGGGAACCCTCCTACACTGTTGGTGGGAATGCAAGCTGGTGCAACCACTCTGGAAAACAGTATGGAGGTTCCTCAAACAGTTGAAAATAGTGCTTCCATACGATCCAGCAATTGCACTACTGGGTATTTACCACAAAGATACAAATGTAGGGATCCGAAGGTGTACGTGCACCCCAATGTTTATAGCAGCAATGTCCATAATAGCCAAACTGTGGAAAGAGCCAAGATGTCCATCGACAGATGAATAGGTAAAGAAGATGTGGTATATATACACAATGGAATATTATGCAGCCATCAAAAGGAATGAGAGCTTGCCATTTGCAACGACGTGGTTGGAACTGGAGGGTGTTATGCTGAGTGAAATAAGTCAATCAGAGAAAGACATGTATCATATGACCTCACTGATATGAGGAATTCTTAATCTCAGGAAACAAACTGAGTGTTGCTGGAGTGGCGGGGTGTGGGAGGGATTGGGTGGCTGGGTGATAGACACTGGGGAGGGTATGTGCTATGGTGAGCACTGTGAATTGTACAAGACTGATGAATCACGGATCTGTACTTCTGAAACAAATAATGCAATATATGTTAAGAAAAAAAAGAAGAGGAAGATAGCAGGAGGGGAAGAATGAAGGGGAGTAAGTCGGAGGGGGAGACGAACCATGAGAGACGATGGACTCTGAGAAACAAACTGAGGGTTATAGAGGGGAGGGGGGTGGGGGGATGGCTTAGCCTGGTGTTGGGTATTAAAGAGGGCACATTCTGTGTAGAGCACTGGGTGTTATGCACAAACAATGAATCATGGAACACTACATCAAAAACTAATGATGTAATGTATGGTGATTAACATAACAATAAAAATTTAAAAAATTTTAACTTTAAAAATCTAAAAAAAATAAAACATTTTTGAATAATTTTAGAATTAACTTTAAATAGTCCATACACCGAATTTGATTGGAATTCCAATGAATTTAAGTGCTACTTCTGAAAAACTGACATTTTGAAAATGTCAGATCATTTTATCCAGGAGTAGGATGTATCTTCATCTGTGCCCTTTAATAGAATTTAGTAACCATTAGAGGTTTTATATATTTTTCTCAAGGTAATATTTACCCGACAAAATACACTGTAGTACCTGGGATTCTATGAATGATATACCACTTTTCCATTGCAACTTCCATTTTTAGTCTGATATAAATGGATACTTCTAGTTTTTATAATTTACCTGTAAGATATAACACCTAGTAAGCTGTTAAAAGATACTGGGTCCCTAATATTTAGAGGTAATGAGGAATCTGAAACTCTAGAAAGGGTAACCAGGCTTGGCAAATAAAATACAGTTCATTTGTATTTCAAATAAATAACAGATAATGGTTTAGAATAAGTATGTCCTGTGCAAAAATCAGGACATACTAAAACCTATTCATTGCTTATCTAAAATTCAAATTTAGCTAGATATCTTATATTTTATCTGACAACCCTTTCCCAAAATGAGAACGACTCATGTAGCTGATTATATTTCCTGCAACTAATAATTTTACTACTTGCCTTCAAATCATTACATGTTAGTCAGTATAAACTAATTAATAAAGTTCCTTATGATTCAGTAAGCCAGTAGAAATGTGTAAGATACTTACTGGAAATGTTTTATTGGTCTGTTCCATTAATTCTGGTTCATGCTTTATGAGTGATTGAGTTTGGTATTCATTTTTAGAGTGATTGTACTCCTTTGTGTCTAGCTCTTTTCTCCTGTAAATTCTTTGAGACATTACTAACCTGTTGATAATGCTCAGAATTCAGCTGAAGTATCTCCTGTGGAAATTTGGGAACATAATCTGGGATGTGCTAATTGATATTCTGCCTTCAAATTTTTAGAACACTTTTCATACTAAATGTAAATTGTGAATGAGCAGTAATTAGTCCATATTTAATTGCCTGCTTTATTCATATTTATTTCAATTTCAGAAAAGAATTACAGGTTTGTGTAAAACCTAGCAGAGAACCCAACAGAGAGAGAGGAAAAAAAATAAATTACATCATAAAAGAAAACTTAATTTTTGCACTAAATTAAGATGTGCTGAAAATACCAGTCTACCAGTTGATGGAAACAGGCAACTTTAGTTAAGGATTGCATCACATTCCCAAAAATTGAGATTAAGATTGCAGTGTGTTATTCAGTAAAATGTAATATGTATCTCAGTTTCCAGAGGTTTCAACCTGGGGATGAAACTAGAGACCTGATGACAATGGTAGAAGTGCTTTCTAACAAAATTTGGTCCTATAGCATATTTACAAATTACCACTGACTGTAGGTATTATAAAAACTGTGGGTATTACTAAAACTCTTGATAATGGATAACTAAATATCTCCTTTTATTAACTGATTGAAGAGAGAGAGAGAGAGAGAAATGCACATCATACTCTTGTATGCCTAAAACACAAGTTGATTTTCAAAGTCAAATTGCTTGAAGGGAAAAAACTCTATTTTGAAAATCAAATATAAACAGCAGTGAGACAAAAAATGGAATAAGAGAAACTGGAATAGTTAACAAACAAACTATTGAAAGTATTTATTTTAAACTTAAATTATACCCCTGGAGATCACTACCAAAGCTATTATATATTTGAATGTGTTGATACATTCATAAAGTGAACATTTCAAAATATAATTTATTTTTCCAAAAATTTTAGATGTAGAAAGAAGACAAAAAATTAAGCTAAAATGTATGCAAGGTTGAATTTTACCAATGTTAGAAAATTACATATGTACCAGCTGCTTTTACTCTGACTCAGGCCTTTTTTTTTTTTTTTTTGGCCATCTTTTTCATACCAGTATGAGGTTTACTATGATATGAAATTTATCTGAACAATAGTACTTCCTGTGTGAAATCAGATCTAACTCAGTGTAACTTTTACAAAAGCTAAATGCCCTTGCACATGTCTTGACATTATAGACAGATGACTTCTGAATGTGAATAGTGGCTCTATTTTTAATTAGCTAAGTAACCTAGGTTTAAGCAACTATATTCACTTGGAATATTTAGTCTTTGTATATGTAAAATAAGAATAATAATTCTTACCTCAGGGATAATCCAAAGTTCCTACTACTGTTGAAATGCTCTATCCATCCTGTCCCTGTCCCTCATTTCCTTGATCTCCAAGTCTTCCATCCCACCTCTGCCATTTAATTTGCTCTGACATTTCATGTGTCCTTGCATGGACATAAACCTTCGGAGCATTTCATTATTCCATTCTTGCTGCTATTATCTCTTGACAATTTTCTACAAGTTTTTGCTCTTTGTCTTCCCAAAGAGCAGAAGAATGTATGGAGGTGCAGAGGCAAATGTCCTATGGGAGCTGGGGTGGAGAAGACTAGGAGACCTGACTGCATAAGATTCTATCTTACTACATCTTCACCCTCTATTTTTTCCCTTCATTTCATCATCAACATCATCAATTCATGCCTAGCCACATTATTTTTTTCCACACTTAAATAAGTGGTAAAAAATTGCACAACCAGTTGAGTCCAATAATGCATCTCAGATTCTGCCTGTTCCTTCTCCAGACTGGGTTGAGTTCTACAGAGAAGCCAATCAATTTTGAGTAATACACTATTGCAAACATTGAACAAAAGCTATTATATAGTGATTGTGCCAGAAACACAGAACATTATCAAGCTGAGTTTGTCAGTACAGTGGTGTAGTTAAAAATTCTAATTCTGGAGCAAACCGACCTGGGTCTGAATCTCATTTCTGTCACAGTCTGGCTCTGACTTTGGATAAGCTACACAATTCTATGAGACTCAGTGACACACCTGCAAAACTGAGATGAAAATGACACCTATTTCATTGGTTTAAGATAAAGTTGGAACTAGGGTGTGCAGGTAAAGTGCTTAGCTCTCTTAGGCACTTAAGAATTCAACAAATTTTAGTTGTTTTTTTGGGGGGGAGGGTACAGAGGGAGTGCTTTATTTTGTTTTGCCATAGAAATGTTATATGCCAGAGTTTCAAAGTCAGAAATGTGAGGCCAGTTAATCCTATGATATCTAACCTCTTTAATAATTGGCTTCTGCCCCAAACTACAGTTATGGTCCCCTCCAACATTACTAGCCATACCACTCTGTGCTTCTGCCATCTCTTTGATCACTACTGCCTTTCCTCCTAACTCCTTTCAATTGCATACCCTCAGTTGTCAACTCCGTTGTTTAAAAAAACCCACTAGAACCCACAGGACTATCTTTCTTTGCGTGCTTCAGTAGAAACTTCACTTTTCCTGTATGATAGTTCCTTGTCTGCATCCATGTAGAGAGGGCATCTCATTCTTAGTCTCATTACTTCTGGTCAGGAAGGATGCATAGAAATCTTCCTTCTCACTTGTGTTGCTTCAAACCACTAATTTTCTATTCTCATATAAAGCAGTCGCTTTTAGGCACCTGCCAAAGAGCACTACAGTTTCCTTGCCCTCCTTTCATCATCACTTTTTGTATTCACCAAGGACTTTGGCACACAAAGATGATATAGTTCTCTCTACAACTAAACATAGCAATATCTTGGCATATCTTTATCTCTGGAATTTGAAAAATTTATACGTGTTGTCTGTGATCTACTTAACATCCTGATTTCACAGTTTCTTGACCTCCCAGTTTCCAATAATTTTTTCTCTATATCTTATCTGTAAACCATTCCTACACTAAGCTCTGAATTTTGTCATTACCTATTTACCTTTAAGAATTTTTTGAATCTCAGTATTTTTCTCCGAATACAATACCCAATCATTTTAGCTCTTAAAATTCTTGCTTCTAGTTCTTTGATTTCATCAAACCCATCAATTCCTATCTTAATTCCAGTCCTTTATAAAATATACAATTTCTTAATAACAAATTCACTCTAATATGAATGTCACAAAGATCTAGTTCCTAAGCTTTTACCCTGGCGCCCAAAAGAACACAAAGAAAATGAGCCACCCTTGTAAATATGTGGGCAATACAAATGCCATCCCCACAATGCCACAGAGGTGCATACAGTCCTACTCCAAGACCATATTCTGTCCTTGTGTCAACCCTCTCTCTAGTCTCCAAAATCTATGTTTCCTCATCTCTGGCCTCTCTCCAGATATATCCCTCTATCATTTATCCCTGCACTCTTGGCAGGAGACCTTGCTTCCAACTTCCTTGGAATCAATGAGTTGGTTCTGCCACTTGGAAATTCTTCCCAATAATCTTACTTTCCTACCAGCTACATTGTGCCTTCTGCTCTTAGTAGAGAAATGTGTCCTTATTCTTGTTTAGGGTGACCTTTTACTTGTGCTTTGGGGTCTGTTCCTTCAAGGATCTTGAGCTATCCATCATCCCCTTTTCTTCTTATCTTCCAATCCTTCCCAACTCTTTACTCGCAGAATATAAAGCATGTGCAAATCACTCATTTTTATTAAGAAAACCACAAAAAGAATTCAGAGACTCCACATCCACCTATTAGTATACTCTCGGCCTCCTTTTCTTTGTACCACTCTATGTGAGAAAATACTAGATATGTGTTCTTTCTATGGCCTGAATTTCCATTGACTCCTCCAGAAACCAATACAGTGTGTCACTTACTACTGAACTGAAACTGCTCTTGCTGGGTTCAAAACAGTGCACAGTGCCAAACATAACGGGACCTTTTTTTTTTTCTTAATTTTCTTGACCACTATGAACATTTGCTGATAGTGACCATAAATTCCCAATTTAGAATTTCTTTCTTCTCTGGTTTCTGACACTCCTGTTGATTGATTGTTGTTGTTTTGTTTGTTTTCTCCTATCTCTAGGGACTCATTTTCTGCCATGATTTTGGATTATTTTTCTCTTCTGAAATACAATATGACTTTACTACATTCTTCACCCTTAGCTTTTTTTCCTTTAGACATTTTTATTTGATGACTTTATCCAATCTATGGGTCCTATAAGAAAAAAAATAATTCACTTATTTAACAATTATTTATTAAGGAGCTATTGTATAACAAGAACTTGTTTAGGAAGTGGGAACATAACAGTAAGCAAAATTGAATAAAATCTCCTACGGCTTAGATTGTAGTGGAGGACATAGATAACAAATTCTTTTTTTTTTTTTTTCTCTGCTACGGAAGAAAAGTGAAGCAAGATGGAAATGACAGTGGATGTCAGGGACAGAGATAGAAGTTTGTGAGGGAAAAACTTATTAAATCATATTTATATGCCTGTAGTCCAGTCATGGTCCCTGGCTTCTATATTACCTCCTGTGCCCTGGGTTGTCTTTGTTGCTAACTCAGCCTGACATCTGGTGTGGTAATTGTTAATATAGAGAAAACCTTGGTAATCAATGAAACCACACACTATTAAAAAGTAGGGTAAGCAAGATGTTATGTTAAATTTGTAAGATCAATGTGAACTCATAATCAGAAAGGAAATTTTTTTAAAGATCCGTGACTCATAAAATTGCCTCAGTAGCAGCATAAGGGACAGATACGAACCACCAACTCAGAGCCTCTAGTCCTCTGCTAATATTCTCCAGTGAAGGAAACCAAGATTACTTTGAAGGTGCCTAATTTCATACCTCGGGACTGTAATAAAATGAGGAAATGCTAGGGATATCCTGTTGCCAAAAATATTAGAGAATGAAAGGACAAGAAGTCAATTTCAACAGGCTTCTACCACCCAAATTTGTACAATTAGGCATTTATAAATAATATTATTTGTTATTTTACTATTATTAATTTATTTAAAAAACTTGAGTCTGACAAGGCCATGAGTTGATAAAAACATCCAAAAGAGTTACATTTGTAGTTTCATACAAAATGCAGTTGTATGAAAATGAAGGCCAAATTATGGATAATGTGTCCTATTATTTTTTTAAATATGTTTTTTAATATAGGTGCATATTTTTATTCTACTTTATTAAATGTTTGTTTATAAAGTATGGCTATATACTTGTTTTAAACTGTGTAAACAAAAAAATTATAACCCCTAACTATACCTGGCCTATTTCCATGTCCTACCCATTTTTTAGGAAACGAGATACTGGTACCTTACAATTTTTTTTCACATAAATGTGTATATTCAACAAATATTTATCAAGTGAGCATTATTTGATAGATACTCTAAGGTACTGGGGGTTTAATAATATATGAAACCACACAAAATCCATGACCTTATACAATTTCCATTCTAGTGGAAGAGAAATAAACTGACAGATTAAAAAGTAAAATATATGTTATGTTAGGTGATGGTAACTACTGAGGTAAAAAAAAAATAAAGAAGAACATGGAGTCATGAAATGCCTCTAATGGGCAAAATTTAACACACTGTAACTAAGAAACTGCTCACTGAAAAGGTGATGTGAGTAAAGACTTAAAGGAAATGAGAGAGGTAGGCTATTAGATATCAAGTAAAGAACACTCTAGGCAAAAGGAATAGCAATTAAAACAGCTCTGAGGCAAGACCATGCTTGGACACCAGGTGTGAAGAATAGTAAGGAGCCAGGATGACTATAGCAGATATAACAAGAAGAAGAAAAGCAGGAGATAAAATACAAATAGTGGATAAGGAGTCATATAAAGTTAGTAGGCCATTGTAATGGAAGCCATTGTAAGATTTTATGACATGATATATATATTTTAACAATGTCATATTGGCTACTCTGTTGGGAATAGACCACAGGAGTCAACATCAGAAACAAAAGACAAATTAAAGAGCTATAGCAATAATCTAGGATAGAGATGATAATGGTTTGAACTATGGTATAGGTGTTTGAAGTAATGGGAAGTCAAATGCTTATATAGTTTTATTATGAAGATAAACAGTTTTGTTGATGTATAAGGTGTGGAATGTGAAGTAGGGAGGAATCGAGGGAAACACCAAGACTTTTGAGCAGTTTAAAGAACAGAGTTAACATTAATGGAGATGATGTCATGGGTTGAATTGTGTCCTATAAAATTCATATATTGAGACCCTAACCCCCCAGAACTTCAGAATGCGACCTTATTTGGAGGTAGGATTCTTTCAGAGGTAATCAAGTTAAGATGAGGTAATTAGAATGGACCATAACCCAATATAACTAGCGTCTTTATAGAATGGGAAAATTTGGACACAGAGACACAGAGGAAAGACAATGTAGAAGATGCATGGAGGAAATGACCATTTACAAATCAAGGAGAGAGTCTTGGAATAGATCTTTACCTCACAGCCCTCAGAAGAAGCCAACCCTGCCTGTACAAAGGAACTTTCCCTTGCCTAGGAAATTCATTTTGGAATGACATGAGTTATAAACACACTAACAGGAAAACAAACTCATGTATATCTATTCTGAATAAAACAGAAGTTTTTAATATACTAGCCTTTACGTTTTCTTTTAGGTTGATAATGATAATCCTAAACTTCATTTTTTCTAATTAATATCTTAAGAAGTTCATCATTTTGCCACACAATCTAATTTAGAGACAAAATTAAATAAAATGATCTGCCTTTAGCTAAAAAAGTAGTTCCCCGAGTTAAAATTTAGTTTTTTTAAATTACATTTACAAAAGTGTCCATTCCAGCATGATAGCACAGACTCATTTATCCCTGCTCTTCTCTGTTAAGGACAACTGTGAACTTGGGAAATAATGCAAGAGGCAACCAAAGAAGAACTGGAAAAGGTGGAAAGAAGAAGGTGAACTGGCTAGAGACTTCAGGATTGGAGGAACAACATAGTGACAGGGCATTTTATGAGCCCCTCACATAATGGAAGAAGACAATTCAGGGCCCGCATTTCTCAACCTTTGAACAAGGGAAAGAAGTCAATTCAGACAGGCTCATTCTTTCCCCAGATTGAATGGAAGCCCTGCTGATAACACAAACAAGCCCAGTAGCATGAACAAGATTAGTCAGAAGGTGAAAATGGGCTCCTATACACCACAAGCAAGGGACTGTTGTCCTGATAAGCTCCTGACTTGGGAAGTATCCTCCTTTCCCCTAGCAAAGATTCCCCTCCCCATCAAGAGGCCATGGGTGGTTGGGAAGCACCAGGAAGGGGGATTCCCAATAGTAAGTGGCCTAGTTCAGTCTCTTTCTCTTCATCCCCACATACCAGGGACTCCTCCCCACCCCACCCCCACTTTCAGACACCTGGTAGCCTAGCCTAGAGAAACTCCTTCTACCCTCCAGACAGTGGAAGCAGGAACCACTGAAATCCAACAGCACTAAATCAGCAAAACTGACCAAAATAGCCATACAAACGCTCTGAAAATTAAATTATCATTATAACTACAGACTACAAAAGTAGTTCAGAACTTATTTACTAAAACTAAACAGATGACTGCCTGATAAATAAAAGATTCAAATAGAACCCAGAGTCTCTTAACATAATAGAATGTCCAGGAAACAATTGAAAATACCATCAAAGCAAGAAAGAGGAAAATCACAAATATAATGAGAAAAGATAACTAATGCCAACACTGAGATGAATAAGATATAAGATTGTTGAATCACAGACCTGTACCTCTGAAACAAATAATACATTATATGTTTAAAAAAAAGAGAGAGAGTAGGAAAGGAAAAATGAAGGGGGGAAAATCGGAGGGGGAGACGAGCCATGAGAGACTATGGACTCTGAGAAACAAACTGAGGGTTCTAGAGGGGAGGGAGGTGGGGGGATGGGTTAGCCCGGTGATGGGTATTAAAGAGGGCACATATTAAATGGAGCACTGGATGTTATATGCAAACAATGAATCATGGAACACTACATCAAAAACTAATGATGTATTTATGGTGATTAACATAACATAATAATAATAATAAAAGGTGTTTGGACTATTTGGCAAATATTTCATCAGACCTCATAAAAATACCTCAACAAGCAATTACAAATTCTCTTGAAACAAATAAAGTGAGGGAAAATCCTAACAAAAATAGAAATTATTAAAATTAAAAAAACATGGAAATTACAGAAATCATAAAATACAATACCCAAAACAAATTAAAATCTTCATAGATGGGCTCAATAGTAAATAATGGAGAGATGATTGATAACAGAATCAGGAGATGATAGAGGTAGTAGATCAACAGAATTTAGCAAATTTGAACCAATAGACAATTGGGAAAGTAAATAGATCTTTAAGGTTCTGTGAGACAATAACAAAAGATCCAACATTCTTATATTTGGAGTCCCAGAAGGTGATGAGAGGGAGTATGGGCCTGAAAGAGCATTCAAGACATATGGCTGAAAACTTCCCAAATTTGACAAAAAGACATAAACTTACGGATTCAAAGAAGTGAACAAACTCCAAAGGAGACAAGCAAACAAACAAATAAAAACTTCTGGCCAAGACACATTAAAATGAAACTTCTGAAAACTAAAGATGAAGAAAAAAAATCTTAAAACCTGCCAAAGAGTAATATCACATTGACTGTAGGAGAAAAACAATTCATATGACAGTGGATTTCTTAACCCCGACTGAGCCACCCAGGTGCCCTGTAAATTTATTATTGTTTAATATCATTCACTTTCCCTTCCAGTAAAAAGATTATACACTTCCACCCACTGGCCATGACTTTCAGTGCCTCTTAGAGCAGGGGCATACTACTTGCCCTATTGACACTGAGCTTGACCATGAGCTTATTTTGACCGCAGAAATATGAACATATGTGTCACAGCTTTGTATGAAGAGAATTCTTAAAGAATGATTGCATGAGGGGTGCCTGAGTGGCTCAGTCGTTAAAGCGTCTGCCTTCAGCTCAGGCCATGATCCCAGGGTCCTGGGATTGAGCCCTGCATCAGGACCCCTGCACACTGGGGAACCTCCTTCTTCCTCTCCCTCCTGCTCCTGTGCTCTCTCTCACTATCTGTCTCTCTCTCAAATAAATAAATAAAAATCTTAAAAAAAATAAATTTACCATATTGAAGCAACAATTTTATAGCAACTTTATTCTCCAGTGGTTATGAAATATTTTATAAGATTTACATTATTGGAACTCAGTATGTTCTCACAGTGCTTTAATGGACATTCCATCTAGCATTTCTTAGAGGGTAGTCAATTGAGTAGTGGTCACATATACTCTTCAAAGAAAACAAACACAATGAAATAAATTTGGGAGCTTCTACTTCTTAAAGATTTGCTGTTAAATTGGAAAACCCTTGATCTATATATTTTAGCAGTAACATTTCAAGTATCCTACTTTGATTTCTACAGTGATCACTTAATGTCTTGGAACATAATAAACATCAAGCTTTTATACATATAGTTAACATTTTACAAAATTATAATGACAGCAGTTTTATTAGCCAGCAAATCAAATGACGTTTGTGTCAATTCTATCCATAATGTGAATCAATTAATCTAGAAAGAAATGAAAGTGCAAAAGATTAAAAAAAGGAGAAAAATGATCTGGAGTCATAGTTTATTAATAAATACTACTAATTCATGTGTCGCCGGTACGTAACATTTGAAACCAACCAGCATTGTTCACCATCTCCAGGAATTTTTTTGATCCATGGGAATTCTCTTCAGTCATTCCTGAGCTGGTACATGGGCTCCTTTCACTGGACTACTCTGTAAATGGAAGAAAATACCCCAAAAATCTACCCCACTGAAGTTAAATGACTCCCTCAGTCACTAAATACAAGCTAGGTGGAGAACTGAAAATAACCCCCAGATCTCCATGATCACAATTGCATCACTAAACCGCGCATTCCTTTGGTCGAAATCCTTAGAATGATTAATAAGCTTATGGGTTAAAGTGCGCATAAGAAACTTCCTTTCTAGACCAACAATAAGGAGATGTGTTCTCATTTTATTTTGACATCTTAGCAAACCACAGATAAATATACGACAAAGAGGTTTTAAAAAATAAGAAATTTGTTACTGACTTTTACTTCAATAGATTTTAAGAGAACAATCCTTTAGCATTCTTGGCTTACATGCTGATGTTGCTGATAATATTTTATTTGATTTATATAACTTATTTATCCACTAAAATTATGTAGACTATTTGCCTAGGAAATTTGAAAAAATAGAAAATAATTAAATGGCACAGGCACTTTCATCTACAGAAATCAAATGATTACTGTGATATATTAATTTTAATTTGTTCCACTAAAATATACTTTTTTGCCCAAGACCCACAACAAGAAATTAATGTTACATTGTAACCCTTCCCCTCAACACATAATTTGGATATATATTACTGAAAGCTGAAGCAATAGTACTTTTACTACTTGAATATATTTTGTTATTTTCTGTTTTATTCAATTCTCTCTCTCTGTCTCTCCCTCTCTGTGTCTCTCTCTTTAAATGCTGGATAAAACACTTTGTATTGACCCAGTACAGTTTGGTCAATTTTAAATAAATCTAGGTAAAAAGACTTAAAACTAGGTGGAAGATGTATACTATGTATTCTTTCCACCAGTATTATACTGTGGATAGTAAGATATTATTAAAAAAACAAAAACAAAAACAAAAACAAAACCTAGCCAACTGATTTCCAAATTCCTAGGTAGCCAAACACACAAAACTGTATATCAACTCTTCCTCTGCTAGTAATATAAAGGAAGTTTGTTTCCTCCGTATCCTTTCTTCTCACTAACTACAAAACCTACCATGATTTCACTTTTGCCTTAAAAATTTCAGTGAAAGAGTTCTCACCAAGGACACAAATGACTTCCATTCCAAACATTAAATTTAGTTTTCAGTCCTGATCTTATTTGCCCTCTCAATAGTATCTGACAGTGTTGACCCTTCCTTCTAACATCCTCTTTTTTTTTGTAATCTGTCATTACATCATCCTCCCTAAAACTTCATGTTTGGTATCTATTGTAATAATACCATGAGTTCCTCAAGGCTGAATCCTAGACTTTTTTCCTTCTTGTTCCTTTTTTTTTTTTAATTTTTAGTTTCAACCTGGAGCAGAGCTTAGGGTATCATGTTATTGAAAATAGGAAAATTATTTGTAAATTTATATCTCTAGCCCAGACATTCCTTTGGAGTTTCAAACCAATATAATTAACCACATTATGCTATCTCTTTCACTTATCAGCACCTTATTTGATATGAAAAACCACTTATTTGATATATCAACCCTTTTCAAATTCAACCTATCCAAAATCAAATGTTATCAAACTCTCCAGTCGTGTTCCCCATCAAAATTGTTATTTTCCAATATTACCTATTTCAATGAATGTCACCAATATACATTCAGTTGTATACATTAGAAAGTCACTATTTTCCTTAATCTTAATCCATCCCAATAAATTTTATCATTTAAATATTTTTTAGGTCTTTGGACTTCTATCCAACGTGCCACTGCAGAGAGAAACCATTATCTCTTACCTCGTCTGTTATAACAGCTTTCTAAAATTTCTTCCTAGATCTACTCTTGCCCTCATCCTATTCATTCTCCACCCTGCAGCCAGAGTATTATTTTTAAGAACATGTATCTGATAATGTGAATTTTCTGGGAAAAAAAAATCCTTAATGGTGTCTTATTGCTCCTAAAATAAAGTCCTAAGTTTCTAGAGAAGCATAGAAAATCTAACATGGCCCAACCCCTCTGTAGGTCTCCAGTTATACTTGGTCTTGTTCCAAGCCCTTGTCCTTTGTTTCTCCTTGCTCATTATGCAGAAGCCACATAGGATCATTTGCAGTTCACCAAAGATAATTTGTTTCTTCTCACCTCTTTATATCTGTCACTATTAATATTGATAATGAGGGGTTTTTTGATAATGAGTTTTAATATTAACTTGTGTTACCTAATTTTTACTCAAACATATTTCACTTCAATATTCACTGTGTCCAATCCCTTAACATATTTCCATAGGCCTATATTTCTTTCTTTAACATCTCTCACAGATATAAATTCTAATTAATATCTGCCTATTCCTACCCAGCTGTCAGCTCTATAAAGGCATGGCCTGTTTCCATTTTTCCTTAGCATTGTGTCTTAGGGGTCTATAAGAGGCGTTCACTATATATAATTGTTGAATATATGAAAAAACTCTATCAAAGACAGTTACCCAAGGGAATAGATTTCATTGTTGTAAGAAGTATATTACATGTTTTAAGAGTATTTTAACCATAATTACTGGACAATTCTCTTACACCATACACAAAGATAGAATCAAAATGGATGAAAGACAGGAATCCATCAAAATCCTAGAATCCATCCCATGGAATGGGAGAAGGTATTTGCCAATGACATTACAGATAAAGGGCTGGTATCCAAGATCTATAAAGAACTTTTCAAACTCAACACCCAAAAAACAAATAATCCAGTCAAAAAAAAAAAAAAAAGAAATGGGCATGAGACATGAACAGACTTTTCCAAAGAAGACATACAAAAGGCTAACAGACACATGAAAAAATGTTCAACATTAGCCATCAGGGAAATACAAATCAAAACCACAATGAGATACCACCTACATCAGTTAGAATGGCTTAAATTAACAAGACAGGAAATAACAAATGTTGGCGAGGATGTGGAGAAAGGGAACCCTCTTACACTGTTGGTGAAAATGCAAGCTGGTACAGCCACTCTGGAAAACAGTATGGAGGTTCCTCAAGAAGTTAAAAATAGGGCTACCCTATGACCCAGCAATTGCACTACTAGGTATTTACCCCACAGACACAGATGTAGTGAAAAGAACGGGTACGTGCACCCCAATGTTCATAGCAGCAATGTCCACAATAGCCAAACTGTGGAAGGAATTGAGATGTCCTTTAACCAGCTGAATGGATAAAGAAGATGTGGGTCATATATACAGTGGAATACTACTCAGCCATCAGAAAGGATGAACACCTACCATTTGCATTGACATGGATGGAACTGGAGGGGATTATGCTAAGTGAAATAAGTCAAACAGAGAAACACAATTATCATATGGTCTCACTCATATGTGGATCATAAGGAATAGCGCAGAGGACCACAGGGGAAGGGAGGGAAAACTGATTGGGAAGAAATCAGAGATGGAGACAAACCATGAGAAACTCTTGACTCTGGGAAACAAACTAAGGGTTGTGGAAAGGGAGGTGGATGAGGGATGGGGTAACTAGGTGATGGGCATTAAGGAGGGCCTATGATGTGATGAGCACTGGGTGTCATCTGCAACTAATGAATCATTGAACATTACATCAAAAACTAATGATGTCCTATATGTTGGCTAATTGATTTTAAATTAAAAAAAGAAAAAAGGTATTTTAACCATAATTGATAAACATTAAATGATATAAATAAAGATGTTTATGAAATTTGTTTTTTGGGGAAGAAACAATTAGGAACACACATGTGTGGTGTATTTTGGATAAATCTCTTTCAGGAATTTTTCTAGTTACAAATTATTCATCATTAATTTTTTTCTTAAGTTTTTAAAATTTTAATTACATTATAGTTAACATACAGTGTTATATTAGTTTCAGGTGTACAATATAGTGATTCAACAATTCTATACATTACTCAGGGCTCATCATGAAAAGTGTACTCTTAAATCCCCATAACCTATGTTACCTATCCCCCTCCCCACCTCTCCTCTGGTAACCATCAGTTTGTCCTCTATAGTTAAGAGACTGTTTCTTGGCTTGGTACTCTCTCTCTGGCTCTCTCACCCCCCCCTTTTTTTTCCTTCCTGTACTGATATGTTTTGTTTCTTAAATTCCACATATGAATGAAATCATGTGGTTTTTGTCTTTCTCTTACTGACTTATTTCACTTAGCTTTATACTCTCTAGCTTCATTCATGTTATTGCAAATGGCAAGATTTACTTCTTTTTATGGCTCACTAATATTCCATTGTATATATGTACCACCTCTTCTTTACCCAATTATCTATTGATGGACACTTGGGCTTCTTCCAGAATTTGGCTATTGTAAATAATGCTGCAATAAATATAGGGTGCATGCATCCCTTTGAATTAGTGTACATGTAATTTTTTGGGTAAATACCCATTAGTGTGATTACTGAATCATAAGGTAGTTCTATTTTTAACTTTTGGTGGAACCTCCATACTCTTTTCCACAGTGACTGCACTAGTTTGCATTCCCACCAAGAGTGTATAAGAGTTCCTTCTTATGCACATCCTCACCGACACTTGATTCTTGTGTTTTTGATTTTAGGCTCTCAGACAGGTGTGAGATGATATCTCATTGTAGTTTTGATTTGTATTTCCCTAATGATGAGAGCCGTTGAACATCATTTCATGTGTCTGTTGGCCATCCATATTCTTCTTTGGAGGAATGTCTGTTCATGTCTTCTGCCTATTTTTCAGTTGAATTATTTGTTTTTGGGTGTTGAGTTCTATTAGCTACAAGTACTTTAAAGACTACAATTACATAATTCAACTTAAATTATGTGATTACATTTTACAAGTATAGCTAGAGTCCAAAATTAAAATAATTTAAGCTCATAAAATTTTATAAATGAATCACTAGAACCTATTCAAGAATTTCAGTAACTACCAAATAGTACTAATAAACTAATTGGCATATAATCACATTTTGTGCCAGAGATTTACTTGGTATTATATCCAATAATATGTAATAAGATATATATAGCATGCAAAATTAGGTACATAACTAATCTCTGTGGCTCTTAATACATTCACGAAATGCACACACAAATAACAGAGTGGCTGTTGCTATATCTGTTTTTCCTGAAGATGATTTGTGAAAATATGTGTGTGTTTTCATTTTTATAATACTCTATACACCTATAAAACATCTCCAGGTACTAACATAATATCTCACCATGCCCAAGATACTTGGCAAGAAAGATTAGAAGAGATTAGAATATTACAGCTGTTGCCTATTTAGATATGATGCCAAGATATAAGAAGATTTTTAATAATAAACATCAATCATAAAAAATTGGTTATTTTAAGATATGTATTTATCAATTTAAACTGATAACAATTGCCCAACTTTCTTGGGTGACATGCTCCAAAATTTATATATGACTCTTGGGGTATCTACCAAATAATTCAAAATAAGTGAAACTTTGGTTTCCCCCAGGCTTCACCATCAAGCAAAATAAAATGAAGTTGCATAAGTGTCAATTACCTAACATATACTTTACTATTATTATTCCTCATTTCTACATGTAGACCACTCAATTCCTCTTCTCTTCTAATGATATCCCTTCATGCTTATTCCTGAAAATCCTCAAAGGGTGCTTTATATGAGATCACAAAACAATCAATTGGTTATAAGAGACATCTGCCATGTTCTTCCTCTTAATCTCCAATCCTTGCACAAGGTGTTCCCTTCCTGTGAAAACCTTGAACTTACCTCGTGGATGTCATTGGCTTGATAAAGGCATTGTCTTCTGAAAGTGACTAAGCAATGTTGACTTCATTGCAGAAATAAAGTATCTTCCCACTCCCTGCCATTCTTTGTCATTTGACACTGAAAGCGGCACTTTTTTTCCCCAGATGATAAACTACCTTAAAGTCAACCTTTTTACTGTAGCCTCTGTCTTTTGTGTAGAGGCTCCAGCCTAGTCAAAGTATTTGGCTGAGTACAGGTGGCACCCCCCCACTCTATATACTTTGTTTCCTTCACTTTCCTCCTTGTGGCTCACAAACATACATTCACATACACAAGGTCATCAAAAAGCTTTCATTAAAACAAATGGTTTTGTGGGTAACAAATAACCTCAAATAGATGTTTGGGTATAGGATATCACTTAATGAACTAACAAACTACGAGCAAGACATGGAAATACCCTGAATATTTTTAGTACATTTTCTTAGAATACCGTCAAACAACTAAGTGACATTATGAGTTAAATGTGTTGTTTATTTTTTTTCAGATTTTGTTTATTTTGTCTTAATCCACAAACCATTGACAGTAAGACATTAGGATATACTGAATACAGTTTTTCTTGTACATTTTTTTAGGCCAGTGGCATATAATAGGTGATTTAAAGTGGAGTGAGATGAATTTTTGTTTCATTTAGCTGAAGGAGTGATAAAAACAGAAAAGAATTGGCTTCCTCTGTGACTTTTTATGGACAAGAAAAGTAAAAAGCTAAATTAAAAAAACATTTTATCATGAAATATGTCAGTTCTTTAAACAGCTATCTGATTATCAACTTCTTATGAACTTAACTACTTTATGATTTTCAGAATTGCCTTCATTAATTTCATAAATATTTCTATATTCCTCAAGTTAGTACAAATTAATATACTATTTTGGTATGTTTAGACCATCAAGTATACATTACACTGTAGAAATAACCTGACATACATGCTAAAATTTCAGAAGTCATCAGAGTCTAAGATATATATATATATATATATATATATATATATATATGCATATTGTGACCCTATAAGAAGCATTTGTAAAAGTAAATCTTAATATAACATTGAATTAGTGTTTCATTAATTCCTATTATCCCCAAGTCAAGAAATCCTCAGTATGAAATCTATATAATAACTTTTCCCCCAAATCATTGAAGTATAGGCTTTTAGATGGGGAGGCAATCTCAGAAATCAACTATATTGTACAGTGTTCAGCAATGGCTCTAGAGTCAGACAGCCTGGCTCCAAATCTTACCTCTTGCACTTCCTAGCTCTGTTACCTTAAGTAAAATGTTTTGCCACTGACTGTGCCATCAGAGTAATAATATCTATTTCTATAGATGTGTTGTGTAAAGTGAAAGAGACCATTAATATGAAATGCATAGAATTGTGCCTGGCAAACTGTTACTTTTTATTCTATTATCTGAGACCTTCAATATGTACATAAGGAAAGTTCCATTATGATCATTTGTCTTGGATTATAGATTAAAAACTTGGAGCTCAGCAAGGTTAACTATTATGTCAATATCATACCATAAGTATCAAATTCACTATGAATTCAAGGACCAAACTACCTCCGCAATGTCTGGGAAACATTTGAAAAAAGAAGACCTTATTGTGTAAGTTCATAAACTCCCAAGTAATTACTTTGGGGAACAACATTACAACATCATAGGAGACTATGAATAAATCCTGTTATAGTTCTTACTTCTGATTTCAAAGTGAACAGATAAAGGAATATGGAAATTCATATGTATTTTTTCTCCAGCTCTCTCTGTCATCACTTCCAGTTGTAATGAAATTTTTCTTTTTATTCTTCATTACATTTATTTTCCTTAAAGATTATTTTGGTTAGCAGATTCTGAATTCATTATAAAAGAGTTAAACAAATTTAATATCATTCATCTCATGTAGAAATAAGCTAATCAAATTGAGGGTCCAAATTAAAGAGAACCAAGTATCAAAATGTCTGTCAATATCAAGTTTTGACTGTAAGTTACAGCTAGAAAAGCAGAAGTAGCTCATTCCTAGTAAATATGTGAGTGCACATGTATTCACATATGTAAGTGTGAATTGGGGATGGTGATGGATGATTTGTTTTGTCCTGATGGTATAAATAAAAGTCAAAAGGTGAGATGAGAGAATCCCATAGCAAAAGTAAAATGGTATGTTCAAATCCATGTTCTGAGACTATTTTGGCTTAAAAATATATAATTTCTTCTTTGGTCCTCATTTTTCCTTTTTGTTGTAAACTGTAGACATTGAAATAGATAATTCCACAGGTACAGATATTTGTAATGAATACCAATTGGAAATATATATTTTTTAATGAAGGATTCTGAATATCTGCTTCAGCCATTTTTGTGACATTGTTTCTGAACATCATTGTTCAGCAATATCAACAAAACAATACATTAAATGTCAGAGAAATAATAGATAATTATTTATTATCTCCTGAATATAAATTTTCCAAAAGAAAATAACAAAAAAGGAAAGAAGCATGAAATCTGGAAGAAACTATAAATAAATGCTGAAAGGAAATAACGCAAAGCATTCCAAGAAACACAGAAAAAAAAAAAAGAAGGAAAATTCCCCAAGAAAAAAAAATATAGATCAGCCATTCTGTGTAACAAGGATGAAAAGAGCATTCCAAAATTAAAAACTACTAGATGAAATTCCTTTTAAGGTGATTGTGTGGTAATGACGCAAAGATCAAGTTTCTACTCTTTAGGATAGCAGCATTTAATCTGATTAAAAGTTTGCCAAATCACTGATTTGTACAGCAACTGTGGGCTAAATATTCCTCTAAGCTTCATTAAGGCATGAGCTGGTTTGAGTAAAGAAGTAAAGGGAATTAAAGTAAAGCTCTTCTTCAGAAAAGAACAAATTTAGAACGTTAAAAGTGGAGTGCAGTGTATTATATATTAAAGGGAGGCATAACAAGAAAGTCAGTGAACTTCAAAGTCAAACAAACTCTTCTACTCCATGATTTAAACCACATGACTAAAGCACAGTGAATCTTTGCCTGGAAAAGAATATAACTTGAAATAACATAAAACAGGTACAGATTTTTTCTTAAATATATATCACCTTTATTTTGCTAAGTGACAAAATTTGTTTTTAGTATTGAACATTACAATTTTTTTGTAAGCAGCAGATTATGAAGAATCCTAGTCTTCCAGCATGCCACTTTAAATAACAGTCTATTCAGTTAGTACAACATTGATAACAAAATTTCCTGTCCAAAATATACAACTTGAAAAATCTACTTTTGTAGGATTGGCAAACTGTTCTATAATGCTGGCTAGAGCACAAATTTCTTCCTTTGCCCTCACTTGGCCCTAATCAATCATCCATATACAACCACCACACGTATGTCCCAGGCACTCGCCTCAGTAGAAGACTGGATCTTGTCAGGGATCCTGTGAATCACAGATAGCTCTAAAATCCGCAATTTGATTTTTTTTTTTATTTTTCCAGGACACTCCTGAAATGTTATCTCATTTTTTCTCCCCATTTGTTAATTAATTAGCTAGTTAATCAATGCTAACTTGATTATTACTAGTAATACACTACCACAGGATCTAGGCAAAAGAGATGTATCAGATATAGACCCTGCAAATCCCAGAGTAGAGCTTTCCAAGATAAAGGAGAAGGCCATGCAAAAGCACTTTAAATATAGTACATCTAAGAGGAAATGTTTGATTCTCTTTCCCTGAACCCATCCATTCCCTGATCCACACACAGACCAAATGTATTCTTTCTTATTTACCCATTTTTATAAACGGCAGTGGTCTATAACATTGAGAATGTTGGGAGTTCCTATTTCACTGGGTTATTTTGAAGATTAAATAAATTTATATGTAAGATTACTTAGCATGCTTATTATTATAATTATTCAATAATTATTTAGAGACTTTTCATTTTGGTGTTTTATTTGTATTGCTAAAATTTCCAAATGGTCAGTCTGTTGTTTTGCCTTCTCTGTTTTGATATACTGTTTCCTGGTATCATTGTTATTTTTTATCTTTGCTATTACTTTTTAGGTTTACTTGCTGTAGTTAAAGATTATGACATTTATGATGATAATATGCACACATATGCCCACAAACACATATTTTAGGTTTCTTTGTTTTTCAGTTTTTAGCCAATTTTATTACCTGTTATTCAGAGCATTGAAAAAATCTTATAAACCCTATTTTAGAAAGAAAAGAGCCCTAATAATAGCAATTTTTAAAATTTTTTTTAACTTTTACTGTTGTTCTTTGGTTTCTAGCATCAAGTTGTAATATTGCTCTATCACATATAGAGTGCCATGTGCTAATTTTCCCTCTGTCTCTCATATTGTCAATGTCTTCTTATATTTTTAATATTTTTTGCTTTATACAATATTCCTTTGTACATAGGGGCTGTGGATTTAACTTTGTTCATTATAAAATTAGCCTATTGATCCCAGTGATTAATATTTCTTTGAATTATGGTTTTTCTGATATTAATTTCATCATAATAATAATTATTTCTCTTTGAATATTTCCACTTTATATTTTTAAACTTTCTTGAGTCTTATTTCTCTCTTAAAGGTAAATTTTAAATTTAACTTTAATAGAAAAAAATTTAAATTGTAATACTAAAATTTCAGATATGTATTTCTCTCCCTATGTTGTAGATTTTCTTCTTAGATTTCTACTTTGCTTGGTTGCACTATTGTAAGGAATCTCCCTGTTTACTTTTATACCTGCAAGACAAGGAGTAATTTTGCCTCCTGGGGAACAATTGGCAATGTTTGGAGACAATTTTGGTTAGACATCTCAGAGAGGATAAATTTTGCCACTCTCTTCTAGTGGGCAGAGATTAGGGATGCTGTCAAACATATTGTAATGCACAGGACAGGCTATCACACAGTTGTCCAGCCTCAAATGTCAATAGTGCTAAGGTTGAAAATCTTGCTTTATAGTGAGGAAGGTGTATCTATTTACACACATAATTTCAGATTCCTCATGACCTACTGAAAACACCAATATTCAAGGATTGTTTTATTTTTAATTACATTAGAAGTCATCTTTTAATTAATCAGCTATGTACTGGTACTTATATTCCTCGATTAGAGTAATTTCAAAGATAAATAATTTTCCAACGTGCCTGATCACAATTGTACTTTATAGATTTTCTTAATTTGTTCTGAAATTTTAATACATATTTTTGGTTTTAAATTTTATTAAATTATAAGTTATCATGAGAATCGCTTATTATTCAACTATCAATTAATGGCTATTTCTATTTTTATAGTATTAAAAAGGGGGCTAACAGCTTGAAAGTCAATGATTTGGAGTGACACTGTACATTTTCCCTGCTCAGGAATCTCATTCTAGGCAAAACAAACAAACTACAACAAGAAAAACAAAAAAGTGCCTTAAACTACCTAGAGCACTTTTTTTTTAATTTTTTTATTTTTTTGTTAATCACCATACATTACATCATTAGTTTTTAATGTAGTGTTCCATGATTCATTGTTTGTGCATAACACCCAGTGCTCCACGCAGAATGTGCCCTCTTTAATACCCATCACCAGGCTGACCCATCCCCCCACCCCCCTCCCCTCTAGAGCCCTCAGTTTGTTTCTGAGTCCATCGTCTCTTATGGTTCGTCTCCCCCTCTGACTTACTCCCCTTCATTCTTCCCCTCCTGCTATCTTCTTCTTTTTCTTTTTTCTTAACATATGTTGCATTATTTGTTTCAGAAGTACAGATCTGTGATTCAACAGTCTTGCACAATTCACAGCACTCACCAAAGCACATACCTTACCCAATGTCTATCATCCAGCCACCCCATCCCTTCCACCCCCCACCACTCCAGCAACACTCAGTTTGTTTCCTGAGATTAAGAATTCCTCATATCAGTGAGGTCATATGATACATGTCTTTCTCTGATTGACTTATTTCACTCAGCATAACACCCTCCAGTTCCATCCACGTCGTTGCAAATGGCAAGATCCCATTCCTTTTGATGGCTGCATAATATTCCATTGTGTATATATACCACCTCTTCTTTATCCATTCATCTGTCGATGGACATCTTGGCTCTTTCCACACTTTGGCTATGGTGGACATTGCTGCTATAAACATTGGGGTACACGTACCCCTTCGGGTCCCTACATTTGTATCTTTGGGGTAAATACCCAGTAGTGCAATTGCTGGATCGTATGGTAGCTCTATTTTCAACTGTTTGAGGAACCTCCATACTGTTTTCCAGAGTGGTTGCACCAGCTTGCATTCCCATCAACAGTGTAGGAGGGTTCCCCTTTCTCCGCATCCCCGCCACCTAGAGCACTTTTTAATCTCCTTAATCATACCTGGCATATTTAAAAATCCCATTCTTTCCTTCTGTAATATTTACAGGTTCTATGAATCTTTCTACTATTTTTACCTGCAACCTTCCCTTCCCCAACCATCCAAGCCAAACACACACACACACACACACACACACACACACACACAGAGTGAACATTTTCTGAAGTCCTACATATCCCAGGATCAAGAGCATTAAGACTCATTCCCCTTTACATTTGTTCTACTTGGCCACTAGGTTTACAGGCTTGAGTGGATACAGAAAAAAAATCAGAAGGGAATTCAGGAGAAAGAAGAAACAATATATCTCAGAAAGTCATTTCTGCACAGTGAAAGGGAGAGTGAGCTTCCCAGGATTTGTTGTTACTGTCCACTCGGCTGCACACATTACCATATTTATATTAGCCTTGAATGTGCTTCTTACTATAGCCCCATCACTTCTGTGATTAGTATAAGTTTCTCTAACATTGACAAATATTTCACCCTTGCCCTTACTTTGACAGGTTGTTGCAACTCCTTATCTTTTTAAAAATTCCATGTTTATTTTAATAGAACTCTAGGAGGTTGTATGCAAGCCCCACACTATCTCTTTACTGAAATATCTTATACAATTTTTTTTTTCCGAATCAGTCCATCTATCTTCTATGAAGAATCTTCTAATGCCGTTTTATTGGGTCAGTTTCTACAAAAGGACAAATAATGTCTCCATTTTTTTCTTCATTTTTATCATATTATATAAAAGCCAGTTTGTGCTCAAACTTTTCATCCACATGCTTTCCTCCTCGCAGCTTCACCTCACAACACCTATTTCAAAACTATTTCACCTGGATATGACATACTCACCATGTTCTTTCACTGTTTTCTAGAATGCAATATGGTGAGGCTCACCATTGAAGAACTGGAGATTCCTAATATTCACAGGTTATATTTGCTAATGTGGCCCTTTTTTTGTATTAATGCCTCAACATAGTGATGTTTTCTCGATTTGTTTCCTCTTTGATTTATTCTATGTAGACAGCATACTTTTCTGTTCTCTACATGTTCTTTTCCTCCTAAATTTCTCTGTGTCTTTTGCATTCTCATTTAGATCTCTGAATCACATGGGTCTTTTATCAGTGAGTACATCCTCTTGTATTTGTTATTTCTACATCTTGTCTTTGACTAACATGGATTAAAATGACCTTATTAGAGGGGTGCCTGGGTGGCTCAGTTGGTTAAGTGTCCAACTTTTTATTTCAGCTCAGATCATGATCTCAGGTTTGTGGAACCCAGTCCCATATCAGGTTCCATGCTGGGCATAGAGCCTGCTTAAGATTCTCTCTCTCCCTCTCCTCCCCTCTTAAAAAAAAAAAAAAAGAGAGAGAGACCTTATTAGAGGAAAGCTAAGTAATGAGAGTTAGCATTGATTGCCTGGTGATTAGGAGTCTTGTATGGTAACTAACAATATGGTTCTGAACATAGACTGTACCACTATGTTATAAACATAGAGATGTGGGAAAATCCTTGAGATTAAAATTAATAAGTATTATTTTTATATTATAGACATTTTAAGAACTAAATGTATAAGAAAGACAATGATAAACAATTTCCAGTGTTCTAACTAGACACATTATTGCACTGCAACTTGATGAAACTATAATTATATACACCTCCAATATCAGATTCAGGAATATCAAATTCTAACACATATATCATTATTATCCTTACTACAACTATTTAACAGTCATTTATAATGGATTATGATACTCTTTCTCTTTAACATAGCCTGAGTACCTTCTACCACACTCATAGCAACTACTACCAATTGATCTGTGTGGAGACATGAAATAAAATGTATTCACCATAAAATAAAATTAAAATAATTTAAAAATAAAACTTAAAATAATATATAATAAAATTGTACATATTATCTCTATCTATAAGCCTCTCACATTCTATAGAACGAATACAAATCTTTGATTTCACATACTTATTTTCTTTTATCTACAGTGATTCTGTTTTTGTGACTTAATCTCTATTAATTTAAATTTCAGTCCTAAATCCTGGAATATAATAAAAGCCATGGTACTTTTTATGTTAAGATAATATATAATGTTAATGATTTGAGAAGTGAATTTTACAAAACTAAGAATAATTTTTTCCACAGAGTGGCTGTATCATTTTACATTTCTTTTTTTTAATATCTTTTTATTTTAATGTTCAATTAGCCAGCATATAATTCTCTAGTCAAAGTGTTTTTTGATTAATGATTAATTTTTTTCTGGCACCTATTTGGGGTACATTTCCAGAGCAGTGTTGCATAGGTTGGCTGGTCAATATAACAATGTAGTAATCCAGAAGTTCAAATGTCTTCTAGGAACAAATAAACCTCTGTTTATAAAAATAACTCTAGTAGCTATAGTAACAAATTGTCTATGTGCCCTTTAAAGTAAGTTTCAATGTACAACAGCCCATTTAATACTTATTAAATAAAAGGAGAAGTATCCAAAAGTTTTACGATGGAAGTAATTATATTAGATAACAGAGACAATTCTTTAGCAGGAAATTGATATGTGATTGAAATTCAAGTTATTACTCTTATTCAATAAAAACCTAGTATTTTGGGCACCTGGGTGGCTCAGTCTGTTAAGCATCTGCCTTCGGCTCAGGTCATGATCCTGGGGTCCTGGGATCCAGTCCTGCATCAGGCTCCCTGTTCTACAGGGAGCCTGCTTCTCCCTCTGTCTCTGCCTCTCTCTCCCCTCCTCTCTCTCTGTCTCTCATGAATAAATAAAATCCTTAAAAAAAAAAGACCTAGTATTTTCCCAAGCACTACTCTTACACAGTTTCTGAAACTGTAAACATAGCTTCTTCAAATTTGTCATCAGTTTTTGTAGAATACTAAGACTTTGTAGAACTTTATACATAGATCTTTTTAATGAACAATGTAGTTCCTTGAAATATACTACTACATTTAGTATTTCATTCATTTTAAAGACTAGATGTCAAAATCCGTCTCTTAAAGAATCCTGTGTAATACATTTGAGTATATACATGAGCAGAAAAGTCTATGGTCATAAGTATAGGTTTTTGTGTTATGAGTATTTTAAAGTTACGTATGAGATTCTGTTGAAATTTGAATTTTTAAGAAAACACTACTGATAGTCTCATTTTTATAGTTCAATGCCTGTGGTTTAACATTTAGTGTCAGTGGGTATCTGTCATTTTTTCTCTGTCATTCATCTAACCTCCCTTCTAAGTTTGCCATGTTAATAAAAAATAATAAAGAAAGAAGGGGAAAAAAAGAAGGAGTACATACCACATAGATTTACTAAATTAGAAACCCTAAACTAGGGCAATTTCTGTGGGTTGGACCAAGAACTTTGACTACCATATCATCTATCCAATTCCTGGTCATCCTGAAAGACCTCTCAAAGAATACTTGACTGTAAGATACTTTGGTCATTGTCCCAATTAACATTTACAGCTTTCATCTTAGTGTTCTTAAGCAACTGTTTTTAATAACTTCTCAATGCCCCCTGTAATAGTCTAACTGTATTATGATTCCTTTTATAGTGATTTGTCTCTGTTAGTGAATTTTGGGTAACTTGAGAATCATTAATCTTTGTCTCCTAGGTAACTAGCATAAGACCCAGTCCTCAATGTAGATTTTCTGAATTGAACTGAAACGGGAGATTTGATGGTGTTTTTATATTTACCAGTAGTTATGTTATTTTATGCATATCTAGTCATATTTTTATCCAGGTTCATTTTCAATATCTGAACACACACTAAAGAAAAAGCTTAGTGATAGTACTTGTGAATAAATACAATGATGGTGGAAAGGAAGGGAAGTAGGAAGGAAGGAGATAGAGACCATTTTCTTGTGAGATTGAACACATAAATTCAATTACATTAACCTCAGAATCTAACCAGCTAAGTTAATTAGTCATAAAATATTCCAGAGGTTTAAATTCAATAATGAAATAAATCCTACCCTGTTGGCCTGTACAGATAGGTATGCCTAAATATAAGCCCCTAAAACTATGACTCTGGGTGAAAAGAAAAAAAAAAAAAAGATTTAATAAAGATCTCAAGCCCTGTCTGTATAGCTTTAGATACTAGTGTGTAAAGAAACTAAAATAAATGAATACTTCCAGTTCTCATGTGGACCATAGAGCAGGAGTTCAGATTCCACATTTCCATGTGTAATGACCTCAGACTCCAGAGCAGTGTACCTCTTTAAAATGTGTATACAGTGTTCAAGACTTCAGTTGTCATTATGAAATATGTGGTTTGATTTGTCACTGCGTGTACTCTGAGACACCCATAAACACAGAGTTTCATGCTTCAGACATCGTCATACATAATGAACACAGCTTGGGACCCAAGTGTATATTATTTGTACAGCTTCAGATGCCAGAATTTATAGGGTATTCAAAATATCTACTCACATATCCTTGTTCCAATAATATATATCTCCATTCACTGGGAGATAAAACTTCGTATGCCTGAGTAATTCCAGACCAAAATTTTCTACTTAAAGAAATGGAGGCAAGAAAGGAATTTCATAAATAATATGCATGCACTACTCTTATCAGTCTTTTTAAAAAGTCCTATTTAATAATGCCAATTTAAAATGTTATACTACATGCAGACTAAATATATAATGAATTTTAAGCATGATTTCATACATTTTTAGAATGTTCTTCCATAATTAACTTCCATAATGAACTTCTAAAAATAAAATAATAATTATAATCTAGTAAGCCATGAGAACATTGAGTACTCTGATAAGACTGCATTAACTTTAAGGGGTTTTTTTATTTAATTTGATAGCTTCTGGCCCTTTTATAAAGGAAATCCTGCTAATGATCAATGAAGCCAACTTCTCTTAACACATGATGTGCAAGAGCAAAATGGGTATAGAGTCATAGAGGAACAGATATCCCCGCTATCATGTAGCTATTATTATGGGGTATGGTTAGACCCAGAAGTGTCAATGTGTCTTAGAAGATAATAGGTAAGATCAGAGGTCATGTAGCCTTTACCTGAAATGACAAAATTGATCTTATTATAAATTGAAGATCTGTTATACAGACAATAAAAATATATATCTATATATAATATGTATTCATATATAATATATAAATAAATGTTCAGTACTTGTGTACAAAAATGAATAGAATCCTTTAACATTTATGTGATACTTATTGCATACCTAGTAGATCTCAGATTTTACAAGGAGTATGTTGCATATTGTATGAGTTTCCTAGGCTGCCTTAACAAAGTACCACAAACTGGGTGGCTTAAAACAACAGAAACTTATTTTTCCACATTTCTGAAGACCAGAAGTCCAAAATCAAGGTACTGGCAGGGCTATGTTCCCTCTGAAATATACAGAGGAATTCTGCCTTGACTTCTGACTTCTGGTGGCTTACCAGCGGCCTTTCCTGTTCCTTGTCTTGCCGCTATGTAACTTCAATTTCTGCCCGCTTTGTCACATTATGTTCTCCCTGTTTCTCTTTCTTCCACATGATCCTCTTCTTATAAGAACATCAGTCGTATTGAATTGGCCCACCATACTCCAGCATGACTTCATCTTAACTAAGAACATCTGCAATTCTATTTCCAAATAACGTCACATTCTGAGGTTCTAGGGGCTAGGACTTCAACATATCTTTCTCAAGGGAGACACAACATTAAACGTGTGTTCTCTAATTTCATTCTATTTAGTCCTATTATTTGGCTTTGTTTATCAATATTTTACAGATATAAAGGAGCTCTAAGTTAAAGAAAATCAATGGACTTCCAAATAGTAATTTGAGGAGTTGACATCTGAACCTCATTTTTCTAATCACAAAGCCAGTGAAGAAATTCTCATGAAAAACAGCTAACTAAAATACAAGACATAGTTAAATCAATGCCTCTAAGTGTAGTGGAAGCCAAAGGGGTAATTAATTGCTTCTGACTGGAGAGATCATGAAAGGATTAATATAGGTTATTACAGTTGAGTTCAACCTTAGTGGATGGGTTAGAATTTATTAGGGAAAGGAGAAATGTGTAAAGGTTGGGAGGGCTTTGAAAAAAGTTTGGAAAGATAATGGTATTTAAATCAATTGTCTCTTTCAGCTGCAAGTAACAACTCTCAGAAAACACCACTCAAACTCACTAAAACAAAAAGGAATTTATTGGTCCATGTAGTTCAAGGTCCAGAAATAGCTCAGAATTCAGGGCTAGCCTAATTTAGTGGATCCAAGTCTACGGATTTCACTTGAACTTCATTTAGGTGTGCCCTCCTCTGCAGGCTTTCTTCTCAGGCTCTTTCTCTTATAGTGGCATAATAGAAATAGCCATTTCCCTATATACCAAGACTTCCAAAAAAAAAAAAAAAAAGAGGCAACTTTTCTCCTGGCATTACAAGAAAGAGTCCCGTGTTTCTACCTTATTGCACATATGTCCACTCCTGATGCAATCACTGTATTCTATAAATGAGAATATGAATGTAAAGAATTTAGAACAGGGCATGGAACATTAGTGTTATATAGATGTTAGTTGCTATTACTAGGTGCCCATTCTTGGTGGCCCAGAGAATCCTTCATATACCTTTGTCATTATACCCCAATATATTATACACAGATTTCATCATCCCAGTGAGTATTTCTTTCCATATTATGAATTTCTTAATAGTGGACTACCATATCTTATTCATCTTATATCCCCAGTGACTAGCATGTTGTTGTATGGCATATGTTTGTTTGTTAAATGAAATGATGCTAGATAGATGTAAAAAGCTATTGAAATAAGAAAATAAGACCAGATAATTTGTATAAGAGGAAACAAAATAAATCCACCATTATACTCACCCTTTTATTGAATAAATATATACCTTTTATTATTAATTTGAAAGAACAAGAAATATTGTACTGACATATTGCCTTCAATAACTCATTAACTCTATGTAACTTCAGGAATTTGGGGAGGTGATATGAGGTTAAGTTTCATTCTTTTTAAAGTAACAAAATTAGAAAGTACTAGAGACTTGCCACTCAATTCAACAAATGCTTATCACTCATAAATTATGTATGGTACCAATTATGTTACATGATACAGATGAAAAAGCATTCAGTCAGTCATGATCCTAAAAGTATTTATTGGTGTGACATATCACAATTAAGTAAATATGTCATGTCTATAATTTCAAAAGTTTGCATTAAATTTTCAGAGAAGCATAAAGTTTCTGGAAACTATATACTTTAACTGTATCATTAGAAATATACATATTCTAGGCAACATGTACATTATGGTGGTTCTAATGTCAAAGTTCATCAAATTGATCATGTTTAATCTATTTTACATGGATACTGCTCTCTACAATCGGATTCCTCTTCTCTTTCTAGGAAAGGTTTATTGTAATTTCAAATATAATTTTTCTGGTAATATCCATTCTTCCTCTTTCACAAGAAACTCCTATCTGGTTTTTATAGTAAATAAACATACAAAAGGACCATATTTTGAATAGATAAGATAGATCTTTAATAATCACCATTCCTTCACACCATCCAATTTAACACAAGACACTATTTTGTCATTACCTCAAGATTTCTTTGTACTTCATTATGGAAATAACTAACATGAAGTTTTCACTGATTGATTCCCTTCTCTGTTAATCCAAATAACAGATCTTCTTTGTAATATTAATTTTAACATTGATTTTCTGAATATTTATGAGCATACAAATTATTTATTAGAAATCTCCTTCTCTCCGGTATTGTATCCCTCAGACAGCAATATTTAGTAAAACGCTTCTTATTAAAACCTTCAGTTTAGGTCTGACAGTTCTTTTATGAAATAGTAGCATAACAGACTTTTGGGCATTCATTATTGTCACCTCAACATTGGATAGAAACTGGGAAATTTATTGGGTGTTTTGTTTTGTTTTTGCTTTTCTATGAAATACAAATCCAGAAAGATTTTAGTAGGGAAGATTTATCAGGGACTAGTGAGCCAGTAGGATTGGCAACCTTCCTTTTTAGTGTTCATTCATATTGAACATCTCTTTATCCAGTCCCCAAAGTTACACATCTCCCCTTTAACAGATCAAGCTCAAATGGAAAAGACAAAAATTCTCTTTCCTTAGTTTCATTTAAAACAATTCTCATAATGATCTTTTGAAAAATCTTATAAAATAAAAAAAAGAATAAAAAAGAAAAAGGTTGGAGAGGAGGCAAGATGGCGGAGGAGTAGGGGACCCTGTTTCAACTGGTCCCCTGAATTTAGCTGGTTATCTATCAGACCATTTTGAACACCCACAAAATCAGCCTGATATGTAAGAATATATATCTAGATCTCTACAAGCAGAAAAGTCGCTCCTTTTTGCAAGGTAGGACATGAAGTGTCCTGAATCTGCAAGGAGATATCGAAAGATAAACAGAGCAGGGGAGGGAACCTCCATAAGCTGGGTCCTGGAAAGTGATATATCACCGGATTGCAAAATCAGAATTCTTAGAAATCTGCTCTAGCGAGAGACATCCCTTTCTGAGAGGAGCTCTGGAAATGAAAAGGCAGAATTCTAGGTAGGGCATTGTGCTCTTGGGACACAAGGAACCACAGAGCAAAAGAGGATGACTAAACCAGTAGAGTGCCCAGCAGTGTAGCCAGGAAGCAGGTTATGGTCAGCAAGCCCAGGAGGGAACTCTCAGCTCTGATCTCAATAAACCCCAAGCTGGGCCAGTCAATAACCACTCTTTTCTCCAGCAGCCTGAAAATATCTGAAACCTGCACCCGTGACCAGGCAAAAACTCACACAGTGGTATTGGCCCGGAAAGGGCTTTAGAGTAGCTCCCAGACATGATCTAGGAGATTTGGGTGTGGGGGAGCCCCCAGCTGTTCACGGTGTTAGAATCACAAAGGGCATTGGCACTGTAGGGCCCCTGGGACTACCTCTGAGAGAGTTGCCATGAGCGCACACTGAGGGAGGCTACGGTTTTCAGTGGTGTATGCAGACGTGGAGATTGTCCTGGAGGGCTTATTAAAGAGGGCAGACTGAATTTTCTGCTCTGGGCCAGATGTTTGGCTGTGGACATTTTTTTTTGCTCTGATCCTCTGAAGAGGCCTGGAAAGCCCCCAGGGAACAAAAGCCGCACTCAGTGGACTGGTTTCCACTGAGCCCATGCCACGGACAGGGGGCGGGGTAACTCGGCACAGGCAGGGTTACTTGAGAAACAGCTTGGTGCCCACCCCCCCCCCCAGAAAGACAGGCTGGAAGAACAGGTGGAGGACAAGCCTATAGATCCCACAAGACTGTAAAATTCCAGCACCAGGGGAAAATAGTATACTGAGCTCCAGGTGTGGCTTCATGACTTGTTTATTTTTCAGATAAAATTCTCCTTTTCTTATGCTTTTTCTTTTTCTTTTTCTTATGCTTTTTCTTTTTTTTTCTTTTTACTTTCTTCTGATTTCTACTAGATATTTATTATATCAACTTATATTCCATAGTCACTTTTTAACTTGTATTTTTTACACACCTATATTTTTTTTATAAATATATGCTTTATTTTAGTCCTTTTTTCACTCTATTCAATTTTACCACAATGCCCTACCCAGAATTCTGCCTTTTCATTTCCAGAACTCTTTTCAGAGAGGGATGTCTCTCGCTAGAGCAGATTTCTAAGAATTCTGATTTTGCACTCCGGTGTTATATCACTTTCCAGGACCCAGCTTATGGAGGTTCCTTCCCCTGCTCTCTCTCTCTCTATATATAGAGATAGATAGATATAGATATAGATATAGATATAGATACAAGTTTTACTTTCCTTGTAATTTTGGGACATAGTATCCTCTAACACACAGACCAAAATATACGCAGGAACAACTGAAACACCCTGCTTTGTCCACACTGAGCAATTATAGCCCCTCCCCTCCCCCTCTTTTTTAAAATTTTTAATTTTTTAATTTTATTCTTGTGTTTCATTTTAGCTTTATTGTTTTGGTGGTGGCTTCTAACTACTCCGGATTTTCCTAAGGTGCATCTTGCTTGGGTCGTGGTTGATATTTTGGACTCTGCTCATTCACTCAACCATCCCTGGACAGAATGACTAGGAGGAACTCTCAACAAAGAAAAGAAACAGAGACAATGTCCTCTGCCTCAGAACTAATGGATATGGATATAAGCAAGATGTCAGAGAAAGAATTCAGGATAATAATCATAAAGTCAATAGCTAAGCTTGAAAGAAGCATTAGTGACAATATAGAATCTCTAAGAGCAAAAATGAGATCTAATCAGACCAAACTAAAAAATGCTATGAATGAGATGCAGTCTAAACTGGATACTCTAACAGCCAGGGTAAATGAGGCAGGAGAGATAATTAGTGATCTAGAAGATAAGCTGATGGAAAGGAAGGAAGTTGAGGAAAACAGAGATAGGCTGCTAGTAGCATATGAAAAAAGGATTGCAGAGACTAATGATGCCATGAAATGTTCCAATGTCAGAATTGTTGGGATCCCAGAGGGGGTGGAGGGGGGGGTGGCTAGAGGGTATATTTGAGCAACTCATAGCTGAGAACTTCCCTAATCGGGAGAAAGAAACAAGCATTTGAGTCCAAGAGGCAGAGAGGACCTCTCCCAAAATCAATAAAAATAGATCAACACCCTGATATATAATAGTGAAGCTTGCAAATTTTACAGCCAAGGAAACTATCCTGAGAATAACCAGGGAGAGGACGTTCCTTACATGTGGAGGGAGGAACATCAGAATAACATCAGACCTGTCCACAGAAACCTGGCAAGCCTGAAAGAGCTGGCAAGACATATTCAGGGTACTAAACGAAAAGAACATGCAGCCAAGAATACTTTATCCAGTAAGGCTGTCATTCAAAATAGATGGAGTGATAAAGAGCTTTCAGGACAGGCAGAAATTGAAAGAATATATAACCACCAAGTCAGCCCTGCAAGAAATATTAAGGGGGGTTCTGTAAGCTAAGAGAGACCCCAAGAGTCACATAGACCAGAAAGAAACAAAGACAATCTACAGGAATGGGACTTTACAGGAAATACAATGGCACTAAATTCATATCTTTCAGTAGTTGCTCTGAATGTAAATGGGCTGAATGCTCCCATGAAAAGACACAGGGTTTCAGATTGGATAAAAAAGCAGGATCCATCCATATGCTGTCTACAAGAGACTCTTTTTAGACCTAAAGACACCTCCAGATTGAAAGTGAGGGGATGGAGAACAATTTACCATGCTAATGGACCTCAAAAGAAAGCTGGGGTAGCAATCCTCATATCAGACAAATTAAATTTTAAACCAAGGACCATAGTAAGTGATGTAGAGGAACACTGTATCATACTTAAAGGGTCTATCCAACAAGAAGATCTAACAGTTATAAATATCTATGCCCCCAACATGGAAGCAGTGAATTATATAAACCAATTAATAATTGATATATATTGGTATATATATTGGTGTGTGTGTGTGTGTACGGTTTGTGTGTGTGTGTATATATATATATATGTTTGTATGTATATAAACAAACATATTGATATTATGTATTTTTTTATTATATTCTAAATTTAGTAATGTGGTAACAGATGCCAGGGAGCTTTCCCTTAAGTATTCTTTTTTGCAAGAACTTCTTTTGAAAAAAATCTTAAAAACAAAGCCTTCACATATTTTAGGATAAAAAGACACACTGGCTGGCAGTCTGCAAATAGTTAACATGTAAACTGGCAGGAAAGTTATTTTATTTCAGATTTTGCACTATAAAAGGTCAAATGGAGGGGAAAAAAAGCATGTACCAGTAACCAAAAACATTTGCTTAAATCATTCCACAATTTACATAACAAGATAATTGTTCTTCAAAACCAGACAACAGGTTTGAAAATACTTCTTTTCACACCCTTATAAGTGATGCTGTTGGGAACAAGGGCTGTTATAAGGCCACTTATTGCAGGCACATTTCTAGCTAGTTCTAGTTAACATTACTGTTATTTTATCTTCTTTCCTTTTTCTCTCTCATCAGCTTTTTGCTTTCTTCTCGTCTTCTCTTATTCACTGGATTTCGAGGATCATAGATTTCAAATGTGTCTGAATCTTGCATGCTTGCATCTTTCACTTTTCTGGTTTTATCCTCAAACTGAAGTACATGCGACATCCATCCTTCGTCATCTTCTACTTCTGCTTCAGAAATGTCATTCTCAGGAGTTTCAGCAATTGCTTGAGTGAGTTTAGATTTAAACTGGTTCAGCAGCGCCAGGGTCTGGTCTTCCCGAGAAGTTCCCTTCTTTGCCTGTTGCTTCCTCAGAGCTTCATATTTTTGCTTTTCTCTTCTGTATTCTGCAACAGCACCATCAGGAGCAGTTTCTTCCTCTTCACTTTTCTTTTCTGCTTGTTTTGCTGCATTTTCTACTTTCTTTTGTTTTGCTGCTAAGGGTTCCCGCTTTAACTGTCTTGCTTCTTTTCTGAGCTCCTCACTGCGGCTAACTGATTTCTTCACTTCTCCCTCTCCAGCTGACTTAACATTTCCACTTGTGTCCTTTTTTAACTTTTTTGCAATTCTTTCTCTCATTAGATTCTTCTCATCACCATCAATATATTCATCATGCTCTACACCTTCATATTCTCCATCATTAGCTGAATCTCCTACTGCATCACCTTTTTCACTTCCAACGGCTGGAACAGAACTGAGATGGGGATCATCCTTAAGCAAGTCATGACTACTTTTGCTTTTTCCCTTCATGCTCTGACTGACTCGATTTACTTCCTCCTCTTCTTCTTCAGCTTCCTCTCCAAATGAAAGTAAACTAAAATTTTTTGTGCCTTTAGGCTTCAATTTCTTTACTTCTTCCTCTGGTTTCTCTTTTTTTGACTTTTTTATTTCTCTTGGAATGATGTCATCAAAAGGATTAAACAAAACCTCACAGCTTCTTATTCTGTGTGGATTACGTGGTCTTTCTTCCTCATCTACGTCAACTTCTGTCAACCGCAGCATGTTATATACTGTATCCCCTGTGACCTTTCCAAAAATGGTATGCTTATTGTTGAGTTCATCTGCTCGACCCAGTGTAAAGAAAAACTGGCTGCCATTATCATGAGGACGAGCATTTGCCATGGCAACCAGTCCTCTCTGATTAAAACGTAACCATGAGTGGAATTCATCCTTGAATGGGGCTCCATAGATAGACTCTCCACCAGTCCCTGTGCCAGTAGGATCTCCCCCTTGGACTATAAAACCAGGTACAACTCTATGAAAAATGGTGTTGTCATAATATGCTTCCAAACAAAGCTGAATGAAATTTCTGCAAGCTTTAGGAGCTTCTTTTGACCACAACTCTATGTCAATATCTCCAGCTGTAGTTTTCAATAAAACCTTCCCGTTGGTGGGAGGCTCCTGGATGTAGATGTTGCTCATGCTGGTCAGTGCTCAGGACTCTGCTTCTAATTGGGAATGAGAACGGAGGGCCAATCACTAAAGCTGTCCACCGATCAGTGCACCCTTCCTTCAATCGGGTGGTCGCAGAAAGCTCCAGTTTGTCAGTGTCACCAAGACTGCAACAACAAGCACTCTAAACAAACATATTGATAATAATACATTAATGGTAGGAGACCTCAACACTCACAGCAATGGACAGATCATCTAAGCAGAAGATCAACAAAGAAATAAGAGCTTTGAATGACACACTGGACCAGACTACCTCATAGATATATACAGTACATTCCACCCTAAAAGAACAGAATACTCACTCTTCTTGAGCACACATGGAACTTTCTCCAGAATAGACCACATATTGGTTCACAAATCAAGTCTCAACTGATACCAAAAGATTGAGATTATTCTCTGCATATTTTCAGACCACAATGCTTTGAAACTGGAATTCAACCACAAGAAGAAATTTGGAAGGAATTCAAACACTTGGAAGTAAAAGAGCATCCTGCCAAAGAATGATTGGGTCAACCAGGAAATTAAAGAAGAATTTAAACAATTCACTGAAACTAATGAGAATGAAAATACATCATTCCAAAACCTATGGGATACTGCGAACGTGGTCCTAAGAGGGAAATACATAGCCATCCAAGACTCTCTCAAAAAATTAGAAAAATCCCAAATACACAAGCTAACCTTACACCTAAAGGACCTGTAGAAAGAACAGCAAAAAAAAGCCTAAACCAAGCAGGAGAAGAGAAATAATAAAGATTAGAGCAGAAATCAATGAAATAGAAACCAGAAAAACAGTAGATCAGATCAACAAAACTAGAAGCTGGTTTTTTGAAAGAATTAATAAAATCAATAAACCTCCAGCCAGACTTATCCAAAAGGAAAGGGAAAGGACCCAAATCAATAAAATCATGAATGAAAGGAGAGAGATCAAACTAACACCAAGGAAATATAAACAATTATTAGAAATTATTACCAGCAAATATATGCCAACAAAGTAAGCAATCTGGAAGAAATGGATGCATTCCTGGAATCTTATAAACTACTAAGACTGAAACAGGAAGAAATAGACAATCTGAACAGAACAATAGCCAGTAAGGAAATTGAAGCAGTAATCAAAAACCTCCCTAAAAACAAGAGCCCAGTGCCAGATGGTTTCTCTGGGGAATTCTACCAAACATTTATTTTTTTTAAGATTTTATTTATTCATTTGAGAGAAAGAGCATGAACCGGGGGAGGGGCAAAGGGAGAAGCAGGCTCCCCACTGAGCAGGGATCCTGACGTGGGGCGCGATCTCAGGACGCCAGGACCATGACCCGAGCCAAAGGCAGACACCCAACCTACTGAGCCATTCAGAATATCATTCTCAATGGTGAAAAATTGAGAATTTTTTCCTTAAGGTCAGGAACACAACAGGGATGCCACTCTCACCGTTATTATTCAACATAGTACTAGAAATCCTAGCCTCAGCAATCAAACAACAAAAGAAATAAAAGGCATTCAAATTGGCAAAGTAAAAGTCAAACTCTCTCTCTTCACAGATGATATGATAACTTATGTGGAAAACCCAAAACACTCCACCCCCAAATTACTAGAACTCACACAGCAATTAAGCAACATGGCAGGATACAAAATCACTGCACAGAAATCAGTTGCATTTCTATACACTAACAATGTAAGTAAGGAAAGAGAAATTAGGGAATCAATTCCTTAATATATAGCACCAAAAACCAGAAGATGCCTAGGAATAAAACTACCCAAAGAGGTAAAGGATCTATACTCTATAAACTATAGTACAGTTATGAAAGAAATTGAGGAATACACAAAGAGACAGAAAAGCATTCCATGCTCATGGATTAGAAGAATGAACATTGTTAAAATGTCTATTCCACCCAGAGCAATCTACACTTCAATGCAATTTCTATCAAAATACTACTGACATTTTTCACAGAGCTGGAAAAAACAATCCTAAAATTTGTATGGAACCAGAAAGGACCCCAAATCGCCAGGGGAATGCTGAAAAAGAAAACTTCAGCTGGGGACATCATGATGCTTAACTTCAAGCTCTATTGCAAAGCTATGATCATTAAGACAGCGTGGTATTGGCACAAAAGCAGACACATAGATCAATGAAAAGAATAGAAAGCCCAGATACAGACCCTCAACTCTATGGTCAACTAATCTTTGACAAAGCAGGAAAGAATATCCAATGGAAAAAAGACTGTCTCTTCAATAAATGGTGCTGGGAAAATTGTACAGTCACACGCAAAAGAATTAAACTGGACCCTTCTTTTAACACCATACACAAAGACAAACTCAAAATGGATGAATGACCTCAGTGTGAGACAGGAATCCATCAAAATCCTAGAGGAGAACATAGGTAGTCTCTTTGGCACTGGCCACAGAAACTTCTTTCAAGACATGTCTCTAAAGGCAAGGGAAACAAAAGCTTTGGATCTTCATCAAGACAAAAAGCTTCTACACAGCAAAGGAAACAGTCAACAAAACTAAGTCAACAAAACTAAGAGGCAACTCACAGAATGGGAGAAGATACAGATAATGACAATAGAGAGAAAGGGCTGGTATCCAAGATCTATAAAGAACTTTTCAAACTCAACACTCAAAAAACAATCCAGTCAAGAAATGGGCAGGAAAAAAAAAAAAAAGAAATGGGCAGGAAACACGAACAGACATTTCTCCAAAGCAGACATACAAATGGCTAACAGACATATGAAAAAATATTCAATATCACTAGCCACCAGGAAATACAAATCAAAACCACAGAGATACCACCTTACATCAGTTAGAATGGCTAAAATTAACAAGACAGGAAACAACAAATGTTGGAGAGGGTGTGGAGAAAGGGAACCCTCTTATACTGTTGTTGAAAATGCGAGCTGGTACAGCCACTCTGGAAAACAGTATGGAGGTTCCTCAAGAAGTTAAAAGTAGACTTACCCTATGACCCAGCAATTGCACTACTAGGTATTTACCCCACAGATACAGATGTAGTGAAAAGAAGGAGCACCTGCACCCCCATGTTCATAGCAGCAATGTCCACAATAGCCAAACTGTGGAAGGAATCGAGATGTCCTTTAACCAGCTGAATGGATAAAGAAGATGTGGGTCATATATACAGTGGAATACTACTCAGCCATCAGAAAAGATGAATACCTACCATTTGCATTGACATGGATGGAACTGGAGGGGATTATGCTAAGTGAATTAAGTCAAGCAGAGAAAGGCAATTATCATATGGTCTCACTAATATGTGGATCATAAGGAATAGTGCAGAGGACCACAGGGGAAGGGAGGGAAAACTGGGAAGAAATCAGAGATGGAGACAAACCATGAGAAACTCTTGACTCTGGGAAACAAACTAAGGGTTGAAGAAAGGGAGGTGGGTGAGGGGATGGGATAATCCGGTGATGGGCATTAAGGAGGACATATGATGTGATGAGCACTGGGTGTTATCTGCAACTAATGAATCATTGAACATTACATCAAAAACTAATGATGTGCTATATGCTGGCTAACTGAACATAATATTTTTTTAAAGATTTTATTTATTTATTTGAGAGAGAGAGAATGGAGAGAGAGAGAGAGAGAGAGCATGAGAGGGGGGAGGGTCAGAGGGAGAAGCAGACTCCCCACTGAGCAGGGAGCCCGATGCTGGACTCGATCCCGGGACTCCAGGATCATGACCTGAGCCAAAGGCAGTCGCTTAACCAACTGAACCACCCAGGCGCCCCTGAACATAATATTAAAAAAAGAAAAAAGAAAAAAAGAAAAGTTTTCAAAGGCAAAAATTTTTTATCATAGTTACCTCATTTCATATAGTTTCTCTGAAATATCAATTGTTTTTTCACATCATTGAGTAGATGTCATTTCAGTGATAATGCACCTAGATTTCTCCTGTCAAAATGCTGAATTCCATCTTATTTTTCACAAAGAATATTTTCTTAAGCAATTTGAATCTTTTAAAATCAAATTCAGAGTGTCCAGTTCCATCCACCAGTGTTACTCTGGTCCTTCGGAAGTCCTTCAAAACACTGTTTTGTGATTTAAAAAAAAAAAAAAAAAAAACTTTTCTAAGAAATTAATTGATTAATTGTATAATGCTAGATATCCTCTTCAGGGTGTATATAAGCAATATTAAAGCTACATATAATATGAAATTCCCAACAATGGCAGGAAGACTTCTGTACCTCATTAGAAGTATTAACCAATGATAATCAAGGAGAGCACAACTTGGACAGTTGTGGTGTTGTCTCAGAGGAAAGGATGATGTTTGGACATTGATAAGATTTTGCAGTGGAGGAGTGTGGAGACTGAAGAGGTCTTGATTGGCATTGGGTAAGGATCATAACATTATAGTTTAAGATTATTACAAACATCGTAGTTCTGATTTTGAGACCAAGAATTAAAGGAATTTTGGAGAGTAAACAATCATTTGTTGTTACTTATTAAAAAGTTAAACACTTTGATGTTCATCTAAATGGGTCTGTTGGGAAGTCCCTTAAACAAATAGTAAAGTCATTTGCAACTTTTACCTTACTGGGCAGAACTATTTCCTGGAGTAGTAGCGTGATAATGCTGTATTGTAGACTGGAAAGTGTTTGGATGTAGAAGTTTTCATGACTTCAGGAAACATGTCCAAACATGCTAAAATCCAAGGTCCAGTTTGTTTACAGAATCAGACCTAAGAATCCATGTCTTCTGAATCACTGGACTAGGTTTTTACTCTGCTGCAATACATTCCTAATTTCATTTTTCATGCCAACAAGAGATTGGATGATGTCTTATCTCAAATTTAATTGACTAAGAATAACATGTGAGTATGGAGTTAGATTAATTATAATAGAAACTTTTCTTTTGTGAGAGAGCCTGCAGAGGTGACCAGAGCCTTTAAGCATTGACTAAGGATATTTGTATTCAGGAAAACATAGTAAATATGCTCCTGCAGCACAATGTGAGAGATCCTTGAATTTCACTAAGAATGTTCACTGGGACTCAACTTACGCATTTCCTATGCATCAAAGATGTTATTTAACACCTATACCACAATACTTTAAGGAATGCAAGGATGCACTAAAAATAACAAAAACTATACAGCATGAAATATATATTTATCAGCCAACAAATTAGTTTTATAAATTAGTAGACCTATAAAAGCATCCTATTCAGAAAGGATTTTCAAAAATAAATTTATTCCAAAAATGTTAAAGTTAACATATATATATTATGTTCATTAAAGCAAACTTTTTTAAAAACCTCTTCATAATGAGCGGCATCTGGGTGGCTCAGTTGGTCGGGCATCCTACTCAATTTCAGCTCAGGTCATGATCTTAGGGTCCCAAGATCGAGCCATGCATCACACTCCATGCTCAGCACGGAGTCTGCTTGCCCTTCTTCCTCTGTTCCTCCCTCTGCTCACACGCTCTCTCTCTCTCTCTCTCAAATAAATAAATAAATCTAAAAAAAACCCCTCTTCATAATGATAAAAGTAACAATCAGATTATAATTATCAATACATATTCATGTACTTCAGTTTCTTAGCCCTAACTTTAATGTGTCATAAATATTTTTCTCCAAATACACTTCTATAATGACATTTAAAATTTTTTAAAACATCTCTTGCAATCATTTTAGGGTTGCATTTTATAATTAATAAATTCTAATCGTTCACACTTTTAATTAACTCTTCTCTGCAAACCAAGTTATTTTTAATTGAGAAAGTATTCTGTCTGGGATGTTGAAATACCTCCTAAATGAAGGCTCTTCTCTATTCTGTTTTTAAATAGAGTAGATAATATTTTGAAAAGTACAGTCTTTTGATATTTTTCAGGGCAACAGCTTTTTATTTCAAGAAAAGCTGTTGCTAGTTGTGATTATTTTGTCTGTTTCAACAAATTTAGATGCTTTAGTATAATCGATTACCATTTTATCCCATTCCAATATAGAATATAAATGTATTCAATGAAATAGAAAAGCCAAAAGTTCTTCCTACAAGTCAAGACACTGCAACGTACAATTATATAATTCAAAAACTCAATTTTGTAAACACTGAGCTCATATAACTTGATTTATTTAATAACACTCTTGCCTTTGTAGAGCTTAATCTTAAAAGTTTTTCTGTTTGTAATTTTGTAGTTAATAATTATGTCAGTAAATCTTGAAAGTTGAAGAATTTTTGGTATTCCATTCTTGAAACACTTTATTCAAGTTCTCTGAATGCATTAGAAAAAGATTCAAACAAAATATGGAGGACTAATTCATTAAAAAATATTGAATACCATTGTACAGCATTTAAGTTGTTTTATAAAATAGTTCTTCAAAGGCCTAAACTTCTCTAAAATTTGATTGATGGCATGCAACAAAGAGAAAAAGCACATATCATTATATAAATTTACATATATGTGCAATATATATGTAATGTTCATCAGATATCAGCTCCCTTACAAATATACAAATATTTGGAAATTATAATAAGTACACATTCTCTTTACATTTGGAAAATATTGGATGTTGTTTAGAATTGTGAATTATGTATGCACCACAACTGACTTCAAGTACATTTCAATTATTTTTTTACTTATTTTAGTAAAACATTGTTCTGCCATGATGCTTTGCTGTACCAAAATTTGCACTTTTAACTGTAAAATACATTACTGTTATCTTCAGTATTGAGTTTAATTGAGTTTATAAGAACATTTACAGTAATATCAAGTGTCACATTAACTTTCTTTTTTTAAGTATTTATTTAATTTCGGCTAGTTAACAAACAATGTAATATTAGTTTCGGGTGTACAGTATGCTGATTTAACACTTCCATGTATCATGCAGTGCTCATCACAAGTGTACTCCTTAACCTCTCTTATCAATAAACCCATCCCCCACCCACCTCCCTTCTCAAAGTGTCACATTAACTTTCAGTAGCTTTATTTTGACTCCAAGAACTGGAAAGAAAAAATTTGAACCATTAATAGATTTAAATTTTCTGATTTATATTTTAAATCCCTGAATGTGTGGGGTGCCTGGGTGGGTATCTCAGTTGGTTGAGTGTCCAACTTTTGGTTTCAGCTCAGGTCATGATCTTGGTGTCGTGGGATGGAGCCCCAAGTCAGGCTTCCCACTTAGTATGGGGAGTCTGCCTAAGATTCTTTCCCCTCCTTCTCTTTTCCTCTCTGCTCCTCCCCCCCACTAGCACTCTCTCTCTCTAAAATAAATGAATAAATCTTAAAAAAAAATCCCTGAATGCACTGTCTTCAAATGACATCATTTAACTTTTTGTGTTATTATTTTTCTTCTAGAGGGCCAATACTGACATAAGAGATCTCATTTCATACAGAAGAGAACTTTCATTGAAAATAATAAAAGTCAATTTAGGAGAAGATATATGATCTAAATGAAAACTCCCACCTCACAAAATGATATGTAAATGCCTTTCTGAAGCTCTATGTGATAAATTCTCATCATGGGGTACATTCTAATTAAATTAACTATAATGTTTTAAATAGATCCTAGAGCTAACATAGCAGATTTGGAGTGGTTGTCTTAAAAGGAAATGATACCACAATAGACTGAGCAGATGATAAATGTTGACACTTTATCAACATTTTTTGAAAAAAATAAGTAAAATACTTTTTTTACTGTATATGAACTTTATCTCATTGTTGCAGAAAAGCAGTCTTGCAAAATAAAAAAGCATTTTCAAGTAGAAGTATAAATAGTTCACATTATGGCATAAAATATATTGCAAAACCACCTTAGCAAGAATATTTTAACTACTCTTTATAATCTCTTTAAACCCTACGGTAGGGCTCTTTATTACCCAAAATATATTTCACATTTACAAAGATATAAATTCTGCTTCCCACTAATCCAACTGACTGGCATTCTGGTGACTTCATGCATCTGGTGGGCTTCAGCATTCTCCAAAGCATCCCAGCAGCATAAATTAGGTTCTTGACTACTAGTACCTAAACACCTTCATTATATCAGCAAATATTCTGAATGCTGAGCTCAAAAGAGAGGTGGGAGTTAAGTTGAGACTGGACTAGTCCAAGAAAAGACAGAAAAGAAGTGCCTTATTACTAATAGTTTCTCATATTTAACCACATTTTAAAGTAACCTCTGTTTTGTATGTATGTCTGACATGATACAAGAGAATATGGCAGAAGCTGGCATAGCAAGTGGGAGTCCACCAATATCATCCTGGCTTATTGAGCTATTAATATTTACATTTTGTTTAAAGAAAATGCAAAATCCAGGAAAATGCTAAGCCAGGGAGACAGGAAGCCCCAAAACAGGAATTAACTAGAACTCTCCATGTTAAACCAGATTTTATAGGTTTACTTATAAGCTTCTCATATGACTAGATACATTCTTAAAATTTTATTCTGGAATTCTCTTTAATTTGCTATTGATTTATTCAATTTATTGATTGTTGTCTGGGAGGGCTTTTCCTTCCTTTAGTGAATTGCCTCTAAATTTATCTGAGCAATGATTTAATGTTTTGGTTTGTTTTCCACTATGATACTGTTCTGTGTCTCATAATTCAGACATTTTGAAATATAAGTCATTGGAAGATTTAATAGTGTTTTGAAAAGTATGGGGTGAAAGAGTCAACAGTTATGCCATTTTAGCAAAACTGGTTGCTGCTGTTCTTTCTATCTGAGTAGCATGAGGTTAAAACCGTGGGCTCAGGAGCTGGACAAAGCAAGTTCAGAGGCCAAACCTACAAGTTTGATACTTGATACAACCTAGATACTTAACCATTTTGTGTTCCAATATTTTCCTTTGTATTCTTATCAGGCAGGTTTTTCCGGGGGGATTAAGTGAGTTAATAAGAGTAAATTGCTTAGAAGATACAGGCTCATTCAATGTGCTAGAATCATTATCCCGAGGTACAACATCATTTCTATTCTGTTCTTATTTACTCCTCTTCTCCCTTTTCTCTTACTGTTATTCTTAATCCTCAATTCATTGTGTCTATAAATGCTGACATTTACATTATCCATGTCCTATCCCAGGTCTTATTCCAGCTTGACCTTGATATTTTTTAAAAATTTGAATGAAGGAAGGTCAAGCCCTCAGAGGCAAACTGGATTAATGCAATGGACATGAAAATAAATGGAGCTCTGAGTTACAACATATTAGTATTGCCCTCATTACATACATAATAGAATAGATAATACAGTAATTAATTCACCTTAGTACTACAATTTTTGGTTATGAGGTTTCAGATAAACACTTAGAAATCCAAATTTGCACAATTTTAAGGGATAAAATAAATGTACACTTAAGCTTCTGAATTTCAGGTAGTTTGTTTTACAGAATTATTTAACTGACACCTAAAGTTGCCTCTGTCTCTGTTCTGTATTGCTCATGAATCAGCTGATGTGGCTAGGTTCTGCTAGTGTGTACTAGGCTTGCTTATTCACCTACAGGTCAGCTAGGGACTCCGTTTTAAGCTGGACTTGGCTAGGACATCTTAGCTGGGCAATGTTAATCCACATGCCAGGCAGATATTGCTTTCTTATAGTAGTAATGGAGTTCCAAGAGAGTAAGTAGAAACACAGAACGTCTCTCAGGCCTCAGCTTGGAATTAGCATAATATCACTTTCTCATCATTCTATTGGCCCAGACCCCTCATGTAGCAGAACTGAAAGTGAAAGGATGGGAAAATAAGGTAACCCTTTTATTGGGAGGAACTACAAAGTCACATGACAAAGGGCTTTAATACTGACAGGAATAAAGAAGTAGGGTCAATAATGCATTCCACTACATTTTTTTTTGAATTTTGAAGCACTGATTTTTTTTTTTTCCCTCAAATTATAGCTGCACATTTCACAAAAGAAAAGTATTGTTTGTTTGTTAACTTTAGAGTTGGGTTGGAAATACTGTCACTATAGACAGTACACAACTAAAATGAGCTTATTAGTGGCACTCTCAAATCATCCTAGCATTATAAGGTAGCAGTAAGATTTCTATGATGCAATGAAATATAGACTTCTGTTTTCCCACAAATAATAATGAAAAAAATAGAGAGTGCTTCCTTCCATGGCTTTTTGGCAACTCGTTTCTCCCTGTAATTGAAAGTTTGGGATTTCTAAGTGTTTGTCTATAAATTTATAATTGCAAACAATTAAAGTCCTACAGAGTATTAATATGTTAGTTATTCTGTTGTTCTCTACATTAAGAGGCCAATGTTATAAGTGTATAATTGAAAGCTCCATTTGTTTCTGTCTTTATATTTAACCTGGTCTGTCTCTTTGGCTCTATATTCTCCAAAGAATAACATGATCCATTGATAGTCACTTTGTGAAATACTAAAGGTGTTCTCTTAAGGTTATAAAAATAGCTAAATGGAAAAATTAGGGGGAAATCTCCAATCATAAAAACATGGAAATTACTTGATCTTTTTTATATTCAGTATTGTACAGATATATAATGAATCCAGATTTGTATCTTTCAAAAGCAGGCCATGGCTCATTACACACAATTTACATTAATAGATGAAGTTCAGCATTTTAAAATGTTTATGGAATGGAATGGAATGGAATGGAATGAAAAGGAAAGGACTAGAACAAAAAGAAAGCATCAAATTCACTTCACATAGTTATAATAAGAATTGTTTTATGAAACTTGCTTCAGTCTGTGTGTGTATGTATAATTTGACAACCAGTAAGCATGGGTAGATATGAAAAATCCTCTGGTTGACCTCTCTTTTTCAAACCAGAAAAATAAATTGTGTAGTTTAAATGAAAGTATACAGAAAATTGGAAGGAAAACTTCCAAACTCATTTTATGAGGTTACCATTACCTTGATCCCAAAACCAGTCAAAGACCCGTCAAAAAGAATTACAGACCAATATCCTTGATGAACATGGATGCAAAAATTCTCACCAAAATACTAGCCAATAGGATCCAACAGTACATTTAAAGGATTATTCACCATGACCAAGTGGGATTTATCCCTGGGCTGCATGGTTGGTTCAATCAATGTGATACAATACATTAATAAAAGAAAGGACAAGAACCATATGATCCTCTCACTAGATGCAGAAAAAACATTTGACAAAGTACAGCATCCTTTCTTGATCAAAACTCTTCAGAGTATAGGGATAGAGGGTACATACCTCAATCATAAAAGCCATCTATGAAAAACCCACAGTGAATATCATTCTCAATGGGGAAAAACAGAAAGCTTTCCCCCTAAGGTCAGGAACGCGGCAGGGATGTCCATTATTACCACTGCTATTCAACATAGTACTAGAAGTCCTAGCCACAGCAATCAGACAACAAAAAGAAATCAATGGCATCTGAATCAGCAAAGAAGGCAAACTCTCACTCTTTGCAGATGATATGATACTTTATGTGGAAAACCCCAAAGACTCCACCCCAAAACTGCTAGAACTCATACAGGAATTCAGTAAAGTGGAAAGATATAAAATCAATGCACAGAAATCAGTGGCATTCCTATACACCAACAACAAGACAGAAGAAAGAGAAATTAAGAAGTCAATTCCATTTACAATTGTGCCCAAAACCATAAGATACCTAGGAATAAATCTAACCAAAGAGGCAAAGAATCTGTACTCAGAAAACTATAAAATATTCATGAAAGAAATTGAGGAAGACACAAAGAAATGGAAAAACATTCCATGCTCACGGATTGGAAGAAGAAATATTGTGAAGATGTCAATGCTACACAGAGCAATCTACACATTCAATGCAATCCCTATCAAAATACCATCTTTTTTCAAAGAAATGGAACAAATAATCCTAAAATTTGTATGGAACAAGAAAAGACCCCGAATAGCCAGAGTAATGTTGAAAAAGAAAAGCAAAGCTGGTGGCATCACAATTCCGGACTTCAAGCTCTATTACAAAGCTGTCATCATCAAGACAGTATGGTACTGGCACAAAAACAGACACACAGATCAATGGAACAGAAGAGAGAGCTCAGAAATGGACCCTCACCTCTATGGTCAACTAATCTTCCACAAAGCAGGAAAGAATGTCCAGTGGAATAAAGACAGTCTCTTCAATAAATGGTGTTGGGAAAATTGGACAGCCACATGCAGAAGAATGAAACTGGACCATTTCCTTATACCACACACAAAAATAGACTCAAAATGGATGAAAGACCTAAATGTGAGACAGGAGTCCATCCACATCCTAACGGAGAACACAGGCAGCAACCTCTTCGACCTCAGCCGCAGCAACTTCTTCCTAGAAACATTGTCAAAGGCAAGGGAAGCAAGGGCGAAAATGAACTATTGGGACTTCATCAAGATAAAAAGCTTTTGCACAGCGAAAGAAACAGTCAAAAAAACCAAAAGATAACCCACAGAATGGGAGAGGATATTTGCAAATGGCATATCAGATAAAGGGCTAGTATCCAAAATCTATAAAGAACTTATTAAACTCAACACCCAAAGAACAAATGATCCAATCAAGAAATGGGCAGAAGAAATGAACAGACATTTTCCAAAGAAGACATCCAAATGGCCGGGAAAAATGAAGGGGGGGAATTGGAGGGGGAGATGAACTATGGACTCTGAGAAGCAAACTGAGGGTTCTGGAGGTGAGGGGGTGGCAGAATGGATTAGCCTGGTGATGGGTATTAAAGAGGGCATGTACCGAATGGAGCACTGGGTGTTATATGCAAACAGTGAGTCATGGAACACTACATCAAAAACTAATGATGTAATGTATGGTGATTAACATAATAAAAAAAAGATAGTATACAGAAAATTAAATCTTACAAATTTCCCCCATTTTATTTTCTCCATTAGTATATTTCAGTGACTGTGATTTCCCCATACTTCTTAGGTTTTTTTAAAGCCTAGCTTTAAATCCTTCTTGCCACATAGGCCTTTAGACCAGTTCTGATACTAGGTAGGTTTTTGCATACAAGATATTTGTGGAGTGGATATTGAAATTTGAATCCTGCCAAATTATGGCTAATTTGCCATATTGAAATATTGAGAGCTTGATTCCTCTCTCATCTATACTTCACCTAGTGTATTACAGAGTATAAGATTTTAAAGGGCCACCTGAAAGGCCACCCAACTTACAGAGTTATATAAAAGATCATTCTCTAGACTAGATCCATTCAGAGAAAGTTTTTGGTATAGTGAAAAGATAACAAGGCTAGGAACCAATGACTGTCCTTGCAGATTCCAGATTTGCTGCTTGTGTCTCAATGTTCTAACCTGTACAATGTAGACAATACTATACTAATCACAGGATCATTGTGAGACTCACAACAATCTGAGAAAATCTTTTGTTCTGAAGTACTTTTTAAAAATTATTTGAAGATAACATAATTTTGGTATTGAATGTATTATATAAGCAGGCATATTGAAACAAGCTTCTGCTGACAGCAGCGACAGAATATCAAGTTTAACAAATAGCCTCCTTCCATACATCACCATAACAGTAAAGAGAGAAGGGCCAGGCCAGATAGTGATTAATGCTGGAGGAAAAACTTCTTCCAAGGTAATCTGGAAATATGAGATAGGGATATAAGCCAGACTGTTAGAAATCTGGCACAAGTTTTTGCTTAATTGCAAACACACACACACATACCCCCTAGTTTGGCTGACTGGGGAATATTAAATTATTTAGACCTGAAAAGTTGTGCTTAATAAGTAATAAAATTTATTTTAAAGATTAGCATGACAACTTGAACTAAACAATTCATTCTACTCTGATTTGACCTTTATGTACAAAGAGATATCCTAAATAAAAAGTCTAGTTTTCTGTTTCTTACGACTAAGGAGCTAGAAATATGACTTATCATCTTATTCATTTTAATTCATTTATGTTAGCCTTAAAGTACTTCTGATATGATATCATCAAAATAATCTTGGAAAGGACATCCCATAACAAGGGGAACATAGAAAGCCATCTCTCTTTCAGAATTGTATATGAGTCATAGCTGATAGACCACCAGAGCATGCCCCATAATTCCATGTACTCCATATCACCACGTGTATTAAAATCTATAAATAATTGGATACTTAAAATAAGATCATGTCTCCTTCACTGCTTTCAGTATAAGCTCAATACAAATTAGCAGTTACTATAAAAGTCATTTGAAGGTAAATGCTTCAAGTTGTAATTTTATTTAGTATCTCTGACGGGAAGGGACTTATGGCAAAGCAACCATAGCTAAGCATAACTTTGCATTCTCCACACCACATCCCTACACTATGGTTGTATCCCTGATTAGTTTCCACTGTCCTCTCCCACCTCAGCTGGGGTCTCACTTATGTGCTACCCTTTCGCTACACAACAGAGATTTTTGTGATTCAGTGATGCTTGATTTGAAATATAGACATGGCTTTCACCTTATTTGTAGTTTACCTTTCTTTCCCAGGCATTGAGGAAGGCACTATTTCATTAATATTTCTACTAGACTAAATGACTATATGATAGATTGCAATCTACTACCTAGATTCAGGGATGGAGTCCACTTATAGGTGAAACTGGAGATTATTCACTCAAGTAATCTACCAGTAAGTAGGATACCAAATGAATTTTCTTTGCTTTTGATGAGTCTCTGCTCTGTTTTTGCATGCATCATTTTTATATTAGTCAGAGTTTGAGGGGAATTACAGTATCAAATTTATAGTAACAGCAGTTTTCTTTAAAGCACATCAACAGAGATGAATTGGCAGATTCCTGGTTCACCATCTTTTATACAATATTGCCCTCTATGGGAACCTAAAATATTGAAGATTTTAGCAGGGTGATAAGTATATTCTTTGATACACTTCTGTCGTCATCACATGCTTCTTTTCCCATCTTGATTTAATTGCTGAGCTCTTCCCTATCCTCTGAAAGATATAAACAGCTGAGCTGGCAAATAAATTTATCATTTTTTTATTATGAAGTGTGCTTACAGTATTATTTTACTTAATTTGTTATGTAACTCATTTTACTTCATTCTGTTTATATTATATTCAAGTATTTGTTTTGTTCTTTTAGTAAAATATTTCTGTGTTCAGAGTATTGCATCTATTCCCAGTTAATTTATAATCATTTTATGTATGATAACTCCTATTCAGAAAGGGAAAACTTCAATTAAAGCCCTAAAATAATATGATATGTATTATAATATAGAAGATAGATGAATCATATTATATGATGGAGCATTTAGAAATGACAATGTCATTCTTTTGATTCTATAAGTACAAATTAAATTAAATGTATATAACATAAACATTTAAAGAAGACTTTATTCTTACTAAAATAATTTTATTCATGAGTAAAATTAGGGAGATTTCAATGACATGGGTTCTAAAACAGAAAGCTAATCTGGGTTTTTTTAATCCATGAGAAATTGCTTTATAATGCATCTTTGCATCTTTGTTTTGAAATTAGTTGTTGCTTCTATAATTTGTGGAATATAGAACTGGTGCGATGGTTGCGTTGGAAATATATTTGTATGCAAAGTCTTAGTGCTCCCCTTTCCCCAGTTCCTAGCTCTGAGTTGCCACCATTCATTCATTTGTTCATTCATTTATTCATAAGTTTGTTTTTTTTTTTAAGTGCAAATATATACTCTGTGCCATGGCACTGATCCAAGTATTGAGGATATGTCTCAAAAGAAAAAATAATACGGTCTCTGTTTCCCAAAACCAAAGATTTTATTGCTAAGATTATAATTAGGATGCAAAATTAGTGTGTGTCTTGTGGTGAGCATAGCATAACAAACATATACAGTTGTCAAATCACTATACTGTACACCTAAAACTAATGTAACATTGTGTGTCGACTATACTTCAATAAAAAAAAATAGTGTGTGTCTCTAAGACAGATACTGGTGGCAATACAAAGTTGTATACCTAACCACTAGATGGTTATAGAAGACACTGCTGGGCTTACAGGTTATGGAGTACAGCCTGACTCGGGATATTATAACTCATAGGTTTACTTGTATTGCTTCTCAAGGATAAAGGATACTTTCAAACATTGCTGGCTAGCTTTCAAACATCATGTTCTTATACCATTGCACACAACTAACTCTCTCAACACCACCGCCCTCAAAAACATCACTATACTGAAACCAAAGAGGAGAAAGAGGAGGAGCATACAGTGAATTATCCTAGAGTGATGATAATTTAAAGTGAGTTAACAGGACAGAAACTGATTTACAAAGGCTTGGTGAAACATTAAGATTTCCCATGCTGATCAGAGCATTAGTAGAAGTAACTCATACATGAGATGACTTTCCCCAAAGGGCTAGAGCAGACAGAAAACAAATGACAGTGGGATACCCGAGATAAAAGGAATTTGCTAACAGAGGAAACAAAATACCCTATATGACTGAAGGGGTTTTTACAAATTTATCATCACGATGCTAGGATTGTGGTCCGCAAGTATGTTTCTCACTTTGAACATTTGGGATTTCAAATTAGAAGACATAAAATGACTTGATTTGTAAGGTCTAACTCAAAAGGAACTTATCATTAAACCATAATGAAATTTTGGCAAACACGTTACAAAGCAAAGAAAAAGAGATGAAGAAATAAAGTGAAACTGCCTATTGTAGATATCTCGTTTATACTGAAGCACCTTGTGGTATTTAAGGATTCTCCTCTGATAAGAGACTCCCACTGGAGTTATGGCCTAATTAATGTACTTTATAAACTCTAACCATCGTTGTGTAGCCTCAAAAAGAGAAATTCACTGAAAATTTCATATCAGGGATCAGATCATGGAATAATTGGAAATTTAATTTCTACTGTCTTCTCTCACCTCACCCAGAGTTTCACTTGTGTGTTATCCTTTCATTACACAACAAAGATTTTTGTGATTCAGTGATGTTTTGGCCAACATCTGCTATTTATTAAAAATCATGTTCCTTTAGGCAGTTGTCAGCCAAACTGGACTTGGACTATTTAGACTGTTTTTTTTCCCTCACTTGGCCTATCAAGCTTTGCATCTTCAAAGGATCTATTTGAAGCATTAACATGTTGATTTCTCTTTTGCTAAAACAATGCACTACAGTGATAACTGGCAGGAAGATTCTTTCTTCCAACCTTTTTTCCACTCAATAGCTTGCTAACAAGAGATCTGGGTGTGTAATAAGATAAAATTTAAGTCTGTGTCTGGAGTTTCTTGTTACATAAATAATGCTATATGACATTACTTTTTTTCACCATGTATATGATTTCTATGGAGCAAAGCTGACTTTCTGCTCCTTCTCTCTCACAGGAGTTCGTATCTGAGTAGTTACTTGCAGGTTTTTTTTTTTTTCTTAAAAAAAAAACAAAGCAAAACAAAACAAAAAAAGTTTTTGTATTAGTCACTCATAGCTCAATTAGAGGCTTTTTCCCCTGAAGGCATAAACTTTGAACACAGCAGTTTCTTCTCTTCATGTTTTTTCCTTTAAAAAGGAGTTAGTAAGGGCCTTTTTGTGTTAGCTAGGACAACTAGAAAGTAGCTTGTGATAAAAAAAGAAAAGAAAGAAAGAAAAGGGGACAGAAAGTGGTACAGTAGTAATAGGATCCTGCATGCGTAAACTTCAGTAATTTAAATTGTAAATTAAATTACTTGTAATTATTCAAAATTCTAATTTTTGCAAAATTAAGGAGGGGAAAAATAAAAGGAAAAATAAAAATGAATATTTAAAACTATATCTTCTGTTTATAATATATACATGCATGTGAAGGGTTGTTTTTTTTTTAAATAGGAGTTACAAGGTACTTGGAAATATTTCTTTAGCATCTTCTTTGCAAATTTCTGTTTATTTTGGATGGATTTAAAACTTGCTTTTAGTAACAACAAAAAGAGTTAATAAGAAAGTAAATAATAAATAGGAATTTTAGAAATTGTTAAATTTGCTGAATATTTCTGACCTTATAATAGTTTTATTAGTGGAAAAAATTACCCTCTGGCTTTGACTGTGAAAATCAATTGACATATAAAACCAAAACATGAGTTTCCTTTTTTAATAAACATGCTTGATTCTGTTTTGTTTCTTCTATTGAATAAATAGGCACTGATATATACCTTACATGCTTTATGTACATTTTAAGTGTGTATTAGAGAATAGTTTTGAAATTTTTCATTTTTAAAATTTCAAAACCATAAATATGACACACTTTTTTGAACTTTCAAAGAAAGTCAGTTGAAAAAAAGAGGCTTTGATAACAATTGAATAAAAAATATGGGGCACACCAAAAATGTATTAGTTCAATAAACTTAACTCAGTTTAATAAGGATCACGTATGATTAGTATATATCTGGGCCTATGTCTTAATACAGAGGACAAATTATATTGCACTTCATGGAGTGTCAAAAGAAAAATAATAGAATTCAACTATGAGCATTTGCACAAATGCTTTACATAATGTATATCATTTCAAGCCAACTGTAAAGATGCTACATCTGACTTATGTGCAAGGTCTATAAATTTACCTGAACACAGGTAAAGTGATTAAAAATCACTTTGAGAAAATAATTCTTCCCTATTGTCTCTTGCTTATTACATTCCCTCCTGGAAATACTCAAGATCATTTGCTTCATTTCCCCACATACTAGATTAGGAAATCAGAAAAGTTAATAATTTCATAAATAAGTGTTTTTCAATCATTAGAAAAGAAAGTACACAAAGGAAATTATGAACAAACTATTCAGGGTACTTTTGGGATTGTTTTATTTTTATTGTTTAATATGGGCAGTGTGAATTTTTCCAACTTTCTCTAGGAGTAGGAAAGAAAGCAATTTGTGGTTGCTTTCCATCATTTATACATGTGTACATCTGATGGGTCCCTCTGCCCCTAAGAATTATTTTATTTCTGAATAAATTATGAGAAAAAGTATATTTTTTTCTTTTCCTACTGTGTATTGGAAATCAGACTCTCAGATGTTTTTGTTTTTACCAGATATTTAAAGTATTTTATGTTAAAATTTTATGTTAAGAATATCTACCATTAATATTATATATAATGCTTTTACATTGTCAAAGTGCTTTCACTTTATTATTCTACTCACTCCAAATAATAACGTATGTTTCTTTAGCTACAAACATTGTTTAAGGAATAATATCGAAGAAAAACTGATCAATAAGTTGCACTTGCAATCAAACCCAACTATGGTTATCACCAGTGCTGAGGATATAAATCCCATTTCACGTTGTAATGCCATGGTTTTATGATCAGAATCACGGTGTTGTCATTTAGTTGCAATAACTGAAATTACTCTGATGAGGTAGCATTCTTTATTGAGTTATGAAGTAGATATATATTACTAGGATAAAGAACTTAAGTATTTAAAGAAGTTTTTCTTTTCATTGTTGTATAGCTAAAATAAGAATGATGACTAAAATAAATAGGCATTTTTAGTATGAGAAGCTACATAAAATGGAAAATCTTCAATTAGCTTTTTAATTTATTTTATTTTTTTTCTCAGCAGTTAGCGTTTGGCATGATGCTGTTCTAATAATAATTGTTTTATTAAGACATCATTGAAATATTTAACTGCAATTTGTCCATTTTGAATTTTGATGGGTATCACTATGGAAATTCTGATTTGATCTTCCAATGCATCTGTGCATTCTGAAGACTCTTAAAAGGTAGTAAGTAGTTCCTGGACTCCTCCTTGAGGAATTTTAAAATATAAATGTTTCCTTTATTATACTTTTAGTCTGTGCACCTGAAAAAATTACTGACACATGATCTATGATCTACCTAGTGATGGTCTTTGTAAGTTACAAAATAACTGGTAGATATTCTTTAAATTTGGTGGAATTTTTTTTCTATCTTCTATCTAGCATATGTCTTCTATCTACCTGACTCTCAAAACCTTATGCAGGATAATAACATGAAGAGCACTGGGCGCATTAATATCATTTATCCAAAAGACCACATCATCAATAAATGCTGTATTTTGAGGGACAGCCCCCCTCCCAGCCACCAACCTGCAACATACAGAAAGGGTCAATCATACTGTCCCAGTAATTCAAGTAGAACTCTTTATAATTAAAGACACACTTATACCAGAAGGGCTCTTTGGGTTTGAGAAAAGTTTGTAGCTCTGTTCTCTAACCTGTAAGGGGTTTGTGTTGAATTGTCATCAGCACATCTTATTCCACTAACTAAAATGGTGGAAACTAAAGAATATGCCAAAGCAAGAAGAACCCTGGGAATCATGCAGCCCGAAATGAAGAAATACATTCTAAAGCACTTCACTTTTATCATGTGTATATTTGAATGAAGTTCAAAAAACTTTACATAAAGCAAATAAATGTAATTTATGTTTGTGAGTAAATAACGATTTAGAACAAAGAGCAAGTAATCTTCACCTTATATTGCCAAGTAGAAAAATGAGACATGGAGACAATGATTTTTTGTTCATGCTGGGAATAGAAAAGAACCTTTCCATAACAATCCAGTAATTTACCTAGACTAATGAAATAATCTCTACAACACGCACGCACGCACGCGCACGCACACACACACACACAGGACCACTCCTTTTCTTCTACCATTTATTATGGTCTAAAATATTATGATTAATTTTAGGAGTCTGTAGCTTACTGATATTTCTCCAAATTTCCTATTGCTCATCGTTGGCTTTTACTGAATTCATAATTTATGTGCTTGACTGGCACACATTTACCACAGAAAACCTTGTCTTGAACTTTTCATTTTTACCCACTAGAAGCTTTTGGTACAGAGTCCTAGCTGCAAAGTGGAATTTTACCCCCGAGTTTCATAGGAAAGAGTCCAACTGTACAATGAAAGATTATGCAAATCCTCAAAGAGCATCTAATCAATCACCTTGGTGTGAGAGGAATGCAGCTGATCGCTGAATTAGCTTCTGTTGGAACGTATTCATGTGTAACATCCCACTGACTGCATGACATCACAACAGCTCCAGGTCCTTGAAAGTCTCGAGGATGATTAGCTGAAGGAATTGGCTGTTTCTGCCAATCATAATCCGGCAAGGCTGCCTTTATATTTCTGGAGATGGGAGAGGAGGGAGGGAGGGAGGGAGGGAAAGACCGACTACAGCTGAACAAGAAGCTCAGCAGCAGTAGCAGCGGCCGAGCCTGAGCAGCTGGTATTGCGGAGATTAAATAGTTCCCATAGCCTTTCTGCCCTACTCGGTCCGCTCCCTGGTGTAAGTCTCGTGTCCAAGGAGGAAGCTGCGTTTTAACGGTGTGTTGAACAGAGGTTTGCATCATTCCAGCTGGCTGCTTGTTTTGAAAAGGACAATGTGTGTATAAATAAAAAGAGACTCTGCTGGAAGAGTTCAGATACTAGGATCGGAGCTAAAAAGCGCTCTCGGAATATTGTTGAGGCAGATTGTCTGCACTGAAAGCTCCTTCTAGTTAACCTGGAGCCGAGTGAATCTGAATACTGGATGTCTCACTTTCTAACTCGGGATAAATTCAAGTTAAGATAAGAAAAACAAATTGAACTGCTTCTCTAGGTAAGTTATTGCTTACTTTGCTGAAACTGAAGTGTGTGCAATAAAAGAATATATGTTGCTTAGCTATGTAAACAAGTTGAACACAATAAAGTATTATTTGTGAGATTTATGTAGAAGCAGATACTAGTTTTAGACCACATTCAGTCTCTCTTTTCAGCATGTGTGTGCTTACCTGTCATTACTCTTTATAGAAGTTATATTTGCATTACAAATGGAAAATACAGTCCTGCCTAAAATAAGAACCTGAAATATTTTAAACTGTGGTCAGAACATTTGCATAATAAAAAACTCACTTGATAACAATTTTAGCCTTTCATATTGAAAATGCCCATCTTACAAACTCAACATTCAAACAGTGTGGTTATAAATGTTTCCCTGAAAAGTGTTACTGATAACATGGCATTCAAATTGCTCAAGATGGGAACTCCTCTCTTTGGGACCTGAGATTTCTAGGCACGCTCTGTTCTAATGGTCCCCTTTAGAAAAACAGCTGTCACAGACGTTTGAAATTGTATGATACAGACATAAATTGCCTTTAAAGAAATAGATGCTTTTCTACTAGGTCCTATTAGGAAAGAAAAATAAATTCTTGGAATAATATGTCATATGCCATAAACACAGATTCCCAGGAGCACAAAAACAGCTTTGTGCTATACCTGTAAATACCTCCAAATTCCTCATATACAGATTAAGTTGGAAAATAAGAAATACTAAGTATGCTTTTATTCATCCCTTCCAATATCTCTGTTAGAGAAAGCCAAATAAAAAGGAAACCTTAAACCTGTATTTTCTTTATAATTTGTCCTGACTAATAAGCTACTATATTTTTCAGAGTTATCATCATGGTATTTTCAAGTGATGATAAGGTTATTATGATAAGTTATATATACTGTGAGTTCTAATAGAACTCTGAAAAAGTTTCAGTAGTTTATACTTTATTTTGTCTTTCAAATTCACCTTTGCTTTTATGATGTCTTCTATCAGAATATTTTTCATCAGCTAAAGATCCTAAATGTTTAAAGTACATTGCATACAAAGTTATTGATGTGTTTTCTTAGTGATTTTAGTAATTCACTTTCTCCCCAACTGCATGGTTCAAATCCTGTGAGTTTCTTGCCATAAAAGGAAATTAATGAAAACAAAAGTTACTGTAATTAGTTGAATTTCTCCAAAACTAGGAGGCAATTATTTCTTTCTCCACAGATTTAAAATGTTTTGTTTATCCCAAAATAGTAATTTTATATTCTTCTATTAAAAATATGTCAGTTAGCCATTTCCAGATGCCAGGTTGGTGCTATGTTGGTCGTTTTTTTTTTTTTCATGAAGCAAATGTATGTAGAGAATATAAAATCTAAGCAGTTTAAACCTTTAACTGGAATTGATTTAAAAAAAGAAGTGATCAATAAAAATATATTTGCTACTTACCATTTATCTCAATAGAAAAATGGGTATTTAATACCACTTAACATCTGCTGTGACATTTTTATAGTAACAAATCCTGTGAATATTTACCTTATAATGATTAATATCACACAGAATTTATGATACAAAGCTCATGATAAGCCAAGAGATTTTTAGAAACTGAACATGAAGCAGAATAGTCTTTTTTTTACTGTATCTTAATGACAATTGATCATAACTAAGATTGATGCTTAGACTCCTTTGAAAAAATTGTAATGTGTGACTTAATAACTATAATATGAAAATCACCTCTTTTAGAGAGAAAATATAGATGCAATTTACAAACTCAGGCATCATTCTTAATTTTTTAAAAAAGGCAACTAACTGGAATTTAAATAAAACCTTTTTAAAAAGCCAAAAACTTCATGAGGATTTTGACATTTGTTTTCTTTTCGATACACGTGCAAGCGTATATAAATTACACTTTGTTTTCTGCCAACTGAAGTTATTCTTGAAGAAATGTGTCCATTTAAATGATTTTCCTTAAATATTAAAATGAAGTAAATGGAAACTATTTTATACATAAATATTTAAAATCATAATTTGGAATTTCTTTATGTGATAATCAAAATAAAATATACATGTTTATATATGTGTTCACCTCAAAAAAAGGACAATTTTTTTTATTTTGTCTGAGTATCGCAACTGTTACACCTATTGCCTTCTCCTACCCAAAAACCATTCTGTAATTGGATTTAAGATAAAGTTAGTTTCTTAGTTCAAGTCTCAGTGCTAACCTTACTTCCTAAAAATGCTAAACAAATGCTTCTGAACCAGTGAAATATTTGTACTCAATAGGTCTAATGTTTATATGATCCCCTTGCACATTCTGCTTGAGTGGGAAATGTGCCACTGAGAATAAAATCCAAAGATCAAACTTTCTGTGTTGCCTGCGTAACAACTACTCAGGGAGAACATGGAAGCATTTAGCATGCTTTGTTCAAACCAGAAGATTATAGAGGATGCTGCCTCCCCAGATTAGGAAAGCAGCTGGGGAAACTTATAAAATAAAGCTAAAATATCAACCCTGGCTAGAAGCCAAGACAGAGACGCTGTGCACCCAGAAGGCTAATTCTTTCTGGGCTAAATTCATTGATAATGCATTATGTTTAAAGTCTAACCTGAAGTGTAACTTTTTTTTCTCTAGTACAAACCATGGGACATTCAAGAACAAATATACTTTTTGACTAGAGTAAAATTTTAAGGTAATGAAATTTTCTTCTTTATAAAGCTTGCTCTGATGAAAAATGTAAATAAACCTAGCAGAAAGTCCTATAAAATAGAGTTTATACCTAAGAGCAGAAAAAGAAACTAAAATGAGATGCATCATCTAACCATTATCTTGGTGATGGCAGAGTGATCAGAGATGTCCCCTAGGGATACGTGTCCAAAGGAAGAAGTGGGAAGGTTTTATGAAAGTAACTCGCTTAGTAAAATTTACAGTAGAAGTAGAGATACTAAAACCATTGTAGCATATATCTTATGAAGCTAGAGAACAAAAGAAAGTTAACTCTCACCAATTATGTACTCCAAAGAAGTAGGAAAAAGGGAACCATGCTGTCTGTTGATTTATTTTAAGTTTATGAAGTGAGAGAAATGGGTCAGGTGTCAGACTTAATGCTACTGCCTTCAGCCATCAGTGAATAACATTTAGCCAACGTTTTCTTTAACACTTCAGGAAACTTTCACCTATGCTGTTACAGAGAGTGTTAAATGTACTCTTTTTAAAGTTATTTCAGCAAGCCTCAAAAGTTAGAGGTGTCAATTGCAATGCAGAACTTTTATATATACAATCTTATTTCCAAGCTTCCTTTATCTCTATTTTCTAAGGGATGCTATCACATCCTAGAGTTGACAAATCTAATTTTTTTAGAACAATATTGAATTGATAACAGATTTTCCCAAAGCCCAAAACGGTCTGATAATGAAACCCAAACACATCAGTGGCTTTGTACATTTCAAAACAAATAGATTTTTTTAAATGTGAATAGTGGGGCACCTGACCCCCCAGTTGGTAGAGCGTACAACTCTTGATCTTGGCGTTGTAAGTCTGAGCCCCAGGTTGAGTGTAGAGATTACTTAAAAATAAAATCTTTAAAAAATGTGAACAGTAGCTTACTCTCCATTCCTACTGATGTAAGTGTTTTCCTTGATGTATTTATTTCCTTTACCTTCTTATAATTTATTTATATTCATGATTATCCATGTAATTCAGGCCATGAAAAAAACTATAACAAAACAACCTGAATATAACAAACTAAATATTGCCTTTCAAGTTACTCATTAAGGAAATTTGCATATATAGACCACTTCAGAAGTATTTTTTCAAGAGATATACTTCACTAATACTAAATGATAATCATAATTAATTAATTAGAACTAAGGAAATATGTGAGAAGAAAATAAAGGTTAAAAAGACTATGTTTGGATGCTTGAGAACTTAATTTGATGATGTACTCAGGGTATCTTGGAAAACAAAAGTGATAACTCCATTAAATTGCAGAATTGAGACTTCTGTACCAGTCTCAATTTTCACACTTCTTCGAAATTATTGTTTTAAATATTTGAAGCACTCAATAAAGAGGCAATTTTTAGTAAGCTAACACACACACACACACACACACACACACACAGAGGTATGCATGAACATTTCTTTTTTTTCCTCCAAATTAAAAGATAGTCCCCTTTTCATAAATTCTACCATCAGATGAACTTGTGTTGTGCTTTATTTAAAATATTTAACCTCCCTATTAAAAGCCTTTAATGGAACTTATCTTCAGTCAGAACTTGGTGGAAGTTGAAAGTCAGCTGGCCAGTTTCAGGATGTTCAAGAAAAAAGTAAACGTAGATATACTTCTTTAATCACTGTTCACTTGCTCCTTTCTTCTTTCTTTTTCTCCTTTTTCTTCTTTCCCTTTCCTTCCTCTGTTTCCTCCTTTCCTCTTTCTCTTCATTTTCTCCTCCCTCCCTTTTTCCTTATTTATTTCCCCCCTTCCTACTTTCCTGTCTTCTTTCCTCCCTTTCTGCCTTCCTTCTCTCATCCCTTCCTTTTTTCTTTTATTTTCTGTTCATTTTGGCCACATCAGCTTCAATGCTCTCTTGCAAAGTCCAGGAGCAAACCACTCATGTTTAGCATAGTAGTAATTATTTTTCTAATGGCCCAGTTTGAACATGGGAGTAGGTGGGAAAAATGCACATAAAAAGTATGTAAAGTACACTTAACAATAAAAGAAAGGTAAGATGGAATGGGAAATTCATGTCAAAGAAGTAGAGATGTCAACCTTAAAATATTGGCTGTTCTCCCACCTATGAATTCCTATTTAATTTACTAAATTCTTTAAGCAGAGTCCTTTTCTCTTCCTTCCTATATACTTCCCTTTCATTGGCAATGGAATCTTTTTCATGCAGCAAATGCAGCTTAGCGGCAAAAATAAAATAATAATAAATGTAAATAATCCTTGTACTGATACTTTAAATCCCCATAAATCATTTTTATATTTAGTAGTTTAAACATAGTAGCATTCATATGCAGCCCAAAGGCTGAATGCTATACTAATGGAAGAAGGAGAGAGACAGGAAAGCTATTTTGCACATTAACATGCTTTGGCTTGACTCCATTTCTGAATCAGAAATTCAATTGTAGACTGCTGATCCACAGAATTTGTCATATTTCATCAGACATCTCAAAAGAGTTCTTCTTGAGGTACTGAATAGTCTTTCACACCTATGTAGAAATCAAACCTCAGAAATAAATATAGCTGCACTAGGATTAATACAAGGAAAGGAAACAGATGCAGAGATGCATATGCTCTTGTGAACACATAAAAAAGTCCTAATTCTCTTCATTACTCTAAACTGCAAAGGAATAATGAGAATTAAAATTAAAATTTTATTTGTTTCCCAGTCTTTCTCTAATAGTTATGTCAATCCAACCAATTTTGCATACTATAACAAGTAAAATAAAACACAGGCAATCTTTTAAAAATTCTAAAATATTATGGTTCCTAATATCTCAGTTTGCAAAGCTGCTTTCCCTGGAATAGGATATTCTCTTAATAACCATAAAAATGATGCTCAAATTGGTCAATCGAGGTTGAACTCAATTTAGTACTTCGGTTACTCGATTTTTCCACCTGGACATATTTTTTACTTTAAATAGAGAAAATAGCTTTTCATTTTTGTTCAATAATGTTTATAATGATAATGATAATATTATTATCCATTATTTTAAATATGTGCCAGACACCATTCAAGATATTAGTGTGAAGAAAACAGCTCTCAGGAGGCTTCTATTCTGGGGGCAGGGGGGGTAGACAAGCAGTAAACAAATAAAGATGCTTTGATAGGGCTATAAGTACTGTGAAGATGAATAGATCAAGGTGGTGGGTTAAAGGGTGTTAGTGAAAGCCATAGAGCTGGTCAGTAAATACCTTTCTGATAAATTGACACTCGGAAAACCTATTTAAAAGTTATATGCCAAACAGAATATTGCTTCAGTCTTGTAGAAAAATGTGACAAGGAACAACAACTTACTATAATATGCTAGCTGACAAGCTGAATTTTTATTCTACCAATTGATTATTATCTTCAATTCTGTGAAATTGTTTGGTAGAGTTTTAGGATATGGCACACTATTTAATGTTGCTTTCTCTGTGAAGCAGAAACACCATCAGTTTTAGAAAATGTAATTCTCAACTTTGCTTCTACTCTTTACATTTCTAAGGTATTTAAAACGCAGTGAGTAAATATCTCAAATTACTGTATTTTTCTCTATAGCTTGAAAGTCAATGCTATTGTTGGAACTTACGCAACAGAAGAACTAGTCCCCTGTCTCACTCTCACAAATCAGTGGGTATAAGAACCAGTATTCCAAAGATCACTCAGTTGGCTGGAATAATAGACTAAAATTGCTATTATAGAGGGATAAATGTAATTATTGAATTTTTTTTAAATTCACCAATTACAAAAGTACTTCAAACTCAACAAGAATCAAAAATATGATTAGGCTAATACAATGTTAATGCAAACTTAAAATGAATTAATGAAATCAAAGTACCAAAGTCAAGAAAACAAAGATCAGTATCTTCCTTGACAGAGGTCTGACGTAATGTGGCCTATTTGTCAATGTCAGGTTCCTTCCATTTCATATTAGGAGCAGTCTTCTGTGACCTTCTCCCACAGATCATTGTCCCTGCTCCCCTCTCACAGTTGTATTATGGTACCTATTACCTTAAGGTGTGAATACTGTAAATGTATCAGTGCCCCAGTTAACCAAAATATTTTGATAGCAGGACTTCTTAGGGAGTTCTTGACCTACAGGCAAATAGCAAGCATTTGATATAGGTAAAATGTGAGGCATGTTGTATGAGCAACAGTTGAGGAAATAATACTTAAAAGAAAATAAGGGACTGTTGAAGAATGGTATAGTTACTTTTATATGTGGCAGAATTTTTTTTTATGAAAGAGGAATTTGTTTTATATTATATGACACCAATGGGCTAACATATGAAAGATACTGGGAGGCTGTTTCTACGCAAAATCAGGAAGAACAGTACATCCTAAAATCAGTGAGATTCCAGTCAATCAAAGCAACCACCACAGGTTGGAGTGCTACTTATCCAGAAGACTTCTCTGGAAGGTATTTCTGCCCTGAGTAGGAGATGGTTACGGAGGTTCCTTATGTTTTTCATTATGTAATTATAAGGGAGTGTGGATGAAGATTTTACAGTGATCATGATACCCACCTAAAAACAGGCTCTAGCAGTTGGTTCAAAGACTGGTCAACAAATTTCAAGTTAAATAACAATTGGGCAAAATTACATAGCAGGAATATATTACTCAGGACGTACTCTAGAATGTAAAAGCAACTTTTCACAAAAGTGTAATTTTACTAGGTGTATAATTTGTTGAAGATAATAAAATAATAATTAAGTGAAGGATTGATTTTTAAAAATTTAAACGTGTCAGTTTTGCTACTCTTTTGAGCCAGTCCAAGAAAGAAAATTTCTACAGATTAGTTGCATGAATAAGAAAGATACTTCTAGCTTCCATGAACTTTTAAATGATAAAGAATACAGAGATTGTTTGGCTGATTTGTGAAGTTTAAGCCCTATTAGAGAAGAATTGCAGTCATGTAAACAAATGGGAATTGATTTAAAGATGAGTTAGCATCATGACATAATAGAAGGCAAGACGTAATGCTGAATTCCACCAAAGTTGGATTCTAACTCTAGCTTTGCCCTTGTGTGTAATATAACCTTGAAAAATCTTATTAACTCTTCTGTGCCTCAGATTCATGATCTGTGAATGGAGATAATATACCTACTTCATAGAACTGCTGGAAAAGCTAAATGTGATAATAAATATGAAGTTCCTAGGACAAAGTGGGAAACATGAGAGGTGTTAAATTAATGGAATTAAGTATTAATTACATGCATCAGTACTCTGACTTTGGCCCGCAAGGTAACATTTTGTACTGATTTAAAGCAACCCCTAGTGATGAGTATTGACTATTTCCAATCCCCGTCACTTGTAAGTAATGATCTAAATCACCTTTTTGCACTGTCTTTCCTGTATTTTATTATATATGAATATTAATAATATTATATGTAAATTAAAGTATCAGAGATCATTGACTAACATTTTAATCTGACTCATCACAGTTCCAAAAATTAACTCATATTCAAATATCTTAAGGAAAACAGACCATAAACCAGAAGAAAATACTGTCAGAAAAAAAAGTGCTGAATAGTTTATCTTGATTTTCTTGCCTGCTGGTGTAAGGAAAAACATGGGATTAGAAGACAAGAAGGCAAAGATTCAGAAACTGAAACTGGATAGAACTAAATCAAATCAAATGTTACTTAGGTTGCAGTTTTATCTAGTAAAACACTAAAAAATATTTCATGTAGTGTCTATATTGATATATTTTCTAGAATTATTACAGAAGTTATTTATGAATGTTTTAAAAGAATGCCAGGCACTGAACCAAAATAATTCACTTAGGAGGCCTCTTTGGTAGAAAATACTGGGGGTTATAAAATGTAAAACATTTGTTGACCTTCAAGGTATCTCTGGGGGAAAAAAAGGAATAAGGAAAATGAAAAAAAAATGTTTTGTTTTTTTTTACATGTGTAAACCATGCAAACATGCAGAAACTATGCTGCTACAAAATTGTACCCAACTGTTTACTTCAAATTTATCGAACAGTTTTCTAACAAGTGCTTGTGCAAGTTTTAGGTGGGCAGAATGTTCATTCTAGAGGCTTCTCCACACCTCTTGTAATCACACAGGGAGAAACACAGGAGAGCTTGTTAACTACTACCTCACTCCCACTCATGGCAAGAACTGCTTCCATGGAAGCCTCTGGACAATAGATTTGACTTCTTCAAATTACTAATGTTGATTCAGACTGAGAATAAAAAGATACAAGTTATATTTTAAGTTTTGTCACAAACGTGTTGGTGTGTCTTAAATTGACCTTAAAGTTTCCTTATATAAAACCAGACCACTCCTCCTATTTTTTTCCCAAAGATATTTTGAAGATCAACAAAATATTTTACATTTCAAATTATCACAGTATTTTCTATCAAATAGGCTTGCTAAGTGAATTATTTCGGTAGAGTGCCTCGCATCGTTTTAAAGCATTCATAAGTAACGTTTGTAATAATTCTAGATTCCAGTCATCAAGTATTAAAATAGGAGCATCTCAAGAAACATTGCCTCTGACAAGTAGCAGAATGCTTGAAATCACTCCAAGTTTCTCCCCGTAAGTTTTTATTATGCCTTTTTCCAAAATTTCAGAACTGTGTATCCTGGATTAGTTTTGAGTGGGAGGAGGAAATGCTATATGGGATATATTTACATGTGACCACCCATTTTATTTCTGGTTGATGGCCAAGATGGTGTTTTATTCTGCACTATCTAAAAGTTAAAATAAGGGTGCCTGCGTGGCTCAGTCATTAAGCATCTGCCTTCGACTCAGGTCATGATCCCAGGGTCCTGGGATCGAGTCCCACATCGGGCTCCCTGCTCAGCAGGAAGCCTGCTTCTCCCTCCCCCACTCCCCCTGCTTGTGTTCCTGCTCTCGCTGTGTCTCTCTGTCAAATAAATAAATAAAATCTTTTAAAAATAAATAAATAAATAAATAAAAGTTAAAATAACATAAAATATGAAGCAATTAGATAAAAAACAACAAGCACAGATTATCAGTGAAATTGAATGGAGCATGTTTCCCTTTGGTAAAGAATTATCTGACTGTTTAGTGCTGTGTAAAATCATGAATGTTCTGAAGTAAGAGAAATAAGTAAAAAATGGAAATAGTAACTAAAAGATTTATAAAATCTACAGTTATGAGATAAATCACCAAAAGAAAATTATAAGTATTTCCATTTCAGTAGAGTTCTTTATAAGTTCATGGCAATGAAATTCTACTTCTTGATATTTAGGGTACCAATGCAGAACAGTCGCAATGGAGGGGATCTAGAATCAATCAGAAAATGTGCGTTCACATTAGCCATGTGACGCTGGACAAGTTTTGCCTTCGGTGCATTAAATTTTCCATTTATTCATTCTTTGAGTTTTTTGAATAATAATTTGATAATTGGTAATTATATCTGTTTATACCTAAGATATATATATTATATCTGTACATAAGATAAAGAGGGCCCATTTGAAAAGGGTTTATTATTATAACAAGAAGCTCAAAGTCAGTAATATATGTTTTACATGGTAATATCCTGATAGTGAGATAATATAATGGAAAAAACTATCCTCCCTAGAACTCCCTATGAACTAGATAATACACATCAGTTATACTGCCCCAAACCAATCTAAATTTTCTCCAGGCATTTATGATTAACATGACTGCATTAGGAGTTTCTAGGTAAGAAAGTTGGTGGTAGAGAAATGATAGTTGAAATAAATGAATTTTAAGGGATAGTAATCTTTTGTTCTTTCTGAAGCAGACAAATTCTATGATAGTGACCAAGTTATAATTGGCCTAAATTCAGTAAGAGAATAATTAAAACGTCAGAAATACATCTTCTAAGAGATGCTAGACACTAATGTAACTTGTGAATATAAGTGTAGTACTGTTAGTAACATATTCTATTCACAGAGATTATTTAATATAATTTTTATAATTTATAGTTTAATAAATTCCTTTCTGATTTCTTGAAGTTAAAACTTCAATGTTAATTATTAGGCAAAATTAATTTTCTTCCTCTCTTACTCAGTAATAGGTCAAGATGTACTTTTCCACATTCTAGTTTCAGTCATTCATCTCTATATCTTGGAGTTTCCTTGCCTGTAAGAATATGAGGGCTAAGAGCACCTAGGTGGCTCAGTTGGTTAAGCGACTGCCTTTGGCTCAGGTCACGATCCTGGAGTCCCGGGATCGAGTCCCACGTCGGGCTCCTTGCTCAGCAGGGAGTCTGCTTCTCTCTCTGACCCTCTTCCCTCTCGTGCTCTCTATCTCTCATTCTCTCTCTCTCTCAAATAAATAAATAAAATCTTTAAAAAAGAAAAAAAAGAATATGAGGGCTAAGTGAGCATTTTATGTTTCATGGATAACTGCTTCCATGATTGTCTGCTGAGACAATTAACAAGGATGCAGATCCATACTAAATATAATAACGGTTTTTAAAAAGGGATTATTGAACTAAACCAAAGCAATTACCAGTTGATAGCAATCATTTTATTGCTGCTAGCTATAAGTTGATTTAACTAAAATGTATAGAGAAAAACACAGAAAATGAACACTGCATTGGGATTCTGAGGGCAAAATTGGTCATCACTCCCCTGCCTGATCCTGGATCTTTGTTTTCTCTTCTCTTTCAAATCTCTCTTTCCTCCTCAAAATCCAAATCTCTCATCCATCAGTAATTAGAACAATTGACTTCCCTCTCTACATCCTCTCCTAATGACTTCAGTCCGCAGGACTCTTTCTTTTCTCTGAAATCTCACAGCATATCCTTAGAGTTCTTTCTTGGCTAATAAGCAGGTAGTCCTCATGACCGCCAAGTTTGTGTTCCTATGAACTCTTTCACTTTTTTTTTTCTTTTTACTTGCAGGTATTCTGAACTTGTTCATCCCCTACTACCTTCTCAACTCACTTTGATCTTTTACTTGACTTCATTACACCAATGGGCGTTTGCTAAGGTCACCAAAACCAAGGTTAATTTTCAGTTGTATTTCTTGACTTAAAATAGCATTCAGTTCTTGCTCAGAAGTATTTGTATACCTTTACTTGTAGCTTCCATGGCTCTCTTCCACTAACCATACTTTATTCAGTTCAAAGGTTTTAATGGTATACTCTATCATTTTACTGTACACACTGTTCCTTAGTTTTCTCACTTGATATTATAGCTTTTCTTACTCCTTAATTTATAATTTCAGCACAGATCTTAAATTCCATTCTGATATATTTGGCAGAGTAGGAGACATTCGTTTTGAATATCTCACAGACATTTCAAAAATAATATATTACATTCTACTCATTTTCTCTTCCCACACCTTTGCTACCATATAACTTTGTACTTTCCCTAGTATTGTATTTACCATGCTCTATTGTAATTGGTTTTGTATTTAAATATGTCACAGAATAGATACTCCCTGCTTTTGAAGAGCAGAGGTAGTGTTTGTCAGGTGGGTAATACATCTGGCACTTGGTAAGCACTCAAGAGTATTGAATGAATGACTGAAATCCTGCAGTTTGGGGGCAATTTTTACCCCTCTAGGTCCATTCAATCAACAAATCATGACATTTTTATTTCTTATGTGACAGGATAAAAATAATTCGTATGAGAGTATTCACAACCTTGTCCCTCTAACAAATAGCATAAAACTATTTCCATTTCCCCCTGCTAAAGAGAAGGATATCTTGCTTTTTGAGTATGAGGTTAATTGATAACATAGTAGGGTCTTAGAGAGAAGGGATAGAGGAGAGGGAGGGAAAAAAAGTGAAGCAGGTAGCAGAAATAAAATTTTGTCATGTGAGAATTTCCAGAGTAGCTTTGGGGTACAGAAGAAATGGAGAGTAGAGAAACTAACGTTTTAGAAGTGCCATTTTTGTTTTATGAATTGGAACTCTTTAATGTTGTTTAGAAAATGTGGGTAAATAAAAGAATTCCTTTTAAATAAATTATTGCGGCTCTTGTTTTCTGCTTCTTAAATGATTCCAACCATGCTACCCACAGGGGCTACAAAATTATAAGAGCTAGAAAGTTATATATAAACATTGTGAAACTGCTTTTGCTTTAAAAAATTTAACTTTACTTTTTAGAGCAGTTTTAGGTACCCCCACACACATGTACACACGCTAGCCTCCCCCACCACCAATACCCTTACAACTGATGAAACTACATTGATACTTCGTTATCACCCAAAGTCCATAGTTTACACCAGAGTTTACTCTTGGTGTTGTACATTTTCTGGAGTTTGACAAATGCATAATGAATGTTTCCACAGTTACAGTATCAGAAATAATAGTTTTACTGCCTTCAAGATCCTCTGTGCTCCACCTATTCATTCCTCCTTCCCGCCTCCCAAACCCCTGACAGGTACTGGTCTTTTTACTGACTCTGTAGTTTTGCCTTTCCAGATGTTATGTAATTGGAATTATACAGCGTGCAATCTTTTCAGATTGGCTTCTTTCATTTGGTTTGATTCCTTCATATATTTTTGTAGCTTGATAGCTCTTATCTTTTTAGCCCTAAATAATATTCTTTTTTACAGATGTACCAGTTTGTTTATCCATTTACCTACTGAAGGACATTTTGGTTGCTTCCAAGTTTTGGCAATTATGAAGAAAGCTGCTATAAACAGCCATGTGTAGGTATTTGTGTGGACATAAGGTTTCAACTCTCTTGAGCAAATAACAAGAAGCTCAATTGCTGGATTGTATAACACTATGTTTAGCGTTGTAAGGAACTGTCAAATGTCTTACAAAGTAGCTCTGCCATTTTGCATTACCGTCAGCAATGAATGAGTTTTTTTGCTCCACATCCTCCCCAACATTTGGTATTTTCACTCTTTTGGATTTTGGCTATTCTAATAACTAGTAATAGCCATATTATTATTTTAATTTGTAATTCCTTAATGACATATGCTGAAGAGCATCTTTTTACTGCTTATGTGTCATCTGTATATCTTCTTTCATGAGGTGTCTGTTCAGGTCTTGGGCTCACATTTTAATCATGTTATTCATTTTCTTATTGTTGAGTTTCAAGAGTTCTTTATATATTTTGGGTAATGGTCCTTGATCAGATATTCCTGTTGCAAATATTTTCTTCTGGTCTGTAGCCTTTTTTATTCTCTTAACAGTGTCTTTCACAGAGAAGTTGGTAAATTTTTATTTTACAGAAGTCCAGTTTATCAATTCTTTCTTTCACGGATTGTGCCTTTGTTGTACCTAAAAAGTCATCACCAAATCCAAGATCAACTAGATTTTCTTATGTTATCTTCTAGGAGTTTTATAGTTTTTCTGTTTGTTTGTTTTACATTAATGATTCATTTTAGTTAATTTTTGAAAAGGGGTGAGGTCTGTGTATAGATTCTTTTTTTTTTCTGTATGTGGATGTACAGATGTTTTAGTACCATTTGTTGAGAAACTATCTTTTCTCTATTAAATTGACTTTGCTCTCTTGTCAAAGATCGGTTGACTATATTTGTGGAGTTTATTTCTGGGCTCTCTATTCTGTTCCATTGATCTATTTGTATATTCTTTTGCCAGTACCACACTGTCTTGATTTCTGTAACTTAATAGTAAAATTTGAAGTTTGTTATTGTCAGTCCTCTTTTGTTCTCCTTCAGTATTGTGTTGGCTATTCTGAGTATTGCTCTCCATATAAACTTTGTTTCCGATTTTTAATCTCTGTTTCTATTTTATTAAGTCTTTTTCTGAACTGTTGTAATAAATTCTTTTTTTTAGAAGCTTTATTTATTTGAGAGCGAGAGAGCCAGTGTGAGCGGGGGGAAGGGGTAGAGAGAAAAAGAATCTCAAGCAGACTCCTCGCTGAGCATAGAGCCCAGCTAGGGGCTTGACCTCATGACCCTGAGCCACCCAGGTGCCCCTATTGTAATAAATTCTTAACTGATCTTCTGTCTCATGGCTCCAATCTATCCTCTTACTCCCTCAACAGAAACAAACAAAAATTTTCCAAAAGACAACATTTACCATGTCAGTCTTCAAATTAAAGTATTTCAATAGTTGTCCAATATTTAAAGCAATTTAAAATCCTTATCATTTTGAATAAGACCGTTTTATTTTCTGGTACCCATCTTCTCAATTCAGTTTCCTGCCAGTCTCTTTTAAAAATAGGATACAGACCCTGAGAATAGAAAGGAACAAAACAGAATAAAATCTCTGATTCAAATGCTAAATTCTAGTGGAAGTGATAGATAAGAAAAAAAGTAATATTATATACTAATATTAATGGTATAATAGATTGTTAAAATCACATACACATAAAATAAAAACAAGGAGGTGTTAAGAAGTGCTAGGAGAGAGCTTGCAATCTTGCATTGGGAAGTCAGAAGCAGATACACTGAAAATATTACAATTTAAGTAGGACTTAAAGAAATGATGCTATGTTTATATCTGGGGGACATGTATTTAAAGCAGAGAAGATAGCAAATGCAGAAGTCCCAAGATTACTATCTGAGGAGCACAGCATGTTCAGAGAACACTGAGAAGGCCAGAGGGGTTGGAGAGAATTAAGCGAAAGATAAGTGGTAGATTAGGTAGAGTTGTGTAAAACATTCTTAAATTTGGCTCTTACTCTTAGTGAAATGAGGGAGCCACTCTGGAAGTGGGGAGTTGATCATAGGAGAGACCTAGACTGATATGCATTGCAAAATGATTCCTCTGGCCAATGTATTGAAAATAATGATATGGGGAAATGGCAGAGGCAGAAATCAATTAGGAAGATAGTTAAGGAATCCACTGGAGGTATAATGCTCTTTGGGGCTATGATTATAGCTGAGAAGATGTTAACATGTGTTCAGATTCTATATGTATTTTACAGGTAAAGCCAACAGATTGAATGTCTAGTGGGTCTTGTGGGAAAGAAAGAGAGGGGTCGATGACTAATGCCAAGGGGTGTGTATGTATGTGTCTAAGCAGATAAAATAATGGAGCTATCATTTATTGATCTGGGGAAACTACGAGAGTAATCAGTTCGGGGTTAAAGAAAATATCAGGCAATCAGATTAAATCTGAAAGGTCCATTAGATTTCCAAGTGCAAATACAAAGTAGGTGGTTGAATATACAAATAGAAATAAGTAAAAGATTTAACTGGAGATGTAAATTTTAGAGTCAGCTTATAGATAGTGTTTAAAACCACGAGACAGTGTGAGGTCAACAAGAAGGGAATGTAAATCAAAATGAAAAGAGTTCCAAGGACTAAGCCCTGGGGAACTCCACATTTGGAGAAGGAGATGGGAAGGAACCTGCAATTCTGACTAAGAAGTCATAGAAAAACAAAAATCTGTGATTTCCTGGAAGTTGGGTAAAGACAGTTTCTGTGTGAACGAGGGGATAATTAATGATGGAAAACCCTGCTGATAAGTCAAGTAAGATGAGGAGGGAGAATTGAAAGTCGGATCTCTCAAAACGGAACTTATTGTGCGGTTTTGGTGAAATGGTGAGGGTAAGCCTGATTGGAGCAGATTCCAGGTGGGAAAACAAGAACATGTCATTTTATGGAGTTTGGCTTTCAAGAGGAAAGAGAGTAATAGCTTGTAGAGTAAGTAAATCATGAGAGAAATAACTGAATGTTTATATACTGGCATAAATATTTCATAGACAAGAAAAACATCGTGACCACATGAAACAGAGAAAAATATTACTGAAGCGATGTCTTTAAGGAGGAGGTGATAAAGCCTGGAAATAGTGCACAAGTCAATAGTTGTCATTAGCCAGAATGGATAATTCATCCAGTAGAGAATATCTACTCAAATGAGTAAGTGTGGTAGAAGAACTTACAGAAATTATTTTATGCTTGCTATTGTGTTCCCTGTGAAATAGAAAACAAGATCATTAGCTGAGAGTGAGGAAAAGAAAAGAAATGTTGGAAGTTAGGAGAGAGAGGAAAGGGGTACATAACAGTCATCTAGGAGAAGAGATCATTAAGGAACTAAGAAAATACCGCATGACTACCAACAACATTAAAGACCCACGTGAAGCCTTTGATCATGAGTTTAAGAGGTGAATAGTCGGTTTGGTGATATTCTATTCATCTTCAGAGTTGCATACTCAGATTTGGTGGATTATAGGATTTAGCCAGTGTTGTTTAGACAAATGTTCATCATAAAATAAGAAAAGATGAGAAGGTTTGAGAGTATATGAAATGAAATGAATATCATTTTTGGTTAGAGAATTTAAACTGGGTGAGAAAGAGTGTAAGGCCGAGAGAGATAGAGTAAAAAGTGAAAGGATCATGGCTTAAAGATGTTAGGCATTTGAAATATTGTTGAATTTGGAGTAATAGGTGAAGTGAGCTAAAAACATAGGGGATTGAGATTGGATAGCAGAATATATAAAATCAATGCTATGAATGTGTTACAATTATACAGTTACTTGTTTTAATGAAAAGATCTAGCATATGACTCTGAGATTGGGTGGCAATGGTAAGGAGAAAGGCAAGAGAATTAGAGAAGGGACTTAAACACTGAGAGTATAGTGTTGGAAGAATTATCTATATTAATATCTAGTAGTTTAAAAAATGAGAGTTATCCAAAAACTAAGATTTTTCCAGGATTAAAGGAATTTAACCCAGGCATTAGTTAATAACTGCTATAAGAAGAGGTAGGATGATAAAGTCCACTAAGATGAAAAGTTAGAGGTTTTTAAGAGAGTAGGAAAAGAGCATAATCTAAAAGTGACGATAAGGAACATAACGAACAAAGAAGGCATCCAAAAAACCTCCTGACCTCATAGTAGGAGAACTGAATGTGAAAATGTAACTATCACCAGAGGGCTCTGAGATCCTCAAGGGAGAGCCAGGTTTCAGTTAGAACTAGATGAAGATGACTTTCATGAAGAAGATGAAGAAGACTTACAGAGAAGAGTTTCACTATATAGGGAAAGAGTTTTGCTAATGATTAACCACGTATTCTGATTAGCACAATGAAAGCCTTTAAGAGGTCACGAAGATGGTGAATGTGATCACAAAAGTATTTTCAAGATAGATAAGGAAGTCCTCTGAGTCCTGTCTTACGGTGAATGACATGGTCAGGAATAAGTGGCATAATGCGAGAAGTTGTGGGGGGTTCCCGAATAATGAGTTCAGTCCTGAAAGGCCCAACATTGATAGCAATGATCAGGTTTTAAGAGTTGAATGGTGGGGATGGGGGGCTCAGTTGGTTAAGTGTCTGTCTGCCTTTGGCTCAGGTCATGATCTTAGGGTCCTGGGATCCAGCCTGGTGTCAGACTCTCCACTCAGAGGGAAGTCTGCCTTTCCCTCTCTCTCCCCTCCCCGACCCCCTGCTCGTGCTCATTCTCTCTCTCTCAAATAAATAAATAAAATCTTAAAAAAAAAAAAAATAAGAAGAGTTGTATGGGGTGGGCGCATGCAAAGCAAGGCAGTTTCCTGGTGGACAGTTAACTGTCACTGCCATAGTTTTAGAAGCATTGACTGATTTTCTAATTAACATTGCACTTCACAGCTATTTTGTATTACTTTGCCATAACAAAGTACCACAACTGTTCTTAAGCAAGAGAAGTTTATTGTCTCACAGTTCTGGAGACTAGAAGTCTGAGATCAAGATGTCAGCTGGACCATGTTCTCTCTGGAGGCAGTAGGGAAGAATGTGTTCCAGGCCTCTCTCCTGACTTCTGGCAGTCCCTCAGCTTAATGACAGCATTGCAGCAATCTTCACATGCTATTCTCCCTGTGCCCATGTCTGTACTGAATTTCCCCTTTTTATAAGGACCCTGGTCATATTGATTTAGGGATCTACTCTACTCCAGTATAACCTTATCTTAACTAATTATATCCGTAATAACTTTATTTCCAAATAAGTTTACATTCTGAGCTACTAGGGGCTAACACTTTAACATACTAGTTTAAGAGGGACACAAGTCAACCTACAGGAGCTACTTTCAAATTTACCAAGCTACTTCATTCTTTTTTTTTTTTTATAGCTAATGGTTTGGTTAATAAATACTTCATTTAGAAATTTTATATCTGGGCGCCTGGGTGGCTCAGTTGGTTAAGCGACTGCCTTCGGCTCAGGTCATGATCCTGGAGTCCCGGGATCGAGTCCCACATCGGGCTCCCTGCTCAGCAGGGAGTCTGCTTCTCCCTCTGACCTTCTTCCCTCTCGTGCTCTCTATCTCTCATTCTCTCTCTCAAATAAATAAATAAATAAAAAGAAATTTTATATCTTATATTTGTGAATTACATTGCCCATAAGTGTCCATTTTTGTATTATCCCTTTGTTAGCTATTACTAACAAGGTTATGGTAGCTTCATAAAATGAAGTTGACAGGTATTACCCTTTTTTCATTTATCTTAAAAAGGATTGTGTTAAGGTTGGAATTATTTATTCCTTAAAGCTTTTATAGGACCTTCTGGTAAAGGAATCAGTGACTGGAGTTTTCTTTGTGGGAATTTTTTGACTACTTATTCAAATTCTTGCATTTTGTTTTATTCGTTTTGAAGCTTCTTTTGTTTTTTTCAAGTTTTTATTTAAATTTCAGTTACTTAACATACAGTGTAATATTAATTTCAATATTACAGATATAGAATAGAATTTAGTGAGTGAACACTTACATACAATAACCGGGGCTCATCATAAGTGCCCTCCTTAATCCCCGTCACCTATTTAAACCATTCCCCACCCACCTCCCCTCTGGTGACCATCAGTTTGTTCTCTGTAGTTAAGAGTCTGTTTCTTGGTTTGCCTCTCTTTCCCCCCACTGCTAGTTCATTTGTTTTGTTTCTTAAATTCTACATATGAGTGAAATCATACGGTATTTGTCTTTCTCTGACTTATTTCACTTAGCATAATACTCTCTAGCTCTATCCACATCATTGAAAATAGCAAGATTTCATTTTTTTAATGGCTGAGTAATATTCCATTGTAGAGGCTTCTTTTTAATTGATTTTATAAAGCTATATTTTTTTTGAAATTTTACCTAAATTGATTTAAAATTATTTTTTTATAAATTCATCAATAATTTTCCTTTATCTTTTTAATGACTAGGCAAATGTAGTATCTCCTTTTTCTCATTCCCATCAATTATGTGATTTACCTCTTTTTATCTTAATAACAGCAGAGATTTGTCAAATTTTTTAGCCCTTTAAAAAGAACCAAGTTTTGGCTTCATTTTTCTCTTCACTGTCATTCTTATCTGATTACTTTCTTTTTTGTTATGTTTTTCCTTCTACCATCTTTGTTATTATTTTAATTGTTCTTTTATAGCTTCTTGAGAGCAATGCTTACCTTATTAGCTTATTAATTTTCATATTTTTCTCTTTTCAAGTATATACTTCTTAGGTTCTAAATTTGTCTAAATATCATAATAGCTAAATCCACAAATTTTGATATGTGTTACTTGGGATATGATTTGTAACATATATATATCCATTTGAATTTTTTCTTTGCCATAAGTTATTTAAGATGATTTTTTTTTAAATTTCAAATATATGAGAATTTTCTAGTTATTTTGTTATTAGTTTCCAGGTTACATTGTGATTATAGTACATCTCTATATGATTTTTAGTTCTTCTAAACTTGTTGAGACTTGCTTTGGAACTCAGTATGATTAATTTTTGTGAATATTTCCAAGTTCAATGTATTCTACAGCTATTGAATATCATACTTTAAATATGTCTTTTAGACTAAGTTTGCGAAACATGTTGTTTAGACCTCTTTATCCTCACTAATCATCCATCCAGCTTTTCAATCAATTCTTAAGAAATGTTATACATTTTCCACAGATTGGAAATTTGTAAATATCACCTTGTAGCCCTGCCTGTTTCTGCTTTATACATCTAAGACTATATTAGATGCATGCAAATTTACATTTTAATGATTTCTTAGCAAATTGAAATTTTTATCAATATAAAGTGATTTCTGTATCTCCAGTAATTCTTTTTGCCTTACATTTAATTTCCTGATACTTCATAGTTTTATCAGCCTTCTTTTAATTAAAATATATCCGATACATTTTTCCAGATGTTTATTTTCACACATTCTTTTATATGTCACTTGCAAACTGCATATACTTAGGTTTATTTTTTTTCTTTCAATGTCAATCTCTATTTTCAAAAAGTAATTTAGTTTATGTTTATTGTAATTATTAAAATAAAAATACCTATTTATTTTGTGTTTTCTGTTAGTCCTATCTACTCTAGGCTTCCTTTTTTCTCCTTTATTCTTTTTTCTTGATTGAGTATTTTTCATGCTTTTCCTTTTTTCTTCTCTACTAGCTTTGAAGACATATATTTTTTTATTGATTGCACTAGGAATCAGAATATGCATATTAACTTACCAATGTCTAAGACAGTTAATATCATGACCTTAATACAGGGTTTTTAGAACATTTTTATCCCACTTTCTACTTTCTGACTTTTTGGTGGGGTCTATTTTAATTAGTCTTTGATTTCATTCTTAGTTCTATAAGGCTTTATCATTACTAGTTTATATTCTTAAGCTCATTTAGATTAACTCATATTGGTATAAATTCTTCTATCTTCACTCTGTTCAGCAATTTGAACACTTTGTGTTTGAAAAATTCATGACCTTATGAGTTTCTACCTTTTAACTTTACATAACAGCTAATTATTTCCCAGCCTCTTTGATAGCCAACCAATGGACATGTCCTAGCAGACTCTGAATCAGAAGCTAGTGAGGTGAAGAAACAGATCCAGAGATGATTCCTTTTAGGTTAGGCAGTTTTCATCCACAGCTGTGTTCCAGATGCATCAGTAGTAGTGTCTGTTGAACTGCCCACATTTCAGTATTGGAAATGAAGATTGTGCAATATTTGGTTATGGCCACTTTTTTGAAATGGACCATAATATTGTGTGTGTGTGTGTGTGTGTGTGTGTGTGTGTGTGTGTGTGTGTACGTTTGTGGCCTTAATCACAGCATAAGCACAACAATGTGACTAAATCTAATTAAGAAATATTTTCGAGTGCATTTTCAATCACCTTGATGTCTGCATTCCAGTTATAGTTTATAACATATTACCATCTTACTCAGTGCCCATCTATGATATATTCTGTAATATTGAACATGATTTCTTAGTTCCTAAAAGAGCTCTTCTTCAACAAAATTTTAATGACTAATTTAGAGAAATCAACTTTGGAGAAAAAACTCAAAACATGAATAGCAATAAATTTTATTATACATTTGTACATAGTACTAAGGATGATTAATTTGAGGATATTTCACTGTATGTACAACCTCCTAATGATCCATTATCTTTTGAATCATCTGCAAAGCAGCTACATATAAGAAGGTATTTTTACAAGTTCTCAGGTAAATGATAAATTATAATGGAAGTGCATAATGTTACAATTCTAAGATGTAACTGTGAGCAGTAGAAGTTAGTGTCTAGAAATCCATATATGCAAATATGTCATAATTATATTCTAAACAGAAATTGTAACCACAATTTTAAATTATTTGAATATATATACATATATATATCTTATGTTTAATATTTAGGGTAACTTAGAGTAACTAGAGTACTTAGAGTAAACTGAGAGACAAATCATGGTGTACACTTTTCTTTTCTTTTGTATATAAGTTTCTTTATTATTCATTTTAGGTTATTTCTTTGCTCTTAAGATATTAAAATAAGTTAATCATTTAAGCAGATTCAAATTTTTAGAAATCATGTGTTTTGGGGGCAAATGAAATTAATGTGCAAATATGTTTGCATAATAGAGAACTGTGAAACTCTATTTCACAATCCCTACAAAAAACATTTTATTTGTTAAGAAATAAAATGTATTTTAGAGAAAATGGTAATTTGGAAACAATATATGGCAAAGCTGGTTTTATACACCTTTGAATTATAGATATTATTCTTCTATTTCCTTAAAAAAAAAGATTTAGATCTTAAAAGTTCACCAAAATTAACAAGATATTAAGCAGAAGTGATATTTCATTTATCTTTTTCTTGGGTACAGGAGAAAAAAGAAACAGAATAATAATAATAATAAGATGATGATAATGATGATGATTTCAATAAAAAAATAAGAATTTAGAAGAAGGATCTTACAAGTAATATTATATTGGTTGCTTATTACAAATCTGAGGAAGAGAATTGACTAAATGTATTTGATGTAAAATTGTGGCATAATTGATGTTTTAAGATTAGGAATCACTGATATTTCTCTGATGTCAACAGTAGGGAGTTTGTTCTGAGAACAAAGTTGCCCGTGAGCTCTGTACTAATCTAGTTATCACTTTCTATTTTTTTGGTAAACTGTCAAAGGAGAGCTGGAGCTGTCTAGTTTTGTAATAAAAGCAAGAGCATATCGCCCTCTGGTGTTGAAAAAGCTAGGAGAGACAAAGATTGTTTAGAAATACAGAAATAATGCATTTAAAAAATAAGTATCTTATGTTCTTTTTTCAAATAAATGTGATATACTGATATATAGGTTAACATTTTGAATCCTAGAAAACAAATGTCAAATATGACTTATTAATCCATTTTTGTGACCTGTGTTATAAAAAAAATGTTGATTGGATTGAAAATAAATTATTTCTTTTTAATGTATTACTTTTTTTCGTAATTTTAATCACATTATTTTTATTTTAGTTTTGGGTGAGCATTTTAAAACTTTAGGAAAGATAAGTTAGTTATAATACTTTACCCCTTAGTATTTGTGATTACTTTGGCTTATTTTATAAAAAATTAGCTACAAATATTCTTTTAATTGTTAAAAAAAGGAAAAAACACAACTCTGTGGCCTGGATCACTCAATTGGCAGAGGTGACTTTCTGGGTCCTTTGTAGCCAGATTCTGTGCCTAGTGAAAAACCTTTTTTCCATTCTCTGAAATGCAAGATCAAGGATTGAGTGAAAAGTTCATAAAGAAAAGTCTTCTAAAAAATAACGTAAGTAGAAATTTAACAATTGAAGTCAAAAGAGCAGCATATTTATCATTGTATTCACAAAATGATAGATTGAGACAAAGTAAATTCTGGGGCACAATTTACCAATATTAATATAATCCAGATATCTCCAGACCACCACTGTGTGTGGTACAATGGGGTCAATGGTAACAATAGCCCACATACTATTGGCTCTTCTCTTTTGTCACACAGTCATTTCAGTGCTCTTCAAGGTCTCATCTGTGATTGCCCATTGGTAGGTTCATGTTGACTTTCTGGCCCGTCACCAGTCTCCCTATCCAGAAATCAATGACTGTATCTTAGCAAGGCCACTGCTATAGGCACCCAGCACGGAAACACTATTGTACATGCCGAGCTGCAGCCTCCTATACCCCAGTGCTCTGTGTGCCCTAGGGTCTTGAACAAATTCTGTAAATCAACCAAAGCAAGTGTTTGGAAGTGTGTTTCCACTCCCTGAAGATTCAAGTTGATCAGAGATGCCAAGACCTATTTCAGGGATAGATGAAGCTTTGACTTTTAAGGATCCTGCCACTCTTTTTACTCCGAGTATTTTATTTTCCTTTTAGTAACAAATACGAATTTTGTATTTTAAAGAAATATTCAAATTTGGACTAATCAGAAACAGTTGATGCATCATAATATTCTAGTTATAAATAAGTTTGGATTTGCTTGTAAGTGATTTTCCAGTTTTCAAAACCTTAGACTTGAATTCTGAGATCACAGTCCCAATAGAACTATTACAAATATGGAATATCAATTTATGATTGAGTTATGATTATTGATTGAGTTATGATTTTCAAAATTCTACTATATATCAAATTTAGTATCATGTTATGCTTGAGGGTAGGGGAAGGAGTTTAGTGTGAAAAGAAACTTAATATACAAACTAGACTATTGAAAATTTGTCTACAATCATCTTGGGAAGAAACATAAATCAGTTAAATAAAAATGTAAATTTATAATAAAAAAGATATGGAGAACATACTCCATACTTATATTACCAGGGACCAGCATAAACAGGGAAGGCTTATTATTCACCAGATTAATGAATTTTAGAGTTTAAAGCAAACTTATTGTTAGCAAACTCACCTCCTTTTAAAATTTCCTACTTACATTTTTTGTAAATATTTTTATAAAGATAGTACATTTTTTAATAAAGATAGTACATTGTTCTTGTAGAAAATTCAAATGATATAGAAAAGTATAAGAAAGAGATGATCAATCCTTTGATGAACATCCTTTAAATCTCCCTTGATTAATGGATAATAAAAATAGAAAGATAAACAATTCTAAATTAGGTTTCTTTATTTTTCTAATGAAGAAACTGAAGCTGAGACTTGTTCTTCTACCTTGCAATTTCCTGGAGAAAATAGCATCTAAGCTATACCTTGGAGTATAGAATGAAGGTGAATATATGTCAGATGTGAATAAGTTGTTGATTTGGCTTGATTATTTTGTGCATATAACAAATATTCTTTGCTTGACCAACTTTAGTCAGGCTTCTGAACTTTTTTTTTAGGCCTATCTACGCACTTTCTTATAAAATCTAGTTTTAGGGGCGCCTGGGTGGCTCAGTCGTTAAGTGTCTGCCTTCGGCTCAGGTCATGGTCCCAGGGTCCTGGGATCGAGCCCCGCGTTGGGCTCCCTGCTCCGTGGGAAGCCTGCTTCTCCCTCTCTCACTCCCCTTGCTCGTGTTCCTGCTCTATCTCTGCCTCTGTCAAATAAATAAATAAAAAATCTTTAAAAATAAAAATAAATTAAGAAATAAATAAATAAATAAAATCTAGTTTTACCCAGAACCCTGCTAAGTCAATTTCACCAGAAACTCCCATCTTCAATATCTAATCACCTTTAATATTCGATCAGATTCCTCATCCTCCACCATCCCCCAAATGATGTCTGTACACCTAGCCTATCTTAAGCAAGAATCCTTTTAGGTAGCTTTAACCAGAATCCCCCTAACCCCTGATGTTTTCTCTTAATTTTCTATCCACTGACCTCCACCTTGCTCCCTCTTATCCATGCTATACTGAGTTGAGCCCAACCTCTTTACTCCACTATGAAACCCATTGCAGTCATCCCCATACCTATCATAATAGTCCTGAATAAAATTGGCCTCACCTCTTAACAAGTGTCATTGAATATTTTTGTCTTTAGTATATGGCATATGGGATGGTCTACAAAGTGGTGTAGATTCCATTCTGAATAAATCACAGTCCCTGACTTTAGGGAAATTCATTGATAATTAGATTGAAATACCCTGCTATAGAGGCTGTACGTGGAGAGCACAGTGGAAATATACCCATCTAAACTAGTTTTTGCAAAGTCAGGAGTGATTTTTCTTGAAATGGTTTTATCTAACTTAAATTTCTTAAGATGACTAACAGCTGATCAGACTTAGCAATAGCAGAGACAACTTTGGTCCATCTAGAACTGCAAATTATTCAACATGTAAAATGTGAGTATGACAAGATAAAAGAATTTTGCAAGAGAAACTCAAAAAGCTTGACTGTAAAGGTAAAGAAAAATATTAAGGCAGTTGCTTGGGTTGGGGTGACTGTAGCTGTGGTAAGAAATTTTATGAAGATGGATGTGAGTTAAACTGTCTAAGAACATTACACATGAAAAAAAAAAGAAAAGAAAATTATACCTGGACTCTCAAACTAAAATAAATACAGGGCCAAGCATAATAGACTAAGAGTAGCAAGCAAACTAAAGCCATTCAAATTTTAACTACCTAACAAAACATATGTAGATGTTGTCTATGGTCATTACTAATGATTATCCCCAGGTTTTAACTAAGTCCTCAGAAAAGAGAGTTTGAAGTTCTAGAAGAGAGGTAGGGGGAAAAAAGTTGTCTTTACAAGAAATACAGATTTTCCATGCATCAGGAGGCAAATAAGTAAGGTGAGAATTCCTTAGGTTTGGGAAATATTGATGGGAGTCAGCTTGACTCCCAGGGTGATGTTCAGCTAGTTCAACCCTCACTTAATATTCTCTTTGTAAAGTAGAAAGTTGGGGAATTAGGAGCACCTGGGTGACTCAGTGGGTTAATTGTCTGTCTTTGGCTCAGGTCATGATCTCATGGGTCCTGGGATTGAGCCCATATCGGGCTCCCTGCTTAGCGGGGAGCCTGCTTCTCCCTCTCCCTCTCCCCCTCCCCCATGCTTGTGCTCTCTCTCTCAAAATAAATAAAATGTTTTAAAAAAAAGAAAGTTGGGGGCTATCAGGCTTAGAAGTTACTGAAATCCTCAAAATATGACTAGGAATAGAAATGAAAAAGCAATGAGGTATGATATAAGAAGCATTGCATCATTTTCCCCTTGATTATAACTAGTTATGAATTTAAGTTCTATAGGACAAAATTATTTTTGTGTAATCACAACCTCATAAAAACATAAAAGTGAACACAAACAACTACATAAAAAAACGTAAAAAACAAATTACATATAGAGAAAGAACTAGAAAGAAATACATGAGAGGTTTTTGTTAGGCAATGTTTATTTTTTATTTGTACTTTTCCAGGTTTTCAAATTTTTCATGCTTGTGTTGTACAAATATACATGAATTTTGTAAAGAAAAAAAACTTAGCAGTGTCAGTTTTTAAAAACATTTTTAACATCACCTTTGTAGATGAAACAATTTATAGAAAAAGAGCTTCCTTTTGAGATAAAATTGTTAATAAGACTATATCTAAACAAAGAAGCATACCATATAGTGTATGTCTTTGGTTACTTTTTGTGGTTCCCATATAAATTGCTTATATGGAAAGAAAAAATGGAAACATTATTACATAGATCACCTGATGAATGCTCACACTCTTCACATTAAATTTAATTAAAAAAACATTAAATTGGTAACTTTAAAAGGAAAGGAAAGGAAAAAAAGAAAGATTTTCAAGAAAGGATAAAAGAGAAAGGAAAGAAAAGAAGGAAAGGAGAAAGAGAAAGAAAGGAAGAAAAAAGAAAGAAAGGAAAAAGAAAGATTTTCTGGAGATGAAAGGAAAATAGTAAATAAAGAGAAGAAATTAAGAACAGATGAAAACAAAAGAACTTAGGTAATTTTTATGATGTTATGAGTTACAGTTGAATTTGTAGGTGTACCTGGGAAATAGTATACTCTTAATAAAGGTTAATACTTTTATGTGTTGAATGGCTGCTGGATGAATATTTTTGCTTCTTCCCTAAGGGAGAAAATAAGAGCATATCCAAAATTGAAATGAATTTTAGACAGCCCAGCTGGTCCTAGTTTGACTTTTTTTTTTTTTTTTAGGAAGGTTTAAACCCAGGGCTTGAACTCAACCCTGAGATCAAGACCTGAGCCAAGATCAAGATTCAGAGGCTTAACTGACTGAGCCACTGAGGCACCTATGGTCCTAGTTTGATTCTGAATATCCCGTAAACATTATCCCCAAATTTACACGAAAATGAGATAGATGTCACAGATCTATCTCAAAGTATCCCAAGTCTTGAGGGAATTGTCTGAATTTTACGAACCCTTAGAACACATACAGGCATTCCAAAGCTGTTTGATGCTATTTAATCCTGAACTACAGATTCTGGAGATACTATTTTAATGGTGTTAAGGGTAAAATTTGCTGATGAAATCTTGATTGTAAAAATAAATGCAGAGTTCTATGCAACAATTCCTTTACTAGACCTCTCCACTTTGTCACAAATAGCATTTCTGCTACTGTACCTACAAGTTTTATATGGCAAAGCAGAACAAATGTCCAGTTAGTATTTTCCTTCTTCTCAAAGTTCTCAGGTTTTTCTAATAAACAAGATAAACACATAGATATTTGCATTTTATTTTAATAAAAATGAACTCTTCCTTTTGAAAAATCATCTTGTTTTTCTGATTTAGAGAACAAGACCTATGAAATGGTAAGCAGACACCATATATATCTCTATCTCTATCTCTACCATCTCCAGGAAATGGTGATCAAAGAAATTGCCTGACATTTACTCTTCTATTTACTGAGTTCCCCTCATAATCTTTTGAAGTGTGAATATAGCTGATAGCTCAGAGCTATGTGCCTGGTCTAATATTATGTTACAATATAATATGGTGGTAGTAATATTATCATTATGTTTGAAATGACACTTTTAGGAGTTTGTACTGATAAAAATGCACATTGTGGGGCCTAAAATAAATTTATATTATGTCACTGAAATCAAGAAAATATGAAATGTATAAAAGTTCAGTGATAGCTGGTTTTATATAAGAGTAATAAGATCATTATTTCAGAAAATCATAAACTAAACATACTACTTAGATTTTTATTAAATATACAATTACCCATCACTTTTTACCTTCATTATGAGAAAAGTTATATATATATATATAAGTTATATATATATGTTTTATATATATATATATATGTATGTATGTATGGTTGTTGCTGAAAATATCACAATATTTTGAGGCCTGGAAGCTGAAAGGAGCTCCAAGGGATCAAACCATATGATATCAACCAATTAGTCTCAAATTCTGTTGAATTAATAATGGATATTTTCAGAAAGCACTCAGAATCTTAAGAATAAATTCTTCTTTAGCTAAAGTCTCTGTGATATTTATAATTCTCTTAAAACCAGGTTAAATTATTTGAATTAGCTGTGTGCCTTCTGGAGTAGTGTTTTTCAAGCATTTTTTATTCTGACCCAGAAAAGAAATAACCTTCTTTGGGATCCAGAAACACAAAAAACATACACATACAAAGCTATGAAACACACGTTTCCTAAAGTACTACTTCCCCTCACTTCATGAAGTACATCAGTGTTTCTGTTCTGGCCTATTTCATTCCCATTTATGTGTTAGTGAACTATAATTTCAGAAAAAAATGCATCTTTCTTGAAAGATGATTATAAATTTTGGAATTCTCCCCAGGAGAGCGCAAGTATCATTAATATATGGGGATAAATGGTTAAATGTTTACATAACAAAATTTTTAATTAAAAATCACTGCTTTATTAATATGAAATATGAGCTAATTCTTTATAGTATTCCTAAAATCAAAGAGAAAACTCAAGAAGCATGTGGAAATGAGATACTTGATAAAATATGTTCTCCCCTGCCCCATGTATCATGAAAAGTCAAAGTTGAACTACTGCAAATTCTTAGGTCATTTCAACTTACAACGCAGTTTCTTTTGCACTAATCCAGTTCACATCTAGATTTTTTCTGCATTTTTGGTAGATATTTCTGGCTTTGAATATCTGAACTTTTTAAAATTGAAGTAAAACTTGCTGATATTTGGGTTTAATTATTTAATTATGCTAACTTCTAAGTTTTTGGTTTCATCTAACTTGGTTTTTCTCACCAGTGCAATGGTGGAGCATAGAACCCTGGCATCAAATATCACTCACAGCATGATCTCAGACCCTTTCTTAAATCTTCTAAATTTCCATTTTGTCATTTTAAAAATAGACTAATAATGACTAAACAGGATGATGAATGCAAAATATGTAGCATAGTGACTGTCAAGTAGTGGCCACTCCTTAAGTGCTAGTAATTGTGTTTTTACCAGTGTTAAATGCTGATAAATATTGTGGGTTTTTTTTTTCAATTTCAGCTGAATTTTAATGAGCTTCTGTGATAATCTGTACAGCTCATGACATCACCTTCAAAAAAGAAACAATCACTCATACATTCATTGTGATTCCTAGCCCCCAGCTTACTCCTGAATTTCCTTCTTTCCAAAAAATAGCAATAATATAATAGTTTCTACAGTTGCTTTGTTTACTAATTTCTCTGCTACTACCAAAGATTACTAGAAATGATTACTACAATGATTGAGAACCCTTGGTAAATGGATTTAATAGGCTATTTTTTTAAAATCTATAAATTTAAATCTATAAATCTATAAATGTATAAATTTAAATTTTTTAAATCTAGAAATAAATCTATAAAATGCATTTTGGAAATAAGTCAACGAACATTTTTAAAATAGATATACTAAACAATATTTTTTCACATTATTTAATCTTCAAAGAGAGTAAAAGATTCTGAGAGATATTTATTCCACTACCACTGAGGTGATGAGTCACACTTGGAAGGCTAGAAGAAAAAAGAAAAGAAAGAAAAGAAAAGGAGAACAAGGAAGGCAGCACCTAAAAGTTTCCTTTTTTTCTCACCAAAGCCTGCACAGGGGACATTTACCCCCACTTTTTGGGGATAGGTTATCACAAAAAATAATGATTAGACCTCCCTTTCCAAATTTTTATTTTTATTTTTTTTATTTTTTAAAGATTTTATTTATTTTTTGACAGAGAGAGACAGTGAGAGAGGGAACACAAGCAGGGGGAGTGGGAGAGAGAGAAGCAGGCTTCCCGCGGAGCAGGGAGCCTGATGCAGGGCTCGATCCCAGGACCGTGGGATCACGACCTGAGCCGAAGGCAGACCCTTAACGACTGAGCCACCCAGGTGCCCCCCTTTCCAAATTTTTAAATGATAGACATATTAGGACATGTGGAAGGCAGATTTAGCAGACTTGGGATCAAAGTTTATTTAACTCACTTGGTATGATGGTTAAGGAAATAGATATTTTTCACAGATGCTGTTTACTTGGTCACCCATGCATCTGCCCGTTCATTCTGTAAGGAAAGACATCATGGTGTAAAGGGAAATCAGGGCAAATAGCTCCTGCTTGTGCCTTTTGTTGCTAACCAGTCTCAGGTTCATCTTGCACACTGCACTGGATTAAGGTAAAGTCAAAACTTTAGCATATCACCTAGACTCCTTAAGAACACATGGCACACCTTTTTAGACTTTTAGAACAGCATTTTAATGTCTTCACCAGTATCCTTAAATGAATATCCCTAATTTTATGTCTCATTTAACATATGTGTCTTTTTAAAAATGATCTCAATTTTATTTGACCTTTCCAAGGTTCTTAGGTTGGTGTTCCTACCCTACATGCTGCCTTGCTTTTTTTTTCTTTGTGAAGGGCACAGCATTAGGTAAGTGTATAGTAAACTTACTTTTCCTCATTGTGTTTCTTCTTTACATTCACTCTACTGCCACTCTCATAACACTTCTGACTCTAGATGTATGGGTTTTCCCACACAAGCAATGCTTTGTGACACCAACTGGGTGTCCTACAATTCAGTTCAATTTGGATACTACCCAGAGTTAGTGCAGACCGCACAAGTTAAGGACTTGGTCCCAGGAGACTGACCCCACCCACTTCAGATGCCAATTGCAAGTAGTAGATCCCAGGTTCTTCTCTCTGACTTTGAGACAAATCAAAGATTCTTGTGACCTCACCTTGGATTCAGATTCGATTGTTTGCTAGAAAGCTCACACAACTTGGAATCACTTACTTTCATTTACCAATTTATTGTATGATAAAAAATACAAACGAACAGCCAGATGAAGAGATACATAAGATAAGGTATGGTAGGGTCCTAAATGTAGGAGTTTCTGTCCCTGTGTATCACCCTCCTGGTTTGTGGATGTCTTCACGAACCTGGAAGCTCTACAGACCCCCAAATTTTAGGAATTTTATAGAGGCTTCATCATTTGATCATGATCCGTCATTGACCCAGTTTCCCTTTCCCCTTCCTATAGGATGGGGGCAAAGCTGAAAGTTCTAAGCTTCGAAACAGGGCTTGGTCTTCCTAGCGACCACCATGATCCCACCAAGCATTGCCTCATTAGGAAAAAAGCTACTGCTATCACCCAGGAAATTCCAAGGGCCTTAGGAGCTCTGTGTCAAGGAACCAGGGTCAAAGACCAAATATTAGAACAAAAGATGTTCCTAGTGCTCTTATCACTTAGGAAATTACAAGTGTTTTAGGAGCTTTGTGCCAGGAACTGGAGGGCAGATATATATGTTGTGTGTGTGTGTGTGTGTGTGTAATTTTTTCTATTATTTCACAATAAGAGATTCAGACAAATCACAGACTACATTGCTTTGGCATCCGTAACAATGCCAAACTGTCTCCTATCTCAGGCATAGAACATAAGTAAACATCTTTGGTATACCATCTTTTATTGTCCAGACTTCCTCACTTCCACTGGCTAATTTTTGTTAGGGAAGGGTAAGTGGGAGGATTGAATGGAAGGATAACTCCTTAGGTTAAAACACACACATGCACACATGCACACACACACACACACACACTCATACTCATACTCAAACTCACACTCACACATTCAAATTCACATATCTACAATGGCGATAATATGTATCTATCATTCTTCTAACTCTGAACATATCAATGTTAAATAAATGTCACATTTAAATTTTATTTATTCTTTTGGTTGGCAGATTCTAGTTCCATATGCTTTTTAGTTTTTTTCACTATTGCTTATTAAGATGAGCTGTTCTAATATGCAAAGCTGACATCTCATCCTCTCTGTATTCAAAAATAAAAATCACATCTTTGGGCGTCTGGGTGGCTCAATCTTTAAGCTTCTGCCTTTGGCTCAGGTCATGATCCCAGTGTCCTGGGATCGAGTACCACATCGGGCTCCCTGCTCAGCGCAAAGCCTGCTTCTCCCACTCCCCCTGCTTGTGTTTTCTCTCTCTCTCTGTCAAATAAATAAGTAAAATCTTTAAAAAATTAAAATAAAAATCACATATTTAATGTCAGAATAGATAAGGATTTAACAAAGTATTAAATTCGTCATGCATTTAGTTTCTTTTTAAATTCCCAACTAAATTTATTTTTAAAATACTAAGCAAACCCCCAAAGTATGTGGATTAAATAGATTTCTGCTCTTGTGGGTGATATGGGGGGATGGGGCTAATAACACGTATGTTTAAATGGATTTCTAAATCAAATACATAAGCTTGGAGAAGTCTAGTAATAGACATCATAGAAGACTGCATAATTTCCTTTGGCAAATTTCAAATTTCTTTCAATATTTATTATATATATTGTTTAATTTAATTTTTAGTTTTAAAGTGTACTTTATGAAAATTGTCAGATACGTATAAAAGTAGAGAGTAGGGTATAATTGATTTATATATTTTAACCAAACCAAAGACTTTTATTGCTGTATTTCATTTGTTTTTAGTAAAATGCAATTCAGTTTATTTATAGGGAATAGAATTTTGAAACACAAAAAGTTTTTGGAGAGCAAATAATCATCTTAAAGAATTATGTTTGATATCAGTATTAGTAAGTCCCTGACATGGAAATTAATTTTCCCTTAAATTAAATATGAACTCACTGGGAAGGTTTTTCAAATGGGTTTACTGTCTTTCACAAGCAAAATTTCAATTGTCTCTCTCTCTCTCTCTCTCTCTCTCTCTCCAAATATATACATATATATGTATATATTTAGAATCTGAAGAATTAAAATGTCTGGTAGAAATCATAAAATTTCAGATTATAGATTTTTGAGATTGTTTTAATTTTTTTCCAAAATCTAAGGTATAAACAAAATTTATTTCAAGTTATTATTGAACTTTATTTAAATTACCAAGTAAGAAAAATGTATTTCGGAACATAAAACTATAAAATGGAAGTAGTGATATAATATTATAAAGTGTAATCATTTAATCTTTTAATCAAGTTTTTAATCATTAATAACCATGAATTACACAGATTCCTTAAATTTAAAAAACAAAATATAAAAACCCATAAAGTATTTACAATATGTTACAATATATACAATATACAACTCTTACATCTTAACACAGGCTACTTTGATTTTTTTATGATGTTGTATGTCAATAATATACAGCATTATTATATATTAAAGTATATGTATCACAGATTGAAACCATGAACTTTTTGATTGTTTCCACTGGTTTGACACTAGTTTGGCAAACTGGGAAATAGAAAATTCCATAAATAGTCTAAACCAGTTTTGAGAAGAATGAAGAAAAATTTTCTAGAAAATAATTCACTAAAAATCAGAGTCATCCATCAAAAAAAAAAATCTCATAATGGGAAATTATGTCTATTTGTGTTGAAGCCATTTGAGGAAGATTATATTTTAGTTCTATCTACATTCTTTTTCTTTTGAACTAAAGAAAATAATAGGGAAATAGAACATTTGATAGTTGGATAAAAATTAATAATGAATAAAAATATAAATTAATAAAAATTCCATTTTAATTCTGATTATAGGAGTAAGCCAAATTTAGGAATGCGCTTTGAGACAAACATGTCAAAGCTTTCCTTCTCATCTAGGTTCCTGGCCCCTTATTAGAGAGGTGTGAGGATGGTTGTTCCCATCTTGTTCTTTCTCCTATAACTTCTCTCGCACTTGGCTTCTAAGAATAGAGGAGAGATCTTATCTCTGTTACAGTGAGGAAGCCCAAGTGTCTCCCTGTAACTTCAGAAAAGGATATGTTATTGAAAGGAAAAACCTGTAACAGCTATATACTTAAGACAAAATCATTCCCTCAGGTTGGCTCTCCAGATACTTAACAGATACTTAAGAACATGTTTCACTGTTCCAACTCCCACACAAATATTTGATTTCCTAATTTTTTATGTAAATAATGTTTACCAGTCTTGTAGAAGCCATCTTTATGGTAATCAACATTTACACTAAAGCTTTCTTTCTTACCTCTCTTTTTTTTTTGAGAAGGCTAGTTTGAAAAATTATCTCAATATGTGTGTGTATAGACCTTTGGCAAAATCAAATAAGATTCTGTATTCTTGAGGACACGAAAAAAATCTACTCTAAAAGTAAAAACCTAGACTATAAACTTCAGACTATTAATAGTTTAGCATATTAAAACACTAAAATTATCTTTGATATGTATGTTTCTTATATATAAGCACCTATATCTCATAAATATTTCTATTTCTATTTCTATTTATGGTTAGTCATTACATTTCTCCTTTTTTTCAGATAATGTTTAAAGGATTCTGCTTCAATATTTGGTATTGGACAAATTCAAAATCTCTTCTTCAACTTTTGATCTCCTGCTCTATTGCCTTCCAGCTTTAACTTACTTGTGATCCCTTCAAATATTTTACATGGTTTGCAATGGTTACATGAGCTTGTGGGAAGTGATATTTGCACCATCTCATACTTTATTCACTATGGCACTTTAGGAAAAGAAATTAGAATAAACTTCCAAAGCAGTATTTTGAAAAATGAATCTTATTGTGAAGCTTCGGAGAAGTTTTCGAACATTGATTGTTCTCTTAGCTACCTTTTGCTTGGTGAGCATTGTCATTTCTGCCTATTTTCTCTACTCTGGCTATAAACAGGAATTGACGCTTATTGAAACCACTGCAGAAGCAGAATGTGCTGACATCAAAAGTCTACCATATCGGTCATTGGAGCTAAAAACAGTTAAACCTATTGATACATCCAAAACTGATCCTACTGTCCTCCTGTTTGTGGAGAGCCAGTACTCTCAACTTGGTCAAGATATCATAGCTATCTTGGAGTCTAGTCGATTTCAGTACCAAATGGTCATTGCCCCCGGCAAGGGGGATATACCTCCTCTTACAAATAATGGCAAAGGAAAATATATTTTAGTCATTTATGAAAATATTCTGAAGTATGTCAGCATGGACTCATGGAATCGAGAGCTTTTAGAAAAATACTGTGTGGAATACAGTGTTAGTATAATCGGTTTTCATAAAGCCAATGAAAACAGCTTACCAACTACACAATTAAAAGGCTTTCCTTTAAACCTTTTCAATAATCTAGCTCTAAAGGACGGTTTTGTCAACCCTCAGTCTCCTTTGCTGCATATTACCAAAGCCCCCAAGGTTGAGAAAGGCCCTCTTCCTGGGGAAGACTGGACTATTTTCCAATATAATCATTCAACCTACCAGCCCGTGCTTTTAACTGAATTACAGACAGAAAAATCCCCTTCATCTTCATCCAGCAAACCACTCTATGCGACAGTGATTCAAGATCTGGGACTTCATGATGGAATTCAGCGAGTTCTTTTTGGCAACAACTTAAACTTTTGGCTACACAAGCTCATCTTCATAGATGCCATCTCCTTCTTGTCAGGGAAGAGACTGACACTGTCCTTGGACAGATATATTCTTGTGGACATTGATGATATCTTTGTTGGGAAAGAGGGAACAAGGATGAATGTCAACGATGTGAAGGTAAGAACATTTATAAATAACATCGTAATTTTTATTTCACTAACTGTGGTATTAATAAAATATAATTTTGAATATTTTAGATTCCTATTACACAAAATTTTCAGATGTCATATGTTTGAAATTAATTAGGCATTTAGAAAAATTTTGAACTAAGCCTTGACTACTCCTGACATACATACCTCAGATGCTTCGGAAGGGATAGAACTAAAATATCCCAAATAGTATTTGAACTTAATCTCCTGGTCTCTTCTTAGGCCTTGCCCATCTCAGGTGGAGCCCTGTAGAACTGTCTCCCCTTTCTAGCACATGTTGCAGTTTGTAGCACTGAGACTAATATAGTCATAAAACTCGATCTCTGCTGATCCCCTTGCCCTACTTGGGTTTGACAATGGTGGTTGAAATACAAGATGGAGAAGGAACCCAAGGTCTTTTGTAACTTCCAGGAAGCATAGTGTTTGTTTATACGAAATGCCCATATACTTGTAAATATAGATATGAGCAAAAATATAGTTTTATAGGGAAAGTGTATTGGACTTGAAATTAGAAGTCTTCCATTATTATCTCTTTTATTAATTTATCATATTGTTTTGTACTAACACAACAGTGTTAGTACTTCCAGTTATGATCAAATTGACTATATAACAAATTCACCTTGCAATTGCTAGTAGATAAAGAAAAAGCCAAATCTGGTATACTAGGTTAGGTAGGTAATTCTGAGAATAATTCCTTCTTTTTCATCTTGATTTAATATTCTCATTTGTGCCTGTCTTGTCCTGTATATAACTAAATTCATTCTCGGACAAATAAGTTTAGCAAACATATAAACAGAAATAATAGGGCACAACTTAAAATTATAAGAGAACTGAAGATTGTTAAGATTATATCATGTTTCTTGAACTCCGGTTTTTTTATCCCCCAAAGATGAAATCTCAATCAATACTACTTCAAAATGACAGCATTTTTCCCCATCCTAAGACCTTATGACCACGAAAGTAAAATACGATTTAAGACCAGTGATATAAGATCACTTTTTAAAAATCTTCAAAGTACATGTGAACCTGTGAACTTTGTTTTTAATGAACCACTGAATAAAGCAACACTTGATTGGTACCCAAATATTTCATTTTTGACATTGTTGTAAAGGGATTAAGTGATGCCTCTTTGAGTTCTGTCTAGATTTTTCTTTTTTCTTTTTCTTACTTGTTTTGTATTTACTATTCCTTTAATTAGTATAAATTCTAGTTTTATTTTTATTTCAAAATCATAAACTTAAGAAGAGGTTATATGCTTCAAAAGAGTCTCTGAGTGATTCCTATCCTGAAATCCTAAAAGGAGAGGGTTTCTTAATTCAGTTTAACAAAATATATGACTTGAACAAGTTTTTATAACTCTAACAAATTTTTTTCGGTTCATATTCAGCTATTTCACTTACTCTGAATAAAAACAAACAAATAGCTATTCATCACTATGCAATATTCACTGATGACTTCTTAAGTGACATAACCCCAAAAGAAGTAATAGAATACTGAAATTTAACAAACGCTAGAACAATGTCACAGGCAGAGAAAAGATCAGAAATGTTGTATGTGTATATGGAATATATGTAGTTTGTGTATGTATGTGCACATGTATCTTAATTATATACTCTACACACACACACACACACACACACACACACACACTGACTGTCACTTGGAAGAAAATCCTTTTCCTGCCCCTTTTGGTGATTCTTCCTCAGAACTGTTAATCAAAGACTATCAGAAACTTGATTGGAAATGAGGGCTATTACCCTCTTGGTTACTTAAAGGTCAAGAGGAAATACAGTTTTCCAAGTATAAAAATTATAGTCCCGGTTCTTGGCATTTGATTTTTATTTTGACCTTATTTTTGGATAACTATGATTTTGTGGGAAAGAATTTTAAATTATGTGTAGAAAAGTTCTCAATACTCCCATGTTCTTCACCCTCATGTTCCTTTTCTGGTATTGTAATATTTAATCATACACTGGTAAAAATGAGGAGAAATCCATCTTCCCTCAAATTCTCTCTGAATTTTGTAGAACAAGAGTATTGCATGGTCACTGAAATGTTTCTATATAATACTGAAAGAGAGAGTAGAGGTATTCTGTTCCTCAGTAGAACATATATGGGAAAGCATATGGGTCATGGTTGAAAATTCTTGGTTATTTACATGATTGGACTCTCCCTGGGCCACTCCCACAATTAAACCTGGAGCATATATCTAGGAGCATTTAACAATAAATTCAAACACAGTTTTGCCTGCAACACCACCTCACTCTGTTGACAAAAAAATATATTAGCATAATTTAGCTTGAGCACATTTTCCCATTTTGAGACAGAGATTCTGGATCATACTGCTAAAGAATTAACATTTTTAAGGCACAGCATTTGATACAGTGGAAAGAGAACAAGATTTGTTGTTGTTGTTTTTTTAATTGAACTTGAAAACCTGTGTTCTTTTCACTTCATTGTTCTACCTGACCTAAGCTGCAATATATCTGGCTTCTTTTAGAAACTTGCATACTTTATCTGATTTCATCATGCCTTCCTCCAACCAAAGCCATTGAGATAGAAATCAGTAGGTTCATTTCCAAGGCAAGCAAAATTAAGCTCAGGCATTTGCAAAAACTATCATCTAATTGTTGACAAAATTTTATCATATATATATATATATAAACTCAAGATATAAGAGAAAAATTATTCATGCATATGATCTTATAGAAACTAGTTATATTTCAAATGATTGTAAAATATTAGCTATCAATAAAGTCAGAGAATATGGTCATGTTTTAACCTGGTCATATTTCTGTGTGGTCTTAGAGGCAATCACAAAATATTCCTGTACATCTAAACTTCTATTAGCAGGATGACCTCAGGCTATTTAGGGTTATGTCTTATACACTTGAATTTATTCTTTACTAGTTTTGAAAACAACTCTCAATTCATGTTGGCCTTAATTACATGTATGTAATGTTCATTCCAAATGTGATAACAGTTGAGCAATAATGTATTTTTAGGGAAAGCAAAAATAGTAAATGGCTGTACTGATTATTAAAATTTTAATTTTATAAAAACTTCTTGCAGCCCACTAATTTGATTTCTATGGAAAATGCTTGACCCTTGGTTGGAACATTTTGTATAGTCATAGATGTTTGGTAGAATGAATATATTCTTTTTTTCATAGTTTCCTAAGATAGAATAAATGTTCTTTCCCAATAAGGGATTTGAAAACATGAACATGGTGAATGTAAGCTTCCACATGGGTAATGAAATCAGATTTATTATTGATGCCATCAATAATTTTGATGCTTTAATCAATTCTGTGACCTGTTGCTACTTTCTCTGTTGGCAACAAAATATCATTATTAGCATTTTTATGTGTCTTTACATTTCTTAAAGAAATACATTTATTTATTTATTGAACATCTACTGTATATAAGACTATAAGATATTATTTGCCTAATATTCTAAACTTCTTATTTTAAGGTTCTGTATGGTCCAGTTCAATTTACCTTCTCAACATTTATTCTTACTATTTCTCAATACATACTGCTTGTATTAGGCTAGTCCACTGTCTATTCCTCAGCTACATCTTGCTCATGTCTATCTTGACCTCTTTTGTCAGTTTCTGTGCCTTGACTAAAATATATTTTCTGAATCTACCTATATTTCAAAAGATATCTTAAGTCCTACTTCTTATGAGAAGGTGATACATTTCCTAATGACCCCAGTAGATGGGGATTTCTCTTTAAGTCCCTGAATAATCATTTGCCTTAACTTTCACTTAGCATCCTCATTTACATGAGTCAACTTCAAAATTAGACAATGAGACAGTTTTTCTCATACATATACATATGAGAAAGTACATAACAAGGAAACTTAGACATGATTTTAAAACATTTAATTAAAGATTATTATACTGTCTTTAACTATTTGGTGAGTGCAGGACTAATTAGTCATAGAATTGATTTACTACATTAAGACAAATAATTTAAGGGTAGTTTTGAGGTTTGTCTCAAAATAAGTGGCTTGTATATTCTAAGTAGGGGGCAGAACTAGAAAAAAAATCTATGTTATAAACCTGGAATCAAAAAAAAAAAAAAAAGAAAGAAAGAAAGAAAGAAAGTCAGCAAGCTAATCGGTTTCTTTTTCTTTTCTTTTTCTTTTTTCCCTCCACATGGTGTTTTTAATGGATGTACCCTAAACTAGTGCTAAGGCTTGATCTAGATAAAACAATTTAGCAATATCTTAACCTGGATATTTTCATGCATTTATTTGACTATATATTTCCTGAGTTGAAAGTCATATGTTCAAAGATTTAAAGTGCAAAAGAAATTGTGCAAATTGAGTGACCAAAACATGAAAGATATTAATTTATTAGATATAAAGGAGACAAATAATAAAGGATCTTACAATACAGGTAAATGAGTTTTGGTTACTTCCAATAGCTATTTGAAAGCTTTTACATAAGAAAATGATATAATGAAAATACTTGTGCAGTTTTTTCTATTATTAATGTAAATATTTAAATAAAATCTCAGTTCAAACATTTGTAGGAATTGTCACATTTAACAGGGATCAGGTTGCTATGAATAGGAAAGAAGAAATCTATCATAGAAGAAAATTTTAAAATCTTGATTAATCATTTGAATAAGGGTTGGAAGAGAAAAAGAAAAAAATCTCATGATTTCTAAAGTCATGATCTAAGAAAACAGGAACTTATTGGTGCTATGAATATTGACAGAAGATGAGAGAGGCTACATTGGTAATTGAAAAAATTAGTTTTCTAACATTTTTATAATTAGAAATGAAACAGGTTGTTATATCTGACAAATTAATAGGGAAACAATTTTTTTTGGAGTCCTTGATATCCTAGCCTGAATAGATCACTATCAAAAAGGGAGCTGAGGGTGCCTGGGTGGCTCAGATGGTTAAGTGTCTGCCTTCGGCTCAGGTCATGATCCCAGTGTCCTGGGATCAAGTCCCGCATCGGGCTCCCTGCTCCTTGGGAGCCTGCTTCTCCCTCTGCTTCTCTCTCTCTCTCTCTGTGTCATGAATAAATAAATAAAATCTTAAAAAGAGTTTAAAAAAAAGGGAGCTGAAAAGTAAAAATTATATGTGATAAATGGAATCCAGATTTGACACATATCAACCAGTGTAGATTCAGCAATGTAGAACAGTCCAGGCAATAGGAGTTGGATGGATGGCCCAGTCAGACAATCAAGCAAGCAGCATCTGAAAGTTCTTTGGCCGTTTCTAAGTGTGCAAAACATGCATCAGTACGGGTAGCATTAAGAGCTAAGTAGTGGCCCAGGCAGATGGGATTAGCTTTTATCAAAGATATTTCACAACAGACTGAAGGTACCCAGTCCTGGGATTAGTCTGTAGGCAAAGAAAGTCTTCCATGTGAGAAAAATAGCACAGAAAGCAGTGTCCTAATCATAGAAGTAGGGTGGGATGTGACAACATACGACAACATGGAGTTCAGCATACCGGACATGGCAGGGAACTTGGAAGGCAGGAGTCCAGGCAATAATGCTGTACAAAAGAGAGGAGCCATCAGCAAGATTTGCTGAAATTGCAGTCCTTACACTGACCTAGAACTCCTTAATCCTTAGGACTCTAAGGAAAGGACTGCACTTGGTATCGCATGGAATCTTTAGATGCCCAGCTGCAAGAATTAGGTATACTATTTGAAGGTGCTCAGTTGGTTCAAAAGATAAGCAGACACTATCAGAGGCTTATTATAAGATTATTTAAGGTTATAATCTTATTATAATGAATCTTATTATAAGATTCATTTTCTATATAAACATAGAATCACTGTAAAATATTTTTGTAAGCCTAGTTTGGCTTGATTGAAAAGGGGTGCTCTATGTAATGTATTTTGTCAAAGTTTGTAGTGATCTCAGAAAAACTCAAACAAAACCTGAATTTTGGTTCCAGGCTTGGAAGAGGACAGCCACCATATAGATGTATTTAATAAAAATTTTCCTTCTTTTATTTATAAGCTCAGTGTAAATGTCTCAGATTTTCTTCTGAATTTTTTCATGTGGCACCATACATTTGATTTGTCAATGGAAGAAAAAACTATCTCTTCCAAAAAAAAAGATTTCTTTATGGAAGCAAAAAGAGTCTGTACTTAAAAAATTACCAAAGTGATATAAAAGTACACTTTTAAATGATAAGAATGAAAAAAAGAGAAAATATATACTAGTAATATCCCTTCTAAATTGGGCATTTAACTAAAAACATTTACATTTTGTATATTAACTTCATATAATTTAATTCAATCATATCTTTATATAAGTGAGAAATCATTATTTCTTACCTATGGGCTCCTAATGTCATTTTTCATTATAGAATTTACACAAACATAAAATATTCAGCTCTTGATTTCATTAGTATAGGCAAGGCATGTTCACAATTATCTGCATTACACGATAGAATGCAATATACACCATGGCAAAATGTGGACAATGGGAACAAAGAAGGGGCTATAGTAGGAATTAGGGAAATATCATGGAGGAGGTAAGATTTGAGTCCTCTGTCATGGTATGACAGAACACCAGCAAATCCAGACGGGGAGGTATATTCATGGTCAATGGATCAGCCCAAGCTAAGATTTGGCTAAAACTATCAGATTTTTGGGAATGGTAAGTTGTCTGTGTTGGTTGGATGATTAAGTAAGAAAGAAAAGTAAGTGTTATTAAATACTGAAGATACTGGCTGTGGCCATAATATAGAACTTTGTTGACAAAAAGATACTGTTTAAGTCACTGAAAATTTTAAACCAGAAAGTAACATGATCAGAGCTAGGATTGAAGAAAAATATATTGTTTGAACCAGGGATATGTTTTTTTGTGGAGACCTCTCAAAGAACCTATTACAACAATGTAGAAATAATAATTCTTACATATTTTTAAAAATAAGATTTATTTAACCTATTTATATATCCTAAGCACTGTGCTAATCATTAACATGAAGTATATCATTTAATACTCATTACAGCACTAAGAGGAAATATTTTGTACATTTGCGGAATGAATAAAATGAAGCTTGGCAGTATTAAGATACTCATCTTGCTAATAAGTGGCAGAGCAAACAAACCCAGACTGTCATGAATGTCTAAGCTTTCTTTTAGAAAACAATAGTGTGGGTTTGGTTTTGAGTCTCAGTGCCAGCAGTAACCAATTAACTTTGGGCATGTTTACTAACCTCTCCAATTCTCAGATTATAGATCTGTAACACTGGTGTAGAAAGACCCACTTCTTAGCATTATAGTGAGCCCTTAATGAGATAAGACATGGAAAGTTGTTAGGACAGCGCCTGAACTGTAAGATTTACTCAATTTAGCTTGGTGGCAGTTAGGATGGAAAGGGGAGATTGGGAGAGCCCATGCACAAGTAGAATTGACAGGACTTGGGCACATACTCATTGGAGGAGTAGAGAAAAAGGAGGAGATGTGATGGCATCATGGTTTTTTCCAGGGTGTATGCATTAACATATGCAGAAACAGGTAGAAGAAAAGGTGTTGGGAAATTAGGAGGTGGTTTAAAGTCTAATGATTTGATGTGGGATATTCAGATGTAGGCATTTAAAAAAGCAAGTCTAAATTTTTGGACACTGTCAGAGGTGGCAGTCTAAATTTAGAAATCAAGTTTAATCTTAGTGATGATCACTAAAGGGAAATGAATCAAAGAAGGAAACAGGTTGAACACATTTTTTGTATATCCTGTAAAAAACCCAAGATTATGACAAGTTAGTTTCATACAGAGGAAAATTGTTTCATGTATTAAGATAGTAGCCATCCAACATCCTCTTCATTAATTATATGAAGAAAACCTGAAACCTCAATAAATGCTGGTTGTCCGGAGGAATAAAATTAAAGGAATGTCTAACTGAGAGCAGCATGGTGTTCATGCAACACAGAAGGCACAATCATTTGTCTGGAATTTGGCAATTTGAACAATTTTTCCTTCTTATTTATGACCTCTTGATCAACAAGAATTGCAATATGACCCCCTCCTAACTTGACGGTGAGGTGTACCAAATGACTCTCTACCATAAATATCCCTGAAATGTGGAGTGATGTATAGGGGTTAAGTATAAAGAGAACAAGAAAGCTAAATCCTTATTTTTTGTTACTGTGTCCAGAAATTATATTTTAATGAAAGATTTTTATTTAGTTTTTATGTGTTTATTCTCTTGATGACAGTGTTCATTCTGAACATGACTGCCTTTTTGTTGAAAACAAGGGTTTAGAGGCATACTTTCATTTAAACCTGTTTTCTGGGTATCAACTAATTATTCTTTAAAAAGCACATTTTAAAACAAGACCTGTTACCAAGTGAGGATTTTCTGCTCAGAATAATTTTTAAAGCTTTTTGTATACAAATTCAATTTTAATTTAAGATTGGGCATTCCCTGAATTCATTTGCAACTCAAAACAGGTTAAGTAGTAATGGATCTAACACTAACATGAGTGCTCACTTTTGTTAGTTTACAGTATAAGATAATTACTGAGCAGAGAACAATCTCTTGATACACCAGGGAAAGAATACAATTAAAGTCCGCGAGCTCCATTTTGCTACTGGAGATGTAGGAATTGTCTCCATGGGAAAGAGAAAATGTTAGAAAATATTTTGGTAAAAGCAACCAGGCTAGCCAGGTCTCAGCAAGGTAGAAAAACAACCCTGATTAGAGTTCTTAAATCTCACTGTTAATGCCTAAAAGCCCTGGAGATAGTTATGGGGATATTTTCTGATTAGTTTTGTATATTTTGTCATTCTCTGTGATGATATAAATAGTGATTAATGCCCAGATTATAATGAGCCTCTTTAGCTAAGGCCATCATGTTTCTGTTATGATAATCATCAAAAGATACCAAAAAATGGTTTCATTTCTAAAGAATAACTAAAGAGAAAAAAACAAAACAAAAACTTACTCCTTTTATACTCCTTATAGAAATACACAGCATGTTCTGAAATAAATAATCATATAATCCTGAGGCAGCTAGAATATTATTATTATTATTATTATTATTAGGATAATAGATTAAAGTATTTATAGACATTGAATTTTATTTCCATTCAACTCATAATTTTTCATGTCTACTCTGAGCTGCACTCTCTAGTTCCTTGGTGGGGTTGATAATTTCCACCTACTATTTTCTTTTTTCAAAGAATCAAATATTCCTCTGATGTGTTCTTTTATTAAACTTTTGAAACATTTCATACATTCTAAAGAGTGTATATGATGAATATTATTTAAAGGATGATAAGAAAAAAAAATGGCTTTGTCCGTACCACTTAGCTTAGGGTATAGAATATGACCACCACCTTTCCAGTCACATACCACTTTTTCTCCTGGAGAGGTAGTGTCCTGAATTTTGAGAGTTACCATACATTGTGAATGTTACCATACATACAGTACAAATTTTCTGCAATTTTTCCCCTTTTGTTCCTTAGATTTATCTACACTGATGCTTATAATTCTAGTTCATGAAACTTAATTTCTTTGTAGTATTTATTTTTTCCAATGTTGGTATTGGCAGACTTTTAATTTTTTTTGGCTATTTGGTGGATATAAAATTGTATATGAGTTGTTATTTGCATTTTTTGATTATTTATGAGGTTGAAGAGCTTTTATGTACTTGATGACCATTATTGTTTTCAAATTTTCGTATTTTTTAACTGCTTTGAAAGTAAGTTGCAAAACATCAGATTTCATCTCTCCCTACCTCAGCATTGATTTCCTAAGAAAAGGATATTTTCCTTCAGTAAGCATAATAACAGTATCATACTTAAGAAAATTTAAAAGTACAATATTTTATTATAATCTATATTAAAAATTTATCCAATTGGCCAAAAGTTTCTTTATATCTTATTTTGGTTTTTCAGGATCAAACAAGATTTGTAATGTAATAATGTTTATCAACGCAATCTCTTTCTTTATTTTAATCTGAAACAATTCTCTCACATTTTTTGCTTTCATCACATTGACTTTTTTTGTTATGACTTTATTTTTTGAGGAGTTTTAGGTTTACAGCAAGATGGAGAGGAAGGTCCAGAGATTTCCTATATATCCTCTGCCCCCACACATGCATAGCCTCCCCCATTATTAACATCCCCCACCAGAGTGGTACGTGTTGCAGCTGATGAGCCTACACATAATCATCCAAAGTCCATAGCCTATACTAAGTATCACTCTTGGTGTTGTAGTGTCTACGAGTTTGGACAATTGTATAATGACAAGTATTAATCATCAAGGTATCCTACAGAACATTTTCACTGCCCTAAAAAATCCTCTGTGCTCCACCTATTCATCCCTCCTCTCCTACTTTTTCATAAATTTTGCAAAGCCTGTGTGTTGTTTTCTAATTTTAACTTTGAATTATTTGTTTTTATACTGATTTCTAGTTATTTATATAGTCTGGATTCATCCTTTGTTGATGATATGTTTGCAAATATCTCCTCCTGGTATACTACATGTCTTTTCACTTCTTTTAAAGGTGTCATTTCAATGATGAAAAATATTTAATTTTTATTGCAGTAAAATATATCAGTGTTTTAAATTCATTATTTGTGGGCATTTTTTTGTATGTATGTTTTGTCATCTCTATCTCAAGAAGTTTGTGAAACAATAGCCTTATCTGTTATTTAAATGTTCTCTAAAATATTCTCAACCTAAAAATTTCATTTGGGGATACATTAAAATTAATCACTTTTATTTTTTTTAAAGATTTTATTTATTTATTTGACAGAGAGAGACACAGCGAGAGAGGGAACACAAGCAGGGGGAGTGGGAGAGGGAGAGGCAGGCTTCCTGCAAAGCAGGGAACCTGATGTGGGGCTCGATCCCAGGACCCTCGGATCATGACCTGAGCCGAAGGCAGACGCTTAACGACTGAGCCACCCAGGCACCCAAAATTAATTACTTTTAAAATGATTATTATATATTCTTTCTTTTTAAACTATCTTTATGAGTTACTTTATAATTTATATTTTCAAGAAATTTTTCCATTGCATTACTTCAAAATATCTAGTTTAAATTTGCTCACAGTAGAAATTTATTATATTTTAAATCTCTCTAGCAGTTGGTTATGTCATAGTTTCATTTCTAATGTTCATTTCTTTTCTCTTCCTTTTTCTTGATTGATCCATTTGGCAGAAATTAGCTAATTTTATTTTCTTTTTTTTTCAATACTCTTCATTTTCCCTTTTAATTTCCCTTTCAATGTTTGCTTTTACCTTTGTACGTTCTTGTGAAATTTTTGTTTTATCCTCATGTTCTTTTTCTGTCTTCTTTAAATACATAACTAACTCATTAAATGTTACCCTTTTGTCTCATCTAATATGGCATTCAGGGTCATATATTTTCAGATTATAATTTAAATAACTGTGTGCTTTCTAAAAGTGGTATAGTTATTAGCATTCAGTTGAGTTTTGTCTTAATTTTTATCACAATTTCTTTTTTTGACCTTTGAATCAATTGTGTGTTTTCAAATTTTCTTAATATATAAAGTGTTTTAAGTATCCTTTTAAAACTGATTTCTAATTCAATATGTTCTGTATAATCAGTGTTTGCTAATTTATTGGGAGTTGCATTATGGGGGAGTACAATGTCCATTTTCTTTCAGGTTCCTCCTACATGTGTGCTTGAAAAGGGTGTATCTTCTTCAAGTTCAGAGATCTAGTTAACATCTTTGCACAATATTGTTAATTATGTTGCTCAAATCCTTTGTATCCTTTCTAAGTTTTTGTCTGTTGATCTGTGTATATTTTATCTGACCTGTGAGAGGTATGTCTACTACATTGACTATGGTAAAATCAGTATTATTGCTAAAGCTTTCAGTTTGTGATTTATGTATTATATAGCTCTGCTTTTTTTTTACTTCTTAGACATTTACCATTACTATATCTTTCTGATGAATTAAAACCTTTATCATTATCATTATGAAATGACTTCCATCATATCTGAAATATTCTTTTGCTAAGATGTTTTTTGTTATTTAATGTTATTATAGTTCCACTTCAGCAGTTTTGTTGGCTAAATCGTTATGCGTGTTTTTATTCCCAACCTTTCTATGTCCTATGGACTTAGTTGTGTCTCTGGTAACAGAAAGAATTTCATATTATTGATTTTTTTAAATATAGTCTGACAATCTTTTTTTAAACTAGTGGATCTAATCAAATCTCCAGAAGATAACAGAGATGTAATATTCAAACCCAATAATAGCTCCAACTTTTTCAAAATCAATGAATGACAACAATTTTCCAATACAGAAAGCTTCCTCACAAAATTTCTGCAGCAGAATAAACCAAAAATAACTCCCCACCTAGATACATTATAATGACAAAATAACACAAGACCAATTACTCCTCCCAGAAAGAAAGAAAGAAGAAGAAGGAGAAGGAGAAGGAGAAGGAGAAGGAGAAGAGGAGGAGGAGGAGGAGGAGGAGGGGAAGGGGAAGGGCAAGGGGAAGGGGAAGAGGAAGGGGAAGGGGAAGGGGAAGGAGAAGGGGAAGAAGGGGAAGGAGGGGAAGAAGGGGAAGAAGAAGAAGTTGTTAGACTGGCAGGTGACTTTTGAAAACAGCAATGGAAGGCAGATTTAAAATCATCTTTTTTAGGGATGCTAGTCTTCTTTTTGCAAAACAGAGAAACAGAGAGGCAGTTTTTGTTTTTTTGGTTTTGGGTTTTTTTGGCATAGAAACTGAATAATGGGAAGATGTTTCATCCCAATCTTAAAATTCTGCTTCAAACAAATCTGATCTAAATACAAGTTGCTTGTTTTCCAGACATGAACATGTTTCACTGAAGGAAACTTGATTTGGGTGGGAATAAAACTATTATCTTTGTAGGCAAAAATAATACTTAAAACATTAATTTGAGGTAAGGATTAAATCCTGACCCTATTGGTCTTTAACTATAATTTTGTGCAAGTTAATCTTATGTGCCACACTTTTTCCTCATTTGTAGAGTGAGATCTAATAATAGCACATATTCAACAGGTGGCTGTGAATATTAAATAATTTAACTGAATAACACTAAGGAAAGTACCTGACATTTTGTAAAAATCAGCTAATTTTCTTGATAATGGAGTTCAAGAAAATGATTCCTTTGATTTTTTTCAACAATTTGGTTACTTTATTTTACTGATTCTAAGACTCACGTTTAGTTTAATATTTTATCATCTCAAACATTATGATATGCCATTTATTTTATAGCCTCTTATATTTTATGAAGTGTAAACTAATTTTGCTTAGTTTTTAGAAAATATTTATTATTGAAACATAGTTAACATACAGTGTCATATTAGTTTCAGGTGTACAACATAGTGATTTGACAATTCTATATGATTCAATGCTCACCATGATAAGCCACCATCTACCACCAAACAACGTTATTAAAATACTATTGACCATATTCCCTATGCTATACTTTTCATCTCCATTACTCATTTATTTTGTAATGAAATTTGTACTTCTTAATCCCTTTCCCCTAGTTTGTCTCCTTCCACCTCACTCCCCTCTGGCAACCACCAGTTCATTCTCTGGATTTAAGAATGTTTGTTTGTTCATTTGTTTGTTTTTTTTTTTTAGATTCCACATATAAGTGAATTATATGTTATTTGTCTTTGACTGATTTCACTTAGCATAGTACCCACTAAGTCCAACCATGTCACAAATTGCAAGATTTCATTCTTTTTATGGCTGAGTAATATTCCATTGCACATATATATATCATCTTTATTATCCATTCTTTATTTTCTTTATTCTTTCTTTCTTTATTATTTGTTTTTTCTTCTTTCTTTATTATCTTCTTTATTATCCATTCACCTGTGGATGGATACATGGGTTGCTTCCATGTCTTGTCAATTGTAAATAATGCTGCAATAAACACAGTGGTGTCATATATCTTTTCTAAATTAAACTAATTTTGTTTAAACTGAGATCATAGTTTTTTATTTACCCACCTAATTACTTAATATAAATTCATATGATGAAATCTGAAGGTTGTCAATATTAGGTGTTTCACCTCCTTGTATTGAAAAATAAATCTACAAAAAACATCTTTGCTCATCAGAAAGATAATATATGAAAAAGTACTTCTAGTTGTTTATAATAAAGTTGTGGGAAGTATATTTCATGTAACTTTTATGATGTATTCAATGTGATTGCAAATGCGTATAATGAATGAGGAATGCATCAAGTCATAGCACAAAGTTTTAAATGAAAAATAGTGCTCTACTCATTTAAATGTTAGAACACAAAAATAAAAATAGTTTCTGAAGTCTGTATTCCATAATTAAAATTTGCATAGTCATTTATTTATCATTAGCTAATGTCAAGGCATTGATGGTATTTTAAAAATTTTAACCGCTTTATTGATGTATGATTGACATGTAAAAAGCTGTACATATTTTATATACACAACTTGATGAATTTGAAGTTAAGTATACCCCTATAAAACTGTCACCCCAAAAAAGGACATATATTTATCCATTACCTACCTTCCAAAATTTCCTCCCACTTCCTTTATGATTGGTTTTAGTGTTAGTCTTAGTCTTGGTTTTACGGTGGTAAGAATACTTAACATAAAATTTATCCTCTTAGCAAATTTTAAATATACAATACAGTATTATTATCTATAAATATTATGCTGCACGATAGATCTACAGAACTTATTTATCTTGTATAACTGAAATTTTCTATCCTCTGGCCAATACCTTCTCATTTCTCCCTCCCCCACCTCTTGGCAACCACCATTTTACTCTCAGCTTCTATGAGTTTGATTACTTTAGATTCCACATATAAGAGAAATCATACAGTATTTGTGTTTCTGTGCCTGGCTTTATTTTAGCATAATTTCTTCCATGTACATTCATGTTTCTGCAAATGTCAGAATTTCCTCCTTTTTTAAGGCTGAATAATATTCCATTGTATGTGTTACCAAATTTTCTTTATGCATTCATCTCTTGATGGGTATTTAGTTTCCATATATTGGCTATTGCAAATAATGCTTTGGTAAATGTGGGAGTGCAGATATCTCTCCAATATCGTGATTTCAGTTCCTTTGGATAAATACCCAGAAGTAGGGCCGCTGGATGATATGATAGTTCTGTTTTTAATTTTCTTAGGAACCTCCATACTGTTTTCCATAATAGCTATAATTTAAATTACTTTTAATAATCCTTTGTTAATCTTATAATATATATTGAGTTAAATATTATAAAAATTATAAAGCAATTCTAATCTAAGACAATGAAACAAATAGAATTTATAGAACATATGTGCAAAAATATTGCATTTACATAAAAATAAATGTTTCAGAGCTGTAAAGCCAAACTTTTTTAGAATTTATAAAAATATATAATTGAAAAAACCAGCACAACTTGTCAAACAACCATTCTTTTGATTTGAAAACTGAATGGATTACAAATGAAGTATAATAAAAGTGTTTTTTTTTATTTGCTTACAAATAACTGTTACAGATAATATTTGGTAAAAGATATTTGACATCCAAATGCTTTATGAGATTCACACCACATATCTGCTATATCTGTTTTTCTTTTTAAAATGCAGTTAAACCTAAAAGAAGGTTGCAATGAACAAAGCACCAAATAAATGTAAGTTAAAAGGAAACAGGGGTGCCTGTGTGGTTCCGTCAAGTTAAGCATTAGACTCTTGGTTTCAGCTCAGGTCATGATTTTGAATCATGGGATGAGCCCCACCTCTGGCTCATGCTCAGCGGGGAGTCTGCTTAAAGATTCTCTCCCTCTGCCAGTCCCCCTCCACTCACACACACACGTGTACACACACACTCTCTCTCTCTCTCTCAAATAAATAAATAAAAAATAAATAAATAAATATTTTTAAAAATGAAACAAAGCTTTGCTTCCTTAAGAATGTCTGCATAAGTAAAGCTTATGTATGGCAAATATCTTCTTCTATCCTTGAATAATCTAACTTCTCTTTTTAAAAAATCTAATTATCTGTCTATATATAGTGCTAATGTGCAATGTTCAATTATTCCTCAATTAATTTTATAAATGAAATTGAATTCAATAAATAAATGGTTTTCTAATGTTAAGTTTATCATTTTCTATTCAATTTAATATTCCATAATAGCCACCATACACAATAAACACTTCATGTCTAAGATGAAACATGTAAAAGTTGCATAAGTTTTTTTACACTATTATTTTCCCAGCATTAGCGTCATTTCACATATAAATAGAATACTCATAACTTTTAGACTATTTCACATATTTTAATAATAGAGCAATAATCCAAAATCTTATTTTGATTTACTCAGAAATTGCTCTAAAATACTAACTTAAAGGATGGAATTTGCTGACTTTATGTGCTATAGTTTCCCTAATTTTCTTAATTATTTTAAAAACTTCTCACTTTTAAAAATGCTGCATTAGAACTATAATGAAAGAAGAAGAACATTTTGGGTATATGGAAAATGTTGATATAAGATATTGCTGCTAGAGAAAAAAAAAATGTATGATTCCTTATTATATAAACGCCCAAATATATGCCATCCTCCAAATGTTTAATACATACCTAAGATGGACCCTCACAATTTGCTCTGTTACTCCTTAAATTTAAGACATAAATTTTAAGCTGTATGTTGTGTTTCAAATATTAAACTCCTATCTTATTTGAATATATTTTTTAATTTTATTTTATTATGTTATGTTAATCACCATACATTACATGATTAGTTTTTGATGTAGTGTTCTGTGATTCATTGTTTGTGTATAACACCCAGGGCTCCATTCAGTATATGCCCTCTTTAATACCCATCACCAGGCTAATCCATCCCCCACCCCCTCCCCTCTAGAACCCTCAGTTTGTTTCTCAGAGTCCATAGTCTCTCATGGTTCGTCACCCCCTCTGATGCCCCCCCCTTCATTTTTCCCTTCCTACTATCTTCTTCTTCTTCTTTTTTTTAAATATATAATGTATTGTTTCTTTCAGAGGTACAGGTCTGTGATACATCAGTCTTACACAATTCACAGCACTCACCATAGCACATACCCTCCCCAATGTCTATCACCCAACCACCCCATCCCTCCCACCCCCCACCACTCCAGCAACCCTCAGTTTCTTTCCTGAGATTAAGAATTCCTCATATCAGTGAGATCATATGATACATGTCTTTCTCTGTTTGACTTATTTCGCTTAGCATAATACCCTCTGGTTCCATCCATGTCGTTGCAAATGGCAGGATATCGTTTTTTGATGGCTGCGTATATATATACCACATCTTCTTTATCCATTCATCTGTTGATAGACATCTTGGCTCTTTCCATAGTTTGGCTATTGTGGACATTGCTGCTATAAACATTGGGGTACATGTACCCCTTCGGATCACTGCATTTGTGTCTTTGGGGTAAATACCCAGTAGTGCAATTGCTGGGTCGTAGGGTAGCTCTATTTTCAATTTTTTGAGGAACCTCCATACTGTTTTCCAGAGTGGCTGCACCAGCTTGCATTCCCACCAACAGTGTAGGAGGGTCCCCTTTTCTCCACATCCCCACCAACATCTGTCATTTCCTGACTCATTAATTTTAGTCATTCTGACTGGTGTGAGGTGGTACCTCATTGAGGTTTTGATTTGGATTTCCCTGATGCCAAGCGATGTTGAGCACTTTTTCATGTGTCTGTTGGCCATTTGGATGTCTCCTTTGGAAAAATGTCTGTTCATGTCCTCTGCCCATTTCTTGATTGGATTATTTATTCTTTGGGTGTTGAGTTTGATAAGTTCCGTATAGATTTTGGATACTAGCCCTTTATCTGATATGTCATTTGCAAATATCTTCTCCCATTCTGTCGGTTGTCTTTTGGGTTTGTTGACTGTTTCTTTGCTGTGCAAAAGTTTTTTATCTTGATGAGGTCCCAATAGTTCATTTTTGCCCTTGCTTCCCTTGCCTTTGGTGATGTTTCTAGGAAGAAGTTGCTGTGGCTGAGGTCGAAGAGGTTACTGCCTGTGTTCTCCTTTAGGATTTTGATGGACTCCTGTCTCACATTTAGGTCTTTCATCCATTTTGAGTCTATTTTTGTGTGTGGTGTAAGAAAATGGTCCAGTTTCATTCTTCTGCATGGGGCTGTCCAATTTTCCCAACACCATTTGTTGAAGAGACTGTCTTTTTTCCATTGGACATTCTCTCCTGCTTTGTGGAAGATTAGTTGACCCTGGAGTCGAGGGTCCATTTCTGGGCTCTCTATTCTGTTCCATTGATCTATGTGTCTGTTTTTGTGCCAGTACCATACTGTCTTGATGATGACAGCTTTGTAATAGAGCTGGAAATCCGGAATTGTGATGCCGCCAGCTTTGCTTTTCTTTTTAACATTCCTCTGGCTATTCAGGGTCTTTTCTGGTTCCATACAAATTTGAATATTTTTAAATGAAATTTTAATCTCTACATGCATAACTATTTTAAGTTTAGATTTTGTTTTTAGATTTCTCAGAATGTCATTAATAATTCACTTGATTGCAATTAAAGCTTTTAGGATGCTTAAAGAATGCCATCTTGACCTCTCAAAATAAAAATACTTTTTGTATTTTTACAGTGGAAAAGAAGTAGTAGTAATTCACAGTAAATATAGTAAATTGCTCCTTCAAAGTTTTTCCAAATTGAGATGTAAGAATGTTAATTATGAGAATTGTTCATCCTAAGGTTAAATAACCCTTTTGGATTTTTTTCCCAAATGGCACAAACGAAGACCTAGCAAGCTTTGCAGAATGAAGTAGGAAAGCATGGATTGGTAGTCATGTATCATTACTCTGGAGTATAAGTGAATTGTACTTGAAGGATTTGTGCACCAGATAGCCACCATTTGTTACCATATTGTGTTTGCCACTTACTACATAGGATATAAACAATATAGAATTTTTTAAATGGGAATTATGGGGAGGTAGAAGGGGAAATATTTGAGGAAACACCAGAGACAATACTTGAAATGACAGGATTTTAGAGGTGTAGTGGGAATAATTCTAAAGGTAAGACATTCCAAGTAGTTCTTATAGTAAAGCTTTAGGGAGAGCCAACTTAGAAGATTGGGTGAGTTCCAAGAAACTATTATAAAGGTTTTAAGATTTCTTGTGGCTTCTTGTGTATCTTTGTAGAATTCGTTTTCCTTGGTTACTACTAGTTAAAAAACTTGGGACCCCTGGGTGTCTCAGTTGTTAAGCATCTCCTTTGGCTCAGATCATGATCCCAGGGTCCTGGGATCGAGCCCTGCATTGTTGGGTTCCCTGTTCAGCGGGAAGCCTGCTTCCCCCTCTCCCACTCCCCCTGCTTGTGTTCCCTCTCTCGCTGTCTCTCTCTGTCAAATAAATAAATAAACTCTTAAGAAAAAAAAAAACTTAGAAAACTGAGACGCATTGGTGGCTGCATTGGTTAAGCATCTGCCTTTGGCTCGGGTCATGATCCCAGGGTCTTGGGATCAAGTTCCACATTGGGCTCCTTGCTTAGCAGGAGCCTGCTTCTCCCTCTGCCTGCCGCTCCCCCTGCTTGTTCTCTTTCTCTCTTGACAAATAAATAAAATCTTTTTTAAAAATTAAAAAAAATAAAAAGCTTAGAAAACTTTTAAATAGCTGTGACCAATTTTGGGGAGTTAGTGGATAGTAGAATAACTGTATTAATGTACCGCTATTTAAAGAAAGAAAGTGGGACAAAACACAAGACAGATTAGAAAAAATGGGTGAAAAGGGAGATTGTTTATGTAAAAAAAAAATTCTTCAGAAGAGTTTATAAGGAAAAATCATTGAATTATATAGGTTAAATAATGTTGTCTATAGCTTTGACATTTCTCTGTAGCTATCCTTGGTCTTTGCACACCTGTGTTTATTCTCAGCTTATTAGAAAGTCAGTTGTATCTCTTTGTGATTTTCATTATAAAATATTATATCTAAGTATGGTCACATGTGTACCATATGTAACCCCTTCCTTAATGAAGGTAATTGCATGGTAGAAATAAGATACTTTGTTGCTTGTAGGTACATGGTCGGTGTACTGTGAGCAATGGGGCAAAATGCAATTTTTAATTCCTAAAATTATATTGCTCATTCTATACCCAACTTAATATTCCTTCCAATCAATTTCTGGTCTCCTCACTTTGGTTATGACCAATTTTCATTTTACTTATTGTTATAACCTCATTTTACTTATGTTTACTTATTGTTATAATATATAATCAATATATATCTTTATATATAGTCATTATAATGATTGTTTTGTCTGTTTTATCTTGTTTGTTGAGGGATGAAGTTATTATACTTTGGATAATTACTCTTCATCGCACTGAGTAGTTTTAATAGTTTGCTGTTCAGTGTTATGTGCCATTAAGAAAAAAAGAAGTTCTTGGTTTGCGGCCTCTAAATCTAATTTTGAGTGTGTGTGTGTGTGTGTGTGTGTGTGTGTGTGTGTGTTTACAACTTAAGAGCACTTTCTATACTGTCAGCTACTCATCTGTTCTGATTCTCTGAAACCATTTTTAAAAATAAAAAAGCACAATTAATTTTTGCTCTCTGCAAAGTTTATATAATTTATTTAAGCCTTTCACTTTGTAACATTACTATTGGAAAAAAGGGAATTGAAAGAGATCTTGAATTAAAACAGGTTCTGAAAATGCTACACTCAAACTTTTTTGCATGCACCTCAAGGCAGGAGAAACCAGTTCAAAGTTTTGTGTTCTGCTATAGAAAAGCCCATCTCAATTGCAGTGTCTTAAAGTGTTAAAAAAAAGAAGAAGAAAAGAAAAAAATGTAGGAGGGGGTAAAATTCAACTATGTTTTAAAATCTCAGGGCAAAATAATAAAATTTCACAGGAAACAAAAAGAATTGTTTTTTATGCTGGAAAAAAGGACATAGAAAGTTCAAATATCTTACTAGAATATCTAGCTCATCAAACTTAAAAAACAGTCATATAATAATTACCTTGAAAACTCCTGTTGAAATAAACCCATCACAAAAAAATGTCAAATATATGGCATTTCCATTTACAGTGGTATTATTAAAGTTGTTTTGCTATTCAAATGAAAATAAAAGAATAAGCACTTAGGAAAGTAGTACAGTTAATATCATTAACATTATTCAAGCAGTTTTTAAAAAGTAGTATTAGTGGCAGTAATGGCACCGGTGGGTGGATAGCTATAGAAAGATAAAAGTATTATTTCCTATACTTAGTAAGGAGAGCAGAAAGATGGGAAGGATCCCCCGTGTGTGAGTGTGTGTGTGTGTGTGTGTGTGTGTGTGTGTGTGTACATATATATATAGTGTATACATGTATAAATTAGCAGGCAAGTGCATATGTGTGTATTTACACACATATTTATATATGTATACATACATCTGCATATATGTATGTGTGTGTATTTACACACATATGTAAATATACAATATGCATTTGCCTACTGACTTTATTAATTACTAATATTCTACACTTTTTTATGGGCTTTGCAACAGTGATATAATCATATCATTGGCCTCTCTCTAAAAGACATGAAGCAGCTATATAAATAGGAATCACATATCTGAGCACTGTCCATTCTGATGTGTGTGTGCCCTGTAAGCATGTGTGCATGTGTGTATGTATATGGTTAGCTATGTAGAAAATTTCTAGCCACGTCTCAGATAACAAAACTATATCTGTGTATCCAAATCACTCATTCAAGTATTGTGGCTGAATTGATATGCTTATTAAGTCAGCTAAAATAACATCCCTGGAGAACTAAATTGAAATATTTAAACAGTTAATATTAAATGTAAACTGTGTACCTATAAGCAACTGGAACAAAATAATTGGATTTTCAATTTTTGTATTTTTTGCCAGATGTTTCATAACTTTAACATAGTTTCAATGTATTTACCAGGGTTGGCTAATTTAACTGAAAAAGAAATGAAATAAGGATGTCATAGTAATGAGTGAAATGAAGTATTGAAATGAAAAATTTTAACTACAAAGCAATAGATATAAAAGTAACCATAGTAAAAAATCTTTTTTTTTTTTTTTTTTTTTACTATTACTCTGTGCAAAGCATTCTTCTTAGTGTTCTACAGATTTCAAAGTCAAATCTTCAAAGCAATCTAATTCATGGTTACATCTAGTACTCCATTTTACAGAAAAACAGCAGAGATGCACTGTGGTTAAATAACTTGTTCAAGGTCATATTTTCAGAAGGTAGCAAAATTGTTCTTTGAATTCTGGAAGTCTGGCTTCAGAGTTTTGACACCTACTAACTACACTACAATACCTCTCAATACTGACTTTTGATCTTGAGTTTTTTCACTGATCATTATATTTGTAGATTTTTTTTCTCTACCTCTTTTTACTTGAACAAATGTTTTGTAATTTGACTGTCCTCATTGGAAAATGTAACTAGCAAATGGAACTTTGAGATAAGAACCAATTCAGAATTTTTTCCATTGCAAATTCATCTAATACCTTTTTATTTTTTAACATTTTATAGTGAAGGTTAAATTAAAAATTAGGCATTATTTAGCTATTAAATTCATTCATGATGAGCATTTTGATAAACCATACAAATGCACATGTGCATATGTGTTTGTATATTTAATAACATTCATAAAAATGATTTTTTCAAAGGTCTGAATTTTGTCTCTATGTAGTCTATCCTCTAATACTAGAAAGGAGGAAAGATTTTCAGAAATGTATCTTTTCCCCTTAAGGCTAGTTTTATTTTCTTATTTGTGTAAAAAACACAAGGCCAAAAGCTTGAAATGGAAATGAGCATATTTTTTGGCTTTTTTCCTTCATGTGGATTTATAATTTTTATGTGGAAATTTGATTTTCCATTTTAGAAAAGAAATTTAAAACTATTTTAACTAATCAAGAATGTATAAGTATGTGTGTGCCTTCTCAGTCTTATAGTAGCTGGAAACTAACTGCTTTTAGACTATAAACAGGACATATAAACAAAGTTGAGCTCCATAAAGCATGTTTCTGATATTTTTTTAAAAAATTATTAATCAATAAGTCATACTTCCTTATGCTTACTTTAAAATTTTATCTAATTCCAATAAATATACAAAGTACTCTATGCTAATGTTCAGTTATAAATGTTAGTAATAATACAAAAACATTTCAAATTTATCTGATATCTTCCAATTACTGGTGGTCATAGAGTGCAACAATATTTAGGAGATGGTTCTCTATATAGAACTAGATTAGCCATGGTTGAGAGTCAAAGGAATTGGGTTTCTGTCAACAAAATGTATTAATGAAATTCCTAGCAATCAAAGTACAATTTTATATGTTTAGGGCTAGAACACAGTATGAATAGCTGGAAATTTTGAATAAGATCTATAGTCAGCTATTGTATGCAAATAATGTACTATTGTATGCAAAAAATTTCCGTGTGTTATAAAAATATGACAACAGCACCTTATTAATAAAGGTTGAATTGTAGCTACTAGAATGCTGAATAGAAAATTAATTGTGATAAGAATAACCAGATAAAATTTTATGGAGAATGTGGTCTTTGAACCAGGTCTTCGATGAGTAAGGGAATGCCACCAGAGAACAGTCCAGGCAAAAAGAATCCCTCAGGAAAATTCTGAGATGGGAAGGTGCAATATTTATCGGGTATGGTTTGTTCTTATATTTGTGTATAAAATATGAAAGGGAGACTAAAATGCTACTTTTGTATTATTTAAATACCAAATGTAGAGTCTCAAAGGACACATAAAGGAGTTTAGGCTTTATTCTGCAATAAATGAAGAATCAATGGATGTTTGGGTGTTTTGTTTTGTTTTGTTTTAAGCAGGAAATTGGCCAAAGTTATGTCTTTGAAAAACAGCAGAGGAAGATGTATGGGGGGAGTTGAGGCAGGAGACAAGCCCTTAGAGACATGGCTCAGGGAATTGTGGCAATAAATCAACAGACTTTAATAAGACCTGAATTAGCCCTCTGTCATTGGGACTAGACAGGAGAGGATGGATATAGAAGACATCCAACAAATAAAAATTTATCACTTTAGAAGAAAGGTAAAAAAGAACAAAAAAAAAAGGATAATGGTGGTGAGCATCTCAAAGGAAAAGAAGAAAAGAAACATTTTTAAACTATTCTAAAGATTGAGCTAGGGTCATTTTAGAATCCTGGCGATGCCATTAAGAGAGAGAAAAAATACCAGCATGTGTTTTAGGGTCATGGTTGGAGAGTAGTAAGTGAGATAGCAAACTACAAAATAGTGAATGTATTACTGTTTAAAGAATGAAAAGGGAGTAAAATAAGGTTGAAAAAAACTTAGGCCAATTTCATGATGATGCTGAATATTGATCTGGTTGTTCAAGAAAGGTTAAAGGAAATGAGAAAGGGCTCCCCATGGAAACTGCAATAGGGAAGGAGGGTAACGATGAATGATTTTTGACGTCCTTGTGGGGAAGCATTAAAAGTCACAAATGAAATTAGCTAACACAAGCAGTGTCTTTACGTTTGGTTTTGCTCTTACAGACAGACCTATGGAAGGGGGTGGTGTAGGTTTGCCAGGAGAGACTTTCAAGGAAAGTTGTGGTGTACTGAAGCAGGAATTATATCCTACATGAAATTATATCCTAAAATGGACTGTATCAGGGAAGCTGGGAAGCATAGAGTGCTACTTCAGAGAAGTGGTGGATCTTACATCAGCGTGGCCACAGTAAGTACTGGAAGGAAGAGATAAACCTGAGATACTTGATGAACATATCTCTGAGCTCAGTGAATTGAATCTCTGAAACAAAGATCACAAGTATAACTTCAAGTTTACATTATAAAACTAGGAAGAGAGGCAGAGGGTAATCCATTGACATAAACAGGACTGTTAAGGAAGAATCCAATTTGATAAAGATTTGAAGCATGTAGACTGTGCAATACAAAGCATTAGAAAGAAAACATTTGTCTAATTTTGGAAACACATATTTATAAATTAACAAAAGAGGAAAAATGAATGAGAAAGGTTTAGAAAGCATCTGGTGACTTTCTTCCTATTATCTATTAACAATGTGAAAAATTATAATTTTAATATATATTTTGAATGTATACATTGTGATAGGTATTTTACATTCCCTCCAACCTCGGTAATTTTAAAGTGGTTTTATAATTTTACTTATGTTAAAGATAAGAAAAATGAGATACTATAAATATTGAGTGATTTATTTAAAGCCATACAACCAGAGGGAGACATAGAAACAGAACGGAGCATTCTGTCTCTACATCCGGATTGTTCCCTTGCATATTGCCACAGTCTCTTGATTTTCCCAAAATACCACATAGAGCACTTATTTATAACAGATTTTGAAGGAGGTTTGTAGTTTCAAAGGAGACTATACTACAATACTACATAACAATAAAAACAAGTAAAACCCAATACTTTATACTGAACTTCACAAAATCCTTTAGCCACCTCCATATCTGAAATGAATTTCTGGCTGACATTTTTCTGTAAGTCCCTCATGGATACAGTATTGCTGAGACTCTTTGTTCCTCCACTTCCCCGCTCCTTTCCCTCTTCACCTCCCTTCTCAGTTCCCTTTGCCTTCTCATCCCCCTCTGCCTCCTCCATCTTTTTCTCCTCCTCTCCCTCTGCTTCTTTCTCCTTCCTCCTTTCAGTTGCTCAAGGTTCACTGGACACGGCCAATTTGAGGTAATCTGTTGTAAAGAACAACTTACGCAACTTTTTGTTTAGCTAGTTCCTCTTCCCTCCCAATCTACTCCCACTTACAGGCTGAGGTTCCTGCACAAGTGTACCTCCATTACTCCAGAGAAGAAAGATCTCTCTTTTTTATAAGCAGAAGCATCAGCCTCTGGGATTTTGTACTTCTGATTTACCTATATATATGTCACCTTGGGATAAATAACTACAGTGCAATATACTAATACTCTTCCCATTTGACAATATATTAATACAAAATATCAATTCTTATGTTGGCAACATCCTCATTTAGCAATACATATTCATAAACACTGAATATATTGATGCCCTTCCTATTAGGCAATATATCATCTGCTATAAGGCAGTCTGTTGGGCTGATCTATTTGACTGCATTTTTCTCAAGTTTAGATGACCAACAGGCTATGATACATTGTTCACTAAACCACTGACATAATAATGTAATTTGGCCAGATCATTAGTAATAATAGCAACTCCAAGAAGGACAGCCTACCATATTTGAATTTAGGTGTTAAGTCTAAAGTAAATACTTGCTGTGATCATATTTATGATATATCTTGCTCTCAGGTTTCTTTTTAAATAAACTTCTTTATAAATGTGTGGGTGTGTATGTATAGAGTGGAGGTGGAGACAAAAAATAAATATAAATAGTAAACCAGGAGTATTAAGTTAAAACTGTTTAAAGCATTTATAACTACACATACACTAATATGAAAATTTAAGACAAGTCTATTTTTATTTATATTAAAGTTCTTAGGGAAATAAGTGCTGCCTGAAATATGTAATCTATGAGCAATACCAATTCCACTTAAAATAAAATTTTAATTCCTAAAGGTAATTTTACCATGTATGTGTGTGTGTGTATGCATAAATGAGACACACGAAAGCATAAAAATACAAAAAAGATCTTCCAAAATGATGTACCTTTTTCTTTCAAATTTGTTGCTATTTATTGTTATCATTAGAATTTACTACAGCATAGATTTCAAAGTTGAAATATCTGACCATAAGTATTCAGAGACGTAAAGGATTTCTTTTTTTCTATAACTTAAATTTCTTAAAGGAAGAGCAATTAGTTTTTGGAAGTAAAGAAATCATATTAATATTGAAATCCATGGTCTTGGAAGTCTATAAACTATGCTTAAATCATAGTATAAATATTTATTCACTGAGCATGACCAGAAATATAGTGAAGAGCTTGGTTTTATGATGATACAACAATTTCTAATAAAAGTTGTATGGCACATTGTGAAAGTGGCATTCTATCATAAACTGGGCAGAGGGAATCTGATTCTAAGTTTATTTCCTATGGCCAATGAAATGGCCTTTCAGAATGCTTTATGAAACTACAAATCATTTGAGCTGCTCCCTGGCTGAGAAACTTAAATTGCAAAGAACCTCCAAGACAAATCAAGAGTCTTTTGAAACTGAGTTAACTCTGTCAACATAACCATCACTCTTACATGATTACAACTAATTTAGAGGCAGGCCTACAAGGGTTGCTTTACTCTTTTAAAAAAGTATAAGCTAATACCATAATTTTAGTGCAACTTACTATTCATTGTATTTTTAGTCATATCCCTATCAGTGTTTTTCAAATTCAAATGTTTTCTGAGTCCCTTTTAAAGAAAAACAATTATGAATCACAGTGATAATTTAAATCATTTTATATTACAACAAAAATTGTTAATATAAAACTATCTGTAAACTTGTAGTTTGTATTCAATTATGGCCCCCCAAAATCTATAAATTTAAACAAAGTAACCCAATGGTTAGTACCAAAATAAACATTAATTTAAAGTGATAGATGATGTTGTTGCTTAAATTAAATGTTACCCACAATGTAAGTAATGTGAATGGTGTGAATACGGTGCTAGCTGCTGTGCAAAGATTCATTTGAGTCCGGCTTCCTCACACTTTCTCTTGGCGTCCATGACTCTCTCATTTGTATATCCTGTTGGCCTTTACTTGGTGTCATCCCACCACTTATTAATTATCCCTATGTTCTTTCTCATTAACTACAGAATCAAATAAGTATCACTTTGTACAAATTACATTAAAATAGAGGACCAAATTAGGCATTAATACCACCTGTACAAGGCCATAGATGGAAGGATAAACAGAACCACAAAATTTGTTTGGGTTTAAGAACTGATATGAATGACAACTTGAATTAAGGCGAAGTTTATTTTTATTTTGTTTTACCTCCAAATTAAAACAACAACAACAACAAGAAAGCAGTTAAAGGATTTATACAAGTCAGTAACATAGGTAGAGAGATACAGCTTCAGATGTTTCCAATGGGCCATGTAATTGCAATGGAATAAGGAAAACTCCAAGTCAAAGGTGATTTGAGTTTTGGGGTTTTCAGAATTTTATAAAGCAATCAAACCAGTGGGTAGGAATTATATCAAGAATCAAGAACTTAAGATTTCCAGATAATAGTAGCATATGAAGAAATTCTTGATTTGTAATTGTCAGGTCTTTACCATAAACTTCACTGCAGGCCAGCCACTGATGGCCTTTGGTGTGTCTCTAGATCAGCAGTCTACTGAAGAAGTTGTATGCACCCCATTGGAATGCCAAGAGAAAACATCAGAGTTTCAACTCTTTAGGTTTTATCTTACCTTTCTAATAATTATATTTTGTAGCATATCTGTTTAAGTCTACATAAAGTCAAAAGGTTTGGTGATTATATTTCTATTTGATCTGAAACATGCATTATCCTTTTTAAGGATAATCATTAAAAAATACAAAATCGTGTATTATATGAGTGTAACAGAGAATTTATATGATCACTACTATAAATCCAAGGACTCCAGTTTGAAAAATACTGCCCTAGATAAATCCAGCAAATCACAAAGAAAATGATTCAATTCAACTACATTCTGTCTGATATTCCTTTTTTATTTGGTACAAATCATGTAAGTGTGTGACTTCAATGATTTCTTGCCTCACAGTAGATATAAGAGGTTCTATTTGTCTAGTTCTATGATTCTTATGTTGGGAGTGAACCTGTCATGTCTTATCTTTTTATACCATTTCATATCTTTGTAAATAGATTATGCTTTCAATATTGTAAATATTCATTTATTTTTAAATGTTATGAAATTTTTAAACTTACTAATTTTTGTTATTTTTTTTTCCTTCTAAGAAACTCATAGTGACTGATTAGCATTTAAAGAAATTTAGTGGGTAACACATATAGAGATTCAGCAGATAAAAGATTCTTTACTAAAAGGCAATATGATTAAGATCCATTGTTTCTATGCCTGAAATAATGAAACAACAAAACTTTATATATTAAATAGATATCCCCTCAGTGTAAGAAGGGGCAGTATCACTGTCAAAACTGAGTAGTTGCAAGAGGCTAAAAAACCAGTATGGTGTTAATTAAGGAAATCAGAAGTTCAGAGACAGTTTTGGGGGGAACCACATTATCTAGATTCATATTTCCTCACTTTCTTCACCAGACTACTTTCCCTCACAGTGTAAGTAACTGCTAGGACAGTAGTTATTATAATAATAATTTTTATAAATAGTACACAAGATTTTTGCATTTCCAGGAAAATTTTTATATCCTTGAGCACCATTTTGCATGTGATGGTGTTCATCATTTAAGTGTCAGAGATATCCAAGCATATAGTAAAGTAGTCTGGGAGTACAGAGGATAGAATTTAATAGTCGATGAAAATTTCCCAGAGATGAGCATGGAAGAGAAAAGGAGACAGAATTAGGTCTCAGACAATAATGAAGGGTAAAGTACTGAGACAATTATCTGATAATTTTTTCATCCTTATTGAGATATAATTGACATATAACACTGTATGTTTAATGTGTACAGCATGTTGATTCAATACATTTATATATTGCAAAATGATGACATGACTCTCATCGTTTTTTTTAAAGATTTTGTTTATTGGGGCACCTAAGTGGCTCGGTTGATTAAGTGTCTGCCTTCGGCTCAGGTCATGATCTCAGGGTTGTGGGATTCAGCCCCACGTGGGACTCCCTGCTCAGAGGAAATCTGCTTCTCCCTCTCCCTCTGACCTTCCCCCCCACACTCATGCTCTCTCTCTCTCTCTCTCAATAAATAAAATCTTTAAAAATCATGACCTGAGCCAAGATCAAGAGTCCAATGCTCAACCAACTAAGCCACTCTCATCATTTTTAAAGGATAAGTCCATTCTATTTCAGTACATTGAGTATGTTTCCTGAAATTCTACTAATAATTCTTTACAGAAATATATGCTTTATATGAACTTAGGTAAACAGTATGTAGAGGCTCTAAAATTTGAACTACTGTTGGGAATACCTTTAAAACTAAATAAAATCATAAAGCAAGAAAGACTTTAATAAAACTGGAAAACAAATAATAACCTACTGTTGTCACGAACAGAATAAATAAAGGAAGCCAGTGAATAACGTCTGGTTCAGTAAAATCTTATAATTTAAGAAAGAATTTTACCTATAAAAATTGTTTGAAATTATAAAAGTGTATTCTTGTTTAAGTAAGTTTGGAAGTACTTAGAACAATTTTATTGCAATGCTTACAATCTAAATAAAATGCAATATATCACTCTAAGAAACCATTTTCCACTGCTTAATCAGAGGATTTATTTCTGGAATTGGATTCTCTGCATTACAAACCCATAATATTTTTCTGTTCAAGGGAGATTTTATATTATCAATCCATGTACAACCTACTTATTTGTACAATCACAAGAATTTAATGTAGTGTAGCATCTCACATCTCACATTTTAGAATTGTGACTAGTCACAGTCCTTTTGGGAGGAAACATGCAAACACAGACTATGAATCCTTTATGATTCTCACAAACTGTGCATGTCTCCTCCCAGTAGTACCTGCAAAGATTCATGGATACAGTAACCAAGCATGATTAAGATATTATAAACTAATTTACTCCATTTGTTATTGAAAATGAAAACAAAGTTTTCCATAAAATGACATTATTATTTCTATAAAAACTGGAAATATGCTTCTAAGCATAGCCATGACCATAACCATAAGTATCATAATATCTAGGCACCCTCTGAACTATTTCATTCCATTAAAAACCAACTGAATAGTGGGGTGTTTGTGTGTGTGTGTGTGTGCGTGCACGCACGCGCGCGCATGTGTTGCTTCACTTTCAAAGCAACATATGCCAAGTAAGCCAGTATAACTTATGATAGATTAAGTAAACTCTTACTGTTTACATACTTCTGGAAGGTCACTTCGTAATATTTGCAATTGATGCTTTCAGAGAAGTTTCAATGGCGGTACGATATATTTACAAGTTTGAGGTTTGTGATTGCCCAGGACACTGACATAGAACAGACCCAAAATATTATCATGAGGGTCTTTCTTTCCTGTGCATGGAAGAGTAAAACTTTAAGAAATCACTTCATTTGTATTCTCTCTGGAAGAAAAATCTGAACTTCATAGGAGTTGGTAAGAATACATAACATGAAGGCAAGATACTGAAAATAAGTCACTTCTGGAGGGATGGAAAAAAAGCAATGACCCGGATAATCAGAAAAGTCAGATTTTGGTCCTAGCTTTGATAGAATTTTAGGCAAAACCCTAAAATCACTGGGTCTCAGTATCTTCACCTGTAAAATAAGGATAATGGACTAGAGGTACTATGATGCGGTATACAAGTGTACAATCTGTTTAGTCTCAGACACTCAAGGAGGGTTGGGAAAATCAAAACATTGTTAATTTTATTACAACTTTAAGACTGCACTATTTTTCATAAGATGCTTTATTGGAAATTAGAGAGAAAGATGATAGTTAATAAGATAAAAATGTAGATACATAGATATATAGCCATCATAACTATGGAGTTGTGGATTTAGCTCAATTAACTTCAACATAGCTGACATTAAACCTAAGAAAAAGCAAGCGTGGTCTTTATTATCAAGCCTACCAGCCAAATCTGACTTATTTGCTCTCAGAAAAAGCCGATCCTCATTAAATTTAAAAAAATACATTTTTAGTAATAATATCTAAACTAATAACTAATATATCTAAACTACTCTGAAATAAATTAAGAATGCATCTTATAAAATAGGTTATAAGCAAAGCAATCAAAATTAAAATCAAATGGAACTTTGATTTTAATTTAATTATCCCTTTCTAAAATATTGTAAGAAGATCATAACTATATGTGTTACTTTCATTTCTTATGTTTATAATAATGCTAATAATGTATAACTAGAATATTATTTATGGAGCAAGGCAAGGAAAGCCATAGATTTTTGTTTTTGGCAAATATGTGGCTATCTATCTGGTGTTTGGCTCTGGGGAATAATTAGTAACAGTAAAACCCCAAAAATAATGCTATTAATTTCCACTAGTTATGTGAAAAATAAATATATATACTGTTAAAATAAAATGAGCCTGACACCTAGCGTATTTTATCTTAATAGGTTTTTAAAATATTAAATGTTTTATAAAATGAAAACAATTGACTCTAATTGGATGAGTTTGTGATATATCTGATAAAATAGTTTTTAATTATCTTACTACTGTATCTGAAACAAAATCTTATGAATTTTTCCCCAGTGGGTTTTATCTATTTTATTTTGTAAAATTTAGAAGTCTTGAAAAATATTCCAATTACATTTAAAAGAATGAACACCATTAAGTACTTAAGCTGTTAGAATGTGCTTTTTACTCCAGCTACAGGTACACACTTGGGATGAATTTTGAGACTATGTGAGATATATTTATTCGAAAATATGAAAAGGAAGTACCTTTTAGGAGTTAGTATTTCATGCCAGTTTTCTGTTTGATTTGCTCTTGGTGGACCTTTCCTTAAGTGCAATGAATTATTTGACAACAATTCAGAAATAAAAGATATATTAATCGGGCGCCAGGGTGGCTCAGTTGGTTAAGCGACTGCCTTCAGCTCAGGTCATGATCCTGGAGTCCTAGGATCGAGTCCCGCATCGGGCTCCCTGCTCAGCAGGGAGTCTGTTTCTCCCTCTGACCCTCCCCCCTCTCATGTGCTCTCTCTCTCTCATTCTCTCTCTCAAGTAAATAAATAAAATCTTTAAAAAAAAAGATATATTAATCAATAGCTGTCATTACTCCTATCACCCTCTGTTTCAAATTTCTTTTTTCTTAAAAACTTATTTATATATTTGAGAGACAGAGAGAGAGAATGTGAGTGAGCATGCAGGGAGGGGTAAAGGGAGAGGGAGAGAAGCGGACTCCACTAAGCATGGAGCCCAACATGGGGCTTGATCTCACGACCTTGAGGTGATGACTTGGTCACTTAACTGACTGAGACACCCAGGCGCCCCTCAGATCTGAATAAAGAACTAAAGGCTAAAATGCAAGCTTAATAGATGACTTTTAATACCAAATGTATCTCTATATCTATCTAATCTGATACAGGCACACATAACAAACAGGGAAATATAAGAAACCTAATGAGTTTATGGCGAATCATTAAAAATTTAAGGAGGCTATCATGAAATCAATATCATGAATTACCCCTTTCTCCACCCCCACATACACCCAACAGGTTTTTCACCTTTAGAAAATGCACCACAGTAAGACACAATTGAGGTAAGGGTTATGGCTTTCTTTATTGAGTGGCAGAAAGACTACTATGAATGTAGGAAAATACTAAGCAGATTTATAATAAAAAGAACATATGGAAGATAAAGATCTGGACAGTGATTTCCTTTAAGTTATCTTAGTTTGGGCTCTTTTTTTTTTAAATTTACCACCATTTTATTTTTTTCAAATTTTTATTTGGAAATTTTATTTTATTAACTAGTTAGTTAACATAGTGTAATATTGGTTTTAAGAGTAGAATTTAGTGATTCATCACATACATATAACACCCAGTGCTCAACACAACAAGTGTCCTCAATACCCATCAACCATTTAGCACATCCCCAGCCAACCTCCCCTCCATCAACCTTTGGTTGGTTCTCTGTAGTTAAGAGTCTATTAAGGTTTGCCTCCCTCTCTCTTTTTTTTTCCCTTCCCCTATATTCATCTGTTTTGTTTCTTAAAATCCACATAATAAGTGAAATCATAAGGTGTTTGTCTTTCTCTGACTGACTTATTTGGCTTAGCATAATGTACTCTAGCTCCATCCATGTCATTACAAATGGCAAGATTTCAATCTTTTTGATGGTTGAGTAATATTCCAATATATTCCAATGTATATATCCCAATATATCTTCCACTATGTATTCCAATATATATATATATATATATATATATATATATATATATATATATATATATATATATACCATCTCTTCTTTATCCATTCATCTGTGAGTTGATACCTGGGCTCTTTCCATAGTTTGGCTGTTGTGGACATTGCTGCTATAAACATCGGGGTTCATGTATCCCTTTGAATCAGTATTTTTGTATCCTTTGGATAAATACCTGGTAGTGCAATTGCTGGGTTGTAGGGTAGTTCTATTTTAGACTTTTTGAGAAACCACCATATTGTTTTACAGAGTGGCTGCACCAGTTTGCATTTCCACCAACAGTGCATGAAGTTTCCCCTTTCTCCACATCCTCATCAACATCTGTTATTTCCTGTGGTGTTAATTTTAGTCATTCTGACAGGCGTGAGGTAGGATCTCATCATGGTTTTGATTTGTATTTCCCTGATGATGAGCGATGTTGAGCATCTTTTCACGTGTCTGTTGGCCATTTGAATGTCTTCTTTGGAAAAATGTCTATTCATGTCTTCTGCCCATTTATTAACTGGATTATTTGGGGTTTTGGTATTGAGTTTGATAAGTTCTTTATAGATTTTGGATACTAACCATTTATCTGATATTTCATTTGCAAATACCTTCTCCCATTCCATAGATTGCCTTTTAGTTTTGTTGATTGCTTCCTTTGCTGTGCAGAAGCTTTTTATCTTGATAAAGTCCCAATAGTTCATTTTTGCTTTTGTTTCCCTTGCCTCTGGAGAGTTGTCTAGCAAGCAGTTGCTGCAGTCAAAGTCAGAGAGGTTGCTGCCTGTGTTCTTCTCTAGGATTTTGATGGATTCCTATCTCACATTTAGGTCTTTCATCCATTTTGAATTTGTTTTTGTGTATGTTGTAAGAAAGTGGTCCAGGGGCGCCTGGGTGGCTCAGTCAGTTAAGCATCTGCCTTGGGCTCAGGTCATGATCTCAGGGTCCTGGGATCAAGCCCCAAATTGGGCTCTCCGCTGGGTGGGAAGTCTGCTTCTCACTCTCCCTCTGTGCTCTCTCTCAATGAATAGAATCTTTAAGGAAAAAAAGAGAGAGAGAGAAAGTGGTCCAGTCTCATTCTTCTGCATGTTTCTGTCCAGTTTTCCCAATACCATTTGTTGAGGAGACTTTTTTCCATTGGACATTCTTCCCTGCCCTGTCAAAGATTAGTTGACAATATAGTTGTGAGTGGGCTCTCTAGAAGCAGACCCTGAACTGGGAATTCTTATTCAAGAGATTTATTGAGAAAGTACTTAGGAACAGTGCAGTAGGGAGGCAGGATGGGGCAGGGGCAGGTAGGGAAGAAAGGGATCTCAGCTAGAAGCTAGCTTCTGTCTTTCTTCATGGAGGATCTCTGGCATAAGCTACTTCAGAGTCATTTGTCTGGGATAAGAGTGGGGCCTGGGGCTAGTTCTGCATAACTGCCTGGCATTAAGGCTCCTGTGCTGCTAGGTTATAAGTGATTCTCCAAAGAAGGGAACAGCTGTAGGCCATTAGCAGTGTTTGGGAGATGCATGTACCTTTTGGTAAAGGTGATTTGGGCAAGGCACCAGGAGATCTACTTCAACTATTCATAACCCCAACCCTTTGCCATTTCAAGAATTAGTAGCTTTATATGTAATTATTGCTCATGGACTTTGCAATAACAATTCTCCCTCCTCTCTCTCACCTTAATTTTTCCTTCTACTAAGTAAGACTCATCACACCCCCACTCTTGCTATTGTATCTCCACCTTAATCCAAACAAAATAAAACACAAAAGTTCTGTAAACAGGGAAGGCAAATCCATGTCAGGAGCAGATGTCTCTTCTGCAAAGATACTCACTGCCTGCTCCAGAGGAAAGCCATCTTAAGGGATGGTAGGAGATCAATTGTTCAATGTAGTCTCTATGGCTGAGAGGTCAGGCATTCAGCAATAGCAAGACCTAGAACACCCTTGTGAGAGAAGGTCCCAATTGAATAACTTCCACAGCTAAAAGCATGCCCATTTCTTTCATATATTATCCCTATGGAGATTACTACAGTACTCCGTTGAAGTTGAATTCCTCTAAGAGATCTACATTCACTTATATCAATCTCCTAGGGGACACTACCAACAAAAGATAATTTTTAATTTAATTTCCTGGTGAGGTTTTTTGCTTGTTTTTTGTTTGTTTTGCACATCATAGTTAGCACGATTTCGGACTTCAAACATATTTAAGAGTTGGCTTATAGCTTTAAATTCTTCTACAACCTCGGCAAATTTTCCCTACTACCTAGGCAAATTTCCTTGTTCCCCTTATGTATGTAGGTTTATTTTCCCCTTACCCTTTGACTTTGCATGTAAAATTGTAGGTCTCATTTATATGTGTTTTTCTTATTAGACCTTATTAGAATTTTTCTATTAGTAGAATTGCTAAGTTGTAGAGAATGTACACGTTCATCTTTATGATTAATGCCAAATTGTTCTATAAAATGATTCTAAAAATGCAAATAAAATTTGCATTCTCACTAGGAGAGTATAAAAAGTTCCCATTGCTTTGCATTCTTGCCAACATTTAACATTTCCAGACTTAATTCTTCTTCACCCAGTGAGTGTTAAATAACATCCATTGTAATCTAATTTGAATTTTCATGATTACTAATGAGCTTGAGAATCTTTTCATATGTTTATTGGCCAGTTTTGTGAAATTTGCCTGGTTATTTTTGTTTTGTTTTGCTGGCTTATTTTATCTGTTTTTCTTTACACATTCATACATAATTATATTGTATTATTTCTCTAATAACACCAGTATCTGGTATTCTTGGTAGTCTAAATCTGCTCCCTCCCCTCCTTTCTTCCTGCTGACTTTTACTTATGGTGACATGTTTCCTTACATGTTTGGAACATTTGATTTTGGGTTTAACCTGTGAAAATGTGTAGGGACTAAATTTAGGGATGCTTCTCACCAGAGTGAATTTGACTTTTTTTCTACTACTGAATTAGTAGTTACAATTGATGTAGAATATTTTAATTCTTATCAAGGCCCTTGATTTAATTGGAGAATCTCTAGTTTGCCTTCCCATTCTTGCCATTGCTCCAAGACTTAACTTGTTTCCCTATAGAGCACAAACATGGGTATGTGCCTTAATGGAAAAGGCACCCTTTACCGTATATACCCTCCCCTACTTATTTGCTTCTTCCTTATTGCTCCCTACTCATGTTTCAGTTTACAGTTGTGTGTGTGTGTGTGTTTATTACTCCTGAATCTTTAAACTTTCTTCTCTTAATTTTAGTAAGCACACCAATATAAAACATATATGCCATTGTAATTTATTCCAAGTACTGTAATATTATTGGGATATATCTAAGTCCACCATACTATTAGAAGGATCAGACCAATTTCTGTATTATTTGATTCTGAAATAAAATTTCCAACTTCAGTTCTGCTCATTCTTTAAATCAGTTTCTGTCAAACTATGAAGCATAAAAATAATTTAGAAGGTCGTTTAGAAGCAAGATGCATCAAATATAAAAAGCAAATTATTATTTTGAATATATTAAAATTACATGAACAAAGTTTTAATGAGTCAAATAAAAAAGCATTTATTTGTATGTAGTCATGGTAAAACCTTTGAAAGTCACTTCTTTAATCTGCTTTCAAAAGCCACTCCTCTAACATCTTTTTTGATCCCTCAAGCTGTAATTTCTTCCCATTCTGAAATACCACACAGCCTTTTGATTATATTATTCATATACTACTCTATGAAGTCAACTTTTTAATATCCCTTCTTTATTTTATTTGTTCAATATTGATTCCATTAACAATGTATATAAGTATTCTTGGTATCATTCAAATCAGAGCAAGATGCAAATTGAATATTATTTGCCCATTTTATAGATGAAGAAACTGATGTGCAAAGAGATATTTGGTAGGTTGTCCATGGTCTCACAGTTATTCGTTGGTTGATCCAGGATTTTATTCCAGGTCTCTCATACCTGAAAACCTAGATTCTTTATCATGCTGCCTTCATGTAGCTTTAAAAGGTGGTTTCTGACTTCATATTTCTGCAAAAGTTATGCCTCATGATGAACACATGTATGTTAACTATACTCACCAATGTATCTTATATAAAGATAGTAATAAAAATTTTTGATGAGCTAGATATGCATGTAATAGTTTATTTCCTCCATTCAATAAAATATATAGAAATGAAAGTATATTTTAATAACTGAATCGTCTTTGTTTTTAAAATGTACATCATTCGGGGCTCTTGGGTGGCTCAGTCGTTAAGCGTCTGCCTTCAGCTCAGGTCATGATCCCGGGGTCCTGGGATCGAGCCCCGCATTGGGCTTCCCGCTCAGCGGGAAGCCTGATTCTCCCTTTCCCATTCCCTGTGCTTGTATTCCCTTTCTCACTGTGTCTCTCTCTGTCAAATAAATAAATAAAATCTTTAAAAAAAATAAAAAAATAAAATATACATCATTCTCAAACTTTGGGTACTTTAGCTAATATTAAAGTATTCTTGTAATACCTCTGCCAATTGTTAGATACATTCAAGTGTATCAGTAGACCATGACTGAGAACTAATACTTTAAAATACATATTTATTGGAATTTTATTTTGCTTTTCTAGTTATAATTTTGTTTGTATATTGCCTTGATTTTTTAAAAATAATTTTTAAAATTGTTAGGATATTTCTGGTTTCTTTGTGTTCAAAGACACAAAGACTAGGGACTGCTTTTTATGTGTAAGCAGCATCTGTAGTGGTTACACAACTAAATCTGCATTTCCCAAACTTTGTACCTAGGCACCCTAGAGCATGCAATAAATTCCCAGGAGTGCCACAAGATCTTTTAAATATTTGAGAGAAACACAGGGACATCTGTCAGGCACCACATATACCACAAATACTACTATTTACTTTGGTAAGTATAGGAGACTAAATACATAATAATGACACTCTGATATTTCTTGTGGTCTAGAAACACCATGAAGTAAATTACTGGGACACTAGAGTGTTGTGAATGGAAAAAATTTAAGAACCTCTGACACAGAATCTGGAACAAAACTCTGAGTTTAAATCACAGATCTGCCAGTTGTAAAGATGCCCAGCATATTATAACTACTATAAACTGTTAAATAAATTTAGTAAGTAAATCATCATATCTCTAGCACCCCCTTAGAAGTTGGCATATAATGGACACTTGATAAATATTTGATGACAATGAATGCATTACTGAGTAACTAAGGCTTCTCACAAGGAAGCCATTACTTCATAAGGAAAAAATTACCACTTGTTGTTTATTTCTCAAGTTACACTCATAAATATCTGAGGGATAAAGGCTTTACTGAGTCTGTGTTGAAAAAATTTAAACCTATAGGCAGGGGCTCAGACTATCTCACAAGTACATAATGTGATGTGTCAGGAAAAAATAAATGGAAAACACCAAATTCTGGTTATAATGATCAGTAACATTCTTGAAATGTAAAGGAGACAGATATAAAAGTTGGTGATTAAGTTAACTTCAAAACAAGACATTTAATCTTTTTTTCTTTACATTCATATTTCAGCGATACACTTTCATTCAGAGGTAATCCTTCTCAGAGAATGTCATTAGCTAGGCTGTCAGCACATGGCTAACCAGAAATAACCTTGAATTGATTTGCATCATAGCGTTATTTAATATTGAGGATTTTTTAAACCTGTTTGAATTTTCCTTCAAGGAACTGGCAAAATTCTTTTGGAAGGCTGAGGCACTTGATAATCACATGTTTTCATAGAGTTATATTTAATAAATAATAATAATGAGATCCAAGAAAAAACACTCATTTGTTAAATAATTTGTCTAATACTATGTACATTCTATAAATTGAGAGTTGGATCTAGAGACAAGATGAGACTCAGATTCAATATTTAAGTAACACTCCTTCAAAAAGGAGGTTGTCTTCTTTTATCAGAAGCTAGATAATGTCTGGCTGCCTGTGTAGTTTTAGCAGCCATTAATGATCAATGCCTAGCTCCATTAATTCATTAGGTGTTATAAAATGTTGGTATTGTAATTTCTTATTTATTCATTAGCTGGAGTACCTCTATAAAAAAAATGTCTCTACTATTTGGTTGCTACTGGTACAGTTCATAAAGGATGAAATAAATGCTTGTTTGTTTATTTGTTTTGCCTACTAGCTTTCTTTTTTTTAATATGTAATGTTAATCACCATACATTACATCATTAGTTTTTGATGTAGTGTTTCATGATTCATTGTTTGCATATAACACCCAGTGCTCCATTCAGAACGTGCCCCTTTAATACCCATCACCAGGCTAACCCATCCCCCCATCCCCCTCCCCTCTAGAACCCTCAGTTTGTTTTTCAGAGTCCATAGTCTCTCATGGTTCATCTCCCCCTCCAACTTCCCCCCCTTCACTCTTCCCCTCCTGCTATCTTCTTCTTCTTCTTTTTTTTTTAACATATAATGTATTATTTGCTTCAGAGGTACAGATCTGTGATTCAGCAGTCTTGCACACTTCACAGTGCTCACCATAGCACATACCCTCCCCAATGTGTATCACCCCACTCTCCCACCCCCCACCATTCCAGCAACCCTCAGTTTGTTTCCTGAGATTAAAAATTCCTCATATCAGTGAGGTCATATGACACAGGTCTTTCTCTTATTGACTTATTTTGTTCAGCATAATACCCTCCAGTTCCATCCACGCCATTGCAAATGGCAAGATTTCATTCTTTTTGATGGCTGAATAATATTCCATTGTATATTTATACCACTTCTTCTTTATCCGTTCATCTGTCAATGGACATCTTGGCTCTCTCCACAGTTTGTCTATTGTGGACATTGCCGCTATAAACATCGGGGTGCACGTACCCCTTCGGATCCCTACATTTGTACCTTTGGAGTAAATACCCAGTAGTGCAATTGCTGGATCATATGGTAGCTCTATTTTCAACTTTTTAAAGAACCTCCATGCTGTTTTCCAGAGTGGCTGCACCAGCTTGCATTCCCACCAACCGTGTAGGAGGGTTCCCCTTTCTCCACATCCCCGCCAACATCTGCCGTTTCCTGACTTGCTAATTTTAGCCATTCTGACTGGTGTGAGGTGATATCTCATTGAGGTTTTGATTTGGATTTCCCTGATGCCGAGCGATGTTCAGCAATTTTTCATGTGTTTGTTGGCCATTTGGGTGTCTTCTTTGGAAAAATGTCTGTTCATGTCTTCTGCCCATTTCTTGATTGGATCATTTGTTCTTTGGGTGTTGAATTTAAGAAGTTCTTTATAGATTTTGGATACTAGCCTTTTATCTGATATGTCATTTGCAAATATCTTCTCCCATTCTGTCGGTTGTCTTTTGGTTTTTTGACTGTTTCTTTTGCTGTGCAGAAGTTTTTTTATCTTGATGAGGTCCCAGTAGTTCATTTTTGCCCACGCTTCCCTTGCCTTTGGTGATGCTTCTAGGAAGAAGTTGCTGTGGCTGAGGTCAAAAGGTGGCTGCCTGTGTTCTCCTTTAGGATTTTGATGGACTCCTGTCTCACATTTAGGTCTTTCAACCATTTGGAGTCTATTTTTGTGTGTGGTGTAACGAAATGGTCCAGTTTCATTCTTCTGCATGTGGCTGTCCAATTTTCCCAATACCATTTGTTGAAGAGACTGTCTTTTTTCCATTGGACATTCTCTCCTGCTTTGTCAAAGATTAGTTGACCCTGGAGTCGAGGGTCCATTTCTGGGCTCTCTATTCTGTTCCATTGATCAATGTGTCTGTTTTTGTGCCAGTACCATACTGTCTTGATGATGACAGCTTTGTAATAGAGCTGGAAGTCCGGAATTGTGATGCCGCCAGCTTTGCTTTTCTTTTTCCACATTCCTCTGGCTATTCTAGGTCTTTTCTCGTTCCATACAAATTTTAGGATTATTTCCGTTTCTTCGAAAAAAGTGGATGGTATTTTGATGGGGATTGCATTGAATGTGTAGATTGCTCTAGGTAGCATTGACATCTTCACAATATTTGTTCTTCCAATCCATGAGCATAGAACGTTTTTCCTTTTTTTGTGTGTGTCTTCCTCAATTTCTTTCATGAGTATTTTATAGTTTTATAAGTACAGATTCTTTGCCTCTTTGGTTAGATTATTCCTAGGTATCTTATGGTTTTGGGTGCAATTGTAAACAGGATCAACTCCTTGATTTCTCTTTCTTCTGTCTTGGTGGTGGTGTATAGGAATACCACTGATTTCTGTGCATTGATTTTATATCCTACCACCACTTTACTGAATTCCCGTATGAGTTCTAGCAGTTTTGGGGTGGAGTCTTTTGGGTTTTCCACATAAGGTATCATATCATCTGCAAAAAGTGAGAGTTTGACTTTTTCTTTGCCAATTTGGATGCCTTTTATTTCTTTGGGTTGTCTGATTGCTGTGGCTAGGACTTCTAGTATTATGTTGAATAACAGTGGTGATAGTGGACATCTCTGCCATATTCCTGACCTTAGGGGGAAAGCTGTCAGTTTTTCTCCATTGAGAATGATATTCGCTGTGGGTTTTTCATAGATGGCTTTTATGATATTGAGGTATGTACCCTCCATCCCTTTCAATCTAAGGGTGTCTTTGGGTCTAAAATGAGTCCCTTGCAGACAGCCTATAGATGGGTCTTGTTTTTTTAGCCAATCTGATAGCTTGTATCTTTTGATTGGGGCATTTTGCCCATTTAGATTCAGGGTGACTTTTGAAAGATATGAATTTAGTGCCATTGTATTGCCTCTAAGGTGACTGTTACTGTATATTGTCTGTGTTCCTTTCTGGTCTATGTGGCTTTTAGGCTCTCTCTTTGCTTAGAGGACCCCTTTCAATATTTCTTGTAAGGCTCGTTTCATGTTTGCAAATTCCCTAGTTTTTGTTTGTCCTGGAAGTTTTTTATCTCTCCTTCAATGACAGCCTAGCTGGATATAGTATTCTTGCCTGCATATTTTTCTCATTTAGTGCTCTGTATATATCACGCCAGTCCTTTCCAGCCTGCCAGGTCCCTGTGGATAGGTCTGTTGCCAATCTAGTGTTTCTACCATTGTAGGTTACATATCTCTTCTCCTGAGCTGATTTCAGGATTTTCTCTTTTCTCTGAGACTCTTAAGTTTTACTATTAGATGTCGGGGTATTGACCTATTTTTATTGATTTTGAGAGGGGTTCTCTGTGCCTCCTGGATTTTTATGCCTGTTTCCTTCCCCACATTAGGGAAGTTCTCTGCTATAATTTGCTCCAATATACCTTCTGCCCCTCTCTCTATTTCCTCTTCTTCTGGGATCCCAATTATTTTACATTGTTTTGTCTTATGGTATCGCTTATCTCTCAAATTCTGCCCTCGTGATCTAGTAGTTGTTTATCTCTCTTTTTCTCAGCTTCTTTATTTTCCATCATTTGTTCTTCTATATCACTAATTCTCTCTTCTGCCTCATTTATCCTAGTAGTTAGAGCCCCCAATTTGGATTGCACCTTATCAATAGCCTTTTTGATTTTGACTTGGTTAGATTTTATTTCTTTTATTTCTCCAGAAAGGGTTTCTCTAATAACGTCCATGCTTTTTTCAAGCCCAGCTAGTATCTTTAAAATCATCATCTGAACTCTAGTTCCAACATCGTACTAATGTCCGTATTGAGTAGGTCCCTACCAGTTGGTACTACCTCTTGTTCTTTTTGTTGAGGTGATTTTTTCCATCTTGTCATTTTGTCCAGAGGAGAATAAATGAATGAGAGAACAAAATGCTAACAGGGTAACTACGTCCCCAGAAAATATACTCTAAACAAATCAGAAAAGACCTGAAACCGGGGGAAAAGAAAGGGAAAGAAAGAAAAAAGAAAAAGAAAAGGATAAAGATAAAAACAAACAAAAACAGGGGCGCCTGGGCGGCTCAGTTGGTTAAGCGACTGCCTTCGGCTCGGGTCATGATCCTGGAGTCCCGGGATCGAGTCCCGCATCGGGCTCCCTGCTCAGCGGGGAGTCTGCTTCTCCCTCTGACCCTCTTCCCTCCCGTGCTCTCTATCTCTCATTCTCTCTCTCTCAAATAAATAAATAAAATCTTTAAAACAAACAAACAAACAAACAAACAAAAACAGAACAAAACAAAACAAAACAGAATATGATCAAATATGATCAGGCTGGTGCATAGATCAGTGCCACACACTAGATTTTGGGTGTATACTGGTCTGTTAGAAGAAAGTGCTGCCCAAAATTTTAAAGAAAGAAAAACTGATATATGGACAAAAATAAGGGTTGATACAATGAAGGGATGGAATATGACTGTAAAGGTGAAAATTATAAAATATTTTATAAAAGGAATTGATAAGAAGTTGAAATAAAAAAGAAGAGGATTTAAAAAAAAAAGGGAGAGAATGTGATCAGGCAGGAGACTAGAACAAAGTCATACACTAGTGATTTAGGGTATATTTTGATATATATATATATATACATATATATATATGCCAAAAATAAGGGTAACTCCTATGAAGGGATAGAATATGACTCTAAAAATGAAAAATAAAAATGTTTTTTAAAAAAGGGATTGATAAGATGTTGGTTGAAAAAGGGAAAAAGAAACATTAAAAAAAAGAAAGTTAAAAAAATTAACTTTGAAAGACTAAAGAATCATGGTAAAAAAAAAAAAAAAATGAATTCTATGTGCAGTGTTCCCCTAGCGCTGGAGTTCTCCCGCTCTCATTGATCGGTAAACTTGGTCTTGGCTGGCTGTTCTTGCTGATCTTCTGGGGTAGGGGCCTGTTGCTGTGGTTCCCAAATGTCTTTGCTGGAGGAGGAATTGCCCCGCCCTTTCCGAGGGATCGGGCTAAGTAATATGCTTGGGTTTGCTCTCTGGAGTTTTTTTTCCTTGCAAGCTTTCTGTGCAGCTTTGGAGGACAGGAGTGAGAATGGCAGCCTCCCAATCTCCACCCTGGAGGAGCCAAGAACTTGGAGGCCCCACTCCTCAGTGCGCCCCCAGAGAAAAGCAGTCAGTCACTCCCGTCTTCCCGGTCTCCGGCTGCACTCCGTGCTCACCCGGCCTGTGACCAAGCCTTTCTATCTCTGGCCCCCGACCCCGTGTGGAGTCTCCAAACCTAGCAGATCCCTGCAGTGCGCTCCTGCGCCACTCCTCCTGGGGGAGGAAAGGGAGTCTCCCCGGATCTGCCGCTGTTTGGGTCCCTGCTGGAAGAGCAGGGGCCCGATTGTGCTGTGGATCATGGTTTATGGCAATCCCGAGCTGACAACCCGCGCCTCGGCTCCGTCTCTGCAGCCGGCTTCCCCGCTCCAATACCTGGGAGCTCTGCCACACTCAGGCACCGCCGGTCTTTCTGTGACCTCAAGGGTCCTGAGACCACACGGTCCCACGAGGGTTCCACCCCCGTTTAGCCACTGGAGGGACGTCCTCAGTGGAGCCAACTTCTAAAATTTCCAATTTTGTGCTCCGCTGCTCTATCACTTGGCAGAAGCGGCCGACAGAGGCCCCCTCCCCCGCCATCTATCTTCCCGGATATCACCTCGGATTCACTTCTCTGCACATCCTACCTTCCAGAAAGTGGTCGCTTTTCTGTTTAGAGAGTTGTTGCTATTCTTTTCTTCGATCTCCTGTTGAGTTCGTAGGTGTTCAGAATGGTTTGATCCCTATCCAGCTGAATTACTGGGACTAGACGAAATCCAGGTCTCCTATTCCTCTGCCATCTTGCCTACCTACTAGTTTTCAAAAGAGATAGTTGATTAATTGGTCTTCTCCAACTATGGATAGTTATTTGCTTTTCATTTTCAGTATCCTTATGAGCAAATGAATTTAAATATATACATATATGTGTATGTATAAGTTCATTTAAATATATACATATACCTGCTCTGAGAACGTCCATTGTTTTAATATAAAGTGCATTATCTAAATGTCATATTTTCAACTCAAATTGAACCACAAGGTTTTATTTCTTTTCACATGTGTGTCTCCTTTCTCCAATGCTGAGAGGCATTCAATGACACTGACAGAAACTGAAGAGCACAAATAATTCATTTGTCGTATCTCACAATATGTCTTATCTCCCAACATTATTAGGATAATAATACCAATGTAATTATTAATAACAAATTCTTCTGTAGTTCTTCTTGTTCTTGAGGTTTAGTCCAGTAGAAATATACAGAACAATTACTTTGCTTAAAAGGCCCATTGGATAGTACCCTACTGTATGGTTATACCTCTAAATAAATACACATTTATCTTCATTTCTTTCATTTTATTTTTACTATTTATAGATGGCTTTTTGAAAATTAATTTTTGAAATTTATGTAAAATTGTTAGGTACTTCCAAAGAAAACTTCAGTAAACAAGGCATATTCAAAGAAGTCTGACTTTTATCTCTATCCTCCCTTCTGTCAATCCCATGTAGGTTACCTTTCAAAAGCTAGTTTTGATTTACCATTCTATTTTTAATGTAGGTAGATACATATATATTACTCATATACCATCTTTTCTTAGATAAAAGTTTTATACACTGTGCACTTCTCTATACACTGATATTTTAACAAAAGAACCTAGAAATCAATCCATAATAGTGCAGAGAGATACCACATACTGTTGAATTTAGCTTTGTTAGGCAATGTGAATACATTTTCTTCTAATGGATGAGTTAAACCATTTCTATTTATTGGTATAATCAGTATGGATAGCTTTGGTTCTGTTATATCATGCACCTATGTGTGTCTACACACACACGCAGACACCTTTTATATCAATGCATATGCCCTATTTTCATTTCTCCCTCAATTTGGATTCTACTACTAACAGTTTTTTTTTTTCCTCAGTATAGAATTTGTCCACACTGGAAGCTTCTGTAGGTGAGTTCTGAGGTCTGTATGCCTAGCTCTCTCTAGCTACTCTAAATACAGAGTTTTCCTTTGACTCCTCTATGAAAAGAACGTCTAAAAACCTTTCCAGCTCAGCAGCTACTGTCCAATCAGCACATAGTACTTTCTTGAGGTCCGTGATGTCAGGGTTCTTTTCTCAGGTGCTTCACACATCCAATTACTTTCCTTTGCTTCCTCCTCTACAGATACGAAATTACATGGATCTTTTACCTCTAGGGAGTTTGACCCTACACATATATTTTGCGGGTTTCATTGGCAGAAAAGTTCACCTACTTTTGTTTCAGATGTAGTCTGTAATTTTTAGTTTCTCTATACTCTTATGTTTATGGGAAATTCAGAGAAATGTGCTACCATATTCCCAGAATATTGCTTATAATTTAATCTTGAAGGAGAAAAAAGCACATGTTAAAAAGTTTGTTAAACAGGTTCTTTTTGAAAATAAATTATCGTAAAGCTTTTTTTAATTAAATTTTTTTAACTTGTATATAATTGACACACAGTGTTATATAGTGATTCACCATCCCTATATGTTAGGCTAGTCTTACCACAAGTGTAGCTACCATCTCTCATCATACAACATTATTACAATATCACTGACTCTAAAAAACAACAGCATTATTGACTATATTCCCTCTGCTGTGTTTTTGAGTCTCGTGACTTACTAATTCCATAACTGGAAGCCAGCATCCCCTGCTCTCCTGCACTCATTTTGTCCAGGTCTCTCCCCCTCTTCCCCCTGGAAACCATGAGGTTGCTGTCTGTATTTACAGGTCTGATTCTGCCTTTTGTTTGTGTGTTTATTAATTTGTTTTGTATTTTAGATTCCACATATGAGTGAAATCATACGGTATTTGTCTTTCCCTGTCTTACTTAACTTATTTCACTCCCCTGTAGGTCCATCCATGTTGTCACATCCCTGAGCTATTTTAAACCATAATAATATATTTAATTTTGCTATATGAATATACAATTAGAGATTGTGTACCTATTTTTTTAAAGATTTTACTTTTTTATTTATTTGAGAGAGAGAGAGATCGTGAGCAGGGTGACAAGCAGAGGGAGAGGGAGAGAGAAGTAGACTCCATGCTGAGCACAGAGCTTGATGCAGGGCTCGGTCTCATGACTGTACGATCGTGACCTGAGCCAAAACCAAGAGTCAGATGCTTAATGGACTGAGCCACGAAGGCACCCTGCTATTTTTTTTTTTTTTAATTTGTAGAATGTTAAATTTAATGAGTGGATGTTAAGCCACTGCCTCCTTTGTCACGCCTAGTTTGGCTTCCCTAGCTGTCTTCTGTTGCATAAAATCAGAGAAATTTAGGCTTCTCTGGCGGTTTTCATCGTCCCTTCTTTTGCCTAGGGTACCCGTTTCTGTTGTCATCATTTTCCTCAGGTTTCCTCTTCCCGTTGCCTCTGAAGTTAAGAACAAATCTAATTGTAATGATTGTTTTAGCCAATAACTACATAAAAAAGACTGAAGACAGCAAAAGAAACAAACATGGGAAAATTTGAAAGGTTATTGGACTTTCTAAAATTTATTGCAGTAGTCCCTGTTCATAGTTTCTTACTCTCACAAAATGGTAAAGAAAACCCCACTTAAGTCCATTTATTCACTAAGCAAATATTAATTGAACTGATATGGTGTGTAACACAATGGTGCTTGATTCTAGATTCACAAATATATAGTCTACGTTAGATACATGACGTTTTGACTTCTGATTTTCCCCTCAACTTTCTGATTTTGCCTTCAGATGCAGTCAAAACATGTATTTAACATAGAAGTCACCTATGAACTTACCTCAGATTTCCATCTTTGATGACCTATTTATTTCACTGGGCCATTCTCTTGTCCTCTAGCTGCTCTCTTCAGATATTTTCTCATAAATTTATTTCTTTTAATTTAAATTTAGGGTATTGAAGCTAGCATAATATTGATGGCTTATGCTGTTGAATACCTGCATCAATAATGATGATTCAGAAGTAACAGTTGCTAGAATTACTAGGATTCTAACTTTGGCCTTCAGCATTGGCTATTTATTGGGAGTTATTCAAAGCAATTACTTGTTCATTAATTACAAAAATATTTGTTGAACACAATATTCCAGATACTAATTTATGCCCTGAAGACATATTTAAATAAATACTCCCTGATCACAAAGAACATTCTGGAGACAAAGACATATATATCATACCTACATATATATACATATACATATACATAACAATATGGTAAGAACAAACAAATGCTCCTGCTGGGGATTTTCATGACCTGTAGATAGATACTTCAAAAGACAAAGTTATATATTTCTCAGTTTGCTATGGATTTATAGACTCAACTTTTGATCCACAAATTAACAATCATAAGTCCAATTCAAAATTCAAAAGGGGCACCCATAATCTCCTTCTCTTCCCTCGGTGGCACATTTTATTCATTTACCTTGACTTCTCTGGCTTTGACTCCATTTCCTTGGGTCACTAGTCTCTAGCAGTGTTCACTGTGATGCAGATTACTGTCTCTTTTCCATCTTTTTTCTTTCTGAAAGGATCATTAATGGCCACCATTCTTACAAAGGGGAAACAGCTTTCAGATCATAACCTTATTGATCTTAATTAAATCATCTGATTTAACTTTTCAGGAAAGCCTTGTAGTATACACATCCTTTCTCTGTCCCTTCTCTCCTGTCCATCTTTCTCTCTCCTAAAATACAACATAATTTACCAAGTGAAATATTATATACAAAGTTGTTTCCTGTCTTATGTATTTTAAAGGTTTTATTCTTATATTTTAACTAACTTCTGCTTCATATTTCACTTCTATTGCTGATAAAAATATTAGCTTGAGAATAAACAAATATTTTTTGTTTCTATTTCTATTTCTATTATATATCAAGATATATAATTGTATTCCCTATTTGATACCAATATGATGTTTGAGAGTTTTGTTACTATTCAATAATGGTTTTGTTATAATATTTTTATAGTTAAGAACATCTTTAAACATCACACTTAGGAAGTAGTCATGTATCATTAAAGTATATCTTTATGTTGATGTTTTATATTTAGAAAAGATACAAAAACTTGTAGCAAAAGTCCTGGGAAGAATTTTGGTTTTGAATTCTATTATATAACCACAATTTTATTAATTTTATTGATAATTTTATTAATCTGTTGTTTCAGAATCTACATACATAGAAAGAGAATACATAAAGATTTTTATTTTCATCCATCCACTGAAATCACTGGATGAAATAATTTATTTTAGATAACTTTATAAAGTATATATATTTACTATTACTAGCTTTCCTTTTTAGAAAATTTAGACTGATTATGATCTATACATACACAAACATTAGTATATTTAAAATTATAGATATGTATTGTTTAGATTAAGTCTATATTAAAAAACAGTTTACAGCTGTAAACTATTGCAACCAGAGATGTTTATATTAAAATAATAAGAAAATAAACAGACAAATTATAGTTTCCTTTGAACTTGTGTTCAAATATCTGGTAAAAGGGTGCCTGGGTGGCTCAAATGGTTAAGCATCTGCCTTTGGCTCAGGTCATGATCTCCGGGTCCTGGAATCAAGCCCTGCTTCTAGCTCCCTGCTCAGCAGGGACCCTGCTACTCCCTCTCCCTCTGCCTCTCCCCCGCACCACCCCAGCTCATGCATGCGCTCTCTCTCTCTCTCTCTCTCTCTCAAATGAATAAATAAAATCTTAAAAAAAAAATATCCGGTAAAGAGAAAGCTCTATTAAGAAATGGTATATAGTAGTTAACTTAGAGAAAATTTTCTAACCTGATGAAAATATTCTCCTTTGAGAAGTAAGATTATCGAAATAAAAAGTACAATTAGTATTTACTTTTTTGTTAATTCTGTGTTCCCCCATTACCTGTTAAAACCGGTATGTCTTAAACAATCAAAGAAAGAAGTCTAATCTTTTATTTGAATCTTTGTTCCCGAAGATGACTACAAAAGCTTAGAGTCTCAATTATTTTGGCCTGCATACAGGGGCATAAGATAAATCCAGGTTATGCTCTCATTATCTTTCTGTGTCCTTACTGGTAATGATATTCTCCATTGTAAGCAGAACTCTATAACTGACTTTCATAGAATGGATTAGATTCTTTTGCTACATCATTGGTATGCAGCTGACAAAGGAGCCACCGAGCAGGGACTCAGAAATCAACCTGGTACTTCTATATCCATATGTGACTGATATATTCATTGTGTCAAAACGTTCACATTGCACATACCTGTACGTGGGGTGTTCTTACTCCTTAACCAGCTGTTCAAATAGGTACGCATACAGAATAAAAGTCAACTGATTAAAGGCTTTACTAGGTTATCTTAAAACTAAAAATGTCATATTTTAAATAACATGGCATATGTTTTAATGACCAAATTTAATGTTGACTACAAACAATATTTCCACAGTTTATTCATTACTTTTCAAAACTGTCCCACATTCCTTTCACTTAGCTATTCTATAGTTTCTGTGTCTTGTTATCCATACAATTTCTGCCATTCTGTTTTCTTCCATTACTTTACCTTGAAGAACCAGCTCCAATCCTATGATCATGTAGACTTCACTCACTATTTCAACCATGACCTTTATCTTTTCACAACTCATAGCTCTTGTTTTCTATTCTTCTGCATCACATAATTAAATACTACCTACAGAAATTTTTTATTCTATTTTGCATACTCTTATTTTTAAGTTAGACACAATCTATTTCTACCACAACTTTTCAAGTCCTTGAATGTCCCTTATCACTTAATGGGGTGATATTAAATGTATGTTAAACAAATTAAAGTTGCAAGCAAATAAAATAACAAAATAGTGGTTCATAATTTTATGTTTTCTGCAGCTGAATGCAAGAGCTTTGGGGAAAAATAAGAGAAAATTTTAAACCACCAATAATTCAATCAACTAAAAATTATTTTGTTAGTTCAAGTCCTTTGGGGTGCAGATGTCAAGTTAGGATTGTACATGGAAGAGATTTATTAGAGGGAAGGAAGATAGAAAAAGGGAAAAGAGCTTCACATGGGACACTGAGCTAACTACTATGAAAGAGATAAAGACGGATGATACATAGGAAGAGTTTCAGACTGCAAAGCAGCTCTAAGAAAGTTTAGACTAGACTGATGAGAAATCCTTGATTCAGAGATACCTACTGGTGGAGTCATGTGTCTCTCAGGAATAGTCCTAAATAAGTACCCCTGCCATATTCAGTAATCAGGTGGGAGCAAGCTGGTATGAAGGTATGAAAAGTACGAAAGGCAGTGGTGGATCCAGAGGGGCCACGACTGGGATCATCAATCAGTGATGTTCCCATAGGAGATTAAAACAGCACATTTTTATAAGTGTCACAATTATCAGATGATATTTTAGTGTATTTCTCCTAATCGTATTAAGGTATTTATATTTAGAAGACAGTAACAAACTTTTTGTATCCTGCATATTTCCGTTTTCTATTATAACACAATATTTCAAATGTGATTTAAATGATTGCAAATATTTGTTAATTGCATATTATTTCATTATTATTTAATTACCTCCTCTTCCCCCTATTGATGAGAGAGGGATTCCCACCCTGGGGTTGTGGCGATGGCTGAACACATAAAACTTGACATTGGGCAGATGAGATCGGTAACAGCTAATCAGTCATATATACACACAGTCTGAAGGGAAGAGGGCACCACAGACTATGCAGGGCCATATGGGGGTTGCACTTGGGGACAGAGTGAATAACCAAGGATGTGGAAAGCAGCCTTTGTCATATCAAAAGGATGGGGTGCCTCTGGTTCCCACAGAAGGATATAACTGGCTTGTCTGAACAGCTGAAGGCTGGAAGGGAACTGAAACCTGCTCCTCAAGAATAAGGAAGAACTGTGCCTGGTCCCTTTGAGAATGAGGAATTTTGGCTAGGGGACCTTATCTACGGGAGCAAAGTGCAGAGGGGAACCTGCAGTTAAGGCCATTTGAGACCCTCCCTATGTCACCGGATGTCAAGGTAACACATGCTATTGAACATTAATGTGTCTCACACCATAATTATTTGGTCAGTATAATTAAAATGTTAGTACCAAAATACAATTAACTTATTTTAATATTGAGTTTTCATTTGTTTGTATTTAGTCTAAAATGTTAAATAATTCTTCAACTAGCATATTGAGAAAAATTCCTTTATGTAACTTAGATTAATCCTAAAATGGCTTTTTAGAGTTTGTTTCCTCTTAAACAAGAAATAAAATTTTAAATGCTTGATAAACATTGTTCAAGTTCTATCCAAAAGACTGAACAACCTGCCACTAGGTTTATGAAGTGCAGCTTTTCTATACCATCATCACTAATGAGTACTATCACTTTTTTAGTGATGAAAGTGGTAATCTTAATTGATGGGTAAATTCTGTATTATTAAATACATAAAATTGACTTGTGGGAAAAAACAAATGAGAACTCCCATTGCACACAATGTATCAATCTAACTTGGAGTCAGATTTAAAAAGTTGGATATTTGGGAGGCACCCGGGTGGCTCAGTCGTTAAGCGTCTGCCTTCGGCTCAGGTCATGATCCCAGGGTCCTGGGATCGAGCCTCGCATTGGGCTCCCTGCTCTGCAGGAAGCCTGCTTCTCCCTCTCGCACTCCCCCTGCTTGTGTTCCCTCTCTCGCTGTCTCTCTCTCTCTGTCAAATAAATAAATAAAAATCTTTTTAAAAAATGCAAAAAAAAATTGGATATTTTTAAAAAGAATATAGAAAAAAACAATAATATGATGAAGACATGCATTTTTAAAAAATTTAACATAGATTTAACTACTTAAAAATTGATAACATCTTTATGTTAAAAATAACAGGTCAGCAAGATGAAGCCCCTTAAAATCTCACCCAGCAGATAAATTGACAAAGATAACACTGAGACGGAAATAAAAGATAAAACATAATGGTAAATAGACATTTGAAAAAGATAGATAATAGTTTACTAATAATAGAAGAAATATAAATTTAACATGTTTGCTTACAAAATTAGCATAATTTATAGCAGCATTATATCAAAGTCATGAACGTTGTTGAAGAAAACATACCTTTTGGGAAGCTCAAAGGACTTAATTCATCTTTCAGCCAATGAATTTCATTGTTTTTGGCCAAAGATCAAACTTCTAGAACAACGACAAAAATTCTTATCTATCATATGGTCTTGCAATGAAGCAAACATTAATCAGAAGACTTAAGAATATATGTGACTACAAAAATATGTAATGTGTCTGAGAAAATTTCATAAACATCCCAATCAAAACCCATACATCACTCTATCATTTAATTATAGAATCTAATGTAATTTAACTCTAATTTTTGAGAAAGTACAGAAAATACACCAAATTCTGTTAAATCTGGGACCAACATAATTTATATGGTTTGAGTGAACACTGATATAGCTTTTACCCTGAAACTTCTCAAATAACTCCAGTGATAGAAAATAATTTTTAATATAATTTTATTTAATTAGCCTATCAAAGAAAGCATTTTGATAAACATTATGAACAGAGACTGTTCCTATATGAAAAATTAATACTGATGCCCCTGAAACACAGTAAAATTAAAGCAAAATAAGAAAACTGTAATTGCAGTCAGGACTACCGCTGATTAAGTTTCTTTTTCAGATTGTTCCATGACTATCATTTTAATTTTTTAATTAGAGAATTCAAATTCTTCCTAAAGACTAAGAGGCAGATTGCATACCTTAGCATTGGAAGAACTTTGTGATCTTCCAGAAGAGGATCATGCTTAGATATGATTTGACTCTGCAAAGTCACTAAATAGTTCCAAAATCTACCTGAAAATTTCCAGAGATGAGCAGCTCATCACTTTATAATAGATGGGACTCCTTTCCTCATTTGTATCACTAAATTTTCTCTCACCAGTGATCTTGATTCTGCTTCTGGAGTTAGAGAGTAAGTCTCTCATATTCCTGGTCTCTAGATACCCTTAATACAATAAACATTAAGTATTTTTCAGGATAACAAGAGTAACAAAATATTCTATGGGGCTTTTCTTTTTCTTTTTTTTTGAAGTCCATGGACATTAAGTGCCAACACATTCTAAAGAGAGGTATTGGATAATGGGTGGACTTTTTGTCCCTTTCTTACATCTCAGTTATAAAAAGGAAAAGAAAAATCAAAGGAAGCCATTCAGAGTGATGATTTATTTATAGAGATGTATATTCAGAATCTTTTCTCCACTCTCTATAGAGAGAAAAGTTGATTTATACTCCCCAATCTGCATGCTTAAACTGTATGAGGGTGTTCAGAAAGCCCCAAAATTATTATGGAACCTGAATGGTGGGTAGGGAAAGAGTTCTTTAAAGAGCTTCAGTAGAGCCTACTGGAGGTCAGAGGAGAGAAAGCTGTTGCCTTACTCTTACTTGGAATAATGTCAAGGCATCTGATTGGCCAGAGATACCTGTCAGAGCAGAGTGAAGAGAGGGTGTTAGTGAGAGGAGCCACACTTTCAGAGTGGATGGCACGGGCTAGACCCATCTTGCAAAAGTTCCACCTAAGCAGTGAATTGATCTCAGCAATTAGTCTCTGCTAGTCAAATAAGATCTTGGCCCTTTCCCACTCACCTATTCCCTGGGCCATGAAAAAGCCAGGAGCAGCATATTCCAGAGAAGAGGTATTAAAGGACCAGATAGTGCAAAAACAAATGAGTAGACTGCTTCTCCCTTCCCCCCAATGCTTTCTCCCCATTAAAACTGATCTGGGAGAAGAAGAGATATATTAAATCAGATAGGGGATCAAAGCTTTTTTACTTAATGGGACTGGATGGGGGTTTTGTTGTTGTTTTGTTTTTGTTTTTGTTTTTTTGATCCCTGAAAATTAAACTAACACTGTAAAGTAAATAGGTTATGAGATATGCCTGAGATCATAGCAGGGATAGAGAAGCAGGACCCAATAAAAAGGGGATAATGACACTGTGAGTAAAAGAATTAATTCAACTAGTTGCATTGGCTACAGTTGTTTAACCATCGTTACAAAATATGGTATCAAGATTTCTAAATATCCTTGTAACACTTTTCTGAATTATCTATCATTTCTCCATTAAAGTGTGAAACCTCAGTACTTGCCTCATTGTAGCACTATTCTCAAAAGAATATGACACTGTTTTTTATTAATTCCTAGTCACATGTTCTGCATTTTATCTTACACACTTCTTTTGAATTCTGAGATCTTTGGAAAACTCTCCACCCAACCCTTTATTTTTCTTACCTTGTTTTAAAATTTTCATTGTATGATCAGAATTACATTTTTAACATCTTCTATTCATCCCTTTGGAGCTGGCTTTTCAGTTAGCATTTCTGACCATTAGATAGCGATAAAATTTTCCTATTTTATTATATTTTAATCAAAAGCCTGACTTGTCTGTCAGAATTCCATTCTTTCTCTAATGAACGATGAATGACAGAGCTACTATGACTTAAGGTTTCTGTCAAGATGACATTGCAAGTAAGCATTTTTGTGGAGGTCAGAATTAAGTTCAAAATAGCCATTTCTCTTGTAACTTCTAAGTTAAGACAATTGTCTGCAAATTAGATTTTTTTAATTGTATTTTTATGTTAATCACCATACATTACATCATTAGTTTTTGATGTAGTGTTCCATGATTCATTGTTTGTGCATAACACCCAGTGCTCCATGCAGAACGTGCCCTCTTTAATACCCATCACCGGGCTAACCCATCCCCCCAACCCCCTCCCCTCCAGAACCATCAGTTTGTTTTTCAGAGTCCATCATCTCTCATGATTCGTCTCCCCCTCCAACTTACTCCCCTTCTTTCTTCCTCTCCTGCTATCTTCTTCTTTTTTTTTCTTAACATATATTGTGTTATTTGTTTCAGAAGTACAGATCTGTGATTCAACAGTCTTGCACAATTCACAGCACTCACCATAGCACATACCCTCCCCAATGTCTATCATGCAGCAACCCTATCCTCCCACCCCCCACCACTCCAGCAAACCTCAGTTTGTTTCCTGAGGTTAAAAATTCCTCATATCAGTGAGGTCACATGATACATGTCTTTCTCTGATTGACTTATTTCACTCAGCATAACACCCTCCAGTTCCATCCATGTCGTTGCAAATGGCAAGATCTCATTCCTTTTGATGGCTGCATAATATTCCATTGTGTATATATACCACCTCTTCTTTATCCATTCATCTGTCGATGGACATCTTGGCTCTTTCCACAGTTTGGCTACTGTGCACATTGCTGCTATAAACATTGGGGTGCATGTACCCCTTCGGATCCCTACATTTGTATCTTTGGGGTAAATACCCAGTAGTGCAATTGCTGGATTGTATGGTAGCTCTATTTTCAGCTTTTTGAGGAAGCTCCATACTGTTTTCCAGAGTGGTTCCACCAGCTTGCATTCCCACCATCAGTGTAGGAGGGTTCCCCTTTCTCCACATCCCCACCAACATCTGTCGTTTCCTGACTTGTTCATTCTAGCCATTCTGACTGGTATGAGGTGGTATCTCATTGAGGTTTTGATTTGGATTTCCCTGATGCCGAGCGATGTTGAGCACTTTTTCATGTGTCTGTTGGCCATCTGGATGTCTTCTTTGGAAAAATGTCTGTTCATGTCTTCTGCCCATTTCTTGATTGGATTATTTGTTCTTTGGGTCTTGAGTTTGATAAGTTCTTTATAGATTTTGGATACTAGCCCTTTATCTGATATGTAGTTTGCAAATATTTTCTCCCATTCTGTCGGTTGTCTTTTGGTTTTGTGGACTGTTTCTTTTGCTGTGCAAAAGCTTTTTATCTTGATGAGATCCCAATAGTTCATTTTTGCCCACGCTTCCCTTGCCTTTGGCAACGTTTCTAGGAAGAAGTTGCTGCAGCTGAGGTCGAAGAGGTTGCTACCTGTGTTCTCCTTTAGGATTTGGATGGACTCCTGTCTCACATTTAGGTCTTTCAACCATTTGGAGTCTATTTTTGTGTGTGGTATAAGGAAATGGTCCAGTTTCATTCTTCTGCATGTGACTGTCCAATTTTCCCAACACCATTTGTTGAAGAGACTGTCTTTTTTCCATTGGACATTCTCTCCTGCTTTGTCAAAGATTAGTTGACCCTGGAGTCGAGGGTCCATTTCTGGGCTCTCTATTCTGTTCCATTGATCAATGTGTCTGTTTTTGTGCCAGTACCATACTGTCTTGATGATGACAGCTTTGTAATAGAGCTGGAAGTCTGGAATTGTGATGCCGCCAGCTTTGCTTTTCTTTTTCAATATTCCTCTGGCTATTTGGGGTCTCTTCTGTTTCCATACAAATTTTAGAATTATTTGTTCCGTTTCTTTGAAAAAAGTGGATGGTATTTTGATGGGGATTGCATTGAATGTGTAGATTGCTCTAGGTAGCATTGACACCTTCACAATGTTTGTTCTTCCAATCCATGAGCATGGAACGGTTTTCCATTTCTTTGTGTCTTCTTCAATTGCTTTCATGAGTATTTTATAGTTTTCTGAGTACAGATCCTTTGCGTCTTTGGTTACATTTATTCCTAGGTATCTTATGGTTTTGGGTGCAATTGTAAATGGGATCGGCTCCTTGATTTGTCTCTCTTCTGTCTTGTTGGTGTATAGGAATGCCACTGATTTCTGTGCATTGATTTTATATCCTGCTACTTTACTGAATTCCTGTATGAGTTCTAGCAGTTTTGGGGTGGAGTCTTTTGGGTTTTCCACATAAAGTATCATATCATCTGCAAAGAGTGAGAGTTTGACTTCCTCTTTGCCGAATTGGATGCCTTTGATTTCTTTTTGTTGTCTGATTGCTGTTGCTAGGACTTCTAATATTATGTTGAATAGCAGTGGTGATAGTGGACGTCCCTGCCGTGTTCCTGACCTTAGAGAAAAAGCTCTCAGCTTTTCCCCATTGGGAATGATATTTGCTGTAGGTTCTTCATAGATGGCTTTTATGATATTGAGGTATGTACCCTCTATCCCTATACTCTGAAGAGTTTTGATCAAGAAAGGATGCTGTACTTTGTCAAATGCTTTTTCTGCATCTGTTGAGAGGATCGTATGATTCTTGTTCTTTCTTTGTTAATGTATTGTATCACCTTGATTGATAGGCAAATGTTGAACCAACCTTGCAGCCCAGGGATAAATCCCACTTGGTCGTGGTGAATAATCCTTTTAATGTGCTGTTGGATCCTATTGGCTAGTATTTTGGTGAGAATTTTTGCATCCATGTTCATCAAGGGGATATTGGTCTGTAATTCTCCTTTTTGGTGGGGTCATTGTCTGCTTTTGGGATCAAGGTAACGGTGGCCTCATAAAATGAGTTTGGAAGTTTTCCCTCCATTTCTATTTTTTGGAACAGTTTCAGGAGAATAGGTATTAATTCTTCTTTAAATGTCTGATAGAATTCCCCTGGGAAGCCATCTGGCCCTGGGCTTTTGTTTGTTGGGAGATTTTTGATGACTGCTTCAATTTCCTTAGTGGTTATAGGTTTGTTCAGGTTTTCTATTTCTTCCCGGTTCAGTTTTGGTAGTTGATACATCTCTAGGAATGCACCCATTTCTTCCAGGTTATCTAATTTGCTGGCATAGAGTTGCTCATAATATGTTCTTATAATTGTTTGTATTTCTTTGGTGTTGGTTGTGATCTCTCCTCTTTCATTCATGATTTTGTTGATTTGGGTCATTTCTTTTTTCTTTTTGATAAGTCTGGCCAGGGGTTTATCAATCTTGTTAATTCATTCAAAGAACCAGCTCCTAGTTTTGTTGATCTGTTCTACTATTCTTTTGGTTTCTAGTTCATTGATTTCTGCTCTGATCTTTATTATTTCTCTTCTCCTGCTGGGTTTAGGCTTTATTTGCTGTTCTTTCTCCAGCTCCTTAAGGTGTAGGGTTAGGTTGTGTATTTGAGACCTTCTTGTTTCTTGAGAAAGGGTTGTATTGCTATATACTTTCCTCTCAGGACTGCCTTTGCTGTATCCCAAAGATTTGGAACAGTTGTGTTTTCATTTTCATTGGTTTCCATGAATTTTTTAATTCTTCTTTAATTTCCTGGTTGACCCATTCATTCTTTAGTAGGATGCTCTTTAGCCTCCATGTATTTGAGTTCTTTCCAACTTTCCTCTTGTGATTGAGTTCTAGTTTCAAAGCATTGTGGTCTGAAAATATGCAGGGAATAATCCCAATCTTTTGGTATCGGTTGAGACCTGATTTGTGACCTAGGATGTGATCAATTCTGGAGAATGTTCCATGGGCACTAGAGAAGAATGTGTATTCCGTTCCTTTGGGATGGAATGTTCTGAATATGTCTGTGAAGTCCATTTGGTCCAATGTTTCATTTAAAGTCTTTATTTCCTTGTTGATCTTTTGCTTAGATGATCTGTCCATTTCAGTCAAGGGTGTGTTAAAGTCCCCCACTATTATTGTATTGTTGTCAATGTGTTTCTTTGCTTTTGTTATTAATTGCCTTATATAATTGGCTGCTCCCATGTTAGGGGCACAGATATTTACAATTGTTAGATCTTCTTGTTGGATAGACCCTTTAAGTAAGATATAGTGTCCTTCTTCATCTCTTATTACAGTCTTTGTTTTAAAATCTAATTTGTCTGATATAAGAATTTCTACCCCAGCTTTCTTTTGGTGTCCATTAGCATGGTAAATGGTTTTCCACCCCATCACTTTCAATCTGGGGGTGTCTTTGGATCTAAAATGAGTCTCTTGCAGACAGCATATTGAGGTCTTGTTTTTTAATCCAATCTGATAGCCTGTGTCTTTTGATTGGGGCATTTAGCCCATTTACATTCAAGGTAACTATTGAAAGATATGAATTTAGTGCCATTGCTTTGCCTGTAAGGTGACTGTGACTGTATATTGTCTGTGTTCCTTTCTGATCTATTCTGCTTTTAGGCTCTCTCTTTGCTTAGAGGACCCCTTTCAATATTTCTTGGAGGTCTGGTTTTGTGTTTGCAAATTCCTTTAGTTTTTGTTTGTCCTGGAAGCTTTTTATCTCTCCTTCTATTTTCAATGACAGCCTAGCTGGATATAGTATTCTTGCCTGCATATTTTTCTCATTTAGTGCTCTGAAGATATCATGCCAGTCCTTTCTGGCCTGCCAGGTCTCTGTGGATAGGTCTGTTGCCAATCTAATGATTCCACCTTTGTAGGTTAATATCTCTTCTACCAAGCTGCTTTCAGGATTTTCTCTTTGTCTCTGAGACTCGTAAGTTTTACTATTAGATGTCAGGGTTTTGACCTATTTTTATTGATTTTGACGGGGTTCTCTGTGCCTCCTGGATTTTGATGCCTGTTTCCTTCCCCACATTAGGGAAGTTCTCTGCTATAATTTGCTCCAATATACCTTCTGCCCCACTCTCTCTTTCTTCTTCCTCTGGGATCCCAATTATTCTAATGTTGTTTCATCTTATCGTATCGCTTATCTCGCGAATTCTGCCCTTGTGATCCTGTAGTTGTTTCTCTCTCTTTTTCTCAGCTTCTTTATTTTCCATCATTTGGTCTTCTATATCACTGATTCTCTCTTCTGCCTCATTTATCCTAGCAGTGCCCCCATTTTTGATTGCACCTCATTAATAGCCTTTTTGATTTCGACTTGATTAGATTTTAGTTCTTTTATTTCTCCAGAAAGGGCTTCTCTAATAACTTCCACGCTTTTTTCAAGCCCAGCTAGTATCTTTAAGGTCATGATTCTGAACTCTAGGTCTGACATCGTACTAATGTCCGTATTGAGTAGGTCCCTGGCAGACGGTACTACCTCTTGTTCTTTTTGCTGAGGTGATTTTTTTTTGTCTTGTCATTTTGTCCAGAGGAGAATAGATGAATGAGAGAACAAAATGCTAACAGGTTAACAACGTCCCCAGCAAATATACTCTATACAAATCAGAAAAGACCTGAAACCAGGGGAAAAGAAAGGGAGAGAAAGAAAAAAGAAAGAGAAAAAAAAAAAGTAAAAGATAAAAACAAACAAAAACAGAACAAAACAAAATAAAAACAGAATATGATCAAATATGATCTAGTGCATAGATCAGTGCCACACACTAGATTTTGGGTGTATTTTGGTCTGTTAGAAGAAAGTGCCTCCTAAAATTTTAAAGGAAGAAAGACTGATATACGTACAAAATAAGGGTTGATACAATGAAGGGATGGAAGATGACTGTAAAGATGAAAATTATAAAAGGTTTTATAAACAGAATTGATAAGATAAGTTGTTTGAAAGAAGAAAGAAGAAGATTTAAAAAAAAAAGGGAGAGACTGTGATCAGGCAGGAGACTAGAACAAAGCCATACACTAGTGATTTAGGGTATATTTTAATCTGTTAGAAGAAACTGTATCTCAGAATTTTAAAGAGAAAAGAACTTATATATATATGCCAAAAATAAGGGTAACTACTATGAAGGGATAAAATATGACTCTAAAAATGAAAAATAAAAAATGTTTTTTTAAAAAAAGGGATTGATAAGATGTTGGTTGAAAAAGGGGAAAAAATCAAAAACGAAACACAAAAAAACAGTTAAAAAATTAACTTTGAAAAACTAATGAATCATGGTAAAAAAGCCATGAAGTCTATGTGCAGTATTCCCCTAGCGCTGGAGTTCTCCATTCTCCTTGATCAGTAAACTTGGTCTTGGCTTGCTGGCTGTTCGTGCTGATCTTCTGTGGGAGGGGCCTGTTGCCGTGGTTCCCAAATGTCTTTGCCGGAGGCGGAATTGCCCCGCCCTTGTCGGTCCAGGCTAAGTAAGCTGCTGGGTTTGCTCTCAGAAGCTTTTGTTCCCTGCAAGCTCTCGGTACAGCCATGGAGGACCAGGGTAAAAATGGTGGCCTCCCACTCTCTGCCTGGAGGAGCTGAGAACTCAGGGCCCCGCTCCTCAGTGCACCCCCAGAGAAAAGCAGTCAATCACTCCCGTCTCCCTGGTCTCCGGCCGCACTCCATGCTCACCGGGCCTGTGACCAAGCGTTTCTATCTCTGGCACCCGACCCCGTGTGGAGTCTCCAAACCCAGCAGATCCCTGCGATGTGCTCCCACGCTGCTCTTCCTGGGGGAGGAAGGGGAGTCTCCCCGGCTCTGCTGCTTGTTGGGTCCCTGCTGGAGGCGCAGTGGCCCAAGTGGGCCACGGATCACAGTTTATGGCCACCCCGAGCTGAGAGCCCGCGCCTTGGCTCCGTCTCTGCAGCCGGCTTCCCTGCTCCAATACCTGGGAGCTCTGCTGCATTCAGGCACCCCCGGTCTTTCTGTGACCCCGAGGGTCCTGAGTCCACACTGTCCCGCGAGGGTTCCACCCCCTGCTTAGCTACTGGAGCGACGGAGCCGACTTCTAAAAGTTCCGATTTTGTGCTCCACAGCTCTAGCACTTTCCAGAAGTGGCCGACGGAGGCCCCCTCCCGAATATCGCCTCGGATTCCCTTCTCCGCATGTCCTACCTTCCAGTAAGTGGTCACTTCTCTGTTCAGAGAGTTGTTGCTACTCTCTTCTTCGATCTCCTGTTGAGTTCGTAGGTGTTCAGAATGGTTTGATCCCTATTCAGCTGAATTCCTGAGACCAGACAAAATCCAGGTCTCCTACTCCTCTGCCATCTTGCTCCGCCCCCTGCAAATTAGATTTTTATTGGAATTTATTGGATGCTCAGCATTAATGGAATAAAAATTATAAAAAGCATCCAAATAGATGCTGCTTCTGATCAGACCATATTTTGTTTATTTTTATATTATAATTTGTGTTAGGAAATGTCTCTTGCATCTTCTGGCTTGTTGGTAGCTTCTAACATATTTCAGCAAATGTATTACTTCTGTTTCTCTCTCTATTTATAAGCATTCAAAACTCTTCAACTCTCTAACTTACAGATTTATGCATAGGGATGTTCCTTCTTCACTCTTCCTCTTCACTGTATAGCAGAAAACAGTAGTAGCAATAAAATAACAAAACGAGATAAAATATATTGACTTCCTTGTTTTGAAAGAAAAAAATAAAGTAGGTATACATTATACTCACTTATTCCTAGTTTATAAAAAAAAGCATTTTCTGGGGCGCCTGGGTGGCTCAGTTAGTTGAGAAGCTGACTCTCGATTTTGGCCTTGAGATTGTGATCTCAAGGTTGTGGGATCAAGCCCCACATCAGGCTCCCATCTCAATGCAGAGTCTGTTTGAGATTCTCTCTCTCCTTCTCCCTCTGCCCCTGCCTCTGCTTGCACTTGCGCTCTCTCTCTCTCTCTAATAAATAAATATATCTTTTAAAAAATTTAAAATTTATTTTCCACTCCCAACTACAGGCACTAGCCCAACCTTCATTCTCTGCAGTGTTTGTTTGCTTATGAACCAATTCCCTACTTTCTCAAACTTTCCACAGAAGTCTTTTACCTTATTTTGCCTTAACTGAAAGCTGTAACTTGGAGAGACACATCTTTCTGTATATCCCTCTCTGTACCTAAAAAGATACTTTATATTGTCCTTTACTCAACAGCCTTCAGTCTTAGTAGTTTTATCCTACACTTTATAAAGAAAATGAAGGCCACCCAGATGATGTCTCTAAGATATTATTTCCCACACATAAAACATATCTACATATGCATAGATCCTTTTTTGTTTCTAAAATATAGGAGGAAGAAATGTCTCTCTTCCTATTTAACAGCAACCCCTCAACCTGTGCCTCGACCCTAACTCTGTCTCCTCTAGAATCTTGTTTTAATAATGAACAGTTCTGCTTCCTCTATTTTCAGCCTGTCCTCCTCTAAGACATCCTTCTTCATGGCCTGTTAACATGCTCAATGCTTGCTCACTCTAACAACCCATCTCTGACTTCTCATGCCTTCCTTTCTGGTTCCAGCTGATTTTTCTTCTCTTCTTCTTATTGAGAGTTCTTTAAACAGTAATCTATTCTTGATCTTAACACTCTTTTTAATCACATTTGTGCTAGATATCTTATGTATGCCGCTCCAGATCCAGGCTGACCTGTATGGATTATATCAATGAACTACCTTGTTCTACAATGTCCTCTGAAACAAATAATGCAATCTATGTTAAGAAAAAAAAAGAAGAAGAAGAAGAAGATAGCAGGAGGGGAAGAATGAAGGGGGGGAAATCGGAGGGGGAGACCAACCATGAGAGAGGATGGACTCTGTCCAATTGAGTTTTGCCAGTGTGAGGCACATGTAAAATCTTGGCAGAAGGAAAGTGAGATAAAAAATATCCATTTACTGTGGGGACTCTGGGTGAGTATCTTGACTGGAACTCTCACCTCTCTCAGGCGGTCTCTCTACAGAATTCTTTTTCTCTCAGTTCTGGCAACCTCTCCCACTTCATTATCCATAGGTTTGGAAGTGATAATGGATCCCTGCTTTTAGGTCCTAAGCTATTGTATTATCTTTTGTGGTTTTTCTATTTCCATTTATTATTTATTTATTTTTGTTATATTTTTTTTTGGAGAGGGGGTGGGCAGAGGGAGAAGGAGAATCTTTTTTTTTAAATTTTATTATGTTATGTTAATCACCATACAGTACATCATTAGTTTTTGATGTAGTGTTCCATGATTCATTGTTTGCGTATAACACCCAGTGCTCCATGCAGAACGTGCCCTCTTTAATACCCATCACCAGGCTAACCCATCCCCCCACCCCCTCATCTCCAGAACCCTCAGTTTGTTTCTCAGAGTCCATAGTCTCTCCTGGTTCGTCTCCCCCTCCAAAATCTTAAACAGGATCCAGGCCCAGTGCAGAGTGTGATGCAAGGCTTCACCTCACAACCTTGAGATCATGACCTGAGCCAAAAATCAAGAGTCAGGTGCTTAACAGAGTGAGCCACTCAGGCACCCCTACTCTCTATTATTTTTGTAACTCACCCCTTCATAAAATGCCCCTCTAATTACCTTAATTTTAAGGATCCTTCCTGCAAGGATCTTAACTAATAAATACTATGTTCAGTTATCACCCAATGTCATCTGGCTTCTACCACATCTGTGTGGTAAAGCTGTTCTTTCTAAATGTTCTAAGTACCACCTGATTTCCATTCCCAGTTAGTCCTTTTCAATTATTTTATTGCCATTGCCACTTCATACAGTGATAATCTCCTAATATGCTGTTTTCACAAATTCAGACATACAATAGTTTTCTTGTTTTCCTTTAGCTATCTCTTCTTCTTTGACTCTTTTTTTGTGTGTGTGTGTCTAATATCTCCTCTTAGAATATTGTTGCTCCAGGTGATTCCAGCTCAGCCCATTGTTATTTGTATTCTGCACCTTCAGATTTGTGGAGTTGATCAATAGACAGAGTTTCAGCAACCACATATAGACTGCTATATTCTGAATCTTTATTTGTACCTACATCTCTTCCCTGAGATTCAGATTTTAATACTAAGCCATCTGTTAGGCATCACCCTGGCAGTCCTTGTCCAAAGTGTACCCATCAACACTACCCTTTTGGAAGGGTCTTTACCCTGCATTTTTAAAATTATTATTCTTTGGTAGCAAGTTCATCCAACCAGACACCCATGCTAAGAATCCTGAGAGTCATATCTAATCCTCCATAACCTCTTAACATCTAATCAAGACTTATTACTGATTATATCTCCTAAATATCTTTTGGAATTTATGCCCTTCTATCTGTCTCTACTGTAAGTGTTTTTATATTAATCATTGAGATAATTTCTTCCACTCACGGTTATAGTGAGGAGTCAGTGGGTTGATACATGTGAAGCTTTTATAACAGTGTCTGCCAAAAAAATTTAAGTGCACAAAAATGGTGCTTTAACGTGATGTTAAAATTTAAGTTTCCAGCAAGAAGCCAAGGTATAATAGATATCAAATTGTAAAATCAGATCAGGATATGAAGGATTTACAAAGGAAATAGTCAAAAACCATATCCATGATATTTGAAACTTCGCTCTCACTATGAGACTATAAAAAAGATCAAGAGAGCAATTTGAGAAAATTTTTTCATAAAGATCTTGTGAAATCCATCCTCCTTCCCAAGAGAAGATAGAATGTAGGTTGCTCTCTTTTTCATCTCAAACACAAAGACATTGCACTTCAGGGAGACAACTCAGAGAGTCTGATGTTTTACCTACACTTTTGAGACATATTGTTCTCACCCATAAGTCTAGAAATCACTATATGGGGTGACAGACTGGTTTGGGGGAGAAGTTAGGTGAGAGCAGGGTTTCACTTCCCATTCAGATGCAAAGGATGCATCTCTGTTTCAGAGGGAGCAAATGTAAGATTTAGGGACAGAAAAAAGGAGTCAGTAGGTCCTGTTCAAGAGGAGCTTCTGGAACTTATGTATGGAGTTCTCACCTGTTAAACTCACTGGAAAGGAGTGGCCAACGGGGAAATAAAACACCTCACCTACATAGCATGCAGAAATGCAGCCTGAGCATATTATGGCGTTCACAGCATTGGGAACATTCAAAGAACCTGCGAAAACACCCCCAACAGAGAAGGGGTCAGCCAGGTTACCTCTTTTCCCTATCATCCTTCCTTTAAATCTGGATGGGAGTTACACAGCAACTAGACTTTGAGGAAGTGTGGGGCTTAGTGGAGAAAGGAAAAGCTGAGCATACCACCTTTTCAACACAAGTTGTAGACTGAGGTAGGGAGAGAAGAGAGAAGTTCTACCTTAAAAGATTGACTTGTGGGGCGACTGGGTGGCTCAGTGAGTTGAGCTCCGACTCTTGACTCTCTATTTTCACCGGAGTCCTGATCTCAGGTTGTGAGGTCGGGCCCCCTGTCAGCCCCACATGGGACTGGGTGCTCAGTGGGGAGTCTGCTTCTCTCTCTCTCTTCCTCTCCCACCCCTTCTGCCCCTCCCCCATGTGTGTGTGGGCTCTCTCTCTCTCTCTCTCTCAAATAAATAAATAATCTTAAAAAAAAGATTGACTTGTGATTAATGTGATTAATACTTTTGTCTGAATACTTTTAATTACCAGGTGAATAAGCCTGTGAAAAACTAGGACTACGTACTATGTAGGATTGAGCAGCAAAGTCAGAAGACTGCTCAAGTTTTCTTGCAGTGCAAGAAACACTACACCTATTGAATTCATTTTAAAAGAAGAGTGGAACACAAAATAAAGTCAGGTTTTCGTTATGTCATAAACTGAGTATTCCAACCATAAAGCTACATTAGCTCCTATTATTATTTCTATTATTATTACTAATGATGATAATAGTGATGGTTACTTAAGGTTCCTATCTTCTCTTTTGTAAAACTGTAACACCCTCCTAACTTTTTACTGATTCTACTTTGATTCCTTTTAAGTTAATTTTCCATGAAATTACTAGAAGAATCCTTTTAAAACACAAATCAATTAAGTCCTATATAGTCCTACATAAAACCCTTCAGTGGATCCTTTTTCTATAAACTTCTGTGCCATACAGTACCCACCATAATGCTGTGCCTGCTCATCTCTCTTGTGGTACAGAAGATATTTGAGATAAAATCTGAATCAAGGCAACAAACAAACAAAAACATGGTGAATGAGGAATGGCAAGTTTCTCATATCTGACTTTAATTTGGCTGGCCTAGAGAAGCAGGACAGTAAACCAAAGAGGTGGTGAGGGTCAATATCATGGTTTCTTTCTTTAAACTGGGATTCATGTGAAAACCAAATTCAGTGTGTGTGTGTGTGTGTGTGTGTGTGTGTGTGTGTGTGTGTGCATGCGTGCGCACGCGTGAATGCACGCACGTGTATGTGTGAAATATAGTCTTTTCCTTCAAGAAATGAGACTGAGAAAACGTGTATCTTAGTGTGGTTGTAGGCTTATGAGTGTGTATGTTTGTGTGAGTTTGTGTGTTGGGGGGCTGTTTTGGGAAACATGTAGAAACAAGAGCTCAAATACATCTTACTGAAAAGTTAACCTCCATCGTATTCTTTAATATAGACAGCAACAATCATGATTTCCTCTTATAGTACATCTCTCTTTGAAAACTCTGTCCTGACCCAAACCAACATGTTTCACTAAAAATCAGCTTCAATAAAGTCAATGACACACGGTTTGTTACACTATGGAAAATTAACTTCAGTTTTATATATATATCCAATCAAATGGAAAATTGGCTACCCAAAAATGTTGAAAGGGAAATAGAGTTTTATTATTCTAGAATTAGAGCAAAGAATGTTAGAAGTAAAGCACTCTATACTACATTTAATAATATGAATGGAAAATCATAAATAGTAATTTTTAAGACTAAAAAAAATCACTTCAATGGTAATGTCAGTATTGCCTAAGTGACACTTTTATAAAAAGGAATAAGCCTAATAGATATTATTTAAGAAAATGGTTAATGTATAAGAGATTTTTGTAGAATTTACACAATTTTCATCAATAAAGTATACTGAGTAAGCATATACGTTGGCTAAACATGTTTTTAGAAATATATCCAGGACTAGTAAGCTTAAAAGTAAATAAACCTAAAATCAAGCATCACTTTAAATTATGTCCCTGTATACTACATTCTAGTTCAACTATGGTGACAAATAGACACCACAGGATACGTGAACTCTAAAAATGTAATGTCTATTATTCATGTGATAGCAGGCCAATAGTATTTTTAGTGGAATAATTCTCCTTTGATTGTTGCCATTATGTAGAACAAATAACAGAGATGGTAACTTACTAATGAGTTTAAATTCTCTGTGAAAATTAAACTGTCAGAAACTTTCAATAATAGTCTTCAATTTTAAGTCTGTATTTGAGTGTACATTTTGTTTCTTCATGTTTCTGAGATAAATATTGTCAGTAAACAACCTATCTTTGCCTCATCAAAGTCATTCATTTTCCAGATAAGAGTACTGAGCTAAGGGATGCCTGGGTGGCTCAGTCAGTAAAGCATCTGCCTTCAGCTCATGTCATGATCCCAGGGTCCTGGGATGGAGCCCCTCATCAGGCTCCCTGCTCAGTGGGGAACCTCCTTCTCCTTTGCTTCGTGTGGCATTCTCCTGGAGAATCAATGATGCTGAGTTCTGTTAGTAAAGATAATAATTTTTAGCCAGGGCATCATTCTCAGGGCATTTCAGAAGCCAGGTCTCTTCCTTCTATCTAATCAGTCTACTTACCCAGAGATTCAGATGACAAGATTAGACTGGGTCTCCTGCTTCTTTTCTTTTTTGGGGGGATGTTCTCAATAAAGGGAGAAAACACATGATAGGTGAGCCATTCTAAATCCTCTTTTTCCAGGTACTATATTCTATAAAAGTCTTCACATAAATGTATAATTCTTGTTTAAAGGAATTTATATTTTTAGAGGATTTTTTTTAAAGTGGTATACTTAGTGGTATATTTTCTTTTGAAGGAAAACTTAAGAAGACCATTGGACAAGGTTAGTAATTTACTCACAATTATATATTTGGCACAAAATGACTGAAAACATGCTTTTAAACATAGCTAAATGAAAGCTAGGTAGGTGATGAAACTTCCCTTAGCACAAGTTATTTGACAACCACATTGTTGATAAGGAAGGATCCAAGAGAAATGGTAGGCGAGAACAAGAATTGGGCTGGTTACATGAATATTTAGACCAAGAAAACAAAAAGAGAAAAGAAAAAAAAGGAAAGAGAGAACAGTTTTGAAGAGAGAGCTACACAGAAAGAAAATAAGTATTCTCTCAAAAATAATTATCACCTTACAAAACTAGCTTTTCTCACAGAGAAATTTTTATAGGAATTTACACATCTTTCTAAAATAAAATATGAGTTTTAGAAGATCTAAGTTTTCATATTCTCATATTTTTTATTTTCTATTATATTGAGTGATACATTTTTAGTAAGCATGGGCAATAAATCTAATAATTTTATAAGCACTTTATTAGCTCCACAATTTATTTTTAAAATATTCTGAATTTTGCAGTCTTAGAAAAATAAAATAATACACATCTGCCCCATATACCACTTAATTTTAGTTACTGGTATTTATGCAAGACTCTGCATAGTGTACTAATTGATAATGGAAGATCAATAGTGCATCTTGAAATAACTGACAAATCACTTATTTAGACAGAATAATTATAGAAACACACTCTAATAATTTTGATTGCATTTCTTAAATTTTACCCATTTGTGAAAAAATAATTTAAAGTCAAAATAATGCTGCTGAGATTGCTTACAAAGAAAAGCCTATCAATTTAAAAGTATATAGTTAAAAACTCTTAAGTATATCAGCCCCCATATTGCCTATGTACAAAAGGAATTTCATAAACAAAATCTTAAATTAATGTATTTCCATATTGTCCTGAGGATTTTAACTCTGTCTTCTACTAAGAAATCTGCTACACATCATACTCGTTAATGTGGCAAAATTTCTGCTGCACATATGCAAATATTGCAAGTTAGGCTAGACACTTAGAAATCAGTACATCAGGAGTAGAGTTGGTCATTGCTCTCAATGACTATTGTTTTTTTAAAGATTTATTTATTTATTTTAGAGAGAGTGAGAGAGAGCGCCTGTGTGGGTGCTCACACACACACAAGGGAGGGGAGGGGCAAGGAGCAGAGGGAGAGGGAGAGAATCTCAAACAGACTCCCCGCTGAGCTCAGAGGCTGAGGACTTGGGGTTCAATCTCACAGCCCTGAGATCATGACCTGAGTTTAAATCAAGAGTCCCAGACTTACCAAATGACCTACCCAGGCACCCCCATGACTATCATTTTTTTTAATTTTTAAAAGTAAATTATTAGTTTAATTTCATTTATAATTACTAATTAAAATATTTTGAGTACAGATATGTTTAGTGGCCTATGCCTACTTCAACAGCATTTTAACTAAAAAAACAAAAACAAAAAAATCTAGATCTTGAGAAAAATGTGTATTGTGGTTCAAACCACAACCATACCCTATTACTAACCCATAATGTCACACATTTATTAATACAGTAGATATGTATTAAATTTTTCTTTTCCAATTTTTTTGTGGAAAAAGACCTCTAATTGCTATAACCAAACAACGTCCTACTCTACACTCCTCTCTGTGCCCCGTAAATTAAGAATGGGCTATGAAGTTGGGCACGAGGAGCCTTTGCTTTGCTTACAGATCAAAGTTCAAAGAGTTCAAAGAATTTGAGAAGCACTGCTCTAGATAATACTTTTTTAAATGATTGTTTTATTATTCCTAACTATCAAGACCTTCCATGGTAAAGCTAGATAATTTTTACACCGGATTCACCACTTGTCATCTGAGTGTTTCACTATGCATTCCTTTAGAAAATAAAATGGCTTCCTTTCAAGGGAATGAATTATAAGTGGCAAGGGAAAATCAAACCAACACCTGATGTTGCCCAGACTAACCTGCTGGGTGTTTAAGTATCCACCACCTAAATGCAGGAAAATGATACTGAAAATTGAAGTGTGTTTAGGGAAAGAAAGAATGGCTAAAGAAAGAGTACCCTGGAGAAAAGAGTATTGTGCATAGAAATGTTTCATGAAAAAAGAATATTATATGGCCCTTTGTCTGGGTGATGTGTTTGGTGAGTAAAACAAAGAAGAAAAATATATGTTTTGAATAAAAATGGCTATGAAGTATAATTGAATTCTACAGAACTTGAAAATGTCATAAAAAAAGAAAATAGTAATCCATCCTTTCTTTTTCTGTGATAGTATGCTGAAGTTTTAAAAAGCCAATTTCATTTATTCAATAGTATGTTCTCCCCTAATAACAATGAGCAAATTTTGACGGCCTTTATGTGTTTGTTATATTTGAGTGACTTAATTATAATTAAAACAAATTTATAATTAAAAATCAAGTAACTGGGCGCCTGGATGCCTCAGTTGGTTAAGCGACTGCCTTCGGCTCAGGTCATGATCCTGGAGTCCCGGGATTGAGTCCCGCATTGGGCTCCCTGCTCAGCGGGGAGTCTGCTTCTCCCTCTGACCCAACCCCCTCTCATGCTCTCTCTCTCTCTCTCAGATAAATAAATAAAATCTTTTTAAAAAATATAAATAAATAAATAAATAAATAAATAAATAAATAAATAAATAAAAATCAAGTAACTAATTGAACAACAAAATTTCCTTTTACAGCACAATAAATCCCTAGGTTCTGTTAAAGAAAAACTATTTCCTAATTTTAAGATCTCTCAATTGTTTTTTAATTGTTCTGAAGTCTGATGCTGATAGTTAACAATACTTTATTGTATATTTGCACATTGCTAAGAAAGTAGATCTTAAAAATTATCACAAGTGGGGGCACCTGGGTGGCTCAGTCAATTAAACGCCTGCCTTCAGCTCAGGTCATGATCCTGGGGTCCTGGGATCAAGCCCCGCATCAGGCTCCCTGCTCAGTGGGGAGTCTGCTTCTCCCTCTCCCTCTCCCTCTGCCTGCTGCTTCTCCTGCTTGTGCTTTCTGTCTAATAAATAAATCAAATCTTTAAAAAAAATTATCACAAGAAAAAAATGTGTAATTGCGTGAGGTGATGGATGTTAAGTAAACTTACTACGGTAATCATTTCACAGTAAAAACATACATCAAATCATTATATCAACCCAATATAGTTATATGTCAATTATGTTATTCAGGGTTCTCCAGAGAAACAGAACCAGTAAGACAGATAGATATAGATTGATTTATAAATAGATATAGATGTAGATATTGTAAGAACAAAAGAAATAAGTATGAAACTTGGGGATTCTTCTATGTTGAGGGAATATATATTCATAGAGAGAGAGAGAGAGAGATAATAAGGAATTGGGTCACATGATTATGGAGGCTGTGAAGTCCCATTATCTGGATACCCAGGAAGGCTGATGGTGTATACATCTCATTCTGAAAGCTGGCAGGCTCAAGACCCAGAAAGTGTTGATTTTTCATTTTGAGTCTGTAAGCAGGAAAAGACTGATGTCCCAGCTTAAATAGTCATGCAGGAGGAGTTCCCTCTTAGTTATTTTTTCAAGTCTTCAATGGATTGGATGAGGCCCACTCATATTAGGGAATGCAGTCTACTAAGACTACCAACTCAAATATTAATCTCATCCAGAAACAACCTCACAGACATACCAGAATAATGTTTGAACAAATGTGTGGGTACCCATGACCCAATAAACTGGACAAATAAAAGTAACACAATGAATGTCAGTTAATTGAGCTACTCATTCAATAAATATTTGAGGCCCCACACTAAGTATGATGGCAGATACAAATATTATGGGCTAGTCTTAAATCTAACCGGAAATATAATGCATCAAAAGTATACTCATGGCAAATGTTATCAAGAGGCATAAAAACTGTACTCGAGGCAGATTGTGTTTAAACACAGTTCACATGACAATGCCATTATTTCAAGCTTGTCAGTTAGGGAGGCAAGAGTGGCATCACTTCGACTCACAGGAGAAGGCAGTATTGCTCTAGGTCTTGAATTATAGATTCAACTTGAATATGTGAATATGAAACATAAACAGAATGTCATTCTTCAAGGAGGATGTGACATAGATGATGTCCATAGAAAAATTTTCTCATTTGAACTTCATTTAAAATGACTTGGACTTGGGTTGCATAAAGAAAAACCCTGAGAAGTAGGCCAGGAAAATAATGTGTGAGACATCTATTGGAGGATTGTGTATGCCAGATAATAGCATTTGAATAACTTTTGATAGATAATATGTAGCCATTGAATATTTTTGAATGGTTATCATTGACAAAGAGCTAGTATTGGGTCGGTAAGAGTCCAAAGTAGTTAGAGACGATGAAAATATAAAGAAATGGATCGTGGATAAAACTCTTGAAGACATGGTAAGTAGATATTGGGAGAGTGGAGCACGGTCTTCAGCTTTTTAGACTGAGTAAAGCACTAGAAATGATTGTAGCATTAGAAGAAAAGAGATAACTGGAAGGAGTGCTGATTTTGAGATGGAGATGAATTAAAGTTTAGATATATGAAACTTGAGGTGAAGAAAGTCATTTGACTTGAGAGGTTCATTAGGCAACTGAAAAGTGGACTGTGACACAGGGAAGAGTTCCAGGTTGAATGTGTATTTAATGGACAAATACAATATGGTGGTAGTTAAAATACATTTTTTTAAAGTAAGTGAATTTTATAGGAGTGAAAGAAATGAGTATGGAGCTTGGGAATTCTACATTGAAAGATAAGGAGAGCCCCTGCAATAGAAAAAAATAAAGTAATAGAAGGAAACCTACTCTATTCAATACCATGCAAAAATGAAGAGAAAAGTTTTAAAATGTGATCCAAAAAAATGAAAAATGGGAAAAAGATATATTCCACAACTAGGTTTTATTAATAGAATGGTGTTGAATTTCTGATAGTGCTAATTCTAGCTAAATATTGGAGGGAAAACCATAAAGATAGCCTATTTAAAAAAAAATTGATAGTTAAAAGACAGAATAGTACTCCGAGAGTGCAGCAAGTTCTATTGTCAGTTTTTTTTTTTTTTCAGGAGAAAAAATTATTTATATTCTTTATACATTTAAGTATAGTTTTTAAAAAGACAAAAAAAAAAAAAGCCCCACCATTTAGAGGTAGGAAATTCAGTTATTTGAGAGAGATACAATAATTCATGAAGTGCTTGATAATTTAACAAAACTAATATAGTCAGCCAAATTATAATATTAAAATATATTTGGATCAACGTTTATATTAAGAATCATAGGGCAAGTATATACCAATATAAAATGTTTCGTTTACTTAATATGGGTGAAAAAAATGCAGAAAGAAAAAAGAACAAATGAGGTCACTTAAACTCTGACGTTGGGATGATAGTTGTGTTTTGTAGCCATCAAGTAATAACACCTTTGATTTAGAGTGACATTGAGCCATAACATCAGGTAGTGAAAATTTAAGATGCTGGTTCAATTTCCCATCAGATAACCCAGCCATTTATAAGTGAAAGCTCCCATATATCAGTGATAACTGTAAAAACAAAAAGTTTTGGTGGTTGTAAAAAAGGGTCTCAGGAATACTGGGCTTTGATCGGCATAATATCTAGATTGTAAACTGATAAATTGTCATTTGTTTTATGATGATGTCATTGGTGGTTGAAATCAATTATGGCTTATTAGTATGTATTTTGTGTTTTATTTTGTTTTCTGAAATAATGGATTAGCTCTAAGCCTCTAGCACTCATTCTAGGTGGTCATTAAATTCCCTTTCACTTTATCCACTTCATTCTTGTCCCTCGCCCCCACACGCAAGGACTTTTTCTCTCTTTTTCATTTTGCTATGTATGTATCCGATTGTAAATTGTTGTATGAATTATTACAATTCTTCTACTAAAATTAACAAACTATATGTGTTTATTTTAAACAGGAGAAGTTAACACTGGTCTATGTATCTGCAACACTATTCATGTAGAACCATGTAACTATCATAAGCTAAATAATGTTATTTCTTATTACTGTTCTTAGTTGTTGGAGTCCATGTGAAATAAAGTTCTTTTACCTTAGGAAGATATATTGGAATATAAAATAAAATAAGTTATATAGTTTTTCATAGAGATAAAATATTTTTAGTATTTTTAATGGAGACTATATTTTTTATGATTCTGAAATGAGTGGAACTTGAAAAAAATAGTTTTTTTATTGTTTATTATTAACTGGAATTGCTATTTTTCTAACACATGAAATTCTTCACTTACAAAAGATAGTGTCTAAGTTGACAGCAGTAGTCCTTACAAGAAATGTCAGGTTATAAAACTATCAATCATTTTAGAAAAGCAAGTATACATGGGGATTGTAGCATGGAAAAAAAATGATGCCTTAATGTTTTTCTGAAACTGTTGTAAAAGTAGGAGGTTTGATGGTGCATGGAGTATAATGAAAGGTTAAGAAATAGACTTGAATGGAGTATCTGAAGAGATAAGCGATAAGACTTTTTTCAGACTGTAGAAATATAGGTTAAGTACCAGAATGGCATGACAGCCATGAAGTGTGAAGTGAGGTTAAGGTAACTGTTTAGGGTGCCAGTAGACGTGTAATATAGGGATGAATAGAAATTATTCAACAGACAAGGAAGTCATAGAATGGGATATGATAAACACATTATATCTGACTACTAGACTTCTGAAGGCAAACTGAATGAAAATAGTATGGATGATTCTGTCATTTTCCTTTTTTTTTTTGTTTTCATTTTTCAGTTGCCAGTTGCCCAGTACTGTGGTGATTGTGGAAAAAAAAAAGCTATGTAATTAGATTACATAAAAAAATCAAATTATGATCAATGTGAAAAAAGAACCCTGAAACATAGGCTTCATTGATTATCATTTTTTAATTGTTTAGTTCTGAATTAGTGATAAACTTCAACTTTATATTTAATCAAATAGTTGCAGAATAGTTGCAAATTTTCCTAAGCAAGGATTCATTTCTTGTCTGTAAGCAAAGCACCTAAGAGCTTCACTTTTAGAAACAGTTTAGAAGAAGTTTGGATTGTGTTTGAAAAAATGAAGTTTAAAAAAATACTACCAATATTACACAAACTTTTAGAAAACAGAGGGGGAATAAATTTCCAACTTGTTTTATGAAGAACGCTAAAACTTGATGTGAACTTGACAAGGACACAACAAAAAAAATAGAATATCATATGATATCTCGCATGAACATAGATGCAATTCTTCTTAACTAAATATTAGCAAATTGAGGTCAGTCATATAAAAATGACAATAAATCATGACCAAATAAGGTTTATCCTAAGCTTGCAATGTTTATTTTATAAAAGAAAATTGGTGTGAAACACCACATGAAGAGAATTAAAGAAAAAAAACATAGGATCATCTCAACAGATGCAGAAGTATTTGATGAAATTCAACAATTCATGATTAAAAAAACAGAAGAAACCTCAGCCCTCTAGAAGTAAAGGAACATTTCATTAATCTGGTAAAAAACACTTTAAAAATGCCTATAGTTACCATCATATCTAATGTAAAATATTAAACCCTTTTCTCTGTGATCAGGAAAAAAGTAATGATGTTTGCTCTACTTCAATTCAACATTTACTAGATATCTTAATCATGGAAATAAGGCAACAAAATAGAAATTAAAGGCATAAAGTTCAGAAGAGAAGAAGAGAAGTGTATTGATTTGTAGACAATATGACGATGCTACCTAGAAAACCTATTGGGGGGTATGCAATTTAGTGAATTAAGTAAGATCAAAGCATACAAGGTCACAGGATACATTGTCAGTATACCAAAATTAATTGCATTTCTATGTACCAGCAACACAAAATTATAAAACTAAATTTAAAAAGATACCAGTTATAATATCAAGAAATAAAAAATATGGAAACCTTTTTTATGGTGAAAACCATCAAGCATTGCTTATAAAAATTAACGGCCTAAAAAAAACGTAGGGACAGATGATGTTTTTGGAGTAGAATATACATTGTTATATCTATTCTTACAATTTTATTTAATATAATCACAACTGAAACTAACCCAAACATTCATCTTCAGAAGAATTATGGTATATCCATTCATTGGAATATTAGTAAATAACAAATGTGATGAACTACATGGTTCCATTGTTATAAAATTCTGGAACAGATAAAACTAAAATTATAGTAACAAAAAGCAGATTGGTGGTTACATGGAGCAGAGTGAGAGGTTGATGCAAGGTCGGAAGATAAAAATGAGTTCCTTAAACAGTAGCCTTTGAACAGTACACTTAAAATAGTTGCCTGTCATTGTGAGTTATACCTCAATGAAGTTGATCTTTAAAGGGCAAATATTACTGTAGGGTAACAGAAATAAGAAAGATGCTTCTGAAAAGGCAGGAGTTGACTGAAAAGGAGCACAAGGGAACTCACTGGGGTGAAATAAATGTTTTTATACTGTTTCAGATTGGTGCTTACACAGGTGTCTTCAATTGACAAAATTCATCAGACTGAGTACTTAATATCCATTCATCTCATTTCATTTAAATTATTTCTCAATAGAAGCCTATTCTGACCAGAACAATTTTAGGATATCTCTTATTTTTATTTTTATTTTGTTTTTTGTATTGGTTCTCAGAGGCAGAACTGAAGATCATGACATGAAAAGTTTTCCAGGTCATCTATCTATCTATCATCTATCTATCTATCTATCCATCCATCTATTTATCTATCTATATATATGCATATATATCTTAAAGTGCATTGAATTTTACATTTATACTGTAACTCCTTAAATTCTAATTCTCTCCTATCCTTTATCTCTTACTTCATCAGTAAATCATGTACTTTCTTTTGTTTTTATATAGTATGTAAATTTAAATATATATAAATTTAAAAGTTATTTTCCCTTTATATGTGTCCATTTCTTAACAGTTTTTTTTAAAGATTTATTTATTTGAGAGAGAGAGTTTGAGGAGGGGGAGGGAAGAGAGAGGGAATCTCAAGCAGACTCCCCACTGAGCATGGAGCAGACTCAGGACTCTATCCCAAGACCATGAGATTATGACCTGAGCCAAAATCAAGAGTCAGACACTTAACTGACTGAGCCACCCTTTTCTTAATATGTATATATTGCTTGTTGATATTTGTAAGAATTAGGAAGCTGGGACTTCATATCTTACATTTACATTAAAAGTGAAAAAAAATTCCTTATACCCTCAATGAGCCTATTTATTAAATTAAAAAATAGCCAGATAATATTACTTTATATAAAAAATATAATGGAATAGTGTGGCATAAAATAATAAGTTGTCATCTTGCAAGGTGATAAGAAGCAGACAGGAGAAGAGTACAATAGGATTACATCTTGAAGAGTTAATACTAGTCTGATCTCCATACAAATATTTTAATAAATGATTTTGAAGATGACAGTCCAGCTGCATGTCTTCCCCTAATTAAATTCTCTCTCTTGTTTAACTATCTGTTTTTGTGAAATAATTCTCAAAATTTTAAAGAGAGCACAGCATATTAACAACACTGTCATATATATAAATGACTCATTTGTCCAGAATAGATTGTTTAGGAGCAAGTGAGTGGTTAATTCGGTAAGTTTTATGAGGAGTTTTTCCCCTAGGAATCCTTACCACAAGGTTACTCTAGTAAATTATTTAGTAAAGCACTGAAAGATCAAGGAAATTGCTGTGACCTCATTTCAAAACATTTGAAGCTCCTAAGTTTATGAGAGGGCTAATAGGCAAATTACATCAGCCTCAAAAAACACAGTATACCAGCTGACATCCATATGTGGGAGTACCAGTGTATGTAATTCCTTGAGGCAAGAGTAATGGCAATCCACTGTGTTAACTATATGCATGTGATATTTTTGTTGGTCCAATATTATAAAGTAAGCTGTTTGTAAACCCTATAAAGCTGTGCCCTATGTCTTCCAATCACATGATGTGACTGCCATTTACTATTGCCGAATAAATATAGAAGGTAAATTAAGTAGAAGTAAATGCAACAACTTCTAGTCAAGATTACCATCTAAAATTTTAGTTGAAATCTGGAAGAATTCTTAAGTAAATTATGAGTGTAGGTAAAAGGAAAATTTTCTAACATATTAAATTTATGGGGACATCTTGGTGGCTAGTCAGTTAAGTGTCTGCTTTTGTCTCAGGTCATGATCCCAGGGGCCTGGGATTGAGCCTCACATTAGGCTCCCTGCTCAGTGGGAAGCCTGCTTCTCTCTCTCTTCCCCTCTCCCTCCTCATGCTCCCTCTCTCTCTCCCTCAAATAAATAAATAAAATCTTTAAAAAAGAAATAAAATATTAAATTTATGGACCCACTCTTAGATGGTCAATGAATTTACTCATTGAAGAACCACAAAATCGTCTTGTCAACACAGGCTATGAATATATGTCATTGGTAACCCCATGGAAATAAAGGAAAGAAGAATGGTATATTTATGATATAATAGTTTTTTATTATGCCCTCTTGAAATAGGTTACATTTGAGGTGTGTATGATGAAAATTACGATAAAAAAATGCCTGAAAAGACAAAATTTTAATTCCCCCAACTTATCTTGTCCATCCAGAAAGATCTATCAGAGGTTCTCATATCTCTGAAGTTAGTTTTGAGGTCAACTCAGAAATTCTCTTCTGGGTCAGTAACCTAAGAAAAACCCACTAAGCTCTAGGTCATTCCCTAGGTTTCTAATTAGATTGAAAAGAAAATAAACAAATTTAATAACCATCCTGTGATGGGTTTAGAAGTTAATTTTATTTTAATATCCTCTGAACCCCTTGAATCCCAAGGCTAACCGAAGCACAGAGCCAGTTTTTATTCAGGCCTAACTCCTTACAGGAGTGATACAAAACAGAGGCCAGTTAGGAACCAGGCAAGATGGTCTTTGCCATAATCACATTTATCTCTAGAGAAATAAGAGGAAATGCTTGGATGTACTGGATGTATCATGGACAGTCTTCCTGTTGTCCTGATTATCTGAGGAGATGTCAGTCAATGAGGTTTTCTGCTTTGTTTTGTTTTGTTTTGGTTTGGTTTGGTTTGGTTTTGCATGGTAAATTATTACTTATGCTTTATATACCATCTCTCCCAACCTTCTCTGATACTTTATCAATCCTTCCATTTCTTTCTTGTATCTTCATTCCTTTTTTCTTTTTCTTCTTAAATAAATCTTTTTTATAGATTTTATTTATTTATTTGAGAGAGAGACAGAGAGAAAGCACAAGTGGGGTGAAGGGCAGAGGGAGAAGCAGACTTCCCACTGAGCAGGGAGCCCAATGCGGGACTCCATCCCAGTACCCTGGAATCATGACCTCAGCCAAAGGCAGACAGTTAACCAACTGAGCCACCCAGGCGCCCCCATCATTCCCTTTTTCTGCTGGAACTTTCAATTCACCTTACTTTCCTCTTAAACAAAAACAAACAAAATCATTGTTTAAATCCACATATATCTCTAGTTCCTGATTCATTAATTTTCATCTTTTCACTGCCACACTTCACAAAATTGCTGCCTTTCTTTGCTTCCCACTTAACTCTTTAATGCCATATAATCTGTATCCATGCCCTTATCATTCCATTGAAATTGTTCTTGTTATTCCCCAGTCATATCGATTGTGAAAGTAAAAGCAAATGTTTCTATCAACGCTTTCACAAAAACAGCAATAACAGGGCTAAACATTTGGAATGTGGAGCCAGACAGCCTATACATTTGCTAGTTCTGTAACCTTGAGCAAGTTTACTTAAACTTGCTGTGCCTCAATTACCATATAAGTAAAATGGAGTGATAATAGAACTTTCCAAAATGTGATTGTGAAAATTAAATTATTTAGTCTGTTTAAGATAATAACAACAGTGTCCAGCTCAACAAGTTTAATTACTAGTATTTCTATTTTCTGAGATGTAAAATAGGAGAGTATAATACTTCATTTCATGCAGAGTGTCTGTGGGGCTAAATACCTTAAGCAGTGTAAAGTGCATTAGTAAATATTCAATAAGACCTAAGTATTTTAAAACTCTCAAATTGTAAGGCTTGATCACTCCTCCCCTCCGTCATCATCATCTCTTGTTGTTTCTGGTTACAGTCTCCTCTGCGGTCTCTTTTCCTCCATTCATGCCATAACCGTAAATATCCCCAGGGTGCTCTAGTTGGGATTTTGCTTTACTAATTCCATATATTCTGCCTGTAAACCTCATTCAAACTTATGATTTCAACTTCACCAGCCTAGTGACAACTTCAGACTTTCTGCTTATGTAGCTCTTATATATACCATTTTTGGGTATCTCAACTTGAATGTCTCTCAAGGACCTCAAATTCATCATGTCTCAAAATAATGCCATCATCCATTCCCACAAACTTCTTCCACTGCCTATGAATGTCATTCCTACTCCTTCACGTGTTCAAAGCAGAAACTTGGGAGTTAAATTAGCAAGCTCCTTCTGACTCCCCCAACCATCTATCTAATCTGTATCTAGTACCTGTATATTATACTAACTTGATGATTCTCCTATTTATTTCTTCTTTCCCAGTTCAGGTTTATCCTCGATTATAACCATAGGCTTCTAACTGCTTATGGACAGACTGGCTTAGCTTCAGTCTATCTGCAGTAAATGTTATCTGAATGTTCATTATTCCCCTGATTAGGAACTTCGATAGCACTCTCTAGCTTTTAGAATAAACTACAAATCCTTCAGTTTGTAACATAAGGCATCATCATCTCCTAATCAACTATTCCTTAGTCATACAGAATTTCTTGTGGTTTCCTGAATATATTTTTGTGTCCTCTCTCTCCAAGCCTTTCATATTCTCTTCTTCCTCTCCTTTCCAGATTTCCTCATCATTTCATCTCAACCTTCAGATCGCACTAATTTCTTGGTCACCTTCTTTAGGAAGATCCCAGGCTCTTACAGAAGCCCCATTCACACCTAAGATTACTCTGAATATAGCAAATCCTGTACTGTACTTGAAATATCAATACCCCTGTCTTTTTTGCCACTGAACTATGAACTTAATAGGGACAAGGGCTTATCTCCCACTACTCTACCTCTCTCTCCCTCTACCCCAGTTATACTGGCCTCCTAGCTGGTTCCTAACCACCTTGGCATTTTGTTCTACAAGGATATAAGCACTGCTTGTTTCTTCTGCCAAATATACCCATGGGTCACTACCTTACTCTTTCAAAGATTTGCCCAAGTCTCATTACCTCAGTGACAACTGCCGTGACCACACAATTTAAAGTGAAAACCTCTCCCAAAAGGCTCAAACACATTATCTTATTAACCTCTATGACATTATGTAACTTATTCATTTGGTTTTTAGACCATCTCCTCCATCAAAATGTAATCATGAAAGATGATCATTTCTTTATATTTTTCTCAATTGCATTCATTCCTAGAACCTATTTGTACTGTTCTCTATTACATCCCTAGTGCCTAGAACAAAAACACAGAGTACACAAGTCAACACAAATCATGAATAGATGGGGTAATAAATGAATTATTCTTCCTTTTAGAGTATATAGCATCAAACACATAATAGGTATTCAATGACTGTTCATAGAGTTAATGATAAAGTCAAAACTTTAAACTATTTGATTTTAATAATTAAATATAAGCAACTAAAAAATTAAGTTCCTGTTAAAATTAGAGGAAAAATTCCCCCTTTATAGTAAGATTGAAAAATAGACAACCTTGTAAATTCAGCTATATTAAGTTTGACCACCTGAAAATTAAATTGATTGCAGCTTAATTTTCCTGTGAAAGAGGTTAAGCTATTTCGCACTTTTTCTCCTATCACCAATTTAGAGAGAGTCCGCTGAAACTTTTGCCCAATTATCCCTGAAAAGGATAAAATATCAAGTACTGAAGAAAAACCATACAGGTCATATACAACTCACCAAACTAATACATCTGTTATAGTAGAATAACTTTCCATTGTATGTTCAAATAGTACTGTAATTTAGGGTTGACTGAGAAGGGGTGGTTAGTGTGACAAGCAGCAAGATGAAGCTACATTTATACCAATTCCGTGCTCGAGGGCAGCTTTACCTGCAAAGTGGCAAATAGATATGCGTTTTGTCTGCCGCCACCCGGAATGCCTATTGCATTCGTCGCACACGGTGCACTCACAGCTCAGAGGTTGGGGAATTAAGTATTAACAAGCGCTGGCTGCAAAAGCAGTCTGCAGAATTTCCTCACTTTGCAAAGGGATGAAAACTGAATTGTACTGTTTAGAAGACTATACCTTTTCTAGATCTCCACTGAAGGTACCTACTATTTTATAACTAGTAATACAAATTTTGAAGCCAAAGTATGTATTAATGTCGAAGGGTGATCAGGATTAAAAAACAAACAAAAAACCCTGTTTTTTTTTGTTTGTTTTAGTGGGCTATGGCATTGCATTAGTATAAATCATTGATTTTTCAAGTGTTTATATTTTTAAGTTATTATTTTATTCTAGCTCCTTAATTACAATAAATAAAAGTTTAGGAGATTAAATCCATAGAGATAGGCAAAGGGCAGGACATGTATTTAACTTCTAGAAGTAAAGGTGGCCACATATCAATAAGTAAGGACAGATTAGAGCCTTGCTGTAGTGATGCAGAGACCCCAGACTTCTCCCCACCTAGCCACTTACTTCCTGACTACCTGAGGAGGCAAAATCCATTTAAACATTTTGTGCCTCATTGTCTTTATTTATAAGATGATTATAAATAATTAACATTTATTAAATCTTAGTACCAATTTTATAATACTTCCTTTATATCACCACGCCGGAGCCTCACAACTTTAAGGTAGAAGTTATCCATTTCTTCTTTAACAGAAGAGGAGTCAGACTATATAAACATTGCATAACAGGCCCCAGTTGACAGAGCTCCTAAGTAGTAGAGCAGGGTTCAAACCTCATGCTGCTCATGCTCTTTCCAATTTGTAAAGCTGCCTTCAGGCACGATGATAACACCTGCCCTGCAAAGTGTACACAGTGGATATGAAAATAAGTTCATTTTACGAAGTAAATTGAAAACTGTAAATTGTTATTGAAACTGGCAATCATTTTAACAATTACTTATTAAGCAATTATTTATTAAGCAACTGCCCAGTTGAGGGATGCCTTGAAAATAAAGTATGCTACTTGTTTCAACCCTGAAGGAATTTGTAATTTACTATACACACAAGATTAATACATCAAGAAAAAAAATTGTGAAAGCACTTATAAATATGTAACTTAAGTCTAAATATAGGACTTCTATAAAATTACCTGATATACACAACTATTGTTCTTTGTCAATCAAACAGGATCAGACTCTGGTTATCCATTTTTGTAAGATTTATTTATTTATTTTAGAGGGAGGGAGGGGCAGAGGGAGAGAATCCTCAAGCGGACTCCCTGCTCAGCCCAGAGCCCGGAGGGACATGGGGCTCGATCCCACAACCCCTGACATCATGACCTGAGCCAAAACCAAGTCAGACGCTCAACCGAGCCACCTAGGCACCCCAAGACTCTGGTTATCTTAAGCCAAATCGTTTCTTTGGAAGGTATATGATAGTTCACATATTTGTATTGAAAAGCTGGAGGGGAAATTAAAAAGACAGATTTCAGAACGGGGAACAAGACACCTCTGATAGTCTAGACCATACTCTTTAGAGCATCATTTTGATAGGTCAACCTGCTTTAACTATTCTGCCTTTGGGTTGCTCCACTGAATAATCATTCCTGGAAGAAAGAGTCTGGTTGAATGCATGCCCATCCCTTGGATAAGGCAGGGCCAGCATTAAGAGTCCCAGTAAGACCTCATGCAATGGAGGAAAATTAAGGTGCAGTTACCAGTACAAGGAAAGTGAATGATTGGCAGGGAAAATTAAAATGACCATTCTAAGCAGAAAAATCAAAGATTATTATAGGTGGAAGACTGCTGAAGTTTTCAGGAAAGATGTAGATCTTGAAAGACAGGATTTGAACACTTGGGTGCAAAAAACTCTTGCAGTGTCATACCAAGACTATGGACAATGAAGACAAATCTCTAAGTTTCTACCTTAGGGAGTTTGGGGCTTGTTTTGTTTTACTTTGCTTTATTTTTAAAAGGATTGTCAAGTCAATCTACTTTGAACTATGTTTCAACAAAGTTGTCACTATATACATGGAAAGGAGTTTAAAACATCTTAAAATCTTTTGTATCATGGGTTGATTAATGGAGATACTTGATTTCTTAGCAGACTTCTAAGAAGCAGATATTCTCATGAGACAATATAAAAGAGAAATGAAAGATTAAATTCCTGGGAAATCAGGTAAAATGTTAAAATCGCGTTACTTGGTTTTCCTACATTATAATTTATGTCAATTAACTTTACTCTCATTTTATCAAACTTTTGACTTGGCATAATAGTCAAATCAACTCCCATTTAATGTCAGATGATCTAACTGCTATGATATTTTAGAAGTGAATTTGATTAATAAAATATAGTTTTTAAGCAATTACAAAATTTAATATTTTAGAACCTATTCTTTTACATTATGTTGTTGTATCATAACATAGAATAATAGGTGTTCGTGATTGTTGATTTAAAAAATCAGAAGTATATACTTAATTACTGATTTTGAATGTATTCTAGAGAGTAATGTTGCCACTTAAACTAAGATTGGTGAACTGAGGATTCATAAGTATAGGTCTTTTCATTGAACACTTCCACCAAGGACCTTCCAAATATACTTCCTAACAGTCCTTACTATAATGATTCTTTCTCTACTGCAGCCCATATTTCAAACTAATCTTCCTGGAAAGTCTCTGTGATTGCCCATTGTCTAAAAAGTAACTTCCAACTTCTTAGCTAGAAATTGAAAGAAAGAACTCTCAGAATATTTTGCTATTTCGTGAACATGCTATACTTTCAATAACTCTGTCCTTTTGTATGCATTTATGATGCTTCAAATCTCCATTTGGCAAAACCAGGTATCCAGTTAAGTTTCTTTAGATGAATGCACATCCAGATAACAATTATAATATGTTTTTAAATTTATCATGATAATATTAATAACTTATTTTTATTGAGCACTTTCTGTATACCAGAAAATAATTCAAACACCTTCTCTATGTAGCATCTCAATTATTCTTCATAAGAAACCATTCAGTAGATGCAAATATTAGTCCCATTTTACAGATGATAGAATTGAGAGGTGAGTGAAAATCCAAATAGTCACATGGCTAGTAGTTAGCAAACCAAGATTCGAATCCGGAGATCCTGAAAGGGCTCTGATGCAAGATCACCTATGATTAAATCCAAGCTTTGCCCCATACCAGCTGTTTTACCCTGGGCAATATTCTTAACTTCTATAAGCCTCAGTTTCTTCATCAGTAAAATGAAGTAATAGTAACATAGTAATAGTAAAGTAAATGAGTTAATATGTATATAGTGCTTAAAACAGTGCTTAATAATTGCTCAATAGAGGTTAGTTTTTTATTACCTAGTAATTTCTATGGAAGTAAAACCTATACATATATTTGCAAAAATGAGCAGATGATTAAATATCTTGATAAAACACATAAATCAAAGATACTGATGTGTTGATCTGTCCATTCATTTGTGAACAAGCATTGAGTACGTGGTACAAACCAAGAACTGTGCTTGGCATTGGTGATATAACAGTAAACAAAATATACGTTGACTCTGCCTTCATGAAGCTTATCGTCTCAATCTTTTGTGATTATAATAGGAGATGAGCAAGATACATTCTCAGCTTAATCCAGTTTTATCTCATTAGGGAAGGTATAGCAAATCATGCCTTGTTATGAGGCATGGTGGTTGAGGTGACTCCTCTAAGAAGGGAAAGCCAAATTTAAATCCAAGGCCTAAAAGAGATCTTTCTTTGCCAGCCAGAATCCCTCAACCAAAGGGGAAAGTATATGACATGAGGCACTTTCCTAGGCAAATAGAGTGAAGACCACAAAATACTGTTGATGAAGTCTAGGGGTAAGTTAAAAAAAAAAAAATGCTCTGATTGCAAAACCATAGTCAGACCACAAAATTTCCTCTATCAGCAGTGTCACTTTGATGATATATCTGAGAGCAGTGAGACTTAAAAGCCTGAATTCCAGCACTTATGTTAGGAGACTGCTTTTAATTCATGCCCAGAACCTGCTTTCTTTTAGAAACAATGTTTCCCTAAGGCCTTCATCAAGGGGCTGAGGTATGAGCTCCTCCAGAATATCTGCTATCCAGGGAATAGTTAATGGAGTTGCCCAACCGGAGCCATGACCTCTAGGTCTCTGCACTTTGGGGATTCCATTTTCAACTTAGATTCTAAACTGGAAGTGATTCTTTCCATTAAAACACTTTTTAAAAAGCCTCTCTCATAACCACAGCATGCAAGAAAAAGCTGATCTCTAGAAGAGGCTGTAGACACGGGATGTTCACTTTAGAAACAGAGAAAGTTCCAGTGTGAAGCAGCCATTCTTGCATTCAGCAAAGCAAATACTAAGTTTTGTAGACAGCTAGAAGAATTCTGAGACTAGAGGACATGATAGGAAAGCAGGCAAAGGATAAAAGCTGCTGGTGGAAATGATTAATCCCAGGTCCTCTAAGCACAGAAATCCAGTCGAAAGCAGAACGATTCCATTAGCCACACTACTTAAGTTATCATCAGCAGAGGAAAACCAGAGATGACTATCACAACATATTGTAGATGCCTATGTATCATAGACCACATATAATTTCCAATAGAGTGCCATTTCTAACAAATCCTTTAATCCTCTTCAAAAAGATACAAGTTTAAAACCCCTAGCACCAGGGAGATATTATTACTCCTCTGTTAAAATCAGAATTTTGACAGTTGAAGTGGGTGAAAAAGAATATCACTTACATAATTCTTTCATAATGAGTCATATTTCTCTCTGGGAATATTAAGAAAGCTAATGGAGTATGTGAATCAAATAATTCAATCGAATACCTGCTGGGTCTGGATTATGGATAAGGTACTGTGTTTGTTTATATAAGAAATATGAAGGCAAATAAGATTCAGTTTCTTCTCTCTGAGTCCTTGCTGTCATGCAGGAAGTTAAGATCATGCAGACCCACAAAAACTACCATATGAGATTAAATTCATAGACACAACTTTCCTCAGATGTAATGTCATGCTTACACATTACTTGTACATGGAGGTAGACATTATTTTCTACCTTACTAAAAAAAAATCTGTCACCGAACAATCAGAACAGTAACATGTTTCATAATTTCTGATTTTATGAATTTTTATAATATTATAAGAGCTGATTTTATGAATTTTTTATAATATTATCACCTATCTGACAGATATGTTTTTCCTTTAGGAACTTGGAGTGTACATCTCCATTTTTGTTTCTCATTTTATCTCCTTCATATATATTGATGACTAAATATGCTAGATAGGGAAAGGAAAAAAATAGAAAGAAAGTAGTATGGAAAAAGAAATTATCTCCTAACAAGGAATCAGGAACGGCATCATGAAGGGTTTGCATTTACAAGTGGATTTGGAGGAAGAAAAAATTTTTAATAGATAGAGCTATGGTGGAAGTGAAAAGTATCCTACATAAACAAAATGTCAGAAGTTGGAAAATGAAGCATATTTGCTAACCAACAAGTCATATCATCAGCCTGGATAATAGGGGCAAAGTGAAGAAATGAAAAAGGTATACAGTACTGCCTCCAGGGTCCCTATATTTAGCCAACTAAGTAAAGCATAGCCAGATTAGGTAGCTGCTCCAGGACTACCTGAAACGTCTGTTCAGCAGAACACCTTGAAGCATCATTGATTTTTAGGAATGTGCTGAAGTAAAAAGAAGTAGTTATTTCTTCTAAACATGACTTTTTTTTTTTCCATTTTGGTCTGTGAGGCCACCTATGAAGACATGGAAGGAATTCTCCAGGGTCATTTTCTAATTTAGCCCAAATGAAGAGATGCACATTGGCAAGTAATTTGAATTCTTGATTTAACTAGTGGAGGGATGCATACTGAATGAAAATTGGATTTTTGATACTGGCCTTGTTTGAATAACCTAAGGAGTTTGTCCTAATAAAAATGATGGATGTTTATCCAATTCTACGCTGATCACCTTTCTGACAGGTACCAGGTGCCAGGGTTGAGGTAGGCAGGCAGATTTGCCACAGAAAGTCCAGAACACTGAGACGGGACTTTGGAAACAGAGATGACAGATGAAGATTCAGCCCTCAGAATGCTTCTTATTGTTACTATTAGGTAAATATGTTCTCATCGTAAAAATGTGTTCTCTGACAGGACAATTTGGAGTTAGACGTGAATAATAGCAGTTATGGCATAGTAGAAAAAAGAGGAATCCAAAATCTGAATCCCAATCTCCACATAAAATGAGCTTCCCATGGGAATTTAAGCAATCATATGATCATTCTAGTTTTCTACTCTTTGTACATAAAAAATTATATGCACAAGGCAGACTTTTATGATTTATCTCATGTATATCTCATTAATTTTTTGCAGTAGGTTTTTTATTCCCATTTTAAGGGTAGCAAAAACAAAGTTTAGAAAACTCACTCTGTCAATAAACAACCCAAGTTTCTACTTTAAATCTTTACTGAGTTATTATTTTAATGCATCACAAAACCAGTAGAAGTTTTTTGCATGGAAACAAGAGATTATAAAAGATTGTTATCATAGAGAAATTTTAAACGATATTTGTAAAAATCAAACACAATATAGGAAAGAAATAAAAACAAAGGCATTCCAATTAAAATGAATGGGAAGACAAGTTTGGAGAATTCAAATAAAATTCATACAGAAATGTTAGGATCACTTAACATCATTTAGTCTCTGAACATATTTGGTGGCCTAGAAGAAATGCATTGGGAAATATAAAATGACTGCACTCATGTGTCTAATGTAGATGTTTATTCAAATTAACATTGTACTTCAATGTCAGAATTTCAGCATTACCTAAAAGAGATGTCAAAATACTTTCACCTTTCATTACTGCTGGATGAAAATAGCAGAAGTATCTGCTTAGTGGAAATTAATCAGTGTAGATTATTGTGAATCTAATTTCTTCTTAATTTAAATTAAAATATATGTCAACATATCATTGTAAATGTTTTATGTACCAATCCCATGTTCACAATTCCTTTAACAGTAATGAGATAGCTTTGACTTCATCTGATTATACTGTTAAACAGACAATTCATAACTGCTTAACTTCCTGTCCAGTTTAGATGAAATTGGAAAAAAATTAGAAACAATAACTTAAATGCTTCTTTGAGATTCTAGAAGAGGAACTGTGTGAATTAGAACGGCCAGTTCAGCACACGTTTTAGTCTCTAAATTTATACTTCTGGTACCACTTCAATGATCTGTAATAGTTACAAATCAGACAGACTTTCAGAGATTTCTTGAAGTGACCTAATCCAAGAAAAGTAGATAATTTATTCAGAGGTTTTTCTGCTGCTGCTCAAGAAATCTATAGAGACTTTTATAATTTTCTCCATTTAGCTTGGCATTTTCTGGTTAGTTAGTCGTTAGTACCTGGTTAGTTCCACCTTGCTGATTAATTAATAGGAAAAATGAAAGTCATTAACTTTTTTTTAACTCTAGGTATTTATTTTTTACAAGATCAAAGTGTTCTTCAAGTTGTAATTTTATTGTGGTATCATCTGATTATCTAACACAACAGGCTCAAATATCCAGCTATTTAAAATGGCTCAGTAACTAAGCGAAACATAGTGTATATTTGAACATGATTCCCTATTCATCTCAGTCAACTGACGGTAATTGCAGTTGCACTGGAAATGTCTTCACCCTGGGGCTATGAAATTTGAACACCTAGCTCCCTGTAACTGATTTCCATCAGTTCCAAATACTACCATCATTCATTCTGTGCCGATTTATTGAGCACTCTATGTTCTAGGTACTGTTTTAGCCTCATGGGATACATTAGAGTACAAAGCAAGAAAGATTCTCTATCCTCATTTGAGCATGTGTGTGGACAGGAGGGGGGAAGACAGTTAACATATAAAATAAATAAATAAATTATATGGTACTTTGAAGATGTTAAATCCTATGGAAAAGGAAGAAAATGTAGAACAAGTTAAGGGATACTGAGTGGAAGTTGGAGGAGGCTGCATTATTAAACAGTGTGGTGGGGGTTGGCTTTTGGAGTAGGGGAGATTTGACGGATGAATTGAAGGAAGTGCCTGAACTATCAGTATTGCCTCAAAAAACCAAGGACCCTATTTTTTCATGTGAAAAACAAGAAAATCATTGCAAGCCAAGTACAAGCTATTCAAAATAAATAATTACATGAAATGAGGCAACATAATTCACATTACATTTGAAATGTAAATTATACTGAATCACTTACCAAAGTTTCTTTTTTTCTTTAAAGATTTTATTTATTTATTTGACAGAGAGAGACACAGCAAGAGAGGGAACACAAGCAGGGGGAGTGGGAGAGGGAGAAGCAGGCTTCCTGCTGAGCCAGGAGCCCGATGTGGGGCTCTATCCCAGGACCCTGGGATCATGACCTGAGCCGAAGGCAGACGTTTAACGACTGAGCCACCTAGGCGCCCCTTACCAAGAGTTTCTTTCCAAGAAAAAGAGATTGGGCCACAGTTGTTTTGTTTTTAAATAATAACTTCATCAGATTATTTTTAGTCTCTTCTATTTAGAAAATATTTTAATATATTCTAGCACATATTGAAAATCATTGTTCTAGAAGAGAGGGAGGAGTCTGCTAATATATCACAAAAGGAACTGACACAGGGGTCCCCACACCTTCAAAGATATCATATTAAAGAATGACAAAAAGCAAAAAGGTTTGAGGTACAGCCAAATAACTCAAGCATATATGTACATTTGCTTTGTGGAGCTAATATAATAATACATTCTGTAACCTGCATCAACTCAGATGATTCTTTGTTGCCATATAACAACAGCAACAACAGTTTATAGTTACTGAAGGCTTATTATGTACTACACTTTGTTCACATTCAGGAGCATTATATCTTTTTTTAAATTTTATTTTATTATGTTATGTTAGTCACCATACATTACATCATTAGTTTTTGATGTAGTGTTCCATGATTCATTGTTTGCGTATAACGCCCAGTGCTCCACGCAGTACGTGCCCTCCTTAATACCCATCACCAGGCCAACCCATCCCCCCACCCCTCTCCCCTCTAGAACCCTCAGTTTGTTTCTCAGAGTCCATATCTTACTTCAATTATTCCACCCAACAGGTCTGCAAAGTATTTCACATCCCCATTTTACAGGTGAGGGAGGTAAGAAACAGAAGGCATAGAGGCTAAGTGGTAGAGTTCATTTCTGAACCCATGCATATTGGCTTCAGACCCTGAGCTTTTAACTATAATGTGACATTTACTCCTATGGGAAGTTTTGACAAGCACTACTCCAACGCAAATAAAATACAAGGCAATGCATTAAGATGTGGGGGTGGGGGGAAGTATTAGTATGTTAATTAATATTCATCTAAAAGTAAGAAAGATACTGACCTAAGATACTATTTTGTAGAGATGAACCCCGATGCCCCACTAGGTCGAATCTCAGGCAGCCTCGTATCTCCGACCATATGCACAGTGTCCTTGGGGAGAAATGGGCGTGTTACAGTGAACAGGACTGACAGTAGCACCTTACTGTTTTCTTCATTTCCATTCTTTTGCCATATATTGGAGTTTATAAAACAATTTAAAGGTATTTACCAATTTTGGCTCTGTTTTGACTAAATTAAACTTCACAGATAAAGTTAGTATTTGAAAACTCTTCCTATGAAGAGACTGACTATTAAACATAATACTGATAACTCAAACAGAAATGAGCAGCAGGAAAATGGCACAGAAGCATTTCTTCCACTTCCTTAGTGCATGCATTGTCAGTCAAGTCACACTACTGATTTCAAACAAGGACGTCTCATCTGACCTATTCAAGTAACATTCCTTTATTTAAGACATTATAATTTTTGTTCGCACCAACAAAGGCACCATGCTTTTAATAAATGGAATAAAATATTTAAAATCGTGTTCATTTCATTTGATTATTTCCATTTTGCATATTTTATAAAGCAAATACATTATAAGAATGCAAATATATAATTTATAAAACTAAATATTCATGTATTAAGAATGCATTCCCAAAATATTTGCTGGTATTTGTGAGGACACAGATCTAGATCATCAAAACAATTACCATTACAAATGGAAATGGATTTTTATTTTAAAAAGAACTTCAATTTACTTCTGCAATTGACATACAAATTAATAGGAATTAAACATCCATACATATAACTTTTAAATAATGTCCGTAAATGTCTGAATGAATCTTACTGTTTTGAGCTTAGTTATAACTCTGATTTTTTTTCTGTTCTTTTATAGCAGGTTATATTTGAAACATATGTGTGCATTTATGCAAGAATATCATATGTTTAACTCATTTTCAGGTGATTTTAATTTAATTAAAATGTGTAATATTGATTCTTCACTGATGCGCCATCCACACTAGTACTTTCCTTTAACTTCATTATCTTTCTGTCAATGGGCTCTGGTTATTCTCAGACAGTTAGGCTTAAAGTTTTCTCTATCGCCTCTCTATTTCTTGACATATAAGTGAACGGACAAATCGTATGTTTTCTTTTCCGAAAGGCGCTCTCATTTGTCTCTTCCTTTCCATTCATTGCTACGACCATCTAAGCTCTTGAAGTCCAAGCAGATACTGTTTTAATAACTTCTTTTGTGTTAGTCTCCCCTGTCATGCCTAAGCCCTACATAACAGCCAGGATTGATCTGTTCACTATTGCCAGATTATTCTAATTTAAAAGATTAAAGTTTTTTATTTTTATTTTTTAATTTTTATTTTTCTTAAGAAATCATTATGAAGTAAATTCTCCCACATGACTCATAGGACTCTTTGCCCCACCTGTTTTGTCTTGCCCTCTTTGGTCCACTCATTCTGTCTGTTGTCTGGTACAAGACAATAATGCCAAGGGCCTTTTGAACGTTTATTGCATTTTGCTGATAAAATACTTAGGACATTTTTCCTGCTTATTATTATAATTACTCAGATACATGTTTTCCCTCGTATTGATTACCCTTGAGGATAGAGACTCTGTTCTACACATTCTTTAAAAATATCTAGCAACTTCTAGCACATTTGCCTGCTCATAAGTACTCAAAATTAACATTTGATGAATAAAAGTACTCTAAAATAAAGCAATATTTTCCTGGTTTTATAGAATGGACTTTAACATGTTTGAGTCCCTTAGAGGCCCTAATATTCTCTACTTGTCATCCATCAGTGTATTCGAGAAAATGTCAGCAAATAGAAAATTACTATGTATGTAGAAAGTACTTAGACACATCCCCAAAGAGGTTGAAGAAATTTGACAGTATATCATGTTATGGGAAATGTGAAAATGAAGTATATTTTTACAGCCAGATTGTAGGATATTATTTAGCATAACCTGGTTTTCTCCAAAATCAGAAAAGAGAAATACAATTTCTAAAAAAAAATTATAATAAATAGTTCACCTTTGCATATTTTCTCTCTCACATTTCCCAGAATTATTTTCTTTTTCTTTTTTTACATTAAGTCAAATATTACAATTTCTTCAAAATCTGTTTAATCGTTTACTTACTGAAACCTTCTCTGATCAACATTACCCTTCCACTGTTTTCCTTAATTTGGATTCATTAAGCATTTGCCTCGACTCATTCCTCCTATATCATTCTACACTGCCTTTTATACAGTTTTATTTTGTTTGTTCAAAAGAAAATTGCTTATTTTAGATGTAGGAACAATTGTTTTATTTATTTATTTATTTTGGTTCCTACTAAGATCATGGAGTGGTTTCAAATATATACTAAGTACTCCACCAGTACAACTTTTATGGACGGGGAATTAGAATATCATTTTTAACAGGTAGAACACTATATCAAAAGAGTCAGCACATTCTTTTTGAGATTGTACCAAGGTATCTTAATAAATTAGCATGGATTACTGGACCAAATCGCAGGGTCAAATATGGCTTTCAAAAATGGGGTAGATGTAGGATCATACTTCTAACAATTTCTTTAAGATTTGCCAATCGACAGTGTCCATATAAAAGAAGATAAGGAATATAGTTCACCACTTATGAATCATGAATAAAAACAGAATTACTAATCTTTAAATCCTGAATTGAGGTGGTGCAACCAAAATTAAGGGAGCAATGTCTTTAAGGGGTTCACTTTAAGGACAAGATGTAACTTTTTTTTTTTTTAGAGGAGTGGGAGAAGGAGGGAGGGAGAGAGGAAGGGGCAGAGGGAGAGGCGAGAGGGAGAGAGAGATTCTTAAGCAGGTTTCACTCCCAGCGTGGAGCCCAACAGGGGCTTGATTTCACAACCCTGAGATCACGACCTGCGCCAAAATCAAGAGTCAGACGCTTTACCGACTGAGCCACCCAGGAGCCCCAAGATGTAACTTTAAATAGCTACAGAACTACTTAGCAGAAGACTTTATGAGTGCACAGGTTTCAAGATTAATATAAACATATATAGACAGTTGCCTTCATCACTTGGTTTTGAAAACAGAACACAAATATAATTTTTTAAATTATCTTAAATTTCTCTGTCAAAAAGAGATGTGAAGAACACATTCTTTTTCAACAAAAACAGTATAAAAAGCAGCAGAATATGTGTCCATTGGAAGGTATCATGCCAAGTTGGAATTAATTCTGAGATAGCTACTGTCTATGTCTTATTCCTCTACTTACCCACTACCATATTTAAAACTAGTCTCATTTAAAACAGAAACAATAATGTTAAGGTTAGAAGGCAAAGAAACACCTAAATAAGTTTGTTACCTTATTCCTATCAGATAATTAAAAACTCACAAAGAAATACATTACTAAATCATGCTATTGTCAAAATAAATGAGTCCTAAACTTTTTAAGTTGGTTTAAATCTTGGTTTTCCCCTCTGTGCATTGGGCAAAAGCCAAAGTGAAGAAATTGCCAAAAAGAAATTTTAAAACCAATTTTACTGTCTCTCTTAACTGGATATTTTTGGCTTTGAGGCTAATCTATATTAACATTTATTGGATAACTCCTAAGTGTACAAATGACCATCTTGGACTTTATTTAAACATTTTTAAAGGTTTAAATTAAATAATAAATTATTTATAATATATTTTATATATAAAATAAAATAATTAATAAAATCATATTTAGAGAAATATATAAAGGGTTTTTTTTAAAACAATACAGTATTTTAAGCTCCTTAAAGACAAGAAATGTTTCCTATGTTGTCTCCTTCCCACCTCATTTTACTCTCATCCATATTGCAGTGCTATGTACATAAAAGATGCTCAATAAAAACTGATCCGACTTTTTGTATTGAATTCATTTAGCAAATAAGTTTTATTCCAAGTAGGAGCCATGAAAGAAAAATTTAGTAAGTATGATTTAATTAAAATTTAAAACTTTTGCTCGGGGCGCCTGGGTGGCTCAGATTGTTAAGCATCTGCCTTTGACTCAGGTCATGATCCCAGAGTCCTGGGATTGAGCCCCAGGTCTGGCTCCTAGCTCCTGGCTCGGCGGGGAGCCTGCTTCTCCCTCTCCCTCTGCCTCTCCCCTGCTCATGCTCTCTCTTTCTGTATCTCTCTGTCTCAAATGAATAAATAAAATCTTTAAAAAAATAAATAAATAGGGGCGCCTGGGTGGCTCAGTCGTTAAGCGTCTGCCTTCGGCTCGGGTCATGATCCCAGCTTCCTGGGATCGAGCCCCGCATCGGGCTCCCTGCTCGGCAGGAAGCCTGCTTCTCCCTCTCCCACTCCCCCGGCTTGTGTTCCCTCTCTCGCTGTGTCTCTCTCTGTCAAATAAATAAATAAAATCTTTTTAAAATATTAAATAAATAAATAAATAAATCTTTTGCGCAACGTAAAACACTGCTAAGAAAATGAAGAAACAAGCTTGACTGAGAGAAAATATTTATAAAACACATCTGATAAAGGGTTCGCATCCAGATATACAAAGAAATTTTAAAATTCAGTAATAAGAAAATAGGCAACCCATTAAAAAGTGGGCAAAAATTGGAATAGATAACTCACCAAAGAAGATAAACAGATGGCAATAGCAAATAAAAAGATGCTCAACATCATATGTCGTTAGGGAATTGCAAATTAAAACAATGAGATACCACTACAGATCTATTAGAATGGCCAAAGCCAAAACAATGACAACGCCAAATCCTGGGGAGTAGGTGGAACAACAGGAATTCAAATTCATGTCTCATGGGAATGCAAAATGGTACAGTCACTCTGGGAAACAGTTTAGTGGCTCCTTCCGGAACTAAACATATTTGTACCATAGCATCCAAGAATTGTACCCCTTGGTATCTACTCAAATGAGTCAAAAAGTTACGTCTACATAAAAACCTGAACATGAATTTTATAGCAGCTTTATTCATAATTGCCAAAATTTGGAAGTAACCAAGATGCTTTTTAATAGGTCAGTGAATAAATCATGGTAATCCAGATGATAGAATATGTTAAACAACAAAAATTCAACTGAATAAATTTAAAGATCAAATTTGCTTTATTCAACAATTTATGAATTGGGCAGCATCCCATCTGGCAATAGAAAGAGCTACATCAAGCTGTAAAAAAGCGAAGGTTTTTAAAGGTGGAAAGGGGGCAGTAAAAGGAAATTATGAGCAAAGGATGCAATGTTTTAGGCAAGGTTACCCTCCTAAGGGAAACAAAAGGGAGTCTATCGAGGGGATTACCTCAAGAGTGTTGACCAGGTAATTTCAGGTTGCCTGGTTAAAAGTTACATTCCTGGGAGACATTGAAGCTGCAATTAGGTTAGGTATTAAGTCTTGGTTTGCTGGCATGATGTTTAGCACAAGTGACTCCATTTGGGGCCTGCTGTCTCCTTTTTAATAAATATTATTTGGCATCAAAAACAAATGAGCTATCAAGCCACACACACACACACACACACACACACACACACCCCATAGAGGAATCTTAAATGTATGTCACTAAGGGAGAGAAGCAAATTCAAAGGGCTACACACTGTATAAGCCCAACAAATGACATCCTAGAAAGGGCAAAACTATAACAACAGTAAAAAGATTAGTGGTTGCCAGAAAGAAGGGGAAAGAATGAATAAGTGGAGGGTACAGAATTTTTAAGGCAGTGAAACTATTCTACGTGAAACTATAATGGTGGTTATATGCCATTCTATTTTTCTCAACACCCATAGATTTTACCACCCAAGGAGCAAACACCAATGTAAACAATGGACTTTAGTTAATAATAATGTACCAGTATTTACTCACCAGTTGTAACAAATGGGGGCTCTGTGGATACGGAGAAGAGTTATATGGTAACACTGTGCTTCCTAAGTTTTCCTGTAAACCTGAAACTGCTCCGAAAAAAAGAGTATGAATCTAAAACCAAGAGGAGCCTAAGAAGATAACCAATTAAATGTAATGTGGTATCTTGATGGGATCCTGGAATAGAAAAGAAAATTAGGGGAAAACTGAGAAAAATGCGAATATAATATGGACTTTAGTTAATGACAATGTATCAATATTAGTTTCTTAATTGTGACAAATGTACCACAGTAACATAAGGTCAGTGGTACTGGCATGTGGAAACTGCACTATCTGCAAATTTTCTGTAAATCTAAAAATACTCTAAAAAAGAAAAGGTTACTGAAATATTTATTGATCATATGCTCTAAGCCAGGAACAAAGCTAGAAATATAAAAAGGTACATAGATTTTACACATAAAGTTATTGGAGGTATATGTTTAAATAAATAAAAGTATAGGAGCGCCTGGTGGCTCAGTTGTTAGGGCGTTTGACTTCAGCTCAGGTGGTGATCTCAGGGTCCTGGATCCAGCCCTGTGTCATCATCATCATCATTGTCGGGCTCCTCTCCCACTCACTGCCTTTGCCCCTGCTCATGTTCTCTCTCTCAAAAAAATAAGATCTTATAACTAAATAAATAAATGTATATTAATAAGTTATTAAAAATTTAAATTTTAAAGAGCAATGTACAAGACTAAACAATCCATATGTAGAATGTGTATGTCATCAGTGCAAAATGAAAATATTTGGGATTTTAATGTAACCACACTATTTGTTAAATGCAAATGTCCCATTTAATTGTTGTGCTCAAATGTCTTGGTTCCATTTATATTAAAATTTACAGAAATAGCAAGTTGTTCATAATATCGGCTGTGACAGAACTATATATCACTGAGGTTCACCTTTCTCCTGTGGTTAGAGATATGCATAGCCTGCCAATGCAAATAACACCTGACATCCCCAGGAATTTCTCTTTAGCAGCTAGTTTCCTCTGAAGATACATATTCTTTTACCTCACGCTAGGTCAACATTAGTCCCTAAAATATTGAGTTGCCTTTGCTTCACTTTCTGTGATAAAACAATTGAGATTAGTTTTTCTTGGCTCATTTAATATGGCATGTGTTCTCTGAACTCCATAACTCATTGGTCATGCGAAAGACAAATCTTGCTCCTGCAGCCATATTGCTCCACGTGGCCCTTTTGGTTAGGAGTAAAGCCTCTTTAATTACTTTGGCTGACTTTCATTTTTTACGAAGTCTTAGGTCTTTGTAAAAGTCTACAAACACATTAGCTATCATGCTGTAGTGTTCTCATTTGTCTTAAATTTAGATGCACCTTGGTCTCCTGAGATTGATTGACTGTCTATATTCTTGCGAAACCACCGCCTACCCCAGCCTACGCTAGCTCTGTTTAGCTTAGAAATCTGAAAGAGCTATCTCTCATCTTATCCCAGGGCTGGATAACCTCTTCCTTTTCCTTCACCAGAGGTGTTTTGACCTTTAATTAAAAGGAAAATTTGTTGTCTTCCTTTGAGAAGACAGCAAATAATGAACTCATTAAAATGAGGTTAGTGTTCAGGCCTTAGAGCAATAAGAGTTGAAGTCTCATTAGCAGCTAACAATGCAGAACACAGCACATAAATAAACCTAATATGGCATAGCCAAATGCCTCTGTGCATTAAATTTGAGCAGAATCAAATGTTTACCGTCAATGATGTCTAGGGCATGAAGTTTTAATGCACTTAATAAAGGAAAGCAAATTGCTTCCTATTAGCCATGAAATGTTACCACAGAAAAATGCCCCCAAAAATGTATTATGTAAATGTGGGATATGTTAGTAATTAACAAAGATATGTAGAAAAATATCTGCCTTGCTTAATAGATGCAGCAATTAAGAAGAATAAAGATGACTCAAAATCTCTAAAGGTAATTCTAGAGATTAATGTAAAATAATGCAGAATGTGAGGGTAAGATTTTTTTAAGAGACTTTATCTCATATGTGACCCAAGGTGAGAGATATTTGCAATGTCAAACTAGAGTCAGTTAATAAAATGAAACTTCCCTGTAGTTGATTAAATATATTCTGGGAAAAAGATTCCTTAAGAACTCTAAATTTTAAAGAGCTACTATATTTCATTTACCGAAGCAGGAAGACTTTGTTTCAACAAATTCTAATGCTTTGTAAGTTATTTTATAATGCTAAGTGATCCATAGTTAGTGAAATAATAATTAGGAGTTTTGTTTCAACAGTTCAGTGAATGGGCTAAAAGTATAAATTCTTTATAACATCTAATATCTGTACCACAATATTTACATAAAAAGTTTGGTAATGATATGCTCTTTATTCTTTGTTTCACATTTCTTGAGTAGAGTTAGATAGTTGTTTCACTATTACATTTCCTCTGCATTTAACACATATATAATATACTTCTTAAATTAAAAGTTGTTAGAGCAATATTTTTACCCGATAATTTGTTCCATCATTTTTTTTCCCTAAAACACTTTTTAAATATTTTATTTCTTTATTTGACAGAGAGAGACATGGTGAGAGAAGGAACACAAGCAGGGGGAGTGGGAGAGGGAGAAGCAGGCTTCCCGCTGAGCAGGGAGCCCGATGTGGGGCTCGATCCCAGGACCCTGGGATCATGACCTGAGCTGAACACAGACGCTTAACAACTGAGCCCCCCAGGTGCCCCTAGAAGATGTACTCTTAAAGAAAGTACTTTTTTTATTCAAAGCTGAATCTCTAATACCTAGAATAGCTGGAATATATTAGCTACTCAAATATATTTTGACTAAGTAAATAAAGTAACATATTTCATTTATTTGAGAATCTTTCTTAAAATTATAGCAAAATTCCTTTATTAAAAAATATGTGAAACTTGGGTAAGAGCAGTCACAGAACTCTAAAGGATACCTTTTACATAGAAAATATTTTGAATATTGCCTTCTTTCTTTGGGAAATGAGAGCTGTGCTGGAAAATGTTACCATTAATACATTTTTGTTTTGGTGTTCTCCTTCATGAATATCTCACTAGTTTCCCCTCATCTTCAGGAAAGCAGAGTTGGTAGACTATCAGAGGATATTAAGCCTGTTTTGTTATGAATGTGAGTTATAATAGGCTTTAAATAGGATTGAGCTTGAGGAGGTGACAACTAAATTTCACAGGAGCTTTTTTTTATTTTTGAAACCTTTAAGTCTTTGTCAGAGGGACAGGTTTGCTAGAAAAATGGTTTGTCTACTAAGTACAGGGAAAGCCCACCTTAAAATATTATATATACCATAAACTATATTTTGGTAATGATTTCTATAATCAAATCAAGGTTCTGTATAGATAATGACATATATTTTCATATTTATAATAAAACCTAAAAATCAATGTATCTCTACCTTCCTAGCAGTGTAATGAGAAGATTCTATTACACTTGAGCTTAAACAATAAATAAGCTTTAATGCTTCAAATATATATACATTGACTCATGATTTGATATTTATCCTTTGGAAAAGATTTTTACGATACACATTTAGAGGTATATGTATCTGAATGTGTGTTTGCAAAATCTTTATGTATCATATGAAAAATTTTCAAATGTTTATAAAGTTGACCATGAAAATTGTAAATAATGCAGATTTATTCAGATATGGTAAGATAGCATGAAAATAAAACACAGAAACATTTTCACATGCAGACCACAAATATGTATATATAACATATTTATACAATTTTTATATAAATATATTTATTTATATACATAATTTTAAAATGTGCACAATATATTAGCAGAGCCTAGGGCCTAGGAGACTACTTGGAAGGTAGAAGTGGCTCAATAAATGCTTCCTGAAGTTGAGTTCCTTATGGAGACAAAGTTTTTGATGTTTACTTAAAGTGAATTTGGTAACTATAGGTAGTTGCGTTTATTTGCAACTAAAGTTTTCTCATTTTACCTGTTAAATAAACTCATATTTGTTAAATACTCAATTTATTCTGTTACAATGTCTAAATGAAAAACCAGAGGCCATTATATTTTCAATTCTATTATCAGTAACAATTTTTTTGTTTTTCCAAGTCATCAAGGGGATGTTCCTGATTTTTTAATTTGACACTCCCATCCTTTTATCCAAATATGTCAATATCCTGATACAAAGATACTTTTAAAGTCTAGGCAATTAAGTTATTATGTATCATATTAATAGAGTAAACCCGGATAATAATGATTTTGCTATTAGATATAGCCTGTTTGTTCATCTATTAGCCCAACTATGTATTTAAAAACACATATCCTTTTTATTCAGAAAGAAAACAGATATATTCATTGTGGGACATGAAACATATATTTATCAGCATGCCACCTATCCTACATGTGTTATGCAATATATCAGTACCCAAAAATGTTAATGACTTATCTTTGTTCAAATCACTTGTAGCATATCAGTTGAATCATTATTGCACACAACTGTTTTCACCATTATCAGCTCTTCTTATTTACTGTTGCTTGCTCTGCCCTGATGGTAAACTAGTTTGACAGAATTCAATCTATGAATATAGCAATGGAAGTAAAGCAAAGTTTTCATTCTTTTAAATTATTAACAAAAAGACAGTAGTAAAGGTAAAATGTATGGTTTATAATTTCACGCCTGGTCTAAATGAAATTAAAAGTTTGGCCACTGGAAAGGTCATACAGACTTTAACCTGATAGTCATTACATTTAGGGTAAACAGAAATTGTGACTGAAGCCACATAGAAGAAGGGAAGAAACTATACCTTTCCTAAGAAAAAGTAGATAAAAACCTACAGACATCCTCAGATACTCAGCAATATTTCCCTTGTTCTTGTGAGACAGGAATGATGGATATTGACAATGTTTTTCTTTTTAGTATTGAATGAAATGGCTGTGGACATAAAATTTGAAATTAAAATCCTGAATAACTACCATCTACAGAATTCCCCTTTTATGGTTTCAGAGCATTTTTAGGAAAATTATTATAGGACCAACACATGGCTGCCAAGACTATGCCAAGCATCTCTGAAACCTGTCTTCCAGACTCTAAAAATGTGACACAGAGTTTAGGAGTTTCCAAGGTGCACTGACAAACGAAAGGGGAGTTGTATAAAACTGGGAATAGAAAGTATACTTTTTTGCGCTCAAGAAACATTGTGGAATTGTTACAACACAATATTTAATCAAATAATGATACAATATAGCTAATAAGTGAATATCTTAGCGATGAAAAGATCCCTAACCAGTATGTGAGCAGGAAGTATTTCTAAAGATGAAATTAGAAAAGTCAGTCACAATACCAGCCAACAATCATCGAGTACCTGTGTTGTATGAGTATTGCTGTAAGCCCACCCTGGACTCATACTGAGTGAAGAGAGAGGGTAGGGAATGAGAAATGGAAATTACAGCCATGAGCAAAGGAAGAAGCAGGAGTCCTAAGAAACAATGCCAATATTCGACCTTGATAAAGGAGATGGTTGCTTTGGAGGCCTTCATTTTTTTAAGGCCTAAACAATAAAATGATAATTATACTTAGAGATTTTTTCAATCTTTAAAGTAAAAAGTATTTTTGTTAATGAAACAACTTAACAGTTGCCTTTAATAATTTCTCAACAAGAATAAGATGCTCCAAGAAATAATATCATATTTATCAAAAGTGTAATTGTTATTTCTAAATTTTTCCACAATTTTGTAATATTAAGAAGTTGACCTGAAGTTGTTTAGGGATATCTTGTAGTAATGGAAAAATATTTCTTTCTTTAGATCACTTACAAAGAGCTAAGTTATGACATGATTAAATGCATGCAGAGAATCACATTTTATATAAAATCACAACTACTATATTCTGCAACTTGCATTGGACAGCAAACAGGATACTATAGCATGAATCCAGGAAACACTTCTACTTCCAAGGGATTAGCCATCCACTTAGTGTTTTTTCCTAAGACAGTATGTATCAAATTTGGGCAAGTGGAAATGTGTGCTCCTACCTAATAGTTCAGAGAAAAAGCTAAGGTAAATCATATACAAATTTTTTCCTACTAAAGAGCTCAGTACATTAATGTGAATTAAGAACTTCCCAAGAGGGTTATGATATAGTGTTACCCAAACATTTTGAACATGGAATTATGTTTCATAGAATTGTTAAATTTCACTGACCTAGTGAACCAGGGATCAGGGTTTGGAAAACACTCCTCTGTAATCAGGAACTCTGTTTCACTGGTTATCCCCTCATATAGTAAAATCATCCATGTCCAGGCTTCCACACTCCAGAGACCCCAAGGAAACTCTGAAGAGGGTGATTCTGCGTCTGTTTTGGAGCTTCCATGGCAGTACACAGCATTTCTACCAAGCTGGCTCCCCAAGATAGGAGTCAGGATTATGCAGAGTGATTCAGTTTACATTTTGAAAGTACCAACCAAGCACACAGAGAATTCGGACCAATTCAGTGCAGACCCTGACTGAGAATCCCCAGAAATATGTTGAATCTTAAACTTCTTTCTGCCCACCCTCACCCAATAAAGGTTTGACTTTGTGATTTTGCTTGTGTTGTGTGTACGTGTGTATGTTTCTCTCAGCTATCTGATTCCTGATTATTCCTGGAGCCATCTCTTAAATCATTGAGTTTACAATGGCCATTTTCATTCCACATCCCCAAACAAGTCCTAACATAAGGTAGCTCTATCTCAATATTACTCTATCTACTTAAATACTTTAGCTTAAGGAAAATAGACAGTCATTAAAAGCATGAAAGGCTTTCAAGGAAAACCATGAACAAACCATGAACTCTGAAGTTATATTTTTAACTTTTTATAACTCAAAAAAATTTGTAGGCCATGATAGAGACTTGGAGCAAAGCCTATAGGAGAAGTAAATTAAATAATATAATTAAAGACCAAGATTGGAGGTGAACTTTTAAAGGAGAATGCCAGTAGTTCAAATAATAAATGAATAAATATCAATTATGTATAATTTATACATAATGTGGGGCCCCTGGGTGGCTCAATTGGTTGAGTGTCTGCCTTCAGCTCAGGTCATGATCCCAGGGTCCTGGGGTCGAGTCCCTCATGGGGCTTCCTGCTCTGGGGGAGTCTGCTTCTCCTTCTGCTCCTCTCCCTCCTCCCCACTCATGCTCTCTCTCTCTCACTCTCTCTCTCTCGCTCTCTCTAAAATAAATAAATAAAATCTTTTTTAAAAATTTATACTTAAATGTATAAAACTATCTGTACAAATGTATAAATTATCTGAAGGACCTTATAGTTCATATTGGATTCAAATGTATTTAATTCAAAATCCCAATCAATTAGGTAGAACATGGAAAACATGGAAATAGAACAGAACCCACTCATAGTTTGAGATGATCTACACGGACTGAAAATGAGAATACAGCTGAAGAGAATTTGGGGCTGATAAGAACTGGGCAGTATTTTACCTTGCTTAAGGAAATTTTCTGATCCCAGGGAGATCAGAAAGCAGAAGCAGAAGTTCATCTCACATACCATCAGAATGAACTGAAGTAAAAATGGCTTAGAATTCCATGAACGCAAAGCTGCCCAGGACACTGCAGTAACAAAGTTTAGGGCACAAGAAAAATCCATTCACAACCCCTGGGAAAGGAATCAAAGTCACATGGACTGTTTTGCTGATGCAATCAAATAAAATTTACAGCACTGTAAATTCTCTTCAAATTTAATGATTTGTATAACCTTCATTGTGTTCTTTGATAATCAAGCAGAAAATGCAAACTCTTCACATACGTGACACGAGTTAATATTATTTTACAGGGTCAAACCAGTTTTCAAATTCTCTCTTCTCTTTGCCAGTATCTTTAATCAGCATCAATGTTTAACCTTCCAGTATGCAAAAAGCACTCCTTATGCTCTGAGGCTATTCCCCTTACCAATATATACATTCCTTGTGCAGTTAGTTCCTGAAGTTTACCCTCCACTTATGGATAACACAAGTTTAAAAGCAATGATGTTCTAGGACTTTAAGCTCTATCTTTCCTGTTAGGAGTGTTATAGATCTTTCAACAACACAGTCATCCTGTTGTGAGAAAGAATGTTTAGTGTAGCAGTGCAAGTATTGATTTTTCCCAACTCTTCCCCCATCTCATTGAATGTCAGAAATCTGAAACATTAATGAAATTACACTCCACCTCACTTCCCACATCAGTCCATCAACAATTACACTACTTCCTTCCCTCCATTCCCAGTACCCCCAGTAGAAACCATGTCTTTATTTTGTTCTTACTGAAACTTCTGCAAAAACCTCCTCAATGACTTTCCTGTTTTAGCTCCAGTTTTCCTACAATTCCTTCTCAGCAAGTAGTCAGAGGAATCAATTTAAAATGTAAAAATCGTATCTTATGTAAGATAAAGTAGAGTGTGCTGTGTTAAGATACCAGGGTTCTTCCTGACACTGAGCCTTATTCTTACTGCCCTGTTTCCCCAGAGTACACTCCTCCAGAGCCCTGATTTGGGCATGACTGGCCTCTTATTTTTCATGCCTCGACTAAATTGCTACTTTTTCAGAAAGGCTGCATAGAGCACGGTGCCTATCCTGCTGAAATGTAGGTACTCCGTGTTTGTTTTAATAATAGCATATACTATAACACTATTTTGCACCACTAATTACAATTTAAATTAAATAATTCTCTGATTGATTTTTCGTGTGTATCATCTGTGCGCCTAAACAGAACCTAAGTTCCACGAGAACAAGCTTATCAGTTTGTCAGACATTTTCCAACTCCATAACCTTATGTAGCTTATTTAGTCTCTCTGTGCCTTATATTCTTCATTTGTAGAGCAGGGTTAATTAGGGGATCACAGGGAGATTTAAAGAGATAATTCAAATAGAGTGCTTCTCAGAGTACCTAACACATAGTAAAAGCTCAATTATTATTAGCATTCTTCCCTGTGTCCTTAGTACCTAGAAGAGTGCCTGAAACATAGCAGGTGTTCAGTTAATATTGTTTCAGTGGATGGATGAATTAATAATGGCACAAGGACAAAGAGAGTCCAGAGGGTAAGTTTCATACCCCTGGTTTCCTGGAGGCTTGGGCAAGATTGAGAGATGGGAGTGCAACACTTAAGTGAAAGACGAGAGGGTAATTGCTCTGAAATGCAGAAGTGTTTTTCTACTCAGCAAGTTGTTCTTCAAATTGAGTGTGATTTCAGCAGCAGGATTCCCGAAACTTTCTCCCCACAAAAGGCCCCCACATTTCTTTAGTATTATTATTACATTCATTCATTCTTCCTTAGTTAACCCATCCATTCCAGAATCACAGCCAAACTGTTCAATATAAAAATACTGTGGAAGACTTGGTGTGTTGGTGTGATAGATTTCTTTCAATGTATAAATTATATCAGACAGTTTCCTCTCTGAGTGGTAGTAAGAGTTTATTTTTAAAAAGAGAGGGAGAGGGCGCCTGGGTGGCTCAGTTGGTTAAGCAGCTGCCCTCAGCTCAGGTCATGATCCCAGAGTCCTGGGATCAAGATCCACAGTGGGCGCCTTGCTCAGTGGGGAGCCTGCTTCTCCCTCTGCCTGCAGCTTCCTCTGCTTGTGCACTCTCTCTCTCTGACAAATAAATAAATAAAATCTTTAAAAAAGGAGAGAGAGGGAGAGTAGGTTTCTGAAAGAGTGAGGATTGCTTCTAAGTGGAAGGAGATGAACAAGAAGGGAGGCAGACTATCAAAGGCAAACTTTAAAAGCTTCATACTTTCACCCTGGGTCCGTCCTATTCATCTTCATTTGTACATTGACAAATAGTGTGCCCAAAAGTTCATGGAATCCTGAGTCATTTCATCCTGGGTGGCCACACAGACTTACTGTAGTGAGACCTGAAGTTATTAAGATTGGACCAAGTGTTAAGGCAAACATACTCAATTTTGGCCCTTTCCTTGTGTTATCTGGGTAGGCCATTTAAATTTTCCATGAAGCAATTTTATCCTCTTGGACAATAAGTATAGAGGTAATCCCTTCTGATTCCTACCTTGAGATCTTGTAAGATAAATAAGATACCATTTTTATGAATTCCTGTATATATTAAAAAAACTGTACAAGACAGTTAAAAGAACAAAAACTATCACCCTTATGTATTCAATTTGAAATTTTGAAAGTATAAGGCTATATCAATATATGTACATAATCATGCATTATTTAATTATGTATAATTTGGGAAAGGGTTAGTCTTATATTAAACTACCTGAATATCAGAGTGGATTAAAATTTATGTAATGTACTTTGAAATTAGATAAATAATGCATGAATTTAATATTTCCCAAAGTTCCTTGATGGTTATAATCCCCAATTTGAAGCTATAAGAATCATTATTAAAATTACAGTTTCCTAGGTTCCATTTTTTATAATCTAATTTAGAATTCCCAGAACATGGGTCTGGAAAAGTTATTTTATAAGCATTCTGGCAATTCATCTCTTATGGGTAACTTCAAAACAATTGCTTTTGGCCGTTTTTATAACCAACTGGGGTCTATGATAAAATACACGAGCCTGGACCCTATCATGTAAGACTAAATCAATAACTCTTCAAGTGGGCCCCCAGAATTCACAATATTAGCAGTCTCTTCTAGAAAATTTTATGAACAATAAAGTTTGAAAGCCATTTCTTTAACATTTTGCAGTAGGGTAAGTTGGACTTGCTTTATTAAATACTGAGGAACTCATTATAAGAACATTAAGTGAATGTAAGTAATATTTATTAAAAGAATGAATTATTGATTTTTCTTAAGTTATATATATTTATTCTCTTTAATATATAATCAAATAACTTAGTACATTCTTCCTAAATAATGCAAGGGAAAATATCAAAGCTGTTTATATTTTTTATGACATGTACTATCAAAGAAATAACAGAAATTTATTGTCCAAACATTAAATACATTTCATTTTACAGTTAGGTTCAAAAGTTAGTCAAACTTCCTCACAAATATTCAGATAAAAATAAACATATCTACAGCTACATGCTATTTCCTAAGCTTTACAACTTGAGTTTTATCTCTAATTGAGACATATTACTTCTACTTTATAAACAAGTTTTTCCAAAGTAAGTTTTCATTATATTTCACTTATTCATAATTTTGTATTTGTATTTTTCTTATCTAACATTTCGTCTGACATTTTGTGCTTTTCCTGTATTTCTATTCTTTATTTTTTTCTACATTTCTTTAATTTTTTGTGGTTTAACACTTTTTATTTTAAACTTATTTCTGATTTTTATTTTAAAAAATTAGACCTATTTTTTCACTCATTATTATTTGTGTCTTTTTTCCTCTACCATTGAAAGACCACGGAAATTTTTTTTCCCCGAATTTTGGAAATCAAAGAACATTTTTTTTATACCGAAGTAGACAGGCTTGGAACATTTTAGGATTTGCTTTTTTAATCCATTTGTTTTGTTTTGTTTTTACTTACCGAAATTGTCATTTTTACTCCCCACATTAATCAAGATTACATGTTGGGGGGCGCCTGGGTGGCTCAGATGGTTAAGTGTCTGCCTTCGGCTCAGGTCATGATCCCAGGGTCCTGGGATCGAGCCCTGCATTGGGCTCCCTGCTAGGCAGGGAGCCTGCTTCTCCCTCTGCCTCTGCCTCTCTCTCTCTCTCTCTGACTCTCATGAATAAATAAATAAAACATTTAAAAAAAAAAGATTACATGTTGGGAGAATATGACTAGACAACTTTCCATTGTTCTTTCAACAATGGAAAGGTCTGTCAAATTCTTCATAGAGTTAATTAACACCGGTGGGAAAAATATTCATCTGTCCTCACTTCTTTGAGCTTGTCTTACTAGGCAATCTATAATATAAGATTATAAAACATCCATGATATAAATGTGCTGGTGAAATGTAACATCCTATTCATTTGTTCTGATATCATTTAATGTATGGTCCTTGAACCATGTTTATCATTTTACTATCAGGAATATGTTACTAATAAAAATAAATGAAATTAATTCAATTGAATGCCTTCTACATATATCCAGCAATACAGAATACATAAAAATAAGTAAGGTTTGATTGACCTGAAGGCACTTATACACTAGGAGAAGTTAGATAAAAAGTGATGTAGTAAAGTGGAAAATAATGCAAGTCTTAAGAAAAATAATTTGGGAACTTACTTTGGGAGATGAGAGAACGAAATGGTTTGAGGCAAGAGGACAGCTTCATACAAAAAAGGTGGCATTTGGACAGAGCTTTATTTTTAAACAAATAACGCAACATATTTTAAGAAAAAAGAAAAAGAAGAAGATAGCAGGAGAGGAAGAATGAAGGGGAGTAAGTCAGAGGGGGAGACGAACCAGGAGAGATGATGGACTCTGAAAAACAAACTGAGGTTTCTGGAGGGGAGGAGGGTGGGGGGATGGGTTAGCCTGGTGATGGGTATTAAAGAGGGCACGTTCTGCATGGAGCACTGGGTGTTATGAACAAACAATGAATCATGGAACAGTACACCAAAACAAATTATGTAATATATGGTGATTAACATAACAATAAAAAAAGAAAAATAAAAAAAATATTTTATTTATTCATGAAAGACAGAGAGAGAGGCAGAGGGAGAAGGAGGCTCCCCGCTCCACTAGTCCCATGCGGGACTAGATCCCAGGGGGCCAGGATCATGACCTCAGTGGAAGGCAGATGCATAACTGACTGAGCCACCCAGGCACCAGAGCTTTGAAGAATGGATGGGTTTGGGGAATGTGATGGGGAGCAGCTGGAGGCTAGCTAGGCAAAGGGAACAGAGTGAACAAAGGCATGGAGAAATGTAGGCAATGAGGATAGTCCTTCAATTGCAATTGAAGAACTGACAGAAGGACAAGGTGATTTGGGGGAAATAGCAATGCATGTAGCTTAATTGGAAATGAGGAGGCACCAACAATACCTAGTTGGCTGGGAGACAATGACATATTGAGCGCTCATTAACAGCATTTATTGAGTTCCTACTGTGTGCCAGGCACTTAGCTAAGCACTTTGTATGCCTTATGCAATGTAATTCTCACAATAATAGTGTGAAACAGGTGTTAAGCATTATCCCATTTACAGATAAAAGAAAGGATTAGAGAAGTGAAATGACCAACAAGGCTAAGTCATTAATTGAACAGATTCCCTGACCCCAAGGGTGAAGTGCATTTACTGCCTTTGGGATGTTAGCATGATTTCAGAATATAAGGCAGAGTAGAGGAAGATAAAACTGAAGGATGGGAACAGGTTAGCAGACCACAGGGTTTTAAAAGCCCAAGAAAAAGACAATGAGGGAGTTCCTAAAGTGATGGCAAGGTGATTGAGGGAAAAATAGATTGTTTGAGGTTTATTTGATTGTCCCTAAGAAAACATCAAAAGTGTGGGCCCACTCCCTCTGTATAAATTAAAATCCTTTACTGCATCTCTCACAGCGTGCTCTAGAACTTATGAGCTGTAATTACACATTTGTTTGTTTGACTATTTAAAATCTCTCTCCCTTTCTAGGCATTGACATCCTAGAAAGGGACTATGCTTGTTATACTCAACCCTGTATGCAACTACAATACATACTTAGTGAATTTAAGAATGGACAGTGGAGAAATAAATGCAGAATAATGACTTCAAGAACTCAAAGCCAGAGAGTTGGAACGGGGCTGGGGTGATAAGGAATACAGGAGAAGGGAGAAATGTTTTTAAAAAACTCTTTCAGGATATGGGGGCCCAACGACTGTGCATTGAATAAAATGAGAAACCCAGAAGAAGGAACTAAGATAAAAAGATGCGTGATGTTTTCTATTTAAGGCTGTATTCCACAGGATTTACCAATATGCCCAACTAGTTCAATAGACTTTATTTTTACTCCAACATCTTTTTAACATTTAGTTGGTTCTTTCTGAGAACTTTAAAAATATATTTCATACAACTGACTTAAACTAATTTATTTTTTTCCCTTTTTCTATTTAATTCATAATATTTAAACCAAGATTGGCCAAGATTACACTCAATGTAACTAACTGGAACCTTGGATAAACACTGATTATATAGTTACCAACCTTTTAGTTATTCTCTTTTTTTTTAATTTAATTAAACTAATTTGTAGGAGTCCTCTTAATTCTGGGGGAGTAAATAGTTTTACAAATTTTTAAAGCAAATGCTTAGCCACTGTGACTAATACTCAAAAGAATTGTCTAAATTTCTGACTCTTTATTCACCTTAACATACAGATAGCAGTAACCAAAAATAGTTTGAAATGAGTTTCTCATTTTCATCAGAATAAAGTAAGTCCCCTTTAAAAATTTATTTAAAAACAGGAAAAGCATTCTAATCAATAAGCAAACTAAAAAACCCAAGGATATGAGAGTTCTGAATTATGTTACATATGTTGGTATAGGAACAATTGCAGTTGAAGGACTGGCAGAAAATTTACAGGACTAAGTCTGACTCTAAGATTACTATTTGTGTGTTCTTATCCTGTCTACAAATAAGAAATTAACATAGAATAATTTCAAATACAGAAAATAGGGACATTAAAAAAAAGAAAAAAAGGAAATAGGGACATTTTGCCACAGTTGGAAAATTTTTCTTTATGGAATTGGCTATGTATTTCCTATCTGTCCTGGCCTTATTCATATCTCAACATTTGCAATCAACACCCTTTAAATTATACATTTCTCTTTAGTTTGTATGGTAAAAACCCAAGCCTTAAACTCAATGATTATGCTTTAAAAAAAAAACGATAGGGAAGGAAGCACAGTTAAATAAATACTAAATTGCAACTCAAACAAATGTTACCTTTCTATTCCTTACCAACAAATGCAAGACTTCCCTACATTCAACAACTCTGAAAAATTTCCCCCAAGGAAAGAGTGTAATAATCTGAAATCAAGAAATGTCTCACATGGAAATGAAAAATGATTTCAGTGCTGTGTGGTTAGAGAATTGCCTCTCAGCAACTTATAATGTGCTTAGGACTTAACTGCTTCATAATTTGGTGAACTTCAATAAAAATAACAGTAGTAATTATAATACCCGAAATATGAATAGCAAATAACAGTACCCATCAAAAACCCAAAAAGCAAGAAAGCCCATATTATTTTGTTTCACTCATGCATACACATTTGAAAAAGAGGCATCCCAAAGCTTCATATTTATTTTTCTAAAATCATGTTAATTTCTTATTTATTTCAGGCATTACTAGAGACTCAAAATTTACTGCGCACTCAGGTTGCAAATTTTACCTTCAACCTTGGATTTTCAGGGAAGTTTTACCACACAGGTAAGGAGCTTTGTGTTCTCAGGCAGCTACATATAAATAGGAGCGAGGATTTTAAATGTTTCATAAGTAGGAGGAATAGAATATCCGGACTGATTATGGGAAAAACTTGGGTGCATTATATGAGTAGCCAAATCCAAAATCAATGAGCTTGTTTACTTTGGCAAATACTGTTAGAATCAAGGGCAAAGGAGGAAGACAATTGACTTTTTCAACTCAGTAAAAGAAACCATGATCATTGTTCTGTGACTATGCATCTTGTCTCTCAGCATAGGCCAAGTAGCAAGCAAAGTGATTGTGATGATGATGATGATGATGTTGATGATGGCAATGACATTCCAATAATAATAATAGTGGGCAGTGTTTTTAAAATGTCAGATACTCAAGGTGACAGACATTTTTCTATATATTATTCCTTTGGAAACATCTGGTGATCAGAGAGGAATTTTATAGCCTCAAAGAAAATTAATAGAGGGTGATCTTGCTTAATTTACTTTCTCTTGCAGGATTTTTCCCTAAAAATATTACAATTTGGCCCAACATGCATTAAAGCAATCATAATAAGGCTTGTATTTCTTTCCATCCCTATCCAGCCACAGTTGCACTTCTTTTTAGTGTCAGCTTCTCAACAAATTCTTAAAATGTGATTGGTGTTCATGCACTACTCTATGTTCTGATATTTCTCACCTCTTTAGCCATCTTCCCCTCCAAAATATGACTTTTATTTTATGGGTATCAGCATTCTAATATCTGGCACTCGAATGGAGAAAAATGTGCATAGAAGTGACTATCTTATAATGACAAAAATAACACAAAATGATGTTTTAGAGCCTGTATTAGGGCAATACCTACTATCTGCTCCTATTTCTGCATTTATGGTATAAATCAAATACTTTATGACTTTGCACTGTTGTTACTTCATAATATCCTAGTGAAAACGTTCCATGGGATTCTCTATGCATGTATGCATGTTATTGATATTTAAAATATCCCATGCAAAGGTAGTCTTTAATTATCATAAATGCAGTTCATTTACCCAAAGAAGCTTTTTAAATGTTTAACCAAGGAGGCTCAGCATGGTTTATTAGAATATTGAAGCAGTGATGTCTTATTGGCTTTTCTTTAATGCCTTTTCCCTCCTGCTTTGAAACATGTAAATCTGTTTCAAGTAATAGAAGGAAAATAGTAATTAGACCATTTGATAAATCAAATGATTGCATATTTTAAAAGGACATTTTGCAGAAAGAGATTTGGGTCATCGTATCTGCACAGGCAAAGTAATTCCAGCTTACAATTTTGAAAATAGACATGGTTTTTTAAATCTTCTTCAAAAGCCCCCTCAAGAAATGAGTTCAAGCCTAAGAAGCTCTGACTCTGAAGTTATAAAGCAGATAACTCCAAAAGCTATATCTACTCATGCAGGGGAAAAAAATTATGGGATTCTTTGGAGTTCACACACAAACAATACCATTTTGTCTTAAATAACCATATAGTGCAAGTAAAGCCATTCTTTTGGTTGAAATATATCTGGATAACTGCCTCAGCTCTTTTATTTGCTTTTCATATTCAGAACTATTAAAGTTGCCAGACATTCACAGAGTTAATGTTGATAGCAGGTTATAACACTTCTCATTTCTTCTTTATGATCCTGAACATGTACACAGTACACATCCACTAGGAAATGAACAACACACTAGTTAATATCACAGGGATAGTTGTTGGAGGCAGATACCAAAAAAAAAAAATCATTTTCATTTTATTTTTTAAGAAGACCTTATTGATTCTTTTGACTATGTTAGTACTAACCTAACAAAAATAATGGAAGAGATACTCTATTCTGTTATGCTGTGGTGATAGTACACTTTAGAGATCAAGCAATAGATATAAATTTGTAAATCCCAGAAGCTTACTTTCCTTCACATAGGATGAAATCTTTACTGACTTGATACTTTAAGTGTAGAATCATTGAAAGGCATCCATACTGTATTTCAAAGGTGCAATCATATTATATTGAGTACATACTATTTTACTCAGGGATGTCAAGTTTTCTCCTAGAGTGGAGTTAACATTGGTGATGTCCTCTCTAGGGAGGACATACTTCTATCTTATCTAGTTACATTCTTATGTGCAGGCTTAAGTATATGGAACAAAGTTTGCAAATCAGGGAAGTGCTTTCCTTATACTTGCACTCCACTGTGATATGTAACTATTAGAAGATGGCCTTGTCACAATGACTGTCTCAGCTCTCTCCCAGGATGTTCTGATTTCCCAGTGCATGAGGATGCTGATTGATGAGCCTCATTGTTTTGAAGACATTTAATCACGTATGCCCAGCGTAATAATGATAGATTCTTCATTTCTTAGACTGCTCCACTTATTTGTATTTGCCATGTATTCTTTCCTGTTTGGTTTCTCTGCCCTTCATATGCTAAAAACAATCTCACCCGAAAGGACATATCCCTAAGCTTTCCCTCGCAGTCAGCTACTCACAGGTGCCAAATTGAAAAAGGAAGGACATAATGTCGATTAAAAGGAAAAAAATAAAAGTGTGGAGTCTGAAATAAAATGTTTTAGTCTGAATGTGTAAAGCTTGGTTAGAATTGCACAATGAAAACTCAGAAAATGAACACATTATAGCGTTAAGATGTCTTCTAGGGATAAAGTGTTACAAATATTATTTTTGTAGGGCATAATTCCTAGTGACAATCATTGCCACTCTTTGTAATTAATAATAAATTGAATATGACTCAGTCAATTACTTCATGGATATTTACAAATTGTATTAATATTGTTTTTCATGAGAGTTCATTAGACAAAATATAGGCCCTTTATATAAAACTATTAACTTTTAAACATGAAATTTTTTTTTTAAAAAGTATTGCATTCATTTACCTTTGTTTGCTTTTTGTTTTTTATTTTCTGTAGAAATTACTGGTTCAGAGTAGGTATTAGAAACAGACTGCTTTGGGGGCACCTGGGTGGCTCAGTTGGTTAAGCGACTGCGTTCGGCTCAGGTCACGATCCTGAAGTCTGGGAATTGAGCCCAGCATGGGGCTCCCTGCTGAGCAGGGAGTCTGCTTCTCCCTCTGACACCCCCCCTCATATGCTATCTCTCTCTCTCTCTTTCTCTCTTTCAAATAAATAAATAAAATCTTTTTTAAAAATTAGAAAAAAAGAAAGTCATATGCATTACAATATGCTCACCATGATAAGTGTAGTTTCCATCTGTCTCCAAAGTTATTACAATGTTATTAACTATGTTCCCTATGCTATACTTTTCATCCTGGTGATTTATTTATTTTATAACTGGGAGATTATACCTCTTAATACCCTTTACCCTGTTTCACCCATCTCCCACTCCCCTCCCTTTGGCAACCACTAGTTTATCCTCTCAATATATGAGTTTTTTTCTCCTTCATGTTATATGATTTGTTTTGTTTTTTTAGATTTCACATATAGGTGAAATCATATGATATTTGTCTTTCTCTGACTTTCATTTAGCATCATACCTATCCATGTTGTCCCAAATGGTAAGATTTCATTCCTTTTTATAGCTGAGTAATATTCCATTGTGTATATATACCACATCTTCTTTATCCATTCATCTGTGGATGGACACGGGTTGCTTCCAATTCTTGGCTCTTGTAAATAAGAATGCAGTAAACATACGTGTTCATATATCTTTTCCAATTAGTGTTTTTGTTTTCCTTGGGTAAATATCCAGAAGTGGAATTATTGGATTGGATGGTAATTCTATCTCTAATTGTTTGAGGAAACTTCGAACTGTTCTCCAGTGGCTGTGCCAGCTTACATTCCTAATCTGCACAAAGATTCTCTGTACTCCACATTCTCGCCAACACTTCCTAGTTCTTTATATTTTGGATACTGGCTATTCTGACTAGTGTTAGGTGATATGTCATTGTGGTTTTGATTTGCATTTTTCTCCTGATGATTAGTGATATGAGTATCTTTTCACATGTCTTTGGACCATCTGTATGTCTTCTTTGGGAAAACGTATTCAATACCTCTGCCCATTTTAACTGGAATATTTGTGGATTTTTTTTTTTTTTTTGGTGTTGAGTTGTATGAATTCTTTATCAGATGTATCATTTGCAAATATCTTCTCCCTTTTCAGTAGGTTGCCTTTTTGTTTTGTTGTTGGTTTCCTTTGCTGTGCAAAAGCATTTTAGTGTGATGTAGTCCAAATAATTTATTTTTGCTTTTGTTTTACTTGACTGGGGAAACATATCCAGAAAATTATTGCTGAGGTTGATGTCCACAGATTACTGCCTATGTTTTCTTTTAAGAGTTTTATTATTTCAGGTCTTATGTTTAGATCTTTAGTCCTTTTTTAGTTTATTTGTGTATACGGTGCCAGTTTCATTCTTTTGCATATAGTTGTCTAATTTTTCCAACACCATTTATTGAAGAGACTATTTTTCCCCCTAGTATATTCTTCCTTCCTTTGTCATAGATTAATTGACCACATAAGTGTGGGTTTCTGTCTGGGCTCTCTATTCTGTTCTATTGATCTATGTGGCTATTTTTGGGCTAGTTCTATACTGTTTTGATTACGATAGTTTTGCAGTACAGTTTGAAATCTGGGAGTGTGGTACCCCCAGTTTTGTTCTTCTTCCTCAAGATGGCTTTGGCTGTTTGTGATCTTTTGTGGTTTCATACAAATTTTAGGATTATTTGTTCTTGTTCTGTGAAAAATACTATTGATATTTTGATATGGATTGCACTGAATCTATAGATTGCTTTGGATAGTTTGGATATCTTAATATTTGTTCTTCCAATTCATTAGCGTGGCAAATCTTTCTTTCCATTTGTTTGGAATTTCTTCATCTCCTATTTCTTTCATCAATGTCTTATAGTCTTTAGGGGACTGTTGTTACACTTCCTTGGTTAGGTTTATTCCTAAGTATTTTATTATTTTTGGTGCAATTGTAAATGGGATTGTTTTCTTAATTTCTCTTTCTGCTCTTTTGTTATTAGTGCATAGAATACAACAGATTTCTGTATATTGATTTTTGAACTCTGCAGCTCTGATGAATCTGTCAGTTCTAGAACTAATAGGTAACCATAGGTAACTTTTAATAGATTTTCATCACCACACAGTTCTTTTTATTTATTGTAATATTTAAAATTAGTTTAGTGCATGCCTACCTATATGGAACCATGCCAGATTCAATATTACAAAGAAAATACAAACATCTTCTTACCATTCAGGAATTACAATATTTCATACATAATGAGCAAATATAAAGCAGACATTTGTACAAAAGCAACAATGCAGACACTGGAATTTTACAAATTGCATTTTAACATTGCCTTATGGGGATTAACCTCTAGCCCGGATCTTGCCAAAATTATCCTTATATTGGCAGACTTAAAGAACTTTTAGAAGTATACTATTATTTCATAACAAGATCATCTACAAGTGGTAACAAAAAAGCAAATTTTTCAATATTTTACTTCTGAATTTAAAAACTTCCTATTTATTGAGAATTAAGAGAGGTAAGAGGGAAAAACTATTAAGTTAGAACAAAAAAATACTACATTTTTAATTAATAATGATGTAGATTTGGGGGCACCTGGGTGGCTCTGTTGGTTAAGCAGCTGCCTTTGGCTCATGCCATAATCCTAGGGTCCTGAGATTGAGCCCCACGTTGGGCTCCCCTCTCAGCAGAGAGCCTGCTTCTCCCTCTCCCTCTGTGTGCCGTTCTGCCTACTTGTGCTCTCTCTCTGTCAAATAAATAAATAAATAAATAAATCTTTAAAAAAGATAATAATCATGTAGATTTGAATCTAGAGCAGATTAGAAGTAAAAGGCTAAATATGAACACAAATTCTTTTAATGGATTGTAATTTGTGTTAAATATGGTGATGTATGAACTACAAATTATATCCTCACATATTAAATTACGTATAGAAAAATATGTGTTAATAGTATAGAAAAATATGTGTTTGTAGTGATTTGAAAATTTAATATTTTCATTTAATTGGATTTTAAAACGTTTGAAATTCTGCATTGGTCCCTCAGCATAACTTGGTATCATATTTTTCATTAAGCTATTTCTAGTGTCACAAACTTGCCTCACATGGCTTTGAAATATAAGACGTATATAAAGTAAGAGAAAGGCTGATGGGAAATTAATCTATGAAGTGAAAAATAAAGTTTTAAATATCACTCTCAACCTTGTGAAGAGTGTTTATAAATTAACACAATCTCTAGTATAAAAATTATTAATATTTTATGATCATGTATCTGTTTATATCAATAGTCTACAAATTTCATTTAAGTTGATTAATTGACCTCCTTCCTGGTCATGTATGTTTTTTGTGATTCCTGCTACTTTGAGTAACAATCGGTGAAGTTTAAAGTGAATGGAAGCATTTCTCAAACATTCTGTATTCAAAGCACAACAGAAGGGTGGGAGAACTGTCAGTCAATTCATTCATTGCATGTGACATAAAGTAACTCTAATCTGTGCTTCAGTGGGCTAAATTATGGCCATAAGAAACATGGTCTAAACACTTCATGCTTAAAATCCATCCGAGGTAATGATAAACTTTTCTCTATTTGGATTTCAACGTTTGAAATTCTCTATATTAACAAAGTCAATGAATTGCAAGTCTGTCTTACTAACAATTTTAGCTAAAGTTACCAAAAATTAAGGATTCTGTCTGCTCAATTGATTCATAAGACGTTATCACATTCAAAACTTCTATTTATTTACCCTTTGTATAGTAGCAACTATTACAAGTAGTATGGTGCCAAAACTCTAATTAAACCTGATGGTCCTTTCACCCTCTAAGAACTATGCATTATGAACTGTATCCTGAAATAATTCATATACATAAATACACACAAAAGTTTCCATGCACTTCGGTGGACATATGAAAACTCTGAAGTTCACTGACATTATATTAATATGGACTGAATTAAATTATTCACCTCCTCACTGCTCTGGGGAAGTGGCATAATACAGTGCAAGTTAAAGGAATCCAATCTCTGACTTCAAGAAATTAATAATCTAGGCAAGCAATGTTTTCAAGAATTTGTAAAAATATATAAATTTAGAACACTATAAGTATAAACCTGTAGATATTATTTTTAAGAAGAAAGAGATCCTGATATTTATGAAGTGCTTGCTATCTGCAAGTCATGATATTAAGTGCTTTAATAAATCAATCTCATTCACTTTTCACAGAGACCCAATGAGATAGGTATTTATATCCCCATTTTAAACCAGGAAACTGAGATTCAAAGAAGTTGACTTGTCCAAGATCACATAGTAAAGTAAATGACAGAAGTAGGGACTCTACTTCTGTATTTATGGATATCAAATATACACTTTAACCATTTTACAGCACTCTTTACTGCATGATCAGTGAAATCTTTATTATGGGACACATAAATGAAACATTTGGAGAGGATTCTTTAAAAAAAACTTTAATATTTATTTGCTTAGTATTAAACTAAGGAGCCATCTAAAACATACTATATTGTGGAAAAATAAACCAAATAAATACACCTCACACTCTAAGACAGAATCTGTTATTTTACTTCACTTATTTAGTTAAGTATCTAGAGACCAAACAGGAATCAATTCCTATATTACTGACCCAGAACGTTTTAAAATTAGACTGCATATTGTAAAATTGTGCAAAAATTGTATGATTTCATACAGTGAAAATATTTGTTGGTATCTGCAATGAAGAGAATTCCCTGGGAAGTAAGTTGTTATTTCTTTCTTTTTTTTTCACTTGTGGCATGACCAAGGGTTTTTACTATGCCTTGAACACAAATTTTCTTAAGAGAAGTTGAGAACTTTATATTAAAGTTCTCAAGCCAAGGTTCTATTGTGTTAATAACTTCATTGTTTAAGTTTTAAGAAATACTGGTATCAAAATAGGAAATGTGTATGTTCATAATATTTATGTTAAAAATGTAGGGGTACAAAAGTAATTATACAGTGTTAGCTCAACTTTTAAAAAAGCAGAAAAAAATTTAAAAGAAAATACCAAAATACCAAAATGTTAGCTCTAGATGATGATCTTTGTTTTTGTTTTGTTTTGTTTTTGAGATTCATATATCACTAGTCTGTGCTTTTTTTTTTTACTTATTCAGTAAGCATATATTATTTTTCTAATCAGAAAAAATTAACAAACTTCATCACTTAAATTTTAAGCTCAATTTTAGACTCATATGCAAGAATATTTTTAAGAATAAAAAAAATCATCTCTGATCAGGTTTCCCCTGTACATGCAATAAGGAAGAGAATTATCAGCTAATAATTTTAAAACAAAAATAAATTGTCTCAAATGAAGTTTATTTATTCATTTCTCACCATACGCTAGCAATCCTGAACAGTGTCAGTGACAAAATACCCCTAAGTTCTAAACTAAACAACTATCTGCACTCCAACTCATCACAACCCCCAACCACATTGCCTTCCGTGTAATTTAGACTATGGTCATTTCTTTTTATTATTATTAAAACAATGCAAAATAGGATTTATGTATCAGTAGTAAGAAGAATAACAAAAATCTGACAAACATAATCTTCAAGCCAATACGAAATATTCATTTAAACCATTTTTAACTTCATGTTTTACAGGGACTGAAGAGGAAGATGAAGGAGATGACCTTTTGCTTAGGTCTGTGGATGAGTTCTGGTGGTTTCCTCATATGTGGAGCCATATGCAACCCCACCTCTTCCACAATGAGTCATCTTTAGTTGAACAGATGATTCTCAACAAGGAATTTGCACTGGTGAGGATATTTTATTGCAGTATTTTTCAAACTCCAAGTTGTAATGTATAAGTGGATTGCAAAATGAATTTACTGGGGTGAATACAACAGAAGTAGAACAGACAATATCAGAAAGTGCCTCACACGTATTAGGGTACATATCGTTTTGTGTTATTTTGTTCCAGGCATGTGTGTGTATATGGATAGGGCCATGATATACTATAAAATGTATTTTAAAAAGTAGGTCATTGTCAGAAAGCTACCACCTTTTGTTTTATGGAAGAATTATTCTTGCACCTATAAGGAGGAACTCTAGTACTTTCTCCACTGTATTCCTGATACATTATAATTACATCTCAAAAAACATTTATTGTAAGGAGAAATGAATGGATGGATAAACTGAATCATTAGAGCAATAATTGAGAACCAGTGGTTCTCAAACTGCAGCATGTAGCCTTTTCCCCTAAGAGACTTTTTAAAACACAGACTGCTGGGCCCAATTCTGAAGTTTCTGATTCCAAAGATTTTCAGAGAGGCCTGAGAATTTGCATTTCTAACAAATTATCAGATGGCCCATAGGCCAAATCTGGCCTGCTGCTTGCTTTTTCTTGTCCCTGAGCTAAGATATTTTTCATCTTGGGGTGGGTTTTGTTTGTTTGATTGTCTTTTACATTTTTAAATGATTGACTAACAGTCAAAGGTGCAATAATACTTTGTGACATAGATGTTATATAAAATTCAAATTTTAATGAACATAAATACAATGTTGTTGGAACACTGCCACACTTACCTTTATGTATTGTCTATAGCTGCTTTTGCACTACAGTAGAGTTGAAAAGTTGCAAAAGAGACCACATATGGACCACAAAGCCTAAAATATTTACCTTTACTGAAAAAGTTTGCCCACCCTGCTCTATATTAGGTAAACCATATATCCCTCTAACAATCCATTTTTTTCCCCAGAAAAATACTCAGATACCCATTCTCACATCTTCACACAGTGGGAACAGATAGTCACAAGGGGTATGTGGATCACCCAAAGACCCTGGGCCTGAGTTAAACCTATCTTAAAATAAGCAGTTTTCATTTAAAATAAATGACGTGGATGGAACTGGAGGGTATTATGCTGAGTGAAATAAGTCAATCAGAGAAAGACATGTATCATATGATCTCACTGATACGAGGAATTCTTAATCTCAGGAAACAAACTGAGGGTTGCTGGAGTGGTGGGGGGTGGGAGGGCTGGGGTGGCAGGGTGATAGACATTGGGGAGGGTATGTGCTATGGTGAGCGCTGTGAATTGTGCAAGACTGTTGAATCACAGACCTGTACCTCTGAAACAAATAATACATTATATGTTAAAAAAAAAAAGAAGAAGATAGTAGGAAGGGTAAAATGAAGGGGGGGACATCAGAGGGGGAGAGGAACCATGAGAGACTATGGACTCTGAGAAACAAACTGAGGGTTCTAGAGGGGAGGGTGGTGGGGGATGGGTTAGCCTGGTGATGGGTATTAGAGAGGGCACATTCTGCATGGAGCACTGGGTGTTATACGCAAACAATGAATCATGGAACACTACATCAAAAACCAATGATGTAATGTATGGTGACTAACATAAGAAAATTAAAAAATAAATAAATTAAAGAGTTAATTTGCACTGCATGATTGTTAATGTTTCATTTTTTTAAAAGCCACATTAGGAGGCATAGACCTAAAGCCAAATAAGCACTATGATATTTTACGAAGTTATACCTAGTTATTATGTCAATGACTCACCATGCTTTCCACCTCTAAATCCCCAGATCTGTGTCAGATCTGTGCATAGTATCCTTATAAGTAAGTGTGTGTAGCACAAAAAGCAATTAAGTTCATGGACACAGGCACCACAATGCTTGTGTTTGAATCCCAACCTTCCATCAATGGCTGCTTGTTCTTGAACAAAAATTACTTACCCTGTGTCTCAGTGCCCCCATCTGTAGAAATGAGGATAATAGTAAAAGCTACCTCATAGGGTTATACTGATACATATTTGAGGATATGATACATATTTGAGAACACATATCTGTGAGCAGTGCCTGCAATACAGTAAGCACTCAATAGGTGTTAACCAATTATGATCTTCCAAATCCAGACAAGTACACAGTTATGCTTCCCTTTATAAAAGCCAAATATTTTTTTTAAAATACAGATTTACAGATTTACAATAGGTTAATCTTCACTTTACTTTCAAAGAATATCTAATAAATTTTGTACTACTTCATAGCATTGTAAAATTAAGTAAATATTCCCTTTTCAAAAAAATAAACTTACCTTGAGTAAGCATGCTGAATTCTCTCTTTGCAGTTACCTTGACAATAAACTGTTTATCATTTGACTTCAACCTCCCCTACCTCACCTTCACTGTGAAGGCTTGCGCTTTAAGCATGTGGGGTATATTTCATAATGGTTGATTTCACCTGTTTGTATAATTTCTTTTTCTAAAAGGCCATGCCAAAAACACTGGGAAAGACTCAGATGTAATTGCTTTGTAATGAAATGTTGAAAGCTATTTAGAGTTCATTCAGAGCAATTACATTGTTTAGTCAGTGTGGCTAAATGCTAGACTGAAACCTATAAACATATTTTGTAAAAAATAATCTTGTTATATATTGCATAAGCAAAATATTACAACTAAAATGGAGTCTGTTAAACACACATACTGAAATGACACTGTTCTTTTCCTTCTGGAGTTCACCTCGATAAAACTTCTCAGAACTCTTCAAGCAGTGACATCCAAAACCCATCTTTAGCTGTAAACATAGGATGACAGTAAGTGTGTTATCCAGAGAGCCAGGGAATGTATTTCTTTCCTATTAAATTTTATCTTTCCACATCCAGATGACACTTCAAAACCATCAACAGTATCAAGATGGGATAGGATAGTGGAAAGCACTACATGAGATATTGGCAGGCTATATTTTAGTCCTGACTGCAAGTAACAAGTTTTAATACAGTTGGCATTTCATTTAATGTCTTCATGCCCCAGTTTCCTCCCCTGAAATAGTAATGATTTCCTTTTTCATTCTCTTAACCACAAAGTTTTTAGATAATTAATTTACATCAGCTCATCTGCCAACCAAAACTACTGGACCAGATAATCCACTGATCAGTTCCATTTCTATAAAATTCTGTGTTCATTGATATCATCGGTCCACAAATTTGGAATGCACATCTTGAAATACTCATCTAGTTGCAACTGAAGCAATTATGGAAAGAGGTTTTTGAACCAAATGACCAATTTAAACTGAAAAAAATCAAAAATGTTTAAATCTTTTTTTTTTATTCCAACCTGATATTCTTTGGTATGACCTTGCCTGTCAGAGGGGTTATCAGTCAAAAGCACAGTTATTCTCACACTTACACAAAAATGATTCAAATGACATATTACTAGTTTTATACTGATGTTTCAAAAGCAGTTAAACAATCAGAATGGTTTTATTTGTAGTGTTTGTCTAAATTCTGTATGGATAGAGTTCATTTTCTGTTGTAATATGCCTAAAAATCAAGAGAGAGATATATTGCAACACTGTTTCTTTACTGTTTCATCATTTTAGAAGAGCTTCTATTACTGTAAAGCATTGCATTTCTTTTTTTTTGTCAATAACATTTTTTTATTGAAGTATAGTTAGCAGTGTTATATTAGTTTTAGGTGTACAATATAATGATTCAACAATTCTCTACATTATTCAGTGCTCATCACAGTAAGTGTACTCTTAATTCCCTCTATCTATTTCATCCATTCTCCCACCCACCTCCCCTCTGGCATCCACCAGTTTGTTCTCTGTATTTAAGATTCTGGGTTTTTTTGTTTTTGTTTTTCTCCTTTTACTTCATTTGTTTCTTAAATCCTCCATATGAGTGAGATCTTATGGTATTTGTCATTCTCTTCCTTATTTCACTTAGTATTTTACCCACTAGTCAGTCCTTGTTGTTTCAGATGGCAGGATCCCATTATTTTCTATGGCTGAGTAATATTCCATTGTGCATATATCACATCTTCTTTATCCATTCATCTATGAGTGGACACTTGGGTTGCTTCCATATCTTGGCTATTGTAAATAATGCTACAATAAACATAGGGGTACATATATATATTTTTTGAATTAGTGTTTTCATTTTCTTTGGATAAATACCCAATAGCAGAATTGCTAAATCATATGATATTTCTATTTTTAGTTTTTTGAGGAACCTCCATACTGTTTTCCACAGTGGCTGCACAAATTTATATTCCCACCAATGGTGTCCGATTGTTCCCTTTTCTCTACATCCTCACCAATGTTTGTTATTTCTTGTCTTTTTTATTCTAACCATTCTTACAGTTGTAAAGTGATATCTCATCATGGTTTTGATTTGCATTTCTCTGATGATTAATGATTTTGAGCTTCTTTTCATGTGTCTGTTGGTCATTTGTGTCTTTTTTGGAAAATTGTCTATTCAGGTACTCTGCCCATTGTTTAATCAGATTATTTTTTTGGTGTTGAGTTGTACAAATTGTTTATATATTTGGGATATAACTCCTTATCTGATATATCATTTGCAAATATCTTCTTCCATTCAGTAGGTTGCATTGCTGTTTTGTTGATTTCCCTTGTTGTGCAGAAGCTTTTTATTTTGGTGTTGTCCCAAAGATTTAATTTTGCTTTTGTTTCCCTTGCTTAAGGAGACATATCTAAAAAAAAAAAAAAAAAATGTTTCTATGGCTGTTGTCAAAGAAATTACAGCCTATGTTTTCTTCTAAGAGTCTTATGGTTTCAAGTCTCACATTTAAGTCCTTAATCCATTTTGAATTTATTTTTGTGTATGGTACAAAAAAGTGGTCCAGTTTCATTTTTTTTCATATAGCTGTCCAGTTTTCCCAACACCATTTGTTGAAGAGATTGTCTTTTTCTCATTGCATTTTCTTGCACCTTTGTTGCAGATTAATTGATCATATAATCATGGGTTTATTTCTGGGCTCCCTAATCTGTTCTATAGATCTATGTGTCTATTTTTGTGCCAATACAATACTGTTTTGATCACTACAGCTTTGTTCTTCTTTTTCGAGATTGCTTTGACCAGTTGTAATCTTTTGTGGTTCCATATAAATTTAGGATTATTTGTTCTAGTTCTATGAAAAATGTTGGTATCTTCATAGGCATTGCATTAAATATATAGATTGCTTTGGGTAGTATGCATATGTTAACAATATTGGTCCTTCCAATCCACAAGCATAGAGTATCTTTCCATTTGTGTCATCTTCCATTTCTTTTATCAGAGTTTTATAGTTTTTGGAGTACAGATGTTACACCTCCTTGGGTAGGTTTATTCTTAGGTATTATATTTTTGGTGCAACTGTAAATAGGATTGTTTTCTCAATTCCTCTTTCTGCTACTTCCTTATTAGTGCAAAGAAAGTCAACATTTTTTGTGTATTAATTCTGTAATTGTAATTCTGTAATTTGTGACTTTACTCAATTCAATGATCAGTTCTGAAGGTTTTCAAAGTACAATTATTTTTAAATCCATGCACACTTATGTATGTGGTGTGAATGCATGTGTGTTATATATAGGAGGTTATGTATATGTATAGGCGTAATCCACAAACACATGTATATTCAATGTATGAATGTGTTTATGTGTGCATATATATATGTATGCATGCCTATTACATGACCATATATGTCATGTGAGTATCTTTATGCTTGTGTAGAGGGTTAGTTGAATGATAAGTATAGTCAACCAAGATATGTTAATTATAAGATACTATACTTGTATGGCAGTAGGGTGGGGAAAAAAATTTTTGGATTCTTTCTTTTAGTAAACCATACATTTTTTTGCTTTCATTCTGTTGCTTGAGCATCTCACTAACTAGAAGCAACACTTCAAAGATGACAACAAACAAAAGCTCGAGAGAATGAGAAACACTGGCCAACATTAAAGTGCTTGATGAAAATGTTACCAAAAATTATTCCTGACTTAACCTACACCTCTTCTTCAAACCTAGAGAGCAGGAGTGCTTGTAACATAAGCCAGGATTATTTATTTTTATTCCACAATAGATTTATGAGGGGAAAAAAAGAAATTAAAAAATATTGTTTTGTTTTTTATAAGTTTTGTGTACAGACTCATTAACATTTTCCAATTACATTTCCATTAACAATAAATGAGGCCCTTCAGTTCACTAATAGTAGTAGTAGACCATAAATATCCTGAAGGAAAAAAAGAAGAATACAGACTTGTCTTCAATGATAACTTTCCAATAATTATGTTTTTCTTGATATTTTGTTAAATAGTCATGCATCTAATTTATGAGTAAATAAGTTAAGAATTCTTGAAATAAAGGCATAAGTTTTTAAATTCTACTTTTAAAATGCTACATATATTTATGAACTCTGTATAATTTTTTTCATAATTAGAGAACTTTTCTGATAAGAAAAATGCTGACATCTAAATTGTTCTCATAAAAACTCAAACTCACCAGAGTAACTATGGAAAATCTTTAAGTATCACTTATGTAGAGGTTTTAATTAAAAAATAAAAGGAGTGGGGCCCCTGGCTGGCTCAGTTGTTAAGTGTTTGCCTTTGGCTCAGGTCATGATCCCAGGGTCCTGGGATCGAGCCCCACAGCAGGCTCCCTGCTCAGTGGGAAGCCTGCTTCTCCCTCTCCCACTCCCCCTGCTTGTGTCCCCTTGCTCGCTGTGTCTCTCTCTCTGTCAAATAAATAAAAAATAAATAAATAAATAAATAAATAAATAAAAGGAGTGTAATATTGGAATTCACGGCACAAAGATATAAAACTGACAGAGAGCTGCCTTTCAATAGCTGCTATGCCTATATCTTTACTAAATTATGCAGTATACAGACTTATGCTGTACAACAAATACGAGATATCAAAAAACCCTGATAATTATAGTTTATAGGGTATTTCAAAGATAGAAAATTTAGAGAAGGAGGTGCCTGGGTGGCTCAGTCGTTAAGCATCGGCCTTCAGCTCAGGTCATGATCCCAGGGTCATGATCCCACATAAGGCTCCCTGCTCAGCGGGAAATCTGCTTCTCCCTCTCCCTCTGCCCCTCTCCCCTGCTCATGCTCTCTATCACACGCTCTCTAATAAATAAATAAAATCTTAAAAAAAAAGAAAATTTAGAGAAGGTAAGAATATTTAATAAAAAATAAAATTGTGACCACATATTGGCTTAATGAAAGTTCACTAGGTAGCAAATAATGTATTTTGAAGGTTCAATAATGAACAAGGCAGTCTGTGCACTCAGCAGAATAGACACTTACATAAGCATGAAGCATTTAAATAAAATATCAAGAAGCAAAACATCTAAGCATAGATAAATTTGAAACATTTTTGGCAATTGTGTGAGCTTTTAAGAGATCCAGAACTTTTATAACCTAATCTCAGAAATGAAATCCCATCATTTTTACCATACACTACTCATTAGAAGAGAGTTATTAGGTCCAGCACATCATCAAAGGGAGGGGAATTCAACAAGCTAGTGAATACCAATAGGCAGAAATCATTGGAAGTCATTATAGAAACTTGCCTTCACATTTAACTAGAAATAAGAGACATAGGGACTCCTGTATGATAGAAGGCACATTTATTCTTTCATTAATTTGAAAAATATTTGCATATGAACTCAAACATTAAACTCCAAATATTTATTCTGAATCTTAATGCCAATTATATCCCACTGAGCCAAAAATATTGATTCATCTAACACTTCTCTTTTCTCATCCAGTCCATTGCCTTTAGTTGCAAATATGTTTGGAGCCATTGAATTCTCGCCACCTCTACTACTAACTACTTAGTCTAAGTTATAGTTGTATCTTTTTTATCAGCTTTATTGATATTGATATTAACATGTCATACAATTCATCCATATAAACTTCAGTGATTTTTAGTATATCAACAGATTTGTGCAAATTTCACCAAAATGAGTTTAAAAGCATCTTTATCATCTGTACCCATCAGTAGTCATTTCCCTTTCTCCAACTCCCCTAACCCTAGGAGATAATTAATTTACTTTCCATTTCTATAGATTTACTTATTTTGAACATTTTATTTTATATAAATGGGATTATAAAATATGTGTGTGGTCTTTTATGATTAGCTTTTTTCATTTAGCATAGTGTTTTGAGATTCATATATGTTGTAGCTTGTGTCAGTACTTTGTTCCTTTTTATATCCAAGTAATATTCCATTGCTATATTGGTGTTATATTTAATTTATCCATTCATCAATTGATAGACTGTTTCTACTTTTTAGCTATTATTTATAATGCTGCCATAAACATTCATTTACAAGTTTTTGTGTGGACATATGTTTTCGTTTATCTTTATATTTACCCAGGAGTGGAAATGTTGGGTCATACGGTATCTCTATTCTTAACATTTTGAAAAACTGCCAGACTGTTTCCAAATTTTCTGCACCACTTTACATTCCCACCAACAGTGCATGAGGATTCTAATTACTCCACATCCTTGTCAATCCTTGTTATTAACTGTCTTTTCTATTGTAGCCATCTTAGTGGGGGCAAAGCAGTATCAAATTATGTTGTGATTTGCATTTCCCTAATGGTAATGATGTTGAACATTTCTTTTTCATATGCCTCTCAGCTGTCATATATCTTAATTGGAGAAATGTCTATTCAGACCTTTTTCCACCTTTTAGTTGAGTTGGTGGCCTTTTCTTATTTACTTGCAAGAAATCTTTGTGTATTCTTTATACAAGTACTTTATCAGACCTATGATTTGCAAAAATTTTCTCCATATGTGGATTGTTTTTCACTTTCTGAGCTGTGTCTTTTGAAACATAAAAGTTTTTAACTTTTACAAAGTCCAATTTATCTGTTTTTGTTTTTATATTGTTTTTTTCTCTTGTACTTTTTGTGTCAACCTTAAAAAGGCTTTGCCTAACCCAGGTCATAAAAGTGTAATCCTATATTTGCTTCTACAAGTTATATAGTATGTACTCTTATGTGTAGTTCTGTGATGCATTTAGTTAATTCTTTTGTGAAGTACAACTTCATTCTTTCACATGTGGATACCAGGTTGTACCTGCATTATTTGTTGAAAAGACTATTCTTTCCCCCACCAAATTGTCTTGGTACTTCTGTCAAATATAAATTGACTTAAATGTAAAGAAGTATTTCTAGACTCTCAGTTCTGTTATTCATCTCTATGCCTGCCCTTGTGCTAGATCTCATAATTTTGATTAGTATATATTCACAATAAGTTTTGATATTGGGAATTGTGAGTCCTCCAGCTTTGTTTTTCTCTTCCAAAATTGTTTTGTCTATTCTGGGTCTTTTGCAATTTCATATGAATTTTAGAATCAGCTTATCAATTTCTGCACAATGGCTAGCTGGGATTTTGACAGGACAGCACTGAATCCACAGATCAATTTAGGAAATGCTCCCATCTTAACAATATTAAGTATTCTGATCTATGTACATGAGCTGTTTTTCCATTTATTTATGTCTTCCTTTGTTTTTTTCCAACAATATTTTCTAATTTTCAGAGTCTGTGTTTCATACTTTATTAAATACATTCTTTTTTTTAAGATTTTTATTTATTTATTTGACAGAGAGAGAGACAGTGAGAGAGGGAACACAAGTAGGGGGACTGGGAGAGGGAGAGCAGGCTTCCCACGGAGCAGGGAGCCTGACACGGGGCTCAATCTCAGGATCCTGGGATCATGACCTGAGCCGAAGGCAGACACTCAACCGACTGAGCCACCCAGGCGCCCCTATTAAATACATTCTTAAGTATTGTATTCTTTTTGATGCTATTGTAAATGACATTGTTACTTAATTTCACTTTCACATTATTTTTATAGAGAGAAGTACAATTGATTTTTGTATATAGAGCTTGTAACCTTCAAATTTGCTGAATTCATTTACTAGTTCCAGAGTTATTTTAGTGGATTCTTCAGGATAGTTTATATATAAGATCTTATCATTTATAAATAGAGATAGTTTCACTTCTTTTCTAATCTGGATACATTTTATATCATTTTCTTGTCCAATTTCCCTGGTAAGAACCTCCCCTATAATGTTGAATAGAATGGGAAGCCCAAAAATCCTTGTCTTATTCCTGATCTTAGGAGGGAAGCATCCAGTCTTTCACCATTAAGCATGATTCTAGTTATAGGCTTTTCATAGATACCCACTATCAAGTTGAAGTTCCGAGGTCTATTCCTACTCAGTTGAGTATTTTTATTATTAAAGAATGTTGGAATGTTCATACATTTTGAGGGAGGTCTATTCAGTTGGTTATGTTTTTCCCTTTGTCTTATTGATATGATGTATTACACTAATTGGTTTTTAGATGTTAAACTAACCTTACATTCCTGTGATAAATCTCAGTCCTGGTGTATAATGTTTTTTATATGTTGCTGAATTTAATTGTTAGTACTTGGCTGAAGATTTTGCATGTGCATTCCTGGAATATTGGTTTGTGGTTTTCTTTCATTATGATATCTTTTTCTGGTTTTAGTGGTAGGTTAATACTAGTCTCATAGAATTAGTTGAGAAATGCTCTCCCTTCTTCTGTGTTTTGAAAGAATCTGTCCATGATTGGTACTAATTCTTCACATGTTTGGTAGAACTCACCAGTGAAACCTGGCCTGGCTCTTCCATGTGGAAAGCTTTTAAATTATTAAATCAATCTCTACTTGTTATAAGTCTATTTGGATTTTCTCTTTCCACTTGAATCAGTTTTAGTACTTCATGTGTTTCTATGAATTTATCCATTTCACCTAAGTTAGCTAATTTTTTGGTATAGAGTGTTCATCATATCCCTTATGGCTATTTTGATTTTTATAAATTTAGTAGTGTTATCTTCTTTTGTTCCTGATTTTACCAGTTTGAAACTCCACTAATTACCAGCAGCATGCTCTACGGTTTTCAATGCCTTAAGGTGCAGACTTTACCATAGTCTGAATCAATAAAGTGCATTCCCTTTTATAGAAAGTAGTCTTTGAGGTAGGTCTATGAGACTTTTTCCAACCCCAGGAGTGTTCTTAGCTGTCCCTTTCCTTGGTTCTCTCTAATAAACTTCTTGTTTGGTCTATTATTAGCTTGTTGTGAATTTTAATTAAAATAACAACAGCCTCCTCTAAATTGCTTACCATCAAAATCTCCATTGTTTTCAAGGGTGACCTTAGGCTGGAACTTTTCCATACTCCGTCCCAAATAAAGTAAGTTCCTTTGGAGAAAATTTAGGAGCTCTCTCTCTTTCTATGAACTACATCTCCTCCTAGGCAAAATCTTTGCATCCGCTGTTTCAGAGCTGAAGTGGGGACAATGACCTCCTTCTCTCAAAGTGGCACCCATAGATTTATGAGCAGGGTACTAGGTTGGGATGGTAGTCTCTGGTCTTCTCAATTTGGCTCTCCTGGCTTAGAACCACCATCCTACAACTGAGCTGGAGCAAGGACAAATCATGGTTTCAGTATTTTTGGTCTCTGCCATCTAAGATACAAATGAGGAAGAGAGCTCTAGATCTCTCAGCTGTTCTTGCCTAGAGTAGAACTTCTGTGCACAGAGCTAGGAGAATGAGAAATTCTCATGGCCTGACACTCCCAGGGAGAATCACAGCTTTAGACTGGAATCTAAGGAGAGAGAAAAACCCCTGTGTTCCTGGCTGCACCTTCCTGGGGTAGGAATTTTTTCATTCTAAACTGAGGCAAGTGGGGAAGGGTGTGGGTACATGGCTCAGTTGGCATATACTTTCACTGTTTTTACCAATCTTCATAGATTTTCTTGAATAATATTCCTTCATTTGCTGTACATCCTTAGTTCATTTCCCAGAGATTTTAAATGGTTGAGTTTTTTTTAAAGATTTATTTAGTTATTTGAGTGAGAGTGAGCATGAGTAGGGGGAGGGGTGGAGGGAGAGGGAGAAGCAGACTTTCCACTGAGCAGAGAACTGGGACAACTCGGGGCTTGATCCCTGGACCCCAAGATCATGACCTGAGCTGAAGGCAGATGCTTATCCAACTCAGCCACCCAGGTACCCCTAAATGGTTGTTTTTTAAATAATTTCTATAAGTTATGGTTGTCAGAATTCTCCAGAAGGGGCACCTGGGTGGCTCAGTTGGTTAAGAGACTGCCTTCGGCTCAGGTCATGATCCTGGGGTCCCGGGATCGAGTCCCGCATCGGGCTCCCTGTTCAGCGGGGAGTCTGCTTCTCCCTCCGACTCTCTTCCCTCTCGTGCTCTCTATCTCTCATTCTCTTTCTCTCAAATAAATAAATAAAATCTTTAAAAAAAAAGAATTCTCCAGAAGTCAGAATTCTACCATAATATCTTGACTAACAACAGCACCCTACTGGTGTCCAGTTCCACTCTTGGCCCTCTTGAATCTATTCCCATCAAAGCAGCTATAGTGACCCTGTTAACTTCTAATTCAAATTCTGTTACATTTTGTTTCAAAGTCCTCCAAACTACCTTAAAATAGCCCTTATGGCCTTTGCATCTGACCCCTTGTTTCCCATGCCCCATGTTCCCCTCTGATATTTTAATGGCTGGTACTTGAAAGACTCCAGTAATTTTCCCTGATGTGCTAGAATTTCTAGACTGGGTTTTCAAATTAAAACCCACCATGCTTTGAAATAATTTGTTTGTTAAATCTGCTGTGTCTATTTTTTTTGTATCAGTACTTTAAATCCTAAAGCAGGGTAGGCTGAAAATATTTTTAAGTTTGAAAAAGCATTAAATAATGAAATCAAATATTAATGGCATTTCCTTGGAAGACAGAGCAGTAAAAATTTGCTAAATGTTTCATAAATGGACTATTCATATGATCTTGAATATATTTAATAATACTTATTGGAAACCTATGATGAGTGAAATGGTCTTAGGAAGGAAGAAAATAATAAAATCACAGTGGGAAGATTATAGAATAGCAATAGAAAACTCGAAGCTCACTTATATGAGCACTTAAATGATTTTGTTACTGAATACAGAGCATTTATTTATAGATGGCATTTTATAACGATTTAAAAGTATTTCCATATATACACCATGTGGTCAGTAGAGATATCTCTTCATCATTATAACTATTAATTATTTTTTCTCTTTATGTTAAGTATGCATACATTTCTCATATATTGTTCAAAAATATCATTTATAGACACAATTTATTTATCACCATGGTCCTTTACCATGACAATATTTTGTCCATCATAATTCTTTATACCTTCCTATTAATACTTGTGTGTTTTGGGGCACCTGGGTAGCTCAGTCGGTTAAGCATCTGCCTTCAGCTTGGGTCATGATCCCGGGGTCCTGGAATCGGGCCCCGCATTGGGCTCCTCGCTCAGTGGGGAGTCTGCTTCTCCCTCTCCGTCTACACTTCACCCCTGCTCATGCTCTCTCTCTCTCTGTTAAATCAATAAATAAAAATCTTTAAAAAAAATACTTGTGTGTTTTATCTGGGATACTCAAAATTACACACCTATAGATTCAATCTTTAATATATGCTATATCAAGATGGAATATTTGTATTACAATGTGTGATTTATCCATTTGTCACTGAAAAGCTTTAGCCTCTGTGTGATTTATTGTTTTAACCATTTCAGAGAGTAACTTTCTGAAATACGTAACTTACTGTTTTTAAATTAATAAATGCATTCTAAGCATCATGTCTCATTTTTCACAAGGACAAAAGGTTTTCACTGTTAATACAAGCGATTTTACTGTGTTCTCAGAGTCTGCTGAGAATATGTGGACTATTTGCTCCTAAACTGTGTTCTTAAAATTTTTGAATTTTTGCATCTACTTTTTCAAGTTTTCCAATTTATGGTTTATAAAATTGTTAACTTTCTCTTCTAGCTATTGTCATGTTATCTGAGTATAGCAGCCAGATTCCCATTTTATTAAAATGAAGTGGTCAAACTAAATAACCATTGAGGTCCATGATATCTCTAACATTCTATAAATCTGAGTTGCTCTGAGCTTGGAAATCAGATACAGCAAGCTTCTTAAGCTTGTTTCCAAAGAGATAGTTAAAGCATTCAATTTCACAAATGAGAAAACTGAACTCATGTGTAAATGGTCACACTGAGAACCCATACTCTGCTTTGTGGTTCCTAATCCAGTGACCTCTAAAAAGTTGAAAAATTGTTGAAGAACACAGACCTTTCTTTCTGTATTGAGAGAAGGAGATGTTATTGCATAAAAATTTAAAAAGTTAATATGGAAAACTGAAGTGTGAAAATGGTATAATGATCAGCGTATTGCATAATAAGTGAAAAAATTTTTATTTTTCTTTCAGCTACCCATTGCCAGGAGATTTTTTACCCTTTTTACAAGTAGAATGATATTGTTTAATAAAGTTATTAGCTAGCTTATTCAAGCAGGCTCTAAGGTTTTCATCAATTCCTATTTTCACCAAACCTACAACATGAAGAATAGCATGAACTTTTTGCCTGAAAATTAGAATTGGTATTTCATTAGCTATTAATATTCATACTGCTTAGCAATGGATTTAGAGGGGAAAATGGCTTTTGTTGTCATGTGTTGTATCATGGTAAGTCTTTGACTTGCTGGTCTGATATTGGCAAGTAGATGAGAGAATTTCCCTTAGACAGAAAATCTCTACAATACATATTTATCTATTTGATTTTCCTAACGGAGGGCAACAACAGACCCACCCATCCCCCAAATTGCTATTTTAGTTGCAGCGTCTTTTTTCTGTCAAGGAGCTATTTTATTTCTGAACATGTTTAACCTCAAAGGAATAAATGCCACCTACAAAATTAACTTTAATAACAGGCAACAATAATTGAGGGAAATGAACTATATCATTCAAAATATTTTAAGTGTAAATCTATCAAGGTTTGCATCTATCTCACCTGAATACCTTGTTGTCATTACTTTTAGTAAATGTAAAGCCTTGAAAGTCATTCCTTCTGCTTTATGGCTTTTATGCATTTAAATAATCTTTTAAGATTAACTAGAGAACTCTAATTCTTTTCAAGTGTTGATACATGAAACAATTGAAGCAGAGGATTTCCCCCTAGGAGATAAGCTGATAACTGCTTAAGGTAGTTGTTAATATTTAATTTATTTCCTTTAAGGCAAATAAATATTTCCTCTAAATATTAAGTTTTGTTTATATTATACGAAACAGTAAACTATGCACAAAATACAAAAGACAAAGTTATGTTGCTCTGAAAAAACCTTAGCTATTTTTACACATAAAAATCTTTTGTGACATGAGTTTTCCCTGTGCAGGCCTTCGCCCAATTGTTCGGTGTAATAGTTAAGCCCAGGCATTGGACTTCAGACCTATCTTAATTCAAATTCCATCTTTGCCAATTATTAAATGGGTGACCTTAGCAAGCAACTTAAAATTCTTGTGCTTTTTATTTTCAAATATGTAAAATGGGGATGATAGTAGTTCGTACCTCATAGGTTTTTATGAGGATTACGGGATGTATGGACATGTTCGTATATGTATAATGTTTAGCAAAGTGTTTGACACATAAGTGTCTCAAAAAATATTTGTCATCATCATCATGGCTACCATCATTTTCGCCATATTTCTTCAAGAAACATATGATCATTCTTTTTGAAATAAGAGGTTGGTGGTGACAATAATACCACCAAATGACTTTTTCAAAGTTATGTATTATGCAAGTTGGGGACAGATACAACATATTCTCATTTACCTTGCCGTTTTCTATCCGTAATTCAATACTGAATATGATCACTAATTTTTAATAATTAAAAGGAACTAGTATCTTACCAAACATTCCAAGAGAAAAGAACATGGATGATAGAAGTTTTTTTTTTTTTTTTTATATTTTATTTATTTATTTATTTGTCAGAGAGAAATAGAGAACACAAGCAGGGGGAGTGTCAGGCAGAGGGAGAGGGAGAAGCACACTCCCTGCTGAGCAGGGAGCCCGATGTGGAGCTTGATCCCAGGACCCTGGGATCATGACCTGAGCAGAAGGCAGACACTTAACTGACTGAGCCACCCAGGCACCTCTGATAGTAGTTGTATTTTTAAAGAAATAAGTAAAAAAAAAACATAGAAAGGTTGATTTATGTACATGTGAACTCTTAACTCTGAAATTATTGTTGTCCAACTATGTCCAAAAATGTTCAGATATTTCTTCCAGTGTGAAAAAGTAACTCTCTCTTTTCCTTCACACATTTGTTCCTTCCTTTCTTCCTTCCTTTTACTTTTTTGCAAAGAACACAAAAATACTAATTCTTCCTTCCTGTCTTTCTTCCTCTTTTCCTTCCTTCGTCCCTTTCCTCAATATACAATTAATGAATAATGCCTAAATAATGTGTTCCACTCTTCTGGTAAGATATATATTGCTTCAGCACTGACCTATCAGTGGCTCTGGAAACACTGCTTGTGGGATTTGGCCTGTAGTCTGTTTTTATAGGGTTGGTGTACTAAAGATTAGCTTTATATTTTTAAAGGATTGTAAAAAACAAACAAAGAACAATGTATGACAGAGGCGTTAGGTTGCTGGCAAGTTCTAAAATATTTACTACATAGCTCTTCAGAGTAAAAGTTTGTCAAACTGTGACCCACACACCTAATGATCCAAAGGAAAGTATATCAAATTGCAATCATAATGATGAACAGTATTCCATGAATCCGTAATTAATCTATCCATCAGTGATTATTGATAACCTCCTGTGTCCTTAGAAGGATGAAATTTGTAGAATATAAAATAAATTTCTGATAATTCTTACCTTTACGAATCTCCAAAAGGAGCATAAAATGTTGAGGAAAGGAAGAAGAACTTGATTTCGTGTCAGAGAAAGCTTTGAGTTGGGAATTAGGAGATGAGCCTGAGCTGCTCATGTGGGGCCAGAATATGCAGGAACTTTATACTCTAGGCCTCAGGGCCTCAGGGACCTAAACCCAACCATACTGATCACCTTTGCATGGAACTCTGTCTACCATTTGAAATACTAATTCTCCAAATTCTTCTATCATCTCCCAATGTTCCTCATTAATGTACTCTAATTCATTGCTCTTCTATAACCTTCTAGATCATTATTCTTGCCTTTTGTACGTAAGATTAGGAAGTGAACCACTTAGCAATAGGGCATGGGAATTCTCATTTCTGCATTTTCATTTCAAGGAATAGATGTCTTTCGTCCTTGGTTGTCACTTCTAAATGCATACTTAGTACCCATTTTTTACATTCTTCCTTACTGAGTGAACCCAAAGTTTGCTTGTGGAGCCATTTTTCACCTTTTATTTCAGGTAGGAGACTATTAACATATTTCTGGCCATTTAGACATAAGCCCAAGTTGTGGTATGAGGCTCCAGGAAAGCAGGTTAGATACAGCTGATGCTTGCCCTTCTACCCTTGGCCTTTGCTCCTTTGTTTTGCCTTGCATTTGGTCCTATTGGTTGGAACTAAGGTAGCATCTTAAAACTATGAAGGAAAGGCTGAGAGAATAAGAGACCTCACTTCTGGCATTCTTGAACCTCTGAGCCAACTGTTGTCTCCCAAACTCCCATTACTTAAGTAAGCTCTTTTCTTTTTTAAGCCAGAGGACTTAAAAAAGAGTTTTTTGTTTTCATTTTTGTCTTTCTGGTACAGAGTTTGAACCCATTCCCTACATAATGTTTTTACATTGCATTTTTCTTCAGCTGTTTTGACATTTGCCTACATTCAAATTGCCCCAATGTTTACAATTTGTAGACCACCCAAAGGAATATTTATATAGAATACCCTGAAGATAATGGCCCAAAACTTTTTAAGAAGTGTTGGTAGCAGATTTTACAGTTATTTATTAATCAAGACAGTAGTTTTGTGAGTAGATTCTTAGAATGGTCAATAATAGCATAATTAACTTTCACTGACAGATTTTAATTTAACTGCTTCACTGACCAAACTTGTTTTTAATTATTAAATGACTGTGAAATAATCAAGAGCCAAGATTTTCAAGAATTTCTTTTTTTTACTTAACTCCTGCTGTACCAAGTAAACTCTATTCAAGTTGCATAATCCATCAAAGGTGCTTGTTACCACATATTTTTCTTTTCTTTTTTCTCTTTTGCCTTTTTCAGCTTGAAAAATTCTTTCAGCTTGATAGTTTCTTTCGTACTTTATCTATAGTGGCTGAACATTTTCATCATTCCATGATTACCTCTTTATAGTTGACATTTCAGTCCCCTGCAGTCATATCTGCAGTAATTTGAGCAATATGGGAATATGAGAAATTGTTTCCAAGCATGTTGACAATGGAGAGGGGTAAAACTGACTGATAATACAGGAGAATTAGAGGGCTTGAAGTCAGGTTGTTTTGAGATGAGATTTTTATCAATGCTGTGATTTCCAAATATGGTACCTCTTTAATATGATGATAACAAAATGGAAATATAATATTTTGGTATGATTTCAATCTGAAACATGTTAACATATCTACAGAAAAGTATAATAATGTAATCATCTGTATAGGCAGTTACTTAAGTGATCGTAATTTAAGGGATTTTTTATTAATATATAGGTACCATTTATTAACATAACTTACTTTTTGTCTAATGAAATTTAACCTATTTTAAACGGAGTAAAGTTTCCCCAATATTGGAAACAATCACAGATATTAATATTTTAACTCTTAGAGAAGGCACAGGATGTCACAGAGGGATTTTAAAATGCAATAAGACCTTGTATTTTGGGGGTAGGGAAGGGAATTGACAACCTAAGGGATGGCACATGCCTATACCAAATGTTTAACACATTTTTCCATAAATGCATTAAGTTGACATTACAGGGGAAAAAAAATGACTCCTAAGAGAAATCTCAGCTGCACTCAAAAAGAGTATTAGAAGTATATTTCATTGCTCAGAGAAAGTAATAGTTTATGCAAATCTATATCTGCAAAGTAATGTGTTTAAATTACTGATTCCAACCCATCAGCTACATAATTGTGTAAGCACCCAATAGGTTTGGAAATGTGTTCAAAATCAGAAAATCAAGGGCATTCTAGCCAGCCTTAAAAAGGGCAAGTTGCCCTCTTCGACATTTCTACTTCACACACACACACACACACACACACACACACACACACATACCCTAGCCATCCCACCTAAAGTAGTGCTTTATTCCATGAACATAGGCAATCAGAGGATTAAATAATAATAATAAAATTTTAAAAGTAGCAAATGTATAATGTGTATAAATTCTTGAGGTACTAAGAATGGAGAGAAGATATGGCAAGATAAATTGAGTATATTATGTAGTTGAGATAAAATTACAAATGAAATAGTGTGAAGATAGTGTAATTTGTATTAATCAAAATTATTTTGAGTACCTTCTTTTCGCATGTGTCTGCTGACAGTAACTACAGAAATGGTGTCATAATGAGATGGATAGTACTATTCTTGTTTCCATCTGACTCTGAACACATCTAAGAGTCTTTAAGTTGTCATTTCTTTCAGTTTAAGGGCATTGTGAGAAGCTCTAAATACTTAATATCTGGTACTGTTTCTCTTGTTACTAAATTAAATCTAGAACTAAATCTTTCCATGTAGCAGAGGCAACAATGAAGGGAAAAAGGTACTGAGATGCAGTCTGGTGTTTCATGAGATATTCTCATACCACATCTCTGCCACACTTCACTCTTCTCAGGTTCTTGCTTTCCTCCTTATTCTGCTTATTTCAAGAGCCAATCAGCATAAACACTCCCTCGAATACACTCTGAACTCCTTTGCACTTCTTGGTTCATCATACTGCAAAGCCTCAGCCTTGTTTGGATCCAAATCTCCACCTAATCTATGCCTGTACCCCTGAAACAGTGTTTGGCTGGGGCCAACATTTGATTTTTCTCACTTTAAAGTCATGACCACAGACCTCAAGTAGACCCTCAAAACTTCCCAGAAGTTACCCTGCAAGTCCTCACTTTGTTCGTCATCTTATTCTCCTAGGCCACTGTTGCATTGTCTCTGCAAACTGCTTCACATTTCCCCCATCCTCATTCTCAGCTGATGATCTTATTTCACTGAAAAAAACAAAATCAATAAATTAGAAGGGAACTTCCAGGGGTGCCTGGGTAGCTCAGTTGGTTAAGCGTCTGCCTTTGGCTCAGGTCATGATCCCAGAGTTCTGGGATCAAGCCCCACATCAGGCTCCCTGCTCACTGGGGAGTCCGCTTGTCCCTCTTCCTCTGCGCCTCCCCCCTGCTCATGCACTCTTTCTCTCACTTGCGTTCTGTCTCTCTCTCCCTCAAAACAAGTAAAATCTTTTAAAAAGAGGGGGGTGACTTCCACGTGCTCCCATTACTACAACTAGCCCTTCAACATGATGATAACAAAATGAAAATATAATAATAGGTATGATTTAACGTAGTCACAGAAAAAATATATAATTATAATAATCTTTACAGACAATTACTCAGTGACCATTACTATTTAGTAAAAGCTTGTGGAATATATTGTTACCACTTATTAACATAAGCTGTGTTAATAATGACATAAATATAAATTGTGGACTGGCATCCCATGAGGGAAGCACACAATCTTGGCTTCTGCCTTAAAACGATGAATAAAAGAACTAAAAACACAAAGGCCAAATTCTCCACTTTTGCACTCAATCCCACCCCATTCCAACTGTTCAAGAGCATTATTCCAGCAATTCTCCCCTCTCTCCTAAATCATTTCCCTCTCTGTACAAACATACTGCCATTACTCCCATCTTTAGGTAATCTTGTGCTTAGGTTCGCTGCTCCCTCCAGCTACAGCACCATTTCTAGAATCTCCATTTTAGCAAAACTTCTTGAAATAGTTGTTAATACTCACTGTCTCCATTGTAGGTCCTCCCATTCTCTCCTAAATTCATTCTGATGTGCGTTCCCTTCACCTGTCTGTCTGAACTCTTATCCAGTTTGCCAGTGCATGTCCAATAGTAAAACCAATGGGCAATTCTTAGTTTCTCATTTAACTTCATCTATTAACAGCACTTGACATTCAGACTCTTTTATCAAACACTTCTTCAGTTGGCTCTCATTTTGTTGTGGATTCCCAGTATTGCTCCAGTCTCACTTGATACACTCTTTCTCAGTGTATTTCCTGGATTTCTTCTCTTCTCCCTGACTTTGTAATGTTAAATGCCCCAAAGATCTATCCTTAGACTTCTCTATTTATGCATTCATTCTGTTAATGATCTTAATGAGTCTTATGACTCTAAATAAAATTTATGTATTGATAATTCACCAAATTTAGATCTCCAGCTGAACTCTCTCCTCTGAATCCTAAACTTGTTTATTTGACTTCCTATCTGACATATCCAGTTGGATGTCTAATGTCAAACATAAGTCCTATCTTTCTCCCCAAAACCTGTTTTAACTTCCCAGTCTCACTTGATGGAAACCCTATCCTCCTAGTTGAGCATTTCTCTCATGTTTTCTAGTCAATCAATCATCCAATTCTGTGGCTCCACAATATATCCAGGACCTAAATGATCCACACCTATTCCTTCTCTGCAGTGATGTTGCATTACATAGCTTCCATGAAAGCATGATCAATGTGAAAAGTTGGAGTTGTTCAGTAAATAACTTGTAAGGTTATTTGCAGCAACCCTGACTCTTGACATCACCTCTTATGACTCTCCCCCTTTGCTAATTCTACTCCAAAAAACAATTGAATTCTTATTTGTCCTAAAAAATACCTGAGGAGCTTTAAACTCAGAGCAATGTATGTACTGTCACCTCCTCCCCCAAGTTATCTGTATGGCTTAATTCCTCACAACTTCAGATCTTGATTCAAAATATTAGCTGCTCTAGGAAGCCCTCCTGAATAACCTATTTAATATTGCAACCCATACCCCGTCAAACCTCCCCTTTTCTCTGCTTTATTTCTCTCTGTAGCTCTTAGCATCTTCTAATATATTGTACAACTTACCTACTTATTTTGTGTAATCTTGGTCTCATCCCATTAAAATATATGCTTCCTGATGGCAAAGATCTCTGCCTGTTTTGTTGATTGATATATTTTCAGCACCTAGAATGGTTTATATTACATCATGTATATAATAAATATGTATTGAATAAAGGAAATTAATGAACCAAAATGTATTGAACATTTTGATTATCAATGAAGTAAGAATTCTAACCACAAAAATTAACAATGCAAATGCCTAATCAACTACATTTCATACAGTGTGAATGAAGACTTAAGTTTTTCTGTTAGTTCCATTTAGGCAACAAAGTAGACCTTCAGCAGGATCAAGAATATTAAAGGGATGAGTCTCAATTGCTCAAAATGGCTCTACTTAGGATCGGAAAGTTCACACTAAAGAAGCAACACCATTGTTATGCTACTTATTTTCCAAAAGAAAAATCCATTTGTAACACAGAGCTCTCCAGAGATTTGTCACCATTTACTAGGCTTCAGTCCAAAAAGTGTCAGGATTGACCCAGCCAATTTCCAGGGTCACACAGTCATTGCTTTTATCACTTATGAAAACAGAAGACAATTTCAGTTCCCAAAACACAGTGGAAAATCAATAATCTTAGGGTCATTCTCAAAGTTGACAATATGATTCCAAGTCCTTATTAAAAGGAAAAATAGATAATGAGATCTATTTTCTTTAGCACTAGTGCTGCTCCCTAGAAGTCGTGTATATAGGAGTACAAATCAATACTTTAGGTTCAACAGGATATTGTTTAATGCATTATATTGTTACTGAAGAAAATGAAGTATATTCATATATGCAGTCATTATTTTACTTACTTTCCTTTTATATTCATTCATTAAATATCTATGATTAATTTATTTAATAACTTTTTTTTACTCATCACTTCCTTTAAAGATATTTATTAAATACCAACAATGTACCAGGCATGTTGCTAAGTGCTGGGGATATAAAACTATCCTAAATGTATTGTGGGCTGTTTTTACAAGCAATATCTCCTGAAATGCAAACATAAGGACATAATAATAGGAAAAATACCATTTGTGTGGTTCTTCATCATCCCTGTATTAAGACCTCCATCTATTCTTCAGGTTTCTGTCCAACTGTTTGTGGGAGATCTGGGGATCTCCTATATGGCCATGAGCCTATTTTTCTCCTTTTTGCCTCTGGCTCCCTATGATGTATCAGGTCTTCTAAAAAGAAGTATCTACAGTGACTGACCACAAAATGCAACACCAAAGTGTTGCTCATGTTCAACCTATGGGCCTCTCTACCTTTGCATGTGATGCCTACAGATCCCTTTGGCCATTTGTTAGTATGTGGTTATCATTTTGAAGGAATATTGCAATGTATGTTGGCACAGAGGCACTTGTGCTCATCCAGATTAATCCACTGGAGCAACGTTCCTTCAGTAGAATTTGTCCCCCTTCTTTATATTACCTACAATATATGGTTTCACCACATGTTGGCCTATGTTAAATACCTGTGGTATTTATTATTTAAGTAAACTGGTCTCATATTTATTTTCTCTGTACATTACCACTGGCTGATCAGTACATAAAATTAAACAGTCATACATATTACATTATTACATGAGAGTATCCAACTAGACAAATAGGTGTTTGCCATATATCAATGAGTTTCCTTGAAGAAATATTGAGCAGTGCTTTAGCAAACTCTTCCTCTGTTTTCCTAGAATTCAAACCACTGACATCTGTATGAATCCTTTAAACTTTTCATGCTTACTACAAAGGGGCAAAAACTACCTGTATCAGTCAGGATTCCGTGGTAGAGGCAGAAGCCACTTGGAGTTATTTGAAGCGGGGGGAGTTTCTTTTTTTATTATTATTATGTTATGTTAATCACCATACATTACATCATTAGTTTTTGATGTAAAGTTTCATGATTCATTGTTTGCTTATAACACCCAGTGCTCCATTCAGTACGTGCCCTCTTTAATACCCATCACCAGGCTAACCCATCCCCCCCTCCCCTTAGAACCCTCAGTTTGTTTCTCAGAGTCCATAGTCTCTCATGGTTCATCTCCCCCTCCAATTTCCCCCCTTCATTTTTCCCTTCCTACTATCTTCTCCTTTTTTCTTTAACATATAATGTATTATTTGTTTCAGAGGTACAGGTCTGTGATTCAACAGTCTTACACAATTCACAGCACTCACCATAGCACATACCCTCCCCAATGTCTATCACCCAGCCGCCCCATCCCTCCCACCCCCCACTGCTCCAGCAACTCTCAGTTTGTTTCCTGAGATTAAGAATTCCTCATGTCAGTGAGATCATATGATACATGTCTTTGTCTGATTGACTTATTTCACTCAGCATGATACCCTCCAGTTCCAACCACATCATTGCAAATGGCAAGATTTCATTCTTTTTGATGGCTGCATTATATTCCATTGTATATATATACCACTTCTTCTTTATCCATTCATCTGTCGATGGACATCTTGGCTCTTTCCATAGTTTGGCTATTGTGGACATTGCCGCTATAAACATCGGGGTGCACGTACCCCTTCGTATCAGTACGTTTGTATCTTCAGGGCAAATACCCAGTAGTGCAATTGCTGGGTCTTATGATAGAGCAATCTACACATTTAATGCAATCCCTATCAAAATATCATCCACTTTTTTCAAAGAAATGGAACAAATAATCCTAAAATTTGTATGGAACCAGAAAAGACCCCGCATAGCCAGAGGAATGTTGAAAAAGAAAAGCAAAGCTGGTGGCATCACAATTCCGGACTTCAAACTCTATTACAAAGCTGTCATTATCTAGACAGTATGGTACTGGCACAAAAACAGACACTTAGATCAATGGAACAGAATAGAGAGCCCAGAAATAGACCCTTAACTCTATGGTCAACTAATCTTCGACAAAGCAGGAGAGAATGTCCAATGGAAAAAAGACAGTCTCTTCAACAAATGGTGTTGGGAAAATTGGACAGCCACATGCAGAAGAATGAAACTGGACCATTTCCTTACACCACACACAAAAATAGACTCAAAATGGATGAAAGACCTCAATGTGAGACAGGAGTCCGTCAGAATCCTAAAGGAGAACACAGGCAGCAACCTCTTCGACCTCAGCCACAGCAACTTCTTCCAAGAAACATCACCAAAGGCAAGGGAAGCAAGGGCAAAAATGAACGATTGGGACTTCATCAAGATAAAACGCTTTTGCACGGCAAAGGAAACAGTCAATAAAACCAAAAGACAACAGACAGAATGGGAGAAGATATTTGCAAATGACATATCAGATAAAGGGCTAGTATCCAAAAGCTATAAAGAACTTATCAAACTCAACACCCAAAGAACAAATGATCCAATCAAGAAATGGGCAGAAGACATGAACAGACATTTTTCCAAAGACATCCAAATGGCCAACAGACATATGAAAAAGTGCTCAACATCTCTCGGCATCAGGGAAATCCAAATCAAAACCTCAATGAGATACCACCTCACACCAGTCAGAATGGCTAAAATTAACAAGTCAGGAAATGACAGATGTTGGCGGGGATGCGGAGAAAGGGGAACCCTCCTACACTGTTGGTGGGAATGCAAGCTGGTGCAGCCACTCTGGAAAACAGCAGGGAGGTTCCTCAAACAGTTGCAAATAGAGCAGGGGGAGTTTTTATTCAGCAATTTAAGCACCTCCAAAAACTTTAGAAGGGTTGATGGAACAGATTCTAGGCTGTATTTCTCAGGGGACTCACAGAGCCAGACAGAACTGCTTCCCTAGGAGGACGGTGGGGACACCACTTCAAAAACTGCCACTGGGGCTAGGGCAGAAGCAATAAGTTTCCATTGCCTCCTTGCAATGGGGCACCAAATACTGCTCCAGGAAACCTTCCTGTTTTCACAACCTCACGTGTCAACAACCGGGGCCAGGAGCTGCCACGCTTTAGCATTTGCACACCTACTGCCTTCTGAAATATGTCCTGAGTACTTCTAATTGGCCGAATTGTGTTTGCGTAAAAGAACGATAGCTGCAGAGAAGTTTGGGAAATGTAGAATTTTGCTTTATAATCTCTCCAAGTAAAAACCAGTCCAAGTGGATAGGAGTTCCAGTTCAGAAATACATACTGAAGTCAATTCTCTTTGTAAAGTGCTTCCAATCATTAACTGGGGTTGAGTTGGGCGGGGATCACAGTAGCAGCAACTTAGTAGAAAAGCAGATGAAAAGCCTATAAATTTAGAAGACTTGGTTATAATTTTAGCTCTGACATTTAGGAATGTGAGCAAGTCATTTGCCTTCCCTGTGCCTCAGTTTCCACATTTGATAATAATATCCGGGCCACCTCACAGGGTAATTATGAGGATCCCATTAGACATAAATGTGAAAACACTTCATGAATATTAGATACTCAGCAACTGAAAGCAGATACGATCAATAGGAATGATTAAACAAAAATAAAATGAGATCATTTCAGTTACTATTAGATGTGTAGTGTTAAATGCCTTTTATTTTATTTTAGGTCTTGAAAAAATGGCAACCCTATTTATATATAGTCTCTAAATTACCACATTATCTCATTTCCTAGTCAACTGCATAGTTGTAACTGGGAAGATTTAATCAAGTTAAACTAAATATTTGTGGTGTCATACCATAATATCACAGAAATCTTGGGTCCTATAAGGGACGTTGTTTTAATAAATAATAAATGCCATGTTGGAGTTAGTTTATTCTGTCACTTTATGTCTATTCTTATAGTTTCAAATGCTTCCTTTATTTACGTTAGCAAGTCTTTTAAACTTTGTAATTTTTGTGATCTTGTATAGGTATAATGTTTAGTTCACTTTTTAGTTCATCAAATTTCTGTGAAGGGTGTTTTAAGCTCTGGACAGTAAAGAATGAAGGTTTCTAGTTCAGCAAGCTTTTTGATAACAGAAAAAGAGTTTCTAGGGAATTACTTTTCATTTTGTGTTATCATTTAGATTGAAAAAGCATAAACTCATAATTATCTAGTGTGATTTACTATTTTGATTGAGCTCTGGTTGTCAGTGTGATAAGATGACCTTATGAGCAGTATAACATTGAGCCCCCAGAAATCAATAAATATAATAAAATCCTTTTACTGCCCCTTCCTTCCTACTCACTAAATCAATTGCTTTTTACCTTCTGGTTTTTCATGAAAGTTCTACAATTCATTTTACTACCTGTCAAAATTGAAATGTCTTTTTTTTTCCTGAGGATATACAGTTGTTTGATATTTCAATTTTCTTCATGATTTTATTTTTCATCCCTTTGTTTCTAGGACATTTACATACTTATCTTCATGTTCTAAGTCCCAAATTTGGAATAACATATTATACAGGGATAGAAAATGAGGACCAGAACAGTGATCAGTATAGATTATTAGGATTCATACACTGTTATTTTGCAAATCATGGAACAAGATGATTACAAAACTCCATATGAATCACGAAAAAGTGATGAGAGTATAACCGATTGTTTTTCCCTTCTTGCAAATCAGGAGTACTTCTCTAAACATCAGTCACATGAGTTCTATTTACCACATAGAAGGCTTTGAACACCCTCAACCCTATATTTCTCCCATGAGGAAGTTCATCTGTGTCTCATACCCAATGCATCCACACTGGCTACCTGATGATATCGCTCCTCAGAACGCTTTGTGGTGATGATTCACTGGGCAATATGGAACTAAGCTAAGAAAACTAAGGCTTTTCCCAGTACATGTCCCCCAGTGATGTGTCAAAATAACAATAGCTGCCTGCCCCTCTGGCAGCTTCCAAGTAGTTTCATTACGGAACTTTCCCAACCTTGCCTTGTATTGAAAATATAAGCTGGGAAAAGTATTTTTCTTCTGCACACACCAAGAAATGAATTTTCCCCAGTGCCTAGCAAAAGACTCCAGCTCATTTTATAGCATTGATTTCATAATACAGTCTTTCTACAGAGTCATTTATTGTAATAGATGTTAGAAAACACATCGTCTTGGTGAAAGAGAGCTAAATTTGGCTAAACGATGAGAGTCATTCCATGAAAGGAAAAATATGGAGCCTTACAAAATATTTAGGGCCCATCTTCTGAGCTGAGTGTGGCATGTGACTTAAGAACTGTAGATATTTGATCCATTCACCATTTGCTTGTTATGCCAGACTGAATTCTTTTCCTATGCTATGTGCCATATAATGGAAAATATAAATGGCACTTTTGTGTTCTGTTTATTGATTCAATCAACTTTCATATAATACTGTACACTATCATTTATAACCTCATTGATGAGATTCAATCCTAGAAGGAGTCTTATAAAGCAGATAAGCATTTAAACGGAGAAATATAAAAAAGGAGAAATTAGAAAACTGCAGATCTGTATCATGTACCTTGCAATATAATATCATTCTTCAACATTTTTTCCATTTTCTTATTTTAAATTTGTTTTCCTTTAGACTCAACTGTTTATCCAAGGCAAGCATCTCATAGTAAAGTGTATGTTTCATAATAAGTAAATTGAATTGCTATGAACCAAAACCAAGGGAAAAATATTAATTTTGCTTTTCCTTTACCCTCTGTATCCAAAACATCACTGGGTGTCATATGACATTTGTCCCCTGGCTTTTAATTGGACCACCAATAATCAGTCTAGTCTGGGTACCCGTGTTCCCTCTACTCTGCACCATTGCAGTAACTTCTAATGCACAGCCTTACTTAATTCATTTCCTCCCCACTTTTAGTTCATCTTAACGTGTTGTCACTAGGTCCTTCTTCCAAAAACATAGAGCAGATCATGTCCCTCCATGCTCAGAGAGCTTCCTTATCTACACTATTAAAGTGGAATTCATCCCAAATCCCTTAGTTAACAGTAAAAGCTCATTACTTTATAGTTCATACTTACCTTTCTGGTCATCTTCAATGTTACACACACACACACACACACACACACACACACACACACACACACTCACATACAGTGTGCTCTTCCATCTCTCATATTTGGCACTTGTTCAAGTGATACTGCTTCTCTATCTGGGGAAAGTCCATGTTCTATTCCTATCTTCTTCCAAAACTTTCTGTATTCAAATTTCAGAATTAAACTCACCCACATAACACATGTCAAAGTATTTACTATTTCTATGATACCATGAGTTTTATAAGATTATGAGCTGTTGAAAGACAAAAGTTCTGTCTTAGGTTTTGGATTTCTTGTACTTAGCATAGAATTCAACATATACTAAATAATGTTTATGGAAACAATTTTAATTGGATTCGATTGACCACACTCCATGTGATGTTCTCGCTTTCTTTTAGGAACATGGAATACCTATCAACATGGGCTACGCAGTGGCACCACATCACTCAGGGGTCTACCCAGTTCATATTCAGTTGTATGAAGCTTGGAAGAAGGTCTGGAGTATTCAGGTCACCAGCACTGAAGAATATCCACATTTGAAACCTGCACGGTACCGAAAGGGCTTCATTCACAATAACATCATGGTGAGCACGTACTGCTGTGTGTAATGAAGGCTCTCAATACCTATCTGTGGAATAAATACAAGACATAACTCCAGAACTCTCTAACAGAATATCATAAGTTCCTAACATACCATGGTGGTAACTGGTCACACATTAACACATTGTTTGGCTAGTGGCTTGCTTCATAAGCTGTGGGTGGTTTTGCCAAATCTAAGACAAGCTCAAAATCCTGAAAATGAATTTCAAATAAATCATCCATGCAGTTTCTCAGTTGATGTTTTGTCTGGAGACCTTATACTTCTGGGAGTTTCTCCTTGTCTTTTGGAGTTTTCCAGGCAAAGTCCATAGATCAAGAAAATAACTCCCAAATCACTACACTATCAACAGACAGAATCAAACAAATAGCGTCTGAAAACTAAATTTACCTACTCAGTTTATTTTGGTTTTCAGACACTTGGAGTATCTTAGGATATTTTTTTCTTATTCTTCTATTTTTTTCCTTGCATTCTCTAAAAATGGAGGTAGATATATCTTTTTCCAGATTTTTATATTGAAAAAAATAATAATAATCTGATGCAACAATGGTGTATCAGTTGCTATAAATGAGAATAGAATCAAATGAGTTTTACCTGGTAATTTATAAGTACTCATTGGAATGAAAAAAAATTCTTCACTCTTCACTTTGAAATAAAATAACCCGTCTTAAAATGTCCATCTCTAATTCCAGTGCCTTAGGTTATGTTCTCATTATCAGTTGCCTAGATCATAGCAAGGGTCTACAAACTGTTCTCCCTACTTTAAATATTTACATCTTCCCAATCCATTGTTCAGATTGCTATTAGAACTATCTATCTACCAATCTTTCTTTCTATCTATCTATAAACACCTATCTAATTACTATCTAAAACCAAAGAAAATGCACTAACACACATGCCTAGCCACAGCCAGTACTAGAAGACTTTAAAAAGCCTCAGATTTAAATGGAGCCATTCATTATGCAAATAATGGTATTGACATTCATAAAAATCAAGGAGGTATGGAAAGAATTGCTCTTATATAATTTTGAATTAGAGTGAAAATACCATTTTCCCTTTATTGAGTTACATGAACATTTGACTATTATAAAATAAAACATTCATTTTAACCAATATTACATTCATCCACTTAGTTTGAATTTAATACAAACTATTATAGAAATTAAGCAAAGAATAGATAAAATTATAGTTACTCTGTTCAATTGGATGCATTTTTCCATTAGATTATAAGCAGTTTATTATTCAAAATCAACTTTTGGAATAAAATTACTTATTTGCTTTCTCTGTTGAACATTCAAATTTATAACAGAATTAACCACAGAATGTACCAGAAGCAGTCATTAGATGGTTTGACTACTACTGTGACTAAAATTTAAAATCAGAGTGTAGTAAAAACAAAATTTATAAAAGTGGAAGAAGTGATGAAAATGGACTGTTTTGAATCTTAGAAACTGAGTACCATGTAAGATTGTATTTCAGAAGCAAGGAGAGTAATGGCCCAATACCATGAAAAATGTAACTTTGGAGAATCTCTATATTTAAATTAAATTAATCCTAAGAAGACTTTTATTTTTTGGCAGTCCTTTAACATAACTGAGCTGGTGGGTGAGATTTATAGCACTTCGTGAAAATGCTTTAGCCTATATATCCTATAGCTTTGATTTGGCAACTCCTTAGTATTTACGTACTTACACCAACACCAGGTCTTCATTTCAGTAAGATTTGACTTTAGCAGCCAAGGAGAAACTCCAATAGGAAATGATAATTTGCAGACTCTGAGGTCATGAGACAGTGGGGGAGCTCATAATTAAGTAATGCATATGCTGCTTTCCCCCCTTTTCCTCAGGTCCTCCCTCGACAGACCTGCGGATTGTTCACACACACTATTTTCTACAAAGAATATCCAGGAGGACCCCAAGAATTGGATAAAAGTATCAGAGGAGGTGAACTTTTCCTCACAATCCTTCTAAACCCGGTATGTATTCTATTTATGCTTTTTATAATAACATGAGAATGTTCAAATACGTGTTTCGTTTTGTTTCTATTGCCAATCCTTTCACAAGAATAGTTGGTGAATACTAGCCCTACTAGAAGGAAATTAGACTACATCTCCAAGTTATTCCAATTTGATTTTTAATTTTTATGATCGTAAATCAAGAAAAACACAGATTTGTCAAGAAGCATATGTTGAATTTAACAACTAAATGTAATATAACATCTCAGTGCTGACTTCTATTCTTGAATTGTAGTAAAGACGTAATATGCAGCTCTCTAGCCCAAAATTAAAACATTCACAATGTCATCAGTGAATGCATATTTTGTCCATAAGTTGAGTTTGCTTCTGGCTCAAGATCTCAGTAGGCACACAATTCAGTCTCTAAAAATAATCATAATGTAAAACACATTGAAAATATGTAACTAGGTATTATCTTTGTATACCAGGGCCTCTGAGGCCCATTGTAAAAATCTCCACTAATTTTATTTGGAATCAAAATGGAAAATTTGACCCTTTTTTCTTTAATTGTGTCCTTTTATCTTTCAAAGTTTTACAGTTTTATTTCCTTTTATGTGTGTAAAAGTATATCAAGGTGGGAATATGGTATAATTAGATAATGTTGAAATTATTTCAGCTTTCTGATTTTTCTCCCATAAATGTTCCATTTCTGAGGTCTTACAAAAGCATCTCTTCTTTTACATCTTAGTGTGCCTGAAAAATATGAAGTAGCAGGTCGTATGTTATGCCCACTTTGTTTAATGTAACAAATTTTCATACTCAGAGAAAAAGATTCAGGCACTAAACAGAATGACAGCTCAGTTGTCTGTGATGAAGGTGTGTTTAAAATGAATTATTTTGATAATTTTTCTATGGTATTTTAAATTCCTGAAGAAATCAAATAAAAACCTACATTGTGTAAAAAAAATGAAAACTTACAAATTGGATTAAAGGAGTAGGGGAGTGGGGGTTAAAATGCTTTAAGTATGAACAAATATGAATAATCAAAAAACCTTTCCCTCAAATGGCATAGTTATTGAAAACAAAACAAAATTTAAACAAGGTCTGTTGTGTTGGCATGGCACTATTCTAGCGAAGAGCTTGAACTCTCTATGATCTTTTACAAGAAACCATTTCTCAGAGCTTGCTTGCTCTTCTGTAAAACAAGCTAGTTGAGCTAAATAATCCTCAATGTGCCTCAAAGGTATCCCTTATGGACATAAGTCTGAGATATTCCAATGTTTTGTGTATAATTCAAACTCATTGACACTTAAAAGATACCAGGATATCCTGTAAGTATTTTTTTGGAAATTGAGGTATGCATGTAAATGTTAATGAAAGCAAATGTGGAAAATCTTTCTGTTTACCCCTTTCCTCACTAGTTGAGGTTTTGATCTCCACAAAGGCAAGGGTCATTTTTTCATACCTTTTTCATTCCACAGCTACCCTCTTGACCCCAAATCTGCTCTACCATTTCCTGAGAGGAAGTGGATAAGCATCAGAACACTGATGATTGCCTCCCCTAAAACTCTTTCCCCCAGATCTGATTGCTATTGCTATAAATTATCTGAATACATGCCTACTTATCATTAAAGATATGGATTTAAAACTTTTTTTTTTTAATTTTGAATTCAGTACCATACCCCTCATAAAGGGTCGTTCAGGGACTCATAGTTGGTTCTTTAAATGAAATCATCATATGATGACATTGGCATCTAGTATTTCTACCAAACTTGTGAACTCACAAAACAACACTAACTACTGTAAGCGTTGCTTAAAAACATTATCACTGTCACACAGATCGATTTTAATTACAGGAGGAATGGAACAGTGGAAGAGGGATGTTTCAGGAGGCTTCTTGTATCCATTCACAACTGTGCTTGCTTTATCATTGTGAATTGATGGTGAACTCAAAATATGATACATGAATAAAGAAGAGAGACCTGGATAGACACAGCAGAAAGAGCAATGCTAGAGATGGTTAATAGTGTGGATACTATAGGATATCATGAAGTATGGTAATATGAAGCCTGTATCTGGCAAATAGTGGCCCACAAAGATGTAAAATTAAAGAACAATGTTGCTTAAAACATGGATAGTGTACACCCATAAGCAATCTTAGGGAGATGCTACTCATCGGCTCTCTAGGGAGACAAGCAGCATCTGGTGGTGGTATCCGTTAAAATGGGGATTAATTCCAGACCTTTGTAGGCAGAAGTACAAGATGTATTAGTCAGGGTTCTCCAGAGAAACAGAACCAGGAGGGTGAGGGATGGGAGGGAGATAGAGAGATTTTTTATAAAGGATTTGCTCATGTGATTATGTAGGTTGACAGGTCTCAAGATCTGCAGTTGGCAAGCTGCAGACTCAGAAGAACCAATGGTCTAGTTCTAGTACAAGTCCTGAAGACTTACCTTAGGCCTGAGAATCAAGAGAGCTGATGGTGTAGTTCCAGTCTAAAGGCTGCCAATATCAAGACCCAGGAAGAGCCAATGTTTCAATCCAAATCTGAGGGCAAGAAAACAAACAAACAATCAATATTCTAGCTCAAAGACCATCAATCAGGAGTTCCCTGTTACCCAAGGATGGTGAGCCTTTTTGTTCTAGTCAGGCCTTCAACTGATTGGATGAGGTCCACCCACATTAGGGAGAGCAATCTGCTTTACTCAGTTGACCAATTCAATTGTTTATCATCCAAAACACCCTCATAGACACACGCAAAATAATATTTGAGCAAATATCTAGTCACTCTGGGGCCCAGTCAAGCTGACACATAAATTAGCTACCACACCAGATGAGAGACTTAATGTGAACGAAATGAAATGGGCCACACTGAAAGAGGGGAGGAAGTGATGAATGAAGAAGCTTGGAATGTAAGCTTAGAAGTTTTTTGTGCATTTGTCTTATTATGAATAGAGAGGCACCTTAGGTGGTGGGCTATGGTCAACACACTGATATGGAGAAAAGAAATAAGATGCTTAATTACAGTTTCAGGTTAGATGGTTCCAGCAAGTCTGGCTAGGAATGGGCTTATGGGAATGGAGTGAGGAAAGAGGAAAACAAAAAGAGAAAATTCATACTGACCCCCAGCCCTCCCCTTTGATCTATTCTTTTTCTCCAACTTTCACTTAATTCTTTGTCAGAGTAAAAAGTATCTCTTTTACTCTTTCACCAAAATCATGCTCAAGAAAACATCTGAAAGTTCATTGATGAGAAGGTATGCTATTGATATGAGTTAATTAATATGCTAATTCTAAGAATATTTGTATTCTAACAGAGCCAGTTCCTAAAGGAGAGGTCTATGATTGCATTATTTTAGATATCAAAGTCCCTTGTGAAAATAAGTATTTATTAGGAAACATTCAATATCCATGAAATCACCTGCAGATGACCACTTCCTCTACCTACTGTTCCAAACAACTTGCAATATGGAAAAGTGATTTTTGTGAGGACTTTTAAGTAGGATAAGTGATCCCTAGTGTTAGCATAAACTCTAAAGATTAAAGGCCAATCTAGCTTTAATTTGTTTTTCTTGATGAACTATATTTTCACATCACAGAAATACTATAGTAATCATAGATATGACATCTTTCTTGTATGGTCATTTTCTCTATGGATTTGTTAAATAGTGTATAGATTCCCGTTTGTAGCATTGGGTATTTTCTATGTTGATGAATGGATGAATAAGGATATAGACAGCATGACACAAAGCTAGCCATGATAGTAAATACTCCAGAATAATATTAATATCCAGTTTTTCTTAGTACATTAGAATGATAGACAAAATCTAGCAAGATGAAAATTAATAGGAAATCATGCAAACCCCCAAAATTATTTTCAAAGAAAATAGTGGTATAATTTCAATATTATATAAGGATAAATATTGTATAAGGGTAGATTAAATCTGCCAGAAAGTTGTATGGGTTGCATCATGACATAATAAGTTCCTTGTCATTGAAGTTCCCAAACAGAAATGTTATAAGAATATGGAATCTATGATTTGAACATCTCATTTGATGCTTACAAATCTATGATTCTATTCTTACTCAACTAGACATGGGGTATATCTCTTTCATTGTAAAACATTAAAACATATAAAGTAGGTTTAATGTTAAATATTACAAACCAGCATTATAAATTGGTTATAATCTGTGATTGTAAGGTCAGAGGAAAAGAAGAAAGAGTAACTTATCAACACGTATACAAATACGAGAAGAGACAAAATGGAAAGTAATTCAGTGGTGGATGTATTAAGGGAAATGTATTGAGAAGAAAAAAAAATTTTACATCATCAGTATACTGAAAGAAATATTACTGCTGGATTTTGCAGAACTATTTTGAATAGATTGGTACTGTCTGGATTCATTTGTATGTAAACATCCTATGAGGCTAATAAAAGCTGGAAAAAGTATATGAGGGAATGTCCTGGAATCTCCCTCTCTAGAGTACTTTAAAATAGAATCAACAACTATAAAGTTCTTTCTTTTTGCCTTGGGAGTTCATCTGCCTAAACGAAGGGAACTGGATTAAATAACCTTGAAAAGTTCCACATATTTTTTTTCCTGGTTTATAACTTCCACAACTCTGCTCTGAAGCCAAAAAGGCACAAACCTTTCTGCACAAAAGGACCCATAAATACACAGAACAAACTGGTGTTGCCAGTGGGTAGGAAGGGTGGGGATGGACAAAATGGATGAAGAGAATGAGAGGCACAGGCTTCCAGTTACAGAATTACTTAGTCATGGGGATGAAAGGCACCGGATAGGAAATAGAGTCAGTAGTGTTATAATAGCACTGTAGAGTGACAATGGTAGCTATACTTGTGGTGAGCTTAGCATGACATAGAGACTTGTCTAATCACTACGGGTACACCTGAAACTAATGTAACGTTGTGTGTTAACTATACTTCACTTTTTTAAAAAAAATGATATCATAACACAAAAGGGGTTGGGGGGAGCATGAACCACACCAAGACCAGGGCAGTTTCATTGTCTAGTTTCCGACTTAGGGATTCACATTATTTTGTATTGTTCCCTCTAGAATAAACCTGTATCATTTCTGTACTCAAAAGTCTCTAATATTTTTTCTTTATGTATTTTCAAGGTTTTGGGTGGTTTTATTGTTTTTTTGGGGGGGTTGGTAACTCTAGCTGGCATCCTGCTTCTTTGCTTATTTTATAAAATATGTCATTATTTTCTGGGATGCCTGGCTGACTCAGTTGGAAGAAGCATGGAACTCTTGGCCTTGGGGTAATGAGTTTGAGCCCCATGTTGTGTGTAGAGATTACTAAAATAAACAAACTTTAAAAAAAGTAAATTAAATTAAATATGTCACTACTTCCTAATCTACCAAAGACAGAAAATACAAATCGGAATATATTTTACATCTTGACTCACATATGAACTCCTGTTACTCTTGTGTGTTAGATCTTTTGATTCAGCAAACTGCGAAGAATAGGATTTTTTGATTTCCTTCAATACCAACTTGTTTTGCCCAAATGAATCTAACAACTGGAAATTAAATGCTATGAGGGCCATTTGAATGGCATTTCAAAAGAATAGCTAGGCATCTGTCCACTTAACATTCAGATAACTTCCTCCTATTTTTCTTAGATTCTATCATGACCTCATCACATATTGATATTTTCCTGCACTGCTCCACACTTGTCAAATAGTAACGTATTTCCCTGGTGCTGAATCCTTCCTGTATTTTCAATATAATCTTTGTTCAGACAGGAAGAAATATAATTTAATCATGTATGAGGTGAGACAGCTTATACCAGGTAACCCACCATCATTCAAGTCGACACACTACCCTATAAAATATGCAGCAACTGACAATAATAAAGGAAGTCTGGAGTCTTATCAGATGGTGTCACCAGTAACTATAAAAGCTTGAAATGAGTATGTTCTACTGGACTGAATTTTTTTAACTCCTTTTAATTTTGTGCTACACAAAGAACAATATGAACATAGAATTTTCTAAGTTTCTTAGCAGATAAACTTTAAAATGTTCAGATTCTAGAATGTTTTAAAATGGGAGTACTGGGGTCAGGAAATCTATGTTTTCTGAAGTTCAAAGCAGTGTCCAGACTAACTAACCCTTGCCTGTATTTTGGCCAATTGCAAATCCAGGTGAAGAAAAAAATATGTGCCCGAAAGAGCAGTGTACTGGAAATTGACGGTAGAGTATAATGGAACTGCAGTGATATACTTCTCCATGTGCTGTCTGCTGAACTTTCATACTCCGAGGCTGCTTAATGAGCTTTCCTTCTTTGTGTATATCAATCTCCAAGTTTGTGGAATCTAATAGCAGGTGCAGTACATTTTTGGATTAGTGCTGGCTCTTAAGACAAAGTAGGTAAGGCATAAGAAAACATCAGCATGAATAGCCTGAACCAAACTTTAAGTTCTTTTAGTGCTGAACTAATACAGAATCAGATATGTAAGATAATTCCCAGAAACATATTTTATGTGCAGCACAATAGAAAATGCAAGAAACATCCCAAGGCTATTTTACAGCAGATTATAAAGAATTACTGATTACTGATATCAAGACATCCAAGTATTCTTTGATGATCTTGATTTTGATTTCTTATAAATGCCGTGCTTTATAGAAAATTGTAACAATCAAATAATATTTCATGTAGAACAAACAATTACATATTCTGTCAAAATATACTTCTCTACAAAATAATATATTAATAATTCTAACTCGGGGTCACAGGAGATTTTTACATGTGTTCCGCACTGTTTATTTAAAATAAATAAACAAATAAATTGACTTCTAACTGCTCTACTATCGTGAAGTCTGCTTCTTATCTGGGCAGGGATTTTGAAGCAATTAGTGTTACCGGGAGCTGTGGGGCATAGAGCCTGGAAGAACAGCCACCAACTGTGAAAAGAATGGACCCCTGTAGAGTATATAGATTGTGGAAAATTCTATTTCCACTCACTGAAAGATCTACAGTCACCTCTTTTTTTCCTTTATCTGTTTTTTTTTCCTTAAAGATTTGCAGGACTAACCTTTACAAAAGGACATAAATCACCACTTCTGAAGTGATTCACACTCACAGCAGGGACTTTGTAAAATCTGGAGTCACCTAAGATCTGTGGCCTCACTATGTATGATAGTATTCTTTCTATTCACACCGAAAATCAGGATCAGAGTTAATACAAGGATCTAGAGATTGTGAAGAAATTTTGCTCTTTTCTAATTTGGCGGGTAGTGCAGTTTTTGTTTAATTTGCCATAGTAGGATTTACACAGAAATTAGAACAGAACATTTTTGTCTTCTAAACCTGAACTCTCTCTTCATCAAATAAGAGGAAGATTGCTATTATTCTGTAGACATGCTTCTTTCTAATGCAATGGTTGCTACAGATCTTGATGGAATATAATTTACATTCATATATATATTTCTGGACCATGAACAAATACATAAAATTGCTTTGGTTTTTTTCAATTTTGTTTCCCTATAAAAATAAATGAAAATGGCAATATTTTATTGGGAAAGTCTATTTTATCTAGCGTAACTAGATAATTTAGTTTTCCCAATGCATGTTATGAAAGGTGGTGGAATAGCTCTTTAGCATAAATAAATTTTCAACAGCAAAAAATACAACCTCCTATTTATGTGGATGTTAGTCAATAGATAAACCTTTTTTCCCTTTTCTTTATTTTGAAGCTTGTATTATGGAAGTATTAGGTGCATAATGTTCTTGACATTCAGGGATAGTTTGGAGGCAAAATCAGTCAATTTGTGGTAATAAGAAAAAAAAATAAAACCTCTCTGCATCACTGTTTATATGGCTTAGTGGGTTGGTGGGATAGTAGGAAGGTAAGTGGGTTTTGTAGGACTTCACAATGTGTGCTTTTTTCGGTTTGTGAGTTTTCACCTCATTCTTGATTTTATCATCTCTTTCACAAATTATGTAACACCTATTTCAATACACCTTGTTTCTTTTTCTTCATATTTTTTCCTAATTTTGAAGTACAGTGAAGTAGAAAGGCCATTTGTATCACTTTATTTCACTTTGTTTATTCCTACTTCATTTTCCCCTGGTGATTCTGAGGAGTCAGACTAATGGGAAGATAAAAATATGAGCTCTTTCCTAAAACATGTTGGTATTTTCATATTTTTTTAATTAACTGGAGACCAAATTATTTAGTCTCAATTTTCCATTAGTGGTTGCATGCTGATATAATGAGTATTTATGTAAATACTTAATTAACTGGTATCCATTGAGGAACTGAAAAGAAAAAGTCTTACAATTTCTATCCTTAGTCTAAAGGATAGACAGAAGGCCAAAAAGATTCTATCACTAAAGTTAGCTTGAGTTGACATTTATTTGTTAAATTTTTATTTGAGATTGACCTAGTCTTAAATGTAAGAATTATTGATAAATATAATTGGAAATCTGGTGCTTAATTTATAATGAATTGTTACAGTTGCTTAGAGGGCAAACCCCCACTGCTATTTTTATCTCAATCATTTCATTTCTTTTTTTATTCGATTTTTTAAGGAGATCATCCTGATGACACTATCAGTTAGTTCTAATGTGTGGATATTCATACATGTGCATGACTCAGTCAAGGAATGCACGGGAATGCTGTCCAGAGGAATTGATATTTAGTAGAGATTCATCAGACAAATGAGGTGGCATGGTGGGGCTGTGGAGTGGGAGTATGCAGTAGGAGGTTTTCCAGTCAGAGAGAAGAGATATAGAAAGTTAGAGAGGGTAAAATAGCCATCACAAGTTTGGGAACTGTACATGTTTGGGTTTTGCAGGAGTACGAGATGAAGATAAAGTTCTAAGAGTAGGTAAGAGTAAGATCATAAAAGTTTTGCATGACATGTTAACAGTTTGAATATTATTATTCTGTTGTAGGAAGGGAAGGAATTTGAGCAAGGGAGTGACAGAATCAAATATTAACCGTTATTTGTAATTTTAGCCGACATTTCAGGGTCTGTCCTATATAGAGGATATTAGTATACACTCCGCCTTATGCTGACAGTACTTTGTGCCTCCACCTCACTCTTTCTCCCTCAGATTTCATCTCTACTGTCTCTTCCTCACCTGGGCTCTCACAGGTTTAGGACATGACTCAGCTGCTACATATACACATGGAGCCACATACGCAACACGGCTTGCAGTGTTATCTTTATGTTTCGTGAGTATTCTCTTTCTCACCTGTGCCATATGCACCCCCAGGCGTGAAGTGTTGGCTTCATAAGTATTTGTTGAATAAACCCATAAATGGGTTATAGCATCACAGCTGCATCTGTCTACCATGTGCTGTTTCATACAAGTTGTTAGAGCAGTGTCAGAAGCAAAGGGAAAGGAAGGGAGAACGAGCGAGTAGAAAGGAAAGTAGAGGGAGGGGAGAGGTGACAAAGAAAGGAGAGGGGGTATATGGAAAGAAAGGGAAGAAAGGGAAGGGGAGGGAAAGTAAGGGAAAGAATCAAGGATGGAAAGAAGAAAAAAATGGAAAACCATTCCTTTCTCTTTCATCAAATCAGATGGGCTGCAGGAATGTAACTTATCTAGTAACCGAAATTCAGAAGATCTTATTTTATTTTATTACTTTTATTAATTATAAGGAAAAGTCATATAATATTCCTAAGGCTTCCGAATTTCTCTGTGAAATGGGGAAAATAATGTTAGTCCCTTTGATGTTTTACACAGATAGTATGAAATGTGATTTTAAAAAGTAAGTGCTTTGATTTTTCAGAGAAAACATAAATAATTTGGATAGAATTCTTGTTTCAAAAAGTATGAGTATATATCATTTTTATTATCAAATGATATTTGAGGTGTGTTAGCAGCCCATAAACTCTGGGTTTATTTACAGTTTGAATTTTGCTTGATTGTTTCTCCCTGCTGGAACACATAAATCAGGGGATAAAGACATTCTCTTTTTACCAAGGCTTTTAGTTCATTATGTTTTGCTTCTGAAAACATTCTTGGTTGTGTTACTTTATTGTGCTTTCTGAACTATTTTTAAATGATAACATTTCTATCATGATTCTTTATTCCAGTGAAACAAGTTGAGTCATCAAATGCAGTGCTTTCTTGGCCAGTCAAGACTGCTTTTATAATTTGGTTTTGGTGTCTACCAAAGTACCTCAGATGTTTTTGTCAAAGGTTTTTGGTTTTGTGGTTAGTGTTGCTGGTTATATTATTATTATTAACAATAGAGAGGTTTTCTGGAAACACTAGGTCCATACTTTTTTTAATACTTTATAGTGAACATTGTCTGTTGTGGAAATTTTGCTCAAGTGAGGAATACATAGAATTATAGCAATCTCTGTATTTAGTACATAAAAATTAATTATATGAAAAATGGAAGACTTCCCAATTGTTACATAATTATAGATAATTTAGATGAATGAGTTGAACTCAATAGAAAGAAGAAAACCCAATCCCACAGACTAAATAGAAAACTCTAGACTGGATTTCATTACTTATCACAAAGGGAAAGGATACTCTTCATGTCTACAATCATTGATCCTATAGATCTGTCTCCATTGAACTTCACACCTAACAGAACAGTCAGCGTTCAATTACCTCTGTGAAAATATTAACTAAAACTAGAGAAGGAGCCAAGAGATTTAGAAGTAAAGAAAAGGTCGTGTTCTTGTAAACGGCAAGTTCACAACTGCCAACATCCTTTAGAACTATGTGAAAATTACTAGCTTAAACAATGTAAAATATTCCAAGCATGAAGTGTTTCCCTGATTTATAATTGTCACTTTTAACACAATTTAAGGTATCCAATAATGGCATTCAAAGTATAAAGTGTAAGTAGCGGAATTTTGCTCCTTCTTGAAGCTGTTATTATATCCACTTAAATTCTTTTTCACACACAGGTACACATTCAAACCAAATGTGAATAAAAGATGTGACTTGAAAATTGCCATCCGCCTGAAATTTCTTTTCAGAAGTCCATTCTATGGTTCACTTAAACAACTTGCTCAAGCAATCAAATCTATATAGGCAGAGCTTTCTACATGGGCTGATATGTTACGCTCATAAACAGAGAGTTTAAGAATTATGAGCTATTTAGAGAAATAAAAAAGAAACTTAAACATATCACATTGCTCCGAATTGGAAGTAGCTTTTATCCTATCCTTTGCTAAATGCTTCTTTAAAAAGTATATGCTGTAGCATATAATGACTCTTGAACCTTTAGTAATTTAGATTTTGAAAGAAAAACTCATCTATAAGCAAGCACAGCCATAGTGACTCACAGTGCAAGGAACCATTGGCTGAATTATTATGGTTTTGGTAATGACTTTCTAGTGAGCAAACTCCCAGTAACATCGGGATACATTACTTTTACAAGATGTGCCCGTAGTAGGTCCTATTACACATCTGTTGAATAAATAAGTCCATCAGTAAGTACTGCCAACCCTACTTCCAAAATATATCCCAATTAGTGCTTTTTTCTTTCCATCTCCACAGTGAGCCTACAAGACAGTGGCTCCATTATCTCTTTCCCAGACAACTGCCACCATTCTGACCACACAGAATCCATTATTCCAAGAGCAGTCAGGGTGATGTTGTTAAATGCACAATAAAGCATGTCACAGCCATTCTTAAAGCCCTCCAGTGGCATCTCATTTAATCTTAGAGTAAAATTCAAGTTCTGGCCATCTTCTCTGCACTTATCAAGTTCCATTCTGTCCTTTACTTACTACACTCCAACCACACTATCCCTATTTCTGTACAGTTTAAATATGCCAAGATTGTTTGCCCATCAGGGCTTTTGTGCTTCTGGCACCTTGCTTGGAACAAGCGGCTTCCAGAAATCTGTACGTCTGCTTTCTTTTGCCTTCCATGTCTCAGGTCAAACATCACTTCCTCGGAGAGTGGTTGCCTGACCTTTACCCAGTAACCATCTATCACTTAAATGTCTTATTTTTTCGTGGCAGCTATTACTCTCTGAAGCTATCCTGTTGACTTATGTGTTCACCATCTGTCTCTTTCCCCCAATTCCATTTCCCGTCCTTCTGCAACCAAGGACCTACTCCACATTAGCTCCACGAGTCCAGCAACATTTATTTTGGGGTGGAGGGTGCAGGGAGGATATGAGTGGCATAGATATGGCTAAACCACTTGATTGTTAACCACTGTATATCCCTGGATAGATGTCTTTGTGAGCTTTAGCAGTGATCTTTAGCCAAAGATTTGAAATGTTAATGTGCAATTGAAAACAATTCTATATTTTGATCACTGTCTGCTTGTTTGTTTTGGCACACACATGTAACTGTGATTTTTATGGGAAACAACATATACTTGAAGTGCTTTATAATGTTTATACAAATATGACTTAAAGTAATATTTGATTTTATCTTACCAAACTGGTTACATTAATGTCTGCCTAAAGTTAGAAAAACATAACTAGTAATAATTTCCTAAGAAACACAAATCTGGGGGTGCCTGGATTGCTCAGTCAGTTAAGCTCTGCTTTCAGCTCGTCATGATCCCGGGGTCCCGGGATGAGTCCCGCATCGGGCTCCCTTGCTTGGTGGGGAGCCTGCTTCTACCTCTCTCTCTGCCTGCTGCTCCCCCTGCTTGTGCCCTCTTGCTCTCACTCTGTCAAACAAATAAATAAAATCTAAAAAATAAAATAAAAGAAATACAAATCTAAATCTGAGATATGAGGGTAAATCTGTAAAAATTCCTGTGATATCCAAGCCATTTTCAACACCCACTCAAATATTATTATTATTTTATTATATTATTTTTAATATGATGAAGTGCTCTTTGTTCAATTTATAGTAAATAGCTAGCTAGTACTTATTCAATGTTTACTCTACTTAATATTCTAAATGATTTACATGTATTAACTCATGTAATCCTTCCAACAACCATATGAAGCGGATGCTATTATTATCTCCATTTTCTAAATGAGGAAACGATCCAGAAGAAGTTAACTAATCTAGTATCACGCAGCTAGGAGATGGGAGAACTGCAAGTTTCACTTAGGAAGTCGTCGCTCTTTTCGCAGTACATTTTGCTGTCTTTCCTAGTCAGACAACTGTCAAAATAATAATATAACTTGGGAAAAATCTGTCTCTTTGAGGGAAAGTGATCTTAGCAGCAATAACCGTAGTCCATCAACTTCCAGGGTTGGATACGTTTGCATCACTGCAGAACTATATAAACGTTTCAGAGTTCCGTGCTCCATGAAAGCTGTAGGCGCCTCGATTCATTTAATAAGCACCTATTAAATACTGTTAGCGTTATCAGACAAATAAGAAAACAAGGGTACAGTCCTCATAGACTGGTGGAAGAAATAAACATAAAACAAAAAATTTGGACAAAGTTTGATGAACGCTATTTTAAAAAGGAATAAAGGGGCACCTGGGTGGCTGTCAGTTAAGCATCCGACTCTTGATCCTAGCTCAGGTCTCAATCTCAGGGTGGTGAGTTCAAGTCCCAAGTTGGGCTCCACATTTAGCATGGAATAGCGAGTGACTTTTGACAATGTGACTTTTGAGCTAGACAGAGTATATAGAATTTTGACTGTCATTGAAGGAAAGGGTGTTTCATGCTAACAGGAAGCTAACGAGCTAATGAGTTGAAGGCATATAGGGAAAGAACAATAGAAAGAAGAATAAGAGTGAAAGGAGGGGAAGGAGGCGGGAAGAGTCCTTGGGGTTACACTGCACAGGTGTTTATACATCACGCATAAGGGCACTCGAGTGGGTGAGTGACATGATACTCAGGTTTAGAAATAAAGTGAATATCCTTATTTCTTAATATTCAAGCTATTCCATCAAAATGGTGATCTTCTTGAGAAAGGATATTTTTTTCTTTTGTGAGACTAGGAGTAAATAAACAAGGTTCTAACAAGGTCCCTTGTTAGAACCTTCAAAAAACTGTCCTCACCTCAATAATAAACAAAACTTGTTAGTCCTTCGCTCACAAAAAAAGAGGCCATAGTTTGAATGTGTTATCCTTTCTTACAGGCTGTCTTTGCAAAATGAACAATCTCAGGACTTCAAATTAACCTTTTTATTTTTTTTTAATTTTATTTGTTTATTTGACAGGGAGAGAGCACCAGGGGGAGAGGCAGGCAGAGGGAGAAGGAAGGGCAGGCTCCCCGTGGAGCAGGGAGCCCAACGCTGGGCTCGATCCCAGGACCCGGGATCATGACCTCAGCCTAAGACAGATGCTTAACCGACTGAGCCACCCAGGCGCCCCTCCCCCGCACTTTTTTTTAAGGCTTCCCATTAAATATCACTTCCTCAGAGAGGCCTGCTTTTATTTTTTATTTTTAATTTTTTAAAGATTTTATTTATTTATTTGACAGAGAGAGACACAGTGAGAGAGGGAACACAAGCAGGGGGAGTGGGAGAGGGAGAAGCAGGCTTCCCACTGAGCAGGGAGCCCGATGGATCCCAGGACTCTGAGATCATGACCTGAGCCAAAGGCAGACGCTTAACTGACTGAGCCACCCAGGCGCCCCAGATTAGCCTTTTTAAATTAATTAATTTAAATTAATACCGTATAACAATGGAAACACTGCAGTTTTGAACCCACAGTCTTTGTGGGGTTTTTCCCTATGTTTTTCCTTTTCTATTTTCCCTTTCCTTTTTTCTTTCTTTACTTCCCTCTTTCTCTTTCTTTCCTTCCTTCCTCCCCACCTCCTCCCACTTCCCCCATTTTCCTCCTCCTTCCCCTCTCCTCCCCCTCTGCCCCACTTCTCTTTCTCTTGTTCTCTTTAATGAGCAACTTCAGCTCATTATTTCTAGAATCATTATATTACTAGACAACAAAAAATTGTAATAATGTCACGTTACTGTCCACTGACTTTTAATGCCATCATAATGATAAAAATAATGACTTCAGTTAACAACCAGTGAAGTAGATTTTAAAACAAACTTACATTTAGGAAAACACACAGGCTTTATACTACTCCATTTAGTGTCTTTAGTGAAATGTTTTCTGTATTTAAAAAAAAAAGTCAGTTTTTGAGACTTCATCCCTAAGAAAAATGACTTTTTATCTCATAATTCAATCATGAAAAGAAGGGCTGTAATTCTTTGCATATTTTGACTGTTAATAAGTAGATGATTATAAAAGAAGAATGATTTTAATATCTAGTATATTTATCTTAACTTCTAATTTGACTTATTAACCTCATTGCATACTACCTGGGGTGAGTGGGAAGAAAATAGCGAGCCATGAAGAAATAAAACCAAATTCACGTACAGTTGGTTCACTGACCCCATTATGGCATTGGCCAGTCTTTTGAGGTTCCCTCTTAGAGATGTGACAGCTTTGTGATTTTTTTAGCAGACTGAGCAGAGAGGCCACAGAGGAAAGGCCTATTTGTGATTGCTCAAGAACCCCTGAGAAGGGGGTGAGATTAGTGAGAACATTTGCCTTTAGGGATCTTCTTACCAATTCTCTGGAGGACCTTGCTTTCAGTATTTATATCTAACACCTTTGCTAAGCAGTATGTTATTCAAATTTTCTTCATTTTAAAAAAATTATTTAAGATAGTGCCAGTTTAATATTTTGAGTGAAAATAAAAATCAGATCGTCTGCAGCAAAAGAGGAATTACAGAAGCGGACATAAATAATGTCCCTATTTTCACATGCCACTGTCTTGTGTCCAAGTAACCTATTCTCTGTTCTCTGTCCAGCAATGCCAGGAGTGAAAAAGAAGTTAATGAAACATTAAAGGGAAACAAGCAGTTGCTCTTGTTTTTCAAAAGATAGTGATTAAAAGCACGGACTGGAAAAGTCAGGTACTGTCCACCTCAATTTCCTGCCGCCTCAGCTTTAACATAAGCAAATTGCAAAACGGGAATTTAGTTAGTGCCAGGACTGTTGAAGTTTCAAGGAAATACAGAAAAAGGGGTACTAATTCTGAAAGGGTGATTGTTACCTTATTAAAAAGTAAAATGTTCCCTGTAGTTTATACACAGTCACCAACTTGTATTTAAAGTATTTCAAGGCTATTAAAATATGTTTATTATTTCTCTCCTAAGGGTGGGGAAAAGGAACTCCCTCTAAGGCAGTGGTATCTAACATTTTTAGACGTATACCGTATCAATAAAAATGATTTTGAACAGGTATCCACAAAATATTCATAAATATTTATTTATGTATAAGTTCATTCCCACTATGCCAACGCATTACTATACCGCACACATTACATTGAGATGCAAAATAAATACAAATAAAATTGTAATGTTTTCTTGTGGAGATGAGTTTATTAACCCTGCTGGCATTCTTGCATTCTGGGGACCACTGCAGTAGTAGATTGAGAAGCTAATTAAGAGACAGAAAAGTATTATAAATATGCAAAAGAATTTTTACTTGTTATTTTGTATATTTTGTGTACTCTTCTAACCTCTCTTTAGTATCAGGACCAAATCAGGCAATGCCGTATAGGCCATGGAAAGACATTTTACTCTTTATATTATTATAAGAGTGTTTTTATATTTTTACAAGGATTTTATTTATATAGGTGTGATGTGAGCCATCGGAAGGTTTTGAATAGGGATCTGATGAAATTAGATTATGTTTTGAAAGAAATAATCTGGCTGCCGAATGAAGAAGAGTCTGAAGTCAGCCAGTGTGGAGCAAAGATACCAATTAGAGGATATTTTAAGGCAGAAATTAATGCTCGGGCTAGGCAGTATTAGTGGAGGTAGTGAGACATGAGTTGATGATAGAATACATTTTAACTGGTGATGGATTCTATGTGGTGTGAAAGAAAGAAGAGTCAATGATGACCCAAATGGTTTAGCTTGAAGAAGCAGATGGATGAAAGCACAGTCTCTAAGATGTGGAATATTGGGAGAGGAGCCAGTTAGAGGAAGGGGCTATCAAGAGTACATTCACTGATAAGCTGAGTTTGAGATATACTTTAGGCATCCAAAATATTAGTCATTTGGCTACATGAGTCTGCAGTTCAGGAGATTATAATGGTGAGATATATTGGCATCAAGATGTCATATAAAGTTATGGGACCAAATGAGCAAAATTATAGATTCAATAACATGCAAAATTTCTTTCTCATATTCAGGAATATTATCCTAGACACTGCTATTTCTTATTCGTAATTGCAAAGAAAACCATCTCATTTTCTCTAGGACAAAGAGCAAGCCACTATACACACACACACAAGCCCCTTCCTTTGAGTGACTGTCATAACATTGAAATATGATAATGTTTTAGGGCCTCTTTTTTCTCTAATAGAAATGTTCATTTCCTGAAATGGCAATTCGGAGAAATTAAGGACATGGATGATTAAGACGAGCTTTCCGTTTTTGCTCACATACTACAGTTTATGCCTCATTGGATACCTTTAATTTTCCCCCTATTTCCTTACCAAGCTTTTGAGTGGGTCTGAAAAGAACGTGCTTTGACATATTTAAGGCATCCTGAGACAGAATCTGTACCCACGATCATATCTCTTCAGTGTCCAGAAGGTCTCATAGTATCTTTTTCCAGCTCATCTTTCTTGCTCCCTTGCCATTTTGGACGATAAAGAACCAGCTCATAAATGTTTAACAGACAAGATAAGCTAATAAATACTTCTCGAAATATCATCCTCTTACAATAGTCGAAGAATTATATGTCTTAGAATAATTCCTTATGCCAACCAAAAAGAGCTCTCTATAAAGCCAAACTGTTTAAGTCAAAATTAAAAATAAAATCTACATTTCAAATGAGATATTAGCAACTCTTCTGGCATTTTAATGTTACATCTTGCTACTCATCTCAATAACCTTTTAATTTCATACTAATGCATAAAATTGTCTTTACTAACGAGTAAGGATTTACTCAAGGAAATTGGGGATATCTTAAATGATAAATTCTTGAATGGCCTTTGAATTAATCTAAATTAGAAATTTAGATTTCTAATAGGTCTCAGTGGCTGAGAATTTTTAAGCCTCTAACCCTGAGCCATGTTAGCCTAGATGTAATGATTTATCACAATTTCTCCTTCCTCGATATGCTTTATTCATAATTGTCATAATGATTAGAGGTAAACATTATTTTTTTTTGTAATGACTGTTGTTTCCTTTTCATTGAAGGATATCACTAATTAGGAGGGGGCAATTTTTTGATTAAGTGCATTTTAAAAATAATAAATATATAAATATTCTTTAGTTATAGGGTTTGGATCAAATTGACATTTTATTTTGATTAAGATATTGGTGGATGGCATGATACTGAGGTAAGAGAAAAAGAATCGGTCCATTCCAAGCCTTATATCTTGTAACAAATGCTTCATAAAAATTTCCCTTATATATATTTAAACCTAATAATATCAGAATACTTTTCATGTTGGTTAATTAAATAATTTTAAAATATATTATTTAAGCCTATGGTTTACTTTCTTCGCTATAATTATGAAAGTAGAAAATAATGTTAAATTGAAATTGCTTCCAAATAGTAAAATTACAGACTTATAAGCATTAGTTTGTTGTTCTAAGAAAAAAGGTTAAAAAGTTACTGTTCGCGTGTGTGTATATGTGTATGTATTAACGTATTTCTGGATTTTGCTTTATTTTTCTGAGTCCAGTTATAGTAAGGAGAAAACTTTAACCTTGGATAATAAAAAATTATTGTCTAAATCCAAACATAATTCATAATTGAAACTGTACCAGTCTCCTGCAGCAGTTATCCAATAAAATGACTTTGTATATCATATCAAGTAAAATGTAAGGGTAGAACATTTTATATTTAACAAACTCTATGTAATTGAAAAGTAAGTTTACGTAGCTTTTTTTACTACCCCAGAAAAGGAGAAAAACTCGCAAGAATTTAATTCAACTGAGTTGATTTAAAATGTTTAGAAATATGTGGATTTTTTTCCTAATAATAGAGGTAATAAATGCATGCTTACTTAGGACAATATGAAAAGTAAAGGAAAGTAAAACAAGACAAAATCCACCTACCTCCTGCCACAATTTACAGTACTGGAAAGTGCTTTTTCAATATGTATAACCATAGATTATATAGTTTTATATCTTGTCCTTTTAATTTAGCATTATAGCATGAGGATTTTCCCCTGACATTAGAATTATTTAAAGTTATGCTATGAATGTTATACTATACACAAAAATATGACTTTGACATTATTCACTTGATCATTCTCCTGTTGCTGTATATTTCTTGCCGGTATTTCTCCTTTAATTCGTCTTCTATACATCTGCCAGAGATATATGTTATGTTAAATAAAAATCTTTTCATACTACTCCTCTCAAAATTATTTAATGATTCTCCTTCAAGTCCAAACCTCTATCATAGATGCACATCTCTTCTCAGTGTGAATCTAGTCAGCACTGGTCTCACACCATCCTAAGGACTGCAACATCCAGCCATGTGGGTGTTGGCTGCTTCCCAAGAGCCCTTTTTACTCATGCCTGTAAGATAGGGCCTATGCTCTCCCCATTTTCTTGTTCACTTTCTTTACTTAACTTTTTGCTCTCTCCACTCAGTTTAGGTACAATATCCTTGTTGAAGACTTCCTGACTACCCCCCACACAAGGTCAAGTTAGGTGCTTCTCTTCTAAGTTCCCATACTAGCTTGTATACACTTCTAACTTAGCACCTATCATCACCCCCTTTTAACTTGTGTGTTTAGATGGTGAGCAGCTTCTGGGCTGTTTGCACATGAAATTATTTTTTGCTTTACCAATAATGCAACTTAGTGTTTATAAGTGAATATGTTAATTAAAATAAATTAAAACTTTTTTTTTTTTAATTTTCCTATGTACTAGGTAGGCATTGGTACTCCTGGTCCTTTGTGTATATTAACTTAATTTCATCTTCAAAATAACCTTTTGAGAGAAGCACTATTATTTACCTTTTTTTTTTTTAAATAGATGAAGAAACTGAGGGATAGCAAGGGCAAGTAATTAACCTGATTAAACTTAGACATTTAATAAATATCAGAGCCAGGTTAGGAGAAGAGCCCTCATAAAAAAGACCTTATGCTCTTCCTCTGAGCCAGATGTGTCTTCTTAAAGATTCCAATGAATCTAAGGACAAACATAAGATTTCACTTTAGAGCAGAGCAACCAATTAAAACAGCAAAGACACACATTCAATGCCTCCACTTTATTTCCCAGACTTAAAAAAAAAGAGAGAGAGAGAATAAGCAAGGGTAAATAATTTGCTAGTTAGGATCTTATCAGAGAACAATTAGTTCTCCTTTTCCTCATTCTAATGTACTTTCAGACTAGATTAAATGGACTTAGTACTTCTTTTCTATAAAATTAAGACAGAGTTGCAAAGAAAATAAGAATTATAAATCACTAAAAGAACAAAAAGAGTTATTACTTTTATTTATTGAAAGCCAAAATTTTACAAAATATGCAAAGACTTCAGTCTTGATAAACAGACTTAAATGTGGGGCACCTGGGTGGCTCAGTTGGTTAAGCGACTACTTTTGGCTCAGGTAATGATCCTGGAGTCCCAGGATTGAGTCCCACATCGGGCTCCCCGCTCAGTGGAGAGTCTGCTTCTCCCTCTGACCCTTTCCCTCTCATGTTCTCTGTCTCTCATTCTCTCTCTCTCAAATAAATAAATAAAATCTAAAAAAAAAAAAAAAAAACAGACTTAATTGTGAAAAATAAACGCACCACAGTCCCTTCAGAAGAGCTGGAGTCCTAGATACATTCAAATGCAAATCAATTGGAAGTTTGTTTCTAGTCTAGACAAAAGCCACATATATCTATATCATCTATATCTATGGTCAAGGCCTGAAATAAGATAAAGCAAATGATTTTGTTGTGCTTCAATAAATATGGGGAAAATGTAACAATTAAGTATTTTGCATATCTGTGTCTTTCTTAGCATGAGAAATTAACTACAGGACAGAATGGGTTAACCATATCTATTTGTTTAAGTGTGGAAGTTCAAAGATCACATTTATAGTGAAAAGTATGTTACTAAAGAATGCTTATCTGTACAATAATCTCCCCCAAATATCTCCTTTCATAGCAAGAATTGCTGCTAGAGGTGATAACATGATAGAAAAATTATAGTACAAACATAAAAGTCAAAGGGACTTTTATCATCCAACTCCAGATACATGATTAAATCTGTTTTTTCTTAACTCAAGTTTTTCTGTACAATTTTTCTTCCCTAAATATGCCTGTGTATGTCTATTTTTCTTTTCAATCCTTCTCCTTCATTTTCCTTCTTAATACAGTTCCTAAATGAAGCCAAAATATCAGGGTCTACTGAGAATAATACTTCTCAGCTTCATATTTTAGAGTTAATTATGTTAGGACTCATAAAAAAATTGATCCCAAAGTTCATAATTTTTCTTTTTCTAATTTCTCCTGTTCGAAAGCTGCCTTTTCACCATCTCCTCGTTAATGTAAACCGATAGTGGTCCTTGTTTGAAAGCACTCCATCAGAATTAGCCTCAAGTGAGTCAGCTGATGGAAGAAATAGTAATAAATGAACATGTGTCAATGAGAGAGTTGTTGAGTAAAAAAAATTCAGTTACCTTCCGGCACAGACCACAGGATAATTTATTAAAGTGTCAGAAGCAAACCTTTAAGGTAAAAAAATAGCTGATACAAAATTCTCTGATTACCCAAAATGAATCTTTAATGTAAGTAAATGGAAAAGAACAGAATTGCAACTGTGCCGTTCACCATTCTAAATTAATTGGAAGATGGTTGGCTTGAAAATATGATACTCTACAATGAACTGACCAAATAGTGAATAAAATTAATTCCAAGGTTTATGTATATATAGAACTCCAAAATGAGTGTTAATTATCACTTCCAAGCACTTTGAATCATAAAAGTTATCTTAAAAAAAAAAACTCATGAAATCGGCTAGATAAAGGAAAACAAAGAGAAAGTTCATGTAAACAAATAACATCTTTTTATATCTCAATTGCACTAGGTCTTTCCGATTTTTTATAACTTAAATGTCAAAAAAAAAGCATCCTTAATCTAAGGCAAAGTCAAATAAAACCCTTTATCTACACTTACAAGGACATTCTGATTAAAAAGTCAGATTAAGTCATCTCTGTGAGTAGCTGATAAGTTGATAAGAAATCCCTATTAACACATTATAGAGAGATTCAATTTGTGTGTGCTACACAATGGCTTTAAGAAGAAGCTAAATATTATCTGTATAATTCTATTGAGGTTGAATAGCCTACTTAATAAGCTTTTATGCTCACAAATTAGCAGTGAAGTGGCCCACAGATGCATAATGTAGGAATTTTATAGGGTGGTATATCAATTAGATTAAGGCTATACATGAACCACAGACTATTTGTAAGAGAAAAAAAGAAAGAAAGAAATAATATCCATCATGCAACTGTATTTTGGGCAATGCAGATGAAAAAAAGAAACTGACTTCAAACAAATTATTATAGCCTGTTTTTCATTTGTTAGCTTATTTGTTTTCCATATCCAGTTTGGTTTGATACTGTATATAAAGTAGCTTTAAGTCAGATTCCTTCATATTTAAATAATTATTAATGTGTTAGTTGTGAGAGGACAAATAGATGAAAATGTGTGATATGTATTAGAGTAAAAAATTATCTCACTTGGGTGGGAAAAAGGGATTACTTCATAGTCAAAAGTACTATTACACAGATTTAATGCATATGGAAAAGTACAGCATTTTGTGAATTAGAGGGTTTCTCTTATATGTCTTCCTCTTTTTTCTAAACAATGCATTAATTAAAGGGAAAGATTTTCATATTTAAATCACTAACATTGTGAAAGATATGTGACATTAGCACTAACATTTTTTAAAAACATTAATATAATAAGAATTATAATGTCAATCCCAAAGGAACCCTAAACTAAACCCTGCAGAATCTTATTTCATTCCATTAGCTTTGAATTTGGCATCTGTAACCTAAGTGAAAATTCCCATAGATGTCAATAATCTATAGATTTCCAAATACTGGAGAGTTAAGATGAGAAACCAAAGTCCAGATCACAAGTGCTTCAAGTTTAAAGATAGTGCATGTGTTGTTTTATAATTTTATTTCTCCTTTGCTTTTCTTTATTATAAATCAATCTAGACTACAGTTTTCTGGCCTGGCATATAAAGAGCTTGGAAGTCAGCATTCCATCTCAACAACAAATAAAAACCTGAACAAACTAAAAACTTAGCAACTCTTCTTAGATGGGTCGGATAAGTACAGTCACAGGGCAAACCACTGTCCCCCAAATTGGAGATATAGACAAGTGAATAGAATCATAACTTCCTGAAGCAGAAACCTCCACAGGGACCAGTGGCCAGGTAAGAAAACATGAACTGTAATTAATAAGTTGCTGGAGGCTCAGTGGGGACAAGTCTGAGAGTCAAATACTTCAGGGAGACCCATACATAAGGGAGCCCCTACAGTTTTGTAAGTTTTGCATCCAGATGCTCAACCTCATTCTAAGAGTGAATATCTGAGAAAAAAATTGTTTTGTGCTGCCAGCAGAGGGAGGAAAAAGGAACAATTTCGAAATACCCCAAAACATGCTGTTCTCCTTAAAAAGGTCTTCCCTAAGGAGGAACTATTAACCAGAGCCTAACCTACAGGGTTTTATCAGAATGTAACTGACCTGGGGGAAGAAAAATATATAACTCCAGGCCAGTCTAGTCATTCTCTCCTACCTAAGAATGGAGAGGGTGGTTGAGAAGCACTTGAGAAATTCGCAGTCTGAGACATAGGCTCACTACAAGACTGAGACCTAATCATAGGACTATAGAATGCTTCCCAAACACACACACACACACACACACACACACACACACACACAACTCTTCACCACCACATCAGTAAAGGCCTATTTACAGCAATTCCTTTTACCCAGTACATCATGTTTGGCTATCAAGAAAAACATTACAAAGCATACTACAAGGCAAAAAATGGTATAATATACACATAAGAGGAATATCAGAAGGAGAAAAAAAGAGAGAAAGGAAGAGAAGAATATTTGAAGCAACAGGGTTTTTTTTAAAGATTTTATCTATTTATTTTGTGGGGGGGAAGAATGCACAAGAAGACAGAGAGAGAAGCAGACTCCCCAATGAACAGGGAGCCCAATGTGGGACTTGATCCCAGGACCCTGGGATCATGACCCCAGCCAAAGTCAGAAGCTTAACCGACTGAGAATTTCCCCAAATTAATTCCAAACCATCGATTCCAGGAAGCTGAGAAAAACACCATGCAGGACAAATGCCAAAACAAAACAAAACAAAACAACAAAAATACCTACCCTTAGGTTTATCATATTCAAACTACAAAAATCCAAGATAAAGAAAAAATTCTGAAAGAAGCCAGAGTGAAAAAATATCTTACCTGTAGAGGTGCAAAGATAAGAATTATATCCAACTTCTCCTCAGAAACCAAGCAAGCAAGAAGGAAGTAGAGTGAAGGGGCTCCCAGGTGGCTTAGTCATTAAGCATCTGCCTTTGGCTCAGGTCATGGTCCCCGGATCCTGGGATGGAGCCCCACATTGGGCTCCCTGCTCTGTGGAGAGCCTGCTTCTCCCTCTCTCACTCCCCCTGCTTGTGTTCCCTCTCTCGCTGTGTCTCTCTCTGTCAAATAAATAAATAAAATCTTAAAAAAATAAAATAAAAGGAATTAGGGGCCCCCAGGGGAACTCAGTCATTGAGCATCTGCCTTCGGCTCAGGTCATGGTCCCACAGTCCTGGGATCGAGCCCCACATAAGGCTCCTTGCTCAGCGGGAAACCTGCTTCTCCCTCTCCCACTCCTCTGCTTGTGTTCCCTCTCTCCATCAAAATAAATAAATAAAATGCTTAAAAAAAAAGGAAGTAGAGTGAAATATTTAAAATATGAGAGGGGAAAAATAAAAAACTAACCTAAAATTCGGTACCCTGAGAAATTATCCTTCAAAGTGAAGGAGAAATAAAGACTTTCTCAGACAAAAATTGAGGGAATTTGTTGCCAGTAGACCTGCCTTCCAAGAAATGTTAATGGAAGTTCTTTAGAAAGAAAGAATATTATATAAGACAAAAACACAGATCTACACAAAGAAAGGGAGAACATCAGAGAAGGAATAAGTGAAGATAAATTAAAGCCTTTTATTTTTCTTGTTTTTAATTAATCTAACAGATAACAGTTAGTTCAGGATAACAGCAACAATGTGCTCAATTATGAATGCATGTGTGTGTGTGTGTGTACTTCTGTATAAATTTAAATGAATGGCAGCAACTATTCAAGGAATGAGAGAGAAGAATTGGGATTATTTTGTTATTATAAAGTACTCACCTCTGAAGTACTACCTGTGAATGTGTATAATTTATTTGAAAGTGGACTTAGATTAGTTGTAAATGTATATTGCAGTCTACAGCATCCATGAAAAAATGTAAAAAAACATATAATTGATATGGTAAGAAAGGTTAGAAATTGAACCATAAAAAAATGGTCAAGTAAAGCCACAAAAGTCAGGAAAAAAAAGAGTGGAAGACAAAAATAGGAACAAAGAATAAGGGCAACAAATAGAAAACAATAAATATGGTAGATATTAATCCAACTATATCAGTAATCAATTATGAATGTCAACAACTTAAATATACCAATTAGAAGACAGAGATTGTGAGAGATCAACAAACAATACCCAACTATATATTGTCTACAAGAAATCGACTTTAAATATAAAAAAGTGTATGCATTAAAAGAAATGGATGCAAGCAGATATACCACGCTTAGCACTAGTAAAAACAAATGTGTGAATATCTACATTAATTTCAAACGAAGCAGACTTTAAGGTAAAGAAGGTTATCGGGGATGAAAAGGGGCATTACATAATGAAAAAGCGGTCAATTCTTCAAGAGGACGTAATGTGTACACATCTAACAACCAACTGTCAAACTATGGGAAGCAAAAACTGATAGAACTGCAAGAAAAAAATGGATAAATGTGATATTGTATTTGGATACTTTAACACAACTTTCTCAGAAATGGATAGATCCAGCAGGCAGAAAAACAGCCAGGACAAGATTGTACTCAACACCATCCAACAACTGGATATAACAGACTAATTCATCTAAAACCAGCAGAATACATACTCTTCTCAAATTCACATGGAACCAAGATAGATTACTTTCTGGGCCATAAAACACACCTTAACAAATGTAAAAGAATATAAATCATACAATATCTTCTTTCAGATCACAATGGAATTAAACTATCAAACAATAACTGAAAGATAACAGGAAAATCCCAAAATATGTGGTGATTAAACAGCATACCTCTAAATAATACATGGATCAAAGAAGAAATTTCAAGAAAAATTAGAAAATATTTTGAAATAAATGAAAAAACATAATTTATTAAAATTTATGGGATGCAGCAAATAAAGTACTTAGAGGTAAATTTATAACATTGAATGAATATATTATAAAAGAGGAAAGATGTAAAATCAATCCTCTAAGCTTCCTCTTTAGGAAACCAGAAGAGAGAAGAACAAATTAAATCCAAAGTAGCCAGAAGACAAATAAATAAAATACAGCAGAAATCAATAAAATTGAAAATGAAATCAGTAAAGAAAATAAATGAAACGAAAAACTGGTTTGTTGAAAAGATCAATAAAATTAATAAGATCCTAGCAGGATAAGAAAAAAAGAGAGGACACAATTACTAGGATCAGAAATAAAAGAGAAGACATCACTACAGATCCCATGGACATTAAAAGTATAATCAAGGAATACTATGAACAACTCTATACCAACAAATTTGATAACTTAGATGAAATGCATCAATCCTTGAAAGATAGAATTTGCCAAAATTCACATAAGAAGTAAGATCGTTGGAGAAGATAAACCAGATTGGGAGAAAATATCTGCAAAAGAGACATCTGAAAAAATATTATTATCCAAAATATACAAAGAACACTTAAAACTCAACAGTAAGAAAACAAACCACCGAATTGAAAAATGATTCAAACAACTTAACAGACACCTCACCAAAAAAGATATATGGATGGCAAATAAGCATTTGAAGAAATGTTTCACGTCATATTTCATCAGGGAAATGTAAACTAAAACAACAGTGAAATACCACTATGCACTTATTAGAATGTCCACAATCCAGAATACTGATAACACTAATTGGTGATGAAAATGTGGAACAGCATGGACTCTCATTCATTGTTGGTGAGAATGCAAAATGGAACAGCCACTACGGAGACAATTTGGCAGTTTTTTACAAAATTAAATGTACTCTTACCTTATGATCTAACAATTGCTTTCCCTCATATTTCATTAAAAGAGTTGAAAACTTATGTCCATACAAAACCTGCACATGGATGTTTATAGCAGTTTTATTTATAATTGTCAAAGCCTGGAAGCCACCAAGATGTCCTTCAGTAGGTGAATGAAGGAGTAAACTGTTGTACATCCAGATAATGAAATATTACTCAGAACTAAGAAGAAATAAATTATCAAGGCATTTAAAGACAGGAGGAAATCCTCAATATGTATTACTACATAAAAGAAATCAACTTGAAAATGCTACATACTGTATGATTTCACCTATATGACTTTCTAGAAAAGGAAAAACTATGTAGACAGTAAAAAGATCAGGGGTTGCCAGGGGTTAGGAAGGGAAGAGAGGCAAATAGTTGGAGCACAGAGTATTTCTAGGGCAGGGAAACTATGTACTTTGGGTAATAAGGATGTGTCACTGTAGGTTCATCAGTTGCAACAAATGTACCACTCTGGTGGGGGAATGCTGATAATGGGGGAGGCTATGTATGTGTGAGAGCAATGGGTTTATGGGAAATCTCTGTACTTTCCACTCAATTATGCTGTGAACCTAAAACTGCTCTAAAAATATCACATCTATTTAAACCAATCAATCAATTTTTAAATTCGATGTAGTTGATTCTGGCAAACATTTTGGTGACAAACTATAACTTTCTTAAAAATATGCAAACAAGCAAAAAATAGTGATCCTAAAAAACAAGTAAAATAGCTGTTTGCTTTTGTTTTCCTGCAAATAATTTGCATTCAATCTGAATGATACATATACAGCCCAGGTGAATACGCAGAATAATATTGATTTTTCCAATACATAGTTGGTTGTTGTTTATTTTGGGGGGGGTGGTCAAAAGCAAATAATTTAGAAACAGGGCAATGATACCTACCTTCACCCTCACTTAAGAGGCTATCATGATTAAAAATCACAATAATCGATGTCTTTGTTCTCAGTTTTTTTTTTTTAAGATTTTTATTTATTTATTGAGAGAGAGAGAGAATGGTAGAGAGAGAGCATGAGATGGAGGGAGGTCAGAGGGAGAAGCGACTCCCTGCTGAGCAGGAAGCCTGATGCGGGACTCGATCCCGGGACCCCAGGATCATGACCTGAGCCGAAGGCAGTCGCTTAACCAACTGAGCCACCCAGGCACCCTCTCTGTTCTCAGTTTTAACTAAAAGAAATACAGACAAATGATCTCAAAGACTGAGTCAGGCCAGTACCACAAAGACAGATGTTCATAGTTGTCACTGGTTAAAAGTTATCAAAGCTTCTATATCCTTAAAAATTTCATCTCATAATTCCATGAATATGAGTATATGGAGTGTTTTATATTGTTCAATTATTCTTTTATATCAGAATCACATTTATTTTTTGCTTTGTTAGCTTAAATACAACAAACTGGATTCTTAATGCAAATTTGTTAGGTAGATTTAACACTTTTGAAAATAAAGAAGCAGATACAGACATGATCTCACAATTTTACAGTACTGTTTTAGGCCTTCTCTTATCTCTCTAGTATACCCATTTCCATCTCAATACATACTTCTCTAATAATTAATGAATTGGTTGTGAGGAGCATAGTGTACATGAATGCCTTTACTTGCATTATATTAAAAGCACCTGGGTGGCTCAGTCGTTAAATGTCTGCCTTCAGCTCAGGTCATGATTCCAGGGTCCTGGGATCGAGCCCCGCATCAGGCTCCCTGCTCCATGGGAAGCTTGTTTCTCCCTCTCCCACTACCCCTGCTTGTGTTCCCTCTCTCACTGTCTCTCTCTGTCAAATAAATAAATAAAAATATTTTAAAAATAAAAAATAGAAGCTTTAGTATGGATATGAAATAAGGATTTTGTGGTAGTGAAATGCAGTGGTCACTCAGGCATCATTCTTACACAAAAGGATAGCATTTTATACTCTCAGAAAAGGAAAAAAGTAAGACAACTCATACAACTAGATATGAAAGCTTATTATAAGTTAATTTAATGTACCTTTCTGTATGTGTGCTATATTTTAAAGCATATTTTAAAAAATTAGGATAGAAAAACAAGTAGGCTAATAGTACAAAATTAATTATTCATAATATATCCAACTATAATGTATATGTGTTTATGATCAACTCTTAAATTCAATAATTAATATTAATTGAGCAATTATAAAAATAAATATGCTGGGGAATTTACAAAAACAGATAAAACCCAATTCTACCTTTAAGAAGTTCTCAGTTTAATAGGGAAAAATATTTGGTTCTACCAAGTAAAATGGTCTCGCAGTTACTTTTGGCCTATAAAATAGTAATTTCATATGGTTCATCTAATATAACAAAAATCTCAAAGAGTTTATGTGGTAAAGACAGTAAGAGAAGAGCGAAGTGCTATAATTATTTAGGAGGTGAGCTTGAAGGCATAAACTTTCCAAAATTGGAAAGGTGAGCATGCAGACAAAAGCATATATAAGGGTGTGGGTAAGAAATATTATGCTTCAGGAATGAGAGTGGCATGCAGTTATATTGGAGTCAAGACCTGGGCTTGTAGGATTAGATCATGAAGGGTCCCAAATCCTGTTGAATCAGCTTCAATTCTAATCAATAGATAACTAAAAGCAAATGAGCATTTTTGAGGGAGAAAGTTGGATATATGCTTTGTGGGAATATGTGATGGTTGTTGGCTGAATGAATTATGGGGCAAAGATGAAAGTTGAGACCAATCAGGAGATTCTTGCAATAAACTAAGGAGACATAAAAAGACTCTACATTAAAATGATAGAAATAGAAAGGAAAGGACTAGACTACAGCAAGAGAAGTGCCAGAGTAGAATCAAAGTCAAATGCCATAAAGATTCCAAAATGATGGAAATGGTGGAGAAGGTAGTTTGGAGAGAAAAATAAGTAGTCGAGAAGAATGTGAAATGATCTAAAGACATTCATATGGAGAGGTCTTACATCTCAGATTGGAAATGTGACACTAAAATGTTTCAGCTTCTAAGGTATTTCTTTGTTTGTTTGTTTGTTTTTTAAGGTTTCTGATTCCTTTAAGACTCTAATTGACCTTTTGTAATATTAAGAGAGGACATCATATAGAAAGAGCAAAGGGAGGGGCACCTGGGTGGCTCAGTCAGTTGGGCATCTGCCCTAGGCTCAGGTCATGATCCCAGGGTCCTGCGATCAAGACCCACGTGGGGCTCTCGGCTCAGCGGGGAGCCTGCTTCTCCCTCTCCCTCTGCCTGCCGCGTCCCTTACTTGTGCTCTCTCTCTCTCTCTCTGTCAAATAAATAAATAAAATTTTTAAAAAAGAAAGAGAAAAGGGAAAGATTGTATGCAGAACTCAGAGACTTTTCAAGTAAAGGGAAGAAGAATGAATACAAGAGAAAAAGGAAATGTGAACTGAAAGTTATCACTGTGGAAGATAAGCACTTCAAAGACAGACAAAGGTCAACATTGTCAAATAGGGTTGAAATGTCAAGGGGGATGAAGACCTCTAGACTTGGCAAGTAGAAAGTTATTAGTGACTTTCAAAAGAGAGAGTTTTTGGTATAGGGCAAAATCAAAGCCAAATATAAAGGTACAAATGAATGCATGCTAGGGATAAAAATGAAGGAATTTGAAAAATTCAGTCAGGGGGAGATAGTAGGAAGTTTGCATAACAGCTCCAGGGCATAAGTAAATTGAAGGCTATTTTAGAATAAAGAGACTAGAAGATTGTAGGCAAAGTGATAGTGGAGAGTAGGGAGAATAAATTTACAAGAGTATAGAAGGGAGTGGGTAATTAATAGGAAAAATTCCCTGAGGACAAATGAGAGCACACAGGATTAACTTTGGGTGGGCCAGCCTTGTCTAGTCTATTTGGAGGAAGCAGGAGGAGTGAAAAAGATAGGATAAAGTTGAAGTTATTTAGAGATATTGGAAAAGAAATTACAGGGACTCTTAAGTATTTCTTAGCACCTTTCTAATATCAAGATTGGATAACAACTGTTACTCCTGTTGGGGAAAGTTTCTGCATTGTAATCAACCTCCGTATTTTTAGTGAAAATATTTGGTGGTGATGACTTGAGGAAAATGTGTTCTGGGGCTTCTCCCAGAGCATTTCCCATAAAGAGTCCTATTCTGTTACTTGTCAGGTGTTTCTCCATGCAAGGTTTTTTATGTTAATGAAGTTTTATCAAAATGCCCCTCATGGCCTGTTGTTGCTTATTTAAAGTTGCTCTAACATTTTATTTATATTCTTATCTGACTTATAGTTTTCTCAGTAAACTATATTAGATTTGTAAATATTCTTACCACCCAACTGTAACTTGGAAAATGATACACATGTAGGATTTACAAAAATAGATATCAAGAGACTTCAGAAAGCAGAACTTTACATTCTTAACTATTCAAAATTTGTATACTTGCTTTACAATGACTGAAAGAACTATCAGTGGATAAAATAGCAAAAGCTTTAGAGTGATACAAAGCCTGGGTCTCCAAAGAATAGCTTGAGGAAAATACCACAGTTTCTTAAGACCCACCTCTGTCATTGTTGTACTTTTATTGTACATTCAAAACCACAGGTTTTGTGTTTACTATGAGCCGAGTATTTTCCTTCTCACAACAACCTTACAATGTGGGCATCATTATCCCTAATTTGCAGATGGAGTCACTGGGGCTATGAGAGGATAAGTAAATTCCCCAAGGCCATTAGCTACAAAATGATGAAATCAGGCATTATCTACAGGTACATCTGCTATCAAATTCTGCGCTTTTTCCCCACCTAAGACTACTTCCTTGGAAGGTGCAGCCGTTTCATTTGGAGATAGCACACAACATTTTTGAAAGAAGTTTATGATTGATGTTTGCTTTGACATTTTCTAAAGGTCTTTGTAAACCTCAATGGGGATTATCAATTTTGCTACACCTCTCTTGAATTTTGTGCTTTGTTCCAAGTACGGCTTAACTTCAAACACTTTATTACCTAATGTGAACACACATTTTATTATCTCTGCCAGAATGTTCACATTCAGCATAGACTTTACAATCATGTGCTTATTATTTGACTTAATATATTCTTCAAGGTCATCTTCAGTCTACTCACTTCTTTGTTTGACTTCTTAATATTTGATAAGCAATAACCAGTTATATAATTTGTATATTCATCACCTGCCTAGAGTGAGTGGGACTCAAATCCATTTAAGATGCACTCAAATGAGCAATTTTCAAGCATCTTGGGAAAGCAATCTGAAGGAATAGCCCCGTTTTCCAAAGAAAGGATTACAAATTGAAGTATTCAATTTGGTGGCAGACTGGGCAGCTGTTCTTCTGCTCAAACTCATGTGCTTTTTGGAGATATAAAACTCCATGAAAGTTGATTTGAAAATGTAGTTGTGCATGTTTTATACCATGAAGAAAGTTATTTAAGAAAGTATGATAATATCCAGTATGCCTAAATGTGGGTGTGAGGAATTGACAGCTCAACAGAGATGTGTGGATGAAGACCTGGAGGTGGAAATGACATTTAAAAGAGAAAAGAAAGGAAATAAAGGAAAGCAAAATTGAAATAGAAGTAATTTAATGGTTCTGATCTTCAAAGTATGAAAAATTTATGATGAGAAAAAATTTTAAAATCAGCATGCATATGGGATGTAAGATCCTGTAACTAGATTGTCATGATCTCTACAGAGGAAATAAAAAAATGATAGACTGTATTTATTAGAGCCAGAGTCAAGGGTTACTCACTGAGCTGATCAGGAAAGCAGTAATAAGGTCAACAAAATTAAAGACGTTAAGAAAGGAATTTGTATTAAATATAAGAAAGAAATTCAGGCATTAACAAAAAAGTTCTACATTGTACACAGAAAAGTGTTTAAAAGCCTGGTTTGGGAATCGCAAACTTGTGTTTAAAGCTTAATCTGTATTATTGTATTATGTAATCTTGTTGAGTTTTAGCTTCTTTATCAATTAAGTAAGTGCTATAAGGCAGGTGCAAAGACTAAAGTATAGGTGCTTTGTGGGTGCTAGTGATTAGATGTTTTTAAACTTCATCTATCCTCTGAATCAGTGACTAGGCAAATAAATGCTTGTTAGCTTGATCCATACTGAATGAGCAGCTTGAGACTGAACTGATTATACTTCTCAGGTATGTTATTCCTCCCTGGAATTTACCTCACTTGTAGTAAAGTGTAGTTCCTTTCTAAAATGAGTGCTAGCTGCAATGAACAGGGAGAGAGCAGAGGTGTCAATATACAAAAACAAAAATTAGAAGGCTTACTAGGGCCCAGACACCAATTACTTGTGAAGATCTACCTCCTTTTTTTTTACCTTGATGGAGGCAGTAAAGAAAACTTGAGATGGCCTAGTGACAGCAATTGGGAAATTCCTGGGTAGATTATCAATGTCTTTTGTTCACCTGTGGTCCAAAAGGTGAAAAAGTAAGTTGCATGTGGAAAACAAACTCATTATTTTAATAAATGCATTGAACATGCTCCACGTGAGCAGATGTATTATCTAATATTTGAAGGATTTTAAATGCCAAATTACTTTAAGCTAGATAGTTTGGGATTTCATAGAATAATTATTAAGCAGATCCACACATGGATGCCAGTTTGTTTTTGTGCCAACAGACAGGCAGTCTTTATAAGTTTTAATCACAGAGCCTTTTCTGTGTACCTGCAGCTGAATGTCAACTTATCCTTGTTAATCGATGTCAGCGCTAAGCCTTATGGACGTATGTCCAAGCATACGTCTCCTTAAACAGTTGTCACTTAAGTACTAAGCTCTTATTCTGGTTGATAATCTTCTGTATGATTCTTAAAATAATTCAGATTTGATTGTCACAATATTTGCTAATTTCTATTTATCTAGTTTCTTTCTGTGTATTACAAATCACATTTAACTTTTGAAGTAAAATAATTTTTACAAAGAGTTTGCTGTTGTTCCTAGGGATATCTGAAGATAAACCAGATATTCTTAAAAGTCTTTCTTCATAATAACCTAGTTTTTCATATAGAACACGATTCTGAATTCCGATTCTTTGAGAACAAAGCTTTGGCACATTTAGGAATACTTGGTTTTAAATTTGTCTCTTTTGTTGCTGGGCGGTCCTTTTCTGAGTGTAATTCACAATGCATTTATTGCTATTATGCACCTCCTAAAAAGAATCTACATGGGCCTATCTAATAGATAATTCCACATACTCACAAAAAGGTATAACTCTTTCTTATCTTTTCTGGTTTTTTTTTTTTTAGTCCTCTAGTGAGTTCTTTTTTTTGCAAGGGGTTCATAAATGTAAGCCCTTTATACTCACCTATAAATACTCAAAACTTCAGTTTGTTATTTGCCAACAAGCAGGCTAGGAGATAAGGAAGTGAGGAAAACCGAGTGCCATGTAGCTGCTGGATTTCTTTCTCTCCATCACTCACTCCATCGTGTGTTTCTCATTTTCTTACTGAATGAAGAAGCAGATGGTATTCTCAGAGAAATTAATTTTCTGATCAAGAGTGATTATTTCTACCAAAATCTATGAGGTAATGAACAAAACCATAAACTGTAAGCACAAAAATTTAAGAGGTTTATAGCACTTCACAAATTAGATAATACTCGATGGTGTGCAACTTATTCCATTATTTCAAGTTCAAACTTATTGCTTGTGTTACAAATATTTATTTCTCTTCACCACGAATTGGGAATGTGAAATCTTCACACAAAGTAGACAGTAATTTTCAGGAAAACAGCAAACAGCTCCCAGAAAGTGATTTCTGTGTTCATCTCAAGAGTTCCTTAATGACTCCAGGCACTTTTCTTTATACTTAGAATGATGTGATGTACATTTGGTTCCATGTTCAATCCCAAGAATGAAGAAGGAGGACAGTTACACATACTGGCACTTACTACATAAAAGAGTGAGACAAACCCCCAGCCTCCCACACCACCCCATTCCTTTGCCTATCACCCTATAAATATCGTTCTCAATGCTGATGACACAGAGATCTCCTCCATCTGGCCTCAAGCTTTCCTAAGCTGAATCCCACTGCTTCTTTTTCCTCTTCTTCTTCTTTTTTTTAATTAACATATAATGTATTATTTGTTTCAGGTCTGTGATTCAACAGTCTTACATAATTCACAGCATTCACCATAGTACATACCCTCCCCAATGTCCATCACCCAGGCACCTCATCCCTCCCACCCCCCCACCACTCCAGCAACTCTCAGTTTGTTTCCTGAGATTAAAAGTCTCTTATGGTTTGTCTCCCTCTCTGGTTTCATCTGGTTTCATTTTTCCCTCCCTTCCCCTAAGATCCTCTGTCTTGTTTCTCAAATTCCTCAGATCAGTGAGATCATATGATACTTGTCTTTCTCTGGTTGACTTATTTCACTTAGCGTAATACCCTCTAGTTCCATCCACTTCATTGCAAATAACAAGATTTCATGGTTTTGATGGCTGCATAATATTCCATTGTGTGTGTATATATATATATATATATATATATATATATATATATATATATACCACTTCTTCTTTATCCGTTCATCTGTTGATGGACATCTAGGTTCTTTCATAGTTTGGCTATTGTGGACATTGCTGCTATAAACATTGGGGTGCATGTGCCTCATAGATCCCTACATTTGTATCTTTGGGGTAAATACCCAGTAGGCAATTTCTGGGTTGTAGGGCAGCTCTATTTTCAACTTTTTGAGGAACCTCCATACTGGTTTACAGAGTGGCTTCACCAGCGTGCATTCCCACCAAAAATGTAGGCGCATCCTCGCCAACATCTGTCGTTTCCTGACTTGTTAATTTTACCCATTCTGACAGGTATGAGGTGATATCTCATTGAGGTTTTGATTTGGATTTCCCTGATGCCGAGTGATGTGGGCACTCTTTCATGTGTCTGTTGGCCATTTGGATATCTTCTTTGCAGAAATGTCTGTTCATGTCTTTTGCCCATTTCTTGATTGGATTATTTGTTCTTTAGGTGTTGAGTTTGATAAGTTCCTTATAGATTTTGGATACTAGCCCTTTATCTGATATGTCATTAGTAAATATCTTCTTCCATTCTGTTGGTTGTCTTTTGGTTTGTTGACTGTTTCCTTTGCTGTGAAAAGCTTTTTATCTTGGTGAAGTCCCAATATTTCATTTTTGCCCTTGCTTCCCTTGCATTTGTCGATGTTTCTAGGAAAAAGTTGCTGCAGCTGAGGTTGAAGAGATTGCTGCCTGTGTTCCTTTCAAGGGTTTTGATGGGTTCCTGTCTCACATTTAGGTCTTTCATCCATTTTGAGTCTGTTTTTCTGTGTGGTGTAAGGAAATGGTCCAGTTTCATTCTACTGCATATGGCTGTCCAATTTTCCCAACACCATTTGTTGAAGACACTTTTTTCCATTGGACATTCTTTCCTGCTTTGTCAAAGATTAGTTGACCATAGAGTTGAGGGTCCATTTCTGTGCTCTCTATTCTGTTCCATTGATCTATGTGTCTGTTTTTGTGCCAGTACCATACTATCTTGATGATGACAGCTTTGGAATAGAGCTTGAAGTCTGGAATTGTGATGCCACCAGCTTTGCTTTTCTTTTTCAACATTCCTCTGGCTATTCGAGGTCTTTTCTGGTTCCATACAAATTTTAGGATTATTTGTTCCATTTCTTTGAAAAAACTTGATGATATATTGATAGGGATAGCATTAAACGTGTAGACGGCTCTAGGTAGCATAGACATTTTCACTGTTCTCCTGTTCTTCCAATCCATGAGCATGGAACGTTTTTCCATTTTTTTGTGTCTTCCTCAATTTCTTTCATGAGTATTTTATAGTTTTCTGAGTCCAGATTCTTTTCCTCTTTGGTTAGATTTATTCCTAGGTATCTTATGGTTTTGGGTGCAATAGTAAATGGGATTGACTCCTTAATATCTCTTTCTTCTGTCTTGTTGTTGGTGTATAGAAATGCAACTGATTTCTGTGCATTGATTTTATATCCTGCCACTTTACTGAATTCCTGTATGAGTTCTAGCAGTTTTGGGATGGAGTCTTTTGGGTTTTCCACATAAAGTATCATATCATCTGCAAAGAGTGAGAGTTTGACTTCTTCTTTGCCAATTCTGATGCTTTTTATTTTTGTTGTTGTTGTTGTTGTTGTCTGATTGCTGAGGCTAGGACTTCTAGTAATATGTTGAATAGATGTGGTGATAGTGGACATCCCTGCTGTGTTCCTGACCTTAGGGGAAAAGCTTTCAGGTTTTCCCCATTGAGAATGATATTCACTGTGGGTTTTTCATAGATGGCTTTTATGATATTGAGGTATGTACCCTCTATCCCTACACTCTGAAAAGTTTTGATCAAGAAAGGATGCTGTACTTTGTCAAATGCTTTTTCTGAATCTATTGAGAGGATCATATGGTTCTTGTTCTTTCTTTTATTAATGTAGTGTATCACATTGATTGATTTGCGGATGTTGAAACAAACTTACAGTCCAGGGCTAAATCCCACTTGGTCATGGTGAATAATCCTTTTAATGTACTGCTGGATCCTATTGGCTAGTATTTTGGTGAGAATTTTTGCATCCATGTTCATCAGGGATGTTGATCTGTAGTTCCCCTTTTTTATGGGGTCTGGTTTTGGGATCAAGGTAATGGTGGCCTCATAAAATGAGTTTGGTAGTTTTCCTCCCATTTCTATTTTTTGGAACAGTTTCAGAAGAATAGGTATTCATTCTTCTTTTAATGTTTGGTAGAATTCCCCTGGGAAGCCATCTGGCCCTGGGCTCTTGTTTGTTGGGAGATTTTTGATGACTGCTTCAATTTCCTTACTGGTTATGGGTCTGTTCAGTTTTTCTATTTCTTCCTGGTTCAGTTTTGGTAGTTTATACGTCTCTAGGAATGCATCCATTTCTTCCAGATTGTCTAATTTGCTGGCATATAGTTGCTCATAATATGGTCTTATAATTCTTTGTATTTCTTTGGTATTGATCGTGATCGCTCCTCTTTCATTCATGATTTTGTTGATTTGGGTCATTTCTTTTTTTTTCTTTCTTTTTTTTTTTTTTTTTTTTGATAAGTCTGGCCAGGGGCTTATCCATCTTATTAATTCTTTCAAAGACCAGCTCCTCGTTTCATTGATCTGTTCTACTGTTCTTTTGTTTTCTATTTTATTGATTTCTGCTCTAATCTTTATTAATTCTCTTCTCCTGCTGGATTTAGGCTTTATTTGTTGTTTTTCTCCAGCTCATTTAGGTGTAGGGTTAGGTTGTGTATTTGAGACCTTTCTTGTTTCTTGAGAAATGCTTGTATTGTTGTATACTTTCCTTTTAGGACTGCCTTTGCTGCATCCCAGTGATTTTGAACAGTTGTGTTTTCATTTTCATTGGGTTCCATGAATTTTTTTTTTATTCTTCTTTAATTTCCTGGTTGACCCATTCACATTTTAGTAGGATGCTCTTTAGCCTCCATGTATTTTAGTTCTTTCCAACCTTCTTCTTGTGATGGAGTTCTAGTTTCAAAGCATTGTGGTCGGAAAATATGCAGGGAATGATCCCAATATTTTGGTACTGGTTGAGACCTGATTTGTGACCCAGGATGTGCCCTAATCTGGAGAATGTTCCATGTGCATTAGAGAAGAATGTGTATTCTATTGCTTTGGAGTGGAATGTTCTGAATATATCTGTGAAGTCCATCTGGTCCAATGTGTCATTTAAAGCCTTTATTTCCCTGTTGATCTTTTGCTTGGATGATCTGTCCATTTCAGTGTTTGGGGGTGTTACAATCCCCTACTATTGTACTATTGTCGATGTGTTTCTTTGATTTTGTTATTAAGAGGCTTATATAATTGGCTGCTCCTATATTAGGGGCATAGATATTTAAAATTATTTTATTTTCTTGTTGGATGGACCCTTTAAGTATGATGTAGTGCCCCTCCTCTTCTCTTAATATAGTTTTTGGTTTAAAATCTAATTTGTCTGATATAAGGATTGCCAACCCAGCTTTCTTTTGGTGTCCATTAGCATGAAAAATTGTTTTCCACCCCCTCACTTTCAATCTGGAGGTGTCTTTGGGTCTAAAATGAGTCTCTTGCAGACAGCATATCAATGGGTCTTGTTTTTTTATCCAATCTGATACCCTGTGTCTTTTGATTGGGGCATTTAGCCCATTTACATTCAGGATGACTATTGAAAGATATGAATTTAGTGCCATTGTATTGTCTGTAAGGTGACTGTTATTGTATATTGTCTCTGTTTCTTTCTGGTCTATGTTACTTTTAGGCTCTTTCTTTGCTTAGAGGACCCCTTTCGATATTTCTTGTAGTGCTGGTTTGGTGTTTGCAAATTCTTTTCATTTTTGTTTGTCCTGTAAGCTTTTTATCTCTCCTATTTTCAGTGACAGCCTAGCTGGATATACTATTTTTGGCTGCATATTTTTCTTGTTTAGTGCTCTGAATATATCATGCCAGTCCTTTCTGGCCTGCCAGGTCTCTGTGGATAGGTCTATTGCCAATCTAATATTTCTACCATTGTAGGTTACAGACCTCTTATCCTGAGCTGCTTTCAGGATTTTCTCTTTGTCTCTAAGACTTGTGAGTTTTACTATTAGATGTCGAGGTGTTGACCTATTTTTATTGATTTTGAGGGGGGTTCTCTGTGCCTTCTGGGTTTTGATGCCTCTTTCCTTCCCCAAATTAGGGAAGTTCTCTGCTATAATTTGCTCCAATATACCTTCTGCACCCCTCACTCTTTCTTCTTCTTCTGGGATCTCAATTATTCTGATGTTGGTTCACTTTATGTTATCACTTATCTCTCGAATTCTCCCCTCATGATCCAGTAGTTGTTCTCTTTTTCTCAGCTTCTATATTCTCCATCATTTGGTCTTCTATATCACTAATACTCTCTTCTGCCTCACTTATCCTAGCATTTAGAGCCTCCATTTTTTATTGCTCCTCATTAATAGTCTTTGATTTTGACTTGGTTAGATTTTTGTTCTTTTATTTCTCCAGAAAGGGATTCTCTAGTGTTTTCTATGCTTTTTTCAAGCCCAGCTAGTATCTTTATAATCGTCATTCTGAACGCTAGTTCCAACATCTTACTAATGTCTGTATTGATTAGGTCCCTGGCAATCAGTACTGCCTATTGTTCTTTTTTTTTTTTGAGGTGAGTTTTTCCATCTTGTCATTTTATCCAGAGGAGAATAGATGAATGAGAGAACAAAATGCAAAAGGGTAAAAATGACCCTAGAAAAATATACACTAAACAAATCAGAAGAGACCCAAAACCGGGGGCGGGGGGGGAAGAAAGGGGAAAAAAAAAAAGAGTATGATCAGCCTGGTGACTAGAACAGGGCCACACACTAGATTTTGGGTGTCTTTTGGTCTGTTAGTAGAAATTGCCTCCCAAAATTTTAAAAAAAGAAAAACTTCTATATATACAAAAATAAGGGTAAATATGATGAAGGGATGGAATATGACTGTAAAGATGAAAATTAAAAAAGATTTTAAAAAAGGAATTGATAAGAAGTTGGTTGAAAAAAGAATGAAAAAAATTTTAAATAAAAGAGAGAGAGAGAATGTGATCAGGCAGGAGACTAGGACAATGTCATACACTAGATTTAGGGTATATTTTGGTCTGTTAGAAGAAATTGTATCCCAAAATTTTAAAGAAAGAAAAACTTAGATATACACAAAAAAAATAAGGTTAGATACAATGAAGAGATAGAATATGACTGTAAAAATGAAAATTAGAAAAGATTTTTAAAAAGGAATTGATAAGATGTTGGTTGAAAAAGGAAAAAAGAAAAATTCAACTAAAAAAATAAAAACTAAAAAATAAAAAAATTTCGAGAATTAACTTTGAAACAGTAAGCATCATGGCAAAAAAGCCATGAATTCCATGTTCTGTATTCCCCTAGCTCTGGGGTTTTGCCATTCTCATTGATCGATAAACTTGGTCTTAGCTGGATGTTCTTGCTGATCTTCTGTGGGAGGGGCCTGTTGTGATTCTCAAATATCTTTGCCCAAGGCAGAATTGCACTGCCCTTGCCAGGGGTCAAGCTAAGTAATTTGCTTGGGTTTGCTCTCGGTAGCTTTTGTTCCCTGAAAACTTTCTGTAAAGCTTTGGAGGACAAGAGTGAAAATCGTGGCCTCCCAATCTCTGGTACTGGAGGAGCTGAGAGCTTGTGGTCCCGCTCCTCAGTGAGCCCTCAGAGAAAAGCAGTCAATCACTCCTGTCTCCCTGGTCTCCGGCCGCACTCCGTGCTCACCCGGCCTGTGATCGAGTGTTTCTATCTCTGGCACATGACCCCATTTGGAGTCTCCAAACCCAGCAGATTCCTGTGGTGTGCTCACGCGCCACTTCTCCCCGGGGGAGGAAGGGGAGTCTCCCCAGATCTGCTGCTTGTTGGGTCCCTGCTGGAAGAATAGTGCCCTGATTGTGCCTCAGATCACAGTTTATGGCCACCCCGAGCGGAGAGCCCGCTCCTCAACTCCTTTTTTGCAACCAGCTTCCCCACTCTGATACCTGGGGAAGCTCTGCTGCACTCAGGCACCCCTGGTCTTTCTGTGACCCCGAGGATCCTGCAACCACAGTGTCTTGGCGAGGGTTCCACCCCCCCCCCACCTTAGCCCCTGGAGTGACATCCCTCAGTGGAGCAAACTTCTAAAATTTCCAATTTTGTGCTCCACTGCTCTATCACTTGCTGGTAGATGGCTGATGGAGGTTCCTTCCCCGTGGTCTATCTTCCCAAATATCACCTCGGATTCACTTCTCCACACATCCTACCTTCCAGAAAGTGGTCGCTTTTCTGTTTATAGAATTGCTGCTCTTCTTTTCTTCGACCTCCTGTTGAGTTTGTAGGTGTTTTGAATGGTTTGATAACTACCTAGATGTATTCCTGGGACCACACGAAATTTAGGTCTCTTATTCCTCCACCATCTTGCTCCTCCCCCACTGCTCCTTTACATACGTCCTCTACTCCTGCTAAAATGGCATGCTCACTGCATTAGATTGCTAGGGCTGCCATAACAAAATACCACAGACTGGGTGGCTTAAATAACAGAAATTTATTTCCTCACAGTTCTGGAGACTAGAAGTCCATGATCCAGGTGTCAAAAGGTTTGTTTTTTTCTGGGGTCTCTCAGGCTTGCACATGGCTGCCATCTCACTGTATCTTCACATGGTTTTTCCTCTGTACTCATGCATCCTTGGTATCACTTTCCTTTTCTTTAATGATACCAGTTAAAAATGGATTAGGGCTAGGGGCGCCTGGGTGGCTCAGTTGGTTAAGCAACTGCCTTCGGCTCAGGTCATGATCCTGGAGTCCCGGGATCGAGTCCCACATCGGGCTCCCTGCTCAGCAGGGAGTCTGCTTCTCCCTCTGACACTCTACCCTCTCATGCTCTCTATCTCTCATTCTCTCTCTCTCAAATAAATAAAGAAAATCTTTAAAAAAAAGAAAAAAAAAACAAACCCCAGTGGGTTTAAAAAAAAAATGGATTAGGGCTCATCCTGAGGGCCTCATTTTAACTTAGTCACTTCTTTAAAATTTCTCTCTCCAAACACAGTCACATTCTGAAGTACTGGGGGTTAGGGCTTCAACATATGAATTTTAAGAGGACACAATCAGGTCATAAAATTGGCTCTTCCCCAAAGTACCTTTGTGTCTCATTTTCACGCTTTCCTTTTTACCCATAGCAAAACAATACCAAGCACTTTCTTCTTGAGGTAGTTAAAATTTACTTATATTCAAAGTCTAATCGAAGTTGCTCTTATTTCGTGAACTCTTCCTAAACTACACTCATACCTACACACAGAAGAACCCCTCTCTCTTCTCAAAGCAAATGCTATCTATTGTGTTCATCCAAATGCCTTACAATATGTTAGCATTCATAATTTTTATCTTACTTTCTTTGTTGACATTTTTATTGGATTATATTTTGTTTCCACACAATAATTGTCAATGATCTTTAGTAAATATAACTCAGTAAGACTAGGAAAAATGCTGTAACTGTTCAATATTCTCTTTTTGCATCTGATATTTTCCTATTAAACAGCAATCTCATGAAAATATAAATATTATATATAATAATTTTATTATGAGCATAAAAAGTTTTCAAATTGCCTGAGTGCCTGCAGAATTTGAATAGTTGCTTTTCCTTTAATTTAAATATTTTAAGCCATCATATATTGATCAGGCAGTCTTCCACTTATCTCTGTGAATTTCTAAATTTTGATATGTATGTTTAAAAAAATATTTTTAGAAAGCTCAGTAATGATTTCATTTTATTTGTAATAATCTTATACATTTGCCTGAGAGCCACATGGATCTTTTTACTATAATTTAGAGATTTATGAAGAGATAAGTAAAAGACTGTTTAATCAATAAGTGGTGGCTTAAAATATTTAAATTAAAGGAAAAGCAATTACTCAAATTTTGCAAGCACTCATGTAGTTTGAAACTATATCTTTATGTTCTTCATTTATAAGTTTGTATAGCCAAAAAAGAAATTTTACTGCATTTTATCTTTTCAAAGTATTTGTAGAACTTTAATCTCATTATCAGTAGAATTTATATTAGTTTTATTAATTAATGTAAATGTATGTGATTTGATAAATGATAAATTAAAGAATATAAACAACTAGTTAATGAAACCATGTTTCAAAATGTGTGGACTATGGAAATATATATTTTTTGATGCCTTGCTCTTAGCCATGTATATAGCTATTTATTGAGTACCTTCTTCAAAGTTTGAAAAACTGCCAGCAAATGACTTCAATTCAACTCACATGTCTTGCTTAGGAAGTATATCGTTCCCCATTAAAAAAAAAAAAAACTGTAAATGTATTAGCAAAAATTTATGTCTTTTGAAAAATAACATGACCATCTATTGGACAGTAGAGAGCAAAGTGTGAGTTTGCCCAGCCAGTACTAACACCACCATTCCCTGCTGTCTTGAATGTGAATTTGAATTTTCTATTATGTATTTCTTTTTTTAATTGATAAATGCAAACTGTTTTATTATAACTTAATTGTTGACCCCTATATGCGTCTGAGTTTGTGGCTCTTGTTCTGTCTTATGCCAGGAAGTACACAGAGTCCAAAATAAAAAAATTTATAAAATTTATCCCTGCTCCAGATGTGCTTAGAGTCTAGTGGAAGAAATAATTAATTATTTAAAATATAGTAAACAATAATATAAAGCCATGTTCAAGGTGCTATGGGCATGCAGAATGAAAAAAAATTCCATTCACGTGTTAATCTCTGACTTTTCATTGGATAAATATTACTAAGAAAACATTTAACTCATGTCAGATGTGCTGAAATAAAAACACATGATGTCTAGAAGGGTACCAAATTGAAACACAGAGACAGTTTTCTGGCACATAAATTAGTTTGTTTCAGGAGGAGAAGGGTCATGAATATGAAAAGTGTTGATTTGTGAGACAATTTGTCATTATTAAAATTAGTGCTCTGTCAACCCAAAATCTCTTTCAGCAATCCTTTTGTGTTACTGCAGCTGTTTGTTGAGTTACCAGATCCAAATGTTCTAGGAGATCCAACAGTAGTGAATGGACTATACTTTTTAATCTATAATAGCAGACTATCATCTGTAATGGGAGATTGTCAGGATATGACACATGTTAAACACTCAAATCTCAAAGAACTGCTGTGACAGATAACCAAGGATGGAGCTGTTTCGGTACTGGGAAATGGACACCTGTCAGAAATGTTTTTGTTCACAATGTTATTCGTGTATTTTAAAACGTAGCCTACTGGCATACAGATCAGATTTGACAGCTTGGGAACTATAGAACATTTTGCTAGTATAACAAAAATACTGAAGCCAGCAAAACCCATAGTTATATCAGTATACAATCGAGAGTAGAAAAGAAGAAAAAGAGAGAAGGGGGAATAAGGTGAAATGGTGAGATAAAATTTTAGTTTCTTAGATCTTATATAAACGTGGCAAAACCACTGTGAAGTTACTATCACACAGTAAGGTTGGCCCCCAAACCAAACCCATTTTAGCTACCTGGTTCACTGTAATCAAAATTTCAGTACCTCTATTTTTAAATATCATAATATGTACTTTGATATTATTTGTCACTTGTGATGTTTCAGTAGAGGATTTATTCTAATATGCTTTGTTTAGTGAAAGCTGGAGAAACATTCATATCCTTTATACAACTTCTTTACTAAAAGGCAATGAAGGCAAACAAAAACAAAAACAAAAACAAAAAAACCCACAGATACTTCCATATAAGGAACAAATACCTTGTTCTTCCCTATAAGCTACTTCAAATCAATAATACAAGTGATATTGATTTAACACATGTTAAAAACAAGTTTTAACATAAACGTTACCTCTGTTAAAGTATTTAGATAAAATATTTTTAAAAGGTACCATATCACTATAATCCATTACAGGACTATTATTGGAAAACATATGAATATATACATTTATGAGAACTCTCACTTGAGCTACATTGAACCCTGCTTCCTGCGAGGTAAAGGATTCCATAAAAATATCTTAAGCAAGAATCCATAACTCTATAGCCACTTTCAGTTATAAGAACATTATAGATATTTTAAGTTGAAAGTTGTGATTTTAACACAAATCAAAATTCTTTTCTTCTCCCAGTGCTGACTATGTCAACTTGTCTCCCCGGTAGCTTGGAGTTGCTGTGTTTGTGCACACATCTGTATGAATGAATGTTCAAGTGAATGTGTGTGAGTACATGAGTATATCTGAATGTGTGTGTGTGTGAGAGAGAGAGAGAAAGAGAGAGAGAGAATATGTGTGAGTGTGCAAAGTCCGGTGTCTGCTCTTGACAGTGTATATACTATTTATGCATGATAATCTTATTCTGAAGCCTGCTTTTCAGAAGTTAATATAGGTACTCTGACTTTCTTTGCTTTGTGTTAACATGATATATCTTTCCATCCTTTTACTTTTAACTTAGTTAAGTATATGTAAAGTCAGTTTTTTGTAGACAACATATAGTTGGGTCTTTTTTTTTTTTAATCAATTCTGACAATCTCTATATTTTAATTGGTGTACTTAGACCACTTACAATTAATAGGATTACTGATACAGTTGGATTAGTATCTACCATGTATTAACTGTTTTATATTTGTTGTGTTTGGTCTTTGAAAGCTTTTCTTTTTATGTTTTCACTAGTTTTAATTGAGCATTTTAGATGACTACATTTTATCTTCCCTTTTATTATACTTCTTAAAAAAATTTAATGATGGCTCTGGAGTTTGCATCATACATTTTGAAGTAACCTAAGACTATTTTTAAATAACACTATTCTGCTTCATGTGTAGTGCAAGTACCTTGTAACAGACTACTCACAAATCTTTTCTCCCATTCCTTATTCATAAGGTATAGTTACTCAATGCATTGTTACTATTATTGCTGTGTACAGTTATCTTTTAGATCAACTAAGAATAAAAAAACTAAAATATTTTAGTTTACCTTTATTTATTCCTTCAAACACTTTTTCTTCTTTATGTAGATTCTGAACTACAACATTTTTCTTCTTCCTCAAGAACTGCTTTAATTTTTTCAATTAATTTTTTTTTTCAACAAGTTTGCTGGCAAGGAATTTCCTCAATTTTTCTTTGTGGAAGTATTTATTTCTTCTTCATTTTTCAGAGATAATTTTGTTGGATATTGAAATTTAAATCAGTGGTTTTTAATCTTTCAACATTTTAAATATTTTCTTCCATTCTCTTTTTGCTTGCATGGTTTCTAATGAAGAGTCCACTATAATTCGTATCCTTGTATGCCTATAGGTAAGCTGTAGTTTTCCTCTGGCTTCATAGGTGTGGTTTATTTGTTCGTTTATTCATTTGGCATTTATTCTGCTTGACATTCTCAGGGCTTCGTGGATCTGTGGTGTTATATCTGTCATTAATTTAGAAATTTTGCAGCTATTATTACTTTAAATTTTCTTATACTCTATTCTCTTTTCTTATTCTGGTATTCCAATTATGCATATATTATACTTTCTGATATTTTCCCAGTTAATGGATGTTTTGTTTTGTTTTCATCATTTTTTTTCCTCTTTCCACTTCTATACGGGAAGTTTTTCCTTACCTCTTCAAACTCCCTGATTCTTTCTTTGGTTTGGTTGAGTCTATTCATGAATCACCAATTCACTGCTTAACACCAGTTCATCCAGGATAGTCTCAGCATGGCAGGCATTCAAATGCTCCCCCTCTCAGGAGGCCTTTGTTTGTTCATTAGAAGTCACAGCAGTGATGGTTGGCACCCATATCCCTTAGCACAGAGAATGGATATGGGAGATCCAAGTTCTACTCAACCTCTTTCACCAATACCTTCAGCTGCCACTTAAACCACACATCCTAAAGCCTCTCGCTCTTTGGAATCCCTTGCCTCAAGGGAATTTCTCTTTGTAATTATATGTGAAATAACTAAAGCCAAGATGTTTTCCCTGTTGTCACCTTGACCGAGAAGAAATTTATGAGTCCTACCATGGAAAACTGAGCTAGACCTAGAAAGAAGCTTAAAAATTCTTCTAAATAGTTTTAACTTGAATTCTAGCCTAAGAAGTCATTTTTTCCCCCTTTTCAGGGATCCTACTTGCCCTCTTCATCATAATTCTCCAAAGGTAGGAGAAAGAAGAGAATCAGCATAAGTGAATTCTTTATTCTTTTGTTCCTCTTTTAAAAGGGCATACTGCATATCCCCAATTTCACAGTTGTCACTTATCAGACTACTTTCTTGCTATTTAAACAGTTAGAAGGTAAGTGAGTTCTGTGGAGTTAAAAATGGGTAATTGTCAATGTTTCTCAATGCTCCTCGGTAGAAAATTATAGGTAAAAGTATTTCTTTTTTAGTATGGTTAACCAGTAGCCATAAAGTGAGTTAATTAAAAAATAAAAATAGGGGTGCCTGGGTGGCTGTCATTTAAGCATCAGACTCTTGATTTCAGCTCAGGTCATGATCTCAGAGCCTTGAGATTGAACCCTGCATCTGGCTCTGCACTCAGCAGGGAGTCTGCTTCAGATTCTCTCTCTCCCTCTCCCTCTGCCCCCCAAATAAATAAATAAATCTTTAAAAAAATAAAATATAAAAATATACTTTAAAAGATTTAAAATGGGCGTGCCTGGGTGGCTCAGTCAGTTAAGTGCCTGACTTCAGCTCAGGTCATGATCTCAAGGTCCTGAGACTGAGCCCCACATTGGGCTCCCTGCTCAGCAGGGAGTCTGCTTCTCCCTCTCCCTCTGACATCGCCCCTGCTCATGCTTTCTCTCTCAAATAAATAAATATATATATTTATAATAAATAAATAGATAAATAATTGAAAATATTACTAGTTTTGGAAAGGACAGTGGGGATAATTTCTATCTGTCTTCCAACAATTACTAAGAAATCTCTTGTCCCACTTTTCTTCCATTTCATTAATTGGGCAAATCCCCAATTCTATAAGAATTCAACTGTCTTCATCCTTCAGATCTTCAGCTGGCTTCCAACTAGTGCAATGCTGGAGAATATCATGCATATTTAAGTGTATATAAATTTTTATGGGCTTACAAGTCTCTGAGAGCAGCCACACCAAGAGTATAAGCTTTCCTTTTAAAATCTCTGTCTGGTTCCCTATAGCCACTATTTTAAAGTTTTTATTTCTCTTAATATTTTGTTCTATTCATTCTTTCATTGTTTCCTATTTTGTTAAAATTGTTCCAGTATCCGTCCAGTTGCCTAAGCCAGGAAACAGAGTAAAATATTTGACCTGTTCTTTTTTTATCCCTCGCATGCAATCAGACATAAATCATTAGAGATTTATTACCTTTTCCCCGGGACTCCTGGGTGGCTCAGTCGGTTAAGCGACTACCTTCGGCTCAGGTCATGATCCTGGAGTCCCGGGATCGAGTCCCACATCGGGCTCCCTGCTCAGCGGGCAGTCTGCTTCTCCCTCTGACCCTCCCCCCTCTCATATACTCTCTCTCATATTCTCGTTCTCTCAAATAAATAAATAAATCTTAAAAAAATTTATTACCTTTTCCCCATCTTTATTAAGCTATAATTGACGTATAATATTGTGTGAGTTTAAGATGTACAATGTGATGATTTGTTACACGTTTCACAACATTACTACCACAGTAGAGTTAGTTAATACCTCCATCACCTCACATAATTACTATTTCTTTTTTTGTGATGAAACAAGATTTACTCTCTAGCAACTTGCAAGTATATAATACGAAGTTATCTATAATCACTATGGTGTACATTAGATCCCAGAACTTATTCCTCTTATAAGTAGACATTTGTATCCTTTGACCAACTTCTCCCCACTTCCCTTACCCTCCAACCCCTATAACTACCTTTCTACACTCTGTTACTGTAAGTTTGGCTTTTTAAGATTACACATATATGTGATATCATACAGTATTTGCCTTTCTCTATCCAACTTTTTTCACTTAGCAGAATGCCCACAAAGCCCATCCATATTGTTGAAAATGGCAGGATTTCCTTCTTTCTCATGGATGAATAATATTGCACAAACCCCATGCGTTTAAGGTCAGTTACTGTAAGATTACTACGATCCTTTGGTGGTGTCATATTTCCTTGATTTTTTATGTTCCTTGAGCTCTTGCATCTCTGTTGACAGATTTTGAAGTGATAGTCAACTCTTCCAGTCTTCACTAATTGACTCTGGGAGAAAAACGCCATCCTTCAGTTCTGCTCAGGATTCTGAGGTTTTCTCAGTCTTTTTATGAACACACTTGCTCCAGGCTTCTTGCTCTCTCATTTGGTCAAATTCTTAAACTTGTATGACTTCTCTTAATCCTGCGCCACACCGGGCTGGGTTCTGACAGATTCCCTTTTGCTTCCCCAGGGGTGGAACTAAAGCTCACATTTGTGGTTTCTCTGTGGCCAACAGATTCTGGTGTTTTCTGCATGTGCTCACTAGTCATCTTTAGTGCTTGTTCTTGCCACCCCTTGGAGCATGCACTGAGAGATAGCCACAGGGTGAGAGTGTGAAGGGAGGGATGCAGAGCACCGGGGTTGCCTGTGGGCTATTTGGGTGGGGAATCTGTGGGCAGGTGTGCTCAGAGGCTGCTGGACAGGCTTTTCAATGGAGTCTGAGAAACAGAAGGATCCATGTCCCTTTAAATAAGAGTCTTACTTGCCACTCACCAACCCTGTTCCCACCTTCCCGTCACACAGTCCATGACTCAGTGCTCTGGATAAGTTGTGAGGGAAGTGGGCCTCTTTGGCAGCATTCCGTACAGCTGTGGAAGCCTAGTGCTGGCTCACACCATATCACTTTCTCCCTCAGGAGAAATCATAGGTTGAGAAAATCTCTCTTGGCCCTGAACTGTGCCATTCTGGGGGAGACAAAAAAGTCAAACTATTTCTCTTAGCCTCTCCAACATATCCAAATGTATTTTTTTTGCTATAACAGTGATGGAATGGAACTTCTCCACTGGGAGCCAGCTTTCATAAGCTCTCTTATGTATAGGTGATTGTCTAAGAGAGTATTCTCCTGGACCACATCCAAGAGGGGATGAAACCAGTTTACAGGCCACTGCAGCATCCACAGTTGGGTCCAAAGTCTGTATTCCTATTACCTGATGCACTACTGGGAGAGACTCCTTCTAGGTTTCTTGGCATATGATACTGGATCCTAATAGCTCCCTCAATGTTACTTTTATTTATGGATATACACCAAATTGTTGTTGGCAGGGTGGGGGCATAGGGGAATGGACAAGAATGAGAGACCTCTTATTCAGCCATGTTGCTGACATCATTACTTGAGATTCACTATCTTAACATCACTTGAATCTTCAATCTCTCTCCTTTCTCATTTCTCAGGTCATCATGTATCAATCATATGCCTATCAAAGCCTCCTAATCTCTAATTGATACCCTTTTTATAAGGCAGTCAGGATATTTCCTAAAACGTATATCTGACTATCTCACCCCTACTCAAAATCCTTCATTGTTTCCCTGTTGTTTTTAGTATTAAAGTTCAAACCCTTTAAGAATTTAAAAGATCTATATGAACTGGTCTTTTCCTTACTCTTATTACCTCAATCCCTTTTATGGGTCACATTGCAGTTTTAGTTTCTAAAATGCAGTTCTCATCAACCACCTTTTACACACACAGATCCTTCTGTCTAAGCCCCATGACCTCAGCTATATGTCACCCACCACTACTCCAACCCATTTTTCTCATCTGAAGTGTCTGTAACTTGCCATATTTCAGATCTTAGCTCCAAGGTCCCATTTTTAAAGAACCCTTCCACAAGTCACAGGATCACAGGATTTCCAAATCACATTGTATTATAATCTGCTATTTTCTTTTCTATATCCCACATTTGATCCTAAGCACCTAAGAAGGGGGGGAAATCGGAGGGGGAGATGAACCATGAGAGACGATGGACTCTAAAACACAGACGGAGGGTTCTAGAGGGGAGGGGGGTGGGGGATGGGTTAGCCTGGTGATGGGTATTAAAGAGGGCACGTTCTGCATGGAGCACCGGGTGTTATGCACAAACAATGAATCATGGAACACTACATTAAAAACTAATGATGTAATGTTTGGTGATTAACATAACAATTTTTTTAAAAAGCTATGCATAATTCATTCATGATTATATCTCTAGTTCTTAATAGACTGACAGGCACTTAGTAGGCATTTAATAAATATATGTCAACTGGTTGAGTGGATAAATGGAGATGACTTTTTCTTTTCTTCACTGAAAGCTGTCGAACTCTGAGGCTATTAGTGCAGCTTACATTGATGACTAATGGACATGTTTTCTCTACCCACTGGCATGCCCATGATTGTTCCTGGGGTTATGATTTTGCACTTCAGTGACTTTTATGTGGCATCACTGCAACATGGTTGGAAAGGAGATTGATCTCTTGAAAAGAGAGTAATGCTAGGTAGCTCAGATGGGAAACAGTTTTGGTTGTTTGTCTCTTTGTGTGTTAACAATGGCAGATCTTTGCTCAAAATCAGAGCATTCTAAAAGGCAATTACCATGACATCTAAAACCTCAGTTCTGACTTGACTACTAAAAGGAAAACAAAACACAAATATATGCAATAATGATATGGTTGGGAGCATGAGTTGCCTTTTAATGATTTAGGCCTCTATTAATGTACAAGAAAAATGAAGAGTAAAGCTCCTGCTCATTGAAATATAGCAGGAGCCTTCTGTTCTCTGTTAGAACAGCTGCCCTATTTACTGCTGCTTTGGTGAAGTCACTGCCCAACTTCTTTATTCAGGAAGATCAGTGTTTACACTTTAGCTGGTTTTGAATCAAAACAGTTCTGATTTGTTAATAATTCACTAACCAAATATTATGACTGAAAAACTGGGACACCGGTAAATAATCAGATGCAGAATGGAACTTCTGTTCCATTTAGCCTGATAATGGAAATGGAAAACACAAATAAAAAATGTAATTTAGCAATTCATCATATCCTGTTAAATGCCAGCTCTTTTCAGGGTTTTAGGATAGTGTTTTGTTTTTCACCTCACGTCTTTAGAATATGGGGAATAATTAGAAACCAGTTAAGTCACTCCACATTTTCTATTAGCAAAAGAAGTCTATGTTACCAAGAACTCATTTTTTATTTAATGAATATTTGTTGTGCACCTAGTATGTGCCAGGCATCTTACAGAACACTGACAATACAGCAGCAGTAGCGTGGCTGGGCTCAAGGAGCTTACATTCTATCATGCGAGTGAGGGAAGCAACAATAAACAACGAAACAAATCCATAATCTGTCAGTGTCCTGGAGGGCAAGGAGATGGGGAGAGGGTTGGGGGTGTTCTTTGATTTAGAGTGTGAATGAGTAAGGCAAAGAAACATCAGTTTATTGCACTATAACCCTTGAGTAGTGTCTGTTTCTAAAATCTACTCATTGCACTTCTTGAAATGAAACAAAGGATTCCATTTAACAATCTCCCCCATACTGATTTTTAACTGCAGCTGTCAGAGGTGATTCAGGAGGATAAGACTTGCATTTATTAAGAAATAACATGAAGACTACAAAAGAACTTTATGTATTAGGTATTAAACTTGGTAATTTTTACTTTGTATACATGTATCCAGCATTTTTTGGTTTAACTGGAAAACATGTTAGTTATCATAAACATGGTATATTTACAGTTGATTTCACCAGAACAAAGAAATACCAAATTTACTTAAAAATATATTATCTCTGAGATAGAAATGAAATAATTTAAAATTGTATTTGATATGTTAACTATCCTATAAGTTACTTTAATTGAATATGCATGATGATATCTTTCATATGTTTTTTATTTTAAAAAATGTTTCAGCATACCCCAATCCATCGAGCATCACATAGACCTGTAAACTAAGTTACTGTTTTCCTTTTCAGTAGAGAAGTCTGAGATTCAGGGAACTTAATTGGTACAACGAGGCAGAGATAGTCCTCATACCCAGGCATTCTGGTTCCAGATTTCATGTTGGTACTGCCCCACTGTAGGAAGACCAAACCAACGTGAGTTATACCAGCAACCCAAAATCATTTTCTATATTTTCCTACTTACGCGATAAATAAAGACTCCAATGATAATATTTTAATCACTATCTGTTATTTTTTACATTGTTTGATTGGCATTATTTTCTTCATTAAACCTGCTCCAAATTAAAAACAAAGGTCTAATTTTTTTCACACACCCAAGCAAGTCTTCCTTTTAATAGACAAAGGTATGGGATGTTAAAACATCAACTAAAAGAATAATAATTAATTATTAGTGCCTGTGGTGGTGCACCTTTTACATGAAACCACACTGAAAGTCATATAGAGCAAGAGCCTCCTTTACTTAGGGAAGTAGCCTGAGTAGGAGAATCAATAGTTGAAGTTTGAATCTGTGGATATTTAAAGACATGAACTAAATCATTCTTAGTAGCTTAAAATTTTCCCCCCTGTCCATCTGACCTAAAGGTGGTAAGACATGTTTGATTTGGGAGCTTTTCTGTGCTTCTCTTTCCTTCCTTCCTTCCTCCCTCCCTACTTCCCTCTTTTCCTTCCTTCCTTCCTCCCTCCCTTCCTTCCTCCCTCCCTTCTTTCCTTCCTCCTTCTCTCCCTTCCTCCCTTTCTTCCTTCCTTCTTTTCTTCTTTTCCTTCTACTCTTCTTTCTCTTTCTAAGAATAGTTCTTAGACAGGCCTGTTAAAATCAAATGTGTTTCTTTAAGATTGGAAGATTAGAGTTACTTTCTAGTTCTATAACACATTTCCATTAAGAAACATCTTAATCTTCCCAAATGAGATAACAATTTCTCTCTTCAGTTTATATTATCTTGAAATGTTCAGAGTCAATTATCAGTTGAAATGTACATGTGTGTAGAGATGTAGATATTGAAATATTGACTTTTATTTTGTCCATTTCTAAAAAATATATAAAAATATGTAGATGAAGTGTTATTGGACCAATTCTAGGAAAAATATACAATGAAATGTTGTTAGTTTTAACCTAAGATTATTACAAATAAAATCTACCAGGTAATTAAAATGATAAAAAGAGAGAGAGCAGGAAATACAAGGAAGTTAGATGAACTTGTTGCCAAAGCCTTTGGCAGAACCTTATGTGGGAAAGAGCACTGATTCTGAATTCACATGCCCTAACTTTGAGCACTGGATTTTCTGGGAGTCCCTGTATAACCTCACAAGGAACACTGGAACCCTTTGGTCCTTGTTTCCTTTTTTCTTAAACTGGATAGTTTTTTAGTACCTAATCAAGCAATACAACAAAAGAGAACCTAGGACCATATGGCAAAGTTATACAAATATATTAACACTATGATTCAACAACATAGTGTGTTAAAAAAAGATGAACCACTGACCAATTATTCAGTAATGTGTTGCATTTTTAAAAAATAAAGTGGTATATCTCAATAGTGAATTCCAAGCTAACGATGGTCTTTTAGATTGAGTGGCAGAATAATATATTAAGTTCAAGTAAATAGTCCTTACTTTTGGTATCTGAGAACATAGATGTAAACATTTACCAAGTTATTAGTTGCCCAGGACTTAAAAGGTATTATTTGGGGTGTCTATAATTACTATATCCTGTGTGGGGGTATTTTTTTGTGTGTCGTGTGTGTTTAAATCTAGAAGTATTAAGATTCACATTGGTAATGTCTGACACTCACAGTCTGACACTGAGTATCTCCTGTGTGGTTCCGGCCTATATCCAAAATAAAATAAAGACACAAATTGCTTTTTATAGGAAAAATATGAGTAGAATGCCAAAGCCCATCAGATGGGTGGTCAGGGATGTCTTCCCCTGTATTCCATCTATCTTCACATTTTATAAGAACTAAAAGCCTAATCAATAATTTAACAAGCTAATGGGGCATATTTTTAAACACAATGGAATCATTCTGAAAAGGGGCACACCGGCAGGACCACAGAAGCAAAGATGGAAACTAACTGCCAATATTGAATGCTTATCTTGAAAAGTACTATGCTGTGGCATGAGCATAGGGCATGCTGCCCTAAAAAGGGGTGTATCTCTTGTTCTGCGAAGCTATCGTTTCTTTCTGTATTTGTTATAATAATGTATTTTTTCTGATGAACATGTATCTGACTACTTTGTAAATGATTTGCTTTTCAAAAGTACTATAAAGCACAGAACTAATATCCAAATACTTAATGTCTGCTTCATGTAAAAATGTATGCTCTGAAAAATGATTTGAAATTCTAATTTAAGATACTGTATTCAGTATTCTGGCTATGGATATTAACATCCACACAATTTACCATGACATTCTGTTTGTCATAGAAGTAGGAAAAGCAAAGAAGCTCTTCTGGTGTTGGAAGTCTGAAAATATTTTGACTCAATTCAGAGGAGGCTGTTGCTTCATTTTATGAATAAAAATTAGGCCTTTGTGTTTTTATTTCATTTTTCTCTTTTTTCTTTCTCCATTATTTTCGATGTTAGTGACTTCATAAGAGGCAAAGTAAAATGCTATACAAAATAATAAATTGTATAATTTGCAACTAAACACTCAGGAGGATAACCACTTGCTCACATTTATATAGCGCTTTTCCATTTGTCACTATGACAGTCCTTCTGCCCATATTTAAGGATTATCCATAGAGTTCAATTATTTTTCTCCAATTCCTTATTATCAAGATTTATATATTACTGTATTTAAATCCTCCCTTTCACTTGGACTATAGTTACATCATTAAGTGGATTTATTTCACAGGTAATGATCTTCTCAGATTTGGTGGAAGCATATTGTGTCTAGCATTCAGAAAAGCTGTTTTGTTTCTAATGAATAATTAGATTATGAGAGTGCCTTCAAGTTTGGTTTTCAGCTTTACACCAGATAAAAGGAAGTGATTAGACTCATTTCATGCTGGTTATAAGGGAGTTAAGAATGTCCCGAGTTGAGGGAGGGACTTAGGCGGAAGTATGGAAAATAATGGAAAGGCAGCCCAGAGGCTGCTTGATGACAGAAGCCAAGGCTCCCAGACCTCAGGGACTCCCTGGGAGACCTGCCACAGTCAGCCTACAGACACTAGCACTTGATATCTTATTCTCAAACTCATTCATTGAACATGATGTCCTTGCCTGTCTTGTTGGCATGAGTGAATCAATGTGCATCTCTGAGCCGCAATAGTGTGAGGTACTGTGCGTTGCATCTCTAACCATTTGCACCCATGGAGGACCGTCATACCTTTTCCAGGTGATGCTTTGGGGAGTTTTGAGCAAGAGTATTCTTACTATATAAGTAAGAAAATAACACTCAAAATAAATAAATAAAAAGGGCAGGATAAGCAGAGGGACATGCACGGTCATGTAAAAAATAGGAGCAATATATCACCAGCCTGTGAAAAATTAATTTGCTGCTCTTTCATATTGCACATTCTTTGACTTCCCTTCTTTATACTTCAAACTACAGCGATTCTTAATTTGTCTTAATCTCCCTACACTCTCCGAATAGGTTTTGTTTTTTAAGCAAGTCATTTGTCCAGCAATGCTAAAGCTAAAATGTTGTCTGCACAGTAGATGCTTTTAGCAAGTCAGATATGCACAGTTAAGCTGCGCCTGCAGAATTTTTCTTCTTAAAGTGCAGCCAATTGACCATGTACCAGCACTAATTTGTTTCTAACCAGTAAGGCAGGTAAACAGGTTGCCCCGTACAACAGTGACGGCAACCATCATGGCCAGGGCGCTCCTTCTGTTCTCAGCCGAGGGACATTTAAATGCAGAAGCAGGACTCAGCTTAGAACCACACAACGTCTCCAGACTCTGCTTCCCTCGAAAGGCAGACTTTTTTTCCATTTGCCCAGCATTAAGTTTGATACTTCCATTTAGAAAACAAAGCTTGTTCTCCTAAGGAAATTCTGCATAAATGACTTAAAACTAGTCTGGGACGAAAATCTTTTAAAGACATTATGCTAATACCCTAATGAAATGATAATATACATCTGCCCATAATATAAAAATAACCTTTTTTTAAGAGACTCTCCTTTTTTTTAAGATTTTATTTATTTATTTGAGAGAAAGAGAGAATGAGAGATAGAAAGCACAAGAGGGAAGAGGGTCAGAGGGAGAAGCAGACTCCCTGCTGAGCAGGAAGCTCAACGTGGGACTCGATCCCAAGACTCCAGGATCATGACCTGAGCCGAAGGCAGTCGCTTAACCAACTGAGCCACCCAGGCACCCAAAAATCATCTTTACAGTACTCTCCAAGTAGTATTTTTATTTATAATTTCGTCAGATTTTAGACATTCACAGGTGCCTTAAAGTTTCATCTTAAAATAATAATAGTAGAGGGCAGGTGGTAGATTTCTAGGACATTATTATATTTCTTCAGGCATTTAGCCGGCAGCTTGGTTTTTCATAATAATTTCAGTCCTGAGAAACTATAATTATCCTGAAGCACACTGCTTATACTGTCTTATTTCTTAATTACAGTAGTGACATGAGATAAATGCATACTTATTGGGATCAAATGCACATTATTTTGTGGTGATTATAAAGAAGTTCTCATGACAACAATTGCAATTATATGGTCATCAACTACTGATACTATGTTATGTTCTAGAAACTCTGTAATTAAGTCCTGCCAAGAGGACACTTCCTATTTGGTGGGGGGGGGGGGTGCGGTGGCGGGAAGCTTAGAGGGAGAGAAGTTAGCCAATGTAAAAATTACTGAGAGACATAGATACCCCGAGCCTGTTCAAATGATTCTACATGAATCTCAAGTAACAACATTGTATCAACAAACATTTGGGGAATCTGATTTAAATTTCTATCTAAACAAGCTATATAAAGAATCTTCTTTAAAATAACCTTTCTCTTTTCTGACCTTTAGAATAAAAAGCTTTGAATACACCCCACGGGGGAAAAATGGACTGGAAATATGATAGGAGTGATACTGCCTTCAAAGATAAATCTGCAGGCAATCAGTAATATTCTTTCAAATACTACAATTCATCGTTTTAAAGATTTTTTTTAAGATTGTATTTGTTTATTTGACAGAGAGATAGAGAGAGAGCACAAGTAGGCAGAGAGGCAGGCAGAGGGAGAGGGAGAAGCAGGCTCTCCGCTGAGCAGGGAACCTGATGCGGGGCTCGAGCCCAGGACCCTGGGATCATGACCTGAGCTGAAGGCAGCCACTTAACCAACTGAGCCACCCAGGTGCCCCTAATTCATCGTTTTAAAAGTTTTCATGTAAGATTCCAAAAATAATTTATCTTCTGTTATTCCAATTTAAAAGAAAAGAAAAAACTTTAAGTTACCAAGATATTACATAGATTTTCCACTTTTTTCTATAGACAGATGTCTTTGCCTTTTTTTTTTTCCCCAAGAAAGTCAGAAGGAAAAAAAAATGTTGGATGTCAAACTCTATGTATTAAACTCTTTGGGTGAAGGTGTCAGGTATATCATGTGTCAGATTTGGGAATCAAATGGCCTGGGTTTTAAATTCTGCTCTGCCATTGACTAGATGTGGGACTTGGACAAGTTACTTAACTTTGCCTCTGTCTCTTCATCTGTAAAAAGGGACAATGACTGTATCTACCTCATAAGAATTATCTGTTAAAGTATTTAATCTTTTTGTATATATAAAGGGCTTAGATTCATGCCTTGCACATAGTAAGCACCATATCTTTATTATTATTATTATTATGGTATTATTTTTTAATTATTTTATGTAATACAGGGATATGAAGAACAATGGGCCAAGCTCCCCCACTCTCCTTCCCACCTTCATCTACTGTGAGGAGTATCTCTAATCATTTTAATTGGCTTTCCTCAGAGAATTTTCTTCAGCATTCTAATATAGCACATTGAAAGAGAATATTTTATTTCCAAAGTAAAAAGGGCATTCAATGAACCTGATATCTTTAACTTATAAGTTACTCCGGCAATACTTTGCCAGCCTATTGTTTGTTTTATTTTGTTTTTTAAATTCTGGAACAAGCCAATGCCTTATTATTTTTAACACCAAAGGTATCCTCTTTGGACATTTACAGTTATCCAATGACATGTTAGATCTTGGGCACAATAGTTCTGCAATGTATAATCTTTATTGCGTGGCTAGCATTCTAACCAGGTTGCAATGACATGATATTGGAATGGTTACTGCAAACCCGTTTTTATTTTCACAATAGTTCAAACAACCCAAATAAGCACACCAAGAAACGTAAACCCTTAAAAAAAGAGGCAGTAAGCATCCATAAAAAAATTAGCCGTGCAACACTTGACTTTCTATATACTGACCTGTGGATATTATTTTCTGGTTAACATCACATAGTGTATTTGTTTTAATGTTATTATTTCTGACATTCTCTTACCGCTACTTTTCCAATGAAGTTAATAAAATAATTATATATTAACTTCTCTGAAATATTTATAGTTCTAAATAATAAGTAATAAAATGAATTTTTGAGATACATGCAAATATAATGAGATTGAGGAACAAGTACAAATACTGTGTATGGTAGAAAATTATTAATTCCCTTTTTATGACTTGCACTAGTCATCTCTACATGCAATCTCTACAGTTTGGATCAAGAATATACAAATTCTCCTTCATTTAATATTTTAATATTCCAACTGCAATCTCTGATGGATTGTATATCAGATTATATCTGTAATCATATTCAAAATTTTTGTTGTTTCCAGAGCAATCAACCTAGATTTTACTTTTTCTTAGTCTTTGATCTACAAAAATACAATACCAAAATGCTATGATATTTTTAGAGTTAATATAGAAATAAGAAGTATTGCAAAAGGATTAATAAGTATAGAGAAGTTTTTTGGCTAAGTGCAATCAGTTTCAATGCAAACATTAACAATTTCTTTATTGCAGTAACTCTTCATTAGACCTTTGAGTCTAATTCCAATTTGAATCTAATTCTAATTCAATCTATACACATACCTAAACCAGTAAAAATCTGTAACAATTGTTTTGTTTTAGAACTAGTCTAATTCTGGTTCTTCACTAGCCTGGAAGTTATTAGGTTATTGGGTTTGACTACAATAGGGAAAAACTGATATGGAAATTAACACTATATTTTTAATGAACAGTGAGGAGGAAAAGAAAAACGCAATTTCAATTTCCATTTTAAGAGTGAGTTTAAGAGTGATTTTAAAATAGAAATCAAATGTGTGGCTTTCCGCTTGTGTTAGCTGTGCAAACTGCCATAAGAAGATACCACAGACGGGGTGGTTTAACCAACAGACATTTATTTTCTCACAGTTTTGGGTGCTAGAAGTCCATGACTGAGGTGCCAGCAAATTTAGCTTCCTTCTGGCTGTGATAGAGGGACGGAGGGAGATGGGGGTAGAAGAGGAGAGGGAAGAACACAGAGAGCGAGGGAGGGAGAGAGAGGGGAAGTGAGGGAGGGAAAGGAGAAGAGAGGGAGGGAGCAAGGGAGAGGGAGAGAGAGAGAGAGAATAAGCGCAGGTATTTCTTCCTCTTATAAGAGCTCAAGACCTATCAGGGTGCCTGAGTGGCTCAGGTCATGAACCCAGGGTCCTGGGATCCAGCCCCGTGTAGAACTCCCTGCTCAGCTTCCCAGCTTCCCCCTCTCGATCTGCTGCTCCCCCTGCTTGTGTGCTCTCTCTCACTCTATCAAATAAATAAATAAAATCTTTAAAAAAAAAGACCTATCAGGACTAGGGCCCTGCCCTTATGAACTTGTTTCACCATAATTACCTTCCTATAAATCTAATCTTCAAAAAGTCACATTGGATACTGTGGTTTCAACATATATATTTGGGAGGAACACAATTCAGTTTATAACACCACCTCAAATGATGATCACACCTCTCAAGAAATTCCAAGGTTAAGTGAGGTCCTGCCTGGAGCTTCTGTGCTACTTCTGAACTTAAGTATGTTATATTTTATGGTCATTTTTATTTATCTTTTATCTTTCAGATCAGCATTTTCATGACCCATTTGTCGAACTATGGGAATGACCGCCTAGGGTTATATACCTTCATGAACTTGGCCAACTTCGTGCAGAGCTGGACCAACCTGAAATTGCAAACTCTGCCCCCAGTGCAACTAGCACACAAGTACTTTGAGCTCTTCCCTGAGCAGAAAGACCCTCTCTGGCAGGTAACGCTAAACCTTCCGTCATGTAGTGGAAGGAAAGAAACCAGTGCCTAATTTGTATTAGGAACTCTGTTGGAAGTATTAAAACTGACATTTAGCCCAAACTTTTTTATTCAATAGTTTCATTCACTTCTATAACATTTTTTGTTTTATGGATTAAGTGTATTTTTTGTTTTTCTGGAGTTTGGTTGATTGGTTGGTTCCGAATTTTTGCTTTGAGGAGGCTGTTTTATTGTTGGTGTCTTCTCGGTGTTAATCATTTTGACTCTCAGTGTGAGCACTAACTGGCAGTAAAATGGTTAGGCACTGGGTATCTAGGGAGATAGAAACCAAGAGCAGTCATAATCTAAGACCCTATAACTAAACCCTGATATGTATGTATAAACACAGATAGTATAAATAAAAAGGGAAAAGCAATTTTTACCACATGCTTATACAGATTCTGTCTTTAATATGTCTCCATATTTCTTTTTTTTAATATTTATTTATTTTTTTATTTGACAGAGCGAGACAGGGAACACAAGCAGGGGGAGTAGGAGAGGGCGAAGCCGGCTTCCCGCAGAACAGGGAGCCCAATGTGGGGCTCCATCCCAGGACCCCAGGATCATGACCTGAGCCAAAGGCAGACACTAGGGGCCCCTCCATATTTCTTTTAAATCTAACTAATCTTTCACTAGGACCAGATCTATCGGTAAAAGAAAAATTGTCAGTTTTAGGATTGCTTTTACAAATAATTCAACTTCATGTGGGAGCCACTCAGCCTCCATGTATGAAAATGTAAACTATCTGCTTCTTAGCAGTTATCTAGGAAAATGCTACCTCCCACGTTCTTGGTTCTTTATGCATTACGTTACACTGACCCACACAGTCAATAAGCTGACTGCAGAGAGCAGAGCACGTAGGGCCCTGCTAAGCGGCTGGTAGAGGGGTAGCATCATCATTACTGAGAAATCACTGTGAAACTGACTTTTTACCATCCATCCTCTCTCTCTATCTCCTCAAGACTATGTGTTTCTCTTTTTTTTTTAAGATTTATTTATTTATTTGAGAGAGCGAGAATGAGAGAGAGAGAGAGTACATGAGAGGGGGGAGGGTCAGAGGGAGAAGCAGGCTCCCTGCTGAGCAGGGAGCCTGATGTGGGACTCGATCCCGGGACTCCGGGATCATGACCTGAGCCGAAGGTAGTCGCTTAACCAACTGAGCCACCCAGGCGCCCCTATGTGTTTCTCTTTATTCCATAATCCACAATACATGTATAGACTCTGTGTTTATGCAGTCAGGAATTCATCGAACATATGTTTCTTAAGCATCCACTATGTGTAAGGCAAGGCTGGTTGCTCTAGAGAATGCAAAGAATAAAACACAGTGTTTTCTCTCAAAGTCAGTGAAGGGTTTCCTTGTTACTTTGATTCACTAGTATGTATTTCAGAATGTGCTTTAAAACTGACTGCTACAGTGAGTCATACTTTATTCTGATGATTTATTCAGGAACTCTCCACTATTTGTGTTTATATTGAACTACACATTCTAATTCTTTCATCCTTCTAATAAGTTGCTTGATTATCTGTATGTCTGGTGTATAAGTTAGACAGATAAATAGATAAAGATATAATTATTGGGGCACCTGGGTGACTCAGTCGTTAAGCGTCTGCCTTCGGCTCAGGTCATGATCCCGGGGTCCTGGGATCGAGCCCCGCATCGGGCTCCCTGCTCCACAGGAAGCCTGCTTCTCCCTCTCCCACTTCCCCTGCTTGTGTTCCCTCTCTCTCTGTGTCTCTCTCTGTCAAATAGATAGAATCTTTAAAAAAAAAAAAGATATAATTATTAGGGTGTATATAATACCAAATAGCTGCTGCATTTCATAAAGGCAAAGCATAAATAGCGTTATTCAAAAGTGCTCACACATTTATAGAATTGATAAATCATTGATAGTAAATCAATTCTTTTCTCACACGTGTTTATTTATGAGATATCTATAACTCACGGTATGGTAACAATAAAAAGTAGCCAACTTAACAAAGGTTGCAAACAGTTAACATATAGAAAATAAGTCAATAGCCGCAAGCTCTAATCTTCCTTTTCCTTTAGAGGCAGAATTTTTTTTTAGATGAAGGATTTATATCTCTTACTATTGTGTGAGTTTTTTTTAATTAAGAATTGTATCTATTGATATAGGTTCAATATCAGTGACACTGTTCCTTTTGGTAAGGAATGAATATAATCAAAGATACACCAGTTCTGAAGCACCTGGTGCTCAGTTGGTTAAGCATCTGACTCTTGATTTCAGCTCAGGTCATGATCTCGGGGTTGTGAGACTGAGCCCCGGGTCAGGCTCTGTCTGCACTTGGTGTGGAGACTGCTTAAGAGTCTCTCTTTTCTTCTCCCTCTGTCCTTCCTTTCTTTCCCTCCCCCTTAAAAAAAAAAAAAAAGATACACCAGCTCCAATATGATTGGTCAATTTGATGATTCTAAATATTGATTGAATTTTTGTTATGTATGAAATACCGTGTTAGTTGATTGGGGGTGTAAATGAAAATTAGAAACAGAAAATAGAACTATTTCTTAGAAAACTATATTATTTTGAAGACATAAGAACATAAATATATACAAAACATTTGTAAGTGCTGACAATTAATATTGAATAGCATCATAGAGTTAATTCTTAGGTAGTTCTTAATAAATGATAAAATTAATCAGAAAAGGCTTCGGAGAGTTCACAAATGTTTGTTATTGCTGTTGTCATTTGTATGTTTAGCAATTTTAATATATCCTATCAAAATCGTTTATTATAAACATATTTAAATAACATTGAAGAGTAAATATTTACTAAAAGAATCCCATTTTATCAAGTGAATTACATGGTTTCTTTGGACTGAAAAATAAATTTGCAAGCATTTCTCATTAACTAAAGTGCCATGTATTCTAAAATATGTTTAAAAAGGAAAACAAGAAATAGAAAGCAGAAGAGCAGTTAAGTTCAAGAGGGAATTATTCAGGTACGTGAGATTTTGAGAACAGTTGACCTATTGAAGCAAATCTGATAAACTTCGCCAGTGAGACTGCAAATGGTTAAGTAGAGATAAAGTGCATGATGCTGTCTGAGTCCCTTTCCCTGAGTTATCTCTTCTTTCCATATTCATATGTATAATGATAAACAAAGCAGCTGTAAGCATTATCATCATGTTCTTTAAACAATATGAATTTAATTTTACAAAAAAAAACATATGAGCACAACCAGCACTAATTAAGTGTTTTGTAGCCCACTCATCACAGGCCTACAGAGTTAGGATAGATTAATATTATGTGTCTGTCATCGTTACACATTCTCAAAATTGAGGTACTTTTTTGTGTTTCAAAGCATGCCTTCTTATTTAGTGTATTTCACTTTTAAAAAAGTACATCAACTGTTATTTTTCTCTAGATTTTTAATTCACACATTTTTATTACTACAAATAAAAATAAAACATGAAGAATGATGATCTTCACATCTATTTAGTTTCCTTTGGTTCTTTATGTAAATTTTCATTAGCACCAACTACCATGTCTATGAAACTGCTTTGTCACCTAATTAAAAAGTGCAATATGAGTATCTATCAATGGACATCATGGGAAGAACAACACAGAATGTGTCTGTGCTCCCTTCACTGGAAGCTGCTTCTTTCAAAGCTGCTAAATGTGAGAATATATGCTGAGGACACACATGGAACTATATCCCTCGAGTTTATTCTCCTCAGCGTAGTCCCAAGTGTGTAAGATTCTTAAAAGTATTCTCACGGGTTCCTGTTAATTCATACCCCTTTTTGTTTTGGGAGAATAATTACTATGAAGCATGGAAGAATAGGATTTCCTTTTTTTTTCTTTTTTTTTTTAACTCTCATTATAGAAACTAAAACCACAACATGGAGGCATTTAGAAGGTCAGAAACTTGCACATTTGTTAATCGATGCTTTTAAGCTCTCAAGCTGTCAGGTTAGCTCAGCCTCAATCTTCACTCAGTCACTCCAGACTCTCACTATCAACAAACACGACAAGCATGATGTGGATTCCTGCTTGCCCGCATGACCAAGGGAATGCTCAAAGAGCAGCAGGGTCTGTCTCTCTCTCCATGCCAGTATCCCCAGGATTAAAGAAGTAGGAAAGAAAATCACAGGGTGAAAGGTTATCACCCTTGTTGACTCTGGCTATGAAATCATCCAACTCCGGCTTACGGATCATGAGATCTGAACAGCTGTGACATAAACAAATCAGAAGTTCCAGTGACATACACTCTGTAGGTTCTATTACTATATGCCTGTTGAAGGAATAAATGAATTCCGACCCAGAGACTTATAGATTGTAAGAGTAGGAGAAATTAGGGACATCTAGCCCAATCTATTCAGTTTAGAGAAGACACAGTGACACCCAGTGAGGTGAAATATCTTGTCCTAAGTCACTTGGATTACTAGGGACAGGTCAGCAGTAAAGCTCGGGTTCTCTTATTCCTACTCCAGTGTAGTTCCGACCACACCAAGATGGTGGTTTTACATTTAGAAAAATAAATCTGCTTCTATCTTCGACTCTCTCTGTAAGATGGAATTTCAGGCATACATTGTTACTTTAGAAGAATCTGGTGGTTTATTCAGTGTGAATTTATTTGACCTACACTTTTGAAGTACCTACGTAATAGAAAGGTCTTTGCTTTCACAGAACTTACAAACCATAATAGCTCCTGGTTATGTGAACAAAATGACATTATGAATTTGTATTCATATTTATTCCTTTCTTTTCCACTCCATACCTTATTTATGACTCTACTCTTGCACTTACTGTGTGGTCTTGCAGACGCTTACGCCTGTCATACACCAGCTCATGCAAACCTTAAGGGGTGAGACTAGGTTCATACAGCTTTGTAACC